>NC_136067.1:1513890131-1518690131 GCF_964261635.1 Lissotriton helveticus | reverse complement strand
TGGGTAAGAGTGGTCTGCTTAATTCAGACACTCTGTTCATCACCACCCCGTTTTTCTGAATCATTTTGTCCACCATAAGCGTGGAAGGGTATACTCAGACATGAGTCCCTTGCTCACTGCTCCATCAGGATTCAAGCAAGCCGGGCCGACGACGCCTGAAATGGCAGAAACCGGTCCCCGGAAGCTTGTCTCCTTTCTGGTGAAGAATTGGCTTGGTAGTTTGGTCTGCCCTGTTCCCATGATGCACTGGGCCAGGGACAGACTAATTTGCATATAGCCAGGTTCTGAGCTGGGATGGGGCAGTGAGCTAAATAACGGTGATGGATCAAGCCCTGATCTTTGGACTGGGTAAGAGTGGTCTGCTTAATTCAGACACTCTGTTCATCACCACCCCCTTTTCTGAATCATTTTGTCCACCATAAGCGTGGAAGGGTATACTCAGACATGAGTCCCTTGCTCACTGCTCCATCAGGATTCAAGCAAGCCGGGCCGACGACGCCTGAAATGGCAGAAACCGGTCCCCGGAAGCTTGTCTCCTTTCTGGTGAAGAATTGGCTTGGTAGTTTGGTCTGCCCTGTTCCCATGATGCACTGGGCCAGGGACAGACTAATTTGCATATAGCCAGGTTCTGAGCTGGGATGGGGCAGTGAGATAAATAACGGTGATGGATCAAGCCCTGATCTTTGGACTGGGTAAGAGTGGTCTGCTTAATTCAGACACTCTGTTCATCACCACCCCCTTTTCTGAATCATTTTGTCCACCATAAGCGTGGAAGGGTATACTCAGACATGAGTCCCTTGCTCACTGCTCCATCAGGATTCAAGCAAGCCGGGCCGACGACGCCTGAAATGGCAGAAACCGGTCCCCGGAAGCTTGTCTCCTTTCTGGTGAAGAATTGGCTTGGTAGTTTGGTCTGCCCTGTTCCCATGATGCACTGGGCCAGGGACAGACTAATTTGCATATAGCCAGGTTCTGAGCTGGGATGGGGCAGTGAGATAAATAACGGTGATGGATCAAGCCCTGATCTTTGGACTGGGTAAGAGTGGTCTGCTTAATTCAGACACTCTGTTCATCACCACCCCCTTTTCTGAATCATTTTGTCCACCATAAGCGTGGAAGGGTATACTCAGACATGAGTCCCTTGCTCACTGCTCCATCAGGATTCAAGCAAGCCGGGCCGACGACGCCTGAAATGGCAGAAACCGGTCCCCGGAAGCTTGTCTCCTTTCTGGTGAAGAATTGGCTTGGTAGTTTGGTCTGCCCTGTTCCCATGATGCACTGGGCCAGGGACAGACTAATTTGCATATAGCCAGGTTCTGAGCTGGGATGGGGCAGTGAGCTAAATAACGGTGATGGATCAAGCCCTGATCTTTGGACTGGGTAAGAGTGGTCTGCTTAATTCAGACACTCTGTTCATCACCACCCCCTTTTCTGAATCATTTTGTCCACCATAAGCGTGGAAGGGTATACTCAGACATGAGTCCCTTGCTCACTGCTCCATCAGGATTCAAGCAAGCCGGGCCGACGACGCCTGAAATGGCAGAAACTGGTCCCCGGAAGCTTGTCTCCTTTCTGGTGAAGAATTGGCTTGGTAGTTTGGTCTGCCCTGTTCCCATGATGCACTGGGCCAGGGACAGACTAATTTGCATATAGCCAGGTTCTGAGCTGGGATGGGGCAGTGAGCTAAATAACGGTGATGGATCAAGCCCTGATCTTTGGACTGGATAAGAGTGGTCTGCTTAATTCAGACACTCTGTTCATCACCACCCCCTTTTCTGAATCATTTTGTCCACCATAAGCGTGGAAGGGTATACTCAGACATGAGTCCCTTGCTCACTGCTCCATCAGGATTCAAGCAAGCCGGGCCGACGACGCCTGAAATGGCAGAAACCGGTCCCCGGAAGCTTGTCTCCTTTCTGGTGAAGAATTGGCTTGGTAGTTTGGTCTGCCCTGTTCCCATGATGCACTGGGCCAGGGACAGACTCATTTGCATATAGCCAGGTTCTGAGCTGGGATGGGGCAGTGAGCTAAATAACGGTGATGGATCAAGCCCTGATCTTTGGACTGGGTAAAAGTGGTCTGCTTAATTCAGACACTCTGTTCATCACCACCCCCTTTTCTGAATCATTTTGTCCACCATAAGCGTGGAAGGGTATACTCAGACATGAGTCCCTTGCTCACTGCTCCATCAGGATTCAAGCAAGCCGGGCCGACGACGCCTGAAATGTCAGAAACTGGTCCCCGGAAGCTTGTCTCCTTTCTGGTGAAGAATTGGCTTGGTAGTTTGGTCTGCCCTGTTCCAATGATGCACTGGGCCAGGGACAGACTAATTTGCATATAGCCAGGTTCTGAGCTGGGATGGGGCAGTGAGCTAAATAACGGTGATGGATCAAGCCCTGATCTTTGGACTGGGTAAGAGTGGTCTGCTTAATTCAGACACTCTGTTCATCACCACCCCCTTTTCTGAATCATTTTGTCCACCATAAGCGTGGAAGGGTATACTCAGACATGAGTCCCTTGCTCACTGCTCCATCAGGATTCAAGCAAGCCGGGCCGACGACGCCTGAAATGGCAGAAACCGGTCCCCGGAAGCTTGTCTCCTTTCTGGTGAAGAATTGGCTTGGTAGTTTGGTCTGCCCTGTTCCCATGATGCACTGGGCCAGGGACAGACTAATTTGCATACAGCCAGGTTCTGAGCTGGGATGGGGCAGTGAGATAAATAACGGTGATGGATCAAGCCCTGATCTTTGGACTGGGTAAGAGTGGTCTGCTTAATTCAGACACTCTGTTCATCACCACCCCCTTTTCTGAATCATTTTGTCCACCAAAAGCGTGGAAGGGTATACTCAGACATGAGTCCCTTGCTCACTGCTCCATCAGGATTCAAGCAAGCCGGGCCGACGACGCCTGAAATGGCAGAAACCGGTCCCCGGAAGCTTGTCTCCTTTCTGGTGAAGAATTGGCTTGGTAGTTTGGTCTGCCCTGTTCCCATGATGCACTGGGCCAGGGACAGACTAATTTGCATATAGCCAGGTTCTGAGCTGGGATGGGGCAGTGAGCTAAATAACGGTGATGGATCAAGCCCTGATCTTTGGACTGGGTAAGAGTGGTCTGCTTAATTCAGACACTCTGTTCATCACCACCCCCTTTTCTGAATCATTTTGTCCACCATAAGCGTGGAAGGGTATACTCAGACTTGAGTCCCTTGCTCACTGCTCCATCAGGATTCAAGCAAGCCGGGCCGACGATGCCTGAAATGGCAGAAACTGGTCCCCGGAAGCTTGTCTCCTTTCTGGTGAAGAATTGGCTTGGTAGTTTGGTCTGCCCTGTTCCCATGATGCACTGGGCCAGGGACAGACTAATTTGCATATAGCCAGGTTCTGAGCTGGGATGGGGCAGTGAGCTAAATAACGGTGATGGATCAAGCCCTGATCTTTGGACTGGGTAAGAGTGGTCTGCTTAATTCAGACACTCTGTTCATCACCCCCCCCCCTTTTCTGAATCATTTTGTCCACCATAAGCGTGGAAGGGTATACTCAGACATGAGTCCCTTGCTCACTGCTCCATCAGGATTCAAGCAAGCCGGGCCGACGACGCCTGAAATGGCAGAAACCGGTCCCCGGAAGCTTGTCTCCTTTCTGGTGAAGAATTGGCCTGGTAGTTTGGTCTGCCCTGTTCCCATGATGCACTGGGCCAGGGACAGACTAATTTGCATATAGCCAGGTTCTGAGCTGGGATGGGGCAGTGAGCTAAATAACGGTGATGGATCAAGCCCTGATCTTTGGACTGGGTAAGAGTGGTCTGCTTAATTCAGACACTCTGTTCATCACCACCCCCTTTTCTGAATCATTTTGTCCACCATAAGCGTGGAAGGGTATACTCAGATATGAGTCCCTTGCTCACTGCTCCATCAGGATTCAAGCAAGCCGGGCCGACGACGCCTGAAATGGCAGAAACCGGTCCCCGGAAGCTTGTCTCCTTTCTGGTGAAGAATTGGCTTGGTAGTTTGGTCTGTCCTGTTCCCATGATGCACTGGGCCAGGGACAGACTAATTTGCATATAGCCAGGTTCTGAGCTGGGATGGGGCAGTGAGCTAAATAACGGTGATGGATCAAGCCCTGATCTTTGGACTGGGTAAGAGTGGTCTGCTTAATTCAGACACTCTGTTCATCACCACCCCCTTTTCTGAATCATTTTGTCCACCATAAGCGTGGAAGGGTATACTCAGACATGAGTCCCTTGCTCACTGCTCCATCAGGATTCAAGCAAGCCGGGCCGACGACGCCTGAAATGGCAGAAACCGGTCCCCGGAAGCTTGTCTCCTTTCTGGTGAAGAATTGGCTTGGTAGTTTGGTCTGCCCTGTTCCCATGATGCACTGGGCCAGGGACAGACTAATTTGCATATAGCCAGGTTCTGAGCTGGGATGGGGCAGTGAGATAAATAACGGTGATGGATCAAGCCCTGATCTTTGGACTGGGTAAGAGTGGTCTGCTTAATTCAGACACTCTGTTCATCACCACCCCCTTTTCTGAATCATTTTGTCCACCATAAGCGTGGAAGGGTATACTCAGACATGAATCCCTTGCTCACTGCTCCATCAGGATTCAAGCAAGCCGGGCCGACGACGCCTGAAATGGCAGAAACCGGTCCCCGGAAGCTTGTCTCCTTTCTGGTGAAGAATTGGCTTGGGAGTTTGGTCTGCCCTGTTCCCATGATGCACTGGCCCAGGGACAGACTAATTTGCATATAGCCAGGTTCTGAGCTCGGATTGGGCAGTGAGCTAAATAACGGTGATGGATCAAGCCCTGATCTTTGGACTGGGTAAGAGTGGTCTGCTTAATTCAGACACTCTGTTCATCACCACCCCCTTTTCTGAATCATTTTGTCCACCATAAGCGTGGAAGGGTATACTCAGACATGATTCCCTTGCTCACTGCTCCATCAGGATTCAAGCAAGCCCGGCCGACGACGCCTGAAATGGCAGAAACCGGTCCCCGGAAGCTTGTCTCCTTTCTGGTGAAGAATTGGCTTGGTAGTTTGGTCTGCCCTGTTCCCATGATGCACTGGGCCAGGGACAGACTAATTTGCATATAGCCAGGTTCTGAGCTGGGATGGGGCAGTGAGCTAAATAACGGTGATGGATCAAGCCCTGATCTTTGGACTGGGTAAGAGTGGTCTGCTTAATTCAGACACTCTGTTCATCACCACCCCCTTTTCTGAATCATTTTGTCCACCATAAGCGTGGAAGGGTATACTCAGACATGAGTCCCTTGCTCACTGCTCCATCAGGATTCAAGCAAGCCGGGCCGACGACGCCTGAAATGGCAGAAACCGGTCCCCGGAAGCTTGTCTCCTTTCTGGTGAAGAATTGGCTTGGTAGTTTGGTCTGCCCTGTTCCCATGATGCACTGGGCCAGGGACAGACTAATTTGCATATAGCCAGGTTCTGAGCTGGGATGGGGCAGTGAGCTAAATAACGGTGATGGATCAAGCCCTGATCTTTGGACTGGGTAAGAGTGGTCTGCTTAATTCAGACACTCTGTTCATCACCACCCCCTTTTCTGAATCATTTTGTCCACCATAAGCGTGGAAGGGTATACTCAGACATGAGTCCCTTGCTCACTGCTCCATCAGGATTCAAGCAAGCCGGGCCGACGACGCCTGAAATGGCAGAAACCGGTCCCCGGAAGCTTGTCTCCTTTCTGGTGAAGAATTGGCTTGGTAGTTTGGTCTGCCCTGTTCCCATGATGCACTGGGCCAGGGACAGACTAATTTGCATATAGCCAGGTTCTGAGCTGGGATGGGGCAGTGAGCTAAATAACGGTGATGGATCAAGCCCTGATCTTTAGACTGGGTAAGAGTGGTCTGCTTAATTCAGACACTCTGTTCATCACCACCCCCTTTTCTGAATAATTTTGTCCACCATAAGCGTGGAAGGGTATACTCAGACATGAGTCCCTTGCTCACTGCTCCATCAGGATTCAAGCAAGCCGGGCCGACGACGCCTGAAATGGCAGAAACCGGTCCACGGAAGCTTGTCTCCTTTCTGGTGAAGAATTGGCTTGGTAGTTTGGTCTGCCCTGTTCCCATGATGCACTGGGCCAGGGACAGACTAATTTGCATATAGCCAGGTTCTGAGCTGGGATGGGGCAGTGAGATAAATAACGGTGATGGATCAAGCCCTGATCTTTGGACTGGGTAAGAGTGGTCTGCTTAATTCAGACACTCTGTTCATCACCACCCCCTTTTCTGAATCATTTTGTCCACCATAAGCGTGGAAGGGTATACTCAGACATGAGTCCCTTGCTCACTGCTCCATCAGGATTCAAGCAAGCCGGGCCGACGACGCCTGAAATGGCAGAAACCGGTCCCCGGAAGCTTGTCTCCTTTCTGGTGAAGAATTGGCTTGGTAGTTTGGTCTGCCCTGTTCCCATGATGCACTGGGCCAGGGACAGACTAATTTGCATATAGCCAGGTTCTGAGCTGGGATGGGGCAGTGAGCTCAATAACGGTGATGGATCAAGCCCTGATCTTTGGACTGGGTAAGAGTGGTCTGCTTAATTCAGACACTCTGTTCATCACCACCCCCTTTTCTGAATCATTTTGTCCACCATAAGCGTGGAAGGGTATACTCAGACATGAGTCCCTTGCTCACTGCTCCATCAGGATTCAAGCAAGCCGGGCCGACGACGCCTGAAATGGCAGAAACTGGTCCCCGGAAGCTTGTCTCCTTTCTGGTGAAGAATTGGCTTGGTAGTTTGGTCTGCCCTGTTCCCATGATGCACTGGGCCAGGGACAGACTAATTTGCATATAGCCAGGTTCTGAGCTGGGATGGGGCAGTGAGCTAAATAACGGTGATGGATCAAGCCCTGATCTTTGGACTGGGTAAGAGTGGTCTGCTTAATTCAGACACTCTGTTCATCACCACCCCCTTTTCTGAATCATTTTGTCCACCATAAGCGTGGAAGGGTATACTCAGACATGAGTCCCTTGCTCACTGCTCCATCAGGATTCAAGCAAGCCGGGCCGACGACGCCTGAAATGGCAGAAACCGGTCCCCGGAAGCTTGTCTCCTTTCTGGTGAAGAATTGGCTTGGTAGTTTGGTCTGCCCTGTTCCCATGATGCACTGGGCCAGGGACAGACTAATTTGCATATAGCCAGGTTCTGAGCTGGGATGGGGCAGTGAGCTAAATAACGGTGATGGATCAAGCCCTGATCTTTGGACTGGGTAAGAGTGGTCTGCTTAATTCAGACACTCTGTTCATCACCACCCCCTTTTCTGAATCATTTTGTCCACCATAAGCGTGGAAGGGTATACTCAGACATGAGTCCCTTGCTCACTGCTCCATCAGGATTCAAGCAAGCCGGGCCGACGACGCCTGAAATGGCAGAAACTGGTCCCCGGAAGCTTGTCTTCTTTCTGGTGAAGAATTGGCTTGGTAGTTTGGTCTGCCCTGTTCCCATGATGCACTGGGCCAGGGACAGACTAATTTGCATATAGCCAGGTTCTGAGCTGGGATGGGGCAGTGAGCTAAATAACGGTGATGGGTCAAGCCCTGATCTTTCGACTGGGTAAGAGTGGTCTGCTTAATTCAGACACTCTGTTCATCACCACCCCCTTTTCTGAATCATTTTGTCCACCATAAGCGTGGAAGGGTATACTCAGACATGAGTCCCTTGCTCACTGCTCCATCAGGATTCAAGCAAGCCGGGCCGACGACGCCTGAAATGGCAGAAACCGGTCCCCGGAAGCTTGTCTCCTTTCTGGTGAAGAATTGGCTTGGTAGTTTGGTCTGCCCTGTTCCCATGATGCACTTGGCCAGGGACAGACTAATTTGCATATAGCCAGGTTCTGAGCTGGGATGGGGCAGTGAGATAAATAACGGTGATGGATCAAGCCCTGATCTTTGGACTGGGTAAGAGTGGTCTGCTTAATTCAGACACTCTGTTCATCACCACCCCCTTTTCTGAATCATTTTGTCCACCATAAGCGTGGAAGGGTATACTCAGACATGAGTCCCTTGCTCACTGCTCCATCAGGATTCAAGCAAGCCGGGCCGACGACGCCTGAAATGGCAGAAACCGGTCCCCGGAAGCTTGTCTCCTTTCTGGTGAAGAATTGGCTTGGTAGTTTGGTCTGCCCTGTTCCCATGATGCACTGGGCCAGGGACAGACTAATTTGCATATAGCCAGGTTCTGAGCTGGGATGGGGCAGTGAGCTAAATAACGGTGATGGATCAAGCCCTGATCTTTGGACTGGGTAAGAGTGGTCTGCTTAATTCAGACACTCTGTTCATCACCACCCCCTTTTCTGAATCATTTTGTCCACCATAAGCGTGGAAGGGTATACTCAGACATGAGTCCCTTGCTCACTGCTCCATCAGGATTCAAGCAAGCCGGGCCGACGACGCCTGAAATGGCAGAAACTGGTCCCCGGAAGCTTGTCTCCTTTCTGGTGAAGAATTGGCTTGGTAGTTTGGTCTGCCCTGTTCCCATGATGCACTGGGCCAGGGACAGACTAATTTGCATATAGCCAGGTTCTGAGCTGGGATGGGGCAGTGAGCTAAATAACGGTGATGGATCAAGCCCTGATCTTTGGACTGGGTAAGAGTGGTCTGCTTAATTCAGACACTCTGTTCATCACCACCCCCTTTTCTGAATCATTTTGTCCACCATAAGCGTGGAAGGGTATATTCAGATATGAGTCCCTTGCTCACTGCTCCATCAGGATTCAAGCAAGCCGGGCCGACGACGCCTGAAATGGCAGAAACCGGTCCCCGGAAGCTTGTCTCCTTTCTGGTGAAGAATTGGCTTGGTAGTTTGGTCTGCCCTGTTCCCATGATGCACTGGGCCAGGGACAGACTAATTTGCATATAGCCAGGTTCTAAGCTGGGATGGGGCAGTGAGCTAAATAACGGTGATGGATCAAGCCCTGATCTTTGGACTGGGTAAGAGTGGTCTGCTTAATTCAGACACTCTGTTCATCACCACCCCCTTTTCTGAATCATTTTGTCCACCATAAGCGTGGAAGGGTATACTCAGACATGAGTCCCTTGCTCACTGCTCCATCAGGATTCAAGCAAGCCGGGCCGACGACGCCTGAAATGGCAGAAACCGGTCCCCGGAAGCTTGTCTCCTTTCTGGTGAAGAATTGGCTTGGTAGTTTGGTCTGCCCTGTTCCCATGATGCACTGGGCCAGGGACAGACTAATTTGCATATAGCCAGGTTCTGAGCTGGGATGGGGCAGTGAGATAAATAACGGTGATGGATCAAGCCCTGATCTTTGGACTGGGTAAGAGTGGTCTGCTTAATTCAGACACTCTGTTCATCACCACCCCCTTTTCTGAATCATTTTGTCCACCATAAGCGTGGAAGGGTATACTCAGACATGAGTCCCTTGCTCACTGCTCCATCAGGATTCAAGCAAGCCGGGCCGACGATGCCTGAAATGGCAGAAACCGGTCCCCGGAAGCTTGTCTCCTTTCTGGTGAAGAATTGGCTTGGTAGTTTGGTCTGCCCTGTTCCCATGATGCACTGAGCCAGGGACAGACTAATTTGCATATGGCCAGGTTCTGAGCTGGGATGGGGCAGTGAGCTAAATAACGGTGATGGATCAAGCCCTGATCTTTGGACTGGGTAAGAGTGGTCTGCTTAATTCAGACACTCTGTTCATCATCACCCCCTTTTCTGAATCATTTTGTCCACCATAAGCGTGGAAGGGTATACTCAGACATGAGTCCCTTGCTCACTGCTCCATCAGGATTCAAGCAAGCCGGGCCGACGACGCCTGAAATGGCAGAAACCGGTCCCCGGAAGCTTGTCTCCTTTCTGGTGAAGAATTGGCTTGGTAGTTTGGTCTGCCCTGTTCCCATGATGCACTGGGCCAGGGACAGACTAATTTGCATATAGCCAGGTTCTGAGCTGGGATGGGGCAGTGAAATAAATAACGGTGATGGATCAAGCCCTAATCTTTGGACTGGGTAAGAGTGGTCTGCTTAATTCAGACACTCTGTTCATCACCACCCCCTTTTCTGAATCATATATTACACTACACTTCAACATCTCACTGTATTTGTGGTTTTAAATCACTGACTGAAGCGATAGTGTTGCTTTACAAATTCATGAAGTATTTGTTGACCTCCTATTACTATAGAGGTGCTATTTCACCCTTGGGTTTATTCCGCACTATGCAAAACTGCTAAATAAATTGATATAAATAAATATATTGACTAGGTAATAAAATATTTCCATACTTTTATAGCGAATGGGGCTGAAGTACAAAAGACAAGTATCAAACCAGCTGGTGTTTTTTGCCCACCGGCTTTTTTGTGCCCTGTACTTCATTTTGAGATGTGATTAATGTATTAGTCAGTCACATCATAAAATGCACATTTGCAGGAGATCACAAAACCTCCTCCTTCATTAATATGTATGAGGCAGGATATAATTGGAACCGATTGTGTATGTTACATAAATTCAGGGATGGAGGACTGCATAGTATTACAACGAACACCTGCAATCACAATCCCTGCATGGTGATGATTTGTTTTTAAATATCCCTGTCTCTCAAAGGGACAGGGGGATTTAAAACCAAAAATTTGCATGAAGGGAATGATATTTGAGGAAGCATGCAGCAGCCACCCACCATCATTTACCAAGTGCAAGCTTCCCATGTCAAGTAACTTGTCAACAACCTGTCAATGATTTGACATTGCAATGCGCTCGCAATGGGGAGGGCAGTGCCCCTTCCACACACCCCACCTTTTTGCCATTCAGAATGGATCAAGAAAGGTGCATTGAAAGTTGAAAACCCTTTCTAACAAAGTACCCTTGACAAAAGGATTATATGCTTTGTTACCCAAGAGCGTCTGGTATGCTGGGGAAACTGGGGCGGTCGGGAGAGTGGGGGGAAGGGGAACTAGAATTTGTGGGGGGGATAAAAAAAACGTACCTGCTGTTGTCCCCGTCACTCTCTTCTTTACCTCTTCAGGAAGGCACAAGCTCCCAGAATGCCAAGCGGTCAATCCTGAAGCTGCTATCACGCAGAGGGCAGCTTCAGGATGGGCCTGAGCATCCTCTATTCATGTTCCAGGACAGAGTGTGAGCCTGTGCCTGCTCTGTCCAAGCCAGCTGCGTTGCATGGTTGGAGAGACCTTTCACTGCAGATGATGGTTTGGCGGGCCACTCCAGTCTGTGCAACAGTAGGGAAAGCGTTGGACTTTGGAGGGATTAAATGTTCTATTGCCACTCCACTCTGTTCAACAGTGGGGAAAGTGTTAGGCTTCGGAGGGGGTGAATTTACTACTCCCACTCCAGTCTGTGCAACAGTAGAGAAAGCGTTGGACTTGAGAGAGATTACATATACTATTCCCACTACTGTCTGTGCAACAGTATGGAAACAATTGGACTTCGGAGGGGTTACATTTACTAATTCCACTTCAGTCTTTGCAACAGCAGGTAAAGTACTTCACATCAAAACATTACATATTTGTAATAACCCTATTAAAATAGAACACATATAAAACTCTTAATATGAACATTACTAATTAACCAAAAACAATTATATCTATAAAAACTAAAAAACTATTAAACAATTTGATTGATTATTACAATTGTAATAATTATCAATTAATTTTTGTAAATGTATTTATTGCTTAATGAACTTCCCACAATATATCACCACAATCCTAGCAGCCCACATTTAAAATCTAACAAAAATAAATAGGTATAAAACAATTTACATATTTGATCATAAATTACTAAATGATTTAACAATGAATACTTACATTTTAATTAATTATTTCTTAATTAACGTCCCACCCTATACGACTACAAAACTAGCAACCAGCAACTAATATATAACTAAAAAAAGTCAATATTAGATAATGGACATGATTAATTATCAATAAAATATGTAATAATAAATAGGAATAGATAATTAATTATTACTTAATTAACTTCCCTCCCTATATCCGTACAAACCTAACCCCTAACACCTTAAAATATAGCTGTTATTTAAAGGTATCACACAATTTACCTAATTAATTAATAATACATTCAGAATTCTTAAATAATTATTACTTAAATAACTTCCCACCCTATAAACCTACAAACCCAGCAGCCCACACCTAATATATAACGCAAATATATGATTATTACACAATTTACATAATTAATATTCAATTAAATAAATTATAATTATTTGTTAGTTAATTATTACTTAATAATCTTCCCAACCTATACCCCTACAAACCTAGCAACCCGCTACAACATAATAAATTACTATTACCAATTAAATAAACAATTATAAATCACTTAAAGTTGCAAACTATGTTTAAAAATATGATAAACAATTATACAAACAATAACACATACAATTATTATATGCATTAAAACACATTACGATAATTAAAAAACAATATTTTTTATAACTACATTATTGAAAACAATATTAACAACAACAATATTCTGAACAACGATATTACTTACCTGGAAAATTGATATTCTTGACAGCGATATTTCTGCATCACAATATTTTTGTATCACAATATTTTTTTCAGATATGTCAGTATCCTGATTTTTACAACTCAATATTTTGTCCAAATACCCTCCCATCTATGCTGCTACCAGAGAAAAACACAATTCATGATCTAATTATTTAAGACACTTCAAAAGCATTACAATGACGTGTGTGTGTCACTCAATGTTAAAGACTGAGCAGCTGGATAAATAAACAAAATGAGCACAGCTGTGTGGAGGGTAGGGACTTTTTTTGTGGAAGCACACAACCTCTGCCCAATCAAAACATGTACTCCTGGCTCCCAACATGTGGGTGGAGCCTCTTGGTGATTCTCACATAATTGTCAGGCAACAGAATCATGTAGCAAAATATTAACAACCAAAATATTGTGGAGATAAGTACAAATCTGTAATTATGATTATCTATCTGGCTGAATGAGGAATTAAGGACCAGATCACGACTTTGGCGGTCTTGCAACGGGCTGCCATGTCAGCACCTTGCTGCAAGACTGCCAAAGTTGACAGCACACCACCTGCCAGATTCGGAGTTTAATCCTGGTCTTGTGGGTGGTTCTTTGGCAGCCCCTTCTAAGGCACCACAATGAGAGCACCAAAGCACTTTCCTGCAAGGCCTGGACCATGCAGTTCATACCATGAAGGTACTGTGGGTCCATGCATACAGGAAGACACTACAAGTGCCCCCCTGCATGCATCCCCTTGCCCAGAGGCAACAGTAGAGCCCCCTTAGTTTCCTCACCACCTCCCCTTTCATAGCGGGCTCACCATCACATAAAGGGTAGATGTAAGGAAACTCGTAATATGCTTTGCGGCACCACCAGCATAATGCGGCCTCACACTACTGCAGCACTAGGAAGGGATCACGGCTCCCCTGCGGTTGCACCAGTCCTTCGGCGGTCGGACTGCCCAACTCGTAATAGGGAGGTCAGACCACTGGTGAAGCGATGCCCGCACCACCACCATGGCTACGGCGGTCTTATGAGGCCCAAATTCATAACAAACTAATAGTGAGAGACTGTTTGAAATTGGGTAATATGTTACATATCCCATGGTTTTCAATCATCAGAAGAAACCTCACTGAACTGGGCAATTCAGAATTTGTTTTAGAACCCAAGCATATTGTGAAAGGGGCTATTGTCTAAATGAAGGAGGCCTTTCTCTCGAAGGTGGCAGTGGAGCGAAAGGCCTCGGCCTTGAGCAAGCGCTTGATGCACCAATTTATTATAGTTAAATTGGCCGATTGGATTGAACCTTAATTGCAATTGGGGATGTCCAGCTATCATCGAAGTTTGCTAACCTATTTTAGGTTACATTTGTTTCATCAGCTGATGCTCCTCTAGGGGGCGTGGGCAAAACCATCAGAGTTGCTAGCTTGTACCTGAAACAATAACTCTATCCCCAATACTTTATACATTGTATACATTGTTATGACCTGCCCAAGATTTAACAGTTTACGCCATCAGTATATTCATCCATTACATTCTCCTTTGAATTTTAGTCAGATGAGATCATCTTTTCTGTTATTACATCTTTTACAGTCTCCCAATGTGTGTGTTTTTTGTGTCTCGCTTTTGTTTGGTATCCTTTTTTTTGTGTGTATACCAGATTGTATCATTTTGAGTATTTCCTATACATTTTCTCTTTTTTTCTGAGGATTTCATTATATACTGTAAAGTGTATGTATAAGTGTATTTTATTTTTGTATATGTGTGGCAATTATTTTGGTTTGTGAATAGTTTTTCTTACCGAGAGTTCCACTCTCATTATAGGATTGTAATGCATTTATTGTATGTACATTTATGATTTTATGGTAAAATCACATACATCTAATAGTCTTACTATATATGTAAGTATGGATTTCCTATTCCTTACTCCACATACATCTGGAGTTAAGTATAATAAACCTATACTTACCTATGTATACGAAGCCAGTCATTTTTTGATGTTCATAGTTTTACTACAACACTTTTGTAGCATAATATATATATTTTTTAACACTTTATTTTTCCTATTTTTACACAGAAACAGTGATGATACAATGCAGTAACAGACGAATAGAATTTGTGAAGTGACATCGTGGTAGATCAGATAAAAACAAATGCACATAAAATAGCAGCTAAAAGTAATGCATCGTGGTCTGATATTAACAATGTCCCCAAATATAAACACACACCCTAATACAATGGGTAAAGAACGAACAATCTAACCCAAGCCCCAGTGAGAGGGGTAGCAACGAATGACTGTTCGACTGCGGGGTACCAGGGGCGCACCCCATGCGTATCTTCGTTCATGTGCAAGGAGGTTCTCAACCCACCCCCTCGGGGTGATGCCAGACAACACTTGTGAGTCCTGTGCGCCCTACACCGGGATAAATAGTCCTTATATGGGCCCCATATATCCACTGGTCTGGAGGAGTTGGGAAGCAAAGTACTCAATTCCTCACGATTAATATTGCAGAACGCTAGGCTTCTCAGCCAGGATTGGAGAGTGGGGGAGCGCCTGCAACCCCATAAAAGTGCAATCTCCCGTTTAGCCAAGAGGAAACCCAGAGCAGCGAGCTTACGAACTTTCCTTGGGAAATTAACCACATAACCTAGTAGTGCAATCTCAGGAGTAGGAGTAAGTTGCATGAACAATATGTCCCCCAATGTGGAGTGTACACTCAACCAATACTGATGAATCTTTGGACATGTCCATGTGAGGTGCGCAAAGTCTGCAAAGGGTGACAAGCATTTCTGACAGTGATGTGGTCTGGAATTATCAATTCTATGGGAGCGGGCGGGAGTAAAATACATCCGGCGGAGAAACTTGAAATGTAGTAGTTTGTGTCTGCTGTTCAAGGAGATGTCTCTGGTGGCCCTGCAGCACTGCTCCCACTGGTCGTCAGATATGGCCTTGCCCAAGTCAGCCTCCGAAGCCGCCCGGACCCCGGAATCGTCCACAGGTCTAATCGCGCAACATTGCTTATATAATTTAGATATCAAATGGGCCCCGGTCGGGCTTTGTATCAACAGCGTGAGGGGAAGAAATGCATCAAGGGGCAGCAGGGAAAGAGGGAAACTTTGCCAGGAGAGAGGACCGCACCCGAGTCAGGATAAAGGAGTCCATAAATGTGCGCTCACTGAAGCGGGCCTCTTCCGTCACTGAAAAAGCGTTCCCGTCAGGGAACAGGTCTCAGAGCGTACGTATCTGGAATTTTTCCAGCGTGCGATGGACTAAGGCCTCACCGGTAATCGGGAGTAAGGAAGGATTAGGTAGAGGTAAGGCAGGGGAACATAACAACTAAAACCCCAAGAGTCTGCGCAGCCTGTCCCAAGCCCAGCATGTGGTGGAGACCGTTTGAACATCACGCTGGTCCCGGGGGAAGCCCGAAGGAAGGATGGTGAGGAGCTGGAGCGGGAGAACAAGGTCATCCTCCGGCTTCAAATATGGAATGCGTGCATCAGGGTGGAACCAAGCAAATGCGTAGCAGCACTGCGTCACCAGATAATATATATAAAAATCTGGCACTCCGAGCCCTCCCCTGTCCTGTGGCAAAGTGAGAACCTTCCAACTGACTCGGGGAGTCTTGTCCCCCCATACTAAACGTTACAATAGAGATCGCAGCTGTGAGAAGAATGCTTTAGTAAGTGGAATGGGAATGGTATTGAAGAGATACAAAAACCGGGGCAGAACGACCATCTTAATAATGGCCACCCTGCCAGCCATGGATAGAGGCAGCCGTAACCATTTCGTGACTTGCGATTCTAACGAGCTAAGCGTTCTACCATAATTGAGAAGAATCATAGTGGCGGTGTCAAGATGAATGTGGACTCCGAGGTATTTAATCGCGTCATCACACCATTCCAGCGGAAACTCGCACTGCCAGGCAGCAGTACCAGCCGTAAGGGGGAAGATAATGGATTTATGCCAATTAATACTGAGTCCAGAGTACCGTCCGAACCGAACAATTTCCTGATTCAGGGGGGCCAGATTGACGTGTGCCATCCTGACATAGAGAACAGTGTCATCGGCGTACAGGGAGATTAATAAGGGGCCAGTACAAAATTGCAGGCCACGGTGAAGGTGCTTTTCTTGGAATTGTCGGACTAAAGGGTCCATGGCCAAAATGAAAAGAAGCGGGGATAGGGGGCAGCCTTGTCTCATGCCGCAAGACAAGGGGAAAGGGTCAGAAAGAGTGCCATTGAGGCGCAAGCGAGCCGTGGGGTTAGTATATAGCAGAGCCACCGTAGCAACAAAACACTCTGGCATGCCCATGCGACGCATGACTGACAGGAAAAAGGGCATTCTAGAGAGTCAAATGCCTTTTCAGCATCCAGCAGGATAGCAGCGGCAGGGGTGGAGGGCTCGATTCTGTGTAAAACTGTGAACAATGTCCGGAGGTTTAATGAGGTGGACCTATGTGGGACAAAACCCAACTGCACCGGAGAGATAATAAACTCCATCAATAATGACAGCCTGATCGCAACAACCTTGGCCAAAATATTATAGTCCAGGTTCAACAGGGATAGTGGCCTTTAGGAACTACATAGCTTGGGGTCCTTCCCGGGTTTGGGCAAAAGAATAATCACCGCCTCCCAAAACGTAGGGGGAAGAACACCGACTTCAAGCGCCTCGGCATAGACCTCAACTAATCACGGCACCAAGATGTCCTTATATGCCTTATAGAAATCGGCTGAAAAACCATCAAGTCCAGGCGCCGAAGAGGCGCACAGGGCGTCAATGGCCTCAACAATACTGTCTGGGGTAATGGGTGTCAAAAGAAAGTCCTGCAAATAACGTTCCAGGTAAACCAAAGTGACTTCAGATAAATACTCCCCCTGGGCACTCAGGTCACCGGACAAATGAGACGTATAGAGTGACTTATAATAGGAGAGAAACAGGTCGCAAACCTCCGGGGTGGAATGTATCGGGGTGCCATCGGGGCCTTCCATTGTTGTAATGTAGGTAGAGCTACGTGAGGGACGCAATGTGTTGGCAAGGAGCCTGCCAGGGCGGTCACCTTCACCATATCGCCGTGCCACGCGGTGTCTACTAAGAAACGATAGATCCAAGTCTGCAGCCTCTCTAAATTCCAATAACAACTCCAACCGCCTTGCACCAAGGGACGCCGAGGGCGTGATGAGCGCATCGCGATCTATAGCGGCGATATCACGTTCGACACGATTCAATGTGGAGCGAAAGTCGCGCAAAACGCCAGCATGCTTTGAGATACAAACCCCTCTGATGGATGGCTTGAAGCCCTCCCACAAGACCCCCCATGTGTCAACTGACCCGGTGTTTAACTCGAAATAATCTTCTATAGCCTGTCTAACCTCTTCATTAAAAACGGCATCCAACAAGGCTCTGCCAGGGAATCGCCACAGCCTCTCATAACCACCAGCTCTGGGAATATTCAGCTGCAGGATCACCGGAGAGTGATCTGAGAGAGTGCGGGGCAGGCTAAGGACATTCTCAATCAAGCCCACCACCCCAGGTGAAACTAACCAATAGTCAATCCTTGTCCAAGTGTTGTGAAACCCAGAATAATGAGTGAAAGCGGGGAGGTCGGCATGCATTTAGAGTTCCACGTCAACTGAAGAGTACTGCGTGCAAATATCCCTGAGGGCCTGACGGGCGCGGGGTTTGGTGTCTGCAGAAGTAGCCATACTATCTCTAGTGGGGTCCACCAACAAGTTAAAGTCCCCTCCCATGAGCAACAGCCCGGTGTCAATTGAGAGAAGACGAGCCAGCAAGGACTGAAAAAAGGACGGGGAGTCAGTGTTCGGGCCATATATCCCCACCAAGGTGACCTTATGCCCCAACATCAATCTAGAACCAACTATCAAATAGCGCCTATCGGGATCCTGAAACGTGTGATAGAGTGCAAATTGGACCGTTTAGGTATTTTTTTTTATGTGGTTGCCATTTCAGGTAGATTTTTTTAACTGAGTGGATATTTGAGGTAATTTTTACTCTCCAAACTGCAAATCTGAATGTGAACAGCAGTCTTCTGAATGTGAGCACCTGGAAATCAACTTGAAATTACATACACTGAAGCTTTTCCCAAATAGACTATTTGCGTAGTTTTTGAGTGTGAGATTCATTTTGTGTAATTATGCATCATTTCGCAAAACGCTGCTGTATTTTCGAGTAATTACACTATACGAAATTATACGAGTTACACCCACCTCTACTGCTTTCACACTTGGACGATAAGTTGTACATTTTGGCATTTTTGTGTTGCTTCTCTTGACTGTCTTATGCAGCGGCGGCCGGCACAGGTAAGCGCGGTGAGGCGGTGTGGCAGGGTGGGGGCGGGGCGCAGTGGTAGGCGGGGAAAGCCGACAGACGACAGAATAGATATAATTAATTAAATAAATAATACCTATACCGTCGTCTGTCGGCTTCTCCCCCTACCGCGCCATGGCCTGCCTCTCCACACTTACTTGAGCCAGCTTCCGCTGGTCATATTAGCTTGTCCCAATGATAGCCGTGGTCAATTAAAATATTAGGCCAAAACATCGACACCGTGACTCCATTACAATCTGGACTGATTTTTCATCAATATTTAATAAAAACCAGGAGCATCTTGTGGACTATAGTGACCTAATATATGTGATATTGTTTGCATTAGCCTATTGTCCTTTTAAAGTGTTTTTTTCTATATAAAATAATGTGTTTACACCTCATTCGTCACTGAAGCACTGCATTAATACAATATTTAACACTTTGTATAAAATATATTCATAACAAAGGAAATTGGTGATCCATTCTCTTCTCTTACTTCGGAGTCTTATCATCTATATTTACTATTTTTAAATCTTTTTCACCATAGGAATGATGTGCTCATTTTCATCGGTCCAGCTTGCTAGTCGTAATGTTTTTTGCTTTTCTCCCCGAGCGAACCATTGTTTTGTTATGCTGATACTGGCCAGGTTCTTAGGCTGATTGGGCCTCCCTCGTCATCTTGTTACACATGCAAAGTTGAGTAAAGCCTCAAAACAAACAGACACTCCCAGACCCAAATGGGCATCCAGCTAGCTAAGTCACCATATATCCCATCTTTTTTACTACCTGTTCCTGGTGGGTGATTTGTTTAAGATAATCAAACAGTGTGTAATCAGCAACAGAGGCCTACTGCAAATCTCCTCCAGCCTACATGACAGTTTCTGCTATTGGCTGGCCTGCATCTCTACTTCTGTAAGGCACCTACCCCTGCTTTCTCAATGTGTCTCCTTCAGCAGCTGTGGAGCCCACCTCCACATAGTTTCCTAGGCCTTGTGGACCCAATAAAACAGTAGGTTAAAATGCAGATCACAATACTTAAAGCAGAAACAGAGAGGCAGCCGACAACGAATCACTTCATGAAACAAATATGCAGATTATTGCTGCAATCAATCCTGTACTCCGTGTATTTTAAAATGCATAAAAAGGGCTTCACTGCCCTGTAGACTTTTATTTTCATCATAAACCTTGTTTTTAGATGAAAGAACAGCATGCTTCCACCCTGAAGGTGATATTAGTATTAATGTACAGTATGCGCTAATTTTGAGTTATTTAATGCCACTGCAGGAGATATTAGCATTCATTTTATGTTTGTGTTTGATGTTGACAGTGAAATAGGGATGCCCTAAAAATGAATACTAACGCCGAGATTAGAAGAGTATGTGGCAGCTGCAGATCCACAGAAGTAGATCACTATTACCATATTCGGTGGTGGAAGGAACATATTTAGTATAAAAAAGCTTTTAAAGTCATTTGAAACAGAAGCATATTGATGTTGATAAAAATGCATATACTTTTGAGGTAGCAGAAGCAAGCAGTTTTTCACGTTTTTGCGACCTGAAGTTAAATCGTAGGAGACATTTTTATTATGTAGTGTTGAAAACAGAGGCTGTCAAGTCAATGGGTCAAATGTTAAAATTACTCTTTAATTTGAGCGATATTGCATGAAAGAAATCTTGCATTTGCCGCTCTTATTATATCCTTCACTTGGGCTAAAGTGGTTTTGAAGACGTGATCTGAGAGAAAACTAGATAACATATTCACTCATATGTCATCCCCAACGTCACAGTGCACTAGATTAGAGATGTAACCCAGTTACTTGAGGATCATCCTATCGAAAATGTACAAATCTGAAAGGCCCCCTTGCACTCGCGACACAGAAAGACAGGGGCATATTACCAACAACCAGCGATAATTATCGCTGTGTTGGCTTAGCGGCAATATTTTATCGCAGATAAACCTTGCTATTATCAAGGTTTATCTCAAAAGCGATAAAAATCGTCCGTAATGCATGAATATCGCTGAAAAGTCAGCAATATTCATGCATTACCGAGCTAATGCTCTTAGCCATGTTATCCACCCACCATTGGATAACATGGCTAAGAACTGCTCTGGGCAGGCGTTCACTTTTGGAGATATTCGCGCTTAGCGCGAATATTTCCAAAAGTACGCCTTTGTAGGTAATAGGAGATAGCGATGTTAGCGACTGTTTACAGTCGCTAACATCTTGGCACGCCCACTTTGCATGTCATTCGCGATAAATATCGCTGACATGCAAAGTGGGCCCCAAGATGATCGCTATCTCCTACTAGCTGTCGCTAACTGGTGTTAGCGACAGCTAAGTAATAGGGCGATAAAATTATCGCCGCTTTAGTGGGACAAATTCCCGCTAAAGCGGCGATAAGGCCCTTGGTAATATGCCCCACTGTTTTTTATTATTTAGAATGGAGCAAAACAAGGTATTACTAATAAGTGATCAAGTGCATAATATACGTATTTGTAAAGCGCCTAGTCACCTAGAAAGGTGTCTTGGCGCTGAATGCCAGATATTTATTGTTACCCAATGGTACTCATTTCATCTATCTCAGAAGGATGTAAAGCTTAATAGAATCGCTGGGATTTGAACCTGTGACCATGAGGTCAAACATTGGCCCACCACTACGGCGTATTTGTCCACTAAACCACCAGATCGGGTATGGGCAGAAAATGTGCAACAGATATGCTTGTGTACCTTGGTTGTCCATGTGATCATCAGACACAAAGGTTTGACAAAGGGCAAGAGTTGTATGTTCATCTTGATAATATGAATATAGGAACGTGTGTACATTCTACCTATACATCAAAATTAAAGGTACAGAACACATGCGTTTTATGTATAGCTAAATTGACATTGATCTAATGTTACAGAATTGAAGTGATCGACTGCTGTGGTTCATATTTAACACGAGTGTGCAATTATTACCAGGATAATGCTGATAAATGTTCTAGTCAAAGAAGGTTGTGTTAATTACACAGAAATGTAGACAGATCTGATCAGTGAGAGAGTACAAAAGAAAGAATGGCAGTGGGTGGGAGGCCTGCTTATATCAGGGTGGCTGAAATGTTAGTCATTGGCTAAGATTCTCTTTTTTGTATTTCTTTTTAAAATTATTAACATGTTATTGCATAAATATAATCTAATCTTGTCCAAAACAGGTTAACGTAAATAAAGCAGGTAACATTAAATAATGGAAAATTGAAATATAAGATATATATTTTAAAGTGTACAACTTAGCTTACATCGACAGAGGTATAACTGTGCATATTGGCTATGGTCTGAAATAATTCTAAAGGTCCACTGTGCAGTAGCACTAGGCATGATGTTAGATATATCGTATAATGTGCCATTGTAAGAAAGAGCATTACTATTTGGGGTGGATGTAAATTCACCACAAGTAATACAGGCACTAACCCGTTAGGTCCAGGCAAAAGCTTTAGTAATTTAAACCTGAAGTCAACCCCTCGTAGCTATGGCACAGAGCAGAGAGGCTTAACTTAAAACAAATGTGTTAAGTGTTTAGAAATACAAAACTGGGGTTGGGAAGAGAGAGAGAGCGATGGTTCAGGTTTACCTCAATCTCCTATGGAACGAATTATGGGTGTGTGTTGTATTAGTCAGGCGCACTCCTTCAGCCAGGAGAGACACACTGTGACAAAAGAACACAATCACTTCAGTCAACCTTATAAAAAAAGGAATTACAATCAGCTTGAGCATGCATTTCTTCCCACCCCTGTTCAGTTTTGTGTGGCTTGCCTCCACAATCCCTAAACCCACTAGCGAGAACCCATCAAGTTCCCCCTCTTACTCTCCATAGTAATTAGGAAAACAAATGTTCTCATTTTTTTTTAAAAGGTTCATTTAAAAGGTTCATTGAAAAGGTTCACTTAGCAGGTTTTTTGTGTGTTATTGTTTGAGAAAATATATCAAACTGGAAATACTCAAACAAATCTAAGACCATTTGTGGGTCCTTTGAACGCTGACCCCTGCTCTAAATCTTAAGCACGCATCTTTAGTTTCTTCACTGATCATAACAATCCTATTAACTCTTTTTACATTGTGTTACTTGCCACTAGTCACACAAAGGGACCTATTATGATCTTGGTAGTAAATCCTCTGACCTTAGGTCGGAGGCTTTACGACCAAGATCATCAGCTTCAATTCCGGCCAGGTGATTACAATACAGGTCATTACGGCTCGAGTCCGTCTGCCAGTCGGAAACCGACCTGTCATCCTAATGGACGAGGTTTCCACCATCTGAATTACGATACACGGTTTTCCAACAGCCTGTCCCTGCCGGGCTTTCCGACATGTAAAGCCTGTCGGAAACCGTGTTTGGAGGCCCCAACCCCTAGCAGGGCCCCCTTCTTTTACGGCCTCTGGTTGGGTCCCGAGGGGTCACCTATAGTGCCCCCTTTTGTTGATCCCTGCACCCTGTGGCAGGCACCAAGAGGTGCCTGCCACGCAGTGCATGGATGAACACAACCTCCCATTTCCCTATGGAAGCTTGTGTTACGGCCCGTTTATGGCTGTAACACAAGCTCCCATAGGAAAATGTGGGAATGCGACCACACCATGTGCGGTTGCATCGTAATTAGGTTTTCGGGAGGAAACTCCGACCGACATAGAAATAAGACCCAATGTGTTCTTATTAATTTTATTCTTCTAAAACCTCCTCATTTTACTGTAAGGTGTCCTTGAAAAAATAAGAAACCAAAAAGGCTAGTGCACTAACCTCACATCCATGTAATGGAGAAGTAGCTGGAGCATTGAGCGGTGCTGAGACAATGATGGTGTTAGTTAAGGTAAGGGAGGTGTGGTAGTGCCGGCTGAATTACTAGGTTCCAGGGCTCAAGGTTGAAGAAAGTCATCTCAAAGGGACAGGATTCCAAGAGAGATTGCAAGCCCCCAGCTTCCAGGTGACAGTGTCAGGGTTGCTCTTGTTGCAGGTGATGAGGCTAGTAACCCATGAAAGGTGCTGGTGGGAGACACAACTCTCTCTTCAGGGGAATTGATGAAGCCAAGCGGGCAGTCACACTTTGAACGTGGTAATTACAGCCTGTCATGAACATTGAGAGTGCTGTCTGGCAATCAGTCTCTGTCAGGAAACCAGTGCAGGAAATAGAGACCCTAAACTAGTCAGCAGTCATTGGACAAACAAAAACAAAATACCAGATACTCTGTCAGGAATCTAGGGCAGCAGGAAAGAAGGTTTTTAATTGCTCAGTAGTGTTTAATTAGCCAGTAGCTGTTGTGCATACAAAAATACCAGATATTCTGGCAGGAAACAAGGACTACAGGAAACATGGGCCTTTCATTAATTGCTCAGCAGTGCATTTTGTTTTAACAAATTACCAGACCCTTGTACTTACCTAAACAGACTTGTTTTGAGTGAACACAAAGTAAAGTGCATAACATGCCCTTTAAATTAAGCACTCAGCAAAGCATGCAAAATAAAGTACAAAGCAGAGTACATGGCAGTGATGTCAATGGGGAACATACCACAGAGGTAGACCGGGGTAGAACAAAAACTGCCACTCCAATTTATTAAAATAGAAAAAAATGTAATAGCCGAAATGACATCCCCAAAACAAAAATCTAATATGAGAAAACATAGATATGAAATTTAAAGATTTAAGAGAAAAAGTACCAAGAAAAATTAAAGCAACAATAGAATGTACTGTTTGCGTGTGACCAGGACTTGGAGCGATTTCAGTCAACGGTGATGGAGCATGAGTAGGACATAATAAGCAGGTTAATCAAAATCAGCGTTTCTAACTTCTGGTTTTGGGCCTGATTTAGGTCTCGGCAGACAAGTTACTCCGTCACAACGGAGACAGATATCCCATCTGTTGAAATATAAATCCCATTATATCCTATGGGATTTATATTTCAGCGGACGTAATATCTGTCACCGTTGTCACGGAGTAACCCATCTTCCGTGATCTAAATCAGGCCCATAATTTATCAAATGAATGTCAGAATCCACTAGCAGGGTTAGGTGGCAGGCTGTATCCAGAGAAGACCCTTCGAAGTCAGGCAGGCATTGGATGAGGTCCTGCTGAAGCAGTAGGTATTGGCAAGAAAAGCTTTGAGTGGTAGGAGTCAAATTTTGCACCCAGGTAGGTCCCCGCGTTGGCTGGATACTTTTGGCATTTTCATGCGGACAATATTTCTAACTTTGGACTTAGTCTGTATTCTGGAGCTCGGGTTCTCCAGCAAGGCAATCTAATTTTCTTGCCTACTGAGGTCATGCCTATGATGGATTGACTTAAGTGCTTTGTCCTAGTCCTCTGGAGGTCTGGAAATCCAAAATCTTTTGAGTTTGCAGAATATGTTCTTCTGGGCACCACTTAGGCTTCCAGGACCTCAGTGAAGGCACTTTTTGGGTCAGGACTCACTGCACCAGACGGCATCAGAAGGGTCCTATCCTTTACCAGTTGCCAGAAAAAAAGCCACCTTGCCGGTTTATGTCCCTGAAGCCTCACATGTGGTCAGCCAACTGACCCTTGGAGTCCTCTACTGTTCCTGGGTACAAGTGGGAGCAAGCCCGGTCCTTCAAGTCTCCTCACAGGTGTCAAACAGCAGAAGCAGCCCTTCCTCTCTTCTTCAGCAGGTTCAGCAAGTATTTTAAAAAGGTTTTGTTTTTTTGTTCTTTCCTTTCTTTTGTTTTGTTTGGTGAAGAGGGATGGTGTAGTATGCAAGGTATTCTTATATTTTTTGTGGGTGTTTCAGCATTAACATCGCTCAGGTGTTGTACTTTAATAGTATGTAGAATGCCTTAAAAGGATGTTCTAGAAAGTAAACAGTTCTTCAAGTAAAACAGTTCTAGAAAGTAAGCTGAGGTAGTAACTTTATGGGCTGTTAAGCAGGGAAGTGGCTGTGGGCCCTGTATCGGAATAAACGTCTTCTATTGGAAACAACTTGGCGTAAGATCTCTATATTCACTGCTCGCCCACAACAGGCTTACACCTCATCTAGACCACTAAATGCAATTAAAATATCTTATATATCATCCTCATAACAGCATTTCAATAGCAGCTAGATTAGAAGGAAAAATAGCAGCAGCAACATTACCACTTTAGCAAGCGATGGCTAATTGCTATGGAATATAAAAGATCTAACACCTAGACCCCTCCAATCAATAAAAGATCTGCTCAAACAAGACTAAAGGACCTCAATCTATAGATTATGATGATACCGATACCCTTCTTTATTCAATGGAAAGGAAAAACAATAACTCACTGGCTGAAAAACGAAAGGAAGGGAAAATATTCTTAGCACTAGCCTCCAAAATGTACTACTTTTCTCGTTACCCCAAAGCAACACATTTAAGTCTCTATGGGGCTTAGTTATGAGCCCCTTGCTGCACGTTTGCACTGCCGTTGCATCACTATTCGTGACGCAGCAGAGGCATAAACAATGCGCCATGTAGTTCTCGATTTATAAAGTGATGCATCTAGGCAGATGAGTCACCTTGTACAGCCCTGCGCCACATTATACCTGCGTCTGGTATAATGTGTGCAGGGTGGGCGTTCCAACACAAGAAAGCCTCGTAGAAGTGGCGCAGCGAAATCTATCAGATTTCACTGCACCACTTCTAGGACGCCACTGTCTCAAATCCTTATGCCTGCCTCATAGCAGGCGTAAGGGTGACACAGTGCTATTATCATAGCCCTCCCCCGGCATTGCTGGAGTTACGTCACGCTTCGGTACAACTCCAGCAATGCAGATGGACATCATTTTAGATGGACATCATTTTCAACCCTTAGCCTAAGAGGGTGCAAAACCATTTGCCTCCTCTAAGGCCAGGGGTCGCCAAGGAAGTGCCCGGAGTAGCAGGGAGTAAGCTACAGGTCACAGCTGCGACCCCTGACTACCTCCACATTATGTCCATGGCAACTTCCTTGAACTTAAATCTAAGTGGAATCTCTAGTGTAGACGCAAGAGAATACTTGAACAGAATATTAGTTTCTATGATGATAACTAACTTAACTCCTTCCTTGCTCGTGTCAGCCAACGGCCATCGCGAGCACTACCTTGCGAGTGCTGCGCCCGTCCGTTGGCCGACGTGGCCCCGCCCACTCTTTCAAACCGCCAAACCGTGGCGGAATTCGCGCCGCGGTTAAGCGGTTAATTGATCTGCAAGTTAGAACCCTGCTTTGAATGATTCATTAATCCGCACTAAGATAAGGAATGTTTTAGCATTGAAACATGTTATGCAAACAAGCACTCACTTTTGCACCTTTGTCAATACCTTAATACCATGTTCTATTTAATGAAATATAAACAAGCCTTTCCAAACAAGGATCTTTTTTTCCCCACTCATTGAGAAAACAGTGTAAGTGAGAGTTCACATCCTTTGGAAAGGATGATTTCCCAAAAACTATGTCCAAATTTCAAAGTAAAAATCCTTAAATACAATGCCATGCAAGTAAATTGCTCTGAATACAAAAGTCTTTTGTGTGTCCAGGCATTATAATTCATCTCTGGCAACAGCAATCCCACTGCAGCAACTACGTATATCGATTGCATAGCAAAGAAAACTTTGAAATGTATGGAACTTATACTTGAAGAATCCAGGTGGCTACCACATTTGCAAGTTAATAAGAGCCCGCTGGTACCCTGGGACATGCAGTCTACTTTTACTCTACCTATATTTGTTGTGTAGTGCATGTCAGGTACACAAATCCTAACACCAAGCGGCTCCCACACTTTGCAAGCACCATTGAATGCTTCTGTCTCAGAAGAATCACGCCCCCCCCCCCCCCGAAGTCGAGGGAGCACATGTCAAAACCTGTCCTGTAATCACAGGTGAGGCATCTACATTGAAACTCAGAGGGCCTCATTTATGAGTAGTTATGCATCGCTGGGTAAAAACAGTGATGCAACACTTTTCATAGTACCATCGTTGTGACACCATGGATGCACCGTATTTTCACTACGGCGCTCCATGTCACAAAGATGGCACAGATATGTTAGGAATCCTGACGTATCTGGTGACGCAGTAATGATGCATTGCTGGAGTGTGTCGGCAAACTGACGCAACTCCAGAAATTTGCCTTTACACATGGGGCAAATCCCAAGTAAAAGACCTGTGACACTCCTTACGCCTCTTTGAAGTAGGAGTAAGGATTGTTATGGAGTCAATTCGGAGGAGTGCCGTAGTGAAATCTCATAGATTGCACTGGCACCACTTCTACAAGGCCTTTTTACGGAGAAATGCACCCTCAGCATACATTATACCGGACGTAGGTATAATGTACCACAGGGCTTTACAAAGTGACCCATCTGCCTAGATGCATCACATTGTAAATAGGGCGCTGTGTGGTGCATTGTTTAAGCAAAGATGCGCAAGCCCTTATAAATAAAGCCCATAATATCTAAGATTACTGCGATCCAAGGGGCAGGTCATAAACTTGATGTTATAATAAACTGCTCATTTCATAGGAAATATACAATCAACATTTACTCTACAGGGTACTATGATGATCCTCATCCAAGCCAATTACAGGAATCTCAGTTCATTCAAAGAGATAATTCACATTCTACTCCAGACCAATGACACCATCTTGGTTGCAATCAGCCCAGATGTGAGTCCCCTTAATTCTATGCCACTGGAGTCAAGCCAGCCTGGCTGATGAGGGGTGATATCCCGAAACCAGTCTTAGGATGCCTGTTTCTAGTCTGGCACCATCCCAATGTTTATGTCGTCCACAAAGGCGCAGTTCCTACTGATTAGTGGAAACTACACAACATTTTACCTTTGAGCTTAGTTTCTGAAATGGAAGTTAAAAAACCTCAGTAGAGCAAGGCAGCAGGCTGTGCCAAAAAGGGCATCACAATTTCGGCTAGCCAATCGGCAAGGTCCCAATGGAGCCGTTGGCTTTTGGTGGGAACGTCCAGAGTCAAATATTTTGCCCTGAGACAGTCTCTCACTGACCTGACACCCAATGAAGATTTGTACATTCAGACATAGTCACGTTTTTGGAGCTTCGCTATCTTCTAGCTGGGTAAGGCTGCAGCTGTAGCTGAAGAGAGATCAATGAGGCCTGATGCCTTCTCTATGATGCCCCACTGAATCGGATTTTCTGCTGCAGAAAATCTCCGAACAGAAGCAACCTGAATCATTATCCTAGTGGCAACACACTGTCATCCGATCAACTTGGCATGTTTGTCCCAGTCCTCCGAAAGTCTTTGGAGTCCAAACATTTCTAAGTCCAAGGATTCAGGAACTGTTAGGAGGAGTACACTTTGACACAGTCCAGGGTTCCAGAACTTCAGGTAGTTGAGCGTCAAGACTCACTCCAACAGAATCCACCAGCAGTGTCCAGGTCAGGTCCAGCTGGAACTGGTCAGCTGGAAATTTGCAGGAAGTGCCTCCTGTAGCTTCTTGTGTCAATGTAGCTTGAACAGGAGGTCAGCATACAGACCCTCGAAACCCACTTCTTTGTCCTGCGTACAAGAGGGAGACCAAGTCCAGGGCTCTTCTCAGGTCTCAGATAGCAGGTCAGTCCTGTTCTGATCTTCCACCATCCAGTAATGTTCTGATGATGGTACTGGGAATGCCAGATGTATGCCTGGCATCAACCTCCAGTTGGGGAAGTCACCTTGCCCCCTCCCTAGTCAATGAGGTAAAAGTTCCCTGGGTAGCCCTACTCACTTTTGCAGACTTTCCTGTATGCTGTACTGTAAACAATCCCTCGCTGGCCCTCCCTTCCTAAAACCAAGATGGCAGAATCTTTCTTCCCAGAGCTCCTGTGTCCACCCTGTCGGCATGCCCATAGAAATTAGCAAACCCTCCTGGGGCAGCTACTCTCTCACTGATTGTCTGCCTGACTGGTGGACAAAGGAAGGGCTTTCCCAGATGTCACCAAAATCTGCCTGTGATAAGTTAGGTCTCTTTGAAGGTAATTAAGTTCCTGGGCACAGCCCACTGTCCCTCCTGTCAAGGCAATTACACCTCCCCACATCCAAGGCCTTTTTCCTGCTCTGGAAGCAGTTGTCACAAAGGGGTATTCAGCTGCCAGTTGACAGCTGGAGCTCAAGCAAATGGTCCTTCCCAGTCTATACAGGCAGGTACATGGTAACTTTCTGAAAGTACATTTTCCTTCCTTAATTTCAAATTAGATTGTTTGCCATTAAAGTCGATTTTCAATAACTATTAAAAAGAGATTTTGAAATATATTTCTAGCTGCTTCTTAACCAAAATTAGAACTACTAAATGTAATAATGTAACCAGTGTTTTCCTAATGAACAGCCAGTCTCGCTACAGTGAAAATAGCTTTGGGGGCCTTTTTCCTGAAAGGAAACATTTAACTTTAAGCTTTTACATGTCCTATTTTTAAATGTCATGCATCCTGCCTTATAGCCAATAAGGCCTACTTAGGAATGACTTATACATATTAAAAATTAGAGTTTTGACCTGTTAAAAGCTCCTATTTTAACAGGTCAAAAATGCAGATTAAAACTGCAATAGCAGGCTACAAATGGTAGGCCTGAATTCTTGCTGTCACTGTAAGGTACTGCTAATGACATTTAACTTAGAGGCCTTGGGTACAATTTGTACCATAAACTGGGGACTTATAGGTAAGCTAAATATGCCAAATATGTTAAATATGCCATTTAGGGTATGTTCATTTCTTCATGTTGAAAGGAGAAACACAGGCACTTTACCTCTGGTTAACATAAAGTACACAGATTTCTACAGTCAGCAAAAACAGTCAAGGCAAAAATCTGAGGGTACACCCACGCAAAATAAGGTCATTATGTAAAAGAATGTAGTTGGACTTCTATGATTTTAGAAAAACATTAGCACGGTTCAAGTATTTTCATAGTGATCATGTACAGTGTTGGCTTCATCACAGCCCCTTCTGTGCTGTGGGTCAAAGAACTAAAGTAAGAGAGAGGAGCAGTAACAGAAACAGTCTCTTGTTTATGTAGTGAGAATTGCTCGACTGTGAATTTACCTTGAACAAATAAAAGAAAAGAGGTATTTGGCAAAACAGGAACAGGTGGTTTAATTAAAAGCAGCGGCTGGGAGAACAGGCCACAGAGTCGGGGTCTGAAGACTGTCTCAAAGTACATTAGTTTTGGCCGTTGTTTTATACATTTCACAAAGTGTCACAAAGCAACTTTTAGAAAAGGAATCTGGGCCTGGTCTCGGAGCCATATATCTGATCATTTGATGAGAAGTGCAGGTGGGTCTTGACCTTGTGTGGACATGATGTGGGGCCAGTGGGTATATACCCAAATGTCCAACATGGGGAGCATGTGATCTCTGAGTGTAGTGTGCATGCAGGGTTCTGATTGGCTAAGTGTTCCTAACTTAGTGTGTCATCTGACTTTATGGTGTTTTGGGAAGGCGCACTCCTTCGGCCAAACGTGTTTTATTGGGACCAATCTCCTAAAACCATTGTGGTGTCTATCTGTGGGATCGTTCTGGAGTGTCCTGTTTGTGCATTTGTCTAAGGGTTACGTCTCTCCCCACCTCTGATCTGTCAATCAGTTGTTTCAGGCCTAGGGCGCAGGGCCTGCCTGACCACGTATTTTTGACTCAGGGTTGATAGGGAGGTCACATCATGTGGATTAGACAACAGCGAAGCAAGTTCATTTTCATTCGTACATATATACATTGGCATCGCATATTTCAATATTAACATGAGTCTCATTGATTATTGGGACATGTTGAGAACCATCTCGAAAAATGTGGCAAGAGCAGTGCATTTAAAGTGTTGAACAAAGTGAAGCCAAACACTTGATGGAAGGTTTGAGTCTTCTGTTCTGTATGGGACTTTCTTTTTTGAAGCAGAGGGACAAAAGAAGACTACTTCAGAAAATTAGTCATGAAAATTCAGGCTTCTCTCCTAAGTAGTTTGTATGTCACTGACCACACAAATGGGTCTTCGGCCATTGCAAGGTAATCAAGGATTTGGCCATGAAGATGCTTGTGTACAGGGCAAATTAATTTAAAGTCTGTATTCTGACTGAATTTAGAGGTGTGCCTCTTTTTCCAAGGATGAGATAGTCTCTATAGCTTATGCTGATTAGAACTTACCCTCTGTTGAATTCAGAAGGCCTTGAGAAATACTGTTGCTATAGTCGTTGTGGGAAAGAGAATCACAAGAGTAATCCATTTAAGGAATCAACAAAGTAGGGTGAACTCCACAGATTAGGCAATGAATGCATTGGTTGGACAAGGGGCACTGCTTGGTTTTCAGATAGGCCCTTTGCTCCAGCTCTCTAATATCTTCCTGGGAGGAGGCTACAAACTGCTTTATTGACGTAAGAGATATACTGGCTAATGTTCCCTGTTTTGTCAGTGTGTTTGCATTGTATTGTACAGTATTGTAAAATATTGTAGCAGCATTTATATAATGCCTTGCTCCCCTGATAAAGTCTGAAAGCGCTTCTTGGGGAATGTGTAAAAGTCTACTTCAGTTGGTCCCATGATCATGTCAGGATACAATTCTAGCAGCACTAATGCTTAGAATGTAGTGAAGATAAACAAGTGACTCATTCGCATTTTGCATATGCCTTTGATCTATACATTTTGGGCGTTACAAGTACCCACTACCGGAAAATTAAACATAGACTGTCTTTGCTGTTTCTCCGATTACCGCTTACACCTTTGACCATTCGGCCACCACTTCAGATGGGCTGACACTTACACCCAGCCTTCATTTCTCCTCATTTGTCACCAGATGCTTAATCTAATTTTGTGGTGCAGGGTTCATGTACTAATGATGCCAAATCATACACTTTGGATGGATATTTATTGGCAGATCTACCAGACGATCATGTTTGCGAAGAAATAACTTTGTTGTCCTGATGATTGTCTCCAAATTAATACATATAATTTGAAATGTTGACTATTGAGCCATAGTTTGTGAAATACCATGTAGATGTGTATATTCTAACATAAATGTGTTGTTTGTATGTTTATAAGTGATATGTTATTCAGTTATTATACACGTTTTTTACTGTGTCACCTGCACTGTGACTTTTGCTATCCACATAGATTAGTTGTGATGATAATATACTTACTGTTTATTGTCTACCATATATTTTGTTTTCTCTATTAACATGGATTTGTTGCATTCATTAATGTGGAGCCTTTACTCACACCTACACTCACATTATTTTGTCAAATTTATATTCAATTGTGAATAGACGCTCCTGTTATGACTATATAGCTGACGTTTCAATTACATGAAGGATGGTTCTGTGCCATGGATCGACCTGTGGGTGAAGCAGATAGCCTTGAAAGAGAATGCCTGGTCCTGTCTTGGAGAACTTCTATAGCTGAAGTCAAATTGTAGAGGGGTGTAGCAGTTTCCCGGCAGCTGCATTTCAGACCTAGCTTTAGACAAGACCATTTGATTTTGCTAAAATTATATACATACTATATTCATGCATAGGGGCTTTCAGTCAATATCCTCTTCTATTGACCTGTTGTTGTGTCATCCGTATTTTTCCTCCACCCTCTAAAGCAAACAACATGGGGCAATGGGTCAGTGGGTCACCCAAAGGCTAGTTCACTGTGAGTGACAGCATTTTTCCCTTTCACCAGAAACACACCTACACACGAAATAGTTACATTCAGTGCCTCAGACAACGATGCCAATGTGTGTTTTTAAGGTAAAAAAATATTTAGCTTTTAAGCAAATATTGTTTATATTGGCACGGCCGACCCGCTTACCCAACAATAACCTTTTACAAAAAAAACGAACAAAACAAGAATTGATAGAGCCAACAATGCTGCCAGTCAACGCCATACATATTAGCTTTATCAATGCTTGTCTGCTCTCTGTAATCTTCTTGCTAGGAGGAGTGGGGTTTTAAGGTACGGGCACTTGGCATAGTCAGGAAGATTATCACCAATGAGTTGGCGTCCTTCAACCACTTAGGGAATCATAGCTGAAGGACTATTTGGAAGAAAATGCGAATAGTGAAGAGAGCACTTTTGGGGGCTTGAGTCCATGATCATTCAACAGTTTCTTACTTGCATCAATGTTGTTGGATGTGGTTGGTATTCCTGAGGACAGATTGTAGTAGGGTATACCTTACATTTCACAACTTCCCGGTTCTAGAATAGTCACAGACTCATCCAGTGCTATGAACATGTAGGTTGGGGAGGACCAATTTGCACAGGAATTTCAACTGGATCCAGATGTACTTCCCGGGGTTTCATATATTTTTAGAACCTTTGGTTTAAGAAAAGCTCATTTAAAAATTGTGGGTAATTTAGGGTACTTTATGGTAAGACACGTGCATAGCCATTATATAATAAGCCTATCATCAAAAATAAACACAAGAAATGTTATGCTTAAGGTGAAAGTGCCTAATGAACTCCGTTTAAAGTTACCTCCAATGATTCTCGCCAACGGACTGCTCCTAAGGCCTCAGTAAAAATGAACACATATTTCACTACTATGAAATGACATAAATGTACTTTAAAACGCTCACAATCATAGTTAATGAGCATTTTGTACACTCAGTGTCCCCTTCTTCAGAACAGAAAATTATTTGCTTTAAAACTAAATCCATACCAATCTGCAGTTTTATTTAGATCATTCTACTTGAATCCAGGCTTTAGAAGTTGGGGAAGAAGAACATTTCCACTTCCTTAAACCTTCTCTTTCCTTCAATCCCGGACGAAGGCTTTCTACTGTAAGTATACATAAAATACTTTAAATTGGCTTTTAGCTCCTCCATCTCCAGATCCGTCTTTGTTTTCTGATCTGCTAGCTGCTCATTTTTCTTCTTATTTTACTTCTTAGCTCAGACATATGCATTCTAGTTGTTGAACACTTTATCCCATTGTTCTTACTCCAGAAATATTGTCTACAAGGTTTATTCTAATCAGTCGCATGCTATTTACTCAGGTTTTTCTATGGTTTCCGACTCTGATATTTCACACTAAGTGCCGCATCATCATACCGTCTGTCTTCTACATTTGTTAACGTCACTGATACATTTATACTAAAGGTTCTTGTCATTTTCATTCTGTCATTATCCTCTACCATTTTTCATCTTTCTTTAAATGTGCAGCTTCATTCCTCTCTTAAAAAGGTCAGCGCTTGATTCTCCTCTCCAGTTTAACAGCCAGGTGCATTTCTTCCATATCTATCTAAAATTCATGAAAGAATTGTTCAAATATCCTATTAACTATTATTTCGAACTTAATCTACTTCCTAATCTGGTTTTTATACCTACTGTTCTCATAATAGTTATTTTATTTCATTGTCTCACGTTATTCGTTATTATCGTCACCACAACCTGCCTTGTAATCTGTTACTTTCGTATAATTTGCTTATTTTGATTGTGCTAATCTCCCGATCCTTCTGTCTTCTTTGAGTTCACTCTGTATTTATGGTTCATTCTGCTGTTTCTATCATTTCACCTTACTATTCTTGTCATGCTTTTCAATTTCTCGAAAGGATGTTCTTCTACTTCTGCTTCCGCACTATATGTTACCCCTTGTGATCTGTTCTTGGTCCCTTACTCTGTAATCCTTGTGTTATTCCACTCTCTACACTAATATATCTTTAGGATGACAAACATATGTTGATGAGGAAAAAACTCAAACACATTTTTCAGTTCTTTAAAGCAACACCGTATAATTGGCAACTCACTTTTTTCAGGCTTATTTCTGCAGAGTCAGCGTCTTTGTTTCTTATAATTAATTTTTTCAGCCATCTACTATTTCATTTCTCCCTTCCGGATTTTGCTCTATTTACTGGAGCCCACAATCTGGGCATCACTTTTTACTCTAGCCTATATTTTCATAATCAGATCCCTCTTTCTCGAACTCAGTGGTTTCAATTATACAATATCAAGAAAACCCATCCACTTTTACCATTTTGTGTTCTTTAACTCTTAATTCAAACTCTAGTTGTATCTTACTGCAATTATTGTGCTGTCTCTAAATTGGTTCTGCAGCAATATGTTCCCTGATTCACTCTATTCTGAATGCCTCTGCTGTTCACATTCGTTTTGGCTTAAATTAGTACATAGCCCTTTCCATCTACACTGGTTAACTTTTTCATATGTTCAGTTTAATTATCTGCGTTTTTCCTAAACATGCAAATTCATTTCCACAGTCATGGATTTGTGAAATAATTGCTCCTGGCATCATTTCCCTAACCTTTGTTCAGTCTCCATGCAATGCTTACCTGGACTCATCTTCCCTGTGCCCTTAACGCCCAATGTAATTTTCCTTGTAATATTGCTTTGGATGAAAATGCATCTTTTGTGTGGTCCGCCCAATTTTCTGGACTGATGCTGCTGTTTTTTTTACTTCCTGCCTGCTAACCAGGCCTAAGTGCATGTGCTCTGACTCAAAAACATGCAAAATTGGCTATATTCCTAATTGACATATTTCTCATACTGATAAGTCCCTAATATAAAGTCACAGCAGGACTGAGAACAAACCAGTCCTGGCTCTTTAGTCACTCCGGGCAGGGTGGTATGGGGTTAAGTGCGTGCTGGTGGGAAAAACTGTTGCTGCTGTTGCCAATATTGCAGCACTGCTGCAATACCGTCCCCCAGTAACAAAACGACCCCCACCACTTCAAAACCGGCCCCCACCCTTCCGGCCCACCTGGAAAGTGCCCTGTCCCCACTATAGCCATTCCAGGCCTGTATAAAGTACAAAAGTGTACTCAGGGCCTCCAAGTAAAATTTCACTAGTGAACTGCAGCACCTATTGTGCCATCCACTACAGTGACATTGTAAACATGGCTTAAGGTATACCACTGTAGCCTGACTGTGGCAGTTTATACCTGCTTCCATCTGTCAAAATAAACCCTTTAGACAGTCCTGAATCTCCCTCTTTGATAATATTAAATCACCCCTAAGAAGGCCTTACTGCCCAAAACAAAAACCACACCACCCCCTTTTGTACCACTTTGTTTCACCACCCCCTTTTGTACCACTTTGTTTCACCACCCCCTTTTGTACCACTTTGTTCGCCATAAGTTGGCAGGGTATGCTCAGATGTGAGTCCCTTGCTCACTTTGCCACTGGTTTCAAGCAAGCCGGGCTGAAGACGGCTGAAATGCCAGAAACCGGTCCTCGGAAGCTTGTTTCCGGTCCAGGGAAGGCATGGCTTGGCAGTTCGGGCTGGACTGTTCCCATGAGGCACAGGGTCAGACTGATTTGCATATGGCCATGTCTGAACTGTGGTGGCAGAGTGGGCTAAGGAACGGTGATGGATTAAACCCAGATCTGTTGACTGGGTGTGAGTGTTTGATTGGTTCAGATGCTCCGTCCATCATCACCCCCTTTTGTACCGCTTTTTTTGCCATAAGTTGGCAGGGTATGCTCAGACGTGAGTCCCTTGCTCACTTTGCCACTGGTTTCAAGCAAGCCGGGCTGAAGACGGCTGAAATGCCAGAAACCGGTCCTCGGAAGCTTGTTTCCGATCCAGGGAAGGCATGGCTTGGCAGTTCGGGCTGGACTGTTCCCATGAGGCACAGGGTCAGACTGATTTGCATATGGCCATGTCTGAACTGGGGTGGCAGAGTGGGCTAAAGAACGGTGATGGATTAAACCCAGATCTGTTGACTGGGTGTGAGTGTTTGATTGGTTCAGATGCTCCTTCCAACACCACCCCCTTTTGTACCACTTTGTTCGCCATAAGTTGGCAGGGTATGCTCAGACGTGAGTCCCTTGCTCACTTTGCCACTGGTTTCAAGCAAGCCGGGCTGAAGACGGCTGAAATGCCAGAAACCGGTCCTCGGAAGCTTGTTTCCGGTCCAGGGAAGGCATGGCTTGGCAGTTCGGGCTGGACTGTTCCCATGAGGCACAGGGTCAGACTGATTTGCATATGGCCATGTTTGCACTGGGTTGGCAGAGTGGGCTAAAGAACGGTGATGGATTAAACCCAGATCTGTTGACTGGGTGTGAGTGCTTGATTGGTTCAGATGCTCCGTCCATCACCACCCCCTTTTGTACCACTTACTGCCCAAAAGGCATGGTATTTAAAAGAAGGACATGTAGAAATGCAATGTTACAAATATCCTTACTGTGAAAATGCTCTGAAAGCTATGTTCACAGAAGCAAGGCTGACTAGTCTATAGGAAAACACTGGTATGGAATACTGCATTTAATAATGCTATTGGCGCCTTGGAAGCAGCTACAAATGTTATTCTTCAACTCAATGTAAAAAAAAAATTAAAACCCAATTTACTGCAAAGCCAGGTTTTTATTACTCATTAGGGAAAATGTACTTTTAGAAAGTTACCCTCCCCTGCCTAAAGTCCGTTGAGATTCATTTACATTAGCCTCCAGCTGCAGCTGTCTAAGGGCCCGATTCACAGGAATAACTCAAGACAACATCCTACACTTACTACCATTTTGGTATTCACAGAAGGCACTTACTCATTTTGGTATTCACAGAAGGCACTTACTCATTTCAGTATTCACAGAAGTTAGGAGTCCTAACTTTAGGACTCCTAAATGCCTTCGGTGAACACCGAAAGTCTTAAAATTAGGATTTTTCTCAGTTTAGTAGTAGTAAAGTTAGGACTCCTAACTGTAGGACTCCTAAATTACTTCTGTGAATACCGAAAGTCTTAAAATTGGGATTTTTCCAACTTTACTACTACTAAACTGAGAAAAATCCTAATTTTAAGACTTTCGGTATTCACAGAAGGCATTTAGGAGTCCTAAAGTTAGGAGTCCTAACTTTACTACTACTAAACTGAGGAAAATCCTAATTTAAAGACTTACGGTATTCACAGAAGGCATTTGGGAGTCCTAAAGTTAGGAGTCCTAACTTTACTACTAATAAACTGAGGAAAAATCACAATTTTACGACTTTCGGTATTCACAGAAGGCATTTAGGAGTCCTAAAGTTAGGACTCCTAACTTCTGTGAATACCGAAATGAGTAAGGGCCTTCTGTGAATACCAAAATGAGTAAGAGCCTTCTGTGAATACCAAAATGGTAGTAAGTTTAGGAGTTTGTCTTAAGTCAGTTCTGTAAATCGGGCCCTAGGTTTTTAAGCCCTGAAGGAGGTGTGAAAATTGCTCCCAGAGCAGAAATCAATGGCTTGGGTTGGGGGAGGGTCTTTTTGTTCCTTTAACAGACAGGATAGCCTTTGGGGCAGGGGCCACAAACTTTATTATCTACAAAAAGTCCTCCCCGTCACAGGAAAATGTGAAATGACACCAGTGTAGACCCTTCCTTTGTTCCCCCAGTCAGGCAGACCCCAGTCACTTTGGAGAGAGAGCTGTCCAGAGGAACTGGTTTAAAGTGACCACGGAGAAGGGGTTGCTATTTTCCCTGCCCATACCTCTTGGGTGGGCACACAGGCTTTGGACAAGGGGAAAAGGGCTTCACAATCTTGAGGACACATTCATTTTTTGCTTGCAGTAGGGCACACAGGAATCAATGCAAAACGGGATAGGGTTACCCCCTGGCAACTTATTCCCTATTAGTTAAGGAGGGTCCATGAGTCACCTCCACCCACATGCTAGTGTCAAGCATAAATGTGGGACCCTTGGACACCCTCTTCAGAACACTACTGGATTTGTGGAAGACAGAAGAAGGACTGCACCTGCTGATGAGGCCCATGAGGAGGCCTTAAGGGTTGGACCTGGGTCCTTTTGTACCCAGAACAAAGAAGAACAATCCACGGGTCAGTTTGCTGACCTCCTGTTAAGCTACAGGGCTACAAGAAGCTACAGGAAGCACCTTTTTCTTAAGATCCCAGCTGACCAGTTCCAAGTTGACCTGTCCAGGACTCTGCTGGAGGCTTCTGCTGGAGTATTAACCTCTAAGTGATGGTCCTGAGGTTCTAAAAGCCTTGCCTGTTTCAAGTGTACTCCTCCTAACCGCTTGGTGAACCTGGGACTTAAACGTTTTTGGCTTCAAAGACTTGCAGAGGACTGGGACAAACCTACTAAGTCAATCACATAAATGTGCATTGCCCTTGAACTAAAGATTCAGGTTTCTCCCACTCAGCTTTTCTGCAGCAGCAAACCTGTATAAGCGTGAAGTTGCGGAGAAGGTTCCTGGCCTTGTGAAGCCCTGTTTGGCTGCAACATGCAGCCTTGTCCTGCTGGAGGAATCTGAGCTCCAAAAAAGTGGTTAAGTTTGAATGTCGAAATCTTCACCTGGCAAATGTATCAACATTATCCGGCACTGAGGGGCCACCCTTGTGGATGGATTTAGAATTTCTCCTGCTGGGAGATTTCTAGCAAATTGTCAACAGATTCACTAGGACTTTTTCCAATGTCTATCCAGCCTTGAAGAGCCCCTGTTGGCCATAGCATGGTTCTTTGCCCTGACGAGGATTGTTGACTTCATTTTCAGAGACTAAATCAGAAGGTAAAACTTGTGCCCGGGTAAAGCCTGGTTTCTGTATCCAAACAGTGCTCAATCAAGATCAGTCTTATATTGCACCTAGGTCCCGGTCAAGCAGAACCTGATGACTGGTGTTGGCATTTAACACTTTTTGGCACTATTTTCATTTACAACTTTAAGAAATTATGTCTTTGATTCCCCTTTTTGGATTTTCTGTGGCTTTTGTGTCATTTTGTTCATTAAACTATTCTCTATTTTTGCACATTGAAGTGGATTTTTATTGTCTTGTGTTTTGAACTTTTTAACTGTTTTGGTGCTTCTAAATGCTTTACACATTTTCTTAAGTTAAGCCTGTCTTCTCTGTTGAGCTCAGTTTTACATCTTTTCCAATTTTAATGGACCTAACAAGAATAATGCATAAAAGAATCAACTTTTTTTCACCTTCTACTCACTTTATTTCGCACCATGGCCTGTTTCAATATACATCTTACAGTATTTACTTTAGTTTTCCAGCATAAGTATCATAGTGTTTTTGTTTGTTAGTTCTCTCGATTTTGTTTTGTAATCATTTCCCTGTGCACTTGTTTTTGACCTGAGTTCAAGCCCCTAGGATACAAGTACAAAATTATTATTAATAATAATACTAATAAAGTGAAAATGGCTTGTTGTTTAGATTGCATTATCAAAACATTATATTGCCTTTGACCAGTCACACATAACATGCTGTCTTTTTCCAAACAGCAAAAGTCTTTAATATGTCTGCACGTTTTTTGATCTTACACCTTAAACCTTACACCAATAAATAACAGCTTTTTGCCTAAGCATCCCATTGAAGCACTTTAACAGCGATATAGGATGGTGTGCTACATGTTAAATGAAATATGTTATTAGGTAGAAAAAATGTTGGTATACTTTTTTGCTACAATCATTACTTTGAGCCATACTATGGATTCACTTTTCTTTTCCCGAGGCAGGTTGCACTACCCTCAACCTAAAAAATTCGAGACAGGCTAGCATTTGTCTGCAATTTCTGTTCAAACGGGATCACCAAGTGAAAGGCCATGAACAGAGAAAGAGGGTCACCTTTTCAAATCACATCCATATGGCAAAATCAGCTACACAAAAAAGCAAGTTGAAAACAAGAATACTTGCATATTACAGAAAAAAGAATTTGAAACCATCTTCGCGACCAGGTGTTGGACAAGAGATGTTCCTGTACAGTGTTTGCCCAAGGGAAGAATGGTTTTGCTATTATAGTCAAGGTGATTCACAAAGAAGGGACATGGGGCTTTTGGGAAGGTCCAGCATAAATGCCCCAGAGGAAGTATAGAGAAAAAAGGTTATGCTGTTCCTATTAAATGAGAGTCAGACAACGGGAATATAAGTCAACCCAACCAGAGTGGTTCAAAGTTGGCAATCCATTTATTGGATTATAATGCCCTCACACACCCAGTAGGGTGTCATGCTTCACCATCGGGCTGCTCCTCGTTAGGTCGGCGGTGCAATACCCGACGGGCTCCCTATAGTAGGGGCACTTAAGCGGAGATCTTTTTCCAACAGCCGTAAGGTGAAGTGGGGTTGAGGGCCCTAGTATGTGTAGATAAATGTGTTGAGTGAATGTAAAATAGGGTTGGGAGTAGCAGCGACAAAAACTTTAATAAATTGGGTCTCCTACCCTAAGTAAAAGCAATAAATAAGGCGCTCGGCTAAGGGTATGTCTTAGGTTAAGCGCTCTTATTGGTGATAGGTCAATATGTTTCTCGCCAAGTGTATAGTCTACGGACGATTCATCAGGACCAGAAAAGAAATCTATCTACAACTCAAAAAAGTAACATGGTGACGTGGCTGCACACTCACATCAACCATACAACTAACTAGTTGAGTACCTGGTAGTACTGGAACTACCTGTGGAAGGAGAAAATGACACACTGGTCAGATTACTACAATTTTAGATGTGTGTATTTTATCATTTCCCTTGTGAGACTGACTCTCAAAATTCAGTGGTGAACATAGAATCAGTTAAAATCAATTAAAAACAAGGTGCCACACGGTGAGTGCAGAAGGTGAACTAGCATAAACTTCAGCCATTGTGGCACAAAACAAAGTGGCAAAGAGACTGTAGGAACTCACCCAAAATTTTGGACTAACCAGGCTTCAACACTACTGGAGCGAATGATTGGAGGGAAATGAAAAAAAAAGTCACATTAGTAACAAGTGTCATGAACGTACTATGTAATAATGACCATTCCCTACAGTATAACTGACCCTTTCATCATTAAACATCCATACTCTGGAGCGGTGCACAAGTTCAATGACCATAGTCAAGGTATCACGAGAAATTTTCAAAGGGGTCTTCATTAGCATTTAGTAGCCCAAATGTTTCAGAACTCTTCATTAGGATTTAGTAGCTTTAAGATTTATGCAGCCCCACACTTCTACTGCCGCAGATCTGTTTGCTGTAAAAAGGCTTTTATTAATAATGTGCAAAGGATACATTTAAGTAAGACGCATAGTAAATGATACTTTTCTACTAGGTAATCATACTAAAATGTATAGGCCTGCAAATAAATAAAAGTGTTGATTTAGGTTAGCCTAACCGTAGAAGCCATGTTAACTGAAGAAGAATACGTTAAAACTGAAAGGCTTGTTTTTCCACATTGAATAGTTATTTGCGCACTGTGTTTTTTCTTTCATTATAAATGTATTTTCCAGGAGACTTCTGTTAGCTAGTAAATAGGCATTTTTTATGTATTAGGCAAGTGATAGTGAGTTCTCACTGAGCTGATGATGAAGAAGCTACGAGAGTAAAGGGATACTGATATTGATTCAGGGAATGACATTTTAGAAGCCTTGTTGTCCACACGTCCACCTCCATACGTGGCCCCACAACTAATACAGGGGGTGTTCACACCACTAGTACTACAGTGGCTACACACCTGTTGACCTAAGTATGATTCAGATTGAAAGACCCACTTTCAGCATTTCCGATTTCACCGGCACCTGCACCTGTTGAAGCAGCCCCAACTGTAATTGCTCTGGGTATTACTGATTCAGTTGTGACAGATCCTGCCCCAGTGTCACAAGTTGTATCAGCAGGGACATTGGTAGTGCCTTTTGCCACTGCACCAATAAATATTGCTCCTAATGCTGTTGTTCAAGGTGCTGTAGAAGGAGTAGCTGTGACAAGGTTCATTCTAACATCGCAAAATGCTTAAATTGTTACTTTGACCCCACCACAGAATGTTCAAACATTGGGAGAAGAGAGGATAATTGTCATTATGAAACAAATTGCAATAGGAGAGGCAGGGCAATTTGACAATGGCATTTTCCCTCATAGTTTGAAGAAACTCCAGAAAATAAATAGGTGAAAGAAAAAGAGAGACCATCTACTAGCCAGGAAAGAACAAGACCTTTAAATGTCCCAATATTAAAGGTGGAGTTGGAAGAGATTCTTTGAGGTTACCTAGACATTTCACATTTGAATCAATACCAGGAGAATTAATTACTATAGTTGAGTAAAGAGATCACAAGGCATCCAACAGTAACCCATGAGAAATTAACTCATTTGGCAAGAAAATATGAGGTACACCTTTCAAACAGTGTTACTTAAAAAAAAACATTTAAGGGAACAATTAGATAGTGAAGCTATTTTGGCAATGAGATCTCCAGAGATGAGATTACACATTGCAGAATTGGAAAAGTGCATCTGCAAATGAAGTGATTTTGACAGATTAGAGTGCAAATGGGCTAAGAAACAGGTAAAGGAAATGAAACAAACAGATTCCCCCAAAACAAATGGTAAGCCACCACCCACACCCCTAGATTAAGATGATGCTCTAGCTTTTCCGAAGAGGGAAATACCAGGTGGAGGATATGTTCATGTAACATGGAGTAGAAGTGATCTTGCAACATTTACAAACAACTTTTCAAAGCTGAGAGAGAATCCTGCACAGTTGTATACAAAAGCTACAGAATTGTAAAAATGTCAAAGGTTTTGTGGACAGACTGGAATACTTTATTTGATAGTGTGGTAACGATTAATCTGTGGGCCGAATGTAAGATAGTTGTGCAATGGCTACATTCTGAACCAACAAAGAATGCGTGTACTTGTGCGCCATCACCTGGGGTAATGACCTTGTGTGATGAGGTGATTACCTTTTTGAAAGGAAAAGCTCCAGCAAGAGACATAGACATTGATTGGCTAAATATCAATAGAACTACTCAAGCGGCCACAGAATCAGTGCCTTCTTATGAACAATTGTTACAGGTGCTTAAAAAACACAGCAGACAAAAAAATCCTGATAAGAGACATATGGGGAGTTTTGTGTAACAGTTCAGACTTTGGTTGCGACCAGAGATCTCTATGCATATACAACAGAAGGTGATTGCTTAGCAGACAAAGCCTTCAGATGAGATCCTGATGTATGCAAAACACTGGAGTGATGATCAGGAAATGAAGCAGACAATACTTAAAGAGAAGTTTATGCTTGTGCAAACAAAGATGGTTCAAAAGGGATTTCAGAACCAATCCCATGGAGGAAATGTTGGTGGAATGCAAGATGTTCAGGTTGATGGTCAAATCGCTTACGGTGGAATTGGTGTTTCATAGGGTAGACGTTGAGGTGTTCCGGGTGAACCAAATTCAGAAATAGACTTTGCAACGTTCAAGAAGTCAACTCCTTGTAATTACTGTAACAGGCTCGGAAATTGGAAGAGAGAGATTTTTTTGCAAATGTTTATATAGCGCTGGCTAGACCTGGAGGTATCAGAGCACTTTACATGAGGATCAGTGAGATACAGGTTCTATATTTACATAGACAAGTATAGACATAGGAAAAAAAAAACATGAGATTACACAATAATATGAGATTATTAGCGTTTACACACATTTTATGGGGAGTGAAGAGATGGGGGAACGGTAAACGGGGTTAGGGAATGCAGGTAGGAAAGCACAATGGGGAGGCGAGGAAAACGATATCTGGCTGGGTAAGTGCCGGCTGAGTGGTGAACCAGAGCCAAACTCCTCTATAGCTACATATGACAGCTCCACCGGGCTCAGACAAAGTAGCTCGGGCACCGCGGTATTATTTGCAAAGTTTTTTATAGCGCGGGCTAGACCCGGGGGTATCAGAGACACTTTACATGAGACTCAGTGAGTTACAGGTTCCATGTTTATGTATGTAGGTATAGACATAGAAGAAAAGAACAAACATGAGATTACACAATAATATGAGATTATTAGCGCATACACACGTCTTACGGGGAGTGAAGAGGTAGAGGGGTAATGGAAGAAGTGGGTAGGCAATGCAGGCAGGAAAACACAATGGGGAGGCGAGGAAAAGGATGTCCAATGTCTGGCTGGGAATGTGTAGGCCGAGGGGTGAACCAGAGCCAAACTCCTCTATAGCTACATTAGACAGCTCCACCGGGCATCAGCCAAAGTTGCTCGGGCACCGCAGTAAGAACAGACAGTTTTGGTTTCCGCCCAGGGGGCATCGTTAAAGTTCCACTAAGAGCACCAGTCATGATGTAGCTGGTAAACGCCGCCGTCCACCTCATCCTCCAGCTCGCCTCCCGGTCAAGAGTGGAGAGAGGAGAGGTGGAAGGGACAGTTCCAAAGTCTGCAGATCTTCCCCATTCCCAGCAGCAGCGGTGAGTGTTGGGCATTTGAGCCGGATCCCAGTGGTACGGGGTCCCTGGGTGCTTCGGAGTACTCCTCCCCTACCTAATCCGGAGCAGTCTCCCTGCATATTCCTGCAGCCGTACCTCTCTCGGAAGCTCCACTGGGTGCTCTTATGTCACGGCATAGATGCAGTTGTCTCTTTCTATTCAGCTTGTCCCCCCGACCTATCTCTCCTTTGTGGGATACAAAGCATGCCCTTGTGTCTGGTCTTGCTGCCCCCTTGAAATTTTCCTAATGCGTCATGTCCTTAAGTCCTGCTCAGCCAACAACTGTTCTGACACACCTACTCCCCTTGCCTCGTTGCAATTTGGGCACTCCCCAGCTCCCGCTATGCTCACTGTCCAGTCTAGACTCCTCGAGCCCCCATCCTCGGTTTGGGGCATCCTCGCGCTGCTTTTCACGATTCAGGTTTGTCTGATGGCCATCTTGAGGTCAGGCAGTGCCCGGGCTCCCATGACGGTTATCGCCCCTGGGATCCACTGCTGTCGTTCTGACCATAGGCTGCCGGTTGCCTTTTGTAATTCTGGCCTGCAGCGGGGTGGCCGGTCGGGTCCCAGAGGCTCCACGGCCCACTTCATGTCAAGGGGGGTAGGGGAGAGGAAGCGATGTACAGGTTGCTGCTCCACCGCTAGTCCAGCACCCCTGCCCGTCTCGTCACTGCCACCCACACACCCACTGGGTCTGCCGATCTCTGGTCGTATCCCCGCTCACCGGTGTGCCACTGGATCGTGTCTGCCTGCTCGCCTCGCTCAGAGTAGTCCGGTCACCATCTTGTTTCCAGACCGGCTTTTGCGTGTAGAAAGAATCCAAATGAAGTGAGTGGTGAAGGACAAATGCAAATGTAACTGGCCCCGCAGTAGCGGGCCATGGTCCATGGTCTATCGCCCTGAGCAGGTAAGCCCATCAAGGTATTGATTAGTCTACCCTGGCTTTAGGCTGGAAGGAGGCTGTGCTGGACCTGGCCATTTTTGCAGGGTTATCCCCAAACATTTTGCTGTCCTCCTTCTATTTTTTGGACCCTCTTTTTGTTGGCTTTAGGACTCTGGGCAGGTTACCACTGCTATAGGTCACACCTAAGGTAGGCTCTATAGACCTATGGGCAGGGTGCTGTATACGAAAAAGGTAGGGGATGTGCTTCTATTGTCTGGTCTGTCCTAGGAGTGACAAACAGCCTATTTTCTTTCTCACTGCTGTGACGCCTATTCCTCTCATAATCTTGCATTGGGGATTTCCTTATATGTTTAAGTGGTAATTCCTGATCTGAAAGGAGTAGTGTTGCCATTTTAGGTATGTTGAGAATGGCAGGGATAAATCCTACTTACTGGTGTAGTTGGATATTACATTGCAATTTTAGAAATGCCACTTTTAGAAAGTGGGTATTTCTCTGTGCTTTTAACTCTGTGCTTTGCAACCTGCCTTCAATCCACATCTAGGTTGGGTGACAGCTACCCTTGTGCATACGTTCCAGACAGCCATCACACAGCAAGGGCTGGGTACGACAGGGTTACATCTGCATACTGATGGTCTTTCTGGGCTGGGAGAGAGAGGAGCGTTCACACTTTACATATGTATAGGCCTCTCACTTAGGGTTGATTTACCCCCATTGATGTATGGATTCAGGGCTGGGGTTGAAAGGGAGCGTTGTGCACCTCTAATGTTTCTTTCCTTCATAGTTCCCCCTTGAACAGAGGCAATTTTCAGTATAAGTACAGGGGCTTTGACCCCATATTTTCAGAGCATTTTTGGAACTGGAACCGAACCTCTGTCAGAAGGACTGCTGTGCTGGTCAAAGGACTCATCTGGACTGCTCTTCTACTATTGCCCTGTTGCCTGCTACTTGTTGGGTAGACTAAAGGACTCAATGTATTGCTTTTCTTCTGGTGCCCTGCTGCCAGCTGCTCCCTGTTCTGCCAAGGCACTGTGGTGCTGCCAGTAGAGATCGCCATCAGGACAACTAGTTTTGTTGTGCTGGTCTGCCTGCCTGCTGCTGCATGCATTGTGTCCCTCACAACTGTTCTCCTGGGATTGAGCTACCCCAGGATTGGCAGTGGGACTCTGAGCCCGGCCCTTGTAGTCCCTACAACTCAACTAGTGCATAGTGGACAATTTTAACTTTCACTTTATTTGCACAACTATCATGTGATGAGGACTTCTTTGCTTGTTAAATTTGGCACTTGATGAGTGCTCCCCACCATTCTACAAGCCAGTGCTCCACATTTATTCCAGTCCGCACATGTTGAAAGGGCTCAACATTTACCTGGAAGCGGTGCATGTTTCTGCGCGCAAGGCTTTGGGTGGCACTGAGGGAACTCCTGACTTGGGGAACCCCGCATCACCTGGCAACTGGAAACCTCCACCAAGTTGCGGGGATACTATCAACCTAGACGTTGCTCCGTGCTGTGGCTGATCCTGCAGAGGAGGGAGACCACCCCACGCTGTAGCTCTATCCTGCCTGAGGGTGTGCAGGCTCTGTGGCGTCCTGACTCCGGGGAGAACACGTAAGGGAGGGAGCGGTTGGCTCACCCTCGAGGTTGGTGTTCTCCTGGCAAGACCCACATTGTAGATACGGCGCGTTCCTGCCCTTTTATTTTTACGCACAGCAGGAAGGCTTGCTGCGCTGCTGTGTGTCAAAATATTGCAAATGAGGCCTTATATTTTTGTATAACCCTGTGTAGAGTCTCTTTGTGGTGTATTCATTGTGTTATTGTGTGTGTGTGTGTGTTGCACAAATTATCTCTGATGATAAGCCTGACTGCTCTGTGCCAAGCTACAAGAGGGTGAGCCCAGGTTATCTTTGGTGTATCACTTAATTGCCCTGATTAGAGTGGTGGGTTCTACCAGGCTTAAGTGCATACCGTAGCCACCTAGATATAAAATTTCTAACAGGTCATATAATGTAAATATAGATTTATCTATGCAATAGTACTTGGCAAACGATGACGCTTCTCAGTGAAAATGAAAATATTGCATCTGTCCCTAAAAGGTTTCACAATGCATAATTTTGTTTCAAGTTTTACATACTGCATTTTTTCTTTAAAAAATCAGCCTCAACAACAGGCACTACAAGTCAGGCAACCTTTGTTCTAGAATTAGGTTCAATAAGAAGGCAGTAGCAGCCTCATGGTATCATGTTTGTGTTCTGTAGTTGCACTGGGAGCTTGGGCAGTAGTACCACAGAACACTGACACAATACGATGAACTAGCTTTGCATCCACTAACTAGTCTCTGCATGTGCTGCACATACTTTACATACATAAACACTCAACAAGAATTTGTGTATATTTACAATCAATGGTGAAAACTGTTCCTGAGGAGCAGGGTCAGTACTGATTTATATTTGGGGAGGTTTCAGTCTAGATTGCCACAGTGGGTGAAAAACAAAGGGTTGGAATGCTACCCAGAGCGACTGTCTTTTGTTTAGACTATTTGCAACCATTTTTTCTATCACCTTTTGTGTGTTTGATGTAATGCCCTAAGTGGCCAAAGGTATGCCAAGATGTGGGCCCCTTGCTCACTGGGCTATAGGATGCAAACTATATCTCATTGGCGAGGCCTAACAAGGCAGAAACCAGTCAGGGGATGTTTGTGTTCCCTTCTGCATGAGCGTGTGCCTGGCAGTATGGGATAGACTGTTCCCATCAGGAGCAAGATCAGTACAGAGCTTTGTTGAGAAGACACAACCAGCGATATCAGAGGTTAGAATGTCGAATACCAAGGCTGTGTAGTCTTTATTCCACCTTATGCATCTTTAATCCACTACCAGGAACACCCTGTCTTTTTATCATATCCTTCCAGGTTTCTTTTCATTCCTGCTTTTTCCCTCTGTCACAGTTTCTTTTCCATTTTTGTCTTCCTCCCTCTTTCCCCCTTTTGTGTTTTTCTCTGTCTCACTCTGGATGAAAACATTTTGAGGAAAAATAAGTGCTAGTACCCACAAATGAGTGTCAGAGGGCAACAACTGCAATCACCGGCTCAAATTAAGCACGGGTTAGAATTGTGCCCAGACCAATTACCAGTGGTTTAGGCAATTTGTAAGCATTCCCTCCATCACCTTCTGTGTATTTGAAACACCCAATGTAGTTCATATGCATTTCCTTTTCTTTGCATTGGCTATGTCAAGAAAAATGTTTAACCCACCTTCCTGCCTATAAACATGACTCACATTACAATGAATGCAAGAGTTTTTTAAAGCGCACGGCTACTCGTGTGTCCCGGCACAATACACTACATATTTTAGTCTTCCTCTAATTTTGAAAATGCATAGCATTATAACTTGCACCGTTCAGTCTAATAAATCAATTAATGGAGCAGTGCTAGTTTGTTCTATAATCCCAAGTGATCCACTTGATATACTTAGAGAAAAGCTAAACCACAAAATCAATACTTAATAGCTCTGAATGAAAAACATAACCTAATGCACATATGTTTACTTAACATTCTAATTATTCGTTCATTTATGGTTGATTATGAGAATAGAATTTCACCAGAGGATGAAACTAAACCTTTCCTACTTAAAACCTAATGCAATTTTTATTACGTATGTCACTCAAACTATAATTAGATTCATAGAACACTTTAGCTGTATCAGTGATATAGCTGCCCCTGACATATACCTATTCATATACCAAAGAGATAGGAATAATGAGAAATGGACACAGGCTGTATTCACTGATGAGTATACCTGGGCCTCAGTCAGTGCTAAGGGCTCATCATGCATTGCGTGACTACTAAAAAATGTGACCCTCTAGCTATATATCAAGAAACCTTTCAGTCAAAGTTTTTAACCGATAGTGTTTCAAATAAAGAAATCAATAAAGTGCTATTCGTGAATGGCACTGGTTGGATGATATTATACTGCACTGTACAGACAGCAAAAAAACACACAGTGGACTATCCTTCCTGCACCTCTATACCAGTTTCATATTTTATATTTGGCCCGCGCCACAAACCTAGACACCAACGGCCCTGTGGTGTCACTATTTTCCAGATCCTTAAGCAACGCTTGAGTGGTGTGCGCAGGAATGCAAGAAATGTCTAGGAATTTGCTCTGAAGTTTTCCAAAATCTCTTTATTGATCAAGTATCGGAAGCGGTTCACAAAAAAACAAAGAATTTCAGGCAACGCGTTTTGTTCTCATGGAGAACTACATCAGGGCTGAAAAGTAGACAAAATGCACACATAAATATATACAAATTGTGGATCAAATCACATATTCTAATTACACATAAAACAGAAATAAGAGAACAAGAACAACATATATCCAATATATTACATGACAACCACATGAAATACAAAATAAGACATAAACATTAATATTTTCTGTTTGCACATGAACCTCATAGGACATAAACATGCTTATTGATATATCCTGAACTAAGAAATAACAGACACATTTACTGATACATCTGTAAAGGAGAAACAAAAACAAAACCCCAGAGATAAAACAATGAATATCAATAATATTACAAAAAGAGAGCTATGGCAATATAATGTGAAACAAGTAAACATCTTCTTACATATAATTCTATGTATTGAACTTGGACAAATCTCCTGTCAGAATCAACAAGAAAAAAGAAAGAAAAAACAAAACAAAAATGTGAAGTTGTAAAAAAAAAAGAAATGGGAAGTTGTAAAAAAATATACCAAGCATAGTTCCATAATCAGGGAAATTGTCAATCCATCTACAATATCTCAAGCTGGATGCCCATTAGGGCAACCCAGCTAAGTATATCGAGCCCATCTGATAAGCTCATCATAGGAAGCTGCAATCCAAAAAGTTTTACGATCAGAGAGTATGTCGAAAGTTGCCCAAATTATGGCTTGGGCTAAGAGAAGTTGTGTCCAAACTTACAAATCAAAGCTATCATTAAATCAAGGAGGAAATATACAGTCACCTTCTCGGGGTAATACCCCTCTTGAAGGAGAGAACAAATAAGTTCTCACGGACTGTCAATACCGAAATATCATGTACATTGGACAGGAACTTGATTGAACAGTGGTGATTTCTGAAAGTAAGCGAGAAAATAGAAAGTTCTACAATCTGCCTCAATACCTAGCAGCATATTTACAAAGTGGCTGTACAAAACCTTTTTAGTGGCTGAATGCCGCTTTGTAAATTGGTACCCTTTCACGCAGGTATTTACATTCCTCCACAACACACTTTGCTTTTTGACGCTGCCCCAGATTTACAAGGAGGTGTAAATCTGATGAAGCGCCAAAATCTAACGCCATGCAATAGCAGGCGCTAGAATGGCGCAACAAAGAAAAACACTTTTACTTCTACTCGTTTTTGCTTTTTCTATGTGTGCTGTATTGTGCAGTCCATTCTTAACTGGCAAGCCAGGTCTTCCTTGGACCGGAACAAGCATCCTGGGAACGGTTTCGGCGTAACACCCATCATCAGCCAGGCTAGCTTGAATCCAGTGGCAAAGTGAGCAAGGGGCCCACGTCTGGGCATACCCTTCCAACTTAGGGCGAACAAAGCAAACACAAGGAGATGATGGACGGAGTGTTGAAACTTTTCAGACACTCACACTCACCCCCAGTCACAGATCTGGGTTGAATCCATCATCTTTTTTAGCTCACTTCACCACCCCAGTTCAGACCCAGTCATATGCAACCCAGTCTTGACCCTGTTCCTCATGGGAACAGTCCAGCCCGAACTGCCCAGCCATGTCTTCCCTGGGCTGGAAACAAGCATCCTGGGGTGGCGAGGTGAGCAATAGAACGATAATGGATTCAACCCAGATCTGTGACCCTTCCTGCATATAAACAATCTTTAAAAAAAAAAGACATTTTGTAACTTCATTGCGTGCTGCATGATATTTGTGGATGGCAGAAGTATAGTCATTGTTAACAATCCTTTCCGACTTATTTTGTATCCACAATTTTGAATTGTGTCTACGCAGTTACATCTCATCTTCACTGTAGGCCCAATTGTACCAGTATGAATGTTATGCACAGTTGTATGTGGTATTGATTGGTTTTATTGAGTGTGATAGTAAGTGTGATTTGAGTATGGTTGCCTGGGAGTGTGTGGGACATGTAAGTACTGTATAAAATGTTTACACCATGAGAGATTTTTTACTCTTTGTCATCAAATGTATCATGGCGATCTGACTATGATTCATTCTATCTGAACAAAAAGAATTAATAAACTAAAGAGAACTAAATGAAAATTGTGTGATGTGTCTTGGGCTCTGATATTCATTTGTCACCTTGTATTTAAAGTGAAGGATCCCTTATGGGACTGTGATATATGTCCTGGCAGGGTATTTTGCTGATTCTATTTGTGCTGCATTAAGCACCGTCAGCGGGCTCAGACAATAAGAGGCAAACAGCAGAACAAATTGTGCCGCCTGCGACACAGCGCACTCAGTCATCAGGGCAGATGCAACACAACATGCTGAGGTGGGTGAGCTGGCCTGCAGACTTCTTGGATCGGGTGGCGGTGAAGGACCTAGGTAGGCGTCCGGCCCGCATGCAGATTGGTAGGATGACGTACCTTCACTACCATCAAATGACCCCAGACCTCTTGATGAAGGGCGCCAGACCTCTCAGGGCATGGCTCCGGACGATCCCACCGGGACAGTAGGTCATCATCGTTAGGGTGCTAGCTCTAACTCTGAACTCCTGAGGCGGAAAGCCGGGAGCCTGACCACATTAGCGGTTCTTTTAAAAATGTGAGTGTGATAAATATATTGCTTTGCTTTTACCTGTGCTACGCTTTCGAGGCTCTGCCACGCCCCAGATACACCCGCGCAGCGGATTTCAACGCTGCCGCGGGACAAACACCAAAGTCCTTTGCTGCCATTCCTGGCGAGCCCACAGGCCACGCCCCTTCCCTGAGGCCACACCCCCTGGTTCCACTATTTAGGACGCTGACTCGCAAGCGTCACTAAAGCTCTGAACTCCTGAGGCGGAAAGCCGGGAGCCTGACCACATTAGCGGTTCTTTTAAAAATGTGAGTGTGATAAATATATTGCTTTGCTTTTACCTGTGCTACGCTTTCGAGGCTCTGCCACGCCCCAGATACACCCGCGCAGCGGATTTCAACGCTGCCGCGGGACAAACACCAAAGTCCTTTGCCGCCATTCCTGGCGAGCCCACAGGCCACGCCCCTTCCCTGAGGCCACGCCCCCTGGTTCCACTATTTAGGACGCTGACTCGCAAGCGTCACTAAAGCTCTGAACTCCTGAGACGGAAAGCCGGGAGCCTGACCACATTAGCGGTTCTTTTAAAAATTTGAGTGTGATAAATATATTGCTTTGCTTTTACCTGTGCTACGCTTTCGAGGCTCTGCCACGCCCCAGATACACCCGCGCAGTGGATTTCAGCGCTGCCGCGGGACAAACACCAAAGTCCTTGGCCGCCATTCCTGGTGAGCCCACAGGCCACGCCCCTTCCCTGAGGCCACGCCCCTACCTCCCATCTCCCTGACGGGATACAAATTTGCATTTTCCGGAAGCGCAGCGGACGAGCGCAGCGGGAGCGCCGTTTGCGCGCCGAAGGCGCGCCAAGGGGAAGCCCGTCTGCGCCCGTCCGCGGCTGGCTGGGCCCAGGGCCCATAAACTCTGCTGGATTAATTACCTACACGCCCGAGTTGCTACTGTCCCTGCGTCCCCCTGTCAAACACACCTGTGAAATACTATCTAATCACAGGAATAACAGTATCGCATGCTGTGCATGCAACTTCTATCTTGACATCGCGCAGCTCTGTCGGCCTAGATCCAACGACCACAAGCCAGCACGTTCATGGCTTCTTGGCAGTCTTAACTGCAGGTCACTCTGCAAACACAAAAGGGACATTTTCGACCTTCTGTCTGACAACTCCTTAGATGCCCTTTTCCTCACTGAATTATGATGGGTTGTAGTGCCCACCTAATCGTGCACTGTTCACCTGGTGCTCCGCACTTTATTTGCTTAAATAATTTACCATAGTTATCAGTTTAACTTTTAATCATTATCTTTCTCTTTTGCATTTCATCTTGTTATTCATATTCATAACAATTTGCATTCTTACATTGCATTATACTTTTAACACATTAATTTTCAGAGCAATTCAACATTGTACATAGCGTTTTATATAAATTATATCTTGAGGAGCCCAATGCATTTCGGCACCTAGCGGTGCCTTCCTCAGGGGCAAATCTGTAAAAAAATATAAAAATGTAGCGTGTAAGTGTTTGTTTCTAGTGCATGGGGGTTCTAGTGAAATGTAATCTATTTTATGCATACCTTGTCTCTCCTGTCATGGAATGATGTTTCTGTGGTTATATCTTCAACAAAAAGCCAATATTCTGTTTAAACAAAAAATGAAATCCCAACTGTAATGGATCATGTGTTGCTTATTATATGATTGGTATTAAAGTCTTTGTATGATCACGTACCTCGTGCTGATCATCAATTAGGTTTCTGTAATAACAAACATTAAAATGCTTAATACTCTATGCCTATCACCGTAATACGTTACGTTGCTAGTAGGTAATTTCACAACGTACCTTGTCTTCGCTATGGTTCTCGTTTCTGTAAAAATCAGAGACAATGCCACGGTTTTACTAACATGTCTCTCCTGATTCCCATTACCCCAACCATTATAGTTTACTGCCCGTACCTGGTGTACCTGATGTGTATATATAGACAGAGTTATCATGTAACTTTGAGTTGTTTACCAAAATAATTCCACATTTCATACAATACATACATGCTTGTTATTTATGAACTGAATAAATCAACAATGGACAGGAGTAGATCAGGATTATTGAAGCAGATTGTCAAATAATGAACGGTTTAAGTGTAATGTTGTAATGTATAGAAATAGCATACATTGGATAAATATAGGGCAAAATTAACTAGACGTTTTGCCATTAGACATCAAACATGTATTGTATGAAATGTGGAATTATTTTGGTAAACAACTCAAAGTTACATGATAACTCTGTCTATATATACACATCGACATCACCATAACTGAACAAAAAGTGAAGATACCACACAGAAACATCACTCGCCAGTGATATATAAGGTGGAATACATATAATTAAAATAAACAGGATATGTAACGCGTAGACAGGATCAGGAATAAGATTTTGAATACTGAGGTACATGGATTATTCAGAGGAGTAAGCAAGAGACCTAGATTCTTGGGAACGGAAATATAGAGTAGAAGCAAACATTAAATAAAACCAGTTATGCATCACGTTTAGTTTATATCATCATGACATAAGAACTTTTGAAACGTAACACGTTTCAAATTTACAAACGTAACGAGCAAACTAACAATATTTACCACACTAAGATGGCGCTCAGTTAACCTAGTTAGTAACCACAGTACTATGAGATAGTCCGTCTTTAGTTTTTTACATCACGCGAGCACACGGAGTACACGGAGTTTTAAAACTTCGTGGTTGAGTGGCGGTAAACAGAAGCGTCCATAGGATTGCGGATTATTGTTTGAAGGGAAGAGCAAGAAACACCAGGTACGGGCAGTAAACTATAATGGTTGGGGTAATGGGAATCAGGAGAGACATGTTAGTAAAACCGTGGCATTGTCTCTGATTTTTACAGAAACGAGAACCATAGCGAAGACAAGGTACGTTGTGAAATTACCTACTAGCAACGTAACGTATTACGGTGATAGGCATAGAGTATTAAGCATTTTAATGTTTGTTATTACAGAAACCTAATTGATGATCAGCACGAGGTACGTGATCATACAAAGACTTTAATACCAATCATATAATAAGCAACACATGATCCATTACAGTTGGGATTTCATTTTTTGTTTAAACAGAATATTGGCTTTTTGTTGAAGATATAACCACAGAAACATCATTCCGTGACAGGAGAGACAAGGTATGCATAAAATAGATTACATTTCACTAGAACCCCCATGCACTAGAAACAAACACTTACACGCTACATTTTTATATTTTTTTACAGATTTGCCCCTGAGGAAGGCACCGCTAGGTGCCGAAATGCATTGGGCTCCTCAAGATATAATTAATATAAAACGCTATGTACAATGTTGAATTGCTCTGAAAATTAATGTGTTAAAAGTATAATGCAATGTAAGAATGCAAATTGTTATGAATTTGAATAACAAGATGAAATGCAAAAGAGAAAGATAATGATTAAAAGTTAAACTGATAACTATGGTAAATTATTTAAGCAAATAAAGTGCGGAGCACCAGGTGAACAGTGCACGATTAGGTGGGCACTACAACCCATCATAATTCATTGAAAAAATAGGGATTGACAACCCTTGTTAATCGCAGCACCAGTGAACAAGAGTCTAAGTAAAGTTTCATAATGGAGTGCTCCTTACAATCCCAATTAATTCATACTTTTCCTCACTGAGACATGGTTACATGCAAGTTCTGGTCCAGACATCGCTGAAGCCCTACCGTCCAATTATGCCATCATTAGAAAAGACCGAACCACCGGAATTGGAGGTGGGATAGCAGTCATCTTCAAAAAATCGCTGCAGTGTATTTTTTAACCCATTCCCTTACCTGCCTGTGAGGTGGCCCTTTTCAAACTCCAACTCCACTCGACCTTCACCTTCACAGGTCTTCTGATTTACCGTCCGCCTGGCCCTACACTTCCTTGGGCCACCCAACTAGTGGACTGGATCGCCTCAGTAAGGGTAAATCACAACAATCTATCTATTGTAGGCGACCTGAACATTCATTTCGACGACCCGACAAACAAACCAGGTAACAATTTAGTACATGACCTGGCTGCCATGAACCTCACTCTATGGAACTCGGGCCCTACACACAAAAGGGGACACCTCTTGGACCCTATTTTTTCCAGCCTTCCCCAGCTACAGTGCCAGCAAGCTCTGCCACTAGAATGGTCAGACCATTTTCTAACAACATTCCATGTGGGTGTCCACACGGCCCTCAGCCCTCTCAGCGGGACAAGTAAGTCCCTCAAAAGAAACTGGAAGAAGCTGGACATTAACCACCTTGCGTCCATTCTAAGTGCTACCCCGCAGGATGAATTATTTGACACCGGAGACATTGAGATTGTAGCCACCAATATCAATAAATGGCTCCTAGGTGCTTTAGATATCTGCCTGCCCCAAGCTCACAAAAAAACCACCTCCCATAACTCTCCTGCCTTATGGTATAATGAACAACTGAAGGCTTCCAAATCCAGATGCAAACGCTTAGAACGCCTTTGGAGGAAAGATTATTCCCCGGCTGCCAGCTCCCAATATAAGAGCGAGCTCAAGCTCTATCATACAGCCTGTAACAAGGCAAGAGCCAACTATGTAGCCAAATCTATATCTGAAGCTACCAACAAGTCTAAAATTCTTTTTAAACTTGTAAAAGAGTTGGCAGGCGCTAATACATCAGCCAAACCTCTTCCTCTTAACAGCTTCCAGTGTGAGGAATTGGCGATACTTTACTTCCAAGAATGAGACAATTTACCAGGATATAGCAATACAACACCAAGCTCAATCCAAAAGTGCGCAAAACCCCGGCCTCAATACAGATGACATCTATGCCCAACCTCATCTGTCCTACGCGCCACTTACTTCCTGGCCCGAGATCGATGTCCAAGGTCTGCGTGACATCTTAGGGAAGGTTAAATCTGGTTCTCCTGCTGACCCCCTCCCGATCTCAATATCTAGACTCCTGGACACTCCGCTGCTTGCCGTGCTAGGTCAAACCTTAAATTTATCCCTTTCCACGGCTAAGGTCCTGCCATCCTGGAAACATGCCATGGTCTCGCCCCTTCTTAAAAAACCATCGGCTGACCCCAAAATCCTGGCAAACTTCCGTCCAATATCCCTCCTGCCTGTTCTCTCCAAAATCTTGGAGAAGCATGTCCATGAACACCTCGCAAGATTCGCGGAGGCAAACGTCATCCTGCACCCTTCCCAATCGGGTTTCCGCACCGGATTCTCGACGGAGACCACACTACTTGGAGTTGTGGAGAATCTTCGCCTACTGGTCGACAAGGGGAACTCAGCTGCGCTGATTCTACTCGACCTCAGCGCGGCGTTTGACACCATCTCCCACAAAATACTGCTCGCCTCTCTCTCCAACATGGGCATAAAAGGAAAGGCACTAGACTGGATTGCATCTTTCCTGACTCCTAGGACATTTCAAATCTCCTCCAGTACTGCGGCATCTAATGTCCATTTCTCCCCGTACGGAGTGCCACAGGGATCAGTACTGAGCCCCCTACTTTTTAACCTTTATGTAGCCCCGCTCGCCCAGATCGCTGAATCATCTGGTCTTAATATGTTTACATACGCTGACGATTCACAAATCGTATTCTCACTTTCTAACGATAACCACGACTTCCCTTCGCGCCTACAGTCAGGCCTTAGGAACATCTCCACCTGGATGAGCAAAAACATGCTTAAATTAAATGGAAGCAAAACAGAGGTCTTGGTAGTAGGTCCAAATCAGAACCTCTGGAATTCCAGACATTGCACATCCGAAATGGGCCCCCTGCCGACCCCATCGCTACAAGTCCGTAATCTAAGCATTACCATTGACAAGGGCCTAACTATGGAGCCCCAGGTTAACAATCTCACAGCTACCTTTTTCACAATCTTGAGATGGCTCAGAAAAATCATATGGATGCTCCCGGAAGACACTCAAAAGACAGTGATCAACGCACTAATTACCTCCCGCTTAGACTATGGTAATGTCCTTTATTTAGGGGCATCTCAGGCAGTCATGAGACGCCGCCAACTGGTACAGAATGCTGCAGCCAGACTGCTTTGTAAATGCAACAGGAGAGATCGCATGTCCAGTCACCTAAAGGCGCTCCACTGGCTAAAAATCGACAACAGGGTCAAATTTAAAACTCTCAGTCTCATGCACAGGATAAAGTGGGGAAATGCACCCAGATACCTTCAAACCCTCGTGCATACCTACACGCCTGCCCGATATCTGAGATCTGTGTTAACAACAAGGACCCCCTGATACGGATCAATATCCTGGGACAGGGAAAAACAATATATGTAAAATAACACTCCCAGGCATATACCAATTACACAATAGATTAAACAAACAAACTAGTACAGTTTAGACCAAATATATTTTTAATTGGATTAAAAAAGAAGAATAAAGAGACAACACTAAAAATCAGTGCATTGATTACAATTAATAAAACAATCCTATACTTGTACATCCGTATTTACAAAGGCTTTCTAATTAAAAAGGGGGAGATTAGATGGCATCCGGTCGACGCGTTTCAACATAAAAATATGTCTTCATCAGGACATATACCATCCAGTTTCTGTAAAAAAGATCACAACAATATTTTACTTATTTGGCCTCCTAACGTAGAATAATATAGCTGAACTAGTTTGGATTTGTTTACACTTTCTATTGGTAAAACAATACTTTCACATTCTTGATATACCGCTTTCTTTTCACAAATATTTTACACCTACACAAATGAGGGTTATGCAGGGTCACTCATAGTGTTCCATACATGCAGGCATATACATACAATACAGCAAAATTGATACATTTGCTATATACCAGATTGACACATTTCAAATGCATTCATCATTTTTAGAATTATTTACGTCAAAAAAGACCTATTTTCATGCTTTTAGATCAGATGATTTCATTGTTGGTTAATTTCCATCATTCCAATTACCCTTCTTTAACATCATTTCATTAGCCATTGTTTGCATGTTGTTTTCACTCTTAATTAACCCCTACTAGATATTCAATTCATAAAACGTCAAAGGATAGAAGAAAAACAGGGGGAAGGAAAGGGAGTTAAGGATGATTTATGCAGTTCTTTATTAAATGCCCCTAAGCGTATCCTACTTACTGGCTTTTTAAGACACAAATTATTTATTTAATTGAGTGACGTCCCATTCTCTTACCAAAGGTTGTACTCATGTACAAAGGTAAATCTGTTCTTTGTTATTCATATAGATTTAAAAGCTGATTAAAGGCTGTATTATCGAGTTCCAAGTTTTGATATCTTGATTAGCAGTTTTCTAAAAAAGACAAATTCAAATCAGGATAAGCCGTAACAACGCGGTCTTGGTTCCTTATTTTGAAACTAAATGGATATACATAGCCGCTCACCTTGCACGTATGATAGTGGTTCCTTTGAGGTATACATGGTCTGAATTATTACAATCTAAGCAGGTAATCTTAACCTACAAATGAGAACAGTTGTTTTAGTTTCTAAACGTAATAATTAATGTTTATTTAGTGGGGGGAAATGCTTATAGTTACCTTACCCCTGAAAAGTTATCGGACGTTCTTCATCTGGGGTCCTTTTTATCAATATCGTACCACGACTCAAGGCTGTTGTAGTAGATACGGTCCTAAACATTACAAAAATGCAATCAGCGGTCATGCTATTACGTTGCTGCTCTTAAACCCCTAAATTCGGTGGTTTTAACATTGCCACTTACCTAAATTATCACAGAGCGATAAACAGTCGTGGTAACAGTCCTATCTCTGGGTATTTTAAAAAAAGATATGTTCGGCGTCGGCGTCTCGCTTCTAATTTTAGTAAGCCGCCAGTCACGCAAAGCACCTAATAATGAAAGAAAGGGAAACCTATTAGTTTCCCTCTTTTGTTATTTATATAAAAAAGGTTCACTTTACGCATTATTCAGTACACCTCAAAATGATAAGTCACCAATAGCTCACGGGACTGATCAGACATAAAGCGAATGTTTCCTAAGGCAAGGATGAACATACTTTCCAATTATAATAATACCGCTTACCTACTTCTAATAGAGCGGTGTTCACAAATATAAACGTTGTTCCCTCGTGGTTTGCGGTTTACAAGTATACGGCGATGGCGTCCTGGTAATTATTCTTTGTACTGCCAAGCGCACGTTACTCCTATTAATTGAAATATAACCTCTTAGCATCCAGTAAACATTATTATTAACCGAGTCTAGATTCAATGCTATTTTAAACTACCCGTGTGATTGATCTCTTACCCGGTAAAAATCCACGAGGGTCCAGGAAAATTTCCGGATACACTGCCGGTCGGTCAGGTATTCAAGGAAGAACAGCCCTGCATTTTACTGCCCATGTCAACACCACTAAGGTTGAGTTCTTGGATATATATATCCAGAACAATAACAATGTACTGGAAGTGGACCTATACTCTAAGCCCACATCAAGAAACACCTTGCTCCACTTCTCGAGTTATCACCCTAGGAGCCAGAAGGATGGAATACCCTTTTCTCAGTTCCTTAGGGTGAGACGTAATTGTACGAACATCAAAGACTATGACAGACAATCCGAAAATATGAAGCGAAAATTCCTTGACAGGGGATATCCTCATCGTCTGGTACGTGAGGCATATAAGAGGGCCCGATATTATGACCGGGATGTGCTTCTAAGACCAAAAAATGAATCCCAGGAATCTAAACTAGTGTGTGTCACACGACACTCAACACTAAACTCAACTATTAGGCAAGTAGTAAATGCCAATTGGCATTTACTAAATCTGAAACCATCTGCACCAAAACTTAAAAAGCCTATGTATGCACATCGTAGAAACAAGAATTTAAAAGATATTGTAGTTAGATCAAGATATTCTGGCACCTCTGAAAGACCCCCATTTGTACAAAAATCGATTCAAGGTACAAACCCTATAAAGGGTACTTCGAGATGTGGCTCCTGCCAGTCTTGTGATGGCATCATATTAGGTCAAACTTACCAACTAAACGGATACAATATTATAGCAAATGATCTGTGGACATGCAATACGAACAATGTGATTTATTTGCTCTTGTGCCCCTGCAATTTGGGATATGTGGGCGAAACAGCAAGAACTATCAAAATCCGTTTAACTGAGCATAGGTCAGCGATAAAAACTAAGAAACTGGCTGCCCCTCTTGTTGCGCATTTTACAGACTTCAAGCATGCCCCATCTGAAATACGGTGGCGCATACTGGAAAAAATCCATACACCTAGCACAAAGGGAGGAGAAAAAATAAGAAGAAAACGAGAAGTTTTCTGGATTTTCTCCCTCAAGACCTTTAGCCATGGCCTTAATAATGAATTGCCTTGGCATAACGCAATCGTATGATATCTGCTACAGAGTAATTACGAAATCTGTTTCATGTAAATCAGGCCTTCCCCTTTAAATTTCAGGTAGGACTTAAACCAATGAAAGTCGCGCTTATAAAAGCACGTCTCAACTACCAACCAGGGCTGTTCTTCCTTGAATACCTGACCGACCGGCAGTGTATCCGGAAATTTTCCTGGACCCTCGTGGATTTTTACCGGGTAAGAGATCAATCACACGGGTAGTTTAAAATAGCATTGAATCTAGACTCGGTTAATAATAATGTTTACTGGATGCTAAGAGGTTATATTTCAATTAATAGGAGTAACGTGCGTTTGGCAGTACAAAGAATAATTACCAGGACGCCATCGCCGTATACTTGTAAACCGCAAACCACGAGGGAACAACGTTTATATTTGTGAACACCGCTCTATTAGAAGTAGGTAAGCGGTATTATTATAATTGGAAAGTATGTTCATCCTTGCCTTAGGAAACATTCGCTTTATGTCTGATCAGTCCCGTGAGCTATTGGTGACTTATCATTTTGAGGTGTACTGAATAATGCGTAAAGTGAACCTTTTTTATATAAATAACAAAAGAGGGAAACTAATAGGTTTCCCTTTCTTTCATTATTAGGTGCTTTGCGTGACTGGCGGCTTACTAAAATTAGAAGCGAGACGCCGACGCCGAACATATCTTTTTTAAAAATACCCAGAGATAGGACTGTTACCACGACTGTTTATCGCTCTGTGATAATTTAGGTAAGTGGCAATGTTAAAACCACCGAATTTAGGGGTTTAAGAGCAGCAACGTAATAGCATGACCGCTGATTGCTTTTTTGTAATGTTTAGGACCGTATCTACTACAACAGCCTTGAGTCGTGGTACGATATTGATAAAAAGGACCCCAGATGAAGAACGTCCGATAACTTTTCAGGGGTAAGGTAACTATAAGCATTTCCCCCCACTAAATAAACATTAATTATTACGTTTAGAAACTAAAACAACTGTTCTCATTTGTAGGTTAAGATTACCTGCTTAGATTGTAATAATTCAGACCATGTATACCTCAAAGGAACCACTATCATACGTGCAAGGTGAGCGGCTATGTATATCCATTTAGTTTCAAAATAAGGAACCAAGACCGCGTTGTTACGGCTTATCCTGATTTGAATTTGTCTTTTTTAGAAAACTGCTAATCAAGATATCAAAACTTGGAACTCGATAATACAGCCTTTAATCAGCTTTTAAATCTATATGAATAACAAAGAACAGATTTACCTTTGTACATGAGTACAACCTTTGGTAAGAGAATGGGACGTCACTCAATTAAATAAATAATTTTTGTCTTAAAAAGCCAGTAAGTAGGATACGCTTAGGGGCATTTAATAAAGAACTGCATAAATCATCCTTAACTCCCTTTCCTTCCCCCTGTTTTTCTTCTATCCTTTGACGTTTTATGAATTGAATATCTAGTAGGGGTTAATTAAGAGTGAAAACCACATGCAAACAATGGCTAATGAAATGATGTTAAAGAAGGGTAATTGGAATGATGGAAATTAACCAACAATGAAATCATCTGATCTAAAAGCATGAAAATAGGTCTTTTTTGACGTAAATAATTCTAAAAATGATGAATGCATTTGAAATGTGTCAATCTGGTATATAGCAAATGTATCAATTTTGCTGTATTGTATGTATATGCCTGCATGTATGGAACACTATGAGTGACCCTGCATAACCCTCATTTGTGTAGGTGTAAAATATTTGTGAAAAGAAAGCGGTATATCAAGAATGTGAAAGTATTGTTTTACCAATAGAAAGTGTAAACAAATCCAAACTAGTTCAGCTATATTATTCTACGTTAGGAGGCCAAATAAGTAAAATATTGTTGTGATCTTTTTTACAGAAACTGGATGGTATATGTCCTGATGAAGACATATTTTTATGTTGAAACGCGTCGACCGGATGCCATCTAATCTCCCCCTTTTTAATTAGAAAGCCTTTGTAAATACGGATGTACAAGTATAGGATTGTTTTATTAATTGTAATCAATGCACTGATTTTTAGTGTTGTCTCTTTATTCTTCTTTTTTAATCCAATTAAAAATATATTTGGTCTAAACTGTACTAGTTTGTTTGTTTAATCTATTGTGTAATTGGTATATGCCTGGGAGTGTTATTTTACATATACAATATCTGAGATCTGCCACTCAAGGTCTTTTTTGCGTCCCTAAAACATACCGTGCGAGGATGGGAGGAAGATCCTTCTCTCTCCTAGGCCCGAAGCTTTGGAACTGCCTCCCGCAATCTCTCCGTCTAGAAACTCGATACACCTATTTCCGCAAAGCCATTAAAACCTGGCTTTTCAACCAGTGACCTGTTCCGGTTTTCCTCCTGTAACTCTTTCCTGCCTCTCTGGTTCAGTATCTTTTTAGCGCCAGGAAACCCTTTTTGGGTAGCTGTTGCGCTCAATAAGCCCAATAAATAAATAAATAAATAAACAGGCCGGGGCTAGTCCCAGCAACGCTCCGCGTTGTCAAAGTCAGCCATGGGACGGTCCACTCCGCCCCAGAGAAGTCAAATTGGGAGCCTCAGGATGTCCGAAAAGGGCAATCTTGAGGGACCAGAATGTCAGAAGACAAACAAGGTGCAGCAGGTAAACAAGCCAAACGATTGCAGCTGAGGGATGGTTATGATAATTGGGCCAACCCTGCTTGCTGCCTGGTGTGGACTTACTGCCCGCCCTCATTCCTGACTTCTGCTTTAGCCGCCTATCCACGGGGGTGACGGCGCAGCGCCGGCCGAGGGATGGTTTATATTTCTGGGGCTGGTCCTGCAGTGGAAGCAACTGCAAGTGAGGAAACGTTTGAGTACATGCATCCTCTCCTCATGAAGAGAAGGAGCAGGTACACAGTCACCTTCTGGGCCGCTGATCTGGCTGTTGAATTCTGGGCCTGGGGTAGGGAGATATCTGGGAGAATCATTTCTGGATGCTGAATCCCCGGCCTGGAGCAGGGAGCTATCTTATCCAGCTCTTTTATAGATAAAGGAGCAGCCATCTTGTAAAGGCTAAGGAGTGCACCTTGACCAGTCCATTTCTATTCTGAAGGACACCTGGCTCACTCTCGACTTTAATGGAACTTCGGGGTTCTCTGCTTGCTCTTCGTTTCCTGGGTCTCTAGGTGAGCCGATGATGTGCATGGCGGCAGTTGGGGGTTACTCATTTGATGGACACTCATGAGGGTGGCACTGTGGCTTTAACTTCCCTCCATCTTGTTGTTACTTCTCCCCTTCCACTCACGAGAGCACCTCAACAAATCTATACATGCAACAGATGTGTTTGTTGTATGTACTTCTCACCTTCCTGAGTGAAAGAGGCTAGTGGTGGAGGGTGCATTTTTCCAAAGCCTCTTTGAGAGCCTACGTTTGGGGCATTCATCGTTAAGGGCACCATTAAACCAAGGTTTGGATGGTTTCCTGGAATCCTTTTGAGTTGCTTCGTTGCAATAGTGTCAATCATCTCCTTGTGTTTGCTTAGATCTCTGATATATCCAGCAAAAAATGAATATTTTTCCAATTAGGAGATTAACATTGCAGTTAGACCATTTCTAAATTCTCAAAATTTTTGAATGGAGCTATTTTACAAACAATACAGATTATAATTACATCCTATGGACAGTACTACTCCTATCAGAGATCATATTACTAAATGGACAGCACTCACACTGTCACAACACATTAGGTATATGGTATCTATCCTGCTCACTGTTCATACTCTGTGTGCAGAGAAAATATTGTGGGGAAAAAAGAAGACTGAATAACGTCTGTGTTAAAAATATTGTCAAATGAAAAAATAGAATGAAAATAAGTAGGGGCTTAAAACATGGTAAAATGCCACACATTATAGATCAAAGGTAGGTTTACTGGGAGCAGGGGTAAGAGGGTATCCTCCTTCTAAAGTAGACGAGAGAATTTTAAATGAGGTAGGAAAGGGGGAGGAAGACTAGCAATGCATTTTTCAAATTCAGGGAAAGTTAGCGTTAATGGATAGTTAGGGGATTTTAAGAGCAGCACTAAGGAGCAGTACGGGGCTATTATGAGTCAGGATAGAATACTGTTTTTTAAGTATCAAGAAATGTAGCATTTATTGGCAGTTTGGTGTTTTAAGGCTTCAGGGATGGGAAGCATTTAGGGATAGTAAGGGATTATTAGCCTAGGTAAATGAAAGAGAGCATACAATAATAAAAGATTTAAAAATCAAAATTTTTGGAATTGTTGTAGCTATCCACGGCCTCTACGGATGATACATATTTTCTGCACTCCTGGGCATCCCCCAAGAGCTGGGACTGCGTGCCTTCTTTTTGTATTTTTTTTTAAACAGTTTTTATTGGCTTTTTAGCATCGTAACAATACAGGTACAGGTTGTTATCTCTTTTACGAAGTACATTCAGTAAAGTTTGCTCTTTGTTTGGAACATTACTTTGCATTCTTGCTCAGTAGCATATAACATAGCAGATGTATTCTTATGATATATGAGGTCATCCAATGCTCGTATATCTATACATAACCTTCTATGTGTCACGTATTCGAGACTAATTCTTCAAGAAACAGTTATATCAACAAAAATAGCATTCTAATTCTCTTCGGTTCCCCTCTTGCTCATGAATATGATGTCATCAGATAGATATTGCAGCTTTTATCCCACCCTACGGGCTTGTTTCAGGTTCCGACAGTTCCTGCGGGGGTTCACATATGTTACCTCTGTACACATTCCATTTCTCCCAGATTTTGGACCATTTTTTCGGGCACCCCCTATGTACATAGACCGCCCTTTCTGCCACCATCGCCGCATCCATATCATTCCCCCATTGTGTTCTCGAAGGTATTAGGTTTGATCCCTATTTTCTAGCTATATTTCGTTTTGCCAGAGCCATGCCCAGTGTAGCCCATGTTTGTAACCCCCGGTTGAGGTCTGTGGGTGACAATATATTCAATACGCAGCATCTAGGTTCCGGCTGTAGTTCTACTCCGCTTGCTTCAGAAATATCTGACATGACATATGTCCAATATGTTTGTATTTTAGGACAGTCCCATAGTGTACGGTAGTATGTACCTTGTAATCCACAGCCTCTCAGGCATGCAGGCTCTGATATGTGTCCCAGTTTGTGCAGAAGGGTGCGCGGATAGTATACTCTATGTAATATCTTTAGTTGTATGAGTTTTAGCCGAGATGGTATGGAGGCGTCTCTTGCCGAGGCTAGTGCATATAACCAGTCTTCGTCATCTATATCCCCTAGTTCCACCTCCCACTTGCTCCGAAGTACTACCGTGGGGTCTGGAAGATTATTCATGAGTTTACAGTATGTGAGCGAGATTGCCTTCTTTTCAAGATGATCAGTAAGGAGTCTATCCTCCAGTGGGGAGGAGTCAGCTAGTGTGGTCCCTGGTGGGATGGCACCCTGTAAGGCATGCCTGATTTGTGTATAGCGGTATAGTTCGGTATCTGCCATTCCGTACTTCTCTTTTAGGGCCTCAAATGTAATGATCGCTCCCCGGCTCCACATGTCTCCTATTCTTGAAATACCTATTAGGTCCCATTGCCTGAACCCCTTGGTGTTGGCTAAGGTACCAAGACGCCGTGTGTCCCAGAGTGGGGTGGCAAGTGTAAACACTCCCTCCCATCCTAAGGCTCTTTGAGCTGTGTGCCAAATCCTGATAGTATGGGCCGTCGGGCCTGTGAGTGTGTGTCGTCGTTTGTTGGTGTATAGGGCTTTCATCAGTTTATCTGTGGGGAGGATAGTCCTGCCTAGGCTGTATGCTGGATCGTGCTGTGCAGCATGTAACCATTGGTTAATGACCGTTAGTTGTGTGGCCCAGTAGTATAATTTAACACTTGGAAGTGCGATCCCTCCATCATACCAGCTGCGGATAAGTTTGGAATGCGCTATACGAGCCGGTTTACCGTCCCATGACAGCGAGGAGAGTTCTGCATCTATCGCTTTGAAGTAGGTGAGCGGGATCGGAAACGGGGTATTCTGTAATGCGTAGAGGAATCTTGGAAGCGAAAGCATTTTGAAGAGTGCTGCCCTGCCTAACAGTGTCAGTGGGAGGGAGCACCAATGTTTCACATCCGATTTGAGCCTTTGTAGGGGTTTTAATAGATTTTCTTCCATAAAAATGGAATTTTGTGGCGTGACGTAGATTCCGAGGTACTGGAACCCCCTGGTCGCTGTTTGTAGTGTGCACGCAGGAGGCAGTGTGGGCATTTGACCGTGTAGTATGTAGAGGAGCGATTTAGACCAATTAATTGTGTAGCCTGATATTTCTCTATATTTCTCCAGGACGTCTAGTAGGGTTAATAGGGACGTGGTCGGGGACATTAAGTAAATCAGTACGTCATCGGCGTAAAGGGAGATACGGTCTTCCCATCCCGGTTCCCATGTGATCCCCCGGATTTGCGGTTCCGTGCGTATTTTCACCGCCAATGGTTCCAGTATAAGCGCGAACAAGAGTGGGGACAGTGGGCACCCTTGTCTTGTACCGCGACCTAGTGTGATCGTACGTGATGTATGGCCATTTGCTACCACCTGAGCCAGGGGAGCCGTATATAGTAATTTAATCCAACTACAAAATTTGGGGCCAAATCCCATCTTCCGGAGCACTGCAAAAAGAAAGGGCCACTCCACTAGATCAAATGCCCTAGTTGCGTCTAAGGATAGAATGGCCGCCTCTTCACGCAGCATTGGAATAGGGTGGAGTACGCCATTAAGATGTCGTAAATTGAGAGATGTATTTCTTCCGGGCATGAAGCCCGATTGGTCCGGGTGTATTAGTGTTGCGAGGTGCGGTTGTAGCCGTAGTGCTAAGAGTTTCGCTAGAACTTTTGCGTCTGTGTTCATTAGTGAAATCGGATGATATGAGGATGTTTGGTCAGGTGGTTTTCCGGGTTTATGTATAGCGACAATAGTGGCCAATCGCTGATCTTCTGTCACCGTACCCCGTGTGAGGCAGTCATTATACATGGGAAGCATGTGAGGAATGAGTTGTTTGGCCATTGTTTTATACAGTTCTACTGGTAGGCCATTCGGTCCCATTGCTTTGTCCGTGCGTAGGGCTGCTAGTGCCTTCCCCAATTCTTCCACCGTTAGATCATCGTCTAGGGCTTGGGCGTCCTCCTGTGACAGAGTGACAAGTGGTACGTCATGTAGGAATTGTGTGCTGTCCTCTTCTGTCACATTGCTACGTGCAGTGTATACCTGTTCGTAATATGAGGCCAGTTCTTCAACTATTCTTTGGGGGAAGGTAGTGTGTGTGCCATCAGTGAGTGTTAGTTGGGCTATCCACCTGTCTGCTTTTTCCTTCTTTTCAAGCCAGGCGAGCATTTTCCCTGTTTTATCTCCCAGCTCGTAAATCCTATGTAGGGTATCAGTGTGCCTAGCTTTGGCCATTTCTTCTGCATATGCCCTGTATTCGCGCGAAGTCAGGGCGAGCGTTTGTGTTGTGTCGTCTGTAGGATCCGAGGTGTGGGCTAGTTCTGCTGTGAGGACGGCTGATTCTAATTGTTCCATGGTCTCCCTTTGGTTCTTTTTATGTCTTGTAATAGTGGAGATGGCTTGTCCTCTGATGACCATTTTATACGCTTCCCAGAGGATTGACGGCGAGTCAACTGATGAGAGGTTGTCTTCAAAGTAGTGCTTGGTTGCAGTGTTTAATGCTTTTGCAATTTTGTGGTTCTTCAGGTAACCCGGGTAAATTGGGTAGATTCTCTGTCGCCTTGTGGGCTGTGTGGTGTAGGTGAAGTGAACTGGGGAGTGATCTGATATCCCTCTCGGTAGATGTTCAATGGATGTTACCGTTTCTAGGGGTATTGCTAGTGTTAGCATATAGTCTATTCGGGAGAGACTGTTGTGCGCTCCCGAGTGAAATGTGTAGTAACGGTCATTAGGGTGTTTAATCCTCCACATGTCCACAAGTCCTAATGCGTCCTGAAATTCTTTAAATAGTTGGCTCGGTCTATTCGTGTCTCGGGGAGGTTGACGGTCTATAGCAGCGTTAAGCACCGCATTAAAGTCGCCCCCGATGATCAGGGGTCCCTCAGGGAGTTCGAGTAGTAGTTTCCCTAGATCCTGAAAAATCCATTGGTGTAGCGATGGGGGGACATATACCGTCAACACATTGTAGGTCCGTCCCTCCCATTGACATGTAATCCCTGCAAAGCGCCCTTGGTCGTCTGCCCATGTGCGTTTGACTATCAATGGAGCATTCCTACTGACTAGGATTCCGACTCCCCGGGAGCCGGAGAAAAACTCAGCATGTGTAACCATTTTGAAGCCCCAACGATTCATTGCTTGACTGGCTCTGCCCGTGAGGTGTGTTCCTGTAGGAGGACAATCGTGGGTGCTCTTCGTTTTAGGTATTGCAGGACCAACCCCCGTTTAATTTTAATGTCCCAAACCGTTTACATTCCAGGAAATAATTGTCAGTGGGGGGGATGTCAATGTTTGCAATTGGGGGTCAGGGCCATTAAATTGTTATCTACCATAGTGTCCAGTACGTAGGTGTGTCCGTAGTAATGCGGAGTGCATCTGTGTCAAAGCCGGTGGGCAGCTGCTGCCTGGGGAGGGAACCTGAGCTCTAAACAATCGTCCCATTGGGTGGGTGAAACGCCTGTAGCGAACGTTGAATGTGTGATGTGAGCCGGCCTCGGTCGAGGCAGTATGTCTGAGTGTGCGAGGAAAAACCATAGTGAGTGTGACATGTATACATGCTAGAGCTAACCAAGCCATAAACCTAGAACAAAAACAGAACACATACATTACGTGTAAACCCCGTGCCCCTCTCCCTGCCTCCCTGCCCGGTGGATAAAGAACCTTCCACCTCCCCAACTGAGCAGAGTGCTTATAGTCCCAACTTATGAGTATTGTTCGTGGGGGTGAAACTTCTGTGTTTTTCTTAGAGTCTCTCTCTCCGCAATATCATGCAATGTCCTTTAGATCAGGGTTTCTTACCTGCATGATTTCTTATGTCCTAGTAGTTTCTCAGCCGTTGGCAGACTCCTTGTCCTATCGGAGAGTGTGGTTGGAGTTCTTAGCCAAGCAATCTGTATCCAACGTGCCGAGTGAAAAACAAACCGCCGTGGTGGCTGTGGGTCGTCTCCCGTCTATTCGGTTTCATCGGTCATCTGAGGGCTCCTATTTCCGTTGTTCCGCCGTGGGTCGCGATTCTTGGGTCCTCTAGCTGGTCTCCAGCCCTCCAGCCAATCTTGGGCGTCCCCCGGCGAGTCAAAAAAACATGTTTTTCCTTCCGGCTCGACGCGGAGCTTTGCCGGGAAGATCATTGAGTACTTAAGTTGTCGAGCTCGCAGTTCTTTCTTTACATCTATGAAGCCTCGACTTTGTTGGGCTACTGCTGCCGTGTAGTCTGGATAGAAGTTGACATCTGAATTGTCAATTTTGATCGGCGGGCGGGTTCGTGCTGCTTGTAAAACGGCGTCCCGGTCCCTGAAGTTGAAGATGCGTGCCCAAATGGGGCGGGGTGGAGCCCCCGGTTTGGCCTTTCCACCGGGCACTCGGTGGGCCCGTTCCACCGAGAAGTAGTTGGATAATCCCCTGGGTTTGAGTTGTTTTTGTATGAGGTCCTCAATGTATAGGTCCAGGGCAGGGCCACCTTCGGTTTCTGGCACACCTATCAGGCGGACGTTATTGCGCCGAGAGCGCCCTTCCTGATCATCAAGTTAGGCCCTCAGTGTGGTATTATCATTTTCCAGTTGGAGGAATCTGCGTTGCAGATCTGATGTGTCCCCAACGAGTCCTGTGGTGGTCTTCTCCACCTCTCTGAGGCGATCCGACATCTTTGCTAAGTCAGCCCTTATCAGGGACACGTCCGTAGATATGGTGCCCATTGAGGATTGCATCATTTTTAGGGTCACATAAACAAAAAGATTCTATCAAAAAAGTGCAAGTGTTAATTTTATAATTTTTATAATTTTCTAGGGAATGTGAAATATGGCTCTTCCTCAGATTGGTGAGATGAAGGCACTATGTGCTTTTAAAATACCCCTTACACACTAAGAACCCCTTAGTGTCATGCTTCATCATGGGGGTCTTCCCGTCCCTCTACGGGGCGGGGCGTGCTGCGACCTACGGACTACGCGGGAGCACTATTTAAGTGGTGAAAGGCTATGTGTTAGTGCAATGTGAAAGGAATCTTGTGAGGTGTAGGGACCTTGTGATGTGAATAAAAAACATTAAAAAATCCCTGGCTAGTGGAAAAAATAACTTTATTCGCTTCCCTGGCTGGGATTGGTTAAAAAAGGGGGTTGTGAGGTAGGGCTGTTAGCACCTACTAGGTCGACATGTTTTGAATACAGTCCCCTACTGTCTGCTCATCAGGACCTTATAACGGTCCCTACTATAAGGGACTCAATACTAAAGTTTGCCTAGAGTCCTATAAACTAGCAGCAAAAATAGGCTGTAAGTTTGTGCTTCGGGGCATAAGTTGGCCCAAGGTGAAGCAAAAAAATTGTCAAGAAAAGACACACTGGTCCCTGAAAGAAAGAAAGAAAAAAATAAAAAATAACACAATCGATATATTCAGTTGTAGCACATGATTCACAATTATCTCATTTCTTATGTTGTCATTAAACACGAAATCGTCGGCATACTTCTCAGCTGTATTGAGCAGTGTCGCTGAAGTTGTGTTTTAGTTTTGTGCAAGGTAATGTGCTTCATTAATTAGAGCCTGTCCATTTTATGTTAAAAAACACATATATAAACTCGACACAAACACACGCACGTTGTGACACATACATAGAGGCAGACACTCATTCATTTTCTGTATGGCGTTTGTTTTATGCAATCGGTTTACTCGTTATACTTGTTGCGACTGCAGATGATTAGCTAGAAATGGTCATAAATATATATACACATATACATACTTCCCAAGTTCTGTTTGCGTGCCTCATGAGCCGACAAACCGAGGGTTCTCTGCGCGGTCAACTGTAAGAATAAATAGAACCGCACCCTCACGTTAGAAAACAAGGTTCGAGAGAGACATATTTTTACCTAGTAAGGAGCTTGATTTTCACGACTGCTAGTCGCCGTATCTCTGTACTTACGTAACCGCCGATGTCCAATGTTTTTAATCCTACCCTCGTGTCGCTCGGCCGAACAACAGCGTTTGGCATCGCTATCACATTTTAATAGAAGCCGCTATGTTGCATCAACATCCGGTAACAGGTTCTGAAAGCTGGTGCGCTAACTCAAAATGGCCGCGTGTTAATGGAACACTTCCTGGTTCGCAAGAAACCAGCGTTTAGTATTACTTCATTGTCGGTCGTCAGAGAGACTATTGGATTTTGGCAACATTTAGTCTATAATTTATGCCCATATTTGAATATACAGATATAGGAGGGTGCAAAATCGGTTCATGGCAAAAAAAGGTTAATGACACACATTAGAGAGCCGGCTCGAATTCTAGAGCACTTCCTGGATGTATAATTACCACAGTTTCCCTTCTTTTATGTTGGTCATTGGAAAGTTGATATTTTTCTATATTTCAAGCTGTAATAAGTTACTTGTTTGAATATATTTAAAAAAATATTTAAAAAATATTTAAAAAAGGGGGTGTACTAGTGACATTGTCGGTGGTAAGTTTTTTTCACAGGAATTGTACTAGTGACTTGGAAAATCGTTAACAGGTCGAAGACTATTTACTGAACATGGTGGTGCATATGTTCGTAGTCGGCTCCATGGAATGTCATCGTTCAGACCGTTTTTGTTAGATTTAATTCTGAACACCCATCTCTGTTCTTTTTCCAGGAGTTGTTCTTCTCTTGCGACTATTTCGATTATCGTCCAGGACATGTCTTCTGCTTTATGACCTTGTTCCAAGAAATGATTGGTCAGTTTTATGCTGGATTTTTTGCATTTAACAGTGCTCTTATGCTCTCCTATCCTTACTTTAATTGCCCGGCTGGTCATACCAACATATTCCAGGTTGCATGGACATTTGATGAGGTATACAGCATTAGAGCTATTGCAGTTGCTAAAGCTTCTCTGTTCCCACTTTGTGCCATCGTTGAAGGTAATTGAGGTACTTTTTTTGGTCAGGCAACAGACCTTGCAATTGCCACACGGGTGGTGGCCTTGTACAAAATTGGCATTTTTAGCGTGATCGTTGCGATTGGTTTTTGGTCTGGTATGTACCAGAAAGTCTTGAATGCTCTGTGCTTTTTTATGTGAAAAAATTGGTTTTGGCAGTTGGAGGTCGCCACTATTTAGAATTCTCCAGTTTTTTCTGATGATCTTTGTCACCTGGTTTGAGCTTGTATTGAAGGTGGTAACGCAGATTGGTCTTTTCTCTTCCTCTTTGTGGATCTTATCCTCAAGAAGACTTTCTCTGCAATTATTTCTTGCTCGTTTGTATGCTTGATCAATGATTTTTTTTAGGGTATTGTCGTTCTTCAAGCTTTTTCTTCAAATCTTGGGATTGAAGTTTGAAATTGCTGACCTCCGTGCAGTTCCTGCGGAGGCGCAGGAACTGACCATAGGGCAGGTTGTCCCGCAAATGTTTCGGATGAAAACTTTGGTACATTAACAGGCAGTTTTTTGATGTACTTTTAAAATTAGTTGTAGTCATCAACCTTCCATTTTTCGGGAAAATATTCAAATCAAGAAAAACCAGATTGCTATTCGAGGTAGTACTTGTAAAGTTTAGAAAATCATCCTGTAGATTTAACCATGTTAGGAATTGTTTTGAGGTTTTTTCATCTCCATCCCAGATGATAAGGATATCATCGATGTACCTCTTCCAAGTTCTGATGTTATTCCTGAAAGGGTTCCTAGGGTTCAGGATCTTGGTGACCTCTAGATGGTGAACATAGAGACCAGCTATGCTAGGAACAAATGTGCTCCCCATGCTGGTCCCATGTTTCTGGAGGTATATGGTACCCTCATATTCAAAAAAGTTCTCTTTCAATTCCAGAGAACAACACTCCATAACGACATTACGTGGAGTTTGGTAATCCCATTCATCTTCAAAGAGCACGTCTTCAATAATTGTCAGGGTCTCATGATGTGGTAGACTCGTGTAGAGGGATTCTACGTCACAACTGATGAGGAGCTGAGTATCAGGATTGAAAGTCTGATCTTCAAGTAAGTTTAATACATCCTTAGTGTCTTTGAGGTATGTAGATGTCCGCTGGGCCATTGGTCGTAAGAAAGCATCTGCGAATTTAGATACAGGTTCCAAGATCCAACCTATCCCGGAAACTAACGGGTGTCCGGGAGGATCTTGTAGACTTTTGTGGATCTTTGGTAAAGTATATACGTAGGGGGTCCTTGGATTTTTTTGACAGAGAAAATCCCCCTCTTTTTTCGTGATCCAGTTATGGGCCAGAGCTTCCTCAACCATGGTGCTTATTTTTGTTCTTATTTTCTCAGTTGGGTCTTCTCGAAGGATTTCGTAATTTCGTCGATCTCTCAGAAGTCGCCTGCATTCGTTATCATATTGCTCTTTGCTCTGAATTACCGTGGCACCCCCTTTATCTGCTGGCTTTATTACCAAGTCTTTGTTATCACTTAGTTCACGTAAAGCCATTCTTTCCTCTTTTGAGACATTTTGGTACACTCGTCTATTCATTGGATCCAGTCCTTCTATTTCCTTCATTACAGCATTCTCAAATGTAAGTAGTTCCACAGGTAGTGTGTTATCCATTGGGGTGAAAGTAGATCTTGGCTTGAGTCCTGTATCTCCATTGTTTTGGGTGTCTTCTTTATCTTTAAAGAAGACTTGGAGTTTCAAGCGTCTCATGAACTCCTGAATTTCCTTGCATAAATGGAATTTATCCAAGTTAGCTGTGGGGACGTAACCAAGTCCCTTTTCTAATACTTTTTTCTGTGGTTCAGATAGTTCAATGTCTGTAAGATTAACCACTAAACTCATTTTTTCGATGCCCCTGTCATGCTCCTGGTGGACACTCTCGGTGGATCCTCTGTTGTGGTATCCCAATGGACATTGGTTCCTCTCCTGTTCCGTCCCTTGTTGCGTCCTTGGCGCGACCCTAAAAAAGGCGCGTGGTCAAAATATCCATAGTCTTGTGATTCATAACCCCAGGGTTGTGGGGGCCCTTGTGGGTGCTGGAAAGGTGGCATGCCATACCCCTGGTGCGGGAAAAACATATGAGGGGATAGTTATTCCATCCTCTTACGCCTCGGTAGTTAGATCTTCGAAAGTTTCTCCCTCTGCCTTGCTGTCTAGGGCTTCTGTTCCTACTGGAACCCGAGCTATTGGATCCAGTGTCTGATGATTCATCTTCAGTGGTGTTTTCACGTGATGGTTTATAGTCATCCTTGATATAAGGATACAATTTTTCTTTGGTCCATCTACTTGTGTCCTTTTTGAGTTTTTCGTATTTACTTTGTTTCAAGGATATTTCAAATTCATTTAATGTTTTATTCAGTTCATCAAGATATTTCTTCAGATTTGCAGGGGATTCATAGTTTTTTAGTCGTATTTCTATTGTTTGTATCTCCACTTTCAGATCTGTTGCTAGTCTGCTGGCGGTCTTTATTATTAGCACAATCCAATCTCGTGTACATCGCCACGAGATTTGGGACCAATCAATTTTGAATGTTTTGTCTTCCAAGAAAATGAAGGGTTCATTACGTACTATAAGGCCTGCTGGGGCTGTATTTACTTTAAGGTACTCAGACATCAGTAGTCCGTGAATTGCTGTCTTAATTTGTGTTCTTCTCAGTTCTTCCAGCTCATCCCAATCATTGTTCTTTGTGCCAGGGTCTCCACAATTTAGACCTTCAAAAGTCCCTAATGTTGCCATTAGGTTTGAGATTTCGTCTTCAGTGAACGCAAGTCCAAGATCGGCCATCATACAGGATGTTTCTTCGCTTTTGTCTCTTGAAATGAGTGCCTACCCAAATACAGGGTCACGTCGTGTGCCTCGAGAGGAAAAAATGTGTCCTTTTCACTTCCGCAGCTGCACGCTGCCGTTAACTCCAAAACAATAAAGGAAGTATAGAGGAATTGATAGAATCTCCCTCCTTGTAGAACTACATAAACAAAAAGATTCTATCAAAAAAGTGCAAGTGTTAATTTTATAATTTTTATAATTTTCTAGGGAATGTGAAATATGGCTCTTCCTCAGATTGGTGAGATGAAGGCACTATGTGCTTTTAAAATACCCCTCACACACTAAGAACCTGTCATGCTTCATCATGGGGGTCTTCCCGTCCCTCTACGGGGCGGGGCGTGCTGCGACCTACGGACTACGCGGGAGCACTATTTAAGTGGTGAAAGGCTATGTGTTAGTGCAATGTGAAAGGAATCTTGTGAGGTGTAGGGACCTTGTGATGTGAATAAAAAACATTAAAAAATCCCTGGCTAGTGGAAAAAATAACTTTATTCGCTTCCCTGGCTGGGATTGGTTAAAAAAGGGGGTTGTGAGGTAGGGCTGTTAGCACCTACCAGGTCGACAAGTTTCGCATACAGTCCTCTACTGTCTGCTCATCAGGACCTTATAACGGTCCCTACTATAAGGGACTCAATACTAAAGTTTGCCTAGAGTCCTACAAACTAGCAGCAAAAATAGGCTGTAAGTTTGTGCTTCGGGGCATAAGTTGGCCAAGGTGAAGCAAAAAAATTGTCAAGAAAAGACACACTGGTCCCTGAAAGAAAGAAAGAAAAAAAGAAAAAATAACACAATCGATATATTCAGTTGTAGCACATGATTCACAATTATCTCATTTCTTATCTTGTCATTAAACATGAAATCGTCGGCATACTTCTCAGCTGTATTGAGCAGTGTCGCTGAAGTTGTGTTTTAGTTTTGTGCAAGGTAATGTGCTCCATTAATTAGAGCCTGTCCATTTTATGTTAAAAAACACATATATAAACTCGACACAAACACACGCACGTTGTGACACATACATAGAGGCAGACACTCATTCATTTTCTGTATGGCGTTTGTTTTATGCAATCGGTTTACTCGTTATCCGAGTTGCGACTGCAGGTGATTAGCTAGAAATGGTCATAAATATATATACACATATACATACTTCCCAAGCCAGGGAAGCGAATAAAGTTATTTTTTCCACTAGCCAGGGATTTTTTAATGTTTTTTAATCACATCACAAGGTCCCTACACCTCACAAGATTCCTTTCACATTGCACTAACACATAGCCTTTCACCACTTAAATAGTGCTCCCGCGTAGTCCGTAGGTCGCAGCACGCCCCGCCCCGTAGAGGGATGGGAAGACCCCCATGATGAAGCATGACACTAAGGGGTTCTTAGTGTGTGAGGGGTATTTTAAAAGCACATAGTGCCTTCATCTCAGCAATCTGAGGAAGAGCCATATTTCACATTCCCTAGAAAATTATAAAAATTATAAAATTAACACTTGCACTTTTTTGATAGAATCTTTTTGTTTATGTAGTTCTACAAGGAGGGAGATTCTATCGATTCCTCTATACTTCCTTTATTGTTTTGGAGTTAACGGCAGCGTGCAGCTGCGGAAGTGAAAAGGACACATTTTTTCCTCTCGAGGCACACGACGTGACCCTGTATTTGGGTAGGCACTCATTTCAAGAGACAAAAGCGAAGAAACATCCTGTATGATGGCCGATCTTGGACTTGCGTTCTCTGAAGACGAAATCTCAAACCTAATGGCAACATTAGGGACTTTTGAAGGTCTAAATTGTGGAGACCCTGGCACAAAGAACAATGATTGGGATGAGCTGGAAGAACTGAGAAGAACACAAATTAAGACAGCAATTCACGGACTACTGATGTCTGAGTACCTTAAAGTAAATACAGCCCCAGCAGGCCTTATAGTACGTAATGAACCCTTCATTTTCTTGGAAGACAAAACATTCAAAATTGATTGGTCCCAAATCTCGTGGCGATGTACACGTGATTGGATTGTGCTAATAATAAAGACCTCCAGCAGACTAGCAACAGATCTGAAAGTGGAGATACAAACAATAGAAATACGACTAAAAAACTATGAATCCCCTGCAAATCTGAAGAAATATCTTGATGAACTGAATAAAACATTAAATGAATTCGAAATATCCTTGAAACAAAGTAAATACGAAAAACTCAAAAAGGACACAAGTAGATGGACCAAAGAAAAAATGTATCCTTATATCAAGGATGACTATAAACCATCACGTGAAAACACCACTGAAGATGAATCATCAGACACTGGATCCAATAGCTCGGGTTCCAGTAGGAACAGAAGCCCTAGACAGCAAGGCAGAGGGAGAAACTTTCGAAGATCTAACTACCGAGGCGTAAGAGGATGGAATAACTATCCCCCTCATATGTTTTTCCCGCACCAGGGGTATGGCATGCCACCTTTCCAGCACCCACAAGGGCCCCCACAACCCTGGGGTTATGAATCACAAGACTATGGATATTTTTACCACGCACCTTTTTTAGGGTCGCGCCAAGGACGCAACAAGGGACGGAACAGGAGAGGAACCAATGTCCATTGGGATACCACAACAGAGGATCCAGCGAGAGTGTCCACCAGGAGCATGACAGGGGCATCGAAAAAATGAGTTTAGTGGTTAATCTTACAGACATTGAACTATCTGAACCACAGAAAAAAGTATTAGAAAAGGGACTTGGTTACGTCCCCACAGCTAACTTGGATAAATTCCATTTATGCAAGGAAATTCAGGAGTTCATGAGACGCTTGAAACTCCAAGTCTTCTTTAAAGATAAAGAAGACACCCAAAACAATGGAGATACAGGACTCAAACCAAGATCTACTTTCACCCCAATGGATAACACACTACCTGTGGAACTACTTACATTTGAGAATGCTGTAATGAAGGAAATAGAAGGACTGGATCCAATGAATAGACGAGTGTACCAAAATGTCTCAAAAGAGGAAAGAATGGCTTTACGTGAACTAAGTGATAACAAAGACTTGGTAATAAAGCCAGCAGATAAAGGGGGTGCCACGGTAATTCAGAGCAAAGAGCAATATGATAACGAATGCAGGCGACTTCTGAGAGATCGACGAAATTACGAAATCCTTCGAGAAGACCCAACTGAGAAAATAAGAACAAAAATAAGCACCATGGTTGAGGAAGCTCTGGCCCATAACTGGATCACGAAAAAAGAGGGGGATTTTCTCTGTCAAAAAAATCCAAGGACCCCCTACCTATATACTTTACCAAAGATCCACAAAAGTCTACAAGATCCTCCCGGACGCCCGATAGATTCCGGGATAGGTTTGATCTTGGAACCTGTATCTAAATTCGCAGATGCTTTCTTACGACCAATGGTCCAGCGGACATCTACATACCTTAAAGACACTAAGGATGTATTAAACTTACTTGAAGATCATACTTTCAATCCTGATACTCAGCTCCTGATCAGTTGTGACGTAGAATCCCTCTACACGAGTCTACCACATCATGAGACCCTGACAATTATTGAAGACGTGCTCTTTGAAGATGAATGGGATTACCAAACTCCACGTAATGTCGTTATGGAGTGTTGTTCTCTGGCATTGAAAGAGAACTTTTTTGAATATGAGGGTACCATATACCTCCAGAAACATGGGACCAGCATGGGGAGCACATTTGCTACTAGCATAGCTGGTCTCTATGTTCACCATATAGAGGTCACCAAGATCCTGAACCCTAGGAACCCTTTCAGGAATAACATCAGAACTTGGAAGAGGTACATCGATGATATCCTTATCATCTGGGATGGAGATGAAAAAACCTCAAAACAATTCCTAACATGGTTAAATCTACAGGATGATTTTCTAAACTTTACAAGTACTACCTCGAATAGCAATCTGGTTTTTCTTGATTTGAATATTTTCCCGAAAAATGGAAGGTTGATGACTACAACTCATTTTAAAAGTACATAAAAAAACTACCTGTTAATGTACCAAAGTTTTCATCCGAAACATTTGCTGGACAACCTGCCCTATGGTCAGTTCCTGCGCCTCCGCAGGAACTGCACGGAGGTCAGCAATTTCAAACTTCAATCCCAAGATTTGAAGAAAAAGCTTGAAGAACGACAATACCCTAAAACAATCATTGATCAAGCATACAAACGAGCAAGAAATAATTGCAGAGAAAGTCTTCTTGAGAATAAGATCCACAAAGAGGAAGAGAAAAGACCAATCTGCGTTACCACCTTCAATACAAGCTCAAACCAGGTGACAAAGATCATCAGAAAAAACTGGAGAATTCTAAATAGTGGCGACCTCCAACTGCCAAAACCAATTTTTTCACATAAAAAAGCACAGAGCATTCGAGACTTTCTGGTACATACCAGACCAAAAACCAATCGCAACGATCACGCTAAAAATGCCAATTTTGTACAAGGCCACCACCCGTGTGGCAATTGCAAGGTCTGTTGCCTGACCAAAAAAAGTACCTCAATTACCTTCAACGATGGCACAAAGTGGGAACAGAGAAGCTTTAGCAACTGCAATAGCTCTAATGCTGTATACCTCATCAAATGTCCATGCAACCTGGAATATGTTGGTATGACCAGCCGGGCAATTAAAGTAAGGATAGGAGAGCATAAGAGCACTGTTAAATGCAAAAAATCCAGCACAAAACTGACCAATCATTTCTTGGAACAAGGTCATAAAGCAGAAGACATGTCCTGGACGATAATCGAAATAGTCGCAAGAGAAGAACAACTCCTGGAAAAAGAACAGAGATGGGTGTTCAGAATTAAATCTAACAAAAACGGTCTGAACGATGACATTCCATGGAGCCGACTATGAACATATGCACCACCATGTTCAGTAAATAGTCTTCGACCTGTTAACGATTTTCCAAGTCACTAGTACAATTCCTGTGAAAAAAACTTACCACCGACAATGTCACTAGTACACCCCCTTTTTAAAATATTTCTTAAATATTTTTTTTAATATATTCAAACAAGTAACTTATTACAGCTTGAAATATAGAAAAATATCAACTTTCCAATGACCAACATAAAAGAAGGGAAACTGTGGTAATTATACATCCAGGAAGTGCTCTAGAATTCGAGCCGGCTCTCTAATGTGTGTCATTAACCTTTTTTTGCCATGAACCGATTTTGCACCCTCCTATATCTGTATATTCAAATATGGGCATAAATTATAGACTAAATGTTTCCAAAATCCAATAGTCTCTCTGACGACCGACAATGAAGTAATACTAAACGCTGGTTTCTTGCGAACGAGGAAGTGTTCCATTAACACGCGGCCATTTTGAGTTAGCGCACCAGCTTTCAGAACCTGTTACCGGATGTTGATGCAACATAGCGGCTTCTATTAAAATGTGATAGCGATGCCAAACGCTGTTGTTCGGCGGAGCGACACGAGGGTAGGATTAAAAACATTGGACATCGGCGGGTACGTAAGTACAGAGATACGGCGACTAGCAGTCGTGAAAATCAAGCTCCTTACGAGGTAAAAATATGGCTCTCTCGAACCTTGTTTTCTAACGCGAGGGTGCGGTTCTATTTATTCTTACAGTTGACCGCGCAGAGAACCCTCGGTTTGTCGGCTCATGAGGCACGCAAACAGAACTTGGGAAGTATGTATATGTGTATATATATTTATGACCCTTTCTAGCTAATCATCTGCAGTCGCAACTCGGATAACGAGTAAACCGATTGCATAAAACAAACGCCATACAGAAAATGAATGAGTGTCTGCCTCTATGTATGTGTCACAACGTGCGTGTGTTTGTGTCGAGTTTATATATGTGTTTTTTAACATAAAATGGACAGGCTCTAATTAATGGAGCACATTACCTTGCACAAAACTAAAACACAACTTCAGCGACACTGCTCAATACAGCTGAGAAGTATGCCGACGATTTCGTGTTTAATGACAACATAAGAAATGAGATAATTGTGAATCATGTGCTACAACTGAATATATCGATTGTGTTATTTTTTATTTTTTTATTTCTTTCTTTCAGGGACCAGTGTGTCTTTTCTTGACAATTTTTTTGCTTCACCTTGGGCCAACTTATGCCCCGAAGCACAAACTTACAGCCTATTTTTGCTGCTAGTTTGTAGGACTCTAGGCAAACTTTAGTATTGAGTCCCTTATAGTAGGGACCGTTATAAGGTCCTGATGAGCAGAAAGTAGGGGACTGTATGCAAAACATGTCGACCTGGTAGGTGCTAACAGCCCTACCTCACAACCTCCTTTTTTAACCAATCCCAGCCAGGGAAGCGAATAAAGTTATTTTTTCCACTAGCCAGGGATTTTTTAATGTTTTTTATTCACATCACAAGGTCCCTACACCTCACAAGATTCCTTTCACATTGCACTAACACATAGCCTTTCACCACTTAAATAGTGCTCCCGCGTAGTCCGTAGGTCGCAGCACGCCCCGCCCCGTAGAGGGACGGGAAGACCCCCATGATGAAGCATGACACTAAGGGGTTCTTAGTGTGTGAGGGGTATTTTAAAAGCACATAGTGCCTTCATCTCACCAATCTGAGGAAGAGCCATATTTCACATTCCCTAGAAAATTATAAAAATTATAAAATTAACACTTGCACTTTTTTGATAGAATCTTTTTGTTTATGTAGTTCTACAAGGAGGGAGATTCTATCGATTCCTCTATACTTCCTTTATTGTTTTGGAGTTCATTTTTAGGGTCGCCATCACGTCGTGGAGGGTGACTTTTTCAGTATCATTTGAGGCACCACCGGGCTGGGGTGACGTTCGCTGTGCGTCCCCTCTTGAATTGTCTGGCGGGTCTTTGTGGTAGGCGAATTTGTCCAGCTTCAGGGTCTGTTGGCCCCTTGTCCCCCTGCCACTCATTCTGTATCTCACAGGTTTTGTCCCCCTGATTGAAGTTGATATTCGCCCCGAGGTGATTCAGAGTCTCGGTAGGGCAGTGGGTCCTATGTCGTAGTTCCTGGGTGAGTAGGGCAGGGCGGTCGTGCTCTGGTCCAAGTTATGTGAGCTGCAATTATCTCCTGCGTGAGTTAGTCTGCCAGGTCTTCGCAGTAATAGGTCCCAGGGTAGAGAATTTAAAGCTGTCCAGATATGCCTCTCTGTCGGGAGTCAGGCTGGCCTCGGGCAGGTCGGGGCGCGACGGTTGTCGCGGGTTGCGCGCCTCTTACCCCCGGATGTGTCCGGTCAGTGGCGGCTGGATCGCTGTAGTGGCCCGTGGTCCGGTGCTCCGTTAGGGAGTCGGTGCGGCTGAATGAATTATCAGGGCGCAGTGACCGGTCGCGGACGCGCGATGCACCACCCTGCGGGCCCGCTGCCGCCGCCGGCCGTCCCTCTCCACCGGTCCATTTTCATAGCGTCTCTCCTCGATGCAGAGGCTGCACAGGGGCTAGGAGGGGGTCCCGCCGGGGCTACGGAGGCTGTGGTAACGCTGCGGTAGTGCAGCCCACCCGCGCGCGGCCACGCGTCCAACCGCACTGCAGGGTACTCGCCTGGCCGGGCCCACCTCTCACTTTAGTCCCCGGCTGCAGGCGCCAAAGTAGGCCTCAGGGTGCTCCGCGACGTAACTCCTCGAGTCTGTTGCGCACCAGAACACAGGTCGGCTCGACGTGCACCGGAGGAGTAGCCCAATCAGGCGGTGCAGAGCAGGAATTGCGATAATGCGGATAAATGAACAGATTTTCCGAGAGAGGGCTCTTCAGTCACAGAGCTCTGTTATTCTGCGGCCATCTTGACTGGTTGCTAGCCACGCCCCCGACTGCGTGCCTTCTTGTATATTATATCTACCCGCTTTCATTTGTATCCCACATGTAGCTTGGACTTTAGACGGCGTGCTCCTCCTGTATAATGTAGCCTTCTTGTATATTATATCTACATGCTTTCATTTTTATCCCACATGTAGCTTGTATTTCAGACTGCGTGCTCCTATGTATAATGTATCCCTATCTTTCCTAATTTGATCCCTCACATCCTTACGCTTTGTATTCCTCCCCCTCAAACCTGTAAGGCGCTCTGATACCCTCACGGGTTTGGTTCGTGCTCTATAAAACTATAAAAAAATAAATAAATAGAAGAACACCAAATTATTCCCTTGAAACTTTAGCTCAAATTTAATGTAGTAGACATTGTAAAAGTCAACTTTATTCCACACAACCTCATACTCTCTGCACTGTACGTAGATAAACCAACATGCCTCCACACACAACGACACTTCCTCAATTGACCACACATTTGTCACTTATATACAGCTGAATGTGGACCTTTGCGCTAAATAGAGAAGCATGTCTTACCTTGTGTCCTGAGGTCAAGGACCTGGAGGCTGAGTTGCGGTCAAGGTCCTGTTGCAGGGGAGCCGGAACACCATATATCCTCTTTCGATATCTCTCAATACTGATATTGAAACCAATTATATTACGGCCAGTCTTAACTCCAATTTCTCAAGTGCTAAAGTATATAAAACAAAAATTATTACCAAAAATGACATTGCATTTATGTAATTTTTGTGGCAAATATGCTTCCTGTACAATACGGTTTTACACAAAACAAATAAACACAAACATTTGAAATAATAGATTCTGGTGGTTTTTAATGGAAAGTGCGAGAGTGCGAGTGAGCTCCTGGGTCTCCCTGCAACCATCATGATATGTGCAATTTTCTCTGGAGTTGCATATTTGTGCAAACAAGTGCATGCACATGTTTAAACATGTGTCTATGTGAAGGAATGTGTATTTGTGCATTTGTGCATGTGCATTTTTGGATATGTGTACATTGCTGTAAGTGCCTGTGTAAGTGTTTGCAAATATAATTGTTTGATTATATATGTGTATACATGTGTTGCCTTTTGGAAAACTTAATTATAATGGGCACATGTATGTGCACGAAGCATCTATGTGTGTGTACATATGAGGAGGTGCATGGAAATGTGAGCATGTAAGTGTGTGCAAATCACTGGTGCACACTTTTAAACGCCTGTGACTGCATTTATGCAAGAGTGTGTTTACTGCAGTGTGTATATGTGTGTGTGTTCAGTGAATATTTATTAATATGTGCATCATCAAGTGCCATTTAGTATTTCAAGATATCCAAGCAGTGTCAAGTAATCTTCTGATTTTGCAGGGATCACTACAGAAGCTTCTAACTGAGAAAAGTCTAATTGTGAAAAAGCTTCCAAGTTATGACTGATCCTGCTTATGACACTGCTGATCTGTAATGAGTTTCTTTTGTGTAACTAGTCAGGAGAAAGAAGTCAGAACAGGCATGCAGAGGAGGTCAAATCAAATGACAGCTATAAATATTTGATTCACTAGTAGCTGAGGGCACAATTTTACAAAATCATAGCTGCCAAGTTTCCATGTTGCTTATCAGTGACATTTCCACGGTTTCAGTGCACTTATGAGTGCTATTCTACTACCAAATGTGAGATGCTTTGAGAAACACTTTCATGAAAGTTCTCCCAAGCAATGAAGTCCATGTAAAGTGATAAACATTGGAAATTATCCCCATTTGAGCAATGAAGATCACTAAAAGGGTCTTGAAAACTGCTGCAAAACCACTGAAATAGAAGGTCAACACCCCACAGAGATTATTCTATTGCTAGTCACCACGCAGTGATAAGTCCTCCCACTGCTTCCACAGGACGGCGCAACCGCGTCACCACTCACTGCTCCCCCGACCCCAAACTCAGACAGCACATTCACCAATAGGCCTCACTACACTGACACGCCCACCCCCTCCCAGGCCGTCCCTGCCCAAGCCACCCCACCCCCTCCTCGGCAAACATGGAGCACCGTCTCGCCTTCTAGAAACCCAGCTAGAAATGATAACCCGGAGCCTGAACAAAATCTTGTCCAACCTCGACATGACCCGAAAGCCGTGGGTAACTCCTTCCCAGACTCCCACCCATGCGACCCTGTCACAGAGACCCCTAGCAACCGATACTGATAACCGAACACAGAGACCCAGAAGAACTAAAGTCGCCATGTCCGCAAAAGAAGCGGCAGAGCTATCTTTAACGTACGACTCCCCCCCACAGCTTCCCCTAAATTCAACATCCAAGTGATCACCGGTTTCGGAAGGGAGCACCGCCCACCGAATCCTTCAAGACCCCTGGCCCTCCTCACCTCCTTACCCAGGGCCCCCCTCGTAAAGAAACACAACAAAGAGATGGGTTCTCTACCAACTGCGTACTCATAAACTGCAGATCAGCCTCCAAACATGCAACAGAATTAGTAGAAACATCCTCTCCCACGACATAGACATTGCCTTCATCACCGAGACTTGGCTAAATAAGTTCTCCGCACCAAAACCTAGATATGTTGGTGCACCCAGGCATCACTATCATCAACAAAGACAGAAAAGAGCAAAGGGGTGGAGGTATAGCAATCCTACATAAGAACAACATTGTGATTGTGGAAATGGACACCTTCAATTACAGCACCATTGAATGTCTTACCACCAACATCAAGACAAATGACAATAGAGCAATACTCTGCCATCTTCTATACCATCCCCCAGGCAACACCTCCGCATTCGGGGAACACTTTTTTGACCTGATTGCTCACTGCTCACTTGGTGACTCATACAACCTAATTATAGGAGACCTCAAACTATGGTGGAATGATGTTAACAACTCACTATTTCAAACCCTTAACAATCTCCTTCAGGACAATAATCTTACCCAACTCTGCTCAGTAGAAATGCACAATGTGACGCAGTCACGATCGACTACATCCACCCCGTGGACTGGTCCGATCACCATAACATCCTATTCCACATCAACCTAAAGGTTCTATTCCAGCCTCCCTTGCAAGACCCCCCAAATGGTCTAGAAATCTTACTCAGATTCCCATAGCCGACCTAGAGAAAAGGATATGCTTGATCCTCCCCGTGGCCAATGATCTCCTCACCACAACTGAACTCACCTTGCACTACAACTTGAACATGACAAACATTCTTGATCAATTAGCCCCCTTGAAAAAAAAATAGGAATATTCCATCGAGGTCATGGTTTAACACTGACATCAACTCCAAGAGACTCTGGAGAAGCAACCCTTCTGCTATCCTCCGGGAGCAACTCAAAGCAGCTCGCAGGAAGTATAACAAACACATCCAGAATGAAAAAATTAGGCTATATATGGCCCAGGGACATCAATTGATATCACATCTCTATCGGGTTCTACGAGATGATCTGCTGGGAACTGCACTTCATATACAAGTGAAGTGGTACACCTTATTGGGAGAACCCTTGTCGGCTAGGGAGTGGGTGAGGGTCAATGAGGGAGTCCAAATGGTTAGCTCTAATGTGTGCTTTAATCTCCTGTAATAAAATGTTGTACATCAAACTTACCTTGCTCCGCAGATGCTACATGGTATCTATCATACCCGCTAGCGGAGTGCCCAAGGGCCGATTTTATTCACATGGTGTGGACTTGTCCATCCCTGACTTCCTATTGGCAAAATATACCTACTTGCCTTATTGAGGCTTCGGGGTGGGGTGTCCACATGGTAATCCAACAGGTATTGCTTGGATTGCTTCCATCCCCAGCGAAAAAGAAATTAAGTAGGAGTTTTAAGGTCCTCGTCTTGGCGAAGTTGTGTATTGGCATTACTTGGCTTAGTCCTACACCTTGCACCCATAGGGCATGGCTGTGGGATGTCTGTGAGTGGGCGACTGCGGAGGAGGTGTGGATGCGGAATGTACGGAGAGATGAAAAACTTGAAGGTGGCCTGATGGACTGGTCGTCAATGCTGTCTGAATTGCAGGAGCCGTATCGCAGGGTGCAGCTGAAGGGTTAGCACCCCTCGCCCCGGAGGTGTGAATGCAGGACAAACAGATGTTAGCGAAGGCTATGAAAATCTGATGATAACCAGAAATCGCTTACAACATTTTGTTCCTTTCTTTTGTTCTGGCCTAAATCGAAAGCCGGTTAAGTGAGCGGGGGGGATTACATTGTTATATATTGGCATGGAGTTCAGTAGATAATGCACAGTATTTACTCTCCTGTATAGCTAGATTCTAATGGAAGCTGGGTATACGCTGTTCTGGTTATGAATGTATGCTCTAAACCCTATATGTGAGAAAATTGTATGGTTTTTGCCCTTTTCCTTCCTGGATACCTCTGTTGTTTCTGAATAAATTAGTAGGATGTGGATTACTCATATTTGCATGGACAGTGTGAGAAGGACGATGAAAGCCTACAGATGGACTCCTTCTGGTATGCGTTGTCTATGTGATATCTCTATATGCCGATAAAGTTAATTTAAAGAAAAAAAAGTAACACAAACATGCATTCAAATGAAACCTCGTCTTGCGGGGAATCACTCTGATCAGTGCAGGTTTTCTCTGTGAAAAAGGTCCGCCAAACTAATGATACCTCTCTTTCACCCAAAAAGATAAACATCCCTATCTCAATTGAGCTGTCAATGACATCTCATGACAAACCCCACACAAGCTCAGCACAAAATTACAATAAAGTGTCTTCTACACTTTTTAATATCATCCCGTGATCTTAGGCCATGTTGGACCCGATAACAACTTCTCCACAATAGGTGTTCACTCACACAATCATCTAAAACATTATCACAGCATATCACAATCTCTGCAAGACACAACACAATTGCAACAAACAGCACAAGCTAAGCATAAACCGTATATACACAACCTTATTGATATTCAAACCTTTGCTGTAAAAACTCGCCCTTGCCCCACAGGAACATCACCGATTCTCCAAGTCGAAACAAGGGCACTAGGGATTGCAATTGGATCTGGATGAATCTAAGTTACAGTTTTGAAACCCCTCTACTTCAGGTACTAACCATCCTCGGTATCCTACCATCTAAGTACTCTCTAGGCCATTTCTTCCAATTTTACTCTAGTCAATATTCCCTAATAGTAGCCTGAGAGAAAAGGGGTAAACAACAATTTAAATCTTAAGATACAGTGAGATCATTATTACCACACAATAGAAGGGTTGTACGGCATTACAACGCAGGCTTTTACCCCGCATGCCATTACAACGCAGTTTTTACAACGCAAGTCGTTACAACGACTTGCCTTGGGGGGCGCTGGATAGTGGAATAGTTTAATTTTCTATTCCAACTCCAGCCCACGTTGACAGTAGGGAAGGTGTTGCATAGAAAATTAAACTATTCCCTATGCTACAGCGCCCTCCAGCGCAAGTCGTTGTAACGACTTGCATTGTAATAGCAGCGTTGTAATAGCAGTGCGGGGTAATGCCCGCGTTGTTATGGATGTTTCCCCAATAGAAGTCTGAGTTAATAACTTGAAGTTAAATGGTTTATTACAAACTCAAAGCCAGAATAATATAAATCTGTCTCAAGAACATACTATAAAAATCCAAGAATATCAAAGGAAGACCAAAGCATAGTAAAATATTGCCCCTCAACAGGAAAGAGCATATAACCATTTCTGTGGTAGCAATACAGAAAGTAAGGAAAAGGATTTGATGACTAGGTGCATAGTTTCGATCCTTCTTCCCATAGATGGATAAGATTTCTAACATCTACTAAATCCTACACTAAACTGAGACTAGGGAATGCCCTATTGAATCAAGGAAGCAGGAAAGTTGTCAGCATCAAAACCTCTATTGAAGTTCTATATGTAAAGAATAATGTGCAGCATGGAGCCACACAATCAGAGATATCAAGAGAGGTCTGTACCTCTCCAAGTCTAAAGGAAACCTGACTAATCCCAATGTGGGTTATCTAGAATATTCCAGAAAATATGACCTCATACACATCTCAGTACTTTTTTATTCTCAGAAATAAACTTGGCACCTTGATCACTACTCCCATATTCCAGCCTGCGGTTCCAAAGGGTACCAACTGGTAACACATCCTTTGTTCTTCATTAAAATTATTTGACCTTGCCAGTTCTTCCTCACTTCACTATCTCTAAAATACAATGTGCTTTTCACTAACTAATGAATGTCTTTGGTCTGCACCTGCAGAGGAGACTACATGCAGAAAAACAACTTTCACGTTAGTTTTAAATATCTCAACTGTGAGCTTAAGGCCCACATTCATGCCAACTTAATAGTTTTCTTTAAATGCATAATTATTCTACACTTACATATAATCCAATAAATGAAATATTTTATAAGGAGAATTAATCTTTATCAATCTGTACACTCATATGCAGCACAATAAACCAATACAGGTATTATTGAACCGCAATATATATGTGACTAACCAAACAAAAAAGAATGGAGCCAAAATGATGCTACTCCAACGACGGTGAGTAACTTTTAGCAAACACCCTCCTTCTGGATTTTCTATTGACTCCTGATTTTCCAGCTCTGCCTTGGTTTTGTTACTTCTGCCTTCCTTTCAACAAATGGCTCCCTTCTTGCCACTCTGAAGCAAAAGGGGTACCCCTAAAAAAGTTTCCTATATCAGGGTAGACGTAACATATGTGTGAATAACTATATAGGAAACATATTAGAATGTGGATCAAATAACTATATAAAGTTGTACAAACCCATGGATAATTGTTTATCAAAAATAAGGAAATACCCTGGGCACAGGCCATAAGGTGTAACAATAACTAACTATATACCTTTAGTCTTCCCAGTAGTAGCTATTTGCACTTTCTTAGCACACTGCTATGTGGCAGCATGCATATGTCATTCTCAGGTTCCTATCAATAGAGATGACAGTATCCAATTGTTGATTGCTTTATTGTCCATTTGACACCTACATGGCAGATAACATCCATGGGTTAGGTATGTGGCTATGCCACTATTTCCATATAATACATAGATATATATGCTTATCCAGCACTTTCTAAGATGGTGCTACCTAATTTTGACATATAGCACCACCACACGTCTGTTCAAAGGACGGGGCTCCAACAACGCGCTTGTGCGACCCACTGAGTCTAAATTTGCCGATCAGCACTTCTTTGAGATATCGCGCTACCCAGTTGTTGGGTGCCATACCATTGCGTGTCCCTACAGTGGGTGGGTCTGTAGTTAAACATAGGCGCAGGTCAACCATTGTAAAACTGGCCGATTAGTACCCGTTTAAGATGGAGCCGACCAATTCTGACTTGATACATCCCCGCGTGCACCATTAGTGCCAGTGGACATGTCTTTAATCACGCACAGGCGCAGTCTACCGAGTTCAACATTTAAATCCGGCGGGAACTATGCGCCCTACTATCCGCCTGTGTCGTATACGGACAACGCGACAACGTGCTCTTTCAGTACCGCACAACTCCACCTAGAACCTGAGGTCGATTTCGGTTCACGCTTATCCAACGGGAATATAAGTGGAGGGATGGAAAAGGATTCCCCCAGCGTTCTCGATTGAAGGCGGCCATCCATCGGTTCGAGGATTTTTGTGTCGAGGTTGAAATTCCACACTACTTACGGATCTCTTCTGAGGTAAGAGACCGATCTAGCGCAGCACAGTTAGTTTGGCGTGTAGCTTTGCATTATCCTAAATGACACACACAAGCTAGTATACGAACTCTTGGGCTCAGGGTTTTTCACCGCATGAGTCATGAGGGATAGCTCTCACCAAAACTTGTAGGAAAAAGGAATGATGGATAATATAAATAAATTGTAATATCCAGTGTCCGAGGATGGGCCGGCCGAATTAGAACTCAGACATAGATAAGGCCCGGTCCATTCTATTGAGCCATATGTATCTATTTGTCCACTAAGGAGACTCGCATAAACTACGGAGTTCTGGGGTCTTGTTAAATTCATCAGTCACAATCCGGTATATATATCTATTTATATATACTTAAATATGCTCTACTTGTCATCCCTGCAGGACTACTGCCATCTGGGGATAGATATGCCCCACCTTTTCGTTGGGCATACTGTGGTGGGGTAAGTATTCTTGCCTGCTTGGACCATATTCATCCATCACACAGCAGTCAGAATGAAGTCATAAACATAGTTTTTTATGATCCATTGTACCCAGGCCCTGCCCTTCATGTGAATGCACAGCTGTCATCTCCAATTATCAATGAGAGCATTGCACTAGTCATAATCAACATAGAAGGTAAATATTGTGCTACCAGTATATGGCACTAACTAGGGAAGCATGCAAGGCCATAAATAATCCCGGGTGAAGGTGCTTGCCCTATACATACGTTCAAACAGCAGATCTTTTTTCGGTATAGACCTGATGGAGGAGGTACATAATTCACGCTTATTGCTTTTCATTTTTTCTACTCTTTCTTCTGTTTGTCATCTTTGACTGAAGTGATGGGGCAAATAATTCTGTCCCTTTTCTTTTGCTTTGTAAATCTCTTGGTTTTTTTAATGTATACATTTCTGTGACTGGCCATGTAAGTGTAAATATGTACATATAGTGTTTTTTATCTTGAATTGTATAAAATGTGTATATATGATATAATCAGTAGGATTGCCCACTTGTTCTCCCCGTGGATATATTAGTGATACCCCCCTGATAATATCCTTTCCCTGTTGTCATCTTTTTCAGACGGCAAAAACACATGGCTACCTGATGAAGGCCCAAGGACGAAATGCGCGTAGATTGTATATTTAGCCATTAAATAATTATATGATTGTATTTCATTTTTGCATTATTTGTCTGTGTTTGTTTCTATTTTGGTCTTTAGGATTTTTTTGTGTAATCTGAATGTGATATAGGACTATTGGCACTGTATTGAGAAAATGAACCATGTTGAAATTGTGCCAACGTGGGACTGATGTATGATACATGGTCTTATTTATTGATTGAAGTACATATATATACACAAATGGTTTCGCCTTTGATCTGAATTTTTGAACAATAAATATGATCTTTTGATAAATCATTATCCATGGGTTTGTACAATTTTATATAGTTATTTGGTCCACTTTCTAATATGTTTCCTATATAGTTATTCACACATATGTCCGTTCTTGTCACTTTCTTTTCAACTCTGTCCATTGTGTTTAGGGCTGTGCAAATTCCCGTTTTTATTATTGCTGGTCAGAGTCCAGTATTTTCCCTGTTTTTCTATGCTGGGTTCCTTCTGTTATTTCCTTACGTGGAGCTCGATGTTTCCCTATGGCTGTGATCTCTTCATCCTCCCTGTACCCCACCACTATCCTAGACAACATTTTCGAAGTTGCCTTCTGGACATCAGACTGACGGATTTAGATCCTTTCTTCTTGTTTTCCTTGTGTGATGTGCTGTGCAGGCGGAGGTTACTTCTGGTACTGGAGCCATGTTAAATGGAGCCCTAGGTTACTTGATGCTTAATGATTTGAAAACGCACAATGGGATTTGCTGTTGCATTACTTTGGTCTAGCAGCGTGTTTTGCTCTTGGGTTGTTAGCTCTAGACCAACGCATGCTGATTTGGAAACTTCTTAGAGTCAAGAATCAGATAAGGTAGGGAATAAAGAGGTAATTCTTAGAAATGAACTAGTAATCCTTACTACTCTGATTCTCCCTTCTTTGTGTCAGATCTTACATTTCCATCATACTTCCATGAAGGGGGTTGATTACCATCCAGTTGTGGCTTGGGATGGATCAGGCTAACCTAAGAGTGGGTCTGGATTTATTTTGATGCACGTGTGGAGGCGTGGCCTTAGAGGGATTGGACCAAAACATCTTCAGTTTGAAATAATTGAGAGATTTACAGTGGTGCCTGGCCTGAGGAGGCAGGCCTTCCTCCTCATAAGTACTGGTACGTGGAAGCAAGAATTGGCGTAATGAAAAGTGTCTGTAAATAATGCTCTGCAGAACTAGAATCACAAAAGCTCTGCGTTCATGTCTTTATTTATTTTTTATATGTTTTATGTAGCGCGAACTTGAAGCTATCGCGTATCAGAGCGCTTTACATGAGCACCAGTTGAGTTACATAAGAACACATACATTTTTGTTAGGCACGGGGGTGTTAACAGGCACATGTGTGCCCAAATGGTGCGATTCGCAAAAATCGTCCGTTTGCGCCCACTATAAGCAGTGCATCAAGGTTCAAGGCCCTCGCAATTTGAGTATTCACAAATAATTGCGATTTCTCAACTTGTGATTGCATTTAAGGAATCGCAATTTGCGATTCCTTAAATGCAATGCAAGAACCACTTTAAAATAGTGATTTCGCTATTAGGGGGCGCAAATTACCATGAAGTTGAACTTGATGGTAATTTGCAAAAACTTTGAAAAACGCACTAAAGTGCATTTTTCAGAGTTATAGGTTATTTACACACATGCCCTTGGGGCATGTGTGTGCGCAACATGTGTGCACAGAGCAATTTCAGGGGTGCAACAGGGTGGATACCCTTGCACCCTTGAAATTGTGCATGCAATCTCCCATTCATTCCTATGGGCCTGTAGGCCCATAGGAAGGAATGGGAAGGCATTCCTTAATTGCGACTCACAATTTGCGACTCGCAACATGCATAGTCTTTTGAGAGTCCTTAATTGCGATTCCTTAATAATCGCAATTAAGAACTCGCAAAAGCTTCTCTTGATGCATATGCCTGCATGTGATTTGCCCAGAATCACAGGATGTTAAGCACCACTGCCGATACTCGAACCCGGTTCCCCAGATTTGAGGTCGACCGTATTTCTTATTCAAAATTCTTAAGAGACACTTTAAAATATATTTGCCCTAATAAGCATGTGGGAAAACAGAAAAGCGTAATAAGCTACACCCTCGCTATATATGTTTGTAAATTCGTCTTGCGATTAATTGTATGAGCACAGAAATCAAATTTAGATGATTTTTGGACTGTTTATCTTTTCCTTGTCTGTCTGGACAAGTCAGTTCCTTCAGCACACAGTGGTTGATTAGGGGCTTCAAAGCTACATAAGCTATGATGCAACTTGCGCCTATTAGTTCAAGAAAAGGCCTATATCAATGGTGCATTACCAATGCCTGGGGAACAATTAAGACAGGCCTTCTCTACAAAACAGCTTTTAAGTGGATAAAACATATTTAGCTGCAGAGCCTGCGGCACATCCAATGGAAATACAATGAAACCCACTGGGAATGTGCATTTATCCCTACCCTGAGCAGATTCATAATAACTCACTCGAGACATAATCACTTGTGAATTATCCTTTATGTAACTCAAGGGGATATCCAGTGTGTACATCCTAACTGCTGCTAATGAAATGCTTACAATCTAGCGCATTGTAAAAAAAAAAAATAATCATCTGCAGTAGGGTGAAGGGCAACTTTAACAACAATGGTATGGCACATTCAAGATGCACGCGCCTATTGATCTCTTGAGGAAAATGGCGCCGAGGCTGGTATTCATGCTGCAACCAGCTGTGCGACAAAACGAAGCGGCCTGGGAGTTTGGCATCAAGTGCACAGCGAGTGATAGATTCATACGGGTCAGACAATGTCTGTGCGAGAGCACGTGATCAGTATGGACAAATGTGTCAGAAAAGTGATTTGGAAAAAAAATGATTTTAAGAGGAAAAAAAATCCGAGGTCAGATTCCTGTCCGTTTTACTTTTACTGATCGCAGACTAATAGATTTCTGCAAAGGATTTTTTTTCATTAGAAAATATAAAGAAATGATGTTTTGAGCAAGAGCAATCAACTATTGGTAGGTCGTATTGACCTGTCACCTTCATTTCAAAATACTTATCATGCATCAGAGGCAAATATGGAACTTACGTGTAATGAAGAAAATAACAACAATGCGTAGAAACACAAGGCTAGGCGATATGTAAGTGTTGTTACATTATATTTGTAACAAAGTACTCCTATCTGTACATTGCGCAGGGGCGGCCCCTTCGTTGGAGCCGAGGAGCGTCATCCCACTTAAATGCGCCCCAAAACCTAAGGAGCAGGGCCTGCAGAGTGACAGCAGGGAGGAGTGGTGGGCGGAGGGCGCTTTGCACTGTTTAAAGTGCGCATGTCCATTTGTCTGGCCGTCTTGGGATGGCCAGCCAGATATGCACAATTTAAACCTCTCAGCCCAGCTGTTTTAAGACAGCTGGGCTGAGAGTAAGGCATTCCTCTAGTGAGCTGTGGAGCGCCAATTTGAGGCCGCTCCCTCCATTCAGGTCGCTCCTGTTAGCAGGGCCAGGATTGGGCAAGGGAGTTTGCTCATGCCCACAGCCCCGCACTCCAGAAAGAAGGGGTCCGGAGCGCAGGATGTGCAAGGCATTTTTTCTTTTTTTCTTTCATAACAAGATAATTTCTGTATTCATCAACGTTGACTGTCTGGAGACCTTTAAATGTGGTGACTGGTACATAAGTGACCAATGTGTATACCTTGTTGGGTGAATCTTCATCCTTATTGCGTTTCCTGGATAGGCGCACACGCATGCGGTATGGAACATTCCTGATTCCTTTAGCCCAAACTGCTTTGTTCAGCCTGATGTCTATGCGCACATCTGGAGTTCCCATTTCCTTAACTGCAAATTTACGAATTGCTTTCAGAGTACGGGCTCCATGCCTCTTGAAGCCAACTCCATGGATTTGTTTGTGAACATTGATGGTGTATTCCTTGGTAACCACCTCATCGATGGTAGATCTGCCTTTCTTCTACTCAACCTCTTTCTTAGCAGGAGCCATTTCGAAGCAGAGCCAATGACGGAAAAAAAGTAGGACATGCAAGGTAAGTGTTTCTCTTTAAAAATGTTTAAATGTATTTGCCCGCCCCAGCATGTCTGCTCCTCCACGGATGCCAGCCGCCACTAAATTTAAGGATATTGGAAGTCACACATATGTGAGACAAGGAGCACAGCTCTGGTAGTTTCAGCTTTTTCTTGTTTGCTTATAGTATTCTTGCAGGATAACAAACACACCAACTCGTTTCGGCCGTAGCCATCAACATACTCATAAATATATATACACACACACACACACACACACATATATATATTCACTGAATAAAACAAAGGTTAAAGTTATAGTTTGGTGAATTGTTCAGTAACAATGTAACATTTTAAACTTTGAAAAATACAGAAATGAGGGGGGCAGGGTATCTGAGTCCCTTGTCCTAAGATGGCTGTCAACACTTCCTGGTTGAGGTGGTGGTAGCCAATCAGATCTCAGCTTGTGATATGTTGGGATCTGTGATGCTCCGTATCCCTAAATATACTAAGTTTTTGAGCATTAATTGCTCAAAAACTATTGAACAGAATTACACAAAAATACAAACAGCACTTTTTCTGGACCAAGTCCTAGCCCTCCATCAAATTTGGTGTAAATCCGTTCAGCGGTTCAGGCTGGTGCTGTGTGTAAAATTCCTATGGGAAAATGAATGAGGAAAATGTGTTTTTAGGACCTCCAATTTTCTTGTCCCCCGCTTGACGGAATACCCCAAAACTTTTCATGCACAAACTAGACTGAAAAGTAGGGCTGGGCGTAGTTTGCGTAGTAGCGCTACGCAACGTGCACTTCACACTACGCGTAACACTACGCGAACTGCGTAGTACCCTGTACGCCCTGTGCAAGATGCCGTTTTCAATGATTGCACAGTGCGGACAAGCATCCGGCACTGTGCAATCATTGAAAACGGCATCTTGCACAGTATGAGCTGTAGTTTTTTGCCGCTCGAGTAGATTTTTACTCGAGCGGCAGCTTTCTCAATGCGGACTGGTAGTTTCTCATCGCGAGCAGTCACGAGCATACGCGACCACTCGCAATGAGAAACCTGACCTCCCCGCGTTGAGAATCTCACCGGGAGGTTTATTTTCCATGCTCGCGATCTGTAACTTGATGTTGCTGATCGCGAATGAGGAAAAAGTCTTGCCGGGATGTCATTTTGCTTGCTCGCGGTTGCCAACATGACGTCGAGAACCGCGAGCAAGCAAAAAATGACCGCTGCACTACGCTACGTTACGCGTGTTTGCACTGTGCTACGTGCAGTTCGCATAGTACAAAGTAGCGCAAACTTCGCAAACTATGCGAGCATAGCGTAGTGCTTTGCCCAGGGTTACTAAAAAGAGCACTGTTTGGAAAGTTTCGTGGAGATTCGTCAAACAGCACCAAAGTTATTAGCAACACAAATAATGTATTTCCTATGGAAACAGAATCCTAATTATACCCAGTGGCGACCACCACTCACACACATACACACACTTGCGCAAATATATATGTAACACATATATATATATATATATATATATATATATATATATATATATCCAAAATACCAAAAAGAAAGGCAGAGGCCACGATAGGGGAACACAATGGAGTCTCTATTCCTTATTGGCAAATGGGCGTATGCATTTCGGCTGTGTAGCCTCTTCAGCGCCCAGAATAAAACAGGAGGTGAGTATGCTGCCAAAAAGTCCTGCCCCAACAAAGCTAGTTATAATAGTCTCCGCCCTGAAAGCGATCATTGATGTCACCTGCTTCATTTTCCCGATGGTCAAAGGAACTGCAACTCCCAGCATGCAATGGTTTGCCAGGATAGGACGGCAACAACGTTGTGGGGACTGCAGGTTTTTTCGAGTAGCTCTCTCCCAATGTCCCGTGTTGCCTGCAGGAATATCGTGGCTCCTTGGGTCCCCTGACTGCACAACCACCGCAACCAGGTATGTGTTCCGCGGGGGCAAGTGCGACAGTGCGCCTCGCCCAGGGCAGAGTTCCGTGACTCCGACACCGCTTCCTGTCCTCCTGTGCACAGTGGTGGGCCTGGTCTTTCCGATACCTCGGAATACGAAAATGTTTCTGCCGGAGCGAAAACAGCGCCAGTGAAGACCAGGCCAGCTTGAGTGCAGGGGCCCCTGTAGCACGCCGCTGGCTAGCAGTGCAAACTGTATCCAAAATACCCTCCACAAAGAAAGGCAGAGGCCACGATAGGGGAACACAATGGAGTCTCTATTCCTTATTGGCAAATGGGCGTATGCATTTCGGCTGTGTAGCCTCTTCAGCGCCCAGAATAAAACAGGAGGTGAGTATGCTGCCAAAAAGTCCTGCCCCAACAAAGCTAGTTATAATAGTCTCCGCCCTGAAAGCGATGATTGATGTCACCTGCTTCATTTTCCCGATGGTCAAAGGAACTGCAACTCCCAGCATGCAATGGTTTGCCAGGATAGGACGGCAACAACGTTGTGGGGACTGCAGGTTTTTTCGAGTAGCTCTCTCCCAATGTCCCGTGTTGCCTGCAGGAATATCGTGGCTCCTTGGGTCCCCTGACTGCACAACCACCGCAACCAGGTATGTGTTCCGCGGGGGCAAGTGCGACAGTGCGACTCGCCCAGGGCAGAGTTCCGTGACTCCGACACCACTTCCTGTCCTCCTGTGCACAGTGGTGGGCCTGGTCTTTCCGATACCTCGGAATACGAAAATGTTTCTGCCGGAGCGAAAACAGCGCCAGTGAAGACCAGGCCAGCTTGAGTGCAGGGGCCCCTGTAGCACGCCGCTGGCTAGCAGTGCAAACTGTATCCAAAATACCCTCCACAAAGAAAGGCAGAGGCCACGATAGGGGAACACAATGGAGTCTCTATTCCTTATTGGCAAATGGGCGTATGCATTTCGGCTGTGTAGCCTCTTCAGCGCCCAGAATAAAACAGGAGGTGAGTATGCTGCCAAAAAGTCCTGCCCCAACAAAGCTAGTTATAATAGTCTCCGCCCTGAAAGCGATGATTGATGTCACCTGCTTCATTTTCCCGATGGTCAAAGGAACTGCAACTCCCAGCATGCAATGGTTTGCCAGGATAGGACGGCAACAACGTTGTGGGGACTGCAGGTTTTTTCGAGTAGCTCTCTCCCAATGTCCCGTGTTGCCTGCAGGAATATCGTGGCTCCTTGGGTCCCCTGACTGCACAACCACCGCAACCAGGTATGTGTTCCGCAGGGGCAAGTGCGACAGTGCGCCTCGCCCAGGGCAGAGTTCCGTGACTCCGACACCGCTTCCTGTCCTCCTGTGCACAGTGGTGGGCCTGGTCTTTCCGATACCTCGGAATACGAAAATGTTTCTGCCGGAGCGAAAACAGCGCCAGTGAAGACCAGGCCAGGTTGAGTGCAGGGGCCCCTGTAGCACGCCGCTGGCTAGCAGTGCAAACTGTATCCAAAATACCCTCCACAAAGAAAGGCAGAGGCCACGATAGGGGAACACAATGGAGTCTCTATTCCTTATTGGCAAATGGGCGTATGCATTTCGGCTGTGTAGCCTCTTCAGCGCCCAGAATAAAACAGGAGGTGAGTATGCTGCCAAAAAGTCCTGCCCCAACAAAGCTAGTTATAATAGTCTCCGCCCTGAAAGCGATGATTGTTGTCACCTGCTTCATTTTCCCGATGGTCAAAGGAACTGCAACTCCCAGCATGCAATGGTTTGCCAGGATAGGACGGCAACAACGTTGTGGGGACTGCAGGTTTTTTCGAGTAGCTCTCTCCCAATGTCCTGTGTTGCCTGCAGGAATATCGTGGCTCCTTGGGTCCCCTGACTGCACAACCACCGCAACCAGGTATGTGTTCCGCGGGGGCAAGTGCGACAGTGCGCCTCGCCCAGGGCAGAGTTCCGTGACTCCGACACCGCTTCCTGTCCTCCTGTGCACAGTGGTGGGCCTGGTCTTTCCGATACCTCGGAATACGAAAATGTTTTTGCCGGAGCGAAAACAGCTCCAGTGAAGACCAGGCCAGCTTGAGTGCAGGGGCCCCTGTAGCACGCCGCTGGCTAGCAGTGCAAACTGTATCCAAAATACCCTCCACAAAGAAAGGCAGAGGCCACGATAGGGGAACACAATGGAGTCTCTATTCCTTATTGGCAAATGGGCGTATGCATTTCGGCTGTGTAGCCTCTTCAGCGCCCAGAATAAAACAGGAGGTGAGTATGCTGCCAAAAAGTCCTGCCCCAACAAAGCTAGTTATAATAGTCTCCGCCCTGAAAGCGATGATTGATGTCACCTGCTTCATTTTCCCGATGGTCAAAGGAACTGCAACTCCCAGCATGCAATGGTTTGCCAGGATAGGACGGCAACAACGTTGTGGGGACTGCAGGTTTTTTCGAGTAGCTCTCTCCCAATGTCCCGTGTTGCCTGCAGGAATATCGTGGCTCCTTGGGTCCCCTGACTGCACAACCACCGCAACCAGGTATGTGTTCCGCGGGGGCAAGTGCGACAGTGCGCCTCGCCCAGGGCAGAGTTCCGTGACTCCGACACCGCTTCCTGTCCTCCTGTGCACAGTGGTGGGCCTGGTCTTTCCGATACCTCGGAATACGAAAAATTTTCTGCCGGAGCGAAAACAGCGCCAGTGAAGACCAGGCCAGCTTGAGTGCAGGGGCCCCTGTAGCACGCCGCTGGCTAGCAGTGCAAACTGTATCCAAAATACCCTCCACAAAGAAAGGCAGAGGTCACGATAGGGGAACACAATGGAGTCTCTATTCCTTATTGGCAAATGGGCGTATGCATTTCGGCTGTGTAGCCTCTTCAGCGCCCAGAATAAAACAGGAGGTGAGTATGCTGCCAAAAAGTCCTGCCCCAACAAAGCTAGTTATAATAGTCTCCGCCCTGAAAGCGATCATTGATGTCACCTGCTTCATTTTCCCGATGGTCAAAGGAACTGCAACTCCCAGCATGCAATGGTTTGCCAGGATAGGACGGCAACAACGTTGTGGGGACTGCAGGTTTTTTCGAGTAGCTCTCTCCCAATGTCCCGTGTTGCCTGCAGGAATATCGTGGCTCCTTGGGTCCCCTGACTGCACAACCACCGCAACCAGGTATGTGTTCCGCGGGGGCAAGTGCGACAGTGCGCCTCGCCCAGGGCAGAGTTCCGTGACTCCGACACCGCTTCCTGTCCTCCTGTGCACAGTGGTGGGCCTGGTCTTTCCGATACCTCGGAATACGAAAATGTTTCTGCCGGAGCGAAAACAGCGCCAGTGAAGACCAGGCCAGCTTGAGTGCAGGGGCCCCTGTAGCACGCCGCTGGCTAGCAGTGCAAACTGTATCCAAAATACCCTCCACAAAGAAAGGCAGAGGCCACGATAGGGGAACACAATGGAGTCTCTATTCCTTATTGGCAAATGGGCGTATGCATTTCGGCTGTGTAGCCTCTTCAGCGCCCAGAATAAAACAGGAGGTGAGTATGCTGCCAAAAAGTCCTGCCCCAACAAAGCTAGTTATAATAGTCTCCGCCCTGAAAGCGATGATTGATGTCACCTGCTTCATTTTCCCGATGGTCAAAGGAACTGCAACTCCCAGCATGCAATGGTTTGCCAGGATAGGGCGGCAACAACGTTGTGGGGACTGCAGGTTTTTTCGAGTAGCTCTCTCCCAATGTCCCGTGTTGCCTGCAGGAATATCGTGGCTCCTTGGGTCCCCTGACTGCACAACCACCGCAACCAGGTATGTGTTCCGCAGGGGCAAGTGCGACAGTGCGCCTCGCCCAGGGCAGAGTTCCGTGACTCCGACACCGCTTCCTGTCCTCCTGTGCACAGTGGTGGGCCTGGTCTTTCCGATACCTCGGAATACGAAAATGTTTCTGCCGGAGCGAAAACAGCGCCAGTGAAGACCAGGCCAGCTTGAGTGCAGGGGCCCCTGTAGCACGCCGCTGGCTAGCAGTGCAAACTGTATCCAAAATACCCTCCACAAAGAAAGGCAGAGGCCACGATAGGGGAACACAATGGAGTCTCTATTCCTTATTGGCAAATGGGCGTATGCATTTCGGCTGTGTAGCCTCTTCAGCGCCCAGAATAAAACAGGAGGTGAGTATGCTGCCAAAAAGTCCTGCCCCAACAAAGCTAGTTATAATAGTCTCCGCCCTGAAAGCGATGATTGATGTCACCTGCTTCATTTTCCCGATGGTCAAAGGAACTGCAACTCCCAGCATGCAATGGTTTGCCAGGATAGGACGGCAACAACGTTGTGGGGACTGCAGGTTTTTTCGAGTAGCTCTCTCCCAATGTCCCGTGTTGCCTACAGGAATATCGTGGCTCCTTGGGTCCCCTGACTGCACAACCACCGCAACCAGGTATGTGTTCCGCGGGGGCAAGTGCGACAGTGCGCCTCGCCCAGGGCAGAGTTCCGTGACTCCGACACCGCTTCCTGTCCTCCTGTGCACAGTGGTGGGCCTGGTCTTTCCGATACCTCGGAATACGAAAATGTTTCTGCCGGAGCGAAAACAGCGCCAGTGAAGACCAGGCCAGCTTGAGTGCAGGGGCCCCTGTAGCACGCCGCTGGCTAGCAGTGCAAACTGTATCCAAAATACCCTCCACAAAGAAAGGCAGAGGCCACGATAGGGGAACACAATGGAGTCTCTATTCCTTATTGGCAAATGGGCGTATGCATTTCGGCTGTGTAGCCTCTTCAGCGCCCAGAATAAAACAGGAGGTGAGTATGCTGCCAAAAAGTCCTGCCCCAACAAAGCTAGTTATAATAGTCTCCGCCCTGAAAGCGATGATTGATGTCACCTGCTTCATTTTCCCGATGGTCAAAGGAACTGCAACTCCCAGCATGCAATGGTTTGCCAGGATAGGACGGCAACAACGTTGTGGGGACTGCAGGTTTTTTCGAGTAGCTCTCTCCCAATGTCCCGTGTTGCCTGCAGGAATATCGTGGCTCCTTGGGTCCCCTGACTGCACAACCACCGCAACCAGGTATGTGTTCCGCGGGGGCAAGTGCGACAGTGCGCCTCGCCCAGGGCAGAGTTCCGTGACTCCAACACCGCTTCCTGTCCTCCTGTGCACAGTGGTGGGCCTGGTCTTTCCGATACCTCGGAATACGAAAATGTTTCTGCCGGAGCGAAAACAGCGCCAGTGAAGACCAGGCCAGCTTGAGTGCAGGGGCCCCTGTAGCACGCCGCTGGCTAGCAGTGCAAACTGTATCCAAAATACCCTCCACAAAGAAAGGCAGAGGCCACGATAGGGGAACACAATGGAGTCTCTATTCCTTATTGGCAAATGGGCGTATGCATTTCGGCTGTGTAGCCTCTTCAGCGCCCAGAATAAAACAGGAGGTGAGTATGCTGCCAAAAAGTCCTGCTCCAACAAAGCTAGTTATAATAGTCTCCGCCCTGAAAGCGATGATTGATGTCACCTGCTTCATTTTCCCGATGGTCAAAGGAACTGCAACTCCCAGCATGCAATGGTTTGCCAGGATAGGACGGCAACAACGTTGTGGGGACTGCAGGTTTTTTCGAGTAGCTCTCTCCCAATGTCCCGTGTTGCCTGCAGGAATATCGTGGCTCCTTGGGTCCCCTGACTGCACAACCACCGCAACCAGGTATGTGTTCCGCGGGGGCAAGTGCGACAGTGCGCCTCGCCCAGGGCAGAGTTCCGTGACTCCGACACCGCTTCCTGTCCTCCTGTGCACAGTGGTGGGCCTGGTCTTTCCGATACCTCGGAATACAAAAATGTTTCTGCCGGAGCGAAAACAGCGCCAGTGAAGACCAGGCCAGCTTGAGTGCAGGGGCCCCTGTAGCACGCCGCTGGCTAGCAGTGCAAACTGTATCCAAAATACCCTCCACAAAGAAAGGCAGAGGCCACGATAGGGGAACACAATGGAGTCTCTATTCCTTATTGGCAAATGGGCGTATGCATTTCGGCTGTGTAGCCTCTTCAGCGCCCAGAATAAAACAGGAGGTGAGTATGCTGCCAAAAAGTCCTGCCCCAACAAAGCTAGTTATAATAGTCTCCGCCCTGAAAGCGATGATTGATGTCACCTGCTTCATTTTCCCGATGGTCAAAGGAACTGCAACTCCCAGCATGCAATGGTTTGCCAGGATAAGACAGCAACAACGTTGTGGGGACTGCAGGTTTTTTCGAGTAGCTCTCTCCCAATGTCCCGTGTTGCCTGCAGGAATATCGTGGCTCCTTGGGTCCCCTGACTGCACAACCACCGCAACCAGGTATGTGTTCCGCGGGGGCAAGTGCGACAGTGCGCCTCGCCCAGGGCAGAGTTCCGTGACTCCGACACCGCTTCCTGTCCTCCTGTGCACAGTGGTGGGCCTGGTCTTTCCGATACCTCGGAATACGAAAATGTTTCTGCCGGAGCGAAAACAGCGCCAGTGAAGACCAGGCCAGCTTGAGTGCAGGGGCCCCTGTAGCACGCCGCTGGCTAGCAGTGCAAACTGTATCTAAAATACCCTCCACAAAGAAAGGCAGAGGCCACGATAGGGGAACACAATGGAGTCTCTATTCCTTATTGGCAAATGGGCGTATGCATTTCGGCTGTGTAGCCTCTTCAGCGCCCAGAATAAAACAGGAGGTGAGTATGCTGCCAAAAAGTCCTGCCCCAACAAAGCTAGTTATAATAGTCTCCGCCCTGAAAGCGATGATTGATGTCACCTGCTTCATTTTCCCGATGGTCAAAGGAACTGCAACTCCCAGCATGCAATGGTTTGCCAGGATAGGACGGCAACAACGTTGTGGGGACTGCAGATTTTTTCGAGTAGCTCTCTCCCAATGTCCCGTGTTGCCTGCAGGAATATCGTGGCTCCTTGGGTCCCCTGACTGCACAACCACCGCAACCAGGTATGTGTTCCGCGGGGGCAAGTGCGACAGTGCGCCTCGCCCAGGGCAGAGTTCCGTGACTCCGACACCGCTTCCAGTCCTCCTGTGCACAGTGGTGGGCCTGGTCTTTCCGATACCTCGGAATACGAAAATGTTTCTGCCGGAGCGAAAACAGCGCCAGGGAAGACCAGGCCAGCTTGAGTGCAGGGGCCCCTGTAGCACGCCGCTGGCTAGCAGTGCAAACTGTATCCAAAATACCCTCCACAAAGAAAGGCAGAGGCCACGATAGGGGAACACAATGGAGTCTCTATTCCTTATTGGCAAATGGGCGTATGCATTTCGGCTGTGTAGCCTCTTCAGCGCCCAGAATAAAACAGGAGGTGAGTATGCTGCCATATATATATATATATATTATATATATATATTTACTGAAAAAAACAAAGGTTTCAGGAACGTTATAGTTAGTTGGACATTTCACTCGTACAAAACCAGGGAAATTCCGCCGTTATAGTTAGTTCAGCTAACTATAACTCGCACCCTCGCAATGCACTGCTGATGATGTCACATATTACATCATTCATGACATGGTCAGTGACATCACTGATGAAATCACTGATGACATCTCAAATGACATCACTGATGACATCATCCAGTGACTGTGTGTTTCTGTAAAGTTTAAATATGTATTATATTTGTCAAGGTGTATTGAAGAATGAGTGGGTGTATAAGTGTCAGGATGGAGGATTTAGTAGGTGTGTGACTGACTGTATAAGTGAGTGATTAAATGTGTCTTACTGGATGCATGGGTTAGTGACTAAACTGTGTGAATGTATGTATCAGTCTGTCTGTTGTTGTGTAAGCTGCTCCATGGGTTGGTCAGGAGCTACACGAGTGTCTATATGGGTTATTGATTGGTTGCCTGAGTATTTGTATGAGAGACTGAGTGTGTGTGTGGGTGGATGGGAGGTGTGTGACTCATTAACTGGGTGTATGGGTTCAAGAGTGCATGTGGAAACAGCTGTATGGGTGGGTGAGTGTGTGTTTGGGTGTGTTGTTTGGTTGTGTTGGTGAGTGAATGGATGTCTCAGTGGTACATGTCCAAGTAACTACATATGTAAAAGGCAGTGTATGTGAGGGTTGGAGCACATAAATGACTATACGTGAGAGTCAGTGATTGTGAGAGGTGCTTTATGGATGAGTGTGTACTTGTATCAGTGATTATATAAGAGAGTAAGTATGCGTTAGTATCTGTATGAATAAATGAGGTGGTGTGTGCATGACTGTATAGGTAGGCGAGTAAATGAGAGTGTGATTGGTTCTTTGCATGACTGACTAGGTGTGTGAGTAACTCCATGGATGAGTGGCAATGTGAGAGTGTCTGTATAGGTGTACCCTGCTCCCTTTTATTGTTTTTTAACCTTTTCTTTCTAGAACCGAGTCACAAGTTGGCTACCAACACTTACAGGTTTGGAGTGTTGGCAGCCAATCAGAGTGAAGCTCGTGCCCAGGAGGGTTCGCGAACCCACTGCAGCCATAGATATTGAAACTTTTTTTTCAAATTTCTCAGGAACTACTGAACAGATTTACACCCTTAAAAATAAAAGAGCTCTTTCTGAACCAAGGGCTACTTTTTTGCCAAATTTGGTGGCAAGAAGTAAATGGTGGGTATCACTGGATTGTCCACCATGAGGAATTTTTTCTCATCATCGTTGAGTAAACCCATTTCATGCCATTCATTTAGCCTTTTGCTTAAGTCTAGAGTCAGGTCGTTGATAGGATTATTTTTCAATAACTGATAATTGGTGGATTTATTCAGTTGACGCATGGCTTCAGCCACTAAAACTCATGAGAATCGAAGTTGGCTAGATATGAAATACTCTAGATTGGTTACAATACCTCCCCATGAAAGAGGAGTAAATCGAACTTTGAAACTTAGGTGCCAGGAGTCCAAAATGATCATCAGATTTAAAACAAAGATCCCCCTTGGACTCAACGGGGATGAAGAAATGTATATACATCTGTAAACTAGCGGGCAAACCCTTGCCTTGATCATATTTATTTGCTTGTTAAGATTTCTTAGTTAGTAAACATTATGTGATTAACTGCAGCTCATACTCCACATAAATGAACCTGGCCTGATTGAAGACAAAAGTAACATAAGGTTTATTTTTCGTTGCAAACATTGTTGATGGTAGAACCCATGTTTGAGGACAGCTTTATTCATTTAACAGCCACAGAGACATTGGGGCACTCAGCCTATATAAAAAATTGACACTCTGTCGTGACAATAATGGGTGAGAACACCCGAATTCAAATCTCCTATGCAACTGATCTGGGAGTTTGAGCACGATGTCTCACAAATTGTGTCGATACCATCACAGAGGATGAGATCCCTACTGAATTTAATGGTTGAAAAATAATGAACTGTGTGACAATGTACCAATTTATGTCGATATATGGCTAAATGATACATTTTGGAGTTGATGGTTTGGCTTTTGAATCAACTTTATTTTGCAACAATATGATTCCTGTAAGGTTGGACATATAAATAAAGTCGACTTACAATTGTAACAACCAGTCCCACAATGCCTCATTATGGGCAAAGTGGAGACTAGGTATAATTAATAGAAAGGAAAGAGGGACTCTGTGTACTACCGTGAACAAGAACTTTGTGTTTGAAACGCGTAGGAGTAGGAGAAGAAAGGTCTGAATAAAGAATCGCATCTAAACCAAGGAGAGTGCCGTGTAAATATTATTTTGCTGGACTATATTGTGCAAGAAGTGGCCCTTTCTCGCCACGAGCACCAGTTGGACGGTGCTCCCCTCGTTAAGAACCATGTTGTTGATTTATATATATATATATATATATATATATTTATTTATTTATTTATTTTTTCGGCGATTACGAACCATGACATGGGGTACCCTGTGGCACGCCATTTCCAAGATGTCCATAAGTCCAATTCTAAACTTTTAAAATATTTTTGTGTCAACTGTATCCCCAAGAGTGAAAGAGGTGGGGACAGAGTAAAAAAGTTACGACAGCTAGAGTCCAAGTACATAGTCCTAATGCAGTCTAAAAGTCCCACGGGACTTAACAATGAGGAGGAATTATGGTCTCACATTTAGTAGCATAAAAAATGCCCGGAAGTAACAGACAGAAACATGTACCTATTTGGATTAATACCGAGAATTAGGGGCACCCAGAAATTGAGGAGAGATGTGGGGACAAGATCATTGCGGCCACGGGACAGCATACCGCGATCACAAATGCCCATTCAGGGCTTGAAGCAACAATGAGAGGTGTGAAATACCCAACATCACTTGTTTTTGACTTAAATCTTGTCGAAACTAATGGTGGTATAATTGTGTTCAAAATCTGGATTTGTTGAGGGGAGGGGACTATAGTAGGATCCCAAAAGAATGAATTTGAGGAATTACATGATTTTCCCCTACACAGACACACACTACAAAATGGCCCCCACAGAATGTAGTAAGCATCATGATCTGGATGTCCTACATCGGTTTCTATGAAATGTATACATATGATGTAGAAAGGTTGTGATTGGTTCCTCCCACGTAAAGAGTTTTTTTGAATGTTTTGTATATAATCATGTGAAAATGTGACCTCCCCGACATTGACAAAGGCGTGAAGCCGAAACGCGTCTGTAGGGCCGTTTTGATTTGTGATCAATAAATTCTCATAAAAATTACCCCCTTGAGTGCGCCTCAATCTTTGCTCCATTGGATAGAAGGAGCTTCGCACAGGAATATATATATATATATATATATATATATATATATATATATATATATATATATATATATATCTATACTACTATTATAAAGAGAGAACATGCACCTTTGAGCCAGGTAAACTCGGGAACCACAGCGCCAATCCACACACCCGATACATTGTTGAAATTGTCAGGGTGTGCAGATGGACATAGGCTATAAAAAATAAAAAATAAACGTACATTTAAAAAAATAACTTTAAAAAAAAAGTAGTGCCCTGAAAGTAGCGCCGGCCGCGACGCTGATCTGGCCGCGACGTAGCGCGTGCGTGATGACGAGGAGGAGCGGCGGCCGGCGGACATGGAGCTGCGGTGAAGTGAGGAGCGCGGGCGCGTCATGGCGAAGAGGAGCGGCGGTGAAGTGAACATCGCGGGAAGGAGCGGCAGCGCAGGTAAAGTAAAGGCTCAGGGCGGGCGGGAGGGGGGCGGGAGGGAGTCGGGGAGGGAGTCAGGGCCGGAGGGGGGCAGGAGCGGGTGTGCACAGAGGGACAGGCGGGAGGAGTCGGGCGGGAGGGAGTGTGGGCAGGAGGGGGCCGGACCGGGAGCGGGTATACTGCCCCCAGCCCCTTTCTGCCCCAGGCAACGCTGGGGCGGGCTGCTAGTATATATATATATATATCCATACTAATATTATAAAGAGAGAGCCCAAACCTTTGAGGCGGGTAATCTCAGTAACCACAGCACCAATCACAACACCCAATACAGCGTTGGAAAGGGCAGTTGCAGCAGAAGGACATAGGCTATGCAGACGGCCACCATATATTTTTTTGCAGAGTTTTATATAGCGCGAACTTGATCCGAACTGAATCAGGTATCAGAGCGCTTTACATAGCACCAGTTACGTTACATGAGGACACACATTCATTTTTGTTAGACACGGGGAGATTAATGATTTGCCCAGAATCACAGGATGTTTGCCGTCATTACCAAGACTCAAACCTAGATCCCCAAGAGAGAGGTCGAGCGCCTTAGCCGTTAGGCCAACTCCTCTATACATTTAAAAGGTAAATGAATCGTGCCAGCAAAGTAGTCCCTTGTGGGCGTGTCTGCGTTGTGCTGTGGGCGTGGGCTGGGAGCGTGACTAACGCTGGGGGCATGTGGTACAGCCATCACATAGTGGGCTGTGGGCGTGTGCTGGGGGCGTGATAAATGCTGGGGGCGTGACAAATGCTGGGGGCATGTGTCCGCCCTTAATGCCATTAGAGTCGTACATACAAGTGCCAATTACGTTGCTGCGCAGCATCAAGGAGCACGCTGGGGGCGTGACACGCTGGGGGCGTGAGAAACACTGGGGGCGTGTGTCCGGCCTTCATGCCATGTGAACGCAATTGCGCCTCATCAAGGGGCACGCTGGGGGTGTGAGAAACGCTGGGGACGTATGCTACGTTCCGCCCTTCATGCCATTTGGGACGTACATTAATCAGAAGATCGTCTGTTGTGGCCGTGTGCTGGGGGCGTGACAAACGCGTTCACCTGGTGGCCTGGTAAGTAACGTTACTGCAGCCTCTCCTGCGCGCTGTTACTGAACTCTCTCATTCAACGAAATTAAACGCGCCTGCTACTATCAACCAGGGCTCTAGCCGGGCTCAGGCGGTGGATCAGTACACTAATTACACGCGCCTGATAACATCAACCAGGGCTGCAGCTGGGCCTCAAGCGGGGGAACACGCACCTGCTAACATCAAACAGGCCTGCATCTGGGCCTCAAGCGGGGGATTACGCAAATGAGCGTGTCTGAGGGGACAATTACTGCAGCCTCTCCTACTCGCTGTCTCTCAACTCTCTCATTAAACGGATTTACCCGCGGCTGATAACTCTCTCATTCAACGACATTACACGCGCCTGCTAACATCAACCAGGGCTGTAGCCGGGCTCAGGCGGCGGATCACTACACCAATTACACGCGCCTGCTAACATCAACCAGGGCTGCAGCTGGGCCTTCTCCGTCCCTATTCTAATGAAACAAAAAATTTTGGCTACCGCGAGATTTTAAAATAAATTGCCCTTGCCAAATACACACATTGCACACATTCTATTTCATACCCGGACAACGTCGGGACGGGCTGCTAGTATATATATAGGGGCAGGTGCCCAGGAGCTGCACAGCGGGCACAGAGAGAGGGCATGTAAAATGTTGGTATCGTTACATTGACAATTTGTTTATTGTTTGGGATGGAGGTATGGACTCAGCAAAAGAATTTATTAGAATTCTTAACAACAATGATCTCAGTCTGCACTTCTCAGGCCCGGTTAGTCCGGTGAGAGCGGAGTACCTAGACCTGGAGGTGTACATTGAGAACAACTTGATGCATACAACACTGCACAGAAAGGACACTGCTGGCAACTCGACTCTTTTTGCCAGCAGTAGCCATCCCACCCAACTCAAGAACAGCATTCCCTACGGAGAGCTATCAAGAATCCGCAGGAACTGCTCTAAGGATTCTGATTTTGAGGCGGCCGCATCAGAATGTGTTAGTAGATTTTCCATGAGGGGGTATGGTAACATCTTACTCAAAAATACCCTAAAAAAAGTGAGGAAGATGAAAAGATCTGAACTCTTGGCAACTGACGATCCTGTAATGGGGAGGAACAGAAAATCGAACAAGAAAATGGTAAATTCAGACTCATAACTCCATATTCTAGGTGAGCTATGGATCTGAAAACTATGCTGAACAAAAATTGGCACATCTTGAAAACAGACAACGTACTTGCAGATGACCTACCCGCTCATACGTTAATTACTTTCAGCAGGGCCAGGTCACTTAGTGACATGTTGGTTTCCAGTCATCTAGAGAAACAGACACCCAAAACTAATTCCCTGAAGCAGATGGCGGGCTTCTATCCTTGCGGCCACTGCAAGGCTTGTAGTGGCAGCAAACGGGTACTATCTTTTGACATACCTGACACCGGTAAGAAAGTGCCTATCAAGCACTTTATTACATGTAGCTCCCAGTTTGTGGTTTACTGTCTAGTCTGCCCCTGTGGCTTACGCTACATAGGCAGTACTATTAAGGAACTCAAACTGAGGATCCTGGAGCACCAACGGGCAATCGAGAAAGTAGACACCTCATATCCGGTTGCCCGGCACTTTGCGGAAGAACACAGCAAAGAACGCAATCTACTCCGATTCTTTGGATTGGATATTGTTCCATCTAACGTAAGAGGAGGAGATAGACTCAGGAGACTCCGCAGACTTGAGTCCAGATACATCATAGATCTTTCCACGAAACATCCGGGGGGACTCAATAGCGGGGAGGAATTAGCATACCACCTGGGGAAGTGAGGGTGTAGGAGTAGGAGTTAATTCACCTCCGTTTGGAAAGTCTGGTACATTAGTTGCAAGTCCTACAACAAGAGGCACATTTTTCCAACAGCACTTCAATTGTATTATTGTAATGAATGCATTGTTTGAAGATGCTTTCCTAATATGTTTTCTATGATGCTTTACCATTTTTACCTAAATCCTGGTTCTGTTCCCGACCGAGACTATCGAATTTCTGAATTCTGTGATAACTTGAAACTTTGAATGTTGATTTCGAATTTCTCTTCTAAGTAAAACAATAACTTTGACACTCATCTGAAGATGGTGTTAGGTTACCATAGGTGTGGAAATATGTAAATGTGTAGATATGTAGATAGCAATCCATGTATATACATGCATAGGAATAGTTAATGTAAATCATGACCTATTGTGTGAGGTTTTCTCTGACTAGCACTACTATCAACTTACATATCCACCAGATGGTGCCTTTTCTTTCTTTGTGTTTCTGCTTTCCCTTTGTGTGTATATACACCTTGTATTGATTTCTTTTTTGCTGACCTACCAATCTGTAGGAGTACCCTTCTGTCCAGCATTCCATAGAATAACAGCTCTCATTGTTCATGCTGAATTCGAATATTGAAATGTGAATGATCTCTACACGAAGGGTAACAGCACTCTTTCAATGTGTCTAATGACTTTTGCTAAGATTTTGCACTGTTTGTCTGTAAATACACTTGTAAATATGGCATTGTACCTAATAACATAGGACACTAGCCGATCCACGGCTTTATTTTCTAACGTGAGAACAGTCACGTTTGTATTAGATAAGTTCCCTACTTGGATAGAACACCCTTCCAATATGGCGCCCATAGTGGCCACAGGGAGGTGTAGTCCTATGCTTATGTCAATGTCAGTACTCAAGACTTTGTTTATTTTAATGGGACACATGAAACTGACTAGTGACACACTAACGAAGGCTCACGCCGAAACGCGTCTGTGCTTACCTGTTCCCCTTGATTAAAGTTTTTTTGCTTGACTCTTGGACTGCAAGTGCTGCATTCTTCCTGTGAGACCAGGGGATTTTTGAGCGTTAATATATATATATATATATATATATATATATTCCTTGCACTTCGCTCGATGTAGCAGCCGCCACATCACTGTCCTTTCTGCCCAGACAGTTCTCCAAGAAAAGCGAACAAGACAGACCCAAGTTTCTGGTGCAATTTAGTGTTTTATTTCCATAAAACCCAGCAAGACCGCATGACGCGTTTCGCCTCTGACTCGAGGCTTGATCACATGATAGAGTTGCTTAAACATAAACGAGGGTACTTAAGGAGTTCAAAAGGTGGTGGGTGGGACTAAGTAAAACCAACCTCACCAGGTTAACCCTTTGCTATTCACATCTTTATACAATGCGATTGGTGTCATTTAAAACTGAGTTTCTGGCATAGTGCCATACATCATTTTCACAAAGATTTTTTTTGTTGTTTTGTTCTGTGCAATACATGTACTGTGCAAATTTTGCAATCTTAAAAATATAATCCATATATAATTTGATAATATGTACACAAAAATATATATATATATATATATATACACACGATACTGAAAAAAGATATGTAAAAAGAATAAAATTCAATTCATTATTATTCTATATACATACTATTTACAATAAAAGACAAAGTGCCTGTGCATAGGAAAATAATCTCAATCCTACTAAAAATTGTGATTTCCTGCTAGTAACATGTATATGCAATTTGTTGACCAAAAGAATTATATCAAATTATGTAAATTTCATGATAAATATCGTGTCAACAACAGAACATATATAAACTCTTGTACATATAAAATGACACTGTCATCTTCCGCAAAGGAACAAAATCATATTGCTGATAAATGTTTGTATATCTAATTCATATGAACGCCTATACTCTTATTGTTTGCCCTCGTAAAAACTTTAACCCCATGTGTGCATAATGATAATTCATAATTCAAAATTTCATTTGTAAAAGAAGTCAAAAAAGGGATTTTTGTTAAAAATTATACAAGGTTTGGGAAGAAGTTTCAGATTTTATGGGACATCTTAATACCACCATTAGTCAACGAGCACCAAAACCCACCATGAGAGATTCAATCATAACAGATGATACGTATGAGGGACAAGGGAACATTATTCCAGGTTTGTAACATATTTAAATTCATAATGTTCATTTTGGCCAGGTATAGCATGAAAAACAGAACTATAGACAAGTATAAAGGTCTTCACTCGCATTCATCCCCTGCGGGGTCTTACTGTCTAATTCTATTATGTACCTGGTTTCCAATACCCGGAGTTTCGCATCTCTATCTCCTCCTCTCTTTAGTGGAAGGACACAATCTATGGCATAATACTGTAAGAAGGTGGGGTCACTGTTATGCAGATTTTCAAAATGACGGGCTACCGGGTATGCCTGATCTTTTCCCACGATAGCCCTAATGTGCTGCAGTATCCGCTTGTGTACCGGAAGGCGGGTACTCCACACATACCGGAGATCACAAGGGCACTGCAGCACATACACTGCAAAATCAGTTCTGCAAGACATGCGCTTCCTTATCATCACAGGATCACTTTTAAAAGGTACGGTGTACTGTGTCTTGTTGCACCCATACCTGCATGCCTTGCAGACTGCACATTTCTTAAATCCTCCTCCGAGGGCGCCCCAAGTATCCGAGACTTGTTTCTAAAGGAAATTATGTACCAACTTATCTGCCATAGAAACAGATTTTCTAAAGGTAATGTTTGGTTTGTCATGTATATATTTTCCAATAACAGGATCCCCTGTTATCAAATTCCAATTCTTATAGAAAATCTTCAGAATTTCCTTATGCTGTCTACTGTATTTGATAATTACTCGTGGCTTGATCACTATATCTCCTTCCTTTCGATCACTGGGCTTGACTTTAATGGCTAGGGCCTCTTGTCTAGTGATAGAATTGGCTCGGCATATAGTTTTCTGGACAATCTTTTCTGAATAGCCACGTGACAGAAAGCGTACTTTGCTTTCTTCTTGTGCCTTCTCACAATCTGCATCAGTACTGCAAATTCGCTTGATCCGCAGCATTTCCCCAAAGGGAATGCTTCGGATGATATATGATATATATATCACGTTCCACAAGTACCCAAGACTTTAGGATGCACTTTTCCTTGGTAAAACTCCGCTGAAAGGCAGCAGCGCAGAAAACACATCATAAGTACAATCAGTTAGCCTTACGCGTTTCAAACAGCATTTCTGTCCTTGATCACAGGCAACGAGCAGGCAGTCAAATGAAAGTCACAAAGATTTCTGCTAAATGTCACAAGTACCTTTATTGGCCCCAGGTGCAGCCTACTAAATAATCACAGATGTCTTATGGGAGCAGTAGTCTTTTGCATAAAGCCTCAGTTTTTTATAAATTTCGTGCTGCCTCTCGTTATATAAATTCATTCAGAATTCAGCCATAAGTAGGCTGCCCATGAATAGTAAACTGCGTTGCAATATGAATATTTTCCAGACCAAAGGTCCGAAATTGGCTCCCATGTGCAGGGCCACCGGCCCGCTTTCTCGGCGGTAGTGCAAAGCCCACGGCTGGACTGCCGTGTTTAATACATCACGTTCCACAAGTACCCAAGACTTTAGGATGCACTTTTCCTTGGTAAAACTCCGTTGTAAGGCAGCAGCGCAGAAAACACATCATAGGTACAATCAGTTAGCCTTACGCGTTTCAAACAGCATTTCTGTCCTTGATCACAGGCAACGAGCAGGCAGTCAAATGAAAGGCACAAAGATTTCTGCTAAATGTCACAAGTACCTTTATTGGCCCCAGGTGCAGCCTACTTAATAATCACAGATGTCTTATGGGAGCAATAGTCTTTTGCATAAAGCCTCCGTTTTTGTTAAAGTTCGTGCTGCCTCTCGCTATATAAATTCATTCACAATTCAGCATAAGTGGGCTCCCCATGAATAGTAAACTGCGTTGCAATAAGAATATTTGCCATACCAAAGGTCCGAAATTGGCTCCCATGTGCAGGGCCACCGGCCCGCTTTCTCGGAGGTAGTGCAAAGCCCACGGCTGGACTGCCGTGTTAATACATCACGTTCCACAAGTACCCAAAACTTTAGGATGCACTTTTCCTTGGTAAAACTCCATTGTAAGGCAGCAGTGCAGAAAACACATCATAGGTACAATCAGTTAGCCTTACGCGTTTCATACAGCATTTCTGTCCTTGATCACAGGCAACGAGCAGGCAGTCAAATGAAAGGCACAAAGATTTCTGCCAAATGTCACAAGTACCTTTATTGGCCCCAGGTGCAGCCTACTTAATATTCACAGATGTCTTATGGGAGCAGTAGTCTTTTGCATAAAGCCTCCGTTTTTGATAAAGTTCGTGCTGCCGCTCTTTATATAAATTCATTCACAATTCAGCCATAAGTGAGCTCCCCATGAATAGTAAACTGCGTTGCAATATGAATATTTGCCATACCAAAGGTCCGAAATTGGCTCCCATGTGCAGGGCCACCGGCCCACTTTCTCGGCGGTAGTGCAAACCCCACGGCTGGACTGCCGTGTTTAATACATCACGTTCCACAAGTACCAAAGACTTTAGGATGCACTTTTCCTTGGTAAAACTCCGTTGTAAGGCAGCAGCGCAGAAAACACATCATAGGTACAATCAGTTAGCCTTACGCGTTTCAAACAGCATTTCTGTCCTTGATCACAGGCAACGAGCAGGCAGTCAAATGAAAGGCACAAGGATTTCTGCTAAATGTCACAAGTACCTTTATTGGCCCCAGGTGCAGCCTACTTAATAATCACAGATGTCTTATGGGAGCAGTAGTCTTTTGCATAAAGCCTCCGTTTTTGATAAAGTTTGTGCTGCCTCTCGTTATATAAATTCATTCACAATTCAGCCATAAGTGGGCTCCCCATGAATAGTAAACTGCGTTGCAATATGAATATTTGCCATACCAAAGGTCCGAAATTGGCTCCCATGTGCAGGGCCACCGCCCGCTTTCTCGGCGGTAGTGCAAACCCCACGGCTGGACTGCCGTGTTTAATACATCACGTTCCACAAGTACACAAGACTTTAGGATGCACTTTTCCTTGGTAAAACTCCATTGTAAGGCAGCAGTGCAGAAAACACATCATAGGTACAATCAGTTAGCCTTACGCGTTTCAAACAGCATTTCTGTCCTTGATCACAGGCAACGAGCAGGCAGTCAAATGAAAGGCACAAAGATTTCTGCCAAATGTCACAAGTACCTTTATTGGCCCCAGGTGCAGCCTACTTAATATTCACAGATGTCTTATGGGAGCAGTAGTCTTTTGCATAAAGCCTCTGTTTTTGATAAAGTTCATGCTGCCGCTCGTTATATAAATTCATTCACAATTCAGCCATAAGTGGGCTCCCCATGAATAGTAAACTGCGTTGCAATATGAATATTTGCCATACCAAAGGTCCGAAATTGGCTCCCATGTGCAGGACCACCGGCCCACTTTCTCGGCGGTAGTGCAAACCCCACGGCTGGACTGCCGTGTTTAATACATCACGTTCCACAAGTACCCAAGACTTTAGGATGCACTTTTCCTTGGTAAAACTCCGTTGTAAGGCAGCAGCGCAGAAAACACATCATAGGTACAATCAGTTAGCCTTACGCGTTTCAAACAGCATTTCTGTCCTTGATCACAGGCAACGAGCAGGCAGTCAAATGAAAGGCACAAGGATTTCTGCTAAATGTCACAAGTACCTTTATTGGCCCCAGGTGCAGCCTACTTAATAATCACAGATGTCTTATGGGAGCAGTAGTCTTTTGCATATAGCCTCTGTTTTTTATAAAGTTCGTGCTGCCTCTCGTTATATAAATTCATTCACAATTCAGCCATAAGTGGGCTCCCCATGAATAGTAAACTGCGTTGCAATATGAATATTTGCCATACCAAAGGTCCGAAATTGGCTCCCATGTGCAGGGCCACCGCCCGCTTTCTCGGCGGTAGTGCAAACCCCACGGCTGGACTGCCGTGTTTAATACATCACGTTCCACAAGTACCCAAGACTTTAGGATGCACTTTTCCTTGGTAAAACTTCGTTGTAAGGCAGCAGCGCAGAAAACACATCATAGGTACAATCAGTTAGCCTTACGCGTTTCAAACAGCATTTCTGTCCTTGATCACAGGCAACGAGCAGGCAGTCAAATGAAAGGCACAAAGATTTCTGCTAAATGTCACAAGTACCTTTATTGGCCCCAGGTGCAGCCTACTTAATAATCACAGATGTCTTATGGGAGCAATAGTCTTTTGCATAAAGCCTCAGTTTTTGATAAAGTTCGTGCTGCCTCTCGTTATATAAATTCATTCACAATTCAGCCATAAGTGGGCTCCCCATGAATAGTAAACTGCGTTGCAATATGATTATTTGCCATACCAAAGGTCCGAAAATTGGCTCCCATGTGCAGGGCCGCCGGCCCGCTTTCTCGGCGGTAGTGCAAACACCACGACTGGACTGCCGTGTTTAATACATCATGTTCCACAAGTACCCAAGACTTTAGGATGCACTTTTCCTTGGTAAAACTCCGTTGTAAGGCAGCAGCGCAGAAAACACATCATAGGTACAATCAGTTAGCCTTACGCGTTTCAAACAGCATTTCTGTCCTTGATCACAGGCAACGAGCAGTCAGTCAAATGAAAGGCACAAAGATTTGTGCTAAATGTCACAAGTACCTTTATTGGCCCCAGGTGCAGCCTACTTAATAATCACAGATGTCTTATGGGAGCAATAGTCTTTTGCATAAAGCCTCAGTTTTTGATAAAGTTCGTGCTGCCTCTCGTTATATAAATTCATTCACAATTCAGCCATAAGTGGGCTCCCCATGAATAGTAAACTGCGTTGCAATATGAATATTTGCCATACCAAAGGTCTGAAAATTGGCTCCCATGTGCAGGGCCGCCGGCCCGCTTTCTCGGCGGTAGTGCAAACACCACGGCTGGACTGCCGTGTTTAATACATCATGTTCCACAAGTACCCAAGACTTTAGGATGCACTTTTCCTTGGTAAAACTCCGTTGTAAGGCAGCAGCGCAGAAAACACATCATAGGTACAATCAGTTAGCCTTACGCGTTTCAAACAGCATTTCTGTCCTTGATCACAGGCAACGAGCAGTCAGTCAAATGAAAGGCACAAAGATTTGTGCTAAATGTCACAAGTACCTTTATTGGCCCCAGGTACAGCCTACGTAATAATCACAGATGTCTTATGGGAGCAGTAGTCTTTTGTATAAAGCCTCAGTTTTTGATAAAGTTCGTGCTGCCTCTCGTTATATAAATTCATTCACAATTCAGCCATAAGTGGGCTCCCCGTGAATAGTAAACTGCGTTGCAATATGAATATTTGCCATACCAAAGGTCCGAAATTGGCTCCCATGTGCAGGGCCACCGCCCGCTTTCTCGGCGGTAGTGCAAACCCCACGGCTGGACTGCCGTGTTTAATACATCACGTTCCACAAGTACCCAAGACTTTAGGATGCACTTTTCCTTGGTAAAACTTTGTTGTAAGGCAGCAGCGCAGAAAACACATCATAGGTACAATCAGTTAGCCTTACGCGTTTCAAACAGCATTTCTGTCCTTGATCACAGGCAACGAGCAGGCAGTCAAATGAAAGGCACAAAGATTTCTGTTAAATGTCAGAAGTACCTTTATTGGCCCCAGGTGCAGCCTACTTAATAATCACAGATGTCTTATGGGAGCAGTAGTCTTTTGCATAAAGCCTTAATTTTTGATAAAGTTCGTGCTGCCTCTCGTTATATAAATTCATTCACAATTCAGCCATAAGTGGACTCCCCATGAATAGTAAACTGCGTTGCAATATGAATATTTGCCATACCAAAGGTCCGAAATTGGCTCCCATGTGCAGGGCCACCGGCCCGCTTTCTCGGCGGTAGTGCAAACACCACGGCTGGACTGCCGTGTTTAATACATTATGTTCCACAAGTACCCAAGACTTTAGGATGCACTTTTCCTTGGTAAAACTCCGTTGTAAGGCAGCAGCGCAGAAAACACATCATAGGTACAATCAGTTAGCCTTACGCGTTTCATACAGCATTTCTGTCCTTGATCACAGGCAACGAGCAGGCAGTACAACATTACAATGCATGGTTTTACCATGCATGACTTTACATCGCAGTTTTTACAACGCATGCTGTTACAACGCATAGCGTTAAGGGGTGCTGGATAGTGAATAGTTCAATTTACTATTCCAACTCCAGTCCCTGTGGATAGTAGGAAAGGTGTTGGATAGTAAATTAAATCTATTCCCTATTCTAGAGCGCCCCCCAGCGCTATGCGTTGTAATGACATGCGTTGTAACAGTTGCGTCGTAAAGCCACTGCGTGGTAAAAGTTGCGTTGTAAAGGATGTTTACCATATACACGTTAGGAACAGGAAGCATGCTGTGCTGCTGGTTTTCGAAATAAAGCCATATTTCCAGTAATGGGCCTCTATTGTGTGTGTGCATCTGGAGGTGCTTTGATGGGCTTTTCCGAGCCCATTGCTAGAGGCCACCCTGAAGAGTCAGGGGCTCCGGACCGGAAAATTGTTGTTTGGATTGTAACTGAGGAGAATGACTCACTCACGCGCCCAGCCTACTTAGGAATCCACTGTGAAAAAAAATGAGCACGTGCTGGAAGGGATTCAAGATGGATTATTTCCCTCTATGATCGTGCTGGTGAATGAGGTTTGTTCCGAGCCATCTGTAGAATAACAGCACTACACGAGAGAATAAAAACTCACCTGACTGTTTTCTTTCATAAAGTTTCCACATTTGAACAGTGCTATTGCCAAACAAGAAATTTGAATTATGGTGATATTAGCGAGGACTGCCACATCTTTTACTCGGGGGAATTCACAATGCACTGTGGGACTTGTATTTACTCACTTTCAGTCACGTGATCAAGTACTTTTAAAAGCATGCACTAACAAGTAAACTGCTTGCCTTCCACCTGTGATCAAGGCTAATGATGCAGAAACGTTAGGAACAGGAAGCATGCTGTGCTGCTGGTTTTCGAAATAAAGCCACATTTCCAGTAATGGGCCTCTATTGTGTGTGTGCATCTGGAGGTGGTTTGATGGGCTGTTCCGAGCCCATTGCTAGACGCCGCCCTGAAGGGTCGGGGGCTCCGGAATCGGATAATTGTTGTTTGGTTTGGTTTAAATTTACCAACAACAAAGAATTTACAGAGTTCCCCGGACAAAGTCAACTAAATGACTAACGTGAACCTCTCTCTCATATTGAGTTCAACAGAAAAAAGTGAATGTTGTGAACCCTTTACGGAATTTGGGGATGCCTCACACAGGTCACCGGTTGGACGACTATTGTCATCCCACCCGGCGATCGTCCAGCGTCATCATCGGTATCCTGCCCCTGCGACAGACTGGCGGTGCAATGCCTGTCGGGCAGCACCGGATGCTGCACTTTGGCGGGGTTCTTTTATTCCTTAGCCAAAGGGTGTGTGAGTGTGAGGGGCCTAAAAAAGTGCAATAGTGAGCGTGAGAGTGGTCTAAAAAAAGTCAGTGGAGTCCATGGGGAAAGGAATTTAATAGTATGGCTCACTGCTTTATTAAAAGGAACGATAAGGGGTATTGAGGCGGGATAAATAAAGTAATCGTGCCTCATTCAACCCTTAGTGAACGTGTGGTCAACATGTTTCTTGCCACTCAGGCAATTCATCAGGACCAAAAAGAAGCTCATATAATTGCTGACAGATCCCTCAGTAATCAGAGGAATCAAGTATACGACCTGGAGTGTGTCGTAGGGACAATCCTTCGTCCAGTCCCTCCCAAGAGCCGTGATCCCAGGGTCGGACAGCTCTCACGCGCTGACCTGGTGGGGCCAGAAATAGGTTACGGAACCTGATTATCGCTGGCAGAGGGCGTCTAGTCACCTACCCCTCCCACGTCGGAATTACCGCAGGTCAGCTGGTTTAAATTTACCTCACCACCCCCAAACCCTAAAATTACCCTTACAACCCCATAACCCTAAAATTACCCTTACCACCCTTTACCACTATCCACCCCTAAACCCTAAAATCACACTTACCACACCTAAATCCTCAAATTACCCATACCACTCGTTAGTGCTACCCACCCCTAATCCCCAAACAATGTGAAAATTATTTCTAAGTTTCTATATATTGAAAAAAAAATACTAAGTACCTAGGTACTTAAAAAACGATTAAATGCTTAAAACAGTATAGTGTACTATAGTTGATATATTTTTTACATATTTAATACTTTAAAAAAAGTTTATGCTACGTCTCAGTAATACCTGCAAATTACTGTGTTACTTAAAAAAAGTGTTAAAAATTATAAATACACTGTATTACACAATATTTCACTAATATAGTGTGCTACTGTATTTTTAAATATATATATATTTAGTTGTTATCAAGTAACTACTGAGGGACTTAGTAGGTACTAGCACAGGTCTCCGTAATATGTTTTGAACATATATAGGGAACCACAATATAACCTACTACTTACATATATCAAAGGCCCTAAACAAGAACGTTGTGACTCTATGCTGAAAACTACATAGCTGCCTTTTATGTTTTGTAAAGACAGATATTATCCAATTATATACTGCTTATTCATCAGCATGTAATGTGGTATACTACGGAAGTACAGTGGTATACCACGGTACAATATATAACTGAGTATTCTGACACATAACTTTAACACTACCTAAAATATTTAAACCTACACCCAAAAAAGGACATTTACACAGCATAAGCTATACTTCTGCCACATTACATCTACATATATTCTGACAATTTCACGCTATGTCTGTTTAAGCTACCACATTCCACTCTAAGCCACCCTACTCAATGCAACTACACGGTGCGCCACTCTACTGTACGCTATTCCAATCTATGATATTTTTCTCTACGCCATTCCACTGTATGCCATGCCTCTCTATTCCACTTCACTCTACGTCACTGCACTATACACCACTCTATGCTAATCCACTATACGCCACTCCACTAAACCCTACTCCACTCTACTCTAATCCACTTTACGCTATTTCACTCTACACCATTCCACTCTACGTCACTCAACTACATGCCACACCACTGTATGCTATTACAATCTACACCACTCTATTCTACAACACTCCAGACTATGCCACTTAACTCCACTCTACTCCCCCACTGTCTGCCACTCCACTCTATACTATTCTACTGTACGCAACTCCAAGCTAAGCTACTACACTCTACGATACTGCACTCTATGCCACTTACCTATATGTTACTAAAGTCTACACCACTGCACTGTATGCTTTTACACTATATACATGCAACTCTATGACACTCCACGGTACGCTACTCCACTATGCGGCACTCCATTCTTAGATACTCCACTCTATGCTATTAAACTCTATACCTCTCCACCCTACACCACTCCACTGTATGATATTCCACTGTACACCCCTCCACTCTACCCCACCTCACTCTAAGCCATTCCACTCTACACCACTCCACTGTATGCTATTACACTCCGTGCCACTCTATTCTGCAACCCTTCAGTCTATGCTACTCCATTGTACCCCACTCCACTTTAAGCTAGTCCACTGTATGCATCTCCACTCTAAGCGACTATGCTATTTCACTCCATGCCACTACACTCGATACCACTCTACTATACCATATTCCACTGTACCCCAATCCACTCTATGCCACTCCACTGTACACCACTCCAGTGTATGACACCCCACTCTACTCCACTCCGCTGTATACTATTCCACTCTAAGCCACTCCATAGTACTCCAAAAAGACTCTAAAGCACTCTGCCCTATGCTGAAACACGTTGAGCCACTCCACTGTACCTCACTTACTCCACTCTACGCCACCCCATTCTACGCTGTTCTAATATACACCACTGCAGTATACACTACTCCACTGTACCCCACTCCACTCTCTGCCACTCCACTATTCGCTTTTCCACTGGAACCAACTACACTCATTGCCACCCCACTCTATGCTAATCCACTCTACGGGACTCCACTCTACCTCACCTCCCTCTACGCCACTCCACTATACACTATTCCACTGTGTTCGACTACACTGTGTACTACGCCACTCTACACTGTTCCACTGTACACCACTCCACTCTAAGCTATTCTGCTCTACGCCACTCCACTGTATGCTACTCCATTCTATGCCATTCCACTCTACACCACTCAACTGAACATCACTGTACACACACCACTCTACGCTATTTAACCCTATGCCACTCCACTCTACATCACTCAACTGTAGGCTACTCTCCTCTATGCCACTACACTGTACAGTATACAGCACTATGCAACTACACTTCTCACCACTCGACTCTATGCCATTTCACTTTACGCCACTCCACTCTATGCCGCTCCACTCTACACCACTCTACTGTATTCCACTACACTGTAAGCCACTCCACTTTATACTATTCTACTATACACTACTCCTGTTGGAACTGGCCCTTCTTGCAGGGTCATCCTCAAACTTTTTGCTTCTTCCTCCCTTATTTTTCCTGACCCGTGGTTGTTGGCAATAGGACTCTGCGCACTTTACCACTGCTGATCAGTGCTAAAGTGCATATGCTCTCTGTGTAAATTGTTATTCTGATTGGATATACATGTTTGGCATATTTGTATCACCATGAAGTCCCTAGTAAAGTGCACTGGGTGTGCCAGGGCTGGTGATGACAAATGCTACTAGTGGGCCTGCAGCACTGATTGTGCCACCCACAGGAGTAGCCCTAAAATGATGTCTCAGGCCTGCCACTGCAGTGCCTATGGGCAGTTTAGAACTGCCATGTCCTCCTGGTCAGTGTCCCCACTGACCAGGCCTAACCCTTCCCTTTTTGTGCACATCAGTCACCCCTATGGAAGGCCCAAGGTACCCCCCTGGGCAGGGTGCAGTGTATGTAAAAGGTAGAGCATGTACTAGTGCAGGTGACATGCTCTGGTAGTGAATGGCAGCCATTTTCGTTTTTCACTACTGTAAGGCTATCTTGCTCCATAGGTTAACATGGGGGATCCTGGCTACAGTGGTTAACAGCATTTCTTCCCATAGGAACAAGATAGGACATAAGTATCTAGTATCTAGTATCCCTGAACTCAGAATTTAATAACACATCTTTTAGGAAAGGTTGTTCCTAAATCCTGTGTTTGAGAACAGCACTTTTAGAAAGTTGCTGTTCTCTTGTCTGACCCTTCTGTGTGCCTGGGCCTGTTTGTGTATTGACTGTCTGGTTTGAGAGTGACAGGGGCTGGGGAATTCCCCAGGAGGCTGGATGAGTCAGCACTAGGCTGAATGACTGCAATTGCAACTGGAGTGGTGGGAGGAGTTAGCACCTGGGCTGAATAGGGCTGTGCTTGCCTTCCACAATGCTGGCTCCACCCCCCTGCTGGGCGGCTGAGGACCCTGCCCCTCACTCTGAAAGGAATGATGCAGCCAGCAAAACAAAGTACTCAGGATCCACCCAGAACTGGTTCAGACCGGGCTCAGGGCCCACATGCACCAAGAGAACAAAGACTTTAGGGGTATAAGTACAGGACCCCTGACAACAGAAAATTAGATCATCCTGGAAATCAAGAAGGAACCTCTGCCAAGGAGAAAGCTGAACTGAAGAAGGAAGACTGTCCTGCTGTTGCTCTGCTGGACTGACCTGTTGCTTTGCTGCCAAGGAGAGGGGAAGGACTTTGCTGCTGAGCTGTGTCCCCTGTCTTGAAGGAATCTCCAAGGGCCTGAGAAGAGCTGGCTCCCTGTTTTGAAGTCCCAGGAACAAAAGGACTTCACCCCCAGCTTCCCTGAACTCTGCTGAGAGAGTTCTGTCCTTCCTAGAGTGCTTGATCCAGTTGTGGGGCCTCTGGAAGTTGTACCTGAGCTGGGAAGCTTGAAACTAAGCTTGAGTGACTTTTGAAACTGAAAAGTGTCGCATCGCTCGCTTGCGGAGCGCATCCCCGACAGTGCGAGAAGTTTCCCGCCGCTACGGAGGTCGAGATCGTCGCAGCGCCTGACGCCTCTGCCAGAGACGTCGCATCCTTCGTTTGTGGGACGCACCAGACCGGTGCGGGAGAATCGGACATCGCTGCGAGTATCGTCGCAGAGCCTGTCGTCGCTGGGTGAGAACGCCGCCCCGCTTGCTTGCGGACCGCATCACGTCGCCCCGGAGATCGTCGCAGCCCCTACGAGATCGTCGCATCGTGCCTTTGCGAGAACAGACTTCCTACGGAACCTACGCATCGGAATCCATACAAGTGGCCTTCCTCCCCATACAGACCGGATTCGTCACAACACGCCCGCTGCTGCAGCGGGGCTGTCGCATCGCCTCCCCAGGGTCTCAGGAGCAACGCATCGCTTGTTTTCCACCGCACCAGCTTCTGCTTTTGGAACTTTGTTGCATCTAAAAGGTACTGTGAGTAAACGTGACGCAACTGTGAACTTTTCACGCATCAGTAGAGAATTCTATCGCAGCGTAGAGAATTCTAACGCAACCTTAAGAACTCTTTTTGAAACCATATTCTTGAACTGTGTATGTTGGATTTTTGTCGTTTTGGTCTTGTGTAGTTTAGATTAAAAATACCTTTATTTTTCTAAACTGTTGTGGAGTCAGTTTGTGGTGTTTTCACTGTGTTACTGTGAGTGTTGGTACAAATACTTTACGCATTGCCTCTGGTTAGCCTAGACTGCTCGCGCCAAGCTACCTAGAGGGTGAGCAGGGGTTATCTCAGAGGGTTATTTCCTTGCCGTGACTAGAAGCAAGGGTCCCTATTTGGACAGTGGTACCTACCTCTGCCAACTAGAGACCCCCAGATCTAACATTGGTGGTCAGGCGGTGGGATTTGAACTTGTATTTGTACTTGACCCACAGTAATTGGTGTACATCACTAGTGAGTGCAGACCACTACGCCACCACATACTGTTTTTTTCCGGTGTCCTCCTGGAAGTATTTTTGGATATTGAGACTCTGGCTAGTGTTGCACCTGTAAAATCCTGCCAAAATGGAAGTCAACTTTTTCCACCTGTGCATCTACACAGAAGAGGAGATAAAAGCCTTTTGCAAGAAGAGGGGGCTGCCCATGGAGAAAGGTTCCACAAGGAGGGATCTTGAGGCATGCCTGTATTCCCATGAGGCCAGAATTTGGGAAGCAACATTAGCAGATGATTCTGAGGAGGAGGACTTCTCTGACTGTGAGGAAGAGAAAGATGAGTGGCTCCTTGCTACTGAGCAAAGGTGCAGAGAATTAGACCGGCTAAGCAAGGAAGGTATGATCCGGTGGGCCTTAGCCCAGAAAGAAAAATGGGACGCTCAAGGAAGGAGCTTTGCTGAGTTGGAGGTGGAGTCCAGCTCAGATGGTGGCAGCATGATTATGATAACTAGTGCGGAGAGAGAGGTACAAACACCCAGAGATGTGGCGCCTGACTTGAGGGAGGGGGTTGACATACACCAGGGGGTTCAGGTTTATGATGTAGTTCCAGTGGAGTGCAGTGTCCCTGAAGTAGATTGGGGGACTGGCACAGGGGACCATATTCCTAGTGGTGGGAGGGACACTCTACTGACTCTAGATGAGAGGTACAGGGAGAGGGGTTCCCCCATGGTAGAAACCTTGGTGTGTGTGTGTGTGTGAAGACCAGCCAGAAGAGTGTGGGTTGTGTGACAGAGACAGTCAGATACGGTCTTGCCAGTCTCAGGAGAGTGGTGTGGGGTACTTGTGTGAGGCACTGGAGGGTGAGGCAAAGGGTAGCTTGGTTAACAACTGTGGGGGGCTGTGTGATTCATCTGTTGGAGAGCAAATTTTAAGTCCCTGTTTTCCAGAGCTATGCCAACACCCGGTGGAGTGTGAGTTCTCTGATCCCAGAAAGCTTGCGTTGGAGGCAGACCTCTTGGTGGATTCCAGAGAGTCTGAGGAGGCATTGGGGAGTGATCCCAAAAGGAGTGGCTTAGATATCTTCCAGACCTGTGAGGTGGAAGCGGTTCAGTGTAGCCCAGGTAGGTCCCAGTGTAGTGGGAGGGGTGTAGGGGCTCATGTCCGGTCTCAGTGGAGAAGGAATGAGTGTGGGGCGGTGTGTCTCATGGTGCCCGAAACCCAGTCTCAGGGCCTGGAGGGTTCCTTAAGGGAACACCAGGTTGGGGACCTAGACTGTACTTGTAGGCCATTTGAAGAGGATCTCCTAGTGTCTGGTGAACGGGGAGTGCCTGTAACCAGGCCTCCATCAGTTCTGGTGTCTGGCAGTGCCGCTCCATTTGGGAGGGTACAGAAGTCCAGACTGAGGGGTGAGAGGGGGAAGGAGTCCCCAGTGGGAGAACCAGTGGGTCAGGGACCAGTCGGAAGGGCTGAGTCCCCAGTGAGTGACCATGGTGACCTCACTTCTGTCCTGGGGGATCTTCCCGCGCTGTCAGGTGGACAGGGGTCGGGAGACCTGCGCCAGGCAGACTGTCACAGGACACATGAGTTGTGTGTCACCCTCAAGGGGGTACTGTGTGAGTCCCCAGAAGTCGTGGCGTGCCAGGCAAGTGCACAACCTCAGGTATTGGTCCCTGGGTTGGGAGACCAGGTTCAGGATTTGCCTGACCTGGAAGGAAGGACATCTGTAACCAGTGTCCTGACCAATATGGTTCCCAGGGGTACCCCTCCAGTAGGGAGGGTGCAGCGCTCTGGAAGGGGGTGCAGAGGGAGGGAGTCCTCGCCCCTGACCCCGGTACAACCTGAGGGGTTAAACCCTAGGTTGGGGGACCAGTTGCTGGAGGGAGGTCCTGAACTGGTAGGAAAGTTGTGTTCTTGGTTGTCCTGGTGGACAGGGTTGCCCCTGGAAGGGGGGCAGGAGTCTCACCCTGGGGGTGGACTGGGCCACACCGTTGTGTTGGCCAGATGGGTAGTGTGTACCAGTGCGGGCATATCCGTGAGTGAAGTCCTGGTGCGCCAGGCAAGTGTTCCATCGCAGGGGTTGGTCCCTGGGTGGGGAAACCAAGTTCAGGTGTTGTCTGACCTGGAGGCTTTGGAGCCTAGGTTTGAGGGCCAGGTCTGGGGTGTCCCCCCTGACCTGGAATACCAGTTGCAGAATAGCACCCCTGACCTGGTGGGTGAATGGTGCAGGATAACTGCCACAGGTGTCCTGACTATTCTAGAATGGGGTACCGCTCCAGGTTTGAGGGTACAGAGCCCCAAGGAAGAGGAGGGCCGGGTTTGGGGAAGCCCACCCCTGCCTCCTGTCCAGCCGCTGGATACTGGTCCGGGACTGGTGGGTCAGTGCCAGAGTGTCAGACCTGACCTGACAAGAGAGGGAGTGGACAAAGGGTGCCAAGCACCTGGGGCTACTGCCCCCCACCCTCTGACGCCACAGAGGTTTGAGCGCCCTGAGAGGCATGAGGCCTGGGTCTCATCCCCGATCACTGTTGGTGGTCACTGTGGCTTGCTGTCGGTCTTTTGGGACACACCTGTGAGGAAATTAAAGTTAGGTGCTGCACAGGTGGTGTCCACAGGTGAGGAGAAGATTTCCACATGGATTGGCATGGTGGACTCTGAGAGTATGGATAGAGTGATCCAACTGGGTTTAGGACGGCGTAGAACAGGACTGCCCTGCTGTGTGGGCCAGTTTCCGTGTTCTATCGCCTTAAGCAGGGAATCCCATCGAGGTATTGTTTGGTCTACCCTGGCTTTAGGCTGAAAGGGGGTTGTGTTGGAACTGGCCCTTCTTGCAGGGTCATCCTCAAACTTTTTGCTTCTTCCTCCCTTATTTTTCCTGACCCGTGGCTGTTGGCAATAGGACTCTGCGCACTTTACCACTGCTGATCAGTGCTAAAGTGCATATGCCCTCTGTGTAAATTGTTATTCTGATTGGATATACATGTTTGGCATATTTGTATCACCATGAGGTCCCTAGTAAAGTGCACTGGGTGTGCCAGGGCTGGTGATGACAAATGCTACTAGTGGGCCTGCAGCACTGATTGTGCCACCCACAGGAGTAGCCCTAAAATGATGTCTCAGGCCTGCCACTGCAGTGCCTATGGGCAGTTTAGAACTGCCATGTCCTCCTGGTCAGTGTCCCCACTGACCAGGCCTAACCCTTCCCTTTTTGTGCACATCAGTCACCCCTATGGAAGGCCCAAGGTACCCCCCTGGGCAGGGTGCAGTGTATGTAAAAGGTAGAGCATGTACTAATGCAGGTGACATGCTCTGGTAGTGAATGGCAGCCATTTTCGTTTTTCACTACTGTAAGGCTATCTTGCTCCATAGGTTAACATGGGGGATGCTGGCTACAGTGGTTAACAGCATTTCTTCCCATAGGAACAAGATAGGACATAAGTATCTAGTATCCCTGAACTCAGAATTTAATAACACATCTTTTAGGAAAGGTTGTTCCTAAATCCTGTGTTTGAGAACAGCACTTTTAGAAAGTTGCTGTTCTCTTGTCTGACCCTTCTGTGTGCCTGGGCCTGTTTGTGTATTGACTGTCTGGTTTGAGAGTGACAGGGGCTGGGGAATTCCCCAGGAGGCTGGATGAGTCAGCACTAGGCTGAATGACTGCAATTGCAACTGGAGTGGTGGGAGGAGTTAGCACCTGGGCTGAATAGGGCTGTGCTTGCCTTCCACAATGCTGGCTCCACCCCCTTGCTGGGCGGCTGAGGACCCTGCCCCTCACTCTGAAAGGAAAGATGCAGCCAGCAAAACAAAGTACTCAGGATCCACCCAGAACTGGTTCAGACCGGGCTCAGGGCCCACATGCACCAAGAGAACAAAGACTTTAGGGGTATAAGTACAGGACCCCTGACAACAGAAAATTAGATCATCCTGGAAATCAAGAAGGAACCTCTGCCAAGGAGAAAGCTGAACTGAAGAAGGAAGACTGTCCTGCTGTTGCTCTGCTGGACTGACCTGTTGCTTTGCTGCCAAGGAGAGGGGAAGGACTTTGCTGCTGAGCTGTGTCCCCTGTCTTGAAGGAATCTCCAAGGGCCTGAGAAGAGCTGGCTCCCTGTTTTGAAGTCCCAGGAACAAAAGGACTTCACCCCCAGCTTCCCTGAACTCTGCTGAGAGAGTTCTGTCCTTCCTAGAGTGCTTGATCCAGTTGTGGGGCCTCTGGAAGTTGTACCTGAGCTGGGAAGCTTGAAACTAAGCTTGAGTGACTTTTGAAACTGAAAAGTGTCGCATCGCTCGCTTGCGGAGCGCATCCCCGACAGTGCGAGAAGTTTCCCGCCGCTACGGAGGTCGAGATCGTCGCAGCACCTGACGCCTCTGCCAGAGACGTCGCATCCTTCGTTTGCGGGACGCACCAGACCGGTGCGGGAGAATCGGACATCGCTGCGAGTATCGTCGCAGAGCCTGTCGTCGCTGGGTGAGAACGCCGCCCGCTTGCTTGCGGACCGCATCACGTCGCTGCGAGCATCGTCGCAGAATCAACGCATCGAGGAGCTGCGAGTGAGAGGATCCCCGCTGGACCGCGCATCGTCGCCCCGGAGATCGTCGCAGCCCCTACGAGATCGTCGCATCGTGCCTTTGCGAGAACAGACTTCCTACGGAACCTACGCATCGGAATCCATACAAGTGGCCTTCCTCCCCATACAGACCGGATTCGTCGCAACACGCCCGCTGCTGCAGCGGGGCTGTCGCATCGCCTCCCCAGGGTCTCAGGAGCAAGGCATCGCTTGTTTTCCACCGCACCAGCTTCTGCTTTTGGAACTTTGTTGCATCTAAAAGGTACTGTGAGTAAACGTGACGCAACTGTGAACTTTTCACGCATCAGTAGAGAATTCTATCGCAACGTAGAGAATTCTAACGCAACCTTAAGAACTCTTTTTGAAACCATATTCTTGAACTGTGTATGTTGGATTTTTGTCGTTTTGGTCTTGTGTAGTTTAGATTAAAAATACCTTTATTTTTCTAAACTGTTGTGGAGTCAGTTTGTGGTGTTTTCACTGTGTTACTGTGAGTGTTGGTACAAATACTTTACGCATTGCCTCTGGTTAGCCTAGACTGCTCGTGCCAAGCTACCTAGAGGGTGAGCAGGGGTTATCTCAGAGGGTTATCTCCTTGCCCTGACTAGAAGCAAGGGTCCCTATTTGGACAGTGGTACCTACCTCTGCCAACTAGAGACCCCCAGATCTAACAACTCCAATCTACGTTACTCTCCTATATGCCACCCCACTCTATGATACTCTTCTCTACTCCATTCCACTCTATGTTATTCTACTGTATGCCACTCCAGTTTACACCACGCTTCTGTATACCCCTAAGCTCTATGCCAGGCCACTGTACACTATTCCCCTGAATGCCACTCAACTCTATGTCACTGTGTGCCACTACACTGTACAGTAAGTATTCAGTCTACAGCACACCAGTGGACACCACTCCACTGTACACCATTCCAATTTAATCCACTGTTCTCTATGCCACTTTAAACTATGCAAGTCAAATGTACACTACTGCACTCTACACCATTTCACTCTATGCTATTCCACTCTATGGCACTCTACTCTACGCTACTCCACTGTTTGCCATGCCACAGTACACCAGTCCAGTCTATGCCACTTCACTCTATGGCACTCCACTGTACACCACTCACACTTACACCACTCCCTTGTGTGCCAGTTTGCTCTATGCTATTGCACTGTACTCCACTGCATGCAACACCACTCCACTGTACGCTACTTCACTGTATGGCACACCACTCTACGCCACTTCACCCGATGCACTTCTATTCTACATCACTCACTTTTACACCACTCTAATGTATGCCACTACACTCTATGCCACTACACTCTGCGCCACTACAATCAAATGTATTCCACTCTACTCCACTTCTCTCTATGCCACTCCACTCTACTATAAACCACTACTCTGTACACCACTCTATTATGAGCTATTCTACGGTATGCCACTTCAATCTACCCTACTCCCTCATATGCCACTCCACTCTATGCTATTCTTCAGTATGCCACTCCAGATTACAACTCTCTTTTGTACACCACCCAACTCTATACCACTCCAATTCATACTATTCCACTCTACGTTACTCAACTCTGTACCACTGTGCACCACTCCATTGTTTGGTACCAGTCTATGCCAATCCAGTGTATGGCACTCTGCTGTACGCTGTTCTAATCTACTCCACTCCACTATACGCTGCTCAAATTTATGCCATTCCACTGTACGCCATTCCACTTTATGCCACTCCACTGTACACAATTCAAGTCTATGCCACTCCACTCTATGCTACTCCTCTCTACATCACTCAAATTTTCCCTACTCCACTGCATGCCAGTTCACACTACGCTATTGCACTTTACGCCACTCTGCTCAATGCCACTCCTCTGTACGCTACTCACTCTATGCTGCCTCTACACTATTCTATTCTATGCAACTTCTCTGTATGCCCTATATGCCCTGCTATGCCACTCTAAATGTATTCTATACTACGTCACTCCACTTTATCCCACTCTGATGGACATCAATGCACTCTACGCAACTCCAGTCTATGCCACCTCCTCTATGCTATTCCACTCTATGCCATTCTACACTACACCACTCTATGCCCTCCACTTTACGATATTTCACTTGAAACCACTCTATTGTACGCTACTCCACTCTGTGCCATTTCACTCTACGCCACTCCATACTATGGCACTCCACTTTACGCCACTCCACTCTACTACGCTTTAACACACTCCACTCACTGTAAGCCACTGCACTGTGCACCATTCCAATCTACTCCACTCGACTCTATGTCACTCTAGTCTATGCTATTCCACTCTAAGCTATTGTTCGCTAAACAACTATGCTCTATGCTCCTCTACTGCACACCACTCTGCTGTACACCATTCCAGTCTATGCCACTCCACTTCACCCCGCGCTACTCCACTCTACACCACTCAGATTTATGCCACTCCACTGTATGTCAGTCCACTCTCCGCTATTGCACTTTACTCCACTACACCCAACACCACTTCACTGTACGCTACTCCATTGTATGCCACACCACTCTACGCTGTTCTATGCTATTTTATTGTAAGCCACTTCACTTTATGCTATTCTACTCTGCATCACTCCACTTTATGCCACTCTAATGAACACCACTCCAGTCTATGCCACTCCACTCAAGGTCACTGCAGTCTAACGTATTCCACTTTACGTTACTTGTCTCTGTGGCACTCTACTCGATGCTAATCTACTGTATCTCACACACTGTAAACTACTCCAGTCTGCATGATTCCACTATACGCCACTCCAATCTATCCTACTCACCTATACTCCACTCCACTCTACGCCACTCCACTCTATGCCACTCCACTCTACACTGTTTTACTGAATGCCACTTCACTTTACACCACTCTTCTTTATGCCACTCCACTCTATGTCATTCCACCCTACGCCACTCACTTCTATGCCACTGTATGCCACTCCACTGTATGGTATCCACTCTATGGCACTCCGGTGTATGCGACTCTACTGTATGCCATTCCAATCTACTCCACTCCACTCTACGCCACTTTACTCTGCGCAACTCAAGTGTTTGCCACTCCACTTTATGTCACTACACTCTACGCTAATGCGCTCTATGCCACTATGTTCCATGCTACTCCACTGTACACTATTCCAATCTATGCTACTCCACTCTACGCCACTCAAATGTATGCCACTCCACTGTATTCCAGTCCACTCCACTCCAGGCTATTGCACTTTACTCCACTCCACTTGACGCCACTCCACTGTACGCTACTTCACTGTACGCCACTCCATTCCAAGTGTCTCCACTCTATGCTATTCCATGCCACTTCATTGTACGCCACTCTACCCCACTCCACTCTGCAGTATTCTACACTATGTCACTCCACTTTATGCCTTTCAAATGTATGCCACTCCACTCTACACAGCTCCACCCTACAGCACTCCATTTTATGCCATTTGACTTTACGCCACTCTATGCCACTCCACACTGCAACACTCCACTTTACGCCACTCCACTCTATTTCATTGAAATGTATGCCACTCCACTCTATGCCACTTGACTCTACACTCTTCCAGTTTACACCACTCCACTTTACTAAATTCCACACACTGTATGCCACTCCACTGTATGCCACTCCACCGTATATCTCTCCACTCTACACTATTCTAATTTACACCACTTCACTCCACGCTACTCAACACCACTCTACACCACTCCACTCTATGCTATTCCATTCTATGCCACTCCTCTGGACACCATTCTACTCTACTGATCTCCACTGTATGAACACTACCTTGTACAATACTATGCTCCACTGTAATCTATAACACTCCACTTAATGACTCTCCACATGAGGACAGTACACTCTACCATTTCAAATACATTTTAGTTACAATTTAAAAACCATTAAAATTAAATGAAAACTTTATTTATTCTTTCTATACAAATCAAACTGAAACTACACAAATATTAGAAATTTTAAAGTTATAGCTATACCTCAAATTACTCATTTATGCACTACCTTCAAATTAACATACAGAGTGTAGTGAACTCAGTAGCTATACTACATTAACTATAGCTCACCGTTCTACCATGCACTTATAAGATTTGCAATGTCATAAGTGCTCTTATCAATGTTATCATTTGAGACGGTATAACTAATGCAATATGAAGGGTTATAAGCATTGCAAGTTATTGTTAATGTAGTGTAGCTACAGAGTAGATATAGTTAGGGCAGTGTTTTCACAGTAATCCTTTTTTGTTTTGCATATCACTTTGCTGCTGTTTGATAAATATTCACAAAACTTTCTAAATAAAATGCTCTTTTTTGGTTTAGTTTCTGCGTGGAAAGTTTCAAGGTGATCCGTCAAGCGAGGGCTGAGAAAAGGAGGTGGGTCCCAAATTGCAAAATCCCCATGCATTTCCATAGGCTTTTTAAAGAAGCTTTAAGTAGTATTGCCACAAAAAATGCTTAATGGAATTACTTCAAATTTTGCAGGAAGCTAGATCTTGATCCAGAACGTGTGCTTTTAGTGATTTAATGTAATTCAGTAAGTAGTTTAGGAGATATTAAGCTCCAAAAATATTTGTATATATAAACAATTGGGATTGCGAGACTCTTGCAAATGTCCCTCAAACCCAATAAAAAAAAATAGAGCCTTTTGTTTAACCCAGGGGTCTTTTTACTCTTCGGCCAATTTGCTCCCACTGGAAGAAGGCTCTGGTTGGCTGCCAGGAGCATGAAGAAAAATCTTGCCAGCAGCCATTACAGGACTTGGGGACTTAGTACCCTGTCCTGCAATAAAAAAAATGAAAAAACACATAATGGGTCAGGGTGGGGATACGCTGCCTCATAGCCCTCGTGTTGGGGCCCCTGAGGGACTCCTCTGGGCCCAAAAATCCCACAGGACTCCCTCAGAATTGTGGGGAAAAATAAAATGTCAGCCTGCCATTTTTTCAACCAATCTTTGGGGAGGGGTACAAGATAGGACCCCCTCTTCCAAAGCCCATTTGTGGACCCTTGACACTGCATCTCCAGGATTAGATTTTACAAAAAGAGGAGTGGGTAGCGCCGCCCTGAGCCTTTACCATCCTGGGGTGCCCTATCCCCCCGGGTGACACATTTTATTTTCATGGGAGGGGGCACGTGGCCCCATGACCAGAGCCCTAATGATCCCTAGGGACCCAAACCCTTGATTTTTAGTGGGAGAGGCATGTGGCACACCAGTCTGTCTGTCCCATAAAGGTGGCTGATAACTCCCCTTTGTAATTCAGCATGGTTTAGGTCATTTGCGTTTGTGCAATGGCATCTTGGGTGCAGAAGGAATGCAGCCAGTCTATAGTGAAGTGTTGTCTCTGTTGATAGTGACAGATAATGCATACACTATGCACGCTTTTTCTTTTAAAGCATAGTTTTTCCCAATGTCAGATGGTAGCGAAAAACTTACTTTCCTCTTGTTATCAGGAATACTTTGTTTTTGTTGTGTTCATCGTTCATTGCATTTAGTCTCATATTGCTTCCCAAATGTCTTTGCTTTGTCTTATTTAATAGCTTGTTTCCCCTGCTGTGTCTGCATTCATGTGTTCTTATTGAGAGGTTTTACATGTTGTGTTTTTCACTGTTCCTAGTTCTATTGTTTGGTCAATTTTTCAGACATTTGTGCTATTTCTTGTGGGGTTTTTTATGGCTTTTTTTTGTATCCCTCTTCGCTTCCTTGTGAATTCAATGAAGGGCACTGTGTAGTCAAGAAAGGGTCACCCTGACCAACTTTCAATCAAGTTCAGGAATATGCTACACTCCCCTGACAATTGAATGCTTGGATCTTGCATGGATGAAATAAGTCTAATTTCAAAACTCCCAATTTGTCCTTAAACCTGCCAGAATCATGCAAATCCGAACGCATGTTATGATCTCTACATACTAAAAAGGGGAAATGGGGAATGGGATATGAGAACAATTAGTTCAATTTTCTCAGTGTTAATTCACCGTGGAATTTCTCAACTTGGACCTAATTCCTCTGTGGTAATCTGGCACCTAATTAATATACAAGAGAAACATTGTAATATTACATTCTTTGGAATCTCTTTTTATTTGCAACGTTTTTGAACAATATTGAGGTACGCCTTCTTAAACCTTAAAGTCCATTTACTGACAGATGAATTCCTTAATATCTTAATCCTGAAATAAAACAAATCTACTTCATAAATTTATCTAACTCAGTTAATACTGTTGATACAAATTTTTAACACAACCATATACTGCCTTGTCTGTCAACTAATTCAAAGATTACGTGAGCAGTTATTCAAAAGTCTTTACAAATTACAAACACAGTCTTGAACAGTTGTTCACCGAGAAACCAGTTTCTTCACAGGCCTCTGCATGGCAGGAATATGTCACAAATAATTAGATTGCACTATTTAAAGGCTGTCCTCATTCCTTCACGAAGGAGGAATGCACGTGTGCCCCCAGTATCCTCAGAATCCACAATAGATTATCGGCAGTTAAAAAAAATTCAGAAATGGAACATCCACAATCAAAAGGTTACCACAAGTGTCCAAGGGAAGTCTTGCCACCAGTTTAGAGAGAGTTTAAGGACTCTTTATCACTAGATCAAAATCAGAAAATGCCTCGGTCTCAGAGAAAACCTTGAGACTCCAAGCATGCGCACTAGCGTTTGTGTTCCTTAAATTGTCTGAATCCACTATGGCCCTCTCTTCTAGAAATTCTGGCTCCCATGGTAATAACAGTTGGTGCTCTAGCTTCTTAGAAATCATTGCAGGAAGTCCACTCCCTATGTCACGTCCTCAGTCAATGCATAATTGATATGTATGAACCTCTACTGCACACCAGTAAAAAGGCAAAAGAGCACATTCTACTGTTGCAAAGAGTTTCCAGGACCGGATAAGATTAAGAATTAGGGAAGGGCAGCTGTAGACCATAGGTTAGCTATTTAGGAGTAGAAGGAGAAATGTCACCTTTGTGATCTACATCCTGAAATAAAAATCATAATGCTTTCTTGCAGATACTCATTGTAATTTCATTAAGCATTGACACTCTCATTTGGATGTATGAAGAAATATGTATGATTTAAAAAACTCTCTATTTGGTTACATTTACCAGGGCAATTTAAACTAAATAACACACACATTGAACTAAAAGTTCAGAAGATAATCTGGAAATTTTAAAGGCTTCTTTCACAGCTTTAAGCAACAATGAAATTGACTTCTCCAGAAGTGTCAAATCTAACTATTTTATGGATTAAATCTTTGTATTACTATCAAGAAAAGTGGAGCAAGCATTTCAAACAGCAATTATCTTATGACCTCAACTGGGCAGGTTGCAAATACAAAAGCATAGTAACGACTAGGCTTTGGAGTGATTACTAGGAGCACTGTGAGAGAAGGGAAACCAGACAGAGGTTCACCTACAACCCCAGAGGGGCCGGCCATGTGAGGAGGCACTCCAATGGGCTACACCATGTGCAGTGATTCAATATGCCCAGTGAGGAAAAACAGCTCTACAATCTTCATAGTGCTGCACATGCAAGAAACCATAGCCTTGCTCTTAGATGTGAACACCAATGAATACAAATGATCTAACTGAGATAAACAAGATTCCCTCTCTAACCCACCCCCCACCCTCTCTCCTTCGGAGGATGTCCAAGTTGAAGTGATTGGCAGATAGGGAAACCATAATATTACAGGGAGCCACCCGAAGATGGGCTGTTTAGATCCTAATCCTAAGCCGGTGGCACTAGCTTGAGAATGCGTGGTTATGCCGGACACAAAAGTTCTCTGAATTCCTTAGACAGGATAGAAATGAACGGGGTCCATATTTCGGCGTAGGATTTGGGGTCAACGCTAGCTGGCAAGGACAATCGTTCCATTCCCAACAGCGCCCATAAGTGGTGGAGCTATTGCTGGTGGTCTGGGATTTTATCTGAACCCCAGTGTGCCAGGAGGAGCCTATTGGCAGCGTTAAGGGCCATAGCCATCTGTCAGCCCCTGATAGACCGTAGTAGATAGGTGAGGGCATTGGGAGACCCAAGAGTATGTACGCAGGAAGGCGTGGGATCTCTATTCGGAAAGACCTCATCTATGTCGTTCAGTACCTGTTCCCAGAACCTCGAGAGCCTAGGGCAGTTCTGCAGTAGATGTAAGAGTGACCCAGGGTTTCTACAGACTCTCCAGCACTGGCCATCGCATAGTGCATTCCGCTTTTGAATGCACATTTGGGTACAGTACCAATAGGTGGTGAGTTTGTAAGCTGTTTTGGTGTGGCCTATATTGAATGTAGTGTGATGAGCCCTGTAAAATATGTCCCCCCACTCTTTATCGGAGAGGTCCCGACCCAGTTCCACTTCCTATTGTTTTTGGCCATGCATACTTTGTGTATGTGGCGTTTTCGTAAGGAAGCGGTAAAGTTCTGAGATGAATTTCTTGTCATCAGATTTAAAAAACAACCATTTCTCAAAGGGCGTCACGGCCTGCTTGTGTTGGGGTGTACATTGGGGCCAAGTACCCAGTGGGTGAGCTAAGTGCGTGTGAATTTGTCTTGTTCCGACAGTGAGTATTGGGATTTGAGCTCGTCAAAGGCAATGAAGCCGTCAATATCGGAAAGCAACCCACCCTCTTACACCCACCAGACAGCCATCGTTGAGCTACTTGAGGAGACAGGCCCGGAGGGAAGTCCAGGTTGACAAACAAAGGGGTCAGCGGTGAGGGGAAGGACGAAAAGCCTGCCGAGTGCACCACCCTATCCCATACTTTGAACGTAGTGCTCATTACCAGAGATGAATATAGACCGCAGGATTTGTGTGCTCATGGAAGCCAGGCCTCCCTCCAAATATGTGCACCCACCACGGTTGGGTCCATAAAGACCCAGAGTTTTTCGGTCATAGGACGATTCCATTCCACCAGGAATCTAAGTTGAGCAGCTTGGAAGTACCATAGGACATTGGGGACCACCCTCAAGTTTTGTGCACTGCAGAAGTTCTTTCTGCAGTTGGGGTTTTGCCTCCCCCCCCCCAGATGAAGCGATCTATGTACTGCTGGGGCTGCCTTAGTTCTCCGGGAAGGGAGGAGAGCGGGAGCGCTTGGAAAATATATAGAGCACTCAAGAGTATGTTCATTTTAACTGTGGCAATCCTGCCCATCCAACACAATGGCAGCAGTCTCCAAAGTTCCAAGTTTTTATGAATTGTGGCTCCGAGGTTGGAGAAATTAGTCCGGACCGTTTTAGGAAGAAAATAATGTTGTCTGCATAAAGGCTGATAAGATGTTGGGCTGCACCGAACTTAATGCCCACCACCCTGGGTTCATCCCGCAACCTCTGGGCCAGGGGTTCGATGTATACTGTGAACAGAAGCTGGGAGACCGGGCAGCCCTGTTGAGTTTATCGCTCCACACACAGTCCCTCCAAGTTCACCCCGTTCACCCAAACTGACGCCCTGGGTGTGTTATGTATGCTCCACATCCAATTCAGGAACAGGTCTCCCAACCCAAAATGCTTAAGGGTTGCAAACAGATATAGCCAGTGAACCCTATCGAACGCCTTCTCCGCGTCCATCAGCAGCAGGAGAGCCTCTTCCCGGTACCAATTAACTTTGTCAATGAGGTGACACAAGCGATTGGTGTTGTCCCTGCATTGACGTGAGGGGATAAACCCTGCTTGATCGGGATCGATCAGGCCCAGCATCAATGGGTTAAGGCGATGTGCCAGAATACCGGGAAATAGTTTTGGGTCAATGTTGAGCAGGGAAATCGGGCGGTAGTAGCTGCACAGCTCGGATCTTTCCCCTGTTTCGGGATCACCAAGATAGACGCCTGCAGCATGGAATCGGTAAGTGATCTGCTCTCGGCAAAATAATGGAAGAGGCGGGTCAAGAGGGGGGCAAGCTCCACGCAGCAGGTTTTGTAAAAAGTTGCACCGAAAATGTCCAGGCCCGGGGCTTTCAGAGACTTTAATCTGGCAATTGCAGCAATCACCTCCTAAATTTTAATCGGTTGGTCGAGCGTGTCTGATTCCTGCGAGGGTAATGGAGTGACCGCAGCAGACCAGTGATAGGGAAGTGGATTAGGGGCCTACTGTTTGTATATAAATTTGTATAGAATGCCCGAAATTCTGTTGCTATACCTGTGGCATTGTGTACTATCCGTGTCTCAATAGCTTTGACTGTATTGGGATGTTCGGTGCTACAAAGGCAATGTGCTGGCATCCGGCCCCCTCTGTTAGTGCCCAAGTGGAATTTGTGTTTGAGGCAAAGCATGGCATATTCGGCTCTGTCGAGGTCAAGGCGTTTAAGTTGGAGCCAAGCCTGCTGTAGTTCGCGCCAAACTCGGGGGGCACCTGTACACTTGTGTATGGATTCAAGCTCTCACACAAGTTTCCCCAATTCCTCCCATTTGTCCTTTCTGATTTTGTTTTTGTTTACTGATTGCGCTATAAGAGCTCCCTCGGTGACTAACTTAAGAGCTTCCCAGACTAAAGACAGCGGGCCTCCCCTGTGTCGTTTAATTCCAGGTAGTCAGTGATCACTCGTCTATTTGAGGCTACTGTGTCAGCAGAGTGCATTAGGGTTTCGCGGAGGCGCAAGGAAGGTCGCTGGGAGGGTCTGGGGGGACATGAAAAGTGATCGTAAAGGCAGCGTGGTCGGAGAGGGAGCGGGGTTCAATGGAAGAATCTAACATGACTTCCCATGTCGCTGGGGAGGCTAGGAAATGATTTAGTCGTGCATAGGACCTGTGTGCTGCGGAAAAGAACGTATAGTCCCATTCCTCCGGATGCTGGAGTCGCCATACGTCATGCAAACCACAACCGGACAACCAAGCCCATCCCTCTGGTGTGAATGCCCTTGTTTGTCCAATCCCGCTGTGCCGAGTGCTCAAGCCCCCATCCATGACTAAATTAAAGTCCCCATCCACGAAAAGAGCCCGGTCTGGGGACTGGAGAACCCCGACTAGCGTCTCTGCTATAAAGTTTTCTTGATGGTCGTTGGGGGAGTAGAGCAAAGCCACGGTAAACTGGAACATTCCCAATTGCATCCGTTTAGCCAGAACACGGCCCTTTACTTCGAAGTAAGTACCTAGGGCTGACCCACGGAAGAGGTGAGAGAGTAGAACTGCCACCCCACCCTTCTTCCCCCTCCCAGACGACCCGTACTGCCTAGGAAATTTCTTGGAGTGCATTTTATGAGTGTGTTGAGCTACAAGGTGCGTTTCCTGGAGCAGGCAGATGTCGCTCTGTGAGTGTTCCAGGAGGGAGAGTATTGTTGCTTGTTTGCTGGGGTTATTAAGGCCTTTTACATTTATGCTAAGAAGTTTTACCCTCATAGAGTAGGATGCCCGGTGAGCCGAGCTGTAGTGGGATGTTGATCATTGAGTTGGCAGGGCAGTCCCTAGGGACCTAAAAGTAGAGGGGGAGACCTCAGCAGACTCATATAGCACTCTAATCCTATACCTATTTCCTTGGAAGGAGAGCCTCAGGACTTTACCCCAAACCCTGAACCACACATAAAAAATCATAACAAACCAACAGATCATAGAGACTTTTGTGATGAGAAAGTCTGGATCCAGTGGGACAGTCACTGCGATGGCAGCCATTTCCGCGCAGGTTAGAGCCGCGCCTCTGTCCCTGCTCTTGTGTCAGCCACCCATCTCGGAATGTGTATCACCTCCAGGGGGAGGTCTCCGTGATTTGGGGCTCACCTCCAGAGAGGGACCACAACACCTTCAAGCGCTCCTTAGCCATGACAGCTGGGTCTGGGTGGTGGGACGAGGATTTCGTGCTTCGCTTCGGACAGCGGATATTCTCTTTGAGAGTCTTCTCCTCCCTTGATGGTCGCTGGGGGAGAATCCGGAGGTGCAATCCTGAGGATCTTGTAGGCCTCCGAGACAGAGAGCAGCTGCATGAGTAGAAAATTCTCTGAGAGCGTAGATGGCTCATAATCGGGTGAAAATCCTTTCTCGTTAATAGTGTCGAAGCTGCAACGTCCTGGAATGGTTGGAGGGAGTGCCCATGGAATTGAAGCTTCTGATCCACCAGGGACGCCCTAAAGATCGCCTCATTTTATGTGAAGCTGTGGACGCAGACCAGGATGTCTGCAGGTGGACAGAGCAGGGCCCTGGGAGGGCCAACTCTGTGACATCTGCCCAACTTGATGGACCCAGAGGAGTTTTCCCCAGGACAGTAACATACATCTCATGCACGTAGCCCTCCAGATCTGTACCCTCGTTGCCTGTCGGGCCCCCCAATGCGGTTATTATTTCTACGAGACCTGTTTTCCAGGTCCTTGAAGAGGGCCTGTAGATCGAGCTGCTGGTCCTGTAGGCGGATGATCTCTTGTTGTAGGGGCCCAATTTCCAAGTCCCTAATCAGTGAGCCCGCCTCCACTGCCGCCACTCTCTCCCCACCTCATCAATGTCCTGGCGCGTTTCTCTGATCTCTGGTGCCAGGTCTTTTTTAATGGACTGGAGGTCTTCACGAAGGGAGGCGAAAAGAGCTTCTAGAAATTCCTGGGTTACCCCACCTTCTCCTGCTTCCACGCCTCCAGCCAACTTAGGCCCCTCCACAGGGGCGTTCGACTGACCTTTCAGCAGCATGTTCTTAACTGACCGGTCTTTCTTGGCCTTGGCGGTCACCATAGCTGTGTGCTGATGCTGTGAGGTGAGTTGCAAATGGAGGAGTGCGCCGAGAGAGGCTGTTGAGGGAAACAATCTCCCTGTATGTCCAGAGGCCCGGTGAACACTGCAGGCCTATAAAGGCAGGATGCCGGCTTAGGAAAGGTTCTCTTCTGATTCAGCAGGACAGCATGCGATGAGTCAGGAGGGCTTCACAGGTCCGCCCGCCAGGTGGCAGTAAATAGTAGGTGTGCGCCAAGAGCCCGCTAGGGCAGTTGCCAAGGGAGGGTGAAGTGGACCTTTTCCAGGGGTCCCTTTTGAGGCCGCAATCCAGGACGGGACCCAATGCAGGTGTTTTCCCGGTAGGCCCTTGAAGCACTGGGAAGTCACCGGGAGGCACTCGTTAGATTGTATGGACCTCACCAAGGCCCAGGTGGAATCTCCGGCACATGCTCTGGGTCACATGCAGCCAGCCGGTGAACAAAGGATGGGAGAGCCCAGGCACTGGGGGGGACAGAGGATCCCCAGGGCCTCTTGGGTAGGCTTCGACGCACAACCGCTGTGCAGAAGAACGGCAGACCCGGCCTGACCGCCCACAACCCGCGGGTGGCCGAGCAAGTAGCTCCAGGCAGGCTCCTCCACCACATATCACTAGAGGCACTGGAGTCTCAGCCACCATCACCACAGGGCAGCGGGGATCTGGGGCAGCAGTGGGAGGTTTGCACACTCACCCTGGGGCAGCAGCGGGAGGTTCACTCACTCACCCCAGGCTAGGCCAGCATCCCCGAAGCCCCCACAGTCCACTCTGCCTCCTCCAACGATGTACCGTAGGTGCAGCCCCTGGGTCAGCCGCTGTTGGTGATCCTACAGTACTGGGGCACAACCCCGGCTCACTTCTTCCCTCACCTCACCGCCGGTGTATGGGCAGCTGGAGGATGCTGGTTCTTGACCTCGCTGAGGAACCACGGCCAGACACGCCCCGGCAGAGCTCACCGGGAGGCCACTGTAGCTGCGCTCAGAGCCCATTAGGTAGGCCTCAGCGCTGCTCTCCACAATATGCACTGTAACTCGGCCTCTGCGCCCCATCCGGCCTCACTACCTGCACCGCCTGCCCTCCGGAGCAGCCAAGCCCCATATTAGCGCAGTGGGAACTGGGCAGGGAAGCTATTTCAGGTGCTTTTAGCTCGGCAGGGATGGAGCAGACATGTCCTCTCCTACCGCCATCTTGGACATACCCCAAAATCTAACTATTTAAATGGATAATTTTGGAAAGCTTATAAAATAGGGACAAATACCTATAGTTAGAAATCATACTGCAGGCCTGACTTTCCCAATCTGAGGTAATGCTGCTTTGTAAACGTTGTAAAGAGCAAGCTATCATTGAAAGTTCTTTAATTATGTACAAATTCCTAGATGGTTGAAAACATGTTATTCTGTTGCTTTACATGTTCTAAGTGGCTTTTCATTAGTGTTGTTCACCGATAGAAGAGTAAGAACTTGGATGGAAAGCTCACAAACATTCACATGATCTCATGTGCAGATAGAGAAAAACATTTTCAGAAAGGTTTCAGGTCCATGATAAAACTGCATACTTTACAGGCCTGAAACAAATACGTCATCAGCCATGAGGTAGGAATAATTTTGTTCTTAGGAAATATCTCTAGAAAAGAGATACCACGTTTGGGCTATAGCAAGAGCGCAGCTGGAAAGATTACAGGGCTTTATTTGGCTTTCAGCAGCATGATCATACTAAGTTTGTCGACATCTTCCCAAGGGCTTAGCTTTCTTATTACCACAAAGGGTTCTTGACTTTCCGGTGGTCGTGAGGGGGCCCACTGGACCTGAAACTGAGAGAGGGGATAATTCCTTGCTAATGTTACCTGAGTTCTGAATACAAGAAGGCTCTTGAACTGGGTATGTCTGAGCTTTTGGCTCCTAGGACATTACCAGGAGGCCCAGAATTGCCCCTGTCAGTTCTATCTGCCATAAAGGAGAGATAAATATAACCCTGTACCACACTAAAAATCAAAGGCTCTTACATTGTGCACTAAATATTAAGTACAAAATGTGTCTTATCAAAGCAGCAGGAGAATTACAATCTTCTCTAGAATAGGAGACACCTCAATCACAATAGAAAAGAATCCTATTAATAAATCACAATATCAGTTTAACTTGACTTGCTAGACAGGAACAGTCATTTTGTTTTTATTTAATATCTTAGTAGCTCTAGCATTCAGAGATAGAGGCCTGTGGATCTTGAGAGGTGTTAATTAACAGATTTTGTAGCATCCTTGACCAAAATAGGAGCAATTGGGAGAAAAACTCCCTTTCATCAATCTATGAACTCGCACAAACTCAACAAGTCTGCTAAAATATAAGGCCCAGAAACTATCTCAATAAATAAATTGAACTTAAGCTGTGATACATTATTTGTATTTGTAAACCGCACTATTACCTGCAAGGGAATCCTGGCACTGAGTAGGTGTGTGTGCCTAGCCCTGCCTATAGTAGGCTGCGTAATAGAAAAGCCAGGTTTTCAGCTCCTTGTGGAATTCAAGAAGAGAGGTGGAGAGTCTGATGTGGAGTGGGAAGTCGTTCCATGCTTTAGGAGTGATGTATGAGAACACCAATTTCCTTGACCTGGTTCTGTGTAAGCTGGGATGTGTGAGAGTAGGTGTCTGGGTGGTTGGTGGAAGGAGATGCGACTTTTCACGTAGATTGGACCTAAGTTGTGTTGTGCCTTGAATATGCGTGTGAGGAGTTTGAAATGAGCATTTGTGTGTCGGGAGCCACTGAAACTCCTTGAGATGTGGTGTGATGTGAGTTCTGTGTGGGAAGTTGAGGATGAGACTGGCTGCCATGCTTTGGGTGGCTTGCAGTCTTCTATTGAGTTGCTTGGTTATCCGGCCTTAGAGGGTGTTCCTACAGTCCAAATTGCTGGTGGCTAGTGCATGAGTGATATTTTTTCTAGTGTTGCTTTTTCCAAAAGTCTTCTCACGTTAATGTCAGTTCAAAATCTGAAAAATGTATAATCCCATAAAAGGTTTAAGATTTCACAAGTGTATTTGTTTTCAATTCAGTTTCTGCAATATTTATTTAATGATCGATCTAATTTGAGAACTGAGATATGCCTGTCTAGCTGAAAATTTTCATTTGAAGGTTTTGTTTTAGACTAGCGCGTTCTGTAATTGATGCAATGTGACTCAGACTATTGCAACAATATGTTTATAGGGTCAATGTTTTAGTAAAATGATCATGTCCTACTTATAGGTTCAGGTTAGAAGCGCAAAGCCTATGTTCATGATGAGAAAAAGATTTGGCTTCTAAATCAAAGTAATCGTGTTTGTTTCTTGTGGCTTTAGGCAAGGAGGACTAAAGTTTATTTGACACGTTTCTTGGTTTCCAGAAATGTGCAGGATTGTGCAATTTTTGGTTTACTGCTTCATTCTTATCAAGAGGTCCAAATAGTGAAGGTAAAACAAATATAAAATAATTCTGATGAGAACTAGGTCAGGTGTAAAAATGACAAAAGAGTGTATAATCTTTTGTCACATACCTTCATTAATCTCCAAACTAAGGAGCCAATTAGAATGTGGGGTGGATCGCTACCGCCCACATGGCGGTGGCGATTTGCCCGACATTCTCTCCCGCCCGCATGCCATTTTCCCCCTGCCATATTACTATGGCGGGGGGACCCCGGCGGAAGGAAAGACCGTCTGCCAATTTTCCGCCCAGTCGATGAGTCGACCGGGCGGAAAAGCTTTCAATATGGTGGCAGTGTCTGTTAGACACCGCCATCCATATCAGGATGCATGCCACGGAAAGGCAGCGGTCTTTTACAATGGGGGCCTGTAGCGGGGGGTGGGGGGTACACATGAGGGGTACCTATGGTACCCCCCTGCATTGTCATGGACTTGGTAGCAGGCACCTCGCGGTGCCTGTCACCTTGTGCATGACAATGCACGCAGTGCATTCCCAGCATTGTGGCAGGTGGTGCTGTGAGCACGGCCCGCCACAATGCTGGAAATGGAGGATGCCTCCGCCACAGTTGCGGTGGCATACTAATCGCCGTTGCTGGACCGCCACACCACTGGTGGTCGGTCCCAGCACCGTTAGGTTTGCGGGCGGACGAAAGTCCGCCCGCCATCCTAATGGCTCCTTAAGTATGACTTGTTATTTCCCTCCATTCTCTTTTTCTTTCACTTTATTGTTTCTGTTCTCTTGTCCACCACTTCTTTCTGTGCCTATTACCTAATATTCTCTTTTATTTTACTAGCTATTTTCTCTCCTCTTTCCTGTCTTTTTGTTTCCTTTCCAAGAGTTACAAGCCAATATGCACATGAAAGCTCATTTACATGGTTAACACATTCAGAGTGGATACTGATTGGGTCCCATCGCCTATATCTTTACATAATCCTTTGTAAGTGTCTCATTTAGAGTTTCACAAACCAGTTACAGTCACGAACTTTACAGATATCCCTTTTGCTTTATTGCAAGTACATTATATCCTATGGCCCTTGCAGTAAGATGGACGGGATACCTGCCACATTTGTGATGAGGTACCTGTCCGCTAAACCCTAAATCAGGTCCTATGTTCCTATGCCTTCTGTATGTAGAATAACCTTGCTTCTTAGAAGAAACAGTGGGTCTTGAGTCTGAGAAATGCATTGGTTTTATCTTCACATAGGACTATGAGTCATGGCTTCCTCTTTAGAACAAGGCTCTCATCCCAAAGGCCCCTACTTTGGGTGCTAGTCCCTACACTGCTACATTTCTGGTTAATTTTCCCTCATTAGGTGAGTCATGAATCACACAGCTTAGCTACAGCAGGGTTCAATGGCAGACCAGGGAATGGGCTCACATAAACATATTGATGTGTAATGAGTGCCGCTGAAGAAAATGCAGGTATGAAGATGGAGCAATGATGCATTGTAATGTTGTGAATTCGAAGGCGTGGCAATGACTCCTCTCAGTATAGCAGACTCAGGGTAATAAGTGATAGTTCAAAACAATCTCCAGAGTAATCTCAAAAGGTGCATTATTGCAGAGTCAGGAAGTGAAGCAGACTCTCCCAGCATGGTAGCAAACATTTGGAGTGGAACATCGTTAGGAAAGGAGTCTGCTAGAACGGGCATGACCACCTGTCAAAATGTCTTTTATTTGATTTCATTTAAGCTACACGCTCCAGGCACTAGCAGCAACAATAATCCATTGCATTACTTATTTATTATGCAATATTATGGGGAGGCAGACAATTCATTATGTATCTGCTTTCATTGTTGTCTTAATGAAAAGGTATATAGTACTATTAGCTTTTCAGTTTAAACAACACATGACCCAAGAGCCTTTAGTACCTTCTCACAAATCCATAAAATCTCACTGTATTTTACTCACAGCCCTGCACTATACTCCTACCCCCACACACTACCAATTTCCAATTATCACTCCAGACCCTGTGGCTTGTTCCTTATAACACATGTCACCTCCAATTTCTGGTCCACAAAAGATCCACCCTAATCGTCCATTGATGAACAGCTGTAACGATGTAACATAGAATGTGAATGGGAAACATCCTTTACAACAAAACTTTTCCCACGCAGTACCTTTACAACACAGGAATTACAACGCAAGTAGTTACAACGACTTGCGCTGGAGGGCGCTGTAGGATAGGGAATAGTTTAATTTACTATCCAAAACCTTCCCTACTATCCACGGGGACTGGAGTTGGAATAGTAAATTAAACTATTCACTATCCAGTGCCCCCCAACGCAAGTCGTTGTAACGACTTGCGTTGTAAAACCTGCATTGTAAAGGCATGCGTGGAAAAAGCATGCGTTGTAACGACATACATCCAATGTGAATACACTTATGCGCTGGTCCCATGAAGCATACTACTCTGAGGCTCACAAACATGCATGTCTTCAGGAGCAGAAGATGATGGAAAGATGCGCAGGGTGTGGGCATTGAATGGACTAGTCCTGGCCCCTTGATATACCGCTGTAAAGCAAATTGTTGTCTAGAGATTTTCATTTTTGACTTTTGTTTTTGTATCATTCGAGAAGTAATTTAGAATGGGTAAGCATTGATAATCCAGGCCAAATTTTTCTGGACAACATTTGTAAATGGCGGATATGTTGCAGTGATGATGTAATATTTCAAGAACCATGAGACCTATATACTTCACTTTGGTGTCAAAACATAGGTTTTGGGGGTCAATTAGTCTTACAGAGACAGAAAATAATTTCTCAGAGCAACCCTTCCTCAATTTTTCCATATCTGCTACATTAAGATCTGTACAGACAGAGACCCACACATGTACCTCCAGGAAGGGCCTATATCTGAATCAAACTGCATGGGAGAACAGCCAGGTTTTCAGATATTTTCTGAAACTGGACAGGTTAGACTGAGCTCTAAGCTGGTAGGGTAAATTATTCCACAATCGATATGTGAAGTGGATAAGGCTCCTTCCACCCCAGCATTCTCTTCTGATTTTAAAGACACTGATTGTCCTAGAGTTTGCCAAGCGAAGGGTTCTTCTGGGGGAGTACAAGAAGAGCTTTCAAATATGCTGGACCATTGACATACATAGTTATATGTGCCATTCATAAGGCCTTGAACATCACTCTTTCTCTCACAGGGAGCATTGGAGTTCAACTAGGGTCTCCAAGACTGGCTTGAATGTAGAAATGTTCTTCAACAGCCATGATGCCGCATATTGTAGGCCTTGAGGTTTTTTGAAAGAGACAGGGTGACTGCCCAATTATAGGGCATTGAAATAGTCCAACCTAGATAGGACTAAAGCAGGGATCACAGATTTCTGCATTTAGGGGCCTATTAGGATTGCGGTTTTTCCGCATCCTCCGGGCCGGCGGAAGTCACCGCCGGCCCAGAGGATGCGGAAAAACGGCAGCGGACCCACCAGAGACCCACCGCCACATTAGGATGGCTGGTAGGTCCTGTTTTCTGTCCGCAGCAATTCCGCCGCGGTTGGCTTACAACCGGGGCGGAAAAGCTCTAATATGGTGGAGGTGTCTCTCAGACACCATCCACCATATTAGGAAATGCTTGAGAAGATGCTTTTCCGCGGCGGATTTTCCGCCGTGGAAAAGCATGTTGAACTTCACTGTGGGGGCCCGTTGCGGGGCCCCTAGGTGAAGGGGGGGTGGGGGGTGCACATGGGGGGTACCTATGGTACCCCCCTGCATTTGTATGCAGAGATCGGCAGGCACCGCACGGTGCCTGCCGCTTTCTGCATACAAAAGCAAAGTATGCATTTTTTACATCGCGGCGGGTGCAGCTTGAAGCTGCACCCGCCGCAATGTTAAGGATAGAGGATGTGACCGCCACCCTGGCGGTCACATCCTAATCTTCACGGTGGGAACGCCGCTGCCCATGCGGACGTTCCCCCCTACTCTATGGTGGCGGACGGACTCAGGTCTGTCCGCCATCACAATCGGCCCCTTAGTATGGAATAAAAGGGATAACTTTCTTTAAAATGTGCAGCAGAAAATAGGAAGAGGAAGTACACTTATTGATTTGTGCATTAAAAGAAAGACTGGGGTCAAAGATAATTCCTAGATTCCTGACCGATGAAGCTGGGATAGGCAGAGGGACAAACATATGAGGCCTCCAGGATTGGCCCCAAAAGTTGTGTCCTTGCCGAACAAAAGACCGCCAGGTTTGTCTGAATTTAGCATAAGAGCGTCATTGTTCATCAATTCTATGACTGCACCCATGCAGTTGTGAAAGCAGTATGCTGACTCGCCAACATCATTCGAGATGGACACAACAATTTGAGTGTCATCAGCACAGGCACTTGGGGCAAGTCCAAAAGAATGGATCAACCTACGCCTGACAACTTCCCCCCCCTACGCTGCCGATAGGCCAACCACCGTGACCTGGAATCCCACTACCGTCAAACTCACCACAACCACCATGCAGAAAACCCACTCAGGAGCCCCAACAAACCCCTGCCCACCGCACATATTCCACTGTGCCACTGCCACCATCGCACCCAAACTGGGACGGACCATTAACTCCTCCCTCATATCCGGCATCTTTCCAAATGACTGGAAACAGGCGGAGGTTAAACCCCTCCTTAAGAAACTCACGGCCGACCCAACGGACCTGAACAACTACTGGCCCATCTCTCTCCTCCCTTTCGCGGCAAAAGTCACTGAGCGACTCGTGAAGGCCCAGCTGACAACCTTCATCGAAGATAACTCCATCCTAAACGCCTCAGAGTCTGGATTCCATAGCAACTACGGCACCAAGACCACTCTCCTCGCCGACACCGACGACATCCGCTTGCTACTCGACCAAGGACACACTGCAGCCCTCATTCTCCTAGACCTCTCTGCAGCCTTCGACACTGTCTCTCATCGCACCCTTGCAACCAAACTTCATGACTCAGGGATACAAGGAACTGTCCTCAACTGGATCCGATCCTTTCTCTCTGGCAGAACTCAGAGTATCAGACTCCCTCCCTTCCTCTCCGAACCCACCTCTCAGCCCCACACTCTTCATCGTCTACATGGCCCCCCTCGCCTCCATCGTCAGACAGCTTGGGCTCAGCATTCTATCCTACGCCTACGACACCCAGCTCATTCTCTCACTCACAAAGTATCCCAAAGACACCAGACTGCTTCCAGGAAGGAATGAGGAACGTGGCAGCCTGAATGAAAGGCAGCTGCTTGAAGCTCAACTCAGGCAAGACCAAGGTCCTCATCCTTGGATCCTGCAACTCCGCCTGGGACAACACCTGGTGGCCCTCCGCCCTCGGGAATCCACCCACACCCACTAACCACGCACGCAACCTCGGCATCATCCTCGACTCCTCCCTCTCCATGAACCGCCATATCAAGGTGGTCGCCTCCACCAGCTTCAACTGCCTGTGCATCCTCTGCAAAACCTTCAAGTGGATCCCTCCCGACTGTAGAAAGACTGTCAACCACGAATTCATAACCAGCAGACTGAACTACGGCAATGCCCTGTACGCCGTAATCAAAACCCTACTACACAGACTCCAGACCATTCAGAACGCCGCTTCCAGACTCATCCTCAGAACACTGCATCATAAACACATGACCCAGCACCTGCGAGACCTCCACTGGCTCCCCATCGAGAAAAGGGTCACCTTCAAACTCCTCACCCACGCCTACAAATCCATCTACGACATCAGAACCAAATACCTCAATGAGAGAGTATTCTTCCACGTACCCAAGAGGAACCTCGGCTCCGCCGACTTCGCACTGGCAGAAGTCCCCCGCCTCCGCAGAAACAGAACGGGTGGGAGAGCTTTCTTCTACATCGCAGCCAAGACCTGGAACGAGGTCCCCGTGAACATCAGATGCTCCCCAACCCTGCCCACATTCAGTAAGGGCCTCAAGACCTGGCTCTTCGACTGATCCGGAGCTGTCCCTCCCCAGTGCCTTGAGACTCTCACGGGTGAGTAGTGCGCTATATAAACCACTGATTGATTGATTGATTGACCTCGTTAGAGGGGCCAAATAAATATTAATAAGTGTAGGGCTCAGTGATGATCCCTGGGGAGCACCACAAAGCAGTGAGAATGGTTTAGATAAAAAGTCCCACAGGATGACTGACTGCTCTCTATCTGTGAGAAATTACTACAGTAGATTAAGAGCCGGGCCTCCATTTCCGATTTTTCCCGTGAATGACATTTGTGGCACCTGATGCTGAAACTGCAGCCATGTCATTTGTGTTTAGTTTGACATGTATTTCCTCCTCTTTGTGTTTGAAGCATTCCGCTAATTTGTCACAAAAAAGTTGACATGAGAGCACTGTGCAGCTAGATGATACACAAGACAGGACCTGAACTGCCTTGAAAAGTTCACTAGGAGAGTTTTTTGCTGGCTGAATTTTTTCCTAAAATTATTTAGTTTTTTCAATAACAATCTTTTTTTGTATTTATCAATAAACTGATTGTAGCTGGCATTTACCTAATTTAACAGAGTTTCAGCTCACGAGAAAATCAAGTTTCAAACTATATTAGTGAGTGGAAATACTGGGTCTGAAGCAGGTATACCACACACAATATCTAACATTAACATTTCAATGTTCAAACTTTCTTCATGCTAAAGATTTCCTTTACTTTTCAGATTCCAACTTTCCAAGACTAAAGCCTAGTTGTGCCACCTAGAACATGACAAGACCTCTGTCCCTGTTTCTCTCTCTTGTCCTATTCCCATTTTCCCAGGCCTACTGCAGATCCCAGAAATAGTAGTGTGAGCTTTGTTGTGGTTTTAGCTAAATGTTGAAACCACCATGGCTTCAGTCAGAGCCAGAGTTCGAGATTATTTCCCCCTGACAACAGTCTTCCACTGGTGCTTAATGCCTTACAACCAGAAAATCCAGCAGCTATTCTCCCTTGTGCTTCGATGTTCTCAAAGTTCTAATCACCACATATACATCACATTCGCAAAATATCCATTCACACTGATCAGCCACCCCAACCCTGTCCTGCTCTTCTATACCACCCAACAATTAATCAACTGGTATCCTATTTGTTCATGCAGCTCCTCATATCCACAAGCCTAGAACGTCAATTCACCAAAGCTCCGCGAAAGCATAAAAGCACATTATTAACCAATTAACAGGTAAAGAAATCATAAGGTTACCACTCTGCATTCATGGCTCAGTGCTGAGTGTAACTAGATATTCAATGCTATGTAATGAGCTAACAATGTGTACAGTGTTCCTACCAGCATACAAGAAACATTTGAGAGACCACCACACATAGTTTATGCATCCAATAAAACAAAGGTATACTGCACAGGTGAGGAGCACTGTGTTCTCTACCACATTAACCTCTATGATAGACTAAATTGGGTTTTCATCAGAACATATTGAACACTGCTCATACATCCACCACTTCACAAACATGCCCTATATTTATGTGTCAATGTGTTCACAATGACACCGACCTTCTCGACATTCCACCCATTGATCTATAGTAGAGCACAATTGAGAGACTCAATCCACCTATCCAGCACAGTCAAGGTCAAGGTCGGTCGGTCGATAGATGTCTATCATGGTTCGTTAGCAAGACTCAATATGTTTAGTTGATGCACTTTCCTTCTTCAGCACTCATGCCACATATCTTGGAAGGACCCTAATCAGTTTGGTAAGACCGTTGTCCAGCCACCCATTTGTGGTAAATAAATTATTTACACTATCATAATTTCTATAGGTATTAAAAAGGTCAAGTATAAATGAGGCGCAGAGTCCGTGGTGTTAGAGTCAATGGGCTTTATTGCATTAACTCGAGTTAAGGTAGAGCTCCTCCACCAAGCGGGCTCAGGAGTGGTCTGCGAGTTTATTCACAGAGTACAATACTTATACATTTCTTTGCATGCATAGGGAGGAGCCCTCCTGAGCAATCTTAAAAAGCAGAACAAGTTAACCGGTACTGGCTGGCTGAGTCATGGGTGGATGTGTGTATGTAATCTTAGACCGTTGGCGTGGTCGGCCAGTTCCTTCCTGTCCGTTCATTGTGTAGCGGCCTTGGGGGTTTTCCTTGATGTGGGTTCGGCTTATCTCTTAGTAAAAGACAGGAAGGTTGGGCCTTATCTTTGCAGAAGTGTTCGGTTTCACCTCCTGCTCGAGGCCGGAATGCAGTTTGTTTAGTCAGCAGGCAGCCCTTTCCCAATACTGTTTTGACATCGGGGCAGGGTCATTTCTGGGAACCGGCTTGACCGCAAATACGCAGTGTGCAATCAAGAAATGCAACGTGTGTTTTTCGGATAATGGCATCATAAACTCGAGGCAGGGAAAATGGCGCAGAAAAGGACGCAAACACAAAGAGAAATGGCAAACTAGATGGGGTAAGCGAGGGGACACAATGGACATAGTAATATTTATTTTTCCTCATTCCCTCCTTGTCCCCTAGCGTACCCTTCATGATATTTCGATGTTCATGATGTTGTCAATGTGTGCTTGCAACATCATCCTTTCATTCTTTTTGCTCTGCACGTGTGAGCGAGGAACGCAGGTGGTAGTGAACAGACCACAGATGGCCGGGCCGCATTGGATGCAGAGACAACAGCTGAGGATGATAAGCAGTATTAACCCTACGACAGTCAACACTTTCCATCCCCATGTTGATATTAATCCCCATAACCAACCGGTGAGGGACCACTCTCCTTTATCCATGTCTAGCTGACTCAATATCTTGTGTAGCTTGGCAATGGCTTGATACACCGTGGGGGCGTTATCTGGAATAAACACACAGCAACTTGTGGCTATCAATCGGCATACACCACCACGGTCAGCCAGAATGATGTCTAGAACCATGCAATTTTGTAAAGTCATTAGTCTGTCCGCGGCCACCTCGGCCGTGATGTTGGAAAGGGCACCCGCGGTGTTATCTATTGTATTTTGCACCACTCGTGTGAGGTGGCGGATGTTCCTTCTGTTTACTATTGGGCCCCAAAATGGAATGACTCCGGCAAAGAAGTCTTCCGCCTCCTGCCCTGCTGTATCTTCTGCATCTATGACCCCCCTTCGCCGTCTGTTGAGGACAGTCAGAGGGTCAATTTCATGATAGTCTGCAGGGGCAGTGTAGGTGGGAGGGAGGAGGAATGCGATGTAGCAGCTACCACTCCACCCGGCAGGCAACCATACATACGCTTTTTCACCACAGATAAAGTAGGAGTTTGGAGAGTTCACCAGACGCGGGGACATGGCAGTATTTAACTTCCTATGCACCTGGCAAGAACTTTCCCCCACGCGTTTGTCTCCAGTGCCCTGGATCCACAAAAACCCCCGCCGTGGTACAACCCAAATGGACGGGGCAGTTAGGGGTCTATTATTCTTCTTCATTCCAGTAAAGATGATGGTACCGCTATTATTAACGGTTATCATTTCTTCCTTTTCTTCGGCCGACAGGGTGTCGGAAAGACTTTTGTTCTTATCAGTATAACAGAAGGGAATTGTTCTTTTTCCATCTGGTGAATCATTACGCCAGACCTTTCTAATGTAGGAACTCATTACTTGATCCGGTACCCTACCAGCCTGGTGGCCCATTTGCAACATCAACTTCCAAGTGAAACAAGAACCAGTCATGGAAAAGGGGAGCATCAGTAGTGGTACTCCCTTAGAAATAGAATGGGGCATTAGACCACATACCCAACAATTAGTGACGTTGGTGGACGACTGATGCTGGTGTAGCATAGAGAGAAAGGTATTGTTGCGGAATTCTAAACGTCTATGCTTTAGGTGAGGCGGCAGTTCTTCGTGTGTGTGTGCTGTGGTGGCATTACGTGAAGTAGCGGGTGGATAGAAAGCATGCAAAATCCAGCCAATACCTGTTACTATAATACACATAAAAACCGTAATATTCAGGGACCCTATACATCTGCTGCATAATATCTTGCAGTACTTCTCTTTCATTTTGATCTTTTTTTCTTTGCTGTTCAATATTTCTTTTAATGTGAGAAACTTATTGGCATATTATCAATATATATATACAATATTTCTTTTAAGTCAGACATCATGTTCAACCGCTTCACCACCGGGTGGACTTAATTGATCAAACGTTGACTGACTTGTTAGATCTTAGTTTGGCAGTGTACTTTTGCTGGGGGGTAATTTCAAGCAAGGGTGGCTCGCAGTCTATATTGTCTTTATTTTTGGCAAGTGTTCCAGTATCTCCGAAATACTTCTTACAGTGGCTAGCATAAAGCCAACCCTTTCTTCCTTCGACGGCCGTCCTTGTGGTGAGCAAGACCAACTTCGGCTCCTTCCACCGGGGTTCCAGAGGGCTTGTCCTGTCAAAGTTCCTCACTAGCACCCAGTCCCCTGGGGCTATGGCATGGTCCTTGACCTGAGTATTGTCAGGGAAGGCAGCGGCAACCTGCGAACGACAAGAGAGCAGTGCAGACATCAAGGAAGCCAGATAATCTGTAAGCATAGTACTGTCAACATCAGTTATCTTTTTAGGCATCGGCGTACCCCACATGTTTGGCGGTCTACCAAAGACCACCTCATACGGTGATAGGCCTGTTCTGGAATGTGGCACCATACGCTTGTAGAAGATGGCAACCGGTAAGGCTACCATCCAATCCACGCCCTTTTCTGCACAGATCTTTGCTAGTTTCGTCTTTAGTGTCTGGTTATGTCTTTCTACCAGACCTGCTGCTTGGGGATGCCTCACACAGTGGAACTTCCAGGTATATCCCAGAAGAAGGGACACCTGTTTCATGATTTCAGAGGAGAAAGGCTGGCCATTGTCTGAGTAAATGACACGTGGTAACCCGTATCTCGGAAAGAATTCTCTTACCAACTGTTTGGCAGTTGTTACTGCAGTATAATCTGGGACGGGATAAGCTTCTGTCCATCTGGTTAGGGCACACACCACTACCAGGACGTACTTGTAGCCTCTGCATCTGTCCATTTGGATATAATCCATCTGGAGAACCTCGAAAGGGTGATCAGGGGGATGAAATCCACCTTGATCCACCAAGGTGCCTTTTCCTGGATTGAACTGACAACATATCATGCATGTCTTTACTTTCTGTTTTGCTGCTGCTCGTAAGTTCTTATTAAACCAGATATTCTGAAGGCTGTCCAACATTCCCTTCTCTCCCAAATGAGCTGGGCTATGTGCTGTATCTATTATCACCGGTACCATAGAATCAGGGAGAAACCATGTGGTTTTGCCTTTAGTCATCCATCCCTGGTCAGTCTGGACCCCTCCTTGTTCAGTCCATTTCTTTATTTCATCTGGAGTTGCATGGGTCTGTATGTCATGTACATCTTTGGAGGGATCCCTGACTGCCATAGTTGTAGTCAGTAATGATACCTGCAAGTTGGTTGTATCAATTGGAGTCTGAGCTGTCTGTTTAGCAGTTCGGTCTGCCAGATCATTACCTTGGGAAATGGCATCTGTGGCTTTGGTGTGCGCTTTGCATTTCAGGATAGCTATGGCTGCAGGTAGGTGTATTGCTTCTAAAAGGGCCTGTATGAGAGGGCCATGCTGTATCTTGTCCCCGTGTGAGGTCAAGAAACCTCTTTCTCTCCATAACACTCCGAAATCATGGACTACACCAAATGCGTACTGTGAATCTGTGTAGATGTTGACCCTTGACTGTTTCGCTCATTTACAAGCTTGCGTCAAAGCAATGAGTTCTGCTGCTTGCGCTGACAGGATATCTATTCTTTGTGTCTCTATGATCTCACGGTCAGTGGTTACGGCATATGCTGCCACTGATCCTCCCACCCCTGTTCTCATGCATGATCCATCTACATAAAACGTTATGTCAGGATCTGGGAGTGCAACATCTGTCAGATCTTGTCTTGGCTTCGTTACTACATTTATTACTTCCACACAATCATGGGGTGAGGTGTCATCTGCACTGGAAGGTAAAAGAGTGGCAGGATTGAGTATGTTGCATCTTCTGATCTCTATGTGGGGTTGGAACAGTGTCAGCTCGTATCCTGTCAATCTTGCTACAGTCAGGTGTTGCGTCTGTGTCCTATTCAGGAGAACTTCTACTAAATGTGGTACTTGTACTGTCAGAGGGTGTCCTAGCACTATCGGGTCACTTTGTCTTATGGCCAATGCTGTGGCCGCAACAGATTTCAAGCATGCGGGCAGGGCCTGTGCTACTGGGTCCAGTGTACTAGAGAAATAAGCACAGGGCCTGTGTTTTCCTGCTCGCTCTTGTGTGAGGACAGATAATGCTGTTCCTTCCCTTTCCTTCCTGTTACGAATAGGGTGAAGTGCTTATTGTAATCAGGGGTTGCTAAAACTGGTGCTTGACATAAGGCCAATTTTAGTTCCTCAAATGCTAGGGTATGCTCTGATGTCCAAGGGAGGACAGTAGAAGTAGCTGCCTCCAATGTAGTCAACTGTATAACTGGTTTGACTATGTGGGCGTACTGAGGGATCCATTGCCTGCAATAGGAGGTAAGGCCGATGAACGCACGTACTTCCTTTTGTGTCTTGGGTTGTGAAAGGTTGGAAATCAATTGGATTCGTTCTTGTGTCAGCTGTCTACCCTCCTTGGACAGCAAGTGCCCTATGTAAGCCACTTGCTGTTCACGGAACTGCAACTTTGAAGTGGACACTTTGTGCCCCTTGTCTGCCAGAAAGTGTAGGACTGTGAGGGAAGCCTTTTCGCAGTCAGTTTCTGATCTTGCTGTGATGAGAATGTCATCCACGTACTGTATTAATGCTGTGTTGGTAGGCATACTAATACTGTCAAGTTGTCTCTTCAATGCCTGACTATAAACGCTTGGGGTTTCTGTATAGCCTTGAGGTGCTCTCGTGAATCTGAAGCTTCGACCTTTTAGACTGAATCCAAAAAGGTATTGACTGTCAGGATGTATAGGAATACTGAAGAATGCATTCTTCAGGTCAATGACCGTAAGAATGTTGCTTCAGAATCAATAGCAGTCAATAGTGAGGAAATGTCTGGGACCACTGGGTATTGTGGGACCACGCATTTGTTCAGCTCTCGAAGGTCAACTACTAGTCTGTAAACTGGTGGTGCCTGAGGGTCTGTGCCTTTAAGAACAGGAAGGACGGGTGAGTTACACACATTCAAATCTGTCTGAATGAGAGGTGTGGCGCCGCGGCCAGGGCGACTGACGCTGGAATCTGGGGATCAGGGTTCGATCCCCGGCTCCGGCTGCAGGTTAGCCCAGCACCATGTGACTCTGGGCAATAGCTCGCTTAATCTTCCCGACGGCCCCCAGCGCCTAGAGACCCTTACGGGTGATTGTGCGCTTAACAAATGTGGATTATTATTATTATTATTATTATCTTCACCACCACCCCTTGTTCAATGAGTTCTTGAATCATTTTTAATAAGGCCGTTTCGGCCTCAGGTGGGATCCTGTACTGTCGTATTCGGGGTAGGACTACTCCTGCTTTGAGAGTGACCTCGTGTGGTGTAATGTTCACGTAACCTACGTCAGTCGAACCTTGTGCCCATAGATACTGTGGGACGTTCTGAAGTCTGGGATCAAAATCTTTAACTGCGAAATGTCCTTTGAAATCACGCAAAAAACAGTCTTACTCCTTCTGGTGAGCAACAGATAACTGCTCCCAGTTCCTTTAGGGTCTTTATACCGAGAACATTTTCTGGACATGTTTTAGTGAGTAGTAGGTCTGTGGTGCGTGTCAGTGGACCCACCTCAATGGAGATTGGTTCTGGTACTTTGTTAATAATCGACTTTCCAGAAAATCCCAGGGATATATTCTGTGAGCCCGAGAGAGGTGCCCCTGGGACCTCGTCATGACTGATGGTAGTCCTGCTCGACCCTGTGTCAATCAGAAACTTTCTATCTTGTCCCAGCAAACGAACATGTACATAGGGACCCTCTTGGTCCACAGGAACTGGGATAAGGGGCAAGCCATCTTCCCTCTCGAGGCTGTTTCATGAAAAGGGTGGGTATTCTGGGTAGTCTGACTGTGTGTACTGATACATTTGTTGTACAGCAGCAGCGGGCGCCTGGACCCTCTGCGGCGCGGAGGCTTGTGTCTGTTGAGTGTTACTCTGTCTGGGTGTATAGGGCCTTTCTTTCGTTTTACCTGTAGCTATATTGTGCTTCAGGACGGGGCACTCTCTTACAAAGTGGCCCTGTTGTTTACAGTAATTGCATGTCCCTTTATTAGGAGCGGTGCTATTCTTTGTAGTATTCACAGGCGCTGATTGTGCAACCAATACTTTCATTTTGGTATCCTTTAGGCGTTTCTTCTCCTGCTCTTGTTCTTCCCTTATTCTGTTCTGGTGGTATTGCAGCATTTGCAACATTTGTGAGGGGCTATTTGCTTGCCAAGTACTCTCAACCTTCAGCACTCTATTCCTAATTTGAGGAAGAGCGTTGTCTACCAGTTTGGTTACGAAAAGGTGGGGATATGCCTCACTACCGGGGGCTAAACCACTGGTGACAGCGAAGCATTTCTCTAGCCTAGTGTAGTAATCGCTCGTGTCTTCCTCTGGTTTCTGTTTACATGCTGAAATTGCATCCCAATCTTCCTTTTTAGTCGTCAAGAGTCTAGGTAAAATTTTTATGAGGAGGTCGGGGAGCTCCTTAGCATGGGTACCAAGACCAGCCCCCGGGCCTCTCCTTTCTTCTTCTGTTTCCAGCTCTTCCCATTTTAACCTTTTGTCCCCCACATCCCAATTTTTTCTTTAAGTTTCTCATATATACCTGCTGGTAACAAGACTTTTAGTAACTTTAGGATGTCAGGGTATGTATAGTCTCCTATGCGCAGGATATCTTTTATTTCTCGATGAAACCCCCCCGGGTCTTTATCATGGGAAGGTAACAACTTTTTCATTTCCAGTATTTCTATTTTTGTCAAAGGAGTATAGACATATACCCGCTGAAAAACACCATCTGCGTTTCTTATGGGGTGGACCTCTCCCAGAGGGTACTGTCCTCTGGGACAAGGGTCGGGTGTCATTGAGGCGGACAGGGATTGTTCATACTGGTGACGCAAGTCTAAAATGATGTTAATCAGTTCCGGGCCCTGTTTCATCCATCTATCTAGTATTACTTTTTCCAGGATTTTATATAATTTACCAGGGTGGTGATATTGGCTCTCATACAACGTGATCAAGTGTTGGACCATATAGATACTGGCCAAGCGTTGTTCGAGTGGCGTGAGGCTCAGGAACATCTGGGCCACTATGTCGGCGTTATATACACGATGTTGGGACACCCACTGGGTGGCTGACCGAGCCAACTTCCTCTCATGTGGTGTGAGGGGTGGCTCGTCGTCTCTCCAATGGTCTAGGGCCTTCTCCGTTGTTTGGAACAGGTCCTCAGGGGAAAAACCCTGTTCTTTGACTAACCCTTTTTTCTGGGGACGGTGGTACTTCGTGCCACTGTAGTGCCGTGCCACGCCCAGAAAATTCAGTTTATCTACCGTATCGTTATCGTCCCCCTCCTCTGACAAGTTATCCTTGCCCTCATTCTCGGCTTTGCGTATTGCTAGTATTTTCTTTCTAATCTTGTTCATCATAGTGTCTGTCTGTGTTGCCTTATCATGTTTACCGGCATGTATGCTGTTGCTCCATTCTATCAAATCAGCTTCCACATCTCTCTCACCCTCATCGAGTTCTCGGATCAGGCAGTTGATAATGAAGCGGAGAATGCTGTTCCTAGCCTTTACCTTTCTATTTTCAATAGCACAGGCTATACATTCAGGGTTCTGTTCTGTTCTGATAAACTCGTATATGGCATCTAAATGGGTCTTTATATCAGGCAGTCCGTCCAATTCCACGACGGCTTGCCTCACTCGTTTTGATATGACGAGCATCGGGCCGATACCTTGTTGTAAATCGTATGCACATCTGGGGAGTTCGACATCGTCCCTCTCTTCCTTATCCATCCCTCCCTCCGTACCCCTTAAAGTCTGTTGTTGGTCCTGGGCCGGCTGGAGCAGGGCCTCTGGTGGGGGCGGGGGAAATGACGCATCTACGTAAGCTGGGGGGGCTCTACTAGGTAGGCGGAAAGGAACGCCTCTGGTGCCGTTTGTTTAATTCTAAGGGGTACATTTTGGGAAACTTCCTCCGCAATCTCCTCTGAGAGTACAGGGTAGATACCAGTAACAACAGCGTTCCTTTCCCTATCCATTTGTTCCGCTCGAACCTGTTCAACCTCTTCTAGTAACTTCTTTTCTTTTGCCTGTTCTGACATTCGCCTACCTTTCTCGGCTTTGGTGAGTTCTTTCTGGGCCCTCCTATTAGCCTCTTTGCACCATAAATCAATGGCTTCTTTTTGTGAGGGCCTCGATTTCCTTTTCCATAATTGCTCCTCTACTCTCATAATGCATTCCGAATCCCATGTGCCGGTAGCAGGCCATCTATGCATCGTCTCTAGATCCTTTGTGTAATCTACCCAGAGATCTAAATAGAGAACGGCGCTTATGCCATGCTTGTTATACATAAAATGGCCGGGAGTATCTCTTGGCGGGACATTAACTGCCTCTTCTAATATTCCCTTTTTAGTGCTTATTTACGCAATTTTGAAAACAGCGGCATGCCGAAATCTAATTAAAAAAAACTATTTCAAACTCAAAACATATACAGCATATCCTTATGCACTGAAATACAGTACAACCATACCGGTCTCATAATGGAGACTCGTCTTTACCGTGTTCCTTAAATGAACCCATCTTTATGCGTTCCCATTAGTACTCACCAGGAAGTAGAACTTGAAGACCTGGTCATCGGACACTTGACGCTTGCGCAGGAATGGTGGATCTCTGAAGACCTCGGACTCTGCGCTCTCACTGGTTGGGCTCTGGGAGGGAAGCTCCGCAATCTTCCTCACCGCCTCGTGTGGATGTCTGGTCGCAGTCCGCCTCCTCCGTGGGCCTGAGGGAGTAGGCGGGAAGTCCCGCTGGCGTGTACACTTGAAGTCAGTCGAAGCTGTAGAAGAGGGCAGGGGCCGGACCTACATCACCGGCGCGTGGGGAAGGGGATGCGTACCTGTTCGGGCGCCATAAATGTGGTAAATAAATTATTTACACTATCATAATTTCTATAGGTATTAAAAAGGTCAAGTATAAATGAGGCACAGAGTCCGTGGTGTTAGAGTCAATGGGCTTTATTGCATTAACTCGAGTTAAGGGAGAGCTCCTTCACCAAGCTGGCTCAGGAGTGGTCTGCGAGTTTATTCACAGAGTGCAATACTTATACATTTCTTTGCATGCATAGGGAGGAGCCCTCCTGAGCAATCTTAAAAAGCAGAACAAGTTAACCGGTACTGGCTGGCTGAGTCATGGGTGGATGTGTGTATGTAATCTTAGACCGTTGGCGTGGTCGGCCAGTTCCTTCCTGTCCGTTCATTGTGTAGCGGCCTTGGGGGTTTTCCTTGATGTGGGTTCGGCTTATCTCTTAGTAAAAGACAGGAAGGTTGGGCCTTATCTTTGCAGAAGTGTTCGGTTTCGCCTCCTGCTCGAGGCCGGAATGCAGCTTGTTTAGTCAGCAGGCAGCCCTTTCCCAATACTGTTTTGACATCGGGGCAGGGTCATTTCTGGGAACCGGCTTGACCGCAAATACGCAGTGTGCAATCAAGAAATGCAACGTGTGTTTTTCGGATAATGGCATCATAAACTCGAGGCAGGGAAAATGGCGCAGAAAAGGACGCAAACACAAAGAGAAATGGCAAACTAGATGGGGTAAGCGAGGGGCCACAATGGACATAGTAATATTTATTTTTCCTCACATTCACTATAACATAGTGGCATCTAAATGACTAACACATGCTTACTGGGTGCAGTAGAAGAGCAACAAACATACCACGGATGATATAGCCTCATGGGATAAATCAGATTCCTGTCTGCAGTACAATTGTTAAGACCACGAATGGAAGGTTCCAAGCCTCTTTTAGTAATGTTGCCTTGTATAACTCTGTTGCCAGACCCCCCAGGATATAGCGGCATGGATTAGTACATTTAGCGGCACAAATATGGAAATTTAGCGGCACAAATATGGAAATTTAGCGGCATTTTTGCGGCACTTTATTTTACTCATAATCATTCAGTACAGGCTATTAAAGCATATAAATACAGGTGAGGTTTTTGTACAGGATCCATCTTGTATTGATTTACTTGAGAGTGCTCTCAAATGATAATGTCAAGTATTTGATTATAAAAATGGTGACCCTGCCCCACTTCCTTTACTTGTTCCTGAACATTCCCATGCCACTTATAGATTTGTTCTTTTTAACATGTAAAGGCCTACTCTTTAAACTTTTCTGGGCCAGTTGGCATCCGTGTATCAGGGCACATTGGTGCTCCCTTATAAGAGGGGCAGGTTTGACGTGCCTCATTTTCAGCTATATTATTAGGCCGCACTGTGCCAATATACCCACCATTGGCATCATGCTGATGCCAGACCACTATACATCAAACCCGAGATGGAGCTTTCTGCACCCACTCCTCTAGCGTCCATCCTACCAAAAGGGATTCCTTTGAACCGCAAGGATGTTCAAACACAATCCACCTCCTGCTGGGCATGGAGGAAACTCCCATGACTTTTAGGTGGGACCCTTTTTCACTGGCCATGACACTGACAGATAGCCCCTGGCTTCCTGTTACCTGTGAAACATTAGCAAAGCGAACCCTGCTACAACACGGTCTCCACACCTTTGGAGATCTATTCCCGGAGGGGCATACGCTAACACACTACACGGACCTACGCTTCAATGACGCCACAATCATGGACCATTTTATTATGCACGGCATCCACAACATCCTGTGGGCTGCACTACCCCCTAGCTCAAGACGAGTTCCTCCCTAACATTAGTATGCATTCCCCTCCTCTCACTGTGAAAGTCATATCGCCTAGAAGTCATAGCTGGTGCTACATTAACGCCTTTGCAGGCAACAGGGGTTTAGGTGGGATGAAAAAAGTAGGGGGTATCCAAAAGGGGCGTGGCCGATGTCGTTATAGGCGTGACTTAAAATCATAGAGTACATTTCTGGGATTTCCAAAGAATAGCACCCAGGCAGTATTTTTATTCCTCTGAGATTTCTGTTATTGCGTCCATTTAAAAACAACTCACATAGACCGAAAAACAGCCTGGGCTGTTGGCTTTCTCAGTGGGTCTCTGTGTGCGCTCTGCAGAGAGGCCAAAGATTGGATGGCCATGTATTCCGAACACCTTTTTGACCGATGAACAGGCACTGAAAGAGACTTGCACTGCATCAAACTTGAATACAAGAGCTCTCTAACTTGGCCGCTATAAACCCTGGGAGGCAATTAGGCACTATACAAGGGTAATATGCTGAACGAAAAACACAAGTACAATAACACAACCTTCTGGGTATAGCTGACACTCTAATGGGGTGCACGATTCAGTAAAACGTGAAATATAAACAGGAACGAAATCACTGATATGAATTATCTGCATATGCTGATTGTTCAGACATCAGCAGCATCTGCCCAGTAAAGCTAAAGGGCCTGAATATAGATAGGGACATGTTTCAAAGTCCGTAATAAAATGCTGCCGGGTCTGATACCGGGAGGGAACCGGCCCACTTAAAGCGCTGGCAGAAAATTTCCAACACCAACACAAATGTCCCCAAGAGTGCACCAGATTAAACTAAAGAACCTAAACAATGGAATTTGAGTGGAGCAAAGTGAGAAGTAAAAGGGTAAAATGTAATTTTGCATCGGTGTGTGAAGATCCTTAATCAAGGGTTCCTGGAATAAAATAATTTACCGGTGTTGGGCATCCACTGTTATCATCCCAATTATATCTAACTATCATGAGCCCAATTATGTCCAACTATCTTGAGCCCAATTATGCCTATGACCCACTGCCATTAGTCAGACCCCCAGGATATAGCGGCTTTTGTAAAAATGCCACGCGATTTCTACAAAAGTGCCGATTTCGTGGGCACTTTTGTAAAAATCGCTGCATTTTTACAGAAATGCTGATTTCGGGGCAAACCCCGAAATCGCGAAATCACGATATCCTGGAGGGTCTGCTTAACATGCTTTGTGTTATAAAAAACACCCACATACGCACACACTCAAATGCATACTGCAAGTTCATATTATTGTCAGAACACACACTATACAAATGACTTAAACATATATAACATGCCATATTGCTGATAATTCACGATAATTTAAAGAGAAAATCTTGTGTATCACATCAAATATTCAGGGAACAGATTATCTAATTTCCAAGATTTGCTTTCGATATGAATGTATATTTTTAAAGCAGCAGGCTATTTTCTATTAAATGTAACATGTTTACGCTAGAAATGTAAGCGTTAAAAGTGCACGATTTAGATCATATTTCAGTACTTGAATAGCAAAATTAGCATATTTCTACACTGCTTATCTGCAATCGCAACCCACTTTGGTTAACGACAGTGGTCTTTTTAATGCACCGCAAAACAAGCTTCTCAAGACCTATGAAAGCGCATACATAGGTTTCTAAGAATGGCGATAGTCCGCTAACTAGGCAATGCTTAATTAATAACAGCATCCATCTCCTGAGGAATTCATGAATTAATGTTTCTTCTATGTGTGCTGCACTATGCCGCACACATAGAAGCAGTAAAACACTTTTTTTTGTTTGGTTTTTTTGTTTACATTTATTTATTGGGTTTTTGTTTGCATTTTACAACCAGCATGACAGTTATTATACGGTATAGTAATGCATGACCATAAGTATATAGTTTCAGGAAACGCTGAATAGTTTTCCCCATACAATAATCACGAGTCCATCGACCACACCCAACTGTGCGGTCAAGTAACGTTTACCATATAGTCCCATGCAGGGCCGGTTGCTCACCCCTGAGAAGAGCAAAGACAGTCCGTGGTGAGCGGTCTACTATTCTAAGCATGGTAATGACCTCACGGTGTGTTAATCGTTATTCGGTCGTCTCACATAGCGCCGACTAGGTTGACATGATCCGTATCTGCATGTGTCGTCATGACGTCGTTATCTATAGGTCTTCCCAATAAACCATTGGTAGGGGGGGGTACCCCCTCCAGTCTAAACTTTCTAACTTTATCAGAACTTAGGGATGTACTCGGTGGGGTGGGGGGAGTCTAGTGGGGGGGGGGGCGGGGGTGCGCTGCTATGTCGGGGTGAGGCGTCAGTGTTCCTGGGTTGCAGGGTACGGCATCGTGTGGGGCGTCAGTGGCACGCGTCAGGTCACAAAGGTAGCGGGGCACGGTTTCTTGCGATGTTCAGGTAGTTTTTGTGGCTATGTCATTGAGGTGCGGGGGCTGGTGTGGCTGTTCGTGTCTGGGATTGCGAGACCGCCGGTGACTCTTGGGGGCATGTTGCCTGTGTAAATTTATACATTAACTGGGACCAGTCTAGGGATATAGGGTGTTTGCGGTGTCCCCTCACTTCCTCCTCCCGGAGTATCTCCTCCTCCGCTTTGCCCCACTTATGCATCGCGCCTATTCACAGAAGGAGTAAAACACCTTTAATGATTGTTTATGTGCAGGAAGATGTCCTTTCCTATGAATTAACAATCATACCTGCAACATAGATATCCTTGCAGCATTGTACAAGGATACCTGCGTTGCAGGGATAATTCCCGGTAATGCAGGCACCCTTGTACCATGGCGCATGGGGTGTCTGAGTAGCAGGGAATCATCCCTGCAACGCAGTCACCCTTGCACCATGGCACAAGGGTGTCTGTGTTGGCGCTAGGCAGCTTTTTTTAGCGCTATCGCTATGGAAAACACATGGGTGCGCCGAACTCATGTGAATAAGGCGCATCCCTGCATTTTTGAAACTACACAGTGCAGCGCTGCTAAAATGCCGTTTGGAATTTACAATCCATTGCAAATGGTGATTTGCGGTGGCTTGTAGCAAAAATTAAACAAAACACAGCTCAATGTGCTGCCATGTTTACTTTGCGTCAGAGAGGCGTTCCATGGGTTGATCCATGGTAATTCGTGTGCATTCACCCATCGATTTTTACGCAAGTCCATATCTACAAACACTTGTAGACATCGATTTATGACAAGAACCTGCACCTAGAGAAAAGGAGGGTTCCCGACATGAATGTAGGCAAGAGGCCGGGGAAAACAATAAAGCCAAAAATACTACCCAAAAAGGGGGCCATTTTTTTGAGGCAAGATATTTCCGCTTTATTGTATCTGAATAGACGGCAATTTCCCCCTTATTGGATGGTGTTTTTGCTTTAAGATCCTGTAACTACCTGAGGTTGGCGCAATGTGGAAAAATATCTTTATTTCTCATTGTTTTTCCTCTTTCCATAAGTTCTGCATTCATCAGCACACATGCACCGAGCAAATAGCCTTAAAACATATTATTTTTGTGCAGGATGGGACCCATTCCTGCACAAAAACAATGCAAACCACAATGCAAACACCCTTGCACTATAGTGCAAGGGTGCCTCCATTGGAGCAAGGCTGCACAAAGTTCTCCAGAGCATGGAGAGACCACAACTGTGCCATTTCTTTGCAGCTATGTCGCAATACTGCTCTCTCCAGTTCACCCAAAGCAGGGCAGCAACTTTGCTTGCTGCCCTGAGTTGTGTGAACTCTTAGTAAATCTGGGCCTTAGATATGAATGTGAACCCTCAATACACCATGTGCACTTGTCAACATTGAGTCACTCACATCGTTTTGACTCATACCTTTTACCACATGTATTCATTCGTCCTCAGCATGTAAAACCAGTAATCATCACACAGTTTAAGTGTGGCATGACATGATATACTCTTGCAATGGTGTCGACTGTCAGAGCATCTTCCTTGTCATCATTGATGAGCAGTGATACAGAGCAGCATCTTTTATATGTAGAGAATCACTTGTGCACAGTACAATGGACATTGGCATACATTCACCCAATACCATGCAGCAGCATATATCTTCTTTACCAATGGCAAATGAGACGCAACTTAATGAACTAACTAATCACACAGCTTGTGCTCTGATAAAACTGAGATAATTTAGGCGCACCCCAAAAAGAATAATTAAAATTCCTCAGCTGGTGCTTGCAAAATGATTGCAACAGCAACTTGGTGTTTTAAACTGGTATAAGCAAATTACCCACAGATCGGAGGAGTAGCAGCAGTCAATTTCTGAAGTATGAACTGGCAATACAGTTCATGACCTTGTGGCAGAATACTCAAAATGACTGATATTTTAACATCAGACGTTTGTGGTCATGTTAAAAGCACTTGCTGTTGAAAACATTGCTCTTGCCTACACATTGTTTTAATTTTTGATTTAATTTTACGTTGATCAATCTAAGACCTCTCTGAGCAGACACAAACATATATACATCACTTATCTCTTTGAATGTGTATGGTTTTCATTCTTATTCAGATAAACTGATGGCTTTAGAATTCCTCCAACTAACCGTATTCATTTGTGATAAAAGATATTGAAAATACCAATAAATTCTTAACCACTCTAGGTAGTTCTCAGCATGAGCTGTGCTACGTTCTAGTATTGCTGCCAGCTGAATCGCATTGGTGGTTATTGGTGTTCCATCGACAGGGAATAGTTTGCCCTTGGGCTTGAACAAAGTATCAAACAAGAAAAAAACTAACATAAACTAGTGGGACATTATTGATTTTTACTGTTTTCACACTGTTTCAGAGGACAAGAGTTGGCCCATTTTGGTTCCTTAACAATATTTTCTATTCCCCACTGCTGTGCAACTGATGTACAGTGTTAGGCCAGTGGGGAATCGCTGCTATCCTAGTCTTGTGTCTGGGGAGTCTGTGTTGGAGACCAGATTCCGACGTTATTCTCTTATTCCAAACTCCATTTGTGTAACTGTTGACTGTAGTACTGTATACATTAACATACCAGGATTTACTGGACTCCAAGACGCCTGATTTGTTAATGTAATGTAGTTTGCTATGCTGGTTTTTATACAAATATTATTCTGTGAAATTGTAAGCACACGAACCAAACTATTTGTCTTCCTTCTTCATTATTAGAGAACCTCATGTCTGCAAAAACATTTTAGATTGTCAGATATGCTTGATAATTTCCATGTGATTGACTTGGTACTCTCTGCAGGGTCACCCACAAACATTTTGCCATCACCCCCCTCTGCCACCCACCGCTCCCCGTTTTCTGAAATTCGGTTTTGTTGGCATTAGGACTCTCATGTGCTAAAGTGCTTGTGCTCTCTCCTTTAAACATGGTAAAATTGGCCTACCCATGATTGACACATTTATTTTACGTATAACTCCCTAGTATATGGTACTGTATGTACCCAGATTCTGTCAATTAAATGCTAATAATGATTCTGCAGTAATCATTGCACCGCCCACTAAAGTAGCCCTTTAAAACATGTATCAGGCCTGCCATTGCCACCCATGTGCATTTTTAAACTGCCATTTCGATTTGGCAAAAGAAACCTTTTGCCAAGCTTAAACCTTCTTTTTTAACACTTGTAAGTCACCCCTTAGGTAGGCCATAACCAGCCCATAGGGCAGGGTGCATTGTACTTAAAACGTAGGACATGTGATTTAAGGTTTTACATGCCCAAGTGTTGGCAAACTCTTAAGTTCATTTTTCACTGCTGTGAAGCCTGCCTCTTCCGTAGAGTAACATTGGGTCACCTTATTACATTTAATAAGTGCTAACGTTTCTTTGGGAACAGGTCGAAATGCTGCTTTTGGACTCAAATTAAGTGAAATTTAAAATTGTCTTTAATGATAAAGCTAGATTTTAGATTCCAATTTTAAAATGCCACTTATTGAAAGTTGGCATTTTTCTGGCCAAATGTTTCAAGGGCTTCTTGGAGTTTCCAGCTGCCTGTGCCTGTTATTGGCTCCCCCATACGAATGCCTATTAGGCCCAGACAGCGAACAACAGGACTTGGGTGTAGCTGGGAGATCGCATCCTGCCTGGATTGCTGGGGGTGGAGCTGTTCTCTGCCCTACTTACATTTCAAAGGGTTGCTTCCAGCACATACACAAAGGAACCTGACACTAGCCTTTTGCCACCCTAGACTACTTGGAGCCTTGGCAGGGGGGGAAGAAAATCCAGACATGATGTTGGGGTAGCCTAAAAGATTCCCCCACTACAAAGGCTGGCACCAGATATAAACATTACACGCCTGAGCCCTCTTCAGTACATTCCTGGACCTGTGGAAGACGTCAAAAGGACTGTATTGACTCACAAATGACTACCCTGCTGCTTGAGGCCTTTGTTGTTCTCCAAAGGACAGTCCTGCTGCCACCAGATGACTGCTATGATGCTAGGGGCCTGTGTTGCTGCTTGATCCCAAAACTACCAGAGTGGCTTCAAGGGATAATTGTGTGAGCTACAGGGACATAATAAGCTCCAGAGACCTTGAACCCTGTACCTGGTGTCAGCTGGAGGTTGTCCTAACCTCTCAAGTGGTGTTCCCCAAGTCCTAGATGCTAGGAAGTGGTGTTAGAGGTGCTGCTCCTGCTCAACACTAAATATTTTGAAATTTCACCAAAAAGGGGCAGAAGAACAGACAGAAGCCCAGTACCTACCTGCCAGCCGATCTGCACAAGATGCATCCCTGGTCAGCCTGACTTTGCAGTAGCTCCTCCTACGTTCTTCTCCACAGCAGCAAATCCTGTTCAGCTGGACCTATGAGCGACCTTGAGGAGTCCTCTTTGGCTACAGCTTGCAGCTTCAGAGTACCAAGGTAGAAATCTCCACTACGACTCTGTCCAGAGGCTCCTCTATGGTGACACCTCCTCCTGGTGCCTATACTTTATCTTCTCAGGAATTTTTATTCATAATTTCTTCTAAATTCGTAGACCTGGCCCAATCCACTTCGTGTATCCCACCAGCGCTCCATCAAGGTCAGCCTTAACTTTTGACTTTGCTTTGTCTCGGACAACCAGATGCATGCAGTTCGCACTTTCATCTTTTAGTCGCTATTGTGCACTAAAAACGTTAAAAAGTTCATGGTTCTGGTTTTACCAATTAGATTTAATTTGTTTTGGTGCACTTTTATTAATTACAATTTACTCAATTGTTCTAAATTGATTTGGGATTTTTCTTGTGCTATGTTTTCACTTTATTACTGTTTGTGTGCTACATAAATACTTTACACATTGGTCTCTAAGTTAGACCTGAAAGCTTTGTGCCAAGCTACCAGAGTGTTAAGAACAGGCTAACTTAGTGACTTTGTGTGGTTCACCCTGGCAGGGATTGTGGTTGTTGCCCGAGTGTGATTTCCATCACCCTCAATCTTTAACCCAATTTCTTATACCATGTACTATCCACAATAGGCCCTTAACAGAAGTTAATTCAGGATTAAAACTTTATTAGATCACATTTTTCAAAGAGAAATAAGGCAGGTTACTTCACTACAAAAATACTTATTCCAAATGTATTGGATGAACAAAGCAAGCTGAAGTTTCACTCTGGTATATGGTTGTATAGCTGACTCAGACTGAAGTGGTGTATGAATGTATGATACCTAAATGAAAAAGTGAGCAATGACTGCTCCTATTACCCCTGCATATAATAGCTACACTGGGAAAAAGTTGGTTGTTTAATATGAGCAGATGAACCAGAAGGTAATGGATAGCAGTGATAAAAATGCTAGAAACGATTGGCATTGTTATAAAGTTGTTGGTTCCCAATATGTTTGCAGAAGTAAAAAATAAGAGTGAAATTGGGGTTTGGAACAAAACAGTGACACAGCAGCATTGCCTTCCAATTGATAGGAAATAAAAAATAAGCGCTGACAAAACCAATAAATCTGGCTATGGCTGCTTGCCTTTTGCATTTGTCAGCGCTTTTTTAATTTTGTCATTGTAAAACTTTACTGTTGGATAGCTACCAGGACCTTGCCAGTGTAAAACTATTTCCTAAAAGCTGAAATCTTTTGTCGGTCTCAAAAGCACCCCTGGTCATAATAGTACCTAGCAATGAAGAGAACTACTTTGGTTGGGGATGTGCTCATTGTGAAAGAGCACAATGCTGTAACATAAAATAGGTTGACTAAGTGCCCCCATGCTTTATGGTGTAGAGGACAGAAGACAATTTTGAATGACATAACAAACCAATGCAAAATAGTGCTCTTTGAAAGCCCCTATAAGTAAACATATTATATATATATATATATATATATATATATAATATAATATATATATCTACAAGTACGTCCCATACACACCCACACGCACACAACCCCACACCCCCACAGCCACACACTCCCCACACATACCTCACACACGCACACCTCCACCTACACCCAAACACCCCACACCCCCACACCGACACCTTACACATCCACACCCACACCCACACACCCCACACACCCCCACACACACCTCACCCCCCAACACACACACACACGCACACACAGATACCTCACAGACACACCCCACACATCCCACACACACACCTCCCTCCCCCCCCACACACACACACATACACACACCTCACAGACACACCCACACATCCCACACATACACACACATCCTACACACATACCCCCCACACCCACACACCTCCCACACACACCTCACACACCCACACCTCCACCTACACTCAAACACCCCACACACCCACACCCACACACACACCTTACACACCCACACCCCCACCCACACACACATACCCCACACACCTACACACACCTATACACCTCACCCCCCCAGACACACACACACACACCTCACAGACACACCCCACCATCCCCCACACACACCTCCTCCCCCACACACATGGGGAAAACTCAGTGAAACAGTAAAATAATAATTTAAAGTGCTTAGAGGTAGGGTAGCTCTGAATAGAGTTGTTGTGTTGTGTGGGTGATTTAAGTACCAACATGTAGGTACCAATGCAGAGTCTTAAATTCAATGTACACCTTTTTTCTGTAGATATCTTGCATGTTGTTACAGAAGTTATTGTGGTATATGGAATCCATACCATAGTCTGTCAGGAAAGCAGAAACAGATCCTTTAAGTACTCCCTGAGAAGACCTAGGGGATCATGGGTAGTCTACCCTGCTCCCTTATGATGTTTTAAAATTGCACAGTATACTGTAAGTTTCACTTTATACTATAATATAAATATAAATCCTTTAAGTACTCCCTGAGAAGACCTAGGGGATCATTGGTAGTCTACCCTGCTCCCTTATGATGTTTTAAAATTGCACAGTATACTGTAAGTTTCACTTTATACTATAATATAAACATAATCATTTTGGTAGTACTTCATGAATTAGATATAAAAATGAATAATGTCTCAAACAATTTTTAATTATTAAATAAAAATGTATTGGTTAGAATTTTCATAGTTCAATAAAACTTCCAGCATTAGATCATCTGGAATCTCCTCAAAAATGCATGTTTCTATATCTTGTAAACATTCAATAAATTGTTGATCCAAAGACTGATCCATAAAAAATCTTCTTCAACAAAATCTTCAGTAAGAATCTCCTCATATGTAATCTCGAAGGAAAGATTGAAGTTTTCTTGCTCCCCTTCCATTTTTTTGTTGTAAATTGCATAAAAAATAACTATATCAGTAGAGTTAGGGCACTGTTGGGTTTAAGTTCAGACAGGTAGTTCTGATTTTTTAACAGTGAAGTTAACTTTGGGCAGTGTATGGTAACAGGCAGGAAGTAGAAATATAAAAAAAGTGCCTGTGAAGAAGCGTAAGTAAATTCATAATTATAGCAGAGAAGCCTAAGTCAATCCATAATTATAACAGAGGAGCCTATCTCTATGTATAACTATAGCAGAGGGACAGTAAATAACTATCAGAAAACATTTTTACAAATTAACTTAAAGTGCCCCTTAGAAATTATCAACTTACTTTACAGAGAGGTGAAGAAGACAAAATGCGAAAATCCTTTCAAGATGTACCTCAGGTAGTTGTAGTCAAAATGGCCGTGTTTCCCTCTCATTTTTCATTTATATAAAAAAAATAGAAAATGAAAGTAACATTTTAATTGGTTGTAAATTCTAACACTTCAGATGTGTTTTTCTCATGTAATTTACCTCAGGATATTTAGACAATGCTACAGTTCAAATGGCTCAATGGAATTCCACCAAATTTGGGAAAATGGTAGGGATTGGTATGTAGTAGGGCCTATTCTATTTTTGGTGAAAGTGTCTCCAGTGGTTTTCATGTAAATTAACTTTTAAAAAATTTTGGGAGCGCTTTCCGGTGCGCGCCCCGGTACGCGTACCGGCAGCGCTACGGGAGTCCTCCATCTTGTGTTTCGGAAGAATTGAGACACAAGATGGAGGACAAACAACGTTGGGAATGGGTAAAAGGGAGCACGGTAGACACTCCCTGACCCCCTATGTTTTCTGAGGGACTCTTAGGAGGCCCATATAGGCCCAAAAAAAACTATTTTTTTTCTAATTTTCGCGGGGGGAGCGCCCGGTACGCGCACCGGGAAGCGTACCGGGGTGCGTACTTTAGTGAAAAACAGTGAAAAAAGTTAGAAAAAGATAATCATTTGGAGTGATCAGAGGTAGGGTAGCTCTGAAAAGAGCTTTTGGGTTCTGTGGCTGATTTAGGTACCTACAAGTAGGTTCCAATGCACAGTCTTATATTCAGGAGGAATATTCTATTCCCCTCATCTGAGAAGTGCACACCATCTCCTCTGTAGATATCTTGCATGTTGTAACGCAAGTTGTTGTTGTATATTGAACCCATTCCATAGTCTCTCATGTAAGCAGAAACAGATTTATTCACATGTTTCCGTGCTTTCTCAAATTGTGGACAAAATTGGTTGGACCACTTCCATTTCTGTCTTTGGCATATATTGGAATATACCAAGGCAGTTTGAGGAAAAAGTGCCATCAATTGCTCAAAGGTGTCCTTTAAAAGCATTTCCAGACCTACCCCAGTCAAAGTGCCTAAGTCATTTCCACCACAGTGCAGAATTATGAGGTTAGGGTGTGGCAGATGCAAAAAGGTTTTCACCAATGGTATCAATTGATGACATCTCAATCCTCTTTGGCCAATCCATTTTATGTCTACATTTGGTAAGTCAAGGTTGTGAACATTTCTGGTAGCTGCATACCTTTGAGCCCAGTAGATGTAGCTATGTCCAATAATCCATACAGAATACATGGTAAGAGGAGTTTCTGGTGCAGTCAGATGAAGTGTGGGAATGAAATGGCAGTTGGAACAGTATGAGTTTGGAGAAAATAAAACTGTGGAGTTTCAGTGCTATTCAATCACAAGCAATGATTGGTGGATTCAGATAGTTGAAAACTGGAAGTTAGGGTGCATGGTTCTGTTCTGTGAAAGAAGCAATTTGAATGGTTAAGAAAAAGTCATTTAAAGAAAGATTGCAGCGGATAAGCTGGTGTATTGAGAGGTCAAACATCCTTGCTTAGTTCATTTGCAACATTGTAGAATAAACTTTTAACCCTGAGAGCTTAGTGAGGAGGGAGTTGCTATGGTAACAGGTAAAAAAGGCTGAGGGGGGAAGGGTGTTGGTTTGAAAATAGAGAGGGAAGAGTTTTGATTGGTTATCATGTGCAATATGTGTGTAGAATTAAAGGTTCTCTGTGCCATTCATGGTTGCAGTGCCTGGAGTACATACCTTTTGCTCTGCTAAAGAAATATTGGTGTGTGTGTCTGACACTGTTCTCAATCTCCTAAAGCATTTGTAAAGGTGAGTAATGATTCATTTAATATACATAGAGACTTGTATACTCTATGGAGAAGATTTGGAAGCAAATTGTGGTTTTTTAATGTTGCTTTGTGTCATGCTTTTTGATAATGCTTGGTAAAAAGTTTTTACTGCATAGGGGAATTGTATTTTGTAAAATTGTGAAGTTTGAGTAGTGACATGGAATGCTTGTACATAGGACCTGTGCTGTGTTTCTTAAATGTGATGTCAAAAACGATTTTGGGAAAAATGAATGGCTTTTACATTTTTTAGAAGGAATAAATAATGTGTGCATGTTTAAAGAAATAAATGTGCCCCTTTCACAATGAATTCACCTGTGTTACCTCAGATTAGGAAGTAGATTGTGCAGATGAGGTGAGGCATGTCCAGAGGTACAGAGGAGGTGAGGCCTTTGTTCAAGACTGTAGTGGGAGAGAGGGCTTTCCTGGGGAGTGTAGGTGGTGAGGCTTGTGTCTAAGAGTGCAGTGGACTAGGCTTCATGAAGCCTATCCCCGACTGCACTCTTAGACACAGGCGTCAATTTGACTCTTTACAATGATGTTACCTGTGTTAACTCAGTGTAGGAAGCATATTGAGTTTGTTTGCATAGAGGAATTGTATTTTGTAAAATAGTGAGGTTTCAGTAATGACATGGAATGCTTGTAGATAGGACCTGTGCTGTGTTTCTTAAATGTGATGTCAAAAACGATTTTGGGGAAAATGAATGGCTTTTACATTTTTGAGTAGGAATAAATAGTGTCTGCATGCTGAAAGAAATAAATTTGACCTTTTCAGAATGATGTTACCTGTGTTAACTCAGTGTAGGAAGCACATAGAGTTTCTTTGCATAGAGGAATTGTATTTTGTAAAATTGTGAAGTTTTAGTAGTGACATGGAATGCTTGTACATAGGTGCTGTGTTGTGTTTCTTAAATGTGATGTCAAAAACGATTTTGGGGAAAATGAATGGCTTTTACATTTGTGAGTAGGAATAAATAGTGTCTGCATGCTTAAAGAAGTAAATTTGACCTTTTCACAATGATGTTACCTGTGTTAAGTCAGTGTAGGAAGCACATTGAGTTTCTTTGCATAGAGGAATTGTATTTTGTAAAATTGTGAAGTTTCAGTAGTGACATGGAATGCTTGTTCATAGGACCTGTGCTGTGTTTCTTAAATGTGATGTGAAAAACGATTTTGGGGAAAATGAATGGCGCTTACATTTTTGAGAAGGAATAAAGAGTGTCTGCATGCTTAAAGACATAAATTTGCCCCTTTCACAATGATGTTACCTGTGTTACCTCACATTAGGAAGTAGATTGTGTAGATGAGGTGAGGCATGTCCAGAGGTACGGAGGAGGTGAGGCCTTTGTTCAAGACTGTAGTGGGAGAGAGGGCTTTCCTGGGGAGCATAGGTGGTGAGGCTTGTGTCTAAGAGTGCAGTGGACTAGGCTTTATGAAGCCTATCCCCGACTGCACTCTTAGACACAGGCGTCAATTTGACTCTTTACAATTATGTTACCTGTGTTAACTCAGTGTAGGAAGCACATTGAGTTTGTTTGCATAGAGGAATTGTATTTTGTAAAATAGTGTGGTTTCAGTAATGATATGGAATGCTTGTACATAGGACCTGTGCTGTGTTTCTTAAATGTGAAGTCAAAAACGATTTTGGGGAAAATGAATGACTTTTACATTTTTGAGATGGAATAAATAGTGTTTGCATGCTGAAAGAAATAAATTTGACCTTTTCAGAATGATGTTACCTGTGTTAACTCAGTGTAGGAAGCACATTGAGTTTCGTTGCATAGAGGAAATGTATTTTGTAAAATTGTGAAGTTTTAGTAGTGACATGGAATGCTTGTACATAGGTGCTGTGCTGTGTTTCTTAAATGTGATGTCAAAAACGACTTTGGGGGAAATGAATGACTTTTAGATTTTTGAGAAGGAATAAATAGTGTCTGCATGATTAAATAAATATATTTCAACCTTTCACAATAATGTCACCTGTGTTACCTCAGATTAGGAAGTAGATTGTGCAGTTGGGGTGAGGCATGTCCAGAGGGACAGAGGAGGTGAGGTCTGTGTTCAAGACTGTAGTGGGAGAGAGGCCTTTCCTGGGGAGTATAGGTGGTGAGGCCTGTGTTTAAGGGTGCAGTGGACTAGACTTTATGAAGCCTATCCCCCACTGCACTCTTAAACACAGGTCTCACCTTCTTTGTACCTGTGGACAGACCTCTCTTCCACTACACTCTTCAATACAGGCCTCACCTCTTCTGCACCCCTAGACAATCCTCACCTCATCTGCAACCCTGAATAGACTTTAACTAATCTGTATCCTTAGACAGGCCTCAGCTTATTTACACCCTTGGACATGCGTCACCTCATCTGCACCCAGTTACCATCAATTATACTCAATACATTGAGGCCTGTCCAGAGGACACAGATGAGGTAAGGCTTGTCCAAGGGTGAGAGGAGATCAGTCCTCTCCACTGTACTCATGGACACTGAATGCTTATACATAGGACCTGCAGTGTGTGTCTAAAATGTTATTTAAAAAACGATTTTGGTGCAAATGAATGAGTTTTAGATTTTTGAGAAGGAATAAATAGTTTCTGCATGATTAAATACATATATTTCATCCTTTCACAATAATGTCACCTGTGTTACTTCAGATTAGGAAGTAGATTGTGCAGATAAGGTGAGGCATGTCCAGAGGGACAGAGGAGGTGAGGCCTATGTTCAAGACTGTAGTGGGAGAGAGGCCTTTCCTGGGAAGCATATGTGGTGAAGCCTGTGTGTAAGAGTGCAGTGGACTAGACTTCATGAAGCCTATACCCTACTGCACTCTTAGACACAGGTCTCATCTTCTTTGTACCTGTGGACAGAGCTCTTTTCCACTACACTCTTCAATACAGGCCTCACCTCTTCTGCACCCCTGGAGAATCCGCACCTGATCTGTAACCCTGAATAGACTGTTTGCTTTTTGTCATTGCTTTGTTGTTTGGTAATAGTGGTATATAATGTGCTATTTTTTTCTTTAACACAGATTGAAATCAAGATTTCAAGAGTAAGGAAAGATGCCCTCAAGGCAAAGGAGAAGAAAACATGATAACCGCAAAAAAACAAAAACAGCAACGGAATTACAACACTCTTCCACAACAAATACTTCAAAAAACAGGAACAAAGCTCCTGGTAAGACAACTAAGTCTTTCTTACGGAACATATGTAGATCAAAAACAAATGTTGGACAGCATGTAGAAAAAGAGAATGAGAGAGTAAATTTGAAAAGGAAGGAGAGACCCTCAAAAAATCTTACAGCTGGAGCAGGAGAGAATAATATGTATAGGAATAGAAGGCAGAATCAGTTTAGAGACATTCGTAAACGAATGTTTCGCAATAGGGTGGTTTTAAATTTGTTAAAAAACATTAGGAAAGGTAAACAGAGAGCTGCTTTTTATAAGAAAAAGAAAAGTGTAGAGAAGATTGTTGATCAGGCTTTTGAAGTTAAGAAAAAATTATTTATTTTAATAATCAATAGAATTAGGACACTTAACAAGACAATTGATGTTTTCAAATCAAACAGTAGATGGAAAAGAGTAATTAATCAGACTAATTTTTGTAAAGTTTTTTCAGGAGAATGGATGCACAGTTCAAGTTGTGAGCCATTTTTTTATGAGGAGAGTTACTTCCAGGAGAATGATTTAGTGCATGCAGTTGACACCAGTGGTCGAGCATATGAGGTGAAAGACGGTTGTCTGATTGAAAAAGAGAAACTTGTGCCTAGAGAACCAGAAGAGGTGTTAACTGATGAAGTTTTAGGGAGATGTACTAAGGGTCCAGTGTACACTTGGAAGTGTAGTAGTATTTGTAGTGTGCGACAGGAATCAATTGATTAGTTTTTTAATTTCTTACGTACATATAGTAAGAAAAGTCTAAAGCAGAAAATGAAGTTGTTGCAAAACGTAGATCCTTGCAGAGTGAGAGAAAACACAGGTTTGCAAGGGCATTCACTGGCTTGTCTTTCTAGAAAAGTCTGTCAGAGTGTTTTTCATCATTTTAGGATGTTAGCAGCGCATCATACCAAAATGAGGAAATTAGTGAGAATGTTGTATTATGCAAAAAGTCCAGCACTTAAGCTTAAACAATTAAACAGTGCTCTTTTGCATGGAACTGAATTAGATGTGAAGAAGATTTGTGAAGAAATTTAGATTTGTTATTTTGGTGAAAAAGAGGACAGTGTAGAAATTGAGACAGAAATTCAAGGTAATGAGGAAGACAATGTACAGATTTCAAGTACAGAAAAGTTTGACCAGGAAATTACCAGGTTTAAGGTGAAATCAAGTGAAAGGCCGAATTTTACTTGTGTGTGTTGTCGACGAACTCATTATAAGCATCAAACTAGATTAGTTGATTTATACGTAAAAAGTGAAAAGATAAATAATTGTGAGTGGAAGGATTTTGCAACTTATTTGTGGGTGGAGAATTGTTTTGATTTGAGTTCTGATCAGCGTATTTGTAAATATTGTTATAATAAATTAAATCAAAACAGAATGCCTGCCAGAGCTGTTCATAATAATCTGGAGTTGGTAGACATTCCTCCTGAATTGATGGATTTAAATACATATGAGTCTATTTTGATTCAATGTGTCCATCCTTTTCAGGCTATTGTTCGCATGGAGCCTAAGATAGGGAAATTGCCTCCTTCAGATTTACAGAGAGGATTAAAGGGAAGAGTTGTTTATTTGCCTCTAGATTTCAAGAAAAATATTGATACCATTGGTGTAGAGAAAGTGGAAGAGGAACCTCTGGTTATTCTAGTTAATGGGGTTCCGACAAAGAGTAGGAAAATCTGGCAAGATTTAGTGGATGTTAAGAAAGTCAAAAAGGCAACGTTGTATTTGGTCAAAAACAATGAGTACTACAAACATGTATGTGTTGAAGCAGAGGAAACAGCTGCAGATGAAGACAGTGATTGTTCAGCTGGCCAAATTGAAAAAGTTGATGTGTCTAGAAGTGACGAAATATATGGACATTATACTGTTCATCCTTTGCATTCCAAAGAAGTGATGGGGAATGCAATTGACTTGTTTCAAATGAAAGCAGCAAAAGGAAGTCCCATTAGTGTATGGGAAGAAAGTTTGGAAGCTCGTTGTTTTCCACATTTATTTCCAACAGCTCGAGGTGGACGATATGACGATCGATCACTTCAAATTCCTGCATCTGAATATCGAACTGTAAGATTATATGCTGAAGATCCAAGGTTTCGTCAATGTATTCCTTATTTGTTTCATCTACTGTATGAAAGTGACTTGTCCTGGCTTTCATATGCAGTAAACCATATACTGAAAAGTGGAGCACATCTGCAAAATGTTTCGGCGAGGGACTTTATGGAGAAAGTGAATCTGCAAGATAATATTTTGGAATCTCATTTAATCAATCTCATGGCATGTCAGCGTGGTACAAACGAGTATTGGTACCGTCGTCATGGGGAATTGAAATGTATGCTAAGAATTGTAGGAACTCCTACATGGTTCCTCACTCTTAGCTGTGCCGAGTATGCATTGGACGACTTACTTCAATTTCTACGAGAGGCAAATGCAAATATACAAAATATAGAATTCAAAACACCTGGAGAACTGTGTTCTTTGGATCCAGTGAATGTATGCAGATATTTTAATCATAGATTTGAAGCTATGATGTCTTTTATTACCAACAAAAAAAATCCTCCCCTTGCAGAGGTTTTGGATTTCTTTTGGAGAAAGGAGTATCAAGCGAGAGGTGCTCCTCATATACATATGTTGTTGTGGATTAAAGATGCACCCAAATTTGGAACAGATTCGGATGAGACAGTGATGAGCTTCATTGAAGAGTATTCAACATGTGCTGTTCCGAAAACTACAGAAGAAAACAGTTTAAGGCAACAAGTTTTACGCTTTTAATCCCATTGTTGTGGAAAGTACTGTCGTCGAAAATTCAGAAACAAGGACAAGTTCTACACAAAATGTCATTTCGGCTTTCCACGACCAGTGATTTCTAAAGGAAGAGTCAATAATTTGATGTCTTCTCTACGACATACTGTGACGAGGAAATCACCCAAAAATACATACAATTTAAAAAGAAACGAAGAGTCCAAGTACATCAACGACTACAACCCAGTGATTTTGTCCATGTGGAACGCTAACGTGGATATTCAATTCGTTGCTGACAACTCTATTGCTGTGGCTCGATATGTGACGTCTTACATCACAAAAAAAGAAAAGACAGAACTGAAGGAAATGTGGGAGGACATTTCACATGAAAAGAGTCTAAGCAAGAAATTATACAGTTACAGTTTGAAGATGTTGTCGCATCGAGAAATTGGAGCATATGAATGTTCTGATCGATTGTCATCAGCAAGTCTCTATGCCAAATCTAGAACCATCATTTGGATAATTCTAGGTCTTGCTGCAACACGAAACCGAGTTTTGAAATCTATACAAGAGATAGAGTATTTGGCGGAGAAAGAACCAGAAAGTACAGATATTTTGAAGACAAACATGTTGGATACATACTATCCAAATAGAAGTCCTCACCTTTGAGAACGCTTGTCTCTATGAAGTTCTTCAAAGCTATATTTATAAGAGGAACATCAGAGAAGATATCAATAATGGAATATATGCTGTCATTGGATGTGAAGGATGTCTACTGAAACAGAGAAAAGGTCATTTGATTAATCATCGAAAATTGAGTTGTGAAAATCCAGACAAAAGAGAATTTTACTATTTGGCTCTTTTGCAACTCTTTAAACCATGGCGTACAGAAGAGGAACTACTTGGAGATTTTCTCTGTTATGATGACTCTTTTAATGCAACGAAGGATACCATAGAATGTCCTGTTTTTCCAAATTATCTGCAAATGTTGAATGAAGAAATAGAGCAAGAAGCAACAATTGCTGCAGAGATTGTGAGAGACAGTTCTCAAGACAGTCAGAGTTCTGCTTCATTGAGTCGGGATCCACTAGGAGGACCAATTATCCAAAATGAAGCTGCCACTGCCAAGGATGAGGTGGAAAGAGCTATGGAGCAAGCACAAGGGGATGTAATTAATTTAGAAGATTTGGTGAAACAATTAAACCTTGAGCAGAAACAGATATATGACGAAGTCACAGAACAGGTTGAACATGGATTGAGTCATGAGAAGAAAGAGTGCTCATGTACATCATTTAAGCCTGTCCGACTGTACGTGAGTGGAGAAGCAAGAACTGGAAAAAGTTTTCTGATTAAAGCAATTGCAACTTATCTGCAGAAAAGGACTGAATCACCGCTGTCTTGTGTTGTTACCGCTCCAACTGGGCTGGCAGCACATAATATTAAAGGGATTACTTTACATCGTTTACTGATGCTGCCAGTGGAGCATGATAACAAATTGCAATACCACAAGCTATCTGGAGATGCGTGTTCTGAAGTTTCCAGAGTCCTGAAGAAAATGAAACTTCTTATCATTGATGAAGTAAGCATGGTCTCAAATCTAATGCTTGCTTTTGTGCATTTGAGAATGCAAGAATTCTTAGAACAGACTATGATGTCTTATTTGGAGGAAAACACATTATTGTTTTTAGAGATCTACTGCAGTTGACTCCAGTGAAAGGTCAACCAGTGTTTAAAATGGTCACGCATGAAGATACCAGGAAGTGCCTAGGAAGCATTGGAAACGTTAATATATGGTTAAATTTCAATTATGCAGAACTACTCCAAAATATGCGGCAGGCAAAGGATGAAGATTATAAAAATATTCTACAAGATGTAAGAATCGGAAAAATAAGTCAGCATGGGAAAGAAGCTTTACATGAACGATTAATTTCAAATTTGTACCCAAATGAAAACATTCTTCCAGAGAATATTTTTAAGAAAATTAACGAGAAGAAATCTGGCATATGTTTGATGCCTACTCTGAAAGAATGTTCCATGTTCAACAACAAAATGTTAAAGTTAGAAAATGAAGAGATAGTGAAACTGGAAGCTATAGATAAAATAGAGCATATGGGAGCAACAATTATTTTGTCAGAAAATTTGAAATCAAAATTGGATTCATTAGAGAAGACTATATCTAAAACTGCTGGTTTTGAAAAGACTCTGAATGTGTGTTTAAATTGTCGTATCATTTTGAGAAGGAATTTAAATGTTGAAAGAGGTCTGGTAAATGGAGCAATGGGTCATGTTGTTGGTTTTGTGAATTACAAAAATAGAGATGGAATTGAAATTTTAAAAATTAAATTTGATGGCATTGACGAAATAGAACAAATTTGTCGTTGTTCAGCTAGATTTTTGCTTGTGAAAGACTTATATGTTCGCCGAAAACAGTTTTCTGTTTGTTTGCCCTATGCAGTGACAATTCATAAATCTCAAGGTTTAAGTGTAGATAGTGCTTTGGTGAACATTGGAAGTTCTGTGTTTAAAGAGGGTATGGCATATGTGGCATTAGCACGACTCAGAACTTTATCAGGATTGTACTTGATTGACTGTGATGAAACAAAGATTTGTGCTGATCTAGATTGTGTTAAAGAATACAATAGGTTAAGAAGTGAGTATGCTCCACATTTGCCTCAATATCAAAAAACGTGTGGTAGGCCGAAAAAGAAGAAATGAGAATAATTGCAGTGAGGTACTAGCAAAAAGACAAAAAGTAGATGAAACTGTAATTGTAAGCAGAAAGAAAAAGGATTCTGTTGAAGATGTTGTTGGATTTCAGTTTGAAAACAGTTCTGGTGTCAACTGCTATGCTAATGTAGTAGTTAATGTTGTTTTTTTCTTCAAAATTTACAAGAACAGATTGTTGAAAATCGGGATCAAACTTTCTGCTGTTTATTGAATTCTGTGTTTGAGAAATGTAGCAGTGATAGAGCAAAAATAGAAAGTGTTTCAGAAATTAGAAATCTTCTAGACATATGTTCTGGTCAAAATCAATTTTCACATATAATTCAGCAGGATTGTCAGGAATTTTTAATGTATATGTTTGATGTATTGGAAGATGAAGGAGTAGATATAAAACATATTTTTAACCTTTCTTATCAGTGGCAGCATGACTGTGATAACTGTACTTTATCAAGTAGTACTAGAATAGACACTGAAAGATTTATATATTTGAGTTTACCAGACTGCAAATCAGTGCCTTTTAATAATCTCGTTAAAGCAGCTGATCACAATATGGTGTGTACCCAATGTAAGTCTGAAATGCTGTTCACAATATTTCTACGAAGTTATGGTCACTATGTCATTTTAATGTTCCAACGATGTAGACCTGATGGAACGAAATTGACAACTTCTATTAAAAATGTTGTGGCTTCTCAATTATCAATTTCAGGAAGAACGTTTGCAACTGTAGCTATTATTTATCATGACGGTCCTTCAACAACATCAGGGCATTACACATGCTATTTAAAAAGTTGTAAAGGTTGGACCCTTTGTAATGACACGCATTTGACTTTAAAACAACGTTTGCCTTTTGACTTAAAAAATTCATATCTAGTGTTTTTACAACCAAAAATTAAGTAAAGGTAATTGGCCTATGAAGACGGGAGCAGTTAATAAAGGTTAGTTTGCTGTTTAAAATTATATTTTGAGTAAAAGTGATCAAGATAATATAAAAAATTGATTTTGTCATATAGGTACTGTAAGTGGATCTCATAGTAAGTGATATCAGTATTATAGGAAATGATGAACATGAGTGAGTCAGAGATAGAATTACGAAAATTTAAATATTGTGAAAATGTTGTTTGAGTCTTTCTTTCAGGACGTCGGAAAAACAGTAATTTTAGAGTTTGTTTTAAGTAATTTGAAAATATACTGATACATCTGACACTATTTGGCCTTAAGGAATGGTGAAGGAATGAGTAAAGAGTCATGACTGAAAAAGGAGTATTTGAAAATAATGAAAATATTTCAGATGTTCTTGGAGCTTTTCTTCTAGAAAGTTGATGAAATTGATTTTTTAGTGAACAGCAGAGTACTTTCCAACGAGAAAAGGACCTTCGTGATATACTATTTGGCCTAAAGGAAAAGTAAGTGAATCAAAGATTAGTGTACCTATGTCATTTGTCAGTATCTAAGGTTTTTTTTAAAACACAATCTTTTAGATTGTGGTTTTTTTTCCCGCTGTCATATGATGAGTAATTTGAACTCACTGTTTTAAGTGAAATTCAATATATTCTGACAACAGCAAAAATAAACTATGTAACATGTTGTACAAGTTATTCTATACTTTGGATTGTGTAAATTAAATTGTATTCCCATTGTCTGACACTCATTTTCCTTTTTCTATCCTCTTTCATCTCTTTTACTCACTTATAATGTCTTTCTCTAACTTTTTGTAACCCCCGTTCCTTTACTCCACTTCTTTCACAACCCCTCATTCTCATTTCAACTGTCTGCATTCCCTCTCTCCCTTGCATAACTTTTCAGCTTTCAGTCTCTCTGCTTTACTTCCCTTTTCCGTATTTTCCTCCTTTGCTCTTTTAGTAATTCCTCTTTACTCACTCAGCAGTATTGTCGCACTCTATCACTATAAATCACCCACTCTCCCTCGCTTATCTTTGTTTGCTCTTTTCTTTTGACCACTTCTCTCTATTTTTCGTTCACTACCTCTATGTCCTCAGTGCCTCACTCTCCTTGTGTTATGTTCACTTGTGTTTATCTACCTTCTATCATTTCTTTTATAACAACTTCACTGCTCCTCTCTCATCGTTCTTCATCCCATTTCTTTTAGTCTGGTTCCATTACTATCCCTCATTTCCTTTCTTTCAATGTCCTTCTCTTTACTTTCATCACCAAATTATTTTCTCTCAGTACCACTGTTTTAGTCGTCTTCTCCTCTGTTTCCTTTTTTTGCTCCCTTACTCATTTCCTTTGCTTACTCATTGTACTCCACCTCACTCAGTTTTTCTCTTAGTGTGTCTGTCTACTAACTTCCTCACTCCATTTCCCACAATCATTGTATATTATCCTCTCTCCCTTCATCCCTTCACTCTATGACTGTTCTTCACTTACTCTCAGTTATCTTCTATTCCTCATTCTTCTAAATGCATCCTTAATTAGACTCTTTTCCGTCTCTGTCATTATCTTTTTACTTACTACTGTTTCCTGACTTAGTTTTGCTAACTCTCATTGTTTTAGTATCTTTCTTACCTACAGTTCATTTCTCTGTTCTTCTATTCCTCTCTGTCAGTGAATCTATATGCCTTACTCTTACTAATTTGCTCTCCTTCCATTTCTTTTTCTCTCTTTTTGTCCTTCTACCTTACTTTATTTCCCTTTCTATGTCCTTCACTCTTACTTTATTTCTAAATACACTGTTATGCTTTTTAACCTCTTCATTTGTATCTTTTAATTTAAAATACATTTTTTACTAATTATAACTTATTTTTTCTTCTCTCTTTCACAGATACAAAGTGTAGTAAAAAAATGTAATTAAAGTTACATTTATTATATGGTAAGTGTGACTAAAAAAATGTAGTTTGTCATCACCCTTTGCTTTAAGCTCACTAATATTTTCTCAACCAACCTCACTCCTGTTTCTTTACTCTGATTCCCTCACTTATTCCTATTCTCCATGTTTACTCCAATTTCCCTATTTCCCAAATCATATTCAACTTCTTTCAGTCCCTATTCTTTTTTTTTTTTTTTTATTTTTTTTTTTTTTATCCTCATTTGCGTGCATAGCTCCAATCTATCCAATCAGGAATATGCCACAGAGATAGGACGAACCGGCTGTGCTTCAATACCGTCTCAGCATAAGCTGGGAGGGAAATCTTAATTGGGGGGAGTATAGACCAAATCCCATCAGTACATTCACACAGACCTGGAATTCCCATATAGGGCCATTCGTTGGATGATAGTGCCCGTGACACCGTAGCCCCAATTGTTCCTTATTAAAAACAATGGCTGGAAATGCTAGCATTAATCATAGGACTCCTGGGAAAAAAAAAAAAAAAACCCCCAGGCTCAATATGACCGTGCCAACTGTAACCAAAAAGCCCTTCGACTTGTATTTCTACCTCTAGCTAGATCTAATTTAGAGATCTGAAGCACCGAGGTTCGCCATTCTTGAATTGTAGGAGGCTGGGCATCCTTCCAATGTCTACAGATTTCTCTCCGGGCTGCCAAGATGGAGTAAAAAATGAGGTTTGAAGCTGCGTTCCGTACTTTGTTCTTCAGGCCAAAAATGACAAGAGCAAGATCTATAGAAAGATGAGAACCCAAGGCCAGGGATAGATCGTTTCCTATTGACTCCCAGTATGATGTAATTTCTAATAAAACATATGAATATCAGATGCATCGACCATCTGACATCTTGGGCACGAAACCGGGCCTGTCGATGAAAATTTTGACAGTCTCAAAGGAGAGTAATAGGCCCTGTGAATAGTGAAGATGTGATTACGACGCAGCCATGCTGGCTTCACCAGGTCCCACAGTGCTTCACATGAAGCTAACCAAAGCTCCTCCAAGTCAACATCCGGCAATGCGTCGGCCCATAGTGTTACTGGGAGGCAAAAGTTACCATCTATTTCCTCCATTATCTTCTTGTACCACAAAGAAACTTCTTTTTTTGCAGGGGGGCTGTCTAGCAGGCGCGTTATTAAATCGCTGATGGCTCCAATAGGTAATCTGCTATTTCGGGATGTCTGTGTATTATATGCTTGGGACCAGCTTGAAATTTGTATAAATTTAAATCTGGACAAATTTGGCCCCACCTTATTTATTAAGTAGTCCCAAGGCAGTGGTATACCGTCCATGAACAAATCACCCCAGGTGTTGATGCCTGCTACTCTTAATGGTTGGGTTAAAGTGTCTTCTGCCCAAGCTGGGGGAGATGGTAAATCCCATATTGGAGTTCTCTCTGAATAATAACCTAGTTTAATTGCCTGCCTCATTCTGTACCATGTAGTAGCTATCCCCTTTAAGGTCTTTAGTTTTATTTTTTTTTTAAATTTTGGGTCTCCAAATTTAAGCAAGAAGCTGCTCTGTCCGATACCCTCTGAGTTTAGTAACATAGAGAACATTTGGCCTACCCCTGTTGCTGCTGGCACTTTTAGCAACATACGAGTGTGTGAGAGCTGAAAAGCCCATGCGTAGATCTGAAGATCTGGTCCCGCTAGCCCTCCCTTCTCTCTGCGGCGTCGTATTTTCTTCCAAGATATTCTTGGATTTTTACTGTTCCAAATGAAAGTTGAAATCGCACTTTGTAGTTTAGAGATTAATTTAGGATCAAAAAAGAGTGGGATTGAGTTAAATAAAAAGGAAACCTTAGGTAAGATACACATTTTTACTAGATTAACTTTGCCTAGGATGGTAAGTGGAAGATGCGACCAATCCCTCATGTTTTTACGACACTGTGCTGCTATTGTGGAAAAGTTTAATGAAGCGATACGATCAATGTCTTTAACTATATTTACCCCTAAGTAACGTAATTGAGGTCTAGCTGACTCGTTATCCGTATCCAAGACTGCCTTCCATGTCATGGATTCCGTCTTAGAAGCATTAACTTCGTATTCAGAAACTTTCCCAAATTTAAGAGCAAGATCTATCGCTTCTGGATAGGCTGTATTAATGTCTGACGTGAAAATCATTATGTCGTCGGCGTAGAGTGCCACCTTTTTTTCCCACTCACCAAAAATAAAAGGTTTAATAAGTGTGCTGTCTCTTAATGTTTGTGCAAAAGGTTCTATGTATAAATCAAAAAGGAGAGGAGACAAGGGACAACCCTGCCGGGTTCCTCTGGTTATATCAAATGGCGCTGTAAGGCCCCCATTGATCAAGATTGAAGCAGAAGGATTTCTATATAACAGATCTATTGCCCTTCGAAATCTCTCGCCAACGTTGAACCCCCTCAAGGCCTCCGACAGGTACAACCAATTTACCCTGTCGAAGGCCTTGGTGGCGTCCAACGTCAGAACAGACAAAGGGAGAGTCTCCTTTATCGCCACATCGATAGATCCAATTAACTCGTATGTAAGCTCATTTAGTTGTCTCCCTTTTATAAACCCTTTTTGGTTCAAATGAAGTATATTAGGGGCAACCTGGCCAAGCCGCTTGGCTAATATAGTGGCAAAGATTTTATAGTCGGCATTTAAGATTGAGATAGGCCGATATGAGCCACAATCAGATGGGGGCTTCCCTGGCTTTAGAATAAGCGTTATAGTAGCTTTATCCCAGGAGGCTGGCGGTGCTACCCCTTCCCTCAATATTTGGTTAAACAAAACTGTTAGAATTGGGGTTATCTCTATGATCAAGTGTTTGTATACCTCGCTCGGCAACCCATCGGTACCTGCCGCCTTTCCCCCTTTAGAACCTTTTATGGCCTGTTCTACCTCGACAAGACTTATTTCCGCTTCCAAAAATTTGCTCTGCTCTATTGATAGAGAGGGAAGGGAAATACCCTCGAACCAGTTATTAATATCATTGGTATTGATATTAAGATTTTCCCAATATATTGACTGAAAGAATGATTTAAAGGTCTCTCTAATTTCTGCGTCACTGGTGAAGGTACCCTTATCCGAAGTTACTGAGGCAATATTATTCCGAACCCGGTCTGATTTAACTTTCCAGGCCAACAACCTTCCCGCTCCCTCACCATACTGGAAATGAGAGAGTTTGCTTGTCTCCCATTTTTGCAACACTCGTTTCTCCATTAGAGAGGACAAGTTATTCTTAAGCACATTGAGCTCTGATAGTTTTAGGGCTAGGTTGTGATTGTCTAGAGATCGGTCATTGTCTATACAGGACTGGATATCTGACATACTGTTCTCAATAGAAGAAATTTCTTCCCTATACTGCCTTCTTCTGTGAGCTACCCTGTTTTTAACTGTTCCTCTAAGAGATCATTTGAAAGCGTCCCATACTATACCTACTGGGGCTGAATCCCTATTAAAAGTAAAGAATTCACGAGTCTCGGATTGAAGGAATTCTATATCTTCTGTCGATGCGATAAATGACCTATCAAATGACCAGAGTTTCGGGGAAGAAGACTTAGTTCCCCACTCCATTTCTAGCTTCATTGCTGAGTGGTCCGATAGATGATATGGAATATACTCTACTAAAGTTATGGAGTCGACCAGAGATCTACTTGTTAGGATAAAGTCTATTCTTGAGCTGTGTCTGTATTTTAGATTTCTAAAGGAAAAACACTGCTTTTGGCCCTCTCTCAGCCTCCAAATATCGACATAACCGTATTGTTTCATTAGTCCCAGTAGACAATTTCTAGATTTGGAGGGAACTAGTTGTCTGCTATTTGTAGATTTGACCAGTAGAGGGTTAATGGTGATATTAAAATCGCCAGTTATGATCACCGGCTCTGGGAAATTCAAGAGGTGTTTTAATAGGGATTCTAGTGCGGAAGTATCGTCGCAGTTAGGCCCATAGTAACCAGCCAATGTTATGACCGCCCCTCTTATCTCTACCGCTGTTATGGCCCATCTCCCTCCCTTATCCACTTTTTGTTGTAAAATCTTCAAATTTAAATTTAAAGATTTTTTAAAAAAGATTGTAACCCCTCGCGTATTTAGTGATTGAGACGTTGTAATTGAGAAATGTATCCACCTATTTTTCTTCACTAATTCGAATATCTCGATTTCGGTTAAATGTGTCTCCTGGAGTATAATGATCTCGGCATCCACATCCCGAAGGTATTGTATGATTTTATTAGCTCGAGGTTTGGTGCGGAGACCATTAACATTCCAGGACAAGATTCTAGGCCTACTCATGTCTCCCAAAATAAATGTTAACCATTAAACCTAACAAATGTTTCTGTCTATAAAAAACAGGAACAGAAAAAAGAACAGAAAAAAGAACAGAGCTACAAAGTGTGTCGACTGGAGCATTATTGGAAATGGATATTTTTCTTTTTTCACCACCACCCGCTACCACCCTGTGACCACCCCTCCCATGGGAAACCCCTGAACTCACTACCCGGAAAATTCCGGAAGTAAGTGCTCCTAGCTCCCCCCCGACCCCACCTCATATGTCCCGCTATTTATTAAAATGTGATAGCTCGCCTTATTATAAGTATAACAAGCATGAATTACTTAGTACTATTACGTTTGATTAGTAAGTGACGATATGTAGCTTTATTTTATATATATATATATATATATATATATATATATATATATATTTTTTTTTTTATGTTATATGTCCCTTTTCCTATCCACCCTTTTTTTTTATTTTTTTTTTATTCGTGGATTATGTACATTTGTGAATTGTTTTCCCTTTTATTTCCTACCTTTTCACAAATCCGAGCTAGAACCTTTATTGCTCCTTCCTACCACCCCACGACATTAGAAGCTCGTCCGCTGCCTGTACCGATCGAACATTATGCATTTTATTGTTCATCATTATTTTGAGAGATGCGGGAAAGCCCATCTGCACTGTTGCTCCTAGTTTGCGAAAAGCTTCCATTCTTCTTCCTAGCTCCCACTGCTTTTCTAGAGTATATCTTGACAGGTCAGAGAGTATCTGAAAATTAAAGCCTTTACCTGCTAGCGACTTTTGCTTTAGGGCCAAATTCAAGATGTGTTCCTTGACAGAATAGGTATGAAAATTGACAAGGATTTTCCTTGGCTTGGCCCTTTGTGGATTGTGTCTGAAAGGATCCCTATGGATTCGTTGAATATCCAAAGCAAGTTCCTCAGGAGTATGAGGGAGGTTAAGAGAATCTTTTAATAACGTGATTATATATCCTTTGATGTCTGTTCCTTCACTACCCTCAGGAACGTTCAAAATACGCAGGTTACTGCGCCTGGCGTTATTTTCCAAGACCTCCATTCTTTCTGAGATGGCCAGATCTTCCCTTTTTAGCTTTTGTATGTCTTCCTGAGTACCTTCTGCCCGCATAGATATTTGACCTACAGTTTTCTTCCAGGGCTTGTGTTCTTATAGACAAGTTACAAATCTTTTCATCAAGAGTCTCACAAAAACTCCTTATGTCCCTTTGATTTGATGCAGACTCTGCAAAACCTTCCTTGATCTCGGCAGACAATGAAGCAAACATCTGTTGCAAGGATACCATTGAAATAGGTACCAGGGTGGAGACTAGAGTTCCCTCTTCTCTCTGACATGGTTGATGATTATCATCCGGTGAACTCAGGACTGGATGTGAAGCAGAGAGGGATTCGACATTCTCTTTTCCTTCGTTAGTAACGGAAGTTGGATTATTTGAGGGGTCTCCCTGTTTACTCGTCATGACAGTAGGCTCCCCCATATAGACCAGTGTCCCGGGTTGATCACTGTGTACACAGTGTACTCCTTCACCTTCTATTAGGCTGGGGTGTGCTACTGTTTGTGATGTAGAATCAGCATCAAATTCTTCCTGTAGTTCTTCCAGTAGCACCATGTCATCTATGGGATTGATAGGATCAATATGTTCAGAGACTGGAAGAGAGGCTGAGGCTGAGGCTAAGGCTGTGGCTGTAGCTGTGGCTAAGACTGAGACTAGGGCAGAGTCCTGCTCGGAAGATGCCATAGCCTTTAACCCAAGGTTGTGCTTCCGAGAGGTGAAATCTCTCTGTGAGTGGTCTTGTCCTATTTCTAAAACTTGTGGGACAACCTTAAAGTAGGACCGCAGGGAGGGGGTGATTTTGGTGCTGGATTCTGCAAGGAGCTTAGCTTTGTTACGCTTCCTTCCTCTCTTTGCCTTAACTTCTGCTGTAAGGTATGATGACGTCCTCAAAGTTTTTAGACTAAGAGATTTAACTGAGCTTGAAGAATTGTCCGCTCCCTCTGTCTGCTTGGTAGAGAATTCCTCCTCTAAATTTGGTGACCTCCCCTTGCCTTTTCTTTTACATGAGGTACCTGTCCTAGCCGCGCACCTTGCTGCTCTTTTATTTTGTGGACTTTTTTTAAGGTTTGTGGTAGTAACAGGCTTATTGGGCTTATCATCCGCTACAGAGTCACTCATGCATTTAGGAAGCAAATTGGCCTCACTCGAACCCCCCCCTCCCTTTACCTTACTTTTATCTCCTTCAGAAGCAGCGCCTTCAACTGCCTCCTCATGGTGTTCTGCTGTTGCTGTTTTATCTTCCTTTTCTGCCGTTGGAAAATAGTATGGAACGATAGAGGCAGGGGCGCCCTCGCTGCTTTGTCCCACACGGCTTGAATGCGAGTTACCACGAAGGCTTCTCACCCGCCTGTTCCACCGCAGCTCCAGGGCGGCCTGCCTCCAGCGAAAAAGCCCAGGTGCGCTCTCACTCCTCGAAGCAGGAAGGCATCGATCAGGAGCAGAAGGGCATTGACTGCTGCGGCTGCCGGTACCGCTAGGTGTGCTGCTCTCTGAGCTCACCGAGCTCCTCTCGCCGATGACCTGGCGCCCGCCTCCTTCGCCGAGGCACATCCGAGAACGCCCGTGTGCACCCCTGTGACGGGTCACGGTAAAGGGAGCTGGAGCAGGAGCAGGAGCGGGTACGTGAATGAAAGGGAAAGGAAAAAAAAAAAAACACGGGGAAATGCTTTCACAAAGTGTTCTAAAAACCAACAAGCTCGAGATTACTCATAGCGAGCGGACGGGCATTTAATTTAAAATACATTTTTTACTAATTATAACTTATTTTTTCTTCTCTCTTTCACAGATACAAAGTGTAGTAAAAAAATGTAATTAAAGTTACATTTATTATATGGTAAGTGTGACTAAAAAAATGTAGTTTGTCATCACCCTTTGCTTTAAGCTCACTAATATTTTCTCAACCAACCTCACTCCTGTTTCTTTACTCTGATTCCCTCACTTATTCCTATTCTCCATGTTTACTCCAATTTCCCTATTTCCCAAGTCATATTCAACTTCTTTCAGTCCCTATTCTTTACTTCACTTACCCTCTGTTCCCTTCCTTTGCTTCTTCACTCATTCTGTTTTTCTTAATTATTTACCTTACTCCTACACACACACCTCATCCCCCTCCCAACACATACACACACCTCTGACATACACCCCACACACACACCACACACACACCTTATACACACACCCCCCCACACACACTCCTCACACACACACGCACATTCCATACACACACATACATCCCACACATATAACCCCCACCCCCACACACCCCCCACACATATCTCACACACCCTCACTTCCACCCACACCGAAACACCCCACACACCCACACCCACAGACACACCTTACACACCCACACCCCGACCTACACTCACTGACTCCCTATAAGTCACACACACTGCATTACTTACCTTTCTTTGCTGTTTCACTCACACCCATTCAGGCATTGTTTCCTTTACTCTCTCTTTGTCACTCCCCATGTCTTATCCTAATTCAATTTTTCACCCTCTTTCACCCCTCTTTTCTTACACTCACTGCTCTTTTCTCACCCTCCCTCACCGTTGTTCATTTATCCCGGTTCCGTCACTACCCTTCATTCCCCATTTTTAACTGTCCTTTCTTTTTCTTTCAACACCCACTCACATTCTCCCACTATTTCTACTTTAGTCTTCTTCCTCTCTCTTCCCTTCTTTCGCTCCCTTATTCATTTTACTTTTCTCACTTTCACCCTATTACCCCTTCTCTGTTTTTTACTACGTAATAAACAATCCCTCTGTGTTTCTCCCTCTAGCTCTCTTTCTCTTAACATTGCTCTCTTTGTGTTCTTCCCTCATGCTAACTCCTTCATTCATTTTTTTTTCTTTTTTTGGGGTGAGCGCCCCGGTGCGCGTACCCTGAGGAAACAAAATTGACAGAGATTCTTTAAAAATATAGGTTTATTTTTATAAATTAAAGGTAGTTCTAAAAAGAACAGTTTTTTTTCTTTTTTTTCTTCTTTTTATTGTTTTTCATTTTTTTAATGGTTTTTTGAACATTTTGTACTTTTTTTGGCTTTTCTGAACAGTTTTATATTTTTTTTGTATTTTTTATGGGGAGAAACAAAAAAAAAGGGAATTGAAAATGGCTCAACTGGAGCAAAAAACGAAAAACGGAAAAAATTAGGGTTTTTTGGGGCAATTGTGGTTGTCACCAGCAAAGACGATGAGCTTTATGCTCTTTTCACCATAGGAGATGAGCTTACCACAGTAAATACATGTTACTCTAAAATCTTCAAATCGTTGTTGAATGCAAGGCATCGTCTCCGTTGTTTCTGGTCCCGATGGAGGGGGTTGCTTTCTTTTGGAGGTGGTCCTTGAAGACTGGGGGAAGTTTCTGGCCAGTTCCCTCATCTCTGCACGAGAATAGTTGTTTGGATGCTTGCGGGTCATATGTCTAATCATGGTATTATTACCAAAGGAATATTTTTTGTTTGGGTTGCCCCTTGAGAGTTCTGAGCCACAGATTAGGCAAGTTACCTTGGCCGCATTGACTTTTTTCTTGCCCTCTGGGATTGAAAAAACTCCCATACAATGTGTGGCCTTGGCTGGTATGGGGTATTGTCTTCAGCCAGCCATCTTATCCTCTCCTCCGCTTCCTCCTCTTCTTGACCACCAATGTACTGTTGTGGTGGTCCTCTTGGTGGTGGTGGTGGTGGTGCAGATGCTCCAGCTGCTGCTGCTACTGTAGCCATTTTAAAGTACAAAATAATTTTCTTTGTTGTTGAAACAGGTCTTCCTCAGTCAAAGGACAAAGTCAGAATAAGGAAAAAAGGTGGAGCCTTTCATCATTTGGAAAACAGAACTGTTCTTGACCAATGAAAAGTGTTATTTTCAAGTCACATGATCCGGGCTTTCATCATTTGGAAACCAAAACTGATCTGCACCAATGAAAAGTGTTATTTTCAGATCACATGACCCGACGCGCTTACGCTACGTGCCCCGGGGCGCACCCGTAGTCGCGCTCCGGGGGGCGCCCGGGGGTGCGTAGCGTAAGCGCATCAGGACGTTGCACGATCGTATGCGCTCGCGTGCTTCCGGGTGCGCTTACGTGAAACGTCACGATGTTGTTTTCGTTCGCGGGAATAGCGCTAACGGGACGCTCCCCGGTACGCGCCCCGGGGCACGCCGTAACATTGCGCTTACCCGTGCGTTCACCGGTACGCGCCCCGGGAGCGCCCCAGGGCAAAAAAAAAAAAAACATAATTATACAATATAAAATTCGTTATACATTTTTTTACTTTTTATACCTATAGAGATTTGCTATTAAAAAACCATTGAAATTCACTGAAAAAACCATAGGTTTCACACCAGTTATAGTTAGGAATTAGCATTTAAAAAACCTATTAAATTCACTGAAAAAACCATAGGTTTCACACCAGTTATAGTTAGCTGGAAATGTAATCGCATAAAACCATTGAAATTCCCACGTTATAGTTAGTTGGACTCACTATAACTTGCGCGCCTGCAATGCACTGCTGATGACATCACATATTACATCACTCATGACATGGTCAGTGACATCACTCATGACATCACTGATGACACCAGCCAGTGAATGTGTGTGTTTCTGAAAAATAAATAAGATAAACGGTGTCACTATAAGTAAAACTGTGAAAAACATTAAAAAGCGTATATCTAATGTCTAATTGCTATGACTAACCAATAATCTCCAACCGCAAGCTAGATGAAATTGTGTTTTAGTTTTACTCAATTAATTGCAGTGCTCCAAAAAACACACCACAGATCCAAAACAGTTACATTATTGACATTTAGGTAGGAGAATGGAGCAATGCAGATGGAGCAGTGTAATTTTGGCTCCACCTTTATGCATCACAATTACCTTACATAAATGTGCACTTAGCATGTTTCCAGTGTGGCCTAACAACATTAAAATAAGGTGCTGCATTTGACATAATTATTGAAGTGCACCCACTGTAGAATTGGAGAATTTAGAAATTTAGACATAACACAATGGGGCCGATTCCGTTCCAAGTCGGAATGGCACCGAACGCGATCCGGCTGGAAAAAATACGAGCTGTACGCGTGTTTTCCGGCCGACTCGTACAGCTGTACGAGCAAGCTAGTACGATGCGAGCAACTTGATATTCACCGACCAAGTCGTTCCCGGGTCCAATCTGTTCCGTACGTCTCGGCCGTGAGCTCACCGTGGCGAGCAATGAATGCGATTTACCACCGAGCCAGTATGATGCACGCGTCGGACAGCCTGTGCAAGCCGGAGTGTCCGGCTCTCAAAAAGTCCGGGACGTTGCCTTTGGGGGTCCGCATCGGACCCCCTGTCACCCGCAGATCTACGACTCGGACACAGGGGGAGACCCATGGGTCTCCCCAACATAGACATGTACGGTGCGGATGGCACCGATGCCTATCCACTGTAGGGGGCGCACTTGTCCGCGACGTACCCATTCAGTCAATGGGAGTCCATGTACGCCTCGTACGACCGGCTCCCATTGACTTCTATGGGAGTCCGACCGAACCGAGTCCGGCAGCATACGACCGCATCGTACTCGACCGTTTGGACTGCAGGACACCGGCTCGGTCAGAAAACACTCCGGATCCGGCTTGGTTGGAGAGCTTTACGACCCGGATCGGAATCGGCCCCAATGTGTTATAACTTATTAGTGTAAGATATTCTTTGGAGACTTGATGAATAAACCATCCTCACCTATTTAGAATGTGTTTACTTTGGAAACGACAACAGATTTATGCAATGTGTGCACTAATGTATCATAGCTTTCATTTAAAATATAGTCCTTAGCAATGCTTACACATGTGTATTAAAGATTTTACTGTAGGCTACATGTAATATGAACCTAATGTACTGACATTTATATTCATTAGTGTTCAAAGTTCACACGTATATGAAAAGTGCACCATTGATTTAAAATCCCAAAATTTTCCTAAATTATGCGTTTCCCATTCTGCATAAAATACTGTCTTCCATTTCTTCTTGCATGACTTTTCCTTGTAAGTGCATTCATATACATTGTTAGTTTGAGAATAGATACAACACTGTACTAGCAATAGAGAGAGCCTGAGAAGATGACCTTCACAAATGAACATGGAGAACAAGGGCGATGTCGTTCCCATGTTCAGTGTGGGACATTTCGGAAATTTTGCATCTTTCAATGTGAGAATGGAAAAGAACAATGGAACCCCTGATAATGCGAGAGGTGCTACCTAATTTTGGTGCAAATTACTGGAGTCTACACTGTCTGAGATCCCCGCCACTTTTCCTTGGACTTTGAGAAGTTTATACCTCTATGCTTATAGCCCTATGCTCCTGCTGAATGTGGTTTAGGCTAACACTCAAATTTCCCTGACTCAAGAAGACTCTTGACCGAGCTTCTGAGATACTGACACCTTCTTTTATTGCCTGAACTTTCCTGAAATTTCCCATATTATCCTATTTTCCTGCATTTCCCAGATTTTTTTTAGATTCTTTAGGTTCCAAAAACCATCCTCTTTAGTTTAGATTTAACTTAAATGATTTTAGGGGGGAGGAGCTAGCCACGCTAGAAAATGGCAGCGCCGTAGGCGAGCTCTCCCGATCGAGTCACGATCCTCAAAGTATCCTGTGTGTAAGACCTGAAAATTACGCATGAAACTCAAGAGACTACACAGCGGTGAACATCAGGCACAAATTAAGGTGTTTTTCGGCGGGGTGTGCTACCCGAAATACGAAGAAACTGTGTAGTCAACCAAGCCGACGAGGCCAGGAGCTCATGGATGCACACGCTCCGGCGTGACTGCTACGAGAGTCCACGGCACGGCATCTGCAGTGTAGGCCTGGCAGAGGAGCAATTGCTCTGGTACAGCTCGGGAGGCGTGTGCTGTGGACTCCTGGGGGACGCTTGGGCTCTCCCCTCTGCCTGCTGCTCCACAATACACCTACATGTGGTTCACGACAACTAGCCACAAACGGGACGGCTGAAGTTGCTGCTGGACGCGGTGGCAGCAGACAAGGGGAGGCCTCGTCCGTGCTGTGGGTGCCAACTTCTGCCATCGTAGTGATGTAATTGCGCCTGAAAGGTGAAAGTGCTTGCTGCAGCAATAACGGCACCTGGTACATGGACAGTTCATCGGCCCCCACTAAGGTATAGAGCAGGGACGCGGGTAGGTGGTGAGTGAAGTGACCCTCCTTCTAATATACGCTCCAGAGGGCACAGGACACCCACGGTCATACCCACAACTTTGGGCCTTTATGATCTGCAAGAAGCAAGCCGTACCTAGACTGTTGCCCATAACAAAGTGCATCACAGCTATCCAAGTACGCGGGGAAGGCGTTTGGCTGCCCCATTGATGTGTGGTACTCCTTTTTCCTGCTTCTGCAATATATAGCCTCACATGCAGCCTGCCCTGTGGTGTCTGCTCCATTACATACACGGTTGGCCTATAACTGAACTACGCCACACTTGGGCCTGAGCGTGTGTTCCCTGCTGTGACACCACTTTGCCGTCTCTCTCCGGTCAGCTTACCGACCTCCCTGTGTGGCCCTCGGCGTGGTGCCCAGAATCCCATTACTCTATCTGTGCAGATGTATCTTCACCCTAGAGGACGTTCTTCACTCCTGGGATCACCACTAAGATATTACTAGTGACGCACTCTGAATTAGGTCACTGTGAGGATATTCCGGATTCATATGATTGCGGCTTTGGTGGGCACTTGGCCGCAGCGTTATCGGGTGAAGCCCACAAACCACTGCTGATATCCACCAAGACTCCCATAACCTAGGCACTAGATGGGAAAACCAAATAAGAATCAACCTAAACTGCATTTTGAGCAGCACCGAAAGGTGGTGGAGACAGGCACCGAGGCTCATGAGCATAGCCAGGTGAACACAACTGCACCAGGATCTGACACGACGGTGGACCTTCACTCCATGTTTGCTACAATACAATCGACATTGTCCAACATAGATGGCAAAATAGACTCTCTTACATATTGCATCGACCATATGTCGGAGAGATTGGACAAACATACAGAGCCCATCGACATGGCGGAACGCCGAATATCGGAAGCAGAGGACACTTAGCATCAACTTGAATGGAAACAAACTAAAGCCAACAAAACCCTGCAATCCCTAATGGCCAAAACTGAAGATCTAGATGCCAGATCCCGTTGCTGTAATCTACGCCTTATGGGGGTGGCGGAGACAACACGGACAGGAAACGTGGATCACTACATCGAGACCTTATTAATTGCTCTCCTTGCCAGAGAAACATTCTCCGATGTATTCATTGTTGAGAGGTCACACAGATCCCTTGCACTGCCACCGGCACCAGGAGCGCGACTATGCCCCATAATAGCCAAAATATTGAATTATAGGGATAGAGATGCAGCGCTTCATAAGGCCCAGAAACGAGGAACATGTAACCATGACGGAATGTCTATATCCATTTACCCAGATTTCACATCACAAGTGCAAGAAGCACAAAAGAAGTCCCTCGATGTGAAAAAGAAACTGAGGGAGAACAACATTTCATAAGCAGTGATATACCCTGCTCACTTGAAAATCACAGATGATGGAAAAAATATGATTTGCAATGAGCCTAAAGATGGCCTTAAATTCCTACAACTAAAGCACCTGCATGTTCTCCGGTGCAGATCCCTGAGGGGGGAACAGGCGGAGCAGGACCACATGTCTGACGTAGAATAACAGCTGCACTTCTTAGAACTTTGCAAACAGCTGCATGTAACTATCTGGTACGATATTGCATGACTCTTTTTGCATTCCATATGCAACAATGTGACACTGAGAGACACGTCAGTCCTGTAAGTAATGTTATATGAATATCTGTTGGAGATGACTGTCTCAAGGCAATGCAGTGTTTGAGACATCTAATGTGTAGGTAATTGAATGTCGACTCTAGGTCATGACACACTTAGAATATGTATATATACCGTCACGGGATCGTGACTAGATCCCCCAATCACTCTGACGTTGGGGTTGCTGGCTGGCGGCTACCGCCCCCCTGTGTATACCACAGCTTTTGTCCTTTTGATTATTACCCACCAGACTGGTTTTGGGTGGGAGAATTTGCTTGTAGTTAAAGGGAATTGTCTTTCCCATAATTGTGATGGTTAAATGGGTGGGGGTGGGATAGGGCGAAATTTTGGTACATTGCTAGTCACATGCATGCTGGAATTCTATGTCCATGTTTACGCACACATATCACCTTCAAGCACAGCACACATGTTCAAAAGTAGGCAGATGAATAATAGTGCAACGCGAGTCCTATTTAGTACAATCGGAGATACAGAAATCGTACCATATGGCTAAAGGCACACCTCTGAGATTTATAACCTGGAATGTCAGAGGCCTCAATAACCCCAGGAAGATTCAACAAGTCTTTGCATATCCAGATAGACATCACATAGATGTAGCATTACTTAAGGAAACGCATCTACTTAAACACAAAGCAAATACCTTGGGCAATAGATGAGCCGAGCTCACAATATCAGCCACCTACTCCTTCTATGCTAGGAGAGTGACATCCATTATACGTAAAGGCAACCATTTTCTCTTAGACCAGACACTCATTGATCCACAAGGACGTTATGTCATAATCACAGGTGTACTAAGAGGCACCAAAGTCGGTATCATTAACGTGTATGGTCCAAAGACGGATGACCCTGACTTCTTCATGAACCTCTGGGCACAAATACGCGAATTGCCGGCTCTGGAGCTGCTCTGGGGCGGGGACTTGAATGTCGCACTGGACACTGGCGAATACGGATACGAATATGGAATCCAACTATACTAGAGAGCCTCCATTCGTCGACAGTACATAACAGCTGGTCCCTGCTTGACTATTGGCTTCTCACAGACCAAGCCTGCACGTGGACCACTGACATAACTCATCTCCCAAAACCCGCCCTGTTCTGCGGTCAAGCATGGCCAACCAACTGTTAGGACACCTGACCATCCCCACTGTCCTAGGACAATGCGGTCAAAGCCAACTGCGTCAGAAAATACGCCAGGACAATGTTAGTTCCTTGTTTTTAGGTATAAAAGATCCACCATCACATTTAGAAGGCAGAACTTTCCAAGCTGACTTTTGGGCGGTTCTCCGGTCGACTAGCTACCTGATTTGGGAACACGCAAACCTACTACTCCAGGTGATGTCTTCCCGAATGAGATAGCAGCTTAAGCTCTTTGTAATATCTCAATTTGCTAAATGCTTTTTCATCCATACCCAATTCCTTGCAATAGTTATAGGTATCTTTCAGCATTAGATCTGCTAGGGTCCTTTCCCCTAGGCAGGTGCTTTTAGGCACTAGGCCTGATAGAAATGTACTTTGTATAAGCAAGCTGAAATTCTAGTATTCCTTTATAAGAATCTTAACTACTGGCATTTTATTCTTGCTAAAATGTTTAAACCTGCAATGATGGCTCTCGGCGGGGACATTGTGTAAAGGCTACTCACTTCCTTGAACTGTTTAAATGCCTTCTTAAACGTTTCCTCTTTACACTGAAAGTCATCCTCTAATAGATAGCCACTTCTGTTTGCATCGCAATAACTTTTAGAAATAATTGATTCCTAGCATACTTCCTGGCAAAGTGAAGCCAGAGCTTTTTAAAGAGTGATTTCTAGCATTATGCCTTATTGATACACATGTGTTTGTAATAATAAAACGTGCCACTCCAACTTGAACAGTCGTCATTTTACGTTATTGCTCTTCCTTTTACCAGTGCCTGATTGAAACGATTATCCAGATCACAGTGAACGTGACCACACCCTCCAAAAGGGGCTCGAAAGGGCCGGTTTCTGCCCTCTGTCACTTTCAGACCATAAACCCGTCATGTTAACCTTACGGATCCCGACATATATACCCCCACCTTTTGTGTGGCGTTTCTATGCCACTGCGCTCTTAGATCCCATCTATAAGGAAGCAATTCACACGGCAATAGTAGACTACTTTGCAGACAATAAACACTCAGTTAAAAGTGCTGGAATGCTATGGGAAGCCTTTAAAGTGACTATTAGAGGCATTTGTAAAAGCACGAATGCTGGCATCTTACGAAATTTTCGGACACAATTGAAGAAATCCGAAGATTGCATAAAACTCCTAGAAGCTGAATATGATATTACTCATAGTGCACTCACCCTTAGTAATCTGCAGGAAGAGATAAATAAGTACAATACACTGGCAGATGATGAAATAAAATACACTTCCCCAATGCCACACAGCAGTAAGATAGGTGAAGGAGGCAGGCCAGGCCACATATTAGCACAAAAATTGCACACAGAGCACAAACAGCACACCGTCATTCAGATAGAAAATGATAATGGAATAATACATTATGACTCCCACGGCATACTGAATACGTTCGTGGAGACATACAGTGATTTCTATACGACACAGCATACAGTTCTAGGACCTGAAATTATGCACTATATTGACAATATAGCACTGGTATGGTTATCTGATACACACCGTGAAAACTTGGCCCAACCCATAATGGAGTAAGAAGTTCAGCTAGCTATAAAATCATTGCCCAATAGTAAGTCACCCGGTCCTGATGGATACACTGGTGAATTTTATAAAGCATATTCTGAATTATTGATTCCGTATCTGCTTGAGATGTATGACGAAGCCTATAATAATAAAATTCTGCCCTCAACGCTACGTGAAGCCCTTATAGTGACACTGCTGAAGCCTGATAAAAATTCCGACAAAGAGGAGTCATACAGACCCCTATCATTAGTAAATACAGATGTTAAAATATTGGCTAAGATTATCGTCGCTAGGTTGCAACCACTCATGTCCACTATAGTTCTCCCCAACCAATCTGGATTTATTCCAGCTGGTTCAACTGCACATAATCTACGCACTATATTTGCCCTTTTACATCATCTTAATCCAGAGTTACTGGCTGTAGCGGTACTATTAGACGCGGCCAAAGTCTTTGACTCCGATTTCCGAGCGCTTAGAGACCTGTAGGTGAATGAGCGCGTTACAAATCCAAATTAACAATAACAATAACAACAACTCTGTCGAATCGGCTTACATGTTCACGAACTTACAGAAAATTGGCCTACCACCCATATTTACCAACTGGATAGCCCTCCTATACAATAAGCCTACTGCCCGCATTAAGGTTAATAGACATATATCAGCGGCAATATCAAGACAATGTGGGGCCAGACAAGGTTGTCCATTATTCCCTCTATTGTTTTCTGTTGCATTAGAACCACTAGCCTGTAAAATACGTCAGAAATACGCACACATGGAACTGCGATTTAATCTGAGGCCTATTAGCATATCACTGTATGCGGATGATATGGTGATATACCTAAGAGATCCCGAAGCAACATCTCATCACTATTAAGAGAATATATACAATGTGGGCGGTACTTGGGCCTGCAAATTAACTAGAGCAAATCAGCGGAGGTTCCATTGACGGCGATTACAAAGGCACCACAAATGGAGTTCCCCCTCGTATGGCAGGAAGATCCCATTAAATATCTTGGAATTTAGATACATGCAGACCCTGAATTAGTACTTAGATACAACTATGGCACCACAATAGACCACATGGAAACACAAATAACCAGATGGATAACTCTTCCTCTCTCTCTAGCCGATAGAATATCACTAATAAATATGGTACAGTTACCTAAGCTACTATACCTCTTTATCAATATACCAATACCACCTCCCACTTCAATTTTTAAGAGGCTACGCACGAACCTCATTAGACTGATATGGGCCGGCAAACAAGCTTGCATCAGTCTCAGCACTATGTCGCTTCCATATGCCTCAGGCGGGTTCACGGTCCCAGATATTTATCTATATTACCTTTGTGCTCAAGCACAATATGCATACTTTTGGTTTCACCTGATACAATACCTGCCACATCTTGCTATAGAGGATGGTGATGCTGACCCAGTGCCACTACCCAGCATACTCACACATACTAGGCCACACTTATCAATGCAAGAAATAAATACGATACTCTGACATGATTTCAAGGCTATATAAGCTGATACAAATAGATATTGGTGCAGATATTGGTGCACAGACCCTAAAGGCCTGTGACAACTGGAATAAACTATTAGACACCCCCCTGACGGACGACGACTGGGTATCATGTTGCACACTCACTACACTGCTCACACCCAATAGCAATCTTCGTATTATCCAATTCTGGGAGGCTGTGATTCTGTATCAATATAGCATGGTGCTAAGAATCATGTACCTTAACTTTATTGCTAATTTGTAATAAACCTTCCTAACCATAGTCAATGACTCCTGGTCCTTTTTGTGTAGCCAAATGGGTTATACTTTTAATAGAAAACGATCACCTCTCAGGCGGGAAAGAAAAGACCCATCGCAGGGCAATTGATAAGAGTGATGGCACAGCGAGCTGGATCTCACATTAACAACTCGGAATGAAACACATCTTGTAAGTTTTGCCTAATATTTCATTGTCTGTCTAATATGCACAGGAAATTTATTTTTTCATATATATCGTTTTTGTTAACTTTTGGATCGTTTAGCTTTCTCCTTCATTTTGTCAACTGCGTTAAACTTTCGAAACAGGAAATAAATTAAGAGAATGATAGAAAATGCATACTGAAAACCTTTTACAGCACGAATGGACAAAGGTAAAGGTTGTTTTTCTATTTACTGTCAACCAGTAGTTTTCCGTGCCTTTGGATAGTTCAACCACTGTAGGCCGCCCCAAATCTTTGCTAAAAATTGTGCAAATACTTTTCTTTCTTTTCTTGTGGGTGAAAGTCCTTATTTTACTCCTGACTGTGTTTATGGCGAAACATTCAGCCATCCAAAATTGCCTGGTTCTGTTATCGCTGGGGAAACTCGCCCTCAGTATAAATATATCTCCTCTTTATTTCACTACTGTAGACTTTAGAACTTCCTTAAATACCAGTGGCACAGACATTTATGGCTTAAACTGAAGTAATTGAAAATACCTGAACCACTATTGCAAGCTATGTAGGTGTCCCTTACAAATACTTGAGTTATGATGCTGGAGCCTTATGGCAAGTACCAGTCTGGGCAAATAACACCTATAGCATGGTTAGCCATGGGTGCATGTTACCACAACACTTTTTAACATCTTTTGGGGGGATTTAGGCTTCGCACTACAGAGAACAGAATCATCATCCTCTCAGAACTGGACTGATCAGAATCCCAGTGGTTTTAAAGTGACAATTTTGTGATATTCTCTGAAAAAAGCTCAGGTACCGTCTGTTATAAATGAACGTAATGATTTTTTTTTGTTTTTTTTTGTTTAAGAATTTTATTGAATTTTAAGGATAAAACAAAAACAAGAAGAAAAAGATAACAGCATTGTCAAAGCAATACACATAGTTCAAATACTACATATGTAATCAATATATAACTGTAGATGAGAAAACGATAGCAGAAAGAAGAGAGAAAGTAAAAGAAAGGAGAGAAAAGTAAACGTAAAATAAAAAATAAAAGAGACAAATGCAAATGCATGGAATAAAATATGGAATTAAGAGGGAGAAGTAGTTTAAGATACAGGTGCATGTGTAGCAAGATAAGATGTAAAAGGTAACCAAAGAAGATACGATTTCATTTTCTGAGATATAATAGAAGAGGAGACTGTAGCAATTCTGTGTTCATCACAAATAAAATTCCACCAAGTCAATGAGGATAACTTGGAATTATCTTTCCAACATGACAAAATAACTTTGAAAGCTAATGCAATAAAAGGTCGAACAATAAAGATAAAGGATTAGAATCATCTAAGTCAGGAGAGGATGAACCTAGAAAAATATTTTGCAATGATAACGTAATATCGCTTTTAAAGATTTTCATGCATGTAGACCAAATACAATGCCAAAAGGTCAATACATTGGAAAATTCATAAATTTGATGTCTTAAAGTGCAAGTAAATTCAGAACAAGACCAGCACAAAGGTGAAGAGGAAGGGGAAAACATGGATATACAAACAGGAGTAATAACTGCTCTATTGTAAATAAAATAGAGAGATTGAGTTATACGAGCAGAAGCAGAAATTTTGAATAACTTAGACCATAATTTGTCCCAGATATTGAGAAAGATAAGTCAGTTTCCCAAGCTAATTCTGTAGGGGATTTAGGTCTTTCAGTAACATGTAATGACAATAATTTAAAAATATGTGCGGCTTTAGGTTTGTGCTCTTGAGAAATAGTATGTATCGGTGTAGGTGAAGTAAGTGAGGTGGAAACATTGGAGAGATCAAAAGAAGCTAAGTGGGACTGCAATGCTGTTGAAATTAAAGTATATTCATTGAGGAAGGGGACTGGTAAATGATATCGCAATTGTAATTCAGGGAAGGGAAGAACATAATTTTGGTGCGTTCATTGATGAACAAAAATAATGACCTTCTCCTTCCAATGTTTGTAGTAGAATGATTTACTTTTGTAATTGATGTATTTATTATACCAGATAGTAGAGGATAAAAAACATTGTAATGGGTCTAGACCATCAACGAATATGTTATATAGTAGGTTGTGGGAATATTTTAAAATAGGATTGTTTGATATGAAAGTACAGTTAGACATATAGATTACATTACGGAAAGAAAAATACTTCAATAAGGAGTGTTCAAAAACTATCCATCTGGGTGTAGGGATATCAGCAAATTCATAGGATATGGCAAAGAATTGTCTAATCAAAAATGCAAAATGATAGGGTTTAAAATCAGGAAAACGCACACCTCCTTCAGATTTGGGGTGTTTAAGTTTTGTAAGAGAAATGCATGGATGTTGTTTATTCCATAAAAATTAGGGCAGATGGAATTAATTTGTAAAACATATGAAATAGGGATTCAAAAGGGCAGCATAGATAGTGTATATAGGATATGGGGGACAATCATCATTTTAATGGTGTCTAACCTACCCCACCAGGACAAATGAAGAGGGGACCAAAAAGGCAGGAGAGATTGAATTTTGGTAATTAGTGCATTAAACATGAGTCTAACTGTGGTGGCCAAAGTAGCAGAAAACCAGATACAAAGGTATTTGGCTTTTGTAGGACACCAAGTAAAATTGGTATCTGCAATCATGTATTGGTAACATAGGGAATTCAATGGCAATACTTCTGTTTTTGAAAAGTTCAACTTATATCCAGAAATAGTGGAATATAACTTAACCTCGTCCAAAAAGGGAGGAAGGGAAGTGAGAGGGTTAGACATATATATTAGTATATCATCAGCATATCCTGACATTTTGGATTCCATAGAATTATATGTGAAACTGGAAATATGTGTGTTAACACGGATACGCTCAAGGAAGGGTTCAAGACATAAAACAAATAGCAAGGGAGAAAGAGGACAACCTTGACGTGTACCCCTATAAAAAATTTGAGAAGCAATTATTTACAAAGATACTTGTGCGGGGGTAAGAGTATAACAATTTTACATAGGAAATAAACGCAGGACCAAATCCAAACCAGTGAAGTGTTCCATCCAAGGACAATGCAGCAAGTAGGGATTTACATTTTTTTACCAAAGGAAATTACATTGGCAAACATACGAGCATTATCCGCAGCCAATCTGCCCTTAATAAAACCAGCTTGATCAGTTTTAACCAGCAATGGGATAATAGATTCAAGGTGAGTGGCAAGGATTTTAGTGAATAACTTACAATCATAATTAATTAATGATATGGGACGATAATATTTACAAAGGGAATGATCCTTATCGGGTTTGGGAATGAGGCTTCCATAAAGGAACCCGAGGCTTTGGAATCAGTAATGAAGGAATTAAAGAAAGCCATGAGTTTGGGAGCAAAAATAGAGGAAAAAACATAATAAAATTCAACAGAAAGGCTATACGGACCTGGTGCCTTTCATTTTTTTAAAGACTTAATAGCACCAGTTATCTCTTGAAGAGAAACGTCTTTCTCCAATGAGCCAAACTCGTCAGGTAAGGAGGGAGGAGTGGGATGGCCAGAAAAGAAAGTATTTACATTTTTAATAGAGGAATTCATATCATCGGAATAAAGTGATTAGTAATATTCATGAAAGATATTAGCAATGTCCGATAATGCTAGGCTGTTTGTAGATTCATTTAAAATGGGTCCAATATTCATACGTTCAGATTTAATTTTTAAGTAATTAGCCAACATCCGACCAGCCTTATTTTGGCCCGATGATATTTAGATTTAATTTTAAGAAGGACATTACAAGCTTCAACTGTAGCCAGTTTATTAAGTTAAGATTTGTCCTTCATCAATTTGTGAAGAGCAGAAGGAGATTTAGAAGTAAACTAAGTATGTTCCAATAATTTGGGTTGTTGTAGTAATGCTGTATACTTATTTCGTGCAATTTTCTTTTTCTTTGCTACAAATGAAATAGAAGATTCACGAAAAGAGGCCTTAAACGCATCCCAATTATTAGAAATAGAGGTGTCAGAGGGGTTATTAAGTGTGAAAAATTCATTAATAAAAGCAGTGGCTTCAGTGATGAAAAGGGTATCTGATAAGTCCAAAACAGAAAGGTCAGGAGCATGGTCAGAAATAAAAATAGATCCAATCTCCGAGGACTGAAGAGATGGCAAAAGGGATTTACCAACCAAAATATAATCAATTCTAGAACGAGTCTGATGAACATTTGAGAAAAAATGTAAATTTAAGAGAGTCTGGGTTACAAGTTTTCCAAACATCATATAATGAACGAGAGGCAATGGCAGATTGAAAGACTTTGTGGGATTTATCTGGATTAAATTTACACTTAGATTGTCTGTCAGAAAAAGGATTGATTAAAGTCACCAGTAAGTACAATATTCAGACAATCAATGGAGGAAAGTAAAATCTTAATAGAATTTCAAGATTCTGGATCTAGTCTGACTGGGCGGTAAATGTTCAAAAGAACTAGCTCTTTATTATGGATGACAACCTTAGCCATTACCCATCGTCCATCTGTATCATTTTGTGTGGATAAAATATGTACATGTAATGACTTATGAAACAATATCGCAACACCCCCTTTATTACTTGCTGAAGGAGAAAACACAACTTGACCCACCCATTGTCTTTTTAACTTGAGCGATTCTATTTCATTACAATGCGTTTCTTGAATAAAGGCAACCTGAGCATTTAGTTTTGATAAATGAGAAAATACCTTTTGTCTTTTGACGGGGTGTCCAAGTCCACGAACATTCCACGTGACAAAATTACACATAATGAAGGTATGGGAGGGTAATACATGTAAAGACATGATACACTTCAGGGAAACAGCTGGAAGGAGAGAAACACCATAAATGAGATGGGAGGAAAAAATATGCTATATAACAATAAACAACACTAATGGACACATGCAACAAATGGAGCATCATTAAACAAAAAAGCAAACATAGAGACAAAGAGACAAAAAAAGGAAGAGGAGGAAAGAATAGAATAAAAAGAAGATAAAAAGTAAACAGATCAAAGAGAAATGTGGGAAAAGACAAACGTAAAGGAAAGAAAAAGAATAAGAAAGAAGAAGTAAGAGATAGATATACAGAAAGAGTGAGAAGATCAAGGAAAAGAATCTAGATCTGAAGATAGAACAGCATCCGGCAAGGGAGGCGTATGGTGACGCCAAAAACAAGAAACAGCGGATGAAGAGATTAAGTAGAAAAAGGTCTCATAAAGAAAAATAAATAAATAAATAAATACATAAAAGCAATAGAAGGAGAAGAAAAGTGGAGAAAAAACAGAATAATGAAGACAGTCAAAATATTGAAGAGAGTGAAGGGTGAAGGGATATTAGGAAGGTGGAAAAGATAACGAAAATAGTAGATTAACAAGATATATAAACCTTTAGAACAATAGGCATCAATTTGCTACGGAAAAGTAAAATTAAACATTAGTATTCATGTTACGAGAAGAGACGATATTTAGAAAAAGTGAGAGAATGGTATAAGCAGAGGAGTAGGGAACAACATAATAGGACATTAGAAAGGGAGTAACCTTTATGGCAACAATATCAAATCATTAACTAAGAAAAGAATTTAAACATTAGTGTCCATGTTGCGGGAAGAGATGTTGTTCAGAAAGAGTTTGAGTTTCTCAGGATCGTCAAATGAACGCGAATTTTGTTCATGGGTAATTTTGCAAAGACATGGATGGAGAATGCCATACTGAATGTTCAGGTGTCTCATTTGTGGGCGAAGAGCAAGGAAATCTTTACGTCGAGCATTCGTTGCGTTGGAAACATCTTGAGAAATGTAAATATTATGTCCCGACCAGGTGAGGCGTCGTTTGAGTTTGACTGCCTTCAAAAACTGCATAAGCTCAGTAAATTCCAGAAAGAGCATAATAATGCCATGTGATTCATTTGAATTGGAATGGAGACAACCCAGGCAATGTGCACGTTGAATATTGAGAGGTGTAGACAATTGAAGATCTAACAGATCAGGGAGGAACTTCTGAAGGAAAGATAACATGTCTGGACCTTCAATATTTTCCGGAAGGCCATAAAGGCGGAGGTTATTCCTTCGATTACGAGTTTCAAGGTCTTCAGTATGTAGTTTCAGCTTGCAAATCTCTTATTCTAGTAAAGGAATTTTAACAGATAATTCATGAAGGACACTTACTTGTTGTTCAAGCTCCAAAACCTTTCCTTCCATGATAATCCATCTGCCCTCTATCTGTTTTAGTTTTTCATTGGTAGTAACCATGAATGCCTGAAGACCACGTACTTCATCCAAAATAGAATCAAGAATTGGATTTTGCGAGGAAAGAATAGAAGGTGGATCGTTTTTATGTCTCTTTGGTTTAGCACCTGAAGAAGCTGGTTTAGAATTAACACGAAGTTCGCCGGATATCTTAGTTAGTTGGCTTGGACGATGAGGCGTAAGAAGAACAGGGCAAATCCGGCCCATATATTGACAAAAAAGGAAACAGGAGCAATAAGCGAGTCACCTGAATAAAAATGACGTAAAGGGGTGTATGCAAAGTGTAGGAAACACTTGCAGGTGTTTTACAAGTACTCCCCAATACAGAACAACTGTTCAACCACAGAGACAACCTCAATAGCAATATGGTAAGACATAATTCAAAGCATATTACTGCAAGAGGCGCATATATTTAAGAACGTAATGTGGGTAGAGCAGATAACTGGAACCTTCTTAAAAAAGCAATATCAGCAACATCAAAGTCCATAGGTTATCCATTCAAAGCATATAAAGAGAAATATGAGTTGCTTCAGCATATAGCAGTAGAGTAGATGAGATCAAAACTGTAGTGCATGTCCTGAAGAATATCAATAGAGTTAGTTAGGGAGGTAAGGTGTAAGTTTTTCCATTTCATACACCATGAATAAAGCGACTCATAGGAGTCGATTCCGATTCGGGAAAAACTGCTCCGAATAGCCGTACGGAGCGTTTTTCCCATACGAATCGTACCCTGCAACATCGCCCGTACGTACGACGAAGTACGATTTGTACCAGGAGCTGGACTCCGTACGAATCGCACAGAGACCGTACAAATCTAATCCCCGTACGAATCTCCCTCGGAACCCGCTGTATGCGACATCCGCACGGTTCGAGGCTGGTTTTTTCGACCCTGCAAGTACGATTCGTGTCGGGTACGCACCGTACAACGCTTTTTCTACGGGAGCCGAAAACATCCGGAGAAGCAGAGTGCCTCAAAACAGGTACGGAACGCCCCCCCCCGGTACGGTGCATACACCCCATGATCGCAGGGGTACGGTGTGAACCCCCGCGATCATGGGGTGTATGCACCGTACCCCATGTTCGCTGGGTGTACGGTGCGTACACCCTGCGATCGCGGGGTACGGTGCGTACACCCCATGATCGCAGGGGTACGCACCGTACCCCTGTGATCATGGGGTGTACGGACCGTACGGTGTGTACGTGATTGTGTGCTTTTCAGTACGAATTGGCCTTACCTGACGTGGACCGTACGAATCGCGTCCTCATACCCCGGTCCGGATCGTACTCGTCGGGTCGTACGGCATGTTTACGATTCGTACGGAGAGGGCTCCGGATACGAATCGTACAGACGTTTTTTTTCCAGGATCGGAATCGACCCCATATTAGTAAATAGTTTCAAAACTGGTGCCAAAAATATAACTTATGTCAATAGAATGACATACAAACGCAGCTTTGTGAGGAGAAAAAGAAAAAAAATGGAACACGAGCGCCGCAAAACAAAATGGCGGGCGCTAGCGTTTTCTGAATAGAAATGCACGGCTGCGGCTCCTGGGGTCAGCAAACCAGTTAATAGAGCCCAATTTAGACCAGAGACTCACCGCCACATTGCGAGTGCGGGACCGATGTCGGAGATCGAAACACTCTGCAGAAAGAGGCTTTAAATGTCGCTGAAGCTCCGCGATTGAGCAGAGCTCACGTAGGAACCGCCATCTTGCCTTGGCGTCCTAGCCACGCCCCACTGAAACATAATGATTTAAACAAGAAAAACAGCATGCAGTTGTTGCAACCATTCAAGCTTATTTCTAATGCTAAGGTTATTTCCATATTAGCAGTGAGCTGGATAATCCCAAGAGAATATTATGGAGGTAGGCCCTCGCATTCCATATATATAGTGTGAGTAAAGCAATTAAAGCGATTAGAGCTATAGCAGAAGTCTGCCAATGCTCTGGCTCTACCATCTGTTTCACTTGCTTGATATGATATATCATACCTCATTGGTCAGTAGCTTGAGAAATTGGTAAAACATTCAAACTTTCATTGAAATTCAAAAATGAATTGATACCTAGGGTTAGTATTGTGTTTTGGACACAAATAGTTATCTCATTAATTGGTATCTGAAAGAAATTTGAAAGAGTGAATTGTTAGTTGGAATCAGGAATCAGGTTTATCTAGCTACTCTGACGTCTTGTGCTAAGTATGTACACAATGTGAACATTGGATTAAATCCTAATTATTTACACAATGTAATAGCCCTACTGATTGAATGTCAATCCAAATAAAAAACAGCCATAAAGTACAAACATAACATCATCAATTAAAAATATACAGATTTAAAAATACACAATTATGTTAAAGCATTAGTTAATACAACCTCAACTCAAACCATTCTTTACAGGAGTTATGGTGAATTTATAATAAGTGCATAGAGATGTAAAATAAAGATAAACGCTTTAGTTAAAATAACTGCATCTCAAATCATCCTTTGCTTGAGTTGGTTTTGCGTTTGTGATAAAAAGTGCTCCATTCAGACACACAGGTGGGTTGTATAGTGATTACAGGTACCTAAGCACAAACTTATAGTCTTTAATATCTGTGCCAGGAAGATTAGATTAAGACGGTATCTCCTGAAAAGCTTGTAGAAACCACAGAAAAATATAAAGTGCTGAGTGCTTTGCTTAGTGCGCCCATCTCAAGAGCAAGGAGTCATATCCGGAGGGTGTACCTTCATTACTGGGAATGCAACTAAATGATTTGCTACGTCAGCTCGAAATCTAGTCAATACCACATGATACTGGAGATTAGTCACACAAGATAACTAATATTGACAACTCACCTGTAGGGTAGATGACATATGATGAACAATAGTCGACTTCCTCAACTCAGCACACATTCTATGATCCTGCTTATAATTGAGGAAGCATGTCTTGATAGAGCTTTTATCACTGGTCAAGGATTTAAAGGTATCTTGGAGAACAGAAATATTAAATAACCTACTAACGGATGTGCCAATGTAATTCTCCTCTACCTGGAGGGGGCAGCTCAAGGTATAACCCCACAGACCTCCACCAAGCTTTAGGTATGTCTACCATCTCTCTAACATGTCTGCAGACCAATGTGTGTGAAAACCTAAAAATCCCCTGGCAATTCCTGGTCATCTTGGACCTAGCAATAGCAACCTGTTGAGTCCATGCGCCATTGCTCGCAAAAAGAATGCCTAAATAACAAAAGGAGTTAACTCTGACAATAGGTGAATCCCCAATAAAGAAATATCTACATTTCTGTGTCTTCTTCTCACAGACCATGGTAAATATTTTGGGATTATTAATGACCTTTTTCTTGGAAGCCATAAAATCACAAAATACCTTCATTAGTTTCTGTAGGCCATTTGGTGAACTAGATAGTAAAACAGCGTTGTCAGCATATAATAACACAGGGACAGGCCTGCCTGCAACAATTGGTGCATCAGACTGCACAGCTTGGAGAGCACCACTGATTAATAAAAAGAAAAAAGAGAAAAGGTGCCCAATATTAAAAAGGGAAAACCATAAAAGGCGCCAGTACACAGCCCTGCCTAAATCTCCTCTTCACTCCTAAGAAGGGAGAGCATTCAGCATTCGGGTCATACCGGACTTTCGAAGAAAGGTTCCTATAGAGATGGGCAAAAAAACAAATAATATCCACTGGGGCACCGATGGAGATCTAAGTAGACCAAAGGATAGAATGGTCAACTAAATCAAAAGTGCTACTTAAATTAGCAAAACAAAGATAAAGGGATCCAGACTTAGCTGTGGTGTACTTGTCAGTCAGCAGCTCAAGGTTCACACATAGTTCGATTGTGCCCAAAGCTTTCCTAAAACCAAACTGTACCTCTGAAAGGATGGATTTTTTCCATACCCAATCCTCAAACCTCGACAAGAGGACACTACTCATCACTTTCACTGAGGAGTCTAGAAGGGAAATGGGTTGCTAACATTAAGGGTCTGCCTTGTCTCTCTTCTTAAAGATTGAGACAATAATAGACACCGCCCAGGAAGGGGGATCTTACACTCTGATGCTGCATTAAACTCCCGTGTCAGGACGGGACCCTATAGATCACTCATAGCTTTATAGGCATCAACCTGGAACCTGCCTTGCCTGGGGCCTTACCGCCTCTGCTTTGTTCGAGGGCAAGGAGAACCTCCTGTAGAATAATATTGAATTGGAGATGATTTGAACACAGGCATTGGTAGCCCTCGGCTGATCTGCAGACATCCCAGGCAGAATCAGAGATGGTCGAAAAATATGCCACCCATGACTCACAGGGCAAAAAGAGTTGGGCTTGGAAATGTTGTCATTCTTAAAAAAGGGCGCATTAGCCGTACTCCAAAACAATTTAGGGCCATGTGTCTCAGCAGCCTGTAGCAGTTAAGGTCAGGTGTCTTCTTGCAGCGCCCTTTTCCAGGCCACTAATGCTTGGATATAATTCTTGAGCTGTAGTCTTATAGCTAAGTGATCCCTTAGGAATTATGCAAACCCGATTTTAGGAGCTTAGAAGTCATAGTGCATGAGTGGTCAACCCACCCATGTTTTTGCGACTTATTAGAAATTGTTGGTCATATAACTAGTGTGCTTAGTGGCCTACTGATCGTATCAAAGGAAGCCAATAACTTTTCATGTTTCACCACCAACTACAAACAGTAATCAAGCTCCAGGAGTTCCTTCGTACTAGTTAATGTAAAACGGAGCTAAGGTCAATCCCTACCCATATAATACATACACCATTGGATCTCACCGGAGCAATATTAACTACACATTCAGAATTTCAAAAATTTTTAGTCCAGGAGGATATGAACAGAACAAGTTGGTTGTGGTCACTCATTACAGTCGAGATAACAGAAAATGAACTAACCAAATGATAAGCAGGGGAAGAAACAAGAACATGGTCATAATAGTACTGGCATCTCTACCTATAAAAGAAGGAACTGACATCCCTTTATCAGTACAGCTATCAGTAAGTAACAGGAGGTTGTGTTTAAAAATTAATTAATTAAGTACATCCCCATACTCATTGTGTGGAAAATGTGGTCTGCCGCATCTGTACTTGTAATCCCACAAATCCACGTAGCAAGCAAAGGACAGATCTGGATATTAAAGTCACTATCCCAAAGTATGATAAAATTAGAATGAATTGGGTGCAAAAAGACTTCTAATCCCGCATCAAGTGCATGAGCCACCATATTATGTGGCAAATCAAATACATTATTGTAAAAATGGACCACCACTAAGTCAGGACAGCCCTTAGATGACAACCAAAGAAACTAGGAATGAGGGGATCAGACATAGTGGGCATTTTCTTGCATGACAATTCTGTGCCTCTGCCTATCTGTAGATGAGTCTGGGTTGGCTGACAGCTGAGCCAAGGTTCTCCAAGGGCTTGTGCATGCTTTCCTCCAGTTAAGAAGTCTCAGGGCCATCAAAGACTTCCCCTACCAGTGCCTGGTCTCTTCTGTTGACAGTTTTGACTTGCCAAGGGGTGCCAAATCCAGTTCATGAGCCCTTGGGAGTGTAACCTGGTGATCTTGAGAAAATCTATGCATCGACTCCCAGTGCCTGCTTTATCGATGCATCACTGCAAAAGATCGACGCATCATCACTGCCTGATCAGTGCATTGACCAAGGCTTGCACCGAAGGCCCCAGCTTGCCATCGCCGGGCATCAGAAAAATTACGACAGTGTGAGTTTCGAGCACTGTGTCACTGACATCTATGACTCCTGCTATGACTCCGACACAGTCTCTGACGCAGATGGAAAATCGATGCAGCACCTGCATCGCCGCTGTCGCATTGATGCAGCGCATCTGGAATTTTGATGCATCATCCTTCAACGCTGACTCTTCATCAACATGGCGCCACAGTAAGGAAACAAGGCTGTATGTCTCGAAACCGACGCATCACCTCCCCTGCCAGTAAGGAACCAACGCATCACCTCCCTTACCAGTAAGGAACCAACGCATCACCTCCCCTGCCAGTAAGGAACCAATGCATCACCTCCCCTGCCAGTAAGGAACCAACGCATCACTGTGAGGAAGGCCATGTGTCCACTGCCCTGAACCCCTGTTGCCTCCCAGGGATGGAAGAAGAAGCTCTACAATACGGGGAACATCAGGAGAAAGCAAGGGTTAATCCGTTACTCCTGACCTCTCCCCTGTAGGAAGAAGGAGGTGGCAATCAGGAGGAGGACCAATCAGGAATGCTGGTAGGAGGAGAAAAGGCAAACCCATCAGACGCTGAGAGAGAGGAGGAAGGAGAAGAACGGGCTGAAGACGGAAAAGCGGAGGAAACCTCGGGAAGACGGTTCAGCGACACAGGAGACGTCCAAGAAGAAGAGTGTCAGTCAGTCAGTCAAAAATTAACTTTATTTGGTTTATCACAACCATAAAGTATACATATAAAAATTACAATTTAATAGAAAAAAGGATAAAATTCATTTTCTTAAAATATATTTTCTGGTTCTTTAAAAAGTAAAACATTATTTTCCAGACCCCATTTTTAGGTTGTTTCAGCTTTTAGAAACAAAGTCTCTGCTATTTTCATGAATTTTACCCCACGACATATTAAAGTGTTCGAACCAGCTCCCATCCAGCTGATAACAGCCTGCCTGCAGGTGCGGATCTGAAACATATTTAGGACTGGTTTCAACAGAGTTCTTCTCTCGTCTTTCATTGACTCGCACGTACACAGTAGGTGACACAATGTTTCCGTATGGTACCCGCATAGTCTACATCTTGGTCCCTGGTGTGCATCTTTCCATGACGGAATCAAGTCTTTGGAAAAATGGTCGCCCAGTATAAAAGCCATGAATTTCATTTTTAAAGATAGGCGAAAGTGTGCCATGAGGTAAGGTTGCGGTTTTAATCGTTTATATGAGTTTAATACTGAGGTAGTGATTTTTGGACCTCTCTCACCAGACTGGTCAGCTCTTTGGTGGCCTTCCACATTTGGAGTTCTCCCTAAGCCAGTAACCAAAGTAAGAAATTTGGGAGTCACCTTCGACGATGGCCTAAATTTCATGGATCATGCCAACAAAGTGGCCTCTACAGCCCACTATAAATTACGCATGATCCGAAAAATCAGTCCGTATCTTCCAGCGGCCGCCATTAAAACCTTGGTTAGTTCCCTGGTTTTAACATCACTGGATTACTGCAACGGCCTATTTTTAAACACGCAAATCAGAGTCATGAGAAAATTGCAGTCGATACAAAATGCGGCGGCACGCCTGCTTTTTGGAATCCCAAAGTTTGCGGCCATCTCGGACGCTATCACACGACTTCACTGGCTGACGATCCAGAATAGGATCAAATTTAAGTCATTATGTATAGTCTACAAAGCGCTAAACAGGCAAGGTCCGCATTTTTTAACAGAGCAACTGCTGCCATATCAACCTTCCCGTCAGCTTCGGTCCTCCAATCGCAACCACCTAGTGGTTCCTCGCGCTAAAACAGTGTCATGGGGTGATCGTCGCTTTATGGTCGCTGCCCCAAAACTTTGGAACACTCTGCCCCAGGACATCAGAACTTGCTCTACACTCCTCCAGTTTCGTAAGAGACTTAAGACGTGGTTGTTCACCCAATAACTTTTAACAAATGTAGGTAACCTGTTGGAGCACTTTAACATCGATCTGAAGTATGCAAATTAACTAGCGCCAAGACGCCTGCGGGTATTTGTCGCGCTTTATAAATGGCAATAAATAAATAAATAAATAAATACAGTCCATGCGTGTCGACGTTTGGCCAGAGTCTTTTTGTCTTCTATCAACGATAGAGCTTTTGCATTTAGTTTGCAAATCTTTTTAAAGGATGCTTCTTCCAGTTGGCTGTTCCAGATCTCCTCTATTTTGAGGGTTTCTAAGGATGTGCGCAAATCGCCACCCGAAGAATTGGGTTCTAGTTGATCATATTGTTTTTTGATTTCTAGCCAACATAGGTTGTTTAGTGATCCTAATTTAGCTGATCTGAGTTTCCAGCACCATTTCGCTAAGACCGCTTTCCTTTGATATATCTGATTTTGCAAGCCAAATTCCAATCTTATTTGTGTTGGAGCTGATCCTTTGTAAAGGTTAAATACTGATTTATATATTTTTGTCTGGAGTGTGTTTAAAATGTCAATTTATTTCCCGTGCCATATTTCTAGCCCATAGGAAAGAGATGGTAAAACTTGGGCTGCCATTACTTTTAGGAGATGGTCATGTGACGGGCATTGCAGTTTCTTTTGAAGTGTTCTGTAGGCGAAAATTAGTGACTGTGCTTTTGCAACGATGTTTCTTTTTTTATGTAAAAAGGACATATTTTTGCTTATTGTAACCCCCAAGTATTTGTATGATGTTATTTCCTCAATATGTTTGTCCTTTGTGTACCACTTGAATAATCGTCTCCTTGAGCCCGCCAATCTCACCACTTTCGTTTTTTTGATGTTTAATTCCAGACCTTCACCGTCAAAATAGTCAGTTAATTTGGATATTACTCTTTGGAGACCTATCGGTGTTTGACTTAAAACCACAATGTCGTCTGCATATTGTAAAAACTGGATGCATTCGTTGGCCAGTTTTGGTGGGTGTCCGTTCACGTTCTGCAGTTAACTTTCCAAATCTGCCAAATATATGTTAAAAAGGCTTGGAGAGAGCACGCAGCCCTGTTTGAGGCCATTTCTTATTTTTAATTCTGCGGATATTCGTCTCCCATCACCAAGCTTTACTTTTGTCCATGTTCCGCTGTATAAGGCTATTATAATGTCAATTAGAGCCATCGGGAGAGCCCAAGTTTCAAGTTTTTTCCATAGGCGGTGTCTTGGAACTCAGTCGAAGGCGGATTTCAGATCTATATAGCAGGCTAGTAGTCCGGTCTTCTTTTTTCCTGCTCCTTCAATTAGCAGTGCCAGAGCTGAAAGATTAGTTGTGCAACCCGTACCTTCCATAAAACCCGTTTGGAATTTTGGTACTATTTTGTTTTCGTTTATCCATTGTCGGAGGTGGATCAATAAACAAGATGCGAAGAGCTTTGCCTCTACATCAATTAGTGCTATCAATCTGTAATTCCCGGGTTCCGTTCTACACCCACTTTTGTATATTGGGTGGAAGATGTTACCCTGCCAGGACTGCGGTATCTTTTTTTCTTTATATACATGATTAAAGAGTGGCGTCAGGTATTGTGCCCAAAAATCGGGATCATATTTGAATAAGGCGTTTGGAATCCCATTGGGGCCTGCTGCTCCTTCTGCTTTCAGTTTTTTTTATCAAGGTGGTTGTTTGTTTAGCTGTTGTCAGAGGGGTTAGTTCTTCTAGGTTGGTACTTTCATGCTGATCATTTTTTCTTTGTCCGGTTTCTGCTTCTTTTTGATCCAAACTTTTTTTGAAGTCTTTATTTATTTCTTTGTGTGTATGATTCCTGTGAGTGTTATATAGGCTTTCGATATAATGAACCCATAATGTTTCACTGATTCCAATGTTATATTGTCCACCCGTTCCTTTTGATAATTTATTGATTATATTCCAGAATTCACCACTATTTGGTAGTTTGCTTGTCCTTAGCAAATCTTCCCAAATTGTCTCCATGTGCAATTTTTTTTAGCTTTTCTGCATTCCTCTTTATATTCTTTTCTCATTTTTAGTATTTCGGTATTGTCTACTTCTTTTCCCAACCGCTTGTCTGCAGCCTTTGTTCTTAATTTTTTCGCGAATTCCCTTTTTTTATCTCTTAATTTAGTGTTGTGCCATGGCTCTTTGTTAGCTTCTTGTCCATATTTTACTGATGTTTTTACCGAGAATTTTCCTAGCACAAGTTTATGTAAGTTCTCCCATTTTCTTTCGAGTGATAGATTTCCGATGGTCTCCATAGTTTTTACTTGTTCGAGCACTATTTCCATTATCTCGTTTTTTATGGGGCCCTTACATTTGAGTTTCTTCAATTTGTATATTTCCGGAATAGCGGCAAGAAATTCTATCTTTGTTTTTTCTTCGATATTTATTCTCAGTGTAGTCTCTTGTGGAAAGTGATCACTCTCCGGTTGGGTTCTTATTTCAAAGTGATCAACCATCTTTATTAGATCATTACTAATTAGAGTGAAGTCTAGTGTGGAATTTTTCTTTCCACTGGAGAAGGTGGTTTTTGCAGGTCGATCTCCTTTCATGTTTCCATTTAAGATCGTTAATCCTAGTGATTCCAGTTCGTTCCATATCTTTTGGATGTTATTTTTGTCCTGCATGGCTCTTATTATATTACTATTGAAATCGCCTGAGATAAAAATCTCATGAAATTGGTGAGTTTTTTGTAAAGTTTTTATCAAGTTTATTTACGTTAGTAATTTTTTGATTTTTGTGGCCTTATCTGGGTGGATGTATATATTTATGATCAGTAATTTCCATCCTAAACTGTCTTTGCTTCCTTTATTCTCTAATTTGATGACTTATATCCAGTTCTCCCCTGGATCGAGCAATTCGGTTTTCCAGTTTAGGTCGTTTGTTATGAAAGTGGATAATCCTCCTCTTGGGTGTCCGTACTTTGCAAATTTCTCCGCCATTACATGATGTTCCTCATATCCCATGATTTGCCTTGGAATTTCGTTCCATGTTCCTGGAGAAGTATTATTTCGAAATTACTCAGGAAGTCTATTGTCTCTTGGTCTTGAGTCATTTCTTTAAAACCATGTACGTTCCACGAGCACATTTTTATTCTCCTTTCTGGTTTCTGATCTAACTTGATATTTTGTTTTTGATTATTTTGGACAAAATCACTTCCGTCAGGATCGATGAGATTTTAGGGCTCATGCTAACCAGGACCAGTCTTTATCTTCCTTCAACCCGTGGTTCAACTGCTTTATTTTTGTGCTATTCTGATCTTGTTCCGTGATTGATTTGTTTCTTGCTCCCTTCAGGATTGTATAAATTTTTTCCTTTGTGTTGTTGGATTGGGAGACCTTATTGTTTAATAAAGGGAAAGGGTACTTTATTGGTGTTTGGCGCTCTAGAGTTATTACCCATTCTACAAAGTATGTTCTTGTCGAAAAGATGAGCTCTACTATGTCTTTTGATGCCCACGTGGTGCTACTTATTTCATAATTTTTTTCTTTATTTGTTTGGATAAATTCTACTGATTTCAGGTCACTTGTTGTTATTCCCCTTAATTTCGGTATCTCTTCAAACAATCTCAGTATAGTTCCCCGATTCAGCGTGTCCAGTTTTCCTCTTGTTTGGTATTCCGGCTTAAATAGTAATTTACAGTCTGTTTCTGTGCTTGCCGTTTCGAAATTTTGTTTTTGATTAACTTCTCTTTTTCCCTCTATTTGATCAAGTCGAATATATGGTATTTGTCCATATTGTCTTTCCGTAGTTGTTGTTTCAGGTCCACTGGGATCCACCAATGTCACCACTTTTTGAAAATTCATTAATTCTCGATCTGTTGGTGCGTTACATATGTTTTGCCCCAACTTATCATTTGGTGGAATTTTATGGAAATCATTGCATGTTCTTCCTTTTTTTCCTACCGTTATGGTTAGGCGCATGTTTGTTTCCCTTTCTTGATCTACTTGTGTTTTTTGACTTTGTTCTTTTTCCATTATGTTCAGGCTGTGTGATGAGTTTCCTCCTGTCTGCCATTTAGAAAAATTTTGTGCCGATATTTCATACTCGAGTTTTTGTGTTGATGCATTTACCTGTACTTTTTGTTGTTCTATGGCCTCACCATGATCTGTTTTTACTGTCTCAGTTACTTTATTTATAATTTTTTTATTCAGTATATTTATATTAACTTTTTCCTCGTCCTTTGATTTTCATGGCGCAATCGATATTATTTCGTTCTGCTTTGGAAATTTTGAGTACTCTTCCGCTTCTTCTGTGTTTATCTCTTGGTTACCAACTTCATTGACAGAATTTTCTATGAACTGATCATTTGGGGCCTCTTTCTTCTTTCGTTCAAAAATGGCAAAGATCTGTTTTCCTTGCTTACTTTTAATAGCATTTTTCCTTGCCTTCCTTGCTCGTTTGCGCTGTCTTTTGGTTAGGGGTTCTATTGTGCCTGATGATCCCATTGTTTTATTTTCATCTTGTCCCATCTTTGTTGGTTCGTTTTCTTGTGACTCGTTTAGGATTTTTTCCTTCTCAACGGAGGGAGTTGTTCTATTTTGTTTTCCAGTTTCATGGCCTCATCATTAGAATTATCTCCTTTGTTATTTTTTGAATGTGTTACCGCTAATATTTCTTTCAGAATGTCAGGTAATGATGCCAGTTTGTCTATTATGTCCCCACAGACACAATTTTGTTCCATTAGCTTTGCTTTCCATTGTATATCTTCCTCCTTTTCTTTTGTTAGATACAACGAGATTTTATCAAATTTTGAATTTATTCCCACTATATGTGTTGCAATTAGGTTAATCAGATTTACCTGAACATCGAGTTTGTTTGATTGAAAATTCAATGTGTTGATTGCTTGTTGTAAGCTTTTTAAAAAAGCGTCCCCCCAGAGTGCGGACTGTGCTTCCGTTTGTTGCGTCCGTACCCCTGTGGTTGTATTAAAGCTGCCTGAGGAAGAGATAGTTATTGGGTATTCTTCTTTTATCACCTCTTTCGCTACGTCAGACGCCTGGATTTTACTGGTCAGTTGTCTAATTGGACTTGACGTAAGTATTTTTGGAGAAGGTGTTAATTCCCTTTTATATCCATTTTCATTTTCCTTTCTTTCCAGATTTTCTGATTTTCTCAATTTTTCATGAATATGTTGCTCTGGTTCAACTTCCTTTTGTGTGTTTTCTTTGAGCATTTTTCGGAGTTCTGTTTCTTCAGAGATTGAGAATGATTTTGACCAGTCAATTTTTTGTATACTTCTCTGCAATTTTATTTGAGATCCTAAATTACTTTGGTTAATAAGTATTAAGCTTTTTTCATTGCCCTCTGTGGTTATTTTGTTTGGTGTGGGCATCGCTTGACTAAGAGGTACATGGATTTGTGCCGTAGTTTTTATCAACCAATTTTTTATTGTAGATTTTTCTTTGAAATTGGTGCCCAGACTTGATTCTAATTCATTTCTTTTTTTGCGTTTTTTGCTTGATAAAGTTAAACGAGGTGATTTTATAGGGCTTTGTTGGGTTTTTGCTTCTTCGCTTATGGTGTGAATTTCTGCCATTTGTTCTTTTGAGAAACGAAAATTGTACTTTGGTTTTTCCTCCCCAAACTTGAAAGGCTCTACCATGGGGACTGGTGTCAGATCTGTTTGTCCTTTTCCGAGCGACTCTTCTGACTTGTTTTTGTTTCCTTGTTTCTTTTTTCCTTTTAACACCAACCTTCTTTTTATTTTCTGTATTGGAGTTTCTCGAATTTTTTCTGACCGCATAATCCAATATCTGATATTCTGTCCAGCGAGCTGTTTGAATTAGTATTAATTTTTGAGAACTTACTTTGTTTGTTCACTGTTCGCTGGACTGTTTATATTTCCTTCTGAAAGCTTGCACGTGTTTCCACACAATATGTTTTTTGTCACTCTACTCCGACTCTTCCAAAACTCTCCAAAACTTGATTTTTTCTGGTCTGCTCAGGGTTGCTATTTTACTGATTTGCATGTGGTGTTGTTATCTCAGTGTGGTACCTCGATCTTATGCCTGCGTGCACGCGGTATGGTTCACTGTTCACCCTACTTGCTTTTCCTGAGATCTCTGGGTACAAGTTTACTCGTTGCACAAGAGTGGTATAATCTCCAGACTACAAACTGGCTACTTTGGTCACTCTCACTTCTAACTCACGCTTGCGCTGACTTTCCCAAACCTCCCAAGCCCGTCTGCCCCTTGTGGGACAGCTGCCGTGGGGGAGAGAGTGGAAAAAAGGCCGGAAGGTGTTAGGTAGTTAGGTAGTGCGGCCACTTATAAAAGGCTCTTCTTGATGATGGTGAGTTAAGCGTGTTTGACGATATCGATGGTGTCTGGACTGCCTTTATCAAGGCCACCGTTCTGATGCTTACTGGTGAAAATGGTTCTAGTAAAATGGTTTTGTGTAGCATGCAGTATGTTTTCGGCTGGGTGTTGCAGGAATCTTTTAGGAGACTTTTGGGAGTTTTTTTGGGTTTTTGGGAGTATTTTAATAGTCTTTTAGGAGTATCCTTCTGTTTTTAGGAGTTTTATTACTCACTTGGGTTTTTTACCTGATGTTCAGGGCTTCGGGGGGGGGGGGGTTTGGGATCCTACTGATGACACGATTTCCACAGGTTATCCCCCTTCTCTAGATCAACTTCTTTTATTCATGTATCCGTATGTCCAAATATCACTCCCCACCTCCCTTTGCTCCACTCAGCTCCGACCCCTTTCGCTTTTATTTAATTTCTGTCAATCTCTGTTCTTGAACAGCTCAGGTCAGGTTCAGGCTCTCTCTCATACCCCGTTAGGCTTGAGCCAAGTACCTCCACTGTGCACCTACCTCTTCTGTCCCCCTGACTTGGCACAGTGCGGCTCCTGGTCCCTGGCCGCGGTTCCTGCAAATTCACCCTCTCTGGGCCTCCGGCTCCGGCTCCCGATATTCACTGTGATTTCAAAGGGCGCTGTAATACAACCTCGTAGTCCTCGCAGCTCCTTGCAGCTCCTTGCGGCTCCAGGTCGCGCTTAGCTGCTCAGCTGCTCAGCTCACTTCCCAGTTTTCTTGGCTTTTTTAGCTTTCTTTACTTTGGTGGTTTAGCGGCTAGGAGGGGCCGGGTGGAGCCGCCGTCGCCCCGCCGCCGCCGCCACTGCAGCCGCCTCACGTCACTCCCCGCCTGCTTGCTTAATGGAGGCTTTTGCGGTTTTGCGGCTTTCGCGGCTTCGTCAACTTCAAACGGCTCTGCTACACCCCGCCTCCTTATCTTCCTTTCCTGATAGCGGGTTTTCGGTTTAAGGTTTAAGGTAGCGGTTCTGATTGTTTTTTGAGTAGATGCCGTGGTAAACGCCGCGGTAAAACGCCGCAGCTCCTCGCTGCTCGCTGCTCTCACTCCCGCTCCTTGTTTGGACTGCGACTGCGTCAAGACCTAGATCCCACCAAGCACTCGAATTATTAAATCAAAGTCCACAGTAATAAAGCCAATTTCTTCTAATTTTCTTCTCTTTATTCCGTCATCAAACGTCAATATATTTTCCAAACACAGCCAACACGTGTTTCGTCCTGTCAGTCTTTGACAATATACTTCTTCAGGGCTGGTGATCCCCTGTGCCCGAGCAGTTCCTTCGAACGCCGTATGTTCTCCGACTACTTTTCTTGGTCTTTCCCGGCTCTCAAGCTCTCAAGAAGAGTGGTGCCAAGAGTGATGGATCTCCCCCTTCCCCAGGAGGTGCTATAAGGCCGCCATTGCGGCCAGGAAGGTGAGTGAACCGGGCCATGAGGGCATATTCCGCATCAAAAGGGAGGGGGTGGGGAGGGTGAAACAACTACCGAGAGGGTGCGGGAGGGACATAAGGGGTAACAGGTCTAATCCCCTAATGTTAATATGAGCTTCACTTTGCATGCCAATAATCTCACAAGCGTACCTACCATTTTGATTAGCGTGTCCATTCCCTATTGCATCAGGACAGTATCGACTAATCCATGTGTGAGTGAGATTAGTGAAAAGCACGGTCTTAATATTTTGTTGGGCACATTACTCACATTATTTCTTAAAGATATACCGGCACTGACGTCAGTGTACAGAGATCTCTTCTGGGCATCTAAGACAATACACCCAGATATGGGCCGTGCAAGGTGTTCTTGTCTATAGCTAATTAGGGACCTAAACAGGGGTCAAAGAATAGACATGGGGACCCCGGGACATTTGGTGTTCCTAATTATTTATTTTTCCTGTTTTGAGCAATTGACCATAATGCCATTAGAAACAACCTCCCCCCCACTTTTGGTGTGGTGACGGATACTATCCAATCTCCTGACACTTAAACTGTCAAATCATAGAGTTTCACCGTCCTTTCTTTTTTCTTTGAGCCACCTGGGGACCACCTGGGGACGGACATCAGAAGAGAGATACATGGGAATCCAGGAGGGAAGGAACAGTGGAACCAACACCAGAACTACAACTCCAGAAGAGCACCTTATTACATCTCAACTTTTTCTTTAATAAATCATATTATATTCTATTTCCGACCCGCATTCCCACAATAACTAACGCATCACGCTTTTACCGCACCTCACCTCCCCTGCGCCTTGCTTCATTTTTGATTTTTTATGCATCTGGTGTACTTTGTTCTAAAAATAACGCATCCTTTGATTTTTATGGACTAAACTTGCTTAACTTTTTAAAAGTGATATTTTGACTTGTGTATTATTATTTTTTTTTACATTTTGGTCTTGTTTTAGTCAGATAAATATTGGCTAGTTTTCTAAACAAGTGTGAACTACTTTTGTAGTGTTTTCACTGTGTTACTGTGTGTATGTACAAATGCTTTACACATTATGTAGCAAGCTGGCTCTCTATATTGTGCACTAAAATTAAGTATACTGTGCAGAGAGTTCAGCAATTCCCAACTAGGTATGCAGAGGTAAAAGTGAATAGTTAGAATGCTCTTTGTGGTAGTGTGGGCGAGCAGTTAGGCTTATCAGAAGGTAGGGCTAAGCATTTGTTGTCACACACAGAGGCAATAAATGAGGCACACATTCAAGAATAAAGTCGAGAGCACTTTGTAAACATTTTATGTATTTTTAGAGATCAAGAACACAGTTCTACGGTAAGTACTTTTTGAGTTACAAGTTTTTTAAGAGTTCAGGAAATATATCACATTTGTGTGCAATTACCCACCATAAGAATCAATGGGAAGAACATAGAAAATTATATATACAATCAAGCAATGCTTCCACAAATGTCACCTTCTTCCACCATCTCATTTTACGTCGATGTTGGGACCAGGTCCAAAATTCCCGCAAGAGAAGTTCGGGAGCTTCCCAGATCTGGCGGGAGCAGAGTACTGAGGTTCTTGGAAACTGGTGTGAAAAGACGGAGGGGGGCACTTTTCAGTCAGTCAAAAAGATTGTTTATTTAGACCACTGGTCCTTAAACAAATACGAACATATCAATCTTCTATTAAAAGCCATCTCAAAATATAAACTATATAACAACCATATAAAATTCCAGTTCCATTAAAATCGTCTAAAAATATAATCTGTGTAGAAATTGTTTACATTTCCAATTCCATTAATAAACACGGGAATACATTCCATCATAAACTAGCCCGGTAGAAAAGCTCCAGTTCTATACACTTTTTAAAATGTTTTTAACTTCAAGCATAAACATCTCTATTGCACATGCTACATCTAAAGAGTGCATTTCAGTTAACATGTCTGATGCCTGTGCACAATTTTTAACATCATATTTTAAAAAGATTGGCTGTAAACACAATTTTTGTGCGTCAAGGACTTTTAGACATTCTAATAAGATGTGAAAAATGCTCCATTTTGTGCCTAGGTTACAGGTACACTTCCCTTCATGGTCTATCATAGCCCCTTTAATCCTTTCATTAACATAGCATGGATTAATTCCAATTCGTACCTTTAGTAATTATTTCCTGAGCCAGCGATTGGGAAGTACATCTATATATGGGAACTTTTGATCATTTTGCCATGACTTAATCATAAAACACACAGATCTTTTCTCTTCCAAGTACTGTTTATCATGGTCACATGATATTTCTTTCCCTAATGTCCTAAGTTCCTTCTTACATATAATAGGTTGTAAATTCTGTTGGCACAAGTCAACTCTCAATTCCATGCACACCATAGCTACCGTTTCCCTAACCGCCTTTGCCCACTTCATTTCACTCTGTAAGATCTCACATTTGCACCAGTATGATACTTTTTGATCGTCTCCACAACCCAGGCGTTGCCAAAATCTTATTAATGCCATTTTCTCCATGATACCATTCCGGTTTCTATTCTTATTGCCTGGATCATGGAGGATCTGGGTAGGGTCAATAACTTTTTTACACATTTCCCTTCTTCAGCATCCCACTCCCTCTTACCATTTATACATAGCTATTCAGCACCATATAAGAACTGGTGAGGTACTATAGCCATGTAAGCTTTCAAACCAGGTCTATTTGTAATTTCTCCATAGCTGTTATAAAATGTTCTCAGGCCACTAACCAAGGCTAGGGCCCGAATTCTCAATGCATCCAGGTGTATTTTCCACTTCATAGATTTCTCAAACCACATTCCTAGGTATGTATACTCCTTAACTATCTCCAGTTTTATCGGGCCTAGGAACCAGCCAACATTCTTCCTATTTTTACCAAAACGCTAAATCTTGTTTTTCTTCCAGGTTTACTGTTAATTTCGTATGGCTACAGTATTCACTAAACACTTTGAGCTTTCTTTGCAGACCTATCTCTGTTTGATCTAAAATCACCAAATCGTCTGCCTAAAGTAAGCATACAATATGTTTTCCATTTGTTTTGGGCTGGCCCGCATGGCATTCTCAAAATAGCTGGTAAGACTGCTATAAATAAGGATAAAAGCAAAGGGGCCAAGACAAACCTCTGTCTTAACCCATTTCCAATTTATATAATCTGTAACAGAGTCCCTGCGGTATCGAGGATGACCTGAGCCCAATTTTGGCTGTGTAGCCCTTGTTTTATGGTCAGGAGACCCTTAGGGATGTCCAGGCCGCTTACCGTCTCCCATAGCTCTTCTCGGTCTACGAAGTCAAAAGCTGCCCGGAAGTCAGCAAAGCAGCAAAACAGACTACCCTCCTGCTTTATCGACTTCTATGCCATAGCCCAGGGTGCAAAGAAATGATGAATTGTGGAGTGGCCCTCCCTAAAGTCACCCTATTCTGGAGGCCTAATTTGGTTGTCTTCGGGGAACTCCTTAAGTTTCTCCAAAATAATTTTTGCAAACACCTTTTCACTGACATCCAAAAGATTGATTAGCCTGTCATTTTTTGGTATCATTATGTCTCCCGGTTTATGGATAGGTCTAATAATAGCTCCTTTCCAATTTTCCGGCATTATCCCTGAGTCAAGGACGCTATTAACATTTTGGTGAAGAAATCTGCCCACCAATCTGGTCTAGTTTTTATAATCACTGCCGGAAGTTCATCCGGGCCAGCAGCCCAGGTTAGTGTTAACTTTGATATAATTTGTCTTACATTACATACTGTAAAGAGAGACCTAATATACTGCTCCACCTCCATCCATGATGTATATTTCTGTCTTTCTTGATGTGCCCCTTCCCCATATATTTTTCCCAGATATCTCTCCCAGGCATTTTCTGTCACCACGAAGTTCAGAGTCAGTCCCCTGTTTCTTACAAGATCCATCTTGGAATAACTTCCAGAACCGTTTTACATTTCTTGTTTCTAATGCTTCCTATAGTCTTCCCCAGCACCTCTCTTTGTGTATTCTTTTTTGTTTCCAAATAGACATTTATTATAATTTTCTCACTTTCTGTAGGCTGGTAAATATATCTGAATCTACTTTAATCTCAGATTTCTTTCCCTTTTTCTTATATTCAATTTTAATTTCCTTCATTCCTCATTAAACCAATTCCTATTTTTACTCACAGTCCCCCCCTTTCTATGTTCCCTAAGGCTATTTTAGTTCCACCCTTAGGCATTGAACCACTTCAGAAATAAATTACATTTTAAAACCATCCTCAGCCATCAGTATTGGGTATATCATCTAGTGTCTGGCCCTGCTGGAAGGCCGCTAATGTTCCCATACACTCCTCTGTCAGGCGAGTGGTGAGCCGCCTGGGATCATCCAATTGCAGAGGGATGATTGTGTCTCTTGATTTTTTATTGCCTCCTACAATCCCAAGTGTTAAGAGACAATGGTCACTTCCCTTATCTTTCATTACCTCAAAAGCTCTAATTAGTTCAAGGTCCCATTAATGAATTAAAGTATAATCTATAGGGCATAGTTGATTGCCTATCCTAAGTGTGCGATTTTCTGGCCAATATGGCTTGTAGCAAAGTCATCCTGTACCCTGGGCACCCCCCAACTTTTTGCTGACTGGAACTGGTGGTAACTCACTCTGACTGACCCTGGGCTCTGTTTAACCAGGCCCAGGGCCAGTGCCTAGCCAAAAGGAACACATTTGAATACTGTTAAGACACCCAACATACACTAGGGTACACTAGGGTATGGTGGGGTACCCCGGTAATTGGCATGACCTACCCCATAAGCCCCTAGTATGTAATAGGGCAGGGGATTGAAACTACCTAGAAGTCTCCAGTATTCTGGGGCATGGCAGTTTAGAGGCCAGCAGATTTTCTGCACTTGCATGTGTGCACTGCTGAAGCCTAAGGTCAGTTCAAAAGCAGAACTGGTGGCCAGGACAGCTTTTAAACCTCAAATTGTGCCCAAACTCGACTTTGGGGGTAGGGGCACTTAAAATGAAAAACCTACCATGTTTTTGCATATTAGGGACCCCCAGGGTCACCCCTTGGCATCCCAGTTTTATATGCCTGGGTAAAGCGAAATTTTACATTTCACTCCCCACATTGTATTAAAGAGCTGCTCAAATTCGACTTTGATGCTAGAAGAATTGGGCATGGATGATCTGATATATTTCTGCAGATTCGGAACCCCTGGAGTCTCCCCTAGTTGCACAGGGGGTGGGGGTCCAGTAGAAATTAGGGAAATACTTATTAAATATGGTTTTATCAGCCCTGGTTCCAGTAGCGGTCGGCAGTAGGTGTTTCTGTAGGGCGGTGACGTGGGCTGGGGGAGGGGCAGGGTGGGGGGAAATAATGTATGGATTACGGAGTTTTACAGATAAGTAAACATTTTTTTTTTAAAAGCGAATTTCGTTGCGAGCACTGCATCACATTTGGTGATGCAGTGTGCACAACGAAATTCGTTTTATTTATTTAAATGTTTTCTTACCTGTAAAACTCCATAATCCATACATTATTTCCCCCCACACTACCCCTCCCCCTGCCCACGTCACCGCCCTACAGAACCACCTTCTGCCGACCGCTACTGCCTGGTTCTTGAAAAGTGGCCCAGGTCATTTTCCCTATTGCAAACCCCATGGCCCATAGGTTAACATGGTAGGAAGTGATTGATTAATAAATATTGATAGGAGAGGACTAGCTGGACCATTCAAAGACTTCCCAGAATGGTCATAGTAAAGCCAACAATATTATATTGTTAAATTTCTCCTAAAGTGTACATACAATAAGTTATGAGACTTTATTGTTTGTAAGTCCCAATTCAGCATTTAAGTGGTCTGCCCTGATTAGTCAGAGTTAAGTGGATTAGCCAGGTTGCTGGGAGGCCAGTGTGCTGTTATATAGGAATGCCAGGCCAGGAGGTGGCGTCGTAAACTACGCTCTTCAAAGGCAAGAGGGAGGCCTGGGTTTCAGTCCACTATGACGGTCGTGACCCAGAGTCAGGTCTAGGCTTAAGAAAGGAATGTGCAGATGGTACGGGGATTGTCCATGGAAATGAGATATCCCAGGGGATGTGTTTAGCCAGCTCTTACCTCCTTGCTGGAAAATCAGCCATTATGGATTTGGAAGGATGATGCACTCTGAGACAAACTAATGCCACACTCCACAGGATGTGGTCATAACTATGAGGAGTTGCCCTGCTCTCATTGGTCAGCAGTGGCCTGGTGCTTGACTCAGAGAAGTTTTAATAAGTATCTGAAGGGGCAGAGCCCTCCAGATCTGCTGCTTGAAACTGAATGAAGCAAGAAGCGCCCTGCTGAAGATTTTGCTGTGTGCAAGGAACTCTAAGGCCTGACCTATGAAGACTGCACCATCTGAAACTACAGCCCTGTAGATTACCTTGCTGCCAAAGGACTCAAGAGTGGAAACTTCCTGCAAGCTAAAGGTTAACAGAGCTCACCTGGACAGACCCACAAAGAATTCAAAGCCAGAAGTACCAGTGGAATTGTAAGGGTTTTGTTCAAGTGGATTGCGGAATTGAAGTTTCACACTTTCAAGGACCCTCTTGGAGATTCCAGAACCTTGGATTGTGTGTTGGATACTTTCGGACCCGCAAGCAGAACGCCAGGAAGGTGTTCTAACTGGACCCCGCCTGCTGAAGAAGGCGGCCCACTACAGTGGTGAGAATTCTTCAGAACAATTTATAAAGGTGTGTCCCTGACAGAGAAAACGAAATGACTTAAGGGGCACTGTTGGTTTCTAAGCACTAGAAAGTAACTAATCTTTAAAAATTCATATCTCTGGTTCCCTACAGTGGATTATTTTCGTTTGGGTGTCATTTAAAAGATAAAAAATATTAGCTATTTTTATAAATTGGTGTTGGATTTATATTTTGTGTTGTGTCTTAATTATTTACTGAAATTGTGTTTTTAAATGCTTTACATACCTGTCTTTGAAGTTAAGCATGTCTGCTCGCAGCCACGTTACCAAGGGTTGAGCAAAGGAATAATTTTCTAAGACCTATGCTGAGTCCTATCATGTGTTAGTGGCCTTATTGCCAGTGGCAGACCTACATTTGCCGCTACCAATAACCCACTTTCCAACATGGCTCCATCCTTCCATTTATGCAAAGTAGGTCCAGTGAGCTCATGAAGCTTTCTAGGGCTATATCTCAGGCTGCAAGATCCCCCTAGGGAAATAAGCAATCTTTATCTTATAGGCAGACAATAACTCTATGTAGCATTGGTTGATTCTACGAGGGTCTACTTTATGATTGAAGTCTCCCATCAGTATGAACAGATCTTTATGATGTACCTCGATTATATCCTGCACATCCTCCAGTTCTAATTTATACTTTTTATCTCCAACCCCCTTCATATACACATTAAAATTAAAAGATTTATTATAAAAAGTCAGAAAAAATGTGGTACAAAGTCACTCCTGCAAAGGCACACGGCAAATAGATTATTACAGAGAAGTGCAAAATCAAACGTATTCCCTATCTCACAGATGGAGCCCTAATTTGACTTTGAGGGATCTCCAGAGCACATTGAGGCCCATCATGGGTAGAATGGCATCAAGGTATCCTTGTAAAAGATGTAGGGGCATATCTCGGCCACAGAACATGAAATGTGTCTTATTCATTGTGTGGTGGCAGTGGAATAGTCAATGTACACCAATGACGTGACATCGCCAAGCCATTTGAACTGCACCCATGCTTGCATACTCAACCTGGAAACAAGATTGAACTGTTGGAAAAGAACTCTGAACTACTCTTCTGGGACATTCTGCAGAGAATTTGCTTACCACTGCTCACCTGTTCCTGATAAATGTAGTTGTGAATGGCGATGTAGCAGATGCAGTGTTAGCACTGCCTGTTTCTAGGATTCCCACGAAATGTAATGGCCAGGATATTAGCCACTGCAACGCGGTATTAGCCTGTGCAGGGCAGCAAGATTGGGTTGGTGCAGCAAAGAAGGTTTCAGTGATGCTAAATGATCCCACAGTTCATATCGTCTCAGAGTTGAACCATGCTCCTTTAAGGTGCAGATAAGACTTGGAGACGGCAAAGAAAGAATTGTTAACAAGTAGAATGGAAGCATCCCTGTGGTTCCAGCAAAATTGACGGGCCATGCTAAGGGTAAAACACTTGTGATTTCAAACCCTCAGAGTACTTGTGACTACCTCTCACCGAAGAAAGGCTGTCTCACTCAATCAGTATAGATCTGTCTTGGCTTGTCTTATAGTGGTGTAATAAGGTAGATTTCTTGGCTACTGGGCTTACTCAGAAATGTTCCCTCTTTTTTAAGTTTAGAAAGAATTTTATTTCAGGGAAGAAGAAGGGACAAGGTGCCAAAACAAAGTACAATAAAAAATAGAAAGTACAAGCAAATCAGTAAGCAATGGGCATAACACAGTTAGAAACAAATTGAAAGCTAATCACAAGTATCAGGGCTAAAGAAAATGAAAACCACAGGTGTAGAGATAAAATCATGTAAAAGGAAGTACATACAATTGATGATGGAATAGAAACGGAATGCAGGGGGCAGTCAAGGAGGCTTGAGAACTTCTTGCTGCGAGGGCTGTGGATGAAACGAGCGTTTAGCACATACATCAAGATAAAGCGTAACAGGCAGCCATTAATCTGTACGATTTGCTGCCATGTGGGCAGGAAAAACAAAAGCAGTATCCAATCTATGATTATGGCATACATTATACCACCATGCTTTAAAAGAAACGTTAGAAAAATTCTTCCAGTTGACTGTAACTTGCTGAAATGCAACAGCTAATAACAAATCAATAATCCGGGTGTTAAGATCAACATCATCCCAACAAGGAGAGAGGCTTCCTAAAAAAACATTTATATAAGAGAAAGGAATGCGAGTCCGAAATATTACATTAATTTGGGCCCAAACCTGCAACCAGAAGTTATGAACAGATTTACATGAGAACAACATATGAAACCAAGTCCCTTGCGGTGAAGAACAGGACCAACAAATGTGTGGAGTGGTAGAGAAGCGCTTATGGAGATCAAATGACGTGAAAAGAAGCCTATTGTAAATGAAGAACAGAGTCTGTGTCAATGTTGCTGCTCTAGAGGACTTGCGAATCTTAATCCAAATCTTATCCCAAAAAGGGATGGGCCAAGATGTACCAAAATCTTGTTCCCAGCTTTCCTCCACCGTAGATTTGGGTCTAATAGGATCTGTGGTGTGTAGATACTTGTAAATGAAGGAGGCTTTGGGAGAGGTGCGTAAGAAAGAGTGAAGTAATGAGACATGGGTAGGAGAAGAAATAGGGGAGGGTGTATGCACGAGGCGAGTGTAAGTTATCATTGCAGCTTCTTTGAGAAGAAGGTATTTGTGGATAAAAGAAGCAGGCAAACCATAGGTGGTGCAGAGAGTAGGGAAGGATATGAAAGATGAATGTGAGAACAGTTGGGAAACCCAGATTAGCCCTCTATGCCGCCAGGACTTCCAGTAAAAGGGTTTGCCACGTATCAAAAGGGAGGTGTTGTGCCAAATAGTGGAAGTAAGAAACTCATCAACAGTCGCGGGAGGATCAGGAGATGAAGAGTGAAGCAATTTAACAGTGAATTTGTGAATAGGAGTGGGAATAGAGGAAGGCTTGTGTAAGAAAGAAAGATACTCAGCAAGAGAGAAAGGTGAAAGGAAAAGACGCTCAAGTTTAGCCCATAAAGGGCAAGGGGAAGTCGGGTCCTGCAGCCAGAGGGAAGCCTGTCGTAGCAGAAATGCCTTATGATAAACTGGGAAATCTGGAAAGTTGACTCCACCTTCTGATTTGGGACGAATAAGTCGGGCAAGGGACATTCTAGGATTTTTTTTGCTCCACAGAAAGGATGTCATAAGTGAGTTGATTCTCTTGAAAAATTTAGAGGGAATGGAGACGGGAATATTAGAAATAGTGTAGCGAACTATAGGAGAAAGCATCATTTTAATTGTATCAAGGCGGCCCGACCATGATAAGTAAAGGGGATGCCATCTGGATGTTAAGTCTGATAATTTTTGAATGCATTTGTTCAGACAGAGGGAGACCGTGTCTGAAATAGAAGAGGTAATAGAGAGGCCAAGATATTTAATGTGTGAGGAGCTCCATGTAAAGTTCGAGGCACTAAAATCAGGCTTAAACGGGAACTTCGTCAAGGGCAGAATCTCACACTTGTCATTATTAAGCTTGTAACCAGAGATCTGAGAGTAATCTCGTACTTCAGCAAGAAAGGCAGGAATGGATTGAGTTGGGTTAGAATTAAAAAGTAAAATATCATCTGCATATGCAGCAAGCTTAATTTGAGAGTCTGAAGCATGAAAACCAGAAATGTTAGGGTTTTGGCGAAGTTTGGATAAAAAAGGTTCCAAGGCCAAGTTGAAAAGAAAGGGGGATAGGGGACAACCTTGACGTACACCTCTTCCTAGATCAAAAAAGGAAGAGACCAGGCCATTGGCGCAAACCGCCGCACCGGGATTGGAGTATAATAGAGAAATCAAGGAGATAAATTTGGGGTCAAAACCAAACCATTTAAGGGTATGAAACAAATAGATCCATTCAACCCTATCAAAGGCTTTCTCAGCATCTAGGGCAATTGCTGCAAGGGCATCAGGTGATTTATGAGATTTCGATAAAACATTAAACAAAAGCCTAGTGTTATCCGTGATAAATCGGCCCTTGACGTAGCCAGACTGTTCCTCGCCTAAGAGATCTGGAAGTAAGAGGTCAAGACGGGCTGCGAGTGATTTAGCAAATATCTTGTAATCAATATTGACCAAGGAAATAGGCCTATAGTTCTTACAATGTTGTGCATCTTTCCCTTCATTTGGTATAAGGCAGATATGGGCGTCAGAGAAAGAGCCTGAGGAGGCACCTAAGGTAAGAAAGGAATCCAATAAAGAGTGTAGTTTGGGGATGAGGAGTTTGGAGAAATGTATGAACAACTCAACAGTGAAACCGTCTGGTCCAGGGGCCTTGTCCTTCCGTAAGGTCTGAAGTGCTAGAAGTAATTTGTGCTGGGAAATATCTAATTCTAAGGAGGAAAGGTCGAGAGGGAAATTGTCTGGCTTATGTATGGTAGAAAAGAAGTGATCTAGTGACTGAGTAGAGGGTTGAGTTTCAGAAGAATACAAAGTGTTGTAAAAAGAGGAAAATTAGGTGAGTATGTCTGCATCTTTGGTATGAAGATTAGATTGAGCGTCATAGATGGATTCAATATTTATTTTGTTGTGTTTAATTTTCAAGTAGTTAGCTAAAATTTTCCCGGCCTTATTTCTGCCACCATAGAATTTTGCACTAGATTTTAATAAATAAAGGGAAGCGTCCTCTGTGGATTTTTTGTTAAACTTCATTTTAGCATTAACAAGGGCTGTTAAACTGTCTTGTGAGTGAGAAGTAAAATAGGCATGTTCTAATTTCTTGATATCGTGGAGAATATCCCCTGTAAATTTACGGGCGATTCTTCGTTTCTTTGCAACATATCCAATTATAAAATCTCTGGCCAAAACCTTAAAGGTATCCCAAATGGTAGATTTGGGGATGGAGGGAGTGTCATTAAACAAAAAAAAATTAATCAGAGAATTCAATAAAGGAAGCAGTAAATTTGGGATCCAATAAGAGAGCGTTGTTGAAGCACCATCTTCTAGGTCCTACAGGTTTGGGGAGGATATCAATGCAAACTATGGTAGGAGCATGATCTGAAAGCAAAATTGGACCAATTTCAGCAATGGTAAGAGTTTGGGCAATATTATGAGTAACAAAAATATAATCAATTCGGGACTGGGAATGATGGCATGGGGAATAAAAAGTAAATTCTCGTAATGTCGGATTGCACAAGCGCCAAGCGTCGATAAGTTTATGTTGAGAGATAGCTTGTGTAAAAAGCTTGTGAGGCTTATTTGGAACATAGGGAGACTTAGAGTTTCGATCAATAAAGGGATCAAGGGGTTGATTGCAATCACCTGCCAAAATCAAGTTATCGTCAACAAATCTAGTGATATGCTGGGAAAAGGTGTGCCAAAAAACAGGATCACCACCGGTGGGAGCATAGACATTGAGGAGGGAAATTGGAACACCCTTTAGAGACAGTTTAACATGTAGCCATCTACCCTCAGAATCCGATTCCTGAGCAATTAAAGAGTGAGATAGAGTTTTACGACATAACACAGCTACTCCATTCCGTTTACCGTCCCCTTGGGAGTAGTAAACCTCACCCACCCAACCTCTCTTAAGCTTGGCTGATTCTATATCAGATAATGAGTTTCTTGCAAAAACGCAATGTCTACATTCAAACGGGCCAAAAATGATAAAATTTGTTGTCTCGTAATTGGAGAATTAATGCCCTTAACATTCCACGTAATTATTTTCAGAGACATAATACATAAAATAAAAGAAAAAGGAATTCAATAGCAATATAAGAAGAGGAGCCTGTGAGAAAAGGTAAGTAAAAGAAAGGAATGTGATCATAAGTGCCAGAAAAAAGGAAAATGAGAGGAATGTCAAAGAAGGGAAAAAAAGAAGATAGAAACAGAAGGGAAGATAGAAAGCCATAATAGAAAAGCTGATGATAAGTAAGAAAGCAGTAAGGTCCCAAAACGCATGAGCCAAAAATCTGTGAAAAAGGGAGAGGATAGAACATAAACCAGAAAGATTCACCCAATTAGTCAACAAAAGGAGAAAGATGCAATAAGTGACAAAAAAGAAGGCACGGAGAGAGAAAGAACAGAAAGATTGATGAAGGGAAGGGAGAGAGGACACCTTGGAACACAGTTGAAAATAAGAAAAAAGGATGATTAAGAGGAAAAAGGAGAAGGCATACATTGAAGGAAGGAATGAGAACGTACTTACGAGGGATGAAACCAGGGAAGGGTAATCAAAAAGGAGAACAAACGAGAAACTGGGTGGGGTAGAGCCAACTGGAGAGGGAAAGACATCCAGTGGGAGCGAACCGTCAAACCGGGGGAACATCACACAGCAAAGTGTAGATTCTGTGAAAAGATGAGGAAAGAAAAACATAAAAAAACAGAACAACGAAGATGTAGTACCAAACAACAACAAAGAACTTATGAATGACTTATATAAATATAAGGGGACAATAAAACAAAAGAACTCTGTAAAAGGAAGAAAGAACTAGTATAACATGCATGACCAAATCAGCATGAACTGAGTGAGCCACGTGGTGAGCAGTAACAACTCAATAAAGTCATGGAGGAAAAGCAGATGAGGAGCTGGATGAGTCAATGTCAGCTGTTTGACAAGAATTTATAAAGCTCCGGAGGTGAACAGGATCTTCATAAGTCATCGTCTTATTGTTATGGGTGACTCTGAAGAGGCAAGGATGAAAAAGCCCATATCTGGCGCCAATGGAACGAAGTTCTGGCCTCATGTCCAAAAAAGCTTTGCGTCGGTTAGCTGTGGCTCTTGCATAGTCATGCGCAAAGAACAACGTGGATCCTGACCAAATCAGACGAGGAGAAGCTCTAGCTGCTGTAAGAACTTTAAGAAGGTCAGTATACTCCAGGAAATACATGATAACGCCCCTTGGTCTCGAAGAGGGAGAAGCAGGTGAGGGGGAGCGGCCAAGCCTATGTGCGCGCTGGATGTTGAGCATGGTGCCTTCTGGTAAGTGGAGGAGCTTAGGAAGGAAGGATTTGAAGAAAGCAATAGGATCGCTTCCCTCACAATTCTCCGCCAGGCCGTAAATGCGCAGATTATTGCGCCGATTGCGATTTTCAAGCTCCTCAACCTTCTTCTGGAGAGAGGAAATCTGCGACTGCATATGCATAACCTTGGAGGAAGACTCCTGGAGAGAAGAAACACTGTGCTCTACTGTCGTGACTCTTGCATCGAGCTGCGACCAGTTATCGGTTAAAACCTGTAGCTTGGTATTAGTTTCTTCCATAAAGGGACGAAGGGCCCGTATCTCCTCCAATAACAGCTCCATGGATACAACTGAAGAGGAACCCGACGGCGATGGAGGGTCTTTTTTAAGCCGTTTCGTTGTGGCTTTCCCTGATGGTTGCGCAGGATGATCCGGACTGGATTGCGACATGTGGTCAGCAGACGCCTGAGAAGCTTCCAGACGAGCCAGCGCAAAAAAAACACTTTGGAGTTCTTAATGAGGACACGTCGTGGGTTCCTGGGAGCACGACCTGTTGTGCCGCTATCCATAAGATTGTAAGCAACCACGTAAAAAGGGAGTCAGCAGTTGGGACGGTCCGTCCGTGAAACACTAGCAGGTAAGTAGAGGGACAGTCAAGTGTTGTAAATGTAAATGTAAATTGATACTTGTATAGCGCACTACTCACCCGCAAGGGTCTCAAGGCGCTTGTACGAATACCGCTGTGGAACCCATCCTGGCTTTCCCTGTGAGGTGTCCACTCCTGGGCACCCCCAAGGTGGAGGCCAGGCATCCTTAGCGTTGTGGGGGCCGTTGTGGAGATTAAGCAAGCTATTGCCCAGAGTTGCAGAGTGGGACTCCATGATTGGAATAGGCACCGAGGCGAGAATTATCAGGTCCGTGGAATTTTTGAGCCCAAGACCCGCCGAGGCGGGGAATTGAACCCTGGTCCCGGGCTAGATCTCTGCATCAGGGTCTGCCTCTCTAACCATTGAGCCACACTTCTCAAGTGTTGAAGAGCCCACAGGAGCAGGTGTAAAATGACCAGGGAAAAAACACCTCAAAATGACATAAGAGTGTCAATAGCCATGCAAGAGCACAAGGAAATGCTTATCTGGTTGAGCTGTGAAAGCTGTGAAGCCCTCCTGTAGAGATAAATACCACAAAATGGCCGCTGATATGCGGAATATGAGAGCAGCATACCTCATAAATAAAGACATCCAATGGAGAAAGTCATAACAGTGTAGGCAATGCAGGCATCATGGAGGGAAAAATCAGCCAACCTGACAGAAGCAGGAGGGAAGCATGCCTGTCGTTCGTTGCGTGGTGAAGAAGAGCGCCGCTCAGGAAACGCGCTGAGAGTCAAGCACAATGGCGGCCGCGGCCGTCATAACGCCGCGAGTGAGGAAGAGCAGCAAAAACTCCTGAAACAGTCGACCAGGGCAAGAAAACAGGTCCTCAAAGCATTCCTGGACCCTTCCAAGACATAATAATGGTATTGCCGCCGAGAAACGGGTCCGTTTACCGCTGGTTCGCCCCGGCGGTCACGGAGCTCTCACATAGACGCTTCCGACTCCGCCGGGCGCTAAGCCACGCCCCCCCTTCATATACACATTAACTATGAAAATACCACCATACTCTGGGGTGGGATCCAAAAGAGTCACTCTACCGGCCACTAGCCATTTACCCTTGACTTTCAGGGGGACCACCTTCTTGGCTATTTCAGTCGATATCAAGGTTATTTGTCCACCAGATGCACGTCTGAATTGTCCCTTTCTAGCCAATGTATTTAGTCGAACGTACCCTTCAAACAGAGGGGCTTTGTTGCATAGCCAGGTTTCCTGTAGGCATAAAATTTCATGGCAATTGCTAAATATTTTATTTTATTTTATTTTCTGATTTAGACATTCTGCTAAAGCCATTTATATTCCAGGTAAGTATGTCCAGTCTGTGCGATGACCCTCCCCTCTAAACAATTTCACTTAGCCAGGTTTTGTAACACAATATATCTATTTACTAAGTTTAGACCTTCTCTAGATTCATCCATTACATAGGGTCTTATAATGATTTTGAGATCCTCCCTATCTTCACATCCCTGGTTGATCAGTCTAATCTGTCTTAATCCTAACCCTGCATGATTTGTCAGGAATGGTTTCTCATATTTTTCCCCTTCCGACCTTTCTGGTCTGGGGGCAAATCTAATCCCTTCTTTAACTAGCTCCTTCTCAGCTTTTAATAATGCTGACTTAACAAGTCATGAATACAACAGGACCATTGTTACTTCTTTTCCCATTCTATTTGCAGTAAATCCCACTTGTCTAAGATCTTTAGTCCCTATGTCTCTCAGACTTACACACTTAGATCAGGAAAAGAGTAATTGTGACAATTTAATGGATTTAATTTCTTTACTTTCTTTCCCTCTTTCTTTTGTTGTGTTGAGGAAAAATATAGCAATACATCATTATTTGATGATGTTTCCCTACCCTTCCCTTGCCCCTTTTTTCCTCATAATCTTTTTTTATCTCTTTTCTCTCATTTCTTCCCACCCGTTTATTCATACCATCATCACAGTCATTTTCACTCATAGACTGTACTCTAGGGTTCTTTATTCTATTTAACAATTTCCTTTGCTCTCTTCCCTTCCTCTCTGTGTCCTTTACATTTCCAATAACCGTTTTTATCTCTGTGTTTCTTAGTTTCTGATCTTTTTTGGAGGGTTTTGCTGCACCACTGCGACACCCTTCTATATTTGTGAATTCCTTTTTCTTATGTTTTATATACATAATCTGCCCCTCACTGATCCTTTTCTCCAATCTCTTTGTCTTTGGTATGTATTATTTGTATCTCCTTGCTTCACCCTGTTTCTTTATAAGCATCGGATAGCGAGATATGAGCACACACTGTTTTTCGTTCTGTGGTGGTACATCTTTCTCCCCACCTATCTGATGGTGTACACCTTCCACAAGCTTTTCTTCTGTAACTTGTCTAACCATCAAAGGCATGTGTTTTTTTATTTTTTTCGTTCCCCCACAATCAGTTGTAACTATTCTTTATGGTTTTTTAGAATGTCATTATTCATCACTGATACTTCCAACAGTACCTGCAAAGATTTTTGGAGAATCAGCATTACTCCCAGCATTGAGGCACTTGATGTTGCTGTAATCTCGAAATTTGATATTGATCCTTGTACTGGGTCATTCACTCTAGTCTTGGGCCAGTTAAATGTTTTCATTTGTCTCCATTTGTACTCCTTCACTGTTGTTCGACCCCGTACTACTATGCTAATTGTCTATACTCTCCTCCCCCTCACAATTCCGGAGCTCAAGGCCAGTAGGGAGACGGGGCGAAGAAGACAGTCTTGGCTCTAGCAGTAAGTCACTTATATTTAATATATTGTAGAGGCTTGCATAAGGTGACTCTGCATCCTATTTGATAGGCTATTTGATGCTGCTTGCTTTCACACCCATAATGGTGAGTCAGTTAATCATTGGCTTTTCTTAAAATGTTTACTCACAAAGTCTTTTATCAACTTAGTAATCGATGATCCGCCTTTTACTCCCCCTGGTTTATTTTGCTTGGATGTTTTGATCTGCGGCTAGTTTATCTGTTTTTTACATCCTGACCCTGGGGTTACTTCCTATCTCAATTTATATTGAATTAAATCAGTGCAGAGTCATCAAAACAATACCACAATGACATTCAAGGATCACTTAACACATACAGTTGTTACTAGTGTATAATAGGTGTCAACCAACCCTTCCCTCTTTGTTTTTGGTTCCTTCCTTCTACTCTCCTTCTTCTACAGTGGTGATAGGATTCTCACGATTAATTTGTCCCTTACCTGCTTTTATTTTCCCTGGTGCCATATCTTTCTTTCTATTTACTTGCCCGCCCTGTCTTGTGAGATATCCACGGACCACTTTCTCCAATTTTATATTCCAATTTTTATACAACAGTTCTGCTCAAGGAAGGGTGGTTAACGTTTACCTCCTTTTTTCATACGTATCTCTCTCTCATACTATCTCCAAGTACTTACCTTTGCTCACCAACTGACTCTTGCTGGCTAGCTGCCTTACAACCCATTACTGCCACTGTTTGCTGAGATTTATTCACTTATTCTCTTGTTTTCCTGGTTTTCCAGTTCTTACTTTCCCATAATCTTTGCAGTCTTTAGCAGATATCGTACAGTTGGGCTTCCCCTGCCACACACCCCCCACCACAGCTCCTTGCTGAGGGGCCAACTCAATTGAGCCCCCTGTTTCCCTGTCAACTGCTATAAATATGGGGCACTCAGGCTCCAGAAGCTCAGTTACAAGTCACTCCAGGACGCTAATACAAGGCAACCCTGGGTGAACAAGTCTTACAAGCGATTCCCTTCCCTGAATATCGCTTTTCTTGATGCTGGCGTTCCTTCTTCACTGCGGGACCAGGGTATGTCTGTACGCTGGCTTTGCTACAGCGTTTGACACAAGCTGTAGTAACTTCGTTGGCGGCGGCAGTTGTGGAGACTACACTAGCATCTGTGGCTTCAGCTTCAGCGGCCGTAAGGAAGACAAGATCCCTGTCCTCCACTGACTTGTCCGGCGATTTCCAGCTTCCGGTTTCAGAGTTCGGCACCGGTCGCGGGTTGTGTGTCACAGCAGGCAGAGTGCGATGTACGTCAGCAGTCAGGGGAGCAATCAGATGAGCAGAGTGTTCTGAATCGTCAACAGGGTAATCTGCCTTTCTGCAACCGCAGACTGAAATAAAAAAATTCTACTGACAGAGGTCCACTTGAGGGGGGCATTTGAAAATGGACTGCATGGATGGACTTACAGATAAGTCTGGTGGGAGTCCTAGGAGGGAGGAGGTTGCAAGGGCGTGGAGACCATGGGAGCAGAGATGGTTGGTCGGTGCTGGGGCTGGTGGGGCTGGGTGCTTAGAGAACAGGTCAGCCAGGTGTCCTGCATCCTTGAGGTCATTGAGGTCAGGAACAGGCAACTTGGGAGAGGCGATCTCAGCACAGCTGGGCCATTCAGGAAGAGGGTCTTGGGTGTCTCGACATCTCTTGAAGGGTTCTTGCTTCTGGTGCTTTGGGAGTCTGGTATGGACTCTTCTTCTTGGTTTTTCCGGTTGGGGGTCCGGTACCCTGGGTTATGGTACGCTGTGGCTCTGGATAGGTCCCAGTGCCTCCAAACTTGGTGGGGAGGAAGATCTGAACCTCCAAATTTTCTGTACCTTTTCTTGCTTTGATGTGGTGTCGAGATCGTCGGGGAGCAGCATGTCGGCAAACCAGGGTCAGTGCCTAGTTTACGAGTTCAGTGCCTGTGGTGTGCAGGGGAGTGATACCTTCAATCCAAGGGAGTTTCTCAGTGATTTCTCAAAACCTGGAGGTGCTCCGGGGTTCTTTGAGTCCTTGGAGGCTTCAGGACAAGACAGCAGCAGCAATTTGTGAGTCCTTCTTGCAGCTGGCAACGTTTGGCACCTTTTTCTTTCTGCAGCAGGGCTTCAGTTCTCGTGCAGTGGGTCTTCTTTGTCCTGGTCTTCTTTGGTCCAATGAATCTGAGGTTCAGGTCTCAAGGAACCACCTAAATACTGACTTTAGGGCCGTTACAAGGAGTGACAGGTAACAGCCAATGGACTGTCTACCTTTAAGGTGTCTACACCTTTAGTGACCACTTCCTTGGGAAAGAGGCCCTACCCTCACCCTAATTGGAGGTTTTCCCACCATCTCAAGATGATGGAATTTTGGGTGGGGGCCCTGCATCTCATCTAATCTAACTAATTTCCCCCCATTTCCTCTCACCAAAAGTGGAGCAGAATAAGGGCTTGGCTTCCCCCACTATCTGGAGTTTCCTGGGAAGGATTTCAAAGGCAGCATTGCCTTTGAAGCTTCCCGCCTAGGAAGGCCATCCTGTCCTGCAGGAGGTAAGAAACACCCCAGACCAGAGTAGGTATTGTTTGTGTCCTCTGAGAGCACTGGTTTTCACCCTATGACGTCCGAAATATGTCTGGTGGCAGCAGGCTGCTGAAAACTGGCCTGAGACCCCACTAGTGTTTTGTTAAGTTTCAGGGGGCCCTCTAAAAGGGTCTCCTGTGCGAGTTTATTAATACATCCAACACTGGCATCAGTGAGGATTTATTAAGACAAGAAGTTTGGCACCAAACATCTTAGAAATCAGCGAAGCCATTGTGGAGCTAGGAAACTCGTGTTGATAAGTATCCAGCCCATGTAATCTTTATGGCTTCCCTGTTCACTTACAACACCACAAAATGAACTGGACATTTTTGGGGCATATCTGCTCCTGCTGATATGCCTACACATAGGATACAGTACACACTGCCTTAGTGCTAACGCCCTGCAGTAGGGTTGGCTTACCTAGATCTTATGCAGTGTACGGCTGGCATAGCACACAGGGCTGTGAGCCATGTCGACTTCGGATTTTCCTGAACCAAGGCATGCAGTCTGCAATGACAGAGTACATAGCCTTGGTGAGGGGTCCTTGGGGTGGCACAACCAGTGCTGAAGCCCCAGAGGACCCTCTTCAGTACCCATGCCCTGGGTAACAGGGGTACCATTTACTAGCGTCTTATAGGGGTAATTAAAGTTGTGCTAATTGTGGTAAATTTTTAGGGAAAGAGCACTGGTACTGGGAACCTGGTTAGCAGGGACCCTGTACATCTCAGTCAAAGCTGCATCAAAAGCCAGGCAAAAGGTGTGGGTATACTGCAACAAAAGCTTCAATAACCTCCACTAACATGTTGGTGCTCCCACTCATAACAATAGCAAACTCTATTTCACTGAGGTCATGGTTTACATTTAGGATTCAAGGGGGGGGAAACTAAGGGAAGATGAAACCCTGTGTTTGAGGGGACGGGATCTGTGCTGATGAGAGCTCCTTCATGGCACCACACACCTTCAGGTTTCAGGAGAAATGATGCAAGCCACATGTTGTGCCAGTGAGCCATCAGCTTTGCAGTTAATTGGAAATACTTTGTATTGTCTGTGCCCTTTGTCAGTGATTTTACTTCACGTATATGTCAGTTTTAGCAAATGTATTCATAATGAGTATTCTCACAGTACGGTTGTCTTCCTTCTCTAATGTGGGTGAAGGTCCATAGAATCCGTCTATGTTGAAATGGGAACGGGGATCATCTATAAACAGGAATGTACAGCAGAAGGCATTTGCTCACTGATGGAAATTCCATCTCCGCAACAACACAACAGGAAAACACTCATTCTTCAAGGCAGGCTGCAAGATCCAGGCTTAAAAATAACATTGTCATAGATAATGTTGCCTTGTTAATATGAGAATGGTAAGGAGACTATGTAGAAGTTCTGATTCTCCCCGTGTGAAAATAACTTGCAGGGATTTATGATGAAATGACCCAGCTAGTGTATATATGTTGTCTGTCTGTGGAGAAGATACTTCTTAACTGCGGTTGAAGTGATGTTTGCCCATGTCTTCTTCCTTCCACAAGAATTCAATGTTAGACTTTTTGTTCAGGTATTTATTTTGATTATCTGCAAATTACATTTTAAGCTACAGTGCATTCTGTATAGTTACAAGACCTATCGCTGAATTTGTTACATCTCCACAATGTGTCACACTTAGCTAAGATAATGAGTGTCCTCACAGTGTGATCATCTCATGATGAAGTTGGACTTACATAGCACTTAGCCCCGTACACAAAAATTAGGCTATTTAGAGTATGTAAGCCATAGTGATTGCAGGAGGCCACTGTGCAATGAATTCAATACTACCCATTTGCTGAAGCAGCAGAGAGAGAACAAGAAAATCATCAAAGCACGGCTATCATGTAAACAAGTGGGGATTACTGTATACATTTTATTTCAAATTACTTTATTTCAGCCGCCAGGGCCATAAAAGTACAATTCATATACAATAAATACAATATACTACATAACTAAGAATCCATCGCAGAAGAGATCATATACAAATACATCAGTTAATAGGTAAAATCTATCATAAAAATATATTCATAGTTGGTTATCAAGTAGAAGGCTATCGTTAAAACAAAATAGTATTGGTAGCATTAAACAGGCGACACATGCCAATAGGTATAGGCAAATCAGTGATTGGGATCACAATTTGCCAATTGCTCAGCAGGGTATGACCAATAAATAATTCAACAGCATTGCAGGTGCTACTGTGAACAGTTTATTTTTTATGGGCAACACTGAGGTTTTACTTAGCAGATTAGCTACTCTAGCACACTTGCATGCAAGGAAGTCTTCAACGTTTGTAATTGCTCTTAAAGGAAGGGTAGCCAGCTTAGTTATAGTTTTGAGTTTACAACCTTTGCGTGAGAAGAAGGTATAGAGCAACAAGGAAAGTCACAGAACCATTGATGGAGCAGAAATTCAGGGAACCTCCGTCCCTAAAGTCTGCGTCAGAGCCAAAGAACTGCATTGTGGTTAGAAGTAAGTGGCATTGACAAATTAGTGAGAGGTGTCACTGGAAAGGAGCGAGAAGCAGCTCAGAGAACAACAATGTTGCTAATCCAAAAACACACATTTGCTTTGCGCTGCTTTTTAGGTTTTGTAGGAGAAAGCTGCCTACTTGTGTACAGGGGAGTAGCCAGAAAATTAAAATACCCCCCACTTGATCCATATTTCTAATGCCCAGGGGTAAGGGAAGTGAGTAACCCTTACTCACACTATATTTGGTCCCTTCATCCCACCTTCCATTTTTCATGCTTCCTTTTCTTGCTTTTTCATTCGGTCTATCCACCCTTTCATCATCAGTCCTTCCACTCACGCTTCCATTCATTCATTTTCCCATTCATACATCCCTTCTTTTTTTATCCATCCATCATTTCACTATCCATTTATCAATTCACCCATACATCCATACTTTAATTCATCCATCTACCCATTCATCCATCCTTTCATCATTCCAGTCATTCTTTCTTTCATGCTTTCACCCACCAATGCAATGTTGTTTTACATTTCATCCATCAATTTTTTCACCCTTGCATCCATCTGTTCATGCTTTTTGCCCTTCCATCTTGTCACAGTTGCTTTCTTCATTGCACATGTTTATTTTTTTCTTCTTTCTAGCCATCTCTCTCACACTCTCAGTGCCGTGTCCAGTGTATTGCGGGCCGCACTGTAAGGAAGTAAATGGGCCCGACAGCTACTATTTGATTGCTAAAATGCAGCAATAAATAGGGTCAGAGCGCCGCTTAAGCCCATGCAAACTGGTGCTACTGCACCTGCTGCACCAATTGAAGCTACTCCCATGCACACTCTTTCATTCTCTTTCTCTCATCATTTCTCCTTTTAGGCCTTTTACTGTTAATGGCTTCCCACCTCTGACCTCTGTTATGATTTTCCCTTTCTTTTTTAATGAGTGTTTTTCTGCAGACAGAAACTGCTCATAAATAATTATAGGTGACTATAGCACCCCCGCTTAAACTATGAAAGAGGTGAGAGGGGGGTTCACAACGCTACTGCTTGTGTAGCATGTGGGTTCTGGAGTGTCTTCGGACCACCGACTCTCAAGAGCATCGCCTATATGGCATCCCTAAATTGCCAGACGCCATCAGCTTTCAGCAGCTTCCATGCTATGATTTGCCACTCGCAACTTATTTCTACAGTTCCATAAAATTATATTCACTTATTCATTCAATGAAATTCATGATTTTGTGATGTGCTCTATCACTACATTTGATGTGTATAACAACAGCAGATGCACTGCTTGGTCACAAGTTTGGCAATCAGAACATTTTAATGAAAATGTTTTCAGGTCCTGTGTGTACCAACAAGGCCAGGCAGAATGTGTGATCCATGTGGAAGGTCTATTTATAATGGTTATCGGTGTATTGATGCCACAGAAGAAGTATGGAGTGTTACAGCATGATATAGTGTTATCCCATATCACCATATATGAGGGCTGTGAGCTTTATGAAAATTCCATTTCATGGCATGTGGTACTTTTCTGAGTTTGGAATTCTTTTATTTTATTACTTTTTTTAAAAAATACTTTCGGTGTATAATGAAACCATATAAGCACAATTAACACTATAGTTATAAATACTATATACCAGGCACATACATTTAAAAACAATTAAAACAGTATACATGGTTTATTATGGAATTAAGATAATGCTTTGATCATAAAATCTATCATCAAGTGGGATCATTGTAAATATATTGCTTCTATCCATCAAGCAAATCAAACAAAACATATTGTTCTGGTCAATTCACATTAATATTAACCCCTTGCGTGCGTCGGACACGGTGGACGTGTGCGGAGGACGGCCGGGGGCCGTCCGAATCACGCCCCGCCATAAATCACCCGCACCGCGGCGGAATTTCCACCACGGTTAAAGGGTTAAATAAAAGAGAAGTTCTAGCAGGTTTGTGTAACCGAAACCATGCTCTTAGATTGAAGACTTGAAAAAGTACCGGATCTGAACAACATAAGTACACTGACTTAGTACTGTCATTCCTCAGTTGACCAGGATTAGCTATACAACGGCATAAACACTGCAATACAGTACATACAAAGGTATGCCTGACAGCCCAGAATTCTACAATTTTGTATCTCTCTTTTGACTCTTGATTCAGAGGGGTCACTGAAAATAATACATTAAAAAATATATATGTTAACTAAGGCTTGCAAGATTCTCCAGTGATTGTTTCCATAATGAGCATATGTGTTTACTAATTGAAAGATAAATGCAGCCAGAAGATGTAATGACCATAAAGAATGCCTACACCTTGTGCTGGAAGCCCATCACAGAAGCAAGCTACTTACTGCACAACCACCATTAGCAATGCTTGCTACAGCAGCAGCGGACCTTTAACATCCACCAAACACAGTGTCAGCGATGTGCTAGACCCACGACTCGAAAACTCAAATAAGTATACAGCAGTCAACAACTCCTTCAGATTAGGAGCAACAAATTCAGACAACACACAAGACACCACCACGATGACCCCACCATGCACTGTCGTCTGTCAAATTCCCCCCAAACTCAGACCCACCGCTCTTACCTGCATGGGCCGCGGATGCCACCATCTCCCATGGTACCTTCCACAACTCTCACCAGACTGAGCAGATCCTACTTGTTCTGAAGGAGCCCAGCCTGGACCATAAAAACCAGTCAAATTGTTGACCACTCACCCATCAGCCATCGTGGAGAAGTTCCTTGAGAAGGCCTTCTCCAACCAGGAGTGTGAAAAGATCAGGAACAATGGCTGCATCCAGAAGTTCCATGCTAAAATACAGCCGAAAGACATCAGCCATTCAAGTGGTTGTCCCTGCAATTTCAAAAGAATCAAGTCTCAACTCAAAGATCTTCACTGGCCCTCACACATCACATTCAAGACCTGCTGTGCTGTCTGCAAAGTTGAGCTCAACACCATATGTGGCAACCTAGATTGAGAGCTCTCGTAAATTGCTTAAACCCTTCGGCAGCAGCATCACCAACCCAACTCCAGACAGTTCAAGAAGGAGAAACCTATGCCCCTGACTCCATCCCCGTCCAGATCTAGAAGAAACCATCCAGTTTTCTATGCTGGAAATGCTGACAGTCCATCTCTTCACACAACTTATGGCTGCATTGTGACTGCCTCGCGCCATACCCTTAGTTTCTTTGGCCTCCTTGTTCTTAATCCCAATTTGCCCAGTTCACTAACATAAACCCTAACGCTACTTGCTTTTAGTGCTCTACTTCATTGTAGATAGGTTCCTAATAAATAAATTGCATACAAACATTCGTAAGACTTCTTTTAGGTTCCAAAATACCTTCGTTTATGAGTGCATATTCAAAGTAGTGGATGACAAAATATGACATGTTCATTTGGAAATATTTATTTCAGTAAATGGTTTTGGGCGTTTAGGCAGGGGAGCGATGCCCTAAAACTCACAGAACCTTGGAGAGAAAAAAATGTTCCTCTTGGAGAACCAAGTAAAAATGTTTTTCAATGGAACTGCACTAGAATTATCTGTGAAATACAAGAAAGCCAGAAATCTGCATCAAATGTAGGAGTAACAACCAACGAACAAATATCCTATTTTCTTTGTAAATTAGGTGTATGGAGTTGACTATTGCCTGGATAATTGGAGAAACAGCAATTCGAAACGGGTGATAAAGAAAAAGTCCTACCCATAAACAATCGGGGATATCATGATTCATAGGCTCTTAATAATATCTTTTGTGAGGTTTTTGTCTTGTTTCTAACATTGGACAAGACAGCCTTATTGTCTATTGGTGCACCAAGGTATCTGTCCTCTTACTATTGCCAGCTTATCACACCGTAGGTACCATTTTTACCAAATCACAACACGTGTTTTTATTTAAACTGATATTATTATGCAGACAGGCATAATGCTTTGGATGCCCTCTGTAGGTCAATCAGTGTTTAGTCCCAGATGATAATGTCATCTGTACAGTATGACGCATATAATAGAGTTGTTACTACTCAAAGCAAATTAGCCAAATGTAATGAAATTATTCAATACCCAGAAACGCCTCTAAGGTATAGATTAAAAGCCCCAAATTTTAAAAGGTATTCAAAACATCAGCAAGCTCGTGGCTGGCATAACTGCAAGTTTGCAATCTCTAAAAAATGAAGAATGTATGAATTAATAGTGCATTGAAGGTCTCATATATCTAATGTACACATTGCAACTCCTTGTTTGAGTCCTGATTCACAAGGAGGATAGCAGCATGAAAAGGGACCCCGCCCCATCCATGCAAATTGCAATGGAATGCATTAGTACATTGTCCCAAAAAACAGATGTGCTCAGAGGCATGAAGAGCATTCCTACAAACATTGCCTGCAGCAAGCACAAATACATGTAGTCTCCCATAACATCAAAAACCCCTATACTGCGTCTTTACATGTTTAAAATCACCTTGATTTGCAAATGTGGGCCACTTTTTAAGCTATCTGACTCGCTAATGGCGGCCATTTTTATTTTGGTGTTCGGCCTGTTTTTGTCCTAGTCCTACCCTATCGCCTGGGATTTTTCCAAAGGGAATAGTGATCATAATTTCCCTACCATAAAAAAATCAGCTTCAAAATTGGAACGACAAATCTTTTGCGCAACAACTGTTTATGGCTTGTAGCCCACGCAGCTCAAAGCCAACTTAATATAACTGTCGATATAATTAAAATATCCGAACTCTAGAACTGAATTGTACATACACACCCTTAAGAAAAGATAATTTTCTGCTTTTTTTTACTTCCTGTAATGATTTAGGTAGTATAAAAGCTCTGCAAGCCGAACAAATGTGATAGAATTAGAGACAAAAGACTCAGACAGAACAAAGCTTTTTTTTTTTTAAAGGATTCTAAATCACACACAAAACATTTGTTCTGCTCCAGCTCTTTGTGAACTAATTGGCTCTCCTGGAGGGACAGGTAATTGTACTTGACTACACAAGCTGTCCTGAAGCTCCCTTGGAAAGCTCCGGCAATGCTTCCAGTGTTAGCAGCCATCAAGGATTTCACAGGTCAGCCATCGGATCGATAGAGCTAAAAGCAGCAGGGACTGTAATGTCGACAGCAGGTTTCAGAAAACACTGCAAGTGCCAGTTTGCTCCCCTTCATGCAGCCGCTCAAGACAGCTTAATTAACCCTTGGAAAATGCAATTTATCCAGAGGCTTGCCAGGTCTTTGCGAGGCCTTATTGGTGAACTGATAGCACAGGGAGCTGTCAGGCCTGAGTTCCCCATCCCCCGCTTTAATGCGGTTTCGGTGTGAATTGCAAAGAAAACATCATTTCGGGTGGATGTGTTCATCTTGTCCTAAGGAGTGGGCTACGGCAGGCCTCAGAGGAGGGTATTTTGTAAGAACTAGTGTGTTCTCAGCAGGCGCCGGGCCCAGCAGGCCCATTGATCTCACAGGCCCCGCGCTCTGCATGCGTGTGGACGAGAGAAACCAAGCGCGGCAGCAAGAGAAAGGCCTCTCCCCCTGACCACCTGCTCCTCGGCTCCCTCGTTAAGATGTTCCCCTGTTAGCCGTCTATTTTTACTGTCTTTTAACACCACATGGCCACAAAAAGAGCAGGCAAGGTCACTTTACGTATCCTTAGCCACCTGCGTGCCTGAGGGCAAATGGCCCGCTATGGGTGACGGACCAATCAGAAGCTATGTTGTCAGATGTGACTTTCAAATGTGCATCTCCCGTGTGGGTCCCGCCATCAAAAAGAAATCAGAATGCCGCTTCAGTGGCGCCTGTAAAACATATGTAGAATTAACTAACGACGTGGAAATCCTTTCGCGTAAACCAAGCCCAGCAATGCCTGCGCAGCGTTCGTTTTAATGGATATTTATAGCAGCCTCGCCTCAATTTATTTTACAGTTGTATCAGTTGTGCCATTAATTTGTATAATTTCAATTAATTAATGTACAGTAAAATTGTTTTCCGTGCTTTTTATGGTGCTGTCATTAGAGAGAGCGCGCGCGCGAGAGGTTTCTTTCCAGAACAGTGGGTCCTTGCTGTGATGTGATGGAAGTTGAGTGGATTCATTGCCTCTTCTGGCTGGTTAATTAGCAGTCCTGATCGGTAGCAAACTAGCGTCTGAGAGAGGAGCTCTGGAGAGAGAAGTGAAACATTTGATTTACTGGGCAAGAAAAAGCACAACAGGTGTGTGTGTTGGTAATGTTTATACAGGGCATTCAGTGGGGGCACAGCTGTCAGCTCTGTCCCTTGGAATAGGGTGTTTACTATGGTTGTGTCAGGTTGGGTTACCTTTCATAATCCCAATAAATGAGTGAAGGGAATTTATGTTATTATTGGGATTCAATTAATATTTGTATGGGTTTAGTGCTCCTTTGGTTGTTAAACCTTTGCAAGTTGTCGGGGTTACCTGAGTCTTCTGAAAGTTTCTAGCTAACACCAGGCTTGCAGGGCTGAGCTCATCCCGTGACACATCCATGTATCACAGAGAAGAGTAGCCAGGGCGCCAGTGCCCTGAAGTATTGCATGTATGTAGCAATGCTGTGAAGACGACGAAAGCTTGATGCAGGATTGTGTAAGAAAGAGGTTGAGGTTTTCTTCTGGTTGAGGCCTGGAGAAACTTGAAATACTTTAGCACTGATGGAAGCAAAGTTTCTTCAGCAGATGCACTTTGAGATCAGAAGTGGAAATCTAATGGCTTTAGTCTGATCGGTGGTGGGATGGTGTTTCAATGCTTGTGGTGTGGGCTTTTCTCATCAGTGCATCCTGGCAATGTATTGGCTTTATGTGTTAAGTTGGCCACCTGAGATGTTGAGTCTGTTTTTGTCTTCAAGGTGGTGCTTTATGTTTTGAAGATGATTTGGATGAGCAGGATTAACCAGTAAATGTTCTTCAGGGCGAGCATGACCTAGTCTTATTCCTTAAAATCTAAGTTTAGGAATGAATCCCTTCATCTTCATTGACGAGAGACATGAACTAATGTCGGAATAGGATGAACAAGGATGAAAACCCTAAGTGCTGGTTCAGTAAATGGTAACCTGGTGGAAATTCTAGATGTCTGAAAGTTTTATGTTGGATTCAGTACATAATACGGTTTTCAGGAGCCCAGACTATATATTTTCAGTGGAAAAAACAAAAATATTGAAAGTGGTTAAATAATAAATGAACTCAAACCAATAGCTTGTTTCCACATACAACTGATAGTAACAAGGCACAGGCAGACATGTTTGCTTAACACTGTGTATGATAGCAGAGGAATGCTGTCTCAGCTCCCTGGGGGGTGTCATGCTCTTGAAAACCCAATGCTCAATCATGTTCCCTGAGATCCTCAAACAGTAATTCAGATACCAAGAGTGTCCTTCCAACCTGCCCAAAAGACACCTGTGAACCATTTTCTGGCCACTTTTCTCCAAACTGCACACGCTATGGTCTTTATAGTGCCAAGTGGGTCCCAGACTTTGTCTCAGGGTTCCAACTCCTTGCAAACAGGATAAAGAGCAAGATCTTACTTCTATGGTAAAATTCTATATGAGATGGTCTAGTCTTTTGAGATCTTGCTTCAGAGTGTCCCAGATCTCGTCTTTCAAGCACATAGCCCTGGAAGCCTTACTTTTTGAGTTTCTTTGAAACACTATTTCAGTTTTAGTGAAACCACTCACTCATCATCAGGGCATTTTATCTATTTCCCCAATTGGCTGAAGCCTTTGGAGGCCATTTTTTTAAGGCCCAGGGCTGCTGCTGGAGGTTCTGTCACTTTATTACAGCAGGCACAGTAATAGGTATAAGCAAAGAGAAAAAGAGAAAGGAAGCAAAGGAGTGGGGCAGCAATAGAGAGAAGGAAACAGATACTAATGGATGGAAAGAGAGAAAGTAGTTAAGAAATGGGGGCTGGGATAAACATTTTTGCCACAGTTAAGTTTGGTTCCCAATCCTGCCCTGCTCACCATGTAGGAGATGTTGTATCCTCATCGTTGTACGTCAGAATATCAATAACAAAAATACTGTGGCCTAAATATAATTTGAAAAAAATCGCTCTATTGGGTTCAGATTTTCTATTGTCAACAAGAATAGGTCCTCATGTTTTTTAAGCAATATGTAGGACACCGTATTTTGGAGATGACATTTAGGCTACAATATTCTGGTACCATACCATTTTCTCTGGCCTCTATTTCACTACATTTCATCGCCAACTCATACTTGGAGAAGAAGCATCTGGAAGTGTGGTAATGGAGCACCATCACTCGGTCAGAGCCACAGAAGGAGCTCCTTCTGCCATGCTGAACTCTGCAGCAGGGTACACTAGCCCTCTGAAGACTGAACATCCTAGTTTAAGCCTACAGAGTTGAGGGCACATAAACCAGGATCAAGCAGTTTTTAATTACTCTGCTGGTTGTCACCGGCATCTTTGAAGATGAAGTTGACAAAAAGAGAGATGTTGGCTTTGTGGTTGGAGTAGACCTTGGTGCCACATATTTGTGTGTCGGAGTTATAAAAAATGGACTTGTGGACACCATTGCTATTGAATAGGCTTATCAAATTACTCCATCCTATGTGGCTTTTACTCCAGAAGGGAAACAACTTATAGGGGATGCAGCAAAGAAACAGTTGACATCAAATCCCGTGATTACAGTATTTGATGCTAAACGCATGATCGGCTGCACATGGAATGATCCCACTGTTCAACAGTACATCAAATATTTGCCATTTAAGGTTGTTGAAAAGAAAAGAAAGAATGTAAGATAATCAAATATATAACTGAATCAACTTTCAGAACATTAGCACCAGGCTCCTCTACTGCAGGATCAACTATATTGATGTTGTTTTTCTGCTCTGTTTAGCAAGTGTACACCTCATCAAGTAACAAAGCACTTCTTCTAAAGCACCAATCACCCCATGCATTGTTATGTTCATGTTTCTCAACTTTAGAGAAAGAGACTGTATCACTCAGGAACAAAACCGAAGCACATTTAGCAGTACTTATAAACCTGTACAAAAGAGCAACAAATTATGAAGGATAATCCGTAAATTATTTAGGTTACTGGTATGCTGTAGGGCAGATGGTTCAAGGATAATTTTTGTGACAAAGTATCACGTCCTCATCGAGAAACATCACACCCATTGAACCTATGCTCTTGTGTTTCTAACACGTGCAGACCATTAAGTCAAGGAGCATAAATCAAACACTAGCAAGATCAGTAGGCACACTCTGGGTGGGGAAGCAGACTAGTACTTTCCTTGATGTATTTCATGCCCCATCGTCTCTTGCTCCCAACAATGCAATTACACTAGATTGCATGTCCACATGCCACCCAGAATTTCTATGGTGAAACGGTGGTTCACCATTCCTACCCCTCTCACCTGAAGTCTTCTATTTTCCCTTTCCCATTCTGGCCAACAACTGGAACTTTGTGCACTTGATTGTGGAGTATATAACTGGATTATGACTGCATTATAGGAATTCTATGGTTAGTGGCCTGGTCTGACAAGCAGTGACTGAAGTACTTGGTTTTCCTGCTACATGAATCACTGACTTGATGATGATAGAAGAGCATAATACTTTTGTAGCAGATCCCATAATGGCAAAAATGATGTTGGTTTAGGAGGATCAATCAATCATAGCATTTGTAAAGCGCACTACTTACCCGTGAGGGTCTCAAGGCGTTGGGGGGTGGGGAATGCTGCTACTGCTCGAAAAGCCAGGTCTTGAGGAGTCTTCTGAAGGTCAGCAGGACTTGGGTCTGCCGTAGGTGGATGGGGAGGATGTTCCAGGTTTTAGCGGCGAGGTGGGAGAACAATCTGCCGCAGGAGGTCTCTCTTTGGGTGCGGGGGCCTGTGGCGAGGCGAGGTCAGCGGAGCACAACTGGCGGGTGGGGGTGTAGAAGCTGAGTCATCTGTTGAGGTACGCTGGTCCAGTGTTGTGGAGTGCCTTGTGTGCGTGGGTGAGGAGCTTGAAGGTTATCCTCTTGTTGACGGGGAGCCAGTGCAGGTCTCTTAGGTGGGGTGTGATGTGGCTGCGGCGAGGTATGTCGAGGATCAGGCATGCAGAGGTGTTCTGAATGCGTTTAAGCCGTTTTAGGAGTTTGGCCGAGGCCCCTGCATAGAGGGTGTTTCCGGAGTCCAACCTGCTGCTGACGAGGGCCTGGATGACCGTTCTTCTCGTTTCAGTGGGGATCCACTTGTAGATCTTGCGGAGCATGTGGAGGGTGTTGAAGCAGGAGGAAGAGACGGCGTTGCTCTGCTTAGTCATGGAGAGGGTGGAGTCGAGGATGACCCCTAGATTGCGAGCGTGGTCGGTGGGTGTTGGAGCTGTTCCCAGTGCGGTCGGCCACCAGGAGTTGTCCCAGGCCGAAGGGGTGGATCCAAGGATGAGGACCTCCATCTTGTGCGAGTTCAGCTTCAGTCGGCTGTTCCTCATCCATTCAGCGATGGCCTTCATTCCTTTGTGGAGGTTGGTTTTGGCAGTGTGGGGGTCCTTGGTGAGGAAGAGGATCAGCTGGGTGTCATCAGCGTAAGAGATGATGTTGAGGTCATGCATTCGGGCGACGTGGGCGAGCTGTGCCATGTAGATGTTGAACAGCGTAGGGCTGAGGGCTGAGCCCTGGGGTACACCCCAGATGATCTCGGTGGCTTTGGAGCGGATGGGGGAAGGCGGACACTCTGTGTTCTGCTGGAGAGGAAGGAGGTGGTCCAGTCCAGGGCCTTCTCTTGGATCCTGGCTTCGTGGAGACTTGTTCGTAGTGTGGGGTGGCAGACCGTGTCGAATGCGGCTGACAGGTCCAGGAGGATGAGGGCCGCAGTTTCTCCGTTGTCTAACAGGGTCCTGATGTGATCGGTGACGGCGATGAGGGCAGTTTCGCTGCTGTGGTTGCTGCGGAACCTTGACTGGGACGGGTCCAGGATGCTGTTCTCCTCAAGGTAGTGGGTCAGTTGTCTGTTGACGGTCTTCTCGATGACCTTCACCAGGAACGGGAGCAGGGAGATGGGCCAGAAGTTCTTGAGGTCCTTGGGGTCCGCCTTGGGTTTCTTGAGTAAGGAGTTGATCTCGGCGTGCTTCCAGCTCTCCGGGAAGGTTGCTGTCTCGAAGGAGATGTTGATGACATTCCGGAGATGGGGTGCATTGGCGGTGCTGGCTTTGTTGAAGATGTGGTGTGGGCATGGGTCTGACGGATATCCAGAGTGGATGGTGTTCATGATCTTGATGGTGTCAGTGTCATTGATGTTGGTCCAGGAGAGCAGGCGGTTGGTGCAGATGGTGGTCGTGGGGGCAGAGGTCTCAGTGGTTGTCGGAGCGGTTGTGGCGTTGAAGCTGTTGTGGATGTCTGCGATCTTGCGATGGAAGAAGGTGGCCAGCGAGTTGCACGGGTCTTGCGAAGGTGGGATGTCGTTGGAGCTAGGGTTGGAGAGTTCCTTCACGACGTTGAAGAGCTCTTTGCTGTTGTGTGCGTTGTTGTCTACGCGGTCTTTGAAGGAGGCCCTATTGGCTAATCTGATGAGGTGATGGTGTCTGCGGGTGGCGTTCTTGTGGGCTGCGTAGCTGTCCGGTGTTTGTTCATGGAGCCAGTTCCTCTCCAGCTTTCGGCAGGTTTGCTTGGAGGTTTGGAGGTCTTCAGTGAACCAGCTGGCTTTCTTGCTGGTGTGACTGTTGGAGGGTTTCTTGAACATGGTGAGGGTCTTGGTGCAGTCGCTGAGCCACTGTCTGAGGTTGTGGGCGGCAGTGTCGGGGTCTGTGGGGTCGGCGGGTGGTCTCTGGCTGAGGGTGGTGGTTAGCTGGTCTTCTGTGACTTTGCTCCAGCAGCGGCAAGGCATCTGTTGGGTGCGGTGGTGCGTGATGGGTTTCCGGAAGGTGAAGTGGATGCAACGATGGCCGGTCCAGTGGAGTTCGGTGGTGTGGTTGAAGGAGATGTGGGGGCTTGCGGAGAAGATGGACTCAAGCGTGTGGCCGGCGGAGTGGGTGGGTGTTGTCACGAGTTGACTGAGTCCGAGATGGGCTAGGTTATTGATCAGGGTGGTGGAGTTGGTGTTGTTGCTGTTCTCGAGGTGGAAGTTCAGGTCCCCTAGGAGGATGTAGTCCGTGGAGGCGAGGGCGTGTGTGCTGATGAAGTCGGCGATGGAGTCGCTGAACTGTGGTCGGGGCTGGTGGGTCTGTAGATGAGGGTTCCTCTGAGGGTGGTGTTGGGGTCGGTGTGGATCTGGAAGTGCAGGTTTTTGCCGGTGCTTAGGGTGTTGTAGGTGTTGGTCGAGACTCTGAGAGTGTTCCTGTGGACGATGGCAATTTCTCCTCCTACTCCGTTGGTGCGGTCCCTGCAGGTGATTTTGTAGCCTTCTGGGATGACTGTGGCGATGTCGGGTGCCGAGGAGGGGTTCAGCCAAGTCTCCGTCAAGAAGGCGATGTCTGGGGAGGTTGAGTCGAGTAGGTCCCAGAGTTCAATGGCGTGTTTGCGGGTGGAGCTGGTGTTGGGAAGAATGTATCTGAGGTAGTTGGGTTCTTTCCTGGTGAGTAGTTTGGCGGGGCGGATGCTGGTGAAGCTGCAGTTCCGGCAGGTGCAAGGTCCTTGGGTGCGCTTCGGGGTTGCCAGGAAGCAGGTGTGTGATCGTTCGATGTTGAGTGCATGGAGGGTGCTGGCATCGTAGCAGAGACGAGTGTTGGGGGGTTTCCGGGGGCCAGGGGTTCTGGCGCTGGGCACGGTCCAGACACGGACGGGTGTAGACGGGCTTGCCTTAGGCACGCCTTTGGCACGCCAGCGGCGCGGCCGCCATAAGAGGGGGAGGTGGGAGGGAGGAGCAGCTGGGAGGAGGGAGTGGACGAATGGGTGAGCATGGGGGCAGGGCCGCAGGGGACAAATCGGCGGGAGAACCGGGGTCGAAGGACAGAAGGCAAAAAGGGAGCACAAGGGCACAGAATACAATGGGGAGGGGGGAAAAATGGGACAAATACAATGGGAGAAAACAAGGCAATTACAGTGTGAAAAACAGAGGCAGAAACGAGGCAATTGCAGTGTGAAAAACAGAGCCAGAAACGAGGCAATACAGTGCAGAGCAGGGGGGACGGGGACGCAGCGGCAGTAAAAAAGAGGCAGGAACGCCGTGGGGCAAAAGGGCACAGGGCACATAGTACAAGGGGGGAGGATGCAAAAAGGAACAAAATAAACAGCAGAGGAGGAGAGAGACGGGATAGTTACACAGTAGGAGCAATACAGAGCAACACAAACCTACGGCCAGCCACTGGCCTCGAACTTGCAGCAGTGGCAGCATCAGTGAGCAGGGGAACATTGGCACAACAGGCCGTACTGTTGCGGCGTGGGGAGCGACCTGCCTGGAGCAGGGTCAAGGGTCGCTCTCCCTACCATGCAGCAGCCGCCATAAGAAGGGGAGGTGGGAGGGAAGAGCAGCTGGGAGGAGGGAGTGGTTAAATGGGCGAGCGGGGGGGGGGGCGGGGACACAGCGGCCGGAGAACCTGGGGTGTGGGAACAGAAGGCAAAAAGGGAGCACAAGAGCACAGAATACAATGGGGAGGGGGGAAAACGAGACAAATACAATGGGAGAAAACGAGGCAATTACAGTGTGAAAAACAGAGGCAAATACAATGGGAGAAAACAAGACAATTACAGTGTGAAAAACAGAGGCAGAAACGAGGCAATTGCAGTGTGAAAAACAGAGGCAGAAACGAGGCAATACAGTGCAGAGCAGGGGGGCGGGGCCACTGGGGACGCAGCGGTGGGAAAAATGGGGCAGGAACACCGTAGGGCAAAAGGGCACAGGGCACAGAGTACAAGGAGGGAGGATGCAAAAAGGAACAAAATAAAGAGCAGAGGAGGAGAAAGACGGGATAGTTACACAGTAGGAGCAATACAGAGCAACACAAACTTACAGCCGGCCACTGGCCTCGAACTCGCGGACGTGGCAGCAGCAGCGAGCAGGGGAACACTGGCACAACAGGCGGTGCTGTTGCGGCGTGGGGAGCGACCTGCCTGGATTACTTGCTGATCCCACCAACTCCTAATGGAAATTTGACCGTGGGTTTTTCCAGGATGAATGGTGTGATTGGTAAGACGGCACGTCTGATTCATTGAAGGCTCATAAATTGTTTAGTTGATTTATTGAAGCGTTTCACAAAATTGCTATACAGTCTAACACAAAGGGTTCTGTCATACTTATGTGTTCTTTTTCTTTTTCACTGGATTTGCTGATTGGATGTGAGCCTTCGAATATAAGGTAAGGGACATTAGAATGTGAGACTCTCTTATTCACCTGCTTCTCACACATGGAGAGAGAAGAGGGCTAAGATTATCAATCGATGTGGTTCTTTTGCTGACTTTCTTAATAGGGCGGGGCATGCGTGCAGGGTTGCGTCCGTCCACCTTATTGTTTGCCCTTACTATTGAGCCCCTGGCAGCCATGATTTGCGTCAGTCCTGACATTCGGGGTTTTAGAATCTTGGTTGCAGATGAAATGGAAGAAAGAAATCTCTGTATGCTGATGATATATTGCTCTATATCACCAAGACCACCATCCCTGCAGTCTTCCCAACCTTTGAGACCTATGGGGCCCAGTCTGGAAACTACATCAATTGGGGCAAATCAGTGTTCTATCATCCTTATCGCCCGTTGGATATGACAAGCCTTCCTCAGAAGCTCCAGGTGGTAGCTAACATATTCTAGTATCTGGGCATCTATATGATGCAGCACAAGGAGCAGTGTTTGTCTTGGATTCTGGGAAGAGTCCTATGAACTTTCCAGGAAAAAGTGGTTAGGTGGGGCGCACTGCCCCTCACCCTGATGAGGAGGCCGTTGTTTTTAAAATGCTTATGCTGCCTAAACTCTGCTACGCCTTGAAAAATACTTACTACCCAATCCCAGGGTTGACATTTGTCCAACTCAGAACACTGCTGTGGTGCAGTGAGTCTCCTAGAATAGTGCTCTCAACACTTCAATGTAACCCTTTCAATGGAGGGGAGTCTCTCCCTGACGTCAGGTCCCACAATTGGGAGGCCCACATGATGGTCATAAATGACTCAGCGCTTGCATCGCGAGATCATTCCAAGAACAGGCTGGAACGTGCGCAATTCGTTCATCTTTCCTATATACACTTTCTGTATGGAGAGGGGTGCCCGACAGCTGATTAGAAGCTGTGCCAAAGGGCACAAAATGTATAGGTTGGGCATGGAGGGTGACGTGGGCAAAACTGGTCTGGGAGGGAATGTGGCTGCCAGAATTGGAGAAACTTAAGGGGTTTGGAGTCTTGGACCTGTTGGGTATTACCCATATAGGATATCTCCTTGAGGAAGGTGACCTAATCCAGCTTGCATCTCTTCAAACAGATTACTCCATGCACTGCAACTAATACCTAAAATAGGCATAGTTGAGGGTAAACATCGTTTACCACGAAGTTTTTACAACGCGGTACCTTTAGCACGCATCCCTTACAACGCAAGTCGTTACCACGACTTGCGCTGGAGGGCGCTAAAGGATTAAAAATAGTAAATTTACTATCCAAACACCTTCCCTAGGGTCCACGGGGACTGGTGTTAGAATAGTAAATTATACTATTCGAAATCCGCGCCCCCCAACGCAAGTCGTGGTAACGACTTGCGTTGTAAGGGATGCGTGGTAAAGGGATGCGTTGTGACGGTACGCGTTGTACCGTCATACATCCATAGTTGAGGCATTCCTGGAAGGCAGAGGGACTGGGGCCATTGGACTTGCCAGAATATCCCCCATTGAAGGGCAGGCTACTGCCGGAGGAGCTCCAATCAAAGGCTGTCTCTCTCACATACAAGACAGTCATTAATCATATGGCTGATAAAATGACCAGGCCTAGAGTCAAGTGGGGAGAAGATGTGGAAGCACTAGAGGATGTGGATTGGGAGGCCGCCCCAATGCACCCAAAGGAGGGGGCTAAAACATCCTGCCTAAAGCCTGATCAAGTACAAATTTGACATAGAGTCCATTATGGTAGGGATTGCTTACACCCTGTGGGGTGGCATCCCCAGAGTGGCTGCAATGTGGGGCAACAGGGAGCTCCTATCTACACACGCTGTGTGACTGTCCGATCATCCAGGTGTATTGGTCATGAGTAGTGGGTGAACTGAGTTGTGTGGTAGGTGAGACCATCCATCTTGATCTCAAATATGTTCTGCTTGGCATAGCAGGAAGTATAGATTTTCCCAGGGCGCAACTCCTTTTCTGCAATCTGGGGCTCGTATTGGCTAAACATGGTGACGCCCGTCATTGGGGAGTGCCTGAGGCCCGAACATACAGGAATGGAGAAGGGTGGTGGATCGCTTTATCACAGCAGAAAAGGTGATGTACAGAGTTTATGGTTGCCGTGCACGTTCCACAAGGTCTGGAGGTGGCTGAGGTATTATGTCTTACAACTCCCTTCAGATGTTGCTGCTTCCTTGCCATGATCCACTGGGGCAATATATTACTCATTCTAGTTTTTTTCCTTTCCAATGGTCTACCCTGTTGCACTCTGACAAAATCTGGTGGGTGGGGGTGTGTCTGTGCCTCCGCTGCTGTTTTTATATTTGTTTAGGGTGCAAGTTTTGCACCTTTATTTCTTGTTTGTTTGCATTATTTATGCTTCTGAGAAAACGAAATAGTTATTTAAAAAAAAGGTTATCAATCTGAGTTGATGCTGAAAGAAAGGATGCATTTTGTCCTTTCAATAAATAGATTTAAGAGAGTTGCTTCATTTTTTCCATATGGTTCCTACGAGAATCCTCTTGTGCAATCAGAATATGTTGACCTAGTTCCTGGTTAGCTCACAGTGCACCATCTGGACTCATAAACCTTACAAGGTACCTGAGGGTGTTTGCAACCTCAGAACATAACAACCCTAATTCACCCAAGGAAATTGTGGAAACAGATATACCCTTTCATTGTGTACTCAGTCATGCCCAAAGAGAGACATAAAAAAATACACAAATTGATATTTCAAACATTTATTGAAACACGTGGATTCTTGTGTAAAATAAGTGTACTGCAATTATTAGTAGAAGAAAACAAAGCATAGTATCCGGCGTTACAAGTATGGTGAAGAAGAGGAATAGTTCAACCATTATAATTGTTGCATTTATTATCTGAATAAATATAACTCTACTCTTACCTAGCACTGCCTATCCTAGTGAGCAAAGGGTGGATGCTATTCTGCCATACACCCTAGAGTGGTCTGACTCCCCATTTACCTGTGCCTGTGTCATCTAGTTGCCAGTCTTGGCATAGAACAGGCCGCTGTCCTTCTCAGGACAGTGATGGGATACAGGTGGCTAGAATTCAAGCAATGGGTGATCGTGGCAATCCAGAGAACTGCTCCTCTGCCAAACAGAGTCTGCAGTTTATATATTAAAACTGAACCTCTTTGTTCTGTGCCCTAGCTCTGGTCCTGCTGTCATTGTTGATTCTACCTACCCAAAGCTGTCGCTTGAACTGACAACAAACAAGGCCAATTTGTGCAGTGTACCCAATCCTTGGACAGAATGTTCTAAGGTATGATAATGTGCCTAAGAAGAAATGTATTTGTAGCAAATCCCTTCTGAGTACTCTATCTCATACGGGTGCGCAAGCAAATGTGTGCTAAAAGTCACCATTTAAAAGGACTTCAACTTTAAACGTGAACATGTGCAATGGAAGTGTTTGTGCACAAGGCCTATTAACCTCACAACAGTGTTACTTCTTTTGGTTAGGCTGAGTGCCATGGTGACTGCATCAATTATGAGTAAGGGTTGAACAGATACCTAGATCTGAATTATTGTGCAGAGAATGTCGAATACAAATTCGTAGTGAATGTTTCTTGTACTATGTCTATTGACTTTAAGGGGGGCTGTCAGAAATGAAGCCACTAACTCATATGATAAATACCAGTGGGTGCGAATTTTGCCCTAAGCTTTCAAGAGCGGCAACAGTAGGCACAGCCGTCTTAGGGTAAATTCATAGCTTCAAATCCGGTAATCACTGCTGCATTTCTACATTTACATAGCAGTAGGCTGGAGTGGAAGGGCTTTGAGTAATACCAGTAACCACAGACAGAGTTTCCCCAAGGTTTGAAGTGATACAAGGTCTCAACGTTTGTAGATTACACAACATTGTGATAATTAGTGTTTTCCTGTAGTGGGCTTGTGTTGCTGAGAGATCTGTAATACAGAAATTACATTTGAAGAGACCTGAGTTTTGTGGGAATTTGTGCTGGATAGGATCGGGGCACCTATATTTATGAATTTTCGAGAAACTCTGAAAATGGAAGATGCTAAATATTCCCTGATTTTGACAGACGTCTTCTGTGGCCAATAAATGATTCTCTTAATAGTATTGTTTATTAGGGAACAAATACAACTCAGATGCATGCACATTCTTAACACAAGTAGTCAGACTTTGAATCCCTCATGCACTTATTAATTCAATAGCAAATACTTAGCAACCTGGCACCTTATTGAACTCAAATGCAACACAACACAGCATGCGCTACTGAGTCCTTGACGTTATTTTTCACCCACTTTGTTTGACACAAATAAGAAACGTGGTGGCTAGACAATTAATGTGGACACAGTAAGTGGCATGACCTAATATGGAAGTCTTTATCAAAATCATCTGAGAGAACGCTCTAGTGAGCGTGAACAGAAGGATACACTGTTTTCTAAGCTCCATTATAGGGAATAGGTTCCCCCTTGACAATATTAATTTAGTGGGATGGAGCGTGAGAACGGTGTCTGCCCGATTCACTTTCTGAAAATGTTAGAAATTGACTGTCCACTGACAGCCTATATCGGCGGGAAATTATTTCTGAATATCTTGAACAACGCTCGTATATTGTTTTGATACTGGTTGTCTTCTACCTCTGTTATATTGCTGTTTTACCTGATTGTGTACAGCCATTACAGGACATACTTTGAAAGGTGAATGCGGTTATGACTTCGCCACTATTATAGAAGAAACACTGAATCTCTGATTCGATGTAACTGAACTGCTGGTATTTACATTTATGTCAATTGGTTTTTTATTATATTTTTTTTCAGAGTTTTATATAGCGTGAACTTGACCCAAAGGTATGGGAAACAACCTTTACAACGCAACTTTTACAACGCACTACCTTTACAGTGAAACTTTTACAACGCAACATCCATTACATCGCATGCCATTACAACGCAACTATTACAACGCATGACACTACAACGCATACCACTACAACGCATGTCATTACAACGCATACCATTACAACGCATAACATTACAATGCATAGTACCCTTACGCTATCCAACACTTACCCTACTGTTGCACCCCCTGGAGTTATAATAGTAATTTTTACCCCTACACTATCCAACACTTACCCTACTGTTGCACCCCCCTGGAGTTAGAATAGTAATTTTTATCCCTACACTATCCAATACTTACCATACATGCAATGTAATGTTATGAGTTGTAATGGTATGCGTTGTAAAGGTAGTATGCATTGTAATGGAATGCGTTGTAAAGGTAGTTTTTAAAAATTCGTTGTAATGGCATGCGTTGTAATGGAATGCGTTGTAATGGATGTTGCGTTGTAAAAAATGTGTTGTAAAGGTATGCGTTGTAAAAGTATGCGTTGTAACGTCACACATCCAAAGGTATCTGGTATCAGAGCGCGTTACATGAGCACCAGTTGCTTACACAAAGACCATTCATTTTTGTTAGGCACGGGACATTAAGTGATTTGCCCAGCATCACAGAATATTGAGCGTCATTGCCGAGACTCAAACCCTGTTCCCCAGATTTCAGATTAACCGCCCTAGCCGTTAGGCTACATCTACTCCCCAATAATGGCTCTCCCCAATAAAAACTTATTTTTTAGAGAAGTGTTTTTATATGTCAGTTATTGTCTTATCACATAGGTCAGCTTGCCCATATGTAAAGTTTGTTGGTGTAAAAAAAAATGGATGCTGAAAAGCAATACTTGATGTATAGAATGGAGACAACTATCACTTTGGGATAGTTTTGACACATTTGCCTCAGCTTCCGAGTTCATATGTCACAGGCCACATGCACTAACACAGATTATACACTTTGGATGTTAGCATTGGGATCTGGGTTAGTGCACAGAAGGTAACCTTACACAAGTGGACCAGAACTGCTGTTCTCCAATGACATAGATAAAACGATTTTATCACAACAATGGGTTCACAAGACACAGTATAATGGCAGAAGTGCGTCATGTATTAAACCCATGACAGGGAAGGTAGTTCACTGTCAGTTCAACGAGGGCATACTAGTCGCAGTTAGACCTGGAAATGCATCAGAATTGAATGCCTTCCCACCAGACCTGCAAAAAGGAGAAATATCTATATTTCTCCTCGTTGTTCCCTCTGCAGCACATGTAGAAAGAGGAAAATGCCTCTAAGGTGTCCCTTTCTGCACAAAAACAACCTTGCCTGTAACACAGGGCCCCTTGCTGCATAGCGCAGGGTGGTCAGCACGGAAAGAGGTCATCAATATGCCATATCTTGATAGATATAAATCATTCCTGCCATCTCCCTTTCATGCAGCCTGTGTAGCAAGGTGTCTTAGTGCACTGTGTGAAAATAAGATACAAATGTCCCTTGGTATCATGAGCACTGGTTACAGATTTCCCCTTTAAGAGACCTCAGTGGCCCCCTCTGACTGCAAGCCAGCAGAGCCCAACTGACGGAGGTCAGGAGGGAAATCTTCCTGGAACCGCCCGCACACATACAAGTGAAAAAGCCTAGTTTACGAAGACAAAATATGGCTTAACGTTTTATATTTACAGAATGTAGTGACACATTATGCCTTGAATTACCTTCCTGCGGCAACCGGGGAAGAGCGGCCTAGACTGCTTGTCTGATTCCCTGGGAGAAGTGCATTTAGATGCTGCAGACTTCCTGTTTGCTTGATGGCCAGTCCAATTCTGTCATGAGGATTTGACATCTCAAGTCTTAAAAGTATGTTCTGGGTTATTCCAGTTCCCGTAAGACCACAAAAGATCAGCGAACCAAGAAGCTGGCAACAAGCAAACGTGACCTATTCATGTCAAAGAAACGCACATCACGGATACCAAGCGCCATCTTAGGTTGCAGGGTGATTCCCGAGGGGAGGGCGCGGGTGTGAGACTGCAGATCTCTTTCACAAGGGGCGGAAGCACCAGCAGCACTTTCATTACCTGTATACACTATAAACATGCAAAAGGAAATCAAAGCAGAAACTCTTATATGAAACACCTATCCGATAAAAAGATAATCTTAAAATGTACATAGAATAATAATGCATTTAATGTAATTGTTCTCCCTCACAACAGTGCTCATACAAAGCTTCATCATACCATATACAAACGCCAATTTAGAATTAAACAACAAGTGCGCAACAGCACCTCAAATGTGAACATTAAATTACAGAACAAAAAGGGCACATTAAGAGGGAGATACAAAAACTGCACATTAAGAGGGAGATACAAAAACTGCCAATAATCCCTCACTCTAAAAGAATGTGTAAAAAAGCGGGAAATGCGTAAGACATTTACAGGGCATATTATCAAGGGCTGCTTTTTTGGCTTTTCAAGCCAAAAAATGGCGAAAATGACATCGCCCTATCTACAAGGGGATGCTAACATGCATTAGAGCATGTTAGCACCCGTTTTCCCGATGCCTCGCTTTGCATCACTAATGAGATGCAAAGTGGGCGTCACTGGGCAGTACTCCTTGTAAATTATCGCTGATGTGCACATCGCAATATTTACAAGGAGGCCCATGAATTTTTGCACACGTTAGTTTTTGGCGAAAACCGCGGTTTTCGCCAAAAACTAACGTCTCCAAAAATGCTGACTTAGGTATACTTATCATTGGGGGTGGATTATGCTGATATGACCACAGGGTCGTATCAGCAAGGTTATCGCCGCTTTTCATGGAACATCGCTGGAAACCAGCATTGTTCCATGGGAACGGCGATATCCCCGCTATCGCTGGAATTTTTATCGCCTAGATGATAATAATAACGCGCTAACCAGGCGATAAATTCCAGAGATAGACGGCAATAAATAAAAAAGCGCTAAGCACGATTTGCGATATTTATCACCGTCTATTGCTAATATGCCCTACGGAAGTCAAATAAGAAGCGCAAGCAAATGTAAGCATGCATGCCTTGAATAAAACATGTATGAATATCTATCGAGTGATCGCAGTTAGAGCACACGTGTTGTATCACACATATGTGAAGATGGTGGATTTGTTTATCTTGACTTTGATCCAACCCCTGAGCTGGATGCACCGCATTGCTACATTATTCTTCATACGTGTCTCAATCCTGTACTTCTGCAGCCACCTGAATTTTGTTTAAATTCCAATCCAGTGATTGCCATGCCTCTACACTAAATGTTTCACACTTGTGCTGTATTAAGTCATTTTGTTCGCTGGTAGCTAGTTTATTGGAGGCAATGCATGCCCCCTCTTTTGTCTCGTTTTCTCTAATATAGTGTGTTGATGGACGAGTTCAGGAAGCAATCATTTTTTCGTTCAAGCTGGATTCATACTAACTGTTGATTTGGGAGTATTAAAAAATGAACACTCATTATGACCACGAATCAAGGCATACATGTCTGATCCTACTGGTACCTTCAAGGAGCTCGTAGAGTGGGTTACCGTAGTGGCAAATTACTCAGAGGCACATGCAGGTTCCCCATTACCACTGGAGGTACTGAGAAAATTCTGGGCACACTTTTAGTGGAAGCTCATGTCTTCTGTAATCTGTCGCAATAACTATTCTATTCTTCTGTCCACTGCCTCAGTTGCTTCTCATATATCAGTTACCTATCCACCTATGTCCCCAGAGTGTTACCTCCGCACATTGTGTGAATAGTTATGCTACAGGACTGTGGGCCATGCCATTTAAAACCCAGAAGACTTCCATGAGACAACAATCAGGAATCTCCATGTGTGTATGGTGGATCAAAACAGTGGGATCGAGTGTCAGTGGGAGATCCATGAAAGTAACCCATACTTTGTTTTTCAGGGATAAGGACACTGCATCTGATGAGAATATATAGGAACGCAAGGTATTGAACCTGCGGAACAGCACCAATCATACTGTTGCCTGTAGAGTGATACTCTGAAAGAGATGCCAGCCAAATCAATCAATCAGAGTTCTTATAGGGCGTGGCTAATCACTCGATAGGATCTCAAGGATCTGGGTGGGGTCTGCAGTTCAGTCGAAGAGCCAGGTTTTGAGGAGCTTCCTGAATTGAGGCAGTGAAGGTGATTGCCTGAGATATAGAGGTAGAGAGTTCCAGGTCTTCACAGCGAGGTAGGAGAAGGATCTTCCTCCGGCCGAGGTCTTACGGATCCGTGGGATAGTGGCCCGGTCAGTTGTGTGGAGCGGAGATGTTTGGTGGGTATGTAGAAGGAGAAGCGTCATTGAGGTATGCAGGTCCGGTGTTGTGGAGGGGTTTGTAGGTATGCGTGAGGAGCTTGAAGTTGAATCTTTTGTTGATCCGGAACCAGTGGAGATCTCTCAGGTGACCAGAGATGGGCCTGCTGAATCAGAATTTAGATGAGGCACCTAATGATTTAAATATAATTGGTTGTTTACCAGTTTGACTAGACCCGTAAAGAAAGATAATGATACTACAGAGGCAACTGACAATATTGGGCTCAAAATTCTAAAGTGCTGGCACTGCTGGAGTTAATTCTGTAAACAATCAAGCAGGGCCAAAGAAATTTCTCTGATGAAGTGTGAAATCAGATTGATACTAAAGGGCAACTGAGGAGATAGATTAATGGGTAGCTGGCACTGACGAACTAAATTGCAGTTTCAGTTTCAACCTGCTGAGTTGTCAAGGGCGATACAACAGATGTGATATTAGGAGCCAAGTGGGACTCTCAGCTTAGAAAAGTGATTGCTAGATTGTCAGGTTAAGGAGGGTCTTGTCTAGCTCATTGTACTGAAGCAAGCCAAAATGAACAATGAACTTTCATTTCAAGAATTTATAGGCATTTGAAACATTAAAGAGACCTTGAGAGATCGAGCAATAGATAATTCATCAGAAAGAAAATGGCTTTAAGGCAATGCAGGCGCAACAATCTCACCACAAAGTCTTGTAGTAGGACAACATTCTGATGTTTAATTTTACCAAGCTCTCAAGGCCTTTATAAGTTAATAAAAGAAAAGACAGACAAAATAAATTTGAGGGTGAGTTAGCAATACCATCTACCGGGGTACCTACTTGAGGGTGAGTTAGCAATACTATCTACTGTAAATGGGGTAAAAGTAGTATTTTTAAGAAGGTTGGGGGGGCAGAAAATTGTCTTAATATTTGTGATGGGTGGGAGGTTGTTTGTTAAAGCTCTTTATTTGGTAGGTGGGGTGCACAACTCTGAGTGCAATGAGAGAGCACTCTTTTTACAAGGCTGGGGGTTCCCAGCAGGAACAACCACCATGAAGTATTTCTATTGGGGGTAGTAGGACATTGGATTATGCGTAAGGGAGAGCAGAGGGCAGGGTGGAGCATAAAGGAAAACAGAGATTGGACAAATTGCTTGTGGAGCAGTAAACAGCTTTATAGGTTGAGCATATTTGAAGTGACAGCTATTTCAGAGGGTAAAACAATCAGGGTAAACTATAGAAGCCCTAGCACCTTGAGATCACTGAGCACTGGGCAAACCATCTAAGAGCAGTGTGCTTCTACCTTAGATAAAAGATCTCAAGCAATGGAATATTCTTCTTCAAGAAACCTGAATTAGAGGACTTAAAAATGGTAATGAAATGGTTTTATAGAAAGATTTTAGCAATTGCTATACATTGTGGGGTAGCTGTATATTTAACAAGAATATTGCAACCAGAATATCAGTCATTATAGGTCAGGGCGATGGGTTTTGTTAATAATAGAGATCAATGGGTTTGCCATTCACATTGTTAGTTTCTATGGGTCAGTTATAGCTAATCCTGCTCTTTTGCAGGATCCTTTCACGGTTTAGGAATAAGGTAGTTCATATTATAATTGTTGAAGATTTTAATGACAAGGAGAGTTCACATTTAGATACTGCCTTCCCAAGATTTATGGATAAAAAATATTAAAAAGTGGCCATTGTAGGTCTTGAAAGAAAAATTGCATTCAATAGACCCCTCGAATAAACAAAATCAAGATGCATAGGGCTAGATGTAGGTAAATCTAAATTACCGATTCATAAATACCGAATTTTACCGATTCGGTATTTATGAATCGGTAACTCAGATGTAGATAAAAAATCGGTAATTTTTACAGAATCGGTAAGATTCGGTATTTACCGAATCGGTATTTGCTATTGAATCCTATGGGCCTTGAAGCCCATAGGATTTAATAGCAAATACAGATTCGGTATTTACCGAATCGGTAAAAATACCGAATTGCAAAGGGGGACAGGGTGTCACTTTGACACCCTGTTGCACCCCTGTAACTGGCTTGTGCGCCATGTGGCACACAGACATGCCCTTAGGGCATGTCTGTGTGCCACATGGCCCAGGTGTGCATGTACACAAGAATTCGTAATTTACCATGCAATTGTATTGCATGGTAAATAACGAATCCTAAAGGCCATTTTGCAATGTAAAAAGTGCTACCTACATAGGAAAATATAGATTCGGTAATTTTACCGATCGGTAAATTTACGGAATCGGTAAAATTTACCGATTCTGTAATTTTACAGAATCGGTAATTTTACCGAGTTGGTAAAATTACCGATTCGGTAAAATTACCGAATCTGTATGTTTTTCAAAGCCCTACATACCAATGTCCAAATACCGGTCGGAAACGGCCGAAAATCGGTATTTTCGGCCGTTTCCGACCGGTATTTGGACACCTACATCTGGCCCATAGTCATTTGCATCCTGGCTGCTCCCAAAAGCACCATTTGCCACCAGATTAGATTTTTTTTATTTCCAAAGTTTTGTCATTTTCTAATACATAGGTAGAGCTTGCTCACTTCTTAGTATGTTATGTTTCATACAGGTACACCGATATAGGCTCAGGTAGTAACCAAACCTTTCACCTATATTTCCCCTGCCATTACCCTACATAACGGTTCTTGGTACTGACCTCTTACCGAGTTACGGTACTGCTTAAAAGATGTGTGTTTTTTCCAAAAACTAACCTCATTCATTATGCATAAGGATTCTTGGAATCTCAGCAGAACTACCATCTCTTGCATAATGCCTATGTATAAGGGTCCTTCCTTCTATCATTCTAGTCTAACATTACACAGCAAGGTAGATCCTCTGAGGCTACCACTTTGGTATATAAACACCACATCTTTGCTGAAGCAGGAGAGGAGAAAAAGGACTTCCATGCTGATACACTGACGCAAGACGCTGAGGTTCCTGCATGTAGACACTCCAGTTCGCAGTGGTCTGACATCTCTCGCGGGGCGTCCATCTCGAGACCAAGACAGGGTCCCACAGTCTCTCACTTCAGGTAATGCGGTTGGCTTTATCCTGGAGGAATTCTTGGGTCTACACCTACATACATGCTAGGTACACTTTGGTACATCTAGTTAGGTTTGCATCGTAGGAGTACGTATTATTACTGTCATATATTTTCATACCTGCCTGTATTGTTTTAGCACCATGATAAGAATCTACCATCGTTTTACTCTGTTGGTGCTTGTAATCATTTATATCTGGTTCTGTCTTAGGGTTGTTTCAGCACACCTATTTTACACTAGAATGATGCTGGTTCAATAAATGCTTATTGAAAATGTCCCCACCGTTTATTCTGTGTATATCTCTGAGACAAAGTGAGCATGAGTGACTGAGCGAAGAGTACTGTTCTGTTTCAATGATCCCTGATGGGACAGGGTTGTGATGTTCGATAGTTGCCAAGAACTATTCTCTCTTTGGTAAGAGGAGTTTACAGTGGCATTCTCAGAGACCCCTACTCACATTTTCTCAGAAACAGCTGGAGGGGGAAAGGGAACAATCCCATACAGCCGAGTAGGCATATCCTATGTATTGGCTGTAGGTTTATCAAGCTTGAAGGACAAACAGTTCCCTATTGTGCATAAACCCTTATCTCAGTTTCCTTGAAACGTTTTCCTTCTTCAAATAATGGATGACGAAGCTGCCGCTGCTTCAGTACAACTTGCGAACGCAGTAGAGGAAAGAGGACAAGAAGGCAAAATAAACATTTCAGAAAAGGTCAGAATTGTCCTTACTTTAAAACTAGCAGACTATGGAGTCACAGCTAGGGGTGGGACAGTAACGTTTGTGATTAAGGCACACAAGTCATATGGAACAGAGGTATTTTATTCATGGGTTAAATTCCCACAAGCAGATGCACACACAAATACATTTCATTCTTACACTTGAGATGAAACACCAGATGAATAGTGTCCGTATGTGGACATTGAAACTCCGCTCATCTACAGGGAGCACATAAACTGGTTTAAAGGCACCCTCACACATACAAACGAAAAGGTGAGACTCAGTCCGCTCGGAAGACATGAAGCAACTTGGCCAATCCTAGCATCTTACACACCACATCCAGACATTGACACAATGCCAGTAGCAGACTTACGTCCACTTCATAAAAAAATAATAAAACTTTACAGGAACCTGACACAGTTTGTGATGAGAACACTCACACTCCAGCCAACAAGGGCTACACCTACAGGACAAATTCAGGGATCTACAACTAAAATAACTCCACAAACGCTACACGCAGTTATGGGTAAAATGCCCACTAAACGTGAGCAAATGCCATTCTGGATAGCTCCAAAAATAACACAGTTAGAGGCAGTGTTTCCCCACACAAGCACTCAAGAACAACAGAGGATGCCAAAAATCTGCTTGCCAATGGGGATAGCCCCCCAGATAGAGGATTTTACCTCTTGGGGTACAGTTTTCACTCCCATATACCAGAACTCATGGTAACCCTTCAATAGCAGTAATACCAGATGTATTAAGACAAATACAGTATGAGTATGGAGCAAAACCTGCTCTGAACTTAGGGATGAAATTGTTTGGAACAGGTATCAACTATTATATTAGCAAACATAAAAGGGGAGGCAGCAGTGGAAATACGCCAACGCCTCAGGGATTTCACTCCTTTACAACAGGAGTGTGAATTACCTAAAATTATCGAAGATACCTATGCCGACTTAGGTAGAGATAGTTTGGGAGCTAGAGCAACAAAACCTCAACTGATGGGTGGTCCTGATAAAGATAACACCAAGCAAGCACCCAATCCCTCTAAGAAAAGATGGGATAATAATAACAAACAAAAGAATAGAGAAAAAAGGTCACAATCCAGGGGTGCATCTCCTCAACAGGAAGCCTCCGAAATGAGGTACAACCTTAGGAATAGAGATAACATTAAAAAACCTAACAGGTATCAGGATACTGATACACGTTCTTCTCGATCCTTTCAGGGTTCATCTAAAAACTTAGAGAGGGAAGGACGGTCAGAATACAGATAAGAAGAGCGTACAAAGTCCAAAGACACGCAATGCACTTCAGACTACACTTCCAAAAAAGGAGGGAAACAAAAATCAAAACCTTAATTTATAAAGAAGAAGGTAGCAGGTCTTAAAGTTAGACATACCCAGAATTCTGAGGACTCAACTTCTGAATGGGAAATGGGCTCTGACAATGTTAGACAGCACAGCAGAAGTAACAATAGCTCGCCAGAACCATATAGAATTTCTGGTGACAGCGGAGTTGAATGAATATATCACGGTTGAGACACCTGATACAAGGGTAAGTGTCCCGCATAAGTTACATGAAATAACACTCCAAATGGAGGGGGACAAACCCAGAAAAATTAAAGGTCTCTATTGGGAGAACCTGACTTATGGATATGACATCCTTTTGGCTGAAAAAGATTGGCCGCCTGAAATTGTTATGGAGTTTCCAAAGGGAGAGACTGTAATTTTACTGGCTTTTTCCAACCTTGCTCCAGTATACTTAAAACATTCATATGCGCATGAGCGGACAGTAGCACTTGCTCCAGTATTATATTGCAACCAAGTTGGGTGGAATGCTGAATCACCTCCCCATGAAATTCCAATAAAAACTACTCCAACTCCACAGAGACAATACCCTTTTAAACAAGAAGTGAAAAAACAAGTAAATCACCTTGAATACCAGGGTGTAATTGAAACTTGTACCTCTTCAATGAATAATCCTTTGTTTCCTGTAATGAAACCCGATAATTCATAACGTCTAGTTTTAGACTACTGACATCTGAACACATGCACTAAAACATTTGCAGTACAGAATGCACATAGTGCCGCATTAATGAATAACATTGTGAGGAAAAAATGCAAAACAACATTAGATATCTCAAATGGATTTTACTGCCAAAATATAGTGCCTGAAAGCAGATATTTTACAGCCTTCTCAGTGCTCGGTTCTCAGCGTTAATTCTGTCAACTCCCTCAAGGGTATAAGAATAGTCTGGGTTGTTGTCAGCCAGGGTAACAGAATTACTTCAGAAATTGAATGAAGAGGCTTTGTCCTATGTAGATGACATTTATCTGACAGATGATGATTTAATGGATCACTTGACCCAGGTGAACAACATGATGTTGGAGTTTGCCTCTGAGGGCTACAAATTCAATTTCAAAAATCGAAAATAGCCCACCTCACTGTCCTATTTTTGGGATATAAGCTTTCAAGTAAAGGTAAAAGCCTGGCAGCTAACTTTTTAGAAAAGTGTCCCTTGCTCCAAATTCCTATATCATTGAAAAACTTGCAGTCCACATTGGGATTTTTGAATTTTGGCAGACCTTACATTCTAGATTACTCAGAAAAAGTTAAACCTTTCTACAACCTAATAAGACCTGATTTTTCAATTAGGAGTGGACACCTGAACACACAGATAGCCGTTCCTTACAAGCTGACATGATAGCTTCAAAACACCTACACACATGTGTAAACACCACAAATTTGGTGATCCATGTTCTAACTGGTCAATCCGGATATACTTGCCTAATCTTCAATGAAGGCAAAATAGTACCCTTGCATATAAATCACTCTTGTACACAAACGCTGAAATGCATTTTGCTTCTATGGAAAAAATTCTGACAGCAGTACAGACTGCTGTAGTGAGAGAAAGAGCACTGGCTCAGGGGAAACGAATAATTGTCGTAACCCTGGTACCGGCCCTCTAGGCTGTCATAAAGGCAAGTGTTCCAAATGCTAAAGTTTTATACCCAACATGGATACAATGGGCTAGTTCTCTCACTGCAACAGATGTAGATTACAAATTTGAGTATATACTTAAAACGCAAGCATTTCTTTAATACAAACAAGAATATCCTCTCCCGAAATAATGCCTCTAGATCAGTATGAATATATTATTTACACTGACAGATCTGCTCAGGCGGCCATAGGAAGTAAACAACAATACAGCGCAGCATGTGCAATTTTGAAGGGTCGCATGCAGGAAGGTAAATTCCAACCTAGCAGTACAAAGACACAGTCTCTAGGAGACTGCACAGCACTGCTGGCAGAATTAAAAGCCCTGTTACTGGCACTGATAAATACGGATCGAGAATTCCTCACACTGATTGTGTGCGACTCTTTTTACTGTGTCCAGTCATACAATGAATGTCTTCACTACTGGGGTCAAAATGGGTTTAAAGACTCAAAAGGTTGCACAATTAAGCATAAATTACTTTGGGAACAGGTAGCTGAGTTAAAAAACTAACTACCAAGAGCTCACGTAATACACACGCTAAGTCATCCACCTGATGGCGTTCACTTTGAAGGGAATTCATTGGCTGATGAAGCCGCAAAAGGGGCAGTACAAACTGCTGCCATAGCTGTAATCACTCGTTCTAGCACAAGAATAGACAAAGACATAATAGTAGCTGTCATTGCTTCACGCAAAAACAGCTCAGCCATACCAAAGAAATTTCCACTCAAGTACTCCTACAAGTTAGATGCAAATACCATTCCATATGCACAGATTCCAGGAATGGGAGATAGAGTAATACCAAACATGGATCTCAAATTCAGTTTAATTCTTGCTGCACTCGAGGGTCTAGGTTCTGCACATGCAGGAATTACCACAACAGTTTCTTTGCTGAAGCAACGCTATTGGTGGCCAGGACTAACTAAACAAACAAATAATTTTGCCTTAAAATGCGACATCTATCAACAGATGAAGGGTTCCACCATGGCACGTCCAGTGCAGACACCATTACTTATATCAGACAGACCACTCGCTTGTGTCTGATTTGGACCACTGCGGCCCCCTACAATCAGATGGGGCTTACAAGTATATATTGGTGGCAGTGGATTCATGCTCTAGATTCCTGTGGGTTTGGCCTCAGCGCTCAGCTGACGGTCAATCTGTTATACAAGATTTGTGAGTCTTTATAGGGACATATGCAGTTGGCACATTACATTCTGACCGCAGCCCCGCGTTTAGCTCTAGGGCTTACAATGAAGTCAAGGGAAGTTTGGGTGTTGCACTGCAGTACTCCTCTCTGTACCATCCCGAGGGAAATTCGGTTGTGGAAAAGAAAACCAAGACTTAAAGCAATCTTTAACAGCAAGAGCATTAGGTTCGGGTGGTAGTTGGCCCAATCACTTATATGGGGTCCAGACGGCGCTCAACAATATGCCAAGAAGTTTTCTAGGAGGTGTCACTCCTTACAAAGTCCTATTTGGGGTGAGAATGTGGGTACCTGATCTCGACTATGAAAGCACAGTGGTGGATGAAAAACCATTTGACATCAATAAACGTTTGGCTGTTTTACAGGATCTCAATAAATTCCGGGCACTACAAAGCAATGTGCAAGTGAAACGCACCACCACTAGGGAAGCTAAATCAGTCATGGCAAGACCTACCTGGAGCCCAAAAGTCAGGGATCTGGTCAGAGAAAATATTGTGGACAAGAAAGAATTTGCACCATCATACCGAAAGCATTTACCTGTACTGGCTGTCGTAGGAACAAGAACAGTACTTCTTCTGCCTCTTGATGGCAAAAAAGAAAAGAGATTTGTCTCCATCACTCTGATCAAACCACACTATGTGGCCGATACTGAATAGTAGGCCTCGTGGGCTCCTGGGTAGCCAACACTCTCCTTTCGCTTCCATACAGGAAGTTCAGACAGAAAGACTCATAACATTTGACGAGTCACACCACAAAATAATGGACTTTCCAACAATAAAATGGAACTTGTTCCTGTTGCAATAGAACATTAAAACACTAATGAAAGACAAATATCAATTCAGCCTACCACTGATATCCCCATAACTATGCATCCACAAGATACGTCTGCCAGTTCAACAAAACCTGCTGAGCTACCAAAAATAGATTGAACTGCATCTGGCTACTTCATCGATTTTGATGCCTTCTCTCTTGATCCCAGTGAACCTGAAACAATGCCAGCTCCAGTTTCCCGTAAACAACAACTTCATGACTTCTACATTTTTATGAAAAAGACTTACCTAGTCTCACCATGGCTACAGCTCTGGATAACAACTGGAATACTGTTTTTTTCTGTTCTGGATTGGCCTAGTGCATGTCTTTTGCTTACTCGTGAATGAAAACTATCTCCCAGAACACTCTGTAGTATCAAATGTGAACTTTGTCCTGAAACCTCATATGTCATCTCATCGTGAAAAAAGAGACCTGTGCTTCGTGAACATTACAGCTGTTCCAGTTCCTGATGGTATGGTTTTGGACAGAGTTTCATATGATGTATTTGGTCCCACTGAAATGTTGAAAATACCTCATGTATTTGAAATTGCTTTAAATGATATCATTATCTCCAGTACATTTCCTGATGATTGGAATTTTGAAACTGTAAATAATATGTTGTCTGATTTAGAACAATCCACTGCATTTTCAAGCATTGAAATTTTAGGGGACACAACTGATTACGACATAATGTACTGTTACAAACACTATGGTCATCACTTTTTACATAAATCCAGTACCCAACGTAATTTGTTTACATAGCACCAATGGGAACATTGGCCAACACCGCCGAAAGGTAGTTCATGAGCGTTTGCACAGAAGATTTCTTATTTTTCAGGGTTTAACACTTCTAACCCTAGCTCATTTTACTAAAAGGTTGCACCTACAACTGCACAAAAAAATATGCTAACTAACACCAAACAGATTTACTCTGCATCCTTTATTTTCCAACTGTCTCAGCAAAGTTTCGACTTATGGAAGGACACAATAGACATAAAATCAGTCTGGGGTTCAAAGGAAATGTCAGGTTCAGGGAACAGAAGCACTATCTCGAGGGTGCCTCATTCCACAGCAGATAATATTTCTGAATGACACTGTGCAACAGACTTCCTGTCTTGGACTAGCCAAGAACAAAGATTTTAACACACCTCAAATTCCCTCACCATCACACTTTGAAGGGTGGCAAAACGATAGGACACATGGTGAGGATACAGTAGATGACAGCATAATACTATTTCATACAATTCGTCTGACCCCAATTGGAAGGGATGGTTAGTTTGGCCCACAGACGCAAATAGGTGTCGATCAAGATTCACGGGTACCACCGAAGGGTTTGGTATCCATAGGCCGGACCAATGCTATGTACAATGAGAACATCTGGGGGTGGTGACATCATTCAGTGTCGGGAAGTTATGCCTCGATTGGCTAAAAACTTCGACACTATCCCAGGTGATACAACACTTGTCCTTATTAACAAAAGAAATGGATTTTTTTTTGTTTAAATGTTTTTATTCAAGGTTTATATTGCATTACAACCATTATCCTAACAAGTGTATACAGTTTTTGAGATATGATAAAGACAAATACAGTAATTCAGAGCAAGTAGTTATACATCTAGCAGTGGTGACATGTCTATCGATCGTTGAGGTCATCCTCTCAGGTATAGTCCCTGTGCATTTCCACGATCCTTGTTCAGTGGGGAAAGAATCTACGTCTATCCATCAGTGCACCACTATGCAGGGTATGGGTCCTACGGTGAGATTGTTTGGAATGCCCATGGACTCTGTGCGTGTTTCTCATGTATATCTGTTGTGGCTCTGTCTGAGCTGTTGGTGTATGCATTCCTAGGAGCTGCGTATCGGAGTCGAAACTTCCAAATAGTGAGGGAAACAACTAACTGTTGAGGGGAATGAACTGGGGATTAATGCTGCGGATATCCCATTATGGGGAGAAATGTTGAAGCTAGGTAAGCGGTGTGGGCGGTGGTTGGTGCAGGGTGGGTGCTCGGGGCCGATGGCGGGAATGGTGCATCTCATAGGAGTGACGAGTTTTGTTTTTTTCCCCAGCGTTAGGCGACCCCGCATTCTAGGGGCCAGCATGCATTCGTGAGGCTTCTCCAGACTGGCCCTGTGGGGAGCTTGGCGGGAGGTGCATTTGAGAGGTGGGTAGGGAGGGTGGTTGTGCGGCAACATGGGTGAAAAGATGCATCAGCTGCGCCCATTCAAGGGAGATGGGGTGTTTACGCATGCCTTTTACCTCCTCGTCTCGTAATACTTCCTCCTCCGCCGCCCCCCATTTCTTCACTGCTCCTAACCATGCTGCCTCCGGGGGTCCCTCCGGGGCACGCCAGTGCATGGCTATACCTCTTTTTGCTAGGAGGATGGCTAAGGAGACGAAACGGCCAGTTACTTTCTCAGTTTTCCGTTTGCGGAACAATCCCAAGGCGCTGGCTTCCCACGTGGGTAGGGTTGTATTACCAGTTACTTCTACAAGGATACGGTGTACCTGATTCCAGTATCGTGTAATGACGGGGCAATCCCAGAACATGTGTTTAAAGTCAGCTTCGGGGGCCTGGCATCGGGGGCAGGCGAAATGTGTGTCAGGATAGAACCGGTGAAGTCGCTGCGGGGTGAGGTATGCCCTATGGAGTATATTAAATTGGATGTTCCGAAAGCGGGCATTTCAAGAGACTTTTTTGGGATACTCTAAGACTTTTTCCCACTCCTTATCATTAAATACCCGACCGATTTCGTCCTCCCACGTCCGTCGTAGTGAGTCTAAGGGTCGCAGAAGAAGCTCTCGGATGGCCTTGTATAACCAAGTGACCAGGTGTCTACCCACCCCATATGCATGATAGTGTGAATTACCGGGTGTGTCGGGGGTTCACCCTCCCGTGCATTCCAGAATGGGCGGCAACTGTCTATGAGCTGTCGGTGTAGGAGGAATTGACCAGGTGGGAGATCATAGAGATCCATCAATTGGGCGTACGGTATTAATTGTCCTTCATCGAAAAGGGACGCCAAGTCTGTTATGGAGTGGTCCGTCCAGACCTGGAGATTGCGGGAAGTGTAATAACTATCATTGCGGGGGAGGCCTACCAACGGGAGTAGCGGTGAGTATGGTGGTTTCTCTTTGGACATTCGGTGGATCCTGAGCATACATGAGCGTGCCACCGTCACCTGCAAGGGGTAGGTGCGCAGTGGCTTTGTGCCTGGGAGCAATAGTCGGTGTATCGCCGGAAGGGGGATTTGGCCGCGTTCCGTGTGTGTTTCCCCGACATGGTGTCCCGCCGTCCAATAGGACAGCCACTGGAGTTGCGCCGCTAGAAAGTAGGACTCGAAGGATGGAGCTCCGAGTCCTCCCTGGGTGGTAGCAAGGTAAAGCGTGGATAGGGCCACCCGGTGTCTCCCACCCCCCCAGATCAGTGTTGTGAGGAGCGTGTTAAGTTCCTGAAAGAAGGAGCGTGGCGGTATCACCGGAAGATTGGCAAAATGATATAGGAGTCGTGGAACCATTATCATCTTTGCAAGTGCGATGCGACCTATGGGGGCTAGTGGCAGTGTTTTCCAAAAGCGCACCGATGTTCGCAGTCCAGCCAAGACCCTACGGTGATTGCCCTCATATAGGTCCGTGGGGGTGTGATACAACTGCACCCCTAGGTATCGAGGTGCCGCTGTACACCAGGCGAGTGTATGGGGGCCCATCAGGAGGTCGTGCGGTGCTAGATGTGGACTTAGGGGGAATATGGTGGATTTCGTCCAGTTAACCTTAAGACCGGAGGCCGCTCCGAAGAGTCGACCAGATCGTAGATAAGTCGCTTGTGATGTCTCTGACGTATATCAAGAGATCATCCGCGTACAGTGACACGCAGTGTGTGATGTCCGCTGTTGGTATTCCCCACGTCTGCCCTTCCTGACGTAATTTAATTGCAAGTGGTTCGACTGCTAGGGCGAACAGGAGGGGGGATCGGGGACATCCCTGTCTGGTCCCTCTGTTTACTCAAAACGGGGTCGATATGTATTTGCCTATCCTAACCCAAGATGTAAGGCCCTGGTAGAGGAGTTTGGTGTACTTCAACAGAACCGGTCCAACACGGGCTCTGCGTAGTACCTCGAATAAGTATGGCCAGAGTAAGGTATCAAATGCCTTTTCAAGATCTAGGATCAAGCAGGCGGCATTGGGGAATCGTGTTTTCGCAGTATTTTGGACGTGAAATAACCGACGTATGTTCTGTGAGGTGTTTCGTCCCGGGACAAAACCGTTTTGGTCGGAGTGTACCAGGGGTGGGAGGATTTGGGTGTATCTGTTTGCTAAGGCCTTCCCTAGTAGCTTACAGTCCGTGTTTAGGAGCGTTATTGGTCTATATGAGGCCGGGAGGACTGGGTCTCTATGCGGCTTAAGAAAGGTTGCAATGATAGACTCTCGGAGTGACTTCGGGAGTTCTCCCTGGATCAGCGCCTCGTCCAACACCGTCACTATTTTTGGAACCAGGTGCACTGAGAAGGTGCTGTAGTATTCAAGAGGGAATCCGTCCATACCCGGGGCCTTATGTCGTGCCAGTTGTCTAAGGGCTTCGGTGACCTCTGGGGCCTTAATCCTCGAGTCCAGCTCTTTCCTGGCGGTTCGTGAGATATGGGGGATGCGTAGGGGGCGGAGGAATCGTGTTATTTCCCGTCGGTGGTCTGCTTGTGTCGGGACTTGGTAGATCACCTCATAGTAATCTCGGAAGATGTGTAAGATATCTATTTGTGAGTGCCTGGGGGTACCTGTGTGGTCAAGCAATTCAGTGATCAGGTTCGTGGTCCCTTCCTGTCTGGCTAGCCATGCCAAGAGCGCGCCCTCCCTGTTACCCTCCCTGTGTGTCCTGGCTGCGTAGGCTCTAAAGTTATATTTACGCAGATCTCGTAACGCCTCTGCGTAGGTGGTTCTGGCCTCCGCTATTTGTTCGACAGTGGAGTCGGTGGTGTCAGGTTGCCTCGTGAGTGTTGCTAGGGCCTGTTCTGCAGCTTGTAGGGTTCTGTCCAGTGTTTTACGGACTCCGAGTATCTGTTGGATGCAGTGGCCTCTGGCTGTGACTTTGAATGCATCCCATTCTATTAGGCTAGACCCTGCCGAGCCTGCGTTGATCGTGAAGCTGATATAGGAGCCGTGTGTGTGTCTAAAAACCTGGTCGGAAAGGCATTCACTTGGTAATTTCCAGGTGGGTATAGGGGGGTGGGGGGGTCGCCATCTAAGCATCAGGACATGTGCATCGTGATCTGATAGGACTCTGCCGAGATAGTCTGAGTGTTGTACGAGTGTGAACACTGTCGTAGAGCAGAGGAACCGATCAAGACGGACGCGCAGGTTATGGGGTATGGAGTGGAAGGAATACAGGCGTGTGTCCGGGTTGTGTTCGCGCCATGGGTCCATCAGGCTCCAGTGTTGTACCCACGCCTGATATTGGGTAGTCTGTTTATGAGCTGGTGAGTGAATCGGGGGGGGTGGGATCTATCAAGCTGGAGGTTCAGGGCACAGTTATAGTCCCCTCCGAGGAGCCAGGGGATTGAGATGTATTGGGTAAGCACTCCTGTAAGGCGCGTCCAGTAGCGGTCCTGGTCCACGTTAGGGGCATATACGCTGCCCAACAAGAGTGCCTGACCTTCTAGCAAGCCCTCCAAGAGGGCATAGCGGCCTTCTTTATCTATGATTCGAGTGTGCTCTTTGAACGGGACTCCCGGTCTAATCCAAATAAGGGCGCCTCTGGCATATGCCGAGTAGGTAGTGGCACATATAATAATATAATATTCTAGACGAGAGTCAGAATGGTTTTCGAGCACAACACAGCACCGAAACCGCTCTGCTCTTCATGATTGAGCATCTGCGTTCGGTGCTGGATGCGGGGCAGACAGCGGCGCTCCTTTTGTTAGACCTGAGCGTCGCGTTTGACACGGTGTCTCATGACATTCTGATGCAGCGTCTGGAGGAAGTGGGAATTGAGGGGACGGCTCTCCAATGGTTCCGCTCCTTCCTTTCGGACCGGTCTTTTAAAGTGGCCATTCCACCTGGTCAGTCCTCCTCTTATTCTTTGGGACTGGGAGTCCCTCAGGGCTCTGCGTTGAGCCCCACTTTGTTCAACTTATATGTGAAACCGCTGGCTGCAGTCGTTAGACAGAGTGGCTTAACCATGACATCGTATGCTGACGACACGCAGCTGGCGGTGACACTCAGTGGGGACCCTGAGGTGACTGCTCCCAGATTCCGTGCAGGACTTATAGCCGTGGCTAACTGGATGTGCATTAACTGTTTACAGCTTAATGCCAAAAAGACCGAGGTCCTGATTTTAGGGAAGCAGGCGGAACTCTGGGGAGATCAGTGGTGGCCTCCTGAACTGGGGGTGACTCCCATCCCAGCTGCCGAAGTTAAGAACTTGGGGGTTTGGCTGGATCCTACACTCTCCTTTACCAGCCACACAAAGAAGATTGCAGCTACCTGCTATGGTATTCTGCGAGGACTGAGACCAGTCCTCAAATTCTTCGACCCCCCTACTCGGCAACTGGTGGTCCAAGCCTCCATTCTTTCTCGGCTGGACTACGGGAGTGCACTGCTGCTTGGAGTGAATCAGGCGGAGGCTACTCGGCTGCAAAGGGTGCAGAATGCCGCAGCGCGGGCTATTGTTGGCCTTCCGAGACGTTGTTCTGTCTCCGCAGTCTTGAATTCTCTTCATTGGCTGCCGGTTAGACAGAGAATTAAATTCAAGGCCCTCTGTCTAACATTTAAGATCTTGAAATTCTCCTCTCCTCCAGCCCTTGTGGGTCTTGTTTCCCCCTATGTTCCCGCGCGGGCGCTCAGGTCGGAATCTTTATATCTGGCAACTAAGACCAGGTTTAGACTGAGTAGGATGGGTGGTCGCTCTTTTCGAGTTCTGGCGGCAGGATTGTGGAACTCTCTTCCTGTCCATATTCGTGCCCTGAACAGCCTGACTTTTTTCAGACGCGCCATAAAAACTCATCTGTTTGTTACTATTGATTGATCCCCTGTCTTTCCAGCATCGATCTGTTGTGTTGTGGTACTTGATCTGGCGCCAGGACGCCCCTTCGCTGGGGCAGCTGTGCGCCTAATAAAAGTTATTAACATAACATAACATAACATAACATACCCCGCCACTTTCTTTGCAGCCTGGTCACTTCTTGTATGGACAGGTGGGTCTCTTGTAAGAGCGCTATCTGCGCCTGTTGTCGTTTGATGTAGGCGTAGACAGCATATCTTTTGCTGGCCGTGTGCATACCCCTGACATTTATGGTAATGATCTTAACATCTGTACTCGGGGTTCTGTATGCCATGGTATGTCATGAGCTCGGGTCCACCACTTCTGTATGCCCCCTCCGCCCCTCCCCCCGCACCCCACACCCTCGTTTGTCCATAGTTCGTTGGTGGCATGTTCTCCCATCAAGTTGATCCGCAGAGGGTTTAGGCTGAGCCTTTGTAACGGGGAAGTGAAACTTGGATGTTTGGGAAACTTCCCAACTAGAGGGACATAGCGTCAGAAACGGGATGTCCAAACTGTACTTCATGTACTGTCTTGAAGTCGTTTTGTGGAGGGGGGTGGTTGTTCGGTTGCGGGTGTCACCAGCCATCCGGCTGCCCGCTGTAGGATGGACAGAGCATGTCGCCTGGGGAACAGTCTCTCTTGGCAATGCGCATGCAACAGTTCGTGGTGTAGTTAGCCTTGGCTGATTGGTCACGCGGTTGGCTTGTATTGTCTACCATATTTGTTGCATGAATACCGGTAACAGAGCGATTTGCAGTATAATCCGTTTTTCCTTATCGTGGATTAAATGAGCGTGTCTGCCGTTTGTGGGGTGACCAGGGGTGGTGTGCCCGACCCGTCATGAGATGTATGGGTATCGCTGGCTTCGTCGTCTGACGAGAAGATGTGAGGAGCTTCTTCCAGTTCTGAGTTGTTTCTGACTTCGCTCCTTGCTGCCGCAGCCTGTATGGCCCGCCTGCGTTCTGCTATGATTTGTTCCAGATCGGGGGCCCGGTGTGTGGGCGATCTCGAGTTGGAGGTAAGTTGCGTGAGGGTGACCTTCTTCTGCTGGCGTCTGGGGCGGTCCGAGCGCTGGCGGTGTGGTGAATTCTCCCCAGCCTCGGGGCCTGGTAGGTGCTGTTCCATCCAAGAATTTGCTTCCGCAGGGTCAGTGAAGAAATGTGTGGAGCCTTTATAGATGATTTTTAACCTGGCTGGGAAGAGGAGAGCGTATTGCACCCGTTTCAGTTGTAGAGCTCGCTTAACTGCTTGGAAGGTGGCTCTCTGTTGCTGAACCGCTCTTGAATAGTCCGGGAATAACATGACGCGCTTATCCTCCACGAGTAGCGCACCCTTCTCCCGGGCCGCTCTAAGGATGGTGTCTCTATCTTGGAAGTGGAGCAGCTTTAGGAGGAATGGTCTGGGAGGTAAGCCTGGTTTGAACTTGCGAGCCGGCACCCGATGCGCCCTTTCAATGGAGAAAAAAGGTGTCATGTCCTCCGGGCGGGTAAATGTCTTTATCCAGGCATCCATGTGTGTGATAGGGTGGGAGCCTTCTGAGCCCTCCGGCAGGTTTAGGATGCGGATGTTGCTCCTCCGAGAGCGGCCTTCCAAATCATCTGTTTTACTCTCAAGGAGTTGTAGTCTATGCTGCATATCTGTCATCGCAACCTGGTGCGCTCGCACCTCGGGTGCCATAACTTGGAGTGTTGTTTCAGTCTGCTTGACTTTGTCCACGAATTTCCGGTGGTCATCTCGTAGTATGCTAATGTCTGCGGCCAGCTCTCCAAACTTCGTCTCCATCGTGACTCTGGAGTGTTCAATGGCGGCGAGGACTTTGTCCAGTTTATCCGACATGGATGGCTCGTGAGAGGGTCCCTCACCCGCCGAGGAGTTGGTGGGTTTCGGGGAGTCCTGCCTGCGGTTCCGTGCCTGTTGAACTTCTGTATTGCGTTGGCGTCCCATGATGCCGTAGGCGAGAGTTACGATCTGGGGCCCTGTTCTGGTGCTCGGGATCTGACGTCAGACACAGGGGGGGAGGCTGTATGGTCCGTATAGGGAGAGCAGTCGCGAGCGGTTGTTGGGGCGTTGCGGCTATTGCATCAGAATCCGTCGCCTGTGTCGCCCAACACCGCGTTTCGGGGCCAGTGTGCGTCGATCTCTGGTTGTTAACGATCGTCGTAAGACCACGACCATCCTCCACACATCCCGGCCCCCAAGGCCAAAGGGGGGGGGCAGAGAGACAAGGGGGGGCTATTCCTTGCCAGCACAATGTCGCGGTGGGGCACAGGGTATGTCAGAGCGCCGGGTCGCGTGACGGATGTGTGCTGCAGTCCGTTTCCCCCGGGTCTGATGGTCCAAGCGTGAAAACGGCTGGCCGATCTTGAGGCCTCTGTGTACTAGGGTGCAGCCAGTGTAGGGGGTTCCGCTATGCACATAGGCGGCTTGTTCTCGTTCCGTTATGCTCTGTCTCTCCACCCCCCTGCTCCTAGTGACGATCCGGAGGTGGGGGGGTGACGTTGGACCGGGGGTATCCTCTCAACACCACCGGAGAGGTGCTGGCTTTGTATGGCCTGTAGTCTCGTCTCGGCGCTGGGTGCCAGATCTCAGTGTGGGTTCACAATGTGGGCTCCGGTGGCAATGGAGCGCAGGGGGTGACAGGCCTGCACGACCACCGATTCGTGGCCCGAAATTCAATTCACAAGCTGGCGCCTTCTGGTGCATGCAGGTGGGCAGGAGAGCTCCGCAGGGTAGCTGGGCAGCTTCTCGTTGCTGGACTGGGCATGCCGCTCGGGAGTGTGCCGGTTCTGTGTAGGCCCTGCACCGCTAGCCGAGCTCGCCACGTTGCTGGCATATATGCTCTTACCTCCAGGTCTGGAGATGGTCAGGAGGGTCGCTTTGATGGTCGGCGTCACTCCGCACCCCGGGGGGGGCGCCGGATTCGTGTCGGGTCGCACTGGGGGTCCTCAACAGGGGCACTGGCGGTGAAGGAGCATGGGAGGCGGTAGGCAGTGCGGCGTGTCCGCCCGTGCGACCACCGACCTGTGGTCCTGACTGCAAATTGTACTCGGGTGCCTTCTGGTGCATGCAGGTGGGCTCTGAATGTGAGCTCTGGCGGCAATGAAGCGCAGGGGGAGGCAGGCCGTGTGATGTGTCCGCCTTCGCGACCACCGATCCGTGGCCCGGACTTCAATTCATAAGCGGGCGCCCTCTGGTGTATGCAGGTGGGCAGGGGAGCTCCGCAGGGTAGCTGGACAGCTTCCCGGTGCTGGTCTGGGTGTGCCGCTCGGGAGTGTGGCGTCCCGGTGTAGGTCCCGCGCCGCTAGTAGGGCCTCTCGCGCTGCCAGCATACACACTCTCACCTCCAGGTCTGAGGGATGATCAGGGGGGTCGCCGCCACTCCGCCGTCTCCACCGCTCGGGGCACATCAGAGATCGGCGTCACTCCGTGCCCCGGATGGGGGGGGGTCGCCGGATCCGCCGCTGCTGCTGGGCTCTGCTGTTGACCTCTCACCAGGGTGCCGCCATTTTCATGCTCCTCCCGGCCGTAGATCGGACACTGCGTCTTGGCAGGATCCCGGGGTCATTTCACGGCGGCAGAGCGTCGAGGGCTTCCCGGTGCATATCGCTCGGGTTTCGTAAGGTTGGGAAGTTAAGAGAGAGTCCCCATGACATTTGGCGCGATTTTCAGCGGGCAGCCAGGACAGAGCTCAGAAAGGTGCGTCCTCCATCTTAGGCTGCCAAGCCACGCCCCTCCACAAAAGAAATGGATTTAAGGGACTTTTTATTGGGTCCCTGAAAGCCGAAAGCCACGTCAGAAACATTTCATATACGCTATTCATAATGAAATTTGGAAAGTCTCTCAACAGGAAGCTGGGGAGAGACTTCGTGAAATTGGTAGGATTAACCTAGAAAAGTCCTTATCAGTGGTTGATAATGATATGACTACATTAACATCTAGGATTTATTCACTGGGCAACATTGTATGTTCTGCTATTGATATACTAGAACAGGATTTGTCCAATCTACATCACAGACAGTCTCAATTACGTTCTATTATGTTGTTAGGCTGGACGATACAATCATTGCATTCTGGTTATGTGCCATGACGATTTTACAACAGTACGCCCTTGTTCTCTGCATACAATTTAACTAAGAAGCAGATAACAATGGCACAAAGAGGAGCAAAATATACAATGCTGCGTATTGAAAAACTGGACCAATTACCTTTCACTGTGGCAGAGATACCATCCACGGAATGGTTAATTCATGGCCATATAACATTACCGGTCACAACTTTCCAGTTTCAATATTGCCTAGAACAACAACAGGCAGACAGATATGGGTCAATAGGTAAGACATTCATCAAGGAATCTTGGGAATTGTCATATAGATTTCAATGCAGGAATGGAAACATGGAAGTGTTTCTAAGCGGTAAAAACTGCAAGATCTCTTTAAGTGGATCTCTCATATGCCAGGATATCATGCTTCACTGGAGCTGTAAGGGTTCAATTGCAAACTTAGCCTGTCATTTGAAAGGGTCCCAGCTGCCGTGATCAATCCGGTGTTCAAGTTGCCCTCGAAGGCGAGTTACTTAATGCTGAATGATTAAGGTTGCTGTGGGATTCTTCCGGGCATCGCATATCTTGTCACTGTAGGCTCCAGGGTTACTTGTTGTATGCAAGTATTGTTTTCACCGACCTACACAGTCAGGGAGGCGCCGTTATGGCCTTTGTTGAATTTTTCCCTAATACGGTTTGATACTCAAAGCTGAATAAAAGCCATGCTTTTACAGAAAACCGTGCCCTTAACCTTTGCCCGAGAGATTTTTGACCTTCAGGTTGCAAGGTGCTCAGCTGAGATACAGGCACTAGTACAAACGAACTGCCCTTTCCATTTCACGTAAATGGTACAACGTATCTTTAACATGTCTGATACGAAGGGTATAGTACACCTATTTAGGACCATAGGTTCTGGACTGATAAGCACCTTTCAGACAGTCTTCTGAGTGATTCCAGTCTTTATACACTCCGTATTAGGAGGCATTTTTAGTGGACTTCCGCTAATCATGTTACTAATACCAGGAATGCTGATTGTAATTTTTCTGCTAAGCAATGGATGTCCCAGTCACCAAGGAGATGGAAAAAACACTCTTGGATCACCGATACCGTGATCGCATGGTACTCCATCTGGGCACACCTCGCCTTCGAGAATTAAGCGAGTTTTGGTTCCTATTGTTTCGACCAGTCTGGATTGACTGTGTTTTGCCTGTCCTCCAATGCCTGTTCTGTGGACATGAATGTGTGTTGGATCTCTGTCTAACACTTCCATCGGTTGCGCCACCTGACTTGGATGCTTTACTGGACCCGATAACGGCCCATGTACTGCTGTGTCCTCAGTGTATTCCCATGTTGATGTCTGCGTTCTTAAAGCCACCTTGGAATGCTTCAGCTCCTGTTGGAATGGAGACCGGCTCCTCTGCAAGCACTCAGGCCATGAATGTCATACAGACTTCCCCAGCATCGGCTGTAGGCAATACAGTAGATCATCTGTGCTCGATTTACCTGATCTGTGAGGTGTTGCAGGGACTGTCATCTGCAATTGCAAGCAACAGTGATGTTGCGTCTCCCACATAGGACACATAAAGAGTTGGATCATCGTGTGCTGGGAAAAATTTGGCCCTTTTTCAAAATGAACAAATTTGGAATTTTAAAACAAAAATCAATTTTTGCTTCTCTTGCTGAACAGCATGGCTTTCAGGCACTCATAGTTGCTCAGACCTTATATACAAACATATTTTAATAGACTCCTAACACTTATGCTAGAATTTTAGCACTTTTTATGCATTCTCTTACTTATGGACTTTTAGTTGTCTGTGTTTTTTAGAAGTTCATTTAGTCTTTTAGTATGTTGTCCAGTCGGATGAGGAGTGGGTGTTAAGTTTCATACAGGTACCGTGATATAGGCTCAGATAGTAACCAAACCATTCACCTATATTTCCCCTGCCATTACACTACATAACAGTTCTTGGTACTGACCTTTTAGTTGGTTACAGTACTGCTTAAATGACGTGGGGTTTTCTCCGAAAACTAGCCTCATTCATTATGCCTGAGAATTCTTGGAATCTCAGCAGGACTACCATCGCCTGCATAGTAACTATGTATAAGGGTCATTCCTTTTGTCATCCTAGTCCGACAAGACACAGCAAGGCAGATCCCCTGAGGGTACCACTTTAGTATATAAACACAATATCTTTGCTGAAGCAGGAGAGAAGAAAAGGGACTTCCATGCTGACACACTGATGCAAGATGCTAAGGTTCCTGCATAAAGACACTCTAGCTCGCATTGGTCTGACATCCCTCATGGGGTGTCCATCTCGAGACCAAGACGGGGTCCCACAGTCTCTCACTTCAGGTAATGGGGTTGGCTTTATCCTAGAGGAATTCTTGGCTCTACACCTACATAAATGCTAGGTTTACTTAGGTACATCTGGTTAGGGTTGCATCGTAGGAGTACGCATTATTACTGTCATATATTTTTATACCTGCCTGTGTTCATTGTTCTAGCACTCTGATGGTGCTTGTAATCATTTATAACTGTTTCTGTCTTATATTTGTCTCAGCACACCTATTTTACACTAGATTGATGCTGGTTCAATAAATGCTTATTGAAAACAACCCCACCATTTATTCTCTGTATATCTCTGAGATAGAGTGAGCATGAGTGACTGAGCGAAAAGTACTGAACTGTTTCCACGATCCTTGATGGGAAAGAGCTGTCATGTTCGATAGTTGCCAATAACTCTTTTCTCCTTGGTAAGAGGAGTTTACAGTGGCACTGTGAGCTAGCTGGCACACAGGCGAACATACCCAGTGGGGGTGTGTGGAATCAGTCTGAACACCAATCCCACAGTTTATGTTGTCTAAACACGCAGATCCTACATAGGTTGATATGAACTACATGACAGGGCAGGGTGGGGCAAAAAGGAAAACAGAGATGGGACACATTGCTTGTGGAGTGGTAAATGGCTTTATAGGTTGAGCACATTTAAAGTGTCAGCTAATTCAGAGGGTAACACAATCTGGGTAAAATATGGAAGACCTAGCACCTTGAGAACATTGAGATGTAGGGGACTGGGCAAGCCATCTAAGGGCAGTGTGCTTCTACCTTAGATAAAAGATCTTAATCAGTGCATGATTCTTCTTCAAGAAAACTGAATTAAGGGATTACAAATGGTAATTAAATGGTTGTATAGACATAGATTTTCACTACTCTTTAGCAATTGCTATACATTGTGGGGTAGCTGTATATTTAACAAGAATATTGCAACCAAGATATTAGTCATTATAGGTCAGGGCGATGGGTTTTGTTAATAATAGAGATTAATGGGTTTGCCATTCACATTGTTAGTGTCCATGGGTCAGTTATGAATGTATGATGTTACAACGCATACATTTACAATGCATGCCTTTACAACGCAATTTTTACATAGCAACATCTTTTACAACGCATTCTTTTACATTGCATGCCATTACATCGCATTTTCAGAAACTGCCTTTACAACGCATTCCATTACATTGCATTATACCTTTACAACGCACACCATTACAATGCATACCATTACATCGAATTTAAGGTAAGTTTTGGATAGTATAGGGGTAATAATTACTATTCTTACTCCAGTGAGTGTAACAGTAGGGTAAGTGTTGGATAGTGCAGGGGTAAAAATGACTATTCTAATTCCAGTGAGTGCAACAGTAGGGTACGTTTTGGATAGTGTAGGGGTGAAAATTACTTTTCTAACTCCAGTGAGTGCAACAGTAGGGTAAGTGTTGGATAGTGTAAGGGTAGTATGTGTTGTAATGGTATGCAATGTAATGACTTGCGATGTAATGCCTGAGTTGTAGTGACATGCGTTGCAAAGGATGTTGTGATATAATGGCTGCTATGTAAAGGTAGTGCGATGTAATGACTGCATTGTAAAGGTTTGAAGAACTGCAATTTTCGTTCTCAGGGAATACTTACTAATATAACAAAGAACTTGGCACAGAAGCTGTAATATGAAAAAGACATCTTTATTAAACTTAACATAGTGAGGCCACATCACACAGAAGCCGTAGCAACTGAATGAGGTAGTCTGAGGAATACAGAGGACAGAGGCCTTTTATATGTTTTTAGCGTTACATGACTCAGTACAAAAGTAAGGGGCAGTCCTAGCTTTTGCAAGCATGCAAAACCCAACATTCCTTCTTACACAAGCTGCACAAACCCATAATAAAAACGGGCACATCCCCATCGTAAACAGGCCATAAAGAAAGGAGCAGAGACAGGTGTGAGTAAGATAAGACATAGTTGTGTGCAATAAAGGTTTATGATCTCCTGTGCCTTGATGCTTAATCTTGATCAGCTACTGGGAAAGGAACTGGTCGAACAGGTTTGGCTTCGGGCAGTGGAGTCAGCTTGCCCAGGTCACACAGAAGTCAGCTGAAGGTGTACGTGTCCTTAAGACTCGCTTGGCCTTAGTCATCGGCCTATGTGAGGGCAACCACAAAATGGCTGCTGTGCACAAAATGGAACCCAAGGGTTCAGGACGGAATCCCTGATTTAATGGTGATCTCGCCACTCAAACGTGACAAAAATACATGCACACCTTGCTTTCGTCATTTTCGGTCTGATGTTACCAAAATCGTCATGATTCGACGACTTTAATAACACGGGTTCAGAATTTTCAGTACCACAGACCCTCCTTTTGCCCTTACATGGGCAATAACCTACACTTACGCTAATGTGAGTCCAGGTCTATATTCATCAAATCATCGAGATGTTGCTGAAGCATAATCCTATTACTTAGCAACTCTTCGGGACAGGTCTCCTTACACACGTAGTAGCACAAAGGCCATATATGGCAGGACCAAATAGGGAATACCTCTATCTGTAGTATGTGGTATAAGACCACACACCCAACAATTAGTGATGTTCACTACTAACTGGTGTTGATGCAGAAACTGTACAAAAGGAATTATCAGTAAACTCTGACCTCCTAACTAGTCCATGTTCAGGTAAAATATGGAAAGAATGCAAAGAAGTAGTAGTATGAAGAGACATAGGTTGGGAGGTGGGTACAGATGTCAATTTAGTAGAAAGAAAAACAATCCCACCCATAAAAGACAATGTCATGTTTAAAAACACTAGAAAACACGTTGTTAAGAACATATAGACAACAGGAGAATGTAGTGACCGCTATTACAAATGAAATCATGATTTTTCAGAACCCTAAGCAAAAAGTAAATCCTAAAATTATCTTGTAACATTTTAGGTCTTCCTATGCATTTCTGTAATTTATTATATGTTCAAATGAAACGGTGGTGACCCTCATTAATGCTCTGAGGTGAAAAAGGGGATACTCTTTCACAGAAAATGGACTTTATTCTGCTTTTACTAAACAGAATACTACTTTAAAATAATGCCAGCAGAACAATAAAATCATTCTCCTAACACTTAGTCTATACAATCACACGGAGACCTCTTGTGAAACCAACTATGCCCAGAGTCCGTTCAAAAAGCCTCTCTGGCAGGCTTCTATTGTCCATCAAGTCTGCTCTTGTTGTTGCATGGGCCTTTGGATTCAGGCCTCCCATGAAAAAAATGCTCAGTATATGTTGGAGTGCCCTCCTGGCAAACACTCATAACTCATTCAAAAAGTCTCAATGTCTCAAGGCAGTGCACCGTATCTCTCCTCTGCGGCAGACACTACAGATATTGTGCTCTTCATTGGTCATGGGCACAAACCATCTCGTGGGGACCCGGGACCATTCTCAGACTCCAACACTCATCATTCAGTGTCAGAGGACGCTCAGGCTGCTCTTTCATGGGCACCAGATTGGAGTGCCTTTTGCCACTCTTGGATCCTCCGGTGCACTGCACTTCCGTTGAAGCAAAGGAAAAAAAAAGGGGGGGGGTGCGTGGCCAAAACTCAGGCCAAGGGGCTCAAGGGACTGCACACTGTCAGAGGTTAACCAGCACATGACAGGCGCTCGGTGCGTGGACAAAACTCAGGCCAAGGGCTCAAAGGACTGCACACTGTCAGAGGTTAACCAGCACATGACAGGCGCTCTTTTGCACTGAAATTCTGGTTCTGTGGCAAAACCAGCTCCTCCTTCTTTTCTGATGTTGAACGCCTTCTGATGAAGCAAGTGCGATGCTTTAAACAGTTCATTGTATAACAAAAGGACTGAAAACAGGTGGCCTGCAATCTTCAAAGGAGTGGCCATACGCCATGGGACAATTGTGATCTAGAATACACTGTCATTCTCAAAAAGCAATACAAATATAAAGGCAGTAGGCAAAACAGTGTCTCTAGGTTTTTCAATTGGGTGTCTGTGTGAGAGCATATCCTCCATCATCTAAGGGTAGATAGCAACATGGGAATTCTATCTGAATGGATGTCTCACACATAGTGGCATCGTCTAATGGAGCAAACACATTTTATCTCAATGATTACATATAGGTGTTCCTAAATTCCTCATCTAGAACATCTAAAAAAAAATCGCATAATGCAGATTATCGGGGAAAACTGTCTGGTTATGAAAAAGGGAATTATACATAAGATGGGGGTCCATGGTACATTACTGCAATCTGAAAGTGTGAACCTGAACAATACACTAATAATAATAAAAGCTGACTGGTGAAAGGAATACGGAAAAGAGAAATGGGACTAGGACACAGCTAAAATCCCCCAATAACTAGGCATGATGTGCTTGGGTGATAGTCAGGCATGTGACCCAATACCAAGAGTATGGGTGATACACAAAAAAATCACAATAGTTTACAAATTTAACTCTACCGCTGGCCGCTACAGCATATACGGTAATCTCAGCTAATGTTCCAGTTCCTTCTTCAGGGAAAAATTAAACCTGGTTTCTTTACGGTCCAAAGCCATATACTACTTTAGGAAGCAGAATAAAACTGACTAATGAAATATAAAAATTAGGTCACCATGTACAAGAGTCACAAATCTATAATTTATCCTTATGTCCAATCAGGATATATAATTTTTAGGGCTGCCTGTTCCTTACAGGAAAGGGCAGTATCGTGACTACAAATGACACAATTTGCTGTTTATTTTTCTTCAATACTTATAGCCAAATTTTGACATACACTGGTGAAGTGTTGTCTGTCTGGTTCACAATATGAAAAAAAATCATATCTGTGAATTTTAGTATCAGCGAAAATTTTACCCAACTGTTGTACAGCGACACGTATCGTCATACATGTCCCCTCACAACAACACAGGCGAACTTGTAATAATTTTTTAAGCAGCAACATAAAACATAAAACATGCAAAAAAACGCACAAAACGGACGTCAAGCCATCAGATATACTCGCTGCAAAACAATAGCATATATAAATGAGCGGTGACGCATAATACCGTGTCAGGTTTAAAATCCTTACCCTCCTTTTTGACAGTAGATCACCAATTAGTGGGTATCTGCTGTCAAATACAACTGAGTGACACACAGAACCAGCAAGAACAATTCATGATAGAACCAAATACACAAACATGAAAAACGCATGGACATTTCTTTTAAAAGGAGTTGCGCAAAGAAAAATCTCATTTCAGCCAACCAAACTCACGTGTCTTGTTAGGCTTAAAATCCCCCAGAGCAATCCATGAATGATCTGTGAGCAGAAGCGAAGAGAAAAAATACACAGCACACAAAAGAGAGACATTTCTCATAATAAACAGACATCAATTATAACTTTTAAGCAGAAGACAAAACATGATACACATTAACAAACACAAAAATAAATTTCCATTACTTAACTGTTACCATCTTGTCAGTCACCTTGCAACATGAAGCCCTTTCACTTTGAAAAATACTTCTCAATTGGCAAATCGTTCTTACTTATTCATGTAGGCTTCAAAATTTTAGTAAAAGGCTGCATCTTATTTTTTTGTCTAAGACTTAATGTAACACTTCGTTTTCTGTCAAATAAAAGCGACTAGCAGACATTATTTTTAGAGCAGAAATACAAATGTCATGATGTTGGGACTTTTAAAGAAACCCTTTTTATATATTTCCCTTAGGAATTAAGTTCTTTAATTGTATTGATGTTCCTATGGAGAAACCAGAAATCCCACCTTTCAGAGGCTGTTTAGCAAGGTCATTCTGCATTTCACAGAGACAAGGCTCGAATTTAAAAGGTCACAAATGTCAACATGAAAGCCTCCTCCATTGTTTACAGGAAAACTAAAGATAGCATCTTAGCGCAACTTGAGCAGCCTGTTCTCCTAGCCCACAATTTCTGCTCATTCAGAGGCTGACAAAGACAGAAGGCCTACTACATTTACTGTGAAAGATTCACACATACCAGTTTTTAGAACAAATGTTTGCTACCACCCTATACAATGGTACTCATTTTAGCAACCTAACATGGATGAACGCCTAAATGGGCCTCGCTAAAGTTAGAACCTTCAACCCTGATATTAAACACAAACCTCTGCACCAGGCACATTGGCTCACTGAGCTATGAAAAACAACCTTAATAACAACTCGCAAGCTTGTATTATACACAAATGTATGCATTTACTGAAGCCAGAGACACTTTCAAGCTATGGTAAATGACAAGAATGCTGTGTTAAAAATCCATTTAACTCAATTTCGACTTTTATCGTTGGGGCACTTAAAAATAAAAATCCTACAATTATATTACTTATTAATCATCCTCAGAATGTGCTTTACAGATTGCAAAGATTGGACATTAAGCATATCACATCTAATTCCTTTGAAAAAATGAGTTTTTACGCCTGCGCCAAGTGAAAACCAACATGCAAATTACCTAATTATACAGTAACACATAACTTAAATCATAATACTAGGAGGTCATAGTATGAGTATTAAGCTTTATAAATATCAAAAAATGATTTTAAAAAGCACTTATTTTTTTCTCAAATAATTTTCCCATAATTAATAATTTTTCGTTCAATGACACCAATTATCTGTTTTTATGATAATTCCACATATAAAGGTAAGCTGCATCCCTTGCCTATCATTTTTAGATGCATTCATTTATGCGCCTAAGCACAAAAGCCTAACTTAAAGCATGACATTTTTCGCGCCATTTTTTAAAGGACAATCAGTATTTAGCAACAGGACCAGAAATATACTTTAAACAAAATGCTTAAAGAGAGGAAAAACCGCAATTGGAGTGTCTTCCAGTGATACAAAGTAATGACCCTTATTTTTGTAACCCTCTAAAACACTATTCTGAAATGAAAAAGTCCAACTGTGCTAAATAAACATTCCGATGCCATTCATGGCCTTCGAAAAACAATATCTGCTGCCTTAACGGCAGGAAAGGCCCTGCACAGTGCTGAAACCTGAGCACGCTTTCAGTCTTACTGAAAACAGACATTTCAAGTTTTAAAAATCCGCGTGCAATAAGATGCATTTAAATCTAGCAAAAATTCACTTTAGCTGAAGTGCTTGCCTTTTACATGTACTACAATACATGTAAGTAAAAAAAATGCTATAAATTCGTTTTGCTACAAAACACACAATTATTTCTGAGGCCCTTCATCTTCCTAGTGAATGTGGATTTTAACTTTATCTATTCTAAGCATTTAACAGTTTGCACATATGCGTCTTTGCTTAGTCTGTAAATTGAATAGCAAGATATAGCCATTTTAGCATGTGACATAGTAAATTGCTGGAGTGTTATTTAATTTCTACTTAATATTAATTAATCTGACCTTTTACTTAATAAACTGAACACATCAAGAAACCCTCAAACACACATTGAGCTCATTGCAGACATAAGTATTCAGACACTCAGGACACACAATACAGCGCTGTAGCTATTGTTTCATAAATTGCCATCGCAATCCACATACTGAAGTTACACTAATGAGAAAAACCACATAGACATTAAAACACACATTGAACCCACAAATCAACACTCAGGACAAAAACAAAGGACAGCCTACAGACTGTACCCAAACCAAACCCATTTGTAAATACTTAGCTGTAAGTCATATTTACAAGAAACACGTCTCAATAGGGTTCCAAAAGACTGCAAAAACACAGCCCAAACACAGCCCAACAGACTGCTGTATGTGCACGAAGCCACAATACACTTAATTCACTAGCTTTGACTGGCAGAACACCAAAAATCGTTCTGCATATCTTTGTTCATAAAACTGCGCAGAACAAAGGATCCTTGTTTTGTAATATGTCATATTTTAATTCCCTGGGGATACAAAATCACCAAGGAAGAAATATGTTTTTAAATCTAAACCTATTTAGATATTCCCTTTAGGGGAAGCCGGCTAATCCAAACGTATACAAAGTTGGCCAACACAAAGCTCCAAATTTGCTAAGATCAGGCATCTTATAGCTCACTAATCTAGCTTCAAACTTCAAGGGGCTATCTCTATCGATACACTCGTAAATATACAAGACCCTCGGTTTTTGAAAATTGCAATATTCAAATGAAAACTAAGGACAAATCAAACTAAGAACCAGACTAAGGAACCAAAGAACAAAGGACTGGGAGCGACCCCCTTATACTTAACTCTTACTTTTACTAATCAAAAGGTTATCCAGATTCTAACTGTCAAGTTCTACATGACCTAATGGTCTTTTTAAGAATACTCACGCCAAAAAGGTTCTCAGTCAGGAGTGACATCATGTGGAGGATCAAAATCAGGAAGATCAGAAATATACTGGGCTGCAGAATCAAAGAATCTCCAGAATCCCCGTGCACAGAGTACCTTCTTAGTAGAATCCTGTCCTGTCCTCCTCAGTAGATTTCAGTCTCCTGACACGATCACTCCCACAGAAAGCCACTTCTCCTGATGAGCCCCGCGTTGGCTGCGCCATTTGAAGAACTTCAATTTTCGTTCTCAGGGAATACTTACTAATATAACATAGAACTTGGCACAGAAGCTGTAATATGAAAAAGACATCTTTATTAAACTTAACATAGTGAGGCCACGTCACACAGAAGCCGTAGCAACTGAATGAGGTAGTCTGAGGAATACAGAGGACAGAGGCCTTTTATATGTTTTTAGCGTTACATGACTCAGTACAAAAGTAAGGGGCAGTCCTAGCTTTTGCAAGCATGCAAAACCCAACATTCCTTCTTACACAAGCTGCACAAACCCATAATAAAAACGGGCACATCCCCATCGTAAACAGGCCATAGAGAAAGGAGCAGAGACAGGAGTGAGTAAGATAAGACATAGTTGTGTGCAATAAAGGTTTATGATCTCCTGTGCCTTGATGCTTAATCTTGATCAGCTACTGGGAAAGGAACTGGTCGAACAGGTTTGGCTTCGGGCAGTGGAGTCAGCTTGCCCAGGTCACACAGAAGTCAGCTGAAGGTGTACGTGTCCTTAAGACTCGCTTGGCCTTAGTCATCGGCCTATGTGAGGGCAACCACAAAATGGCTGCTCTGCACAAAATGGAACCCGAGGGTTCAGGACGGAATCCCTGATTTAATGGTGATCTCGCCACTCAAACGTGACGAAAATACATGCACACCTTGCTTTCGTCATTTTCGGTCTGATGTTACCAAAATCATCATGATTCGACGACTTTAATAACATGGGTTCAGAATTTTCAGTACCACAGGTTGTTTCCCGTCAGTTATAGCTAATCCTGCTTAGTTGCAAGATCCTTTCACGGTTTAGGATTAGGGTAGTGCATATTATGATTGTTGAAGATTTTAATGACAAGGAGAGTTTACATTTAGATACTGCCTACCCAAGAATTATGGAAAGAAACCATAAAATGGTTGTCATTGCAGGTCTTGAAAGAAAAATTGCATTCAATAGACCCCTCGAATAAACAAAATTAAGATGCATAGTCATTTGCATCCTGGCTGCTCCAAAAAACACCACTATTCCACCAGATGTCCTCATGTAACGCAACTGGGGCTCGTGTAAATTGATCTGATACCCGAAACCTTCGGGTCAAATTCACGCTATATAATACTCTGTAAATAAAAAAAGATTATATTTTTTTATTTCCAAAGTTTTTTAATTGTCTAGTACATAGGTCGAGCTTGATCACTTCTTAGACCATGCACAATATTGATTGAAGTGCATATTCATTCCTACCATCGGTGATCACCTACATGATGGCAATAAGACCCTATTACCCATTGAAGAATTAGAATTAAACAAACTAGGTCATTTATCCGTAGGTATTTTGCGAACAATCAAGAAACAGTAATGCCACATACCTAATAGGAATCATTTAAAGGAACCCAAAGTGGAAAAATATTTATCTGAAAACTGCTTAGCCTGGAGCAGGATGAATAGCAAACATTCTAGAGGATTTCATAGTGGACTTGAGACTGCAATTGTATTAGCAGACGCATTGGGCATTTTAAAAAGAAGGAGAAAAATTAGATGTCTTCTTGTTTGGTAGGTTTGAAAACAGTAAACACAGAATACATTATTTCAGATCAGCATCCAGACAGTGGTAACATTGCTGCATCACCAAAAGTAATTGCTGAGGCTTCATTATAAAGGTGCTTACACAGAAGATTTACAGGTTAATGAGCTCGAGTAGACACATATTTTGGCAGGTTTGAATATATCCAAGTTGGACAGCTTTTTACTGAACAAGAAAGAAATTATGCAGTTTTAAAATTAACAAGTAAAAAAGCTTCAGGGAGGGTGATGTTTAGATTGAGGTTCATAATACATTTATAGATGAGATGTATTGTACTTAATTTGGCTATTCACTCTGCTGTTAGCAGGTGAAGAGATCATATCTTCTAATTTAATGGGTACAATTGTCAGGCTTTTAAAAAAATCAATAGACAACAGGTTAGCTTCGGGTCCTTTTGACCCAAAAGCTAGCTCAACTCTGACTGTAAAATCCTCAACAAAAAAAATAGCCAGACTACAATTTTTAATTGTTGAACTGGTCCTTACTAATGACTGTGGATTTATTCTCGCCAGGTCACCATCTTCCAATATGATGTTTGCTAATAATGCAATGAACAATTTAAGTAAAATGATCATACATCTTCTGCCTTAATATTCCTGCATGTAATATAGAGAATGTTTTAATGAGTTGAAGAGGGGATTTTTGAATCAAACTTTAAAACAAATGAAATTTCCTTCCCAGTTTAATCGATTAATAGTCCTTCAGCACCTAGGGTTAAGAGCTCTGGTGGACTCCAACAAAAGATAGACAGGTGGCAATTAATATGGGCTTCTCTATTTCACAGCTTTTTGTATTGGCAGTACGTCTGAGGTCATCTCCACTTGTACTCAGACAAACAAGTCTCAACTGAAACGAATATACCTAAATATCACGCATTCTTTTACACCGTAGGGAATCACAATGCGGTCGTTACAACGACCGCGTTGTGATTCCGCATACCTTTACTCAGCAAGTCGAAGCAACGACTTGCGGAGGGGGGGTGCTGGAAGTTGGAAAAGTATAATTTACTATTCCAACTCCAGTCAGTGCGGAAACTAGGGAAGGTGTTGGAATTTAAATCCAACACCTCCCCCCCCCTCCGCAAGTCGTTGTTCTGACTTGCGGAGTAATAGTATGCGGAATCACAACGCGGTCGTTATAACGAACGCGTTGTGATTACATGCGTGGTGAAAGATCCAACACCAAAACTATATGCAGAAAATATACCTTTACTTTTGTAGGCGGAAACAGCTGCATTTGATATCATTCAGAAAAATGGTAGTATGGTAGTTATAAAATTCATTCACAGACGATGCTGACAGTTTTGAATAACTCAACCACTCAGGTTTTCGCTTCTACCTTGAAAAATGGCAGCTGCCAATTTCTCATTTCCGAATGTGGATAAATAATGATTAGCCCACACTCTATGAACTGAGTTACGGCAGCTTTTTTCAAATTAAATAAAGGGTTTGTTTGATCAGTTGATACACTGCCTTTTTCAATGGTTGGGCACAAAAACTTGATTAAAATGTTAACCCAACCACTTTTTTGTTTCAGTATGTTAATTGTTATATTTCTAATTCATATTTCATTAAGGTTGAACAATTATTTCCATGTATTGTTTGATCAAAGTCCAGGGCAAGATTTTTGGGAAAATAATTATTTTGTGAAATTATAATTGATGCTTGAATCTGTGGATTCAAATCCAAAGGACCCTAATATGTACTAATTGTAGTACTCGCTATAGAACGGAGGCATCCCAAAGATATTGGAGGAGACTTCTCACCCAAAACTTATCGTGGCATGCTTCATCATAGGCGTCTTCATCACTCCAAAGTCAGTGAAAAACACTCTGGCGGACCCAAAAATACCTAAAGGTCAACACAACATTTTCTTTTTTATTAGGTACCTTTGATATGAATAAAAGAGAATCATAGGAGGGTTTTAGAGAAAGTACAATATTTCATCAATCCATTTCTTGGCCAACATGATTCGACCGCTTATATAAACTCATAGGGTCCATAATGTTCCTCAGGGCCTAACTACTCCCTGCCTACCTATTGCATGCTCTCCATGCAAAAATATGAGGCATAAGACTCTCATACCTGTCTTGTGTTGTCCGCTATTGTAGGATATTATATTGTGCCATGGGCCCAGAATAGGCGATTGTTATTGATATCAGCGGTTTTAATATGATTCAACTTTGATGTGACCAGGAAAGTAAGGTGATGCATTACTTGTACATCCAATTCTTCATTGTCTCATATTATTAGATTTATCAAGTAATATCGATATGTGTTGTAGGGACTTTTTATCTTTCACCTGGTCTCTTCAAAGTATTTGGATCCATGGGACTGGATTTACTAGACTATTTTCACTGTAGTCACCTTGAGTCTGCTAAGCATAATCCAGGCAAGGTACTCTGCTCTTTAAATATGCTATTACATTGCCAACATTGGCTTTTAGGTAAGGCCATGATATGATGGGACAGAAATTGCACCACTGGAAGAAAATTCAGATTTCACATTGGTCTACATTGTGGTGTTAAACTACCCCTTTAAAAGTAGAACTTCGGAACTGTCATTGCAGCAATGAACATCTATAGCCAAAAGCTGTAGCACCATTTTTGACACATTAAAGAACCTAGGTTTGACTTTACCTAAGTCAGCAAGAAGTAGTGCCATAGAGCCCACAATATCTGTGTGAATAGTGTTTAAAATAAGCCATGCCAAACATTGAATGTATCTGTAATAATATCAGAATAACAAAAGTGCAATTTGATGCATAAGGGTAAGGACCCTTCCACATTTACCAAAGGCTAGAGTAAAGCTTTGCAACGTTAGAAAACATTTATCAAAAATCAAACTAATGGGGCGTGGCCAAGAAGGTGGAGTGAGCGGACGTGTCTCACTCGAGCTTCGTCCCTGCCGGGTCTAAGCATTGACATTGCACCCTTATCCTACCTCGTAGGTGACCGGAGATTCCCCCCTACCCAAATGCCTGGAGTCGCTGCTTTGGGGCTCAGGGTGGCCCTTCCCCGCTCTGCAGCGAGAGATTGAGAGCCGAGTCTCCTACAGGGTTGTGGCATATCGAGCAGAGAGGTGCGGAGGGCGTTGGTGGGTCTGAAAGAGTCTGCGCCTAGGCCCGAGCTGACAACGCAGAGACTGCAAGAGGCGCCCTCCGACATGGCTCTCATCTCTTGAGTGCCACAGTGAGGAGACCGCAACTACTAGAGCTGAGTTGAACGGGAGAGGGCTGTGGCCACAAGCATCATGGTTGTGTGGCTGGATCACTGGAGGGCCCGTGTGGCTCATCCAGAGTGCGCTCTCATGTCCGGTGCCTGGCGACGACAAACGTGGCCTAGACAGAGGGGTGCAACCTACTCGATTCCCTGCTGTCTGGGGCTGACTCCATTCTGGGCCCTGCTGGAGCCTCCCGGGGTGCCTCACGGGCTTGGCAGCAGAGGGCGGTTCTTTGAGGAGGCCCGGATTGAGGAGCTACTGTGGTGGCCTGCTGGGAGCGGCAAGCAGAGGTAGGTTGGGTGCGCACCCAGCACTCTGCAAGCAAACTGGCCTGAACTACCGCCTAGGAGTATCAATGCTGAGGCATTTTCCCTGCCGGGTGTGACCCCCATCAGGGTTCTGCGCAGTTGGGGAGGGCTCACGGGAGACAGCGCTTTTGTGAAAGTGCTCTCATCCGCACCGTGGCCTGATCGGCTGGTCTGTTCTTCCGTACTCCTGGGACATTGATGGCTGTGGCCTCGGGCTGGAGACCGGTCCGCGGTGTGCCCCCTCGGGCGGAAGCTGAGACCTTGTTGTGGGATTCGTAGGTGGGTCTCACCCCATACAGTCTTGCAGCCCTTGAGGGACTGGTGAGGCCTGAACCTGGATTCACAGGCCAGTTGAGTGAAGAGATCTCAGATTATGGCCCCAGTTCGTTCCCTCGTGCTTGAAGCTGCCCGCTATTCTGTGTTGGGAGCATCCTGGAGCCTACCTGCTATTGCGACTCCCCTAGATTTGGCTCTGCCCCGGCCTAGCCCTTGGGATAGCCCTGATCAACTCAACGGTAATAAGGATTGGGCCCTGACTGGTGATGCTAGCTTTTGGTGGTGCCACGGGCGGGGTGAATCGGAAGGCCCAGGTCCGCTCTTCGATTTGTGAACGCTATCTCTTCCACTCAGAGGAGGCCCTGTTTGCTTCGCACCTGCTTCAACAAGGGTGGTGAATATACCAAGAGTTCTGCTGAATCGCCCCTTTTGATAGAGGATACCCCATACCCACGGGGCAACCGACAAGTCCGGATCATGATGTCGGCCAAAACAAAAAAGGAGCGCTCAGTGCGCGACCTTCTTATGACATCCACAGGGTACTCACAGAGCTCAGGTCAAGTGAGCACTGGAGAGAGAGTTGATGGGGCTGTGACGGGTGACTTCCTGGAGTCCCTATTCGCCTCGCAGCGAGCAGATATCCTGGCTGTAAAGATTGACCTGCAATAGGACCTGAGAGAGGTATGGATGGATATTGATGCTGTGGGCGAGAGGGTGGCGGCCCTTGAGGAATCCACGATGTCCAGAGATGAAGAAATCACAGCACTCCAGCAAGAGATCATTCAGCTGCAGGACCAACAACTTGAACTTCAATCACACTCAGAGGACCTGGAGAATAGGTCAAGATGTAACAACGTCCGTACTTGTTCAGTCCCCAGTGGTACTGAAGGCAACGACTTAGAGGGATGCAACGACTTAGAGGGATACCTCGAAGCTTTGTTCCAAGCGTTCCAGGGCACTCCTGTGGAGAACAAAGTCAAAGTAGACCGCTGTCTTCGGGGTGCCCCCCCAACAATCTAAACGCCCCGCTGACATTTTGGTCTGTGTACATGATTTTAGGTTAAAAGAAGGGATCCTCAATGCGGCACGCTCCAACCGAGCATTGCAATTCAGAGATCATTCTCCATAGCTTTTTTCAGGACCTGGCTGCAAGTACCCTGCAGAAGCGGAAAGATTTCCGGCCTGTGGCCAGTCATCTGCGCTCTGCCGGAATTGCCTACCCCTGGGGTCACCTGTTCGGCTCAATATTTCGATATGAAGGCAAGCTCCTTCAGCTCCGCTCTCTGGAAGAGACCTGTAAGCTCCAGAACTTAGACCCAGAAAATACAGCCTCCCAGACCTCCTCCACTGGGGATGGGGCCCCACTAGGCCACCGACGAGGCTCACGGTCTGGTTCTAGGTTTTATCACTTGTGCCCTGATACTGTTACAATAGTTAAAGAGTGATCTGCAGTAATTCAATCTCTCTCCGGTGCTGAGCGGGAAGCCTTGGACTCCAACAGTTGAGGTATCATTAGATGGTTGAGGTGCATTGTATGATTGGGCCTGCTAGGGGTGGGGGCAACTGCCACAACGTCGAGGAATGTCTCTTGCCCTTTTGGCTTCCCCCATATTCCCTGGCCCCTCTATGGGACAGACATTAACTGTATTTGATCACTTACCTATTTTACTTGTGTTGTTGTTCTGTTTGGGTTGTTTATGGGCGGGCTGGAATCCCTCTCCGACGAGCCTCCTTGGACATTTCCTCCAAATATTGTCATTTACAGTAACTGTGGCGATACATCACACTCCTTTTTTGTTGATGCACAACAGAACAACAGCTGAACCTGCGCAGATCTGCTAATACCATCATGTCTTTGGAAACTAAAATAATCAGCCTCAATGTCCGTGGTCGTAATAACCCTACTAAGAGGAAAGCGATACTTTCTCTACTAGAGCAATCTGTGGGGTATATGTCTTCTAAAGGAGACTCACTTACTTTCAAAAGATACACATAGAATGCAGGCTAGAGAGTTTCCATGTCAGTTCTGGTCGTCTGGGAGGAGCAAGAAGGGCAGAGTGGCTATTCTGTTTTTCAAACATTTTAAGGGCATGGTGCTGGGTCCTGTGGCCAACATTAAAAGCCGTCTGCTAGCACTGCGGATGCAGATGGGTACATTTCACTATACATTGGTCTCAATCTACTCCCCTAATGAACACCAAGAAGCTTTCTTGATCGAGGCTATAGCCAAGGTGCTTCACATCCCTGACCCTGCAGTTGTGGTGGGTGGAGATTTAAATTTAGTGATGGACTCTGAGATGGATCGCTCTGGTCAGAGGTCTGGTGGGGCAGGAGCCCTGTCATCTGTGGTCGGGATTGGCTTGAGGAATGTCGGTTGAGAGATACATGGCACGCCTTACACCCTGGAGAACGCGATTATATCTTTTATTCTGCTGCACACAGATCTTATGCTTGCTTCGACCATTTTCTGGTTACACCCGCCGCATGGGAATGTACAAGGCCCCCTGCTGTTGAGGCCTGCTCACTCTCAGGTCACAAGCATTTCACCATGACCATGCACACTTCCCCCCTCATATTTCTACCCTCAGTGGTGTCTGAGAGATTCGATTCTGTTGTCGTTGACAACTATTAATGCGCTGCAAACCACTTTGCGGGACTATTTAACACTTAACGATGACGGCTCTACCGCCCTGTCCTCAGTTTTGGAGACATTGAAACTGGTGGCTCGGAGGGTTCTTATTGCTAAAGCTGCATACGAGAATAAGGTGAGAAGGGCTAAGCGAGAGGAGCTTGAGCTGAGAGTGAAGGAGCTAGAGGCAATCCATAAGCGCACCGGTGCGCCCTGAATGTGGAGGCAAATTGAAAAGGAATGGCTCCACCTTCGGCGCCTTGACTTGGACAGGGCTGAGCATGCTGCCATCCGCTTAAAGCATAAATATTTTGTGGGGACTAACAAAGGAGGACGCATGCTGGCGCATTGTCTGCATTGCAAGCAACATGCACAAGCAGTGAAACGGTTCAAGGGGCACAGGGGGTGGAGGTTACTGAGGACATTGGCATTGCTAACGCTTTCCTGGCCTATTACTAAGAATTATACTCTGCTGACTCCTCGATCTCGTCAGATTCACATGCCTATTCAAACGCCACAGCTGTCACCCCCCTTCCCGCTAGTGAGGCTGAAGATCTTGATGCACCTATACGCATTGAGGAGGTGATTTCGGCGATTGCCCGATTGAAACCTCTGAAGGCGCCGGGACCCGATGGGTTTAGCGCAGCTTTTTATAAGACTTTCTGCCTTAGTTAGCTCCCTTAATCACCCTCCTGTTCAATTCCTTTGCTGACACAGGTACGCTCACAGAAACGATGCTCCAAGCCTTGATTACTGTGATTCCCAAGCCCGGTAAGTACCCTTGGCTCTGTAGCTCACTTCGGCTGATCTCGCTGCTAAATATATTATGTAGGCAGTATGCTGTGTATTGTTTTCATTACACGTTCTCCTGATAAAAACTGATTTAATTCTAAAAATCAAACTCATTTGTGGGCACGGATTTTTGGTAAGCATGTCCCAAGAATGATTATTGCAAACATTGTTCATCTCTGACTGAAACCTAGCTAGCAATAAAACTGACCCTGCTTTTCTACATGACCTACCCTATTATCAGTAAGTACATCCCCTAGCTCTGTTGAACAATATAAAGTGAATCCAAGGAAAGAACAAAGAACATGTGTGATCCGAGGGCCTCCTGGCAAAGTTCTGGCACAAAAACAGGAGAGGCTATTTACATGAACATCCATTCATAGTTATCTGAAATGTAATGGAAGGTGAAAGCAGAGAAGAAAAGCAAAAACCAGGCAAGGACCTTGCTTATTAGTATGATTACCCTAATTGAGGTCCGGTGTGAGCTAGCCTTTCCCCATAACAAGTTAGCACCTGTCACCACAGGAAGTGCCCTGAGCCTAGAACCAGGCTGAGGGGGTTTCTTGCTGGTTGGGAGAGAGAATTTCTTTTTAATATGCCAACTTGTGGGATATGAGAAGACACTCCACACTGCTGTTGTGGTCCTGCCATCTTGAAAGATCCATAGAAAAGGTTTTTCTCAGAGTGTTTATAGTAACATTAAAGGTGATACTAAAAAGAGGTATAATCTGAGCATGGAACTTTCTGAGGACAGTCTTATCACCAGTTACTAGCCATTGACTACAACAAAAATGCTAACCCCTATAACTTCAGCTAGACTGAGAATTGAACAGAAGCAGACGAACTACCGTCTGTTCCTGCCAGTGGACAGCACAGTGTCCTAGCCTACTTTTCCTTACCAAAACTTTTGAAGTCCTTCTCAAGAGTCAGATGACCTGGTGCCTTGTGGACCCAGGGGATAAAGGTCACAAAATACATCTTTACCAAAGAACCGGCAGACCAGTGCGAACTGGTCAACTAGTTTACCACTGCTCCCTGCACCCTGGTATCCTGGAACCTGTCCTTTATAGTGTGAGAAATTTAGGAGTAACCACGGCCAACATATTCTACAAACCTGAGATGCGTGGGAGAATTTGAATACATAGCCTTTCCCAGTTCTCCCGACCTGAGCAGTGTGTTAGTAAATGGATTTTTGTTTATAGTCCTTGAGTGACTTTTGATGGCAGCTTCGGTAGTATGCAGAGACTATCACTGAGCATTACCATGCATTAGGTAATTCTTTTATATTGACTATTAAAAAGTATCTCCTGATCCCCCATATTGTTTTTTGTCATTTTGGTCTTATATTAATCATTCTGTTTAATAAATTAGTTTGAAAATATTACTGATTGCTTTCTTGACTTCAATGCTATTTTGACGTTGTGTAAATACATCACTTGGATTTCTCTGAGGAAAAGCCTTCTGATTAGTGGCATGGATAACATGGTAATAATCCAGAAACAGAGAAATAATTTATCAGTGCATGACAAAGTACACCCAGTTTCAGATGTATACCTGGTGCTGGTAGAGAAAAGAACTGTATACTTTACACAAATTTTGCAGGGCTGACCAGGGTATGGTATTGATCACACAAGATTTCGCAAATCATAATACACAACACATTTACTGATTAAAGACACAAAAAGCTGAAAGTACACTTAGACGCAGTGACACATGAAATTAAGATAAGTGTAGTAGACGCACCGTAAAAGTGTGCTTTAAAATGTAAGATGAAGAAAACATACATACAAAGTAATACTTTCTCATGAACATGTTGTTTATTAGCATTTACTGATGAAAACTGTGCTATTAATAAAGTGGACTATTGTTTCTAATGACTTCTGTGAGAATCCACCATTTAGAAAAGTTGGTGCAAAAATGTATAGAAACTAGGTACGATCTTGACATTTTGTATAATAATACTAGAGAATCTATAGTTTGTGAAAAAAGAAAAATACATTTTGTAGTATGAATTTTAGAAAATTATATACTTATATGAATATTGAGAAAAAATTGTGGTATTAGCTATTTCCGGGTTATAATGTCTGGTGAAAGTTCTACATATTCCCTACATGAAATGATTTATTGCAATATATTTGATATTGATTTAGTGTTTATTTCATTTGAAATGTGTAATGCCAATTTAAAGCTTTTCCGAAAATAATTTTTTTCTAATGCTGACCTTTTCCCTGAACTAATACAATGGTCCTTTTACTACTAGTGAAATGTTGCTACATTTGTTCAGTACACGTGTAACTTTTGACATTTCTTTATGTTTTTTCAATGTACAAATTGAATTATTCCTTTAGGAACAGGATTTCAGCTGCTACTATAGACTGATATTTTGAATTTATTTTCCACTGATGCTAACCCTATATGGACTTCTGAATCTTTTGTTTCTCATGAATAGCATGGGTACGCTTCTTACTATTGTGAGTGTCCTAGGTGACATTATGTGACTCTAGTTAACGAGGTGGTTGGTCCAAAAAAACAATTAAAGGCACTTTTTCCAACCCCTAATTATTGTATAGGAATATAGAGTAAAGTGAAAAGGGTTTATTCCTATAACATTCTAATTGAGAACAGGAACATTATAACTCTGCCATCAATCATGAGATGTTGTTTTTAAAGAAATACTGTATGTTTTTTGATTATTATGTTGTCCTTTCTTTTGTTTGTCGCAAAGGTTTTCTGTTATACAAACATGTTAAATACAGATTTGGTCTAAAAAACTGTTTGAGCTATACAATAGGTGTAGGGTTCCAAAGTTTATGACATGTGATGTTAAGAAATGTAAGTTACTTTTTGAAAAAGATACAAAATAAATGTGTTACCATGCTAATTGAGTTTTGTGCCTACTATGACGAATTAAATGAGTCTATATCTAGCGTCAGCAAAGGTTTCTTTTGAGCGTATGTTTGAATTATGTGAATGTGAGCATATGATAGTCTTTCAATGGTAATGTGATGCCACATCACTGGGATTTTGTTAGAGACTTTATAAAAGAAGAAACCCCAAAGGAGGGGCAATGCTACACCATTCTGATTTTTTCTACTCTTAGACTCAAACGTTATGCTGATTGATTTTTGATGACTTCTAAGAACTTCCCCTTTACTTTTGGAATGCTTTTCTAATGCTACAGTCTGCAGCTGATGGACTGAAACCTTCTTTGCAGAATCATTTCATTTTTATTTTATTTTATATGTTCTATGCTAATGGACTCGCCCATAATGGACTTTACATCTGAATCCTTTCCCCTTCTTCATAGGATTTGAGCTGTTAGACAAACAAACTATCTTGCTGCCTTTAATGGTAGTGAGACTTTTATAATAACTATCCTATAAAGGCTTGCCTAAATGTTTGGCGCTTTAATGCAAGCTGTGATGTTCTTAACTGAAATTCTCAAAAGATTGCTTATCGCTATGGATTTTGAATCCAATAACAATAACCAAATGAATTTAATACCTCTCTGAGTTTAGTACTGGGTCTTGTTGGTTCTTCCATTTAAACTGTGCAACTTTACTGATTACCTACATGTGCTGTAGGAGAATCAGCAAGTTCTGTCAGAACATCAAGTATTACATCTTTACAATTAAGAAGCAAGGTAGTGGTGGTCTAAGCAGCAGCACATCAGTCCTAAAAGTTGCTGTTTTCGATAGGATTATAACAGTGGCGGTGCCCCTCAAGGTAACAAAGAGAAACACCCCACTACCAAGGATGTTGCCCAACGAGAGTTCTGGAGAAATCCTGTATCAATACTAATTCAATAAATGATTGTACCTCGGCACTCTAACAATTTAGGTACTATATTTTTTCTCAAGTCTTGGGTTTATGGCCTCTATACAATAGTAGAGTATCACCAACTACCAACTCACCGAAAATATCAATCAGAAAGCATAGATAGCACAGAAATCTGTGTTTAATGCAAGATGATATAATATGATGTGATTCACTGATAAGTAACAATCGTAAAGTTTTAGAGATCACACACTCTTACAATGTTCTTAAGCAACTGAAATGTAATTAACACAACAAAAGTACAGTCGCCATGTGGAGGTTCTGTTCCTAGAACCTCCCCCAAGTGATGACAAAAGATGGCAGCCGACACGTGTTTCATTACTTTCTGTAACTTTCTCAAGGCTGCAGAATGTTGTGGAAAAAATAACAGTCACAAAGCAATATTCATAAAAGAAACACTCCATATGAAAAAAATTCCAACAATCATGTTATCAAAAAGGGAGGATTAGTCATCCTCACATCCATTACATGTTTTTGTGAAACTTTGTTGTTTTTGTAAAATCTTTGGTGAAACACAAGAACCAAATGAAATAGACCACTAATAGGGGCAGGAAAGGCCCCAAAAAACACCAAAACGTGTAGTGAAGTATATCTATCTGAAGTCTGAGTTTGAGAAGAAATAGGAAAAACTGTGCAAAGTTTAAAAAAAAGTGAAGAATTCTAGTATTCTAAAAACGTATCTACCTTGATCTGAAAAAAGGCACTTGTTTCAGTCACAGTGGATTCCCTACAATCGATGAATCCGTAGTTAACCGGACGAGGAGACAAATGAGGCCCTAAAAACACATGGAAGCAGAGTGAGCAATATTCTTTCAAAAGTCTTAGGGTAGGTTAGTATTCAATAGCTTGTGTGCGACAAATGTCAGGGGCACATAATACCTTGATATGGTGCCTGTCTGGGAGAAAAGAATAGTCTGAAGTGAATGAGCCAGCCTTTAGCCTTAGTTCTCAAGATCCTCTAAGAGAACATGAAACAAGGAGATAATTAATAATATAGTATAACCATCCCTTTAAAATTCTAATTTTCTTGACCAATATTCACGTGTTTGCAAATTCCTGAAATTAAACAGGTACCATTAGGTAAACAGTACCTTACTATAACTTCTTCTGACTTAGGATCCCAGTAACAGATCACCCGTAATGCGAATTTCTGGTCATATGTTCATCTAGTACGCGAAAGAAAACTTAATTTATGAATGTATTTAGCATATGTTCCATAGTGAGACACACAGTAAAATTAAAATATATTAACGAAACAAATATATAGGAATGTCCCAAAAAGAGAGAAGTACTAATCCACATTGTACAAAGGTGAGTTTTTTATGGCACCAATACAAAGAATATTTCATGGATCCGGTTTATATTTGCCTCTTGTGTTAAAACAAACATATGGTTATGCTTGGAAGAAATGATAGTCTTTACCCTATTCGTCTATTCGGAGTTTTAGAGCTGTATATAAGGCTCACAATCTAGCAAATTTTTGAAAGAACTATAAAAAAGAGATATCATTTAATACAAGCACCTATGTCTATAGATGACAAACCGAAATCAAGTATCGTGAAGGGTAGATATGAATGTTAACATTTTTAAAAGAACCCCCCTGTGTAGAATTTCTAAAACACTACTACTTTCAAATTTATCCTTAGGCAAAGTCCCATACCCAGAACATCTCACTGAAGAACAGAACTGAAAAGACGGAGAAAGAATGTAATCCTACTCTACAGTGTCTCCCGTTATGTCCAGCGTTTCTTAAATGTATGCCAGGGAGGCTCTGATTATACAAAAAACTCACCGTAATCTGTCTGCTGCTGTCTAACAACAGTAGAGACATTAAAAAAAAAGTCGAGCACTCCCGTATATAAATTTCCCAAACGTTAGCGCAGGCTAAAACCTCACGGTAGTCCGTATGTTATTGTCTAACCACAGTGGAGATATTAGGAATGGATAAGCACTTACGTATGTCAATTTCTCAAACGTTGCGCAGGCTATGATATGCCCCTACAGAAATATATGAAAAGCGCTTAGTTAGGTGATATATATAAAAAATGCAACTTGTCAACTTTAAATTGCAGAGAGGTCGCCCCTTTATTTAACTTACCTAAGTTGTGGCAAGACACCATTGCGAAATAGGATCCTGATAAATCTGACAAAGACACGCCAGTTCCACATCCTGGAACTTAAATAGCATGAATCTAATAGAAATGGGTGACGGACTTCAGTACTTGTGACGCCAGCTATACTAGTGGAGCTCTCGGCGTCCCTAAGATAGTCAGAAGTTCTATCAAGTAAGATAGAAGTAGGACTTCTGAAGGGACTATAAGTACGTGGGGTGTATGCCGTGTCCTCCTATTCGTGGTGCCGTATTTGAACTACTAGTCAAAGAGATTAGTGCAGTTTGTTTAAGAATAGAGACCTGAAAGAAACCCTGATACGTTACTGTGGAAATAGCACCCAACAGAACACAGAAAATGTAACTTAGAAACCAATGTGAGTAGGGAAAAAAACAAGTGAAAAATAAAATAAAAACAGCTATGATTACAGATAAAAATACGAATTACGGGGGGACTCCATTAGTACTTAGTTACAGAATTAGTATCAAACAGTGAAATGCAATCAATAATATAAACGTACTGAAATTTGTCAGCACATAAGTTTCAATTAAGCGGCCCCAATATAACAAAGGTCATATCTACTATGTTTCGACAGCAAAGATTCATGATGCCTATATATGTATTGAATGCTGCATGTTAAATACATCAAGAAACAGTAATTTGACTCATTCAAGCACATTGTAGCAGCATAATAGCAAATGTTCCAGGAGTACAGGCAATATGATGCACAATGTGTCTCGACAGTTAGTTTGTTAAAAATACATGTAATTCCCTGTCAAAATCTAACCCTTTCTCCACAGCCCGAAGGTGTAAAATCCATTGTGCTTCTATTAGAGCAGATGTCATATCCCCCCCCTTGGATCGTTGTATACTTGGGCATCTTTAGTTCTGTGTTGCTGTTGCAGAACTTTTAATCTGCATAATTCTAGTCTGACTTGACTTCTTCATGTCGTTGTGTCTTCCAGTTGCTATTCTTTATTTCTACAGCATGGTCTTAAGAGTGGTGTACCTAAATCTAATCTCAAATTTGTGAGTTTGCTGTCAACTAATGGTCCTCTTAGGACAGCTAACGTGGTGTTTTGGCCACCCTAAAATCCACCCCCCCTCCCTCGATGGAGAAAGTTCCCTCAGAAGATAATTACCTCTGTGGTAAATGGAAATGCTGCAGATTGTCTAATTGTAAAAGGGCCCAGTACAGTTAGAGTAGTAAGGAGAGTAAGTATATAATACCATGTTACCACTCTTGCACTGCAACACAACATATCACCCACATGATCTGAAATATGATGTAAACTGCATGTATTGATACATCCATGCACTCACCACACCGATCTTCGCTGTATGCAACATTTCACTTTTTTGCCACTATATGTTATACCAGAGAAATCAAATTGTTTCTTTCCACAGTTCATTGATGCTCACTCCCACTGTCCTGGTGTAAGGCAGGGCAATTAGAATGACATGTCTTGCTTATGTCCCAGGCAAGTAGTTCTTAACACAGTCTTCGTGGACCCCTTGGGGATTGCAACATCTACTCTGGGGGTCCACAACAACTACTCTGGGGGTCTGCGACTGTTGAAAAAATTAATTATTAAAACATTATATAAAGCATATCTACATAAAAAAGATAAATGTAAAATTAAACATTTAAAAAATTCATGAAAATATGAATAGATTTGAAATTAGAATGCCAAAATTAAGTAGGTATCCTTAGCTTGAGTCGTTTAATGTAAACTCGTTTCAGTATTTTTGTGTACTGTTTTGAAGTTCAATTCGTAGAAACTGCTTAGGTTGGGCTCTCCACGGTCCAGTAATCATTCATTGGAGGTCTCCAAAAGTCCGAAAGTTAAGAAATAAGGCCCTATGTTATAATGATATTGGAGCAGAACTTATATTTAGCTGGGACAGCTATTGAAGCTGAATTGAAAGCTTCACCAGAAACTGTGATGTTATGTATAGCTGTATCTACATTTACCCTTCCATTGGACCATGAGGAGAAGTTATTGATCTTGATTGTAGTGGACTGCTGTACTGTTACCCTGATCTGCAAATCATGGGAAGCAGGAAAGTCTGGACACTGGGTGAACAAATGCATTTATTATTATGCATTTTATTGGTGTTTTTATTATGGTTGTTATATGTTCTTGTATTGTTTGAATGTATTTTATTGATAACCACTTTAATGGTCGCATGACCGCAATAAAGTATGATGATGATGATGATGCATTTTGCATAGAAGAATGTTATGCTTTGTGATGTTATTTGACAAGGATTGCAAAACTTGTACATTTATTTCCTTTCAGTCATATTATATAGGTTTTTTATTGTACCAAAAGTTGTTAATGGGTAAAGAGGTGGTTCAATGGGGTTTATGCCAGAAATGTAGCATTATTTGTATTCATCAAAAAGTAAAAATACAAAGAACGCCATATTAACGTGCAGAATTTATATAAAGGGATGCAAGCAGTGCTTAATTTGAGCCTGTGGTTTCCGGTGCACAGCACCGGCACTTTATTATCATCACCGGGGCTTTTACAAGTGTGCCACATGATGGCGCTGCTATAAATGACTATTGACTGCCTCCCAAGCCATTCTTATAGCTTTGGGGGCTGGAGTGGGCTGGATTGTGACACTTGCAAGAGTGTGATGAATAGCAATTGTGTTGGTACTGCCATTGGCAGCACTGACAGGGGCAATGTCTGGTGCAAGATGCAATGGCCTCCCGACGAGGGCCCTGGCACTTATTTTCTCTTCAAATTAAGCACTAGATGCAAGTATATAAGGAAAAGTAGTTCTTGGCTTGCTCTGCTGACGCCTATAGCACCTGCACGGCTTTCATTCAAAGCAGCCTTTCATGCAGCTTGACAGTGCTGGAAGGAACATGCCAATGCTCAGCGGGGCTGCCGCTTGATTCCTGGCTGTGCTGATCAGGCACATAAGTGCTTTAGAGAATGACACGTCGGACAATGGTTTGTTCTCCAGAGCAGTAGTAGCTCCTTTAAGGTCGATCAAGAGCAATGGAGTCACCATTTGACAGAAGCAAATAAGTAGACAAAATGGTTTTGCATTAGCAGTTTGCAGTGAAACATCAACATTGATGGCATATCAGTCCAAAGTGCTAACTGCACAGCGGAAAGGATGAATATTTGTGGACTTGATTGCATATATTGCACCTGTACCAGCTCAACATTGCAATTTTGCACCAACATTTGAACAACCTGCAAAGTGCAAAAACAACGCTTTCAGCTACTTATCAGTGTAGAAATTATATTCTATACTGGTTTGTGTGTGAAACATCAGAGCTTTCTATGTAATTCATAAATGTAGTGCAAAATTTCACAAAATCAATCTCTGTAATTCGATCCACATAGTAGGAAAAAAAATATGGAGGATGTCAGGTATAGGATTTCAAAAACTGGTATAATTGGGCGCACAAAATAAAAAAAAACACTCTATTTTAAAAAAATTACTTTAGGTAAAATCTTTCTGAATTGCGGATAATTTATAGTTTGGGAAGTCTAAAAAGTAAAATGCCAAAATATATTTTAAAGTCATAATAATAGTTCGGGTTCCCAGAGTGCCTATTTGTATTCTTAAAATGATATCTGTAAAAGCCCTTCTTGTCTACGGTACTATGATTTTTCACAGAGGTCTGTTTGGTACGCCATTTAGCCGGGCTCTATAATAATATAATGAAAGTGTTGTGGACAAACACACTTAACTAGGACAAAATAGCTTTCACTGAAATGGAGAAAAGCTCTGAGCAGGATTCATATCTAGTCATTTCATGTCTTATAGATATGTCATACACAAAGAACACTTAAAATACCCTCTCTGCCTACAAATGGTGCCGCGATTTCAGCTTCATGCACTATATCAACCATCTGAGAACCAGCACGGGAAACAGCCTCACTGAAAGGTACATTTCAATGGTCAAAAGACGTGTCAATTTCAATTTAAATCTTTATTGAGGTCTCGCTTTCACACTGTCACAGGCAATTCAAAGAAGTAAATCGAAAATCATTCAAAATGAGGGGGGGAGGAGTTAAGAAAATCTATTTAGTCTAATCCAAAAAGGAAATTCGAAGTAGTCTCATTCATTTGCAGAAAATAGTTTGTAAAATTGCAAACTGGCCATTACATTCTCTGTACATTCTAACTTTTCTATTGTAAAAACTGGAATGTTCCCAAGAAAATAGCGGGTTATTTATTATTGAATTTGTTTTTCACTAAAGTCATGATTACTCCAAGTCTAGGGAATGCTAAGTTGGCATACACTTACATCTAGGAATGTATCCAGTCACCCAAGAAAGCCCTGCGGTGCGTCTGAACAAAAGTGATAGTTAAGATACATTTATTTTTTCTGAAAGCAATCAATCAATGAATAGATTTGTGGAGTGCTACGTGTCATCCATGAGGGTAACCAGGCGCTGTAAGCTGCCATTTGTTTAGCTAAACAGCCAGGCCATCAGGGACTTCAAGAACTCTGTAAGAGGTGGGGAGGCCCGTAGATGCAAGACTAGACAATCCAAGCAGTGCAGGTCAGTAGAGCGCTCAAGAGTTCTGCCCAATAGGAGACGCCTGCATGTTCTTGATTTATGTATTCAACAGATTGAAACATGACAAATTACTTTGAAATATGTGTTTGCAATGTTTTTTTACTGTAGACTGTTGCATTGTTACATTTGTGATATTATACGCCTATTTATGAGTCTGGCGGTCAGACCACCTGAATGCCACGGCCACCAGTAGACCATGGTGCTGGGGGTCTTCAGACCACCGTACTACAAGTTTACCATGGTGCTGATGGTGTGGCTGTAGAGATCATGAGGTGGCGGTGATCCTAAATCCATATGGATCAAGCCTGTGTGAACATTTTGACTGCATATGTGTTGAATGCACACAGATGCATGATACATGCGGAAAAATGCCATCTACCCATTGCCGGAGTCTGGCCCATATGTGGACAGTCCAGGCAATAGGTATATGGCACAAAAAGGACTCACCTGTATACCACAGCATACAGGGTGATAATCCTCAGGGTGAAGATGCTGCTGTGAAGGTGGGACCTGAAGAAAAGGATCCGCGTCGAACTCTGGGAAGAACAGAAAAGGGGTGAGTACACATCCCAAATCCTTAGCTTCCGCCAACTTGAAACTGTTTTATCCAGGACCGTGGTTGGCTCATTGAAAAGTCAACTTGTAAAAGAAACAATGGTTAAACTCATCTGTACAGCCCTTTGGCAGCTGTTTTTTTCCCAACCACGACCACGGTGGTCTGCGGTGTGCTAGTGGTGTTGGCGGGGCAGCAGTGGTCTTCGCAATAGCAATCCGCCCAACTCGTAATACCACAGGTACAGCAGTTCACAGAATTTTTTTGAATTTTGTTTGCTTACATTTTTATGGTAGTCTATCCTTTGTTTGTTGTGCTATGAATTGCTTTGCTAAGTTACGCTTTGTTCAATATTGATATGTTGTGGTATACTGTTTTTGGTTTGCTGTGTCTTTAAGCCCATTGTGTCTACTAAAAGTCCAACAGCCCCTGTAACACTACTCATGTTGTTTTCCACAAAACGTTTGGGCTTCATGCATACAACTCACCATTTGACATAGTACAAATGTACCCAAAGGATTGCCCAATTAATATTTTTCAGGTTTTGATGAGGTGGTGATAGCTATTACTTCAGTGATATTACATGTATCTATTTCCTCAATGGCTGACGCTTTGGAATAATTTCACCTATTATATTTGTTGTCAAGAGTATAAAAAGCATTTTCTATGAGTGTTTCGAGCCCTTAAATTCCCATTGTATCTTCCTCTTCTGCTCCCATCTGGTGTCGCCTTCTGTCTTCTATGTGTGGAGTAAGCATTATAGAGGTAGGCTGATCTCCTATAATGAGAGTGGGTGCCTTCCTGCTCTTCTCCCTAATATTGACTCTTATGTTAGGAGACTAGCTTGTACCCAGAAGGTTGAGTCCCTGCACCTCACCTATCCTTCCTTTCAACATGGTTTCACTCGTATCCGGAAGTGCAACAGGGTGAGGTAATGCAGGTTATGCAAATTGCACAATTGCTTGACAGTTTTGTATCTACATCTGCACTAAGTGATCAGTGTAAAATCTGTTTGCACAAGTCCGTAAGTGCAATGTTAGGCAAACTTGCAACTCACCAAGCAAAATGTCCTGATATTGGTGTTAGTTATTAGTATGTGTTAGATTGGATAATTTGTAAACAGCTGGTGTAATAGTCAAGGGAACTTCCATAGTTTGCTTCAGTCCAAAATAAATACATCTGTTTGCATTGAGGCAGAAATGGAGAAAACAGACTGGGACACAAGTTTTAATTGGAGACCACGGGGCTTTGTGAGAGCTCTGCATCACTTTTGCACCACGTAAGGGTGCACGTGTGATGCAGGGCTCTCATAAAGATTTATGAAGCTACGTAAAGCCACCCTGCATGGCCTCATAAATCCTCAGTAAGGCGACACTGCGCAAATCACTGAGTTGCCTTACTCTGCCCCGGCAGGCATTCCATGGGTGTTGCAGTGGGTTTTCCCACGCAGCACCCATGGAATTTGACACTGCCCCAGATTTACAAATTGATGTAAACCTGTGGAAGCATCAAATCCATACACCTCCCAAGGTGAGGTGTAACAAAGAGAAATATTTTATGTCTCCTTGTTTTTTCTCGTAGGATTGTTTTTGTGTAGGGAAACATCCTTTACAACGCAACTTTTACCACGCAATGCCTTTACAACGCAGTATTTACAACGCAAACCATTACAACGCATTGCGCTGGGGGGCGCTCTAGGATAGGGAATAGATTTAATTTACTATCCAACACCTTCCCTACTATCCACGGGGACTGGAGTTGGAATAGTAAATTAAACTATTCACTATCCAGCGCCCCAAAGCACTATGCGTTGTAAAGGTATTCGTTGTAAATACCACGTTGTAAAGGCATGCGTGGTAAAAGCATGTGTTGTAATGTCATACATCCTTTTGTGTAGGAAGGTGCCCCTTCCTGCACAAAAACAATCCTGCAGGCAATGGAGGCACCCTTGCACGATAGTGCAAGGGTGCCTACGTTGGCGCTAGGCTGCCAAAGCACCGCCAGCAAAGGCAGAAAGACCAGGAATGCACCGTATTGCTTAAATGCTGTGAATTCTTGCCCTTTCACTTTAGCATAGAGCAGCACAACAAGGTGCCTTGCTGCTCTGCCCTTCGCCACAATGCCATAAATGAGGCCCCAAGTTTATATGTATCACCATTCTTATCAAAGAAAATGCCTGATCCATGATTAATCCTTTGTATATACATAAGCAAACCGATGCAGCTACTTTCATAATAAAACCCAGAGTAAACTACCTCTGCTTCGAACTGACGCTCATCTTTCACTTTTCTAAACTGTACAATGTAAATTTGCTCTATTTCTTCCAATGCAGCTACAAAAACTGAGCAAACTCAGCCTGCTCATTTGACCATGCTGCAAAAAACCTTTAGTTATTTTCCATATGGCACAAGCAGCAAGCCTTGAAACAGAACACCTTCTTCATTTTAGCACCAGAGGCAAGCATATTTAATCTGGCCCATTGCCCAGCAAATAAAATACACTGCGGGACTGAGCGAAATCTACGTTCACAGATCTACTCATAGGTAGATTTTTGCCTGAGACTAGGTGGAGATCTTCCCACCGATGGCATTTACGAATTAAACATCTCTGCAGGAGTTATGAGTCTCCACCTCCTTACACGAAGAGACAGAGGCATTTACAAAATAAATTACAAGCATAAAGTTACTACAAGTAACTCTAGGACCAGATTCCATACCTACAACTACTGGTAATATGCGCTCGGGAAGCAAGGATCTCGTACTCTACCTTGTATTACCTAGAATGAAAAAGAAAACAACATTCACCTGACCTCAATAACACACTCCTGATTTACATTAATCCAACAAGCACATAAATACAGCCCACACCCTAGGCTCTGCCTTCTTGGACTGAATGAAGTCAGGACTATATACTACAGCTCCAGCCTCCAGAATGCAGCTGGCCCCACCCCAGAAGGAGAGGAACGTCAGTGAGAAAGATACAGACATTGTAGTTACCTTTTATTGTTAATCATTACAGGGAACTACATGGTCTTCTTTTAGACTCTCACTTTAGTACTAATAACTTCATTTTAAATTACAAATTTAAATAATGAAAATATATTATATTAAATGACAATTATTTTTCGAAAGTTAAGTTAAAAAATAAATTCTCACCTTAAAGAAAAAAACCAGTTTTAAATGTGCTTTAATAATTATTAAAAATGATGCATAGAACTGGTGGGGCATGTGATGGTGGTGTGATATTATGGTGGCAAGGTTTGGACAGGGAGGTGGAACGATATGTACAGTTGTGTATGCATTGTGTTGCTAGTGACAGAACTCAGGTCACTGTGCCAAGTTAAATCAATATTTTGCCTTTTCCTGAGAAAGCTCGGTCCAAATTAGCTGTGGACATTATAGGAACTGTGAGGGTGAATAATGGTAGGGAAAAGTATGGAATTGTTCTGTTGAATTATTGTTCATGATGGCCGGAAGTGGAGTTTGTAAATAGTATTACTTTAGCGTCTGTCAGAAGAGTAATGGAAGAAAAATGTATTGAGACGGGGTCCCTGATGAGGCAGTTTCCAATAATGGTCCGCAGGTTATGTCTCAAGAATTTGAGGATTTTATTAAAGAATTTGGGATTAAACACATTACCACATCATTAAACCACCCAGAAGCAATGGCCTTGTAGAGAGGTTTAACTACATGTTAAAAGACAATTTGCAGTTGTCAATGGTCAATGGACTTCTTTGGATGCAAGAAGTCAAGAATCTATTATGGGCTGTCCGTACCACACCCAACGCTGATACCAAGGATTCAAGGTAGAGTGCCAGGATCAAAACCAAACAGAGTATGGATGGGTAAAACAATTCCATCAGAGGATACTTTAAGGGCAGATGGAGAGTGAAGAGGCAGATGGATGGTGGAGAAATGTGGCTCAATGGTTAGAGCGGCAGACCCTGATACAGAGGTCTAGCCCGGGACCAGGGTTCAATTCCCCGCCTCGGTGGGTCTTGGGCTCAAAAATTCCACGGACCTGAAAATTCTCGCCTCGGTGCCTACTCCACTCTGCAACTCTGGGCAATAGCTTGCTTAATCTCCACACCGGCCCCCACAACGCTAAGGATGCCTGGCCTCCACCTTGGGGGTGCCCAAGAGTGGACACCTCACAGGGAAAGCCAGGATGGGTTCCACAGCGGTATTCGTACAAGCGCCTTGAGACCCTTGCGGGTGAGTAGTGCGCTATACAAGTATCAATTTACAATTTACAATAAAATTTGTGCAAAATAAATATATCAAAGTATGGTTGTAGGAACTGACGGTAAAAGAGGGGGATTTGGTGAGAATCAAAAGACCCATTGGTGGTAAAGGAAAGGATAGATTTTCTGTGAGAGTACAGAAATTGAAAAAGATGTTTTTATCTTGGAGGATGGTGAATGCCGGAATAAAGATAGGATGTCCATTGTATGTGGAGGTGAACGAGTGTCAGAACAAGTAGGCGGAGAAGAATGTAAAGAAGTGTGCAAATAGATAGTCCAAAAGAAATTGCTAGAGTCAAAAGTGCACCTTGCAAATTCAAGGATTATGTGATGTAATCACATTGTTTTATATTATTATTGTCATGGGCCGTTATTGTTGAATTGATTGTTTAGATTTTCTTTTATTACATTTACTATATTGATTTTACTTTTGAAACCTTATTATGCACAAAAAATAAAACATACATTAAAACAATTGAGTTAAACATTACAAACATTTATAAAATTCTGTGCAATAATATAGTCAGTGAACCAACCTATGTCCCTATGCTATTAGGCAGACTCCTACAACATAAAATTTTACAAAATGTCAGGAAGTTCATGGTACGTCCCTGGCTGAGGTTGGTCAATATCATGATTGCTTATCCAGCTATCCTATGACGAGGTGTACTGATTTCCTGTACATTGAATAGGTTAATTGTCTGCCAAATGTTAGGAAATATAATTACTATAAAAAGTGATCCTATGTTATGCAACTGACACGCACTAAATCAATCAATCAATCAATCATATCATTTGTAAAGCGCACTGCCCACCTGTGAGGGTCTCAAGGCACTGGGGTGGGGAATTCTGCTACTGCTCGAAAAGCCAGGTCTTGAGGAGTTTTCTGAAGTTCAGCAGGTCTTGGGTCTGCCGTAGGTGGATGGGGATGGTGTTCCAGGTCTTGGTGGCGAGGTGAGAGAACGGTCTGCCACCTGTGGTCGCTCTTTGGAAGCGGGGGACTGTGACTCCAGTGTAAGAGAAGCGCTAGGATTGGTTGGAGTTGGCTGGTTTGGCGTCCCCTCAGGGACTGTGAGCTTGTGCATGTTCTCCACCCAGCTGGGCAATGTAGCTCAGGATGGAGAGATCTAAAGTGTGCATGTCGGGCTGGCCGTCTCAAGACAGATGGCACAACCGACATTTCATACTTGCAGTGCCCACCACTCTTTCTCCCTGCTGCTGTCTATCACCAGCAATGGCCACACCCCGATCTTAGACTTGGCTCTACTGGCAGGATGAAAAATAAAATGCCAATCAAAATTGTTTTATTACAATTTTATTTTTAATGTTCGCTGTGCTCCCAGCAGTGGGGCAACACTCCTAAGCCCTAATGGAGGAGCCGCCCTGGATATCTAATCAAGTCGGACTGGGAAAAAATTACACAAGTTCATGCCGACCATGATGGAGCACGGGCCGGCAACAGGGACCCAGTTAGGCCCGCAGAACAGAGCACCTTAAATCCTGTTTGCAGAGCATTGTGTGGATCTGTGTCGAAGATGCGTTGTGCAGCCGAGGTGATACGTTGGTTCTGAGATTCGGCGAGTCTGCGGTGCGAGGTTCTGATGAGTCGATGTTGAGGATGTTGAGGATCCTATGATGGTGCTTGGGATGCATAGTCTGGAGTGGAGGATGCATGGCAAAGCGGAGGCGATGCATTGTTTCCAATGAGCAGTAAAGCTGCTATGTGGAATTTCGGTGGAGTTTTGGCATCTTCGTCAAGGCTGTAATAGATAGACAGACAGATAGATATATAGATAAATAGATAGAAAGATAGATAGATAGATAGATAGATAGATAGATAGATAGATAGATAGATAGATAGATAGATAGATAGATAGATAGATAGACAGATTCACAGTAAAAAACAAAGGTTAAAGTAACGTTATACGTAGGTGAATATATCAGTGACAACATAAATGCTTTGAACTAAAACAACACAGAAATACACCAGTTATAGTGCTGCTAATTATAAGGTTCACCCTGCCATGCACTGCTTATGACCTCACATACTACATCACTCATGTTATGGTCTAAGACATCATTTCTGACCTCACTGATGACATCTCAAATTACATTATTGTTCATACCTACTTAGGCTGCTCGCTTTGGGAGAGAGCAATCTCTTGATCTCTTGATCTGTTTGTAGATCAAAAGTCTGCTCCCAGACTCCCACCTATTGGGAGCAGACTTTGTGTTTGCTGCTGTATGGTGGGAGATAACAAAAATCCCAACACAGGTAACTGCTGTATCCAGGTGTTGGGCACCCCCTCCCTTTTTACGCTAATTTAGGCCCAGGTGTGGCTCCCTGGGGCCTATAATGGCTCAGGGAGGGAGGCTGCACAGCCAACCCCCCCCCTAATTGAATACGGCCCCGGGGGTGAACGTCCGGGGCATATAATTGAACAATGTTGCCCCTGATGCCATTTTTATTTGATCCTATGAAGTCCCACATAATTATGACAACTTTAACCAATTTGCTTTTGTTTTTGACCCTGGGGGTCCCTCTTGGTCCCCTCATGAGGCCTGCGAGGGCAGGGTACCCATACCTTACCCATTATATTATTTGTCATTTAACACTTTAGGACAAGAGACTAAGTCCCGGAGTCCTGTAATGGTTGCCAGCAAAATTTTTCTCATGTTGCTGGCAGATAATCAGAGTGCTCGCTCTTGTGGGAGTCTGACTCCCACAGGAGGGAATTGGCCCAAGAGAAAAAAAGCTCCCATGTTCAATCAGAATGTTCTATTTTTTAAAATTGGGCTTGAGGGACTCTCGCAAGATATATGTATATTTTTTTTAACCTCCATTTCTCAAAAACTGCTAAACAGATTTACACCAAATCACACAAAAGCTCAATCTGTGAACCAAGATCTAGCTTCATGTCAAATTTGGTGTAATTCTGTTCATCAGATTTCGTTGTAGCCCTTCTTAAGGTAGTCTATGGAAAATGCATAAAGATTTTCCGCTTTGGTCCCCCCCTTTTTTCTCAGTCCCCGCTTGACGGATCACCCAAATCTTTCCATGTACAAACTAGCAAGGAAGTAGCATTGTTTTGGAAGGTTTCATGGAGATCTGCAAAACAGGGGCAGAGTAATCAGCAACACAAAAAACGTTTTTCTTTGGAACAACTGACCTAACTATAACTACCCAGTAGCGACCGCCACTGGGAAATATATAGATATATATGTGTTTGTGTGCGTGTGTGTGTAAACATATGCTGGATATACAATAATTCACCAAATACCTTAGATTCACTACTCTCAGGTACAATCCATTTAAGAACCATACACATACAATATAATTCCAAAACTAATCGCATAATAATTTACTAGATCATCATAATTTTCATCCTATATTCTATAATGCCTAAAACTCTAAAATGCACTCTAACAGTGAACCTGACATAAAGGACTCGTTCTAGTATCAAATGTCAGGCATAGACTGGACATAATATTATTGTCCCAAAAAGAAAGTTTAAAAAAAATGTATCATATGAACTTGGTTGTTGTGACACACGGACAAAGAATATATGTATGGTTCCTCAAAAAATATTGCAGCTCATGATTTGTATTGAGGTCTATTTCCACCGCCTTCAATTTCATGATCCAAAGGGCCTCCAAATATTGTATTCATAGCTTCTTATTCCCATTCCTGGGGTTGGGGTGCAGCTGCTCAATCCCATAAAATTGAAAAGCAATATGTGGATTTCTATATTTACATGCCATAAGATGTATGGCTAAATGATACCTCGACTCATTGGTTTTGACTGCCCTTAGGTGTTATGAAATCCTTTCTGTTAAAGTCCTGATTGTGCTACCCACATAAAATAAGTACATAAATCAGATAGTTGGAAAAACATGTAGTATTAGTACGAATATTGTTCTCTACACTCCCAAAATACTGTCAATCTGTATACCACACTGTCAACACTTATAGAAATATTCTGTCAGTTGGCCCCACCAGTCAATACGTATATTTTTAACTGGATACCTGAGGCTGATAATACACTTAATCATCTTTCCCCTGTGAAAAATGACACTTGTATAAGGGGTAACATGTTCCTTAACAGCATCATCAAGGGTCAAACTATGACAATATCTATTTAAGATCCGGCTGAGTCTGCTCACATCCTGGCCATAATACATAATGAACCTGGCAATCTGTTTCTTAGAGAATTTATTAGCATTATTATCCTGTAATGTAGGGTCCAGCCTCGGTTTCCCGGCTTCACTCCTTGATTTTTAAATCAAGCTACAATTATACACTTTTCTGAGAAATATATTTTGAATGTCAAAAATGCTGTCATAGAATTCCTTAAACCACACTACAATTCCTCCCTGCCTTAGTCATTTCCTCAAGTGGTATAGCTCTATTCTGAAATTGCAGGTGTGACCTAGGGCATGTTAGACATAATTGCAAGATGTTTTTATATGATACATATGACTCTCTAGTTTCTGATCCTTAACATATAGTTCAATATCCAGGAATGTAATCCATGTTCTACTATATGTCAAAGTAAACTTCATATTATTATCATTCTGGTTCAAGTACGAAAAGAAATCCTGACACTCATGCCCATTCCCAGTCCAAGTCAATAGGACATCAGCAATAAACCAGCCCCAATAATATATCTTGCCAGTCCAATTGGCACCACTAGGAGCCCAGATTGGCGGACCCTCAAACCACTCCATAAAGAGGTTAGCAAATGAGGGCGCAAATCCGGTACCAATAATAGTACCTTGTAATTGCAGATTCAAAACACCATTGGTATTATTCTCCAGTATTTGCTTTGTCATCCCTAAATCGTTTATGTATGTTAAAAAAAGTCAGCTGGTCTCTTATTCAAAATATACTCCACTTTATGCATCCCCCACTGATGTTAGCCTTGTCAGCCTTAGGGTGGTCTTCCCCCAAACTTTTTCCCTCCAACTTTTTGCCTTCAGACCTCCTATTTTGGTAAATTCATTTTGTTGGCCTTAGGAATCCGTGCACTTTGCCACTGCTAAGCAGTGTCAAAGTGGTTGCGCTCATTCCCTACAGTATATTAATTTTACCTATAAGTCCCTAGTAAAGTGGTAAACCATATACCTAGGGCTAATCAATTAAATGCTATCAGTGGGCCAGCACATTTTATTGTGCATCTCTCTTAAGTAGCCCTTTATTACATGTCCCAGGCCTGCCATTGCAGCCTGATGGCAGTTTTAAAATGCCAATTCAACTTGGCAAAACAACCCCCTTGCCAAGCCTAAAACCTGTTTTTATTATATATACGTTACCCGTAAATTAGGCCCTAGAATGCTCATAGCGCAGGGTGCATTGTAATAAAAAAGTTAGACATGCACTTTTATGTTTTACATGTCCTGGTAGTGAAAAACATAACAAATAGTTTTTTCACAACTATGAGGCATACCTCTCCCATAGGATAACATTGGGTTACCTTATTGCATTTAATAAGTGATAACTTTTGATTGGGAGCAGGCAGGCAAGTCATGTTTGGTATCTGAGGAATTGTAATTTAACACCCCTTTTAATGGTAAAGTCGGATTTTAAGCCAAAATTCTGAAAATGACACTTTTAGAAAATTGGCATTTTCCTGTCCTAATGATTGATGTCTGCATCCTGTTTCTGGGACACATGCCTAGGTGTAGTTGGTCTTTGTGTATTTCTTCCAGACAGTATCATAATAGAGAGTCGGCAGGATAAACATTTCAGGCTTGATGGGGGGGGGGCAGAGCTGTCACCTACCACACTTGCACTTCAAAGGCACAGGCCCAATTCACACACAAAGTATTTCACACTAGCCTATTGTGTCCCCAGACAGACTGGGATCAGGGCAGGAAGGCAGGAAATTCCAGACACCTTTATAGGGGAAAACTTCAGAAGCTTCTTCCACTTCAAAGTGGGCACCAGGTATAAAATGGGGACTATCAGACCCACTCTTCAGATTACTTCTGGACTTGTGAAAGATTCAGGACTGCTCTGCTGCAAGAAGGACTGCCCAGTTGCTCTGCTTCCCTGCCTGCAAGAAGGACTGCTGTGCTGACCTGCTACTTGAGGAAGAAGGGCTGGACCTGCACCTTGAAAATAGGACCATCCCAGTGGCTCCAAGGGCTAGTTGGCTGGCCTCTTTTTGCTACAGGGTCACAACAAGCTCCAACACCCGTGAACCCTGCACCTGGACTCTGCCTTCTGTGAGACCTACCCCCCCAAGCGATGCCTCCCCTGTGCTGGACACTAGGTAGCAGGAATAAACGTGCTCTGCCAGCCTAGCTGTGGCCCCTATCAAAACTGACACAGCTCAATGCAACATAGCGCAGCCCTCGCAGCTTGTCTTGGGAACCAACACAGCTTGACATCCTTCGACGAGGAGCTCATATTCCAGTCCTTGCAGCTCCTCATTGGAACCGACGCAGTGAGACACAACTCAATGCAGACTTCACATCACAGTCCTCGCAGCTCCTCATCAGAACTGGAGCAGTGTGACGCAACTAAACGCTGGACCCCACAGTGCTCATCAGAACGCTGTGCAACATCCCGCATCAAGGACATAAGGTACCATTTTCAGGTGGCCTAACCTGGTTCCTGTATCCGGCCCACACTCCATTGCCTGAGCTTGTGACTTTGTCTCGGTCAGGTGTGACCAGTTAGGCACAGTTGACGCTTTGTGGTTTTTAAGCACTATTTTCACTACACCTTTAAAATTGTATATCTGCAGTTCTACTGATTGGATTTTTATTGTTTAGGTATTAAAAAACTTATTATAGTTTACTATATTTTCATAAATTAGTGTGGCATTTTCTTGTGTTGTGTTGTTTTGTCAATTCATTACAGTTTGTGCAAATAAATACTTTACACATAGCCACTAAGTTAAGTTTGACTGCTTTTGTGCTAAACTACCAGCGGGTTATGCAGAGATCATTTTAGTGACTTTTTGTGGTTCACCCTAATAAGGATAGTGTGTGTTGCATGAGCTGGGTTTCACTCCACTCAACCAACAACCCAATTTCTCACACAGACACCACATTCAGTGTAGCAAATAGCATATCATTTCCCCAATCCACATCAATCATCAAATGTAAGACATGTTTTGTGTCTTGAATACAGGATAGATTAGCAACTAGGGGTCAAAAAACACATCCTTATAGAGCCTCTCTGTTGGTGAGCCTATCCCCGAAATAATGGATCTGCCAGAAGGGAAGGGCAAATCCTTGTGTACCAAAGGCAGCATGTAGATCTTGGTTTACTAACTTTCAAATACATTCATTCATCGTCATTCAATAGTCCCGTATCAAAATGAGTTCTAACATTCTGATTTATCTTCTGACTGACTATAGGTTCAGGATTAGGCTTGCTAAGTTTCAGGGATGTAGTAGGCCCAGAAGCCATTTTATTCACAGTGCTACATTTGAACATTTCTGCAAAGTGAAACCTTGTTTTCAGTAGCAACTAGAAGCATGATTTACATAATGAACTCGGTCTTGTATTCACGTATAATATATTCTCACAAACGTTAAACGTCTTGTGCTTCCTCCAAGAGGAGATCCTACAGCTTTACAAGAAATCGTAAATCTGGAAATGCGAAAGAATGCTACGCCACCCTAGGGGTGGCGTAGCGAGGTGCAACATGGAGATATGTTTTCATTTCGCCTCTTTCAATGCATGCTGCATTCTACAGCACACATTGAAGAAGAAATCCCCTCACTTGATTGTTTTTGTGCAGGAATGTGCCCTTTCCTGCACAAAAAAAATCTCCCCATGACGTGGCATCCTTGCACCATGGTGAAAGGGTGCCTGCACCGGCGAATGGCAGCAGCACAGAGATGCGACATATTGTTGTAAATCTGTTGCATCCCTGTGCTTCGAAACTAACGCAGCGCAGCATAGCAAAATGACTTGTGACCCACGCTGTGTTAGTTTCATGTATTTTAGCAGAAGGTGCCAACTGACCCTTTTCTAACAAGAGCTCTTGTCAGTTGGGATGACAATTGGTTTTTGAGTATTTGCGCTGCCGCTTGCTGTTTCTGCATTAAATACATATTAGACTGGAGGGCTATTTGGCATGTTGGGATCCACATAACTAATAGAAGACATGGAAATAGTGAATAGAGCCCCAGGAGACAACTCCAGGCACCTGAGGTAAGGGATAAGTTTCTCAAAGGGTGCTGGTGTGGAGAAAATGCCAGCATTGGACTTGGAGAATTGGATGAAAGTGTGAGGGCCAATTGAAACAAAAAATTTGGTGACATCTAACTGTGCTTGCTGTCTTTTGTTTGCATGCTTGGCATGCCTTACATTGTCTTGTGGTTAATGTATTGGCAAAAAGGTAAGCAACACTGTCATCTGGGTAGGAGACAACAGGGAGGGGTCTAGTAAACCAAAAATGTGTATGAGTCAATCAATGGCTTAGAACGCGCGGGTTCTAGAAATAATGCGATAACAGTAAAGCTAAGCAGGAGTGCCAAGACCTAAAGCGTAGAGCTTTGAAGGATGAATGTAGGTAAGAATTAAGCTATCTGATCTTGCCACCTGACCACTTCACAAGCTCTTCTAGGTGTTGACAAAAAGTTCATCGAACGCCAGGGGATCTTTGAGTGTGAGTGTGCATATCTTCCCTACTCCCTCCATGAGATCAGGTAGAAGAAACATTTTGGACTTGGCCCCGTCTGCAGGGTCACATGCAAACCTATTGCCTTCACCGCTCCAGATTTTTTAACCCGTTTTTAAAAAACAGTGCTAAAGTACTTGTGTTTTTCCCTTAAAACAAGATTCTATTGGCTTACACCTGATTGGTATATATAATTTACTTGTGTGTCCCTCCTATATGGTACCACATGTACCCAGGGCCTGTAAATTAAATGCTACTAGTGGGCAGCAGCACTCAATGTGCAACCACTGAAAGTACTCTTTTAAAACATTTACCAGGTCTGCCTTTGCAGCCTGTAGTGCCGGTTTCAACTGCTAATTTGATCTGGCAAAATACTTTTGCGCCAACATGTAGGAACTGCAGTGTCTACCCCATTTGCGACTCACATACTCCGTAGTAATACTGCACAGTATGTAAGGGCGCTGGGATGTATGCACAGCTGTGATTTCTAAAGAGAGGCACAAGAGGGAGTAGTCCCTCTGTGTAAAAACCACTGCTGATTAAACTTTGATCTACAGTGATTTTTAAACATAAAGGAACTGCTCACTTTTCGAGCCCTGTTTAGAAAGTCAAAACTTTACTGAACATTAATTCCGCCAGCGGAGCAGCAGAATTGATAGGTAATCCTGCGTTGCAAGAGTAAGGCAGAATTACCAAATACTTCAGATTCTGCTTGTGGAATTAAACATTTTGCACCGGCCTACTGCCCATACTTTCCTGCTGGTTGTTTCTGCGAATTATGATAATATGTAACAAATGACAATGAAGATATGTAGTAATCGTGAGACTCTATTATTATATATATATATATATATATATATATATATATATATATATATATATATATATATATATATATATATATATATATTACCTACTGGCGGTCGCCAGTAGGTATATATAGTTAGGATTTTTTCTCTATGGGATTTTTGAAAATTCTATGTCTAATAACTTTGGCGTTTGTGGACGGAATTGGCTGAAATTTTCAGGAAAATGGCACATTTTGTTTCTGAGCAGCCCCTGAAAATTGGGGGGGGTTTCGTCCAGGGGGGGTCGAGAAAAAAGGGGGGTCCCAAAACGTGTTTTTAACATTGAGTTTTCCATAGGGCGGTTGGCCTCACTTTTAGCCCGAACGGCTGAATGGATTTGCACGAAACTTGGCAAAATTGTAGGGACTGGTAGCCCGATGTGCCTTTTGTAGGTCTCAATATATGTGCTCCAGTGGATTTTGAGAAATTAACGTTTAAAAAAAGATATATATCTGTAACAGCGGACCGGGCAGCGTCCCAGGACGCGTACTTTTCGCGCAACGGAGCTTTGTGAAGCGAAGCTGATTGGTTCTCCGGCGTCTGTCAACATTCCAAACAGTCCGTAGCGGCCGCCATCTTGTCTCTCGGTAGGATCGAGAGACAAGAGGAGGCGAAAGCGAAGGGGCAAATGACCATAAGGGGGAATAGTAGATCCTCGCTGACCCCCTAGGTTTGATGTGGAGGTTTTAAAAGGGCCCCGCGGGGCAAAAAAAAATAATAATAATAATAATCGAACGGCTGAATGGATTTGCACGAAACTTGGTAAAATATTAGGGACTGGTAGCCCGATGTGCCTTTGCTAGGTCTCAATATATGTGCTCCAGTGGATTTTGAGAAATTAACGTTCAAAAAAAGATATATATCTGTAACAGCGCTCCGCTTCGCGTACTTTTCGCGTTACGGAGCTTTGCGAAGCTGATTGGTTCTCCGGCGTCTGTCAACATTCCAAACAGTCCGTAGCGGCCGCCATCTTGTCTCTCGGTAGGATTGAGAGACAAGAGGAGGCCAAAGCGAAGGGGGAAATGACCATAAGGGGGCATAGTAGATCCTTCCTGACCTCTTAGGTTTGATGTACCATTTTGCCAAGTTTGGTGTAATTCCGTTCAGCCATTCAGGCTGTAGACGTATGTAAATGTCCTATGGAAAATTGCATGGGGAAAACACATTTGAAAGTGTTGAAATTTAGAACCAATTAAAATGTTACTTTGGTTTTGTATTTGTGTGTGATGAAAGTTAATTGGTTATGTATATATGTCAAATGAGAGGAAACCACAGCCATTTTGTGATACTACTGTCTGAGGTACATTTGTGAGGAATTTTTGGTGGTGAATTTCTGGTGTTTGATTTACACAGTACTAACACTTCTGCTACTTTTAAAAAGGTGAGTTGTTAATTTGTAAGGGGAACTATGTTGTACACTTGAAGATAATTTGAAAAATGTTTTCTGTTATTTATTTGCAGTCCTTCTGTTATACTAAATACTTGATAAAGTTAGTTTTATATTATGTATTACTAAAAACGATAAATGAAAGTGATTATTTTTTTCTGCAATTTACAGCAAGCAATTTCAAAATAAAATGGCTCACAATGAAGAGACCGTGGCAATTTCTTTTGAATTGTCCAACACATTGATTGAAATTGAGAGCACCAATAATGAAATATTGTCACAAGGAGGACATGACTTGTATGATTCCATTAGATTGATTGAAATGGACAGCACCAAGAATGAAATATTGTCACAAGGAGATGACTTGAATGATTCCACTACATTGATTGAAATTGAGAGCACCAATAATGAAATATTGTCACAAGGAGGAGATGGCTTGTATGATTCCATTAGATTGATTGAAATGGACAGCACCAATAATGAAATATTGTCACAAGGAGGAGATGACTTGAATGATTCCACTACATTGATTGAAATTGAGAGCACCAATAATGAAATATTGTCACGAGGAGATGACTTGAATGATTCCACTACATTGATTGAAATTGACAGCACCAATAATGAAATATTGTCACAAGGAGGAGATGACTTGAATGATTTTTTTGATCAATCTCTTGATGGCGAATTTATCGAGTGTTTGGAGACCATAGAGTTACAAGAATCATCATTGGAGACTTTTAATGAGGACATTGCTGATGAGGACATGTTACTAGTTCTTTCAAATTTAGAAAATTCTGAAGAATAAATTTATATTTAGAAATCAAAAATTGTTTGAGACATTATTCATTTTTATTTTTAATTTATGAGGTTGTAGCGAAGTGATTGTAGTATAAAATGAGACTTATAGTATAGAGTGCAACATTTTTATGTTACATGGTAAGTTTACTCATATTTACTTCCCTTCTGCCACTATATTATCTCCAATGTGTATTTGACATGTCTTCTTCATCTCCGGCCTCCTTTCTCTCACTGTGTGTCTCCGATGCATCTTATCGCTGGTATTTTGTGTAATTACAGAAGAGAGTAAAATAAAATAGTTCGGAACGTGAAAAGGGGGCAAAGTAGAGTACTCCTCACCCCCTAGGCCTTTTTAGGTGGTCCCAAAAGGATCAGTTTCTGCTTTCCTGAGAGATTATGGTATGAGTTCCATATACCACAATAACTTGCATTACAACATGCAAGATATCTATCTCCTATTACCAACTTTTGGAGATATTCGCGCTAAGCGCGAATATCTCCAAAAAGTAACACCTGCCCTGAGCAGTTCTTAGCCATGTTATCCAATGGGAGGTGGATAACATGGCTAAGAGCATTAGCTCGGTAATGCATGAATATCGCTGAGTTTTTAGCGATATTCATGCATTGCGGCCGTTTATTATCGCATTTGTGATAAACCTTGATAATAGCAAGGTTTATCTTCGATAATTTCTGACGATGCTTAGCGGTAAAAAATTCGTTGGTAAGCATCGTTAGCGATAAATATCGCTTAACTTTGGTAATATGCCCCAACGTCTGTTAACGTTCGATTCGAAGGAAATGAGGAAGTGTTGAAAAACATTGTCTGCGCCATCTTGCCTTTTTTGAAATGCCACACTTTTGTCGTGCACGGCAGCCATTTTAGATGTCTTGACCAGACCCACTCTCTGCACGCTGTCGATTCGTAGCATGGCTCCTCACCCTCGCAAGCATCTTCCCCAGGCACTGGTCACCCCCGCTCTCTGTCTTATGCATGGGCAATAAACCTCCCCCCATCTGCGCTGCTCTTCCCTGAGAATCACACTGTGCCCGCCCGACACCTCCCTTTCGCCCTATTCACTACCGCACCCTCTGACACTCCTCTTCCTCTGTGTCCGATTGTCCAGGCTATCAGCTAGCCCTGCAGATGTAGTTTATGGCCCCAGCTGTAAAGAATCACCCCTCTTCAAAGGAGTTATAGTAGATCAAGGCCCACACCCGATGAGATCCGTCACACCACACGTGTTCCTACTATCTGAAAACTATCCTGTATTGTGATTGGGGAGGGGACCGAGCCTGAAGCGGAAGATTCCAGGAATGACTCTTTGTACATCAAAGTTTTTACAATTATGTGTCACATAAAAAATATATAGCACTCCAACAAAGTAGTAGGAATATAAAACTTTAATAACATATAAATATATACAACAAAACAAAAACAGTAAAAACATTTAAACAACGAAGAGACCGTGGCAATTTCTTTTGAATTATCCAATAGATTTATTGAAATTGACAGCACCAATAATGAAATATTCTTGTCAGTAGCGGTCTGTTGTGCGAATAGTTCCAAGGCAGCAGAACGCGCTGAAATCTAGATGGCACGAAAGTGATGTCTAGCAAGTTGCCGCCCAGCAAATAACGGCGTGGGGCGCCGCGGGGGTGAGTGAGTCCAGTAGGCACCACAGCTATTCTTACCGGCATTGCAGAATTACTGCTGGGGACAATGCCTGTGCTGGAGCAGGGTCACAGCAGAAACAAAAAGGATTCTGTTGAAGATGTTGTTGGTTTTCAATTTGAAAACAGTTCTGGTGTCAACTGCTATGCTAATGTAGTGGTTAATGTTTTGTTTTCTCTAGAAAATGTAAAAGAGGGGGAGGCAGTCCAAAGTTCCGTTAAAAGGGCAAAGGAAAGGATCGGTGGTTTGAACTATCAGTCAAAAAGGGGAGGGGGTGCAACAATTTTTCCTACCGGGTCACCCTGTGCTTTCACCGGAAGTGAGGTCTGCAGGATTCTAGTAATTCAAAGTGAGGCTGGCGCCGACGTCCCACGGATACAGTTTCGTCACTCCACGGGTGATCATGGCAGTCATTCCCCATCGGGGGTCGGAGACTCCCGCGGCTCCTCTAGAATCTTCAAGGTCGTGGAGGACTACGGTGGTGGAGTCAACCAGTGACCGGGCCATTTCTTTATGCTGGGCCCGCTCTTGCCAGGTCGACCGCCATTTTGAGAGTTCGGTAGCTACTGGCGATCGCGGGGTCAAATGAGCGGACGGGCTCCACCCTGCCGGGCGAGACGTTGCAGCATGGCCACAGTGGAAGAACTCTTTTCCGGGCGCCTGGAGCGCTGAGGGTGCAGCTGGGAAGCCTCCACTGGGGAGGCGGGAGAGGCCTGTTCGCACCGTCTCTCCCTCCCAGTGCACCCCACGGCGTCTCGCTTGAGATTTGTTATGGCCGGACCAGGCGATGAGGACGAGGGGGGGGGTCGGAGGCATGTGCAAGACATCCCCCCCCAGGGTTGTTGCAGCAATTATACAAGAAAGAAGAAGTGTCCCGTCCGTCTTCGGGCCGGGCTTCCGGTAGATGTCGGCCGGACGCCCCTGGCTCTGGCCCCATGAACGGGTTTCTTGGTTTATCGGCTGCAGCCGGATTCCGTCGGCCTCGGCCCCCCGACCGTTGGTGGCCGGACCGGAAGAGCATGTGGCGGGACTACCTGCAACTCTCAAGGGCCACCGCGGCCGGACTGGGAGAGAGAGGGGAGGGTCGAGGAGACATTCCCCCCCCCTGCAACTGTTCAGCGTTGTAAAGGCAATCCCCTGGCCGGGTCCCGTTGGTCTCGGCCTCTCCTCCGGCTACACCCTACGTTAGGATCTCCTGGCCGAGGCGTGGCAGCAGGACCTGCCTTATATGGGCTGCTCCCGGCTGGGCGTAGCCGGAACCCTGCCCCACCTTGGAAGTTTCCAGAGTGGGGGCGGATGTTCTACTGACTTGCATTTTCCCTAGTCTATCGATTTTTTTGGCGTGGCAGGCGGTGGGACAGCGAGGGGTGATTTGGTTTCTCTTACTGTTTTTCTGGTCTCTCACCACTGGCATATTTTAACGTTTTCTTGTTTCTAGGACATTAATAGGTTTTATCATTACGTTATGTTATCGTTTCTTTGTTCGTTGTTTAATAAAAGTTCATGTTCATCAGTGGCCTACTGATTTTCGTTTTCCTATTCTTTTCTTTCCAGGTTGTTTCATGCTAAAGTTTCTGTTAACAGGATACAGTGATCACTTCGTTATTATTGCATATGTCCTTTTCACTAGGGGTGCTCTCTGGTCGGGCCAGATGACGTATGTCTAGTAAATGGTCCGGGTGAAACAGGTGCATCAATCAGTGGGGAGTAGATAGGCATGACAGATTACAACGGGGGAGAAAGGTCCGCATTACGTACCCTTTCACTACTTGCAAAGATTTTCCTACGTTTATTTGCAAACAGGGAATACCTCCAAAAAGAACTAATTCCCAAACAGTCAATGTTCGGACAATCAATCAATCAATGAGGAATGAAATAGGTACGACGTGTTAAAGGCTTGCGTTACCTACCCTTCACTATCTGCAAAGGGAGAGAGAATATTCCTATTCTTCCTCGTTTGCAGGCAGAGAAGATCCTTAAGAGAACCAACTTCGAACAATTCAATGCTCGATTCAAACAATCAACAAGGGGTACTGTGAACACAAATGAACGCCGCTTATGTACATACGCATTGCTATTTTCAACAGGTTGTTCCTAATGTTTCTATTTTAGCGAGGTCAAAAAGAGATCCCATTAGTGGCCTACTGATTTTGCTCGATTCCTTTTGTTTTTTTACACGGTTTTTCGCTATCTGCAAAGACTAAACAGAGTATTTTGACTCTGTGCTTGTTTGTAAATAGAGAATGAACCAAAGAGAACAATCAATCAAATGGAGAGAGAAGCAGGCACGACGGATTACAAAGGGGGCAAAGGGCTGCGTTAACTACCCTTCACTATCTGCAAAGAGAGAGTACTCCTAATAGAAATGAGGGGTGGGGGGCAGCATTCAAAGCAGATCAGTGTGCATAAACACGAAAATGTTTTTACTTACCACGTACTTGACATTCGACAGCTTATGATATTTGCTATTAAAAAACCATTGAAATTCACTGAAAAAACCATAGGTTATAGACCATATATAGTTAGGAATTAGCATTTACAAAACCTTGAAAATTCACTGAAAAAACCATAGGTTATAGACCATATATAGTTAGGAATTAGCATTTAAAAAACCTTATTTTACTCACACAAAACCATTGAAATTCCATATATAGTTAGTTGCACTAACTATATATCGCGCACCCGCAATCCACTGCTGATGATGTCACATATTACATCATTCATGACATGGTCAGTGACATCACTGATGACATCACTGATGACATCTCAAATGACATCACTGATGACATCACTGATGACATCTCATTTGACATCAATGACCACATCACTGATGATATCATTCATGTGACAATACAATGCATCTCCTCACATTTTAATATAACCTCTGTTTCACCCAGTGTTAAAAAGAGTATAATTTTTGAAACCATTGACACACCAATACTAGTTACTACATACGCACTCACTGATTGCTACGTCTACACACACCTTCACTCATTCACCCATATAATCATTCATACATACAATCACTCATCTTTCCAACACTATCATATGCACTCATACACCTATACAGACACTCACAGTCTGCCACTCATCCATGGAGTTACTTACACACCTAGTCAGTCCTGTAAAGAATCAATGAGACTTCCATTTTCTTGTCTATACAGTTAAACATAGAGCACCTTACATTTTCAAACATGTACTAACACATACTTACTTTCTTATACAATCATTGATACAAGTACAGATTGATCTGCACAGAGTCACACACCTCCCAGCTAGCCACACACACACTCAGTCTCCCATACAAATACTTGGGCAATCAATCAATAACCCATATAGTTACTCATATAGCTACTGATCAACACATGCAGCAGTTTACAGAACAACAGACATAATGATGCACAAATTAAGACAGTTTAGTCACTAACCCATGCACTCAGTGAGACACATTTAATCACTCACTCATACATTCAGTCATGCACCTACTAAATCCTTCGTCCAGACACTTATACATCCACTCATTCTTCAATATGTAAGACATATTTTAACTTTACAGAATTATACAGTCACTGGATGTAGTCATCAGTGATGTCATTTGAGATGTCATCAGTGATGTCATCAGTGATGTCATTTGAGATGTCATCAGTGATGTCACTGACCATGTCATGAATGATGTAATATGTGACATCATCAGCAGTGGATTGCGGGTGCGCGATATATAGTTAGTGCAACTAACTATATATGGAATTTCAATGGTTTTGTGTGAGTAAAATAAGGTTTTTTAAATGCTAATTCCTAACTATATATGGTCTATAACCTATGGTTTTTTCAGTGAATTTTCAAGGTTTTGTAAATGCTAATTCCTAACTATATATGGTCTATAACCTATGGTTTTTTCAGTGAATATATATATACATATATATATATACATATATTTTAGCAATCCTGACCGCTATCGAAGCGGTAACGAAGCAGGCGCAGACCTCTTCTCCTTTCGTAAATTAAGCTTTAAAAATAAAGCGCCATCACACCATCCAATGTGTCAGCAGTGGTAGTTTATTTAGCAAGTGCAGAGCAAATGCTCTCCTCTAATATATATATATTACCTTCTTATAGTTAAGACCTTATTTCTATTCAAAATGCCAATATCTTTGGCGCTGTTTGACGAATCTTTGCGAAATTTTCAAAACTAATGGTTCACTCAGGTCAGGTCCTGTCTGGAACGTTTTGGGATGATTCGTCAAGCGGGGGCCGAGAAAAAAGGGGGGTCCCTAAATGCATTTTCCCCATGTTAATTTCCATAGGAATTTTTGGAACAGGCTACAGCCCGAACTGCTGAAAGGAATTACACGAAATTGGCAAAAAGGGAGCTCTTGGTTCAGAAAGCTACCTCTTTTTAAAAATCGTGTAAATCCGTTCAGTAGTTTTTGAGAAATTAGAAAAAAAATATATCGATATCTGAGCACCAAGGAGGATTTGCGAATCCTCCCAAGCACAATCTTAATTCTGATTGGCGGCCAACACTCCAAACCATAAAGTGTTGGCCGCCATCTTGTGACTCGGTAACCAAGTCACATGAAAAAGGAAACAAAAGTTAAAAATGAAGAAAAGGGGGCAGGGTAGAAACACCTTGATTCCCTAGGCCTGCTCAAGGGGTCCCACAGGAAACCCCAGACCCAAATAAAGCATTTTTTAAAAACAAATTCAGCCGGAGTTGCGCTGGGTGCGCGATTCCAGAAGAAAATGTAAAACTAAAACAAGTGCTCTCTCCCGCACTTTGTTTTCTTAAAGCCCCTGGATGGGCCAGGTCCCGGGGGAGATATTTAATAATGGTGCGTGGGCCTGTGGCTTTTTCCCTTTTGTGCATCCCTCTTGCCTCTTTCTGCTGTTCTCTTGCCATTTTCTGCACCTCTCTTGCCTCTTTCTGCACCTCACTTGCCTCTTTCTTCACTTCTCTTGCTTCTTTCCACAACTCTGTTGCTTCTTTCAGCAATTCTCTTGCCTCTTTCTGCACTTCTTTTGCTTGTTTCTGCCCCTCTCTAGCGTCTTTATGCAACTCACTCGCTTCTTGACATCACTGATGACATCTCAAATGACATCACTGATTATATCACTGATGACATCGTCCACGTGATACCTCCTCATACCCTAATGCACCTCCTCATGTAGTTTGAACTTGTGAATGTGCAGTGCTCTGCTATTGGATTTAAGTGATATTATGTGTTGCACGATATCTGCATTGAGCATGCTGTATTGTACACAAATTGCTAAAAATAAATTGCAAACAGAACAGAGGTGCTGGCCGTGCTCTTATAAACCACTGCCGCCTTTTCATTTACGCATTTCAAATGACATCACTGATGACATCATCCATGTGATACCTCCTCATACCCTAATGCACCTCCTTATACCTTAATATAACCTTTGATACACCCACTCTAATATACAGACTACCATTTTCGAAACCATAGACACATCAATGCCAGTTACTACATACCGACTCACTGATTCTTAGGTTTACACACACATCCACTCATTCACCGGTACAGTCACTCATACATGCTGTCACTCATCAGTACATCACTATCATATGCACTCATCCACCTAGTCAGTCATACAAAGAATCAATCACACTCCCATTTACTCACCTCTACAGTTATACACACACACCCTCACTTATTCATACAGCTACTAGCACATACTTACTCTCGCCAGTAGGTATATATAGTTAGGATCGATTCCCATAGGGAAATCGCAACATTCTATTTGGAATAACTTTGGCGCCGGTTGAGCAATCAGGCTGAATTTTTCAGCAACTTTGCCTCGCGGCTCTCCACTCCTTCCCTGAAAGTTTGGGGGGGATTTGTCAAGCGGGGGCTGAGATAAAAGGGGGGTCCCAAAACGTGTTTTCCCCATGTTAATTTCCATAGGGCGGTCTGTCGCAGTTTTAGCTCGAACGGCTGAATGGATTATCACCAAACTTGGCAAAATTGTAGGGACTGGTAGCCCGATGTGCCTTTGCTATGTCTCAAGATATGTGCTCCAGTTGATTTTGGAGTAATTTAGGTTTAAAAAAAATTATATATCTGTAAGCGAGCCCTGGTACGCGTACCGGGGAGCGCTCCGGGCGCGCCACGCGACTTGCGCACGGCAAGCTGATTGGTTCTCGGGTGTCTGTAAACATTCGAAACAGTCAGCAGCGGCCACCATCTTGTGTCTCGGTAGGATTGAGATACAAGAGGTGGCAAAAATCAAAGGGGGAAATGAGCAAAAGGGGGCAGGGTAGACCCCCCTGACCCCCTAGGTTTAATGTGGGGGCCATAAAAGGGTCCCGTGGGACAAAAAAAAATGGGTTTTTTTTCGATTTTCGCAGGGGGAGCGCCCGGTACGCGCACCGGGGAGCGTACGAGGGAGCGTACTTAGGTGAAAAATAGTGAAAATAATAGTGTAAAATAATCATTTTGAGTGATTACATGTAGGGTAGCTCTGAAAAGAGCTTTTGGGTTCTGTGGCTATTTTAGGCCTACAAGTGTGTCCCACACACACCCACATGCACACAACCCCACACTCACACACCCACACACTCCCCACACACACTTCACACATGCACACTTCCACCCACAGTCAAACACCCCACACCCCCACATCGACACCTTACACATCCACAGCTACACCCACATCCCACACACCCACACTCAAACACACACCTCACCCCCCTTCCACCACACACACACACACATGCACATACACACAAATATCTCACAGACACACCACACACATCCCACACACACATCTCCACCCCCAACACACACAGAGACAACTCACAGACACATCCACACATCTCATACATACATACACATCCTAAACACATACCTCCCACACCCACACACACCCCACACACACCTCACACACCCACACTCCCACCTACACTCAAACACCCCACACACCCACACACACACCTTACATACCAATATCCCCACCCACATCCATATACCCCACACACCTATACACCTCATCCCCCCTAGACACACAGACACACACATACACACCTCACAGACACCCCCCACACATCCCCCACACACACCACCCCCACCCCCACACATGGGGAAAACTCAGTGAAACACTAAAATAATAATTTAAAGTGCTTAGAGGTAGGGTATCTCTGAATAGAGTTGTTGTGTTGTGTGGGTGATTTAAGTACCAACATGTAGGTACCAATGCAGAGTCTTAAATTCAATGTACACCGCTTCCTCTGTAGATAATTTGCATGTTGTTATAGAAGTTAGTGTGGTATGTATATGGAATCTATACCATAGTCTGTCAGGGAAGCAGAAACAACATGGAGGCAGGAGATGAAAAAGAGATGTCAAATACACATTGGAGATAATATAGTGGGAGAAAGGAAGTAACTATGAGCAAAATTACTATGTAACACAAATATGTTGCACAGTATACTATAAGTCTGACTTTATATTATAATCAATTTGGTAATAGTTTATGAATTACATATAATAATGAATAATGTCTCGAACAATTTTTGATTATTAAATATAAATTTATTTTTCTGATTCTTTTTCAAAATTTAATAGAACGTCTAACATTTGACTGTCTGAAATGTTCTCTTGTTGAGTGAACATAACTTCCAACATTTGACTGTCAGAAACGTCCTCATATTGAATTAACAAATCCACAGATTCTACACATTGTAGAAGTTCATGGTCCCGTGATTCATCCATGAATTCCAAGTCAATGGGTTCAATGAGTTCCTCATTGTTCATCTCTAGGGCAATTTCAAAGGAAATGTTCTGTTCTCCTTCCATTTTTGTGCTGAAATTTACATTTAAAAAAAATCAGTAGAAATATGGCACTGTTGGGTTTAAGTTCAGACAGGTAGTTTTGATTTTTTAATAGTGAAGTTAACTTTGGGCAATGTATGGTAACAGGCAGGAAGTAGAAATATTAAAAAGTGCCTGTGAAGAAGCGTAATTAAATTCATAATTATAGCAGAGAAGCCTAAGTAAATTTATAAATATAACAGAGGAGCCTATCTCTATCTATAACTATAGCAGAGGGACAGTAAATAATTATCAGAAAACGTTTTTACAAATTAACTTAAAGTGCCCCTTACAAATTATCAACTTACTTTAGAGAAAGGTGGAGAAGAAAAAATGCGAAAATCCTTTCAAGATGTACCTCAGGTAGTTGTAGTCAAAATGGCCGTGTTTCCCTCTAATTTTTTTTCATTTATATTCATGTACATAACCAATCAAATGTCAGGAAAAAAAATAGAAAATGAAAGTAACATTTTAATTGGTTGTCAATTCTAACACTTCAGATGTGTTTTTGTTATGTAATTTACCTCAGGATATTTAGACAGGGCTACAGGCCAAATGGCTGAATGGAATTCCACCACATTTGGGAAAATGGTAGGGACTGGTATGTAGTATTGCCTATTCTATATTTGGGGAAAGTGTCTCCAGTGGTTTTTATGTAAATTATCTTTTATTATTTTTTTGGGAGCGCTTCCCGGTGCGCGCCCCGGTACGCATACCGGCAGCGCTACGGGAGTACTCCATTTTGTTTTTTGGTAGATTTGAGTCAGAAAATGGCGGACAAACAACGTTGGGAATGGGTATAAGGGGGCACGGTTGGCACTCCCTGACCCTCTAGGTTTTCTGAGGGGGTCTTAGGAGGCCCATATAGGACAAAAAAAAATTATATTTTTAAATTTTCGCGGGGGGAGCGCCCGGTACGCGCACCGGGAAGCGTACCGGGGAGCGTACTTGGTGAAAAATAGTGAAAAAAGTTAGAAAAAGATAATCATTTGGAGTGATCAGAGATAGGGTAGTCCTGAAATGGGCTTTTGGGTTCTGTGGCTGATTTAGGTACCTACAAGTAGGTGCCAATGCACAGTCTTAAATTCAGGAGGTATTCTATTCCCTTCATCTGAGAAGTGCACACCATCTTCTCTGTAAATATCTTGCATGTTGTAACGCAAGTTGTTGTTGTATATTGAACCCATTCCATAGTCTCTCATGTAAGCAGAAACAGATTTATTCACATGTTTCCGTGCTTTTTCAAATTGTGGACAAAATTGGTTGGACCACTTCCATTTCTGCCTTTGGCATATATTGGAATATACCAAGTCAGTTTGTGGAAAAAGTGCCATCAATTGATCAAAGGTGTCCTTTAAAAGCATTTCCAGACCTACACCAGTCAAAGTGCCCAAGTCATTTCCTCCACAGTGCAGAATTAACAGGTCAGGGTGTGGCAAATGCAAAAAGGTTTTCACCAATGGAATCAATTGGTGACATTTTAATCCTCTGTGGCCAATCCATTTTATGTTCACGTTTGATAAATCAAGGTTGTGTAAATTTCTGTTACTAGCATACCTTTGAGCCCAGTGGATATAACTATGTCCAATAATCTAGACAGAATACATGGTCAGAGGAGATTCTGGTGCAGTTAGATGAAGTGTGGAAAAGAAATGGCAGTTGGAATAATAGGAGTTTGCAAAAAAAAACCTGTGGAGTTTCAGTGCTCTTGAATCACAAGCAATGATTGGTAGAATGAGATAGGTGAAAACTGAAAGTTAGGGTGCATGGTTGTGTTCTGTGTAAGAAGTAATTTGAATGGTTAAAAAAAGTTATTTAAAGAAACCTTACACCAGATAAGCTGGTGTATTTGCAGGTCAAACATCCTTGCAGAGGTGATGTGCAACATTGTAGAATAAACTTTTAACCCTGGCAGCTCAGTGAGGAGGGAGTTGCTATGGTAACAGGTAGAAAGAACTGATGGGGGGAAGGGTGTTGGTCTGAATATAGAGAGGGAAGAGTTTTAATTTGTTAACAAAAAGGGATATCTGTGTAGAATTAGAGGTTTTCTGTGCCTTTATGGTTTGCAGTGGTTGGAGAACATACCTTTTGCTCTGCTAAAGAAATATTGGTGTGTGCATCTGACACTGTTGTGAATGTCCTAAAGCATTTGTAAAGGTGAGTTATGATTCATTTAATATACATAGAGACTTGTATACTCTATGGAGAAGATTTGGAAGAAAATTGTGGTCTTTACATGTTGCTTTGTGTCATGCTTTTTGATAATGCTTGGTAAAAAGTTTTTACTGCATAGAGTAATTGTATTTTGTAAAATTGTGAATTTTTAGTCGTGACATGGAATGCTTCTACGTAGGACTTGTGCTGTGTTTTGTAAATGTGATGTAAAAAACGATTTTGGGGGGAAAAAATAGTTTTTACATTTTTTAAAAGGAATAAAAAATGTGTGCATGTTTAATAGAAATACATTTGACTCTTTACAATGATGTTACCTGTGTTAACTCAATATGTTTCCTACACTGAGTTTGTTTGCATAGAGGAATTGTAATTTGTAAAATTGTGAAGCTTCATGTGAAAGCTTTTGCCTTAGTCTTATCATTGCTGTGAGGCAGATGGTTGTACATAGGATCTGTGCTGTGTTTCCTAAATGTGATGTCAAAAACGATTTTGGGGAAATGAATGTTTTTTACATATTTGAGTATATTGTGGCGCAGAGGTTTAAGACGTGACGCATCTAATTACATGTCTCACTTTTTAAATATGGTGCAAAAAGGTACATGTTTGGGCTTTCCTGGGGAGCGTAGGTAGTGAGGCTTGTGTCTAAAAATGCAGTGGACTAGGCTTCATGAAGCATAAAAATAGTTTTTACATTTTTTAAAAGGAATAAAGAATGTGTGCATGTTTAATAGAAATACATTTGACTCTTTAGAATGATGTTAGCTGTGTTAACTCAGTGTAGGAAGCATATTGAGTTTGTTTGCATAGAGGAATTGTATTTTGTAAAATTGTGAAGCTTCATGTGCAAGATTTTGCCTCAGTCTTATCCCTGCTGTGAGGCAGATGGTTGTAAATATGATCTGTGCTGTGTTTCCTAAATGTGATGTCAAAAACGATTTTGGGGAAAATAAATGGATTTTACATTTTTGAGTATAATGTGGCGCAAAGGTTTAAAAAATGACGCATACATGCGTCACTTTTTAAATATGGGGAAAAAAGGTACATGTTTGGGCTTTCCTGGGGAGCCTAGGTGGTGAGGATTGTATCTAAGTGTGCAGTGGACTAGGCTTCATGAAGCATATCCCTGTCTGCCTTCTTAGACACAGGTGTCAATTTGACTCTTTACAATGATGTTAGCTGTGTTTTAAAACAGTGTAGGAAGTTTATTGAGTTTGTTTGCATAGAGGAATTGTATTTTGTAAAATTGTGAAGCTCCATGAGAAATTGTTTGCCTCACTCTTATTCCTGTTGTGAGGCAGGTGCAAGATTTTGCCTCAGTCTTATCCCTGCTGTGAGGCAGATGATTGTAAATAGGATCTGTGCTGTGTTTCCTAAATGTAATGTCAAAAACGATTTTGGGGAAAATAAATGGTTTTTACATTTTTGAATATAATGTGGCACAGAGGTTTAAAAAGTGACGCATCTACCTACATGTGTCATTTTTTAAATATGGGGCAAAAAAAGGTACTTGTTTGGGCTTTCCTGGGGAGCATAGGTGTTGAGGCTTGTGTCTAAGAGTGCAGTGGATTAGGCTTTATGAAGCCTATCTCTGCTGCATTCTTAGACACAGGTGTTTTGAGGCAAAATCTTGCACTTGTCTCACAACAGGAATAAGAGTGAGGCAAACGCTTTCTCATGGAGCTTCACAATTTTACAAAATACAATTCCTCTATTTAAACAAACTCAATATGCTTCCTACACTGATTTAAAACACAGGTAACATCATTGTAAAGAGTCAAATTGACACCTGTCTCTAAGAATGAAGACAGGGATATGCTTCATGAAGCCTAGTCCACTGCACACTTAGATACAATCCTCACCACCTAGGCTCACCAGGAAAACCCAAACATGTACCTTTTTTCCCCATATTTAAAAAGTGACGCATGTATGCGTCATTTTTTAAACCTTTGTGCCACATTATACTCAAAAATGTAAAATACATTTATTTTCCCCAAAATCGTTTTTGATATCAAATTTAGGAAACACAGCACAGATCATATTTACAATCATCTGCCTCACATCAGGGATAAGACTGAGGCAAAATCTTGCACCTGCCTCACAACAGGAATAAGACTGAGGCAAACGCTTTCACATGGAGCTTCACAGTTTTACAAAATACAATTCCTCTATGCAAACAAACTCAATATGATTCCTACACTGATTTAAAACACAGCTAACATCACTGTAAAGAGTCAAATTGACACCTGCGTCTAAGAATGCAGACAGGTATATGCTTCATGAAGCCTAGTCCACTGCACTCTTAGACACAAGCTTCACCAACTACGCTCCCCAGGAAAACCCAAACAAGTACCTTTTTGCTGCATATTTAAAAATTGATGCATGTAGGTAGATGCGTCACTTTTTAAACCTCTGCGCCACATTATAATCAAAAATGTAAAAACCAATCATTTTCTCCAAAATCGTTTTTGACATCACATTTAGGAAACACAGCACAGATCCTATTTACAATCATCTGCCTCACAGCAGGGATAAGACTGAGGCAAAATCTTGCACCTGCCTCACAACAGGAATAAGACGGAGGCAAACGCTTTCTCATGGAGCTTCACAATTTTATAAAATACAATTTTATATAACTATATAACTCAATATTTTCTTGGGAAGCATAGGTGGTGAAGCCTGTGTATAAGAGTGCAGTGGAGTTAGAAATAGGTCTGATCTTCTTTGTAGTTGTGGACAGAGCTGTCTTCCACTATATTTTTCAATACACTCCTCACCTTTTGTGCACCACTGGAGAATCCTCACCTGATCTGAAACCCTGTATTGATCGTTTGCTTTTTCTCATTGCTTTGTTGTTTGGTAATAGTGGTCTATAATGTGGTACTGTTTTTCTTTAACACAGATTGAAATCGTTATTTGAAGAAAAAGCAAAGATGCCCACAAAGGAAAGGACAAAGAAAGAACGCAACCGGGAAAAATCAAAAATAGCAACGGAATTACAGCATTCTTCCACAACAGATACTTCAAAAAACAGGAACAAAGCTCCTGGTAAGACAACTAAGTCTTTTTTACGCAACATATGTACATCCAGAAAAAATAATGGACACCATGTACAAAAAGAAAATGAGAGAGTAAAATTGAAAAGGAAGGAGAGAAATTCAAAGAATCCTAAAACTGGAGCAGGAGAGAATAATATGTATAGGAATAGAAGGCAGAATCAGTTTAGAGACATTCGTAGACGAATGTTTCGCAATAGGGTGGTTTTAAATGTGTTAAAAAACATTAGGAAAGGTAAACAGAGAGCTGCTTTTTATAAGAAAAAGAAAAGTGTAGAGAAGATTGTTGATCAGGCTTTTGAAGTTAAGAAAAAATTATTTATTTTAATAATCAATAGAATTAGGACACTTAACAAGACAATTGATGTTTTCAAATCAAACAGTAGATGGAAAAGAGTAATTAATCGGACTCATTTTTGTAAAGTTTTTTCTGGAGAATGGATGCACAGTTCAAGTTGTGAGCCATTTTTTAATGAGGAGAGTTACTTCCAGGAGAATGATTTAGTGCATGCAGTTGACACCAGTGGTCGAGCGTATGAAGTGAAAGACGGTTGTCCGATTGAAAAAGAGAAACTTGTGCCTAGAGAACCAGAAGAGGTGTTATCTGATGGAGTTTTAGGGAGACGTACTAAGGGTCCAGTGTACACTTGGAAGTGTAGTAGTATTTGTAGTGTGCGACAGGAATCAATTGATTTGTTTTGTAATTTCTTACGTACATATAGTAAGAAAAGTCTAAAGCAGAAAATGAAGTTGTTGCAAGACTTAGATCCTTGCAGAGTGAGAGGAATCACAGGTTTGCAAGGCCATTCACTGGTTTGTCTTTCTAGAAAAGTCTGTCAGAGTGTTTTTCATCATTTTAGGATGTTAGCAGTGCATCATACCAAAATGAGGAAATTAGTGAGAATGTTGTATTATGCAAAAAGTCCAGTACTTAAGCTTAAACAATTAAACAGTGCTCTTTTGCATGGAACAGAATTAGATGTGAAGAAGATTTGTGAAGAAATTGAGATTTGTTATTTTCATGAGCAAGAAGACAGTGTAGAAATTGAGACAGCAATTCAATGTAATGTGGAAGACAATGTACAGATTTTAAATACAGAAAAGTTTGAGAAGGAAATTACCAGGTTTAAGGTGAAATCAAGTGAAAGGCCGAATTTTACTGGTGTGTGTTGTCGACGGACTCATTATAAGATTCAGACTAGGTTAGTTGATTTATATGCAAAAAGTGAAAAGATGGATAATTATGAGTGGAAAGATTTAGCAACTTATTTGTGGGTGGAGACTTCTTTTGATTTGAGTTCTGATCAGCGTATTTGTAAATATTGTTATGACAAATTAAATCAAAACAGAATGCCTGCTAGAGCTGTTCATAATAATCTGGAGTTGATAGACATTCCCCGTGAATTGATAGATTTAAATACATATGAGTCTATTTTGATTCAATGTGTCCATCCTTTTCAGGCAATTGTTTGCATGGAGCCTAAGATAGGGAAATTGCCTCCTACAGATTTGCAGAGAGGATTAAAGGGAAGAGTTGTTTATTTGCCCCTAGATTTGAAAATAAATATTGATACAATTGGTATAGAAAAAGTAGAAGAGGAACCTTTAGTTATTCTAGTTAATGGGGTTCCAACAAAGAGTAAAAAAATCTGGCAAGATTTAGTGGATGTTAGGAAAGTCAAAAAGGCAACGTTGTATTTAGTCAAAAACAATGAGTACTACAAAGATGTATGTGTTGCAGCAGAGGAAACAGCTGAAGATGAAGACAGTGATTGTTCAGCTGGCCAAATTGAAAAAGTTGATGTGTCTAGAAGTGAAGAAATATATGAACATTATACTGTTCATCCTTTACATTCCAAAGAAGTAATGGGGAATGCAGTTGACTTGTTTCAAATGAAAACAGCAAAAGGAAGTCCCATTAGTGTATGGGAAGAAAGTTTGGAAGCTCGTTAATTTCCACAGCTATTTCCAACAGGTCGAGGTAGACGATATGACGATCGACCACTTCAAATTCCTGCATCTGAATATCGAACTGTAAGATTATATGCTGAAGATGCAAGGTTTCGTCAATGCATTCCCTATTTGTTTCATCTACTGTATGAAAGTGACTTGTCTGGGCTTTCTTATGCAGTAAACCATATTCTGAAAAGTGGAGCACATCTACAAAATGTTTCGGCGAGGGACTTTATGCAGAAAGTGAATCTTCAAGATAATATTTTAGAATCTCATCTAATCAATCTCATGGCATGTCAGCGTGGTACAAATGAGTATTGGTACCGTCGCCATGGGGAATTGAAATGTATGCTAAGAAACTTAGGAACTCCTACATGGTTCCTCACTCTTAGCTGTGCCGAGTATGAATGGGAGGACTTACTTCAATTTCTACGAGAGGCCAATGCTAATATACAAAATATAGAATTCAAAACACCTGGAGAACTGTGCTCTTTGGATCCAGTGAATGTATGCAGATATTTTAATCATAGATTTGAAGCTATGATGTCTTTTATTACCAACAAAAAGAATCCTCCCCTTGGAGAGGTTCTGGATTTCTTTTGGAGAAAGGAGCATCAAGCGAGAGGTGCTCCTCATATACATATGTTGTTGTGGATTAAAGATGCACCCGAATTTGGAACAGATTCGGATGACACAGTGATGAGTTTCATTGAAGAGTATTCAACATGTGCTGTTCCGAAAACTACAGAAGAAAACAGTTTAAGGCAACAAGTTTTACGCTTTCAGTCCCATCGTTGTGGAAAGTACTATCGTCGAAAATTCAGAAACAAGGACAAGTTCTACACAAAATGTCGGTTCAGCTTTCCACGACCAGTGATTTCTAAAGGAAGAGTAAATAATTTGATGTCTTCTCTGCGACATACTGTGACGAGGAAATCACCAAAAAATACATACAATTTAAAAAGAGACGAAGAGTCTAAGTACATCAACGACTACAACCCAGTGATTTTGTCCATGTGGAATGCTAACATGGATATTCAATTCGTTGCTGACAACTCTATTGCTGTGGCTCGATATGTGACGTCTTACATCACAAAAAAAGAAAAGACAGAACTAAAGGAAATGTGGGAGGACATTTCACATGAAAAGAGTCTAAGCAAGAAATTATACAGTTACAGTCTGAAGATGTTGTCGCATCGAGAAATTGGAGCGTATGAATGTTCTGATCGATTGTCGTCAGCAAGTCTCTATGCCAAATCTAGAACCATCATTTGGGTGAGTCTAGGTCTTGCTGCAACACGAAATCGAGTTTTGAAATCTGTACAAGAGATAGAGTATTTGGCGGAGAAAGAACCAGAAAGTACAGATATTTTGAAGACAAACATGTTGGATACATACTATCCAAATAGAAGTCATCACCTTGAGAACGCTTGTCTCTATGAAGTTCTGCAGAGATATATTTATAAGAGGAACATCAGAGAAGATATCAATAATGGAATATATGGAGTCATTGGATGTGAATAGTGTCTAGTGAAACAGAAAAAAGGTCATTTGATTAATCATCGCAAATTGAGTTGTGATAATCCAGATAAAAGAGAATTTTATTATTTGGCTCTTTTGCAACTGTTTAAACCATGGCGTGAAGAAGAGGAACTTCTTGGAGATTTTCTCTGTTATGAAGACTCCTTTAATGCAACGAAGGATACCATAGAATGTCCTGTTTTTCCAAATTATCTGCAAATGTTGAATGAAGAAATAGAGCAAGAAGCCACAATTGCTGCAGAGATTGCGAGAGACAGTTCTCAAGGCAGTCAGAGTTCTGCTTCATTGAGTCAGGATCCACTAGGAGGACCAATTATCCAAAATGAAGCTGCTACTGCCATGGATGAGGTGGAAAGAGTTATGGAACAAGGTCAAGATGATGAAGTTAACTTAGAAGATTTGGTGAAACAACTAAACCTTGAGCAGAAACAGATATATGACGAAGTCACAGAACAGATTGAACATGGATTCAGTCATGAGAAAAAAGAATGCTCATGTACATCATTTAAGCCTGTCCAACTGTACGTGAGTGGAGAAGCGGGAACTGGAAAAAGTTTTCTGATTAAAGCCATTGCAACTTATCTGCAGAAAAGGACTGAATCACCGCTGTCTTGTGTTGTTACTGCTCCAACTGGGCTGGCAGCACATAACATTAAAGGGATTACTTTACATCGTTTACTGATGCTGCCAGTGGAGCATGATAACAAATTGGAGTATCACAAGCTATCAGGAGATGCGTGTTCCGAAGTTTCGAGAGTCCTGAAGAAAATGAAACTTCTTATCATTGATGAAGTAAGCATGGTGTCAAATATCATGCTTGCTTTTGTGCATTTGAGAATGCAAGAAATTCTTAGAACAGACTATGATGTCTTATTTGGTGGAAAACATATTATTGTTTTTGGAGATCTTCTGCAGTTGACTCCAGTGAAAGGACAACCTGTGTTCAAAATGCTCACACATGAAGATACCAGGAAGTGCTTAGGGAGCATCGGAAATGTTAATATATGGTTAAACTTTAAATATGCAGAACTGCTTCAAAATATGCGGCAGGCAAATGATGAAGATTATAAAAATATTCTACAAGATGTAAGGATCGGAAAAGTAAGTCAGCAAGGGAAAGAAGCTTTACATGCACGATTAATTTCAAATTTGTACCCAAATGAAAACATTCTTCCAGAGAACATATTTAAGAAAATTAACGAGAAGAAATCTGGCATATGTTTGTTGCCAACTCTGAAAGAATGTTCCATGTTCAACAACAAAATGTTACAGTTAGAAAATGAAGAGATAGTGAAACTGGAAGCTATTGATAAAATAGAGCATATGGGAGCAACAATTATTTTGTCTGAAAATTTGAAATCAAAATTGGATTCACTAGAGAAGACTATATCTAAAACTGCTGGTTTTGAAAAGACTCTGAATGTGTGTTTGAATTGTCGTGTCATTTTAAGAAGGAATTTAAATGTTGAAAGAGGTCTAGTAAATGGAACAATGGGTTATGTTGTTGGTTTTCTGAATTACAAAAATAGAGATGGAATTGAAATTTTAAAAATTAAATTTGATGACATTGATGAAATAGAACAAATTTGTCGTTGTTCAGCTAGATTTTTGCTCGTGAAAGACTTATATGTTCGCCGAAAATAGTTTCCTATTTGTTTGGCATATGCAGTGACAATTCATAAGTCTCAAGGTTTAAGTGTAGATAGCGCTTTGGTGAACATTGGAAGTTCTGTGTTTAAAGAGGGTATGGCATATGTGGCATTATCACGAGTCAGAACTTTAGCAGGATTGTACTTGATTGAGTGTGATGAAACAAAGATTTGTGCAGATTTAGATTGTGTAAAAGAATACAATAGGTTAAGAAGAGAGTATGCTCCACATTTGCCTCAATATCCTCTGATTGAAAAACGTGTGGTAGGCCGAAAAAGAAGAAATGAGAGTAATTGCAGTGAGGTATCAGCAAAAAGGCATAAAGTAGATAAAAGTGTAATTGTAAAGAGAAACAAAAAGGATTCTGTTGAAGATGTTGTTGGAAAACAGTTCTGGTGTCAACTGCTATGCTAATGTAGTAGTTAATGTTGTTTTTTTTCTTCAAAATTTACAAAGAGAGATTGTTGAAAATCGGGAACAAACATTGTGCTGTTTATCGAATTCTGTGTTAGAGAAATGTAGTAGTGATAGAGCTAAAATAGAAAGTGTTTCAGAAATTAGAAATCTTCTAGATATATGTTCAGGTCAAAATCAATTTTCACAGAATATTCAGCAGGATTGTCAGGAATTTTTAATGTATATGTTTGATGTATTACAAGATGAAGGAGTAGATATAAAAAATCTATTTGGCCTTTCTTATCAATGGCAACATGACTGTGATAACTGTGTGTTGTAATCTTTCTTTCCTTCTCTCTCTCCCCGTCCACCCCTCTCCTCCCCGGCCTCTTGGTATGAACCACCCCACATCCTGGAGTGTGGGTTAGAATGTTGAGATGAGCTGCTGCCGCCAAGCTGGAAGCACCTGTTACCTATGACAGAATAAAGTTGTACTTGGAAACCCTTAAATGTAGTGGTTCTTTACTACATTTCTTGGCGACGAGGACGAGGAGCTGAGCCAGGGTCGGCTGGGTGCTTTCCTCCCTGGAAAAGTTGATGCTTGTGCGGAATTTTGTACATAGATGAAGTACTCACCAGTTGATTAGCGGATCACAGGACAACGGACAAACCGGTAACCCAGGCTGTGTCATCGAGGTGTTCCCGTGGGGGGACGTGAAATTTCTCGACTAAGTAAGGAAAAGGAAGTCGGGTGTGAAGCCTCGGTGAAGGCGAGAGGGTACCGTGTGGAGCAAACCGGTAACCCAGGCTGTGTCATCGAGGTGTTCCCGTGGGGGGACGTGAAATTTCTCGACTAAGTAAAGAAAAGGAAGTCGGGTGTGAAGCCTCGGTGAATGTGAGAGGGTGCCGTGTGGAGCAGAGGAACGTTCCTTCCTCAATTGCGGTCTGACATAGTCTGTGGATCTGGTAACCAGAGCTCCCTGGGAGCGTTCCGTGGAGGATTAAGCAGCATAGCGGGAACCAGCGCAAGAAGAGTCGGGACAGCTGGTTGTGAAGTGACGGTGAAGGAATGGTCAGGCAGCGAAACACGGATTTCCCACAACAGTGAAAGCTGACTCTGGAGAGAATGGAACAGTGCTCTGGCGTTAAGGAACCGCAAGGTTGACTACAGGAAGTTCCTGTTCTGCAAGCGAGAAATAGACGAAGGACTCCGCCGCCCAGAGGTGAAGGCGCAGGGAATCAAGACCGGTCTGCACCTGAGGGATTCGTACCAGGCCAAGAGGTGAGCCGTGGAAGCTGTGGGAGCAGAAAGGGTGCAGAGCAAGGAAATAGTCGCATTGCTATTTCTGTGAAGCGGATTTATCTGAGGCGGAGCGTGCGACGCACGAGAGAAGGGTGAGTGTCAGCAGTGGAAACACTGGGAGGAGTGTACAACGGAATCCAGCGTGAAGTGATTAGTGAAAGGAGTTGGTGACAGCGTGTGATAGGTGTGAGGACACACCCGAGGTATTGGGGTTTAGCGAACCTTAATTCCTGTGAGAGAAATTTAACAGCGGCAACTGATTGAGCCGTTTGAAATATTTGAGAGGATCAGTGAGGGTGTGTAACACCTCTGGCCCAGCGGAAAATAGAACTGAAAAGGTGTATTGAAGCAGTGTGAGGAGATCCAAGAGGAACAGAGTGATATCCAAGTGGAACAGAGTGAACAGAGGGTGCAGTGAACACTAGTTCCCGTGAGTCTAAACTAACTGAGGCAGCATATTGAGTCATTGGTGATATCTGTGAGGCAACGCATTGAAACTGTGTGAGGATATCTCGGTGGAGCAGGGAGTGCTAGGTGATATATTAAGTGACCAGGTAGAAATATCAATATAGGACTAGCTACGTTGTATTTAGTGGAACTCAGAAGGTATATCTGCGGGCAAACCCTTAGGTTTGGACATGAAGCCCTCACACACCAACCTAGTTGGTGTCATGCTTCATCATCGGGCCCACCACAGTGACACCGAATGTGTCCCGGGTGTGCTGCGACTCCAGATTACTGAGGAGCTGGTATTCTTGCTGAGTGTGCAGTGCTAGTGAGAATGAGAGTGAAAGGTTAAAAGCTATACAGGTGGTCCCAGTTCCCGAGGGTAAGAGGTAAATTTAATACCTGGGCCCCTGTTAGCAAGATAAAAAGGCTGTGGACGATGTGGAGTGTATTAAGAGCTCCTACGTCCTTGTGGTCTACATGTTTCAGCCAGGCCTTTTGATTAAAACTGGCTTTCCTCAGGACCAATGAGTATGTGTGAGTGATGGTAAACTATATTAAGTGATAGTGTGTGGTAAAAAAGTGTTGCACTCGCTAAGGTGCCGTACGTGTAAGAGGGGGATTCCCTCTACTTTACTGTACATAAAACACAAAGACAATACAGACATACAAGGAGAACCAATGAGAATGGTATATACCAAAACACAACATATGGCCGACTTCTAGTGTGCGTGAGCGACCTAGAGCGGCAAAGAACTTGGCCATGAGTGGTTGCCATGGCTAAGGTGAACTATGGCGGTAAAATATTAAACGCGGTGGCAGTGGTGGGCTACACAGCGAAACAAGCATAGCGTGAGGTACAGGTAAGTATGGTACATAATTCCTCACACTTGCTACTTGCTGTTAAAGCCTCATGGGTCACTTGGCAGGGAGGGAGAGGAGACCCTAAACGTTGTAAAAGGTCATAGTTAGGATGGTACCTGTGGGGAGAAAATGCTGCTTACCCAGAGCGTCGTGTAGAGATCACTCGTTTACTCACGGTATTTCCGATCAGCGTGCTCCTGCGACCTATCGTCCTGCTCCAGTGTCCCGAGTGAACTGTGCATGGATCAGGTAAGGGCTTAAGTAGCCGGTTCAATAGGTATCACCTGGAGAGGGGAGAGGGTGCGGTCGCGCTGGCTAGTAGTGCGCATGTGCTGGTAGCTAGCGCTGAGCATGCGCGATGGGCGGTTGTAGCGCATGCGCGATGGGAGGCGTTGGCACTATTCATTCGCGCATGCGCCTCGGTACCCGGAGTGGTACAGCATTGATATTAACATGTGCACTCTAGTGCGTGCGCCATGGGGGGGAATTAAAAAGGCCCGTGAGGGACCAGTGAAGTTAAAAAAGCAACAATAGCGAATGGAGGCGTCTGGGCAAACAGGGCAACTACAGAGTAGGGACAGACCACGAGTCTGAGCGCAGACAGGGATACAGACCACTTACATAGAAGCGTTTTATCTCGCTAGAGCATTCCACGGGATAGAATCATTGAGCCCCTCTATATGGGTAGAAAGGCGATAAATCCAGCGTTGCTCTTTAGAGAGCAGAGTTTTCTCATCGCAACACGAAGGTGCGAATTGTTCGATGACTGTCCAGGTGAAGTCGTTAGGGGTGTGATTTTGCACGATGAAGTGTTGGGTTAGCTTGCTGATATTTTTGCCACAGCGCATTGTGCTCCTGTGCTCGGTCATCCTGGTTCTGACTTTTCTGGTAGTCATACCGATGTATCTCAGACCGCAGCGACAGGTGATTAGGTATATTAGGTTAGACGAGTTACAATTAGTAAATTGCCTTTGTGTCCAGGTTTTACCAATTTCAAGTGTCAATGTTTTGGAAGGGGTAGTTAGGTGGCAGACGCTGCAATTGTAACACGGTTGGTGGCCTGTTAGTTCTGGTAGACCCCATGTATTCAAAATTGTCTGGCCTGTTAGTTGTGTCTTTCTGGGTCTCGTGGAAACCAGCTGGTCCCTCAGATTTTGTGCTCTCTTGTATGCGAACCGGGGGGGATCCCAGTTCCTTGTGCCCGAATTGATGATCTTCCAATTTTTGCGAATTATGCTGGAGACCTGGTTTGAGGCGGTATTGTAGGTGGTGACGCATGTCATCAAGGGAGTTTCTGGTGGTTTGACAACAGTTTCAAGGAGGGCCTCCCTGTTCTGGTTGCGTGCTCGCTTGCAGGATTTTGAAATGATTCTAGTTGGGTAACCACGGTCTTCCAACTTGTGGACCAAGGCTTTGGACTGGTGTTTGAAGTCATGGAGGTTGCTGCAGTTCCGGCGTATGCGCAGGAACTGCCCAAATGGCAGATTCTCCCTCAAGGGTCTGGGGTGGAAACTGTCAAAGCGTAACAAGGAGTTCCTCGATGTTGGTTTGTAATGAGTGGTCGTTGTCAAACCCCCTTGATCAGCTCTTATGTTGAGGTCTAGGAATGCTAGTTCCGTAGGGCTGCTAGTGCAGGTGAACTTGAGGAATGGATCATGACTTCAAACACCAGTCCAAAGCCTTGGTCCACAAGTTGGAAGACCGTGGTTACCCAACTAGAATCATTTCAAAATCCTGCAAGCGAGCACGCAACCAGAACAGGGAGGCCCTCCTTGAAACTGTTGTCAAACCACCAGAAACTCCCTTGATGACATGCGTCACCACCTACAATACCGCCTCAAACCAGGTCTCCAGCATAATTCGCAAAAATTGGAAGATCATCAATTCGGGCACAAGGAACTGGGATCCCCCCCGGTTCGCATACAAGAGAGCACAAAATCTGAGGGACCAGCTGGTTTCCACGAGACCCAGAAAGACACAACTAACAGGCCAGACAATTTTGAATACATGGGGTCTACCAGAACTAACAGGCCACCAACCGTGTTACAATTGCAGCGTCTGCCACCTAACTACCCCTTCCAAAACATTGACACTTGAAATTGGTAAAACCTGGACACAAAGGCAATTTACTAATTGTAACTCGTCTAACCTAATATACCTAATCACCTGTCGCTGCGGTCTGAGATACATCGGTATGACTACCAGAAAAGTCAGAACCAGGATGACCGAGCACAGGAGCACAATGCGCTGTGGCAAAAATATCAGCAAGCTAACCCAACACTTCATCGTGCAAAATCACACCCCTAACGACTTCACCTGGACAGTCATCGAACAATTCGCACCTTCGTGTTGCGATGAGAAAACTCTGCTCTCTAAAGAGCAACGCTGGATTTATCGCCTTTCTACCCATATAGAGGGGCTCAATGATTCTATCCCGTGGAATGCTCTAGCGAGATAAAACGCTTCTATGTAAGTGGTCTGTATCCCTGTCTGCGCTCAGACTCGTGGTCTGTCCCTACTCTGTAGTTGCCCTGTTTGCCCAGACGCCTCCATTCGCTATTGTTGCTTTTTTAACTTCACTGGTCCCTCACGGGCCTTTTTAATTCCCCCCCATGGCGCACGCACTAGAGTGCACATGTTAATATCAATGCTGTACCACTCCGGGTACCGAGGCGCATGCGCGAATGAATAGTGCCAACGCCTCCCATCGCGCATGCGCTACAACCGCCCATCGCGCATGCGCAGCGCTAGCTACCAGCACATGCGCACTACTAGCCAGCGCGACCGCACCCTCTCCCCTCTCCAGGTGATACCTATTGAACCGGCTACTTAAGCCCTTACCTGATCCATGCACAGTTCACTCGGGACACTGGAGCAGGACGATAGGTCGCAGGAGCACGCTGATCGGAAATACCGTGAGTAAACGAGTGATCTCTACACGACGCTCTGGGTAAGCAGCATTTTCTCCCCACAGGTACCATCCTAACTATGACCTTTTACAATGTTTAGGGTCTCCTCTCCCTCCCTGCCAAGTGACCCATGAGGCTTTAACAGCAAGTAGCAAGTGTGAGGAATTATGTACCATACTTACCTGTACCTCACGCTATGCTTGTTTCGCTGTGTAGCCCACCACTGCCACCGCGTTTAATATTTTACCGCCATAGTTCACCTTAGCCATGGCAACCACTCATGGCCAAGTTCTTTGCCGCTCTAGGTCGCTCACGCACACTAGAAGTCAGCCATATGTTGTGTTTTGGTATATACCATTCTCATTGGTTCTCCTTGTATGTCTGTATTGTCTTTGTGTTTTATGTACAGTAAAGTAGAGGGAATCCCCCTCTTACACGTACGGCACCTTAGCGAGTGCAACACTTTTTTACCACACACTGTCACTTAATATAGTTTACCATCACTCACACATACTCATTGGTCCTGAGGAAAGCCAGTTTTAATCAAAAGGCCTGGCTGAAACATGTAGACCACAAGGACGTAGGAGCTCTTAATACACTCCACATCGTCCACAGCCTTTTTATCTTGCTAACAGGGGCCCAGGTATTAAATTTACCTCTTACCCTCGGGAACTGGGACCACCTGTATAGCTTTTAACCTTTCACTCTCATTCTCACTAGCACTGCACACTCAGCAAGAATACCAGCTCCTCAGTAATCTGGAGTCGCAGCACACCCGGGACACATTCGGTGTCACTGTGGTGGGCCCGATGATGAAGCATGACACCAACTAGGTTGGTGTGTGAGGGCTTCATGTCCAAACCTAAGGGTTTGCCCGCAGATATACCTTCTGAGTTCCACTAAATACAACGTAGCTAGTCCTATATTGATATTTCTACATATAACCAGGGGACCCGGACTGGCTTACCTAGTCCTCTCTCTCCCTTTTGATTTGCTGATATTAAGTGACCACCCATCAGTGGTAGCACCCCATTAGAGTTCAGACGCAGGATCCCTGTCTCTATATCCTAGTGCATATGCAGCAGGGTAAACCTGTCAAGGAGTAGGAATTGAATTTCGGGGGTCGTGCAGGGCACCCAGCTTCCGACCAGTCCTCAGTTGTTAAAGGTGCATTGGCTCCATTCTAAGGTGTGTGTGTTATTCAAAGTCGAATGCCTGACGGGGCAGTTTGGAGCGAAGGGGGAGAGTGTAAAGACTACGACAATGTGTGGAGGCGATCGCCATAAGGACAGGCGGTTGATTTATTAAGGCACCAGGATTCAGATTGGGCAACGATAATTTAGGAAAATCCTCTAAGGAACGTGGGGTCTGCAGGGGGTAAGCGTGAGAAGTACCCAGCACCCTGTGAGTATCTCATAGCGCTGCAGTGAGAAAATACAGTCACGTCCTTTTTCATTCTTCAAGCCCTTGTTCAATAAGCACACAGGCAAAACAGTCTAGTATTTGCCATCAATATTCACCCTTTGGAGTTTAGCAGCACGTAACCAGACCTTCCTATTTCAGAATCCAGTCAGAGTTTATCAGTTCCGTGCCATTTGGGCACTGTAGTGCAGTATTTGTGGTGAGGTGGCACATTCCGGGGAAGAGAAGAGGTATTGCAGCACACTCAACATGGAGTGGGGTCGAAAGTACAATCTCTCTCCACCTGAGCCGTTCATGGAGGAGGTAGATAAAAACATTGCAGAGTGGAGGGAGTGGAAAGTGTATTTTGAAAACTATGTGTCCGTTTTGGAAGAAGAAGTAGCATCCTTGTCACCGGAAGCTAAAGCGGAAATTCTACTCCACAGCTTAGGTAAGGGTGGAAGGAAAATGTTTCACAACATGGAGAAAGTTTTCATGTCAGGCACTGACAGAAACATGTATGAAAATATTCTGAACGTGTGGGATGAATATTATATACTAGCCACCAGTGGTATAGCACATATGGATGAAGGTTTCAAGGAAAGAAAGGAGGGCAAAGAGGATATCAGTGCCAGCATGGTAGCTCTGAGATGCACTGGTTTAATAGAAGAAGTTGAGATGGAAATGATTACTGACACTGGTTCGAGATATAGTATGGTGAGCAAAAAAGATTGGGACAGAAAATTTGCAAAAAAATATGGCAGTGAACTTAAAGAGACCAACACAGTCCTGAAAACATATGCAGGGGAGGAAATGCAGATTATAGGTTATAAAGTCATGGATGTAGTTTATAAAGAAAACAATACGAGGAGTACTATATACATAACGAGAGGTAGTATCAACACACTAGGGTGGAGAGATCAACAGATGTTGAGGATTTCATGGGAAAGAAGAATAAAAGGACACAAAAATGAGATGGCAGAGTATCAAAGCAAACAAAATACCAGAGGAGAAACTGTTGACGTTCGCATGCAACCACCTAATATCACGGCAGTATTTGAAAAAACGGCAAAGGAAAAGAAGTGGGAGAGTGAAGCTAGTAGGGATGAACACAACAAGAAAAAAAACACATATCAAAGCCAGGTGGAGGAAAGAGAAATACGTAAGAAACCAGACAGAATGGACAGTAGTAAACAAAAAATGAGGATGGCTGGAAATTTGGGAAGACTGGTGGTGAGTGTAGATACCACAACCAATGAACGGAGATGGCAGATGAATAAAACCGACCAGTCCGTTTGCAAAGTGATGCAGCACAGAATGAAGATGGATGAGTTCCAAACCAAGTGGTCAGAGGAGCTTAAGAACAATAGTGAGCTAGAAAGAGTGAGAGATGCGAGATACATCAAGCCTAAAGGAGAAATAAAAAATGAATACATACAAGGGATCGAGTATGGAGTGATGGAAAGGAAGTGCAACATAAAGCCGATAGACCTAGAAGGATCCCCACTAGAAGTTAAGGAAGGGAAGAGGGGTCCAGTATATGGTATGTGGAAGAAGCCGAAGAGCAAGGGCTCAGAAGACACGTTTGATTTCATGTATGGCAAACCCAAGAGGGAACAGCAGGACACACTCAAGCCTGAGGAGAATCATGCAAATGATCGGGGGTCGTCTAAAACGAAACGCGACAAAGATGGCAATTATAGTCATGACCAAGGAAGTGGGAGCAGAAGGAGGCCCAGTCCCGGTATCGATAAGTACATGGAAAGGGAGGTTTGGTTTCATCAGTGGTAGCCTCAGGGGTGCGTCCTGGCACAATCTACTGCCCAGAGAAAAGGATTGTACAGCCATGCTAAATCTTCGGGCAAGGGAGGGGAATTCCAGCAGTAGGAGTTCGGAATCCCAGAGAGAAATAGACGGAGTAGTAAGCTTGGACATGGGAGAGCTAAATGGAAAAGGTTATGATGCCTTGATTTCACCAACATGGGAAGGCCCGTAGTGTTACATAATGCACACATGGATTAGCTTCTTCCATTGTCATGAGTGACACTCCCTGTTGGTCCCAGACTGTTCCGGTTGCCTAATGTTTGACAAAGTAACCGTATAGCCTTCTTACTCCTGTCCTGAGTTTTTAAAGGCACCAGACTTATTACAGTTGTTTAACGTTGGTAATGCAACCCCGTAACTATTTCAAATTCATATTACAGTTACAGTTGATTAACATAGGAAATGCAATCTGTTAACGCTTCCCTTCCCTTGAGCAATGTTTTATAGAGTATTACCATATCTCTGCAAACGTATATCAGAGCAGGGACCCCCACCCCATTGATACAGCATGTGCCTTGGGAACACACCTATATTTTCTCTCCATCCCCGCCTTCCCTGTGTACCCTCCCCTCGCCCATCCTCTCTCTATCTTTTCTATAGGAGGGAGGTGTGTTGTAATCTTTCTTTCCTTCTCTCTCTCCCCGTCCACCCCTCTCCTCCCCGGCCTCTTGGTATGAACCACCCCACATCCTGGAGTGTGGGTTAGAATGTTGAGATGAGCTGCTGCCGCCAAGCTGGAAGCACCTGTTACCTATGACAGAATAAAGTTGTACTTGGAAACCCTTAAATGTAGTGGTTCTTTACTACACTGTGCTTCATCAAGTACTACTAGAATAGACTCTGAAAGATTTATATATTTAACTTTATCAGACTGCAAATCAGTGTCTTTCAATAATCTAGTTAAAGCAGCGGATCACAATATGGTGTGTACCCAATGTAAGTCTGCAATGCTGTCCACATTATTTCTACAAAATTATGGTTACTATGTTATTTTAATGTTCCAACGATGTAGACCTGATGGAACTAAATTGACAACTTCTATTAAAAATGTTGTGGCTTCTCAGTTATCGATATCAGGAAGAACCTTTGCAACTGTAGCTATTATTTTTCATGACGGTCCTTCTACAACATCAGGGCATTACACATGCTACTTAAAAACTTCTAAAGGTTGGACCCAATGTAACGACAATAATTTGACTTTCAAACAACGTTTGCCTTTTGGCTTTATAAATTCATACCTAGTGTTTTTAAAGCCAAAATTTAGGTAAAGGTAATTGGCCTATGAAGACGGGAGGAGTACTCATATATACTCATACATCTGACACTATTTGGCCAAATGGAAAGGTGCAAGAATGAGTAAAGAGTCATGACTGAAAAAAAGGAGTATATTAAATTTTTGAAAATATTTCAGATGTTCTTGGAGCTTTTCTTGTAGAAAGTCGATGAAATGGATTTCTAAGTGAACAGCAAAATACTATGTAACGAGAAAAGGACCTCCATGATATACTATTTGGCCTCAAGGAAAAGTAAGTCAATCAAAGATTAGCGTACATTTGTTGTTTGTCAGTATGTAAGGGTTTTTTTAAAACACAATCTTTCCCGCTGTCATATGATGAGTAATTTGAACTCACTGCTTTAAGTGAAATTCAATATATTCTGAGAACAGCAAAAATAAACTATGTAACATGTTGTAGAAATTATTCTATAGTTTGGATTATGTAAATTAAATTGTATTCCCATTCTCTGACATCCACTCTCCCTCGCTTATCTTTGTTTGCTTCTTACTTTTGACCTCTTCTCTCTATTTTTCGTTCACTACTTCTCTGTACTCAGTGCCTCACTCTACTTGTATTATTTTCACTTGTGTTTATCTACCTTCTATCACTTCTTTTACAACAACTTCACTGCTCCTCTCTCGTCGTTCTTCATCCCATTTCTTTTACTCTGGTTCCGTTACTATCCATCATTTCCTTTTTTTCATTGTCCTTCTCTTTACTTTCATCACCAAATTATTTTTTCTCAGTAGCACTGTTTTAGTCGTGTTCTCCTCTCTTTCCTTTTTTTTACTCACTTACTTTTTTTCTTTTCTCACTCATTGTACTCCACCTCACTCTGTTTTTCTCTTAGTGTGTCTACCTTATAACTTCCTTAGTCCATTTCCTTCAATTGTTGTATATTATTCTGTCTCCCTTCATCCTTTCACTCTATGACTGTTCTTCACTTACTCTCAGTTATCTTCTATTCCTCATTCTTCTAAATGCATCATTAATTAGACTGTTTTCTGTTTCAGTCATTATCTTTTTACTTACTTGTGTTTCCTGATTTAGTTTTGCTAACTCACATTGTTTTAGTATCTTTCTTACTTTCAGTTCATTTCTCTGTACTTCTCTCTCTTTTTCTTAGTGAATCTATATGCCTTACTCATTGTAATTTGCTCTCCTTCTATTTCTTTTTCCCCTTTTTTGTCCTTCTAACTCAGTTTATTTCCCTTTCTGTGTTCTTCACTCACTAAATTTCTAAATAGAGTGTTATGATATTTTTAGCTCTTCATTGGTATATTTTAATTTAAAATACATATTTTACTAATTATAACTTATATATTTTGTTCTCTCTTTCACAGATACCAACTGTAGTAAAAAAAATTAAAGTTACATTTATTATATGGTAAGTATGACTAAAAAAATGTAGTTTGTTATCACCCTTTGCTTTAAGGTCACTAACATTTTCTCAATCTACCTCACTCCTGTGTTTTTACTCTGCTTCTCTCACTTATTTTTATTCTCCATGTTTACTCCCCTTCCATGATTTACCCTCTCATATTCAACTTCTTTTGATCCCTATTCTTTACTTCACTTACCCTCTGTTCCCTTCCTTTGCTTATTTACTCATTCTCTTTTTCTTAATTATTTACCTTACTACTACATATATACCTCACCCCTCTCCCAACACATACACACACCTGTAACATACACCCCACACACACACCACACCTACACATCATACACACAAACAAAACCTCCCACACACACTCCTCAAAAACACACACACATTCCATACACACATACATTGAACACATATACACCCCACACTCATACACTTCTCACACATATTTCACACACCCTCATCTCTACCCACACCAAAACACTCCACACAACCACACCCACAGACACACCTTACACACCCACACTCCGACCTACACCCACTAACTCCCTGTAAGTCACACACACTGCATTACTTATCTTTTTTTGCTGTTGTACTCAAGCCCATTCAGGTACTGTTCCTTTTACTCTCTTTGTCCTCTCTCTTTGTCACTCACCATGTGTTATCCTAATTCAATATTTCTCCCTCTATCACCCCTCTTTACTTTTACTATGGGTAGCGCACCGGGGAGCGTAACAAGGGGAAAACAAAGAGAAACAGTAAAATAATATTTTAGAGTGCTTTGAGGTAGGGTAGCTGTTGTGTTGTGTGGATGATTTACTTACTGCACTCCTTCCACTCCTTTTCTCAGTACCTCTGTTCTCACAGTTCTTCATTCCCGTTCACTCAGTCCGTCTATCTTACTGTAATTGTCTCTGTCTCTTCACTCTTTCACTACTTGTTCATTATGCTTTCTCCCTGAAGTTCAAGCACATTACGTTATTTACATTTCTTTGCTGCTTCAATTATTCCCTTTTTGGTACTTCTTCTTTTCTTCTTTTAGTTTTTTTCTCTGTCAATCCACATGTTTTAACTTTATTCAATGTTATCCATCTTATTTCATCCCTCTTTATTTATGCACACTACTTTTTTCTCTCTCTCCTTTACCAGTGTTATTTAAATCTGGTTCCGTTATTACCTTTTATTTGTACATCATTTTTTCTCTTTCCTTTTAGTCTTTACAGACACTCACATTCTTCATGTGCCTCAGCTTTAGTATTCTTCTTCTCTCTTTCTTTGTTTCACAGCCTTATATTTTTTACATTTTCTCTCTTACACTTTGTTATATCTTTTACACTGTTTTACTATGTATTACACAGTACATCTGTGTTGCTCTCTCTTGCTGTCTGTCTCTTAACATTACTCTCTCTTTCTCTTTCTCTTTCTCTTATGCTCTCCTTCTCTTGTTTTTTTTTGTGTTTTTTTTTGTGTTGCGCTAACGGGGCGCTCACCGGTGCGCATACCGGGAAGCGCACCCATGAGAAAAATGAAGTGAAGAGTGCTAAAAATGTTAGTAATTTTTTTTAAAATGGGAGGTAGTTCTGAAAAGAACTTTTTTTAATGTTTTTGTTGTTTTATATATTTTTTTTATTTTTCTGAACATTTTTTTTGTATTTTTTGAACAATTTTATTTTTTGGGGGGTTTTTTGGGGGGGAACAACGAAAAACAGGCATTAGAAAGGGCTCAACAGGAGCAAAAAAAAAATCACTTTTTTGGGCGTTTTGAGCACTTGTGATCTTCAAATGCTCTGTTCATTAAAATCACACTCATCTCCCCGTGGCAAAGTAGTCCCCACAATAAATACACACTAGCTTGATGTGTTGAAAATTGCTCTGGATATTGGGGACCGTCTCCCTCGCCTCTGGTCCCGAAAAACTTTCCTGTGTTGAGGTGGTGGCCACAGGAGTCACGCACCTCAGCCACGCTGTAATTTATTGGATGCCACCTTTGCATGTGGCGATGCATAGTATAGTTCCCATAGCTATATTTTTTATCTGTGCCTCGGGACAGAACTTCTTTGCAGATCAGGCATGTGACATGACGGGCATTGACTTTTTTTTGGCTTTCTGGGAATGTAAAAAATTGCCAAATGAAACTGTCCTTGTGGTGGGATTTCCGGGGCTGTTCAGGCAAGAATACTCTCTCATGTACCTCCTCTTCCTCTTCTTCCTCCTCTTCCTCAGGGTTGGGAAGGAACTGGGTAGGTGGTCCTTCCTTCCTAGGAGGTGGTGGTGGTGGTGGGGGTGTACCAGCTGCAGCTACTATTGAAGTCATCTTTTAATAATAAAAATAGGTCTTCCTCTCACAAAGTTGAAAGTCAGAGTGAGAAAAAAGGTGGGGGCTTTCATCATTTGGGAAAAAAAAATTCTAAACCAATGAAAAGTGTTATTTTTAGGTCACATGACCTAGCCTTACATCATTAGGAAACCAAAAGTGAAATGAACCAATAAAAAGTTTTATTAACAAGTCACATGACCTGTTACACTTACGTTACGCGCTCCGTGCCGCGCCCCGGATCGCTTCCGGGGTGCTGCGCTTCGCGCCTCGGTTCGCGCTCCGGAGCACTTCCGGGTGCGCTAACGCGGCGCGTCATAAGACGCATTACGCGGCAACGCGATACGTTGCGCTTACGCGACGTGTCACGATGTTGTTTTCTAACGCGGCAGTTGCGCTAACGGAACGTTTACTGGTTCGCGGACCGGGTGGCGGCACCAAATTGAGCTGACGGGAAGCTACCTGGTGCGCGGACCAGTAGCGAAACAAAAAATAAAAAAAATAAAAAAATATATACATAAAAAAATTATATTAAAAACATATAAAATATATTTTTCGATTAAAAGAAGAATACATTTTACAGCTTTTGATATTTGCTATTAAAAAACCATTGAAATTCACTGAAAAAAACATAGGTTATAGACCATATATAGTTAGGAATTAGCATTTACAAAACCTTGAAAATTCACTGAAAAAACCATAGGTTATAGACCATATATAGTTAGGAATTAGCATTTTTAAAACCTTATTTTACTCACACAAAACCATTGAAATTCCAATATATAGTTAGTTGTACTAACTATATATTTCGCGCACCCGCAATCCACTGCTGATGATGTCACATATTACATCATTCATGACATGGTCAGTGACATCACTGATTACATCACTGATGACATCTCAAATGACATCACTGATGACATCATTGATGACATCTCATTTGACATGACTGATCACATCACTGATGACATCATTCATGTGATAATACGATGAACTTCTTCAGACTCTAATATAACCTTATATACACTCAGTGTAAACAGACACTCACAGAGTGTCACTCATCCATGGAGTTACTCACACACCTAGTCAGTCATGCAAAGAATCAATCACACCTCCATTTCCTCAACTATACAGTTATACACACCTTACTTATTCAAACAGATACTAACACATATTTACTCTCTTATACAATCCCTGATACAATTTCAGAATGATCCATACAGCCACTCACACATTCACTGGCTCTTATGCACAGTTATTTATATATGTCAACTCTCACATATACTGTGTTTTACATATGTTCTTACTTTGACATGTAGCACTGAGATATCCATTGACTCACCAATACACTCATGCACACAGTCAACCGCCCATACAGCTGTTTCCACATGCACTTTTGAACCCATACATCTAGTGAATCAACTGCTCACACATCTATGCACAGTCATACACCTCCCAACCACCCACACACACACTCAGTCTCCCATACAAATACTTGGGCAACCAATCAATAACCCATATAGTTACTCATATAGCTACTTATCAACACATGCAGCAGTTTACAAAACAACAGACATAATGATGCACAAATTAAGACAGTTTAGTCACTAACCTATGCACTCAGTGAGACACATTTAATCACTCACTCATACAGTCAGTCATGCACCTACTAAATCCTTCATCCAGACACTTATACATCCACTCATTCTTGAATATATAAGACATATTTAAACTTTACAGAAACATACAGACACTGGATGTTGATATCAGTGATGTTATCAGTGATGTCATTTGAGATGTCATCAGTGATGTCACTGACCATGTCATGAATGATGTAATATGTGACATCATCAGCAGTGGATTGCGGGTGCGCGAAATATATAGTTAGTACAACTAACTATATATGCGAATTTCAATGGTTTTGTGTGAGTAAAATAAGGTTTTAAAAATGCTAATTCCTAACTATATATGGTCTATAACCTATGGTTTTTTCAGTGAATTTTCAAGGTTTTGTAAATGCTAATTCCTAACTATATATGGTCTATAACCTATGGTTTTTTCAGTGAATAATATATATATATATATATATATATATATATATATATATATATATATATATATATATATATATATATATATATATATATATAGCATATTTAAACTTTACAGAAACATGCAGTCACTGGATGTTGTCATCAGTCATGTCATTTGAGATGTCATAAGTGATGTCATCAGTGATGTCACTGACCATGTCATGAATGATGTAACATGCGACGTCATCAGCAGAGCATTGCGGGGTCGCAAGTTATAGTTAGCTCAACTAACTATAAAGGCCGAATTTCTCTGGTTTAAATCAATTAATATTTATTTGAAAGTCTGAGACAATCATAAAATTAAGCACACATAAAAATATTAGGCAATACACAGATATCTATGAATTAATTCAGATACATATTTTTTTTATAACACTTCCAAACTCCAAGTCGTGCGTAGGTGCTACACTAATTGGTGAAACTGCCAATAAGACAACAAAAAGAGTTCCCTCCTCACAGATTAACCAAGACATGATATCAGGCTGTTCTCAATGCTGTAATTTATTTTAAATGGCTTATGAGATGTTTCAACTGTAAACCGATATTGCTGATAATCATGGCTCCACACAAAGGTGACATGTATATAAAGTTAATCTAACATAGAAACAGGACTGACAGAGAGGCATTCCACATTGTCGCCATATTAGATTGAGATATAAAATATAAACAAAGGAATGATTTTTTATTTTAAAAAGAAAGTGCAACTCAATAATAAAATCTGAATACTAATATTGAAATAGGCTTATGTCATATTTGTAAATGTAGCAATATGACTTCATCACAACATATAATGCGCCCAGTTATGGTTCACCCACTGTGTTTGCTTTACTTGTCAATACATCTTCATGTTCAATTCAAAACAATAGCTGCCATATATAATGAAATACCTCTTAAATCATGTAAGCAGTGTACATAAATATCCCACAATGTTTATTTTGCTGTTTGACAGCTGTTCTTCTCATATCAATAATAGCCATATACAATGCAATGCACATCAGATTATATACAATGGGACTAGTTTTTGAGGTTTTGGCATAGGGCAGAGCCGCAAGGAATCTTGCTGCGCTGCCCTACATCAAAACAAAAAGGCAGGACTGTGCCGTATCTATGTGATACAGCACATTCCTGTACTTTTCCCCAGGACTGGCGCACAATGGGTTGCAGTGCGTCAACATAGGTACCCTTGCACCATGGTGCAAGGGGGCCTGCGTTGCAGTGCTGCTTGATTTTATTCATTTTGTGCAGGAAGGGACACCTTTCTGCACAAAATCAATCAATTCAGGCGATTTCCTTTTTCTATGTGTGCTGCAGAAGCACACATAGAAAAAGGAAAGCACGAGGAGAAATAAAAAAATGTCTCCTCATTGCACCTCCCTAACGGTTCTGACGCAATCCCCCACCCACAGTAGCACCCATGTATTAAGGCCACCGAATGGGCACACTTCAGTTATTTCTTCACAGAGGATCATGTACATATTAATAAATTAGAATAAACAAAATCAAGCCCACAGGGTATGCATCAGGTTAAAGAAAAGTGCTTCCTTCGCTTAATAAACAAACCAAGTGAGATAAAAAACAGTTATAAATCGTCATTTGACTTATCCTAAAAACGAACAACTTCTATCCCAACTGATATCTTAGAATATCAGAATATCACAGGCTTATAATTTCCTACTGAATTTATCAATCACCTAAATTAGCTTTTAAGCTCCTCTTCCATGGTCTGTCCTCTTGGAAGTGTAGCATCTAAACCAGAATATATTTAAACTCTTTTCTTTCTTCTGCTCTATTACCTCGTCTCAAGCCTGGTTTGATCTGTCAACTACAGAGAACCTTGACATGTTCTTATTGCTAAGGTGGTACTCAATAAATTGACATGCAATGAGATAGTGTTTATCTTTGTTGTCTATTGCTCCTATATGTTCCAAAACCCATTTTTCATAGGATAGATACTACTGCCCCCATAGCGCTTTTTAAAATGGCATTCAAGTACATAAACAACAAAATTATAACTTCATGAAAAAAATTATCTAAATTACCCATACATTGCCATATGGATTTGGAAATTTCTTAGTTAGCACTTTACATTGTCCACAGGGGAAGAAAACGTTTAGATCTGACATCTGCTATTAGGTTTTCATTAAACTCACTGTGCATAAGCTGATTCCTAAGGAATCTACTGCTTCTATGTATGGAATTTTAGCTGTGTTTCCCAATGTTTCCCCATTGGTGTTATCACATTTCAGCCAACATTTCCCAGTTTTTCTCCAAAATTGCCTTAACCTTTCTGGATGCCCCATTAAAGTTGGTGATACATCTTAGTTCCTCTTCTGATGTATCTCCACTCCTGGCCATCTCATAAAATATTATAGAATAATATAGAATTTGGGGTTTCCTCTCCCACCCTGCATACTGCTTTTCCCATTGCCCATTTAGCATAACCTCTTTCTCTGAATCCGGATGGCATTCATTCAATTTTTTGTATTTCTTTATTTATAATTACATGTGTCAATGCCTTACAGCAGAATATTAAAGCAATATCCATCATAAAAAATAAGTATAGCAAACAACAACGCCAATGAATGGGGGAAAGGTCAGGGGCTTCCGATGTATCTCCCGACCAGGACATTCCAGAAGGTCTCAACAATACAGATATTAAGTAACACCCACATGCAGTGTCCGTGCCAATAGCATGTACACTCTTCTGAATAGGTCGGACAAGAGCAGTCCAGAGCCATTCAGGTTATCTAGGCAAGCATATGGATGCAAAAGAGTGGACAGAGGAGGAAAGAAGAAAAAAGGGGGAAGAAGCATAGCAGGGAGAATGGGAACATGAGATAATGTCCCCCTGCCAGGTGCCGTAGTGCCTCTCACAGGCATATGTCCCCTGTGGTCGCATTTACGCAGGGAAGCAGGTGGTGCTAAGTAACGCAGGGTGCTGCTAGTCTGGCACAAAGAGATTGTGAGGGCAGACAAGGGGGTGTAGTGCAGCACAGGTCCCATAGCATAGGAGTCATAGCGATTGGTTAGCTAAGGAGTGTTGTCTAGGAACGGTGCACAGACTTGTATGTAGGTTTCTACTTTATTTCTCATAGGAGGTGATGTTAAACATCTCAGCAATTCATTCCTAATGTGTGGGTCTGTGTGAGTATCACCACTGACATAAGATACATTTCTTTATATATTTTTTATTGCCATTTGAGCAAATTGAAGTTCCACATTATAGGAAATATTCTCAAACAGTATAATCACAGTAAGAATCCGCCAATTTCAAATGTTGCCAAGGCCTTCCTCAAAATATCAAATAGCAACAAGTAAACGACACAACATCAAAGATGGCATAGGATATCTAATTTAGCTATGGTCGGTGCAGTAGCTAAGAGGGATGAAGGTTATTACAATAATTGTAGGAATCCTTTCTTACCAGCCAGAACCCAGTGATCTAGGTACTGACATACCTGACATACCTGGTTTCCTAAACACTTTCAAAAAACCCTCTCTATAGTGATTGAAGGAAGTCCCCTTTTCTAAGTCAGAACTAAATCTATTTCGAAACTGGAAAAGAAAATCCTGCGAAGAGAAGAGACAAGGCTGGAGCTCATATCTTGATAATTGCCTGTAGTGACCATCGGTTGAGTGGAATCTGGAGAATCAGACACCTTTTCGACAGGCGGAAGCAGAGGATGAAACTTTGGAAGTATACACTCCTAAGAGATATACGGGCACATGCATCAACCTATTTAGGAAGTGCAAACGGTGGGAATCGGTAAATTCGGCCGTTTGCGCTTCCTAAATACGTTTTTGGGATGCATGAAACAATGTTTCAAAATTCGCTTTTTTTTGCATTTCCTAAAAATGCGAATGCATTTAAGGAATCGCATTTGTGTGATTCCTTAAATGCAATGCATCAATTATTTTTAAAATGCGAATTTTGAAATAGGAAGTGCAAATTAACACGAGGTTGACCCTCGTGTTAATTTGCGAAAATCTTTAAAAAAGCAAAAAAATTCATTTTTTAAACTTTCATGTTACAGACACACATGTCCTTAGGACATGTGTGTGTGAAACATGCACTTTAAAATACATTTCAGGGGTGCAGGGGGGGTCCTTTGGACCCCCCTCTGCACCCTTGCAATGCATCAACAAATTGCGAGTTAAAAAAAAAAGAAATGCAAAACGGCATTGATTCCTATGGGCCTCTAGGCCCATAGGAATCAATGTAATGCCATTCCTTCATTGCGATTCGCAATTAAGGAATCGCAATTTCCGAAAATTAAGAAATCCTAAAAACTTTTAGGATTTCTTGATGCATAGGATTTTGCAATTCCTAAATTGCGATTCCTTAATTTTCGCAATTTAGGAAGTGCAAAATCCTACAATGATGCATGTCGCCAATAGAGTAAACAGACTCAAGTCATTTACCCAAAGGTCCATACTTCCAAAAATATATTTGACTAATATATAGACTTGTGCCTGATGGTAAGAATCTACCTAATAATAAAAATATAGCCATTTAACAGGAATACATCAGGGTGCAGAAACAAATAAACATCTGATTGTACAGATATATTTCTGGCCAGGAATGTATTCAGAAGATGCCAACTGCTGTAAAACATGTCCCATGTGCCAGTTAAAGACCTTTGTTTATGAACCAAAAGCACCATTAGAGCCTTTGGCTAATAGATGGGTTCCATTCCAATTGACGGACATAGACCTAGTTGGGTCATTAGAATCATCAAGTAGAAGTCACTGACACATGCAGTTAATTGCTGACTATGTTGCCTGGTATCGAAAAGCATTTCCACTGCATGGAATAACAGCAGCTCCTTTTGTGATGACCTCATTCCTTTTCTTGCAAGGGTAGGTCTAGCATCTGAAATGATCATTGATCAAGACACCAGATCTACCTCTCAAGTCATATTGCAAGCTTTAAAACGTTATAGATTAAATACATGAAAACCTCAAAGTATCAATTTCATACTGATGGTTTCGTTGAGTGATTAAATAAAACCATCAAGCAGATTTTAAGAAAAGCCAAATGGCATAATGTTAGAGACTGGGATAAAGTAATGTTTCCACTACAGAGTACATCACAAACCTCCACAGGCTTCAGTCCATTAGAGCTTTAATTCAGATATCAATCTCGGGCCATTTTGGATGTGGTACAAGAAGAGGGGGAAGAAGATGAAGACAGGGCTACATCAGATGTCATATTTGGAGATTAGTGGGCAGTCCCCCATCCTGCCAGGATGGTGGAGGGCTGCCCACCATATATATATATCTGTGCCTTCAGAGAAGCCTCTACAGCTTCACTGAAAGCTGTGTTGAGCTTGCGCCATGTTTCATGTAGCTGTTTAGAAAGGTTCTTGATTTCAAAAACAAACTTCCAAAGTGAAAATTTGTTTTTGAAAACCAATAGCTGATGGCCCTAACACTCTGGGAGTTTTCTCATAGTGTGTTGGCGTCATTTTTTTATTTTGTCCTCATCGGGCCAGCCAAGCTTTTCCTGGCAGTTTGCCTGACTCATAGTAGAGCGAGCAGACCCTTAGTTTAGCAGACAGCATTCTAGATCTAGTTTGTTGAGGAGTACCCCGTCTGCCAAACGGTAAACAAGCCCCTACGTTCTTAGGTTACAGGATCATCTTCAAGCCATATTAGAAGTGGTCTGAGGGAATTTGCATCAAGCGTAATCAATAGTACCCAAATACCAAAGGAATCCGAATGAGAGTATTATAGGCTAGGGATCAGGTTCTTGTACTACTTACTACAGCAGAACATAACCTCCTCATCAAATGGTGCAGAACATAACCTCCTCATCAAATGGTAATAAGGTCCATTCACAGTCATTGAAAGTATTGTCAATTTTACATACCATATATTTAAACAAGACCAGAAACATGAAACATAAATATATCATACCAATCTATTGAAGAAATGTGAACCTCCACAAACAGACTGTATATAAGGGATACCCAAGAAGCCTATTTTACAATTGACACCATGTGTCTCCTAGGATGTCTAAGCACATGTCAAGACCTGGCAGTCCATTCCTCAGCAACTGCTCAAGAGAAAAAAGAACTGTACCTTCTGCTGAGAATTGTACGCTCCATTATTTGCCTCTATTCGCAGTGTATGCAAATGTTGGAGAATGCCAAGAGATTAAGGGCCATATGTATCAAGCCAATTTTCATTCGTAACTTGCGAATCGCAAAAAATAGTGTTTGCGAATGAAAATTCACTATTCCGAATGTATTAAGCAAAAGTGCCTCACAAAACGAGAAATCGCAAAAAATGCGATTTCTTAATTTTCGAACATGGAAAATCTGCGAATTTCTAGCGATTAATTTTTTTGCGATTTCTCAGTGTGTGAAATTCGCAAACTGGAAATTGCAAATCAAGAAATCGCACTGGAATGTATGAAAAAATCGCAAATTGCGAATTCCGGAAATTGACAATTTACAGAATCGCATTTACCACCAAGTAGGAGCAGGTGGTAACCAGGTGCAAACTATTTAAGGAGTACCAGAATGCAACAGACTTTTTTCCACAATGGCGGGGCTTTACGTGATAGCCAGGAGGATGCGACTCAAAGCTGCTGCACAGAGGAGGAGACGCCAGGAGAGGATATTCCGTACGCACATTACCATTTACCAGCGCACTGAGGAGGACATCTACACCCAGACTGGATGAAGACAGTATCCATGATTTAATTGAGGAACTCAGACCCTTCCTTGGACACCCCACATGCAGGACACATTCCATCCCCACTCACATCCAGGTCCTGTGCTCACTACACCTCTTGGCCTCAGGTAGTTTTCAGGGGGTGATAGCCACAGCAGGAGGGGTGTCACAAAGTGCACTTTCGCGCTTTTTTCACGCGTTCCTTGATGCCATGGTACAGAGGATGCAACACCACATTTACTTCCCAAGCACCCCACAGGCACTAGACGAGACCAAGCAGGACTTTTACCAAATCGCCCAATTATCCCACGCAATAGGATGCATAGATGGGACACATGTCCCATCTATGCATCCTATGTACACAATGAGTACGTGTTCAGGAACCGCAAATGCTACCATTCACTGAACATACAGGTGGTGTGTGATGCCAAACACATCATCACAGACATTGTTGCAAATATTCAGGCAGCACTCATGACGCTTTCATCTTCCGTCACAGTGGGATATACCGTAGACTCACAAGTGGGGAGTTTGGCGAGGGAAATCTACTAGGTATATGCATTTAAACAGAGGCCACCTTTGTTATGACTACCATCCATGTGCAATACAGTGACTAACCATATCCATCCCACCCCACAGGTGACAGTGCATATGCTGTCCGGTATTTCATTCTGACGCCCTACCTGAATCCTGCCAACGCTGGGGAGCGGCGATACAACAGAGCACACATAGCAACCAGAGGCACCATTGAACGCACATTCGGGATACTCAAGCGCAGATTCCGATGCCTCCACAAGAGTGGAGGGGCACTACAATACAACCCCCAGACCTGTTGCAAGATAGTGGTAGCATGTGCCATGCTGCACAACATCGCCACCAGGAAAGGCACACCAGTGGAGGTCAGTGAATCGGAATCCTCAGACCTGAAGGGGCCTGGCCCAGGACGTATGGCAGCAGGTGTAGCTGGTGCAGCAGCTGGGCACCAGAGGCGAGATGAGATTACACGCAACTATTTCTAGGTAAGAAAAAAATGACACAATGCCATATCTCATGTGTGCGACTGTTTTAACAGGATCAACCTATGTCACACAGCCTGAATGCCAACTAGTCACTCTCCATTTTTCCTGCACATGTTATTCTCACAGTGCAAGACTGTAAACAGGAGGTAGTGTACAAGTGAAGTCTGTAGCTGCCCTCTTCCAGTGGTCACAAATTTTGCACCTCACATGCGGCTCTGGCGAGCTGAAGCCCCTGTTGGTGGTTGCACAGTGTTGTCCTCATTAGGCATGGTAGGCCGACTGTTTCGGCCACTACGGCGCCTCTCCATGATGGGTGGTGGGGTGGTGCTTCTCCGCCCTGACAGTGCGTCCTCTTCAGTGGGAGTTAGGACTCCTGGCCCAGTAGTACAAACTGCCCACAGCTCGTCTACAGCAGATGCAACCTGCATCAGTGCCCTAGCTACATCCTGGCTACCGTGTGCCATCTTGCGCTGCACGTGTATGCTGCGCCTGGAGAGGATATTGGTGGCAGAGGCCAGGCAGTTCATGCCCGTGTATAGAGGTCCAAGCGCTGCAGCTCTGCTGTTAGTTCTTCACAGAGTGCCTGCAGGGCACCCGTCAGTTCACCCGTAATGCCCCTGAAGCCTGCCCTCACTTCTCTCTGTAAAGATGGTATGTTTTTTGCTTGCAGGCGCTGCCCCTTGTGGTTCTGAAAAATATGGATCCGTAATAGTACCGGACTCGAGAATAAAAACTTCGTCGAAATAGGACGAATTTGGTATCAAAAGACCGGAAATGACGAGTACATCAAGTACATGTATTTTCAGTATATTCGAGTGACAATTTCACCTCGAAATCGTCATTTACCTTCTGAACCCTTAGTTGCATGTTGCCCTCTACATAGGCCTTAATCCAGTCGAATTTGATTCCACAAGGACACGTACTCCTTAATCGACTTCTTCCTGACCCCAGTACAAGTTAGAACCATTGCCCCAGGCCGAACTCGTTAGGTCAGTTCCCTCCCAGTGGCCAAGCAAGATAGTATCTAGGCCCAACCGGCCATAAAGCCATTTCAGCACGCACACCTGCCATATCTCGCTCACATCTTTCTTCACTCCTTTTCCTCACTTATTTTATGGTGGGGAGGTGACCATCTTTATTAGGGGTCCAGCGATATCTGATGAAATGTTGGGCCTTGCCGGATGATTTGTTATGGGTATCACGACGTGAAATATGTACATGTCATCATGACTCTGCTTTCTTTTTGTAATCAGTAACCATAAATGAAATACCGCGCACCCAAGGAATGTTTCGCCAAAGGGCAAATGTTATGTATAAGAAGAGAAGCCTAACTTTGTGAAAGTGTGCAGTCTCCTGAATATACTGGCATTGTACTTCTAGGACCCTGTCACCTTGGTTGCAACCAATAAACTAATCTTTGACTTCACCTAGAAGACTCTGAAGTTTCTGTGGGTCTGACTCAGGAGAACCCGAGGTCTTTGGTGTGTTGATCCCCTGGCACCGCTGGGTTACCGGTTCGGTACCGGTTCCTAAAAACCCAGTACCTCATTTGGCGCCCAGCGTTGGAGCGATTCCAGTGGTACCAATCAGCCTGAAGATCGTGAGGAGCTTCGTGTGAAAATTCCGGAGGAGGGCCCACCACCTCATCGACCCCTGCATGTCGACGTGGTCCGAAGGTCTTTACTGCGAGGTTCCCCGCTTCCCGACGGCTACAAGGACTGCTGCCCTGGCTATCGCCCTGATGTTGGACCCTTGACATTTTCGGTAGAGCGAAACGCTGAGACGAGTCTTCTGGTGAAGCCATCGATAATTTTCAGTTAAGTATAAGTGGAGCGTCTCCTAGTCCTTAGTTGGACTTACTTTGTGATATCTTAGAGATACATAAAGGTTTTTATTGGTTCTTGCAAGTACCATAACCGAAGGACTCGTGTTTTCACGAGCAATATCGTAATCGATAACTCCTTTGAAGTTTTGGAACTAGACTAGAGAAGAAGGATGCCTAGTCTTAGACTCGAGAATTTGTTTTGTCTTGGTAATAATAATAGGGACTCCCGATTGGAGGACTCATGTCCGGTTCCTCCAGTTGGAACTCCGACTTACGAGCTATACGTTAAACATGGGGTAGGCCCCATCGTTTACAACGAGGTATGGATTAAATACACTAGGAAAGACGGTGTTTTAAAATGGCCCCAATATGGTAGCTTTGATTCTGAAATCTTAGACAACCTTGAAGTTAAACTCTTCAAAAAGAAAGCCCGGCCGGCGATGTTTGACTCTTTCCGCATATGGCGCAAAGAAGCCAAACAAAAAGAAATTAAATTAGCTAAGAAAAATAAGAGAGAAGAAGGACTTTCAGTAATGCAAGCTGCCGTGCAGTTTAAAGATAATGAGGAAGAGCAGATAAATGAACAACTGCACAGGCAACGTAAAATGGCAATAGATAAGTGCTATCCAGTTTTGCCGTCTCTTCAGCAAGGGAAAGCAAAAGAGCGTGAAAAAGACCAATTAATGTCGCAATTGTTAACTTCACCACCGCCCTATGCGCAGAATGCTACCGCACCCCCGCAACCTTTAGTTGCACAAGCTGCGCCTCTGGCTTTTCCACAGCACCCACCAGCTGTTCTTCAGCTGGCTCCTACTTCTTTGGTGCAGCCTCCTCTAGGCCCACCGACCACTTCTGTTGCTCCTGTGTTTTCTACGATCTTGCCTACTGTACTTTCTACAAATGCCCCTTCTGTGATTTTGCCTAGTACCACATATATTATTGCTCATACCTCTTCTGCCATCTCTGCATCCGCTTTACCTCACCCCGTTCTTTCATCTGTTTGTTCTTCCGTTTCACCTTCCCTTCGGCAAAAAATGGCCAGTACTGTTACTAATCTTCTTTTACCACTTTTCGGGTCGCCTGCTACGACCCCTAACATAGGAAAAAGACAGTTGCGAAGTCAACTGCCCGATTATCAAGAGAGAGATTCCCTGAATAAATTAGCTCGGAAATGGGTCATGGACACTGCGAAATATGATTTACAGTCTGTCATGGAAGTTTTCCATCAATGGGAAACAGCGACACAGAGATATGTGTTCGAACAGATGTGTGTTTTTCCTTGCGAGGATTTAGAAGACAATGATCAGGATTGCCTCCCACAAGAGATGTGTCGTATAAGGTCTAAGTTTAGTCTGGGTATGATTGTAGGTCCCGATGTAGAAGAAGCAGTTGAAATGCTATTATCACATCGAAGTAAGGGAAGTAGTTCTGGGTCACCATCAGAATCTAGTGCATCTAGTAAGAAAAAGGCACGACAATACCCTATGAGAGAAGTTCCCCCACAGTGGAGAGAGGGTGACGCGACAGCTGTCCCACCTGTCCTGCCCCACTTTCACCGAGTATGGGTACATGTTCCATGGAAGCGAGCAGAAGTTTTAGCACTCAAACAAACACTACCAGATCCGCGTAAAAATCCTGCAGGGTACTATAAAGAATTGTCGCAAACTTCTGGGTCATGTATTATGAATTTAGCCGATATCGATATGTTATTCGGGAACGTTGTTCCACAGCCTTTATGGGGAAAAATTCGTCATGAAGATCATGACCAGGAATTAGGTGACACGTGGGCTAATATTACTGTTGCAGATGCACGACAAGTTGGTGGTGCAAAACCTGAGCCCCTGATAGCGGAACTACCTGGTAGAATAGTAGATTACATGAAGACGATAATGCCTGCGATACGTGTAAATTGGGATAAGTTATCTGCATGCAAGCAAAAGAAAGAAGAAACTGTGTCAGATTTCTTCACCAGATTTGAAGAAACATTCATTGATCACAGCGGTCAAGATATGACCACAGAAGGTGGTCAGAGATTGTTTGTCGATAAATTTGTGCACAATCTACTTCCAGACTTGTGTAGAAAATTAAAAGATTCGGAAAGTTCTTGGGCAGTCTCATCTTCAGCCCAGATATTAGCTACCGCACAGTACTACGAGAATAGAGACAAGGATGAGAAAGATAAAGTAGAGAAGAAAACTAGAGAACTCAAAACGAAGGTTTTGCTACAGCAAGCATATCCTCCACGTGGTGGTGGTAATAGAAATAATAATGGTCCGAATCACTACCGGAACACTTTTCAGCAGCCGCAGAGAAACTTGCAGAGATTCGATTACAATCAAAACCGCGTAGGTCCCAATCAGTGTTTATACTGCAAACAAGAAGGCCATTACAAATATGACTGTCCTGCCCTGCCGCAACGTACAAGCGAGTTTTCTGGTGTACGAGGTCGTGGTAGTCAGCAAGCGCCCAGAGGTAGAGGGCGTGGAAACACCCCTCAGGACACACGTCCCCTTCCACCACAAAACTCTATGAACAGGTTTGACCAGCAAAATAACGTATCTGATAGGACAGCTCAATACTACGTCGATGAGTATTACACAGAAAATGAGCAGTGGGAGAATAACGATTGCTAGGACAGCCTTAGACGAAGAGAGGGAGTTGTTTCAGTTCCAGTAGATCAGAGTGGACCTTACGTTGAGGTGATTACATCGGGTGTGTCAGAACCTTTTCTGTTGGATACTGGTGCTACAAAGAGTTCTATTATGCACTCCAAACTCCCTGGCGCACCTTTGTCTGGCAAAATGAACGTTTCCGTAGGTTTTTCTGGCGCCCCGGTTAGAAATCCGACTTCTGACCCTTTATCTCTTTCTGTTGGTCCTTGTGAATTCGAAGCACCCCTTATTTTGACAACAGGTTGTGGTGAAAATTTGCTAGGATTAGATTTGCTAAAAAGATTGTATGCGACTTTGTACTGTTCTCCCTCAGGAGTACAACTGACTTTAGGTAAGAAAGTGGTCTCTCCCATGTATTTGTCGAGAAATACGCTTCCAACAGAATTGACACTTCTTCCGGATATTCTTTGGGCTACTGGTCCGAATGATGTAGGTCTTTTAGAAATTCCACCGTATGTTGTAACATTTAAGTCGAATGTCAAAATGCCACGAATTCCCCAATACAGAATATCCAATGAGGGCGAAAAAGCTTTGCTAGCGATTGTTTACGAGTTGATTGAGAAAGACGTAATTGAGGAAACACGAGGCAATGTTTGCAATAGTCCTGTTCTGCCTGTTTTAAAACGAACTGACCCTTCTCAGCCACCTGTGTACAGATTTGTGATTGATCTTAGGGAGGTAAATAAGATAGTGGTGCCACAATTCCCAGTTGTCCCCGACATTACAACATTATTGACTATGATTCCAGCATCCGCATCATGGTTTTCGGTGATTGACCTGAAGAATGCTTTCTTCAGTATCCCGATTGCGGAGGAGAGCAGGGATATTTTTTCCTTTAGTTTAGGTGGTCGCAGTTTCCGCTTTAAACGCGCTCCTCAAGGCTACTGTGAGAGCCCCTCAATATACAGTCAAGCTCTGAAAAGTCAGCTTGACGCAATGGTTTTGCCCAAAGGTTCCACTCTAGTACAGTACGTGGACGATTTGCTCATAGCTGCGGATACTGAGAAAATATGTAACATGGCCACGTTGGCACTACTGCGTCATCTATGTGATCTACATCACAAGGTGTCACTTTCCAAGCTCCAATATTGCCGACAAGAAGTGACCTACTTAGGTCATCTCTTATCGAAGGAGGGAAGGAAACTGACCCCAGAAAGAATTCAGGCAATAGCGAAATTAAATGTGCCAAGAACGCAGAGAGAAGTACGCGCTTTCTTGGGCATTACATCGTACTGTAGACAGTGGATTCCAAATTTTTCGTTATTAGCCAAACCCTTATTGGCACTAACGTGTACAAATACACCTAATCCCATTCCTTGGTCCGATGAGTGCCAGAAAAGTTTTCTCGAATTACGCACAGCATTATGTTCGGCCCCTGTGTTAGGTAACCCCAACTACAGTAAGCCTTTCACATTATATGTCCACGAGAAGGAGGGCTGTGCATTGTCTGTGCTGACTCCGTTATACGGAGATAGACAACGGCCATGCGCCTATTTTTCGTCAACTTTGGATCCAGTAGCACGAGCATTGCCAAGTTGTCTAAGGGCCACAACGGCAGCAGCTGTTTCTATTCGACAGTCTGCAGGCCTAGTAATGAATAATACACTAATTGTGATGGTTCCGCATGCAGTACATACATTGTTAAATAGGACCAAGACACAGCACTTAACTAGTGCTCGACTGTCCAGTTATGAATTGACGCTACTAGCGAGCCATGTGCACATCAAAAGATGCAGTACTCTGAACATAGCCACATTATTACCAATTGCTGAGGAATCGGATGCTTCAGAAAAGCACGATTGTTTCCTCAGGACGGAGGAGGAGACCAAAGGGAGAGTTGATCTATCCGATACTCCTCTCGCCGAAAGTGATGGTACATTATGGGTGGATGGTTCATGCTTTAAACTCCCAAATGGTAACGTGACTACAGCGTATGCTGTCACAACTCTGCACACAATCGTTGAAACTGCGCGAATACCACATGGTTCGGCTCAAGCCGCCGAACTCGTGGCACTGACGAGAGCATGTGTGTTATCAATAGGAATGAAAGTGACTGTCTATACCGACAGTCAGTATGCTTTTGGAGTGGCTCACAGTTGTGGTCGATTGTGGAGAGAACGTGGGTTCCTGACTTCGCATGGAGCTAAGATTCAGCATGGTCAGTTGGTGAATGAGCTTCTTGAATCGCTGACGTTGCCCCTGAAAGTAGCAGTTGTAAAATGTAGTGCACACAAGAAAGTGATCGATGATGTTGGTCGTGGAAATGCATTTGCTGACGAAACTGCTAAAGAAACGGCAAAGAATGTGATGAGCCGAATGTATGTTGCGAGCCCAGAAAGATGGACTGGTGATGTTGGAATGTGTGAAGACACGATAGAAAGTGTGAAGTCCATCCAAGCTGAGGCCACGGAGAAAGAGTTAAGCATGTGGAAAGAAAGTACAGGGAGAATGGATGTAAATGGTTGTTGGATTGAATCGACAGAGCAACAAAGATGGATGTTACCCGATGCGTATGTGCCTGCAGTGGTTACAATGGCTCATGGGATGGCCCATATCAGCGCGAAAGGGATTTGCGAGTTGTTGGCCCCAGTGTGGAAGAATTCAGGGATTCCCAAGTGTGCAGAAAATGTTGTCAAGAATTGCATGGTATGTCTGAAGCACAATCCTGGTAGGGGAACTCCAACTCCAGCTGGTCATATCGCACCTCCTACGTATCCGTTCGAGGTTTTGCAGCTAGATTTCATACACATGGAGAGGTGCAACAACTTAAAATATGTGCTCGTGGTTGTTTGCGCCTTCTCAAGGTGGGTAGAAGCCTATCCCCTAAGGGACAATACTGCCTTGTCCACAGCGAAAGCCCTTGTGAAAGAGTTCTTCCCCAGGTTCGGAATGCCTAGAATGGTCTGGTCGGACAACGGAAGTGAATTTGTGGGTAGTGTGATGAAACGAGTGTGTGAAGGGCTAGGCATTAGTCAGAAGTTCCACGCTGCAAATCACCCCCAATCAGCTGGATTAGTGGAATGTTACAATGGCACGCTTAAACTTAAATTGGCCAAAATCCAAGCGAGCACGGGTCTTAAATGGCCCGACGCTCTACCCTTAGCACTCCTATCCACCAGAATGACTGTGCATTCGCGAATGAAACTCAGCCCCTATGAAATAGTCTTTGGTCGGCCAGCCAACATATGGGGAGTGCCTAGGCCCACGAAGTTTAGCGAGCTGCAACACCCCATTTTGCTCGACTATCTGTATGAATTGACGGCTAAATTGCGTGTTTTATATCAACAGGTCCACAACACCTTGCCTCCGGTTTCCGAGACACCGGGTCACTCCATTGACCCTGGCTCCTGGGTTCTGGTCAAGAATTTCCAGAGAACAAGAAACGACCAGCCCAGATGGACCGGACCGCACCTCGTCCTCCTGTCTACAAGGTCAACTGTTAAAGTGGAGGGGAAGGCCAATTGGGTCCACGGGATCCATTGTAAGAAAATACCCTTCCCTCTGCCACATGACCAATGGGTCCGGACAGGAGGCACTGACTCAAAGCGCACAACTGATGAACGCGTAGAAGAAGCTAAACGCGATTGTGACAGTAAGGACATTTTTCAAGAAACTACGCCGCCATCAGAACAATTGAACTCTGTGGAACCTGAGCTACTATTTCCGGACCAGACAGCACCCGGGAAAAGACGCTATAATTTCCGACCGAGAAAAAGACTAAAGTAAAAGTGATTCATTTTTTGATCCGAGAGAAAAACCTGTGTACTAATAAAATCATGAGTTTTTTCCTTCCAAAATGCTATTTTGAAAATGCAGATTCTCCCATCTAGGTAACTTGCTTATTTTTGTTTTTTTCGAACCGCCATCCGGGTTCCGCTGCTAGGGTCGCGGTTGACTAAAGACTTTTGGGTGCAGCTGACAACAATAGGTTGCCGGTTCCAGTTGGTCGAAGGGAGCCACCCTAGACTGACGGAAGCATCCTTTAGCAGAAACAACCTACCGCCGCGGGCAGCACCTTAGAGAGGATGGAGTTTCCTGATGTGGAGAGAACTGCCAGACAAATGAACTTTAAGCAGAGACTTTTGAAAACAATGAGAAAGAAAATTTTTATAATGATGTGTATTTTTATGATATTTAGCGTAATGGTGTTTTTGATAAGCTATGCTTTATTCTCTTTTCATGTGACATTCACGCCTACTATATCGCCCATACCTCCCCCTACTGTTTCCTCTCATTCTTTCCACTCTTTGCCTGACCACGAATCAAATAGGAGATTAGAGTTCATTAATAACTCCTTCATTCAGCTATTACACCAACACCAACTTGTGATGAACACAACCAACTGTTGGGTGTGTGGTCTCATGCCCCACACCACGGATAGAGGTATCCCCTATTTGGTCCTGCCATTTAGTCACAATGGGTCAGTATGGGCATATAGGACAATGTTCATATATGCACGAGAAATCCAACCCCTACGTTCTGTAAAGGACAACCTCAAGACTAGCGCTCTAGTGAAGGGTATAGTTGACATGATCAAGGAAGTGACTTCTTACGACATAAGATTTCCGAATCTATCCATGTGGACAAAGGAGATTGGTCATTAATGGGATGGTTCTGGGGGCTGATATCTGCCTGGGGATGGAAAATTCTGATGGTCATTGGGATGGTCTTAGCCATTCTTTTCCTGTTCTGTCTATGCATACAGTGTGCTCCTGCAATATGTGGCCTCTGTGCTACATCATGTGTAAGGAAGCCTGTGTCAAGACACGAACTCAGCACTAGAATGATGTTGCAGCAACACCTCAATGACTTTGTGAATATAGATCTGGACTCAGATTAACATGAGGATAGATTAATTGCCTATGTAAGGGCAAAAGGAGGGTCTGTGGTTCTGAAAAATATGGATCCGTAATAGTACCGGACTCGAGAATAAAAACTTCGTCGAAATAGGACGAATTTGGTATCAAAAGACCGGAAATGACGAGTACATCAAGTACATGTATTTTCAGTATATTCGAGTGACAATTTCACCTCGAAATCGTCATTTACCTTCTGAACCCTTAGTTGCATGTTGCCCTCTACATAGGCCTAAATCCAGTCGAATTTGATTCCACAAGGACACGTACTCCTTAATCGACTTCTTCCTGACCCCAGTACAAGTTAGAACCATTGCCCCAGGCCGAACTCGTTAGGTCAGTTCCCTCCCAGTGGCCAAGCAAGATAGTATCTAGGCCCAACCGGCCATAAAGTCATTTCAGCACGCACACCTGCCATATCTCGCTCACATCTTTCTTCACTCCTTTTCCTCACTTATTTTATGGTGGGGAGGTGACCATCTTTATTAGGGGTCCAGCGATATCTGATGAAATGTTGGGCCTTGCCGGATGATTTGTTATGGGTATCACGACGTGAAATATGTACATGTCATCATGACTCTGCTTTCTTTTTGTAATCAGTAACCATAAATGAAATACCGCGCACCCAAGGAATGTTTCGCCAAAGGGCAAATGTTATGTATAAGAAGAGAAGCCTAACTTTGTGAAAGTGTGCAGTCTCCTGAATATACTGGCATTGTACTTCTAGGACCCTGTCACCTTGGTTGCAACCAATAAACTAATCTTTGACTTCACCTAGAAGACTCTGAAGTTTCTGTGGGTCTGACTCAGGAGAACCCGAGGTCTTTGGTGTGTTGATCCCCTGGCACCGCTGGGTTACCGGTTCGGTACCGGTTCCTAAAAACCCAGTACCTCACCCTGCAACATATGCATTTTCAGGCCGGCAAAAACTGTTCCCTTCCTCTGGATCTGGAGCACTTCTGGTTGTGCGAGGTCTGCGCCTGGTTGTGCCTTGTGGGAGTTGCTGAGCATGTGCACGGACGTCTTGCTGTGGCTGTGTGGGCTCGGAGTGCACATTGACATGGCTGTCCTCTGCCTCACCCTCCAATGGGGGTAGTGGTCTGACTACGTGTCTCCTGCGTTGCTTCGTAGGGATGACGGTGCTGTCCTCCCCATCTGTGTTCTCCTCATGCCCTGCGTCTCCTAAGTTTGGACTTTCGACCAGTGTCCCACTGCCTGTAAGCTGTGTTGCAGATGGTGCTGTGGACGTAAATGCACACATTTATTAACTGTACTCACTTGCACTTGGCAATTAATAAATTTCACCGTTTGGGGTTACATGTGTCATGTACTTTCCTTTCCTGACCTGCACATGCTATTGGGGACTGGCTGGGTGAAAATGCACCACTTTACTGTTCATGTGACTACATCTCCCATAATGCATTGTTGTGTGTGCCTGTGTGCCTGCTCTGGACTACATATCTTTTTTCCTGCCCCTAGGTCGCTGCAGGGGGGGTTTGGGGGGTGTCAGGGGTGTGATGGCATGCTTCTTACCTGGTCCTGGTACTGGTTGCTCAGAGCTGTGGAGATCAGCCACGCCCATGACACTTTCTGGTTGCAGGGTCCCCTCCACGAGTTCCTCCAGAGGTGTTGAGTCAGAGACTGTTGAGGTCCCTCCACCAGTGGTCCTGGACTGCTCCAGCCTGGCAGCCAACTTCTCCTTCGAGCGCTGGCGCAGATCATACAATTCCTTTCTGAGTTCATCGACACTCCTGTGTGTCACCCCCACTCCATTAACTTTCTGCTGAATTTCAGCCCAATGCGCCTTTTGCGGGTCTCCGGCACCCTCAAAGATTTTTTACCAAATAGTAGCTCATGGCTGAGCACCATTTCCTGGATTAATGCCTCCAATTCAGCCTCTGAGAATTTCTGTTTTCTCTTCCTTGGACCTTCACCCTGCTGCTGCTGCTGTGTTTCCTGGCTGGCCATGTTTCCAGTTTGAGCCATACTGTAGAAAAATGCAGAGTTCCCTCTCCACCACTCCATCACTCTGACTGTGACTCAGCAACTCAGGTGCAGTATGGGTAGTCACACTTCCTGGTTGTGATGTCATCAAGCTGCACCTGAGTTTCCGATTAGCAGATTTGCGAAATTCGTAAAATTGCAATTTTTTCTGTTAAGAAATCGCAAAATTGAGATTTCTTACGGTTAAGGAATCGCTTTGGTAATCTCGCAATTAAATAGCGATTTTTACCGAATCGCTGTTTAATTGCGATTTATTACATACATAGCAATTTGCGATTCTGATTCTGCGATTCGCTAAAAATCGCTAATTCAGAATCACAAATGGGTACCTTGATACATATGGCCCAATACACCATAACCGGTAACAACAGCAACAGTGGTTGGGTTTCTTAAAATGCAGACCTGTTCATCGGGAGAATAGACATCCCCGCCCACCAATTTAGACTACACCTTTCCTCATCGCACCTTACCTCACTTTAGATCGATCAATCAGAAGAGAGGAGACAGGATGCAGGGAAACACAACACTTTCTCATCCCTATATAACCCTCACAACATAAAAGGGGGCAGAACAAGTTTGGAGCATTCTGGAAAATCCTGACTGCAGCTTTCTCTCCCTTCCCAGGCAAGTGTGCAGAACCTCTTATAAGAGAAGAGGTCAGTCAGTCAGATTAGCTTTATTCGATTTTAGTGTAAAAATCATAAAAGCAACAACAATACATATGTAAATACCATAACATTACATTACAAAATTAGTATCAACTATTAAAAGACAAAATTAAATAAATATGACGAATCAGCTAATCAATATAGAAACATTTCAATATCAGATAAGACAGGAGTTTACTTGTTAGTTACATATTAGTTACATACTGCCGTGTCAGTTAAGCTAGAACTCTTAAATGGCCTCTTTATAGTTGGTTCTTAAAAAATACAATTTTTAAACAAAGGTTCAAAACTATTAGAGGCTAGAAAGTTAGTGGCGCTAGGAGCACAAGATCCCCTTCCCCAGGAGTTGTATTTCTTTGCCGTTGATCTTTGTAGCGGAATGTGTAGGAAGCTCGGGTAAAAATCATGCAAGTCACAAATGCAAATGGGACCATCTCCTTCTTTGGGCTGGCAAGATCGTAGGTAGGGGACGATATTCCTGTTCTTAAATTTGATTAACACCAGGTCCCCAGCAGTGTCTTTGGGCAGCATACCTAACCACCCCACCCTCCTAACGCTCAGGATTCCACCATCAAAATCAGGTGGCAAAGGTCTATTATTCTGCAGTCAAAAAATAACCTTGTTAAGCAGGTCCTGATGTGATTCGTGTTTTCCCTGGCTAAGTGCAGGAACCCCAGAAAGAACTGACACATAAGGGGCGGCTTCGGGAGGTAAATTAATACGTGGCATTCTTACCAAAGCGGCTCTAGCCACTGTGTGAGTTGCTAGCATAGGTTTTAATGTTACTTTAGGGCCTGTTAAGATAATGATAAGGCAGTAATGGAGTTTCGCCATTATTCCACATAACAAACTTAAGCTTTTCGGGGGTGATGGGAGGATTAGGGCAAATGGGTATTGTCATTTTATTGGTTGGTGGAGATTTCTTTTTAATCATTTCCTCAATACTAGTCAGCCTTTCCCCCAAATCAGTAATTTTAGTAACCAAAGGTGATATGACAGATAATAACAGTTGCTCGAGCTGGGCCAGTAAAGTCGATTGGGGGGACGATACTGGGTCATCTATTTTATCGGCAGGCATATCCTCTATTGATGTGGTTGGGTTAGGGGGAAATGACGTAAGGCTGGTGCGCAATTTTTGAATTTTTGGTTGGTTGGCATTGACATTTTCCCCGTCATGCTTCCATTTCGTGTTAAGACCCTGGGGCAGTACATTGGGTTGAGTTTGGTCTTTATTTAAAGGTGGATATGGGCCCCGTGGAGTGCCATTTAGAATATCGGAATTATTGCCCGTAATAGGGGGGGGGGTGATGCATCCGGAACATACTAAGTGCCACACAAGGCATTGAGCTCCTCCCAAATGGACATAATTTATAATCAAAAACGCCAAAGAGCGGCAATACACAGTACAATGTAAGTCAATAAGTAAGAAGCGTCTCTATACCTCCTCCAGTACAAAAGTCAAAAGTCAAGTGGGGTGGCCCGTCCCGTCCTCGTCTGGCCTCTGAGGGCCGTAGAGGGCCCGCCCTTTGCCCGGGCTTAGCCCCGCGCTTTCACCCGCGCGCGTCCCGCGGGACAGAAACAAGGAGTGTATAAATAGATCAGGTAGGCGGGGCCGGCTGGGGAAGAGTACCAGCTGTTGGTAATGAGAGGGAATGCTGGTACTCGCAGTCCCCGGCCGCCGCACCCGCCGATTCCCCAGAGCCAGCAAACGGCAGCAAGCAGCAGCAAACAGTCCCCAGATGGGCAAGAGATTCCTCCGGTCTCCCACAGGGTCACAATCCCGGCAGACCTCGAGCCGCGAGTCGCACGAGAGAAGAGGATACACAGGAAGAGAACTCAGGACAGAGAGAAGGGGTAGAGACAGCAGATTTTGAGAATCCTATATGACTCTGACTGCTTTTTCTTTGCAGGTGCAAGAGAAGTATCAAGACTTGGACTAGCGAATAACTGGACGTAAAACTGGAGGAACTCATTTGTTACACCACAGAGGACATATTGACCAGAATGTTTTTAGCACAATTAGTCCAATTCAAATAAAGAAAAAGCAATTACATAATTCACTAGTGTCCAAAAGAGTTTTCTACACCTCCATGTTCCAAACACTTTCCTGAGAACACAGTCCAGCCTCAGGACCATAAGGATGAAAGGCTGTACATTTCACACATGACATAGATATAATTGCAGTTATATCTTCATGCCTGTGTGGACTAAATGAATAATTGTGTATTGTTGTCAGTGTTTGTATATATATAGATCTTGTGCCTGCTGGAGATGGTCCCCATTTTATATGCTCTGTCCTTAGCAACGGGGCAGCAAATGGCTATTCAATAAGTGCAGGTGCATTCCAAATGTTCCAAAATCCACCTGGTCAGCGTGGGTCAGATTTCCCCCCCTCAGAGGAGATGCTGGGTAGACTAGGACCTGTCCAGATTCCAGTATGCATGACGGAGGTTGGTGCATTCATGAGTATAAGCACGTACATTTTTTAGTCATCACCCATTGCAGGAAACTTTGTGTATTAACCTTAAGAAAGGGGCTGGGGACAAGATTTCATGTCCACAAGAGGCCAGAAATGTTCATAGTTCAGTGTAAATACTGCTGCTAAGTTTGCCAAATACTGCCACCAATCAGGATCTAGGTACAGGCCTTGACAGGATACAGGATATGCATTTGTAAAGACCAGAGATAAATAGAAAATACTGAAGACAATCAGCCTATAAGAGAGGTATAAATCTAACACTGTATTTGCCCACAGATGAGGGCTTTTTGGGGGTTACTTGGGATTATGGGTCACTCACGCCCAGGAAGAAAAATTTTGAGAAACTTCAAAAACAAATGAATGTTGGCAGGGCAGGGAAAGTCATATGGGGGAGGCAGGCAACATTTTAGGGATACAGGCAACATGTTAGGTATACCATTCCGGGAGAACCAGCATTGACCTTGACTTGGTCACAATCATGAACGTTTCCTGAACAAGCGCAGTTCAGATAAGGTTATCAAGGATTTATTCTAGGGTATTTGGTTGATATACACTTCTAGATCAAGACGTGCCAGTCTCAGATCCGTGGAGCCGAACTCAGACAAGTGAAGGGAATGCTTAGAGTTCTGAGACAAGTGTTAACGTGTGGCGGGCACATTCCTAGCTAGTGCGCTCGTGCACCAGCAGAAAATGGAGAGGCGCCCTTTGCACAGACCGGCCAGTCCAGCCTGTGCACCAGTCTCTTGGTCCAAATGCTGGTACAAAATTGCAGCAGCACGAATACGACCTGTGTAATCTAGAAACGTTATAGAAAACGTGTTATGCCACGGTCTGTGCAAGCTATACATCCAGCCCTGTTGTCACATGTTGCTGAGACAGCAGAAATAGCAAATTGTGTTGTACGGTTGCATACTTTTGGTTTCAGTTCCTCTCCATATTTACTGTCATAGGAACACAATTTAAGTATGAGAATTATTTTAACCCTACGAAAGAAAAAAACTTGTCGACTTGAAATTCAGCATGGTTTTTCAAACTCTCTTTCCTCTAACTGTTTAAATGTGATTTGGTCCCCGGATAATACACCTACGAACACATGGTTCAGCTGCATGAAACCTACTCTCTCAAATCCAAGACAAGAAACTCCGCTGGGATCAGACAAAGAGCAAATATAAGGGCTTGCGAGGCTGGCGTCGAAAGGCCATTCAAATTAAGGGTTGAACACAAGTGACATTAACTTGCCAGCTGTAAAAATGTAGAACATGTTTTATGTTTCGACCGTTCTTTTTCTCTCGAGCCGTTCAGTTCCCTATGATCAGGGCCACTGAAATGATGCCACAGGGGAGGACCAAATTATGCGGCACGGTTGACTAAATTATGCATCTAAAAAAGGCAAATTATGCTGCGTAATGATGTACATTTTTTGATAGTAGTAGTTCATTATGTTGTCATTTCTACACGTTAACACCGTCTGGACGAAGGTTACACCTCATTAGTATACTTTAACACCCAAATACAGCAATAATCAACTAAAAAGTGACCAGTCAACCTTTGCTAATGGTTTTACACTGTGTAGCAACATGGGTTGCTATTTTTTTAGTAACTTTTGATCCGTTTGAGCTAAAAACATTTTTTTTGTTTGAATCTGTTGACTATACAACAGATGATGGATTATGTTGAAATGTGGCAAATTCATAAACATGCAGAAAATGCCACAGCTGCAGAATCTCAAGTGGCCCTGTCTTTGAATGGTCACAACTGCGTAGTCCAGGCTTGCATGATTACATCCAGAATGGAAAATGTGTTATCACCTCAGCCTCGTACTCAGTGCCACTTTTAAAACAGTGCCCTGTTTAAAGTCCTGTTTTCCCTGCAAATTGCACTTTGACTTTTGTTTCAACAAGTCTTATTTAGACCAGGTAATAATTTAAACCTCAAAAACTGTGTGGTGAGCGGAAGGCGGTGTTGTAATAATGGTCCCAAAGAAAGTTACAGGATGCTATTCCCAGGTGCAAAGGGAAAGGACAATTGGGAGCAGAAACTTGCTCAATACCGTGCAGTAATGGATTTCCTCTTGCTGTTTTTGCACCCAATATTTTCTACTGCACTGCTAATGAGGGTTTATGGGGTGTATGACTCAACTCAGCTTCTTATTTAACTATTTTCTGTCCATATCACAAACAGATATTACCTCTGAGTGTGCAAATAAAGCTAGCACCACGAAAAGATGGGCAAATCGAATCACATTTAAGTTCAGCGCTGTTAGACCTGGCATCCTTGGCATGGCTTTCCCAAAACTTTTTTCCTTCAACCCTCTTGTTTTGCAGACATCCTTTTTGCTGGCTTCAGGACTCTGCACACGTTACCACAGCTGACTAGTGCTAAAGTGCTTGTGCTCTCTCCATGGTAGAATTAGCTATATCCTAAAGGCATATTTAATTTACAGTAAGGGTGGGCGGAGCAGGCGTAGTGCCTCTACGCAGAGTTCCACAGAGTTAGAAAAAAACTCTGCTCCTCTCCGCTCCCTCCCCGCTCCCAAAGTAATTATAATGTAAAAAAAAGGCACATACCTGCCATGGCTGTTGCCCCTCGCCATCCTTCTTTTGCAAGACGTACAACGTAGGGGTTATCAAAGAAGAAGGACGGCGAGGAAGAGGAAGGAGAGCGGCCATGGCGAGGAGGAGGCAGCCACCGCAGGTAAGTGACTTTTTTTAAACATGATAATTACTTTGGGAGGGTGGTGGGGCCAGCTAACTCCTCTGTGCCACGGAGTTGGATTTTGCCTAATCTCCAAATTAAAACAGAACGCCGATTCAGCAAAACTCTGTATACTCCGCTGGCAGAGCGGAGTTACCCGCCCTGGTTTAATTTGCATGTAACCCCCTAGCAAAGTGGCACAACTTGTGCACAGGGCCTGTAAATTAAATGCTGATAGTGGACCTGCAGCACTGATGGTGCCACCCACTTATGCACCATTTTAAACATGACTTAGATCTGCCATTGCCGCCTGTATGTGCAGTTTTAAACTTTCATCTCGACCTGCCAAAACAAACCTTTTGCCAGGCCCAAACCTTCCTTTTCAATCCATGTAAACTAACCCTAGGGTAGGCCCTAGACAGACCAGAGGGCATGATGCAGTGTACTTGTACTGTTTAGTTGTACATCTCCTAGTAGTGAAATAATTTAAAAAATGCTTTTCACTACTGCAAAGACGATCTCTCTCATAGATCAACAGTGAAGTTGCCTTATTACAATTAATGAGTGATAATTTCCAAATGGGAGCAGGTAAACAGTTCATGTTTTGTGTCTCTGGAATTCCAATGAAAAATCCTCTGTCATGGTGAAGTCGGATTTTCAATTACAATTTTTAAAATGACACTTTTAGAAAATTGGATTTTTCCTTCTGTTATACCTGGCAACCTTGACGTGGTTTCCCCTTTTACGTTGTGCCGCCTGTACTTTTGACTGTCTGCGGGACTTTGTTTTTGCTGGTTTTTGAACTTTGGGCACTTTACCACTGTTGATCAGTGCTAAAGTACAAGCGCTGCCTGTGTAAATTGTGATTATGATTGGTTATCTATAATTGGCATATTTGATTTACTGTTAAGTCCCTAGTAAAGTGAACTGTGTAGGCCATGGGGCCTGTAAATCAAATGCTACAAGGGGCCTGTAGCACTGACTGTGCCACCCACACGTGTAGCCCTGCAAACATGTCTCAGGCCTGCCACTTCAGTGTCTGTGAGTGCTGTTTTAAACTGCCATATCGACCTGGCAAGTGCACCTGCTTGCAAGGCCCAAATCACACCTTTAATTACATGTAAGGCACATCTATGGTAGGCCCATTGTAGCCCCATGGGCAGGGTGCAGTGTATGTGAAAGGTAGCACATGTACTGGTGTGTTTTACATGTCCTGATAGTGAAATACTGCTAATTTTGCTTTTCACTATTGTAAGGACTGTCTCTCCCATAGGTTATCATTAGAGCTGCCTTGTAATACCTTACAAGTGTTGCAGGGATTCTGCAGAGTCACAGAACTATGCTTGGGATCATACAACCTTAGTAGGCATGGGACTGAATCATCCTACCACCTGAGTACCTATGAGCCCGGGACCGACTAGCTATATTGTCTCACTCACCTTCTTACTCACTCACAGAGCAACAAGTGATTGGACACCCCAGTACACAAAACTCTCGACCCTCTAAGGAATCGCGGTTGCAGGACACACCCTTTCACTCTCACACTCGTACTAGTCCACAATAAGATCAGACAGAGACATGAGAAAAGTTAAACATGTTTAACTATCGTGCTCTAGTATGAATTATACGTGCCACAATAAGGAAGAAGATGCCTCACACGTATACGGTCAGCATAGTAAGTGGTCCATAAATCATAATAGGAGCTGCCATTATTTTAACATAGGGTAGCCTAACCCCGTCATCCTCTACAGAAACAAAATGATTATATATCAGAAGATCTCTGGGTGTTTGCTGCAGACCCCGTACCGTACGTTAGCATGCACAGATTAAAGTTATAGATCTCAGGTGCTCTCACAATCTCTTTCCTGAAAAGATCCCTCTCCAAGTGTGTTGTTACCTATTTGTGTATATGTATATGGCAGAAGTACGTATTCTCAAACAACAGCTGCATTTGTGTGTTTTGTCTAGGTGCTGAGGCCTGACCAGAACAAAATATCAAGGGGGATTGTTGTTCGACCATGTCTATAGTGTGCAGACTAAATCCCAGGAAAGAACAGAACGTGAAAAGAACTTATGTTCTTTGTGAAAGTACAGTGTGACACAAAGCAAAATATGTATGTATAGTAACATGTGCAAAGCAGAGGGCAGTCTGCAACATGCTCATGCTAACATAGGAAAAACGACAATGGGCCTGCCAGGACATATGACATAAGTGTAAATTTCAATTGGGAAGAGATAGAGTATTGGAGTTTGCGTGCCCTACAGTAGCGGCTCATGGAGAGAGTGCTACGGGGTGGTGGGCGGGGTGGGGGAGGGGCAGGGTGGGGGTAGTAAACTCCGGCGCACGGCCAAATGGAGGTAAGTACATAAATAAATAAATAAAACAAATGACATTGCACACGCAGCAATGCCAAATGACCCCTTTGTTGTGAGTGGGTTTGAGGCATTGTTGTATCATGTCATTCTCCAATAGTACGTAGGTGAAATGTGAGAACAAATAGACATTAAGGGGTTTATTTACTAGCCTCTTGCACCACTTTTACATCATTTTTAACATGGGAAAAGTAACTTATGGGTGGCGCAAGGGGCTTGTAGATAAGTCCCTAATATTCCCCAATGTAGACTAAAATCACCTACAAAAAGGTGATTCATACTGGAGAAAATGTGTGAATGGTGTAATGGACCATGATTGTTCAACAAACGAGATGTTTTCACCTGGAAGTTGATAAATGATATTCATCCTGATCAATCTTGTAGTAGTAAATGAGTCATAATGGGGCAGGAGGAGTCAGATGTCACTTGCTGACATAGACTAGAGTTTTTGTATATCACAGATACTCCACCATCATTTTTGTTTTCTCTATCATGACTGATAATAGAGTAGTCAAGCAGAATAAGTAAATATTGGGTTGAGACTTTTCATTGAACAACGTTGCTGATAGTATCATAAGCCCAAGGTTCATAAAAAGTGATTGACATTCCACTGCTGTGTCCAAGTATTGGATTTATAATACTAGCCATTATAATTTTAGGATAGGCAATATAGAGTCAGAGTTGGAACATTACATGATCCTTTTCATGTACAGGTCAATTTCATCTGCTCACATTAACTTGATAGTCTCCCTGTTGGAACAGGCACTTTCTGTTTGGCAAAGGTGAGGCTCCAGTCAGGCAGAAGCTACCACTCCATCAGGGGCAGGTAATTACACACACTGTATAACCTGCACTCACTCTTTGGTAGCTTGGCACTGAGCAGTCAGGCCTACCACAGAGGCAATGTGTAAAGCATTGGCACAGAACTCAGGCACAATAAACACCTTGAGCGTTTCAAAAGAGACTTCACACATGAGGTATGTAAATAAAGCTTGTATTCAACACACATAATAATCAACACAACATTAACATCATGTATTTCTGGGCATAATTCACATTTGGAGTTATTACTAGCAGAACTAGGCCCAGCCGTGTTCCAATTACATCAGCAATATGCACACTTGAGAAAAAGATCCTAATCTACATCCCCAGCACCCTTATGTGGTGCAACACATTGTCCACCCTAGGACCACTATAGCAATTCCAATAATTCAATACCACACAGTTATAGGGTGCAGCCCGGGTGACAAAGATATCAGAAATATGTACATACAAAAAATTATAGCACTTTTTAGAAGCACAGCATGCTTAGGCCACACGGGTAAAACCAATGTCAAATGTAATGCTTTTCTGGAAAGAAATCAATGTATCAGGCAAACCATCATCCAGGTTCATGAATCACGGGTGATTCCCCACAGTTACTTCCACACACACTCTCACTCACTGAATAGGCTTTATTGTATAGTTAGTTAAAACCATTACACAAAAGTAGAAAAAGGAACAGCGGTTTAAAATGAATGATCAACGAGCATCCATGGTTTAGATTTAGCAACATTAAAAAAACAAGATTACATACAAGGGACGTCAAGTGCCAAGTCAATTCAAATTTATATTGTCCATTTACTTGTTAAGGAACGGTGAGTGGAACTCATCTTCCGTTGACTACCAAAGAACAAGTGGCAGGTGGAAGACTTGCGTGACATTAAAAAGAGGGAACTAAATCTTATTTACTCTAAAGTTAGCAGCATGATCTTTATCTTCATTGTTTGTTTTTTTTTTTTTTCTTTTTCAAACTTGTATGATAGTATCCCTTTTGTTCTCAAAGTTCGTGACAAGTTTGACTGATCTGCAGATTAATTGTGGATCCGCTGTACACAAGCCTTGTATGACAGCGGAGCGGCAGGTACGTACTCTGTATTCAATTAACCTTGTCTTTAACCAGTACCGTCGTTCCTGATCCAGTGCAGGACAGATGCAGAGTAGATGGATAAAGTCTTGTTTTGCGTCGCCACATAAATCACACTCCTTGGTGTCTGGTTTCCTCCAATCTGGTTTGTCTGCGTTTGTCGGCAGATTACCCATCCTTAAATTAAGATATTTCGTTTTGACATATGAGGAAAAGGAAAGACCGAGATAAGCTGCCGGTTTGAGCACTTTGTACGATTGAATTATCATCCAGGCATGTGATCGGTGACTAAGGATTGACTTGTCATTGATCAGCGAATGCCTGTTTGCAGCCTTTTTAATCGCTAGCTTGAATGATGATACCGGTAGCTTAGTTTGCCACAAGGATGTAAGTTCAGTAGTGTCGAGTGATAGTTTTAGATACTTAGCATACTGAGAGTTGGAATTATTTTGCATTGCATCCCACGTGGCTTGGTTGATTCCTGTTTCCCTGTTCATCCAAATATCGTACCAGAATTTAATGGTCTCATACTTTTTTTGCAGTTCTTGGGATTTCAGGCCGAACTCCAGTCGGACCTGCGCAGGTGATGCATTGGACGGTAAGCTAAAAACCCTCTTGTAGACTCTAGTTTGTATTCGGTCTAGAAGTTGTGCACTTCTGCCATGATGTAACACACTGCCATAGCCTATTGTGGGTAACAGCTTGGCTTTGATGACTGTCAGAAGTGGATTAAAAAACGGGCCCTTTAGCTGTTTGGAGATGCTATTAAACGCATGTAGCAGGGCTATTCCTTATTTTTTCGATGGCATCGAAGTGCAGGGAAAAGTTGAGGCGACTGTCCAATTGTATTCCCAAATACTTGTAATTGCCTACCACTTCCAATTTTTTATTGTCTATCACAAAAACAGGCAGAGTATTAAGTCGACGGGTCAGTATCAGGATCTTTGTTTTCTGGCTATTAATTTCGAGAAGATTGAGTTTTGTGTAATCTGCCAGTTCACGCAGAAGACGTTGCAGACCTATCTTTGTTTGACTTAGGAGCACCACATCGTCGGCATAGGAGAGATGTGTCAGGCGTAGTGTTCCTAGCCGCGGTGGGTGCGCATTAGTGCTATCCAGCCTCGAGGTTAGATCTGCCATGAACAGATTAAAAAGATAAGGGGCCAACACACAGCCCTGCTTTAATCCATCGTGTGTTTTAATCTTTCGTGTCAGCCGGTGCCCATTGGCGATCTTTACCTGCATCCAGGTATCTGTGTATAAATTCATTATAGCGTTTAGAATTGTATCCGGCAAGCCCTGCTGCTTTAATTTGGACCATAGTAGTTGACGGTTAATACGGTCAAAGGCCGCCTTAAAGTCGACGAAACAAGAGTACAATGCTTGATGGTTTTGCATACTTTTTTCGGCGATTAAACTTATTGCCATGGCGTTAGCCATGGTGCCTATGCCCCTACGGAAACCAGTCTGGTTTACCGGGATCTTCTGATTTTCCTCAGACCATTTTAAAAGGTCCATTAACACCAAGGATGCGTAATATTTTGCTTTAGCATCGATGAGTGCTATTAAACGGTAATTTGCTGGGTTTTTACGGTCTCCTCCTTTGTAAATCGGATTTATAATCGCCCCTCTCCAACTTTCTGGCAGCCGACTCGTGTCATTTATTGATCTGAATAGGATGTTTAACTTGCGTGCCCAGAATTGAGGGTCCTCCTTGTAGATAGCCTGGGGGACACCATTTGGTCCAGGTGCACAGTCTTGTCTGCTTCTCTTAACTATTTGCGCTGTTTCAAATTCCACGTATGATCTTAATGTCTGGTCTCCGTCTCGCTGGATGACACTCAAGTTGTTAAGTTCTACAGGGACAGTGGTCTTCACTTCCACAATTTTTAATATTTTTTGTATTTTTTGAGCTTGTGTTGTAGGTGGCACCAATTGGTTTACTGAAAAAGTATCAAGTAAATGTTTGACCCATGAATTTTCCGTAACACAGGTCATGCTTGTTGTTTGTGCTGATCTATTTAGTGAGTTTACTTGTGACCAGAATGCTCTGGAGTCGGATTTTTTTATGTTGTGTTGCAATTTGGTCCAAAAGTCAGTGACTTTGGTTTTATTTTCAAACCAGATTTGTTTTTTGTATTGTTTCCTGATTGATCGAAATGTTTGCCAAACGTGCATATCCGAAATGCGACCCTTTGCTTGCCTCATGGATGCCCGCAAACGCCTTCTTAAGGACAATATAGTTTTGCTGGTCTGACTATGTTTCTTTTGATTGAAGTTCTCGCGCAAGTTGACTCCAGTTTTTGGTAGCTTCTCCAAAAAGGCAGTCCATGTTTCTGCACACAGTTCGCTTTCATCACTTATGGTTTGAAGTAGGTGCTTTGCCTCCTTGGCTATTTGTGGTAATGAGTTAGTCGTCCACCTTAATCGCTTCAGGTTGACTGTTGTTAGTTCCCCAGCTGTTGATCGAGCTTTTAAGTGTTTGAACGGTGCCAATTTAATCTCAATGTGCTGCATTAAATGATCACTCTCCGGTGAACTTTGAATTTGGAATCTGTTGATTAGCCCCAGCAGGGGGAGCAAGACGATGGTGTAGTCCAGAATTGTACTCGTGCTGGGGCCTATGTGGGTAATTGAAGGGGGTTTATCCTGTTTGATTCTTCCATTTAGTACTCGCAACCCATGATTTTCTAGGTCCCACATCAACTGTTTTCCCACTTGGTCGTTTCTCTTAGTTGGCGGGATCTCCTGTGTTTCAACCGCCCAGAATTCGTTTGCAGCCATGATATTGTCTTCCTCTTCTGGGAGCTGTATGAGATTTGCATTGAAATCGCCCGTCAGAATTATCTCCCATCCTGGTTGGTCGAGGCGGAACCCTGATATTACATTATTAATGCCCTTGAATAATTCTTTTTTTACCTTCGTTTTTGGATGGGCGTATATATTGATTAAAATAATTGTTCCAATACCTGCCTGGGATACCCTCTCTAATTTGATTATTTGCATGTCTGGTATGGAGGCTGCCAGTTGGGAGGCCTTGACGTTTAGTGCAGTGCTTATGTAGACCGACAAGCCCCCCTTTGCTCGACCATAGCGCTGAGCGCGAATTGCGTTGACGTGAAAACTAATTCTACCTGGAACATCAATTGGCTCTGTTAGCCAAGTTTCCTGCAGAGCAATGATGGCGTATGTATCCCAAGTGTCTATTTTCCTACTGTTGTTTAAAAATTCTTTGGCACCGGCGATATTCCAGGAAAGGACTTTTACTATGCTATGTCCAGTGTTGAGCGCCCTGCTTTTATTTCAGTATTCTGTTGGGTCTTGCATTTGTCTGTTCTGTTGGTCGATTTTGGAAATATCTGCACCCCTTGCCCCTTGCACACACTCTCACTCCGCACTGCTACGTGGTGCAACGTGTATCAGACAAGTCCATATGGATTTACTCACACAGATACGCATGCAGCACCCTAATGCGGTGCAACTGATACCCAGCAAGTCAATTGGTTACACTCTGCAGACCCCGTGGTCCCAAGCCCCCTTCCACCATCCAACTCACCTTGACTATCCTACACCCACCAATTGCAGACACCCCCATACTTTCCCCCAGGCACTAGGCTGAAAGTGGCCGAAGTCACTCTAGGTAAGGGTACCAGGAAGCAGATGGAGGTAGGCAAAAAAGTCAATTAGGAGGCAGTTGGCAAAAGGGGTTTTGCAACCACTCGAGATCTTCACCCACAGGATGCAGAGCAGACACGGACCGATGGCCATAAACGGCCACACCCAAAGAGGTGCCCAAGGTCTCCTCAGCACCAGTCCAGTTCTGCTAACCACGGGGTCATGCAGTTGCTTGACCCGCTTCCAGTCATTCTCGGTAGTATTCCTCCAGCCCTGTCAGTCACTCTCAAGACCTAGGCCCCAGCTGGGCATTACTACCTGGCAACACGGTGTTGTTGGGGCTAGCCAGGTGCAGAGAGGGTCCATTCTGCTGAGGGCCAAGTAAAGGAACAATAGATCAATGGAGAATGAAGCAAGGGGGGCGTCCCCAGAGGCAATCAGGGCACAATGCTGAGAGCACTATGATCCAGGTTGCACTAGACCGTACCGGTCACACACACACAATGAAGAGTTGCACAATCTGTACATCCCTGGAATTAAGGCACAACATCCGGTGCATGTCAATTTTGGCCACACCGGACAGCTCTGGTCACTCACATGATTGAAGAGCTGGAAATTCTGTACCTCCCTGGAAATGAGGCACGTCGATATTGGTCGCACCAGACATTTCCGGTCACACACACAGGCAAAAGTTTGGCAATGCTTCATGAGATAGATTGAAGCACTCTTAAGAGTATGCCCTCACCTCCAAGGTTTGCAACCTGTAGCCCAGACACTGAACGCAATGAGCATGCAGTCGGCATGTTGCACGAGAGAGACGTGGCACGATCGACAAAGCGGGCCACTCTTGGCCCGCAACTGGTGAATCTGCTCACCACCAACTAGATACTTATACGTGCCAAAGTCCCCATGATGTGAGGGCCACCACCTTAGATGCTGGACTAATTTTGAGGGCTCCACACCTGGTCTCCAGGCACAATTCTTAGGTCCACGCACATGTCATGCTTCCAGCTGAAATACAGCAGACGATGTGAGCACTTGAAAGGGCACTGCACTTTAGTTGTCACAGGTAGAAGGTGTGGGTCCCTCTTAGGAGATCTTTGGTGTCCCTGAGAACCCCAAAAGAATAGGGGGCAAGCTTAAAAAGCCCCTGGAGAGCACACTTCAGGGTGTCACAGAGCAGCAAGTAGCCAGCCCAGGCCAGCCACTATTCAGGAAGGGCACACAGTTCCTTTCATTGGCAGTAATCCTCCTTGTGCACAACAGAGTCCTCTGGTAATGTGCACCACAAGCGTATCTCACCCTTTGCTGCAGGATGGCACCAGTAGTTATACTGGAGTGTGCCTTAGAAGCTGGGGGTGGCTCACCCATATCTCCCCTAAATTTCAGTCCTGTCTGCCATGAAGCCATGGAATGCAGATCTTAATCTTTAGTGGGGCCACGAGCTGCCTCTGGAGGCCAAGTGTCAAATCTTCCTACTACAATCTCTATAACTAGGCCCGCAAATGGCAGAGGTCTGTTGTTAAAATTGAATGCCAGTGTTTTATAGCTGCCGCTGGGGAATGCCCAGATGTGCCCCCAACCTCCATTGTGGACTGGAGCCAAGCACCAGGGCACACAAAGAGTTTGTAGAGCATAGAAATGCCCACTTTCTAGTAGGGGCATTCCTACCCGAATCATGACAAAGCCACTTCGACCACTGGCAAGTGGTTGTCGCCGTAAATCCAATGATAGGAACCATTATAAGGCTGCTCCACTGCAACCCACTATTGCAGCCTTAAGTAATATCAACCGCTTCCCGGTGTTATCTTCTGTGAAGAACAAACCTCTTTGGTAGCGAAAACACACATGGTTATTCCTGACTATGGGGCAGGGGACACACCTTTGTACCTGCCCCGTATTTCACCTACCACTCGCGTCACCTCTTAGGACGTACCCTTGGGTTACTCGGATGGAAGTGAAAAAATTCTCTCAAGAGGGCTAGTGACTTAAACAGGTCAGTCTGAGCAAATGCACAATTTGCATGCATCAGCCTGAAATGGGACTCTGAACACATATTTAAGAATACCATTAGTGCAAAGCACACGCCAACCTGCAGTGGCAGGCTGGACACGTAGCTACGACACCATTGGTGCCGAGCATCTACCAGCCTGCAATGGCAGGCTGGACATGTAGTTAAGACACAAGGTAAGCACCATTTCCTAACATATGTAGGAAGGTGTGCACACTTTCACACTGTATTTACACGGAGAAAGTGGCCTAGGCCCTAAGGCCACCACAAGATAATCCGGAAAACCAGTGAGGAAAAAGCAAAACATTTGGGGAAACGCAACCTGAAGGGTTCAGGTCTAACACTTCCCCTTTCTACAGCTTTATGATGTACTGCAACATCATCTATGTACGTATTACTTTCCTACTTGCCCAGTATGTTTCAAGATAAAACACATGTTGCTGACCACTTTACAACTATAGCCTAAGGTATTTTTAAGGTTCCAGATTTGCTACTGAAGTTTGGGTAGGGCAAGAGGTGCTCTTTTACATGGACATAGTTTCCTTGATACAAAATATGCAAAACTCTTACATGCATAAATTAATTTGAGCAATTGTTACCCTTCCTTTGTATGTCTACATGTATACTCTGCTTTTCTCCACCTAGAAAACAAGTTCAACATGGAAACATACACAGACTGTTTTTGCCTCTATTGAAATAAACTTGCAGATCAGCACATCCAGCGGACTCCAATTGGAGATTTGTCATATTTCGGTCAAAATATCTTGATATTCCCTAATCCGACATGCAGCCCACTAATTTGGATACTGAGCAGGGACTGTGACCTCTGTGCTATAAGTTACTCTGGAGATCATAGCACAGCAAACAATGATGCAACACTCTATCCAAAATAGGATTCTACCTTCCCTTTTGATCTCCAATAAAATCACATTAATTTCAGTCTGTGCTTCATCTGCGACAGTGCTACCCAGAAGCCAGACTGAGTCAAAAAACACATCTTCCTTGCTCATCCAGCAAACATATGCACACATTTGTGCACACTTGTTTATGCACAACTTGCACAGAACCCCTGAACCAGCTGTATATCAGGTTGATGTTAAAAGGTTGACACTCGATCATACAGCTCAAAACCATTTTAAGAAGAGCTTACAGTGAAGGGTATTACATTAGAGGGTCCCACTCCACAGCAGAGGCATGACAAAGAAAAAATTAGGGTTATCATGGGTAGAACATGCTTTCTTACAACAATAAAGTATATGTCCATCCATGGGTTGTGTGGGCACAACAATAACAGTAATGTTGGTGATAAATGCACATGATGTTCAGGAACCTTATATGGAATTAAACAAATATACACATGAAGGAGCCCATGTCTGATGCTAAGCCTCTTGACTTCTCTTTACACTGGGAGGCCAGTAGACATCTCTTCTGGATGCACCTATCCATGTTAACAACTGGGAATTAGCTGCTACCAACTAAGACTACTCTAAGTGCTATGGGGGCTTCTCCCTCAGGGCTCCTCACACAAGGAGTGCACAATTCTAAAGTTTTGGGGGATATTAGGGAACTTACTGGGACTAAAAGAAAAGTGTGATGCACCAGCTGCCCAGCTGGTTGTAGACTTTTGCCCTGTCACCTTATTGAAAGACAGCAATTAAAGGAGTAATTTAAGACTATCAAACCTGAAAATAAAACGCAATACATTCTCCAAAAAAAACTACACACACATATTAGTCCAGATCACACCATTTGCACTTAGCAGTACAATTCATTTAAACGGATCATGCCTCTCTATGATTACCCTAAAGCCTATGATCATTCATTAAAAGAAAAACATTCCTAGGTAACCATTTCCAAGAAGACTTTCAACAAACCTTATATCTATCCTTGACTGTTTGTATATTCACCTTAAATATGAAGATCGCAATTATTCAGAGTTATTGAAGAACTAAAGATTTTCTCGGACGGGAGACATGCTGAGATTTGCCTTAAGCAAGGAAAGATGTTTATAATTTACAAAGGGTTTAGTAATGCCTTGATATAGACAGGCGTAAGACAATCTAAAGCAAAATGAGATTGGGTGTGGCTTGACAAATTTACAAAAGTCTTTCATTGATTAAGACAGTGCTAAGAATATAATTCTCCCTATCTCCCCAATTTGCTGCCAATCTCTTGACTCCGCCCAGGTCCCGGATAGCTGGAAGCTAGCGGTTGTTTCTCCACTGCTGAAGAAAGAATCACTGGACCCCTCATGCCCCGCTAATTACAGACCCATTTCATTACTTCCCTTTCCGATTAAGATCCTGGAAAAACTGGTCACGAAACACCTGTCCAGTTTTTTGGAAGTTAATGATTGTCTGGATGCAGCGCAGTTTGGTTTCAGACCAGCGCATGGAACCGAAACAGCTTTGGTGACTGTCTTGAGCGACCTTCGTTCGTGTGCCGACTATGGACGAGCAGCCGTTCTAGTGCTGCTCGACATGTCGGCAGCGTTTGATACGGTCAGCCATGCCATCTTGACCAGGAGGTTGGAGGAGGCTGGTGTGATGGGCCTGGCCCGGGATTGGCTTGTATCATACTTGACCAACAGACATCAGGTGGTTGCCTTGCCCCCCTTTAAATCCACCATCAAAAGGGTTGGGCAGGGAGTACCCCAGGGTTCAGCCATCAGCCCCATTCTTTTTAATCTTTACCTCCACCCCCTGGTCAAGCTAATTAAATCCTTTGGCATTTCAGTCACCAACTATGCTGATGACACCCAGCTCATCTTCTCCTTTGAGGGGGAGAATGCGGTGTCTCAGGAGACCTTTCACCATTGCATGGTCACCACGGCAACATGGTTGAGTAACAACTCGCTGCAATTCAACAGCTCCAAGACCGAGGTGCTGCATTGCTCAGCGGACCGGGTCCCTCGATCTTTACCTCAGAACTTTTGGCCCCCCTCCTTTCAGGGCACGGCAGCGGCAGCCACATCGGTTCGGAACTTGGGAGTAACAATGGAACCTAATCTTCAACTAGATGGTTTCATTGACAAAACAGTGTCTACCTGTATGGGTCTGCTGCGTTCCCTGTGGAAGATTCTCCCTCTGCTCCCCGCCCATGCTAGACCAGAAGTAGTGCGCAGTATCATTTTGAGTAGACTTGATTACTGCAATGCACTGCTTCTGGGGGCACCTATTACAGCGATAGGCAAGCTACAACGAGTGCAGAATTTCGCTGCCAAGTTAGCACTTTCCCGTCGACGTTCTGACTCGTCTTCCGCGGCACTTAGAGACTTGCATTGGCTTCCCATCCCTCAGCGGATTGAGTTCAAAGCTTTATGCCTGGTCTTCCGGACCTTGCATGGATCGGGACCACTGCCTTTACAGGAAATGTTCTCCTGTATACCCCCACTAGATCCCTCCCATCGGCCTCTGCTTTTTTGGCTGTCGTTCCCAAGATTCGGAGAAAGCGAATGGGTGGCCGCTTTTTTGGTTTCATGGCATCTAAGTTGCGGATTGATTTGCCACTGTCGCTCAGATGGTCAGAAAATCTTCTTTCTTTTAAAAAAGAACTAAAAACACACCTGTTCCCTAGGTCAGGATAGTTTTCTTTTGCTGATACTGCACTGACTGTGCTTCAGGATCTGCTTGATCATAGCGCCAGGATGCCCCTCGGGTGACAGAAGCGCTTTATAAGTGTGTTATACATACATACATACATCTCGAGACCCAAGGTCCCGACCCCCACGCACTGTAGCAATAGGTATATACCTTTCTGATGTAACACAAATTTCTCAAAATTCTAAAAATTACACATTCTTTGTGTTTTATTTCGACACCAAAATGTAAGTTTTTAACATAAATCATCACAAAAACAGTACTTAATCATGAAAATATAGTCACATCACATTTCACACATTTTTTTCATTAAAGGATTAATTTCCACAATTTCTTCTGTGTTTCTTTTAAGTGCTCAATGCATTTCGGGTCTTACAAGACCCTTCATCGGGAGCCTTTTTCATCTAAAAAACAACAATGCAACACAATCATCAGCAACCTCTCCATGCTGAAGGATTCAAAAAACAGTATTTACAATGATAGTGAATCTGAATGGTATATTACTATGTTTATAATTCCATGCTGTGTATATAACGAAAAAAAAACCTTTTCCACACCTTAGTGCTCAAAAGAACATGGGAAAAAAACATGCTGATGCTTACTTTTTCCTCACAACGAAAAGATTTCTATGTATTCTGAAAAAAGACCAACGTGTGTCAACAGTTGCTCTCTTCACATGAACTCTCAAATACACCAGTATACCAACTATGATCTTACCGATCCTAGACAACGCCCTCTTTCACTCGCAATGTTCCAAAATGCCGATCTCCCTCGAAGGTCTATTCAGACTAATTACTTTGCCTGCATAAAACACAAGCGTGCCAAAACCTTAGTATCAGATATCTCCCCGCAAAACAAGTCTGTACACACTCTCCGCAACGTTATACTCACAATTGAAGATTCCTGCTCATTCAATCAAAACCTCGCTTCCTTACTCTCTTCCCCGATTCTCCTCACTGTTTCTGAAACTCGGTTCATATGTTTAGAGGAAACAAACGACGGACGAACTACGGCCGCCATCTTAAAAGGGTAAACACGATCGCGAACAAAGTGTGAAACACAGATCCTCACTCTCAATCTGCTACATTCAAGACCTGCATCTGCACTATACGGGGCCACAATGAATCCCTTCTCCAACACTGGTGACGTAACAAAATACTAACCATCCTGAATAGGAACGCCATGTTTGAAGGTGGTCAAACTAAGAAAGAACTGACAAAAAACTATCAAAGGGTTCTAACTCTCTAGAAATAAAATAAAAAAGTGAATAGTTGTGTGGAAAAGGTTGTGCATTTAGGAAAAACAATAATAGAAACTGCTTCTCAATAAGCACATGTAATAATCATTGTACAGTAATCACAAAAAATGTTTGAATTCTCAATCATGTGCACATATCAAACAGTAACCACATTGCCTCATTTACAGAAAACATGCAAAATCTATTCTTTCATTTAACCCTTTCGGGTCCTGGGTACCCAGTTTTTTTATCCAGAATGTTTCTCTCTGGAGGAGGGATCGGGTACGATCCGTGCCCTCAGAATGAGAAACTTGTTCAAGAACAGAAAATTGTATCTGAGATATGGAGTGTCTTTCTTGATTCCAATGGGATGCTAAGCTACTCTTCATGTTTTTATTCCTAATAGTACTTTTATGTTCGGAAATTCGTAGTTTCAGTTTTCTTTCTGTCTTGCCTACGTATTATTTCCCGCAGGGACATTTAATGTAGTAAATCAAGTTGCTAGAATTGCAGTCAGTATTGTGATATAATTTAATCTCTTTGCCAGATAAGGGATGATGTAGGCTTCCTCCTACAATAACATTATTACAATGTACACAATTGGTGCATTTCCTCATTCCTCTATATAATGTGGAATCTGTTTTTCTGGAAGGAGATTTCAAAATATCTTTTAGGTTTTTTGACCTTGTGAAGGCAAATAATGGTCTAACGTTGAACAATCCTTGGAAATCTGTTTCATTTTCTAAAAGCACCCAATGCCTATTTATGATATTTTTGATCTTCTGTGTACTTGTACTGAATTTGGATACAAACCCATGTCTCTCCTTTCCCTCCTTGAATTTCTGTCTAAGCAAATTCTTGCGATCCATTGTCTGAATCCGTGTACTCGCCTGTTCAATTATTTCTTGAGGATACTCTCGTTCTTCATATTTCCTGGCTTGGATCTTCATTTGTGCTTCTAGAGCCTGTGGTTCTGAACAAATCCTTTTGAGTCTCATAAATTGCGAGAAAGGGAGGTTCTTTTTCAAATTAGGTGGGTGAAAACTTTGAAATTGTAACGCGTTGTTCACGTCTGTTTGTTTTCTGTAGACCGATGTCACTATCTGCTGATTCACCAAGTTTATCTAGACGTCCAGAAACGCTATTTGTGTCTCACTTATGGTGTGGGTAAATTGAATGTTCTCATCGTATCTGTTAAGTTGAAACAACTTCCTTTCAAGATCTTTTTTACTCCCAGTCCATAAAATGAAAATATCATCAATAAACCTGCAGAACATTTTTATACATGCTTTCCATTCCTGATCTTTGAAGATATAGTCTGACTCAAATTTGGCCATAAAAATATTGCCGTACGCCGGCGCCCCGGCAAAACCCATTGAAGTACCCTTCTGTTGAAGAAAAAATTGGTTGTCCCAGTAAAAATAACTATGGTAGAGACAAAAATGTAAAATATCTAAGATAAATACTTTATCTGCCCTGATGTCTGGTTGCTGCAGTAACGCCCATTCTACTGCTTCTATACCTGCTTGGTGTGGAATAGAGGTGTACAGTGACTTAACATCTACTGTATACAACAACATATTCTCTGCAAAGGAAATATCTCCGATCTTGTTTAGAAAATCAGTGGTGTCCTTGACGTAAGAAGACCACTTCTGCACAAATGGCTGTAAAAAAGTGTCTATGTATTGGCCTAAGGGTTAAAAAATTGTTCCAGGAGGAGGGGCTTCGCGCGATTCCAAGATGGACGCGTGAGCTAAGAGCTCCCGGGACCCCTTCCACCTCCGGCGACTATCCTGTCATCTATCCTGATTCTGACGACGGATATTTTTCATTGACGCCCTGCTGATGCCAGCGCTCTTTTCGTGACTTGTTTTGGCCGTCGCACGCTGGACTTACTGCGACCTGAACTTTGGGGCCTACCACGTATGCCAACCGGGGGCTCGAGTCCCCGAGGTACCCAGGTGGCAATTGAACAACAGCGGCTGGTGGGCCACGCCCTCTTCCCTTGGTGTGCTTTCGGTTTCGTTTCTGCTTCTAGTGCTAGCCCACTTCCCGATTGGAGTTCTTACTTTGCGACTGCTGGCCTGGTCTTGTGCTGTGCCCTTCTTTCCTCGCAATTCGGCGCCTGCCGCGACGGAGGCTGTTTTGTCCGAGTTTCGCAATTCCAGTTGAAGTTTCTCCCCGGTCATGACGGGCAGGACAGTGGTCGAGAGACGCGGCGCAAGAGGCTCGTCCCGAGGGGGGGCCACCCAATCTCAGACCATTGATCGCTTTACTCGACCCAAGGGCTCCCCGGGCGGATCGAGTGGTGCCCTGGAGGAAGCTGGGGACGGTGCTCCTGATGGCGAGGAGCCTACCCTGAAAGACGTGATGGGCGCCATTGCGAGTATTCAATCCAGCATGGGCCAGCAGTATGAAACCCTGGCTGCTAAAATAGACACAGTGGCGGTTGATGTTTCCCTTATCAGAGCGGACCTTGGGAAAACTAACAAGCGTGTCAAATCTCTTGATCTTAAGACCGCTAGTCTGACCACGGATGTCTCGGACCTCCAGACTACGGTCCGTAATCTCCGGACCACTTGTGACCTATTTGCCAATCGGTTGGAGGATTTTGAGGGCCGGGCCAGGCGCAACAACGTCCGCATCGTTGGTGTCCCGGAGACTTCTGCTGATATGCCTGTTGATATCCTGGTGGAGGACCTTGTGTTGAAGCATCTGGCGGCGCAGGGCCTAAGTAAATTTTTTGCGGTCGAAAGGGCCCATCGTGTTCCGGGAGGCAAGCCGAAGCTGGGTGCCGCTCCACGGCCTATTATAGCTAGACTATTTAACTTTCGCGATAGGGACGCTATCCTGCAGGCATCGCGAACCACTGGGCCCATTAAATTTGAGAACGCCTCCATAAGTTTCTATCCAGATTTCACTCAAGCCATCCAGAAACAGAGGATGGGCTTTACGGGCGTGAAGAGGCGCCTCAGGGATCTGGGACTGAAGTATGCCATGCTTTTCCCGGCCCGCCTGAGGATCGAACATGCTGAGCGTGCCTTTTTCTTCGACCGCCCTGAGGTGGTGAGTGACTGGTTGGACACTTTACCGAAGCGTACCGATGGCCCGGAAGACTCGGGAGGGGCCGAGGGAGGAGTGGAGGACCAGGAGCAGTGAGTCTACGTTGGCGAGCCGGATTACATTGCATGGGCTGCCGGACTGTGTTTTGAGTATTATGTGACTGCCCGGGGGTGTGAGGGGGTCTGAGGGGTCTTCCTCCTCTGGGGATTTCTTTCTCTCTTTCTGTAGGTTAGTTTAATGGGGCGACAGGCACACTGCAAGTTGGGGTGGCTTTTGGGTCTACCGCAGGGGTGCAGGGTGGGGGGTTCGACACTGTTGGGTTCCTTGGGGGTGGGGGGGGGGCTTTTTTCTTCTTGTTTGGTTCGAGGCTGTGCTCTGTTTATCACTTGCTTTTACATGACTGTTTCGAGGTGGGGAGTGCGGTCGGTTTGCTTCAGGGATGGGGGTAGGGGGCTTAGGGTTTTGAGCTGGAATGTTAATGGTCTTGGGGACAGGATAAAACGTGGGATTGTGCTGCAATACTTGAAGAGGTGCTCCCCGGATGTGGTCCTGATTCAGGAGACCCATTTGGTGGGCAACACGTGCCACGCTTTGAACAGGAGAGGCTATCGTCTGGTGGCGCACTCCGGCTTCACCTCGGGATCGAGGGGGGCTGGTATCCTGGTCAGGAATTCCCTTCCCTTGGAGGTGGATACCACACTGTTAGATGATAGGGGCCGCTATGCTGGCGTTATCGGGAGATGGGAGGGGAAATTGATCTCCATACTGTCTATTTATGTTCTGCCTGGGCTGCAGTCTACCACGTTCGCTGACTTGGGCAAGGTCATTCTGGGCCTGTCCGAGGGCCTGCTTGTGCTGGGTGGTGATTTCAATTCAGTGGCGAATGGTGAGAGTGATCGTAGCCCCCCCCCGGCTCCTCCCTGCATCGCAGTTGTGGTTGGGGAAATTCCTTGATGCCTTTGGGTTGGCTGATTGTTGGAGGCAGCTGCACCCTGGCCAACTTCAGTATACCTTTCATTCGGGGGCTCACGGAAGTCTCTCGAGACTTGATTATATTGTCGTGCCTATGGTGCAGTTGGCCTCGGTGCGTGAAATCAGACACTTGGCTAGGGGGATCTCGGACCACTCCCCGATATGGTTTCACTTAGACATTTGTTTGGGGACGGGGGGCCGTATCGCCCCCATCAATCCGTGGCACTTCCAGAACCCTAGACTCAGATCCGAGGTGGTCAAATGTGTGGACTATTACTTTGCAGAAAATGAGGGTTCTGTCTCCTCCCCGGTTTCATTGTGGGAGGCCTACAAGACGGTGATCCGAGGTCAGACCTTGTCCCTTGTGGCCGATGAGAAGCGGCGTAACCAAGAGGAGGTGGTGCGTTTGGAATCTGAGATTGCAATGCTTGAGGGGCGGTTGGAGGCTGGAGTGACGCCTGAGATTCTGCATGTTTTGGCTCTTAAGCAAACTGAATACAGGGCACTTGTGACTGCCGCTGCTGAGGCGATGCATCGCATGCAGCAAGGGCGACTTTATGATGTGGGTGATAAGGCCGGGAAATTGCTTGCGTGGCTGGACAGGAGAGACAGATTGAATCGTGTGGTGCCAGTGATTGAGAGAGATGATGGAGTGCGAGTCGTGGACCCGGTGGAGATAGTTGAGGTGTTTGCTCAGCATTTTCGGGTTGTATATGCCCCGGTTTCCGGCCTCCCGGAGGAGGACTCGTGCTTGTTACTTCGTGACCTTGTGTTGCCCAGTCTCTCAGAGTCGGACGAGGTGTTAATGGAGGCTGCTTTTTCCGTCGATGAGGTTGCGCTTGCTATTCGCTCCCTTCGCTCGGGGAAGGCTTCTGGCCCTAATGGTATACCGGTTGAGTTGTATAAATTGTGTCCGGACAAAATGGCGCCGTATTTGTTGCGTATGTTTGCGGCCTCGCGAGATATTGGTTCTCTTCCCAGGGACCAGAGGTTGGCTTCCATTGTGGTCATTCATAAAGATGGTAAGCCCCGCGAGCGTTGCTCATCGTATTGTCCGATCTCCCTTCTGAACGCTGAACCGAAGATATTGGCAAAAATACTGGCAAATCGACTGGTCACGTTGATCAGCGGACTGGTTCACCCGGATCAGTCCGGTTTTATCCCTCAGCGCAATACTGCTCTCAATCTTCGCCGTTTACATGGCGTCGTTGCGAGGGCGGGATCTCTTCGTGAGCCGGCCATCTTGGTTTCTCTCGATGCTTCGATGGCCTTTGACACGGTTGAGTGGCCGTATCTGTGGGCCGCCCTCGCCAAGTTCGGTTTTGGCCCTAAATTCATCACTTGGGTTAAACTCCTGTATGAACAGCCACTCGCGCAGGTGGTGGTTAATGGCAGAGCCTCGGCGCCCTTCGCTCTCGGGCGTGGCACGAGGCAGGGTTGTCCTTTGTCGCCGTTGTTGTTTGCGCTTGCGCTTGAACCGCTGGCCGCCTGGCTTCGGTGGGAACCCTCTCTGAAAGGTATACGCTGGTCCCCGGATTTCGAAGACCGAGTCTCTCTCTATGCTGATGACATCCTGTTATATTTGACGTCCCCCCGCAAATCGCTGGGAGTTCTTATTGACGTATTGCGCTCTTTTGGTCGCAACTCCGGGTTGGTTATAAATTGGTCTAAATCCTGTATCTTCCCGCTCACTAGCGACCCACTTTCTCTGCCCCGAATATGTCCGATCCCGGTCTGCATTGATGGCTTTAAATATTTGGGGATTTATATTTCACTTGACCCTGTGCTGCGTTATGATCGGAATTTGCTGCCTCCGCTCGCTCGGCTCCGGTCGGACGTTGCGGCGTGGTGCAATCTGCCTCTCTCCCTCTTGGGACGTGCGGCGATGTTTAAAATGATGTCCCTCCCCCGGTTCCTGTATGCCGTACAAAACACGCTAGATTTGGTGCCGGCTCATTATTTTCGTGAAATAGAGTGCCTCCAGAGGAAGCTGGTGTGGGCTGGTCGGCCCCGTATAGCACTGGCTAAACTCACGCTACCCTGGTATGACGGGGGCATTGCCTTACCCGACATACGACGATATTATTGGGCATCCCAGTTAAGTGCTGTGAATCATGCTATGTATGGTCCTGTCCCGAACCCGGCTTTTGAAATGGACCGATGGCTCTTACCTGGGGGGGATTACTATAGGGCATTTTATTCTAGGAGTGCTAGGAGGAACTTGACGGGTCCCACGGCAGTGGCGGTGCGGGTTTGGAGCAGCGCGACCGCGGCTACTGGGTGGTCGGATAGGCTTACCAGGGCGACCCCTTTATTTGCTGCAGAGAGACTGGGTGAACTATGGACGTCGAAGGGGTTCGATAGATGGGACCTCATCGGGATTAGTAAATTGAGCGATCTTTGGGTTAAGGATAGAGTGAAGACCTTTGCGGAACTACAGCAAGAGTATGGTCTGCATGACTCGGAATTTTTTCGATATCTTCAGGTTCGCCATGCCGTTGGGTCGGTTTTTCCGACCGGTTCTGATGTTCCGGAGAGTTCCCCTCTGGAGGATAGGGTGCTGGACGGTCATGTTCCAGACAGCACTATCTCTCTTATTTACAAAAAACTTATTAATGTTCGGTCGGACTTGCTTGTCCATTTACGTGGCGCCTGGACTGCCGATGGGCTGGAGCTAGACGATGAGGATTGGCAGGCTGCGGTGTCCTCTCCTAAAGAGGTCGCGATTCCGGCGCGCCTGCGACTTGTTCAGCTGAAAGTCCTGCACCGAGTCTATGTCACTGGTCCCCGACTGATGCGTATGGGTTTTTCTGAGGATGGACTGTGTCGGCGGGGTTGTGGTATGCTTGCTACTTTCCTCCATATTGTATGGGAGTGCCCGGTGGTTGAGTCCTTCTGGAGGGGAGTGCATGAAGTGATGAATGAAGTCACGAATGTTCGGCTGCTACCTGAACCTAAGCGCTGTCTATTGAATGTGTGGGAACCGACCGACTGTAATGTTGCTCAGACTCAATGGGTGACTCTGGGCAACATGATCGCGAAGAGGGACATTGCGGAGTTATGGGGGTCTCAGAGGGCACCCTTGGTTTCCGGGTGGGAAGATAACATGGACTGGTGTATGTTCAGAGAGAAAATTGTCTACATTTCCCGTGGCAGGCCCCGAAAGTGGGGTAGGATATGGAACCAGTGGAATGCATTCCGTGGGGACATTTGTGAACCCCCCCTCGTGGATCCCCCTGATACTCCTTGTTCCCCTTGACTGTACACTTCGGCTCTCACATGTACAGATATATCGATATTTCCATTTGCTCTGGGCTCCCGTTTTGTCCCTCCCTCCCTGACTCTTCTCCTGTCTACCGTATTGTTTCCTGACCGCTTCTTCCTGCCACATATGTAATGACCATACTGATCGGAGTGCAGCCTTGTTTCTTTTGTTGTTTGAATGTTATAAAATGAAACCGCTCGTATCCTGTCGTTTGGAACTTAACGAATTTCTTACCATGGCTGCCGGACCCCTGGTTGTCGGCTGATGAGCTGTGTATTATGCTATACCTTGTGCTGTTTTCTTGGCCGGCCCGAGGGGTTGTAGGCGAGAATCTGTATTTCCATACTTTGTTAAATAAAGGTTTTTTCAACAAAAAAAAAACAACAAAAAAAATTGTTCCACATCCTGTAACTATGGGCCTCATTGGTGGATTGTATAGATCTTTGTGTATCTTAGGAAGCATATACAGCTTCGGTTGTCTTGGAAATTCAACTGTCAAAAACTGCCGGGTGGAAGTCATGATGTGACCTGCTTCAAAGGCCATGTCCAAAATCTCTCCTAATGTTCTTTTTAGATCCATGATTGGGTCAGCCTCCAATCGTAAATAGGTGTTTTCATCAAGAACATGTTCATTAACTTTGTTGGTGTATAAAGAAGCTTCCATCACTACAATTGCCCCTCCTTTATCAGCTTTTTGTATCATTAATTCCTTATCATTTTGGAGAGTTGACAGAATCCTCCTGTCTTGAAATGACAAGTTCTTTTTGGAAGACCTCTGCATATTCAATTTTTGAAGATCTCGCACAACTGTATTCTCAAAGGCATCTAATACTTTGCGTGATGATGGTGCTTGGAACTTTGATTTGGGTTTAAATTCCAAAAATTCTGGTTGTATCTTTTCTGGTTGTTGTGGTACTACATTGTTGAAAAAAGTAAGTGTAAGACAGTGGCAGTGTCCCTACCGCTTCTTACTCAAGCGCTTTTGCGTGTTGCTCGCATGCTTCCTAGCGCATGAGCGTTTTAATACTTTTAATACTTTTTAACATCACAACCTTCTTCTCCTCACCTGGCTTCGTGTAAGCTGCTTGGCACAGCGAGATTTCTGCGACCTCCGTATTTTGCTCGGCAGAGCCTCCGTAGGCGGACAAGCAGGTGCTGCTGCCTGGCAACGGAGTGCTGGACTCGCCCCTCCCTCCCGCCTCGGTCTGACGCCGGTGACTAGCACCGTTTGAGCAGAGGGCGTGGAGGGTCCGAGCCAGACACTTCCGGCAGGGAACAGCAGCGCTCTAGTTGTTGGGACGCTGGGGGGGATATAAGGCACTGGAGTCTGGAGCCTTGTGTGGTAAGTGGACAGTGGCAGTGTCCCTACCGCTTCTTACTCAAGCGCTTTGCGTGTTGCTCGCATGCTTCCTAGCGCATGAGCGTTTTAATACTTTTAATACTTTTTAACATCACAACCTTCTTCTCCTCACCTGGCTTCGTGTAAGCTGCTTGGCACAGCGAGATTTCTGCGACCTCCGTATTTTGCTCGGCAGAGCCTCCGTAGGCGGACAAGCAGGTGCTGCTGCCTGGCAACGGAGTGCTGGACTCGTCCCTCCCTCCCGCCTCGGTCTGACGCCGGTGACTAGCACCGTTTGAGCAGAGGGCGTGGAGGGTCCGAGCCAGACACTTCCGGCAGGGAACAGCAGCGCTCTAGTTGTTGGGACGCTGGGGGGGATATAAGGCGGATGTGCTGTCGGCAGCGCAGCGGACGAGCGCAGCGGGCGCGACGAAGGCGCGCCGGAGTTGCACCTGAGTTAAGCCCGTCTGCGCCCGTCCGCGGCCGGCAGCGGTCCAGGGCCAGCCCCCATGCCCCTTTTTCATGTCGCACTACTTGGAGTCGAGATGAACTTCTTCTCCTCCGCGGAGAGCTGGGTGGACCTTGTCCACACAGCATCGAGGCAGGAAATAACGTGGGCTGCAGCTATTGTAATTATACTTTCAACATCAGTAAGGCTCGCATCACAGGTCAGCATACCTTGGTATGTGGCCTGTTGAATGTACGCTCCCTACGCAAACACTCTCTGGACATCCATGACCTGCTCAGTGGGAAACAATGGGATCTGTTTTTTCTCACGGAAACCTGGCTTGACCAAGAATCCATGCCGGAGATCATTGAAGCCATCCCAGAGGGTTACTGTCTGCTAAGACTAGACAGAACACGGGGGAGAGGGGGTGGCATAGCCATAGTTGCTAGACAAGACTATCAATGTCAGCTAGATAGCACCATGATTGATGACAGTGAGGCTGGTGCCTTTTCCATCTCTATAAACGGCTATTTCACCCTGAAAGGCCTTTTAATTTACCGCCCTCCGGGCTCCACTGTAGCCTTTATTGAGAAGCTAGTGGAGGGCGTCACAGAAGCCGCATTACGCACGGATACATTTCTTGTCTTAGGGGATCTGAATCTGCATCTAGACACCCCTACGGACAGAGTGGCAAGTGATCTCTGTAATACGATGGCAAGTTTACAGTTTGAACAGAAGGTATCGCACCCCACCCACAAGCTGGGCCACCTTTTGGACCCGGTCTTCGCAAACTGGAACCAAGTGGACGCCCAAACCCCGATTTCCATCCCATGGTCTGACCATTTCCTCGTCCCTTTTACCATCGAAATGCAGGGACCTCGCCCCAGTGACCCCCCCGCCGACAAACACCCTAGGCGGAGATGGGCAGCGTTCTCCCAAGCCAAATTCGATCTGGCACTAACCGAGAAGGGCCATCCTGGGGGCGATGGGGTAGATGAAATTAATACTAACTTTGACCAACGTATTATGGAAGCCCTGAATTCGGTGGCACCATTGGGTATGGCGAAAATAGGGGGCCGAGTGCAAAGATCGGCACCTTGGTATAATGCGGACCTGCGAACGGCCAAAGCAGCATGTAAACGTGCTGAAAGGCAATGGAGGATTGCCTATTCATCTCAGGCCAAAACAGAATATATAGACTGCAGGCGCATTTACCATACTCTGATTAGGAAAGCCAAATCATTGTACTATTGCAATAAGATAGAGGAAGCAGAGCAGTCCACCAAGGAGCTTTTCTCTATCTACAAGTCTATTGCAATAGGGAAACCAGCCGTGGTGCCTAAGAAACTATGTACTACGGAGGGTTGTAACCGGATTGCTGAGTTCTTTGCAACAAAGGTTACCAACATCTATAATTCCTTTCCCCAGAGGACAGACAGCGGCCCTACTTACCCGGAACCCACTAGAATGAAAGGGGAACAACGGTTATCCACTTTTGTTACTCCCCCCACTGCGGAACTTCTCCGTGTCTGTGGATCTATAAAATCTGGTTCCCCTAGAGACCCGACCACCCCTAGTCGGCTAAAGGGTAGTTTGCCAGTACTTGAGCCTTATGTGCGTCATCTACTGGACACCTCCTTTGAGTCCCAGGTGGTCCCGAATGCCTGGAAGCAGGCAGTGGTACTTCCTCTGCAGAAGAAGGCCAACGTCAGTTTTGAAAAACTGGACAACCTCCGTCCCATCTCCCTCCTGCCCTATATGGCTACGGTGGCGGAAAAAATTGCCAATATACAGCTTATGCAGCACGTGGAGATGGCTTCGCTACTCCACGACTCGCAATTTGGCTTCCGCCCCCGCCATTCGACGGAGTCTGCTCTTCTCGTGGCGGTGGAAGCACTAAGACAGGGTGTGGACGAGGGCCAAACTATGGCATTGATCCTTCTAGACCTAAGCGCAGCGTTCGACACTGTAGCACATTCCACCCTGCTGCAGTGTCTGAACGGAGGAGGGGTGACAGGAGCTGCGCTTGGTTGGATCACGTCCTTCCTGTCAGACAGGTGCTTTCAAGTCAGGCTAGGTGAATGCTACTCTAGGGAGATGGAGTTGGGCCAGGGCGTGCCTCAGGGCTCGTCTCTGAGCCCAACCCTATTTAATATCTACGTCTCCCCCCTGGCGGCCATCGTGGAAGGATATGGTCTTCGTCTGGTGTCCTTCGCCGATGACACGCAGCTGGTCATCTCCCTCTCGTGCGCGCCCGATCTTGCAGCGGACATCTTCAGGAACTGCATGCAAGATCTTGCTGCCTGGATGTCCGCAAACTGTTTAAAATTGAACGGCAGCAAGACTGAGGTGCTCGTGGTGGAGGGTGGCCCGTCTGCGTGGTCATCGGCGTGGTGGCCGCCCTGCCTGGGTGAAGTCCCAGTCCCCTGCCGTGAGGCCAGGAACCTTGGTGTGTGGCTGGACAGGGACCTTGCCTTCGGCCCACAGGTCGGTCGGGTGGCGGGGGTATGCTTCAGTGTCCTGAGAGCCCTTAGGAAAGTGTTAGATCTGCTTCCCATTTCTGCTCGAAAGACGCTGGTGCACGCCCTCGTCACCTCCCGACTTGATTATGGGAACCTGCTCTATCTGGGGGCCACGGGCAGGGTCATGGGCCGCCTGCAGGTCCTTCAGAATGCGGCGGCGCGGCTGGTACTTAGGCTCCCCAGGAGGTCTTCCGCTAAACCAGCTTTGCGGGCCCTCCATTGGCTTCCCATTGAGAGGAGAGTGGAGTTTAAGGCCCTTGCCACATGTCACCGCATTTTGAGCGGCAAAGCACCTAGACCGCTCCAGAGCCTAATAACCCACTATGAGCCCACACGCAGTCTACAGTCTTCTCAGACTGGGCTGTTAAAAATCCCCAGAGTATCTAAGGCACGTATGGGAGGCAGGTCTTTCAGATACCTCGCTCCCAAACGTTGGAATGCTCTCCCGCTGGAACTGCGACTTGAACCCTCTGAAGTCCTGTTCAGAAAAAAACTTAAAACACATCTATTCAGCAGATAGCCTTGTGTGGGAGGAGGGGGGACAGCTACTTCACTTATCACAGCGCGGAGACACGCCAGTGGCGTAACCAGGCGCTTAATAAATGTCCAAATAAATAAAATAAATAAAAAAAATGTTTAAGGCGAAGAATCCTCATAAATTAGTAAAATGCAACCCCGTCTCTAGAATATCTGTATTATATGTTGGCACAAAACTTAAACCTTTGTTAAGGATGTTCATCTGCTAAATCGTAAGTTCTTCCTTTGAAATGTTCACCACTAAATTTACCTCTGACTTCTCAGTCTTCCTTTTACGGATGCTTCTCCTTGTTTTTCTGGTCCTTTTGTTGAACTTGGTGTTTGACTGGCATCCGTTGCCTGTGATAAAAAATCCTTGGAGCTTGATGCTCCTTCTCCACCTTTAGTAGCTGTTTCTTTCATTCGAGATTTATCTCCTGTTTGTGATTGAACTGGTGGTCTACTTGCACTAATTTCAGAGTCGGATACACTGCTCTCCTCTGATGTGGTGGTGGTCGTTTTCTTTTTGGGATAGCTACGCCTTTGGGCGTAAACATCCGCCCACGTATACACCTCGTTAAGTTTGTAGTCCAGTGTGTCTCGTTTATATTTACGAAGCTTTCCTTCCTGTAGTTCTTTAGGTATTTTTCAAGACGTGCGTTCAGTTCCTCCAACTCTTTGTCCCAATCTTTCTTGTCCATCCTTTCTTCCAAATTCTGTTTGATTTCCTCTATTTCAATAGCTAATTCTTGGATGACTCTGGCTAATTCTTCCACCAGCAATAGAATCAAGTCTAAAGAGCACTTGTTTAGTATGGAATACCATTTTTCCATAAAGTCTTTGTTTAAATGAAATCTGTACAACATAGGTTTTATAGACATTCTTAGGCCTCGAGGTACGCGTTTTGCTCTGTGGTACTGTATCAGTGTGCTAGCATGCAGTTTTTGGCTCAGCTCTCTTTTTACTAAAAACTCCAGCTGTTTTAGTTGCTGTAGTACTGTATTGCCTTGTACATTGGATGTTTTAACTTCATGTAGATTGACTAAAAAGTTCAATATTGAGAATAAATAGGAAGAAAGGAGTGCATTTCCGTTAAATTTTTAAGAATATAATTCTACCATAAAACAGTCACAAAACAGTTTTAAGAAGTGCTTAATTTAAGCCAGTTGTTCAATCAGTACTAATTTTTAGGAACCAGCACTTATTTGACTCTGACCCAGAGCAAGAGAGGGAAGAAGCACAAGGGGAAAAGGAGGAGGGAAAGAAGGGAGAAAAAACGTGATAGAGGTAAGAAGCAGGAACCTGTAAAAGTGAGATAAAGAGGCAGTGAGTGTCAAGTGGTGGTTTAAAGAAGCTTGAGTTGAAAACAAGACTACTTAGCCGTGGTATTCGGTACTGACATTCAAGAGCACATGCTACGGCCTTCTGAGCAAAAATGTGGGCTCTGGCAGTTGGGAGCTGATTTAGAGCTTTTGGGAGAGGGTACTCCAGTGCAAGGGCAACTGAGTACTGTCTCCGCTAAACTGAGTCCACCCACCTCATTTAGAGATGGGTGTGCCTTCATTATGTTGATGGCAGAGAGAGTACGCTGTCTCCACCACCAACATACACCCCCAATGGCGAAATAGAGGAAGGGCCATCAGAGGTTTGGCCATGTGTCCGCCCACCCGATTTAGAGTGTGTGAACACATGCCCAGTTTTCACTGTCCATCACCACCAGGTAAAACCTGACAGTGACAGCCAGTAAAAACTGAAAAAAGCCCCCTCTCCGTGGGAGAAAACTCCTATGGTAAGAGTGACATTGATTTTATTGTTTTCCAGAACAAAACCCCACTTTGGATTTTTCTTTAGTAAAATAAAAAAAACTTTGTAAGTTTGCAGTGCAGGTTCCAGCCAGCACAAGAGATGTCTTGTGGACCGGCAGATATCTCACAATTTGGTAGATAGGGACTCCATCAGGGCAATGGAGTACTTTACTCAATCGCCATGACGGAGTACACATACGTCCATCAAATTCTAAATCAGGTTGTTATTCTTTTGCAAATCGGGCACTGGTTTTAAGCCAGAGTAAATGTTTAGTAAAGTCAAATAGTTCATTCGTACATCACCCCTGGGGGCCCGGAAGGTCTCCATTATTTTGTATGTAGTCTTCGATCAATGTTTAAGGGGCTTCAGAAAAAGTGCTCTCTCATACGAAGCACAAGAAAGGTGGCTGTGCCTTCTTTCTTCGAAGAATTAGGAAAAAACAGTGGTTCTCGTAGACAATGTAAGAATCCTTAATAATGAAAAATTGTTGTTTGCTTGTATAACGAAACCCTGATGTATGTTATATTGTGTCACGTATGCTTTGTTGGTTCTTTTTCACATGGAACACCAAGCACAATTTGCATGTTTTTCAATACAGACAAGTATTCTGTGCAAGACAGTATTTGGTCTTTTTTTGAGTCTTGTATAAAGTTTCTCTTTTGGCTTCCTACTCTCAGTTTAATTGCCTTTTTGAACTTGTATAGTATTAAGGATTCTTACATTTCCACAAGAACCACTGTTTTTTCTTAATATATTGCATAGCCTGGTTTCTTGTGAGTAAGGTCCTTGTTTTTCTGAGATCATTTTTTCTTCAAGGAGCATCAGCAAGTAAAATCTGTCCCCCACATATATTTCTGCACAACTTCCCCCGGGATCCATTGACACCAGATAGTACATGCGCCTTCCCCAGTCAGTTTTAGTTAAATGCACCTGCTCCAGCCAGTTTTAGCTACATCACTGATTTTAACAAATATTGACCCTCAGTATGGCCTGCATCATCCCACTGTCAACCGCCATTTTGTACAGAGTAGATGGAAGATATACATACACAGAAAATAATGAACGTACCAAAATTCAATCTGAGTGCTATTACTGTTTGTTTGTTCATTTTTGTATTTAGGTATCTGTGTTCCTCTGAGAAACAATGGAATACTGAGAGGAATGGGAAATGAGAAACCTGTCACATAGAAAATGCGTCTGTGACATCTAGGTTAGGGGTTAGTCTCTTCCATTTTGCCTCAGGCTTCTGGAGCATTAGGGCCCTGTTATAAATCCTGGTCAGCGCTTCCTCCGGAGAGCACAAATGAGTGTTTATTAGCATCTCAGTGGTTGCCTCAATAATGGCAAAACAGTTGCTCATTACTGCTCATTAGATTCATATTAGATTTGTTTGCAAAAGCAATACATCTTCCATGCATGCACCAGTGGAAAACAACAGATATGATTTGACACCTGCTGTAGAGCAGAATACATTAGAAAACGGCAATGCCAAGAGGGTTTCACGCATACACTTGTCACAAATAATTCAAAATAAGAGCTTTCTAGTTTACTGAAATTGTGTGTACAATGGACAGAACATGCAGTCACCTCCTTCCAAAAACCGCCACGTGAGGGAACAAAAGAAAATCAGCAAAACGGTGGCAAAACACAATGGTTCTGCTTGCAATGCAGTAGGGAAATTAGGAAGGTATTGACAGCGTCGCTGATTGTAAAATGGCATAATATCATGAAAACGTCAAGTAGGTGCACGCAGCACGTACAATCTATTGCGCTCATATTTTATTACAATTACCCTCTTTAATGTTAACTGCCTAAATTCACCCCACTTAATCTAATGCAGTCTCGCCACAGCAGAAACAGCAGACCGGAATTAAGTCCCCTCTATCTAAATTGTTTTAGATGTAAGACCAATAATTTAGAAAATGATTAAGTGAAAGTGTAATTTGAAACACTGTTCGGCTAAAGTGTCATTAAAAACGCACACACTAGGATTCCAGTGTAGAATCCCAATTGCCCCCACAGCACTCTGCCAGGGTACAGCCAAATAAGTAATTTCTTTTGTAAGAGTACCTCATTACATTTCAAGGGCCGTTTTTTTTAATGTTTGTACACGTCAATAAAATTAGGAAGTAAAAAAAAAATATGACTACACCTTGCCAAAGCAGATGCAAATCTAGCACGAAATTACACAGGTCCCTACCTTTTTGCAAGGATATTACAGGACACAACAGCACTATTGAACAAGAAGGCGCAGGCCACGAACTGCAACACACGTGTGTATGTGTAAAAAGCTGCTTTAGTGAGGCAGGTGCACATCATAAGAGCAACTAAAACTCTGGGCATCACCTTACAGACTAACAATATACCTCACTCACATGACAACAGGACGTGTAGAGGTAATCCACAACAAAAACCCAAATAGGTATCTAATTCTTGTCTTTATTTTAGTTTCTGTAAAAATCATCAAATAAATGCAGTGAAAGCCACGGCATATCTGTGATGCTTTTTAAAGAAAAGAAAAGAAAGATAAAAATCACATTCTTATTTGGGTTATTGTTGTGGTGCACCTCTAGACTTCATGTTGTCATTTGTAACCTGTTTCAGTTTATGCACCTTAGCAGCAGGTGCTTGTAGCGTGTGCACACATTGGTATACACTGTGTTTGCTTTACTGTTACATACCTCACTCACATGTTTATATCACGATACAATCCTCCTCCCCTAAGGACTACACTCAAACATGACAAACAAATCAAACAGTTGTCCAAAAATGGACCACAACCGTCCTTCAAATCTCCTTCCCCTCGCTCTAAAACCTCCATCTGCTCCATACCTGGGGGAGTATTACCTAAGTGTCCTGGCGGTGCAACAGGCTTTTGCACCCAATTTGCACACCCCTGGGGCACTTTGGTATTACAGAAGTGGCCACAGATGCTTGTGCAGCCTCTTCTGTAATACAGATAGCACTGGCGCTATCTTAAGAGGGCGTTCCGTCATTTGCATGGGGATGTGCCCGATGCAAATGAGGGAATCCCTATGCCTCTGTGCTGGAGCTCTCAGGAGGCGACAAACAGCAAAAGTGTGCCCTTTAAATAATAGGGCCCCTAAACTCTTAACAAACTCCCAACACATCACCTCTCGCCCAACCCCAAGCTGGTTTGACTCCATAGTAGCATAAGCAACCTTATTGTGGCTATAAACCCTCATCATACCTGCTAACCATCGCTTCAGCTACAAACAACTGCACCTAGTCATCGACAAATACAAAAGTTTAAAAAAAAACTGTAAACCTGACCCACCTCGACCAGCCTCAACCCACACACTCTAAAAATCTTCTTCTGGGGACATGGTAGGGGCAGGGAGCTGTCATTTTCATTTGTTAGTTCATGTTCGATTAATAAAAATCATTAGATGTTGGCAAACGGGATGACTCCATTACCCATAAATACCAATTGCAAGTCGATCGTTGAAAACCTCTAAAAAGTGTTACAAACCATCATTAAAATAAAGAGGGTGTTTTTTTCCCCTAAAAGAATAAGACGAAATGTATAAGCGCGATTTGGAAGTCCATGTAGGGTGAAAAGGCTTGTTGGGTTTAGCTAGAGGCACATCAGGATTTGCATCTCGTCTGGTACAGATAAGTACTTTGATTGTCCTCCCCAAGGGTGGCACTCCTCTGACCTTCATCAGTGTTTGTAGAGCTAGGCTGTGTGCAGTGCAGCTTGGATGATATTAGTGAGTTTCTCTAACCGTGCAAGCGTTTGTGCAGTGCTGTTAGTAAAACACAGATCTGTTGCTTCCCTGCATTGTCTGTAGGAGTTGCCCCGGCAAAATGGAACCAAAAGTCGACGTTGATCATTGGCAAATTATGGGCAGCAGCACAGCAGGTGTAGCAAAGACCTGAGATGGTATTTGCATAATCTGCACGATAACTACCCGTCCCCGCGTGCCCAGAGAGGGTTCAAATTGTGAATTGGAAGAGCTAGCAGCCTCATGTAACTGATTTTATTGCAAGACGGGTTGGGGGTATTTGAAGTATGGTTGGGCTTTCCCCTTGATGCACGAGGCATCCAGAGCTGTAAAGAGGGGCTTGTGTCTAATCCTTTTAATGTCTCTTTCATATAATGCTTGGGAGGTTTGTTCATTTATCATTCTTTCTCACATTGATAGAGGGATACTTGGATTAGACAAGTTTGTTATTTTCCACAGTCCCCAAAGATTTGGCAGAGGCTAAAGTTAGATATAACCTTACTCTGTAAAGTGGTAGCTTGGTCGAGGAGTAAGGCAGTATCAGAGGACAGTGCAAAGCATTTGTTGTACACACTCAGTCAGCAAATGGTCTCACACACTCAAGAACTGAACTCTAGGCCAATTGTTTTGAATCAAAATATATAGTTGTATTATTTTAGAACCAACAAGGTAGCAAAATATACTTTCTCAGAATGAGTTACTTTAGTTAAACACTTTTCAAATAGGCAATAGACTTTTTGATTACAATAGTTACAGTGGTTGCAATAGGCAACACAATTTCAAACACAATGCAACATAGAGCTCAATGGGAATTTCTAGTTAAATGCAATTAGTTAATTGTAGATTACTTTTCTAACCACAGGACTGGATCCTAGATTCAGACCTGGGACATTTCATGTAAACAGTTAAGTGAAAGCGTTTTGGTTACAGTAGTGATTTTTAAGGAATATTATTGTATTTTAAAAGTTGACACTTAGAAACTTTTTCACATAGAATCACCAATGTTATCCTATAGGAGGAAATTCACTTAGCAGGTAAGTAGTGTTATCGTTACTTTTTCTTACTCAGTGTTGGATCCTGGATCCAGCACTGGTGCATTTCCTGTAAACAGTTGAAATAATGCGTTTAAGTCATACAGCCGATTTTTAAGGAATATTTGTAATTTGTGAAAATCGACACTTAGAAACTTTTCTGATGAAAAGCAGACAATGGATTCCTATGGAAGGAAATTCAAGTTACTGGTAAGTACGGTTAAAATTACTTTTCAGGGTCAGTGCTGGGCTAAAATATGCAGCACTGGATTGTCTCCTGATAACAGGTGAGTAAGCCGGAATTCATTGTTCAGCTGATTTTAGATGAATATTTGAAAGTTTCAAAACGCCACACTTCGAAGAATTTCCAAGTGAAACCAGTCAATGTTACTCTATGGAAGAAAAGTGAGTTATCGGATTTTGGATAAGTGCTCGACTGGCAGAGTTAATGTTCTGGGCATAGACTCAGGGGTCTCCCAGGGTCAGGTAGGGACAGTTGGTACACCCTCAGCGGCACTGGGGCAGCCGGGTGCAGAGGTAGTTAGGCCCAATGTTATCCAATGAGAGGCAGGGCGTCTTCGGTTGGTGGCTGCTGGCAAGCAGGCCATGTGGCTGTGGGAGCTGGGCTCCTGGTCAATTGCTCAGGGCAAATGGGGAAGTAGGTAACGACCAAGGTTGCACTGCCAGGGGCACATGGGCGGCTGGGTGCAGGGTGCTTTTGAGCCGTCGGGCGCTCAATGTTATTCAATGGAGAACTTGGAAGGTGAACAAAGGCTGCAGGCTCGGGGACGGAGATTCTTCGGGAGTGGCCAACACTTTGAGAGGTAAGTTGGGATCTTGGAGGATAGGTAGACACCCAGGAGTTGGGTGCAGGGGGCCGGGGGGCGCCGGGTGCAGGGGTGTCTTGGGACGTCGGGGAATCTTACCCTCTGCTGGTGGCGGTTGGAGGGGGTCTCCTGTTGTGAGACTTCAGGCGTCGTCTGGGTCGTCGAAGAGGATCCTTGGGCACTGGATTTCAGGTCACAATTGCCAGGGGGACGTCCTCAGGGTCTTTGTCCACTCGGGCACAGGCCGGGCTCGGCGGGTGCAGAGTGGGCTGGATTCGCGGTTCCTGGCTGGCACCAGGGGTGTTGGTATTTGAGCAGAACCACGGCTCATGGGAGTCCCAGTCTTTAAGAGGTTCAAGGCAGGCAGGTCCTCCAGGGGTTTTCAAAGTTGCTGTCCGCAGGAGACACTGGGATTTACAGCAGCAGGTTCAAGGATCAACAGGCCTGTAGGGCTGGGGCCAAGTCAGTTGGTGTCATCCTCTTGTTAGCAGCTGCAAGGCAGGTCTTCTTCTTCTTGATCTTCTTGCTCGTTTTCAAATCGGGATCTGAGAAGGAAGGTTTAGGGTGCCCCTAAATACTAAATGTAGGGACATTACAGGTAGGGGAAGGGCAGGGACCAATAGTTCCCTGTCCTGGGGTGAGTACACCCCCTATCCTGCGCCTCTCCTGTGGGAGGAGGGCAGGAGCCTATCTCTGATTGGGCAGGGCTCCCCATCCTCAAGATGGCAAGAGCCCGGAGTTGTGCTTTACCTCGCCTCTCCCACCTGAGGGGTGGAGTTGGCACAGGCTGGCACCCCCCCTTTCCTCACGTAGGGTTTCCCGCCAGTCTTCCCTGGGGGTCAGAACCAGTGGGGGCCAGTTGCTGGGTACAGCAAGTGGTCTGGAGAAGCTCACAAAGGCGGTATGCCTTTGAAGCTTCCCCTGCCCATCCTGGAGGAGGAGACCTAGCACCTCGCCCAGGACGTGCATTCTTGCAGGCCCAGGAGAGCGGATGGCTCTCCACCCATGGGTACAGCAACATGTCTGCTGTGTGGCAGCCTAGGCAGCCTCTCAGACCAGACGTGGATTGTAGATTAGATTTACGGGGCAACTCTAAGTTGCCATCTGTCGTGCATTTGGCATTAAATCCCACACTGGCATCAGTGTAGGTGTAATGTGCTGAGAAGTTTGATACCAAACTTCTCAGTCTTCAGTGAAGCCATCATGTTGCTGTGGAGTTCATAATGACAAACTCACAGCACCATATACTCTTAATGGCAGCACTGCACTTACAGTGCCCATGAATGGCCCTGGGCACTGTAGGGGCACAGGGCTCATGCCCACACCACTGGCATAGTGCACCCAGCTAGCGTGGTGACTGATGGATGCCAGGGCAGTGTGGTTGTGGGCATGGCACACAGGGATGTGTGCTATGTCGACTCTTTGTTTAGTTCTGCACCAAGACACTCAGTCTGCAAAGGCAGTGTGTTTGTGTGTGTCAGGGTACAGGGGCCCCTAAGGTTGGCACAATAAGTGCTGCAGCCCTTAGGGGTCTTCTCTGGTCACAATGCCCTGGATACCTAGGGTACCATTTACCAGGGGCTGACAGGTGACCGGAGATGCCAATTGGGTTTTAGTTTCAACACAGTTTTAGGGAAGGAACCCAGGCCCTGGGCACCTGATTGGCAGGAGCCCATGGCATAATCAGTCAAAGTACATCAGCCATTCAGCAAAAAGTGGGGGCATACCATGCAAGAAAGATGGCACTTTCTCACAGGAGTGCCATGGGGAATGCTCATCAGCAAATACTGATTGTAATAGTGCTTTCAGGGATTAGGCTAGGGTGCGCAGAATGCGGATACATTATTCACTAGCAGCCTGATTCATGTAGGTAAATTGCACTCGCAAAGGGCCAGATTCTGAGAATCTGGCCCTTTGCGAGTGCGATTTTTGCATTTGGTATTCATGATACCAAATGCAAAAATCGCTATGTAAGAATTCGCATATTTGCGTGGAATGGCATTTAAGGAATCTCTAATAGAGATTCCTCAAATGCTATTCATGACACAAAACAAAATAGCGATTTTGGACTTTTGGGGCCGCTATTTACCGAGAGGTCAGACCTGTCGGTAAATAGCAGAAACTCAGAAAAATGCTTTTAAAAGCATTTTTCTAAATTGCATGTTGCACACACACATGTCCTTTGGACATGTGTGCGCGCAACACCTGTTCAAATGTGTATTTTAGGGGTGCTACAGGGCGTCCTTTGGACACCCCTGGCACCCTTAAAATCGCTATCTCATTTGCGAGTAGCAAATTGCTACTCGCAAATGAGGGATACTCCCCATTCATTCCTATGGGCCTCTTGGCCCATAGGAATGAATGGGGAGTATTTGCGAGTAGCAAATTGCTACTCGCAAATAAAGAACATGTAGGAATCGCTATTTAAGTAGCAATTCCTACATGAATGCCGTTTTGCGTGTCCTCAATAGCGAATCGCTATGATTCGCTATTAGGGCCACGCAAAACGGATTGTACATGAATCAGGCTGATAGTCTCCTGGACAGTGGAAGTCTGCACTTACCAGACCCAGCTCCAGTCTCATTCTAGCCCTCATTGTATGCCGGGAAAAGGAAAACAAAAATGATATGCTGTTGTTTGGTAGTTCTTAAGACATGGGCACGTTTTTCCTGGAAAGGCTAGGTGACCATAGGACAGTGCTGGTAGCAGTTTGGCTCATACGACGGTGACTATTGGCTCAGGTGTTAGGCTGGATAGTTGGCAGTTTAAGTGTCTCAGGCTATGTATGACCCAGGCTCCCTTAGACCTAAGGTGTTTAAGGCTGGCCACTTGGTTTGCCCTTTTGTTGAACCAAACAGCCAGGTAGTTATAACTGGTACAGATTGCGATTCGCTGTTCACCTATTCAGCAACGCATGAATTTCTTTCTTGGATGGTTGCCGAAAGCTATTGCTTTGGTTTTAGACTGATTCTCCAGGAGTTTGTTTGTTGTGTTTACATGTTAGGGCACTGAGGGATCTCTGTAGACCCATTCTTGTTTGGTCTATGAGGATGATGTCATCAGCGTATGGCATAGTCTGAAGGGGTAAGCTCCCAAGTCTTGGGGTAACTAGTCCTGCGCCTTCCAAAGTTTTTGGCAGATCGGCGGTATAAAAATAAAAAAGTAACAGGGCTAATGCACAGCCTTGTTTTAAGCCGTCATTTGATGGAATTTTTGCAGACACTGTTTTAGCGCTGATTTTGATCTAACCCAGGACCACTGATGAAGTGACATTATTGCTGTAAGAAGTTTGGGGTGTGAAGAAGGATGCTTTTTTTCTGCTGCCCAGGTTTTGAGTTCGGCCAGTAGGATGCGGGCATAGGCCTTAGCTTCGATGTCCAATTGCACTATTAACCAATAGTTTGCCGGGTTTTAGCGGTCTCGCTTTTTGTGGATTGAGTGAAGGATTGAACACTGCCATGCTGGTGGAATTGTGGCTGTAAGGAAGGAGTAGTTAAAGAGCGATGTGAGGAGCCCTGCCCAAAAGGTTTGGGCTGATTTAAAGTCTACTGCTGGTATTCCATTGGGTCCAGGAACACCGTCACTCCTCAGTTGTTTGATGGTTTTGGTTATTAAAATTACTAAATCCTGCATGTCTTGAGGGTTTGATGTCAAAGTTGGATGGAATGCTCGAATTACACCCAACACTCCACTATAGAGCTGTTCTCTGTTTCTCTGTTCTCCTTAGACTGACCGTGGTTGCTGAGTTGGTTAATGTGTTTCCAAAAGAGGGCAGGAATTTTTCCTTTGAGAAGGTAGAAGTTTTAAGCCAGTCCGCTTCTATCTGTTTGATGTGTTGCTCCCATACACTGTTCTTATAGGCGGCTTGAAGGGTTGTGATGTCTTGGCCCTGTGACGCTGTCACTTCTCCGTTTTGCTTTTAGGGCCTTTCGGAGCTTTCACTTGCTTGCCAGCATCCCCCTTGCTTCACTGTGCTGAGGTTGAGTTGGTTAACTTTGCCCCTGCTTTAAGCATGCGTCCGGTGTACCCGTCAGGGGCAGGGGCGTAACACAGGCCCCAGCAGCCCACGCGGTGTGGGGGGGGGCCCTAGCTCCAAGGGGCCCGCTCGGCACTGAACTCTGGCTGGGAGAGCTCCTGATTGAGCCCAGAGGGGGCCCCCTAAGTACCGTGCAGGGAGGCCCCCTCACTTTTCGTTACGCCAGTGGTCAGGGGGCTGTCAAACAACCAAGCTCCTGTCCAAGTGATCGATGTGTCACCTTCCCTAATCTCCCTCACTCTAGAGAAAGTCATCCTCCTTAGCCCCACCCGTCCCCTAACCCCCAGCCAATGATCTAAGTGCAGCCCCTGGACTACACCACCCTGCTAGAGAAGCCCGGGGAACAAGGGTCCATGTCTCCTGCCACCCAAGCCCCCATTCACGTAGTGCTGGGAAATACCGTCCACTGGGCAATGGATTACAACTGTTGCCCAGGAACCACAATAGTAGTTCTGCTCCTTTTTAGGGCTTCTCATGTAATCTGTTATCACTGAAGTGGCCACAGACATTTTTATGACTCACTAAAATTGCATCTACTCCAGAAAACTGTGTTTCACGACATGGTCACAGGTTCCAATCCTCACATGTCAACGCAATATTTCCTCATTTTGAGTTAGATCAAATGAGTCCTGTACAGTTGGGTAATAATGATTTTTATTTATGTGCCAAGAAAGCCCTTAAGTTGAATGTGTGCTTTACAGATACACATTTTATTTATGTGAGGCTTATTTTGAGATCCTTATTAAGGGGAAGCAAAGTCAATTTGTTTACATGAGACCCTGGTCCATGGAAATAAGGACATTTCATTCCTTGTGTACCTATGCTCTATTAGAGAGTCAAGTGCATTGGCAAGAAGGCCAGGGAGGAATGTTGTCCCCCTGGGGAAGTGAAGGTCGCAGACCAGTCTTCATGGGGTGCTTCATGCTGGCTGGCTATCAGGGCAGGGTGTGGATAGGTTAAGCTAAGGGGAAGAGGCGGGTTTAGGTAGGCATATAAAGGTGTCAGGAGAGGAGTATCCGTCCTCTCTCTGACACCCAACATCACCTGGAGAGGACTTAGAATTTTAGGAAGGTATTTTAAGGGTAGTATAGAGAGGTTCACCATACATGCCAGGAACACGAAGGCAGAAGCACATGGCTGTATCGGACAGTGAGGCAGTCTGGGCAGCTCTGATCATGCTGGGTGAAGCAGGTAGGGCTGACCTTCTCAGGCCTAGCGTGCTTGACTAAGCCTGGGTCAGGATGCAGCGCACCCGGCGTGAAGTCGTTACGGCGGTGGCGGCTTGCCTTCCTGAGCCGCTATTGTCACATAAAGCTGCAGCTGAGAGTGGTAGGAGCGCGAAGCACGCGGAGACTGTAATTTTTCCCAAGGGTGGGTGGGCGGAACTTCTTGAAGTGGAGGCCAAGCAGTCGCGTGCCCCGCGGGAGGGCCGGCGGAAGGCTCTGGAACTCCCTGGGGCAGCGGCGTTGATAGACCTCTCAGCGGGGCAGCAGGGTGCAAAACAGCCCCAGGACGTTGCCCGTAGCAGCAGGGGGTCTTCGGCAGCCTGCACTCCGAGGGCACAAGGAGTTACGACAGATGATCATCTATTTACTCATGGCGTGTCAGTGCAATGGCAGAGGCGAGTGGTGCAGGAGCCTGTGTGTGAGGAGCCTGTGGGTGATGCAGAGCTGGTTCTTGACTATGGGATGACAGAGACTAATGAGAAGAAGGGAAGTTGCGAGATGGGGGTGATGAGATGAGGGGAGGCCTGGGATGGCAAAGAGGGCAACCAGCGATGTTGGTGTTTTACAGGTGTCAAGTGCGGACCAGGGGAGTTCCAAGTCTACCGGGCACCAGAGCAGCGGAGGACAACGCAAAGAAAAGGCCATGGATAGTGAAGTGTTACCAGGTAAAGGCAACTGGTGGACAGCATGGGATATTGGGGATTCTGGGACAAGGGGTAAACATTGCAGGTCAGTGGGAGTAGAGGATGGTGTGGTGGATGACTAACAGGCCACGCTGATGGACGCAGTGGCGACACCAGCGGTGCTGAAAAAAGGGGAGAGTAGTTAACAAGTAGTGTGTACCGGAGTCCAAACGGATGATACTGTGGGGACTGAAGGGAATGAGGAGACTGAGAAGGACAAACATAAGAAGCAGTTGTCGTATGTGGGTTCGGCAAAGCCCTTGGTGTTCCATTTGTCGAAAAAACCCAAGAATAGGATTTGGTGAAAAAAAATATGTTGATGTTTTCAAACACCTACATAGGGGGATTCAGGCCAAGAAGGAATCCAAGGAGGAAGAGTGGGAGTTGACCAGGAGACCATTGGTGCCCCAAAACATGGAAAATTGGACCTCAGCCTTCTTGATTTATATGAGTATATATTGTGAGTGTCATTTGGAGAGGGCAATTGCATTGCTGAAGTACATGGACATCATTCGTAAGGTGCAGGTGCATTTTGGGGGTTATGCCTGGCTGAGCTATGATGAGGAGTTTAGGGCCAGGGTCAATCTGAATCTGGATAAGCCATGGGGGGAGGTGGATTGGAAGCTGTGGATGCAGTGGATATCATCCACTGAATCCTCAACTTCGACACAAACGGCCAGTGGACTACCAGTGACATATTGGTACTTTCAGCCCGACCCAATCCACAGGGAGCGGGATTCGCGCAGAAGCCACCCACAACTGGGGCGGGTTGAAACTTTAACAAGGGGTTCTGTTCACTGCACCCCGGTAAGTTTAAACATGAATGTTCCAGGTGTAAAGGACCCATCACCCAATGTTTTACTCTGCCCAGCCCTGCGGAGCTATGGAAGGCCTCTAGATTCTGGGGGCAGTCTGGAGCTAAGGGTTACTACCCCAGTAAAAGCGGAGAACTTGATACCTTGGCTCCCTGTTTATCCTGACAGGGAGGTGACCTTGCGTTTGAAGTGGGGTTTCTGTGAACGTTTTAGGGTGGAGTACCGGGGTCTGAAGGGACACAGGTGGCCAGACAATTTGAGGTCAGCAAGGGAACTTCCGCAAATGGTAGCAGAAAAACTAGTCAAAGAGGTGGCAGAGGGTAGGATCGCTGGTCTATTCTTTGAGTGGCCCTTGGAGGATTTGATTGTTTCCCCGTTGGGAGTGGTGCCCAACAAAGAACCAGGGGAGTTCAGAATAATTCACCACCTATCTTGGCCGGTGGGTGGGTCTGTCAATGACTTCATTGCTGATGAGGATACCAGGGAGTTGTAAGCCTTTGGAGATGATGCCTTACTGCTGGTTCAGGGGTGTGGATGGGGGGCCAAAATGGCAAACTGTTATTTCAAGTCACTTCTCGTGTGCTGCCCATTCATCCTGCAGATTTCCCGTTGCTTGGTATACAATTTGAGGGTGCCATTTATGTAGATAAAGTGCTGCCGATGGGTTGTGCCATTTCTTGTGCCTTGTTTGAGCTCTTCAGTACATTTTTGCAGTGGGTTTTCAGCAGAAGCAGCGGACACCGGGATGATTTCTTGTTTGTTGCGACATGAGCGTCTGGAGACTGTGTCCAGGCTTTGCGCAAATTTAAAGCCTTAGCGCAGGAATTCAGGGTGCTTTTGGCTCTAAAGAAGAGCAGTGGCGGCGGCACAGCTCGCGGGTGGCAGGAGGGAGCAGCAGGGGTCGCGCGGGGCACAATGTAGAATAAAAAATACACATTGCTGCTGGGTCCCATGTCTCCCTTACTGCTCTCCTCCGTCTTGGACTTGTGGAAGCACAGCCAGGCTCCCCTGACCAATCACAATGCTGCAATGGCTTAGCGCAGGCTTGGTAGAGACCCCACTAGTTTTGGCACACATTCCTTCTGGATTGGGGCAGCGGCGACACGCTTAGGTTGGTCCTGGGGAAGAATTTGTCAGATTGGCAGGTGGAGGTTGAGGTGCTGCGAGCGATATGTGAGAAAGTAGTTTGTCCTGGGAGGGACTGAGGGGATGTTTTGTCTGAGCCAATTGCCTCTTTTTTCTACTGCAGAGTGAGCAGGCCAGGATCCAAGACGGTTACCTGGATCGTGGGACATTCCTTTGTACACTGGCCAGAAAAATATAAAGACTAACAGGACTATGGACAAAACCTGAGCTTGAAGAGCAGCCACCATGAGGTGTTTTGGTGGGGCAAAGGGAGAATGCGACGGGTGCGTTATTGCCTTGGCTGACGAAGTTGGTTCAGCAGCGGGTCTGCTCAGATATGCTCTTGATTCATCTGGGGGAAAATAACTTGGTTTGCTTGTCTGGATTGACTTTGCTTCACAAAATGCAGAGGGACATGGAGGCGATCAATTTTTCCAGAACAAGTGTTGTTTGGACTGAATTTTTGCTGCGCTGGGTGTGGAGGGGGGCTGTGAAACATGGTGCAATTGATAAGGGCCGGAGGAAGTTGAACAGGACAATGAGGGTTTTCTGCCAGACTCACAACATCAAGGTGATTGCACATGTGGGGTTTAAAGAGGAGGAACCAGATCTGTTTAGGGACGGTGAAGTGCACCGTTCGCGCTTGTGGGATGCTTATTACATGATGGAACTGCAGGATGTGGTGAGTGCATTGTGGACTGCAGGATGTGGTGAGTGCATTGTGGAACGAGTCAATTTGGTGCCGCAGGTCCGATTGCTGAGAAGCGAAAGGTGCAAGGGTTTTTGCTGGTGGGGCAGATAACCATCCTACAGGGGTTCCCTGGTTGGCAGTATTGTGGGGGGTGGTGAGTCACATACAGGCAAATCCACCCCTCAGGCGGAGGAAGGATGCACAGGTGACTTATGGCAGGGTGTAGAATGGACGAAAAAGGGAAGGGTCTTTAAGGGAGGAGGTTTGAAGGACAAGTGCAAGGCAGGTTGGGTATATGGAATGAGGTCAGCAAGTGAGAGGGGGAAGAGTGAAGCAAATGATATGGTCTTATTGGGGAACTGGAAGTGGGTGAGTTGTGAATGTTGTGGATAGAATGGAACTATTTGAGTTATGTCAAGATTCATATTTTGGAATTATTGTTAATGTTAATAAAGTTCATTAGTATGTGAGCAAAATTGTCCTAATAAATTACCTTTTACGCTATCACAACAGCATGGGGTGTGCTTATTGCACAATGTGCTATTTGTGTGCCAGTGAGTAGATAGTGCACAGTCATTACATCCAGTTGGTTGGCCGCTAAACCAAATACAGAGGGTTTCTAAGACCCTCCAAAAACTTACAAACCTGTAATTTTGAGTAAATTACACATCTGATGCTGAGGAATATTTCACAGTATCTGCTTGTATCTTGCTTGCACTTGATTTTGACTACAAGGCTTTACATAAAGCCAGGTAGCACAATATTAGATTTTGTTTTGCATGAAAGCCTACAGGTGTCTGTATTGTTCACACTATATTATGCCCCTATTACATACTTAATCAGGGACTTGGCTCTCGGCAATTCAGGGATTCTGGTACAGGGTTGGTGTCAACTGTCGGTGCAAATATTTTTTCAATGTGAATTTTGATCAGAACTGCTGTTTGGGCTACTTTGCATCAGGAAGTGCTGCCTGATTTCACACAATGGTCCGAGCAAACTTATAGTAAATCTTGGCATCAGTGTTGATTAAGATTTTGTGAATCATTGTATTAAGGCTGTGCACAGAATATTTATTAGATTACTAGTGATCACTCAATGGAGCAATATTTCCTTCTAATCTGGCTTGATTTTATTTTTACAAATCAAATGTAATTATTTTTATGAAATGAACTTACCATCAAAATACTCCAAAGCTCATTTTATAGAGTTTTATGTTTTTGGTGAGAAAGTGTACTCATTGTTTGATAGTAAAGATTTTTGTACTTGATTGTTTCATAGCAAAGATTTATGTACTTGGTCAAGTGCAGGGCATGTCCAAAATAGCTGCTTAAATTAAATACTACTTAGCAGTATAATTATGCACAACGTGTAAAAACAAGAGTAAAATGTTTTCTGCTAAATGGCATCTTCTGGCAGTGGTAGTCACCATGTCCATCCAGCTGTATTTTTAGGTCTTGTTAGAATCATCTTTGGCTATCTGAACTCACTACATCACAAAACAAATTACAGAAAGAGGCCATTAATAGGGAAGTAAGCTATTTGATTGCTCTGTTGCAGTATGAGACTGTCTAGGGAATGATATATTGTTTTAAGGTCTTGCTAGAGATAGTCTTTAGATGTAACTCAGACATTGTGTGGTTTCTAAAACATCTATATATTGCGGGGACTTGGTGTCATCCCCTTTCTCCCCACAACAGCAATTGTAGCAGCAACAACAGCTGTCACAGCAGCAAACACTGCTGGGACTACAGAAGTAACTACACTAGCCTCCATGGCAGGGACCACAGTTGTAACTGGAGCGTAAACAACAGCGACAACAACAGCTACCATATCAGCAAAAACCTCAGCAGCAAACATGGCCACCACCACAGCAGGAACAACTGCCTTAACAACAGCCATTACCTCAGCACCGAAACAACTGCCAGAACAGTCAGCACTATAGCAGCAACGGCTACTTTAGCAGCAACAACTGCAAGCAATTTAGGCAACATAGGGGTGCCCTCAGCTGGAACAATAGCATGGACCCCAGCTGAGAGCACAGCAGATACCAGAGCATGAACCAGAGATGTTACAACAACAGCAACACAAAACATAGTTGTGACCACAGTTACCACCACAGTAACAACATAAACAATGGTTGCAAGCACACCAGGGACCAGAGACACAATGACAGCTTTTAGCATAGCAGTATCCACAGCAGGGATCACAGTATGGACCATAGCTGGCATCATAAGAGGGACACAACACTGACCACGTCCATATCCACATCAAAGAACCACAGCTCACACTGTGAAGGAACAAAAGTAGAGACAGCAGCTTTCACCACAGCAGGGAAAACAAAAGTGACAACTGCTGGTGCAGAAAGTATCAAAGCAACAACCACACCTATAATCTCAAAAGGGGCAACCTCAACCACATGTTTCACTAGAGCAGGGGCAAATGCAGTAACAACAGATGTCATAACAGCAGTAACCCCAGCCATCACAATAAGAGTGCTAAGAACTGCAAAACAGCTGGCAGCAAGGCAGAATCAACAGCAATGCCAAATACCATGCTGACAGTCATAAGCAACATTGTTAGAACTGGGAGTCTCTAGTTGGCAGAGGTAGGTACCTTTGACCAAATAGGGACCCTTGCTTCTAGTCAGGGAAAGGGGGATACACACTTTAGATAACCCCTGCTCACTCCCTTGGTAGCTTGGCACGAGCAGACAGGCTAATCTTAAAGGCAATGTGTAAAGTATTTATACCAACACTCACAGTAACACAGTGAAAACACCACACATGGACACCACACCAGTTTAGAAAAATAAAATATCTTTATCTAAAATAAACAAGACCAAAACAACAAAAATCCAACATACAGAAACTCAGTAGAATGTCTTTAAAGAGGGTTGTTGCAAACATAAACTTGTAGATGATAAATGTGATACTTTAGTCTCAAAGTATCTGGGATGCATAATGCAAAACAAACAAAAGGGGCGCAGAGAAAGTGATGCGTTGATTGTGCCTGCGCTCCGGTACCGATGCAACAAGATGGCGCCTCAATGCGTTGTGGCGATCTGGTGTGTGTGACAAAATGGCATCTCTGTTGCGATGCGACAATGTGGAGGCGATGCGTGCACGCTCGACGGGCGTGTGGCAAACTCTGTGGTTTTCTGAGCCGCGACAGGCCCTGCGACACGCTTTCCCGGTGATGGGATGACACCTTCGGCGACTGCGACATGCTTCTCCGGTGATGCGGTGGCGGTCAGCGGCGGCATGCTTCCTCAGCGATGCGACGGCCCTGCGACACGCTTCTCCGGGATGCGACAGCACACTCTGTGGCGATGGCACGCTTCTCCAGTGATGGAACGGTGAACAGCGGCAGCAGCGACATGCTTCCTGAATGATGCAACAACGGCTGCTGTGGCGGCGTCACACTTCTCTCTCATTGCATCGCGCTTCCAGCTCCCAACAACAAAAAGGCCTCACAGACAGTTACAGGCCCTTCTGGCAGACTGGAACTGCCAGGAAGGAAGTTCAGGGAAGTTGGGGAGAAGTCCTACTGTGCCTGGGACTTCAGAAACAGGTGGCCAGCTCTTCTCTGGCCTTTTCTTCAGATGGACACAGCACTCAGCAAAGTCCTTCTTCAAGCAGGGGGGACACAGCACAGTAGAAACAGCAAACTACAGGCCAACCCCAGACACACAGCAAGGGCAGTACTTCTCCTCAGTCTCTTCAGCTGATCTTCTTTGGCAGAGATTCCTCTTGATCAGGAAGTAGTCTTGAAAACCTTTATATCCCTGTGTTTCCACAACAGGAGGCCAGCTCTTCTCATTCTCAGGCCCTTGGAGACTTTCTTTTCAGGACCCAGCACACAGCAAAGCCCTTTCTTCAAGCAAGGGGGGGGGGGACACAGCACACAGAAAAGTCCTTCTCTTTCCATTGGCAGAAATAGCAACTGCAGGCCAACCTTAGACACACTCGGGCAGTACATCTCCTTCAGCTCTTCAACTTTTCTCCTCAGCAAAGGATCCTCCTGGATTCCAAAGTCGTCTTACTTTCAGGGGTTTCAGCTCTGGTAAAAGTCATTGTTCTCTATGTGTGAGGGGTCCTGGACCCAGTCCAAACCAGTTTTGGGTGCACTCTGCCAGTGCACATCTTCTTCCTTTGTCAGTGTGGGCCCATGGCCATCAGACACACTGCAGGGGTGGAGCCAGCATTGTGGAAGGCAGGCACAGCCCTATTCAGGCCTAGGTGCTACTCTTCCCACCACTCCAAATGCAGATAGGCCTAGTGAACCTAGTGCTGACTCACCCAGACTCCTGGAGCCACCCCAGCCCCTTTCCATCTCAAACCAGACAGCCAATCCACAAGCAGGCAAAGGCACACAGAAAGGTTGAACAAGAAAATAGCCTTTTTCTAAAATTGCTATTTTCAAACACAGAATTAAAAAACCATCCTTCCTAAAAGATGTGTTAATAAATTCTGAGTTAAGGGATACCAGATTTCAAATTTCTATCTTGCTCCTATGGGAAGATATGCAGGTAAACATGTTACACAGCATTCCCCATTCTGTCCTATAGGCAAGATAGCCTTTCAATAGTGAAAAACGAAATTGGCAGTATTTCACTATCAGGACATGTTACCCATACTAGGACATTTCCTACCTTTCACATACACTGCACCCTGCCCAAGGGGGTATCCTGGGCCTACCATAGGGGTGTCCTGTGTGTAAGAAAAGGGAAGGTTAAGGCCTGGCAAGTGGGTGCACTGGCCAGGTCAACATGGCAGTTAACAAACTGTGCACCGGCACTGCGGTGGCAGGCCTGAGATATCTTTTCAGGGCTACTTACGTGGGTGGCACAATCAGTGCTGCAAGCCCACTAGTAGCATTTGAATTACCAGCCCTGGCACACTCAGTAAACTTTACTAGGGACCTACTAGTAAGACAAATATGCCAATCATGGATAACCAATCACAATAACAATGTACAAGGAGAGCATATGCACTTTAGCACTGATCAGCAGTGTTAAAGTGCCCAGAGTCCTATGACCAACAACCACACATCAGGACAATCAAAGGAGGAAGCAAAAAGTTTGGGGATAACCCTGCAAAAAGGGCCATTTCCAACAAACATCATAAGGGGAATAGCCACGGGCTCACTAAAACATGTGAAAATCAGAAAGCATCCTAAAGAGGAGTTGCAGACTGAGACATGTTTACTTCCCTGAAGTATTGTTGGGACAGGAGTTCCCTCCTTCTCTCAGAGAAGCATGTACCCCTTCTTCAAGTTCCCCTTGAAAAGTATTTGTGACTTCTGTAACTTTTGGGATGTTTCTGTGCACTATTGTATGGTGAAATCATATGATCTGCAGTGAGATCTAGAGCGGAGCACTGGAGTTTTTGAGGGGGACACCTAGTGCCCCTTTGTTATTCAAGAGTATCTACAGTTGTCTGAGGGGACTGGGAATACTGACAATTGCAGCATCAGATAATTTGAGTAATGGGTGCCTATCTTTTACCTGCTACATAGATTGGCAGATTGGCTGCTCCTGTTTAAAGAAGAGTTTTGCCAGCGCATTCAGTCAAGTCCTTTGCTCCATCCATTTTAGGCAGGAAGGTCGCATACATTTTGCACTGTGTTGTGTACCAGAATGAGCACATAGTGTATTTATCCATGTGAGTCTCAAGGGCGCCAGAATCCGTCTTTGATCTCCTGGATAAGAGTGATTCACAAAATATTGCGTGGAGGGAGCCTGCCAGAACGTGCATCTAGATTAGAGGTAGTCAATAAAACATAATTGAACGCCTTTGTAGTGGGCCAGGCACTGGTGAAAGGAAGAAGTGAGACAGTAGCCCCTTTGAAATGTAAACACAAACTTTGCCCACTTCCTTCTATATTCTTTCCCAGAGGTGTGCACAGATAGGTTTTCGAACATGCCAAGAAACCATGCTCCTTTTTGCCATTTTTCTTACAAGTTCCTGACAGGGAACACCTAGCTCCACTTTTCTGCCGCAACAATGACAGAATAATGTACTGCGGCTAAGTAGCCAGGTGTGAGGGGAAACTCACTTGCCTGAAACCATACAACTCACAAAAGATCAGGTGAGGAATATACGTTTCTATTCTACTAGCCTAGTATAAATATGATGTAGCAACACTAGATCAGTGTTTCAGGATTTCTTGCTAAACTATATCGAGTTGTTCAACAGAATGCCACTAGAGGCAATTCCAGAACTGGTGTTTAAGGCGAGCCTTCTTCTCCTTAGGATGAGGGCGGACCAGCAGTACTGTTTCTATCACACAAGGAGTGTTGTTGTGGGAGGCTTGAGGACTGAGGTATCAATGAGAAAGGGCCACTAGGGTATCCATAAAAGAGCAGTCCAGTTAGGCGAAAAAGACGAGTAGCTACAAGAAAAGGATATAAGCAATGTGAGGACAAAAGAACTATGTTGTTAGTAGAAGAAAGTCATTTTTCTCTTTAAGAAAAAGCATTGGTTGGACATTGATTTATTGCCTGCAGCTTCCCTGTATTGAGGTCTGGATCTCTAACCCCATAACACCTTCCAGAGTAAGCTTTGGATTGAGAGCTAAAGAAGTGTACATGGTATTTAGTTTTGGGTCAAATAGTAGGTCATGCTTATGGACATCAGTTGTAAGTGTATCCAAATGAGACACTGGGTAATAAGTAGCTCTTGTCTCTATAGGCACATCCAAACCAGTTTCCACAAGCAGCAACACTTGAAACAGCAGGAGGTTTTGGTTCCCGGTACCCTGGTATCCTGAAAAACCTGAAAAGAGAACTGAAAAACAGGACCATAGTGCTGTAAAACATGAGGCAGCACTGTAAACAAATATCACAGAAAAAAGTAGAACCTCCAGTTAATAATAATCTCACATACAGCATCAGACAAGAAATTGTTAGCATACCTGTAGTAAATACATGTAGAAATAGCATTTTCCCATCAAAGCTCAACATCAAGAAGGTACATAATGCAAAAAGTAGGTCACCAGTGTCACAACTTAATCTTTATCACCCAAAACCACATATCGTAGTCCAGGGTTTGCTCAAACCAATATAATGTTGGGAGTGTAACCAAATGTAACCAAACAAATTAACTCACGTCAACACTATCGTTTGTCTCAGGAAAATTCAGGGCTGTAATATGTTATGTTATGCTGTTTACATTTGTATAACGCACAATCTGTCATTGATTTATATTTGCCCCACAGTAACATGAAGCATGTTGTGATATCAGTGACATGTGGTATTTTCCCACTCATATGCAGTCCCCAACCCTATTCCTGATGTACTGAAATAGGGTGGGTGTCTGCAAGGGGGACCTCACGTCTAAAACATGATACAAACAAAAATAATTGGTGAGTAAGGTAAAAATGGATAACCGCACACTCGATACCATATGAGGCATATTATCAGTGAAAAGCATATCCATGATGAAGCTGAGTAGAATGATGGATGCAGAAAACATAAGAGGCACTTGCTAGTTACAAACTCAGGTGCCCTCCTCCAGGAACAGGCTAGAAGCAGGTGAATTTCTTAGGGATAGTTCACATCACCGCCCAGGTAAAAAGAGAAAGCATTTGGGCCCAAAGGGAGCTGGCTTATGTAGGTAACAGTAGGTTACCAACCTGACGGTGATTAAGGGACCAATAAGAGTAGTAAAAAAGTCTCTACTGCGGTGAGCCAATATTTCTGGCCTTACATAGAACAAAAAGATGTTAATGACAAAAAAGTAGCTTGTCTGTTCAAGATAGAGCCATATGTAAAATGAGCAGGAACTCAGCAACTTCAAAGTATCATGGATCTAACTTTTGGTGATATAGTGTCACAAACTCCTTCCTGCAAGTATTAAAACAAGTATTAAAACATCTCATCATCATGTTTGTATCAATAATGTTCCAATGCTCAAACAACATGATATATCGAATTACTGTACAGTCGTTGTTGTTATTGTTTTGTGTGCTTTACCACTCATGTCAATAAGGGGCTTCACTTTGTGACTCATTTGTTTGTAATGACTCTGATGACTCATTTGCGGTTCCTACTTGGCAGCAGGTGTAAATTCTGGAACATGCTAAAATTACCTGCTGACCCTGATGGTTCATTAGTTTGTGCTGACTCTGATGATGTCATTGTCGTTTCCCTTTGGTGCAGGTGTAAGTTCTGGAACATACTTGAGAGCACTGCCTTGTGAGACAACACCTCCATTTAAAGAGGTTGTGTCCTTTCAGTTGCACCTGCTATTCATGTTTGGTTTTGAAAGGCACTGCCACATCTAGGATCAAAAACACCGAAGAGGTTTTCTCGATTTCTGAGAGCTGTTCCAGTCTTTCTACAGGTCAAGGCTACACATGTTTCCTGAGTCCACGCTCTCTAACTGTGCTCTTTCAGTCACCTTCTTCAGACATTTGGATGAGGTACTGCCTTCTGGTGCTCAAGTAGAAATTCTTCAGGCAAATTGAAAAAAATAACAGCACTCAAGTAAGGTGGCGAGTAGGGAAGAGGGGTCTCATTTAGGTCTACACTACTGGTTGGTGAAGGAGGAAGCACCAAATGCAGCACAGGAGACACATGGGGAACTAATTCCTAGTTCCTCCCCAGTACAGATTTGTTTTTGGATAAATAGTCTTGTTTTAGGAACTTGCAATATACCTTCCAAAGAACTGTTACAGATTTTGATTCAGGAATATCAAGAACGTTGTATTATTTAACATAAGAAACTGTATCATCGTCATCATAAAATGGCAATAAAAATAGAAGCATTTCATAGCAGAATTATAATCACTTTGCACATAATAAAAAAACATAATTATCCAAATTTCATACAATAAAAACTTTACAATAAATCAATACTTCTAAGAGTGAGCAACATTGAGCTAAAAAAGTTAAAATACAATATAAAAAATAACAGTTAAAACCCTAGGTGGGAGTCTGGAATTTACTCATCACACCAACTAGGTACCAATGTTACCAGAGAAAAGGATCATTACACTGAGCCATAACTGTTTCTGATCCTTAGTGCAAGGCAAACAAAGTGTTCCCACAGCCACACATATCTCTGGATTCTCCACCTTTTGCAAGCGACCAAGGGCCTCCTTACAAGCTTTAATATTAAAGGAGCGAAACATAGAGTGCAAAAAGCGTTTTCTGGTGTGGGAGTACAGTATACAAAATAAAATAAAGTGCATTGTGCTTTGTACAGAAACGTTATTACAGCAACATCATGATTTGACCCCAGACTGCATTTCTAGGGAAGGCAGCTAAAAAGTGCAAAGAGTTAAATCGTAACTTTGTTAAATAAACCTTAACATTCCCCTTATAAAATCAGGAGACACAAGACTAACATCCAGTTGACAACTTACTGATATTCTAATTAACACGTGCAGACAATTTATCAAATTCATCCTGGTGGAGTCTACTCTGCCTGATCTTAAAAGCTTCCTTCACTTTAATTATAACCTTTGGGTCTATATTCGATATGCTGCCAGAGAAAAATCATCATACCCAGCTCTGTAAATTCCTTCCTAATATAACGGAGCCAAGGAATCACATAAGCCTTATCTGAGGAAAGGCAGTCTTCTATTATGTCTCTCAATAGTTGGGCTTCCAGGTTTCCCCATACTCTAAGCTATAATAATAATGGCTCCAGCTTGATCTTATCCCCTAAAGGGACCAAACCTGTCTCTGGGAGACTCATAAAAGCACGTGTAGATTGGATGGCAGTCAACAATCTACACACATACTGCTCTAGTGGCCCTGGGCCTTTATATACCCAAACTTTTGCTCCATCGGTTGCCAATGAAATACATTTACTCTTGTAAACCTCAATAATTTTTTCTGATCGGGTTATGACCAAGCCTTCGGACAAGGAGAAAACCGACTCCACAGCTCTTTGACTTTGGGCCACCCTGGTAAGTTGCAAGTTTTGCCAGGGTACGTTTTTGTCAAATGGAAGACGCAGTTACGTGAGCGACATTAATCTTAAAATTTCCGTCCCCCCTAGAAACAGTGATCTGGTTTTCCCATTTCTCAGGCCAACGCACTTGGCAAAGATTACATTTGTTTTAAGATCCAGACTCTCCATAAAGCTAGAACCATTGGCAGTCCTTGCCATTAGGACTGCATCACCTGCATACAATGGAACTGGCAGAACTACAGACTTCGGCGGGTCTTTCCCTTCTTTGGCCAGATGTAATTCTAGGTTGGTAATATTAATGAGAAACAAAAGAGAGGCCAACACAGACACCCTTGTCTGACTCCTAACTGTGAGTTAATATTCCTGGTAAGTTCCCCATCTTTACCATACCTATCCCTTACAGTGGTGTCCCAATGCATTCGTTGTAATAGGCCTATGAGGCCCTGATCACATCCCATTCTGTCCATGCTTTCCCGCAGCTTCACCCTGTTGACCATACCAAAGGCAGAGGAGAGGTCCATAAATGCAAAGTGAATGGATCCGCTCCATACCTTTTACATGTTTACAAATGATCAGCTGTAGATTAAGGGACTGGTCAACAATGCCAACACCTGGTCGGAGACCATATTGAACTCTTGATAGACAGAGGTTTTCCTGCAACCAAACTTCCAATTTGGATGCAAGGTCTCTTCACAGCTTTTTTAAGAGTTATTCAAAGGGAAATCGAATGATAACAAACCAAGTTCAAGTTTCCCATTTTAAATATGGGCACAACTATGGCTTCACTCCAGGTGGGAATAAGCTCCCCTTTTATTGATGCATTAAAAACATTGGTTAAGTTAGGAGCCCAAAGTGATACATTTTCTTTATACAAAAACAATGGGACTCCATCAGGACCGTGAGCCTTACCCACAGGCATATGAGCAATAGCAGTATGGCTTCCTTTAATTCTATAGAGTCACTCAAACCATCATACATCCCTCTACTATAGTCTACTGCCTCCATAATGTCTCTGACTGGTACTATATTGTCAGAGCTAAAAACATTACTAAAACGGTCAGCCAATGCTTGCACTGATATTATCGAATCTAATGTTAACTTATCATAACCAGTAAAAAAAGGTTGATTAACCACCTTCCAAAAAGTGTCACCCTTACCCAAGTCTTCCCAGGCAGTCATTCTCAGCTCGATTCTCGTGGCCTCCAAAGTGACCTTATAAGATCTCTGGGCAATCCCAATTTCTTCCCTGGGGTGTGGAGATTTAGATAAGGCTGATTTCAGCTTCTTATGGGCCATAGTGCAAGAGTGGTTAAACCAACTAAAAGGGAGTCATGGTTTAGCTACTCTATTACCCCCAGGTCCCTACGTCCTCGACACCTTCCAAACTAATGAGATGATACTATCTCTGTCAGAAAAAGAAAAAGAAGGAATGCTGGACCTACCCTCCCCCTCCCGCCGGGAGTACATAAGGGTACATGTCCCAGCATTCCCTCTGTTTCTTTTTTCTGTCATTCTGACAGGGATTGCTGGGGCGCGAGGAGCTTGGAATGGGCTCCTGCGCCGAACTTACCTCCGCTGGGGCTTCGTTGTCCTCGGCGGCTTGGATGTCCTCTCCCTCCCTGCTGGGCTTGGGGGGAGTGGCGCGGGCTGCGTCTGACGCTCCTCTGGGCCGCGCGTGGATGTTGGACCGCGTGGGCCCCGCGTCTGCCCGATGGCCACCCCTCCTGCCTGCCGGGCTTGTTAGGGGGCGCGGCCGCCTTCGCATCTTTGGTTGGCTGGGTTGGGTGTGCCTTCCTGTCATGGCGCTGCCTGACTTCCGGTTTGGACGTAGTCAGGCGCTTCTGTCCGGTCGTTTTTTTTGCTGGTATAAACGAGGGCAGCAGGTGAGTACCGCGTAGCGGTTTTTCTTTCATTGTGCTGTTTGCTTTTGCTACTGCAGCCTGTGTTGTTCCTCTGCTGTACAGGATGGGGAAAAGTTCGAGGAAGAGGCATCACAGGGAGAGGTCCTCTTCTTCTTCTTCTTCTTCCAGTGACTCACGTTCTCCTTCTCCTGCCCGGTCCAGGCGCCGTGGTAGGGGTGGGGATGCGCGCTTAAAGCGCTTGATCAGGGAGACCCTTTCAGAGATGGGTTCTGGTGGTGCCGGACGCAAGGCTCCTGCTGCGGCTTCCGGTTCTTCTGCTTCTTCTGCTTCTTCTGCTGACGAGTCGGCTTGGACTGGGGACTCTATGCTGAAGGGGAAGTATATAGACAAGGACGCTCTTCCTAGTATCCTGAAGCACGTGAAGCAGAATATGGGCTTTGCTGATGACGCTGTTCCCAGTACTTCGGGGGGTTCTTTGCTCCGCCAGTTCCAGAGTTCTGCCACGGTGGATGTTCCTGTTCATACCTTTATTAAGGATGTCCTGAAGAGGGAGTGGGCTGATCCAGATCGCATTCTGGTTCCACGATTTATGGCCCTTCTTTACCCCCTCCGGGATATGGCTACGGATCTTCCTGATTCGATCCCCATTGACTCCTTTGTTGCAAGTTTGGTGGGTCGCACTTCCTTGTCTGAGGACGCTGTGCTGAAGGACCCTGTGGATAAGAAGGCTGACGGGGCTCTGAGGAAAGTTTATTCTGGCTCTCATCTGGCCTTGAGAGCCGGGGTTTATGGTACTTATTTGTCGCAGTCTCTGCTGGCGGACATTAAGTCTCTTTACCAGTCGATGGACGATGCCACGGACTGTTCGAGTCTTCTTGAACACATTGAGCGACAGGTTGAACTTCTGTCCGATGTGTCTTTTGATGTGGTGCGCGCTGCTGCTCTTTCTGGTGGGGCCTGTGTGGCGGCTCGTCGCAGTCTTGTTCTTAAGGACTGGAAGACGGACTCTGCGCAGAAAGCTTGTGCCTTGCGTTTGCCCTTTCAGGGTTCTATGCTGTTTGGGGGGGAGTTGGAGACCAAACTGCACAAGCTGTTTAAAGAGAAGAAGCATTCCTCTTCTTTTAAGGGTTCTGCTTCTGCTGCTGCTTCTTCTGCCCCCTATAAGTCTAAATCTTTCTTTCGGCCTTCCTTTCGTGGGAAGTTTGGGAAGGGCCGAGGGAAGTTTTCTTCTGGCGGTGGTCGGGACCGTAAGGCTAGGTCTCCTCCTCCCCCGAAGCCTCGCTCCTGACTCTTTGGCTGTGGTTCCTGGGTTGTTGGTAGGAGGGCGGCTGCGCTTCTTCCTGGATGCCTGGGTTCAGTCATGTTCAGACGCTTGGGTGTTGGATGTTCTGCGGGAGGGTTACGAGGTGGAGTTTTCTGTTCCCCCTCCAGATTCCGGCCTCCGCCCGACTCCCTGGCCTGCTTGCCGGTCCAAGAGGGCCCACCTAGTCCAAGGGGTGGAGGATCTTCTTCGGAAGGGAGCTGTTCAGGCAGTTCCTCCTTCGGAGGTGGGGTCGGGCTTCTATTCCCTGATTTTTCTGGTGCCCAAGAATACCGGGGGTTTCCGCCTGGTCCTGGATTTGAGGGTCATGAACCAGGGGGTGTTGCGGATTCCCTTCCGCTTGGAGACCTTGCAGCGGGTTATTCCTTTGGTGCTACCGGGTCACTTCATGTGTACCCTGGATCTGCAGGACGCCTATTACCATGTTCCGGTGCATCCCAGGTCCCGTCGCTTCCTGAGATTTTGTGTTCAGGGGTGCCACTTTCAGTTCCGGGTTTTGCCCTTCGGCCTTCGCTCTGCCCCGAGGGTCTTTACGAAAGTTGTCGCCCCCTTGGTTGCCTGGCTTCATCTCCAGGGGGTGATGGTGTATCCCTATTTAGACGATTGGTTGATCCATGCTCCTTCTCGCGTCCTGTTGTTGGAGGCGAGAGAGTTGGTGTGCGCGGAGTTACAGCGGCACGGTTTTCTGATCAATCTGCCGAAGTGCCAGCTGACTCCTTCCCAGGATCTGGTGTTCATTGGGGCTCGGTTTCGCACAGACCTCAACCGTGTGTTCCTGCCGGATCCTCAGGTTGTGTCCCTGTTGTCCCTTGCTCGAAGGTTCCGTGCGGGGGGTTCCTTTCGGGTGCGCCTCTGGTTGCGTCTTATGGGTCTGATGGCAGCGACTGTCTTTACGGTGGCTTGGGCTCGTTTTCACCTCCGCCCCTTGTGGAGTTACCTTCTGTCTCTCTGGGATCCGTTGTCCCGCGATTGGGAGTGTCTGGTGCCCGTGTCTCCTGTAGTCCTGCCTGCTCTACTTTGGTGGTCGGATCCGGTCCATCTGTCTCAGGGGCTCCCCTTGCAGCCCGCTCCGTCGCTGGTCTTGACGACGGATGCCAGCGCTTTGGGGTGGGGGGCGACCTTGGGATCTCGGTCCCTTCAGGGTCGTTGGTCCCGGCTGGAGAGTCGCAGGTCTTCCAACTGGCGGGAGTTGACGGCTGTGTCCCGTGCCGTGATGGGTTTTCGGGCGTGTTTGCTGGGCAGGCACGTCCTGGTGAGGTCGGACAATATGGTGTCGGTGGCCTATCTCAACCATCAGGGGGGGCCCGTTCGGCTTCCTTGAACGCAGTGGTGGTTCCCTTGTTTTGTTGGGCGGAGGGTCATCTGCTGTCTCTGGCTGCGATTCATATCAGGGGGGTGGACAATTGTGCGGCGGATGTCCTGAGTCGCTGCTTTCCGGCGCCTCTGGAGTTGTCTCTCACCCGGGTTGCGTTTCGGCTTGTGTGCGGGAGGTTTGGGCTTCCCTTTCTGGACCTCTTTGCCTCCCGGCTGAATGCGCAGCTTCCCCGCTTCTGCTCCAGGTTTCGGCAGGAGGGTTGTTGGGGGGTGGATGCCCTGTCGGTTCCCTGGCCTTCCCGCCTGCTCTATGCCTTTCCCCCTCTGGCTCTGTTTCCCAGGTTTCTGTCCCGTCTGTGTCTGGAGGATCGGGAGGTGGTTGTGGTTCTGCCCTTTTGGCCTCGGAGGTCTTGGTTTCCGACGGTTCGTCTTCTGGCTGTGCGGGGCCCTTGGTTTCTCCCTCTTTTCCCGTCTCCCTTGAGGTCCTCCCCTCCCCTGTCTCTTCTCCGCTTGCGGCTGTCGGTGTGGAGGTTGAGAGGCAGGGGTGGCGGCGGCGTGGGTTCCCGGAACATTTAGCTGTTGCCATTCAGGGTTCCCGTAGACCTTCTACACTCCTGTCCTATGATCGCCACTGGGGTAATTTCAGTCGTTGGTGTTCGACCTTGGACCTTTCCCCTTTGCACTGTTCTTTGCAGGCGGTGCTTCAGTTTTTGTGGGAGGGTTTTGAGAAGGGTTGGGCTGTGTCCACCTTGCGTGCCCAGTGGGCGGCTGTCCGGGCTTTTCGTTCCCCGTGGGGGAATCTGTCTGATGATGAGGACTTGGTCTCCAGGCTGCTCCGCGGTTTTTTTCTTTCTCGTCCGGTTTCCCGGCCTTCTTTTCCCCTGTGGGATTTGCCCTTGGTCCTGCGGGCCTTGATTGCTCCTCCTTTTGAGCCGTTGTCGGAGGTGGATTTGAAGTTTGTGACCTTGAAGGTTGTGTTCTTGGTGGCCATCACGTCTGCCCGGCACCTTGGCGAGTTGGGGGCCTTGATGTCTCGGGAGCCTTTCCTGTCCTTTTCGGAGGACGGGGTGGTGCTCCGCCTTGATTCCTCCTTCGTGCCTAAGGTCGCTTCTCAGTTTCACCGGTCCCAGGAGTTGGTCTTGCCTGCGTTGGGTTCTGTTCTGGATTCCCCGGGTGGTACCTGTTGGTCCTTGTTGGATGTGTGCCGGGCTTTGCGTGTTTATCTTGAGCGCACAGCGGCTATTCGGTTGATGACTCCCTGTTTGTCTCCTTTGGGGCTGCTTCCCGTGGGCGTAAGGCTTCGTCGGTGTCCATTGGTCGCTGGCTGAAGCAGGTCATTTCCTTGGCCTATTCCCTTTCTGGGGCCCCTCCTCCTGTGGGTGTTCAGGGTCGTTCTACGAGGGGGGTGGCGGCCTCCTGGGCTGAGGTCCGGGGTGTCCCTCTTTCTGAGATTTGTAGGGCGGCCACTTGGGCTTCTTCCAATTCTTTCATCAGGCATTACCGTCTTCTCAATTTGCTGGGTGATGAGGGCGGTTTTGCTTTGGGGGTGTTGGGTTGTGTTCGCCCATGATTTCTGTTCTGTGCACATTAAATGCCTGGTTCTTTGCTGTACTGGTTGTTTTTTGTGTTTTTTGGGATGAATGCCGGGTTTTGCTTTGGTATGTCTCATTAGTTTGGAAGGTGTCGAGGACGTAGGGACCTGGGGGTAATGTCCTATTACTTACGGTAATCTTCATTACTCCGGGTCCCGTAGTCCTCGACACCTTCCTGACTTCCCTCCCTCCCGCCCTGTTTGCCGGCCTTCATCCTTTGGCTTGGTATTTCAGAGGGAATGCTGGGACATGTACCCTTATGTACTCCCGGCGGGAGGGGGAGGGTAGGTCCAGCATTCCTTTTTTTTCTTTTTTCTGACAGAGATAGTATCATCTCATTAGTTTGGAAGGTGTCGAGGACTACGGGACCCGGAGTAATGAAGATTACCGTAAGTAATAGGACATTTCACCTCAAACTTGCACTAACTTTGACACATAAGGCACTAAGGGCCATATGTATGAAGCTAATTTTCAGTCGCAAACGCTGCGAATCGGTAATAATAGCGTTTGCGACTGAAAATTAGCAATTTCCAATGTATGAAGGCAAAATTGATCGCAAATCAAGGAATCGCTAATATAGCGATTCCCAAAATTGCGAGAGCCTGAAATTTGCGAAATCCATAGCGATTCTCAAATTTGCGATTATACCAGTTTGCGATAATCGCAAATCCGGAAATCGCAAATAAGGATTCGCAATGATATGTATCAAAACTTCGCCAATTGCGAATTCACGAAATTCGCATTTCTAGAAATCACAATTACCACCAAGTGGGAGCAGGTGGTAACCAGGTGCAAAGTATTTAAGGAAGCCCACAATGCAACACACTCTTTTCCACAATGTCTGGGCTCTACGTGACAGCGAGGAGGCAAAGAGTGAGAGCTGTGGCGCAGAGGAGGAGACGGCAGGAGAGGATATTCCGTGCGTGCATCACCATCTACCAGCGCACAGAGGAGGACTTCTACACCCACTACAGACTGGAGGAAGAGAGCATACTAGAATTAATTGAAGAACTCAGACCCTATCTAGAACACCCCACACGCAGGACACAAGCCATACCCACACACATCCAGGTCCTGTGTTCACTACACCTGCTGGCCTCAGGTAGTTTTCAGGGGGTGATAGCCACAGCAGGAGGGGTGTCACAAAGTGCCCTGTCGTGCTTTTTCCATGCGTTCCTCGATGCCATGACACAGAGGATGCAACACCACATACACTTCCCCAGCACCCCACAGGAACTAGCACAGACCAAGCAGGACTTTTACAACATCGCCCAATTCCCCCACGTCATAGGATGCATCGATGGGACACATGTTGCAATATCCCCTCCTCAAACGATGAGTATGTATACAGGAACCGGAAATGCTACCACTCACTTAATAAACAGGTGGTGTGTGATGCCAAAAACATCATCACTGACATAGTGGCAAAGTATCCGGGAAGCACACATGACACGTTTATCTTCTGTCCCAGTGGGCTATACTGTAGACTCTCAAGAGGTGATTTTGGCGAGAGATACCTACTAGGTAAATGCTCTCATACATAGGCCACATTTCAACTGACTAGCATGTGCATTACAGTGACTTACCGTTTACATTTCCAACCACAGGTGACAGTGCTTATACGGTCCGGTATTTCATCATGACACCCTTCCTCAATCCTGCTACTGCTGGGGAGCGGCGCTACAATCGGGCATGCATTTCAACAAGAGGCACCATTGAGAGAACCTTTGGCATATTGAAGAGCAGATTCAGGTGCATTCATAAAAGTGGAGGAGCACTCCAATACAGTCCCGAAACTTGCTGCAAAATTGTTGTAGCATGTGCCATGCTGCACAATATCGCTACCAGGAAAGGCACACCAGTGGAGTTGAGCGAATCTGAATCCTCTGACGTGGAGGGGCCTGGACCTGGACGCATGGCAGCTGGTGTAGCTGGTGCTGCAGCTGGGCAACAGAGGCGTGATGAAATTACGCGCAACTACTTCTAAGTGAGTAATAATGACACAATGACAACTTCAATCTGTGCAACTGTGATTTAATAGCTACAGCAATAATGCCACACATCCTCATAGGCAAGTACATACACTCCCAACGTAATGCACATGTTCAATTCACAGTGCAACTATGTAACTGGAGTGACTGCAAAGTCGACAATGTAGTTGTCCATATTTTGCCCCTGCTAATCATTGGTATTTGGCTGCACATTCTAATGGTATGTAGCAGGCCTATTGCTCCTGCCCCTACGGCGCCTCTCTACGGTGGGTAGTGGGGTGGTGGAGCTCCGCACTGACTGGGGGTCCTCATCATTTGGAGTCAGTACTCCAGGGCCTGTTGTACGTAGGGCACGCAGTTCATCCAGAACAGATGTGGACTGCACAACGACAGTGGCGATGTCCTGTATGCCGTGTGAGAACTCACGCTGTGTTTCAATGGTGCGCCTGGAGAGAATATTGGTTGCTGAGGCCAGGCGGTTGATTGCGCGCGTGTACCGGTCCATGCAGCCCAGCTCTTTGCACCTAGCAGCGCGTTCGGCACGCAACTCCTCTGAAAGCACTTGCCCAGCACCCCTCATTTCTTCCCGTATGCCCCTGAGCCCTGCCCTCATCTCACGTTGTATCGCCTTCATGTGTTTGGTTTGTAGGCGCTGTAGTGTAGCTCCTATTTTCCCAATAGGCTCTGCGCATTGGAATAGTACCTACAGCAGTAAAGGCCTAGACCAGACGTTAACTAGGTCTACTACTGTCGATACTAGACTTAATTTTTGGGTTTGCCAGCTAAGCTCAGAGTTCGCTAGAAAGTTTCTCGAATGTTCAAGGAAGGAATTAACTCCCCTGATTAGACAAGAAGGGATTTAGTTTCTGACAACCATAGAACATGACAACTTTGCTCTCCCCTAATCAAGAGTCAATCTCCAGAGTCGTGTGAGCACAAGGCAATTATTTTACTCAGTCAGTACGTGCATTCTTAGTCTCATCAGAATGTAGAGAAAAGGAAGAGACGGGCGTGTTCAATAAAAGATGTTATTTATTGATCAGTCTCTTTTCTCGTACAAGAGAAATGGATCGATATTATTGCAATACTTATAGTTAAGTAAAGTGCATACATTAGAAGCAATAGTATAAAATAATACTGTAAAAACATTGATATGGTTTCTGAGCCATATGATGTTTAAAATGATTAAAATATATTTACATACACATATACATTTGACTAAACGTACTCAACTGGTGTTTCTAAATACGCCTACCCCGTGTACCTGACCTAAGTCTAATACGTGGGCGGGAATAGAAAGTTACAGTTTAAGTTAAGTTTGTTTTTGCCAAGTGAATAACTAAAGAATTCTCTAGGAGGGGTTATTCAGTTCTGTACCTGGAATTTAGGATGAGTGAGGAATGGTATCTCTTTCTCTGCTCTCGATATTCCAGGCTGCCTGCGAGGGCTACCCGGAAGTGCCGGTGCTGGGTCTCTCGGCTTGAGATAGCAGCGCGTCTCTCAGCGCGTCAGGAAGGCGGGGCTGCTGCCTGCGGGGTCTGCTTCTGCTCTCGGCTTCGGCAAGTATGGCTGCTCCGTCTTGTCACCACGCGTGTGTTTTGCATAGGGCAAGGTCAGCAATATTTATACCTTAAAGGTGCCGGGATTGACGTAAGGATGGACATAGGTACGTCAATAAAGATGTCATACGACTTGCTCGTTAGCACATTCTTTACTAAAGTTCTCTGTGAAATCAAAACAATGGCCGCACGGATTATCCAGGTTGTCATAGGTTTGATTTGTTATGAGAACGTCGTATGCCTTATCAGGGGCTGGAGGAATGTCGCTTGTCTAATTAGATCTCAAGCGTTATGACCTAATCAGATAACACGTTCCTGTGCCGTAGTGTGACTGCGTCAGATAACGGTATCTGCATCATGGGGGATTTCTTGCCTCATGGGCTGACTGTTAGTTGACTAGCTAGGTAGTTTAACCAGAATAGGGTCAGGAATAGGGGGATCGATTCAGAACCTATAGAAATACACGACACCCACTCCACGCTAACTATGGTCATATCTACTAATCTATGCATAGTATAACATAGTACAACATACTATAGAGTATAGTGTATACCTTACCACCCCAAAATACTTAAATGCATTTCGAAATTTTCAAATATACTGAAAAATTGCAGTCATATATATTGTATGCACTAAAGCTATGAATTAAATGCAAAAGTAAACACGCATTGTTATGCATTATTGCTTGTTGGTATATGAGAAATACACATGAAATGGCTCTTAATATGGCTATACAGAAAAAAAGTCGAAACCATTTCATCACATAAAATATATTGTGAACATACCAGCGGGCAGCTAAAGTCTATATAAAGTCTATAAAGTATCTAAAAAAATAGAAATCTTAGTTCTCTAGGAATAGTTTCTTACTTTAAGCAGAAGATCAGTGTCCCGGGAAAAAATATATAGAAAAATATTTTAGGGGCTTGCTGAAAAAAGTTGCTGTCCGTGAACTGGATTGTAAATGTTCATGTGACTTTATTTTTAAAGTTGAAGGCCGAATTCAGGGAACGCCGTGTGCGAGTTTACCCAAAAGTCTCTATTTCTGTTCCGGAGAGAACATCATATCATTCAGGCTTTCGAAAAAACTGTCAACAGCTTCAAGGGAAAGTTCCTCTAAGTCGGAAATAGGGGTAACCATGCATTCGTGCGGATGATTGTCTCCATTGACATTCTGATTTGCATTGCTGACAGAAGGTCGTACCTGTTCGATGCTGCTTTCATCTTGAACTTCACTACTCTTCAATCGCAGTGGTGAAGATTCCAGGAATGCCGTCATCAGAATTGGCAGCCTTTGAGGGCAGCACAGTGCGTGAACCTTGGTAGGAACCAGCAGTGTATCTGCATCCACCGGCGCATCCGATTGTAGCGTCAGACAGGTGTCTAACACGCATTCTTCTCCGCATAGCAGACACCTTAGTACAGGTAAAACACACCTTTGCCACATTGGTCGAAATGATAGAAACCAAGTCATGTTTAGGTCTCTAAGCCGGGAGAGTCCCAGGATTTTTGATATCCGGTCCCGGTATCCAATGGCTAGGATCGTATCTTCCATTGTCGCGAGAGTTTGATCTGTGACATGGGTTGCCATAACGGAAAATAAGGACTAGGAATAGGATTCCTGCAATTAGTCCCAGGATCAGGGGAAGTCCGCCAAAAATCGAATGGACGAAATCTGGAAAAATACCCAGTATGGCTTTGAATGGTGTTAATGCCATCGAAAATACTGTCTTAAATACCTTTGAGACCCCAGTGGTATCAGAAATATTTAAGATTTCGCTTAGGATTTCCGCGAAATGTACGGGGGAATTAGTTGATAGTAATGTATGTATCTCTGCAGTCGTCCTTGCGACTTGTAGATCATACGTTTCTCTAGATGACGTGAGCCTTGTAGGCGTCTGAAGAAGCACTGTTTTCATTCTGCTTAAAGTGTCTATTCGAATAGAAGTAATTTTCAAACTGGGCCATGCCCTTGCCTCCCTGTCTGGAAAGGAGCTGGGGAACAAAGAACGTCCACAGCACTTGACCTTCGCTGTCGTAGTGACGAGATAAGGAGTCCCGGGCATAAGACTGCAACATCTGCGGTCTACAATAAGAATGTAACTCCCATTATAGAGTCTTTGAAAGAATGGTTCTATTTCAGTTGCAGGTGCGCCTTGCTGGTGACATGAAAGGTTGTATGAATTCCCTTCACAGGCTCCGTGCAAACTAATACCGTTACATAGAAGCGTGCCGCTTAGTGACATGGCACAATTGTTGCCACTAAGAAACACTTTCTGTCCTTTATTACTGATACATGCATGTGAATAGGGCAGGTTCCATGTTGTTTTAAGGTACCCCTTTCCCAATTTCTCGTACATGCCAGCCTGTATATATTTTTGGCAGTATTGAAACCTGAAGGTTGAGATTGGAATATTTATGATTCCGTGGATTATCCATTCACTGACAGGTCGTTCTGACATTGTCATTGGTAATCTTTCTAGTTTTTCAATGCTCAAGATTGTATAATCAGCACCCTTCTGCGCCATACCGATTTGTCTATCAGTAAGGTTAATGATTTGGAATAGTGACGTTGTGTTGATTAAACGCCAAGGCACATAGCCTGAACGCAGATTTTGTAACGTCCAGCCAAGCTGTACAATAGAGCGCAATTGTGACTGACCATGTTGTAATAACAGTAAGTCTTGCGATAATATATCGATTGCTGAAGACACAATGCTGTCCAATGAAAAAATTCTGGAGGACAGAGTCATTAACCCATTGTCCACTACAGAAAGTGATTTTTCCAAATTAATACGGTCAATTTCCCGTATTCTTTCTGCTGTTTCAATTTGAGTAACCTTCCAGGCCTCATTGTATGCTGCATATACAGAGGCTGCTATGAAACGCTTTTGACGCTGTTTGCGTGGTCCCAGTATGAAATCACGCAAGTCAGCACCATCAGTAAGTAAAGTTAGGTGTTGCTTAATTTCAGGCAGTGTGGAAGTTTGTAGCCATTGAAGGCATAATTTGCCCACACTGTAGGTTGTTATTATCCCTGGGTGATGTCTTTGGGGATATCTAGGGTCTGGCCTGGTCATTTTGAAACCCTGTGTTTTATTCAGGAATCTATCTTGACAGTTATTTGTATCTGTGGGCCAGATCAACCATTGTTTCCAATCAGGATGTGTTCTGTTTTGGTTAAGTATATGGTTTATGTCTATTTCTTCATCTGTATCAGAGTTATTGCTAAACATTGTTGGCTTTGGAATAGACAGGTTATTTAAATCTTTGATTTTGGCTAAGCCAAGACAGGTGGTTTGTTGAACAGTGTCATTTAAAAATATCATTTGTTCTGGGATCATGCAGGCTCTAAACAAAGCTTCTATACCCTGTACTTGCCATTCTTTTGTACCCCAAACACTTTTCAAATCAACATTTTTGTCCCAATAATCGAATCCAAAAGTATTCATTTTTTCAAAGAATGAGTCAGAATAAATCAATTTTGTGTTGGTTATCATGGTTTTGGTCCCTGTCTTGTTTGACAATTTAAAATAAAATGTTTCCGCATTACTTGTGTTAAAACCTGAAAAATATGAATATTTGCCATACATGGTTCTTGAGCTCCCTTTTGGAGGTGTAGCACAATGTTCCCATTGATTAAAATTTAAAACATTTCTAGGTTGTGCAGATTTATGCAAGAAATGGTTACCATAATGGTTATAGCAGTACATGCTGTCATAATTTGTAGAACCCTGCAAATAATCATGTTTTGTAAATTTAGCAGACATTACTAAGTCAGACATCATATTGTTAATACTTTCAAAGTCCCAATCATCAGCAAATGAGTTTGGTTTTGCAAAGTCACTCAAGGAGATCTTGATTTGGTGTGGATATTTCAGGATCTCGACCGGACCATAAATTTCATAGTCAGTGTTGTCCCAGGCTACCCCACCAGGTATTGGAATTGCTGTGAAGTTGGCTGAAGAAAGTTCTGAAGAAAGTTCTCTTTTCTCGACGTGTGAAGATGTGTGCGGTTTGAGGACCAAGTTGATGTTCTGGCTTGCTGTGTCCATTTTAGCATATTTTCCCTCAATGAAGCGTCCCAAAGTAAATACCATGATGAGCCAAAGTATGAGGATAAATGCACCAAAACCCACCCAAAATTCAATCCATGGAGAAATCAGATATGTTTCTTTTAGTTGTTTCAAAAGTTCCTTTGCTTTGTCTTTAAAGGATTTTGGTGATGGCTGTGTCTTTTGTTCACTGAAGCCGTCAGAGGAATCATCGAAGTTGATGAAGTAACCAGATGCAGTTCTATCAATTGTTCCAATTGGTTCAGGATTTTTGTTTTTTGCATTTTCACTTGGTACTTCAGTATAGATTGGTGTGTCTCTGCTAAATGTCTTTATTTGGGTTTTCAGAGGTCTGAGTTCTATTGCATTGTTGCATAGTCCTTGTTGTTCTTCTTTAGGCGTTTCGAATGTGATGAGCCTCTTTGTTAGAACCTCTGTACTGGTAGCAAACCTTGGTGTTCTGCTACTTATTGGGAGTCCACTTGGCCTACTGTTTGTTATCGGCCACATGTTGTGGTTTTACCAGGTCGATGGATACAACTCGGTTCTCCTTTTTTCCAGCAAGTGGCGGTAGTACAACTGATCTTGTCCCGTTGACAGACAAGACAGGAACTGCTTTTCTGTAAGAAGGCCCAAATTCCTTCTTTACCGCGATCTTCTCCCTGACTAGATCCCCGACTTTTGGAATCCAGACAGGTCTTGCTGGGACAGGTGGTGAATCTTCAGTGGTCGTTGGCTGTTGTTTCAACTGTATGTTGCTCAGGTCTTTTCTTGTTTTGTTTAAGTCCTGCAAAATAGCCAAACGGTCTTTGACATCAAAGGTTTTTTCTATTACCACTGAAGTCTGACTATCAAGGTCAGAGATCAACATCTTAGTTCCGAATAATAATTCGTACGGACTGAATCCCTTCAGAGAATTTCTTGGCAAGTTATTTAGACTACGTTGGACACTTATTAGATGTTTGACCCACCCAGCTCCCGAACCTAATATCCTTTCTATTATAGATTGCTTTCTGCCTTGGTTTTTTCTTTACACCGTCCCATACCCTCAGGAAGGAAGTGAGAAGATTCCCGCTGGGCTGTGCTCATTTGGCCATGTTTCCCCCCCAGGCTGGTTTGCCTGAGTGAAAGAAATGGTCGAACGTAGCATGCTCTTAGCGTATATGCCATTTAGACTCGCAAATCTTGTATAATAGTCCGGACGTCAGCCGAGTGCTGGTGATCTACATTATAAGTGGAAACTAGCCTGTATATGTTAATCGCAAGCCATTCTTTTTGCTGGTAATATTATCTGCCTTGATACGACGAGGTATTAAACTGCTTCTCTCCCCACTGCGATCTCTGTTGCAGTTTGGGCAGTTTTTTACAAACATGGTGTAGTGCAGGCTCATGCCTGGCCACCAGTACCGTGATTGTAATTCTTCCAGAGAATCTTTTAATTTAAGGTGTCTGTGACCCTCGCCCATGTGTGCGTCTGCGATTAACAAGTTTCTCCTGTCCATGTTTGGAATCACTCTATCCCCCACTCCAGGGATTCGAGCAAAAGGGACGGAGTTTGCATCGATTATGTATGTATAATTGAGTGGATAGTTGATCGGTAACGCTGAGCAGTCGCCTTTTGATGACGTTTTCACCGCCAGCAATGTTTCGCCGTCAATGTATTTTAATGTACACTTTTTTCGATCTACGGGAGCCGGTTTACTGGCTGCCGCTGCGGCTGTTTCAGCCAATGAATTCCCTACAACGTGAACGCCATCACGCTGGTGACTCAGTGAGTGTGTCACGTGAGTCTTTGGTAGTTCTTTTTTCAAAAGAGCTACCTGTTCCCAGAGCAGTCTCTGCTTTATTGGTGCATCCGTGTCATCTTTGTAACCGTTCTGAATCCAGGTCTGCAAATCCTTGTTATATGCTTTGACGCAGAAATATGAATCTGACACTATAAGTGTCGGGAATTCGCGATCCGCATTATCTAGCGCCATTTTCAAAGCTAATATTTCAGTTTGTAGTTCTGAATTAGTTTCTACTGAGTGTGATTTTGTTAATAGAGGTCTTAGTTTACCTCCGTGCCACACTTCTTTTGTAATCTCACATGTGGGATTGTATGCATGTTCTCCCCAAACGGAGGGTTGAGCATGTCCGTCTGTATAGATTACACAGGCGTAATGTCGTAGAGGCAGAATGTCGATTGGCAGAGGATACGTCTTTTCATATTTTAGATTTTTTAATTCTTCTAGTTCTTAAAAGACTGTCAACCAGGCAATACTTGATAATTCATATCCTCCGTACTGGATTTTCAGATGGGCAATTCTGGATTTTTTGAAGTTGAATTTGTAACCCTCTGCAGCGAAACCAAGTATTATGGTGTTCACTCTTTTCAAGTGAGTCTCCAAGTCATCATCTGTTAAGTAAATGTCATCGACATAAGATAATGCTTCATCATCATATTGTTGTAGTAATTCTGTTACTCTCGCTGAGAATACCCCCGGGCTATTCTTGTACCCCTGGGCTAACCGACAGAATTGTTTTTGAGTGCCATTTACTGAGAATGCAGTTAAATATCTGCTCTCTGGTGCTATGTTTTGACAAAAGAATCCGTTGGAGATGTCCAAGGTTGTTTTGTATTTTTTGCGCACTATGTTATTCATTAGTGCAGCACTGTGTGAGTTTTGCACTGCAAAAGTTTTGCAACATGTGTTAAGGTGTCGGTAATCCAAAACTAGACGGTACGAATTGTCTGGTTTGGAGACCGGAAACAAAGGATTGTTCATTTGTGAGGTGCAAGTTTCAATCACCCCCTGGTATTCTAGCTGATCTAGTATTTCATTTACTTGTTTTTTAGCTTCTTGCTTAATTGGGTACTGCCTTTGTGCAGTTGGTTGTGATTTTAACTGGACTTTGTGAGGAGGAGAATCCTCATCCCATCCTACATGATTTTTATATAAAGCAGGTGCTAAGGCCACTGCCCACTTTCTAGCAAGTGTATATTTTTTATGAATCGGTATTTGATTCGAGAAGGCAGGCATAATTACTTCTTCGCCATGAGGGCACTCCCTGACAAACTCTGGTGGCCAGTCTTTTTCAGCTAGAAGGATGTCATAGCCTTTGGAGAGGTTATCCCAAAATAGTCCCCTAATTTTCCTAGTCTTATCTCCCTCTATACGTAATGTTATCTCGTATATTTTGTGGGGCTTGCTAACTCTGGTATCTGCAGTTTCCACTTGAAGGTATTCATTCGTGTCCACTGTCTCCAGATGATTCATAAGGACTTTGCGAGCTATGCTCACCTCTGCTGCGCTGTCTAGCATTGTCTGAGCCCATTCTCCGTTTTTCAGTTGTGTCCTCAGTATTCTCGGCATTGTTAACTACCTTGATACTGGCTACCTTCTTTTTTGGAAATTGTGATTTCTTTTTCAGTTGAGCAGGTTCCTTGTCTTTGGACTTGGCGTGCTCTTCTGATCGTCCTCTTCTTTCCGATTTCTGCGAGGAATTCTGAAAAGATTGAGAGGGACGTGTATCAATGTCTTGATATCTATCAGGTTTTTTAATATTATCCCTATTTCTAAGGTTATATCTATTCCCAGAGGGTTCACTCTGGGGTGACCTTTGTCTCGGGTTTGGAGATTTCTCTCTTCGCCTAGGAGACCTTCCTCTGGACTGGAATTTCTTTTCTTTAGGATTGGATTGTTTGTTTCCATCCCAGTTCTTTTTTGGTGAATTATTATTATTAAAAAATATTTTTTCTGGACTTGTAGTCAGTTGCGGTTTTACTGGTATTCCACCTAGACTATCTCTGCCTAGTTCTTCATAGGATTTTTCTATGATTCTGGCAATTTCAGCTGGTTGGTCTGCTATATCTGTCTCTTTTAACCTCTGGCGGATCGCCACGTTTGCTGCTTCACCCTTTATGTTGGCTAGTAATATAGCCGAAACCTGCTTGAAGTCTTTTAGTAATTTCATACCAAGAGTTAAAGCAGGTTCTGGACCGTATTCATCTTGTATTTGTTTTAGCACATCTGGTATTACCGAAATGGATGGAACACCGTGCGTTTTTGTGTAGATGGAAGCAAAGACTGTACCCCAAGTGTCACAGTCCTCAATGTGTGGTGCGATTCCCATTGGGAGACATATAGTCAGAATCCTGTGTTTTTCTAATGGGGTGGTGTCAGGAAACACCGCCTCTATTTGGGTAATTTTCTGTGCCAACCAGAATGGTATTTGTTCCCGTTTAGCTGGAACTTTACCTAGGCAGGATTGGATGTTCTGTGGTGTAATTTTATTTGTGTTCCCCTGGTGAGGGGTCAGCTGTGGAAGTTTAATCGCTGGCTGAATTGTTGAAGTCCGCATTACATACTGAACTAATTGTCTATGAATTTTTAGTAGTTGTTTTAGCTGTATTAATAGCTCTGCTGCAGGCATTCTTTCGATGTCTGGATGTGGTGTGTATCCGGCTAAGACCGGCCACGTTGCTCCTGGTCTTCCTAAAGGACCGAGCCTTGTAATGTGATTGTTATGTATTAGGGCGCCATCAAATAAGAGCAAATGCTCTTGGAATTTGAGTGGTACTTCCACCTCCTCGAAAGGAGTGTACTCATTAGGAGGTTCCTCTACTTTGTAATAGTGGAAGTACTTTGTTATAGTATTAGCTGCTGGAAAATGTATCCTCTGTCTGCCGATATTCGTGTGCCTCGATTACGAATATGACTGTGCCACCTCTAGGTGTCAGTCCATTTTCTATAAGTTTTAAGGTTATAGATCTCCTTTTGGCGACCTGGATGAGTATTATATCCGGGTCTGCTGTTTGCATGGTAGCATCAGCATCTGCTATTTCAGTAGCTAATCTAATTGCCTCTCTTTCATCATCACTCTCTGCCATTTTACAGACAGGATGGTATTATGTTTGTTTGCAGATCAGGTTTCTTTATGGAAACAGAGATTAGATGCACAATATTCTGGAACACTGTTTATCCTTCAACGTTGACTAGACCAAGAACCATACATAGGAGTTCCCTCCTGCGAGGTTTTGGAGGATATTATAACCTTTCACCCACTCCAGACGTCTTTGGAGTATTTGGGAAAAGGGGTCTGAGTGAGAAAGCACGACTGAGTTACTCTAAATGTCTTACGTTAGTTTTATCGCCCTTTCCAAACGCGTTGGGCGCCATGTAGTGTAGCTCCTATTTTCCCAATAGGCTCTGCGCATTGGAATAGTACCTACAGCAGTAAAGGCCTAGACCAGACGTTAACTAGGTCTACTACTGTCGATACTAGACTTAATTTTTGGGTTTGCCAGCTAAGCTCAGAGTTCGCTAGAAACTTTCTCGAATGTTCAAGGAAGGAATTAACTCCCCTGATTAGACAAGAAGGGATTTAGTTTCTGACAACCATAGAACATGACAACTTTGCTCTCCCCTAATCAAGAGTCAATCTCCAGAGTCGTGTGAGCACAAGGCAATTATTTTACTCAGTCAGTACGTGCATTCTTAGTCTCATCAGAATGTAGAGAAAAGGAAGAGACGGGCGTGTTCAATAAAAGATGTTATTTATTGATCAGTCTCTTTTCTCGTACAAGAGAAATGGATCGATATTATTGCAATACTTATAGTTAAGTAAAGTGCATACATTAGAAGCAATAGTATAAAATAATACTGTAAAAACATTGATATGGTTTCTGAGCCATATGATGTTTAAAATGATTAAAATATATTTACATACACATATACATTTGACTAAACGTACTCAACTGGTGTTTCTAAATACGCCTACCCCGTGTACCTGACCTAAGTCTAATACGTGGGCGGGAATAGAAAGTTACAGTTTAAGTTAAGTTTGTTTTTGCCAAGTGAATAACTAAAGAATTCTCTAGGAGGGGTTATTCAGTTCTGTACCTGGAATTTAGGATGAGTGAGGAATGGTATCTCTTTCTCTGCTCTCGATATTCCAGGCTGCCTGCGAGGGCTACCCGGAAGCGCCGGTGCTGGGTCTCTCGGCTTGAAATAGCAGCGCGTCTCTCAGCGCGTCAGGAAGGCGGGGCTGCTGCCTGCGGGGTCTGCTTCTGCTCTCGGCTTCGGCAAGTATGGCTGCTCCGTCTTGTCACCACGCGTGTGTTTTGCATAGGGCAAGGTCGGCAATATTTATACCTTAAAGGTGCCGGGATTGACGTAAGGATGGACATAGGTACGTCAATAAAGATGTCATACGACTTGCTCGTTAGCACATTCTTTACTAAAGTTCTCTGTGAAATCAAAACAATGGCCGCACGGATTATCCAGGTTGTCATAGGTTTGATTTGTTATGAGAACGTCGTATGCCTTATCAGGGGCTGGAGGAATGTCGCTTGTCTAATTAGATCTCAAGCGTTATGACCTAATCAGATAACACGTTCCTGTGCCGTAGTGTGACTGCGTCAGATAACGGTATCTGCATCATGGGGGATTTCTTGCCTCATGGGCTGACTGTTAGTTGACTAGCTAGGTAGTTTAACCAGAATAGGGTCAGGAATAGGGGGATCGATTCAGAACCTATAGAAATACACGACAGCGCTGCACCTGGAGCATGTGTAATTCCAGCCCTGCGAAAACCGAGTCTTCCTGCTGATCAACGGACCTGCTGGCCGTGCGGGGTCTACGCCTGCCTGTGACCTGTGGACCCTGGCTGTGTTGTGGCCTTGACTCCTGCTGCGAACCTATGGCACTGTTATTGGTGTCCTCATCATCGTCCTCCATGACTGCCAATGGCCTCACAATCTTCCTCCTGGGTCCCTTTGGTAGAATGACAGGGCTGTCCTCCCCATCTGTTTCCTGCACCTGCCCAGCGTCTCCAGAGTCTGGAGGTTCTGTGTCTCTTCCACTGCCTGTGCGCTTATTAGTTGCAGGTGCTGTGGATAGAACAGCACACATTAATTTAATTTACTAATTTCCAATGTGAAAATAAAATATTTCACAGTTGACTCTTACTTTACTTTTGTTTTTCGCCTTTCTTGACCTGCACATGTGAAAATTGCCTAGCGTGGCTGCTTCTCACAACATTTATTTTTCATGTGACTACATCTCCCACAATGCATTGCTGTGACTGCCTGTGTACTTGCTCTAGCGTGACATGTGGTTCTCCTAATCCCTAGGTTGCTGCAGGGGGGTGGGGGGGGGGGGGGGGGTTGGGGTGTGATGGCATGCATCTTACCTGGTCTGGAAGCTGGTTGGTCGGAGCTGTCTAGCACAGACACGCCCGCCACACTCTCTGGAGCCAGTTCCCTCTACAAGTTCCTCAAGCGGTGTAGATTCTGGTACATTGGAGGTCCCTCCACCGGTGAGCTGTGACTGCTCCAGCCTGGCTGCCAACTTTTCTTTTGAGCGCTGGCGCAGGTCGTACCAGCGCTTGCGCAGAACCTCCACACTCCTGTGTGTAACTCCCAGGGCATTGACTTTCGCCTGTATGCCCGCCCAGATGCGTCTTTTCCTTGCCTCAGGCACCTTGTGTGAGCTCTTTCCAAACACAAAATCGTGGTTTGGCACCATCTCAGTAATGAGTGTCTCCAGTTCAGCTTCTGAGAACTTCATCTTTCTCTTTCTAGAAGTTTCTCCTTCGTGCTGCTCCTGCTGGGTTGCAGGCAATTCCTTGTTGCCACTCTCAGCCATGGCTCCTCAGTAGCAATCCTCACTCTCCCACTCCCTGAAAAACAATACTGTTGCAGCATGGGTAGTCAGTTACTTCCTGGATGGTGATGTCATCAAACTGCATCAAGATTGCGATCGGCTGATTTTGGAAAAATCACAATTTTGCGATTTTTCCCGTTAAGGAATCGCAATTTTGCGATTTTTCCCGTTAAGGAATCACAATTTTGCGATTTTTCCCATTTAAGGAATCGCAATTGTATTTCTCGGCAATATTTAGCCATTTTATCAGAATCGCTAAATATTTGCGATTATGTTGATACATTCCGATTTGCGATTCTGAATCTGCGATTCGGTAAAAATCGCAGATTCCGAATCGCAAATCGGAAACTTCATACATATGGCCCTAAAAGCTTCTATAATGGACTTAAAGGATTCCTCCACAGAAGTCAAGGTAGAGAGAGAAAACATATTTCCCTTAACCAACTTGATCACAAAGGCCTCCTTATTTAGTTTCTCCCATTTAAATCTCAAGCCATTATTGTGTGAATTAGATGGTGATAAGGTCTTTCCACTCCCGCCATACTTCCCTTATGCAAATCGAGAGTCAGAACCAGGGGATCAGGATCACTAATACAGGACACATTGACCTCGTACCCAAGGACATAATAAAATTGTCAATCTCACTTCCCTTAGAGATTCGTGCATACATGGGGGGCAGAGAAAACCGGTCCGCCCTAAATTATTTCGCAAAGACCAATTTCCTAGATATCATAATCCTGTTCAGAGACTCTCTAATTGGAGAGTGATAAAAATTTCCAGAGTACTCCCCCCATCCTTATCTTTAGCTCCACATCATGAGGGTTCAATATTACAGCACAAATTAATGTTAAAATCTCCTGTCCAAACTAAGAGGGTCTCCCTATTATGATTTTCTATAAATGATTTTAGAGCAACCTCTACACCCTCAATTATCTCTGTCACTCTTGGGTCGAATACATTGTTATACAGATTTATCAAAATCACGTTGAATGAATGTGGGATCTGTAATAGAATCAACTGAAAATGGGATGAACAACGAATGATTCTGGGTGAGATGCTGATAATTCGAAATTTAAATAGCTATCCACCCCTTAGCCCTCCCTGAGCTGGATGGGCTAGCTGCTCTACAAAAGAACAATAAGCATCAGCATTAACACACATCAAGTGAGCATGTTTCCTCCAATAGTACAATATCTGCTTTACCTATTTCAGAAATCCAATCCTTGTTTGTTAGCTTAATATGGAGGCCAGCAATATTCCACGACAGGAGCCTTAGCGCAAGCATTTCTTTTATAGAACAACAAGGGCTAACAAGATTGAGATTAGGGACCCCTAACGCTGAAATAGAACTGACCTCCAAGGGCCACTCCTGACTCACAAATACAATAGCTTCCCACTCTATTTCATCCAATTGAGTTCCTGGCTGCATGCCCCTCTCCATGCTATGAGAGAGTCAGTTTAGATTTTTGAGTAGCAAGGGGTTCCAAAGAATTCTGAACTTCAACACTAAACTGTTGGCCCACACCCCCTAAGTGACAGCGACTGTCTTACCCAGGTTTAGAGGGAAGCATTTTTGTACGAAACAAATATCCCAATGTATGGTTCCTAAATCCGAACATTGGCAATTAATATGACAATACACAAGTGGCGGATTTGCTATAGCACGATCAGCACATCATAGGATAAAATATCCCCCTTGTTATGTTTTTATACATTGTCAATTTGTTTCACTCTGTTGGAGTGCAAACCCGATGTAGTGCTCATCCACCTTTTAGCACCAATCTATGATCCCCTGCCCACTCGAGGTAAGGCAGAGTGTCATATACAATTTACAGACAACCACCAGGGCACATCCCTGTCTGTAAATTGGCAATTAATATACTTGAACAATGCTCCAACCAAATTGAGTGACTCAAAGTAAATAACAAGGCAGGCCCCAGAAACTTTCTTCTTGCCAGCTCCAATGCAGGGCATTTTTCTAATAATTACAATCTTCTTAGGTAAGTCAATAGACCAACCGGATTTGCTCCTTAACCATTGAGTTACTTTGTTTTCCAAAGCAGAATAGCTTTCGTGCATATGTGGAGCTAGAACTGCAACATCTTCCACTACTAAAACACATGGTTGTACACTCTGGTGGGAGCTGAGGGAAAGGATTGACTGTGCTATGCCCCATTTGTTCAAATCACCCCTTAAATTGATCTTCAGATTTTTCTCTCCCAGCTGAGCTGCACTGAGTGTCAATTTCCCTTCCCGGAGGCTTGCTCCTGCTTCTTCTTCCTTGTCCCCGCAGGCCATTACTAGACATGCTGGGAACTTCACACACTCGCTGAGAATTTGGCAGCAAAGTGGCCGTTTGCAGAGCAACCAGAGGAACCACAGTGGGACGGTGCACCTCTAGTGAAAGGGTCAGCTTGACAAGCAATTTTTTCAAAGAGGTCACCAATCAGGTTTAAAATTCCGTCATAGAGGCCAGAACTCGATTACACAGGACTTCCGCTAGGTCTGAGGATCCAGCCCCTTCCTTCCTTGATTTTGTGGCCGGGCTCACCAGTTCAGTTGGCAATAGAGTCGAAGGACCGGGGCACTGTCTGTAGATTTAATCAGACCTTCGACTCTCTTCCTCTTTCCTACTTGACCTCTGGTCTTGACACCATTTAAATGCAGTTGAGATTCCCTACCCTCCATATGCCCAACCGGCTCCCCCACTGGGACACTGACTCCACTGATGGTAGTGTCAGAGGTGCCTGGCATGACCTCTGGCCCACATGTACTGTAAATCACAGCACATGTAGACAACTCAGGTATAAACTGTGAATCAGGGGGCGAGGAATGGGGCAAAAGTCACTCTGCCAACTCAATCTCTTTGCTGATCGCCCCCACTGCCAACTGTCGAAAACTGTCCAAAGTTGTTCCCTGCATGGGCAGGGGTACGACCACAGTGGATTTATATTTCCCCATTTTGGCACGGTATTTATTAAAACAGCCTTGAATGAATTCTTGTGGAAATTAAAATGTAACAGTACCTTATGGAGGATGTAAGGTGGGTGGCCAAGCCCAGACTCTTTCGGACGATGATGGGCGCAAGATGGGCCTGCCCTTGGCCAGGGCGTATCCCGCACTGCGGGCTGGTGTTGGCACTTAAAAGCACAAAATGAGGCAATGCCTCCTAGCACAGGATGATGGGGCATCTCCTGACGCTATACAGGCTGGCATATGTGGTCCCTTGCAGCACCAGCCAACGGCAAAGTCGGAAGAAACTGTAATTCTGGACGTTGCTCTTTTAGCGTTTTCTTGCATGAAAGTAGAACTAAGAATGTTTTACTTACCTTTTCCTTCCAGGTCTCCTTCCCTCTGCACCCACCCTAACTTCAGTTCCCCCAGTTTGGACACATCGATACTCTGGTGAAATATGAAAATCAGTGACGTTACTGCCAGAGGGAGGGCATTTTGAGAGCATTGCTTGTTAGGAACCGGGCCTGATACATAGTAACGGCACTGATTGATTAGACTCAGAGACAAGGATTGTTTACTAGCAATGGACCTGTCTATCATTCAGAAAGATTTGCAGTGGGTAAGATCTAGAATCACTGATTTACAGCAACTTGAGTCTTGAGCAAAAATTATAGCAAATGCAAACCATAACATTGACAAAAATCACACAACTCTATAGAGCAAGAGCTTAGGATTCTAAATTGCAATGAAGGAGAAGCAACCCAAACTTATTTTCAAATAAAGCATATATGGCCAATGGCAATAGCAATACAAAAATTAACAAACCAAACAAAGGCAATTGCCAACATGAATAAGGAACTAGCTAACACTAATGCCTTAAAAAATATCATAGGGACCATAGCACATCAATGTAAAGACCTACTGCTTTTTTTAAATGAAAAATGGAAAGACCATTGAGACAATTGTCACGATTTGCCAATAGCCTCTATGTCCTTTCATTCACATTAGCCTACTGAAATCATCCATGTTGTCTTTCACTCAAGTCCCCAAGGTGGAAACATCTAAGGTAGCTTCTATGGGGAACCAAGCATCTAATATGAAAGTGGGACTATGTCCTGCATCCTCCATGAGGAAAATATTCTTCACACAGACTAATGAAATGTCATCCAACATTAATTTCTCTCTGTCAACGGGAATAGTCCCTAGCCCACTGTGACACACTTTTCTTTCAATTTCTAAAGAAACCCACATCAAATCCCAATTCCTGGCGTGCTATTGTCCGATCTCCAATCTTCTATTTTCTAGCAAACTACTTGACTGAACTGTTACAAATCAAGAAAGAGAATATGTGGAAGAACACCAGCAGCTACACAACTGTCAGACAGTTTCAGCCGACATTAGTGAACAACTTCTAATTGCTCTTGATGGGTTACATATATAAATATCTGTAGGAAATGTATTATCTAACAGAAATATTGTGTCTTAAATGCTGCTTATAAAAGTATCATCCCATTGGGAGTAGATTTCCCATTATCAGCGTCAACTGGGTGATATATATTTTTTTTGTCCTCATTTGCCGTTACCCTAGTGCAAAGAAAAACCGCCAACCACCACTGTGTGCCTCTGCATCCATCCCCGGGATCTACTAACATGGCAAGGCCACAGGAGCACAAGAATTTAGATTGGCGGAAGATGGAGACCTGGGTGATATTTTTGTAAACACACACAATATTTATCTCAGACAATTTTTCGTTATAATATACATTCCTTCTCGATGAGGACCAGCAAGCTGCTCTCATTCTTCTTGACTTCTCTGCAGTTTACAATACTGTTGGTCAGAATATTCTAGTGACCAGGCTAGAAGATTGGTTTGGGATTTCTGAAAGTGCTCTATATGTCATCAATCAATTCTCTGTGGCTTGGGATCCTCAGAATGCTCCTCTCATGATCCTCCCAATGTCTACTCTAGGCTCTATCCCCGCTACTGTTTAATTAGTATATTGCCCCTTGTCACAACTAGTTCAGCATGTAATCCACGTTCATATGTATGCAGACAATACTAACATGTATAACCACCTACAAAAGAGCTCATAGCCTGAATCCAAAATCACCAACTACCTAGGTCACATCTAGAATTGGTAAAGAGGAGGCATCCTGTGACTAAACTGTGCAAATCATGGAATTCTATTCCTGGAAGGCCATCACTTTTCTACACTTTACTTGGACTGTTAGCCTAGATCCTACTACATCCACTACCCTGAATGCCAGAATTTGTGAACCATCTTTAATCTAGCCATAACATTCATCCCCCAAATCAAAGCTGGCGTTAAGCACATTCATTTTCAACATGCCATGCACTCTACTGCAAAAATCTCCTTTTGCTACAAATCCCCCAAAAAATTGGCCGACAGGATGGCAGGCACCTACACTATTATTACATGATCTATAGAGGCCTCCAAACCAAACAGTTTAGCTGTCTTAAAAGGCTCTAAAACCAAGATGGCACTATGTTGGACAATGCCAAACCAGACCTGGAACCACTCCACCGGCTCAAGGTGAATGCCAGGATCAATTTCAGGATATACTGCAGAACCCATAAGACCTGCTGGAGGAAATGATTGCCATATCTGCCAATCAAAACCTTGACCCACCTTGCCACCAGAAGTGTGGATTCTGTTTTCAGCACTTAAATACCCAGTCAGGCCCCTGAACCCTGGAGGCTGTGGAGCACCCAAGACCGCAATGTCTGAGCTGAGCGAAACATTCTCCAATTTTAGAAAACGTCTTCAATCGGAATTCCTCCAAAAATAATTTTCCTGAATACACTTTCTGGGATTCATGTTTGAATTTTGCTTGTTGATATTTTTGCTTTATCCTGTTGAGCTGTAATGACTCACTTTCTACTGCATTCTGTAGGAAAACACTTTGAAGTCATGACAAGTTGACAACTAACAGCTAAATTAATAAATGTATTTAGTGCGCTTTCCAGAAGGGGCTTAAGAAAGCACTTTGACAGATTTCTACAGGACTGTTGTAAGTATGTCATAAAGAAGCAGAATCTCTTGGGCTGCCAAGTGATATTATGTAAGCAAAGAGAACTCACTAAATACCCCAGAGGGTGAAGAGTTGAGGGCTTTCATAGCACTAGAATTAAACTATAAAGACAAGTATATCATTCTGAAAAGTACTTGAAGCATGTGGACTTCCCATTCCAGAACACCCAAAAACATATTTTTGTAAAGTGTGCACAGGCTGTTCCTAAAACAGGGAAGGGAGGATGGCTGAAGAATTGAGGAGAAGGCTTAGAGCTATGATTGTGCAGTATCCCCTTGCAAGTGCTTTGAAACACAAAATAATAGAACGAGTATAATAATGGTTTTCAAAACTCTGATGGGATTTGGCTAATGAATATGAGGCAGAAAAGGAGAAGTCAGGACACCCTGATAACTGCAAACATTAGGTCAGTTGGGTTAATTTGAATGAGGGAGATATTAAACCTGAAAGGAATGTCTTCTGAACAACCTGTTGAAATGGGGGCGCGATCACGACTACGTACAGGGCTTTGCTGGCGACCACATTCAAATCACAGACAACATTATGGGATACCTGGTTTGGCACAGGGAAACATCCGTAACTATGGAGCCAGAATGGGCGGGGACTTGAAAAAGGAGCATCGGGAAGAGGACACAGAGTGTTAAGTGGGGCTGGGGCCGGGTCTGGGGCCCAGTCTGGGGGGGGGAGGGGTGGTTGGGCTAGTTTTCAGGGTTGGTGGGGGTTTGGGGTACTTTAAAGGGGTGGTGGGGGTTCGGGTAGTTTTCAAGGGTGATGGGAGTTTGGGGTAGTTTTCAGGGATGGTGAGGGTTCCAGATAGTATTTAAGGGTGGGGGTTTGGGGAGTTTCAGCGGTGGTGGGGATTTAGGGGATTTATTAGGGGGTTGTGGTAGTTTTATGGGGTGGTGGGGGTTTGGGGTAGTTTTCAGGTGTGGTGAGGTTCAGGGTAGTTTTCAGGGGTGGTTAGAGTGCGTGTAGTTTTCAGGGGTGGGGGGGTTCATGGTAGTTTTCAGGGGGCTTAGGGGTAGTTTTCAGGGGGATTTTTTAGGGCTCCGGGGGTCAGGATAGTTTTTTTGAATTAGGAGAGGACGGGACATTTTTAGGGTTCAGGGGGAGGTCAGGTACATTTTAGGGCAGGGTAGTATTTAGGACTGGAGGCAGGGAAGTTTTTAGGGCTCGGGGTTGGTTTTCAGGGGGAAGGGGGTAGTTTTAGGACTCAGGGTGGGGGCAGTGGTCGGGGGGGGTCAAGTCCTAACCATGGAAATGTGGTGACCATACATGCTTTGACAACGCATAAATCGTTGTATAGGCGTGTGTGGTAAAGACATATTCATGGTTAAGATTTGCGTTGTGCAGACTGCATGGAACCGGCATTCAAGGTAAATCCATGCGTGGTTTCATCACACAACCTTGGCACATTTGTACGGGTCATATTGGACAATGAATTGAGAAAATGATAGCCTACGTAGCCAAAATATCCATAAATAACAGCTTTACATTGGATTATTACATAAGATATTTGGTTCCCTCTTGGGTTGCTTCCCTAGCTGTCAATGCCTAGATGCTGATTACATCCATATAGAGTGGAGATGCCAGATGATCACTCCCCCAACTGGGAAAGATTACTTACAGCCAGTAGCAAGGCCATAATGAGCACTCTAACCGTCTCCCTTCAGTGTGCATACTGGAGCGTTTTCCACATTAAGGCAAGGCAGGCCCTGGAGTTGTTATTTGCCAGGCACAAGGGGACCAGAGTGAGGAAGGCTCCACACACCTTTCGTCTGATCGCATAGCGCTCTAATATTGTAAGGGTGACCATGGCGAAAAAAGCATTTCTGCAGGCATTTGCAGGCACCTGGCTTTGGGAAGTGGGCACAAAGTGCAGAGAGCATTGAAAGTGGCTGTAAATATATGTGATTAGAAATCAGACACCCTTCCCCTATGACTTCTGATGACCCCTAGCCAAGACAGCTGAATCTTGAACACTGCAATTTTTCAACAGGCCGACCAAGCCTGTAGCTTGGTATGGTCATTAACTGAAACCTCCTCCTGCTAGAGGGATCCTATGATGGTTTTAGAAATGTTCCTCTGGTGTCAAGACTTTTTGTCTTTGTAGTTGACGTTGCTAGCCTTGTCATCCAAAGAACTGTAAAACCCAGATTTGTAGCCTTGTGACCCGAAGAACTGTATAACCCATATTTTACTGTCATGTGATTATGTATTGCAAAAGGTAGGGGCTGGTAAATGTCCGATGAATGTGACGTATAAAGGTACCTCGTTCTTGTTCTTATTTTTCTTGCTTTCCCTTGTTTGGAATTAAAAAAGCTCTAAGTATGGCTTATGGTCACATCATTTTTCGAGTTGGCAAGGGATTATACCCAGCACCTGCTGCCTTCAGACTTGCAAATATCTCTGTTTCTCCTGATTCCCTAGATGCAAAATACTTTGGTAAATACTACGATATATGATAAACCTGCTGTTTAGGTTATAAAAGCCTTGAGAAAGCCCTGGAAAATTACTACTAAAGGCCAAAACACGTGCCGGCTGGTGAATGTCTAAATGAAACTATTCCTGTAAACTTCTGGAGTATGATGATAACCTATGAACCAAGATATAAATGTGAAGAATAAAAGAAGAAAACAAATTTTATTTGGAATTTTGAATTTTGGTCACAAGAATATCAACACTCACTAAGGAGTAGTATGCACTCACCTGTTTCTATAAGTATGGATTATGTACCATCTATAATTCCAAGATGGCTCCTGGAAGTAGAAAAAATTGTGATGCCTTTTTTACTGCTGTGAACATTGTAAAGGATGATACTACCAGGAAATGTACTTTAACGGTAACCGGTTGCGGCGGTTTTCTTAGGCCAATAGAGGGCAGGCATGTGTTTGCCACCTACACCAAACAAATGCTGCTCCCTGTGGGCACTTTTGGGTGTTTCGCTCATCAAACAGGTGTTTATTTCAGCAGCACTTGACGATGAAACAGGACTTTCTGCTTGGCAGGGTCGGATTGGTAACGCGGGCACTCAGGTAATGCCCGAGGAGCCGGTATCCATATTCCAGCTGTGGGCTGCCTCTGATGTACCTGCTCTGTTATGGACACTGCCCTGTTGCTGTTCTGATACTGCATTGTGCCCTCTCATGTGCTGCCACTGATGTACCTGTTCTGTGCTATGGACTGTTGATGCTCTGTGCCCCTCTCATGTGCTGCCTCAGATGTATCTGCTCTGTTCTGTACCATGGACTGTTGATGCACTTAGCCCCTCTCATGTGCTGCCTCTGATGTACCTGTTCTCTGCCATGGACTGTTGCTGCACTTAGCCCCTCTCATGTGCTGCCTCTGATGTACCTGTTCTCTGCCATGGACTGTTGCTGCACTTAGCCCCTCTCATGTGCTGCCTCTGATGTACCTGCTCTGTTATGGACACTGCCCTGTTGCTGTTCTGATACTGCATTGTCTCCTCTCATGTGCTGCCTCAGATGTACCTGCTCTGTTCTGTACCATGGACTGTTGATGCACATAGGCCCTCTCATGTGCTGCTTCAGATGTACCTGCTCTGTTCTACCCAGTGCCCATGCTCTTGGCTACTCTAAGATTATACACCTATTATGTTTAATAAAGCAAGTCAATAATGTGTAGTGGTTTTTCGTTGTCATTCCTGGTTGTGTACTTGAATTGAGGATATATTGGTGCGATCGTAATTGCAGTTTCTCAAACATGACACTCCCCCTCCCAACGTCACAGCCCTGGCAGGTACTCCCCTTCCGACAGCAATTGGTGTGTTGGCGTACCTGCGTCGTCGTCGACGATGGTCCAGGACTTGCTGGTGGTGGAGCACGAAGAGTATCGGAAATGCGTGTAGCGCTGGGTCCATGACGGCGAGCTGCTTGTGGTGGGTATCTCTGCAATGTGTTGTATCTTCGCTGTGGGGAATCCGCCGTGTTCAGGCAGGTTTTTTTTCCGCAGCGATTTGATGTGTGTTTTCCGCCATCGTGATTTAGAGGACAGTCGGAGACGTCATTCCGTACGGCGGTGTCTCTGGATCGGTTACGTCCGCCGCGGGGTCGGGTGTAGTTTCGCAGCAGTGCATGCTCTTCCGCCGCAAACGGACATTTGACAGTGTTTTCCATCCTAATATGGCGGACGGAGTGACCGCGGCCGGCGAACTGTAAAAAGGCTTTTTCCGCCTACTCCAGGCCGGCGGTCATCCTTCCGTCCGCCATCGTAATCGAACCCTTAGGCGGGTCTTTCCCTTCTTTGGCCAGATGTAATTCTAGGTTGGTAACATAGATGAGAAACAAAAGAGAGGCCAACACAGACACCCTTGTCTGACTCCTAACTGTGAGTTAATATTACTGGAAAGTTCCCCATCTTTACCGTACCTGTCCCTTATAGTGGTGTCCCAATGCATTCTTTGTAATAGGCCTATTAGTCCCTGATCACTTCCCATTCTGTCCATGCTTTCCCGCAGCTTCACCCTGTTGACCATACCAAAGGCAGAGGAGAGGTCCATAAATGAAAAGTGAATGGATCCGCTCCACACCTTTTACATGTTTACAAATGATCAGCTGTAGATTAAGGGACTGGTCAACAATGCCAACACCTGGTCGGAGACCATATTGAACTCTTGATAGACAGAGGTTTTCCTGCAACCAAACTTCCAGATTGGGTGCAAGGTCTCTTCACAGTTTTTTTAAGAGTTATTCAAAGGGAAATCGAATGATAACAAACCAAGTTAAAGTTTCCCATTTTAAATATGGGCACAACTATGGCTTCACTCCAGGTGGGGATAAACGCCCCTTTTATTGATGCATTAAAAACATTGGTTAAGTTAGGAGCCCAAAGTGATACATTTTCTTTATTAAAAAAACAATGGGACTCCATCAGGACCGGGAGCCTTACCTGCAGGCATATGAGTAATAGCAGGAATGGCATCCTTAATTCTATAGAGTCACTCAAACCATCATACATCCCTCTACTATAGTCTACTGTCCCCGTAATGTCTCTGACTGGTACTATATTGTCAGAGATTAAAATATTACTAAAACGGTCAGCCAATGCTTGCACTGAAATTATCGAATCTAATGTTAACTTGTCATAACAAGTAAAAAAAGGTTGATTAACCACCTTCCAAAAAGTGGCACCCTTACCCAAGTCTTCCCAGGCAGTCATTCTCAGCTCGAATCTCGTGGCCTCCAAAGTGGCCTTATAAGATCTCCGGCCTATCCCAATTTCTTCCCAGGGGTGTGGAGATTTAGATAAGGCTGATTTCAGCTTCTTATGGGCCATAGTGGAAGAGTGGTTAAACCAACTAAAAAGGAGTCATGGTTTAGCTACTCTATTGCACCTCAAACGTTTACTAACTTTGACACATATGTTATGTTATGTTAAAATTTATTTATGAAGCGCGCGTACGCCCGTGGGCTTTATGGCGCTATCAGAGAAGAACATAACACAAAATAATACTCTAAAAGTAAGCCTGTTTAAAAAGCCAAGGCACTAAAAGCTTCTATAATGGACTTAAAGGGTTCCTCCACAGAAGTCAAGGTAGAGAGAGAAAACATATTTCCCTTAACCAAGTTGATCAAAAAGGCCTCTAGGGAACATCCTTTTCGACGCGGATGTTACCCCGCAGTACTTTTAGAACGCGTCCTTTACAATGCAAGTCGTAACCACGACTTGCGCTGGAGGGCGCTAGAGGATAAAGAATAGTAAATTTACTATTCCAACACCTTCCCTAGTATCCACGGGGACTGGGGTTAGAATAGTAAATTATACTATTTACTATCCGCGCCCCCAACGCAAGTCGTGGTTACGACTTGCGCTGTAAAAGACGCGTTGTAAAAGCACGCGTTGTGACGGTACGCGTCGTACCGTCATACATCCAAGGCCTCCTTATTTAGTTTCTCCCATTTAAATCTCAAGTCATTATTGTGTGAATTAGATGGTGATAAGGTCTTTTCACTCCCGCCGTACTTCCCTTATGCAAATCGAGAGTCAGAACCAGGGGATCAGGATCACTAATACAGGACACATTGACCTCGTACCCAAGGACATGATAAAATTGTCAATCTCACTTCCCTTAGAGATTCGTGCATAAATGGGGGGCAGAGAAAACAGGTCCGCCCTAAATTATTTCGTAAATATCAATTTCCTAGATACCATAATCCTGTTCAGAGACTCTCTAATTGGAGAGTGATAAAAATGTCCAGAGTACACCCCCCATCCTTATCTTTAGCTCCACATCATGAGGGTTCAATATTACAGCACAAATTAATGTTAACATCTCCTGTCCAAACTAAGAGGGTCTCCCTATTATGATTTTCTATAAATGATGTTAGAGTAACCGCTACACCCTCAATTATCTCTGTCACTCTTGGGTCGAATACATTGTTATACAGATTTATCAAAATCACGTTGAATGAATGTGGGATCTGTTATAGAATCAACTGAAAATGGAATGAACAACGAATGATTCTGGGTGAGATGCTGATAATTCAAACATTTCAATAGCTATGCACCCCTTAGCCCTCCCTGAGCTGGATGGGGAAGCTGCGCTACAAAAGAACAATAAGCATCAGCATTAACACACATCAAGTGAGCATGTTTCCTCCAATAGTACAATATCTGCTTTACCTATTTCAGAAATCCAATCCTGGTTTGTTAGCTTATTATGGAGGCCAGCAATATTCCACGACAGGAGCCTTAGCCCAAGCATTTCTTTTTTAGCACCACTAGGGCTAACAAGATTGAGCTTAGGGACCCGTAACGCTGTACTAGAACTGACCTCCAAGGGCCACTCCTGACTCACAAATACAATAGCTTCCCACTCTATTTCATCCAATTCAGTTCCTGGCTGCATGCTCCTCTCCATGCTATGAGAGAGTCAGTTTAGATATTAGAGTAGCAAAGGGTTCCAAAGAATTCTGAACTTCAACACTAAACTCTTGGCCAACACCCCCCAACTGACAGCGACTGTCTTACCCAGGTTTAGAGGGAAGCATTTTTGTACGAAACAAATATCCCAATGTATGGTTCCTAAATCCGAACATTGGCAATTAATATACTTGAACAATGCTCCAACCAAATTGAGTGACTTAAAGGAAATAACAAGGCAGGCCCCAGAAACTTCCTTCTTGCCAGCTCCAATCCAGGGCATATTACTAATAATTACAATCTTCTTAGGTAAGTCAATAGACCAACCGCATTTGCTCCTTAACCAATGAGTTACTTTGTTTTCCAAAGCAGAATAGCTTTCGTGCATATGTGGAGCTAGAACCGCAACATCTTCCACTACTAAAACAAATGGTTGTACACTCTGGCGGGAGCTGAGGGAAAGGATTGACTGTTCTATGCCCCATTTGTTCAAATCGCCCCTTGAATTGATCTTCAGATTTTTCTCTTCCAGCTGAGCTGCACTGAGTGTCAATTTCCCTTCCCGGAGGCTTGCTCCTGCTTCTTCTTCCTTGTCCCTGCAGGCCATTACTAGACATGCTGGGAACTTCAGACACTCGCTGAGAATTTTGCAGGAAAGTGGCCGTTTGCAGAGCAACCAGGGGAACCACAGTGGGACGGTGCACCTCTAGTGAAAGGGTCAGCTTGACCAGCAATTTTTTCAAAGAGGTCACCAATCAGGTTTAAAAAGTCCGTCATAGAGGCCAGAACTCGATTACACAGGACTTCCCCTAGGTCTGAGGATCCTGTCCCTTCCTTCCTTGATTTTGTGGCCAGGCTCACCAGTTCAGTTGGCAATAGAGTCGCAGGACCGGGGCACTGTCTGTAGATTTAATCGCACCTTCGACTCTCTTCCTCTTTCCTACTTGACCTCTGGTCTTGACACCATTTAAATGCAGTTGAGACTCCCTACCCTCCATATGCCAAACCGGCTCCCCCACTGGGACACTGACTCCACTGATGGTAGTGTCAGAGGTGCCTGGCATGACTTCTGGCCCACATGGACTGTAAATCACAGCACCTGTAGACAACTCAGGTATAAACTGTGAATCAGGGGGCAAGGAATGGGGCAAAAGTCACTCTGCCAACTCAATCTCTTTGCTGATCGCCTCCACTGCCAACTGTAGAAAACTGTCCAAAGTTGTTCCCTGCATGGGCAGGGGTACGACCACAGTGGATTTATATTTCCCCATTTTGGCACGGTATTTATTAAAACAGCCTTGAATGAATTCTTGTGGAAATTAAAATGTGACAGTACCTTAAGGAGGATGTAAGGTGGGTGGCCAAGCCCAGACTCTTCCGGATGATGATGGGCGCAAGATGGGCCTGCCCTTGGCCAGGGCGTATCCCGCGCTGCGGGCTGGTGTTGGCACTTAAAAGCACAAAATGAGGCAGTGCCTCCTAGCACAGGATGATGGGCATCTCCTGACGCTATACAGGCTGGCATATGTGGTCCCTTGCAGCACCAGCCAACGGCAAAGTCGGAAGAAACTGTAATTCTGGATGTTGCTCTTTTAGTGTTTTCTTGCATGAAAGTAGATCTAAGAATTTTTTACTTACTTTTTCCTTCCAGGTCTCCTTCCCTCTGCACCCACCCTAACTTCAGTTCCCCCAGTTTGGGCACATCGATACTCTGGTGAAATATGAAAATCTGTGACGTTACTGCCAGAGGGAGGGCATTTTGAGAGCATTGCTTGTTAGGAACCGGGCCTGATACATAGTAACGGCACTGATTGATTAGACTCAGAGACAAGGATTGTTTACTAGCAATGGACCTGTCTATCACTCAGAAAGATTTGCAGTGGGTAAGATCTAGAATGACTGATTTACAGCAACTTGAGTCTTGAGCAAAAATTATAGCAAATGCAAACCATAACATTGACAAAAATCACACAACTCTATAGAGCAAGAGCTTCGGATTCTAAATTGCAATGAAGGAGGAGCAACCCAAACTTATTTTCAAATAAAGCCTATATGGCCAATGGCAATAGCAACACAAAAATTAACAAACCACGGAGTGCCGCTCACGGGGTGCTGCTGCTTCGGGAAGAACGTCGTGGGATTCCTGTGCTCCGCCTGCGCTTTGATAGCGCTTGTCACTCCGTGTGGGCTGTGTTGTGGGAAAAAGGACTAGATTTGCACCAGGCGCCGAGGGACTGCGAGGTCCAGCAGGCTCTTTGCTTCACAGCTGCTGCCTCTTCCCTCGGCGCTCCCGCCCCCCGCCTGGACAATAGAAAAACTCTTCACGGCCTCCGCTCTGCGGGTGCCGCTCACGGGGTGCTGCTGCTTCGGGAAGAACGTCGTGGGATTCCTGTGCTCCGCCTGCGCTTTGATAGCGCTTGTCACTCCGTGTGGGCTGTGTTGTGGGAAAAAGGACTAGATTTGCACCAGGCGCCGAGGGACTGCGAGGTCCAGCAGGCTCTTTGCTTCACAGCTGCTGCCTCTTCCCTCGGCGCTCCCGCCCGCCGCCTGGACAATAGAAAAACTCTTTACGTCCTCCGCTCTGCGGGTGCCGCTCACGGGGTGCTGCTGCTTCGGGAAGAACGTCGTGGGATTCCTGTGCTCCGCCTGCGCTTTGATAGCGCTTGTCACTCCGTGTGGGCTGTGTTGTGGGAAAAAGGACTAGATTTGCACCAGGCGCCGAGGGACTGCGAGGTCCAGCAGGCTCTTTGCTTCACAGCTGCTGCCTCTTCCCTCGGCGCTCCTGCCCCCCGCCTGGACAATAGAAAAACTCTTCACGGCCTCCGCTCTGCGGGTGCCGCTCACGGGGTGCTGCTGCTTCGGGAAGAACGTCGTGGGATTCCTGTGCTCCGCCTGCGCTTTGATAGCGCTTGTCACTCCGTGTGGGCTGTGTTGTGGGAAAAAGGACTAGATTTGCACCAGGCGCCGAGGGACTGCGAGGTCCAGCAGGCTCTTTGCTTCACAGCTGCTGCCTCTTCCCTCTGCGCTCCCGCCCCCTCGCCTGCAGTGATTTAATCGCAAACCATATCCCGCAACGCGGGACGCGCGCGGGACTTAGCCCGGGGCGAAGCCCAGGCAAAGGGCGGGCCCTCTACGGCCCTCATAGGCCGGATAAGGACGGGACGGGCCACCCCCTTTGGCTGCCACACAGAAGGTATATTAGTATGAAGGCCCAGACCCCCTTTTAGCGATTAGCCTTCATATTAGTGGACTTACTAGTATATCGCTGCTTTACATCCCCCTAACACCATGACCTCTAAGGGGGAACAACTAACTAGCGTAGCAGGTACTGGGCATACTTCCTCCCTGTTATATGATTTAAACCTGCTTTGCAACACCAAATATGTCACACTGGAAACTCCCCCTCCGCCAACTAGCGCTAGTATACTACCAGCCAAGGCTACACTCTTAGATCCCCCCACCTTATTTAACAATACCTACAGCCCAAAAAATCAAATAATTGAACCCCCTCAGGGCGCATCGACCAAAAGGAAATATAATGGTCCCAACCAAGGAGGAAGTGACCCCAAAACCCAAAAACTGTGTTCAAGCCCATCCACTGCTAATTCCTCAATGATTTACCCAGAGGTCATAACACCTCCTCCCCACTTGAAAATATTACCCCTTATCGAACAACTGCTTAGCTCCATGATAGCTCCACTATTAGAGAAAATTAACATGTTAGGGGATAGGCTTTCTGGATTAGAGAAAGCGATCAAGTCAAACCCGCTAATCGACAAACACGGTGACATATTTAATTGCCCCAATTCACCTCTTACCCACCAAGACTCTAAACCACTTGTGCAGGATAAAAGGCCACAAATTCAACTTGTTGGCCTCAGTGCACCAGGGCAAAAAATAGCTAAACCCCCCGCTAAAGTCTTCACTTCCCAGCTAACCGCTCCCAGTGTAGGTCACAACATAGTTAATTTTATCCATTTACCACCGGAAGCGGCCCCACACGTGTGCATTCTTGCAGGTGTACCTGCTCTCCCTCCGGGAAAAACTGAGAGGCAACACGATCTACTCAATAAAACCAAATTCTGGTTGTCAAAAAATAGGCCACTGCCTCGTAACTTATACGGAGCGATAAGGAGTGTCAGAAGGGTGGGCTGGTTGGGCTCCCTCCCCAAAGATATTGCAGGGGACCTGGTACTTGTAAGATTTAGAGACAGTAATATTGTCCCTTACCTAAAAACTTGGCCACCTCATGTAAGAGATGGCCCAATGTCCATATGGGACTTACATGATTTTTATCCCAAAAACTTCTGTTTTCCTACTCTTCACAAACCATACCCCACTTGGCAGGTCTCACAAAATGCATTATGATTTCCTTTTTCTTGAACTCCTATCAACTCTGATATTGTTTTAACCCTGGAGTGGAAATGAATTCTTATGATTGGGACCGCACCTAAAAGTATCTGGGTTTTTTCTAAAGTGTTTTTTTTATATAATTCGCACTGTAAATTGTATGTTTTTATGAACTTTTATGGTTTTGTATTACTAAAAACCGAATAAAGTATTTGAATGAATGAACAAACCAAACAAAGGTAATTGCCAACATGAATAAGGAACTAACTAACACTAATGCCTTAAAAAATATCATAGGGACCATAGCACATCAATGTAAAGACCTGCTGCTTTTTTTAAATGAAAAATGGAAAGACCATTGAGACAATTGTCAAGATCTGCCAATAGCCTCTATGTCCTTTCATTCACATTAGCCTACTGAAATCATCCATGTTGTCTTCTACTCAAGTCCCCAAGGTGGAAACATCCAAGGTAGCTTCTATGGGGAACCAAGCATCTAATATGAAAGTGGGACTATGTCCTGAATCCTCCATGAGGAAAATATTCTTCTCCCAGACTAATGTTATGTTAAAAGATTTTTTATAGCGCAGCTAACACCTGAAGGTTTCTTGGCGCTGGTACTGAGGAAGCAGAGAAAGAAGTAAGGAAGTGGACAACAGGTCTATTTATAGGCATCAGTAAACAATAAAGTTTTAAGAAGGGATCTAAATCTGGTATATGGAAGGGGCAGCCTTAGGGGGGGAGGGAGGGCATTCCAGAAGGTAGGGGCTAAGAAAGAAAACCTAAGACCACCGTGTTTCTTCCTCTTGAATCTGGGGACTGATAACAGAGCCAGTTGGGATGAACGAAGGTTGCGTGAGGGAAGGTAGGGGTGAAGAAGGGAGGAAATAAAGGACGGGCCTCTACCTGCAAGAGATTTAAAAATTATGCAGCCCAGTTTAAACTTGCAACGAGCGTTAACCGGGAGCCAGTGGAGGCTTTTCAAAAGAGGGCTAACATGTTGGTACTTGGTTTGACGAAAAATCATAAGAGCAGCCTGATTTTGAATCTGTTGTAGCCTCTTGGCTTGATAGTCAGGGATGCCTACATAAAGCGCATTGGCATAATCAAGTCTTGATATGACTAGCGCTAACAGTGCCAGGGTAAGGGCCTCTGTGGTGAGAAGGTGGGAGATCTTTCGTATCTTCCTGAGCTGGAAGTGACTAGAAGACACTACCGCACTGATCTGATTTTTCATAGACAGGTCAGCACTGATAATCACCCCCAGACTTCTGGCCGAGTTAGTCGGGCAGGGGGGACTGCCCAAGTTAGTCGGCCAGAAGGATGGTTGCCAGGGGTTGGAGGGACCCCCGACAAGAACCAGCTCGGTCTTGTCGGGGGTTGAGCTTAAGATGGTTAGAGCTCATCCACTCACTAATGAAGCTGAGAGTGGTTTGAAAAGTAGAGATAGAGTCCTCCGATTTGTCGATGGTAAAGACCAGTTGAATGTCATCTGCGTAATTGAACGCAGTGACATTCAACCTTCGGAGGGATCGAATCAGAGGAACCAGGTATAAATTAAAAAGGAGGGGAGACAAGGAGGAACCCTGCGGGACCCCGCACGTCAACCCGACCTGCCTCGCTGAAAATTGAGACAGCCTGACCGCCTGTTGACGATTGGTCAGGAAAGATCGGACCCAGTCCAGAGCGGTGCCCTGGATACCGGCCTCCCTGACACGGCCGACCAAAATATTATGGTCGACCGTGTCAAAGGCGGCCGATAAATCCAGAAGCACCAGAGCCTGACAGATGTTAGTGTCGGCTCCTCTGCGCAACTCCTCCATGACAGATAATATAACTGCCTCTGTGGAGTGCGCAGGTCTGAATCCGGCCTGCTGGGGGTCCAAAAAGCACGATTCCTCAATAAATGAACCAAGGGTGTGAGTAACGTGTGACTCCAAAACCTTACTGAGGAAAGGGAGGAGGGATATTGGACGAAAGTTGGTCATAACAGAAGGGTCTGCCGAGGGTTTTTTTAAGATGGCCACTACCTCTGCCTGCTTAAAAGAGCAAGGAACCTCACCCGTGGCAAGAGAGTTGTTCAAAAGGGCCAGGGGGGTTTCAGGGCAAGCGGTAAAGGCTTCACGGAGAACAGTGGGGGGGCAGCAATCACTAGGAGAGCCGGAGCGGACTTTGTGTAGGAGGGCAAAAAACCCATCCGATGAAATAAGGGGAATCTGGGTTAGGCTGTGAGGATGTAATAGGGGACAAGAAGCAGCGGGTTGAGGAGAGGTGGGCATAACTTGGGAAGGGATGCTGTTTTTAATCTTAACTATTTTATCAACGAAAAATTGGTTAAGGGAGTCACAAAGCAACTGGGAGGGGAGAGGTGCAATAGTAACTCTTTCCGGGTTGGACAGCTCCTCAACTATTGAGAAGATGTCCTTGGATTTGTTATCAGAATTCAAAATTTTTTGGGAAAAATATAAAGACTTAGCTAAAGATATGGCTGACTTATACTCTTTAAGTCGGATGGAAAATATAGATTTAGTTTCAGGGGAGTAGCCCCGGCGCCAACGCCGTTCGGCCTGACGGAGGCCAAGTTTCAGTGCTCTCAGTTCATCCGTGAACCATCTTTGGGTGTCATGACGGCACCTAGCTCTCACCATTTTTAACGGAGCCACTGAGTCAGATGCCGAAGTAAGCCATCCGGTCAGGGCCTGGGCTTGTGAGTCAATAGACCCAGTGATGGGGGGGGCGGAAGTACAAAGTAAAATGGTGAATTTGTTCAGGTCAGCCCTGGTCCAATTGCGAGCAGTAAAGTTGGTTTCTATTGGGTGTATGATAGGGGAAGGCACTGCCAAAGAAAAAGTGATCATAAAGTGATCTGACCACAGACAAGGGAGGATAAGGGGAGTGGAGATGTCGAGGCAGGAGGTCCATACCTGATCTAGAATGTGGCCCTTAGTGTGAGTGGGAGAAAGGATGTGCTGAGTACAGTTCAAGCCTGACATGAGATCCGAGAAGGCGAGTGAGCAAGGGGTTTCATGGGCGTCAAAAGGCCAATAATTAAAATCGCCAAGGACCAATATATTGGTGTTGTTAATGGCGAGTTGGGAAATTAGGGCGCCAAATTGGGTCACAAAACAGGGCATAGGTTGGGGGGGGCGATAGATCAGAACACATATGAAGGATGAACCGGATTGTTCCAATCTAAGCACCATGCAGTCGGTCGAAGGGATGTCAGTAGTGACCACTGAAGAAAAACGAATCGGATGCCTAATGATGGCAGCAACCCCACCACCCATTTTGCCCGGGGGGCGGTTTACATGGAGAATGTAATAACCTGGGGGAATTGCAGCCAGAATGTCGGGAGAAGAGTCTTCAGTGAGCCAGGTCTCAGTAAAAAATAAAATATCTGGTTGCTCAGACTCTAGGAGATGGAAAATGTCCAGCTGATGGCTGACCAAAGAGCGGGTGTTTAAATAGATCACAGAGTATTTAGGATTGCCAGCCCTGGTGGATGGAAGGGGGCTAGATCTAGAAGCCAGACTAGTCGGTTCAGTGGCGCCCAGCAGGGAAGTAATTTCAGGGAAAGCCGTTCTAGGTGTAAGCAAACCCAGAGAAGCAAGCCTGGAGGAAGAGTCAGGGATAGGGAGCATGGGGTCATGGAGATGTATGAGGGCAGAGCGGGTGTATGCATAAGGACTGGCAGAATGACATGCCCCTTGTCCCGGCCAGCCGCGGGCGGGCGCAGACGGGCTTAACTCAGGCGCAACTCCGGCGCGCCTTCGTCGCGCCCGCTGCGCTCGTCCGCTGCGCTGACACATAGGGGCTGTTTATATAGGGGAGGATCTCGGGGGCGTGGCGATGGTGTCCCTCGCCTGGCCAGCCCAGCCAAAGATGGCGCCTCCGGCCGCCGAGAGTCCGCCGGTGTATCCTGCACCCAGCCGACCGCCGGTGCTCCCTGGGAGTGAGAGGCAGGTGAGTGACCAGTTCAATTTTAAAATTTCCAGGAGGGAATTTGGAGCGGAGACAAAAGGAGTTCCCAGTTAAATACGCGCCCCTGCTCTTACTTCAGCAGAGCGCGTGTGAGCTAAAATGCTAAGTGCGAGTGTCCGAACACTTAGAGAGTTCTTCCGCTGATTCCTCCAGCCTCAGGCGTAGACCCCCTGCCACCGGGTCGTCAGCCTATAGTATCTGGATGAGAGGAAATGGCACTCCTAAATAGGGGAGGATCTCGGGGGCGTGGCGATGGTGTCCCTCGCCTGGCCAGCCCAGCCCAAGATGGCGCCTCTGGCCGCCGAGAGTCCGCCGGTGTATCCTGCACCCAGCCGACCGCCGGTGCTCCCTGGGAGTGAGAGGCAGGTGAGTGACCAGTTCAATTTTTAAATTTCCAGGAGGGAATTTGGAGCGGAGACAAAAGGAGTTCCCAGTTAAAAACGCGCACCTGCTCTTACTTCAGCAGAGCGCGTGTGAGCTAAAATGCTAAGTGCGAGTGTCCGAACACTTAGAGAGTTCTTCCGCTGATTCCTCCAGCCTCAGGCGTAGACCCCCTGCCACCGGGTCGTCAGCCTATAGTATCTGGATGAGAGGAAATGGCACTCCTAAATAGGGGAGGATCTCGGGGGCGTGGCGATGGTGTCCCTCGCCTGGCCAGCCCAGCCCAAGATGGCGCCTCCGGCCGCCGAGAGTCCGCCGGTGTATCCTGCACCCAGCCGACCGCCGGTGCTCCCTGGGAGTGAGAGGCAGGTGAGTGACCAGTTCAATTTTAAAATTTCCAGGAGGGAATTTGGAGCGGAGACAAAAGGAGTTCCCAGTTAAAAACGCGCCCCTGCTCTTACTTCAGCAGAGCGCGTGTGAGCTAAAATGCTAAGTGCGAGTGTCCGAACACTTAGAGAGTTCTTCCGCTGATTCCTCCAGCCTCAGGCGTAGACCCCCTGCCACCGGGTCATCAGCCTATAGTGTAATGACTAATGAAATGTCATCCAACATTATTTTCTCTCTGTCAACAGGAATAGTACCTAGCCCACTGTGACACACTTTTCTTCCAATTTCTAAAGAAACCCACATCAAATCCCAATTCCTGGCATGCTACTGTCCGATCTCATATCTTCTATTTTCTAGCAAACTACTTGACTGAACTGTTACAAATCAAGAATGAGAATATGTGGAACAACACCAGCAGCTACACAACTGTCAGATAGTTTCAGCCGACATTAGTGAACAACTTCTAATTGCTCTTGATGGGTTACATATATGAATATCTGTAGGAAATGTATCATCTAACAGAAATATTGTGTCTTAAATGACGCTTACAAAAGTATCATACCATTGGGAGTAGATTTCTCATTATCAGCTTCAACTGGGTGATATTTTTGTAAACACACACAATATTTATCTCAGACAATATTTTTGTTATAATATACATTCCTTCTCGATGAGGACCAGCAAGCTGCTCCCATTCTCCTTGACTTCTCTGCAGTTTACAATACTGTTGGTCAGAATATTCTAGTGACCAGGCTGGAAGATTGGTTTGGGATTTCTGAAAGTGCTCTAAATGTCATCAATCAATTCTCTGTGGCTTGGGATCCTCAGAATGCTCCTCTCATGATCCTCCCAATGTCTACTCTAGGCCCTATCCCCGCTACTGTTTAATTAGTATATTGCCCCTTGTCACAACTAGTTCAGCATGTAATCCACGTTCATATGTATGCAGACAATACTAACATGTATAACCACCTACAAAAGAGCTCATAGCCTGAATCCAACATCACCAACTACCTAGGTCACATCTAGAATTGGTAAAGAGGAGGCATCCTGTGACTAAACTGTGCAAATCATGGAATTCTATTCCTGGAAGGCCATCACTTTTCTACACTTTACTTGGTCCGTTAGCCTAGATCCTACTACATCCACTACCCCGAATGCCAGAATTTGTGAACCATCTTTAATCTAGCCGTAACATTCATCCCCCAAATCAAATCTGGCGTTAAGCACATTCATTTTCAACATACCATGCACTCTACTGCAAAAATATCCTTTTGCTACAAATCCCCCAAAATATTGGCCGACAGGATGCCAGGCAACTACACTACTGTAACATGATCTATAGAGGCCTCCAAACCAAACTGTTTAGCTGTCTTAAAAGGCTCTAAAACCAAGATGGCACTATGTTGGACAATGCCAAACCAGACCTGGAACCACTCCACCAGCTCTAGGTGAATGCCAGGATCAATTGCAGGACATACTGCAGCACCATAAGACCTGCTGGAGGAAATGATTGCCATACCTACCAAATCAAAACCTTGACCCACCTTGCCACCAGAAGCCTGGATTCTGTTTTCAGCACTTAAATACCCAGTCAGGCCCCTGAACCCTAGAGGCTGATCCTTGGGAGTACTGGATTCCTCATCAGTGGAGCACCCAAGACCGAACATTCTCTAATTTTAGAAAACATCTTAAATCTGAATTCCTCCAAAAATAATTTTCCTGAATACACTTTCTGGGATTCATGTTTGAAATTTGCTTGTTGATATTTTTGCTTTATCCTGTTGAGCTGTAATGACTCCCTTTCTACTGCATTCTGTAGGAAAACACTTTGAAGTCATGACAAGTTGACAACTAACAGCTAAATTAATAAATGTATTTAGTGCGCTTTCCAGAAGGGGCTTAAGAAAGCACTTTGACAGATTTCTACACGACTGTTGTAAGTATGTCATAAAGAAGCAGAATCTCTTGGGCTGCCAAGTGATATTATGTAAGCAAAGAGAACTCACTAAATACCCCAGAGGGTGAAGAGTTGAGGGCTTTCATAGCACCAGAATTAAACAATAGAGACAAGTATATCATTTTGAAAAGTACTAGAAGCATGTGGACTTCCCATTCCAGAACACCCCAAAACATATATTTGTAAACTGTGCACAGGCTGTTCCTAAAGCAGGGAAGGGAGAATGGCTGAAGAAATGAGAAGAAGGCTTGGAGCTATGATTGTGCAGTATCCCCTTGCATGTGCTTTGAAACACAAAATAATAGAACGAGTATAATCATGGTTTTCAAAACTCTGATGGGATTTGGCTCATGAATATGAGGTAGAAAAGGAGAAGTCAGGACACCCTGATAACTCAAACATTAAGTCAGTCAGGTAAATTTGAATGAGGGAGATATTAAACCTGAAAGGAATGTCTTCTGAACAAACTGTTGAAATGGGGGCGTGATCACGACTAAGTACAGGGCTTTGCTGGCGACCACATTCAAATCACAGACAACAATATGGGATACCTGGTTTGGCACAGGGAAACATCCGGAACTACGGGGCCAGAATGGGCGGGGACTTGAAAGAGGAGCATCGGGAAGAGGACGCGGAGTGGTAAGTGGGGCTGGGCCGGGTCTGGGGCCCGGCCTGTGGGGGGTTTGGGCTAGTTTTCAGGGGTGGTGGGGGTTTGAGGTACTTTTAAGGGATGGTGGGGGTTCGGGGTAGTTTTCAGGGGTGATGGGAGTTTGGGGTAGTTTTCAGGGACGGTGAGGATTCCAGATAATATTTAGGGGTGGGGTGTTGGGGTAGTTTCAGCGGTGGTGGGGATTTAGGGGATTTTTCAGGTAGGGTTGTGGTCGTTTTAAGGGGTGGTGGGGGGTTTGGGGTAGTTTTCAGGTGTGGTGGGGTTTAGGGTAGTTTTCACGGGTGGTTACAGTTCGGGTAGTTTTCAGGGGTGGGGGGGTTCATGGTAGTTTTTAGGGGGCTTAAGGGTAGTTTTCAGGAGTAATTTTTAGGGCTCCGGGGGGCAGGATAGTTTTTGGGAATTAGGGGAGAACGGGCCATTTTTAGGGTTCAGGGGAGGTCAGGTAAATTTTAGGGCAGGGTAGTATTTAGGACTGGAGGCAGGGTAGTTTTTAGGGCTCAGGGGTTGGTTTTCAGGGGAGAGGGAGTAGTTTTAGGACTCAGGGTGGGGGCAGTGGTCGGGGGAGTCAAGTCCTAACCATGGAAATGTGGTTACCATACATGCTTTGACAACGCATAAATCGCTGTATAGGCATGCGAGGTAAAGACATATTCATGGTTAAGATTTGCGTTGTGCAGACTGCGTGGAACCGGCATTCGAGGTAAATGCATGCTTGGTTCCATCACACAACCTTGGCACATTTGTAAGGGACATATTGGACAAAGAATTGAGAAAATGATAGCCTACGTAGCCAAAATATCCAGAAATAACAGATTTAAATTGGATTATTACATAAGATATTTGGTTCCCACTTGGGTTGCTTCCCTAGGTGTCAAGGCCTAGATGCTGATTACATCCATATAGAATGGAGATGCCAGATGATCACTCCCCCAACTGGGACAGATTCCTTCCAGACAGTAGCAAGGCCATAATGAGCACTCTAACCGTGTCCCTTCAGTGTGCATACTGGAGCGATTTCCACATTCAGGCAAGGCAAGCCCTGGCGTTGTTATTTCCCAGGCACAAGGGGACCGGAGTGAGGAAGGCTCCACACACCTTTCGTCTGATCGCATAGCGCTCTAATATTGTAAGGGTGACCATGGCGAAAAAAGCATTTCTGCAGGCACCTGGCATTGGGAAGTGGGCACAAAGTGCAGAGAGCATTGAAAGTGGCTGTAAAGAAATGTGATTAGAAATCAGACAACCTTCCCCTATGACTTCTGATGACCCCTAGCCAAGACAGCTGAATCTTGAACACAGCAATTTTTCAACAGGCCGATCACGCCTGTAGCTTGGTATGGTCATTAACTGAAACCTCCTCCTGCTAGAGGGATCCTGTGATGGTTTTAGAAATGTTCCTTTGGTGTCAAGACTTTTTGTCTTTGTAGTTGACGTTGCTGGCCTTGTCACCCGAAGAACTGTAAAACCCAGATTTGTAGCCTTGTCACCCGAAGAACTGTATAACCCATATTTTACTGCCATGTGATTATGTATTGCAAAAGGTAGGGGCTGGTAAATGTCCGATGAATGTGACGTACAAAGGTACCTCGTTCTTGTTCTTTTTTCTTGCTTTCCCTTGTTTGGAATTAAAAAAGCGCTAAGTATGGCTTATGCTCACATCATTTTTCGACTTGGCAAGGGATTATACCCAGCACCTGCTGCCTTCAGACTTGCAAATATCTCTGTTTCTCCTGATTCCCTTCATGCAAAATAATTTGGTAAATACTACGATATATGATAAACCTGCTGTTTAGGTTATAAAAGCCTTGAGAAAGCCCTGGAAAATTACTACTAAAGGCCAAAACATGTGCCGGCTGGTGAATGTCTAAATGAAACGATTCCTGTAAACTTCTGGAGTATGATGATAACCTATGAACCAAGATATAAATGTGAAGAATAAAAGAAGAAAACAAATTTTATTTGGAATTTTGAATTTTCTTTGGTCAAAAGAATATCAACAATCACTAAGGAGGAGTATGCACTCACCTGTTTCCATAAGTATGGATTATGTACCGTCTAGAATTCCAAGATGGCTACTGGAAGTAGAAAAATTGTGATGCCTTATTTACTGCTGTGAACATTGTAAAGGATGGTATTACCAGGAAATGTACTTTAACGGTAACCGTTTGCAGCGGTTTTCTTAGGCCAATAGAGGGCAGGCATGTGTTTGCCACCTACACCAAACAAATGCTGCTCCCTATGGCCACTTTTGGGTGTTGCGCTCATTAAACAGGTGTTTATTTCAGCAGCACATGACGATGAAACAGGACTTTCTGCTTGGCAGGGTCAGATTGGTAACGCGGGCACTCGGGCAATGCCCCAGGGGCCGGTATCCATAGTCCAGCTGTGGGCTGCTTTTTTGAGCAGCCTGGGGGGAGGCGATTTGGGCGGTTTCTGCACTGTTAGGGTGCCGTCAGCGTCCCAGTGGGTGCCTGAATCATCTTTCTGGAGGTAGATGGGCATACACTACCTCCCTTTTATCAACGTACAGAGATATCTCTCCCTTTCTCGCTGGGTCGGCCCAATAATATATGCATACTGAGAGGGGGCAGGGGGCCTGATCAAAAGTGGCCTCACTTGTTTTCAGATGTGTTTCACCAGTGTGAACTAATCTGTGTATTTTTTACCCCTCGCCGCCCCCCCCCCCATTTTTTTATACAATTTCGCCGAAAGGCAATATGAAAATGTAGCCCACTTTTTTTAATCCCAGTCCAACCCTGCTGCTTGGCGCCAGTTATGAGGTTCTTCACCCGTCCATACTACAAGGAACCTACTTCCTCGATCAGAACTGCTGCCTTAAATCTGTAAAAAAAAATCCCTACAGACACCTCAACAGAGTAACTGAACCCCAAGCTGAAATGTGACATCTATACAAACATTGCATAATTGATAACATAAAAACAGAATAGCACGATAACTGCTTAACTCTCTGCAGCAGTTGACAGTAATCACTGGCAAGAACAACCTGTGGTGAAAAGTACGAACGTCTTTCTTTAAACATTGCTTCCACATAGAAAAATAAAAAATAAAGACGAATTTCATAAAATACAAATGGCCGCCTACTAACCTGGCTAACCACGCCATTTAATTTTACAGGTGCTGATGAAAAGACCTTCAAATATGTTCTGGCCTCAGCCTGCAGTTCCATCACAGACAAGCAAATACGAAGAGAGGCACAGCTTCTCTCAGACCGCTGATAATCACTGGTGATATGTTTTTTTACAATTTCAGGGTCACAGTCTTGGGCTATCAGTCAGCACAACGCGAGGGGGCCAGACTTGTGGTTAACAGCCTTGTCTATTAAACTTATAAACTTTTAACCTATAGTTTGAGTATGAGTGATTTAGGTCGAAATTAAATGTTAGCTTTAGCAATGCTTGACGTTATCCCTTCCAATTACATAGAAAAAGGGTTTCCGAGCGGCGAGAATGAAAGCTTTTCATCCTTGCCTTTCACCGCAGTAATAACTGGGCCTTGAAGAAATATCACTTGACCCGTTCCAGGCTAAAAGTCCAGATATGTGGCCCAGGCGACAGATGGACCGATTCGTTACCTTTCTGAAAAAGTGCCCGTGGCGGAAAGTGGACGGACGGAAAGCACAAGGAAAAACATATAAATAGAAGTGCTTATCCAGCACCCACTCATCTCAGGGAAACTCCAAGCGCTAGGTGAACCAGTGATTAAGTGAGCGAGCGATACGACTTACATGTGTATTCTTACCAGAGGCGTAGCTTAGGCAATAATATTAGGGGCTGTGGATCTGAGATTTCCCAACAAGCCACAGAGTATACCCAACTAAAAAGGATAAGTGGTGGGCAGGGGCATAGATTGCGGTGGGTGGAGTTTGGGAAATTAGTTTGGCGTTTAGATAATTAATGAATATTCGTGGTAGCATTGATATATAGATAGAATCATCATCTGGCAAATTAGCTTCACACACCCCTAAGCAACAACATTTTACAAAGACTGGTTGAATAGTAAACACATGCAAGACAATACAAGAAACAAAGCACATGACATTGTGCTGTGTTCACAAAGAGGCAGAGTGCAATGTCACATTCACACGTAATACACTAGTTTGTATGTCCAGAAGGCATGGCATTGTTCCACTTCTGTACTACGTTGTGTACTTTGCTTGAGTCATTCAATCAATCAATCAGGATGTATAAAGCACTGCAAATCATAGGGTATCTAGGGGTTGCAGACTTTTTTGAACAGCCAGGATTTGAGGGCAAGTCGGAATTCCAGAATTGGGGTGATGGTCCGGACAATCATTGATCTGTGCAAATGTTTTTTCAATGGGGTTCTATAGAGCTGGTCTAGTTTAAAAATTGCTCAGTGCAAGATAACCCATAAAAAACTGTACAGTGCATTTATAGGATCCAGATATATACTAAATTAAATTTTAAGAAATAGAGGGAGTACAAAACGCACTTACCTCTGAAAAAGCATATATTATCTTCCGATCTCTGTCTGTCGGGGACGCCCAAAAAGCCCTCGTAGGGTTATACAGCAGACTGGTTACGCTATTCTTACATATTACAGTTTCAACAGCACTAGTGCAATAGTTTATCCCCCCAAATATAAGATTTTCATTTCATGAGAATTCTCCTATTCTGCTACCCTATACAATCTTTTCATTTTGGCAAAATAGCTTCTCATTCTAAACAAACAGCTTCTCATTTTCACTTACGTCCTGAAATACCATCTTTTCACCTTTTGTAAATACATATTTGTAGCCTTACATCAACATCACTTTCATCTCTCCTTTACTAGAGGACAGCACCCCAGTCCATACTCTAGGGGTCACCCCCAACTGTAGACGGTCTTTTTAATCATGCAAATTTGAACATTTGGTCCAAAATAGTGTTATGAATTGCAGGGTAGGTTGGCTGTACTCTTAGGGATAGTCCTAAGAGCCTCCAGCCCTGTACGTTTAACAAACATGTACATATTTTTTAGTGACTTAAAGATTGGCTAATAATTTGTTAGGGTCGTATATCATCTGAGGGTCATGCTCTGCACATGATGAACTCTGCCGTTAGACTCTGCTTGTTTTGAAAGGCCGTCTGAAGGTTACATAGACCATTGAATTTCATCCTGTATTTTATACTGGGCCGAATTCGAGGGCAATAACTTGATAGAGACAATGGCAGTTGATTTGTTTGTGATTTTGTTTAAGTCAATGGTCATACCCAGGCAATTATATTGTCTTTGTGTCTGTAGAGATGGATGCTACTGATCCAGAATGGTGGGGCGGGGATGGGAGGGTGTATGCGGGAACAAATAAAAAAATAAAAAACACTTACCTGGGGTGGCCCGCTGCCACTTCTCCTCCATCTTCTTCCTGTCTCCATCCGCAGCAGGAAGTACCCGGGCTCCACACACTCCCCATAGCCAATCACAACGCTGCAATGCAGCTTTGTGATTGGTTTGAGAGCCGAACCACAGCGTTCATACAGGGACTGGGAGGCTTTCCTCACCAGGCTGTGTAAAGCAAGCCTGGTGGGGACGATGCATTGTGTGCAGGATTGTTTGCCCAGCCCTCTCGGGCCAGCCAAGCAGCCATGCGCACTTAACGAGTGCGAACCAGTCTTCTCTCTCTGCTCTGGCCAGCCCCACCCGAGAGCCACTGACTTTAATAGAAAAACTAAAATCATAATAATGACACCTTATTATAATTTTATTTTTCCTTATGATCTGCGGGTCAACCCTCCTCCGCCTTATCAGAAGAGCCATCACTGGATGGACGACATCATTCTAGATAAGTTCAGTGAGAAGAGAATCTGGAGAATGTATACGCTTCAGAGGGTGGCAGGCTTAAATAACAAAAAAGTACCTTTGTGGACAATAAGCAAAATCAGACTCAAAGTTCATAATTTAAATTGAGCTGGACTGCTTGACTTGTTCAATCGTCCTCCAACCAAGCTCCACACAGACAACCCTCGGTGTAACCCTTTAGCACCTTGGGTTGTCATGTGTATGTCGATTCCAACACCACATCCAGCTAATCACAAATGCTCCATGTCAATATGACCAGGTTTCGTCAAAGAAATCTCCTTACTCGTTGTATTTAGAAACCAAAATAGTCTGTAAATCACAGAGTCAATCTGCCACGAACGGTGAAGACAACTTCTTCAAATATAGGCCAGACTCAGTTTTATACTCTACTACATATTCGTTTCGAGTATTGGTCAAATAGTAATATTTTACATAAGGAATTCAAGCAGGTGACTAGCCCAGCTCTTGAGAACAAGAGAAAGACCTCCAATAGTAACACAAATGTAAACTCTTTTCGTCAGAGCAAGCTACCTAATTATGTCATGCCTCGAGAACCAAAACATAAGGAGCTTAAATGTCGGAGACAAGCTCTTTCTGTGGGCAATGTTTGCCTGAGCAAGAAAACTTGGCTAAAACAGGTTATAGTTACACTACTTTGGGAAAAAGGATGTAAAGATTTTCACACACCAAATCAAAGGCAGCGAAGAGAACTAGTAACACAAGGCTCATAGGATGTCCAACATCCAGCACCACTCAAATCTTTCAAAACTGATGAGAAAAGAGAAGAGCTAGATCTTGCATGAGTAAAATGGGAAAACAACTAAAATGTACCAAATAAGAAAGAGAGAGAAAGTCACCAGACCCACAGGGCAACAGAAAAGAAGGTCACTGTAAAGATTGTGAAGTAACAACAGAAAAGAGAATAACATGAGTGAAGAAGACACAGTTGATAAACAGTAGTACATCAAGTGGGCACCAATAGTCCTGGTGCATGGAAACAGGTTGACAGATCAAAGAAAGAAAGAGATGAGGTAATGCGTGGTGCATAAGGGAGGGAGGTACAGGAGATGTTCAGAGACAGTGAAAAGGTCATGGACAAGAGATAAATGGTCACAACATAACACAATGTGAGACCGTAATGTTGCAGGTCCATCTCTGGCAGTGTAAGGTGATGTTAGACAAACACAAGAAAAAGAAAGAGGCGATGTTAACAATGAGAGCAAATAGGCAGTGAAAATCATGAAAAGTAGGATAACATAAATACATGCATAAACAAAGAGATTCTATCAATGTGTGGTGATTTAATTTTTATATTTATTTTTGTGGGTGGTGAAAAAAATAATAATAATAAACTCTCTCTTAGGGTGGTAAAGATGAGAGCACAATGTGCTTTTTAAAATACCCCTCACACACTAAAAAAATCCAGTAGTGTCATGCTTCATCATTGGGGTCTTCCCGTCCCTCTACGGGGCGGGGCGTGCTGCGACCTGGCGAACTACGCGGGAGCACTAGTATAGTGACAAGGCTATGTGACAGTGCAAAGTGAGTGGTGTCAGTGAAGTGTAGGGACCTAGTAATGTGTGGGAATTAAAAAAGCTAAAAATCCTCTGGCTAGTGGAAAAAAACAATGTATTCACTTCCCTAGCTGGGGACGTTAAGAAGGGGGTTTTGAGGTAGAGCAATTAGCTACAACCTGGTCTACATGTTTCGTAGGCAGTCCCCTACTGCCTACTCATCAGGACCTTCTCATCAGGACATTTTTACAATTTGTGCTTTTCTCTCCCTTTTTTCCTTTTTACTTTACAGAGACCATAATCAGGTCATCTTTTTTGAAATTTTTGCTTCCCAGGGGCCAGCTCATGCCCTGAAGCTAAAACTAACAGTGGATTTTTACTGCTAGTTTTTAGGACAATAGGCTTATCATACTTAGCAACTGAGCTTTATTCTAGTAGGGGCCATTAGAAGGTCCTGATGAGTAGGCAGTAGGGGACTGCCTACGAAACATGTAGACCAGGTTGTAGCTAATTGCTCTACCTCAAAACCCCCTTCTTAACGTCCCCAGCTAGGGAAGTGAATAAATTGTTTTTTTCCACTAGCCAGAGGATTTTTAGCTTTTTTAATTCCCACACATTACTAGGTCCCTACACTTCACTGACACCACTCACTTTGCACTGTCACATAGCCTTGTCACTATACTAGTGCTCCCGCGTAGTTCGCCAGGTCGCAGCACGCCCCGCCCCGTAGAGGGACGGGAAGACCCCAATGATGAAGCATGACACTACTGGATTTTTTTAGTGTGTGAGGGGTATTTTAAAAAGCACATTGTGCTCCCATCTTTACCACCCTAAGAGAGAGTTTATTATTATTATTTTTTTCACCACCCACAAAAATAAATATAAAAATTAAATCACCACACATTGATAGAATCTCTTTGTTTATGCATATCGGATTGGAGGGTGATTCTGTCAATACCTCTTCACTTCCTCTATTGTTTTGTAACATAAATACATTTCAATGAATGGGAATAACAACCTCAGTAGGTGCCCCCCCCATTGCATCCTGGTAAATGCAGAACGCTTACTTTCAAAGTCGCTGCAGTCTTTCACCAAAGTTGGTGCGGGTAGTACTGTTATCTCTAGACACGTGTTTCTGGGTTTAGCCCGTCATCAGTAGAGAGCAAAAAGTATTGAGAAGCAGACAAAAGTCACCAGGGGTTGCTGAAATGGTGCCCAAGTCTTCACAGGTCACAGTACCTCTCCACAGGCACACAGGTGCATCCCAGGAGAGCTCGTCAGCTTGTTGGCTCAAGGAAGCCTTTGAACACAGGAGGGGGAGGGAGCACACTGCCTCTTATCCCAGCACAGTTTACCCCATTGCATCCTGGTAAATGCAGTACGCTTACTTTCAAAGTCGCTGCAGTCTTTCACCAAAGTTGGTGCAGGTAGTGCTGTTATCTCGAGACACATGTTTCTGGGTTTAGCCCATCATCAGTAGAGAACAAAAAGTATTGAGAAGCAGAAAAAAGTAATCAGGGGTTGCTGAAATGGTGCCCAAGTCTTCACAGGTTACAGTACCTCTCCACAGGCGCACAGGTGCATCCCAGGAGAGCTCGTCAGCTTGTTGGCTCAAGGAAGCCTTTGAACACAGGAGGGGGAGGGAGCACACTGCCTCTCATCCCAGCACAGTTCACCCCATTGCATCCTGGTAAATGCAGTACGCTTACTTTCAAAGTCGATAAAAGTCTTTCATCAAAGTTGGTGCAAGTAGTGCTGTTATCTCTAGATACGTGTTTCTGGGTTTAGCCCGTCATCAGTAGAGAGCAAAAAGTATCGAGAAGCAGAAAAAAGTCATCAGGGGTTTCTGAAATGGTGCCCAAGTCTTCACAGGTCACAGTACCTCTCGACAGGCACACAGGTGCATCCCAGGAGAGCTCGACAGCTCGTTGGCTCAAGGGAGCCTTTTGAACACAGGAGGGGGAGGGAGCACACTGCCTCTCATCCCAGCACAGTTTACCCCATTGCATCCTGGTAAATGCAGTACGCTTACTTTCACAGTCGCTGTAGCCTTTCACCAAAGTTGGTGCAGGTAGTGCTGTTATCTCTAGACACGTGTTTCTGGGTTTAGCCCGTCATCAGTAGAGAGCAAAAAGTATTAAGAAGCAGAAAAAAGTCATCAGGGGTTGTTGAAATGGTGCCCAAGTCTACACAGGCCACAGTACCTCTCCACAGGCACAAAGGTGCATCCCAGGAGAGCTTGTCAGCTTGTTGGCTCAAGGGAGCCTTTTGAACACAGGAGGGAGAGGGAGCACACTGCAGCATTTCCAGCAACCCCAGATGATTTTTCTTTGCTCTCTAAAACTGCTGCTCTCTACTGATGAAGGGCTCAACCCAGAAACACGTGTCTAGAGATATACAGCAATGTCTGCACCAACTTTGATGAAAAACTCCAGCTAATTATGAAGTAAGTTTGAACTGTGTACTGCATTTACCAGGATGCAAAGGGGCGAACTGTGCTGGGACTGTGAGGCAGTGTACTCACAATCCCCATTCTATTTAAAAGGCTCCCTTGAGCCAGCAAGTGGACAAGCTTTGGAGAGGCACCTGTGTGCCTGTAACTGGTACTGTGACCTGAGAGGAACTTGGCAGCATTTCCAGCAACCCCAGATGATTTTTCTTTGCTCTCTTAAAACCTCTGCTCTCTACTGATGAAGGGCTCGACCCAGAAACACGTGCTTAGAGATATACAGCAATGTCTGCAACCACTTTGGTGAAAAACTCCAGCTAATTTTGAGTTTGAACTGTGTACTGCATTTACCAGGATGCAAAGGGGCGAACTGTGCTGGGACTGTGAGGCAGAGTGCGCTCAACCCCCATTCTGTTAAAAAGGCTCCCTTGAGCCAGCAAGCTGACGAGCTTTGGAGATGCACCTGTGTGTCTGTGAGTGGTAATGTGCCCTGAGAGGAACTTGGCAGCATTTCCAGCAACCCCAGATGATTTTTCTTTGCTCTCTAAAATTGCTGCTCTCTATTGATGAAGGGCTCAACCCAGAAACACGTGTCTAGAGATAACCAGCAATGTCTGCACCAACTTTGGTGAAAAACTCCAGCTAATTTTGAAGTAAGTTTGAACTGTGTACTGCATTTACCAGGATGCAAAAGGGCGAACTGTGCTGGGACTGTGAGGCAGTGTGCTCCCAACCCCCATTCTGTTTAAAAGGCTCCCTTGAGCCAGCAGGCTGACGAGCTTTGGAGATGCACCTGTGTGCCTGTGAGTGGTACTGTGACCTGAGAGGAACTTGGCAGCATTTCCAGCAACCCCAGATGATTTTTCTTTGCTCTCTAAAACTGCTGCTCTCTACTGATGAAGGGCTCAACCCAGAAACACGCGTCTAGAGATATACAGCAATGTCTGCACCAACTTTGGTGAAAAACTCCAGCTAATTTTGAAGTAAGTTTGAACTGTGTACTGCATTTACCAGGATGCAAAAGGGCGAACTGTGCTGGGACTGTGAGGCAGTGTGCTCCCAACCCCCATTCTGTTTAAAAGGCTCCCTTGAGCCAGCAAGCTGACGAGCTTTGGAGATGCACCTGTGTGCCTGTGAGTGGTACTGTGACCTGAGAGGAACTTGGCAGCATTTCCAGCAACCCCAGATGATTTTTCTTTGCTCTCTAAAACTGGTGCTCTCTACTGATGAAGGGCTCAACCCAGAAACACATGTCTAGAGATATACAGCAATGTCTGCACTAACTTTGGTGAAAAACTCCAGCTAAATCTGAAGTAAGCTTGAACTGTGTACTGCATTTACCAAGATGCAAAGGGGCGAACTGTGCTGGGACTGTGAGGCAGTGCGCTCCCAACCCCCAATCTGTTTAAAAGGCTCACTTGAGCCAGCAAGCTGACAAGCTTTGGAGATGCATCTGCGTGCCTGTGAATGGTACTGTGACCTGAGAGGAACTTGGCAGCATTTCCAGCAACCCAGATGATTTTTCTTTGCTCTTTAAAACTGCTGCTCTCTAATGATGAAGGGCTCAACCCAGAAACACGTGTCTAGAGATATACAGCAATGTCTGCACCAACTCCGGTGAAAAACTCCAGCTAATTCTGAAGTAAATTTGAACTGTGTACTGCATTTACCAGGATGCAAAGGGGCAAACTGTGCTGGGACTGTGAGGCAGAGTGCACCCAACCCCCATTCTGTTAAAAAGGCTCCCTTGAGCCAGCAAGCTGACGAGCTTTGGAGATGCCCCTGTGTGTCTGTGAGTGGTAATGTGCCCTGAGAGGAACTTGGCAGCATTTCCAGCAACCCCAGATGATTTTTCTTTGCTCTCTAAAATTGCTGCTCTCTACTGATGAAGGGCTCAACCCAGAAACACGTGTCTAGAGATAACCAGCAATGTCTGCACCAACTTTGGTAAAAAAAAACTCCAGCTAATTTTCAAGTAAGTTTGAACTGTGTATTGCATTTACCAGGATGCAAAAGGGCGAACTGTGCTGGGACTGTGAGGCAGTGTGCTCCCAACCCCCATTCTGTTTAAAAGGCTCCCTTGAGCCAGCAAGCTGACGAGCTTTGGAGATGCACCTGTGTGCCTGTGTGTGGTACTGTGACCTGAGAGGAACTTGGCAGCATTTCTAGCAGCCCCAGATGATTTTTCTTTGCTCTCTAAAACTGCTGCTCTCTACTGATGAAGGGCTCAACCCAGAACACGTGTCTAGAAATATACAGCAATGTCTGCACCAACTTTGGTGAAAAACTCCAGCTAATTTTGAAGTAAGTTTGAACTGTGTACTGCACGTACCAGGATGGAAAGGGGCGAACTGTGCTGGGACTGTGAGGCAGTGTGCTCCCAACCCCCATTCTGTTTAAAAGGCTCCCTTGAGCCAGCAAGCTGACGAGCTTTGGAGATGCACCTGTGTGCCTGTGAGTGGTACTGTGACCTAAGAGGAACTTGGCAGCATTTCCAGCAACCCCAGATGATTTTCTTTGCTCTCTAAAACTGGTGCTCTCTATTGATGAAGGGCTCAACCCAGAAACATGTGTCTAGAGATATACAGCAATGTCTGCACCAACTTTGGTGAAAAACTCCAGCTAATTTTGCAGTACATTTGAACTGTGTACTGCATTTACCAGGATGCAAAAGGGCGAACTGTGGTAGGACTGTGAGGCAGTGTGCGCCCAACCCCCATTCTGTTTAAAGGGCTCCCTTGAGCCAGCAAGCTGACGAGCTTTGGAGATGCACCTGTGTGCCTGTGAGTGGTACTGTGACCTGAGAAGATCTTGGCAGCATTTCCAGCAACCCTAGATGAATATAATTTTTCTTTGCTCTCTAAAACTGCTGCTCTCCACTGATGAAGGGCTCAACCCAGAAACACGTTTCTAGAGATATACACCAACTTTGGTGAAAAACTCCAGCTAATTTTGAAGTAAGTTTGAACTGTGTACTGCATTTACCAGGATGTAGAGGGGCGAACTGTGCTGGGACTGTGAGGCAGTGTGCTCCCAACCCCCATTCAGTTTTTTGATTCTATTTAACTGTAAAAAAAAAAAAGAAAAAAAAAAGTAAAACTTTGTTGACTGTGCGATTACTTAAAATCTATACAGTATAGAACACATAGACATCACCCTCCTCCCAAAACACCCTACCCCGTTTAAAACCCTATATTCAGCTTTAAGATAGGGTAAACACCTCTGAGAGTCTCAAGTTGTGTGAAAGTTCAACAGAGTTGTTCTCTTCATAATTCCTATTGTCAATAGAAAAGTTCTTAAAAAGCCCCCTGTAAGGCCCTGGTTAAATTTCTGATTCCGGTGATTCCAGTAGCTTTGCAAGAAATTCCTAAATTAGGTGACAGCTAGCATGATTAGAACACCAGATGGTTCTCGTTGCTAAATAACAGGGTCCTTGAGTTCTGTGGTCTTTTGATGGAAAGCAAGTGCAGTTCTAACTTGATGGGTAAACTTACCAACCCTAGCAAGTAGACAAGTCGTAATTTCTGAAAAGCACCAATCTGAAGCCTCTCTGCAAGTTCTAAGGCCCAAATTCCGTAGGGCTGGGCGCAGCAAACGGTGACGGTCGCTGGCCAGTTTTGTACAGCAGCATAATAAATGAAACCAAGATTCTCTATGGTAGTTGCATAATCGGCAGGCAATAGTACCGTCAGTTCGTGTCCATTTTGGGTTAAAATCCACGATCCTAAAGGCCAGGAGGCGCAGATACAGAATTTTCTTTCTTGCTTGAGTGGAAAGTGAGTCTTGTAAATATGGTTGGGGTTTACCGGGAATGTATGACTTATCCAGGGCCAGTGTGAGAGGGTTGTCCCGGAGTGATGACCAATCCAGTTCAAACTAAATGGTCTGGACTTGGCGCTTTACAGCTAGGGCCCAGGCAGAATAAGGAATTTCATGAAGGGGCAAGCTCTTTCCCTAAATTTTTAGTAGGTCAATTCCTTGTTCCATCTTAGAGTGCCATGGGGAGCCCGCATCTCCAAATATAATTTTTAAAAAATGTTTAAGATTATTTTCTGGGGCTTTCAAAACTCTGATATAGTATTTTAACAAGTCTCCCTGTAATACCAACTCCGGGCGTTTCAAGTCTATTTCCAGCCTTAGCCTAGTGTTCCTTGCCTGTCCAGGAGCCTGTAACACAGACTTGTAGGCTTTCATCTGGGCCGCATTGATAACTTTCTCAAATGCTCCTGGATAGGCTAGGTGGCCATACGTAATAGCGGGAATCAGTTTTGCCCTAAGTACGGTCAACATCGGTTCTATTGATGGACTAACTAGGCGAGGACTAAGGCGTCTAAGGGACAGGATTATTTTGTCAATTCTCGGTTTTAACTCCTTTAAATGTTTGGCTGCAGTAGCCCTCTCTGACGCCCATACGCCCAGATAGTTATAGCATGTGGCTGTACTGATTCGGTGCTCACCCAAAGACCATGTTGCTTGTTTTTTGTGATGGTATTTACCAAAGATTACTATCTTTGTCTTGCTCTCGTTGATTCGTAGGCTGTTTTCCTCTTTGTATATTGCAGGACTGTTTAATGCTCTTTGGAGCCCCACCCTGGTATGGTCCATGACCACCGTGTCGTCTTCATACTGGAGTGTTCCCAAGGCCAGCTTCCCCAGTCTCGGAGGTACCAAATTGGCATCTTTCAGGGCTTGCCCCATGTCCGCTGTATACAAGCTGAAAAGTAGGGGGGCCAAGACACATCCCTGCTTTAGTCCAGAATTAGTTTCAATTCTTGATGTTGTGATTGTTGGGCTTAATTTCACCCGAACCCATGTCCCCTCATAGAGGGCTTTTATAGCTTTGAGCAGGGCTTGAGGGATCCCCCAGGATTCAAGTTTTGCCCATAGCCGACTTCTGTTTACTCGGTCAAAGGCCGTGGAATAGTCATTAAAACAACAAAACAGGGGCAATTTATTTCGCAAAACGGCTTGCTTCGAGAGGTAGGACAGCGTTATGATATTGTCCAAGGTGGAACTATTGGCCCTAAAGCCAGTCTGAGAAGGCGGGAGAATGCCGTTCTTGTCCACCCAGGCCTCTAAGTCCCTGAGTAATAGGCGGGCATATACCTTGGCTTCTATGTCGAGAAGGGCTATGAGCCTGTAGTTAGCCGGGTTCGAGTGGTCACCCTTCTTATGAATTGGAAATAGGACCGAGCCTTTCCAAGACGTTGGTAAAATTGTTGTAGAGAATGAATGATTAAATAGCGGGGTGAGTATAGATCTGGGCTGGAATGCCATTTGGGCCAGGGGCCCCATCTGATCTTATGGCTCTAATGTACCTTACAGTGTCCTCTTCTGTGTATCTGACGGGCTGACTGGGCCCTGTGATGACTTTCAGCGCGCTCTGAGATTTAATAGTTACAGCTGGCACCTGCGACCACTCTGAGCTGCAGGGGTCCTTCTTGTTTACCCTGCAGGTGTACAGCCCCTTCACATACTGTTCCCACACAATGCCTGCAACACTGTTTTCCTTGTGCTCGCTTCTGGGGCTCAGGATATTAATGTATCGCCATAGCTTACTGTTGTCTTTTTCTTTAATTAGGGAGAACATTTTGAGCCAGTTCTTTTCTGTCATCTGTCATTTCAACTCCCAGACATTCTTCTTGTAAGTGGCTCACAAAGCGGGGAGGGAGGACATCTGTGACCCGTAGATGCCTTTCTTTTTTGCCTTGATTGCCTTGTTAAGCCCTTGTTTGCTTTGAGTCAAGCTCCGCGATTTTTGACGTCTTAACCAGGAGTGTTTTAGACTGCTTCTTGCTTGGTTGGTATTACCCAAGTTCTTCAGTAAATCCATGGTCAGCACTTCCCAAAAATGTGTGATGTTCTTTATGTCTTGTGTGTTTAGTTCTGCCTCCCTTTTAGCTACATACTCCAACAGGCTATGACTGAGGTTGGTCGTCCATTTTATTCTTTTGAGAATCAGAGGACGTTCGTCGCCTGTGGTTGCTCCGATTATTTCCTGGGCTTCCACCTGTTCCCGCGCCAAATTAAAAGAAGCGCATAGAGGCCTGTGGTCACTTTCATCTCTATCGTCCACAGTGAAATCACATAATTTATGGGCCAGCCATTCATTGGTGAAAATATAATCAATGGTCGAAACATTCCTGAAGGTCGGATTAGCGATCCATGTGGGATGGCTGTTTTTTTTTGTCCCATGTGTGGATTGTAGATTAAAATTTGTAAGAAGTGAAATCAGAGGGCCCAACTTCTTACTTTGGGGTGCAACGGGGGTCTGACCCAGGCCTCTTATATTGAAGTCTCCCGCCATTAACACATTGTGATGCTCAAAGCTTATGAGAAGATTTTCCAAAGTACTGGTGAGAGATTCCATGGCCTGATACTTTTGATGTTTGGTTGGGTTAATATAACAATTGATTAATAATAGTGAGTGGGACTCTTGTCCCGTTTACAACCCTGCTATTGTAATTGCTTGAAGGTCAGTTGACGCCACTTTTAGTTCTCTGATTTTAAGTTTACAAGCATGAATAACAAAAATGGATAGGCCCCCCGACGGGTGTCCAAAGATGGTCCTTTTGGTCGCTGATGTGAAGTATTCACAGAAGCCGCCAATTGGGGTGGTTGTCCTCGCCCAGGTTTACTGAAAACACAATATGCCCCCCTTTGCGAGATAGTCTAGTGAGGCCATGTCTCTAAAAATTTTACTTACCCCAGCAATGTTCCATGAAATAATGGTTAACCTACGATCCTGGCCGCTAAATTGGTTTGAGCTTGCTCTGTTTTCATGGTTATGTATTTGGTTAGGGACCCTGTCCCCATGTGACCTCCGTATGGTCCAGTCTTTGCTGGAGCCGCTCCACTCTTCGCTGTGTGTCTCTAAGCGAGATATTAATTTTTAACGGGGATCTTGACCTCCCTGTATTCGTCCCCCAACCTAGGCTTTTGGTCCTTGTCCCTTTAAGGACTGATGTGGGTTTTTGCTGACCATGATTAAGCGTGAGGACGTGTGGATATTTTGGCGCACTGATGACAGTGACTTCGATACCCCATTCTGCAAGTTCTATTTAACTGTTTTTAAACTGAAAGGTTTTTAATCAAGTGCGTGTTTATTGGTTTTTTACAGGAGGGCAAGTTGCTATGCAAAGCAGCATGAGAAACCATGTAGTGGCCACATATAGAGACTACTTCTACTGGAGAGTCGCAGCAACAGTGATGGTTTGAAGAATATTTGGAAATATATGTTAATTTGTATAGTCAAATTGCAAATATAAAATGGATGATAAAGGCAACAAGTATAATAATATTGATGTGATGAATTAATTGCAAGAAGGGGCGAAATAAAATTATAGAATATCATTGAAAAATAACTGAAACTAAAAATATCTTTAAAATTTCAAAAATATCTCTATATAAAGAATATAAAATTAAATACACCACCACATAATAATATACCTTTAAACAATATTAACAAAGCTATTACATTCTAGGAATAATAAATATACTATTCCAACTCCAGCCTCTGCAACAGCTCGGAAAGCATTGGATGCCAAAGGGGTCATTTTATGTTAAACCATTTTAATTTTTTTTAGAGTATTATGTAGCGCAACCTCAACCAAAAAGTATCAGAGCACTTTACATGAGCACCAGTTGTGTTACAGACGGACACATTTATTTTTGGTAGGTACGGGGAGATAAGTGATTTGCCCAGAATCACAGGATGCTGTGCGTCCCTGACAAGACTTGAACCTGGTTACCCAACTTTGAGGTCGACTGCTCTAGCCGTTACGATTCCCACTTGTTGGACTAAGGATGGGTAAAAATTATTACCCCCATTGCTACTGCTACTACTCAAGTCAGTGCAACAGTAGTGAAAGCATCGGACTAAGGAGAGGTCAAATTTACTATTCCCATCCCAGTCTGTGCAACAATAAAGAAAGAGTTGGACTCAGGAGTGGTAAAATGTATTATTCCCACTTCAGACGGTGCAAGAGTAGGGAAGTGTTGGACTCAGAAGTGGTAAGATTTACTATTCCCACTCCAGCCTGTACAACAGTAGGGAGGAGTGGTAAAATGTACTATTCCCACTCCAGACGGGTCAAGAGTAGGGAAGTGTTGGACTCAGGAGTGTTAAAATGTACTATTCCAGCCTGTACAACAGTAGGGAAAGTGTTAGAATACAGAGGGGTAAAATTTACTTTTCCCACTCCAGTGAGTGCAACAGTAGGGAAAGTGTTGGACGGCAGAGGGTTAAAATGTACTATTCCCACACCAGTCTGTGCAAAAGTAGTGAAAGTGTTGGACTGCGGAGGGGTAAAATTTAATATACCCACTCCAGTCACTGCCAAAGTAGTGAAAGGGTTGAACTGCAGAGGGGTAAAATGAACTATTCCCATTCGCAGCAGTGGAGTAAGTACTTCACTTCAAACACATACCATAATTTAATACATGTATAGATTCAACACAAATATAAAACTCTTAATATAAACATTATATATATATATATATATATATATATATATATATATATATATATATATATATATATATATATATATATATATATATATATATATATGTATATATATATATGTATATATATATATCTCGAACCAAACTTTCCCAGTTCAGAAAGTACTCGGTACACTCCGGGATGCTTCCAAATATCTTTATTTGCAACAAATGGTTACAAACCGACGCGTTTCGCCGTTAGGCTTGGTCACGGTGAGGCTTACACATCGTACTTCCGTTTACATACACCCAGTGATAAACATAAACATAGGACTTACATGGTTTCAAGAAAATAGAACCTATCGCCATCTTGTAGTGGCTAATTTTGTTATAACATTGAGATGAACACGATAAATGTATAATTCATTGGTTTAAACAATATCATTGTAAATCAGTGTCTCGCCCAAGTGGGCATACATGATTTCCCATATTATTACAATTGATTGCTGATTGGCCTCTATAATTTAAATATGCATTACATATCGTTCCAAATTCAATACAGATTGTCCATTTCTCAGGAAATCCTGGTTGACGTGCTGAACAACATAATTTCTTATCAGAAACCTGATTCGAAGTCCTACAAAAAGAAGAAACAAAAAACGTGCTCTAAGTACAAGTGCAAAAATACATTCGAAAAGAAGATAAAATTCTAAATATATCAATCAATTAAAACATGTTTCTGTATAATTATATACAAGAAATCTCCAACGGGCCACTACTTCATATTACTGATTTGTTATCCTACATTTTATCCAAGATGGACTGCCAATTGCTCACTGGAATTCAGGCCTACCGGCATAAGAGTCTCAAAGTCTATAATATATTTAGACTCCAAGATTCTTAATTGATGTTCTCTATCCCCTCCTCTTCTTAGAGGTTTGATCGCATCTAAGACAACAAAGGCTAACAATTTGTCGTTCTGATTATGATAGGTCTTGAAATGACGAGCTACCGGGTATAACTCATTATTGTTTCTTATAGCTCGTTTATGTTCCAAGACTCTCAGTTTAGCTTTCTTTTTTGTGCTCCCTATATAGAGTTTTTTACAGGGGCAAATTAAGCAGTATACACATAGTTCTGTATTACAGTCATAGTTTCCTCTGATGACGAATTCCCTATCACTATTAGGGACTTTTATTTTCGAGCAATTTTTGCTATAAATGCATGCTTTGCAATGTATGCAACAAGAGAAGCCTGACTGTATATGCGACTGCTCCTTGGTACATCTTACTGTCTGATTGCAATTCAATTCATCCTTTAGGGATAAGCCTCCCCTAAAAGTTATTTGTGGGGTTTCATGTAGGCATCTATCCAGAACCGGATCTGTTTTTAGTATATGCCAGTTTTGTTTGAGGATTTTGCGTACCTGAAATGCCTGACTGGAGTACGTAGTAATGAACCTGACTTGATTCTCTATTTTATCAGTAGAAATCTTGGGGTTTAAGAGCGCTGTTCTGTCCAGTTCGTCTACTTTGCTCACTGCTCTTTTGATTATTTTGAGCATATCCTCTCTGTTTGAATCTTTCACACATGACAATTTTTTCTTTCTCAAACTCCTGTTCCGTGCTGCTGTTTCTTTTAGCCCGGATGAGCTCCCCATAGGGGATACTCTGGATCAGGCTGTAAGGGTGCGCACTAGATGCAAACAATAAGCTATTACCAGCCGTTTCCTTTCTATGGAGTTTCGTTGTTAAGTGGTTATTCTGAATATGCACTTCTAAATCAAGGAATACTATTGATTGATCACTGATTTGGGATGTTAATTCAATATTTAAGTCATTTGTATTCAGGATTCTAATTAAATCCTCAGCACTTTTGCGGTCCCCACGCGAAATGACGAAAATGTCGTCAATAAATCTTGACCACAAAACAATATGTTCATTGTACTCTTCAATGCAACTGGACACTTGCTCCTCCCACCACCCCATAAAGAGGTTGGCATAACTCGGGGCGTAGCAAGTGCCCATTGCTGTCCCTTGTAGCTGTAACTGTTCATCAAAGAGAAAATAATTGTTGGATAGACAGAATGCCACCATATCCACCAACATTTCAGTATGCATCAACAGTGCGATGGATCTCGCTCTTAAAAAATGTCTGATAGCCTCGATTCCTAAGTCATGTTTGATGGACGTGTACAAACTTGTCACATCTAAGGTGATCAACAGAAAGTCCGGTCTACTTACGTGGGATGAATACAACAGTTTAAAGTGTAAACATGCTAAAACACCTGTTTTGTATTTATTACCGAAATTGCACAAGGACCCAAAAAATCCCCCTGGCAGACCTATAGTTGCCTCTATGGGCTCTAAACTTGAAATGACGGCTAAATATATTGACTTTTTTCTAAGACCATTTGTCATTGCATTACCAGCGTATTTGAGAGACACCATGCATTTTTTTTATATGATTGAGGGTATACAGTGGGAACCAGACTTTCTGTTGATCACCTTAGATGTGACAAGTTTGTACACGTCCATCAAACATGACTTAGGAATCAAGGCTATTAGACATTTTTTAAGAGCGAGATCCATCGCAGTGTTGATGCATACTGAAATGTTGGTGGATATGGTGGCATTCTGTCTATCCAACAATTATTTTCTCTTTGATGAACAGTTATATATACAGCTACAAGGGACAGCAATGGGCACTTGCTTCGCCAACCTCTTTATGGGGTGGTGGGAGGAGCAAGTGTCCAGTTGCATTGAAGAGTACAATGAACATATTGTTTTGTGGTCAAGATTTATTGACGACATTTTCGTCATTTGGCGTGGGGACCGCAAAAGTGCTGAGGATTTCATTAGAATCCTGAATACAAATGACTTAAATATTGAATTAACATCCCAAATCAGTGATCAATCAATAGTATTCCTTGATGTAGAAGTGCATATTCAGAATAACCACTTAACAACGAAACTCCATAGAAAGGAAACGGCTGGTAATAGCTTATTGTTTGCATCTAGTGCGCACCCTTACAGCCTGATCCAGAGTATCCCCTATGGGGAGCTCATCCGGGCTAAAAGAAACAGCAGCACGGAACAGGAGTTTGAGAAAGAAAAAATTGTCATGTGTGAAAGATTCAAACAGAGAGGATATGCTCAAAAAATAATCAAAAGAGCAGTGAGCAAAGTAGATGAACTGGACAGAACAGCGCTCTTAAACCCCAAGATTTCTACTGATAAAATAGAGAATCAAGTCAGGTTCATTACTACGTACTCCAGTCAGGCATTTCAGGTACGCAAAATCCTCAAACAAAACTGGCATATACTAAAAACAGATCCGGTTCTGGATAGATGCCTACATGAAACCCCACAAATAACTTTTAGGAGAGGCTTATCCCTAAAGGATGAATTGAATCGCAATCAGACAGTAAGATGTACCAAGGAGCGGTCGCATATACAGTCAGGCTTCTCTTGTTGCATGCATTGCAAAGCATGCATTTATAGCAAAAATTGCTCGAAAATAAAAGTCCCTAATAGTGATAGGGAATTCGTCATCAGAGGAAATTATGACTATAATACATAACTATGTGTATACTGCTATATTTGCCCCTGTAAAAAACTCTATATAGGGAGCACGAAAAAGAAAGCTAAACTGAGAGTCTTGGAACATAAACGAGCTATAAGAAACAATAATGAGTTATACCCGGTAGCTCGTCATTTCAAGACCTATCATAATCAGAACGACAAATTGTTAGCCTTTGTTGTCTTAGATGCGATCAAACCTCTAAGAAGAGGAGAAGATAGAGAACATCAACTAAGAATCTTGGAGTCTAAATATATTATAGACTTTGAGACTCTTATGCCGGTAGGCCTGAATTCCAGTGAAGAATTGGCAGTCCATCTTGGATAAAATGTAGGATAACAAATCAGTAATATGAAGTAGTGGCCCGTTGGAGACTTCTTGTATATAATTATACAGAAACATGTTTTAATTGTATGATATATTTAAGAATTGTATCTTATTTTCGAATGTAGTTTTGCACTTGTACTTAGAGCACGTTTTTTGTTTCTTCTTTTTGTAGGACTTCGAATCAGGTTTCTGATAAGAAATTATGTTGTTCAGCACGTCAACCAGGATTTCCTGAGAAATGGACAACCTGTATTGAATTTGGAACGATATGTAAAGCATATTTAAATTATAGAGGCCAATCAGCAATCAATTGTAATAATATGGGACATCATGTATGCCCACTTGGGCGAGACACTGATTTACAATGATATTGTTTAAACCAATGAATTATACATTCATCGTGTTCATCTCAATGTTATAACAACATTAGCCACTACAAGATGGCGATAGGATCTATTTTCTTGAAACCATGTAAGTCCTATGTTTATGTTTATCACTGGGTGTATGTAAACGGAAGTACGATGTGTTAGCCTCACCGTGACCAAGCCTGATGGCGAAACGCGTCGGTTTGTAACCATTTGCTGCAAATAAAGTTATTTGGAAGCATCCCGGAGTGTCCCGAGTACTTTCTGAACTGGGAAAGTTTGGTTCGAGATATTTCAAAAAACGCAGTTTTTTTGGGAGGGACCGCCGCGAAGTTAAAGCCCTGGACTACCAGCATCATTGGTAACACATATATATATATACGTATATATATATATGTACATTTAAAAAACAATTATGCAATTTACAAAATTATACAATTTCTTAAAATAATGATTATCAACTAAATATTGCTATTAATGGAATATTTAATTAAATGTCCATACTATACTCCCACATACCTACCATCCCACATTTAAAATATAATTAAAATAAAAAATAACACAACATATTAAGTAATAAATACAATAATTAATAGTAAATTAATAAGTAATTGTTTAATCATTATGACTTGACTAACTTCCCACCCTATCCACCTAAAAACACAGCCCACACCTAATATAATGTTAAAAAAATATTTATTATATGATTTACATGATTATAAATACATTACATATTTTAATTAAAGTAATAATTGATTGATATTAAATATTTACTTAATTACCTTCCCACCCTATATCCCTATAACCACACCAACCCACACCTAAAATAGAACTTAAAAAATATAATAATTACACATTTTACATAAACAGTTATTAATTAAATAACTGGAAATAAATTAATAATTAGTTATTAACTAATCATTACTTAAATAACTTCCCACACTTAAAACCCCTACAAACCCAAAAACCTGCACCTAATATATAACTTTAAACTTATAATAATTACACAATTTACATAATTAATTACCAATTAAATAATGCATAATAATTTAAAAATAACTATTAATTAACTATGCTTCATCAACTTCTCACTCTGTACCCCTGCAAACCTCACAATCCACTACGACACTATAAATTACTATTAACAATTCAATTAAAATTATAAATAACTTAAAATTGTAAAATAAATTTAAAAACATCAACGATTATACAAACAATATACAACATTTACAATTAAAATATTATTTAAAACATATAACAATAATTAAAAAAACAATATTTTTACACACATATTATTGAAAAATATATTAACTACGATATTCTTGAAAACATTATTACTTACCTTTAAAAAACGATATATTTGTGAGCGATATTTCTGCATCACAATATTTATGTGACATGATACTAAAAACTCAATATTTGTGTAGCTTGATATTTATGACTCGATATTATGTCCAAATACCATGTATGAGATACCCTTACAAGTGAAGGGGAAGGCATTCACTAAAGCAATAAAGAACCATTTTGAGAAAAATTCAATTTGGGTCAGACAGAGTAAAAGGAAATGGTAAAGGAATGGAGGAGAAAAGAGTGCACTCTAGTTAAAATAATACAACTGAGGCTGTTGCTACTGTAGGAATAATTGTGGAAGGTTTCAGTGAGGGTTGTGTGGACAAAGCCATGCCTCCTGGTTGCTCGGTGGTTCCTCGAGGCAATGAAAAGACAGTTAAACGTGAGCAAATGCTGAACTACTGTGGTAGGTTGCTTCTTGGTAGAACAGGATGAAGGGAAGAGCGCAGGAAGTTGTTGAGGTATTTTGAGGAAATTGCAGATGACTTTGGAGTTCTTTGATCCATACAAAAACGCAAAGACTAGCTGCTATACTGGCCTATCCAGAGATTGACCTGGCCCTGTGGCTATTGAATTCAGTCTACCAGTTGATAAACCGAAGACTCTAGGGGCTTATTTACTAATTTTTCATGGTCGCAGGCCGACAAGCAAAGTTGCTGTGCTGCGTTATGTGAAAGGGAGAAAGCAGAAATTCTTCATATTTACAAAGATTTGGAGCATTTGTGCTCTCTTCTTGCACTGGCACATTGTGTGCTGCCTAGCACCAATACAGCCACCATTGCACCATGGTACAAGGGTGCCTGTATTACAGGTACATATATTATCGTACAGGACGGACACCTGCCTACACAAAAGAACTCCTTACAGGTATTTCCTCTTCCTATGTGTGCTGCAGAATACAGCACACATGGAAGGAGGAAATAACGAGGAGAAATAAAGCATTTTGACACATTCCTAGGTTTCCTAGCTTCAGTAAATCTGGGAATGCCCCGAAAGCCGTAGGCAGGTGCACGGGTACTCCCACGCTCCCTCCTTGGGACTCCTCCCACGTTGAAATGTAACATAATGCAGCATAAGCAGCTGCTGTGTGTTATGTTTCTTCACAAAGCCGCGTAAGGCCATGCAAATCAGGCTTTGCATGGCTTAGTAAATTCCAGATAACTCTTTGCGTGGCCCTGAGTTGCCTTGCCTGATAAGAGGATGAAACAAAGGCTTAGTAAATCTAGGCCGTTGTGACTTTGCAAAGGAGTCAAGAAGTAGAGAACACTTTTACTGGTACCAATGCTGCTGAAATTGATAACAAAAAACCCATCATGGAACTGGAATTACTTATTAAGGAAACTTTGCGATGTAGCTGCCATGTTTGCAAGGTTATCAAAGTGTGGTCTCGTTCGTTACCACCAAACCAATCCCCCCCCCAGACTGTGTGATGGTATCCCTTGTGATTTACATCGCTCCAAAACGGATGGACTAGCATCCCAATTTGCAAATTTGTCCCTCTTGGCAAAGCGCATGCTCCATGCTCACTTCCTGCTGGAAAGCCACGTCCCTCCCTCCTTTGGGGCCGTCCGGCTGCCTTTTTCAAATGGGCCAAAGCAGAAAGTAAAGGCCTTGCACAGGGTGGAGTCTTTGGATTAGTACCCCATCGCCTCTGCCTAGGATACTAATTTGTAAGAGGTTAGAATGACTATTGTGAAGGCCATGTCCCCATGATGTGCTTAGCCCCCTCCCTGTTATTCCCCGCAGTGAGTTCCATCCTGCTCTTGCCACTCACACTCCACGCAGCCTGAGTGACTGCACCACAGCTCCAGTCTGCAGCATTGTTTCCACTTCTATCCACCTTTATCTACCAATGACATGCCCTCTCGGCCCCCGTAGACCCCCCTTGCCCCTACCATCCATCCCTGCCTAGGATTCCATCAATGCCAATGGTCCAGGAACCGAATTACTCTTCTGCTCCTCCACCCCTGTGATTGGGGGTGTTTGGGTGAGGCATGCCTCTGATTCAGACACAGGAACCTTGCCAATGTAATCCTGCCTGTACCATTTGCATCTCTATGGTATTGCAAAAACGTCAATAAAGTATGTTTGAAAAAAAATCACATAATCCATTCTCTTCACTATATCACTGCCCTGCCCTGGGCTTTATTTTCCAGTGGTTTCATATATTCATTGCTGTCAGTATGAATACTTCTTCTCATGTAGCTCACCATATTAGATGCTGCAACATAAATCACACTAGTTTAGCTAATTGTATTCATCAGTACTGCATATTTGCTACTTCTAAAGTATCTTCTTTTTCAGAATCTAAGATCATTAATTAAGAACAAGCATATCACTACATTGGATACACTTTTCTCTCTTAATCTTCAATTCTTGCGTGTTATCAAAGCATGGTTGTATGTTTCCTCCTCCTCTCATAATGCTCAACAATATATCCCTTGTGGGGGCATCACTCGTCTTTTTCACCTACATTAGGTCATTCCACCCCACCACTAAATTTCTCTACATTTTGTCCAGCGAATTTCTCTTCGTTCCTTTTTCTAACCCTATGCCACTGTTCCTTTAATGATTTACAAATCCGTGGTCCTCTCATGGCTTTCTCTGATGATTTAGAATGTATATTTTCTTCTCCCCAAACACCTCTTCACTTTTATTTGGCCACTTCAACTTTCATCTCTCTAATGAAATGCTCATGCTTCCTCCCTGCACTCATTCTGGGTCTCTTTAGGTAACTTTTCTGACCTCTCCTTGTACTCATATCCTGGGTAGAACATTAGATCTTATTTCCTTCCCCTCTTCATTCAAGGACCTCTGCTTCCTCTCTCTTTCGGTGTCCTTCATCAGACGCATTACCGGTGTTAATTATGCTCTCAGTGTCTTTTCTCACCCCACCTCTGCATTCCTCCGGTCCCTTTATTTTCATCAAAAAACATTTCTCTAGATGTATTTGTTTCTGCTGCTTTCAATGTATTACCCTCTGCGGATGACTCATCCTCTCTTTCAGTAGTAGAGGTCTCATACTCATTGTTACTCTTACTCTCCACTCTATTTCACTCTCCTAGCCCCCTCTGAAGGCTGTCAGACCGACCCAGAATGCCACTCAACTGTGACTCACGCCTGAGCATTCTGTTCCTCGCAGGTCTACACGGTATATTATGGCATAAGTATTGTAGTGCTGATCTAGCCCGATTTTTTGTCTGCTTATGGTAAATCAGCATCTCAGCTGAAAGTGGCTAAGGAATATTTCTTTCAGAAACTCAATTTAGAGCAGGTACCTGATTCCCCTTTGCAAAACTGTAACCTCTAGAAAACTTCATTGATCAATAACAATCTGCATTGAATAATATATTACCCTTAACTGCACTAGAAACTTGTGCATTTACACTAATTGAATGTAAAGAATGCATTTAACAAAGAGAAACTGACATAGAATGTTATAAGATTCCTGCAATGTAATGAAAATAATAGGTGAACAGCCTTTACAACGAAACTTTTACAATGCACTACCTTTACAACGCAACTTTTACAACGCAAACTATTACAACGCATTGCTTTGGGGGGCGCTCTAGGATAGGGAATAGGTTAATTTACTATCCAATAACCTTCCCTAGTGTCCACGGGGACTGGAGTTGGAATAGTAAATTAAACTATTCACTATCCAGCACCCCAAAGCACTATGCGTTGTAATGGACTGCGTTGTAATACTTACGTTGTAAAGGCATGCAATGTAAATGCATGCGTTGTAATGTCATACATCCAAAATAATAACACCCTTTTGAAAGTGAAACTTGGAAATTTAAACTTGTATTGTAACATACGAATAATGACTTGAGGGAGAGAAAAGTTTTTATTAATGCTTAATACTGATGTGTATTTCATGAACGAATCGTATTTGAATTAATAAGAAAGATTAAATGAATTAGAAATGTGGGCATATTAATAATATTAATATTTCGTGATTTAGCAGAATTCTGTTTAGGCCTCAAAAGATTTTCTTTCCTTAGCTAACATTAAGTCATGTGGAAACTGTCACCCCAGCTCTATGAGACATTTCTGTAAAGTTTCCATTTGTATTCTTGTTCAAAATGGACTCACTTCTCACATAATAGAAAATTTGTAACAATATTGTTACAATCCCAGTCGAAAAGCATCTGGGAACCAACAGATGACAAAATGTACTGCCTACTTCCGAGGATGTTACTAGACTCTAACTAAATGGAATATAATGATCTTAAAGAAAATGTGAGAAAAAGGATTACTTAATTCTTCCGGATTTGTATATTTTACCGATTACCACATAACCGTCCATCGTGAGTGACCAATGAAAGCTCCATGGACTGATGGAATCAATACTTTAAGGGGTGTAAACTTGGCTGTATTAGAGTATAATTGCCAAAATTAAGGAGCAGTTAATGCTGGCTGTCTGAACATATTCCTGCTTGTCATGCTGTTGGGTTTTTGATCCACGCATGTTACCTATCCTGAAATTCTTTCCTTGCCCCTAATCACTCGTTCTGAGTGGAAGAGACTAACGAACTGAACTTAAGCGAACTGAGACCTTATCATGTGCTGTTGCCGGCTGGCAATCGGACGCAGAGAGATAACCTTTCTTGGCTGAGGGGTTATTTAGACTCCTAATGTGGCAATCAAAGCTACATAACAGACATAAGCTGATTTCTTGAGGACAGAACCTGAAATGACATTGACTGGTTTGTATGAGCATCACTGAACCTGTAATTTGTCATGTATTGTCTGGTTTCCTCTGCATTTTCAGCATGTTTTTATAATCTGATCTTTAATGTATTGTTGTTCATGATGCAATCTTGAGGCATTAGATAAATGTTTTCACTAAATTACCTTTATCGATTCTGTCTATTTCTTTTGGTGATATTCTTTGTCTCTAGGAATCTATGTTCATTGCTGATAAAAGTCCTAACTTATGTTGAAACCTCATAGGATAATTGTTCACCCCCCAAGTATTCTAGTCCCTTTTAGCTCAACGCAAGAGCCATTAGAGGACCTAAGGAACGTTGGTAGCAGCTGGTTGTAGGTTTTAACTTACAGGAAAAATATCAAGAGAAATGGGCCTGATGAATTGAGATTAAGCTATAGAAAGAAAAGGATAAGTAGTAAATAAAGTTTTGGCCAGCCCCCCACCGCTTCCGCTGGATCATACACACACAGCAACCTCTATGTGATCCTTCACGTTTCCATCTGTTTCAATCAATCAATCAGGGTTATTGTACAGTGCGGCTAATCACCTGTGAAGATCTCAAGGTGCTGGGGAGGGGGGAATCTTCAGTTCAGTTAAAGAACCAGGTCTTGAGGTCCTTCCTGAATGGAGGCAGTGACGGTGATTGCCTGAGTTGCAGAGAAAGAGTGTTCCAGGTCTTCGCAGTGAGTTAGGAGAAGGATCATCCTCCAGTCATGGTCTTGCAGGTCCGTGGGATAGTGGGTTGGGCGGAGCGGAGATGTCTAGTGAGTGTGTAGAAGGAGAGGCAGTGGTTGAGGTTTTTGGGATGTGCTGATGTAGAGTGTATTGCTGTAGTGGAGCTTGCTGCTGACGAGCGCCCGGGAGACCGCTTTCTTGGTCTCAGTGGGGATCCACTTGAAGGTTTTCTGCAGCAACCGGAGTGTGTGGAAGCAGGACGATGATTCAGCGTTGATTTGGCCGTTCATTGAGAGTGAAGAGTTGAGGATGATGCCAAGATTGCATGCATGGTCGGTGGGTGTGGGGGGAGTTCAGAGCACTACTAGCCACCAGGAGTCTTCCCATGCAGAGGGAGTGGAGCACAGGATGAGGACTTCAGTTTTGTCGGAGTTAAGTTTGATGAAGCTCTCCTTCATCCAGGAGGCTACTGCCTTCATCCCGTCATGGAAGTTACTCTTACAGGCTGTAGGTTAGTCGGTGAGGGTGAGAATCAGATGGGTGTCATTGGCGTAGGAGACAATGTTGAGTCTGTGGTTTCTGATGATTGTTGCAAGCGGGCCATGTAGATGTTAAAGAGGGTGGGGCTCAGAGAGGAGACCTGAGGAAGTCCACAGGTGATCTCTGTAGGTTCTGAGGAGAACAGTGGGAGCCTGACTCTCTGGGTTCGGTCAGTGAGGAAGCATTGGATCCACTCCAAAGCTTTGCCATGGATGCCGGTGTCATGAAGTCCTGTGCAGAGGGTGTGGTGGGCTAAGGTGGCAGAGAGGTCAAGGAGAGTGCAGATGTTGTTAGTTGTGGCCAAGAAGGGCAGTCTCAGTGCTGTGGTTGCTCCTGAAGCCAGATTGGGAGGGGTCAAACGTGTGGTTAGATTCAATAAATTCTGTGAGTTGGGCTTTGATGGCCTTCTCGATGACTTTGACTGGGAAGGCGAGCAGAGATGGGTCTGTAGTTCTTGAGGTCTGTGTAGTCGGCAGAGGGTTTCTTCATCAGGGGGTTGATCTCTGCGTATTTCCGGTCTTCAGAGAAGGTGGCAGATTCAATTAAGCAGTTGATGTTGCAGCAGAGTTCAGAGGCAATGGTTGCACTGGCTCGGTTGAAAATGTGGTGGGGGCAGGGGTCTGAGGGGGCTGCAGAGTGAATGGTTTTGATGATCCTTAGGGTGTGGTCTGAGGTGAGGGTGGTCCAGCTGAGAATAATTGGCTGGGATCCGGAGCATTAAGGTGTGGTGGTTGCGGCTGGGATGGGTGGGTTGTGGATTGCAAAGCTGTCATGGATATCTATGATGCTGTGCTTCAAGAAGGTGGCAAGGTTGTCGCAGAGGTCTTGGGAGGGGAGATGTCTGTGGTAGCCATGCAGGGTTTAGCGAATTCTTTGATCACTGTGAAGAGTTGTTGGCGCAGTCAAAGATCCATCAGTGGAGGTTGCATGCTGAGGCGCTGGTGTTTATGGAGATCAGCGGGGGTTTTGCAGAGGGAGGTTGGCAAGTTGGTCTTCTGAGACCTTGTTCCAGCTTCTGTGCGGATCGCAGTGGGCGTGGTAGTGTTCAGTGGATTTGGTGAAGAAGTGGACACAGTGGTGGTCTGTCCAGTGAAGTTCAGAGGTGTGGCTGATGGAGATGTAGTCACTTGCAGAGAAGATGGGATTGAGTTGGTGTTCTGCTGAGTGGGCTGGGAAAGAGACCAGTTGTTTCAGTCCGATTGTGGTGAGGTCCTTCTGGAGGGACGAGGTGTTGTGGTCGTTGAAGTTGTCCAGGTGGACATTGAGGTCACCAAGGAGGATGTAGTCCATAGATGTGAGAGTGTTGTCTGCGATGAAGTCGGCGATGGATTTGCTGAAGGGGAGTCTGGGTCCGGGAGGTCTGTAGACTCGGGTACCATGGAGGGTGGCTTTGGGTTGGTCTGGATCTGGAAGTGGAGGTGCTCCATTTCTGATAAGTGGTTGTTGGAGCTAGTTGTGAGGCGGGGGTGTTTTTGTGTACTATAATGATGCCTCCTTCCGGCCGGTTGGTGTGATCCATGTGGATGATTTTGTAGCCGCCGGGGATGGTTGGTTGAGATGTCTGGGGTGAGGTGGGGTTCATCCAGGTCTCCATGAAGAAGGCAACGTCAGGGGAGATGGAGTCGAGCAGGCCCCAGATCTCCACGGCATGCTTGTTGAGGGAGCGTGTGTTTGGTAGGATGCAGCTGAGGTGGTGAGGTACGGTCCTTGAGGGCCATGTGGTTGGGGGATCTGGTGTGCGGAGGCAGAAGAAATTTCAGCTGTGGCAGCTGTACGAGACTTTGGTGTCCTTTGGTGATGCGAGGTGGCAGGCGGGGGAAGATCTGGTGTTGAGGGGGCATCATTGCGGTCAAGTTTGCAGGGACCTGGATCCATAGTGCTGGTCATGGTCCAAGTGCGGACAAGTGCAGACTTGCTTGCCTTTAGCATGCCAGCGGCGTGTCTGTGCAGTGGCTGTCATTAAGTAATATTGGGGAGGAGGGACGGCTGGTCCGCTGGGAGGCAGAAAGCAGCGCTGGATGGGGGCGGAGCTGCAGGGAACGAGTAGGGGCAAATGCAGGGAGAGGCCTGAATAATGCAGAAAATGAGGATAAAAAGTGAAAAACTGAAAAAGACAAAAAGCTAGAAAAACAGAACAAGAGAAAGGAGGAAACATGAAAGTAGACACAGACTCTCCACTGGGCCACCAGGGATGAGGTGTAAGCGGGGCCCTGTGGGCGGAGGAGGGCCTAGGAAATGAGACCTGGAGAGCACCCTGATAAGGTCATTGAGGTTGCTTTTTACGTTATTGGCCCTCATGCACTACAATCACCTTGATTTAACAGTAAGACCTGCCATTAGTCGGTGGGAAACATCCTTTATGACGCAACTTTTACCACGCAGTGCCTTTACAACGCAGGTTTTTCAACGCAAGACATTACAACGAATTGCGCTGGGGGGCGCTCTAGGATAGGTAATAGTTTAATTTACTATCCAACACCTTCCCTACTATCCACGGGGACTGGAGTTGGAATAGTAAATTAAACGAATCACTATCAAGCACCCCCCAACGCAAGTCGTTGTAACGACTTGCGTTGAAAAACCTGCGTTGTAAAAGTATGCGTGGTAAAAGCATGCGTTGTAACAACGTACATCCCCAGTCGGTCATTGCTCAAAGCTTTATTAACAGACCATTGTCTAACTGTTCTTTATCCTAGCTTGGCTGTGGTTGAACAGTGCTTTGGATTAAAATACTATTATAAATCAAATAAATAAATGTATAAATAAAAAACATAAATACATTATTTGCCGGGATACGAGCCATTGATTGGTGAGTTTAGATGCACAATTTTCAAAGAATCATTCATAAAGAGGGAAAAGTGTAAAGATGAGAGTAAGGCAGCCACAGTAGTGCAGTGAGAAAACAATTAGGCAGGTAGGAAATATACGCTTCTACCGGCAGGCCACTCAGCTGTCAAATGCCATGCTTTTGGTCATGTCCTTCAGAGGATTCATGATGTCTGAAATAGTGAGACCTTAAGGAATCCCAGGATTAATACAATTTTTGGCCAGACGAAATTAGTATGTTTACAAATGGGGAAGAGCAGTACTGACAAGGGAGGCAGAGGAGCATTAACAGCTAAGGTCATAAGACCCTAAATTAGAAGCAATTGAGCACATCTTGAAGACTAGTAAAAAGTGAAAGGTGAATTTCCAGGAGGACTGGAAAGTCTTCACAAAGAGACAGCTGCTGGGAGTCCTGGTTGTGTTTTGAGGCTGGGGGCGCAAAGTCTGTTGGATTTACTCATTAAGGCTAAAGTCAGCAAGAGTGTACCACAAGTGAGGAATCAGTAGGAAAGATTATATTTGTGAATAGGTCCATCTCCAATGCATAAAGGATACAGAAGACTGGTGATAAAATATGTGGGAGATGGAGAGGATGTACGGGGAAGGGTTCAGTAGAATAGCAGTCTTGAACCAGCAGATGGTATACCTAATCCAGCTGGGTCCAGAGATAGGCATATGTAAAGATGGCTCATGGGTTTATGAGGTGGTAAAATGGGTAGAAAGCAGGCTGCCAAAAATAATTTGCCCAGGTATACTGTCTTAAAATAAAAGAAAATACAACATTTGACTTCAGGAATCTTGCATCCACCACCAAGGGGGTTTTGAAAGTTTGATATTTCCACACAGCTTTATAGAACCATAAGGTAAGGTTATAGAGACTAAATAGTGTGTTATAGTGTAATTATAACCAGTGCCTCTGGCTGTCCTGCTGGTTATTCGTTTTTCACTTTTCCTAATTTGGCCAGAAACTAAGATTACATTTCAACCATGTATGAATCAATATGCATTGTAGGCTTGACTTATGATTTTTACATTTTATTTATATCCTTGGCATGCTTTTTGTGTATGGTCCCAAATTGGTAGCGGTACATAGGGGGAAAAGGCAAAAGAAGACTATGATTTACCCAAGATAAAATACGTTTGTAGAGCCTGCGAAGAAAGTGAAGGCCTTATGTGATGGTTTGGTTGTCGTCAGCTAGAGATTTGCTGGCAAAGTCAAGACAAGAGGTACTGCGCCACAACACAGAGCCATCATTCAGAAGCACTAAAGGCAGTGACAGTTGTCTGCAAGAAAGTGATAAAAACGAAAATATTTTGGACACAAAGAAAAAATGAAAAGAGGTGAGAAGGTGAAGAACCCATGCAAGATACCATATGTACTAAAGCATTTTCCCATAGACACCGAGTGGGTTAAATCCTTTGATACATCTGTCCCAAAGCCACTACTCACCGCCAACGAAGAAGAGAGTCTCATGGCTAGAGACCTGGCGCGATGACCCAAATGTTAGCTCATGGCTAGGTAAAAGGCAAGGCTAAATCAGGTGCTGGCTGCTGAAACCATTGATATATCACTTTTTTAGAAAAAAATATTGTAAATACCCCTTTTTTGAAGTAAGATTCTGGCCATGCCCTCACATCATTTGTGCCTTTACAAGCTTGGGTCAATCACTTTGAGATAATTTTTCCCTCTGCACCCACCAATGATCTATGACTGTCATTATTGGCCTCAAATAATTTGGTGTGGAGTTCTATTCCCATCAGCACCCTGCCCAAGGTATTTACATTAGATGGCATTTTGGACCCGATGCATCAGCGCACTAAAGGAAAAACCCCAGGCACAGCTGAGTTGTAGGCGCCAATATTAACTTGTGTTTCTAACATGGCAGCAAAGGGTGTTTTCCCTCTTCCCGCGCTTAGTTTATCATCATACCTATAAGAAAGGTGACAGAGCCGTATCCTCCGCATGCTTCAACAGCCTCTGCATACTTCGCAAGACGTTCAAGTGGATCCCCCCGGCTCTAGGAAAACTGTCACCCATGCATTCATCACCAGCAGACTGGACTAACGCTACGCCCTCTACGCCGGAATCAACAAAAAACTCTTCCGCAAACTTCAGACAGTACAGAACATCACAGCCAGACTTGCCCTTGATATCCCACGACACAACCACATCACCCAACACATCTGCGTCCTCCACTGGCTCTGGTCAAAAGAATAATAACCTTCAAGCTGCTCACACATGCCTAAAAAGCCCTCCACAACACTGGACCCCAATACCTCAATGACCAAATCTCCACGCCCCCAAGAGAAACCTCTGCTCAGCCAACATCGCTGTAGCCATGTCCCACGTTTTTATAGGACCAGAGCTGGTGGAAGATCCTTCTCCTACCTCACAACTAAGACCTGAAACAAACTCCCCCTTCACCTGCGATGGAGGCTGACACTGCATCAATTCAGAAAGGAACTCAAACCCTGGCTCTTCGAATGACCCCAACAGAGCTGCTCACACCCTTGCGTTTTGACACCCTCGTGGGTGAGTAGGGCGCTACACAAAAATCTGATTGATTGATTGAGAGCAGATCCGAAATGTCACTGTCCCATCTCCCTCCTGGATTCTTCTGCAAAACCCCAGGGCAGGGTTGTCATTAGCAGACTTGAGGAATGGGCAACTGAACATTCTATCTTGTCTGAGGGCCAGAATGGGTTCAGGAAGGGAATCAGGATGGTGGAGCAATGCTTAAACCTGGAACTCCAGATTGGAAAATATACAAGAGCGAAGTCAGGATCGCTCTTTCTGTGTTTTGCTGATCTCACTAGCGCGTTTGATCTAGTGGAGCATTCTATATTGTGGCATACCCTACTATGTTACGGAGCCCCTATGGAAATTGTCAGCCTCCTTACACAGCTAATTAGGACCTCCAAACTAAAGTTTTATTTGACTCTAACAGCCAATTGAAGCCTTTTTTTATAATTAATCGAGGTGTACGATAGGGGTGTGTATTGGCCCCCCCTTTCTATTTTCTTTATGTATAAATGGAGTCAATGATATGCTACCGTCCCTGCAGGTTGATACACCAATTGTTGCTGGCCAACTGGTACCGGTGCTCCGTTAGTCTGACCATGAAATCCTCATGTCAAAGACTGCAGTCAGGTTGCAGAGATTGATGGATTCCTTGCAGATTTTATGGATTCTAGGAAACCTAAAATAAATAAGGTCAAGGAATGTATAATGTCTTGTGGGAAAAACCCCCAAAATCTAAGATCATTGTAACTTGAAGGTGCCCAGATAGCATAGGTTAACGTCCTTTTGCTACATGGTAGTCCATTTTTCTGGAAGGGGCTGACTCAATACATAACACCTGGGTGAAGATGAAAAGAGTTAGCAAAGGGGTGTTCAGATTTTCCAGCAGTCTTGGTAATCCATTGATTAAAAAGGTGGTAGCTATCTACAAAGCAAAGGTTCTATCTGCTGCAACATACAGCAGGGGTTTGACGGGCCATTTGTCCAGCAATCCCTTACAGGTAGAGGAAAACACCTTTTTAAGGTGTTTGTTATGTACTCCTCCCTCGGCATTGTCCACTATTTAACATAGGGAAGTAGGATTGACTTTTATTATCTAAACCTATTTCCTTGTGGTACTCTATATGGGGCAAACCCAAGACCAAGCTTACAAAGGTTAATATATAGGATTGTTCAGCTTAAGGCCACGCTTTTAAAATCCTGTGGCTGTCATTTATTAATAACAATCCTAGGGCGGGGTTTGGCTTTCCAGGACTGCAAGATACGGCTAAGATCCTAATGCTGGAAAAGTCGGCAATGAAGGGTACCTCGCTGGATGCGAGGGTAAGGAAGAGCGCCTCTGTCGGTGAGATGAAACAGTCTGTGGTATCATATTTTATTTTATTTTTTTATTTTAGAGGTTTTCTATAGCGCTGGCCAGACCCGAGGGTATCGGAGCACTTTACAGCAGGATGGAGATAAGACAAATCCAGTATAGTGGCACAAGGTAGACATATACATAAGTGTTCAAAAATGTACAGTTCTGCTGAACGTCTAAGGTGCGCCATTGAAGTAGAGAGGTCAAGGGTAACGAGGTGTGTCATTGAGGTAGAGGGGTCAAGAGGTAATCTCAATGCATAGGGAATGCAAGCCTTATGCTGGAATTTTCTCTTAGCGGTGCTCAACCAAGGCGAAGGGTTGGGGAGAGGGGATGAGGTAGGTAGTGGGTGCGCGATGTCGGATGGCTGCCCGGTGGGAGTGCGATGCCGGGTGCCTGCCTGGTGGAGGCGTGTGACTCACGTAATTGAATTTGGGAAGGCGCGGTTGAAGTAAAGGGCTTTTAGGAGGCTTTTGAATTTTGGAAAGGAGGTGGTAGTTCTGATGTCAACCGGGATGGTGTTCCAGATTTTCGAAGCTTTGCCTGCAAAAGAGCGGGCTGCAGTTTTTTGTTTATGCGTTTTCAGAGGGATGAGTAGGAGGGAGTTGGAACTCCTGAGGCTTCTTGACTGACTGGCTTTCTTGAGTTTGGAGGCTAGGTATTCCGGTTTCCCTGTGTGCAGGGCTTTGTGTGTGAGGCAGGCAGTTCTGAAGCTGGCTTGCATTTCCACTGGGAGCCATTTTAGATCTCTGAGTGCGGGAGATAGATGGTCAAATATTTTTATTCCGGTGACCATTCTGGCAGCTGCATTGAGGGTGGTTTTGAGTGGCGCTAGGTGGGAGAGAGCTGTACCAGTCTGGACAGCACCAGAGATTGGGTGGCTTGTTTGAGGTTGATAGGAGGAATGTGGGGTATGATTCTGTTGAGGAGCTTCGGATTGAGGAAGGAGCTCTTGGTGGAGTTCTTGATGTGATTTGTCATGGATAGTTTGTGGTCAAGGGGGATTCCAAGTGATTTGACCAAGTTTGCCTGGGTGAGATTCCCGTTGAGGGCATCAATTGCTTTCAACCATTCAACGATTTGCAGGTTTTCTTCCTTGTTGGAGATGAGGAGGATCTCGGTTTTTCCCTGATTGAGTTTAAGGTGGTTCTTTGATAGCCATTCATGGACTTCCCTGAGAGTATTGTTAAGTCTTAAAATGTCGTTAAAGGAAGAGGTTTCCAAATAGATCTGTGTGTCATCTACATATAGAATGGAGGTGAGGGGTTCCATATATATGTTGAACAGTTGAGGGGAGAGAACAGATCCTTGGGGGACACCTCTGTTCACGGGCAGGAGGTCAGAAGCAAAGGATTTGATTTTTACTCTTTGGGAACGGTTTTGAAAGAAGGAGGAGAACCATTGAAGGACCACTTCGTCTGCACCTACCCGCTCTTTGAGAGCTTTGATGAGAAGACTGTGGTCTACAGTGTCAAAGGATTGCAGTTTTGGTGCTGCAGCCTTTTCTAAAGCCTGATTGGTGATGATCCTGCAAATTAATGTTGTCAATATGTTTGTTCAGTTGACAGAGAAGGCATTTTCAAGGATTTTGGCTAGGAAGGGGAGATTGGAGACAGGTCTGAAATTATTCAGGTCATTAGTCTAAACCTGGTTTCTTCAGAAGAGGAGTGACTTGGCCGACTTTGATGCAATCTGGTATGATGCCAGTGTTTAGGGAGCTGTTTATGATTTCGCACCAAAGTGGTGCCAGGGTGAGTATCAGCTCTTTGGCTATTTGAGAGTGTATGGGGTTGAGGTTGTGTGAGGAGGGCTTGGAGGAGGAGATTAAGTTGAGGATCTCAGATTCCGGGATGGGGTCGAAGGAAGACCAGGTAATTGCTGGTCGCCCTCTAGAGGTAGTTTCGATTGCTGGGGAGCAGCACTCCAACACTCTACCTGTAAGTATTCAACCTTATTTAACATGGATGACAAATGTACAACATAGATTTGCTCTGAGCAGACTACGGCTGAGCAATGTACACCATCTTGTTGCCTTTCCTAATATGAAACAGAGGGATATGACAGTACCGTGCCCTTGTGACGGAACCTCTAAGCAGTGCACTTTGCTTTTTATGTTTTTTTTGTTAGTTTTACTTTAATTTAGGAAACAATTTTTAAAACCTTTTTTTACTGCACATGACATCAAGGGCTGCTATGCGCCTTTTGAATGCTATGGAATCTCCAGCAATTTGTTTTAATATTGCATTGTTTATCTGTAAAGCAATTTGTATTAGGAAAAGACTTTGTTGTGCTAATTTTAACTGTGCTTGGAGTGCTCCTTTTTTTTATAAATAACTGTCTCATGATGTATTATTTATTGTTTATATTATGTGCTTTTATGGTGTTTACTTATAGTGCCGAAATATATTTTTTATCTTTGACTGCCTGGATCTAAATCTTCTGTTATTTCATTGATGTTCTGGAAGAAGCAAATGACAAAAATATTCTTAAAGAATTTAGCAGGTGAAGGAGTAAAAGAAGTGATAAAGCAAATACCACAAGGTGATGAAGTGACGTACCGTCAAGTCGAAGCAGCACTAAACACCAAATTCAATCCAAGGCCGAGTGTTAACTATGAACAGTACATTTTCAGGAAGGAAAGGCAGATAGCTGGTGAAACGATGGATGAGTTTGTAGTAAGATTTGGTTCGCTCATCAAGTATTGCAAATTCAACTATTTCAATGAAGAACAACAGTAGAGTATTAGATAGATGTCTCTCCTATTTCTTCAGGCAGCGAATGCTGAAAGAATCACTCAGTTTGGAGCGAGTACTCATGGCTTTCAGAGTGGTAGAAGGTAGCTAACATTGAGGCCGGGGCGGCCCAAAATGAATCAGCGCTGAGTGTGAAAAGTAAGTATAAAACACAAGACAGAAGGACAGGCTCCAAAGAAAAATAAGGTGTGTTTTCATTTTGGATTTTCCTTTCTATGTGAAGGTAAACGTCCCGTCATTGGACAGATATGCAAAGGCTGTGGGAATGAGAACCATTTTGTAATAGTTTTCAAAGCGAGAGAAAGATCAAGTGCATCACGTTAAGAAAACAAAATGGAGAAAAGATCAAGTGTGCCACATTGAAAAAACATAATGGATGACAGAACGTTCCAAACGCGATGCTCAACGCGTGCCAACAAGACCGAGCGACCACATCAATTGAGGTAAGTAGAAACTGAACGACATCAAATGTCGTCAAATTCCTCATCTAAAAGTTTGTCACGTCATTGTCAAGTGGCAATGAGGAAGATGGGTGTGCAATGCCAACGTTGACTGCTGGACGATGTGCATATATAGGATTAGCTTCTTGCAAGGAAAAAAGTTGTTCAATGCTAGTTCAATAAGTTAAAATTAGAAATTAATTTGGACATTGTCCCAAGATCACAGTGAAAGTGAATAAGTGCTGCATACCTTTCATCATAGACAGTGGCACGTTGATAAACATGGCAGTAGAAAAAAACAATGAACAGTCTCCAGTGCCCCTTTTAACTCTTTTGTAAATCAAAGTTTATATATGGGCTGCCTTGACCCCACTGAAAAGTCAAGGTTCATTCATAGCAACTTTGAAGCATAAAAAGACGAAAGTACAAGCACCGATTTATGTCTTGCCAAGCACTTCATTGAGTGCATGTTTACTCGGTTTAAGTACTGCTGCTGACATGGGAATGGTTTCTGTAATCTACAATGTCAATGTCTATCATGAGATAGTGAATTCATTTTCATCCTTGTTTCATGCACTAGGAAGTTTTAAGACTATGCAAGTGCAACTTCACATAAATGAGGGCACAACTCCTATTGCTCAACTATATTGTCGAACTGCATGTGATTTACAAGAGGCTGTTGAGAAAGAACTTTAAAGACTCTTAAAGCATCCACTTGTATGATGCCATGGGTATCATCCATAGTGGTTGTGTAGAGAAAGGATAGTGGAGGAGCCGTACGCATCTGCATTCATAGGCACCAAGCAAACAAGGCAATAGAAATCATTGCTGACATGATTACGAAGCAGAATGGAGCCAAAGTCTTTTCCCGCCTTGCTTTGAACAAAGCGTATCATCAGCTCGAACAGGAGGAAGGGGCGTGGCTTGACAAGCCACGATGGCGGCTGTGTCCTGCTGAGGCTCCGCGATCGGGCTAGCATCTTGCCCACTTCCTAAGATCGCTGGGAGCCTCAGCCTACAAAAAATACTCCACTGAGGCTTACCTGCAGTGGGGCATCCTCTGGCTAAGCCGCGGGGACTGCGGGCGAGCGACAGACACCGGCCCGTCCCTCACTGAAGCCGGAGCCGAGCGTCGAGCACCCAAGATGGCGGGCGCGGCTCCTTCTACCGGCTGTGGGCGCCACTGAGAACCTGTCCCCGAGGCGGCGACCCTCGACGAAACGGACGGCTAGCGGCCCCGGAATCCCAGCGAGGAGCGGAGTGACCGGCTCACGGGCTTTTAATCCAGGCCGGGCTGACTGTTGCGGTGGTAGCCCGGCGCACAAGATGGCGGCCGCTATGCCGAAGCTGCACTACACCGGCGCTCCTACACGGCCGGGAGCCTGACCCTAGCACCGACCAGCCCACCGCCACGGACCAAGGGACGCCAGCGGAGGTGCCGCCTGCGTGACGCTGGGCCCTTCGGGCGGCCACGATCCCACCTGGAGGCGGTGAGTGTCGACCCCTCCTCCCCCCCTCCTCCCGTGAACTGTGGTGCCGGTGACCCGGCGGCCTCCTACCCCCTCTGGGGCCCGCCGAGGGGTCGCGGACCGCGTCGGCCCTTGATCGGGGGGGGGCCAGAACGCTCCTGCCACATCGCGTGGCCCGGTGGACCCGGGTGCCTGACCCTAAGATGGCGCCCACAGGGACCAGGGCGCCGTGATCGGCGTGGGCCCCACCCTGGAGGCACGGTGCTCCTCTGACCCTGAGGCGGTAGCACGCCACACCGTGGACACTCATCAACCCGAGCCCCCCCTCCCCGAGCCCTGGTCGCCTGCTCCTCGGCCTCCGGGGGTCGCCTGAGGGACTGCACCACACGCCGAGGAGGGAAGGGGCAGGATCCGGCCTCACTGAAAACACCCTGTCTCCGGGGAAGCCTGGACTATGGACGCAGTGCCCTCCTGATGCGCATCTCCTGACGCCAGGACTGTCACCCCCCTTGCAGCCGCAAGTTACTAATCGCACCCCGAACTGGCAGGGGTCCCCTAGAAGGAAGACAGTGACTGCCCCGGGGCCAAGAAGGACTGGGAGCCCGCCCTGCACTGAGCTACTGCCTACCCGGATACACAGAGGGGAGGTGGCTTGCTGATCGCGGGGTGCACAGAGGCCCGACCCCTCCCCATCTCTGACTGCACTCATGGGGAAAACGAGGACCTCGCAGATGACGGCTGTCCCCGAGACGGCCCTCGAGAAGATGCCACAAACAAGAACATGGACGCAGGCCCACGCGTCGCAAACCGACCCCACACTGTCGGCAAAGTTGGATCAGGTGTTGGCAGCAATCGAATTGTCCCGCCTCTCGATGGAGGAGAGATTGGGCGTCCTGACAACGGACATCAGTCTAATCCGCGACGACCATCGCAAGTTGGCGGACAGGGTGAAGGACGGAGAACGGATCGTGACCGAGCTGCAGCCTGCGGTGAAAACACAGGAGGCGGAACTGAAGGAGGTCCTACACCGCGTGGCGGCCCTCGAGGAACGCACAGTGGACTTGGAAGGGCGCTCACGACGCTGTAACATCCGCGTCCTAGGCCTGCCGGAAGGGATTGAGAACTCGGACCCTCTGACATACATGGAGTCCTGGACCAAATCTTTCACACCGGAGGCGGAAAGGTCGGCATACTTCTCCATTGAAAGAGCACATAGGGTCCCGGGCCGGGCGCCCAAGCCGGGCCTTCCTCCGCGACCCATGTTGGCTAAATTCTTGCACTTCCGAGACCGCGATGCGGTGCTTCGTGCGGCCCGGACGGCGGGCCCCCTACAAGTGGAAGACCAGCACGTTATGGTGTTCCCGGACTATGCCCGAGAGGTCCAGCACCAGCGTTCCACCTACCTGGACGTCAAGAGGCGCCTCCGCGCAAATGATCTTCAATATTCCCTGCTGTTCCCGGCCCGCCTGAAAGTACTACACAAGGGGAAAGCCCTCTTTTTCAACACGGCGGAGGAAGCACAGGATTGGACTGAGTTTCACTGCTCAATAATCCCTAATCCTGGACCCCAGAGAGCACGCAACAACGACTTCAGACGATCCAGACGACGAGGTGCGAGCCGTGCTCGATCAGGCCGCCCCAAAAGCCAAACATCATCCCCCACGGGCTCACCCGACCTCACGCAAATCATGCAGGAGCGACGAGAAGCCTTAGGAGCGGTGACCGAACTGCACACGTCACCCATAGCGTCGGATTTGGAGGGTCGACCGCACCTGTTCACCCCTGAGAAAGACCGGGACAGTGACGGAACAATGTCGGGGATTGGACCAATCTCCTCCCCCCTTGTTGCGGCGCACACCTTGGATGCTACCCTGGCCAGACAACCTGGCACCTCTTCATGATGGAAGAACTGTCCACTGTTATATCCTTCTCATGGTGGCCTATTGTATTGCGCGACGTCTAGGAGCCTAGACTGCTTTGTCAAATGCTTGTAAGCGCTAGCGAGCGATAGACGCTTCTCCTGCAAGAGCCCGACCCGCGCACAGGCCCAGCAGCGACACACGCTGCCACCCCCACAGATATCCGTTGTATTTCTCCCCTAGTGGGATACTAGTTTGGATATGCCACCTCCGGTGTGATATCCCCAGTATTGGGACTGTTTCCCACCCAAGGTTCTATTTGTTGTTAATCCCCTTAGTCCCTCCCCCATGACTGTGGAAGCTTGGCGCATAGGAGCACACGTGACACATACACACTGGCGGCCGTCGGGGGCTGCAGGGGGGTCCCTCTCCCACTCACGACACCCTACGAATGGCAGACTCATGTTCAGACATTAATGTCCTTACACTGAATGTACGAGGCCTACACACGCCCAGCAAACGCTACTCTGTTTACTCATACATTAGGCGTATGTCAGCCAGCATTGCGTTTCTGCAAGAGACGCACATGGACACTACCGAACTCACTCGCTTGCAGGTCAAATGGCGAGGGATCTTCTGTGCCACTCACTATTCAGCGTTTGCGCGCGGCGCGTTAATTTGGGTCAGGCCAGGTACTCCCTTCCGGGAGCTCCGACGGGTGGTAGATAAAGAGGGCAGGTATGCGCTTCTAGAGGGAATACTTGATGGACAGGGAATACTCCTTGGCAGCATTTACGCCCCCAACACGGATCAGGATAAATTCTGTGACCACCTTACGGGCGTTTTGGCCCAGTTCACTACAGTTCCGTGGGTACTGGGAGGTGACTTTAATTGCACACTGGACCCCACCCTGGACTGCTCGCATCCTCCCCCCACACACTCCTCGGCCCCCCGGCAGGCAGAACTCTTCAGGGCATGGACCACGCATTGGGCGCTCACTGACGCATGGCGACACCTACACCCACTGGCTCGCATTTACTCCTTCCACTCGATTCCACATAACCTCAGGGTCCGCCTGGACCGTTTCCTCTGCTCTGCACCAATCCTCCCTAAGATCACATCTACAGATTACCTAGGTCGGATCCTCTCGGATCATGACGCCCACATCATTCGTCTGACCTGGCGCCCCCCGCACCCACCAGTCCCCACCTGGCGCCTCCCTAGGGACTGCCTCTCAGACCCAGTATTCAGAGACGCACACAAAACCAGCATCCAAGACTACTTCACGCACAACACAAACACGGCATCGTCGGTACTGGTGGAATGGGACGCGTTTAAAGTGGTGGCAAGGGGAGAATGCATCAAACAGGTAGTAGGAGTCCGCCGCACCTTGGAACGGACGCTCCGAGCCTCAGAACAGACTCTGGCCGCACTCACTAAACGGCCTGACGACTCGGAGGAGCACGCCGTGCTCACGGCCGAGGCTAAGACGGAGTATCAGACTGCCTGCGCTGACCTCCGAAAATACAATTTTAGGGCTTACGCCTCTAGGGTACATAAGGACAGAGACAAAACTGGAGCGCTACTGGCCTGGATGGCGAGGCAGGATACCGAAATCAAGCCAATCACGGATATTGTCAATCCGGACGGTGTACTGGTGCGCTCACAGGCCGAAATCCTCCTAGCGTTTCAGCGACACTATGCACAAGTGGACGGGACCCCGGCCCACTACTCCCCATTTTCTGTGGATCGTTTTTTAGACCCACTGACGCTGTCCGCAATATCGGATGTGGACAAGCGCACCCTTGACGCCAGGATAACACCCTCTGACATCACCCAGGCGATTCGTGCCATGTCCTGGAATAAAGCGCCGGGACTGGACGGCTTCCCGCTGGAATACTACTCGACATTCTCTCCCCTAGTGGTCCCCCATCTGTCACGGGTGTTCGGGGCGTCTCTTCATTTAGGGAGGTTGCCCCAGTCACTGCGGGAATCCGTGATTGTCACTTTTCCCAAACCCCACAGAGATCCACTCCACATGGGGTCGTACCGCCCCATCACGCTCCTGTCGGCCGACTGTAAAATCCTGGGGAAAATTCTGGCTGATCGTTATGCGCAGGTCATACGCCCGCTGGTCCATCCCGACCAATGCGGCTTCGTTCCGGGGAGGAACACCTCCCAGAACCTCCGCCGAATCTTCCACGTTCAAGATCAGATACGTGGCAGATTTCCCCGCGCCGCCTGCCTCATTATGGACCTGGAGAAGGCGTTTGACACCCTCACCTGGCCCTATCTCTTCTCAGTCTTGCAGCGCCTCAATATCGGCCCGACGCTCATAGCGTACACGCGCCTCTTGTATACCGATTTGACCACGCGGGTTCGTATCGGGAAACGTATATCACCAGCGTTCAAAGTTCGGCGAGGCACAAGACAAGGGTGCCCCCTGTCGCCTCTCTTATTCGCGTTAGCAGTCGAGCCGCTGGCGGTTCGGCTGCGCCTGGAAGGTGTGGAATGGGGCATCCCACTTGCGGACAGCACGCATTGCGTATCCATGTACGCGGATGATCTCCTCATATACGTCCGAGACATCGAAACGGACCTATAGGGGCGACGCTGGTGGAATTTGCAGAGGCCTCGGGACTACAGGTGAACTGGGACAAGTCCACAGTTTACCCCTTACACCCGAGCCTGCCCCCCCGGGAAGTCGGGCTCGGAGCGCATAACCTCTCATGGTCCGCGGAAGCCCCCCGGTACCTCGGTGTCCGCTTGTACCATTCCCCAGCTGACCTTTTCGAGGGGAATCACCGCAAAGCACTTGCCAGTCTGCGCACGGCGGTCGCCTTCTGGAATAAACTCCCACTGGCCCCAATAGGAAAGATAGCTCTGGCTAAAATGGTAATGCTTCCCCGACTCCTTTACCACTTCACGAATTTGCCGGTAATACCACCCAGATCCTTCTTCCGCGACGTTGACTCCCTCCTAGGGACCCTTATCTGGGGCGAGGGCCGCCACAGGGTCGTCCTGAAAACCCTCCAACTTCCCACGACGCTGGGAGGACTCGGAGCTCCGTCCTTCGAGTCATATTTCCTCGCGGCACAGCTCCAATGGCTGTCATACTGGACGGCGGACCGTCACCCTCAAGAGACTGTCACCTCGACCGGCAGAATCGCAGCCCCGGAACTCACCCGTCTTCTTCTCCCGGGCACCAAGCCACGGCGTACGTACCCCCTCCAAGTGGCGATAGCGCACCGGTGCATGATGCGGATCCACCGAATGTCCCCCAATAGACCTCCGTACTCCCCGCTATTACCATTGATAGGCAGCCCCAGGCAAGACTCCTACTTCACGGCTCCGTTCTTCACCGAATGGTCGCACTGTGGCATCACGGATCTGGAATCGCTCTTTGAGGAAGGCCAGTTAAAATCACTTGACCGCCTGACCGCTGAATACGGGCTCCCCCCGGGACAATTCCTCAGATATCGACAGCTGATTGATGGATACCGGCCCCATTTTAACCTCCGCACTGGCGAGCCAGACACGCATCCAGTAATACACGCTATCCTGCGTATGGGGGTGGGACGCCACTTAGTCACCTGGCTGTATAAATCCATCCGGGAACTCTCACACGCACCCCTGACGACCTTGCGGGCTACATGGGAGGAGGACATAGGTCGCGCACTACATGACTCAGAGTGCACTAAAGCGCTTGAGGCCCCAAAACGCGTCTCTAGGAACGCCCGCTTCAAGAACATCCAATACTATATCCTACACAGGGCGTACCTCACCCCAGCGCGATTACAGAAGTTCTATCCTTCCACATCATTCCTATGCCCCAGATGCAGCTCCTCTGCTGCAGACTTTCGCCACATGTTTTGGAGCTGTCCTGACCTTCATCCCTTTTGGCGGGCGGTATACGACACACTAACGGAACTGACAGGTCTCACTACACTATCCACCTGGGAATCTAGCGCATTAGGCATCTTTCATGTCCCTAAGCAAGACTCAGTGCATAGGCGCTTTGTGTCCTTAGCGCTCCTGTTGGCAAACAGATGCATAGCCATGCGCTGGCGATCCCCGGAAGGTCGCCCTATAGCAGCATGGACGGGAGCGGTCAGTAAATGGGCGGCGGCGGAAGAGGATGCTCTTAGAGAGGAAGAAGCCAGGGGCGCGCGTAAATTTCCCATATCCATGGAATGGGCCATGCTCCTCTACAGCTTCCGACAGTCCACACGTGTAGGTGACCCACCTACTCCTCCCCCCCCCCAGCCCGAGAAGACCAATAGCGTCTACCTGGTGCCCCCCCTCCCCAGGGCAGGTTCCCGGTGCCCCCTGCATCCTGATTGACTTCCCACCCTTCTGGAGCGCAGGCTGAATAGCTCCTTGGGGCCCCCCCCCCGACACCCATCACGGGTATCCCCCTGCTTCGACCATGCTAGCGCCCACATGCTTCCCTCCCACAGTTTTGTCCCCCCCCCGTTCTCTGGTAGCACCATTATATGGACAGTACAGACCCCGATCCAATGCCCTTGAGACGGGACTTTACATACCTGTTATCATTCACTGTCCTCTTGGCTATGCCGGCTCACTGTCTCCCGGCCTGCAGACGTGGTTGCAAGATCTGTACTGATTAATGGAGGAAATGTATATTTGCACCAGTTGTATAAACAAAAAACACGTTGCACGCATGGCTGAATGTTGAGGCCACGTCAGCAGATTATTTACACTGTACCCTTATACTTTGATGCAACAATAAAACAAATTTCAAAAAAAAAAATCAGCTCGAACAGGAGGAAAATTGCAGGTACATTACTACCTTTTTGACTCATGATGGTTTATTGACATATAAGAGGTTACATTTCAGCGTGTCATTAGCTGCAGAACTTTTTCACAATGTCATTAATCACATAATACAGCCAGTCACCAATGAATTCAATTACAGTGATGACATACTATTTTTGGGGTCACATGAAAGGAACATGATAAACCTCTTACACAAGTGTCATAAACTTGCCAATGCAGATCTCACTTTAAATGTGGCAAAGTGTGGGTTCTATCAAACCAAACTCAATATCTTTGCTCATATCTTTTCTGATGGGAAATGACTCCAAGTCCAAATAAAGTACAAGCTCTATCATCCACTTCTCTCCCACAAGAAGTAACTAAGCTGGGATCCTTCGGTGGTTTGGCCAGTTACTGTTCAAGGGATATGTGTAACTTTGCCACTGTACGGGCCCCATTGAGAAACTTATTGAAATGAAACGTTCCATTTCGATGGTCAATTGAATATGAGCAAATCTTCAAGGAAATCAAGCATGCAATTGAGAGCACCACTGAAATAGCATTCTTTGATCCGAAATTACAGACAGAGTTTGTTATTAATGCAAGCCCAGTGGGGTTGGCACTGTGTTGGGTGCCATCCCTGCCCAGCACGCTGGTGTGGGTGCTCCAGTCCAGCTTTTGCAGTGACCGGAGTGAGCGCGTGTGCAGAGGCTGCAGAGGTGAGGCGAAGCGGAGCCAAGCAGCAGGCAGCCCGGAAGACTGGGTCCTGCATACCGCAAACTGCCGCCGAATAAAACAAACGCCGCCGAATAGAACAAACGCGGAGATCCTCGAGCCAGCGGAAAAGAAGCTTTGGGGGCTGCGGCTTACCTGCTTTTGCCTGCGCTGCCTGCAACGGAGTAATGGAGGAATGGAGAACCGAACGCTGAGGCCGTGAATCACAGCAATCTCGCAGCGGGACCATCACAGAGGCCGTACACAGAGGAGGAGCCGTGCTGAGTCGTGCGGAGGACTGCATATTGGGCGGTATTCAGTGGCTGCATACAGGTCTGCGCACAGAAGAGGTGCCGCGCTGAGCTGTGCGGGGAGCTGCGGAGGCCTCGGGGGCTGCAACGGTCTCTGGGGACTTTTGGGACTGCAGACCCCCCGTGGCAAGGTGAGATCCTCTGAAGCCATCTATCACCATCCACCGCCACACAGAATACGATCCCAAAGTAGCCCAAAGCAGCCCATGGTCATGCCAAGCGCTGAGTGTCTGTCAGCTGGCGCAGGCCCCCCGCAGGCTCTTGAGGCATTTGGCGCACCCTTCCGAGCAAAGAGGCCCAAAACCTCACGGTAGGGAATTCAAAACATTCACCCCCATCCAGAAGGGGAGAATCCAGTCCAGATGTTGCGGATAGTCAGACGGATTGTCAGACGAGTTTGAGCGAGAGCACCAGGAGGACGTTGCACCGCCGCACCGCTACTCTCTACTCTCTGCTCCACTCAGCTTGCCCAGCAAACAGTAAAGAACAAAGTGCTGCCGGGCGCCGCTCTAACTTGAGGGCATCGCTATTTTGCTTTTACCGCTGACGGCGTGGAGCACAGCAGAGTGAGTGAGGCAAGTGTAACGGCTGTGTGAGCCGGCGAACGGGCTGAACTGAGCAGCCGCGGCACGAGCGAGCAGAGGACAGGACTGGTGAGATCAGCACCGGACACTGGGGGCTGGAGGTGCAGGGGCCAGGTCAGCATCAACTGCAGCAGTGGATTGAGTCGGGTTGAGTTGGGTTGGACCAGCAGCTGGCAGTTGGCAGCCAAGCTAATTCCCCCCTCTGCTCCTGAGCACCCGCTCCCTGCCACAGAGCGACAAGGGATCTCACCTGCGGGACCCCTAGGACACTGTGACTGCTGTGATTTTTTGGGAGCAGCAGCGGTAGCAGAAGCAAACGGTAAGCGCCACTGGCAGACGTTTTGCCAGGTCTTACATAGCGGCTTCTAATGTGTCCAGCACCTTGTCTTCCATTGTGGCCCTAGTGGTCGTGAACTGCGAACTGCAGACTGCTTGGGGAGGGCCACGCTTGAGTGGGCATTTGTGGTACATCGAGGTTGTCTTCTGCCGGACCTTCGAATCTTGCCGACCCCAGCCACTCGCCTGGGCTCTTCTGACGGGCGGGGAGCCGAGGAGGGTCTTGGAGGCAAGCATCATCAGCAAACATTGGCAACATTGGCATTGGGAAGTTTGGGGAAAAGTGGGACCTATCAGCAGTGATAGGCGCAGGGGTAGGTGTCCTGAATCACTGAGTCTCCTACAGATCCCCCCTGTAGAGGGAGCAAGGAGCTACAAGGGCTGCGAGTGGAGTTACATGGGCTGTGAGCGTTAAAGGGCTAAGAGAGTCACCCAGGGACTGTGGTGAGGGCTTTGATTCTGGGGTTGTGAACCTATGCCCAGCTGTGAGAGCTCAGCTCAGTCGAACCAGCCGCGAGGATCTTTCGTGTTGGCTAAGCCACCGCTGGCCCTTGCACATTTCAAGGGTTCTCTTCCCCTTCTAAAGTAACTGCTACTGAGAACTAAGCCTGCCTAGTGCAGCATGAGGTCAGGACGCGTCCGAGGAGGTCCGACGAGTAAAGGAGGCATAAAAAAACGAAAACGAACCTCCAAGACACTTGATGGGACTAGGGACGACCGCCATCTAAAACCAGGCCAGCAATCCAGAGGGACTGCTCCTTAATTAACATAACAACAGACAAATCAGATATAAACAGCTCAAGAAGCGAGCAAACATTAAAAACAGAAAAGAACAAAAAACAAAAAACTGCCAAACCTTGTTCCAGCCAAAAATTTACACAAAGTTCTGCTTCTTAAAAAAACGCGGGGGACACTTTACTTTTAAATACCAATGAAATGCCGGGCCTTCAGCCACCTCTCGAACCATTCCAGCCGTTACAGTTTATTGGCGTACAGAGTAACAACAACATCAAGGAAAGCCCTAGCCCGACAGCTAGAAGCTCACCGCAAATAACATCAACCCCTCAGCATAACAAAAGTTGGATGGCCCAGGACACTAGAACCACTAGAACCATTGGATAAAAAGTTGGAAAAAAAGTTGTAATAGAAACCAACCTAATTCAAGTACACAGGCCCAATGATGCAAAAGAGATGTCTGAAGACAAATTAGAAGAGAGTCAAACAGACATCTGTGTTACTGCTGGGATCAGCAGACCACTTTGTGAGGAAAACACAATTAGCACGTGCATCGCACACGATACACTAATGATCTGTGAACAAAGAAGTCAAGAGGCAATAAAGCACTCCAGTGATACCAAAAATAAGGATGAGAGCGCAAAGGAGCACCAGAAAGGAAAAGAACTATATTTGGCAGCTCTAGTTACACCACCTAACGCACAAGGGACCGACTACAACACAACGTCGAGGTCAGGAAGAAAGATAGACAAAGCAGACAGGCCAACAACTCCTTCTTCAGAGGTGATAGAAATATCCTCATACCTGGGAAATGAAGAGTGGGAAGATCTCATAGCTGCATACTCCCAAGATAAGAGCAGAAGCGGGCTGACTGCAAATACACTGATCAAGACAACTGAAGGCATCCAGGAACAACAGGCGGAGGGGGTGGGTGTGCCTAAGGGAGATCAAAACGTTACAACAACTCCAGGAAGCCAAGAGGAAACACCAAAATATACAAAGCACGAAAGTGCCTGGCCTAGTCTGTTAAAAACAATGCAACTCCTGGTAGAGGCCCTACATTACCAATCTGACAAGATTAGACACATTGGCTGTCTTTGTGGTTGCCATCGATGGGAAGCTGGGCACATTAAATACACTTCTTCAAAATAAGCTTGATCAATCGCAAGACGTAAATAGGAGTGACAGAGGTGGATGTGGATGCGGCCCAATTATTGATAAACTGTCTTCACTTCCAGCAATGCTGAGCGATCTGTGCATACAACTTAAACGGCCTCCACAGTGTCTAAAAATTCAACCTTCTGATGGCCTTTTGGGAAAAGAAACAAAAGTCTCAATGGAACACAGAAATACTGGAAATTAACAAACAAGGCCACTCCAAAACAAAAGACATCCTATCCCACACGACTAAAAGAACAGAGGTCAGTGAAACTGGAACGTTAGGTGCTCTACTCCCCGAAGCCTTGGCAGAAGTCAACACAGACAAAAAAATGAACGCTAAACAAAGACGAGCAAAAAAATGTAAAGACAGAAAACAAAAAACAAATTCTAACCGTAAAGGATTTATGCATCTCTTTGGGAGGACCCCTGTTGCAGAACAAAGCACACTCCAACCCGAGAGAGGCACTAGCATAGCAGGGACTCCTGCAGAGGTAATAGCATTAAACCAAACCACACTCCAACCCGAGGGATGCACTAGCATAGCAGGGACTCCTGCAGAGGTAATAGCATTAAACCAACCCACCAACAGAAAGGGGCAAACAATCGAGAAAATGAATATACTTGGAAATACCATGCACGAAGATCTAGAAGCCCCACTTCAAGATAGGCCTCCAACCACCCGGGGAGGGTAAAGCATCTCCTGAACCCGATCAGAATCGACTACCAAAGAGTAACACGATGACTTGTTCTCATTCCACTCAAACAATAAAACAAGAACACATCCCAGTAAAAATGTCTGGGAACAACATGGAGTCTAAAATGTTAGGAATGTGCAAAGTGACAACGGACAGTCAACTTGCCACCACTACTCAAGTGACCCCATCCGTACACACATGGGCTAAACAGAGAGAAGAAATACTAGCACCCACAAAAAACGCGGAATCCATGTACTACCTCCCTTGGCTCGGAGAGAACCACCAACTTGCTAAACTGTTTGTACCAAATCAATATATACCCGGTCAAATAACAAGTGACGTGGAAGAATCTAACACTAATCAGGCAAAAACATCAGTAACACGAGGAATTGAGTCTATATCATTAAGCCAAATTACCAAAGGGGCCAGGAGCACAGACGAACAAAGGAACGCGACAAGTGCCACATGGTTCAATCCGGATTACATCTCGAAAGGAAGACACAACACACTTAATAGAGGTAACATCCTACGGCTGTTATCTCATATCCCCTCTCTGGAACAAGTGAGAACTTCTGATCTGGTCTCAATCGAATTTATAGATGATGACGGAACGGGCAGAGAAAAAAACGGCAATCTCACAGAAAATACAAGCTGAGGCCGAAATATAAAAAAATTGGGGGATAACAATAATCCCATACACAAAGTCAAGATACCCGGAAATATTAATTCCGGTGGTAACGGTGGAGGATCAGGATACTGCTAAAAGTCCCAGAATTTCGATTCTCAGAGGAGTGGTTGGGATATGCGGAACAAGTAGTGACCAACATTCCAGCATTACTCAATGGATTGGAGATGATAAGTCATCACCAACTGGATGAGCAGATCTAAGATGGTTTGCTAGAACAATAAACAACAACAATTGACAAACCGGCCCAAACTTAAGAGAGAGCAAGCATAATCTACTACGCATATGTTTGTGGAATATTAACGGTCTAGCCACTAAAATATCTGACTCAGATTTTGTAGACTATATAAGATCTTTTGATATTGTCGCACTACAAGAGACATGGCTAGCAAACCCCCCACACCTTCAGGGATACTTGCGTTTCTTCACTGGTGCAAAAAGGACAGCCAAATATGGGCACCTCCAAGGCGGCCTAGTAACCTACGTTTAAGCCACAAGTGCCCTCACGGTCAAAGAAGTTGGACCATCTTCTTTAGCGTCATTGGCTATAAACTTTCTTTTGTCGCAATTAAAACCAGGAAATGTTGAAACTGACTTTACCTTGATCAACGCCTATGTCCATCCAAAAAAGAAAACAAAGGCAGCCAAAGAATTATGTAACTTCCTGGAAGAGTGCATAAGGGAAAGCTACACACTCTCAAGGGGTAAAGGGGGAAAGGGATAGGCGAGGCAGCCCCCCACTCATACAGTGTTCAAAACAGTTAATGCCTCACCTATATATAACTACATCCATATAGAAGACCAACAGGGTAGAGACATTAATTATCAGTACTGCCTGGAGTATGTCCAATAACATGAATCAACGGGTCTGGATGTGTTCTTTGTCAATATTAAATCACACAGGACCACAACAATACACCCAAAAAAATGGTGAGAGATAGAGAGAGTACCTCACGGTAGAACAACCCGAGGGGGTTCCCGGTTAGCAATTGCCAGTATACCCGCTTCTCATCACTGGCAACTCTCTCTATATGAAAAGACAAACGTGCACTCAACATAGAAGTAGTGCGGACGTGAGAATAGTAAAGGAAAACACAAATAGTGACCAACGTATCAAACACTGACACCTGTTTATAGTGTACAGAGACACATAACAAGACCCCTAACAAACCACAACAAAAACAAATAAATTGTGTAGCGGTGCTTTGCTTGCTATTGCCGTTTTATTCTGATGCAGCAAAACACTACTGGTTAAAAATGGTTACTTGAATACCATCAAAATTTATGTCCTCAAGCCGACATGTTTCATCGCTCCTTCTTTTGGCGATTTCATCAGGGCATATGAGGGGTTTTCTATTCTCAGTCTTTTCAAAACATTCTGGACCTTGAGTGCGCTATGTCAGCACATACCAGCGTCACTCATTAGGACCCCGTGCCAAATGTTCACGTGTCCACAAACGTGACCCGAAAAAATCCCAGTCACTGTTGCCGCGTCCCTCCGGCGCTTCCGACGGTCCTCCATAAGGGAAAGACCAACAACAAACCTCGTGTTCACCGGGGACTTTAACCTCAACCTCATGGGAATCTCGTCAGATGATGAGATTCTAACTCAAAATTCAACTTGGGATATTCCATCACAAGGGAAGTCGCAAGCATCCAAACAAACCAAACTAGGAAAACAGATATTAGAAGATCTGGAACATTTCAATATCAGAGCACTAAATGGAAGGTTTGCTGGTGACAGCCCTCCAGCCACAACATTTCACTCGACAAGAATCAGTACTATACTGGATTACACTTTTATTTCATTACCTTTTTTTCAATATATGACCTCATTCCAGATAGGTGAAAAAGCAGACAGTGACCACTGTCCCCAAGAAATTGCCCTGAAAATTGTGAAGCCTAAATTTGAGTTACCCGCAGCACCAAAAGAGTCGGTCTATACCATTAACCTTAAAGAAATCAAATACTCAGCAGCAACTGATGAAACCATAATAGAAAGGGCAAAACAGCACTTCTGGGCTCGTTCTGGATCTAGCGAAATTGCAAAATGGGAACAATTCACAAAACTATGTCCATCTATGCTACAAGACCTAAGACATATGTCAAACTGGGCCGCGGCAGCATGGAACAGTTTACGCGAGAGTATAAAGAGAAAATTAGGGGCACAAAAAAATCAATTTATCATATGATGAGAGAACTTCCGCAGAACCCCATGGATATAGGGAAGCACGATCACTTACGGAAACTAAAAGCAAAGCTGAAAAAACGAAAATGGGAAGCCAATAGATCTGTGAAGGATAACATGTGGGCAAGACTACACTCTGACACCAAAAGGAGCGATGGGGCAAAATTTTGGAAAACCATAAACTCCTTCATAAGACCGATGCATGACAGAGTCTCTTCCAACATCACAGAAGAAGCATGGGCAAGCTATCTTGGGAATCATTTTAATCAGGTCATGGATAACAACTTGGGGTTAAAACCCGATAGTGTGATGGATAATCTCAACGAATACAAAGCACAGCCACCCCAAAAGTGCACCAGCATACCAGATGGTCAGAATCCAGTTTTAAATGACGAACTGACAAGTTTACAAAGCATCATCAAGTGCCAAATCAAGAAAGGAAGAAGAGAGGGAGCCCCATGACCGAATGGAATTCTGCCCATTCTTTACAAACAAGATGTGAACGGTTGGGCAGCAGCGCTCGAACCCCTTTTTTTGGAAACCAGATATTTTAACAGCCTTCCAGGCTCTTGGAACAGCTCTATCATTTCTACAATTTTTAAGGCAGGGGACAAGTCTCTCCCATAAAATTACCGATTAGTGGCCCTAATTGACAACGAGGCAAAGTATTTTGCAGGTATACTCTTGGAGGAATTGCAGGCATGGGCCACAGAGAAATCCTTAATTCCAGTCAACCAGACAGGCTTCACCAAATCAGTAGGGACAACAACCAATATCCTAACTATGGGTATGTTAATAGACAAGGCTGAATCAAACAAAATGCCCATCCACTTCTGTTTTATAGACTACAAGGCTGCCTTTGGCCATATAAATCGGAACATTTTATGGTCCAAACTGAATGGTTGAGGGATACCGAGGCCTCTGCTAGAATTGCTGATTAACCTTCATACAGAGACCTGGGTTCAGATAAAGGTGGGTGACGGATCACTCCTGTCAAGGCGCATACCAACCAACAAAGGTCTCAAACAGGGTTGCGTCTTGGCTCCCACCCTATTTAATCTGTTTTTAGGAGATCTTATACCAATCCTAAACAGCTGCAACTCTCATGCCCGCAAGCTGGGAGGGCTCCAATTACCGTGTCTTCTCTACGCAGACGATATAGTCCTAATAAGCCACACAAAGGTAGGGCTACAACAACTTGTGAATACAACACATGGCTATAAACTTGGAGAAAACACAGACAATGACTATTAGTAAGAACAAGAAAAAATCGACGTCCTGGTACTGGAACAATGCACAAATCGATGACGCGTCAGTGTACAAATAACTAGGAGTAAAGATTGACAACAGCGGACAGTTTACTGTACAGAAAACGAGCATCAGAGGTAAAGGTCTTGCTCTGTCAATCTCTTTAAAAACACTAAAAAGCAAACTTTCTGGGCCCTCCCTTCCACCTCTGGTACAAGTAATTCGCGCTAAAGTCCTGCCAACAATCACCTATGGGAGTGAAGTACAGAGATGCAAAGACCCTTGACAACACAATTATAGCTGCATACAGAATTATTTTTAGCCTGCCCAAACGAACCTCCCCAGCACAAATTAGGCTAGAGTTCGGTGTACAACAACAGCTCCTGGCAAGACAGAGGGTCTACATAACTATCTGGGATAAAGTACGGAAATTCAAACAAGGAACTCTAAATGAGTATCTATGGACGGAGCTAGAGCAACACCCTTCCTCACCAGCAGCCAAGTATCTTAAAAGTAGCCTGGCAAATACGGGCTTAAAGCAGCTTTGGGATACCCCAACAAACCATACAACGCTCAAAAACCTGGTCAAGAAAACAATCAAACATCTTTTGTGGGTTGAAGATAAGGCAGCCCTCTCAAAAAGATCACATGGCTGGATGACCCTGAACTCGTACTCAACACAAGCAGCACAGAGTTACTTTGGTTTGGGTTACGCTAAAACCGCTAAAATTAGGTTTTTAAGGTATAGGTTGGGCCTGCTACCCTGCATCCGACACTTCCCATATTGGCTGAAAGACAAAGCAGGCTCCCTTTGCCGGTTATGTGACTTAGTGCCAGGGGATATGCTGCACTTGTTATGCTCCTGTGACAAATTGTTGGATGAACGAAAACATCTGCTGAAACATCACTTTAATCAACGAGTGATACGCTCACGAAGGAAAGCATTTCTTGCCTGCTTTGCATCTCAGGACCCACAGTTGAACTGCAGTTTTGTGAAATTCATGAAGGCAGTGGAAAAGAAAATGCCAAAACTTGAACCCTAAATGTTTTTAGACAACACTATAAAACAAAACTGTATCTATCTCCAAGGCCAATTTAACAGGATCCATGAAGGCAGTGGAAAAGAAAATGCCATAACTTGAATCTTAAATGTTTTTAGACAATATTATAAAACAAAACTGTATCTATTTCAAATTTAATAGGATGCATCTTTGCGATTTTAAAATGAATTGAGAAATTGTGATCATGATACGCTGGTTTTATCAAGTATGCAGATTTATTTTTATATTTTGATTTTGTACTGCAATGGTTTTAATTAACTATGCAAATAAAAATATTCTATTCTATTCTATTCTATTCACTGGACATCCCAATGCCCCAAGGCACATTGTGGCTTATGCTAGCCAAATATTGTCATTGATGGAATGTGCCTATTCACAAGCTGAAAAAGAAAGCTTCACTGTGGTGTGAGCTTGTGAACATTTTCATGTGTTCCTGTATGGAAAACATTTCACAGTCATCATCGACCACCAAGCACTGCTCACCATTTTCAGCAGTCCTAAAGCAAAGATGCCCCCTCGCCCTGAGAGGCAGGGGTTGTGATTGTTATAGTATGATTATTCTATTGTGCATCGTCCATGTAAAGATCAAAACCCTGCTGATTACTTCTTGCGTTTGCCAATACGGTGTCATGGCACTACTTCTAAAGTGGTTGATGCTTATGTTAACTTCACTGTGAAATCCAGTACCACTGCCGCCATATCCGTAGAACACAAATCATTGCTGCCATGAGTTCTGACTGGGATTTGCTACCACTCATTGCACACTAATCATGGCGAAAACATACTCGAAAAATGTGCAGGAAGAACTTTCAGGTACTCCAGAAGGCATCATCTTACGAGGGTCGAGAACTGTCATACATGAGAGTCTGAAACAACAAGTTATTGAACTGGTTCATGAGGGACCCCATGGAGTTGTTTCCACAAAACGAGCTATAAGGGGACCAAGTGTGGTTCCCTCATCTTGATGAAAGTGTTAAGAGAGATTTAAAGGCAAGTCATTTGTGGAACTGCTTGACAACCCCACAGCCGTTAAACATACCTGATCTTTCTAATAGTGGCAGCTCCTCTGATAAGGTGGAGGAGCGTCGCCCTACTGCTTTTTAGCAGAGAAATAAAGGAAAAATAAAATTAGTATAACTGAGTTTATTATCATTTTATTTGTCCCTGGTGCGGAAGCTTTGCAGGCGGAGTTGGGAGGGGGGCTGCTCCGATGGCAGAGGAGCAGGAGGAGGAGTGGTTTGACCATTTCAAGTGCGCATGAATGTTTGGCCAGCCGTCTCAGGCCAGCCAAACATTCATGCGCACTTTGCGTGTTCTCCACCCAGCCTGCATTACAGCCTGGGTGGAGAACATGCCCAGGCTCTCAGACCGTGGCTGAGCGCCGAACTACGGCACTCAGATCAATCACAACACCTGCCTCCCCCCACACCCCTCCTGATTCCTGCCAGCCCCCACTGCTTCCAAAGCATGCATGGAAGAAGATTGCAATTTATTTCTTTGGACCACTTGACAATGGACATCATCTACTAGTAATTGTTGAAGAATATTTCGGTTTTCCCCCTGTGAAAGGTCTGCCGTCAACTTAACATGTCAGAGTCATTGAGAGATAATAAACTGTCCTTGCACTAAGGGGTGTTCTTTCAATTTTGAAATCTGACGATGCCCTGCTTTTCATAGTCAAGAATTTAAAGATTTTCTCACTCATCTTAAAGTCAAGCATCAGAAAACCACACCTCTCTGGAAACAGGCGAATAGTGTGGTCAAGAGATTTATGAGCACCCTCAAGAAGACCGTTCAGCACGCTGTGCAGGAAAAGCTTGAACTCAAATCAATTCTTCAGACTATGCTTTGCACATACAGGTCAAATCTGTATTCTACCACATGTGAAAGCCCTGCTACCTGAATGTTTGGGAGAGCCATAGACACAAAACGTCCACAATGGACCAGTGAGAGATCTATTGACATTGATCAACTTTGCATTACTGATTAATCTTGCAAATGCACAATGAAGACCTAAATGGACAGATGCTGCTGTGCTTGGAGCACTGTGTTCAACAGAGGAGACCAAGTTATCATGAGGCACAAAAGGAAACACAAATATGATGACCCACTGAGTGTTGTGACTAGTAAAGGATACAAGGTGACTGCTCACTGTACTAGAAAGTCCATTATGCGAGATTATTTGCATTTCAAGCATCTGCTTTGACCTTCATCAGCTCTAGATGTCAGAAGTGAGACTTATCCACCTCAGAATCCAGAGAACCCAATTGCTGTACCAGTGTCTCTGGCAGGGCCGGACTGGCCATAGCGGGCACCCCCCCCGGTGCGCCGCACGGGTGAGGGTCGTTTTTGGGCCCCTGGGGGCCGTTTTTGTTACAGGGCCATTTTTGCAGCATAGCTGCAAAATCGGCCCTGTACTAAATTCGGGCGAAAACCGGCCCCGGCAAAGAGCTCGGCGGCCCCACCACCCCCCCTCCCCACTCGGGCCCTGGTCATTAGGGCCAGTCATGGACAATTCTCCTGTAACTCTTCGTCCTCACATCTGGGTGACTGATTAGAGCACCAAAACAACTTATTGAAGTGTTGTAATGTATATATGTATTATTGGTACTTTTTATTTAATAAAGGGGGAGATGTAGTGTCTTGTGAGTTAGGGATGACAGGAACCTTTTGGTTCCTGACAGACTCTGTAGATCAGTGACGTAAATGCGTGGGTGTGAGTGATTTAATTCATGATGTAGAATGTTCACTTAAAGGTTACAAGCTAAGGAACATAGACGTGTAATACCAAACTACTTGCGTGGCATGATCATTTGCATGTACCCAGACTGGGGAGGACACTGAATCATGAATCCGCTGAAGGACATGACAAAATCATGGCATTCCACAGCTGAGGCGCCTGCTGGTAGCAGCATACATTACCTACCTGACCAATAGTCTTCTCCGAGCACTACGAGGGCTGTCTTCCTCTCATCTTTGTAGATTTCTCTCTTTATGAATTATGCTTAAAAATATCTGCATTCGAACTCACCAAATAATGGCTCGTATCCCCACAAATAATGTATTTGTTTCTTATTGATACATTTATTTATTTGACTATTTATAGTGTTTTTATTCAAAGCCCTGTATAACTGGAGCAGTACAGTTGTAGGAAACCACAATCAAACCACAGCCCAGCTAAGATGCGGAAGAGTTAGACCGTGTTCTGTTAACAAAGCTTTGAGCAATGACCAACTTAATGGCAGGTCTAACTGTTAAACGAATGTGATTGTACAGCAAGAGGGCGATAATGTAACCAAATTGGTTTCCGGAGAGGTTGATAATATATTTTTAGTCTTACCTCCTCATCCCTTTTTTTATGTGTTTATAGTCTGAGAGGACGGTTGAGGAGTTGTACCTCTCGCCCCTTCTTTCATGTGTACAGCTTCTTAACAACCACACAAATATGCAGGGACACAAATAATTCCATCTAGTGAGGATTTATCTGGGTACCAGTGCAAAAGCTGTACATTCGGAACTTGCTACCCTGATGACATACCAAGTGTGGCACAGATGCTCATGCAGGGGGGTGAGGACATTATTTTACTTCCATATTGCAAAGGTGTTGAGGTGTTAGTTCGGAGGAAAGGCATGAAAAGCAAACATCTGATGTTTAGCATCAAATGCGACCATAGTGGATGGTGCAAGCACCAGCAGAAGAAGCAGTAGGTTCAATTGTATGTTTTCATTCACTGAATATATAGTCCTTTATTGAGATAGAGCAGGTCTGATCCCAACATGGCCACACTTACTGAGGGAGCTGAAGAACTGTAGATAGAAAGGGTCCGGTGAACTAGTCAAAGGTCTGGTGGACCCCGAATGACGACGAGCGTAAGTGCCAACCAGATGGAAGGTTGAATTGTTTGGCAACGGGGAGATGTTTGCTGGAACAAAACAATGTATTAATTTATTCAAAGGGCCATAATAGTAAGTCCAGCTGAAAGGACTGAGGGGATTCAGTTGAGAGAATTATCCTGCATTAATGCAACCTTTATGTGAGCTTCATAGCTTGTCCTGGTCATTGTAAAGTGCTCTTTGTTGATACTGTATCTGTTTACCTGCTAATAAAGATTCGTTTTGTTGGAAAACTCCAATCATATCCACAGTGTTATGAAAAAAATTTCGTTGGAAAAAGGTAAAACCTCCCTGTCGATCCAGTAAATACAATCATCTGGTTATATATGCAAATGATCATCTGGGCCGCCAGCATTCTGCTGGGTGCATTGGGACTGCGTGTTGAATGTAGTGAACCAAAAATGTAAGAGGTCGGGGAAATGTGACAGCAAAGACATGGGGAATAATATATTATAGATCTTAGAAAAATACATACTAGACCAAAAGGGCAAAAAACGAAGGATACAGTCAGGGCTAGTGTTTCATTTAATCTCTCTTTAGCAGTAATTTGAATGTTTTCTAGAGAAAAAAAAACCCTGTCTGATTTTCCTTGCGGAACCTCAAAACAAGTGTTTTTTGTACAATGGGAATCTCAGGAGAAAGCTGAACATGACAAATGTAACTGCTTCCCATAGAAAAAATAATAATAATAATAAAGAGAGCAATTTAATAAATGTTATCCCCATTACCTAAATGCCATAAACATTTGGCATTCCCCTCTTACAAGATGTTCTCGTGACAGAGGTGGAATAATATAGAAATGTTGCATTGGTGCTAAAACAGACGGCAAATCCATTAGCACTTTTTCTAATTCTGTAACGGTGAAGCAAGGAATTGGCATTTGTTCCATTATAGCAACAGCTGCTAGAAACTGATTTAACTCTAATTTTTCTGAATTCCTGTAACAGGAAATGGATGAAACTTTTAAATGTATTTTCTGAATTTTGTGCAGGCGTTTAAGCGAAAAAAACGCAATTTAGCTCTGTGTGTTTCTAAAATTTTAGAAAGGTAAGTAAAATGATGCTGACTGTTGGATCACAATGGTCTCTTGAGTACCTGCTGAAAAGTTTTGTAAAAGTTAACATTCTCTGCTGATCCTCTTTGCTCTATTTCAATAGAAAAGCTGACTCAGCAGGTGGAACCAACCACAGCCATACCTGGTTCAGTATAATGTACTCAGATGGAAGAGGTCCATCTCGGCTGTCTTTTCTCCAATGCCAGAGTGTGTGCGCAGAGTGATGACCCACACCATAGGAGGAGGGGAAAGCAGTGTGGAGTTTGATGGTGATTGGAGATCAAACCCGCCAGGTAGGAGTCCTCCATAACGATTTCATTTTGGCATTCCCTTCCCCTAGAAGCAGTAGTGTGCACGTTCAGCTTGTGCAGAATGGTGCTGGAACAGAGCCTTCCTTGGCAATGGATGTGCTTTTCAGGCACTGAGTAGAGGATGAGGTGCAACCCGGTTCTGATCAGTGCACCAAACACAAACATAGTGTGATCTGATTCAGCACAGCGCAACGGCAGCCCAAAACTACTGGCCATTAAGGAGCAGAACAAACTGAAGGGCCTAGAGTAAAGCCTGTTGAGGCCACTTACATGTTAAATTGGAACGACAGAGCAGCCCCGGTGTGACAGAGCTGTAGACTTGGTCATGTCTTCATAACCCTAGACAGTGAGGAAGACTCTCTTACTGGCAGCAAATTAAACACTTGCAACATGAAGGCTATCATGGAGGTGGGGGCTCTCTACCTACACCGTACATTGAAACCAACCACTAACAATGACTACCAGGTGAGAGGATTCAACATACATCACCTGATTATGAATTCTGGGCTTTGGAGGTACGGAGACTTGGGTCACAGCCCTCCACCACAACTTTCAACTTTCAACACAGAGAAGTAGATTTCGCTTTGCAGTGAGAGGATAGAATCCCAGCCGAACTGTCAACTACCATGGGTCATTATGGTCTAATTCTGGACTGAGACCCTGCAGCATCTGCATCTTTATTCTGCTGAATCAGCTCTCTGCTCAACTGGCTTGTGATAATACTGTATCAATATCTACCTACTCAACCTCTATACACTAATCCTTTATGAGTTCCGGAGTAGCATGCTACTCGACAAAAAAGGGCTTCAACACCTTATATGGGATAACACATTTTTTTCCCTCTGCTATCCATCCACTATCCTTCTCAATCCAAATAACTGACTAACATATCCACCACTCATATTACTTTCATAATTCACTATACTAATTCACCACTAATCCTTTATGGATTCTGGAATAGCTTGCTACTCTCTGAAACAGCGCTTCAACACCCAATCAGGGGTAGCAAGCACTATATAAATGCAAACATTTTTTCCCTCTTCTCTACTCCCACTATCCTCCCACTATCCTTCTCAATCCAAATAACTGACAAGCATATCCACCACTCAAATTACTTTCATATTTCACCATACTAATTCACCACTACTCCTTTATGGGTTCCAGAGTAGCATGCTACTCGCTGAAAAGGCATTTCAAAGCCTCGTCTGGGGTAGTAAGCACTATATAAATACAATTACAATACAATACAATACTCTTATTTGCGCACCTTACTACCTGGTCTCCACCCATATATTTCTCAAGACCCATCAGTCAAGTTCACTTCTCTGAAGCACTTTCTACCAAAATCCAACACTCCAAGCTCCATCAATGCAACATGCCTGAGGTAATGCTTGACACAACTATGAGGTACATTTTCTGTCATTGGTGCAAAGGTCGCCATATTTGATTCCACGATATCTGAGGTACCCAGCGAAATTAGATGGATGAGATCCGACTTTGCATCCTTACATGAATGCCTGAATATCACAGCAAGGATTACATGGAAGGGTGTCTTAATGCCATGAAGGTTTGGGATAGAGACATTAGTCACCTCAAAAGCAAAGTCATGGATCTAGAAGACCATTTATGGAGGGACAGCATCCACTTATATGACATCCTTGAATAAAGTGAGAAAAAAATATGATGCCCTTCCTATCTAACTAACTCTGTACCTCACTTACTAAACCTGTAATTCTTGGACCTGCTTGTATTCCAAAGGGTACATAGACTCCAATCATATCGACAACAAAGACCTAGAGGTCCATGCCATGTGCATGCTTGCATTCTAAGCTTTCAATATATAGTCAGCTCATCCCTATAAAAGATGATTATTCCAATGATAGCTACATTAAAAAGAAGTTGTTCCTGGTCTTACAGCCCAGGATGTAACAAGGGGATATCTACCTAGATCATGCCTTCATGATCATCACCGTGGATGGTAAGACCACTCTGTTTTTTGAACTGGCCAATCTGGCGGATTTCCTGGAAAATGACAACTTGCTGTCAATGGGCATGGTAGTCTCTCAAGGTGAGCTGAATGCAGAGGAAGCAAATACCTAAACCGAGTCTACTTGTCCTACCAGACTGGACTGTCTACCTGTCTTGGTAGACTGGATTCTTAGCCCTCCCAATAAAAAAAACGTCCCTGAGGAACTACAACCGTAAGAGGCTGAATAAGTTAGTAAAACTTTTGCAGGAGGCAGGGATGTCTCAATCTCCTTTGAAAGATCACAAACCCTACAACTTGTGCTTCATGATATCTTTTTTTTCTTCTTTCCAGGTTACCCCACCTTGCGAAATACTGCCTGCTACCTAATCTGACCATTCCCCTACACAACTGGAGCTTGAACTAGGTCATATAACACTCCCTCTGCAATTCTAGAAAATGCAGGTATACAAATAGAGACTTTTAGAAGAAAAACAGGCTTTTAAGTTGCATATTCACTGCCTTAAGCAGAAAACAAACATCCTGTCTCCTGACCACGGGTACAGGGGATGGGTGGCATGGCGGCGTGGAAAGGCCTACTTATGCACAACTCAACCATAGGAAAGACTAAAGCCTTCACTAAGAAAATTTGACTGAAGTGCAACATACAATCGCTGACATCAAGAGTTTAAAAAGAACTATACCGCTGCCCTCAGATGTAGACTAAATGCCTTAGGTGTGCTGAGGTATCAACCTCTAATCCAGCATATTCTTTTGTATGGTGGGAAGTACCATGTAGACACAGCAGAAATACCCACACCAAATGCAGTTATCATGTAATTTAATTGACAAAACTCAGGAATTCACTGAACAACAGAACTATTTTGAAGGCATGAGTGATATCCCATAAAGATACATCATTTCAAAGAATAAACAGTCATTAACATGAGAGTGCAAACAATACAGATACACTCTCTTACGTCCCTTTTGAAGCAATGCTGGAGACCCCTTGCTGACTTTCCAAAAATCAGTTCAGCAGAAGGACAAAAGTGTCCAATGATACAGTCTTTTATAGGTAATAAGTTTACAATTATTCTCATTCATCAAATGGGTAGACTTTGATGTGTACTTCCTCGTTGACACACGTCTTTTGTGTGAGTATTTCCCCATGTTAAGCAGATGTCCATCTTCTCCTTTTGTCCCTTGGACGCAGCTTAGTGTTGCTAACAGAAGCGTCTGTCTTTATTAGTGATGTGTATGTGCATAACATGTCATGTCAGGGTTCCCAGTTCCTCCAGAATATGGTCTTAACCTTGGTTGATTAAGTAGGAAATGGGGAACTCAGGGCAATATATCTACTCGTTTTGAAAATCCATGGTAGGAGTTATGCTAGCACTAGCTACACTTTTAAGATGCTCTGAGTACATGCAGTATGTCTTCACATTTGCACATGCACATCAACTAAGCTAATTTAACCTTTGTATGACAGCGAGATTCTTACACAGATCAAAGCCTTCATACTACACATGAGGCTGAAAAATGTGCCCTCAATAAATTCTGCACCTCACTGCTGAACAAACTTTAGTAACACTACGATGGAAGCACTATGAATGGGGGGAGGAGGTGGGCAGACTGCTTGCATGCCAATTGCACCAAAGGGAGGCACAACTAGCCACTCCACAATCCATTATGTTAGCGGGCACTTGTTGATACACACAACACAAATCACCAACGCTTTTGCCTCTTTAATTGACAAGCTTTACAAATCAAATGACATTGCCACATCATTTGAAGAGAACTTTATGATAGTCCTCCACCTACCTTCATTAACTAATGAAGGCAAATTTCTGCTGGATGGTGAGATAACTGTAAATGAGGTAGCTGAGGACATTTCGAACATAACATAATCAGGCAGTAGGGAGGAGGAGTAGAGGTCCATTCAGTTCCCCATTACAATAGTCGATTAATCAGAAAGGAGAATGGACACTTGTAGCTGCATAACCATTGGTTATAGTGGATCACCCTCATAAACACTGTGATGTTATTTGCGGTGGATATCTATTCTCCGCCCCACATTTAGCGTTATGGCATAGTCATCGGGTGTCCAATTACGTGCTACATGCCAGCCTTATCCAAGGCAACCTCTGGTCTGGGTAGCAGTGTCTAGAGATTAGAGGACACCCCCAGAGGGAAGGTGTGAAGAAAAAAGAAAGAAAAGATTTTTAGATCTAACTAAAAAACAATATCTCTCCAACTGGAAACTTTAATATAAAAGGAGATGTATTGTTGTTAAAATTAATTGGATATGGTGGTCAATCAAGTTACTAGATCACCCTATATCTCTTAGTAAACGGTCGACATGTTTCAGCTCTCTCTGGCCCAGCCGGGTCTATGGATCATTCGTCAGGACAAACAAGACAACAAGTGAGTACTTACACCATTTGTGTAGTTTTCAATAGAGTGTATGCATTTAGTCAACACTTGATTGAACGCGACTTTTAGTTCCTAAAGATAAAGAAACAAGAAAACAAACATCTACAATATTTTAAATGTTTGGCGATTTTATCATATAGCACTCAAAATTCTCTATATTCAGAGATTCAAACTGTCAGCGTCTAGCCACTCCTCGGATTCCGTGTGATGCCAAAAGGGGTCCACCTCCAGACTTCCCCAACTCTGGAATGAAGCACTAGAACTCACTAATACCTTTCCACTGGCTGTGTACTCCTGTAGTGAAACTCCTAATAGGTAGGGACTCCAGCTTCTACTACGGTTTCCTATAACAATAAACCACAAGGATTAACTTTCCATTCCGCTACAAGCACTTACTCACAAACTGAAAGTAGTTTAACATACATAGCGATATTCACTCATCCAGTCTCAACATAAACACTGCTCCCAGAAAAGGGCTTTCTTCCCATCCAGGAATGAGATTAGAACGAACCCCAAACAAAGGTGCTCCGTCAGTTCGGAGTAGAAGGCAAGTGAATATATAAAATAATAAACTCAGGGTCCATAGAATTGAGAGTAACTAACTCCAGAGGAGTAACAGTATTTAACTCAACAACGCTTCCTTCAGCGCTGTAGTGAAGATGGATCAGCTCCGATTCAAGCACACAGATAACAACCTACTTGCTCCAATTGAATTCAAAGGAAATGATAGGCTTAATGTAGGTGAAAGATAGTCTCCAAAAAGATAAGCGCTTCCACAACGCTAGGGAATATATACAGAACGCCAAATCCAAAGTCACTCCGACATGAGTCCTCCCTAGAGTTCCAGGCAGGCGATATGGCGTTGAATGGATAAGCGCTTCCTTCAGCGTGAACGATATCCACACAAGCTGATGCTTTCCAGCTTCGACGGTAATCGACACACCCCTCTTCCTGTCAGGGAGCTTCTGATCGAACCAAGACGCTTCCAACAGCGCCCGAAGGGAAAACACACTAGAGAAGGTGTGAGCACGGCGCTTCCTCAGCGCAACACGGAAGGCCGAAAAGGCACGCCTCACCGATCCGATTCGAGAATCGAGTAGAGAGAGCCTCCACGCAGCCAGCGTGAGACGCGAAGCACGGACATCAAACAGCAAACGGCAGATTACGCGCACCTCAGCCCATACCTGACTGGGCATTATAGATGGTGCTCCTCCCCCATCAGGCCTTCTGGGAGATGTAGTTCAGGGCGCATATCCTAGGCAATGTAGGCGCTTTGGTCACTGCAGGCTCCGGTCAGCGCCTGACAGTATTCCCTCCTCCCAAGCGCCTCCTAGATCCAGGCTTATCAGGACAACGAGCATGGAAAGCTCGCACCGCCCGAGGAGCATGGACATTAGATGAGAGTTCCCACGAATCGTCCTCCGACCCATAACCTCTCCAAGAGATGAGATACCAGAGCCGACCGCTCCTGAGCTTGGAATCCAGCACCTTACGAACTTCATACTCCAGTTGCCTATCCCGAACCACCGGCGACACAGCACATCTAGCCGCCCCTAAAGCCGGTTTCAACAGACTGCAATGAAATACCGGATGTATGCGCAAAGAAGCAGGCAGCTGAAGCTTGTATGCCACCGAGCCCACAGGGCGCACCACTGGATAAGGACCGATGAATCGGGGATGAAAAATGCTTCTGTAGCGGAAGCGGATGTTCCTGGTGGACAACCACACTCGATCCCCGGCCTTGTAGGTAGGACCCTCCTGACGTCTGCTATCAGCCCATGACTTATACAGACGTTTCGCGACTTCCAGGTTGTGACGTATCTTGACATGTACGGCCTGCAGGCGTTTGATCAGCATCGCCACAGTGGGTTGATCGGTAATGTCACAGGGAACCGAAAGAGGAAGCACCTTGGCATGGAAGCCATGATTGGCCCGGAAGGGGGAATCCTTGATTGAGCTGTGCCATGAATTGTTGTATGACAACTCTGCTAACCACAACATAGTGACCCATGATTCACCAGCATCTTTTGCATAACAGCGGAGGTAGGTCTTAAGTGTCTGGTTTAGTCTTTCCATCTGGCCATCAGTCTGCGGATGGAAACTCGTCGAGGTGGCCACCTCGATCCGGAGGGCCTTGCACCACATTTTCCAGAACCTGGCTATGAATTGCGGTCCACGATCCGAAACAATAACCCTGGGGAGTCCATGCAACTTCACCACCTGTGACAGCAAAAACTGGGTGGTTTGTCCGGCTGTGGGCAGGTTTCTGCAAGGGATGAAGTGTCCCATTTTAGTAAGACTGTCTACCACCACCATGATGGCTTCGCACCCTTGGTCTTTTGGCAGGCCTACCACAAAATCCAGACTTATCGTATGCCATGGTTGCGCAGGTGTAGGCATGGGAACCAGTTTGCCCTTAGCTCTACAATGTTCACCTTTGGCCCGAGCACAAACTTCACACTGTTTAATCCACAGGCTTACATCGTCCTTCATGTTCTCCCACCAAAACTGTCTCTGCATGAGCTGTAATGTCTTTTTCACACCTGAATGTCCCGCTATTACTGAGTCGTGGCACCAGTTAAAAGCTTTCAATCTGATGTCAATGGAGGGAAGGTACAACTTGTTGCCAAAGAAGGGCAAACCATGTTTGAGAGTTCTTGACGTACTGTCTTTGGCCCACAGCTTCCACTCTTCCTGGTTTCTCTGTTTTTTTATCTCGTCTAAGAGGTTTTACGTAGTGAGGGAACACATCACCTTCTCGGGTGAAATGATGGCTTCAGGAGGGGTGGTTCGTTTTTCTAGTACATCCTCTTGTCTGGATAGAGCATCTGTTTTTCGGTTGTCTGACCCTGGCCTGAATGTTATTACGAAGTCGAACTCTGCGAAGAAGAGCATCCATCGCATTTGACGTTGTGTGAGATGTCTGGCGGTTTTCATATATTGCAGATTTCGGTGGTCGGTGTAGACAGTGACAGGATGTTTGGCCCCCCCATAAGTATTGCCGCCATTCCTCAAAGGCTTTCTTGATGGCCAACAACTCCTTTTCAGCCACCGTATAGTTCAGTTCAGCTGGGCTCAACTTTTTGGACAGAAAAGCTACTGGATGCAGTTGTCCCGATAAGCGATCTCGCTGGGAGAGCACTGCCCCGATAGCAATGTCGGATGCGTCTGCTTCCACCACGAAAGGCACCTCAATCTGCGGATGTTGGAGTATGGGGGCCGATGTGAACGCCTTTTTGAGGTAATCAAAAGCGCTCTTTGCTTCTTGAGTCCAGCAGAAAGGACGCCCTTTTCTTAGCAGACGTGTTAAGGGGGAAACCAGCTGCGAGAAGTGGGCAATGAACCTCCTATAATAATTTGAAAACCCAAGGAAGCACTGCACATCTCTTACATTCTTTGGGGTAGGCCATTCTTGCACCGCCAAAACCTTCCGTTCAGCCATACACAACCCAGAGGGGCTAAAAATCACACCCAAAAACTCCACCTGTTGCACATGGAATTCACATTTGTTCAACTTGCAGAACAATCCATTCTCTTGCAATTTCCGTAAAACCTGCGTTACATGTCTACCATGACTTTCTGTGTCTTGAGAGTATATCAAAATATCGTCAATGTAGACGACTACGAACTTGTCAACATAACTCTTTAACACATCGTTCAGGAAGAACTGAAAAGCCGCTGGGGCGTTACAAGGCCCGAACGGCATCACTAGATATTCAAACAGGCCGTAGCGGGTCTTAAAAGCCGTCTTCCACTCATCACCTTCTTGTATCCGGACCAGGTGATAAGCCCCTCTCAAGTCTAGTCGGGTGTAAATGACTGCTTCTCGGACCTGGTCTAACAAAACTGGGATGAGTGGAAGAGGGTAGCGATTCCGTACAGTGTTCTCATTCAAAACCCGGTAATCCAGGCATGTTCGCAATTCGCCATTTGCTTTTTTAATAAAAAACAGAGGCGAGGCGGCAGGTGAGCGGGAAGGCTGAATAAACCCTATGTCAACATAATGGTCCAGGTACTCCCGCAGGTGTTGTGTCTCAGGGTCTGATAGCGCATACACCCTACAAGAAGGCAGTACAGCCCCGGGTATCAGATCTATTTGACAATCATACTCTCTGTGAGGAGGTAATATCTCTGCCTTTGTTTCACTAAACACCTCTCGGAACTCAGCATATGCTGGGGGGAGTACTGTTTCCTTTACAGCAGCTGTGGCAGCCTGATAGACTTGTGTGAGGGCCAGCACATGATTACCTAACGGTTGGACACAGGATAATAGGCACTGTTCCAACTCAAAACGTAATGACTTCTGAGCTCTGAGTCCAATCGATTTTGGGGTTATGCTTCCATAACCAGGGCATTCCCAATATCACCTCGTATTGAGGTGCTTCGATGATGTTTAAGGTTATTTTTTCTATATGCATGTTCTCTTCCCCTTTTCTGACCAGTTCTAGCTCTTCTGTTACCTCCGTAATGGGCCCTGACTTCAGCGGCTTCCCATCCACGGCTAAAACCCTTTCAGCAGTGCTCCTAGGTACACGAAGCAACTCCAGGCACTGTACTAGTCCACTATCAATAAAGTTCCCGGTAGCTCCTGAATCTACCATTGCGTCTATGTTATGAGAGCTCTTGCTATCATTGAGACACATCTGCAGAACAATGTGAGACACAGAAGGAATGACCTCAAACCCTGCCAAAGACGGGACTCTCAACGCGGTTGATGGTTCTGTTTCCTTATCCGACAGAGCTTCTGAACTGGACGGTCTCTGAGGAGACATGGTAGTGACTGCCACTTTCTTGTTACTATAATATGTACCTGGCTTTTTCGGTTTCGTGGGGCAGTCTCTCACGAAATGGCCTTTCTTGCCACAATACATGCATAACCTCAAAGTTCTGCGGTTCTCTCTCTCGGCTCTGGTTAAAGGGGCTCTAACTGCTCCGATTTCCATAGGTTCAGATTTCTGGTCAGTGGAAGAGGAAGCAGGTCTAAGACCCTTCTCTGTCTTCTCCACCTGACCGTACACCCTTTCACCTCTCCTTTCCGCTAGTCTATGGTCTAGACGCAATGTCAGATTCATCAGTTCCGTGTATGTTCTAGGCTGGGGGTCTATTTGAGCGAGAACGTCTTTCATGTCGTCTCTAAGCCCCTGATAATATAACGACATCGGTTTCTCCTCTGGCCACGCAGTTTCTGCTATCAACCTATTGAATTTAGTCAAATACGTGACCAAGTCCTGTTTCCCTTGCTTTAATTCTAGCAATTCCCTGTCAGCTGACATCGTGGTAGCACGCCTATCGAACACTCTTTCCAGCTCTCGGCGAAAAGAGTCCCAATCAGACAGGAGTGGATCCTCGTATTTAACCAAGGGTACCACCCAATTGGCGGCATCCCCGGTCATATACGAGATAGCAAACGCAACGCGGGAATGGTTATTTGGGAAGGAAGCAGGTTTACACAAAAACTGCAAGAGAATTTGTATGAGAAACGTCTGAATCTTGGCTGGATCTCCTGTAAATCTTTCGGGACTAGCCAATGGGATAGGCGGGGGGACATTCACCTGTATCTGCGATGAACCTTGAGTGGCATCAAAAGGGTTTCTTGCCTGTCTATCGACTTTCTCTCTAAGAGCGGCGGTTTCCGCTTTGGAGGCCGCCAACTCCTGCTGTACAAGCACACGCGCTTGCAGAACGTCATCTAAAGAAGCCATGATTTGTGCATCACAAGAAACCAAAGGAGCGAGTATTTCTTGGGCGCGTAATTCTGTCAGCGTCTAACCACTCCTCGGATTCCGTGTGATGCCAAAAGGGGTCCACCTCCAGACTTCCCCAACTCTGGAATGAAGCAACTCAGAGTAGTGAGGTAGTCAGGCGAGGGAAAATGTGAGTAAGGCCAGGACCAGTGGGAAGCGGGAGACCTGCAACAAAAAAATACAGCTTTAATACAAATCCTAGCAATACTTACTACTCTCATATAATTCTCACTAGAACTCACTAATACCTTTCCACTGGCTGTGTACTCCTGTAGTGAAACTCCCAATAGGTAGGGACTCCAGCTTCTACTTAAGGTTTCCTATAACAATAAACCACAAGGATTAACTTTCCATTCCGCTACAAGCACTTACTCACAAACTGAAAGTAGTTTAACATACATACCGATATTCACTCATCCAGTCTCAACATAAACACTGCTCCCAGAAAAGGGCTTTCTTCCCATCCAGGAATGAGATTAGAACGAACCCCAAACAAAGGTGCTCCGTCAGTTCGGAGTAGAAGGCAAGTGAATATATAAAATAATAAACTCAGGGTCCATAGAATTGAGAGTAACTAACTCCACAGGAGTAACAGTATTTAATTCAACAACGCTTCCTTCGGCGCTGTAGTGAAGATGGATCAGCTCCGATTCAAGCACACAGTTAACAACCTACTTGCTCCAATTGAATTCAAAGGAAATGATAGGCTTACTGTAGGTGAAAGATAGTCTCCAAAAAGATAAGCGCTTCCACAACGCTAGGGAATATATACAGAATGCCAAATCGAAAGTCACTCCGACATGAGTCCTCCCTAGAGTTCCAGGCAGGCGATATGGCATTGAATGGATAAGCGCTTCCTTCAGCGCGAACGATATCCACACAAGCTGATGCTTTCCAGCTTCGACGGTATTCGACACACCCCTCTTCCTGTCAGGGAGCTTCTGATCGAACCAAGACGCTTCCAACAGCGCCCGAAGGGAAAACACACTAGAGAAGTCGTGAGCACGGCGCTTCCTCAACGCAACACGGAAGGTCCGAAAAGGCACGCCTCACCGATCCGATTCGAGAATCGAGTAGAGAGAGCCTCCACGCAGCCAGCGTGAGACTCGAAGCACGGACATCAAACAGCAAACGGCAGATTACGCGCACCTCAGCCCATACCTGACTGGGCATTATAGACGGTGCTCCTCCCCCATCAGGCCTTCTGGGAGATGTAGTTCAGGGCGCATATCCTAGGCAATGTTGGCGCTTTGGTCACTGCAGGCTCCGGTCAGCGCCTGACACAAAACAGTAAACATGCACCATATTATGGGCACTTAGGACAGGGAGAGGAAAGGAATCAATGGGGGCACAACAGGTCTCAGCTGGGAACAAAGGAAGCTATATCTAGTACTGACTTTGAATATTAATCGTCAAACTTCTATTTGAAGACATAAAGACTGGTTTATACTTTTTTGTGACTCTCAAATTGGAAGGGACGAAACAAACATATGGCACATTGTGTGCAGACTGAGAATTGGTATTGAAAAAAATCAGTGTCCACACCTAGCTATATCTAGACTGTGCCGATTTAACATCTCATAGTAGGTTAAAGCAACCTCACGCTGATAGCTAAACTGGTAATATCTCTGGCAACATTTAATGTATTAGAATGTTTGTACTGGGAAGAGTGTGAGATGACAAATGTTGATCTGATCTCTCGGCGAGTACATTAGCATTCTATGCAGTCTTGGTACACAAATCTGTAACGATTTACATTCATCTGTCCAAAAGAAATGCAGTGTCGGTATATCGTCATTTAAACACAATTATGTATTTACGGGCATGTACTTCGTACTGTTATAGTATTGCCAAATTGTTCTATCAATTGTGGGGCTAAGTCTGGCGTATGTATTTTTAAATTAGAAATGTTACCTAAGTATCGATGGACGCTATCTTCCTCAGGGTGCGTGGGTATGTAGTAAACCCGAGCTGCAATGGGTAACAAATATCATAACTAACGTATTCAGGTAACTTACTTAAGGATGTGTTGAAGAAGGTCTCGCAACGCCGCCATTCTTACCCGCGTGTTGCAATGATCTCTGCGTCTTGTGCTGGCTCTGCCCCTGGGTAGACGGGGGCCGCTCCTACTTCCTCTTTTGTAGACGCATGGATATAGAAGTAGGACTAGGGTCCTGCTATTAATTTAAAGGCCTAAAACTTTACGGGGTGTCATGTGAGTTACATTCAATAGTCATCATTACGCCAGGCGAATATGTTAACGTAATGCCTCAATGGCGGGTCGATACCTCAAAAGGCAGTAGTAAATAATGGAAGTCACGATTAGTGAATAATTTTGAGTGTTATAATTTATATATATGGTAATCTCACATAACCAAATGTTAATTATCGCGAGCATCATGATGATCATAGATCGCAATTAAGTCTAAGTCTTGAATTCAAAGGGATAATAAAAAAAAAATATTAGAAAAAATGTCTGTGTTACTGTGTCAGGGTGGTATCTTGAACAGTATTATTTTATGAGAATTGATGCCACGGTATATTGTCATTTAAACCTGTGAGATGAGTTTGGAGACGGTTCACCCACCTTTGTTCCTTCTAAAAAAGTGTCTTTTCTGCATTCTGAGTTTTGTTTGTCAACATCTCCAGAACTGTACATCTCAGTTCTTCACAAGTGTGACCTACCTCTACGAAATGGTTGCACAATTTGGTGGTGTTTTTCTTTAATCTGATATTGCTCTTGTGCTCTCCTATTCTTACCTTTACTTTTCTACAAGTCATACCGACATACTTTTTTTGGCATGGACAGCTCAACAGGTATATCACATGGGTAGAGTTACAGTTGGTGTGCTGTCTTTGGGTCCACAATAGGGTTTCCGTGAGTTGTAGTGTCTTGGTTGTGTTGGTAAGTTTACACACTAGACAGGTTCCACAGGGATAGTGTCCTGTGATGGGCATCATATTCATGTCTCTATTCGCTGTCATTGTGGTCCTCCTAACTGGACGCGTATGCACCAAAGTGTCTTTAAGGTTCTTTGTGCGTTTATTAGCGAACCTTGGTTTAGGCCAGTTATATTTCCCAGGTGTGATAATTCCCCAGTTTTTTTTGACAAATTTCTGAACCTCATAGGTTGCTGGGCAGTAAGTCGTTACACATGTAACTAGATCTTGAACAGGTTCTTTGACGTAACTTTGGAGAAGACACTCTCTAGGTTGATATCTGGCTCGTTTGCGACATTTGGAAATGGTGGAGGCTGTATATTCTCTCGCTATCAGCTTTTGACTTAGTTCTCGTGCTTGTTATTTGTAGTCACTGTCTCTACTACAATTGCGTTTTAACCTTAGAAATTGACTGTAAGGGAGATTTTCCCGCAAAGGTTTAGGATGGTAGCTTTTGTAGGACAGGAGGCTGTTCTTAGCAGTTGGTTTAATAAACGTTTTAGTTTCCAATTTCCCATGTTCTGTAAAGATGGTAAGATCTAGGAAATCTATCCGCTGGTTGCTTGAGATGAAGGTGAATTTCAACCATCTGTCTCTCCCGTTGAGCCACTCTATGAATAAGTTCAGATCTTTATCAGCCTGCCAGATCATGATGATGTCATCGATGTAACGTTTCCAGTATAAAATACTGGAAACGTGCGGATTACTGTTATTGAGTACAAACTGGCTCTCAAATTGGCTCACATAGAGTCCAGCTACTGAGGGAGCGAAGGCACTGCCCATGGATGTCCCATGGCACTGCAGAAAGAGATCTCCATTATATTCGAAAAAGTTCTCCTTTAAGGCCAGCCGACAACATTCCAATACAAAGTGTCTTGGGGTATTGTGTGTCCAGTTTTCCATGAATAGAAGATCCTCTAGCATCTGTAGTGTGTTCTCTTGAGGGAGACTAGTGTACAACGATTCGACATCTTTCTACTCACTCCCAAAGACTCATAAAAACAAATCTCCACCTCCAGGACGCCCGACAGTCTCGGGTATTGGTTCTATACTTGAGCCTCTTTCAAAGTTTGCTGATGAGTACTTAAAGCCCCTTGTCCAAAAGACCCCTACGTATCTCAAAGACGCACGTGATCTCCTAGTCCAGATCGCAGGAAGAGATTTTGCCCCAGAAACTATGTTACTTGTGGGTCTAGATGTTGAATCGTTGTACACTAGTCTCCCTCAAGAGGACACACTACAGATGCTAGAGGATCTTCTATTCATGGAAAACTGGACACACAATACCCCAAGACACTTTGTATTGTAATGTAGTCGGCTAGCCTCAAAGGAGAACATTTTCGAATATAATGGAGATCTCTTTCTGCAGTGCCATGGGACATCCATGGGCAGTGCCTTCGCTTCCTCAGTAGCTAGACTCTATGTGAGCCAATTTGAGAGCCAGTTTGTACTCAATAACAGTAATCCGCACGTTTCCAGTATTTTATACTGGAAACGTTACATAGATGACATCATCATGATCTGGCAGGCTGATAAAGATCTGAACGTATTCATAGAGTGGCTCAACGGGAGAGACAGATGGTTGAAATTCACCTTCATCTCAAGCAACCAGCGGATAGATTTCCTAGATCTTACCATCTTTACTGAACATGGGAAATTGGAAACTAAAACGTTTACTAAACCAACGGCTAAGAACAGCCTCCTGTCCTACAAAAGCTACCATCCTAAACCTTTGCGGGAAAATCTCCCTTACAGTCAATTTCTAAGGTTAAAACGCAATTGTAGTAGAGACAGTGACTACAAACAACAAGCACGAGAACTAAGTCAAAAGCTGATAGCGAGAGAATATACAGCCTCCACCATTTCCAAATGTCGCAAACGAGCCAGATATCAACCTAGAGAGTGTCTTCTCCAAAGTTACGTCAAAGAACCTGTTCAAGATCTAGTTACATGTGTAACGACTTACTGCCCAGCAACCTATGAGGTTCAGAAATTAGTAAAAAAAAAACTGGGGAATTATCACATCCGGGAAATATAACTGGCCTAAACCAAGGTTCGCTAATAAACGCACAAAGAACCTTAAAGACACTTTGGTGCATACGCGTCCAGTTAAGAGGACCACAATGACAGCGAATAGAGACATGAATATAATGCCCATCACATGACACTATCCCTGTGGAACCTGTGTAGTGTGTAAACTTACCAACACAACCAAGACACTACAACTCACGGAAACCCTATTGTGGACCCAAAGACAGCACACCAACTGTAACTCTACCCATGTGATATACCTGGTGAGCTGTCCATGCCAAAAAAAGTATGTTGGTACGACTTGTAGAAAAGTAAAGGTAAGAATAGGAGAGCACAAGAGCAATATCAGATTAAAGAAAAACACCACCAAATTGTGCAACCATTTCGTAGAGGTAGGTCACACTTGTGAAGAACTGAGATCGACAGTTCTGGAGATGTTGACAAACAAAACTCTGAATGCAGAAAGGACACTCTTTGAGAAGGAACAAAGGTGGGTGAACCGTCTCCAAACTCATCTCACAGGTTTAAATGACAATATACCGTGGCATCAATTCTCATAAAATAATACTGTTCAAGATACCACCCCAACACAGTAACACAGACATTTTTTCTAATATTTTTTTTTTATTATCCTTTTGAATTCAAGACTTAGACTTAATTGCGATCTATGATCACCATGATGCTCTCGATAATTAACATTTGGTTATGTGAGATTACCATATATATAAATGATAACACTCAAAGTTATTCACTAATCGTGACTTCCATTATTTACTACTGCCTATTGAGGTATCGACCCGCCATTGAGGCATTACGTTAACATATTCGCCTGGCGTAATGATGATTATTGAATGTAACTCACATGACACCCCGTAAAGTTTTAGGCCTTTGAATTAATAGCATGACCCTAGTCCTACTTCTATATCCATGCGCCTACAAAAGAGGAAGTAGGAGCGGCCCCCGTCTACCCAGGGGCAGAGCCAGCACAAGACGCAGAGATCATTGCAACACGCGGGTAAGAATGGCGGCGTTGCGAGACCTTCTTCAACACATCCTTAAGTAAGTTACCTGAATTCGTTAGTTATGATATTGTTACCCATTGCAGCTCGGGTTTACTACATACCCACGCACCCTGAGGAAGATAGCGTCCATCGATACTAAGGTAACATTTCTAATTTAAAAATACATACGCCAGACTTAGCCCCACAATTCATAGAACAATTTGGCAATACTATAACAGTACGAAGTACATGCCCGTAAATACATAATTGTGTTTAAATGACGATATACCGACACTGCATTTCTATTTGAACAGATGAGTGTAAATCGTTACAGATTTGTGTACCAAGACTTCGTAGAATGCTAATGTACTCGCCGAGAGATCAGATCAACATTTGTCATCTCACACTCTTCCCAGTACAAACATTCTAATACATTAAATGTTGCCAGAGATATTACCAGCTTAGTTATCAGCGTGAGGTTGCTTTAACCTACTATGAGATGTTAAATCGGCACAGTCTAGATATAGCTAGGTGTGGACACTGATTATTTTCAATACCAATTCTCAGTCTGCACACAATGTGACATATGTTTGTTTCGTCCCTTCCAATTTGAGAGTCACGAAAAAGTATAAACCAGTCTTTATGTCTTCAAATAGAAGTTTGACGATTAATATTCAAAGTCAGTTACTAGATATAGCTTCCTTTGTTCCCAGTTGAGACCAGTTGTGCCCCCATTGATTCCTTTCCTCTCCCCGTCCTAAGTGCCCATAATATGGTGCATGTTTACTGTTAGAATCTCTGAATATAGAGAATTTTGAGTGCTATATGATAAAATCGCCAAACATTTAAAATATTGTAGATGTTTGTTTTCTTGTTTCTTTATCTTTAGGAATTAAAAGTCACGTTCAATCAAGTGTTGACTAAATGCATACACTCTATTGAAAACTACACAAATGGTGTAAGTACTCACTTGTTGTCTTGTTTGTCCTGACGAATGCTCCATAGACCCGGCTGGGCCAGAGAGAGCTGAAACATGTCGACCGTTTACTAAGAGATATAGGGTGATCTAGTAACTTGATTGACCACCATATCCAATTAATTAAACAACAATACATCTCCTTTTATATTAAAGTTTCCAGTTGGAGAGATATTGTTTTTTAGTTAGATCTAAAAATCTTTTCTTTCTTTTTTCTTCACACCTTCCCTCTGGGGGTGTCCTCTAATCTCTAGACACTGCTACCCAGACCAGAGGTTGCCTTGGATAAGGCTGGCATATAGCACGTAATTGGACACCCGATGACTATGCCATAACGCTGAATGTGGGGCGGAGAATAGATATACACCGCAAATAACATCACAGTGTTTATGAGGGTGATCCACTATAACCAATGGTTATGCAGCTACAAGTGTCCATTCTCCTTTCTGATTAATCGACATTTCGAACATATCAACATGTCGACCCCCTATCGAAGATGAGTTCCCTGTGAATTTTATAAATATTGCAAAACCTAACTGGCTTCCATGTTGTACAATGCATCTAAACAGGCAGAATCGACTGGGTTATTAGGATCCATAACCAAAACTGCTGTTCTATCCCTTATACCCAAAGAAGAGAATGATTCATTAAAATGAAGAAGCTATAGACCCATATCCCTAAATGTCAGGGTGAAAAGCTTCCAGACTTCATTAAGTTATGCCCTCTCTAGTACTCCACTCTTAAGAGGGATTACACTGATAATCACCTTCACACTTTTTGCACCATAAATGTGATCCACCATTTGGTCTGCCTCCAGTGGTGTTAAGAAATGTTTCTGTTTGTTATTTTTGCACAGTTCTGTTCATTTTGCTGTGTCATGGCTGAATCATGACCTACGAATCCTTTGGGAAAAACTCTATAACAGTAAAATATTTTAACGTGATACATGTGTTTTAAATGTTTGCAAAAGTTCCACAATCCAACTCCTTTATTAACCAACTAGGATGCTATTTTACGGGCCGGGGAGGACCTGGCCTGGCAATAGGGCTGGACTGTTCCCATGAGGCACAGGGTCAAGACTGATTTGCATATGGCTGGGTCCAAACTGGGGTGGCGAAGTGAGCTAAAGAATGATGATGGATTCAACCCAGATTTGTGACTGGTGGTGAGTTTTTGAAAAGTTTCAGTGCTCCGTCTGTCATCTCCTTGTGTTTGTTTTGTTCGCCCTAAGTTGGTAGGGTATGCCCAGACATGGGGCCCTTGCTCAATTTGCCACTGAATTCAAGCTAGCCTGGCTGATAAGGGATTTTACTGCGAAACTGGTTCCAGGATGCTTGTTTGCGGTCCAGGTAGGGCCTGGCCTAGCAGTTCAGGATGGACTGTTCCCATGAGGCACAGGGTCAAGGCTGATTGGCATATGGCTAGGTCCAAACTGGGGTGGCAAAGTGAGCTAAAGAATGATGATGGATTCAACCCAGATCTGTGACTGGGGGTGAGTGTCTGAAGAGTTTCAGCACTCCTCAATCATCACCTTGTATTAACTAACTACATATAACATAATACGGGCGACTGGCTGAGAATTATCTCCTTGTGTTAACCAACTAAATATAACTTAATATAGGCGACAGGCTGAGAGAAAGTATTAGTAAAAACAAGACGGTGAGTTTCCCAAAAGTGACCGTGGTTGCTTCATTTCAGAGGAATGACGGTTCTACTTCCAGATACACCTGTGCACAGAGTGTTTAGGAGACCGGTGTCAGTGCCTAGAGTTTAGTGGAGCCAGGGCAGTTTTGTCACGGTTTCCTATCAGTCTGCTCAATATGCATGTGTTTCAAATACACAATATTCACAGAGTTGTGTGCTCTAATATTCCATTGGTAGTTGTCTTCTATACAATTTGTCTGCACTTGCCTGCATTTATTTCAAGGGTTAGCATCTTTTTTGCAAAGACTTGGACAGAACGTTTGCTCTGCAACTCATTCAAATCTCTATTTGCAATGGATTTCCTAAAACAGCCAAAAAGATTAAATGCGTGCCCATTATGGACGTCTCTTATGTCTTAATCATCATAGCTGTTAACATTTGGCAGAAAGTCTAAATTTGTACTTAAGGGAGGCAAATAGATTCACGGAAGTGCTCGAATTATTACAGTGCCTGCTGATAGGTACCTGGTTATAATTAAAAAAATATTCAACTATAACTTGTAGGCAATTGCCGGGCATTAAATTCTGATATTAGAAAAAGCACAAGGCACAACACTGACTGCCTATTAAGATCATTCAAATAGATGCTTTCAACATTTCCAACATAAAGATGATACTGTATGCAAGAAAACAGTATTCACTGCGGGTTCATGTATTAGACATGAATAGTAGTTTTTGTTACAGCCTTTCATTATAGTTATAAATGATCGTTCCAGGGATTCCTCATTCGGCAGTCGCATTATTTCTTTATATTTTATTAAGAATTTTGTAATGTGCTACGTGTAACTTTGATGGAGCACTGTAAATGGGAGATTGCCTCCAGTCAGGTAGGATGGTGCCCTTAGCTGATGGTGTGCAATCACAGCCGCAGATGGTGGGGCGGTCCGCTTACAAAGCAAGTCTGAGTAATTCAGGGGCATATGTACAAGCCCCTATCGCCACCACAACGTCACTTTTACAGACGTTGTGGTGGCGATAAGGGCTTAGCCTTATTTACATGGCAGCTTTAAGCTACTTAACGTGGCTTAACGCTGCCTTGTAAATAAGGTCCCTTTCACGCTATGCTTTGTGTGAAAGGGTCTAGCAGTGGGTGCTGCGGTGGGCATTCTACCGCAACATCCATTGATTTTGACGCTACCCCCTATGAATGAGGGTGGCGCACATAGGAGGCAGTGCCAAAATAAAGACCAGGGAAGACCTGATCTTAAGTTTGCGAAACGATGAGAAATGCATTATTTCTCCTCGTTTTTGCTTTTTCCATGTGTGCTGCCTTGTGCAGCACACATGGAAGAAGCAAAATGCAATGGATTGTTTATGTACAGGAAGGTCCGCCTTCCTGTACATAAACAATCTTTAAAAAAAATGCCATTATGTTACTTTCATGTGTGCTGCTTAATGAAAAATGACAAAATGGCATTTCAGGATTCTTTATGTGCAGGAAGGGACACCTTCCTACACATAAACAATCCTCGCCTGCACGCAGGCACCCTTGAACTATGGTGCAAGCGTGCCTGCATTGGCGCTACACTGTGTAGTTGTAATGCCATGCATTGTAATGGCATGTGTTGTAATGGCATGCGTTGTAGTGAAATGCATTGTAATGGCATGTGTTGTAATGGCATGCGTTGTAGTGAAATGCATTGTAATTGCGTGCAATGTAAAGGCAGGTGCGTGGTAACAGCTGTGTTGTAAAGGTAGGTCATTGTAATGACTGCGCTGTAATGGATGTTTCTCTTTTGGGTCGAGTTTGAAGATGGGGCAGAGAAGCTTGAATCTCATCTTGGTTTGATAGGTAGCTATTGGAGAGCTTTCAGTGTGGGATTGAAGTATTCTCCCTTGCAAAGATTAAGACACATTCTGGTCTCCTGGTTTTGTAGTCTTTGCACTTTGAAAATTAGTGTTTTGGGAATGCCAGTGAAAATAATGTTACAGTATTCCAGTGTGGAGACACAGGCTTTAATTATTTCCATAGTCAGTTTGAAGTAAAGAGAGCTCTTTGTGGACTAGCGCTAGCTGCAGGTTGATCCCTCGAATTACTGCATGTGCTTGTGAAATGAATGACAGTTACGGGCTGAAAAGTATTCCTGAGTTTGTAATTTGAGGAATGGTGAACGAGTTGTCAGATTGTTGAGTGCTAGAGGCAGTCCAGGTTAGTGATATGAGCTTACTTTCTTTTGTTACACTGATCTCTGTCTTCATTCCCTTAATACAGACGTAGATCTCTCTCACCCAATGTAGGACATGGTTCAGGCCAAGATGATGTTGGAAGATTTTTTGAGAGTTTTTATCAGCCAATAAACGTCTTTGGGTCTCATCTGTATAGATTTGAAATTTTATTGATATTGCTTCAGTTAATTTATCAAGGGTCATGCCTAGATGTTGAAAAACTCAGCTGTACTGATCCTGATTTTGTTTTTACTGTAGTTGGAGAGAAACCTTTGAATCGGTTTAGGGCAGTGCCTTTAGATCCTGGCTTTTATTGGGAGTCTGTGGAGAGCTTTCACTGCAACACTGGGGTGATCCCACTTTCGCAAGGTAAGGTACAAACTGGCAGCCTGTTTTATAGATCAGTAGGGTTAAGGATTAGGTGAGTGAGTGAGTGAGTGAGTGAGTGAGTGAGTGAGTGAGTGAGTGAGTGGGTGAGTGAGTGAGTGAGTGAGTGAGTGTGCGTTGGTAGATAAATAGGGCCTCTTTCCCAAAGAAAGTTTCAAACGGAGACATATGCGAGTTTGTCTCTGCTTGATTGTGACTCACAAATGTCTGGCCTATTCACAATCGATTTTTAATCTAGAAGAATAATGTCAGATCCATGTACTGGGTACTGGGTTCCACAGGCAGACAGGTGTATTGTCCTCTCCACCATGCAAATAAATAAGTCACACACGGAGCTCTGTAACAGACGTCTTTATTCCTCAGCATATATTCACACACAGCACACTCATTATGTCACAGCCGTTAATACCCACACCTTAACACCTCTCAGCAAGTTAAGAAACTCCACTGTTGAGTCTGCCCAGAACTGCAAGGGTCCTAGCACACAGTCTCATGACAGTACAACAGGGGCCACTGTAATCCAACCATGAGGTTGGGTTAATTTACCACTGGAGCCTTGGGGTCCTTAGCAGATAGCGCATAGCATTCAAAGCAATGTTTTTATACAGGAAGAGGAACTGGGCAGGGAAGAGGCTAAACACTCTCACTCCAATCTTCATTTGAAGAATTAGGAGCTTTCTCTGAGGTGTTGGTAGTTAAGCTCAATATGACAAACTCAGGAGCCATTGCGATTAACATGCCAGACAGCAACAAAGACTATCTCCGAAAAAATTCACTCTTTACTTGGAATGACAATACCATTGAATGCATAGGAATAAAGTTGGGGTCCACAATAAAGACTATACAGGATTCTCACTAATACTGAAAGAAATGTAGCAAGATTTGCAAAGCTTGCAAACTATTCCTCATCCGGACATAGTCTCATAACTTCAATTAAAACGACCATATTGCCAAGACTGCTATGCATGATTTAGGCTGTCCTGATACAAGTGAACCCACAAACACTAAATCATATGCCTCACAAGCCCAAAAGGGAGAAGTAGGGCAGTGGCCGAGGCGAGGACCCAAGATGGTGCACCTCGCTTAGGCTTGCAGACTAGGGCCTACAAGGCCACTCCACATCATGCATAGCCCGTGCTACTGACATAGGGAGCTGCGGCAATTACGTTCAGAGGTGCAGAGGACACTCGGAGCCACTAGGGGTCCTGCCTACAGGTGAAGATTGCCTTCATATCACAGCATGCCAGCCCACAGTGTCCATGGGAGGTCCGACTGCAGGACGGCATGAGTCACTGCAGGGGCGCACTGCAGTGTCACTGCAGTGGCGCAGATGCTTTTCACGTCGTAATTAGTGCGGAAAATCAAGATATACTCCACCAGTTGCTTCAATGTGAATGAAGTTCTTTAAAGATGGTTAGACCCTAAGAACTTTGCTTTCCCCCACTCCTCCAAAAGCTAGAAGACCCATTACACCAGATGAGGTGAGGGCAGCTATACTACAACCAATAAGGCCCCGGTCCCTGATGCGTTCTCAGTGTCCTTTTATAAGCATATTGCAAATTACTTGTGAACCCATTGTCTAGGGTCTATAACACATTCTTGCAGACTAAATGTGTGACACCAATCATGCTTAAGTTAACAGTTACCCCATTGTTGAAACCAGGTAAGGACCCCACCCTCAACTTGTCCTATTGGTCCCATTGCACTACTCAATGTTGAAGTATACATGTTCACCTTTATATATGTATTTTGACTTCATGAGGTTTGGCCGTTGCTAATATCTAGCTGCCTGTTGGGATTCATAAGGAGCCCAGAGGCTAGGGATAATGTCAGACTGGCAGTCAATGTTATAGACATGGCAGAGCCCAACCGTACCACAACTATCCATCTCTCGCTTGATGTGAAGAAAACTTTTGATCGGGTAGACTGGCAGTTCCTTGGGGCTGGCCTATCGAAGACCGGACTGGGCCCTAATGTGATGACTTATCTGTTAGCTAACTACTAAGCCCGAATTCTTGCCTCAAGGCACATGACGTCCCCTCTCACTGAATCCCATTACATTGGTGCACCAGGCAAGGTTGCCCCATGTCACCGCTTATTTTTGCGTGCACCATGGAGCCCATAATTTACTATTTAGAATCTAACCCAGAGCTCAAGGGGATGGGGGTAAACAGTGAACATTATTTACTGATGACATTTTGTGCTTCCTCACAAGCCCTGCCATGTCTCTCCCGCTCCTCTTGAGTGAGCTACAATGATTCGAAACAGCCACTGGCTTTCAAATTAATTAAATAATGTCCACAGGCGTAGGAGTGGCAGACCCTAGCGGAGCGTCTCATCACTTATTGACCACATCAGGCTTCTCATGAGATGCCTCTTCCCTGCGTTACCTTGGGATAACACTCACAAATTCCACTGGCACTCTTTATGGAAGCAATATCCTGTCACTGTTAGTGGAGCTTCGTAAACACTTAGGATGGGGTAGACTCGAGATCTCATGGCTTGGCAGCATAAGTAGCATCAAAATAAATTACCTTCCCCAACTGCACTATGTCGCTCACACTCTACCACTGTGGATACTCACCGAGGCCATGCATCAGACCCAGAAACATTTGCTCCGGTTTGTTTTGCAACATTCCACACAGACAGTCCTAAGGTGGAATCTTTGGAGGTGCATGGCAGATGGGGGACTGAGACTTCCCATTATAGAATGCTACATTCAAGCTGGCCAGCTTCAATTTGCTTTAGATTGTCACTGTCTCCCCTATGCTAAAGCCTAGGTGCTCTTTGAGCAGGGCAGATTCCCCATTCCCTTAAACCGCATCATGTGGATAAGACCCCAAGATTGGTTTCCAGCCACACATAGGCCCCTTTATGGTACAGCCACCCTTTTAAGTCACATAAAGGCCAAAATTAATTGGCATCAGGCCGCTACGACATACCCTTTCCCGCTTTCCTCCCATCACAGGGAACCCAGAGTTTATTCTGGGCATACTGGATACCACCTTTGATGACTGTAGGGGGGATGCCCCGGCTCCTGCATGACTTATACTGTGATGGGGCTGCAATAGACAGGCATGTAAACAACTCTTCCAACTATCCAATGTAGCTGAGTTCCGCCTTACCCAACTCGTTCTTCATTGGGCAAACACAGAAACGGTTACAGGAAAGGGAAGCAGTACTAAAACCCCACTTGAGCAGCTGTTCACCCAGAGTTATCCAAAGAAAGGGATCACTCGCTTATGCACAGCCCTTTGTACCCTTTCACAGTCACATACCCACGACTGCCAGTCACGCTAGAAGCATGATCTTGGAATTACAATATCAGCTGATACCTGGTGGCGACAATGGATATTGTTTTTTTTCCAACACAAAGCTAACACCTATAAAGTACTCACCAGGTGGTACTTCACTCCAGTACGCATAAATACCATGACAGGGCCTTCTGGTGTTTGCTGGATGGGCTGCAGTGAGCTGGGCACTTACTTCCATATGTGGTGGCGGTGCATACAGTTGAAACGGATCTGGGGTGAGATGCTCCAACAGATCCGTCTAATTTGCTCAGTGATCCTACCCTGGACCCTCTAGTGTTACTTTCGGGTGAGGAGGGGAAAAACTCGTTCTACCCCTACACAATGTTATGTTATGTTATGTTATATTGAGTTTGTATAGCGCACACAACCCCCAGGGGCCAGCTTCTTACCTTCTTCCTTTTGGCATCATACCTCACGATAGCGCAAGATACAAGAAAAGCCCGCCCTCCGGGCCGTACACTGTGGTGGACTAGGGTGTGGCATATTTATGCCATGGTGCGCCATCCTGCGTCACTTAATGATGTTTAAGTTTGAAAAGATTTGGCTACTGTTTAAAACTTATGTCAAAAGAGATAGGGCCAGTTCAATAAGTGTGACTGCTATGCCTGCTGTCCTGCAATGAGCTCACTTGGGAGGACTTTCGTTTACAGATGATTCGCCCGATAAAGGCTGTAGAACTTTTTTGACTTCTGCTTGATACTGTGCACTTTTACTATGTTAGTGTATATGAATATCGGTATTGTGCCTTTCTTTTGAGGTGTTCTGCAATGTACTTATCGATGGTATTCCACCCTCCTCATAATTCACTGTCATGATCACCCTGGATCTCTCTTTTCCCCCCTTTCCTTCTCTGTACAAACCTAACGCCCCAAAAAGGGGGAAGAAAGCCAGGACATTATCAAAATACATATACCACCCAGTTAGAAGAGAGGGCCAGAGACTTCCAAAAGTTCCAGCTTACTATTAGAATGCACATTTGAGCTACTAAGCAACTCTGGTGGATCATCCAACATTGTCTGGCAGTGGGTATCTTTTGTGGGGGGTATAGTGGCTGAGACTCAAATATAGACATCAGAACTTAACACGATCCCCAGCAACGAGGAAAACCCTAAAGGTATGGGACAACAGAAGGGAAAAAATGGGGCACACAAAACATCCTTCATCCTACAAACTATTATTTGGGGATCCTTAATTTGCCTGGAGACTTGCAACATACACTGTCAAAGGAGGAGGGGGACATAGGGGTTGAATGTTGATAGTTGTATGTTGGAAAACTTTGGAAACTTTAATAAAATTTTATTGAAGCCTAAATACTACACAGTACAATTAGGTTAGCCAACAAGGTGTTTTATCCTGGTTGCATATTTAGTAAGCACTATATCCCGACTCAGAATTTCCTCCATAAGCTACCCTATCAGCTATAGGCCCACGTATTCTAGTAGAGGCATGAATTAGGCACAGATGTAGAGTAGGTAATTGTTACCCTCTCATGGTGTAATGTGCAAGTCAAGCTTAATGAAGGACAAACATTTTTGTCCTCCTACTGAACTTCTCCTCAGCCTCTCAGTTATTAGTTCCAATCAAAGTTAAAGACTTGCGGTGCTTGTGTGGTGATCTCGCAAGTTAGGGCAGTTATGGCCACAGCGTGTGCCTTCCATTCTCACAGCAACCTCTCCTTGGCACCTGTGTGATGGATGGTTGTATCACAGTAGGTTCAGAGCCAGAGCAAGGTTTCTCCAGCAGTTGTGGCCTCTCAAGCCATTTGGCTTCTTGAGTGGTAATGCTTTAGCATTGTTTGACGATCATAGCACGGAAGGTCCAAGGGTCACAGAAAAGCTTCTCCAGCAATTTCGGCCTACCAGGCACTCTGGATTCATTCATTGGCAACATGTAGTTGCAGATAACCAAGCTCCACTCAAAGGTGATGTGTCTTCCTCTTTCATTTGCAGCAGCAACACCAGATTGAGGCCTGAAGTGATTATGCATGGGGTCGCTCCTGGTTTCGCTCTCCAATACATTGGTATATACCTCATCTTTTTTTATAAAAGGATGTGGCCTAGGTTAGTGGGGATCCTGACCAAAGTATTGCGAAAAGGCTAAGACATGAAAATGCTTAGATTCGCCTCCTATGCATTCTCTCCTACTGCAGGGTCAGGCACCCTACTTCCTTTTCTTAGCAGGTAGACAGGCAGACATCTAAGCACTAGGCAGAACCTCGGCTACTCCAGAAGAATCCAGACTTCAGGTGATATTCTCTCACCTCCAGGAGACAGGCAGTCCGGCAGACACTAGCCCTCGTTAATATACAGCAGCTATTCAAGTTCTCCAAGGTACTCTCCCTTCGTTGGTCATGAGGAACTTGGAACTGGAACAAATTGGGGTAGTTTGGATATCACTATTGTACACATTTTCTAAACAGGGGTTGTGGAGCCAATGTCTCAAACTTCAGACTCAATTTCAGAAGGATCTCTTTCAAGTGTTCTTCTCAGACTGCTCTCCAGATACATCCTTTGTGTAAAGTGACGCTTCTCACAGCAGATAGTACTGGAACTGTCTACAGGTAGGAGTGCCCACAGCATGGGCACAATAAAGTATGAGGTTTCTGCACTTGGCTGTCATCAGCCTTTCAGGAGCACTAATCAGATACAGACAAACCTGCAGGCCTTGCCTAGAAACTTCCTAACCTTGTTATGTTATGTTATGTTATTTGTTTTTTGTACCGCGCACAGCTGCCCCAGCAAAGGGGCGTCCTGGCGCCTTGAGAAGGTAAACACAACACATCATCTAAAAGGAGCGTGCTCCGTCAAGCGGATTTAGAGAGACAGAAAAGTTTTTATTGCTCGCCTAAACTGCAGAAGATTATCCATCGCCCGAAGCTCAGCAGGAAGGGAATTCCATAGCTTTGCGGCCACCACTCGAAAAGAGCGTCCGCCCATTCTGCTAAGTTTAAAGCGAGGGACCGTGGACAGGTGCATACCCAGGGATCTCAGGGGTCGCAGAGGTACGTATGGACTTAGGAGGTTAGTCAGAATTTGTGGGGCCATGCCTTTAAGGATTTTAAAAGCCAGGCAGAGTACCTTAAATTTAATCCTCTGGCTCATCGGGAGCCAGTGTAAGGAGTGCAGAGTCTTGAACATCAGAATCTACAGTTTCACCCCTCACACCTACCATGTACGAAATTGTAGTGCTCAGCAAGAACTAATCAGCAGACCTTTGCTAGGAAGACATTTGTGGGATTTTTAAAGCAAGTCTCATGTCCATCCTTCAAGCTTCAGTGTGCGGGGCTCCACACTCCAGCTACATGAATGCAAGCAATTCACTTCCATATTCTGAGGTTAGCTGTCCTCATCCTCCCTCTTGGGCCGCACTATGATGGTTTCAGCACTTGTCTGTTTTCAGCCTCTCTGAAGTAGTAACTCGCTGCATACAATCACAATCGGCCACCACCTACAATGGTACTGAGTCACTGAGGTTGCACTCATGAAAGGCTAAAGTCTGATTTCATACCCACTACAACACTGCGAGGAGGTATGAACCAGAGTAAACAGTGACTGATTTCACATTTGGCTTGTGTGGTTAAATATAATTTGCACAGAAGCCTTATTCATTATTCTACCATAGTTTTACTGAACAATAGCTGCAACTAGGGTCATCCAGGTGGAAGAGAGCACAGAAAGGGTTGTAAGGAGTGTAGCCCCCACAAGGGCATCATGACCAGGTCACCATTGGCAAATGACCTCAACCACCACGTTTGGGGCCCAGTAGCTCCTGCCTGCCCTGCGGCCCCCTGAATGGGTCTAATATATGAGTAGCATGAGCAAGAAAACCAGCTGTAACACTTACAATTATGCTAAGGCAGTCATTTGCAGTTATAATGGCAGTGGAGTTATAAAATCAAGTGGAAGTGGGATATCTGGAGGAGGATTCCATATCAACAGCAGTTTTTCTGTATGGGTTAGTGGTGTTGTCAATTTGTGTGAGGTGTATTTGGCTAGGTGGATGATGGTCGGCATCTAAAATTAGTTAGATGGGTTCTGAGTGAGTGCACAAAGACTCCAACATACCCCTAGGCAACATACTTCAATGTGTGCCCTACCATGGAGAGCTCCCATTTAACTGGAGATGACTCCAGGACATCCAATAGTTAAACAGCGGAGCAGCATTGCCTAAGATGCTGATGGATTCTTTGTTTGAAGTCTACCACAGTTAAAATCCTGAAAGGCTGAAGTGTACTTTGAACCAAATTGTGAAAGAGAACAAAAGGTCTGCGAGGAGGACAGTAAATGGGCAGCATATTCAAGCCACCACTGGAGTGGCTGGCTTGTAAAGGACTGATAGGAGGCTGAAAAAGAACATAAGGTGGAGGCCCCTGGCAGTACATGTTTGTTTGGCAACTTCAGTAAGGAGTGAAGTAGGGAACCACCAGGCTAAACCACTTTTTCACCTCAATGCTTTTCACAAGCTTCCCTAGATGCGATCACAATAGTAACTTGGGGATGCCTTGGGGAAGGCCGGCTCTTGCTCGGAGAAAGGTTTAGCATTGATTCCCACACACACAAACACCACAGGTTGAAAGCATTGATAGCACCAGTTAGTGTCTTCACTGTGAAAGCAACCGATTTCACCTCTTTCCAGGGCATAACAAACTTGCAGATAGCCAATTGAGCCTAACCTTCCAAGTATCATCACGGATGCCCCTCACAGGAGGCTCTGACCTTGATCTAAGGAGGACAGTAATGTAGAAGGATTTATTTGTAACCAAAACTGATCAGGAAGCTGACAAGAGTGACTACTATGTACACCGACAAGGAGTTCCTCTAATCAAATATTGCGAGGCACTAGGAAGCTATCATAGTGGAAGACGCCCCTCAAAACACTAATTACGACCCAAAGAACGACTCAGCCAAATGATGCGTTCTCTCAGCTGCACTAAATGTAATGATCACTGCCCTTCCAAGGCATAATCTGATCTTGGAACATCAGCTTATTATGGCATAGCCTTGTGCTTTGGTGCTTCCAAAGACACAGTCTGATGTAGGGACTAGGGTTATTTGCTCCTCTGTGCATTATCTGCTGTGGAAGAGTTGATATAGAAGTGGAGGAGAAGGGACATGTTTTCTTTCTCGGTCCCTAGCGGTCTCTGGTTATTTATGCTGTGGTGCTTCTCTGTAATTAAACTGCGGCAGAGAGAGTGGCCTCTTTGTGTTGCTATCTGTTCTCTAGGCTTTGCTAGACTCATATTCCCTATAATCCCAAGAGAGAGTCCAATCATAGTGAAACATTACACTTTGCAGTGCCTTTGCCGAATACTTGTTACGTGTTATGCTATCAGAAATTGTAGAGTGCCTTCTACCATTAGTCTGGCACCATAGCCATTTCTTTATCTAGGCTACCTTTTCATACGATTTGGGGATCTCTAGGAAATAGTTATTTTCCATTTTTTAAGGTTATGTTTACATTTTTATTAAGAGCAATAAACACAGTTAGGACTTGCCTTGGAGAACGTAGTACAGGCAGACAGGGTGGTGTAAGACTTTATGTCTGCCAACATGCCATTAATCTGCCTGCTAAATTGGGAGAAATCTGCTGGCCCTGAAGACATTTCTGTACATTGGTAGGAACTGCCATCACAGAGGTTCCTGACAATGTTGGAAACGTTTGACAGATGGCACCATCAAACATGACGACCATCCATCAAACTTTACCAAAGCTTTTCTTACTTAAAAAGTGTAAAACTAATGTCTCCCACACCCAGGATTTTTTTCTCCCATGATGTGGGGTCATCTTTTTATTTTTACTATCCCTCACCTCTAGATTTAACTTGGTGCTAACTGACAGTAAAAGAAAGCTCTCTGACCGCCCACTCTCAATTGAGTGAACACTCTGAGGTCTTACCTCCGATGGGTCATACTCTGTTGGGCGTTAGAGAAGTATGTCAGCGAGCACTGTAATGGGCGCTGTTTCGGGGGATAACTAAATGGTGACCGCTGATACCCGGAGCTCGTTCCCGAGCACTACCTGAGGAACCCGGGCAGGACTTGACTGACTTTAATATGGCGCCCAGGCAGGACTTGCCTAACCTTAACATGGCGCCCGCCGCATAGGGAGGCAGCATGCAGGTTTCAGACTGACTTCCACACTGGGAATCTTCATACAGGCCTGCTCGTAGTTGTTGACCAGCGGCAAGCAGGACCTTTGAGATCTCCACTCCCATCAGTGGAAAAATGGTCCAGCTTTGGATTTTGCTGGTGTTGAACCTGGTCCCTAGTGTTGGGGAGGGGCACATGATTGTTTCTTCTGAAGAAGGAGGATAGCCCCCGGGAAGTGGTGGAGGGGCATCACTAAATGCCGTTCGGCCCTAACTCAGTAAGACGCCGCAGCTGACACGTCTTGAGACACTCAAATCTCGGCTGAAGTAATTGGCATCCACGTACCCCGACAGTTACGTGGTTCTCGTCCTCATCCACTCATGACGATGAGGCACCGGAATTCCTAAGGTAGGAGAAATGTTCCGATCTTTCGGTAGGATACCGATTTCATCAATGTTCAAATCCGTCAGCTGTTTCAAAAATGTACCCCGGTGTGAGGCTGTAGTTCCGCTGGTATCCGCTCCTCGTCGCCACTGTTGAAAGGCAATCACGAAGTAGTAGTAGTTCAAAAGTAAGGTTTATTATAACAACCCCACACCGGTGGAGATGCGTGGGTCAGCAGAACATCAGTTAAGACAGATGATGTCACAGACGGTGAACTCGGGAGGAATGGAATGATGGGGGAACCAATAGGGAAGGGAAGAGCTCGGAGGGAGCTCACGCGCAGGGGAGGAGAAGGTACCACGCGCTGGGGCACTGGGGGGTGACATAAGTGAGATACAACACCCCCTACACTCTTTATTCTAAGCCAAAATATTCCTTACACAGACCTATCAGGACAGTGCCTGACCTCAAGATGGCATCTGGTTTTGTTCGGACTGCAGTATCTCATCTCTCCAACTCCCCGCTTTATTATGACATTCTCTGATTGCACCTGATCATTATCCTGACAGCCGAGTCCGAGCTCTATGCCCGATGCCCGGTGGAGCTGCTCGGTTCAGCTATAGAGGAGTCGGGCCCGTGTTCATCCCCTCGGCCGTCACCTACCCAGCCGGACACTGGGTACAGTTTGTCCCCGTCTCCCTGTTTTTCTCACATCCCTCCCCTGACGAATTTCCGTAACTTTGCTTTCTTTTTTCCCATGTTTATTTTGCTCTTTGAACAAATGTAACTTGTAGCCTGTAACTCTGATCCTTATGTAAATACTGCCTGTACCTGCCTAAAATTACGGCCGCAACAAACCCTCCTGCGTCTCTCCTGACCTTATCTCCCTCCCCCCCCTACCCCCTCACCCTCTCCGCTCTACTGTTCTCCACTTTCCTGCTACTGGCCTTTGCCCCCACCTGTCCTGGCACTTAGTCCCCACCTTGTTTATCTGTGAATTTTCACTCGTCAATTGAGATCTAGCTATTTTGTCTGATGCCCGATGGAGCTACCTAGTTTAGCTATAGGGGAGACAGGCCGGGGATTCCCTCCTTGGACATCACTTACCCAGTTGGTCTTTAGACAGACTTCCTTTCGTCTCTCCTGTCCTCGCCTCCCGCATCCTCCCTCTATTTATGTCTCACCTTCTCTCCTCTCTCAATGTATTGAGACTGAACTATTTTGTCTGATACCCGATGGAGCTACCTGGTTTAGCTATAGGGAAGATGGGCCGTGGATTCCCTCCTTGGTCGTCACCTACCCAGTCGGTCTTTAGACAAACTTCCTTTCGTCTCTCCTTGTTGTCTCTTCCCTTATCCTCCCTTTCTCACCTCCCCTGCCCCCTCCACTACTTTTGTATATCCTTTCTCTCCTCTCCTAATTGTATTGCCTATTTTTTTATGTTATTGTGTAATTGTTGAACTTTTTCTGTTACATTGTTGATTCTCATGTAAAGCGCTCTGATACCTTCGGGTCTAGCCAGCGCTATATAAAACTCTTTAAATAAATAAATATAATAAACATAATGTTGGTTTTCCCAGCCCTAAATCTGGCAGGCCGACCAAGAGTTTGGTGAGAGGATACTCCTTCATCATTGCAATGGAATACCCTCTCCTCCACCCTCTAAATTGAGTCCTTATTTGCTATGCATTAATACAAAATACTGTAAAAGAATTGGATGCTACCATGGTTACACAGTAGGAACCCCAATATCACATCATTTTTCACAATTAAACAGTATGGTGAATTGTGACCTCAACACCAGAGAAGTCTGGCTGTTTACTCATGGCAAGCAAGTCCATTTTTCTAGCCTGCAAGTCATGGTGAAAATCAAGAAAAAGAGAAGACTGGTGCCACTACAGAGGACCTCATTCCTACAAACTGTGTCTCAAAGAATACGGTCCTCAACATACACAGGCTTTGTCATCATTGCTGACCCTCACACTGTTGGACTAAGGGTGGACTTTTTTGCAGGTACTCTGTAGCAAAGTGGTGTTGGAAGACAACCCGGTACTGAACCATCAGTCATCAGATCATAGATGACCATGTACTTTGCATCTTTCAAGTCAGACATAGAAAGATTGAAGAGACCACCACAATCCTTATCTGGGAACCTCTCTGCTGTTTGTCAAAGGCATCCACTTTAGTATAAATTTAAAAAAAAATGCTCACTCTGGCAACCTTAAACTCTCCCAGTGTAGCAGGGAGGTTGCCATCTATACACTTTCTCTCCCTAAAGAAGTAAGAGACCATCAATTTTATAAAGCACAGCTCTGATTCCACCACTCTCTCTACCAAACACTTAGACTTGCTTTCCACAGCATGCAAAGCTGCAGATTGTTGTAGTTTCCTCATTCTCAGCTGCTTTGGAAATACAGTGTGTAGTCTCACCAGAATATTTGTAAGAACAGGAATCCTATGCGCTGGAAAATATTTGTTCAGAGCCTCTTTATCTTTTCAGAAAGTCTCCTTATCAAACTCAAATATGTTCACTACTCTAGCACCAAGGGTGCAGGTTCACAAAATCACTTTAGATTAAAGTGAATTGACAGAATGTGAGCTTATCTACTTCAGGCATATATCACAATTTAATGTCCAGGGGTCCATTTCATCCTTATTCCTTCATTGGGAGATCAGCATGAAATCAGACTCAGGTGAGAGACAATCATGCTCTTTCTCTGGCTAGGCTGATCAATTCCCATTATGCTAGTACACTATTATCTCATCTCCTAAATCCTCAACATCAATGCCCGACTCTCACTGATTTTGGTGCTGTCCAGCAATCGCAATCAAAATAGACTATGTCTAGGCTGTCGCAACCAATACTACCAGTACCACATTTATAAATCTGTTGGGTGGAACAGAGGATCTGAGTCACACATGCCTGAGGTTGAAGAAGAATCACTACTCAAAGAGAGCAGTGCATCTTCCTGTCAATGGCCTATCAAAGACGGGACTTTCCTCCCCAACTGCAGCTGTCTGAAACCTGAAGAAGATAGTGCTGGGAGTCCAACATGAATTCATCCAACCTGGATGATGGCTAGCTCTGCACTCTGGCTGTTTATGGTTAGTAGAGATCCGGTAAGTGTCTAGGTTTGTAATGATTTTTGTTGGTTAATGAAGAATCAAAATGAGTTTGCTAACACTCAAGATCTTAGAAGATCTTTGAGCTGGGTGGTCGGTGGCCACAGCCCGGCCTATGCTGATTATTTTCTGTAAAGGAAACATTGTTCAGTAGATAATCTGCTAGAATGCAACACTTATCATTTGACATTGTGGTACGCCTAAATCTATGTTTCTCCAAATTGTTCTAAGATGTATGCTGGTGTGGTGTGTGGGGGTGCTGTTGACCTAGCAGTGCTTTGACAACTGTATTGATTTGATGCCTTCATAGGCTCATTAGGGAGACATGGATTCTGTAAAGCATGTTTTGTTGTAGACAAGCAAATTCTAGTGTAACTGGAAAGTTGATGCATGGTACATATTGCTGGAGGTCCAATGGTAGCTGATTCCGTCACAGTGGAAAGACATTAGGTGTGTTGAGATCTATCTGGTGTATTTTAGTTACAAAATAACAATAGACTGCCTGGACATTCTGGATCTAAATGAAACAACTTTATAATAGTATCCCACTGCAGACGGCCAAATGTGTAAGCAGCTTAAGGACAAACAGAATCATTCAGAGTTTAGCAAACACTGCATCCACCATATACAGCATACACAACAAATTTGTGTATTCCTCACCTCATTTAGAGGTGGGGGACTATGGTGTTTCTGACAGAGGAACTTCAGCTAGCTCTGCCATCTGAAACCATTTATCACCTGGACCTTATGTCAGAGTGATACTAACCCATTCTTTTGAGGGTGAATGACTATCATTCGTTTTCACTCCCATGGACCACCATTCGAGACAAGGATATCCAAGGTAGTGCAATTACACAATGGCCTACACAAGCAGGGAGAAATCTCCTTGTGTTTTAGGGTCAGGATTATTTTGTTTAGCAAGGAAATGGTAATTGGTTTTTTTTCATTGCATAGCAAATTACTTTGCCCAACAACAGCTTAAATATTGTGCCCACTCAGAAAAGTACTTGACAAGTCTGACCTCCTCTATCACACACACGTACAATCTCCTACAGCTCCATGAAACCTATGATTTACTTGCACTTTTTAAACACAACTAACATTAACAAGGATCAGTATCTTCAGTGGATCTGTCTCACCAAAGTCTCCACTGAATGCAAGAGATCCCAAAAATGTAAGTGGGGGCCCTAAATGTGGCAGGGGTAAGGAGGCCATTGTCTTTGCTGACCTGATGAGCTGTTGGGCCACCCTACAGGGTCTAAATAACTCTGAAAAGTCACACAAAAAAAGCCTTGAGCAGGCAATGGAGAAATCAAATTCTGCGTGCAAGGTTCATGGTCTTGCCAGCTAAACAGTATTGAGCAGCTTAGAAAAAAACACAATGTGATAACAATGGCTGCAGATTCTGCAACTTTGTAGGGGAATCAATAGCACACACACTTTGCTACTACTTGGAATTTTCAACTGGGAACCATGTTCTATTCAGGCCAATGTTTCTAGGTTTCGCCTGCACATCGTGAAATCTCCTGTATTTAATATATCATAAAAGGGGTTCTTATCAGTACCCATTGCCGAATCACTGTTTTTATTCGCTTTTGAGTGGGACTTTTTATTGTGTTAACTTCCACTGGCTGCACGCATTTTTGATATTTCTACTAAAGCTGTTCACACTGTTTAAGCCCCATTAGCTGTCAAGATAACTCTTCCCACGGAAACGGCAGGCAGTATGCTGGAATGCTTGCTGCTTATTACTTAGTTGTGTAAAGCCGATGCTTTAGCATCAGAATGTTTGTGCCATTTCCTATTCAAGCCCCAGTACCTTTCATTTCCCTTTGTAGGCATTATCAGATAGATTTTTTTCAACCTAATTTATTTGGTCATTATGATCAAATTCTAAATGTTGTAAGAACAGTGTGCACTAAAAATAAAGTTAATATACAAGAGTTATTCTATATTTTACTAGTAAACAGTCGACTGCAAGTGCAGTTACCTTGCAGACAACAGGGTCATGACTTGAATGGTGCAGTAGGTGCAGTAGCACCGGGCCCAAAAGATGTCAATACTCCTCTAAACACATAATATTGCTATACTTGACTACCAAACAAACAGCCACAATTGCAGTTACCTTGCAGTTAAAAGGGACTTGATTTGAATGATGCGGCAGACGCAGTGGTACTGGGGCCAAAAGCTCTAGGGACACCACTAAACCCTGACTATTGTAAAAAATACAGGCAGTCACAAGTGCAGTTACCTTGCAGACAACAGAGTCATGATTTCAATGGTGCAGCAGGTGCAGTGACACTAGGACCAAAATCTCTAAGCACCCACTAAACACCTAAAATTGCAATATTTTACTACTTATCAGGAAGCCACAAGTGCAGTAACCTTGCAGACAACAGGGTCATATTTGAATGGTGAATTGGGCACTGGGCCCAAAAGTTGTCAGAACTCCTCTAGACACCTAATATTGCTATATTTCACTTCTATAAAAGAAGTCACAATTGCAGTTACCTTGCATTTAAAAGGGCCTTGATTTAAATGGGGTAGCAGGTACAGTGGCACCGGGGACAAAAGTTGCCATAACACCATTAAACACCAAATATTGCTATATTTTACTACTAAACAGACAGTCGCAAGAGCAGTTATCATTCAGGCACGAGGGTAATTATTTGAATGGTGTAGCAGGCGCAGTGGCACCGGGCCAAAAAGTTGTCAGAACTCCTCTAGACACCTAATATTGCTATATTTTGCTACTAAACAGGCAGTCACAATTGCAGTTACCTTGCAGTTAAAAGGGCCTTGATTTAAATGGGGTAGCAGGTACAGTGGCACCGGGGACAAAAGTTGCCATAATGCCATTAAACACCAAATATTGCTATATTTTACTACTAAACAGACAGTCGCAAGAGCAGTTATCATTCAGGCACGAGGGTAATTATTTGAATGGTGTAGCAGGCGCAGTGGCACCGGGCCAAAAAGTTGTCAGAACTCCTCTAGACACCTAATATTGCTATATTTTGCTACTAAACAGGCAGTCACAATTGCAGTTACCTTGCAGTTAAAAGGGACTTGATTTGAATGGTGCAGCACGTGCAGTGGCACCAGGGCCAAAAGTTGTCATAACTTCACTAAACATCAAATATTGCTATATTTTACTACGAAACAGGCAGTCACAAGTGCAGTTATCTATCAGGCAATAGGGTAATGATTTGAATGGTGCAGTTATCTTTCAGGTAATAGGGTAATGATTTGAATGGTGCAGCACATGCAGTGACACCAGGCCAAAAAGTTGTCAGAAGTCCTCTGAACACTGAATATTGCTATATCTTACTTCATGTTAGACCTGGCATCCTTGGCGTGGTTTCCCCTGTCTTTTTGCCTCTGACTCCTGTATTTATTGTTGTGTGCTGGAATTAGTTTTTGCTGATCTAGATGCTTTGGGCACTTTGCCACTATTGATCAGTGCCAAAGTGCAAGTGTTTCCATGACTGGCTTGTTTGACTTACTACTAGGTCCTTACTATAGTGCACTGTGTGTGCCCAGGGCTTGTAAGTCAAAGGCTGCTAGTGGGCCTGCAGCACTGATTGTGCCACCCAGTAAAGAAGCCCTTCAAAGGTGTCTCAGACCTGCCACTGCAGTGCTTGCATGCAGTCTCTACTGCCATGTAAACCTTGTAAGTGCACCCACCTGCCAGGCCCTAACCTTCCCTTTTATTACATCTGAGTCACCCCTAAGGTAGGCCGATATTTACCCCTGTGGGCAGGGTGCAGTGTATGTGAAAGGTAGGACTTGTACTGGTGTGTGACATGTCCTGATAGTGAAATGCAGTGCATTTTGTTTTCCACCATTGAAAGGCTATCTGTCCCATAGGATAGAAAGGGAGTTTACTTATAACATCTTGTAAGTATAACTTCCTATTGGGACAAGATAGAAAGGTGGAGTAGAGTATGCCTAAACTCAAAATATAAAAATAAGTTTTTTAGTAAACATGATTTTTATATTGTGTGTTCGAAAATACCGCTTTTAGAAAGTGGGTCTTTTCTTACTTAGCCATTCTGTGTGCCTCTGCTGGTTTGTGGATGGACTGTCTGGCTTTGGAGTGACAAGGACTGGGGATGTGCATTCACTGCAGGCAGCCACTGGGGGGGTTGAGGTGTATCCTTCCTTTCCTGGATGAGTCAGGGTTGAACTGAATAGACCTGTGCTGCATTTAGAGTAGGTGGAGGAGATTTCCTTACACTTGAATGGGCCTGGTCTGCCTTACACAATGCTGTCTCCGCATCCTGCCGGGAAGCTGAACCAGAGAGGACAGAACTGGTTTTGATTGAGCACAGAGCCCCTCTACCACAAGAGAACAAAGGAAAATGCTGCATAAATATTGGGGCCCAGACCTCTGAACTTTAGAATACTTCTGGCCTCAAGAGGAACCTCTGCCAAGGAGGAGAGCTGGGAAAACTGAAGGAGAAGTACTGTCCCTTTGCTGTGTGCTGTCTGGAGTTGGCGTTGGCCTGCAATGGCTGTTTCTGCCAGGGAGAGGACAAAGACTTTCCTTTATGATGTTTATCCTTCTTAAAGATCTCCATAGGCTTGAAGTGGAGTTCGCCTCCTGTTCTGCGGTCTTAGGAACACAAAGACTTCCCCACCACCTCCCCTGAATTTCCTTGCTGGGAGTTCTGACTAGCCAAGAGATGCATGTTCCTTTGTTGGGCCTCTGGAGGTTGTTCATGCTGCTGTGAGCTGGGAAAAGAGAAGCAACTAAAGAAGCTTGCCGCATCCTCTCCTGTTTCTGACAAATCGCTGCTGTGCCGCTGAAGAAACCAACGCAGTACCTGCCCGCAGCTTGAGTAATCGCTGCATGCCGAATCTCAAGCACCTATCTCCGAAGTCCGAGATCACTGCACGAATTCCGACACAGGTCCGGCTTTGTGACTGCAAGAACCAACACATTGGGAGACTGCAGCTGGAGAGATCAACGCAGCACCATTGCAACCGACGCATCACCTTCCCTACAGCAGTTTTTATTCATGTTTTTAACGCATCCAAGGTACTTTGTGTTGAAAGTGTTGCATTTACAGTTTGCTATGCCTAGAACTGTTTTTACCTTTTAAAAGTCACGTCTTGATAACTGTATGCTGGATTTTTGTCGATCTGGTCTTGTTTGGTTTTGATAAAGATTACTTATTTTTCGAAACTGGTGTGGTGTCCATTTGTAGTGTTTTCACTGTATTACTGTATGTGTGCACAAATGCTTTACACACTGCCTCTGGGATAATAAGCCTGTCTGCTCATGCCAAGCTACCAAGGGGTGAGCAGGGGTTGTCTAAGGGCGTAACTCCTTTACCCTGACTAGAAGCAAGGGTCTCGACATGGACAAAGGTGTCAACTATTGCTGATGAGAGATCACCATTTCTAACACTTTTATAAAAGCAGTCACAATTGCAGTTACCTTGCAGTTGAAATGGGCTTGATTTAAATGGTGCAGCAGGTGCCGTGGCATTGGGCCAAAAGGTGCCATAATTCCACTAAACGCCAAATATTACTATATTTTACTACTAAACTGGCAGTCACAAATGCGGTCATCTTTCAGGCTGTGAATGATTTGAACGGTGCAGCAGGTGCAGTGGCACTGGGACCAAAAGTTCCCAGAACTCCTATAAACACCTAATATTGCTATATTTTACAACTAAACTAGCAGTCATGCATGCAGTTATCTAACAGGGGGTAGGGCCATGATTTCAATAGTGCAGCAGGTGCAGTAGCATTAGGACCAAAAGCTCCAGGCACCCCAGTAAAGACTTAATATTGCTATATTTTACTACTAAACAGGAAGTCACAAATGGAGTTACCTTGCAGACAACAGGGTCATGATTTGCATGGTGTGGTGGCACTGTCCCTAAAAGTGGTCAGAACTCCTCTAAATACCTAATATTGGTATATTTTACTACTATACAGTCAGACACAATTGTCGTTACCTTGCTGTTAAAAGGGGCTTGATTTGAATGGTGCAGCAGGTCCTGTGGCACAGCGGCCAAAAGCTCTAGGGACCCCACTAAACGTAGAATATTGCTAAATGTTACTACAAAACAGGCAGTCACAAGTGCAGTTATCTAGCAGGCACAAGGGCCGTAATTTCAATGGTGCTGCAGGTGCAGTGGCACCTGGGCCAAAAGTTGTCAGACCTCCTCTGAACACCAATTGTTGCTTTATATAACTACTAAATAAGCAGTCACAAGTGCAGTTATCTTGCAGACACTAGGGTCATGATTTCAATAGTGCAGCAGGTGCAGTGACACCGTGCCCACACCTCTAAGAACCCCTCTAAACACCAAATGTTGCAATATTTTACTACTAAACAGGCAGTCACAAACGCAGTTACCTTACAGGCAACAGGGTCGTGATTTGAATGGTGTAGCAGGTGCAATGGCACCGGGGACAAAAGTTGACATTACTCCTCTAAACATCAAATATTGCTTTATTTTATTACTAAACAGGCAGTCACAAATGCCCTTATCTTGCAGACACCAGGGGCATGATTTGAATGGTACAGTAGGTGCAGTGCTACCAGGTCTAAAGGTTCTCTGAACTCCGCTAAACACATAATATAGCTATAACATCAATTAATTCTATTATTTCCCTTTCATTTCATTTTTGAAAATATTGATATTACTAACCTGGCCCATACCAAGGTAACAGCACAATATATTGTCTTTTTGTACATAAACAAGTCATAACACTTTACCAGACTTTCTGTAACTTATGTTGTACAACTATTCAGCAAGCTACAACGTATAACATAAACCAGCTTATAATTAATCACTTGGGCAAAACCTAATACATTTACCAATGCTTGTTAAGGAATGCAATCACAACTTGCAGAGGTGCAATAGCATTCTGCTTTTCAACAAATGGCACCTCAGAACTTGCACGCTTGGGATGTTTATTTCTATTGTAAACAATAAAATGAAAGAATTGCCTCATACAGTTTTAAAATCACTATTAATCCAAAGAACTGTTGAGGATTACCAGTAACAGTGTGTTTTAACTAATGAAATATCTCAATTAAAACTTGATTTTATTGTTTTAGATATGGATATTTTGTATTGTATGTATTTATTGTAGGTATTTTCATTAATCAAATCACTACAAGTCACACATAAGGCATTAAACAGCCTAGAAATGTGATTGATGGATGGGGAAACGGACACATTCTTTATAAAAGACAGGATTTTTTTCCTAAAAACAATTTATCATGTTTTAAATCACGCAGTTTTACCATTTTAAAACCCTAAAATACTTCTAAGTTCTTTGCTTATAGAGTCTTAAAACAGTATTGTAAATAGAAGAAGTTCCCGGGCTCAACTACAACATGGAAAAACCAAAGGTGGTGATGGACGGAGCGTTGACAATACAAACACTAACCCCCAGTCAACTGATCTGGGTTTAATCCATCACCGTTCTTTAGCTCACTCAGCCACCCCAGATCAGACATGGCCATATGCAAATCAGTCTGACCCTGTGCCTCATGGGAACAGTCCAGCCCAAACTGCCAAGCCATGTCTTCCCTGGACCGGAATCAAGCTTCCCAGGACCGGTTTCTGGCATTACAGCCGTCTTCAGCCGGGCTTGCTTGACTCCAGTGGCAAAGTGAGCAAGGGACTCGCGTCTGAGCATACCCTGCCAACTTAGGGCGAACAAAGAAAAACCAAAGGTGGTGATGGACGGAGCGTTGACAATACAAACACTCACCCCCAGTCAACTGATCTGGGTTTAATCCATCACCGTTCTTTAGCTCACTCCGCCACCCCAGATCAGACATGGCCATATGCAAATCAGTCTGACCCTGTGCCTCATGGGAACAGTCCAGCCTGAACTGCCAAGCCATGTCTTCCCTGGACCGGAATCAAGCTTCCCAGGACAGGTTTCTGGCATTACAGCCGTCTTCAGCCGGGCTTGCTTGACTCCAGTGACAAAGTGAGCAAGGGACTCACGTCTGAGCATACCCTGCCAACTTAGGGCGAACAAAGAAAAAACAAAGGTGGTGATGGACGGAGCGTTGACAATACAAACACTCACCCCCAGTCAACTGATCTGGGTTTAATCCATCACCGTTCTTTAGCTCACTCCGCCACCCCAGATCAGACACGGCCATATGCAAATCAGTCTGACCCTGTGCCTCATGGGAACAGTCCAGCCCGAACTGCCAAGCCATATCTTTCCTGGACCGGAATCAAGCTTCCCAGGACCGGTTTCTGGCATTACAATACAAACACTCACCCCCAGTCAACTACAACATGCACACAAATCTTCAAATAGGAAGATAATGATGAGAATAGTGCTACTTATTACTGCTCAAACAAAAATCTGTGAAGGTGCAAAATGAAGTAGCTGTAACTAAAATGGGTAATTATACTGCAGACTCCATGTTAAACTCTTGATATACTTTCAACAGATAGTATTTCAATGTTTCCATGTGCAAAATAGGAAATAAGCATACAGCATGAGGATCGTGGCTAATTTTGTTGTAAGTTGGAGAATATGCATTAGAAATATTTCGGTTTGTAGAACAAACTGACAAGAAAGAATAATAAGCTTATGTCAAACAACATTAGCACGTGGTCTTAGCCAAATGTTTGGCACCCAACTTTGACATTAGTACAAAAAATGGACCTAACGCATGTAAACATTTAGGTCTGTGGTTAATGCATTATTACTACATTTTTGCCCCTTGCGACTGTAAGGTAATACCACCATTTACCCTGCATTATCACTTACTGAGCACAATTTGCTTGCAAATCTAAATGTGTGCAGCACTAAAATCTGGTGCAAAAACGATTTGTGCCCATTTTTTGATTTACTTGTTACACAGGATTCTGGGCGATAGAAAGATTAATTTAACCTTGTGGAACTCATGCGGAGGTAAAATGTACACTAAAGTATTAAACTAGGGTATAAGAAGTTTATCTAGCCGTGTTTCCTTTGAAAGGAAACAATGCTATTAACTTCCATTAGACACTTCTACACATCAATTCGCTTGAGAACATAGCAAAAATTAAGAACACTGTGACCATCTTGTGTAATCTGTTCACGATAGACCACCACTGTTTCTTTATTTACACCTTTAACTTTCAGTTTTACCATTTCTTTCACTTGCTTTATCTTTTACAGGTGATAAGTCCCTTCATGAAAAGGCCTTCAGTTGGCTCTGATGACCAGAGAAATGCTTAGACGTTTGAACCTATGCAGTAAAGTTTGGTCTGTGGTCGAGGCCCTGAAGAGATGATGAAAACCCTATTAAGTGAATGTTGAACGTGGCTGCCTAGCAGCCAAGCCTATTGTGCAAAGAGAGCGTCTCACACCCTCCTCTACATTCACTCAGATGGAAAATGTCCAAATGCACTCGACTCAACCTACCATACTTTCATTACGACCTACAATCTCTTCCCAGTAATGTCTTTGGCCACGCATATCATTAGGTATAATCTTACCAACTCTCCTTACTTATACTGCTTCTCACACTTCTGCACCATCTACCCTCTGGTGTAACTTCCTCAAGGAAACTTCTGCCCTATCTCGCCTATCTCTATTTGTTTAAGGTTCTGCACATAATGGCTATATACCTTTCTGTCCTTATGCATTACAACTTTCCTCCTTTCGTCATCATCACCTAGTATGAAATGGATTACCACTACCACACTCATAGCAAGCACGCATTATTTTTATTGCATGAGTAAAATATTGCCCCCCCGCCCAATCAATCGTACCTCATCCCTTCCTTTAATTTTAAATTCTCACCACTTGCCTTGTCTACCTCCATCCTCTCCAAGCTATCTTTATCTGTCCCCATCGTGAATGACCTTAGTTCATACTTGTTAACTCTGACAGTTAAATCAATTGCGCCTCTGATTCTGTCGCAGAGCCTTCAATTGGAAATCTTGACTAAGCAATGCCAACTGTCAATAATCACCACTTTTGTAATCTATGGATCAGACAATAGTCCACTCCAACTATGTCCTTTTCCTCCCACAGGTACCCTACTACCCGTTTCCTTTGTGGAAAATCTATGAATTAACTTTCTGAATTTCTGTTTGGGGACGTTTTCCCCTTCTTCTTTCACCACATTTGAAAAACAGTGCCCTTTTGTCTACAACTCACCCCATTCAGCACAGGATCCATTCAATGAAAATAAACTGTTGATCATTTCCAATGCTTCCCGCCAAAGCAGATGCACAAAAACTTTACCATCACCAATACGCGAGCCAGAACTGTTGTCTTAACTTCAGCTAGTCATATCCAGGGTTCTGCTAGACACCTTGCCCAACACCCGCCTCAGCAAACGTCTTGCCGGTGTCTGGGAAATAAAATTGGCACTATCTAAAACCCACTCCTAACTATGCAACTATTTATATCTCACAACTTTTGCTCTGCTACCGTGATGAGAGCTATCTCCCAAGAGCACCCAACACTTCTTGCCAGCTTTGGATCCATTCCTGTGTTCGTAGAATCTGTTTCAGTCCTTGAAAAACCCACTTAGCTTAAGAAAAATGTGACTGCCAGCTACAGGTGACATAGTGACAGCCTATCTGCATTAAGGACCTCAAAAGACACCTGAAAACATACACAGATAAGTGGGTGAAAAAAAACTACAGTTCCAGAATAATGTGCATAACAAAATGTTCTTAAAAAGTATTGTGAACTAAATATCAACTAAAAAAACTGTTGCGACGATAAGTAGATATATGTAAGCATAGGTTTTCTGTACTTAACTCCATATATATGACTTTGAAAATGTATATCTTGAATACATATATATGTGGATTTCAGAAAAGTAAATCTATACTTAGACCTTTGTATTTACCTTCACAATATTTTGGTTACTGATAATTTAGTTACAATATTTTTGTAGGACGATATTTCTGTCCTCGACATTCTGACATAGAACAGGAAAAAGACAGAAAAACACATGTACAAAGGGCATACTCTCACAACTGCCCCAAGGAGAGAGGTTCACACTCTGACCCTTGACCCATAGTGCCCACCACCCCAATCCTCTTGCTTTGTCCCCTGCTATAGTTCGGCTCTGTAGTAGAAGTCAGAGAAGGAGGTGAGCACACAACGTCTTTCATTTTACCAGAAAGAATCTGAGAAACAACAAACTCAATCAATGAAGGCTGCCCGGCCAGGGCTGCCTGCCATTAGTATGCCATTAATATAATGACCCTTGTACTACATTTAAAGATCATCAGGATCAACATTCATTCTGAGGTCAGACGTATCGATCTTGCAGTAAAATGAGTCATATTTAATACATCCCATCAGGATAATTAAGTTTCTACTGAAACATAGCTCAGAAACGTGAATATTGAAAACTATTACGGACAGTCTTTATATCAGCGCTGCAGGCTGGGCTGGAAGAGAAAAGGGCTTAAGAGCCAGAGTAATTACCCTCTGATCCAAGGAGGGTCGGTGTCACCGTGGCATCCTGCCACCTGCCAGCGCGCTTGATTTGCTCATCTGAAAGCACTCCCTCGTCCTCTGTAAATCACTCTGGACGGCAATACCGCATGACCAAAATGCGCAAAGGAAGCGAGGGCTCGTGAACCAGGAACCGCGGGTTGCGAAGTTCAGTAATGCGTCCTCTCCAATTGTGGCTTTTTATTTCCAACCGGAGGTTTTAATTCCCATCCTACTTACATGAAGGGCCGAGCACTCATTGGCCAGCCTGCTGCAAGCTACTTTGAGGCTTGCTCTTCGTACTGGTGTGACGTACGTTGACGTGCTGTTAACTTGATAGTTTTGACGTCACACTGCGGATTCCCGTTAGTCAGTTCACGTTCAACATCTGGCTCGACTGCAGAGGGCATCTAAAATACAGAAGAATTTTACACTCAAGTATTCCGATCTTTTAAACATCACCAGCATGAGGTAATCCTATCAGAGAAGTTTACCTCTTTGATGCGCCATGATTATAAAATCCTTATTGATAAAGGCATTAAGATTGTTATGCCGGGAATCATCAGTCTGGCTTTGCCATTAGGCCTGGCACAACTTCCCATTAGCTCAGACCCTAGACGAAATGTTGTCTCATACCCCGTTACCGTAATTGCGTCAACGGCACTCTCTGGCGCCTTTTGGTGCATCTAACTTATTTATTTGATTAATTTTTAATAATTTACGCAAGGAACATGCCAACTACGAGGGAAATAGGGTGCTGAACAACATGCACATAATGAGAATGATCATTTCCCAGCATAAGGTACATTTTCTATCAAATCTAGAAAAGTAAACACATACAACCGGACTCGTGTAGATAAATGAGATGCTTTCTTCACTAACTTGTGTCCATTCTGCTTACTCTGTTTTCTTCGACTACTGCCAGTGAAAAACAAAACCGTTGGCTGTGAATGCACTTTTTCACATAATACACCCTTTTAAAATCAGGTTGGGTGCTAGGATTTGTGTTGTTCTGTGGTGTTTGTAATTGCCATTCCATTCGTTGTACGGTTTTCACACTCCCAGAAAAGATTTTGTCCGCAGTACATCATTCATTACATCATACGTACATAGCACACCTTTACAGAGGATGCTGACTTAGTAATTACCCTAACATATGTCCTCCTGGAGTGTAATTCCATAAGGCCTAACAATCTTTGTTATAAGCATATTTTCATAACATTATGATAGGGCTAACACAGTCTAAGGAAGAAATATAATAGCAGATTGTGTCCAGCCATACATTTGTGTGTGATTCACTAACAGAACTCTCTACCACGTGTGGTTGACTTGCTACCTTGCTTAGTAAAAGGTCACTTAGGGCCAGATGTAGCAAAATCAGAAATACCGACTCTTAATTACCGAATTTTACCAATTCGGTAATTAAGAGTAGGTATTTCTAATGTAGGTAACAAATCGGTAAATTTTACCGAATCGCTAAAAATCGGTATTTACCGATTCGGTAAATACCGAATCGGTATTTGATATTGAATCCTATGGGCCTTGACACCCTCTGGCACCCCTGTTTTAGGCTTGTGTGCCATGTGGCACACATACATGCCCTGTGCCACATGGCACAGGTGTACATGCACAGATGTGCATGTACACCTGAATCGGTATTTTACCATGCAATTGTATTGCATGGTAAAATACCGATTTTCAAAGCCCTGTGTCAATGTTAAACTTGGCACCTACATACCAAAAATGCATTTTCGGTAATTTTACCAACCGGTATATTTACCGATTCGGTAAAATATACAGATTCGGTAATTTTACCGATTCTGTAATTTTACCGAATCGGTAAAATTACCGATTTGGTAAAATTACCGAAAATGCATGTTTTTTATCCCCCTACATCTCCATGGCCATTTACCGGTCGGTAACGGCCGAATTCGGCCGTTACCGGCCGGTAAGTGGCCAAAATCTCCCACCTACATCTGGCCCTAAGTCCAGTAAGACGTTTTGTAAGTACTCTCACCCAGGAATGAATTGCTATGCCAGCTTAACCAGACAATGTCAGTATCCAGGAAAAAATAGTATGTAACCATATCTCTCAGATGAGATGGGAAATTGCCTTCTTCAGGCTTGGAAGACTTCACTGTCTCAAGGACATTCTCCTAGATAAACCAACGGCCTTGAAAAGCAGGTTGTACCAAACTATGCACAAACATCTTTAACATAGCTGACAGATCTCAGAACAAATGTACGCTAGGAATATCACACTAATGTACTATATATTGTTTGGTATTTTTACTCCTTTTGCTTTGATTTTGTTTGCCTTTTCTAGTGTTAGAATCATCATGATCCTGATACATATTATATACAGTAGGTTAGAGTATAATAAATCCCTGCGTCAATCAGGCGTGCTCGTTCTGATGGGGGAGGGTAGTCAATTGGCCGGCAATGCTCTGTCGGAGGGACACAACCAGATTTGGTTATATACTGCTTAATAATAAACTTGCACTTTAACAGCTTATTGGAGTCCAACCAGGTTGAAGACCAACAATGGAACACAGCACTCAAGAAACCTCTTGTGCTACTGTTCCAGGAGAACAAGATTCAACAAAGTGTATGCAAACTACAGTAAGACTAGCTACTATGGGTAAAATATTATAGATCCAAATAAAACATCACTGTATCCTTTAAACGAACCAGGGGATTGCACATTAAACAATTCAATTGCAAACAAAGGATTGCATACAAAACAAATCAATAACAAATATAAGCACAGAGACCCTCTCAGTTCGGTTTGCAACATTACCTCCTGCCTTATCATACCCTGAAACTCAAGCACTACCATTACAATTTCAAATCTCAACAGGAACAGCATAACAACTGACCCTACCTTCCACTAATGGACATGACTGAACATTTGAACTCATCCGCTACACGTATCTCATTCACAGACTCTTTGAGAACAGTCTCAGCAGGAGCACCCTAAAGAATGGTTAGACCATTGGTACCACATTCTGATCCACACACCACCTAGATGCACTACCACCACCCCTCTGCCCCAGCTCATCTACACAAACGCCTCTCTACAGCAACAGTACATTCCCTTTACCCCACCAGGAAACATCTTACACCTGCACTGACCCCATTAGGTACATTTACCAACTTTGTGATTAAATAAATGTAGACTAATCATTCCTGACGTTGCTGTGAAGTTTGACTTCTACAATGACACCAGGCTCAAGCAGCAACAGTTTAACACACTATTTGGAGTCATAATACACTATACTTGTCCCTTACTTCAATTATCACCCTCGGCTCAACCAACTCCATGTTCACCTCCTTATATGCCATCTTGTCACATATCCATCCTAGCCTGAAACTCTGCCGTATTTCTCACCCTCTCAACAGCATAAATGATGATATCCTAGTCGTTAAATGGGACATTATATGTTAACTCCAAATCCACTCAGAAATACTTTCCTCAATCGCCAATTTGGATTGTGCTGCAAGTTGTAAACACTCTTTAAACATTCTATTGACCTTCCCAACTAACCCATGATATTAGGGACTCTAAAATGAAACAGTGATATGTGAAATGCCCAACGTCCTAAAAAATGTGCTGCACTTAGGCCAACAGCATGGCCGGTTAAGACGTGCTCCGCTGCAGCTCCGGATGAGCTGCTCCGAATCCGACGACTACAACCTGTCCTGAAGCCCTGTGTTGACGCAGATGGGACCGTAACAGTCCAGACGCTCCCTGGGGTCAGAATTCCGAAGCCAAAGCCGCCAAAAAAAGGAGTAATCTAGCGCCAAAACGGCCGCGAGTCCAAGAACGAGTCCCAAGATGGCAGGCCGAGAACCAAGACGGGCCCCACGCGAGAGTCCCAGGAGGCATCCGGACCGCGGCGGACTGAAGCTAGAGGCAGAAGAGCGGACAGTAAAGGCATCGGACCCGGGTAAGACCGCTCCCACAACAGCAGGGTGACCCGTGGCCCAGAGACTGGTGGTGAGATCCGAGACCCGGCCCCGGGAAGGAGCATAGCACACCCCGGGTCTCCGGGGCAGCGGGGAGGAGACGCACTATGGCAGAGCCTGCCAGCGTTGACAGGGGATCGCGGTGCCCGGCAGCACCCGGCACAAGACGGCGCCGATAGCGGGAGGTACTCAAGGGGCCGTGGAGAAGTAAGGCCGGAGGCCGGGAGCCCCGGATCCGGGGCCCTCAGCAGAAAGCCGGTAAGGCGGCGGCTAACGGAAGGCTCCACAACCCCCCGAACACAGCCAAAAAAAAGACCCGCATATCTCGAGGCAAGGAGGGGGACCCCGATATCGGTGTCAGAGGGCACAGGAGCCAAGATACTGGACCCGGGAAGACAGCGTGGCTCCTGGCGACGAAAGTAGGCACCAGGGCGCAGGGGGCTGCCGCTCAGAAAGACCAGGCCGAAGTTGAAGGCGTCGATCAGGGCCTGCCCCCCCAGCACTACCCGATCCGAGGCTGGGAACCAACTAGAGCAAGGCCCCGGAGACGAGCCATGTAAACCCGCCGCCACTAAGAGGCCAAGACAACTGTGAGGCCTGCAGTACGGGCCGGAGCCCAGCCCAGGGACGGAGTGAGGGACGCCCTGGGGCCTTGAAGAGACGGACTGATCAGCACTGCCCAAGTCCAGAGGTGGCCACAGCAATAAAGACGGGGGACCTGCACACTGAAGAGTGGGAAATAGCTGCGAAAATCCTGCTGCCCACGGCTTAGGCCCTACACGTCACCAGCTTCTAGGAAGACGGGAAAGAGCTAAGGGAGACCTGTTGATCACGTCGGACAAGGTGCAGATAGTGGAAGAGACCTGCGGGATAGAAGAGACTCCGGGACCAGAAGAGAAAACTGGCCGAGTGGTGCCTCCATGGAAGGGGTAGCAGAAGAACAAATCTTCCCCGCCGCCTGGAGGGGAGGCGGCGAAGGGTACGAGAGTGAGACATCCGCGGGGTGAACCCACGGGGGTGTCGGACATGGGGAAAAAGGACATGGCCGCTAAAACCTCCAGGCAGGGAACCATAGACAACTACGCCACGACCCGGCCACCGACAGAGGCTACACCTTCCGCCTCCGGCTCGCGCTAGGATACCGAGTTACTGATGGGGGCGATTCAAGCGTCCAGGGAGGACATTCAAGAGTCCCAGGCAGCCCTGGAGGTCAAGATCGGTGAGGTGGGCTCGGAAGTGACACTATTGAGACAGGAGTTCCGAAATCTAACAGAGAGGGTGACGACGGCAGAGACGTGGATAAGCGAGGCGGAGGACTCACTCACCACCCTTCAGAGAGACATGGCGGAACTCCAGGCCTCACACCGCCAACTACTGTGGAAGGAGGACGATGCAGAAAATAGGGTGAGACGCAACAACCTGCGCTTTGTGGGCTTTAGAGAAGGCATCGAAGGGACGGACATGGTGACTTACCTGCATACTTGGTTGAAGAAAACCTTCCCGAAGACACAGTTCTCGAATTGCTTTGTTATTGAACGGGCACACAGGGCGCTGTTGGTAAAGCCACCGGAGGGTGCGAGGCTGAGACCGGTCATTGCACGCTTCCTCAATTTTGCGGACCGAGACCTGATATTGCGAGAGGCCAGAAAGCTGGGGGAGATCCGACTAGAAAACACAAACATTATGATATTCCCGGACTATAGCCAAGAGGTGCAAAAACAACGGCGCTCCTTTGATGCGGTAAAAGCGAAACTGAGGGACTTCCATATCACATATATGTTGCTCTTCTGGCGAAATTGAAGGTGATATACGAAAACAGAACGCACTTCTTCAACCACCTGGAAGATGCATGGCAATGGCTGGAGGAATGTCCTATATCCCGTAGAGCGGAGACCGAAGGAAATAGGGTGGTGGACGGGCTAGCTGCCAGTGGACTCCAGCGGGGATTGCCAAAGACCCAGAGACCGAAGAAACCGAGGAGCAGGAGACGGATACAGACAACGCCTTATCCAGGACACAGCTCGGCAGGTCGACGGAGAAGGCACTCAGCTTCACCCGGAGAGGGAGATGTGACGGGATCTAGATTCAGCTGCCTAGAGAGGAATGCCCGCTCTGAAGCAGAGGATGACACTGGGGGTCGCTCCTCTGGGGGGGAAGAGGAGGAGATGCGCTCCATACATCCTTTGGTGGCGGCGATCCGAGAAATGGAGCAAGACGCATCTGGACGGACAGATGACCCGAGAACAGATACCCAGGACTCACATTCCTGAACAGTGGCAGATCAGGCAGTAGAGATTGCAGCTCATCGCTAAGGGGGCACGCAAGTTGATACACCCCTTTACCTATTGTTTTGCTTTTTACTTTCATGCACTGTTCTCTTGACTTTACAGGTTGATCGGGTGGGAATGTGTTACATACCCGCTGCACAGATCGCAGTTGTAGGTTAAAGAGGGGGGGTTCCACGGGAGGGCGACAGACTTTCTCCGCCGACAGTCCTGTTTCTGTGGAAGTTGGGACTGAAGGGGGGGGAGGGGGGGAGGGGGGTAAGGGGGGAGTCATGGGAGTTTTCAGTTTGGGGGAGTTGAGGGACTGAATGGGGAGGAGGGTGGGAGGGGGAAGGACAGAGAGGGGGAGGGAACGGGGCATGTCAGAAAGGTCACATATGACGAAATACAGGACACTCCACTAGCAAACAGCCAGAACACCACTCACAGCAGGTTGTGGCGGGATGCCGGATAGACACATAGAGCAGAGGCAAGACCTGGAGGGGCTCTCGATACTAACATGGAATGTGAATGGGCTAGGCATTAGGATCTAACGAGGCCTGGTGAACGCGTACATCAAAAGGGTCGTCCCGGATATCGTGTTTCTACAAGAAACACACCTTATGGGCAGCAACTGCGGTTTCCTAGCAAGAGGACAATACAAAGTCCTAGCACATGTGGGATTCACCAAAGGCTCGAGAGGGGTGGCTATACTGATAAGGAAGAACCAACCGTTCCGGGTAGTACGGATCTGGGCAGACCCTCAGGGGACATATGTTGGGGTAAGGGGCACCTGGAAGAGGAAAGAATACACAATAGTGTTGGCCTATGCACCACCTAAATTACAGGCAGCCACACTGAAAGGAGTTACAGAGGTTCTACTTCATACATCGGATACTATACAGGTGTTGGGGGAAATTTCAATGACGTAATGGTCCCGCCCCTTGATAGAACAGGAGACAGGGTCCGAGACCAGACCTTGACCGCCCTCTCTAACATGATTAATGCTATAGGACTAACAGATATCTGGAGGTGGCTCTACCCGGAAGAAAGGCCTATTCCTTCTTCTCAAGTGCACATAAGGTTTACTCTAGACTAGATTATATCTTTCTAGCTCGTAACGCTGTAGCGAGAAATGACTCTGCCGAGTACAAAGCCAGGGGAATATCGGACCACTCCCCGCTCGTGGTAAAGGTGGGGAGAAGAACTTGGCGACAGGGGTCCTGGAGGTTGTCAGCCTGGGACTTGCAGAACCCGAGCGTGTTGAAGGGCCTTAGGGCTGATGTAAAAGTCTGCATAGCAGAGAACGAGGGCTCGGTATCGTCCAAAGTGGTCTTATGGGAGGCCTTTAAGGCAGTAATGAGAGACAGGGCCCAGAATAGGCTAGCAGGGGTGACACAGGAGGTACAGAGAGAGATGGAGACACTGGAATCCCGCATATTAAAGCTAGAAAGGGAATATCAAGAGAGTAAAGCCACGGGGATTCTCCGTCAACTAACGGACACTCAAAGTCAGTATAGAGATCTAGTAACCGGGTCCAAGATGGCGGAGTGAGGATGCGAGCCGGCGGCAGCTAACCCTGGAGCTCCTCGCCCCCTCCGAATGAAATAGAAAACAACTGTTTCTGAATCAAAACTACAGAGTATGAACAAGAAACACAGATTGCACTGCGGATAGTAAATCGGCTTCTTAAAAGAGAAAACGCTCACCGATGCACTGGCTCTCGAATCTCTCCCGGACCGTAAGGCATTCAATCACACAGATCCATAGCCTGCTCTCCGGATCGGAGGTCGGCTGGACGGGTCTTCAACCTGTCCGCACCTGGTGGTTAAACATAATGTCTCCTAAGAACCCGCCGCGTATTACGCGGAACACCAAAACTACCGCCGCTCCTTCCTCCACGGATACGGGGGCTGCAAGTACAATAACCTCGGCAGCTACGGCAGCACCTTCCCTACCTCCAACAGGAACGGGTACGGGGGCGGGGACCGCAATTGCAGCAATCGCACCAAATGAAGCTTCGGCGCCCTCAATTTCTCACCTCGTACTGACAAAGGGAGCCACGGACCCTGCAACCAAGCCTCTGGATTTTGCAGTTTTCCCGGTCCCTAAGGCTTCAGGGGGAGAGACAGCGCTTCACAGCTTCAAAGAAACTCTCTCTACGGCGGCGGCGCTGGCCGATAAGAACATGGGTAAAGGCATTGAAAAACCAGCTCCCGGTACGCCTTTAATATGTCCCCCAATGCAGACTGATATGACTGATATGAACACATCCTCATTAAAAAAAAACTTTAAAAATGCTGCCAAACAAAAAGCTAAGATGGGGGTTCTAGTGGGGTCTTTGATAGGAAACGATGGGGTCAAAACTGATGTACCTAATAACAGAAACACCCCCGCTAGCCCAGCTGATGTGTCTAATGTGTCTGGAAAAATAATCCCGGAAGTCACAGATGTAAATAGTGGCCTAAATGACACATTACCAAAAGGTCAAGATACAGCAGCAAACAAATCACTGAAGGAAACTACAAAGGAAAATACTACCTTAAACAAAATATTGATGAGGCTAAGGTATCTAACCCTAACGTCACGCAATTCACAGAACTACCACTTATTTGTGATACCGAGCCAACACTTGACTTAGCTGATACAGGACACAGCAGTACAAGATTACAACAGAAGGAGAACAATAATTCTTTAGTGGTGACAGGCGAAGAAAGTGCAGACTTGGGCTCACAACGAATATGAAATTGAGACGGAAGAAGAATCGGCTGACCCATCTGAAAATGCAATAAAACCCTTGGCGACTAGAAGACATAAAACAAAGAGCAAATTTAAGACTAAAAAAGGGGTGAAAGCTAGCACCACCTTAAACCGAACTGTTATTAACAACATAGCGTCCGCCAAGAAAATTTTGGTCGACAAAAGCCCTCTTAGGAAATGGATAGAGGCTAAGGGGCTGGTAAAAAATATGACATTAAGACTATCTGGGACCAGCCCTACGGACCCTGATCCAACCTCCGGCCTGTTAGGTGGCTCAATTCTCTCAGATAACAATACTGTAAGTGAACCACTCAACGCTTCTGCTAGGTCATAGCTGAACAAGATACGTGTCCATCTCTGTTACGGCCTACTCCAGCAACTATATTAGCTAGTGACTTTCTGACATCTACCAAGGAAAGGCTGCCAGCTACAGACGGAGAGAGGAGAGGTAACACTACAGACCTAACTGTCGATGACAACACCTCAGCTTTGTTTACCGCGTCAACCTCGGCCACTGCATCCCTCTCCACGACTACGAATAATATCCTCTCTAAGAACCCAGAGGAGGAAGACAAGCAAGAACCTAATTCTACCCAGCTTGACACAATACTTCAAATACTAATTAATCAACGCGCTGAAGCACAAGAACACTTTCTACAACTGCGTGAAGATAACAATAAACTCCAGTCTTCTTTATCAGAACTAACCTCCAAGTTCTGTGAGGTTTTGCAGGACATCGAAGAGCTGCAGCACAGAGTAGCAGGGGTAGAAGAAGCGACAACACGTACACATTCAGTAGTAAACCAACATGACACTCAGATAACTGCACTTCAACTCAAAGTTGAGGATTTAGAAAATAGACAGAGAAGATCAAATCTGAGACTCTTTGGGGTGCCGGAAGGGTCAGAGGGGTCAGACTCCAGAGCGTTTCTTGTTGGCCTACTACAAAAAGCTTTCCCGGACTTAGCCGATTGGGACTGGGATTCCCAAATCCAACAAGCACACCGTTTACCCCTAATTCAAAAAAACAAAGAGAGCAAATTCCCACGTCCTTTTCTTATTTTTTTTGGTAAGTTTTTGCTGAGACAGGCCATATGGCAGAAAGCTCGTCCTACTACTCCTATAGCTATAGGGAACCTATCCCTATTTGTCAGGTCTGATCTTAGCAAAGCCACAATGGATAGACGCTGGGAACTGCGCAAATTGATTGACCCAATCAAATCTGTGGGGGGGCAAGTCTTTCTTCAAGAACCAGCGCGCCTGAAAGTCATGAAAGGCGGGCTTACTCATTTTTTTAACGATCCTAGAGAAGCTGAACATTATCTTTCTGGACTAAGTAAAAGCTACGTAAAAGCTAAAACCTTAGAGACCTAACTACTCAGCTAAAAATACTATGTTTTTCTTGTTCTGATTTTGTTGATTTAATAGACTATAGTTAAGGAAATTAAGCTCTAGGAGAAGTAATGTTTTTCGGAGGGGGTGGTGGTAGGACTCTTCAGGCAGTCTGCCGCAGAAGCTGCCTCTCCAACGGCAGCAGAACCTGAAGGGTGGTCCCTTCCCGTTGCGGGTGGGTGACAGGGGGGCGAGGGTGGGATTCTTCGACTCTCCGAGGGGTGGGGGGGTAAAAAACTGAAAAAATGTGTTTGCAACCTGAGAGGGAGACTTGCTACAAATGATACAAATTTAAGAAAAATTTCACTCATTCATGGCTTTAGAACTGGAAAATACCACTTGGCTTACTATTATGTTGATTGTTTCATTTACAATGTATAAAATAAAATGTCTTGCCTGGAATGTTGCGGGGCTAAATAGCAAAAATAAGCGACGTCTGGTGTCGAAGAACTAAGAATACATAATCCCAATCTCATACTGCTTTCTGAAACGCACATAGCTGGCAAAGATAAAAAACTACTTTGTCAATTAGGCTATGATAGTGTTTGTTGTACCACATTTGGGGCATCAATAAGAGGGGTTGTGATTCTCAAAGACAAATGATTTAAGGCCGAAATTCTACAAACTGCTTACGACAAAGATGGCAGATGGGTAATAGCTCAAATAAATATTGAAAATCACAAATACGTAATTTGCGCGGTGTATGCTTCGAACCAAGATGAACCTAGGGTCTTCGATGACTTGAATATAAAACTCTTGGACTGGGATGGGGAACGTATTATAATGGGGGATTTTAATTGTATCATGGATTACCAATTACACACTACTAGGCCAGGGATCTTCCAACGGATGCGCAAAACTAGAGCCTCAATTTTAGATTTATGCCGCACTCATAATATCAAAGACGCATGGCGATATTTACACTTAAACTCTCCAGGCTATACATATTACTCTTCACCTCATAAACTTTGCTCCCGGCTGGACATGGCTTTCGCTAACTCAAATTTTTTAAACACTTGTCTAATGGAGGTCCGCCCCCGAATCTCATCCGACCATAATCCTATAATGCTGACTTTTGACACTTCACATATAAACAATTGCCCCAGATCATTTTCTTTTCCTAGACATTTGACAACAGATCTTACTTATATTTCACAGCTAAGAACCCATCTTACTGATTTTATAGAAATCAACCAAGATTCTGCTCCATGTAACACAGTCTGGGACGCCTGTAAGGCAAGCATCAGGGGATTCACGGAGGGATATGTGCTCAGACAAAATTTTGAACGTCAAAAACTTAACGAGTCTCTGATCTTTAGTATCTCTGCTCAAGAAGCACAGCTGTCTACTGCACTACAGCTCAATTTGCCAACGGCAGTAGAAATAGGCCTTAAATTAAATCAATTGAAATCAGAAATAAAAGCAAAACTTATTAAAAAAAACAGTATTAACATACACAAATATAAGATCGAACAATATGAGGGCGCGGACAAAATTGGGAAAATTTTGGCATACAAAGCAGCGGAAGATAGAGCCTGTACTACAATTGCCAACATTCGGGGCTCTGACAATCTATTACATGATCAACCTCATGACATACTGGAACAATTTGCAGACTTCTATAGGACTCTATATACTCCAGAATCCACTCCAAACAAAATTATAATACAGAATTATCTAGATGAGCTCCCTTTAGCCCTACTTAGTCAATCAGAATCAGGTCTCTTGTCGGAAAATATTACTGGACAAGAACTACGCCAAGCTATCGCTGCTCTACTCTCAGGAAAGGCTTCAGGAGAAGACACAATCCCTCTAGAGATTTACAAAATCTGCTTAGAGGAAATCGCACCTTTACTATTACGGGTAATGCAATTGATTGGGGAAACCGGAAAGGCCCCCAAGTCTTGGAATAGAGCCAAAATAATATTCTTTCTTAAAAAAGGCAAACCAAAAGAGGAAAGAGGGTCATATAGACCCATCTCCCTGATCAATACGGACGCAAAAATATTTGCCAAAATTTTAGCTACCAGCATGGCTCCTCTTATGCCCAAAATGGTTAACCCACAGCAACTCGGGTTTGTTACTGGGAGGGACACTACCACACACGTCAATATGGCTATCACAGCGTTTGATGTGGCTGAGATCGAGTCCACCCCACTCGGTATGATACTACTAGATGCCGAGAAGGCTTTTGACTGAGTGGGGTGGGACTACTTATGGCGTGTTATGACTAAAATGGGGTTTAATGGACATTTTCTAAAATGGATAAAAGCGCTATATGATAACCCCTCAGCCTGCATTAGCTATGGGGGATGGACCTCTACAGATTTTCTGATACTGAGGGGCACCCGTCAAGGCTGCCCTCTATCACCGTTATTATTTGCCCTTTCACTTGAACCATTTTTACACTCCCTTCAAATACAATCCAAAATTATACCATTTAAATCTAATGAACAGGTGTTAAAAATAACGGCATATGCTGATGACATTGCCATATATTCTTCCGACATTATCCAGACTTTAGAAGGAATTAACACAGAGGCTCTTAAATTTGGCAAAGTATCTGGGTATAAATTAAACTCAAACAAAACACAAATTATAGCTAATTACTCACCAACAGCAAATGTCCCTGAGATATGTAAGACTGCCACTTATCTAGGTGTAAAAATTACTTTGAAAATACGAGAAATAAACAATCTTAACTACAATGAACTAATTAAATATACCACCGCCGCACTAAAAAAATGGCATAGATTACCTTTGAACTTAATCGGCAGAATTAACCTCATTAAAATGAAGATACTTCCCAAATTTTTGTACTTATTTTGTTCTATCCCACTTGCTCTAAACAATTCCTTTTTTAAGCAGCTTGACGGGATTTTTAGAAGTTTCATTTGAGGATACAAAAAAGCCAGAAGATCGCTGAAACTCCTTAAAAATAGCACAGACAAAGGCGGCTTAAACTTTCCAGATGTGAAATTATACTTTTGGTCCTCATTTATTAGGCGCCTTCGATCTCTGCTATATAGAGAAGACACTTTCTTTTTTCATGTATTTATGTTAAAATCTGAGTCTAATATGTTTTTATTGCGAGCTAACGACCCTAATTATTATAAAAGGGTGAAATTTAAGACCGCCAAAGACAGTATCAGGATATGGGCTAACATTTTGGTCTACTGCAAAACTTCTTTTTATCATCCGAAACTACAGCTTTGGGACAATCCTGGTCTCCCGGGAATATTCAACGATGGAATGGCCCGTAGATGGTCAACCCATGGTATTAATACTTTGGGGGATTTATATGGCATACAAGGGTTTTTAGACTTTCATACTCTACAAACCCTCTACAATCTGACGGAAAATATGAGGTTCAAATATATACAAATACACGATTTCCTAATCAGAAAGAAACAGCTACTTAATATCCCAGACTCTGATATTTGGAACTGTTTATACTCCACTAAAAACAAATCAGTGATAAGTGAGGCATACAAATACTTCTGTGCTGTTAAAATTGACGATTGCTCAAAATTAGCTAAAAAATGGAGCAGTAAAATTGGCTCAAACATAACGTCTCAGCAAATTATATGCTCTTTAGCTAACATCAACAATGCTGTACGTTCATCTAGCTTAAGACTACAACAGTTTCGCACAGTTTGTATGCTATATTATACACCGGAAAAGATCTCAAAGTGGTCCCACAACAACATTCAAGGGGACCGCACTAAATGTCCCAAATGCCTTGCTTACGCAGCAGACCTAGAACATATGCTGTTCTCCTGTCCAATGCTAAAGGACTTTTGGGGGGAAATAATTAAAGTTTTAAAAATCAAAAAGATATCTCTACCTACTCTTACTGCATCAACTGTACTACTTGATTTATATCCTATTTCCCTATCCCAACCTGCTTTGATAACAATTCTTATATCCTGTGCTAAACTTACATTGGCTAGAGCTTGGATCTGTCCCAAACCCCCTAACATCTGTGAATGGTGGTCATTAGTTAACGAAATTCGCTCTATGGAACTCGGGTTAGCTAACCTTAGAGGAGATCGCTCACGAAAAACGTTTGAGAAAATATGGGGGGACTTTATCGAAGGCCCTGTGTTCACTTAAAGGCGGAGAAGAGGAGGAAAGGGATATATATGTCTCCTTTCTCTTTTCTTCAGCAGACAATTAAATCTTTTTTTTTTGATGTACTGATATACATTTTTTTTTGTGGCTCCGATATTATCATTCATGTATGTACAAAATGAATTACTTTGCAATGTGTTTCAAGTGGAAAATGAAATTCGTTTTTGCCATGACCATGCTACCTATACTTTGTATCTTATTTTATGTATTTTGTTATGTCTTCCTCATCAGCTTGCAAATAAAAAAAAGGTTAAAAATAAAAAGTAAAAAAAAAAAAAGAGATCTAGTAACGGGGAGGCAAAAACGCAGGCGCTGGCGACGTTACACCGTTTATATGACGTAGGAGACAAATCTGGCAAATTACTGGCATGGCTAAGCAGAAGGGAGAGGGATGCCTGGTGGATAGAGCAAGTGCGAGACACCCAAGGGAACTTGACAGTATCAGACGTCCAGATCGCTGAGGCGTTTGCTATGCACTATCAGACGTTCTATGAGGCGAGGGATCTGGGCACCCAGGAGGATGCCCTGAAATATATGGAGCACCTCGACCTCCCAGTGCTGACCGACGCAGACCTTAAAGACCTGGGGGCTCCTATCACGCTGGAAGAGGTCAAAAAGGCCCTGGCTAAAATATGTGCAGGGAAAGCCCCTTGCCCAAATGGGTTCCCAGCAGAGTTCTTTAAAAAAATGGCTGATCTTCTGGCTCGCCATCTGTTGGGTCTCTTTGAGGGGGCATGTCAGGAAGGGGAACTTCCTCCAGACCTCCGCATGGCCACGATCATCCCGATTTTCAAGGAAGGTAAACCGCCGGAGAAATGCACCTCTTACTGTCATATTTCCCTCCTAAAGATCGAGGTGAAACTACTGGCGACGATACTAGCGCTTAGATTGCGGAGGGTAATCCCAGAGTTGGTCCATTTGGACCAAACGGGATTTCTCCCAGGTAGGGCTACGAGATTTGGGGGTCGATTCCGATTCGGGATTAAAATCCGTGTTACGATTCGTATTTGTACCCGTTTACGTACGAATTTAAAAAATATGTCCGAACTGCGTAGTACAATTCAAAATCCCCAAATACGTACGAATATCTGCGACCCGTACGAACCACATGCAAAAACCCATACGAAATGTCGTCGGAACTTCAACCTTACGATTTGTAAACATGCCGTTCGAACTAACAAGTACGATCCTGACCAGGAACCAAGTATGCGATTTGTACGGGCAAACGTTGTCCCGCATGAAGCACGATTCGTACGGAAAACATCGCGTATGAGCGAGCCGCACTAACAAATACGAGGCGCACACCCCACTATCAAGCGTACACATACACCCGTCGACGATACACGAGCCTAACTGCCAGACGCACTAACAAATACGAGGTGCACACCCCACTATCAAGCGTACATGTACTCCTGTCGACGATACACGAGCCTAACTGCCAGAAGCACTAACAAATACGAGGCGCACACCCCACTATCAAGCGTACACGTACCCCCGGCGACGATACACAAGCCTAACTGACACCCGCACTAACAAATACGAGGCGCACACCCCACTATCAAGCGTACACGTACCCCCGGCGACAATACACGAGCCTAACTACCAGACGCACTAACAAATACGAGGCGCACACCCCACTATCAAGCGTACACGTACCCCCGTCGACGATACACAAGCCTAACTGCCAGACGCACTAACAAATACGAGGCGCACACCCCACTATCAAGCGTACATGTACCTCCGTCGACGATACACGAGCCTAACTGACAGACGCACTAACAAATACGAGGTGCACACCCCACTATCAAGCGTACACGTCCCCCGTCGACGATACACGAGCCTAACTGACAGACGCACTAACAAATACGAGGCGCACACCCCACTATCAAGCGTACACGTACCCCCGTTGACGATACACAAGCCTAACTGCCAGACGCACTAACAAATACGAGGCGCACACCCCACTATCAAGCATACACGTACCCCCGTCGACGATACACGAGCCTACCTGCCAGACGCACTAACAAATACGAGGCGTACACCCCACTATCAAGCGTACACGTACCCCCGTCGACGATACACAAGCCTACCTGCCAGACGCACTAACAAATACGAGGCGTACACCCCACTATCAAGCGTACACGTACCCCCGTCGACGATACACAAGCCTACTTGCCAGACGCACTAACAAATACGAGGCGCACACCCCACTATCAAGCGTACACGTACCCCCGGCGACGATACACGAGCCTAACTGCCAGACGCACTAGCAAATACGAGGCGCACACCCTACTATCAAGCGTACACGTACCCCCGTCGACGATACATGAGCCTAACTGCCAGACGCACTAACAAATACGAGGAGCACACCCCACTATCAAGCGTACACGTACCCCCGTCGACAATACACAAGCCTAACTGCCAGACGCACTAACAAATACGAGGCGCACACCCCACTAAAGAAGGCTACAGTCTACACAGCATAGGAAAACAATGTCCCTGGAACATATAAACAAATACACAGAGGGCCCAAGTCACAAACACCCTTTATGACACACCCACAAAAAATTCAAAAAAGCCACACCCACAAATGGACCAATAAAAGGGCCCACACATACAACCCATCATCCTTTGCAACATACCTATTCTTGCTAAGACACAACCATCACACCACCAACTGCAGCTACACACCTTCACACATACACCCTATATCATTCACACACACCATCCCCTTCACAATCAGACCCACACACCCTCATCCATACACACCATCACCCCCCAATCACATACACCCCACACCATGACCACACCAAAGGGTCCAAAGTTCACTAACCCGGAGATGGAGATCCTTACAGATGAGGTCTTCCGAGTCTATCCACAGCTGTTTGGTGCATTGGTCAGACAGACCAGCATAGCTCAAAAGACACGCTTGTGGGAGAGGATAGTCGAGAAGGTGAATGATGTTGTACCCATCAGGCGCACCAAGGCGGTTTGCCAGAACAGGTGGTACGATCTGCGGAGGATGGTCAAGCGCAAGATGGATGAGGACTACGCCAGCGCTCATCACACTGGAGGTGGACCTCCCTGCAGACCTGCACAATACCAGCCCTGGGAGGAGAAAGTCATGGCCATGCTACCACCGGTGGGAGTTCACGGAATTGAAGGAGCCGTTGAGCCTGGTGAGTATACAAACAACTTATGTAACATGGGTGGACTCCCAGCAGTGCGGGGGGGTTTGGGGGGAGGGGGGGTTATGACTCCCAGCAGTGCCCAACAGTAGGGGGGAGTGGGGGGGTGTTGGGGGGTGTGGGGGGGTGGCCATGACTCCCAGCAGTGCCCAACAGTAGGGGGGTGTGGGGGGGTGTTGGGGGGTGTGGAGGGAGGGCATGACTCCCAGCAGTGCCCAACAGTAGGGGGGTGCGGGGGTGTGTGTTGGGGGGTGGGGGGGCATGACTCCCAGCAGTGCCCAACAGTAGGGGGTGTGGGGGGGTGTTGGGGGGGTGGGGGGGTGGCCATGACTCTCAGTAGGGCCCAACAGTAGGGGGTGTGGGGGGGATGTTAGGGGGGTGGGGGTGGCCATGACTCCCAGCAGTGCCCAACAGTAGGGAGGTGTGGGGGGGTGTTTTGGGAGGTGTGGGGGGTGGCCATGACTCCCAGCAGTGCTCAACAGTAGGGGGTGTGGGGGGGGGTTGGGGGGGCATGACTCCCAGCAGTGCCCAACAGTAGGGGGGTGTGGGGGTGTGTGTTGGGGGGTGTGGGGGGCATGACTCCCAGCAGTGCCCAACAGTAGGGGGGTGTGGGGGTGTGTGTTGGGGGTGTGGGGGGCTGGCCATGACTCCCAGCAGTGCCCAACAGTAGGGGGTATGGGGGATGTGTTGGGGGTATAGGGGAGGGGGGTGGCCATGACTCCCAGCAGTACCCAACAGTAGGGGGGTGTGGGGGGGAGTATTGTGGTGTGTGGAGGGGGACATGACTCCCAGCAGTGCCCAACAGTAGGGGGGTGTGGGGGTGTGTGTTGGGGGTGTGAGGGGGTGGCCATGACTCCCAGCAGTGCCCAACAGTAGGGGGTGTGGGAGGGGGGGTGGGGGGGTGGCCATGACTCCCAGCAGTGCCCAACAGTAGGGAGGTGTGGGGGTGTGTTGGGGGTGTGGGAGGGGGGGGTGGCCATGACTCCCAGCAGTGCCCAACAGTAGGGGTGTGTGGGGGTGTGTGTTGGGGGTGTGGGCGGCTTGACTCCCAGCAGTGCCCAACAGTAGGTGGGTGTGGGGGGGTGTGTTGGGGGTGTGGGGGTGCCATGACTCCCAGCAGTGCCCACCAGTAGGGGGTGTGGGGGTGTGTGTTGGGGGTGTGGGGGTGTGGCCATGACTCCCAGCAGTGCCCAACAGTAGGGGGGTGTGGGGGTGTGTGTTGGGGGACATGGGGGGGCATGACTCCCAGCAGTGCCCAACAGTAGGGGTGTGTGGGGGTGTGTTGGGGGGTGTGTGTGTTGGGGGTGTGGGGGGGTGGCAATGACTCCCAGCAGTGCCCAACAGTAGGGGGGTGTGGGAGGGGGGTTTGGGGGGAATGACTCCCAGCAGTGCCCAACAGTAGGGGGGTGTGGGGGGGTGTATTGGGGGGTGTGGGTGGCCATGACTCCCAGCAGTGCCCACCAGTAGGGGGGTGTGGGGGTGTGTGTTGGGGGGTGTGGGGGGGTGGCCATGACTCCCAGCAGTGCCCAACAGTAGGGGGTATGGGGGATGTGTTGGGGGTGTAGGGGAGGGGGGTGGCCATGACTCCCAGCAGTACCCAACAGTAGTGGGGTGTGGGGGGGCGTATTGGGGTGTGTGGAGGGGGGCATGACTCCCAGCAGTGCCCAACAGTAGGGGGGTGTGGGGGTATGTGTTGGGGGTGTGAGGGGGTGGCCATGACTCCCAGCAGTGCCCAACAGTAGGGGGTGTGGGAGGGGTGTGTGGGGGGGGTGGCCATGACTCCCAGCAGTGCCCAACAGTAGGGAGGTGTGGGGTGTGTGTTGGGGGTGTGGGAGGGGGGGGTGGCCATGACTCCCAGCAGTGCCCAACAGTAGGGGTGTGTGGGGGTGTGTGTTGGGGGGTGTGGGCGGCATGACTCCCAGCAGTGCCTAACAGTAGGTGGGTGTGGGGGGGTGTGTTGGGGGTATGGGGGGCCATGACTCCCAGCAGTGCCCACCAGTAGGGGGTGTGGGGGTGTGTGTTGGGGGGTGTGGGGGGTGTGGCCATGACTCCCAGCAGTGCCCAACAGTAGGGGGGTGTGGGGGTGTGTGTTGGGGGGTGTGGGGGGGTGTGTTGGGGGTGTGGGGGGGTGGCAATGATTCCCAGCAGTGCCCAACAGTAGGGGGGTGTGGGAGGGGGGTTTGGGGGGCATGACTCCCAGCAGTGCCCAACAGTAGGTGGGTGTGGGGGGGTGGCCATGACTCCCTGCAGTGGCCAACAGTAGGGGGGTGCAAGGGGAGTTGCAGAAGGCTGCAAGGAGGAGGGTGAGAGAGTGCAAGATGTATGGTAGGAGGCAGCACTCAACCCATATGGGCCAGGTACACACCCATGCACCATGTTCAATGCACAGGGGGTGTGAAAGTACTGACAAGATAGCTGACCCTGGGCCCTGGTGTAGGCAGCACATGGGCCTCCTGTGACCAGTGCAAACACTAACACCAGGACAATTGAAGATATCTTGCACAGGAACTCACAACCACTATAATGGCAGCATGCTACATGGGGGACAGACACACCACGAGGGACGCCCACTTGCCAATCACACTCAAACTACTACCATGGCCTGTCACACACACCCCTTACAGAAACTGAGCCCCTGGGGACAGACAATGGAGTGCATCACTGTCACAATTGTCAAGTAACTAAACCCCAAAAATACTGATCTGATGACGTATGCAAACAAAAAAAGCACAGTGCAGAATCACAAGTCCATTGTGCCTCTCACACAGTGCTGTTGCCACAGCTTGATGATGCTGTGGATGCACTCAAGTAGCGCCATGGACATGGGTATTGACAAGGTAATGCATCATAGAGAAGTGGCACGTCCTAAAGCCCTGTGCAGGGTGTACTGCTCCTGGGGGGTTGGCAGTGGGTGTCTGTCTTGGCCCTGCAAACCCTCTCTAAAGTAGCATGATGAAATCAGCTAAAATCAAATCAGTCACCATCATAAACATGCAGCATAAAAACCCTGTGCATGCTTGCACAAGCAATAATTATTCAGACTGCATTGTGCAGATTGGGCCACACAGAGCACATCTTGAACTGTGTGGTGCTGGGCACAGAAGCCACAGTAATGGCTGTGACATTCATCAAAAGACAGTACCCAACATGTCAAGCACCCCTGATCACATGTCAATCTCTGCCCACAACATACACATACACAAGTGAACAATTTCTAAAATACAAATCAGGGCGAACATTGATAACGACTATGTATATTACATTTGGATGTTGCATGATAGTGCATTAACACTGTTTCTCTCTCACTCCCACATGGGAACGTGTGGAAACTACCCCCAACCAGGGGGGAGAAGGATCCCAGTCCCAGGCTCAGCACGGCAGTGACCCCACCGTAACTGAAGCCTCTCAACACACTGTGGATGAACCCAATCAACCAGGCCCCTCTGGATCCCAAACCCCTGCAGCAGCTGGAACAGACACATCTGTGCCAACCACCACACCCATTCCCGCCACACCCCAGCAGACAGCTCGGAGCCCTGCCCATGATACACAACAGAGCCTGTCTGACAATGAGGGACATCGTTCGCCGGGCACCCATGAGGTGGCAGACGACACCTCCACTGCCAGCACTCATGGGTCCCGTCGACATGATGTGCCCACAAGCGTCGGACCAGCTCGTGTGGGCAGGGGTGGTGGGAGTGGTGCTAGGCGGAGACGAGAACCTGACCAGCCAGCTGCAGGGCCCGGTATGTCCGAACTCCGAGACATCATGGATGAATACCGGCGGGACACCAGGGAGTTCAGCCTGGTAGTGGAGGCCCTCAACAAAATGACAGATCAGCAGGCCCAGCTACATGCCAGTCAAGAACGACACCAGGGACGGATGGAGGCAAGACTGGATGAGCTTGTGATGGTGCATCGGGAAATCAACCAATCGCTCCTTCTGATCGCTGGCAACATGCAGCACCCTCCCTGTGTCACGAGGCCAGAAACATCTAGGCAAAGACCAACAACAGGCACAGGGAGGGAGGAGGAGGCGGAATTGTCAGACGGAGATTCCCATGCATCGCCAAGGCCTGCACGTGAGGGTCCCCCAAGGAAGGTTGGTCGTCCACGGTCAAGACGTTGAGAGGCATAGGGCCATGAACAACTCCCAGGGAACCTGGTCTGGCATCTTGCCTTTGTGTGCAACAGCATCACCCTATTGACTTTAACACTCTCCCACATTGACTTGCTGGTCGCTGTGTGCCCAATGATGCCAAGCACTGTGGCCTGGACTCTGTTGACCCATACTGTAAGGCATCACATCTCCCGCTGTGAACTTTGGATTCCCCCTTCTTGTACAGCACCTACTCACGTTACACGCACAAGAGTAAAAAATAAATCTCACTTGCACTAAAAGCATTGATGTATTTGTATGTACTCAGATTCTAATACATTTGTGAGGTGAAATGTCTTCAAATGCCATCATCTCCTGCAAACTATTGCCATCTACACACATGGATTTTATTTAGGCAGTGGAAATACATAGATCACAAGATAGCCTAAATTACATGCATGGATAGCAATACTCACCCGTGATGGTTGCTAACTGCAGAAGATGGGGTTTGCTTGAAATACTGAAATGACAGACAGTCATACAAGAGTGTGTGAGGCGTCAAGAGCATGGCAAATATGCTAGGTGTCCACGGAAGGAGCACCAGGATCTGTCTAATGAGGAATGAGAACTAGCAGCCACATGCTGTTGTACTGTGGATGTGAAGATTGATGGCCTGGCCGAGGGTGCCAATACGGACTGTGGGCAATAGGGTGTTAGATGTTAGATGTCCATATCATTTATTTAGCCTGGGTCTGTGGAGTGCCGAATGTGTGTGGCTGATGAGTATGAAGGTGAAACTGCCTTTGACTGTGGGACCATTGTAGATATCTCAGGCGGATGGTCATGTGGCAGCAGCAGGGGATGTTGAGGATGAGGTATGTGCATGCACCCTGCCTTTCCACAAGTACTCCGTAAGTCACGTTCTTGTTCCTGTGTAGAGGTAGTTGCTGTAGTAGGGCTGGCTGGTGTTGTGGACGGTAACCAGGCTGAACACCACCTTGCCAACAGACATCACCATAGACATACCTGGAGGAAATGACAAATCCCGCTAACACCACACTGACAGAGTGGTAGGAGGAATTCCCATCATCCACATTAATAATCCCATAGTCTCTACCAACAACAACGACACCCTCCACATCGCCTAAAACATACATTTACTGATCCACACAAACAACACCCTCTGAGGAACACTCATCTACAGACCACCTGGAGTCCCAACACTATTCACCAACTCCATTGCTCACCTCATCAGCACGCATGCTCTCGCCTACACGGACTACATCCTCCTTTGGGAAATTTACTGTCACCGTAATTACTACAATGACGTAAACTCCACCACCCTGATGGACAAACTTGCCAACCTTGGATTAAAACAACAAGTGATAACCCACACCCACAACGCTAGACACACACAGGACCCCATCTTTGCAGAAACTCCACACATCTAATCCAACAACAACACCTCACAACACTGGAAAGACCACAGAAGCCTACACTTCACCTTCAGGAAAGCAAACACAATCCCCCTGCACACAGACCATGCCACGCAGCTGCTGGTGCAAGCTCAACAAGGACTAACTGACAGCCACACTTACCCTGGGCCCACAAGCCAACACCACCAACCCCCGCAAATGCTGCCATCTTCCTCAAACAGTGGATCACCGACTGCGCATACACCTTCATCCCAATCAAGTCCTCAGCCACCTAACACACAACCACATTGTCAGATGGTTCAACAAAGATCCCCAGACGTCCAAATCCACCTCTTGTAAGCTATAGAGGGGCACGCACTGCAAACAGTCACCAAAAACCTTCAACGTACACCTGAGTGACACCCGCATACACCACCAACACTTCATGACCAACAACAGGACACCCATCAAGGACAGGCTAGACACCAACGCACACAACAGCAAATAGCACTTCAACATTGCCAAACAACTCTCTAAAGCCAAATATAGCGCATACTACATTCCACCATCACAAGACCTGTGTGACTAACTGGCCAACTTTGCTCACGGTAAGATCAACCACATCCACAAAATATTCTACTCCACCAGCCCCACATCCACAACCGAGACCACCCCCCCTGCGACAAACAGCCACAAAATTGACCTTATTGGCTGCTACAACGTCCGCACTGAAGACACCATCATGAGCAAGGAAAACATTCACTCTGGATCCCCATCTGACCCATGGCAAATCCACTCTTCCTAACAAGCCAGATAAGCAATCTCACCACTTCTCCATTAAAATATCCTACTTCTCCTTCAAGACAACAACCTTCACAGGGAGTATTGACAATGGTGTGTTCACTGCCTTACTGAATAAACCTAAGGTGGACCACAAATACATCTTGTAAATCCTGCATATCTCCCTGCTTCCCTTCCCAGAACAAGTCATATTGAATATAATCAACAGACAGCTGACCCACAACCTCAAAGACATAAACATCATAGCCCCAACACTGTCTGGACCCTACATCAACCAGTGCACGGACCCCGCCTTCATAGCCAGCACCAACAACATCTGCATACTCATGGACAAAGGAGAAACATATGCCCACATCCATCAGGGCCTATCAGCAGACTACCACACGGTCGCCCACGGCACCCTAACAGTACACATCCATGACTTAGGAAGCAAAGTGAGTGCCCTGGCTGGCCCACATCCTTTCCCACCGGCACAACCTCGGGCATCTGCCTCCCACAGTACTGTTACAATACCACTGACACCATCCACAGCGTCACACAGGGATCATCCCACAGCCCAACTGACTTAATTATACACATGGCACAACTCACACATGTGGCACTACAACCAAGCCTCAATATCATCTACTATGCCAATTACACACATTTGATCAAATCCCTCACCAAGGCCCCACACACTGGCAACATCTACCTCCACAGAGGAATCACGGCTGTAGCGGAATGGAGTAAGGACAGCAGGTTGATGCAGAATCCTGACATTTCTGAGGAACACATCCTCGACCCAACCAGCTCAGCCTGTGACGACTCCTGGTGGGCAACATCGCTAGGAACAGCACCATAAGCCACCAAACACGCACACTACCTGTGGGCCATCCTGGACCACTCACTCCCCATGACCAAGCAGGACTACCCCATCTCTGCTTTCAGCTCCAACATCCTCTGAATGGGCTGCAGGATCTTATAATGGATGAGCTCTAATATACAAAATACTGTCACCCTGCCCCTCTCCAACAGCTGACTTGAGTAAGTGAACGCCATCTACGCAGCTACAACAACCACACTCCTGAGACTGCTGCTACACATCTGTAACACATTGGCACGTCTGATCCTCATTTACCACAACCCGGCCACATCACACAACACCCCAGAGGCCTGCACTTACTCCCTGTCAACTACAGAATAAGCTTCTAAATCCACATCCACGCACACAAATCTCTACACCATGCAGGACCAGCATATCACAACCACAGACTCAACTTCTACACACCCACCCGCAGCCTCTGCTCTAACAACCATGCTCTCGCCACTGTCCCTCACATCCCGAATGACACGGACAGTGACAGATCCATCTCCTACCTCGACTCCAAGACATGGTACACCCTCCCTAAAAGTCAACTACAGAACCAGGACCTGCTGCCCTTAACAATAATTCTCAAGGCCAGTGTGTTTAGATCAGTACAAGCACCCCCCAGCGCATTGAGGTCGTCACGGGTAGGTAGTGTGTCAAACTAACGAATCAACTGATTGTAGATGGCTTAGGCAAAATCTGTGTGTAGTGTAGGAGAGCTGTAGATGATAGTTACAATTATGCTGGTCAGGATGCTGGTGTGAAACAGGCTGTGCAGATGTTTGACAATGCAGAGTGTGTCGATGGTGTTGGATGTGACTCAGAGGGTGTAGGCCGTCAAGTCTGACCAATCATAATTCTGGATTGGGTGTGTGATCCCTTTTGTTTTTGAAAATCCGTCTGTGATCTCCCGGCATGAGTGGCGTTCTCAGGTTGCATACTACCACGTTACAGCATTTGAGGTGATGTGTGGTGGTGTTGTGTCAACGAGGTAATACACCACAATGTGGTGCTGCTGGAAGTAGTGTGTGTGCAGTACGAGGCACATGACATGGTTGTACGTACACGCACTGTTAAGTGTGTCTGCGTCGAGTTGTCAGTATGAGTTGCACACAGCCTGAGAGCCTGTCATGTGTGTGTTCGTGGTAGCGTGTTACCAGGTGGATTACTGTCAGCTGTTCACTGTGTGGAGGTCGTCTGGGGCATGAGTCTGTTGTATCACATCTGCAATTAAATACTAAGGAGTCTAAGTGGATACCATTGGCAAAAGACGCACCCCATTCAGACACTGTTCAACCACAAAAAGGCCAAACCCAACTCTCAAGAAATTCCTAACAACCAATGTCAGAGTTACCTGGCCAATCTAAAATACTGCCTCAGAGGTGTACCTTTACACGAATCCATAGGGTCATGTTGTGTTTTACGTTTACACAACATTGACACCAAGGTCTGATACCACTCACTAAAGTAAAAATTAAGAGAGCTAAGAGAGAGTGCCTCACGGGAGCAACACCCGAGGGGGATCCTGACAGACAATTTCCAGTTTACCCACTTCTCATCATCGGCCACTCTGTCTTCGTCTGAGTAAGGAACAAAGAGGCAAATACAAACAGTGAATTACTAACTAATAATAATATGGTGATAAAATATTCAACCACTATGTCCCCTCATGTTAATTATGGTGAAATTCATGTGTGTCTGCACCTGGTACCCCTATGAGAGCCTAGGACAATCGACCACCACGATTGAAAAGGGGAGGGACTTGCTAGCTAAACAACTTCCTACTGATGTGGTCACATGTGTCATCAAATGAGCTGAGTGTCTAGCAGTGTGCATGTTGCAGGTGCTGACGGACTGGCCTTTGTCATGGCGGTTGTGCAACAGTGGCACAGACAAGATGCAGCATGCTCCAATGATGGATTGATGGATGTATGGATGAGTATCTCATAGGTGTGTGTGGCTTGATTGGGGCATGCGGTGCAGCGTGGTGCTGTGGATGCTGCAGCCAGGAGGAGTGAACACATGACCACACAACCCAAGGATTCTTGCTAGGCAAAAATTGACATGTGTATGTGAGCCTGGAGTGGCTGGTTACCCATGGGTCAGTCCCAGCAAATGTGTGAACATTGAATACACATCACGGCCACAGGACCAGTCACCATAATGCCAATCAGGGCACACGACTCACTGCGTCAGCAGCAATGGCCTGCACGTTGTGTGTATCAAGCAACAGAACACATACGCAACCATGTTCATCATGCACAATATGGTCCATTAGCCATTAAGAACAGCATGCTTGTTGTGAGTGTACACCTAACCACATATGATCACTCACTGTAAAGAATGACATATTGAATGCATGCAGTCTGGAAAGGTACTGGCGGTGACAGCAATGAGGCACAATGTACAGTGTGAAACACAGTTCCTACACAATAGTATGAACTTACTTGCAAGGACATGCTGCATCAGCAAATTTACATGTCCAGTGGCATTGCTCAGACGACTATAACACTCATGCAATGATGTTACCTGTAATGCTGGCGATACACTCTCTACACAACTGCCAGGGACTGTCCGTACCTGTGACCATCAGAGTAGTGTGATGCTGGAAGGTTTCCATCTCCCAATATCCCCTTGGTCTCACTACTAATGACAGACACATTAGAGCGATCAGGCGAGGGAAGGTGAGGATGGGAACTGCAGGGAGGGAGATCTGAAAAAGAGCAAAACATGCATGAGGATTCCATTCTTTCAGTTACAGAATCTCAGAGTATCTTGGCATCTACACTGTACCACTCACACCTGTGTAGTACAACCACTGCCACTGTGTCTTATTAGTGATCACAGATCTTGCAATGAGCCAAGATCAGATCCTTCTACAGGGACACATGAGAGTTGGTTGGGGTTCTCACCAAAATGGAGCATGTTTGACGCTCACTAGGCTGCTACAGTGGAATTAGATCCATGCAGTCACGAACGCCGTCACAGTATAAGATTGATGCTCACGATCTCAGTAATTGTAACGTATAGCAGTGCAAATGACACAAAGCCCACTATACGTACTCAGCCCTGTGAATAAGTGAGGGTCATGACGGGAAAGTTGACATCACCCGCAAGAGCCGTAAGCAGCTCCTCAAATGAGAAAGGAAATGACCAAAACAACATTAAGTCCCATAGGGCCCACTCATTACCTCTTGCAACTGTGCCTTACTATGCTAGACAGGAAAAGCATGTGTAAACAAACTCAACTGTGAGTACATAGGCACAATGCTAAAAGATACAACCCTATCGTGACCAGGATATGCTGCATGGCAGAAGAGATTTCAGACATTTACCTCAACGGACTGTTGCCACGTAAGTGTGAACATTAGCTCCAGGCCAACGTGGTGATGTAATCAGCGCAACATACCTGGCATCATGGGAAAGGAAAGTTAACATCAACTTACTGAGAAGGCTAGCGTAGCAGTGTTGTCCACCGGCACTGAGGTAACGATGTGACAGTGACATGACATACTGCCACAAGGGGCAATGCATCCATGCAAACAGACTCACAGGCCAATTGACAGAAAATGTGGGACATACACTGCCCACACCGGCACAACATGGTTCACAGGAAAACAAACTGTACTGGCCCACAAGGTTGAGTGGATGATTTGGACACATCCTGCTGCACACAGTGAGGCAGCAATTCTCCACAGTGCCTGTGTTTGTGATGTCACACACAATGGCAAGCCGTGGCATCCGCAATGTGTCAGGGTCAATGTTAACACACATTGATGCATTCACCAAATTATAAACTCAACTACAGATGACTGTCAGGTTAGGTGACTGTCTTGTCATGGGAGTGGCGCTACATGTAATTAGATACATGGCAATGTGACATCTATGTATGGGCCTACAACATGCGCAGGAACAGTTTCTACCCAAAAACAAACCATTACAACAATGAACTGCCGGTTTGGAATCCTTACCCAAAATGACATTTTGACATGTCTGTGCAGGGTACGCAGATTCACCCAATGTTGCTATCATCAAGAGGAATTGCAGGAGGACCAAGATGACACAAACGGACAACAGCCCGGGCAACCTGGAAAGGACAGGCACACAAGTGGTCACGTACTGTATAGATTCATTTAGACATGGTCACGTACAATACACTGACAATGTAGTACACTTGTACATTCGAACTGCAATCATTGTGCTCATGTGTGTGGCATGACATCTTTACTTGTGTGAAACAGCACCACCAACATCAAAATGATATTGTGTACAGTCTGCTGGACACACATTATGGTACACATGTCACTCTACGGTGGAAGATTGCACACTATCATACAGGTACTCACTGTTATGAGAAGAAGTTGCGTATGAGTTGACTCCGGATATCACCGTCCTCCTCCTGATTGCTAGCATCCTGGCCAAGGCCTTCGTCTGGCGGATGGTCCTCTTCATCAGGATTCAGGATGAGTGGCACCTCCCCCTCGACTGCCATGTTGTGCAGCATGCATCACACGGTGAAGATGTCACACACCTTGAGCGGGGAGTATGGTAGTGATCCGCCTGTCTAGTCGAGACACCTGAACCGGCTCTTCAGGAGTCCAAACGTACGCTCTATCACACGCCGTGTCTGGCCATGTGCACTATTGTAACGCTGGTCTGCGGCAGTTCAGGAGTTGCGTAGTGGAGTCATGAGCCACGGCATGTTCGGATATCCGGCATCTCCTACAACAATAGATCATGTCAATGAGTGTGCAATCAGTAGCCATGAGAGAGATGATTGACACTGAGACATACATGAGTAACAGTGTATACCCACCAACTAGGCATGCCCGATGGTTGCGCAGCTGCAACATCATCTGTGGTACCCTGCTCCGCCTCATGATGAATGCGTCGTGGCATGATCCTGGAAAACGTGCACAAACATGGGAAATCGTCATGTTAGCAAGACACACCACCAGGGCATTTATTGAGTGGTAATGTTTCCGTTTGCGGAAGGCCTGCTCCTGAGCCTGTGGTGGCACCAGTCCAACATGTGTCCCATCAATGGACCCAATTACATGTGGCATGCTTCCCAGGGCATAGAATGCACCCTTGACATTGTTCAACTCTTTTGGAGTTGGGAACTTAATGAAATCATCAATGTGCTGCAACATAGCAGCTAAGGCATCACGGAGGACACGACTAAACATGGTTTGGGACATCCCCCCACATCACCTATGGTGAATTGGAACGTACCTGTGGCAAAGAAATGTAGGGCTGCCATCACCTTTACCTTGGGTGTCAGCGCAGTTGGATACCTGTGTCGCGGTTGTAGGTGTGGTTCCAGCCTGTCAGTCAAATCCTCTATCATTTTCTGTGGAAATCTGTACCGCCGGATGCAATCCTGTTCCCTCATGGCATCCAAGTCAGGCAACGGCCTTGGCAGAGGGGGTGCCCTGCAGGACATGTGTGTGGAAAAAGTGTACCTCTATCAGCCAAAACATTTTACAATGTACATATCACAATCACCACTGATTACACACATGAAATCACTTATGAACCTGCCGTGGGCTATACATCATGGACAGTTAAGCAAGCTACTTGGCTCTCTTGACACATAACTGATTGTATGTGAAATGTACATGACATGCACACAAAAGATATTCTGGGCATGTCAGAGTTGGCAGACCAATGTATAGCGTCAGTGACACACGTCATGTGACCTGCATGAGAAGGTGGTCAACACATCCAGACAGCTGACTGCACGGAACACACCCACGTCACATGTGCTCTATATTTTGCTTTTCAGTGATATTGTGCATGAGTTTAGCATTTTACAATACTACACCACAGACATCCTCTGAATGCAGATCAGTTTGTCTGTGGCCAAATGCTCTATAATTCCATCACACACATGAGCTTTAGAAATGCCCCTGTGGCATGGTGTGCGTACATGTGTGACACTTGCTATCACGACACAGACCCATCATAGATGCACCGATTGAGGATGACGTTTACCTAATACAAACAGCATGTCCAATGGATTACATGGCACACACATTACATTGTCACACAGGGTCATGCATAGCCTAAATTGGTACTGTGAGACAGTGCCCCTGTCCCTGGCGTCATGTGACAGATGTCCGTAATGAAGAGTGTGCCATCACAGTGTTCATGTGAATGACTACATGTCCATTATGTTACTCATGTGACAAGTGTGAAGGTAATGTAAACCACATAGTGGCCCGTCACAAATGTAATGTCTCCACAGCCCATCACTCATCAATAATGCCACTAGTTCACATGCCCTCTGCTATTTGACTGTGTGCCACTCCGGGGGCCTGCTAATGTAGGTCAGCCATGTGAATACATACATGGACATCCTCATGATGAACTCACACCCACATCCCTGCCATGTGTTTTCCTGTTGTCACTATAGTAATGGTGCCATGCGTGAGCCTGTGGAACGCACTGTACACATGCATTGACTGGAGCATGTGATACGCACACTACCCCACTGGTGCGTGCGGGTGTACGGGTCGTCTCACCAATGCATTGTGCCTATACGCGTGTGTAGCGTACCCCACTGGTGCGTGCGGGTGTACGGGTCGTATCACCAATGCATTGTGCCTATACGCGTGTGCTGCGTACCCCACTGGTGCGTGCGGGTGTACGGGTCGTCTCACCAATGCATTGTGCCTATATGCGTGTGCTGCGTATCCCACTGGTGCGTGCGGGTGTACGGGTCGTCTCACCAATGCATTGTGCCTATACGCATGTGCTGCGTACCCCACTGGTGCGTGCGGGTGTACGGGTCGTCTCACCAATGCATTGTGCCTATACGCGTGTGTAGCGTACCCCACTGGTGCGTGCGGGTGTACGGGTCGTCTCACCAATGCATTGTGCCTATACGCGATACAAGTCAGGAGCGTACCCCACTGGTGTGTGTGGGTGTATGGGTCGTCTCACCAATGCATTGTGCCTATACGCGTGTGCTGCGTACCCCACTGGTGCGTGCGGGTATACGGGTCGTATCACCAATGCATTGTGCCTATACGCGTGTGCTGCGTACCCCACTGGTGCGTGCGGGTGTACGGGTCGTCTCACCAATGCATTGTTCCTATACGCGATACAAGTCAGGAGCGTACCCCACTGGTGCGTGCGGGTGTACGGGTCGTCTCAATTAACAAACTACATAGAAGGGGGTCTAAGGGCTAGTTTTCCGACTCATACTAGATACATGCCCCTAACAGTAACCTAATTATACACAAAAGAATATCTAGGAGTCTAAAAGTGAAATCAAATCACAACCAACTGTTGACGTGACAACTAAGAGAGGGGTGACAGCTACATTAACCAATTGCACCACGTGATATAATGACACCACATTCACGTGAGGCACATACTCAAGGTGAGAATTTTCCCATCAGTTGTCTGCCTGTACCGCCACTTTTACATCATTTGGGTTCTCTTTACCCAGGAGTCGGTGCAATCACAGTCACACAAAACGGAAAAGAGGACAGTGAGAGTAAGAAGACCCACCATTCTTGTCTGGTGAGCGGTAACAGTGTGATAGGACAACTGAAAAAAGCAGTGCAAGTGAGTGATTAGTGAAAATAAAAAAATTAGGTGAGACTGAGTAGAGGAAAGACTTTTAATGTTTTCTCTCAGCTCCCTAACTCTAAAAACGAAAGTGTGAAAACAGATTTAACAGAATATCTGCTCAGCGAGGGGTCAACATGTTTCTGCATCAAAAGGAAGTGCCTATGCATTCATCAGGACCTAGTTGGTGCTACTGCTGTAAAATTAGTGACAAGAGTAAAAAGGAATCATATCACCTGATTGTCAGATTCGGATGCTCCACCACAATCTACAAAATAAAATCACATCAACAGAAGAGGGAAGTGAGAAGAGACACATAGTATTATAAGACAATACACTCATAAGTAGTGTTATTTATGTGACTTGCCAATACATATTCATGACATGTTCACACTCACCCAATTAATGTGGGGATCGCGCCTCACCTCACCTGGCTGCAGCTCAGGTAAATGAGGAGCACCGCTCTGTTTAGAAAAAACACATATACACATAAGTATTCACTGTTAATCCCCCCGGGTACCAAAAATGACATCACTGACCAGAGTTGCAGGCGCTATCAAAGGTGCAAAGTAACTCACTATGCCTCGTGATAGCTTCAACAATTCTGGAGACTGTACACTGACACTGGTTTCGAGTTACAGATGATCTATGCATTGCAGGCACACAAGACTGTTGGTGGTCTATATAATCGCTTATTGTGCCGCATGCTTGTGTCGGCAGTTCTGCAATCACTGCACAAAATCCCTGATTAAATGTTACCCGTGATCTATACATTGCGTGCCCTCAGGAATGCCGGTGATGTTGAAATAACCGCATCTGGGAATCGCACGCACCCCCCCCCCCGGCGTATTGACAGAACGGGACTCAGTGCACGTGACTCCGCCTAACACAGTAGCTCGGAAAATGCGGAAGTTTGTAGGCTGGGAGATGTTCTACACGTAACCCCCAAACATTCAGAAATGCCGTAATCAGGCACTCTACATTCGCTCAAGTATGGCCGATCTTAGTGCGCCATGAAGACTTAGCTGCATACAAACAGACTCACAGCAATGCCGTATTCAGGCACTCCACATTAACTCAAGTATGGCCGATACTCGTACGCCACGAAAAAACCTAGCTACATACAGTCAAACTCCGTGCGTGAGCATACGGAGCAGTAAGGGCTCACCTCTCCGTCGGTGTCTCCAGGCGTTCCTCTGCGCTGGACTTGGGGAGGCACCGAACGGAGGAGGTGCCGTCTATTTGGTGACTCGTGTTCTCAATGCGCTCACGTGATAGCGCAAGGGATGATGGTTATTGTAGTACATGAAGCGTACTGACGCTTGATCTTAGAAAACATACTCTCTTCAAGACCCTGGCTGTGGTGGAATATGCACGTGCACATTTGTCAACGCGCCACTTTATGTATACCTGATGTGGCCCTTGCTAGGAGCCATTTAAACAGTAAAATTTAAAGCGACCCTCTAGACTATACACATGAAACTCTCGTTATGAAATACTAGGCTTGTTCTATACATTCCAGTAGCCTTCCATAACTACGATGTATCCTCGAGAGAGATATGGAGACAATGTGTCCAAAACATATACACAATGTATAAACGCTATATCAACAATATACAGCGGTCCACTAAACCATGTAAATGATATAACCATATGAATGATATAAATGATACCATTCTCTATATCTATACCAGCAGTGTGTATATTTGAGAGGACAACAGTCTTGGTATCATTATGGTGTATATTGTGCAAAAACATGATCAGTTACTATGATGGTACCCCACAGCTTATTTATTAGATCATAGCGACATCCAGGGAATAGGTTCGTTTAGGCCCTCCTTGTCGCTATTAAGCTTGTATACCCATTTCTGTTCTTTTTTTAACAGAAATTTGCTTACATCAGGGCAATGGTCAGGAATGGTTGGCTGTTCTAGTATAGTCCACATGAAATCATTGGGGCCATGTCCGTGGGCTGTTAGGCGCGTCGCTTGTTTGCGGCATCGAACTGTGCTTTTGTGTTCACAAATGCGAGTTCTTGTTTTTCTAGTCGTCATGCCCACATATCTTTTAGAGCATGGGCAAGTGATGAGATAGATGGTATTCTCACTGTTGCAATTTGTGAATTTTATCTGTTGCCACGGACGGCCTGTTCCTATCTCAACTGAGGTAGATTTAATTGTCTGCGAACAGACAGAACAGTTTCCGCAGGGATGATGTTCTTGTACAGGTGGGAGATCCCATAGGGTCCCCACCTGTCGAGTCATCCTGTTTTTTGGCCTGGTGTATACCAGCTGATCTTTTATATTTTGACCTCTCTTGAAGGCAAAAAGTGATAAAGGTAGTGTATCCCCGCCGGTATTCAGGATTGACCAGTGTTTTTTTAAGATCTTTTGAACATGGTTCGATCTGGTGTGGAAAGTGTTCACAAAAGTCATCCTGTCTGATTTTTCTTTCGGAACCGCTAAATCTAAGAGGGCTTCGCGGTTGTTGTTCGACGCCCTTTTCTTAGATTGGCGTATAATTGTACATGGATAATTCTACTCACGTAGTTGTTCTGACAATTTGGCCGAATGGGCCTCGAAAGCCTCTTTGGTAGAACAGTTCCTTTTAAGCCTAAGGAACTGTCCAAAGGGCAAGTTGTTTCTGAGTGCTCTAGGGTGGCAACTCTCATAGTTAAGGAGCGCATTCCTTGCCATGAGTTTCCTGTATAGTTCCGAGATTAGGCCATCTGTGGTGGCCAATATCATGAGATCTAAAAAAGGTAGGTGGGTTCTGCTGTATTCAATTGTGAATTTCAAATAGATATTACAGGAATTTAGCCAGCGATGGAAGTCCATAAGATCTGATTCTGAACCTCTCCAGACTACGAAGATGTCATCTATGTATCGCTTCCAGACTCGGAGCAATACATAGTAAGGATTGTCGTGGTTGAGCACCTTCGTCTGTTCAAATACATGAACGTAAAGATTAGCTAAACTAGGAGCGAAGACACTACCCATGCTCGTGCCAGATGTTTGGAGATAGGTAGTGTCTTCAAATTTGAAATAATTCTCTTTCATCGCTAGTTCAGCTAAGTTCATGATGAAAGGGACAGGTGTTCGAGATCGTAGGTCCCTCCCTTGTAGAATGGTGTCAATGACCTCTAGGGTCTCTGTCTGGGGGATAGATGTATAGAGCGACTCGACATCAAAAGAGACAATAAGGTCTCTTGAGATGTCGAAATCGATGTCAGGAAGAAGCCGCAGGACATCCTTTGTGTCCTTCGGGTACGTGGGCATTTCTCTTACTATAGGGTTCAAGAAATGGTCTACAAATGTAGATAGAGGTTCCAGAACTGAACCAACTCCGGAGATTATGGGTCTGCCAGGAGGTGGTCTCTGTTGTTTATGGACCTTTGGGAGACAGTAGAAGTATGGAATGGATGGATGGGAAGTACACAGATATTGACCTTCCTGAGGAGTGATACATCCTTCCGAGGTGGCCTCTTCTACTAGTTGACAGATCTTAGTTTTTAATTTCTCCGTTGGATCCTCCTTCAATGGAAGGTAAGATTTCCGATCCTGAAGTTGCCTTAAACATTCTGTTCTGTAAGTTTCTGTATCCAACACCACAATCGCACCGCCTTTATCTGCGGGCTTGATTATGATTGCTTCATTAGATGTTAAAGAACGTAAAGCTAGTTTTTCTCTTTTCGGTAGATTCATATAGGGCCTAGGCCTTTCAGTCTTAAAGAGTGTGTTGATATCGTTTTCCACAGCCTCTTCAAAGGTCTGGACTCTAGCTGGTAAACCAATGACTGTAGGGTTAAAAGTCGATGGTTTTTTTAAACCTGTGTTGGCGTCTGATTGTAATGAATTGGTCGAATCGTGTTTAGCAAAAAAGTAATGAAGCCTGATCTTTCTGAACAGCTTGGCTAGTTCAATTTGTGCTGTAAAATGGTCACCTTCATTGGTGGCTACAAAACCTAACCCTCGGTTTAGGAGACTCTCTTCATCAGCCGATAAAGAGTGGGAGCTAAGATTAATCACGAGGCTGGCTGGATTGTCGCGCTGCTCGTTCCCGCATTCTCCCTGGGTATGCTCTTGCCATTTCTCAGATCCATAGTCGGTTGCTGTGTCTGTACTGGTGTGGACCAGCGGACCTGAGGTCCATGCCCTTGTCTTCTCCTTCCTCTGTTCGTCCTGGGGCCAAACCCTAAAAAAGGCGGGACTCCTGGGGCTTGTTGCATCTGATTAGGGAAGAAAGGAGGATACATTTGGGGAGGGAAATTTGGCCCATACATCCACGGACCTTGCTGCCAAAATGGTTGGAACTGATTTTGGTTATGGTTCGAATAGTTGCCTCTCCGTCCCCTTCTATTGCCACGCCCCCTAGGTGGAGTCGGGCCATTATAATTTTGTGACGTATCAGAATCACTGGAATTACCATCGGAGCTCGAAGTGGCATATGTAGAGCATCCTCGTTGACCATTCTGGTTAAATGACGGCGCTACGTAAGTGTTACTGGTGTAAGGGTACACCTTTTCCGTCGAGAATTTGGCCAAATCTTTTTTGAATTTCTCTAATTGAGAGAAGAGGATCGACTCTTTGAATTCATTATTCTTTTTGTTATTGTCCTCTTGTCCAGTTTTAAATAGTGTTGATTTTATAGTGGCTTTAATTTTTCCCTCAAGAAGTTGAATTTCTACCAGTATCTGGGTTGTCTCACCAATGCATTGTGCCTATACGCGTGTGCTGCGTACCCCACTGGTGCGTGCGGGTGTACGGGTCGCCTCACCAATGCATTGTGCCTATACGCGATACAAGTCAGGAGCGTACCCCACTGGTGCGTGCGGGTGTACGGGTCGTCTCACCAATGCTTTGTGCCTATACGCATGTGCTGCGTACCCCACTTGTGCGTGCGGGTGTACGGGTCGTATCACCAATGCATTGTGCCTATACGCGATACAAATCAGGAGCGTACCCCACTGGTGCGTGCGGTTGTACGGGTCGTATCACTATCGAAACATGGCGTTTGCAACGATTCACGCACCGTACTTGTCTGTGGATGCCTGAAAATACATAGGGAACACCTAGGGGACGAGTTGGATGCACTGAATGCAGGCTGGTTGTCAAGGAAACTGATATTTGAATGTGCTACAGGTGTCCTGCAAAATTCAGTTGGCCAAAAGTATACAATGTTGCTATGTTTGTTGTGTAGCTGGAGATAAAATTTCAAACAATGCAAATGTGTGTCAGGGCCTTATGTGTAATGGGATTGGATGAAACATAGGATGCAAAGTGATGTGCCCTATCACACTGTCTTCCTGAGAATGACAGCCCCTCAGCAGCAGAGATTTAAGGCTGAATGTGGCTGTGAGAGGGCACTTGCCTGCACAATATTTGAGTGGACAACACTGCTGCTGTCTCTGCATTCCCTGGACCCTGATTTTGCTGGACATGGAGAGGGCACCTGCATTCAGTGAGGAGGAGAACCAGGCACTGCTGGATGCCCTCCTACCCAACTACAGCAAGCTGTATGGGAAACCAGGGGATCAGGTGAGTGCTTAATGTGTGAGTGTGACTACAGCCATTGTGTATTTAGGGGACAGAGAGAGATGCAATGTACTTCAGAGTGAGTGCCTGGTGTGTACATTAAAATATCTACCATGCAGTGAATGATGTATCTAAATCTTGTGTACTGCTTACCGCCATTGTGCTAAGTACATTCACTTGAGAGTGTGTGGTCTGCTTAGCGTTCTTAGGTGTCGTGGGATATGTGACAACATGTCACGTGCTGTCCACCACCCTGCAGTGGCATATCTTGTTAAGTGTTAGCCATGCTCAGTGAGTGCTTAGCACCCCTTAGGGCATCTGTTGCCTTTCAAAGGCATGTAGTGCATTTGTGTTTGCTCACAGGCCACATTCACATGGACAATGATGCAAGTCCTGTCAGCATCCTCTACCCTGTTGTCATCGTCGATGTGGTGCAAGTGTGTGTCTTTGGGACATGGAGCAGGTGTACTGATGTTGTTTCACTTTGTCTTCCTCACAGGTATCTGCCTATGAGAAGGGGGAGATCTGGCTGGACATTTCCAGGGTTGTCTGGAGTGAGGGGGGGGCTCGCAGGAAGCTCAGTAACATCAGGAAGAGGTGGCAAGACAGCCGGTGCTGGACCTGCCGCATCGCCAGGGTACAGCTCAAGCTGGAAGCTCCACGCCGGCATGGCGGCACCCGCCACCTCACCCCCCACATGCTCCGGATCCTGGAAGTGGTGTTCCCAGACCTCCATAGGCAGTTGCAGGAGGGACAGCAGCAAGAAGAGGGTAGGTACATGTCTGTTTGTTGTCATGTGTGTCACATGCTACCTGCAGTGCTCCGAGGCATGGTAACACTCCCACAGTTGGAGTGGTATGGTCAGACAGGCACTTTATGCATTGGCATAAGACTGGCCCAGTTTCAACAGATGCTTCTTTACATGCCTTGCCCTACTCCACATTTGACCAGCGCTTTGGCTATTGATTGTTTTTCACATGTACTCCTAAGGTGCAATGTCTTAGTATGCATATTCCTTTGCACATCATCATGTTGGAGGGAGGTCTGTGACACCTGTTGGTACCTTACATGTAGCACCACATGTGCACTGTGTCTGCCCTTCTTCATATTTTGGCACTGATCTTGAGTCTCAACATGTGTTTATTGCACGATTCTGCCTCAGTGGCCTTTATCCATGGTACACTTTCTAATTGTCATGTGTTAGCTACAGGTGCACACTGTACATGTGCACTAATTTTGGCTTGTGCATACTCACACTGGGCAGTGCGTGTGTGCATATTTTCAACATATGTGGCATGTTCTTTGTAAATAATATTGATGGTGAGCCACACAATGTGAGTTTGGGTGTAGACAGCTGTGATGGCAGTGTGAGGTGATGGAACAATAGGTTCAGGTCCTAGAATGGCATCACATGGCACTTTGGCCTGGACTTTTCCCATGTGGCACAGGGTGAAAGCAAAACAAACATGACCAGGTCTGGATTTCGGTGGCAGGGTGGGCTAATGAACTGTGATTCATCATCAGCTATCCTGTTGTCAGGCAGTGGCTCATGATTGTGTCTCTCATACAGGTTTTTGCCTTGCCTGTTACTTGTATCCTACTATACATTTTGTGTTGTGTCTCTTACAATAGTCCAAGACTAGACTTAGCATTGTGCATAGTTCATTGGCATGTGACTCATTATGCATGCCATGTTTAGAAATGTGCCCAAATGATTTGTATGTGGTATGTCTGATGTGTACAGGTGACTGATATGTTTTTCTTCTTCTCCTTGCCAACAGCATTACTATCTGGAGGAGACACAGGCGCGGACCAGGCAGAGGGACCCAGCGACAGTGCCACCTGCTTTGAGGAGTCAGAGGGAGGCAGTGGCACGGAGGGTGAGGAGAGTCAGACGGCCGTCCCTCATGTGCACGACACCTCCTACCATGCGGACGGCTCGGAATCAGACTCTCCGGAGGAGGGGGAATATGCAGCTATGCCATCTTCAACATCTTTGGCTGTCCCCTCCTCCTCCACTACCACCTCCACCCTCCCAGTTGTTAGGGTCCCTAAGGTCCGTGCTAGCCCCCGTGTCTCCTTTGTTCCCGGCACCGCAGCCCCTGCCCCTGTCTCCCCTGCTGCCCTCAGTGCTGAGTCTGTGGACCTACTCCGGCAGATTTTAGTAGGTCAGACATCCATGTTGACTGTCCTCCATGAACATACACGAATAATGACACAGTTGTTGTCGTTCATGGAGGGCATGTCATCTGCCATGTCTGATCTACGTCGGAGTGTGGCTACCATAGAGTCATCACTGACGGCAGCACTGTCCACCCAGCAGCATCTCACCCCCACCCTCATTCAGACCCATCCACCTCCGCCTCTCCCATACCTAGCCAACGTACACGCAGACGCCACAGGTCAGACACAACAACAGACACACCCAGCACACCCACACGGCAGACAAAGCGCAAATCTCCACGCACCCAATCTCAAGGGGATGTAGGCACACCCACAGGGAGAGGGGACACACGTCACACACGCATCCACAAACCCACGAGAGCAGACTCACAGCCCTCTACCTCCACCCCCAATGTGTCCCCGGGTTCAGGTGGTAGTTTTTCTGAACTGGCTGAAGTGTGCAGCCAAGTATATGTAGCCACATTCGGCGAGGCACCAGCCAGTGTGGAGGGATCCACACCATCTGCACCCACTACACCTGTCCTTCCCTCTCCTGTCCCTGCGGTGCCGGTGGATTCCACAGATGATGCCCCCACTGTTTCCACAAACAATTGAACTCTATGTGCAGGCAGGTGTGGCAAGTGTGGGTGTGACAACATCCAGGATGTCACAACCTTGTTTGAACTTTATTTGGACTGGCAATTGGCCTACTATGAGCATGGACTCATACTTAGTTTTTCTCTTTGGATGCAGCTGAATAAAGCTTTTGATTTTTGGTTCATCACTTTTGGTTTTCGGATAATGGCTTTGACTGCTGTGTGCCTGGGAGCTGGTGTGATGTTCACATTTGTGTATTGTTACATGTGTCTATTTCCTGATGGGAATGAGGTTAAGCATGGTATGTTTCCGAAGTTTTTATACGCCCTCCAAAATGAGTACTATCCCTTGCCGGTTGGGACAGTGCAGAAAATTCATGCTGATCTCCGCTCTTTCTTGTGGCAGGGGAAGCAGTCCCGGGTGGCACTCACGACTCTGCAGCGTCACCAATATAATGGGGGAATCTCGCTACCTAACCTGGAGGCCTACTACTGGGCAGAACACCTTGCCCCGATCAATGATTGGATACACGCCCCGGCTGATCACCCAACCTACGCACTAGAGAGATCCAAATGGGGCACTAAGACGGTGCTACACTTCTTATATGGGGGGAGAGGGGGCCGCCAGCTCCTTCCGGCGACAAAGATTACCTTGGCGGCGTGGCGCAGAGCGACGGTTAGAATGGGCTGGCAGGAAAGGCTCACCCGCCAGACACCCCTATGGTCGTGTGAGTGGCTGGCGGAGCTGAACAAACTACGGGGATTTCAAAGGTGGGACGATATCGGCATCTCCACAGTGGGGGATGTCATAGCGAGGGGGGAACTTAAAACCTTCCAGGCGCTGCAGCAGGACTTTGGCTTACAGAAAACCCAATATTATAAATACTTGCAGTTGCGACATGCGTGGGGGGCACAGCACATATCGCTCACAGACATACCCCAGTTTGCACCACTAGAGGGCCGCCTACTGCAGGAACGGATACAGAGGGGGGCAGTATCTTTGACATACAAAACACTGACAAATAACATGTTGGGTGATTTACAGGCTCTCAGGGGGAGATGGGAGGCAGATGTGGGCACGCTGGAGGACCTGGATTGGGAACTCGTACTCATGCACCCGCGGGAAGTGGCCATAAAATCGAGGCTTCGCCTCATACAGTTTAAGGTCCTTCACCGGGCCTACTTTGACAGAGTGAGGCTCTTCCGGATGGGGAGGGTTGCCGACACCTCTTGCTTACGATGCCAGCACCACACAGGCGATTTCTTCCACATCATTTGGGGATGCACTGTGATACAGGAATATTGGGGCGAGGTCTTCAGGGAACTGAGTGCGATACTGGAGGTGGAGATTCCTATGGACCCCAAACTGGCGCTTTTGGGCATGTCCACGGAGGTGGACATCACACGATACCTACTCATTTTTCTGCTGTTGGCTTTGGTGGTGGCAAAAAGAGACATAGCAAGAATGTGGGGGGCGCCTGGGAAACCCAACCTGGAGGACTGGAGGAGGGGTTTAGATATGTATATGGCAGCTGAAAGAGTTACCTATAAAGCGAGAGGGTGCCCGCGAAAATTTCGGAAAATATGGACTAAGTGGAGGCACTACCATGGATTGGGGTGGGTCTGTCCGGGGAGGAGGACGGGAGGTAGGGTGGGTCACCGGGGGGGTACGTTTGATGCTGAATCCAGCATAGTTGCTACTGTAGGGTGCGGACCACGGGATTGCTTATATTCAATGTCGCACACCTTGGAGGGCGAGGGAGACTCGGGGGTCGGGGGGTGGTGAAGAAGGGTGTCACGCTGCTTGGGGGGGAAAGGGAGGGCGGGAAGGGGGGCCTCGGAAGAGGTCTCTCAGTTGATGACTTTACTAGGAGTTGAGGGGGGTGGGGGGAGTTTGGGGTAAAAGTGAAAATTAAGTTTGTCATGCTGAATGTTATGTAACTGACAATTAAAAAGTTGCAGAATGCCGGGAAGAGCGGAATGTTGACGCTCCCCCGAGAAGTCTAGTTTTCTTGTACTTACGATTCGCCGGATGCAACAATAAAAAGAATTTTGAAAAAAAAAAAAAAAAAGCATGGTATGTTTCTGCTTTCACTGCTGGGCCCTGCTGGGGGTCTTAGCCACACACACACTCTAATACTGGGCACTGCTGGGGGTCTTAGCCACACACACACTCTAATGCTGGGCACTGCTGGGGGTCTTAGCCACACACACTGTAATGCTGGGCACTGCTGGGGGTCTTAGCCACACACACCCTATGCTGGTGGGCACTGCTGGGCACTGCTGGGGGTCTTAGCCACACACACACTCTAATGCTGGGCACTGCTGGGGGTCTTAGCCACACACACTGTAATGCTGGGCACTGCTGGGGGTCTTAGCCACACACACTCTAATGCTGGGCACTGCTGGGGGTCTTAGCCACACACACTGTAATGCTGGGCACTGCTGGGGGTCTTAGCCACACACACTGTAATGCTGGGCACTGCTGGGCACTCCTGGGGGTCTTAGCCACACACACACTCTAATGCTGAGCACTGCTGGGGGTCTTAGCCACACACACGCTGTAATGCTGGGCACTGCTGGGGGTCTTAGCCACACACACCCTATGTTGGTGGGCACTGCTGGGCACTGCTGGGGGTCTTAGCCACACACACTGTAATGCTGGGCACTGCTGGGGGTCTTAGCCACACACACTGTAATGCTGGGCACTGCCGGGCATCTTAGCCCACACACCCTATGGTGGTGGGCACTGCTGGGGGTCTTAGCCACACACCCACTCTAATGCTGGGCACTGCTGGGCACTGATGGGGGTCTTAGCCACACACACCCTATGCTGGTGGGCACTGCCGGGGGTCTTAGCCACACACACACTCTAATGCTGGGCACTGCTGGGCACTGCTGGGGGTCTTAGCCACACACACCCTATGCTGGTGGGCACTGCTGGGGGTCACACACACACTCTAATGCTGGGCACTGCTGGGGGTCTTAGCCACACACACTGTAATGCTAGGCACTGCTGGGCACTGCTGGGGGTCTTAGCCACACACACACTCTAATGCTGGGCCCTGCTGGGGGTCTTAGCCACACATACCATATGCTGGTGGGCACTGCTGGGCACTGCTGGGGGTCTTAGCCACACCCACCCTATGCTGATGGGCACTGCTGGACACTGCTGGGGGTCTTAGCCACACACACACCCTATGCTGGTGGGCACTGCTGGGCACTGCTGGGGGTCTTAGCCACACACACCCTATGCTGGTGGGCACTGCTGGGCACTGCTGGGGGTCTTAGCCACACACACACTCTAATGCTGGGCACTGCTGGGGGTCTTAGCCACACACACTCTAATGCTGGGCACTCCTGGGCACTGCTGGGGGTCTTAGCCACACACGCACTCTAATGCTGGGCATTGCTGGGGGTCCTAGCCACACACACTGTAATGCTGGGCACTGCTGGGCACTGCTGGGGGTCTTAGACACACACACACTCTAATGCTGGGCACTGCTGAGCACTGCTGAGGGTCTTTGCCACACACACTGTAATGCTGGGTACTGCTCGGGGTCTTAGCCACACACACCCTATGCTGCTGGGCACTGCTGGGCACTGCTGGGGGTCTTAGCCACACACACCCTATGCTGGTGGGCACTGCTGGGCACTGCTGGGGGTCTTAGCCACAAACACTGTAATGCTGGGCACTGCTGGGCACTGCTGGGGGTCTTAGCCACACACACTGTAATGCTGGGCACTGCTGGGGGTCTTAGCCACACACACCCTATGTTGGTGGGCACTGCTGGGCACTGCTGGGGGTCTTAGCCACACACACTGTAATGCTGGGCACTGCTGGGGGTCTTAGCCACACACACTGTAATGCTGGGCACTGCTGGGCATCTTAGCCACACACACCCTATGGTGGTGGGCACTGCTGGGGGTCTTAGCCACACACCCACTCTAATGCTGGGCACTGCTGGGCACTGATGGGGGTCTTAGCCACACACACCCTATGCTGGTGGGCACTGCTGGGGGTCTTAGCCACACACACACTCTAATGCTGGGCACTGCTGGGCACTGCTGGGGGTCTTAGCCACACACACCCTATGCTGGTGGGCACTGCTGGGGGTCACACACACACTCTAATGCTGGGCACTGCTGGGGGTCTTAGCCACACACACTGTAATGCTAGGCACTGCTGGGCACTGCTGGGGGTCTTAGCCACACACACACTCTAATGCTGGGCCCTGCTGGGGGTCTTAGCCACACATACCATATGCTGGTGGGCACTGCTGGGCACTGCTGGGGGTCTTAGCCACACCCACCCTATGCTGATGGGCACTGCTGGACACTGCTGGGGGTCTTAGCCACACACACACTCTAATGCTGGGCACTACTGGGCACTGCTGGGGGTCTTAGCCACACACACCCTATGCTGGTGGGCACTGCTGGGCACTGCTGGGGGTCTTAGCCACACACACACTCTAATGCTGGGCACTGCTGGGGGTCTTAGCCACACACACTCTAATGCTGGGCACTGCTGGGCACTGCTGGGGGTCTTAGCCACACACGCACTCTAATGCTGGGCATTGCTGGGGGTCCTAGCCACACACACTGTAATGCTGGGCACTGCTGGGCACTGCTGGGGGTCTTAGCCACACACACACTCTAATGCTGGGCACTGCTGAGCACTGCTGGGGGTCTTAGCCACACACAATGTAATGCTGGGTACTGCTCGGGGTCTTAGCCACACACACCCTATGCTGCTGGGCACTGCTGGGCACTGCTGGGGGTCTTAGCCACACACACCCTATGCTGGTGGGCACTGCTGGGCACTGCTGGGGGTCTTAGCCACACAAACACTCTAATGCTGGGCACTGCTGGGGGTCTTAGCCACACACACTCTAATGCTGGGCACTGCTGGGCACTGCTGGGGGTCTTAGCCACACACGCACTCTAATGCTGGGCATTGCTGGGGGTCCTAGCCACACACACTGTAATGCTGGGCACTGCTGGGGGTCTTAGCCACACACACACTCTAATGCTGGGCACTGCTGAGCACTGCTGGGGGTCTTTGCCACACACACTGTAATGCTGGGTACTGCTCGGGGTCTTAGCCACACACACCCTATGCTGGTGGGCACTGCTGGGCACTGCTGGGGGTCTTAGCCACACACACCCTATGCTGGTGGGCACTGCTGGGCACTGCTGGGGGTCTTAGCCACAAACACTGTAATGCTGGGCACTGCTGGGCACTGCTGGGGGTCTTAGCCACACACACTGTAATGCTGGGCACTGCTGGGGGTCTTAGCCACACACACCCTATGTTGGTGGGCACTGCTGGGCACTGCTGGGGGTCTTAGCCACACACACTGTAATGCTGGGCACTGCTGGGGGTCTTAGCCACACACACTGTAATGCTGGGCACTGCTGGGCGTCTTAGCCACACACACCCTATGGTGGTGGGCACTGCTGGGGGTCTTAGCCACACACCCAATCTAATGCTGGGCACTGCTGTGCACTGATGGGGGTCTTAGCCACACACACCCTATGCTGGTGGGCACTGCTGGGGGTCTTAGCCACACACACACTCTAATGCTGGGCACTTCTGGGCACTGCTGGGGGTCTTAGCCACACACACCCTATGCTGGTGGGCACTGCTGGGGGTCACACACACACTCTAATGCTGGGCACTGCTGGGGGTCTTAGCCACACACACTGTAATGCTAGGCACTGCTGGGCACTGCTGGGGGTCTTAGCCACACACACACTCTAATGCTGGGCCCTGCTGGGGGTCTTAGCCACACATACCATATGCTGGTGGGCACTGCTGGGCACTGCTGGGGGTCTTAGCCACACCCACCCTATGCTGATGGGCACTGCTGGACACTGCTGGGGGTCTTAGCCACACACACACTCTAATGCTGGGCACTACTGGGCACTGCTGGGGGTCTTAGCCACACACACCCTATGCTGGTGGGCACTGCTGGGCACTGCTACGGGTCTTAGCCACACACACACTCTAATGCTGGGCACTGCTGGGGGTCTTAGCCACACACACTCTAATGCTGGGCACTGCTGGGCACTGCTGGGGGTCTTAGCCACACACGCACTCTAATGCTGGGCATTGCTGGGGGTCCTAGCCACACACACTGTAATGCTGGGCACTGCTGGGCACTGCTGGGGGTCTTAGCCACACACACACTCTAATGCTGGGCACTGCTGAGCACTGCTGGGGGTCTTAGCCACACACACTGTAATGCTGGGTACTGCTCGGGGTCTTAGCCACACACACCCTATGCTGCTGGGCACTGCTGGGCACTGCTGGGGGTCTTAGCCACACACACCCTATGCTGGTGGGCACTGGTGGGCACTGCTGGGGGTCTTAGCCACAAACACTGTAATGCTGGGCACTGCTGGGCACTGCTCGGGGTCTTAGCCATACACACTGTAATGCTGGGCACTGCTGGGGGTCTTAGCCACACACACACTATGCTGGTGGGCACTGCTGGGGGTCTTAGCCACACACACACTCTAATGCTGGGCACTGCTGGGGGTCTTAGCCACACACACTGTAATGCTGGGCACTGCTGGGCACTGCTGGGGGTCTTAGCCACACACACACTCTAATGCTGGGCACTGCTTGGGGTCTTAGCCACACACACACTGTAATGCTTGGCACTGCAGGGGGTCTTAGCCACACACATCCTATGCTGGTGGACACTGCTGGGCACTGCTGGGGGTCTTAGCCACACACACCCTATGCTGGTGGGCACTGCTGGGCACTGCTGGGGGTCTTAGCCACACACACTGTAATGCTGGGCACTGCTGGGGTTCACTGCACCCACCCCCTCTACTGTTGGGCACTGCTGGGGGTCTTTTCCAACCACACTTCAGATGTGACGCAGCGTACCCCGGGCTTTCCGAGGTGTGTGTGGTGCGTATCACTATTGCAATGGTGATATGCGCTTGCGTGTGACGCACCGTACCCCGAGATTTGTTACGTGTGTGCGGCACGTATCACTATTGCAATGGTGATGTGCGCTAGCGTGTGACGCACCGTGCCCCGAGATTTGTGACGTGTGTGCGGCACGTATCACTATTGCAATGGTGATGTGCGCTAGCGTGTGATGCACCGTACCCCGAGATTTGTGATGTGTGTGCGGTACTTATCACTATTGAAATAGTGATGTGCGCTAGCGTGTGACGCACCGTACCCCGAGATTTGTGACGTGTGTGCGGCACGTATCACTATTGCAATGGTGATGTGCGCTAGCGTTTGATGCACCGTACCCCGAGATTAATGACGTGTGTGCGGCGCGTATTCCTATTGGGATGGTGATATGCGCTGGCGTGTGGCGCACCGTACAGGTATACGTCCGATGTTGCGGTGGGTTGTACACACCGTCTGCACCGTCGTCGGTTTCTATGTACGAGGTCATAGGCGTACAGGGCTCGGATGACAAGGTCGATGGGTTCATGTCGTGTATGTCGCGTACCGGGGTGCAGTTCGTGGCGGACTCTGGATTTACGGCAGTTTACAGCTCTCGTAGGAAAAGGGCCGTACGGAGTGTCGTCAACACGGATCATACTTCCTGGTTCGGAAATGGCTGCCGATTTACGTACGGACGTGGCGTACAGCGTCGGATGGAGTGAATCCGTAAGTAGTTTGTAGTTGTACGGTGTTTTGTACGAGTCGTACGGAGTGGCGCTTTGGGTTAGGATCGTACTTGCTAGTTCGTACGGGGACGTTGTTTGTGTACGATTCGTACGGGAAAAACGCTCCGTACAGCTAATCGGAGCGCTTTTTACCGGATCGGAATCGACCCCTTAATCTCTGGCGATCCCATAACTGGCTGCAGGATGTGAGTAAGAGGCGAGACCCTCATTGGTTCCTCTCGCTCGACGCTGAGAAAGCGTTTGACGCGGTCCATTGGCCCTTCCTGGAGGGAGTTCTGGTGCGGCTAGGCTTTGGTCCCAATTTCCGGCAGTGGGTATATTTACTCTATACAGACCCGACAGCAAGGGTCAAGGTAAATTGGATTATATCGGGGGACTTCCCAGTGCAACGGGGAACCAGGCAGGGATGCCCTCCATCCCCCTTGCTCTTCACATTTGACAATTGAGGTACTGGCAGCGACAGTCCGGCAACATCCAGACATTAGAGGTTTTCAGCTGGGGCCACTAGATGAAACAGAGGAAAAAATATCCCTCTACGCAGACGATGTCCTCCTCTATATAACACGCCCAGAAACGACGATACCGGTGCTCTTCTCGGAGTTGGAACGATATGGAGCACACACGGGATATAGGATTAACTGGCATAAGTCGGTCCTATATGACCCTAGGGGCCAAGAGAAGTGGACGAACCTTCCAGAAAGGTTACAGACGACAACAGAGGGCTTTACCTACCTTGGAGTGTTCATGACGCTAGATAAGTCCACCTCGTACGATAAGAATGTCGGACGGATATTACGGAATTTTGTAGAGGACGCGACTAGATGGCGGCTCCTACCCCTCATGCTCCTAGGTCTCGCGGCCATGTTCAAGATGATGACGCTGCCCAAGCTCCTATATGCGTTTCAAAACTAATATTACTCTCTTCCCCGAAGGATGTTCCAGGAAGTAAATTCGGAAGTCCGCACGTATCTCTGGCTCGATAAGCAACCTAGGGTAGCACTGTCGACCCTACAGAGACACCAATATAGTGGGGGGATTTCACTTCCCAATGTTGAAACCTACTATTGGGCAGAACACTTGGTAGCCATTAATGACTGGTTTCTTGCCCCGGCTACGCACCTCACGTACGCGCTTGAGAGACACGCTATGGGTACCCGCTCATACAGCTATTACCTATATGGGGGCAAAGTTAAGGGGAGATTGCTGCCTGCTAATAGGCTCACATTGGTGATATGGCAAAGATCGAACAGGATCATAGGCTGGGAAAAGAGGCCCACCAGAAAGACACCCTTGTGGCACTGCACCTGACTGCAAGATCTGAATAAACTGAAGGGGTTCAAGAGGTGGGATGACAACGGGATCTCAAAGCTAGGAGACGTAATTGTGAAGGGGGAACTGAAGTCATTCCAAGCCCTACAGGCAGAATTTGGCCTGCTCCCCACGCAATACTGTAAATATGCTCAGCTGCGACATGCGTGGCGGGCAGAGGAAATCCCGGTGGACACACTCCCGGAATACGCACCTCTAGAGGGCGGCCTATTGCAAGAACAAATACCAGAGAGAGCGATGTCACTTACATATAGGACTCTTATGAACAACATGCCCGACAACCTAGGTGCCCTTAGACGTAAATGGAAGACTGATGTGGGTGAAATGGATGAGGTAGACTGGGACACTGTACGCATGTTTACGAGAGAAGTGGCAATTAAATCCCGACTGAGGCTTATACAATTTAATGTCCTCCATAGGACCTATTTTGATAGGGTACGCTTACATAAAATGGGAAAGACGGGAGATACGAATTACCTAAGATGCGGCCGAGAAGGGGGGGACTTCTTCCACACACTCTGGGCATGTCCACAGATTCAGGTATATTGGGGGGAGATTCTGAGAGGATTGGGTGAGGTACTGGAAACTCCCTTGCCAGCGGATCCGAAAATGGTCCTACTGGGTATGACCAACGATATAGATCTTACCCGCCCACTGCTGATCTTCTTGGTCCTGGCCTTGGTGGTAGCTAAGAGAGACGAGGCAAAGTACTGAGGGGCAGCTACGACACCAAGGATAGAGGAATGGAGGAGAGGCCTGGACCTTTATATGGCTGCTGAAAGGGTTACGTATAAGGCGCGGGGCTGCCCTAAAATAATTGGCAGAGTTTGGAGGAAATGGAGGAAATATCATGGCCTTGATGGGGGTCTGTGAGAAGGAATGCGGGCAAAAGGTCCGCACACAGCCAAGGGGGAGCCGAGGGCATTCTGGTAGGGCATGGCAGATTTGGACACAGACTGTGTTAGTTAAATGGTGTGGGATGAACGCTGAAGTATTGTTTTTAATGGTAAAGCTGGGGGGTGGAGGGTTGGAAGGCGGGAGGTGTTGACCTGTGATGACATGACTGTTTTGTTGCTATATGAGAAAATGCAAATAAAAATATTTTTTAAAAAAAATGTGCTGCACTTAGATGAAACAAATTGCATTCCATTATCTGATACTTTCCATTTAGGAAACCGCTCAACACAGTATCCTGGCCTCATGAAACCAATCACTGACTTAGGGCCTGATTACGATGTCGGTCGGAAAGGCTCCGAATGGCATTCGTCATTTCCTAACCCGTGCCGGTACCCATGTTTCCGACTGACTCGGAAACATTTCCGACCTACCAATTATGATGGAAGGTAACCATTCGGTCTTTCCGACTCGGGTCCCAACCGGCATTTGGAAACTCCCATTCAGTTGGAGCCGAATCGTACAGGTCTATGGATCATGTTTCCGACCGACTTATTACAATTTTGGAATCAGAAAGCCTTTAGGAATCGGTATGTGTGACACGAAACAGCTGTCAGGAAACGGACTTTGGGGGTCTGTAGCAGGCCCCACTTCAACCAGAGGCCTCCAGTTGGGGCCCGTGGGGTATCATTGGGACCCCACTTTACAACCATGCACAGTGTGGCAGGCACCATTGGGTGCCTCTGACAGAGTGAAAGGTTTTCTGGAACCACACCTTTTTTCAATGGGTTGGCCTGTGTTGTCGGTCGGAACACAGGCTCCCATTGAAGTCAATGGGAGTACGGCTGAACTTTGTTTAAAAACAAGGTCGGTCGGTCAGACTCGCAGAAACTGAGTCGGTCGGAACCGATACCGACAAGGAGTCTTTCTGACCCACATCATAATGAAGCCCTTAGAATCTGCCAGATCAAGAAATTGATAAAACATCCACTTTGAGCGGTAGTCAAAAAGAATGATTACAAATTTCACACCATCAGGAAAAACCAAAATAGGGTCCATAAAATCTATTGTCATCTTGTCCCATGGCAAACCTAGAACTGTACTGTACAGCGCATTCCTAATCATGTAATATCTATTGCCATTTAGACACAGAGGGCACAATCCTAATATTAGGTCAACAAAAGCAACCATGCCAGGCCACCAGCAATGTGACTTAAATCTCTTCTTTGTTGATGTAACAGTCATGTCCAGAGGGTGCCAACTACTCAAACCATTCCCTCATTCCAGTGGAAGGCACAACTTTATCACCCTTCAGTGCCAACTCCCCCTCAATACTCAAGACAGCTCTAACTTTACATCAAGCTTAAAGTCTTTCAGGAAATGGCTCTCTTCAGGGCACCAATTACAAATCATGTTTTTCACATATACCCACACATCATCTTTAGCTGCTGCCCTCTGCCATTCTTCCTTACTCACCACATCACCATTCTGTTTTAACACATGTGCCAAACCAACCTCACATTGGTTAAGACACTCACTAGCTTTGTTTCCGGAATTGGACACAATAGGAAAATGTGACAAAAAATCTGCCTTGGTATTCTTCTCAGCAGAGATGAGACAACAAATGCACTAATCCAGGACTCCCATAGACAACGCCCTTCTCACCCAAGAGAACGTTTAAACATTTGTGATCTGTGACAATCGTAAATCTGTTGCCACACAGGAAAGTCTTAAACTACTCCTTGGGCAGCACACTCACTAAAGCTTCTTTCACTATTTTGCTAATCAGGAGCTACTACTTGTGTTAACAATGCCTCAGTAACCAAACTTCTTGCTTCAAGTTTTATTATGAAAACATTCTCCAGATTGAAATGCATGAGGGCAGTTATGAAACAATCATATTTTTCACTCTTTCAAACGCCTTGTTTTCATCATCACCCTAACAAAAGCCACATTCTTTCTCAGTAACTTTCTAATAGATTTTTAAATTATTACAAACCCAGGCACTAATCGTAATGCCAAGACAGATTTGATTTGTTCTTTGGTACATGGTTTAGGAGTATCTTGTATGGCAAACAATAAAAACAAACTGTTAGGGATTAATGCCTTCTGGTGAAACAGTGTGTCCCATATATTCCATGGTTTCCAGAATTAAATTGCATTACTCCTCCTGACAGTCATTCGGTGATGATTGAGGATACCTAGGATCTTGTCTAACAACACTTAGGTGCCAATTACAAAACAGCTTGTTAAGGCTCCGACCTGTCGACCACAGGTTGGAGCCTTTAGGGCCGCATCGCAATGGGCCAGTTGGTTTATTTTCCGACCGCCTCATTATGTTGGAGGCAGTCAGAAAGTAAACTGGCCAGTCATTCCGGGTGGCTTCCGACGGGCTCGGAGAGCCCATCCACCAGTCGGAAGCCAGCCTGTAATCTCAAGGGCAAGCCTTTCCGTCCTTAAGATTACAATGCACGGTTTCCAACATGGTTTCCATGCCGGCCTGTCTGAAATGGAAACCATGTAGGAAAGTGTGTTTGGGGGCCCCCAGCAAGTCCCCCTTTGGTGTTGATCCCTGCACCTTGTGACAGGCACATTGAGGTGCCTGCCAAGGGGTGCAGGGATGAACTGCACCTCCCTTTCCTCAATAGGAGCTTGTATTACGACAGGTTTACAGCTGTAACACGTGCTCCTATTGAGGAAACGGACCGTCGGTCGCATTGACATCAGTCGGTCGGGACCGCTGACCGAGTGTTGGTCGGTCCAATGGGCGAGTTGGTGTTGGGCCGAAGTGATTTTGCCGGTCATCATAATAAGCCCCATAATGTTCTTGTATAGTCTTGAAAAATACTATAATGTTATCCTGGTATGCTAAAACCTGTTTTCCATTACCAAACTATCTATACATAAGATTTTGACAGACTGTCTCTGATGCAAGCCCCTCTACTCAAGTTGATTTTGCTGCCACTTGCGCAGATTTTCTACCTGAGCGGCAGCCTTCTGACTGCGGTTGCAACTGCCCGCATTGGAAAAATCTTGCCAGATTACCTCCTAGTGACCAAAAACAACTCCAGGGGATGCCAAATCTCTTGCGCTTGCCAATTTACAGTTTTTGCACGTGAAAACATGCCTCCATTTGGCAAATTCAGAATTTGGTCAGAACTCCACGTTACAAGAGTAACACAGAGCCACCAAAATTACACCAATTCTGCCAGTGGAATGGAGTTTTTCACCCATCCTTAAATATTATGCACCTTAAGTACAACATGGCATTTCTCTTTCATCACTATTTTGTGTTCATATCTTGTACACACCCCAGTTACTCCCTGAACACTTCTAGATATGTTGCAAGGAGATTTTCTTCATAATCAATAAATAACTTTAGAAACACCGATAGGGTTGTCAGTCCCTGCCTGTATTACCATCCCAAACATCTCTTGATCACCCCAGCCCAGGATGTTTTAACCCTGCTTTGTTACATAATCCCTTGCACATACTTGCTTCCCTTGAACTCATGATCTCATCGGTTCACTGACAGAATATTGAGGGAAACAAATATAGAAGAAAAAAATATTGAGGAAAGAATGTAGAATACAAACATATCAACTGCCTATACTTAAAAAGGTAAGTACAAAAATATTGAAAACAAATATAGTTTACAATAATATAGTTTTATTAAGTATCAATTTTTAAATATATATAATTTAAAATATTAAAATAAGCATATATTAATTACTAACATTTAGGGGTCCATTAGGATGGCGGGTGGATTGCCCCCGCCAGGCCGGTGGAAATGCCGCCACGGAAAGGCATGCGGAGTCCCCCTGCGGGGGCCCGTTGCGGGCCCCCAGGGACTCCGTGGGGGTGGGGGGTGCACATGTGCAGGGACTCCGTGCATATTTAGCATTGCTGCGGGCGGTGCTTTCAGCACTGCCCGCCGCAATGCTACAAATGCGGGAAGCGCCCGTCACTGTGGCGGGCGCATCATAATATGTAGAACGGGACCCCCACCCTTATGGCGGGTGGTCCCATACACCGATAGGATGACGGGCGGACAATTTAATTTGAAATAAAAAGTAAAACATTTTTAAATTTCATTATAAATAATTTACAAACAAAAATATTGACATTTTTAAATATTATTATAATAAATCAAATATTAAATATTAAAATAAATGCATATAAATTCCCCACTACATTAAAGAAAAACATTTTTATACTAAATAAATAAAATAAGAAGTACTCCCACCTAACACGACACAATACAAAAAAATCTTTACATCACACAAAAATAAGATTTACTACTTTAACTAACAAATATAAAATTAATTAGAATATAACATTGGAAAATAAAACAATGTACTATCCCCAGTACAAATAACTCAACAATAAATATTATAATTAACAAAAATAAATATTCCCACTCCAGTCAGAGCAACAGTAGGGAAAGTGCTGGATTGTGGTGGGGTAAAATGTACTATTCCAATTCCAGTTACTGCAAAATTAGGGAAATTGCGTGGATTGCGAAGGGGGAAAAAGTTAATATTCCCACTCCAGGCAGTGCAACTGTAGGGAAAGTATTGGATTGTGGAGGGAAAAAATGTAATATTCCCACTCCTGTTTCTTGCACATTAGGCACTGCTTCCCTACTACAAGACACAATTTTGAACTAGCAAAATTTCCGTAGCCACCACACTTGTAAAAAGAAACCACGTCCCTTTTCGGTTCACTCTTTTGTTGTGAACTTTTCAGTACCAGAGCTCCAACACACTCATGCTCATTTAAACTGTTCAATTGATTGTAAGCTACATTGATCTTTCAATCCCTTTGCCCAAAGTCAAGGTTTCTTTTCCTGGATTTTCTTGCACTTGCAATCACCTATGACCTGATCACGCATGGACTGGTCCACTAATAGGCCAAAATTATATGGACCTACCAAGTTCCTTAGGGCAGTTACAAGCTCATCCAATGACTTGAGTGGCAGTTGTCTACATACAAAGAATCAATGAATTTCCAAACCAACACTTGGTTCTTCAGAAAATTGCTTTCCGAAAGGGCTAACAGTCATTAAGGCATTTTTTCCATATCCCAAAATCATGCCCCTCTAGAATGATCTCAGTGAGATGATCAAACAGGTTTTGCCTCTCTTTGCCCGCACAAATATAAAGTATTGCAAACTTTCTCCTGGGAAATTTACCCTCAACATTAATGGCTACTAAATTGTTTTCAAAAGAACGTATTCAGTGTTTCCATGACATGTTGGACCTCCCAGGACTAGGAAGGAAGTCACAAGGTAGGTTTCCATTTCGCAATTTCTTTCTCCATAAGTAATCTCCAACCATAGTTTACCAAATATAAAAGTATGAGGAGCAAAAATATTAATGTAGTAAACTGTCTTAACAGGACAGAGACGTAGAAACTTCCACCATAAATATGGATTGTAATTTTCTAAGTGACTCCTTAAAGGACAAAATATCACTAATCAGCAGATAATTACACTTGCACTGAATGTATTCCAATGACTTTTCCTCTAATGCCTGTTTCACGTGACCAAGAACCAGTACTTAATTTGAGCCGGTGGTTTCTGGTGCTAGGCACCAGCACTTAATTGTTAACAATGGTGCTTGAGACAGTCAGCCATAAGTTGGCGGTGACCACAACACAATTAGTGATTAATTCAATATGCATTAAAAATGACTATTACCTGCAACCCAAGTCATTCTAATGGCTTTGGGTGGCTTAAATAGTCCAAAATGTCACACTTTGTAACATTCCATTTCAGTCTCTTAAGCGCATCTTCATAAATTTCTTCATTCTCTATTCACTACTAGCATCAACTGCAACACAATGCTTTCTCTAAAATCACCAACTACGTGTGGTTTTGAGTGATATCTCCTAACTTTTTGGCATCACCTTTCCGATTATTCTTAGTACATCAGCACCTCTTTTAGTATACTTTTTAAACTAATTCTAAGTCTTGCACTAAATGGAGATGCCTGTCTGTTTCTTTTTGGGACATTTAACCTGTTATTGCCCTTGCATGGGGATGTCAGAAAATTGACCATGCATCACTAAGGCGCTCTTATCTAACTTTTATTTCTATTTTATTTTTTTAATTTAGTATTTCTTCTTTTTTCTCTTTAATGTGGTTTTCGCCATTTTTCAAAGTTTCACATTTTTTCACACTTGGTGACGGTTTGTTTAATTTTAATTGCAATCTTCTCACTCATTATAATCAATGTGCTTTGTGCAGCCTTGAAAAAGCCCCAGGTGAATGGGCCACAAAAGGGCGAAGCGCGTGTCGGCTTCTCTAAAACATGTTGGCACTTATGATGTTAGCAACCTGAATGTTCTATTAATGATGGATTGAGGAAATCTCTCTTTGTCAATACAACTCATAATTGTACAAACATACCATAAGCTATGTCTGGATTTATTGTACTGAGGAACACTTTGAAGTGACGACATTCACTAACATGGTAGTTTGTTAGTGGAGGACGCACACATCTTTTTTACAGAATCTTTGACTTAGCATCACCCACGATATAAGGATAGCATTTGTGTCAAACTTCTGGCACTGGCATATTGTATGCAATTTTTAGGTCTTGCATTCGCAATGCGCATGCGTTGCAAAGGAAAAAGACCTTTTCCGATCGCTTAGGCTTTTCAGCCAAGCACGTGTACGCGTTCCATTGCCTTCAATGGCAACGCATGCATGTCAGGAGATTCACTCGCGGGAGCGCGCGCCACCATCTGGCAGCAATTATCGCATGAGTTATTTTGCCCTGAAGGCATTTGAGAAATGCAGCGCGCCTCGGGGCGTGTGGCTCGGACGCTGATGTGCTTCGAAGGGACAGAAAGCACTCGACCCCGTTGGCCCTCTGTGCTTCAGGGAGCTTCGAGACACTCCGTGGAACATGCTGTCTTCCGCCCGCTTCAAGGCGATGGCGCATGCAGATCACTACGCCAGCGCCTCCTCCACCCAGAGAGGACTTCTCGGCGCTGTACCAGTTCATTCAAACCACATGGCTGCTGAATTTCGGGCAGGGAAGGCCAATAGCGCTATGTTGCATCAGCAGCGTTCAGATGTTAACAGTGTATTCTATAGCAATGTTTATCCAGAAGTGTAGCTTCGCAGCGCTATATCCAGGTTTTGAATATTCCATCATAGACGAGAGCCTGCTTTCCATTTCAACAGGGTCACCATTAGTGTGACGGGGTTGATATATCATGTAAATGTTCAGTTGTGATAGTGGTTACTGTTGGACAGTGCGTGTAGCCAGGGGCGTGCCATCACAAAAAATAATGACGTGCTTTGCTCAGCTTGAAGTCTGTGTGCCATCTGTGCTTAGCATAGTGTGCCGCTCGACTTGTGTTTTGCGGTTTCTGTCATTGCATCCAGATATGTGATACAACAAGTAACATCATACCTACAACAAGTCAGGAGTATTGCCTTTGTCAATGGTTGTTAGTTGAATAAGATAAATAGGCAGCAACTCTGGCTTGTATATAATTTTAAGAAGGCTTCCACTTAAAGCCCTGGTGACACCACCGCAATGTTGCTGCTCCTGAGTTTCAAAAAGAGAAGGGAAATCCAGAGAGAAAATGACTCTTTAAAGGATTTCCTTTCCCTTACAACGCTCACCTGGCATGACGTCATGCCGTAACTTCTCCACCAGTGATAAGTGAGCAGAGCAGCATGCGCACATGATGTGCTGCTGTCACTGCAGTCTGGAAAAAAACGGGTCACCGGTGCCAGGGCACAAAACAGAGCCCGATAGAGACCCGTTTCGAGGCCCCCTTAAAAAACTGCTGGTGCTCAGACCTGGTGAGACCCCGGCCCACTTAAAGCCCTGCTTGGAAGAGTATGTTATAGTATGCAGCGGTGCAACATGTAAAGATAAGATGCCCCTTTGGCTGGCTGCCTCAGAAAGGCCTTGGGCTGAGTGAGGCCTTCTGAGGACAAGGGCCCCCCTGCATCTCAGGGGTCACAGGACCTACATGACTCCCATGCAGAGCGACACATCCTTTATGTCCTTCTGAATAAAATCAGCAGCACACAGACCTCTCTTCCAAGGTACCACTTGTGCCAGTGACCTGCGTTCTGCCCGGTTGAAACAGGCTGCTTCAGTCCTCATAGGTCATTCTTATCAGGCTGTTAAAATCTTCTCTTTAGAATGATCAAGGTTTATGTACATCTCCACTAGACCCTATGAAGTAAGTTGTTTACTTCTGCACAAAAACGGTTTAAGGCCTGAGCAAAGTGGTTTGCGTTAATAAGGAAAAATACCTTTTCCGATCGATTAGGCTTTTCAGCCAAGCACTGCACGCGTTCCATTGCCTTCAATGGCAACACGTGCACGTCAGGAGATTCACTCGCGGGAGCGCGCGCCACCATCTGGCAGCAATTATCGCTCCCGCAAGTGAATCGTGCCCGCCCCCTCCTCTACCCCCGCCGTGCTAGGCGGGGTGGGGAGAGGATAACATGGTGCAAAAGCAGTGCAATTTTCCATAATAACGGCCAGCAGTGCATAAACAGCATTTCACTGACATAAACCGGTACTAAAGACACAACTCCTGCCCCATCCAGCCTGTGGAAATGTTTGACCCAGTCGGGTAGCTGCAAGCCACTTACTCAGTCCGAGAAGAGTGAGCTACAGTGGCTGTGGACGCCTCACGTACGACGAGGGCAGTTTACAGCTGGACTGTTTTGGCATTAAGTTTAAGGTCCGTATTTCCACTTGTTTAAATTAATGCACAACGCGTAATTGCCAAATTCGCCCTGCTCTTTCCTAACCTGCCTTGCTCCAACTCAGCCATGAGCCAGCCCCCAGTTACACAGAGGAACATGTCGAAACGTAATTTGTCGCGCATACATGCAGAAAGTTACATAGGCCCAGGCACGACAAGCAACCTCACAGGCACAGTTTCAAGCACAAGCAGTCGTGTTCTGTGTGTAGCACATGCAGCCTCTCATACACACAAAGGCAGGGTCACAGGCAACCCTACAAGCGTGTTCATAGCCACGCTCTGTCGCACGCCCATATAAAGTGACACGCACAAAGACATGGCAAAGTACACCCTGAAAGAACTATGCACACACATGCACATATTCAAACAAGTATGCAGCCACATACGCATCCACACTACAAACGGCCAGGCACCCACGAGTACACACAAAGACACACAGGCACATGAACGCAGTCAGTAACAGGACGCGGTTGGCCCCTCTGCGGTGCGGACCCCGGCTGGCTGTAGGCGTCTTTGATAGAGGCGTGGAGCGGGGGCCCCGTGGAGCGAAGCAGACGATGCTGTTTCTCCGGCGTTCACTGTGCGAGGCGTGATGCACGTCAGGCCTCAGAGCGGCGATGCCGATTAGGACCCAGCAGCGTAATGGGAGGCGGCCAGTACGCTTCGAGCGTACGGGCCGTACCTTTCAATGCAGGGCTGCAGGTTAGATCTCCATAGCGCAGTGCAAGGGGGCCGGTACACTTCGGACGTACGGGCCGGATTCTCCTTGCGGTGCACTCGGATCTTAAATTCCAGCGGCAGGGAGGCGGCGAGTCAGTGCGGCTCGAAAGGGGGAGGGTGAAGCAGGGTGTGGGCGGCCCTTCTGGGACCGTGCGAGCTACGGCTCGAATCTGGAGCGGAGTCACACGGTGCGGGGCGGCCGGGCACGGACTTCAAAGCGGACAGGGGGTACGAGTCGCACTCAAATCGCAGCTCCAGCGGCAGGGCAAATCTTGGCAATGTCCAGCTGCTCTGTTTGAGGCAGTAGGAGTCCAATAGTCCTGGGACTCCGTTCAGGGGGCAAGCTCACCCACAAGGCCTTAGAGGTTGTTGAAAGCACAAGTGGATAAAAAGTCTCTTTAGTCTTTTCTTCTCCTCTCGCAGCAAGGAAACCACTATAGGCCAATCCCCCAGGTCAGGGACAGCAACTTTCCCAGTTCCTTCTCGTCGGGCAGAGGTTCTTCTTGGTTCAAGCAGGATCTAATTTCTTAGGAGCAGGGCTCCAATATTTATACCACATTTCTTTTGCTCTTTCAGGCCAGAGGGCCTTTGCCTAGTTCAGTCCAGTTTTTGAGCACTGTGTTTACAGGACTCTGGCTTGTCTTTTCAGTGTGCAGGGCAGAGACATCAGACGCTATACAGGAGGTGGAGCCAGCATTGTGGTGGCAGAGCACATCCCTATTCAGAGTCCAAGTGCACTCCTCCCACCCATCTGGCTGTAATCTTCCTATTCACCACCTGGAAGCCCCAGCCTGTCTCCTGGAATTCCCCAGCCCTGTCACTCACAGAAACCAGACAGCAGATACACATCCCAGCAGAGGCGGGCTGAAAAGGTTAGGCAAGCAAATACCAACTTTCTAAAAGTGGTATTTGCAAATACAGAATATTAAAATAACCTTTACTAAAAGATGTATTTTATTATCCTGAGTTCAGGCATACCAAACTCGAATTTCTACCATGTTCCCTGACTCTGTTGGGATCATAGAATGTAACAATTCCAACAGCCCATTCTGGCCTATGAGAACAGGTAGCCTTACAATAGTGAAAAACAAAAATGGCTGTAATTCACAATTAGGACATGCCGCACACATCAGGGCTTATCCTACCTTATATTTACAATGCACCCTGCCCTTGGGCCTACCATAGGGGTGACTAATATGAAGTTAAGGGAAGGTTTGGGGACTGGCAAATAGGTGCACTTGCCCAGTCAGCATGACTGTACCAGACTGCATGCAGGTTCTGCAATGGCAGACCTTATACACATTTTACAAGGCTGCTTCTGGGGTGGCACAACCAGTGCTGCAGGCCCACTAGCAGCATTTGGATGTATACGCCCTGGGCACTCCTGGTGCACTTTACTGGGGTCTGACAGTAAACCAAATAAGCTAATCATGGAATCCAATCAATGTATACATTTTATACAGGGAGCACTTGCACTGTGGCACTGATTGGCAGTGGCACAGTGCTCTGAGCAGCTAACACCAGCGAAACACATGAGGCAACAGTCACAAAAATGGAAGGAAGACCCACGCCAATGGTGCCAGGTCTAACAACTCCCAAAAACACGTACTAGACCCTTCTCTCTCCTATCACTTCACTATCCTTTTCTATCAAAATAAAAGACCCACATGCCCACCCCTCAAATTAATTTCATATTTCTTTATACTAATTCTCCACTAATCCTGTTTGGGTTCCGGAGTAGTGTGCTTCCTACCGAAAAGCACTTCAGCACCTCATCGGGGAGAGCAAGTGCCATATAAAACTAGGAACTCTATATTAAATGTGTTAACTCTTAAATAACACCTTTAGGAACGGGCAAGGACATCGCCTTAATAATCTCTTTTAAATTCCCAAAGGCAAGACCTATTGGCCATGCCAATGCTTGTCGTCTAATGACACAGATGGCATATGATGAGTACCTCCGACAAAATGCCGGTGCTGGCACAATGGAGATCATTTTTTACATACAGGCACATCGTTAGCACAATTTTTAGTATTAAATGTTTTTATTGACAAAGAAGAAGAGAGCAATTTTTAAAGAAATGGGGTCAACACCAAAGATGTGTCAGGTTTCATTGGCATGGCACACCAAGAAAGGAACGCATGACCATTCAGCCAAGCACTGGGCACAGCGTCTCAGAACACGTCACTTAACAATGAGAGCAGCACTTCTTCCTCTTCGGTCACAGAGCTCAGTTCTCTGGACAGCTATAACAGGGAGTGAAGATGGCCTGAAATAATGCTGCTATCTTTGGAATTAATCTCACAGTTACTTTTCCTTACTCGTTGACATTTTAATTTCTGTCTAAAGTTCACATTAGAAGAGCAGATGGTTTTCATTGTTAACACCAAGTTCTAAGCCGGTGCCCATTCCCTACCTGGCTCGGGAAAGAAAGGCATTTCAATTGCATCTCCTACCACTGCCATGTCCAGTTGATAAATGCAGGAGTTCTGCATGAATTCTGCACTCAAGCAAGTCATTGCCAACCCTTTCATAAAGATGAAGATGTAGAGTTCACCAGCCCAATCAATGACAGAACGTCTTCCAAACTCCCTTTGTTGCTAAGTCATGGGATGCTTTGTCCATGATCAGCTAACCATGCACATTAGTGCATTCACTTTCCTCTATTCTCTTCATCAAACTTTAGGCCTTGGCAGAAAAAGCAGACAATAAGGATTGCTCTTATAAATTACCCCACAAGGCATAATTGATCCAAGAGGGTCTGCCCAACTGGCCCTACTTTACACCATCGAAGGATGTGACACATTTGACCACAAGGTCCTTCTTTATCCTTCCTCAGAGACCCCATACTATCATAGCAAACCGGATCATTTGTTTCCAGTACCTGGTCAGAGCCATTAAAATTCTCTGCGATTTTCTTATGACTTCCAGTTTAGCAGGCAATGAAATTCAAGGGATAAATGCTGAAAGAAAGCCACAGGCCATGTTTGATATACCTACAAGTCAAACCCAACGTCCTCCAGCTGACGTATCACTTAGTATCAATAAAATTGTTGAAGTTAAGGTTCAAAAAGGACACTCAGGCCTTGATTTAGACCTTGAAGAGAAAGTACTTCCAACTCCTCTCACCAAGGTCGCCCCTCCTGCCTTATTCATATGCATTTCGGGTGAGAATCCGTAAGCCAACTCATGACAACAGCAGTTCTGTCTTTCAATAGCTCTTTCCCAACCAGCTCAAAAAATGCCAGAAAAATATTCAGTGGACTACTGGAGGTAGTGCTAGGCAGGTTAATATTCCTTCTCGGGAATGTCATGTACCTCTCTATGTGTAGCAAGCGAGGCGCAGTGACCGCTTGTTATGTGTGCCCACTCAAGTTTCATGGACCTGGGATAGAGGGGAGCTCTGTGGCCCTGGGCTGGAGGGCATTGTGTCCACTAGTACTGTGTGTAACTTGTAGGTCACTGACTGTAGCACAGCTCACGCAATTAATGAGCTTGTTGTAGAGATCACCTGTAACCCACAGGTAAAAAGTTTAATTCGAGGTAAAATTCCATAATATCATATCTATGGATAAGCAGAAAAAAAACTGCATGGTTGTAACTTGTAAATCATAAATCTGAATTCTTGCCGTTTGAACTCATTGTTATTTTAATTATTAATTCTCATTATTATAGTTATTATTTTGGCATTCTACGTTTGATAGAGAGGGTTCTGCTGGATAATAATAAATACTTATTATTAATAGACCCAAAATATTTTTATTTGTTGAAGTTTCAAGCAATGATATGGTCCTCATTACTGTATTTCCTGGAACATACATGACATTTCATAGAACACACATGGACCTAAGTGTCTTACATAGATCCCATTGTGGAGAAAGCCATATCCATTTTCAGATAGCAGCCTAACGTTTGCCATCTTGAAAAGTGACATGCTGACTGTTCCTTTGTTTGCCCTGACAAGTGGTACCACGGGTGGCATGGTGGAGGCTACTGTTTTACCTCCAACAATTGCTCACAGCAATTTAAACAAAACAAATTACTGATTGTCCATGAAATGAGCAATTTGCAGCGGGCAGTTATCTCAAGAAGAAAAAGAGTCTCCTTTTAGATCGGACGCACAGTGGGTATCACTGCATGCGTCTCCTTGCTGACACACAGCAGCAGGACGAGCCAATGAGGCTGGCCAGGAAGTCGGTGACATGCTCAAGGATGGCTGCCTGAACCAGAATCCTGATCATTCCCATGCTATTTCAGCTTTGTTGTCATCGCTCAAGACAATAAGGGTGGGAGAGCAACAAGGAGACCTAGGCACCACTCCCAAATAACATTTAATTGTATTTGTTTTATATAAATACTAGCTGTACCCTGCCACGCATTGCTGTGGCTCAATATGTTTTTATGACTATTGTCACGTTATGTATATATAAACACATGCTAATGTTGCAAAGTGAACCAACTCCTCCCCGCTCCCTCCACCCACTTCCCGGTCTGCCATCCTGAAACCAACTGTTCATCCTAATATATGTAGACTATTTTCTCTATGCATCCTTTCTTAATGTTACAAAGTGAACCAACTCCTCCCCCCTCCTTCTACCCACTTCCCGGTCTGCCATCCTGACACCTGCTGTCCATCCTAATATATGTAGACTATTGTCTCTATGCGTCCCTTCTAGCTGTTGTGCAGCAACGAAATCAATGGGGTCTGGTCGGCCTTTCGATTAAAAACACGCGCGTATTGGACACGCGTGTATTCGAATCCAACGCTGTGTATACATAAACATGCGCTAATATTGCAAAGTGAACCAACTCCTCCCCCTCCCTCCACCCACTTCCTGGTCTGCCATCCTGCCACCAACTGTCCATCCTAATATATGTAGACTATTGTCTCTATGCATCCTTTCTTAATGTTGCAAAGTGAACCAACTCCTCCCCCCTCTCTCCACCCACTTTTCGGTCTGCCATCCTGACACCAACTGTCCATCCTAATATATGTAGACTATTGTCTCTATGCGTCCCTTGTACTTTTTGCACAGCAACCAAATCGATAGGGTCTGTTAGGCCTTTCGATTAAAAACAGGGCGTATTGGACACACGCGTATTCTAATCCCATGTTGTGTATATATAAACACGCGCTTAATCGAATACAACGTTGTGTCAAAATTTAAAATCAATCGGTGAAGAACTTTTGGAGATTTAAGATGTTGAACAAATGAACATTGACATTTTTATGTGTCTGTTCGGGCTTTTGATTAAAAACACACGCGTATTCGACACACGTGTATTGGAATCCAATGTTCTGTACATAAAAACACGCCCGTATTTGAATCCAAGACTGTGTCAAAATTTCAAAGCAATCGGTGAACAACTTTCGGAGATTTGCAATTTTGAACAAACAAACATTGACATTTTTATGTGTCTGTTCGGGCTTTCGATTAAAAACAAGCGTGTATTTGACACGCGCGTATGGGAATCCAACGTTGTGTATATAAAAACACACCCGTATTCGAATCCAACGTTGTGTCAAAATTTCAAAGCAATCGGTGAAGAACTTTCAGAGATTTGCGATTTTTAACAAACAAACATTTACATTTTTATTTATATATATAGAAAAAATATGAACATATTCCTGGCCCTCACATCAGAACATGATTAAAAATAAATGTTGGAATAACTTGGACATTTGGATGACGTAGCTGGTATAAGTAGAATAGATTTGAGTTTATAGTCAAAGGTGAGCGAGGTAGGTAGTTTGGTAAAGAAATCGAATGTATTATCAGTGGATTGGGAAAGCCTTGGGTCTGGTCAAGAGGTGGAGCAGAAACCTTCACTCTTGTCATTTTGTGAAGAAAAGAAAATTCTGGTATTGAGAAAATATGTAAAAAATAATAAAAAGGCATGGGATAAGCATTCATTCTGCCTGCAATTTGTCAGGAAATTAGGTCAATTTCTTGCAAATATATTTTCTGAGGTCTGTTAACCTTGATACCTCCCTTGTAGATGGTTGCACGTTTAGTGCCCTGCACTTGTCTATTTTTCCTCCATTCCAGTTTACCATGCCTATTATCCCATCCATTCAAGTAATGTCAAGCGAGGTGAAGAGGTAGGGCAATTGTTTGCCAGGCACCACGGCTGTGAGGATAGCTAGAGAGCAGAATTTGCCAAATATAGATGCTGTTTAATTAGAGAAGGCGATTAGAGTAAAAACAATCCCAATAGATGATCATCTGCCTGATGTAATTTATCATGTCCCACCCACTCACCTGTCAAATCACGAGGATAAGATGTATGCGCCAGGCCAAGTGATGATGTCACATTGCCAGATGCAGCTACAGAAATATAAAGGCCACTAGAACATGTGCTTAATTGGTGAGGACCAGCACATAGCCTTTGAGAAAGCACCAAGGGGCATATGTATGAAACGATTTTTTATTCCCAAACGCTGCGAGTCGCAAAAAAACTGCGTTTGTGAGTATAAAATCACTAAATGTGATGTATGAGACATCTTAGCATCTCAATATTAAGAAATCACTAATTTTGCTATTCCTTAATGTGCAAAGCAATAATTCTGTGAATTACTGTGCGAATTCTCAAACTGTGACTTCTCAGTTTGCGAAAACTGCTAAATGAGAAATCGCAGTTTTAGAAATCACAATGAAATGTATGAAAATATCGCAAATTGCGAAAAATGAAAATTCTCAAATTAGCAAATCGCAATTACCACCAAGTACATGTAGGTGGTAACCAGGAGCAAGCTACTTAAACCAGCCCACAATGCATTAGGTTCTCCCCCAATGGCAGCACTATATGTAATAGCCAGGAGGCTGCGAATTCGGGCCGTAGTACAGAGGAGAATGCGACAAGAATGTATCTTCAGACTGCGCGTCACTCGGTTCCAGCAGACTGAAGAGGAGATCCATGAGAAATACAGGCTGGACCCAAAGACCATTTTAGACCTAATTATGGAGCTGAAACCCTATCTGGAACACCCAACACGCACGACCCAAAAAATTCCCACCCATGTGCAGGTCCTGTGCTCCCTGGCCTCAGGGAGTTTTCAAAGGGTGATAACAGCGGCAGGCGGGGTCTCACAGGGTGCCCTGTCTCACTTCTTCAGATGCAATGCTACAGAGGCTACCACATCACATACACTTTCTAAGCACACAACAGGCATTACAGCAAACCAAACTGGACTTCTACCAGATTGCACGTTTCCCCCACGTTTTTGGCTGCATAGATGGAACCCATGTGGCCCTCACCCCTCCATCAACAAATGAATATGTCTTCAGAAACCGTAAATGCTACCATTCCCTGAATATACAGGTCGTGTGCAATGCCAAGAATATCATTAATTTTTAGAAAAAGAGATGCCGGCCCTGCAATTCATTTCATATGGCTACTTAGTTGGAGCAACAAACCAAACTTATTTTTTGATTTGTATGGTCTGATTTATTTAAACCATTCACTTTTCTTTTATAAATCTCATTGGCTTAAAACATCAATTGCATGAGAAAAACACTACATTTACACAATACAACATATACATATTTCTTACCACATTAAACAGAAAAACATTCTTTCATTCAATGTACATATAAAGGTTCATTAATACGAGAAGCATTAATCATTAAGTGATGTTTTAACAAATTAATTTTTGAAAGTAAAGCTATTCACAGAAAGGAAAAGGGAAACAAATTGACTGCAACAAATACAGATTTTTCAATAGTCTGGTTAATACACCAATCAATCAATTCCTTCCTGCTTTTGCCGACGCGTTTCAAACTTGCTTTTTCATTATACAAGTTCTCATCAGGGCTTTCTCGTTTTAATCATCTGTAAATTATGTACAAAGAAAATGAGTGAGATATTTTATTCCTCATTTTCATCCCCTATTAAAATTGCCCTCTTCTATAGATTCAAAAAATATATACCTTTTTTTTGGGTTGACAGCGAGTTTTCAAAGTTCATGTATTCTTTTGTGGTCAAAATGGGTGATTTCTAAAAAAATGGCAATAATCTCAATTAGAATATTGGCCTAGATAGTGCAGCCATTGCCTATAATGCCAAAAGCACTCTTGGAGAATACCTGTAAATTGTTGGTCTGTCACTTGACTAGATCTCTCAGCACCCCGGGAGCACGCAGTTCAAAATTTCATCCCAGCCGCCGGATCGGCGGTGGTCCTATCTTTGTTCCTAAAAGGAGGGTCAGAGCGACTAAACTGTGCGTATATTTTTCTTCACAAAGCCAAACAACACAGACCGGCGCCAGGTGCATACCTTTTCCTCGGCGCTCGGAGTGTTTTCTCTGCGGCTTCCCCTTTAGTATGAAGACCTTTAACGTGTCTGGCGTTTAGTGTTTACAATTCTAGAACAATGAACATGACAGTTAGCAGCCGCTAGACTGTTCTGTAATGATTTATAAACCACCGTGTGCCGTTACAGAATTGTAAACACTAAACGCCAGACACGTTAAAGGTCTTCATACTAAAGGGGAAGCCGCAGAGAAAACACTCCGAGCGCCGAGGAAAAGGTATGCACCTGGCGCCGGTCTGTGTTGTTTGGCTTTGTGAAGAAAAATATACGCACAGTTTAGTCACTCTGACCCTCCTTTTAGGAACAAAGATAGGACCACCGCCGATCTGGCGGCTGGGATGAAATTTTGAACTGCGTGCTCCCGGGGTGCTGAGAGATCTAGTCAAGTGACAGACCAACAATTTACAGGTATTCTCCAAGAGTGCTTTTGGCATTATAGGCAATGGCTGCACTATCTAGGCCAATATTCTAATTGAGATTATTGCCATTTTTTTAGAAATCACCCATTTTGACCACAAAAGAATACATGAACTTTGAAAACTCGCTGTCAACCCAAAAAAAAGGTATATATTTTTTGAATCTATAGAAGAGGGCAATTTTAATAGGGGATGAAAATGAGGAATAAAATATCTCACTCATTTTCTTTGTACATAATTTACAGATGATTAAAACGAGAAAGCCCTGATGAGAACTTGTATAATGAAAAAGCAAGTTTGAAATGCGTCGGCAAAAGCAGGAAGGAATTAATTGATTGGTGTATTAACCAGACTATTGAAAAATCTGTATTTGTTGCAGTCAATTTGTTTCCCTTTTCCTTTCTGTGAATAGCTTTACTTTCAAAAATTAATTTGTTAAAACATCACTTAATGATTAATGATTCTCGTATTAATGAACCTTTATATGTACATTGAATGAAAGAATGTTTTTCTGTTTAATGTGGTAAGAAATATGTATATGTTGTATTGTGTAAATGTAGTGTTTTTCTCATGCAATTGATGTTTTAAGCCAATGAGATTTATAAAAGAAAAGTGAATGGTTTAAATAAATCAGACCATACAAATAAAAAAATAAGTTTGGTTTGTTGCTCCAACTAAGTAGCCATATGAAATGAATTGCAGGGCCGGCATCTCTTTTTCTAAAAATTAACTTATGGTCCAGCCGACCCTGTGTCCCGGGACCTGTCTCCCCATTTTTTGCAAAGAATATCATTAATGGCATTGTAGCTAAATACCTGGGCAGTAGTCACAACTCTTTCATCTTTAGACATAGTGGGATACACAGACGTCTGAGTGCTGGCGAATTTGGTGAGGGCTACCTGCTAGGTAAATGCATGGCACACATCCATCCATACAGTACATCTTGTGAGGGGCGGGGGGGGGCAGTGACTCACCTATTGTTTCTATCCCTGCAGGTGAAAGTGCCTATGCAGTGCGGAACTTCATCCTGACCCCATATCTGTATCCAGCAAATGCAAGGGAGAGGAGATTCAAAAGGGCACTCAGATCTATGCGCTGTGTCATAGAGCGTACGTTTGGGATCCTAAAGAGCCGGTTCCGGTGCCTGCATAAAAGCGGAGGAGCACTCCAATACAGCCCCGAGACCTGCTGCAAAATCGTGGCAAGCTGTGCAATGCTTCACACCATGGCAATGAAAAAAGGCACCCCAATTGACGTTACTGACACAGATACATCGGACGATGATGGCCCATGTCCCACTGGCAGACCAGCATCTGGAGTTGGGGCAGCTGCCGGACGCCAGAGATGGGCTGAGATCACACAGAACTACTTCTAGGTGAGTAAGGATGACATGAGGCAACATAATTATTTTATTCAGTTCTGTGTTTATTCATACCTTAAACAGCAGGATGAAAGTGTGTCACACAGTCTGATAAACACAATGACTGTTGCTGTCCACAGCACATGTTATGTCCACAGTGCAGGTAGTCCTAAAATTCAGTGGACTTTGTAGTGATGGGTTGCATCACCCAGTGGCGCGACTCTTTTAGTGTACAGTTCACCTCCTTCGGTGACAGACTGCTGCTGGCCGTTCTCCTGGCTGAGTGCCCTCTGTTGGGTACCTAGGTGCTGCACCCTGTATGCCACTGCGCCTTCTTGTATCTGGCAATGTTGGTGTGTAGCTACTCCTGCTCGATGTCTCCTCACTCTCCCCTGAGACCATGAGTGCTGTGCCACCTGTGTTTGCCGTCTGCATCTGTTCTAAAGCACTGGTGACCTGCGCCAGGCCTCTTGCGATGTCGTTGGCAGTAGTGTGACATTTCTACTTGCATGCTTATACTGCAATGGGTCAAGTTGCTTGTGGTGGTGCACAGGCGGTTCACCGCCTTGGTCTAGCTGTGCAAACGGGTGTTAGCACGTTGGGTAGCCCAGGCCCTGGATACTTGGTCACAGTTCAGTGTCACACACAGGCCCTGTATGGCACCTGCCATGTCCATGATGCCCTCCCCCATGTAGCGCTGATTTTTGTTTAATTTGCAGAGCTGCCTATTTATTGACCTCAATGATTTTTGTTGTAGGCTCTGTACCTGCAGCATGCTGTTCTCCAGACCTGCGAAGACTATGGGATCTTCTACTGTGGCAGTGCTGGTCCTGGCCCTTGACCTGCATGTTTCAGTTCCTGGCTCCCTCAGTTGGGGGGGAGCTGTCCACGCATGTGTGAGACTTGTCTCTGCTTGTTCATTCTCCTCCCCTGTGGCCTCTCTGTCATCCTCCAATGTGGACAGTGGGGGCACAAATATGCGCTTCCTGCGTGTGATTGGTGTGGGCTCTGTGTCGTCGCGTGAGTCCCCATCATCAGCCTGGTCCTCAGGATTTCCCAAATCCTCACCCTCTTCACTGTCTTCCAGTGTCCTGGATTGTGCTGCAGGTGTAAATGGGAATTCATGAGTTTGTGACAATGTCTGCATTTTGCACTCAATAAAGTTTTTACAATTTGTATTGGCTAACTTCTGACACTCTCTTTTCCCCTTTTCACTGATTCACATGTTGCATTTAATTTGGTATGTCTCATGGACACACTATCATGCATCTGACTACGTCTCCCATGATGCATTGCTGGGTGTGCTGTAAGAAGTGGACCGAAGTGACATTTGTAGTTTGGGTTTGGTGCATTCCTGACTGTGTGATTGGGATGGGGATGTGTGCGGCTATATTTTGCATACATCTTACCTTGGCTGCTGGTTGCAGGGTCGGAGCTGTCTTTGTCAGCCACACCACTGACGCTCTCAGGCAGGAGGGTTGACTCCACCAGCTCCTCATGGATGTTGGGTCTGTTGCTGTGGATGCTCCTCCCCCAGTCTTGTTGGCCTCCTTCAGCCTGGCTGCCACCCTCTCTTTCCACTTTTGCCGCATGTCGTTCCATCTTTTTCTTAATTCTTCCACCGTGCGATGGGTCACACTAAGCGTGGAAGGGTATACTCAGATGTGAGTCCCTTGCTCATTGCACCATCAGGATTCAAGCAAGCCGGGCCGAAGACGCCTGAAATGGCAGAAACCGGTCCCCGGAAGCTTGTTTCCTTCCCAGTGTAAGAATTGGCTGTTGTAGTCTGGTCTGCCCTGTTCCCATGATGCACTGGGCCAGGGACAGACTAATTTGCATACAGCCGGGTTCTGAAACTGGGATGGTGCAATGAGCTAAAAAACGGTGTTGGATCTAGCCCTGATCTCTTGACTGGGTGAGAGTACTCTGCTTAATTCAGAGACTCTGTCCATCACCACCCCTTGTTGTAAATAATTTTGTCCACCCTAAGCGTGGAAGGGTATACTCAGATGTGAGTCCCTTGCTCATTGCACCATCAGGATTCAAGCAAGCCGGGCCGAAGACGCCTGAAATGGCAGAAACCGGTCCCCGGAAGCTTGTTTCCTTCCCAGTGTAAGAATTGGCTGTTGTAGTCTGGTCTGCCCTGTTCCCATGATGCACTGGGCCAGGGACAGACTAATTTGCATACAGCCGGGTTCTGAAACTGGGATGGTGCAATGAGCTAAAAAACGGTGTTGGATCTAGCCCTGATCTCTTGACTGGGTGAGAGTACTCTGCTTAATTCAGAGACTCTGTCCATCACCACCCCTTGTTGTAAATAATTATGGGTCACACTGACAGCATTAACTTTTTGCTGGATGTCCATCCAGATCTTCCTTTTCCTGGACTCAGGGACCAGGAGTGCCTTCTTTCCAAAAAGGAGCTCATGGCTGCACACCATCTCCTCAATGAGCACCTCCTGCTCCTTGTCACAAAATGTGTGCTTCCTCTTGCTTTTTTTCTTCCTCCTTGCCCTCATGTTGTTTCTTGGCCTCCATTGTGGATGTTCCTCTGCTGTGCTCACTTCTCTCACTCTCCAATCAGCCTCTGACTGTGGCTCAGGCAATGAGGTGCAGCAAATCAATCTCACTTCCTAGGTGTGATGTCATCAGGGTACACCTGTATTGCAGATTCCTGTTTTTTGCGATTTCTTAATTTGCGAATTTCGCAATTAAGGAATCGCCAAGCGAGTTTCTGAGAATTTTTAGTGATTTTTAAGAAATTGCAATTCGTTAGCGACTTTTTATTTACATCGCTAATTGCGAATCTCAAAATGAGAATCGCAAAAATTTGCATTTTGAGATTCGCAACTAGGGATTTTGATACATATGCCCCCAAGTGCACTGAAGAGGGTAAGAGTACCTGCTACGGTCTTCATTCCAATATAGTGCAAAAAGGACCACAGATCATTGGAGGGATTGTCTGTAGTGCAAGCAATCAGAGTATATCTGGTTTCAGTAATAAACACTAATGCGCTCAACAAGGAAGAGCCATTTTGAGGGAAATGCTCTACTATAAGATGGAGATGGTATCTGAGAAAAACAAAGCATAAGGAGCATTTTTTCAACAAATATTCAAACAGGGTTGTTTTTTGCTTTGAGCTCACCAGCGTGCATGCGCTGACTGCAACACATGCTGTTTTTAATGTAGGGCTTTAATCCTGACTCCAGCATCGCTCTTCTTTGCTGCTCCTAATTGGTTTGCACACCCGACATGTCACTTCCGTTGCTAGCTGTGGTTCATTGGCCTAGTACAGATTAATTCAACTTTATTAGTGGCTGTCCGCTGCCATGTAGATACTATTTCTTTTACCCCCTCCTATTGCCCCTGCCCTCTTTAACCAAGGAGTGTACTCCTGGTTCTGTTGCATGCCCCTCCCAGCCATGGCCTCGCCCTCAGTGCAATTATGTGGCAGTGGTAATGAAATTCACTGCAGGATTACCTCCTCTATCCATCAGGCAAGCACTGCGGTGATGTGTCTCTCTTATCGCCCAAATGGAAAACACCATCTAATTTACATAGTGTAGTGAGCAGGAATAAAATCTTCAAAAGGGATTGCTCCATCTTGTCACCTTAATTGTGGCCCGGGCTCTGAGGCATCTGCCAGGCAGAGCAGCACTACTTAGAAAGGCATGCTTGACTCACCAGAGAGGCACTTTGTATATATGTTTTTTAGGTCTCGTGACCTATCAATGCGCATGCGCATTGAGAGAAGCGGGACTATAGGGCTTTAAACAAAGTTTACCTAACTGTGGCGATTTGGTGCTGTGCCCGTGGCTTTTAGGTCAATGCGCAAGCGCATTGACCTAAAATGCGCGTGCACATCACCAAATCGCCGTCTGTTCCCTCAGCCGCACTCCTCCCACACCTTTGAAGTGAAGCTTAGCTTCACTTCAAAGGCCCCGGCTGCTTCACACCCTCATGCCGCTCTCCCCGCTCCGCCCCCTCCCTTGCCCGCCGTGTGCATTTCTCCTCCCCCCCCCCCTCCCCACAGCAATGCCCTCCGTCTTGTTTCCTTTCTTGTTTTTCTTTCAGGTGAGATATCTTTTCCATCATTTGCGATACTACAGTTCTCATATGCTCTAAATCACAGTTGCCATTTGACCTGTGGTTTACCAGGAATCTGGAGAAATGGACTGGGTTAATGATTAAATAACTTATTTGAAGCCATACTTTAACAAGTCAAATAATTTTCACAATGAAACAAGCAGAGGAAACACACCTCAAAGCTAGTTAAGTCTTGAAAGTTGCCTCAATGCGTTCCTGCATATAAGCTTCTGTTGCAATAATAAACTGTGTGAGCAGTGAAAGGTTGTCTATATTTAGCGCACTCTACTCAAGCACATTATACTGAGCGTGTGTGACATTCCCAGCATGCACGGAGAAAACGTCACACAACCATGACGGCACGCATTGGTACACAAATGTCTCAGGAGGCTGACGTGCACAGCTTGGAACAGCGCGCGCAATAGACTCAAGGCAGTAGGATGTGGGGTTAAAAATCTGCACATGAAGCACGTAACAATGTAGTGATTTTTTTGTTTGAATCTGTTATTTGAGTTTTTCAAGATTTCCAAAATAGTACAACATGCACATAGCTCATATAATTGTTCGAGATTCGTGTCAGACAGTTACAGGGAAATTAACTCGTGATTCAAATACTGCTAAAAATAAAACAGAAAACTGTAATAATAAAACAAGCACTGGCATAGCCAATAGGCCTCGCCTTTGGAACCTTATATGAACCCATCTCAACCCCTCACCCTCACACCCTCACCCTCAACCCCTCACCCTCACCCCCTCACCCTCAACCCCTCACTCACCCCCTCACCCTCAACCCCTCACCCTCAACCCCTCACCCTCACCCCCTCACCCTCACCCTCACACTCACTCACACTCACCCTCAACCCCTCACCCTCACTCACCCTCAACCCCTCACCCTCACTCACCCTCAACCCCTCACCCTCACCCACCCTCAACCCCTCACCCTCACCCACCCTCAACCCCTCACCCTCACCCACCCTCAACCCCTCACCCACCCTCAACCCCTCACCCTCACCCTCAACCCCTCACCCTCACTCACCCTCAACCCCTCACCCTCACTCACCCTCACTCACCCTCAACCACCCTCAACCCCTCACCCTAACTCACCCTCAACCCCTCACCCTCACTCACCCTCAACCCCTCACCCTCACTCACCCTCACTCACCCTCAACCCCACTCACCCTCAACCCCTCACCCTCACCCTCACTCACCCTCACCCTCACTCACCCTCACCCTCACTCACCCTCATTCACCCTCACCCTCACTCACCCTCACCCTCACTCACCCTCAACCCCTCACCCTCACTCACCCTCACTCACCCTCACTCACCCTCACTCACCCTCACTCACCCTCACCCTCACTCACCCTCACTCACCCTCACCCTCACTCACCCTCACTCACCCTCACTCACCCTCACCCCCACTCACCCTCAACCCCTCACCCTCACTCACTCACCCTCACCCTCACTCACCCTCAACCCCTCACCCTCACTCACCCTCAACCCCTCACTCTCACCCTCACTCACCCTCAACCCCTCACCCTCAACCCCTCACCCTCACTCACCCTCACTCACCCTCACTCACCCTCACCCTCACTCACCCTCACTCACCCTCACCCTCACTCACCCCCACTCACCCTCACTCACCCTCACCCCCACTCACCCTCAACCTCTCACCCTCACTCACTCACCCTCACCCTCACTCACCCTCAACCCCTCACCCTCACTCACCCTCAACCCCTCACTCTCACCCTCACTCACCCTCAACCCCTCACCCTCAACCCCTCACCCTCACTCACCCTCACCCTCAACCCCTCACCCTCACCCTCACCCTCAACCCCTCACCCTCACTCACCCTCACTCACCCTCAACCCCTCACCCTCACTCACCCTCACCCTCACTCACCCTCACCCTCACTCACCCTCACTCACCCTCAACCCCTCACCCTCACTCACCCTCACTCACCCTCACTCACCCTCAACCCCTCACCCTCACTCACCCTCACTCACCCTCACTCACCCTCACCCTCACTCACCCTCAACCCCTCACCCTCACTCACCCTCAACCCCTCACCCTCACTCACCCTCAACCCCTCACCCTCACTCAACCTCAACCCCTCACCCTCACCCTCACTCACCCTCAACCCCTCACCCTCAACCACTCACCCTCACTCACCCTCAACCCCTCACCCTCACTCACCCTCAACCCCTCACCCTCAACCCCTCACCCTCACCCTCATTCACCCTCACAACACATATTGTGTTACAATAGGTGTCACATTTGCGAAAGATAAAACTATTGGCATTGTAAATAACAAAGCTATTAATTTCGCTATTTTCAAAACAAGCACATAAATAAAAAAATGTGTCCTTTACAATACCAATAGCTCAAACTTTCCTAATGCGAGACCTATTGCATTGCTGTGCTTCTCTTCCCTGCTGCACTCTCCTGCTCTCTAGAGATGTGGCCTAACGACCAGAGCTGCCATCTAAGTCACGTAAATACAAAACATGTTGCATTCCAAATGCTATAGGTGTCACATTCGCGAAAGTTATAACTATTGTCATTGTAAATGACAAAGCCATCAATTTAGCAATTTTAAAAACCAACAAATAAATAAAATATGTCATTTACAAGACCAATAACTCCAACTTTTCTAATGCGAGACCTATTCCATTTCCAATGCTTGTTTAAACGTGTTTTTGGCATACGTAACTCCACGGGTTCATTCGGTTGTGTGCCCGCGTCAATGTATACGTGTTACGTGTGCAAGCCCCCCCCTTGTTTTTGGGTATCTGTGCATAAAAGGATGCAGACGTGCTCACAGGGCTGTGCGCGAATCGACTGTGCTTTAGTTTGATTGTATGCCTCCCTCAATTTTAGGTTCAATTGAGATTCCATGAAAGAGTCCTTTCCACACTGTGCCACAGCTAATGTTAACACATTCTCTCTGAATATTTCCATGTGGTCTCGTCTTGCTTCCTTCCCGATGGTAAATTGTAAATGTTTAGTTGTTAAAGGCTTTCCTACACCATAAACCTTCCCCTTTTACTTGTCGACATCAAAATCTAGTGTGTACAGAAAAGTATTCTTTTACCAAACGGTTTACTCAACTTTAAAGGGCGCAATAACTTAATTTTAATGAATTAGCAGTGCTGTCGAAGGGTGACCTACCAATGCTTGTTACTGCTTCCTAGCGTGGCAGGCGCGAAGTGGGGGAGGGGTAGCATGTTATTTATTTTGTATGAGCGTTGTGCTGGTTCTCATGACTTGTCATTCAGTGGCTACTGGATATTATTACTGCTCCAGCACTGTATCATCTCTAAGCAGAGTTTTGAAAAACACTTTGGGAACATGCTCCTTTCATTCTCCGTGTTCCGACTGAGATGCTGACTCTTAGAAACTGTTCAATTATTATGTGCCGGTGGTCAGACCACCCCTAAAGGAGTATTTGGTACATTGGTGCATTTTTACACAGCCCGTTTCTGCCCCCATTAGCTTCCACATGGCGGCTTAAAAAAAATCACTCCACTGCAAACAAAAATTCAAAAATAAAAAACATTGTCATTTACAGCGCCAATAGCTCTAACTTTCATAAATGCAAGACCAATTGCATTGCAAATGCTTCTCATATTTGTGAGTCATAGGGGACACCAGTTGTTTGCTAACCACGGAGGCACCATCAGTCAGGCAGCATCCTTGAACTTTATCGAGCCCACACCACGCCGCACCCGCTTCGCGGGTGCCGCATCGTCGTGTAGTGACTGGGGCAGCGTCACCGAAGGAGAGGAGCGGCAAGGCGGTTCCGGGCGTGAGGCATCATCGGGGCTGCGAGCGTGCGGGGACTCCAACAACCAGGAGTCCCTGCGAGACCGTTAGCCAACATCCGGTCCGCTCTCCCTGCTGGCCCGCCCCCGCCCACCCGAGGACTGTAAAAGTATCCCTCACCTTCCTTCGCAGGGACACCAGTTGTTTGCTAACCACGGAGGCACCATCAGTCAGGCAGCATCCTTGAACTTTATCGAGCCCACACCTCGCCGCACCCGCTTCGCGGGTGCCGCATCGTCGTGTAGTGACTGGGGCAGCGTCACCGAAGGAGAGGAGCGGCAAGGCGGTTCCGGGCGTGAGGCATCAGCGGGGCTGCGAGCGTGCGGGGACTCCAACAACCAGGAGTCCCTGCGAGACCGTTAGCCAACATCCGGTCCGCTCTCCCTGCTGGCCCGCCCCCCGCCCACCCGAGGACTGTAAAAGTATCCCTCACCTTCCCTCGCAGGGACACCAGTTGTTTGCTAACCACGGAGGCACCATCAGTCAGGCAGCATCCTTGAACTTTATCGAGCCCACACCTCGCGGCACCCGCTTCGCGGGTGCCGCATCGTCGTGTAGTGACTGGGGCAGCGTCACCGAAGAAGAGGAGCGGCAAGGCGGTTCCGGGCGTGAGGCATCAGCGGGGCTGCGAGCGTGCGGGGACTCCAACAACCAGGAGTCCCTGCGAGACCGTTAGCCAACATCCGGTCCGCTCTCCCTGCTGGCCCGCCCCCCGCCCACCCGAGGACTGTAAAAGTATCCCTCACTTTCCCTCGCAGGGACACCAGTTGTTTGCTAACCACGGAGGCACCATCAGTCAGGCAGCATCCTTGAACTTTATCGAGCCCACACCTCGCCGCACCCGCTTAGCGGGTGCCGCATCGTCGTGTAGTGACTGGGGCAGCGTCACCGAAGGAGAGGAGCAGCAAGGCGGTTCCGGGCGTGAGGCATCAGCGGGGCTGCGAACGTGCGGGGACTCCAACAACCAGGAGTCCCTGCGAGACCGTTAGCCAACATCCGGTCCACTCTCCCTGCTGGCCCGCCCCCAGACCACCCGAGGACTGTAAAAGTATCCCTCACCTTCCCTCGCAGGGACACCAGTTGTTTGCTAACCACGGAGGCACCATCAGTCAGGCAGCATCCTTAAACTTTATTGAGCCCACACCTCGCCGCACCCGCTTCGCGGGTGCCGCATCGTCGTGTAGTGACTGGGGCAGCGTCACCGAAGGAGAGGAGCGGCAAGGCGGTTCCGGGCGTGAGGCATCAGCGGGGCTGCGAGTGTGCGGGGACTCCAACAACCAGGAGTCCCTGCGAGACCGTTAGCCAACATCCGGTCCGCTCTCCCTGCTGGCCCGCCCCCCCGCCCATTACGCCCCGTATATCATAGTCTCAAACTCCCGCAGCGCGGGACGCAGCTTGGGGCGAAGACCGGGGCAAAGAGCGGGCCGTTTGAGGCCGTTCGAGGCTGAGAGAGACTGGACTGGGCCAATCTCCTTGGCCCTATCCTACTGTAATATCCGCACCGCCAGTTGAACAGCTAACCTGCGACCATGTCAACCCGTGAATACAAAGACAGGGCAGCTAAGACCAAACTAAAAAACGGTACACTAGATGATTTTATCACCAGGACCCACACAGCCATTGACATGGAGATTGCCAAAATGCAGCACAGAGTGTCCATCGAATTAGATGCTGCAAGAAGGCTATCGCAGGAGTTAGCAGCGGCCAAAAAATCTTCCCTAGGGTCTATAGCCTTCGCTAAAACACCTGATCGCCCAATTGGTCCTGCTCCTACCCTGATCGTAACCCAGGCAGATATTCACCAGCCACTAGTACTCACTACATCTATATCAAAGGGGGGGTCGCCATTAGTATCTACTAATTCTTCTTTAAGATTTTCCCTGGGTGGGGCAGATGGGGAAGAGAAGGAGGGTGAGGGGGACCTCCTGGGAATGGCGCCAACACCCAAATTCATGGAATCGGGCGGGGGGAATTCATGCACCCTACAACAAGGGCCACACAACAAAAGGAAGCGTAATAATAAAACAGCATACGCAAGGAAAAAGGCCAAGATTGCGAAGGCTCAGTTATCCACCAAGGTACCATCTTTGCCATCCCTAGATCCATTCCCAGTGAGTAACACACAGCCACCTGAACTAGGACCAAAACCCAGCCCTGAACTAATGGCAGCAACTCATGAAAATAATAATCTTGCAATAGAGAGCGAAACTAGTGGGGTTCCACTTTGCATTATAAAAGGGAAAGATGTGGAATTTTTGACAGTTGTGTGGGAAACACTCAAAAAACTGCTAACTCCCCTTGAAGTGAGACTTTCACACATAGAAACCCAGCTCCTGGAGGGGGAAAAAAGCTTTTTGAACCTAGCATCCATTAGCGTGCAAGATAAAAAATCAATCTGCACACAGGATAAGGATCTTGCGGCTATTCTAGAGAAGCTGGTAAAAGGTCTGTTGACTCCCCTGGTGGAAAGAACCCAAATTATTAACTTAAAATTAGATCAATTAGAGTTCTTAACATCTAAAAATACCCTTTTATTGGAGAGTCTTGTAGACAATAACAAACAACTTGTTGCTACTGGGGGTAGTACTACTACTACAGCAGAAAAGAGGGCCCAGAAAAGTCAGCCACAAACTCAGCAACCGAAAACTGCAGTATCTGCAGATTTAAACGGTATTACCCCTCGTATAGTGCCAGCTACTTTGTCTAAAACTACGCTGGCTACTACTGTGGGATCTCAGTTAAAGAACTCTTTGGCGGTAGCATCACCAGTAAACACAATTGCCCCTGCTCTGTTAAATGCTACTGAGGGGAGAGAAACTCCAGTTAGCAAACCCTTAGCCCCTAGTAAAACACCTCTGCCTGGTAAACAGATTTATGTAAATATACCCCCCGATGCTGCCCCCTACATGGCAATTTTGACAGGTGTTCCATTAATTGCAGCGAACAAATATGAGAAAATGGAGGACCTTTTAAGTAAAACAAAATTCTGGCTAAATAATAACAGGCCCCTTTCCCAAGACACTGCTACAAAAATTTTAAGTGTGCGAAGGGTCCCCTGGGTTGGCCCTAGCAAGAAAGATGTGGAGGGGGACTGTATTCTGATTAATTTTAGAGACATCTGGGTGAAGGATATGATTTGCAGCAAAGCAAGGTTCGGTAGGATGGGGGACATCCAGTGTGTGGGACTTGAATATTTTTACCCAAATCTTTATCATACCATCCCAAACCCCAACCACCACGGGCAAAGAACACGCGGTAGTAATCATTCGGGTTGGGCACATAGCTCGACCATGAACCAAGGCACACAAAATTATTGTGGCCCTCGGCATGAGATAAATGGCCCGTTTATGGGACCACCGAGCATGGGTCATTTTTCACAAGCCCCGTATAACCCACGAAGACCAAGGTATCAAGGTGAGGAGTACCCAGGATGGATGTCAAATATTAATATCCCATTGAGAAACCGCTTTGACCCATTAATGGGTATGGAGGGTGTAGATTGACCATCAGTTAGTTCTGAGGGCAACGCCCTACCCACGCTAGACTTGGGAAAGAGGAAAAACATAGGGATAGTGTGGTATCTATGGTTCTGTCTCTCTATATTCTCTCCTGTCTCTATTGCATAGAACGCTCTCTCTAGGTTCTTTGCTGAGTATTCTACCTTTGTCAGTTATTGCCTGGTTCCTGCTCAGAGCTGACGTTGCTTCGTGTTTGCTGTGAAGGTTACTAATTAAAGAACCTTTTCTTCACCAACTTCATCTCTGCCTTTCATTGGAGTTTGGATTTAACATTTGGCGACGTTTTGGGATTTTTCTGGATTCCTTCACATTACCAGCATCCACAGAAGCACTGGGAGGCCTTCTCGACCATCCGAAAGCGCAACAACGTCTTTTCAACAACAAAAGCGCAACCTCTTCAAAAGGTCGTATGCAACTTATAATGATTGACTGCTTTTAGCGGCCTTACGCTACCTTTGCCTTCATTGCGCACTTCATTACCCTCGAGCGACTTTTCCTCGAGCGCCACAGACTCTACGTTCCCCTCCTCGAGCGAACTCCTGCTCGAGGATTCCACTCGAACGTACCTGACTGAGTCTTCCATTCCGGCCATCTTCGTCCCTCCTCCCAGTCAGCCTCCGCGCACGTCACAGTTCTCCGCCTGGTCCATGACGGAGTGACGCGCCTCACGTTGTTTCAACTCACGTAACCTCTACGTGACTCCATCTTGGTAATGTTCACGCAGCATCCTTCATTTGCATGCGCAGTCAATTTCATGCGCTCGTTTCTTTAAGTTCATTGCATTTCTTCGTCAAGTTGAACAACGCTTACTTCATCATATACAGCGTTCCTTCAATTTTATCCTAATCATTTCGCAACGCTGTCCTGGACTTCAAGCAGCTTATTCGTTTTCAGGTCTGACTTTGATATTCAAAAAAAAATTATTTTTTTTTGATTCTGCTTCTCCCACGGCACATCTTCTAGTTGGCTACTCGATGGTGTGCACATCTTACCAAGTACTTTAACCCTTATTGGACATACATTTTTAATTATTCCTCATTGTTCGTGTAATTTTACCTGTTCTGTTGTTTTACTGTTTTCTCGGCACACACTGTTGCTTTAACATGTCTCAAAATATTGTCACTCCTCCTTATTTTCTTCCTGATCCTGGTGTACCTAAAACTAAATGGAAACAATGGTTCAAGGGTTTTGGCAGTTATATTATTGCTTTAGATGGTCAAAAATATGAACCAGACAGAAAATTAGCTTTACTCTATAACAGTCTTGGAGCAGAAGGCCAACGTATATTTGACCATTTACCTGTTTCTCCTCAACCTCATGAAACTGAGTGGGATTGTTTTCAAGAAGCTGTTTCTAGATTAGCCAAATATTTCATTGACGAAACTAGTGTTGTGGTAGAGCGTCACAAATTCTATACCAGACATCAATTTGAGTATGAGTCAATTGAAACCTTCTTGACAGAACTTAGGGCCAGATGTAGGTAGGGTTTTACCGGTCGGTAACGGCCGAATTCGGCCGTTACCGACCGGTAAAAGGAATTTGAGATGTAGGGGGCAGAATCGGTAATTTTACCGTTCTGTAATTTACCGATCTGTAATTTTACAGAATCTGTAAATATACCGGTCGGTAAATTTACAGAACGGTAAAATTACAGATTCTGTAAAATCGATATGTAGGTGGGACTCTGATGAGTCCCACAAGGCCTAAGAAATCGGTATTTTACCATCAAATTCAATTTGATGGTGAAATACCGATTCAGGTGAGCATGCAAATGTGTGCATGCACACCTGTGCCATATGACAGGCAGACCTGCCCTTAGGGCAGGTATGCCTGCCATATGGCCCCCGAACCTTTTTTGGGGGTGCTAGAGGGTGTCAAAGTGACACCCCCTGCACCCTTGCCAAAAATCTGTATTTACCGATCGGTAAATACCGACCTGTAATGCCCCATTCATTCCTATGGGCTTCAAAGCCCATAGGAATGAATGGAGCATTACAGGTCGGTATTTACCGAATCGGTAAATACCGACTTTTAAAGAATCGGTAAATCCACATCTGGATTTACCTACATCTCGGTACATCTATTTTACCGACTCTTAAATACCGAATCGGTAAAATTCGGTATTTAAGTGTCGGTAAAATAGATTTACCTACATCTGGCCCATAGAGTCTTAATTGCAACTTGTGAATTCGATGGGAATATTGATTCTTACCTCAGAGATCAGATAGTGGTTAACTGTTATAACAAAAAGGTACAAGAGAGATTGCTTTGTTGTAGGGATCCATCTCTCAACGAAACTCTTGAACTTGCGAGAGGAATCGAGAGATCTGTCTCTTCTCAAAGGGTTTTGAACAAAAATAAAAGCGAAACTGTAACTGAAGCTGTCAATGCCCTAAACATCAAACCAAAGCCTTCCCAATTTAAAAACAAAGATTCCAGAGAAACTAAAAAAGGCTTTGCATGTTTCAGGTGTGGTTCTTCTTCACATCTTGCGAATTTCAAAAGTTGTCCAGCTCTTAATAAGACTTGTCTTAATTGTAAACGTACTGGTCACTTCACCAGAGTATGTAACAGAAATCCTGTAAAAATTAATGCAGTTGAAAATGTTGAGTTTTCTGAACCTGAGAATGTATGTACAGTTGTCTCTTCTAAAAAGATTGTTTTGTACATTGATGCTGAATTGGATGATGGTGGTCCCATCTGTGATATCACCATTGGTGATACAGTAATCCAAGTGACGGTGGAGTCGGGCTCTCCGATCACCTTTGTCACTGACTCTTTATTTAATTTACATTGGAATTCTTCCCAATTATTCCCTCCTGATATTCACACCATTTCTTTTGGTGGACATTCCATTGACATGCTGGGATTCTTCAATGAAACCATAAAGTTTGAAGACAGGTCCATTGCTACCAAAATATACGTTGCTAAAAATGGGTACAACATTTTGGGTTGGAAAGATCAGGGCAGATTCGGCATGGTATTAAGACCGGGCACTTCTTGTCCTATCTCCTTAGTTGATGTTTGTTCCTCTAATCTTACATTACACCAACTTTTAGCCAAACATAGTGCTCTTTTCAGGGACAAGCTGGGTCTTGTTCATGGCTTTGAGCATCGCATTGTCCTCAAAAAGGATGCCATTCCTGTGGTCCATAAAGTCAGGAATGTCCCCCTATCTGTGAGGTCTCAACTCAAGTTACACTTAGAGCAGCTATGCCTTGACAAAGTTATTGAGCCTATAAATTCGTCAGAATGGGTCGCCCCCATTGTTATCGCGAAAAAAAAGGGTAGCAAAGACATCAGATTATGCATTGATCTAAGGTCCTTAAACAAAAACATTTTAATAGATTGCTTTCCCCTACCCAAAATACAAGACATGTTAGCTCAACTTGGTGATTCTAAAGTTTTTTCATGTCTGGACTTAAGGTCTGCCTATCACCAGGTTGAACTCTGTGAAGACTCCCGTGATTTGACTTCCTTTAATACCCCTTTTGGACCATATAGATTCTTACGCATGCCTTTTGGGCTTGCGTCTGCTGCCTCTGTCTTCCAGAAGCTTATGTATAAAATGTTTGGCAACTGTAGCAATGTGTTGGCTTACCAAGACGACATTCTCATTTTTTCTAAGTGTGAAGATGACCATTTAAAGAAACTGTCTGAGGTGTTGAACATTCTGGAAACCAACGGTTTAACTGTTAAAAAAGAAAAGTGCAAATTCATGGTTGATAGCATTGATTATCTTGGCCATCACATCTCTAGCAGTGGCATCTCTCCCAAACAAGATCTCATCAAAGCCATTGTCGATAGTCCCAGTCCGGAAAACAAAGATCAACTGAGATCTTTACTCGGTGTTTGCGAGTATTATTCAAGATTTGTGGATTGTTTTGCCTTGCAAACTGAACCTTTAAGAAAGCTTCTCAAGAAAGGTGAAAAGTTTGTGTGGGATGATTCTATTAACAAGACTTTTGTGCACTTAAAGAACCTTATTGTTCAAGCCCCCTCTCTTCATTCTTTCAGAGATGATATTCAATCTGTTGTCACGGTGGATGCAAGTGGCATCGGTTTAGGGGCTGTCTTCTCTCAGTTGGTTGATGGTGTGGAACAGACTGTCGGCTTTGCTTCCAGATCCCTTTCTCCTGCAGAACGCAGATACAGCACCATTGAGAGGGAAGCTCTGGCTTGTCTTTGGGCAACTAAACATTTTGAGACTTACCTCTGGGGTAGAAGATTTATTTTGGTGACCGACCACAAACCTTTAGTGTTCCTTTTGTCCAACAAAGACCACAGTAATCTCAGTCCTCGTTTAATCAGATTACTTTCTAGGATGTACGATTTTAATTTCTCCATTTCTCATATCCCTGGTGGCAAAAATACCCGTGCTGACTTCCTCTCTAGGTGTCCCCTTAAGGATTCTGAAAACTCTTCTTCCCTTTGTGAGGACTCTGAGTGTGTTGTAGGCATGGTTGATGGTTTGTTGTTCTCTGAGAATATCATCAGCAAGGATGAGTGGTTGGATTGTGTTAAATTGGACAAGGTCCAAAATTTGGTCAAGGATCATGTTATCAAGGGCTGGCCCGATGACAGAAATCTTGATTCTGGGTTACGTTCTTTTACTAAAGTTAAAGATGAACTTACAGTTGAGGATGATTTTTTGATGAGGGGCTCTTTGTTGATTCCTCCTAATAAACTCAAACTGAAATTGTTGAATTTGGCACATCTTGGTCATTTAGGGATCACTGGTACCAAGAAAAGGTTACGACTTTACTACTGGTGGCCCAATCTCGATACTGATGTTGAAAACTTTGTTGGTAGGTGTTCTTGTTGTTTTGAAGCTGACAAGTCTCTCAAGCTTCGGAATACCCCCCTTATTCCTGTTCCTTACCCTCAGGGCCCTTGGGAGAAATTAGGCATTGATTTTATTGGTCCCATGTACAACTTGAAGCCTCATTTAAGATTTGCCATAGTCTTGGTGGATTATTTTTCCAAGTGGGTTGAGTGCAGGTTCATGTCTGATCCTTCCACGGTTGGTGTCATTGATTTTTTGGATGACCTTTTTCACAGAGAAGGTATCCCTAAATTTCTAGTCTCTGACAATGGTGTCCAGTTTAAGTCCCATGTCACTCAAAAGTTCTTATCCAATCTTGACATCAAACACTTGACTGTTGCCCTTTACAGTCCACAAGGAAATGGAATGGTCGAAAGGGTTAACAAAATGCTAAAAGACACTATCCAGTTAGCATGCATGCAAAATTTGGATGTTTCCAAAGCTGTAAAAGAAAGGTTGTGGAGTTATCACAATACACCCCATTCCACAACTGGCATTACCCCTTTTGTCTTGTTAAAGAAACGTTTTGGCTCCTCCAAGCTTAGCCCTTCCTGGGTCCTTGACAAGACAAGAGTGGATGAGAAATTACCCAATGTTGATCAGGTTCGCAACAGGGTTGTTTCCATGCAAAACAAGATGAAAATTGCTTATGATGACAAATTCAAAACCAAAGTGGTTCCCTTCAAGGTGGGTGATTCCGTCAAGGTCAAAAGACCTCTGAAAAACAGTAGTCATTCTTCAAAATTCTACCCTACTTCTAAAATTGTCAGAGTTTCCAAGAATGCTGTGTTACTTTCTAATGGGAAGTGGTGGAGCAAGAGAAATGTCGTTATTGTTAATCCTTTTGTTTCCAAGGACTTAAAAGGCCAAGAGGACAACTACTTTTCTAATTCCTCGTCCTTGGATTTTCAGCCCTCCACCTCTTCTCCTCAAAGAGACTCTGGTGTCGATGATTTGGAACGTCCAGGTCCTTCTTCCCTGCTGTTGGACCGATGTTCTCCTTCTGATCTCATCAATGATGGTTGTACCTCTAATGTTCTTCCTGTTGGCTCTGATTCTCCCTCCAATGTCATCTCTGCTCAATTTGAGCTTCCTCCTGCGCTCAGGCGGAGTTCTCGCAACACTCGTGCTCCTGCTTATCTAAAGGACTATTGTCTCTAATCTGTTTCTTTTTCTCTCTTTCTTTCTTTTCTCTTTTCTTTCTTCCTTTTCTGTTTTTTTTTTTGTGGGAAAGGGAGATGTGTGGTATCTATGTTTCTGTCTCTCTATATTCTCTCCTGTCTCTATTGCATAGAACGCTCTCTCTAGGTTCTTTGCTGAGTATTCTACCTTTGTCAGTTATTGCCTGGTTCCTGCTCAGAGCTGACGTTGCTTCGTGTTTGCTGTGAAGGTTACTAATTAAAGAACCTTTTCTTCACCAACTTCATCTCTGCCTTTCATTGGAGTTTGGATTTAACAGATAGCCCGCAATGATAACCCAGTTGTGGTGACTGGTGATTGTGATATTGTGAGTATAGGCCCTCCATATGTAGAGAACGATGTTATTTATGGAGGAGATACCATCTTGGGTTGTGAGAATTATCCACTACTGTCTGGGCAAGACCCCTCAGTCACAAAAGACACTTTGGGGAGCACTAATGGGAAACTGGGTCTGTCTCTAATATCTTGGAATATTGCTGGACTTATAGGCAGATTGGAGGATGATGCGTGGTTGGATTATGTAGGAGCTCAGGGGATCTTGTGTCTACAGGAGACTTGGACTAGGACTGCCTGTGACATTGAGGGCTTTCAATCATTTAATGTTTTGGCCGTTCCATCGACATCTGGGAGGGCAAAGGGTGGTATAATGACAGCGTTGTCCATAAAACTACAGAAGCTGACAACTTCGAAACTGGTGGACACAAATTGGTATCAATTGCTGTTATTGGAGCATCTTTTCCCAGAACCTGTGTTGTTAGTCAACTGGTATCACAATATCTTTAATGGACGTGACATATCGATAATCCAAAGTCTGGAGGACGCAGTGGGCAAAGCACGAAGCGAGCATCCATTATCGTCTGTCATTTGGGTTGGCGATTTTAACTGTTCGTTGTGCAGTTTTGGAGGTTCGAATGTGTGCGGTCTGGAGGACTCAAACACACAGCCCTTGACTCACTTCAAACACACACCCCAGGGGGACGCCTTGAATAATATTATTATTTTGAATGACTTGTGTGTGGTGGAACCCTGGTCAGCCCCTAATATACCGCAAATACCAACTTTCCAGGGTACAAGGGGAGAAATGAGTACCATTGATTTTGTCCTGGTGTCCAGTAGCTTTCTTAAATACGTTGACAAGCTCGAGGTGGTGGCCAATCCCGCAAGTGACCATAATCCCCTAATGTTGTCATTGTCCCTGCCAGTACAAGAATCATCAAAGACTTGGGATCAGTCAATTAAGTACAGCAAGAATCAGGGTGTTAGTTTAAAATGGGGGAAGGTAGATACGATAAAATTGGATGATTATATCTTTGACAGTTGTAAAACGGAAATGGAATCATGTCTACTCCCAGTTCCTGACCCTTACAAGGTTATTGAGAGTTTCGAGAAACTGTGTGGGCACGTAGCTAAGCACCTTAGGAAACCCAAGGGAAAGGGTGGCCAAAAGGCCTTTAGATGGTTTGATTCCGTGTGTTCTACCACACATAAATCCCTAAAATTAGCCTTGCACCAAAAACCAAGAAATAGAGAACTTGTAAGAACTAGTAGAAAGGCTTATAGGGAGGCTATTGTAAAAAGAAAGCAGGACCTAAAAAACATTGCTTGGGAAGACCTAGAAAAGGCTGCAGAACTAAAAGATAGTAGGCTTTTTTGGGAGGTCCTAAACCGCCCCCTTTTTAAGAATGACGGTAAAGAAACTTTAGTTATCCAGGTTACTGCTGATCAGTGGGAACTACATTTTAGTAAGATTTTTAATCCTAATTCTATTTTAACAATGGAAATATTGGATAGCACAGAGGACCTGGCGATATCACCCTCGGCTCTGATCCTCAGCTCTTCACTTACACTCAGGGCCGGACTGGGAACTGAAAGCAGCCCTGGCAAATATTGCCAGACCAGCCCCCGTCCGGCGCACAGAGAGCGAGCGCTGTGAGCGAGCCCGACTGCCACTAGGGGGGTTTGGGGGGGTTCTCCCCCAAGAAAATTCTGGAAAAACGACAGACCAAAATGGTGAATTTTACAGCACATTTTTGATTACATATTCAAATTGTATCAACTTTCAAAGCACAGAAAATAGTAGATGATGACCTTAAAGAACATCAGGTTACCCACCCAGTCATATGTACCCATAGGGCATTCTTTCAGAGAGCACCAAAAATAGACACAAGTAGTGAATCAGAGAGAACAAAGTGAGACCAGCCCCCACACGGTGGGTAGCGAGCAAGCGCAGTGAGCAACTACTGCTAGGGGGAGTTTGGGGAGTTGAACTTCTCACCCTTAGAAAATTTGTGAGACAGAAAGGCCAAAACAAAGCATTTTTCAACACATTTGTCATTACATATTAGATTGTATTAACTTTTAAAGCATAGTAAATGATTACCTTATAGAGCACCAGGCTACCCAGTCATAAATCACAGACATTCCTACAGAGAACACTAAAAAATGAAATGTCGAGCATGAAACATGAATTTAGATATAACCAATTTATTCTTCATATAAAATAGCGTAAAGACATTTAGAAACACACTGAACTTCAAACAATTGAGCAAAGGTTCAGAGTAAAAAGTGTACAAGACAATGTACAAACATTAAATGTTTTTTATATCCTGAGTTTTGTAAACAGTGCAAAATAAAGCATCTTATGTAAAATGCAACAGTGCACAACATTATGATTGTGAGAGAGGGGGGAAGGAAGGGGGAGAGAGAGAGAGAGAGAGCGAGACAGAAGAAGAGAAAGGGAGAAGTAGAGGGAGAAAAAGAGAAAGAGAATGAGAGAGAGGAAGGAGAGGAATGAGAAAGATGGGGAGAGGGATGGAAAGAGAGAGAGGGGCAAGAGAAAAAGTGGGAGGGAGAGAGAGAGAAAGAGAGTGGAGAGAATAGAGATAGAGATAGAGAGAGGGGAGAAAGGGAGGGGAGAGAGAGGGGGTGAGAAATACAGGGATAGAAAAGAGAGAGAGGGAGAGATAGAAAGAGAGGGAGAGAGAGAAAAGGATAGAGATAAAGGAATAGGGAGAGGAACCAAGAGAGATATGGGGATGGAGAGGGAGAGAGGGGGGATAGAGGGAGAGAGAGGGGGAGAGAGTGAGAGAGTGAGAGAGCATGAGAGGGATAGGTATAGAGAGAGTGAGAGGGATAAATAGACAGCGCGTGAAGGAGCGAGAGAGATGGATAGAGAAATAGAGAGAGAGGGAGGGAGCAAGAAAGGGAGAGAGAGAGGGGCGAGAGAAAGAAAGAGTGGGAGGAAGAGAGAGAGAGGGACAGGAGAGAATAGAGATAGAGAGGGGAGGGAGGGGAGAGAGAGGGAGACGGAGAGAGAAATACAGGGATAGAAAAGAGGGATAGAGAGAGAAAGGGATAGAGAGAGAGAGAGGAACTGACAGAGATATGGGGATAGAGGGAGAGAGGGGGATGGAGGGAGAGAGAGGGGAGAGAGAGTGAGAGGGGGATAGGTATAGAGAGATTGAGAGGGATAAAAAGAGCGTGTGAGGGAGTGAGAGTGAGGGATAGAGGAATAGAGAGGGAGGGAGAGAGAGAGAGAGAGAGAGGGAGCAAGAGAGGGAGAGAGAGAAAGGGAGAGAGAGGGGGCGAGAGACAAAAAGAGTGGGAGGGAGAAGGAGGGCGAAAGAGAGGGGGCACGAGAGAGAAAGAGACAGTGAGAGAGGGAGAGAGAGAGGGATAGAGAAAGAGAGGCATACAGAGAGAGAGGGGGAAAGATGGAAGGAGAGAGGAGAGAGAGAGAGAGAGATCACACTGTTCCCTTTTCTGTCCGCATTTGTCTTTTCTTCTACCTTTCATCTCTACACCCCCGACTGGCTCCGCTTCAGCCACGTATGGGGCAACATGCATGCCAGACAGAGCATTGCTGTGCTAACTGTACGTCCCAATATTGACAGCAGGCAACACTTAAGGTCCATAGTCATACAGACTTTTTAAGGTTATGGACATGAGATATGCACATCCACCGAGTCTGAAAGTAAAATGGAACACATTACACAGTCTGTGCTCATCCCAACACCAGCCAAGGATCCAGCCTTCCTGGACCAAACTTGGACGCCTCTGAGTCAGCATTTCAAAACTTGTACACTGCAGCAGACCCAAAGGAAGAGACAGCTTTTTTTGACATTACGTTTGTCAGCCTCACTTTCCTTTGCTCCTCAAAGTACAAGCAAATGCGTGATCATACGATTACCTCCAAGGTTTAAACACAACTGGATTTTTAGTAAAAAATATGGAGATTTCACTGGTATGAGTTATCACTAAGGCACATGATATGGCAATTTCAATGGACACCATGGGGTCAGGTTTGCAGGATGCACCGCTGTGTACAGTTGTACTACAATGATGGCCTTTCTGGCTCTGCCAGTGATTTACAACAATAAAGTGTGCCTGCATCTCACTGAATAGTTTCTCAAACTAAGAGCAAAAATAGCTCGGTGCAGCCTACAGATTGCATGCCCAATCCCTCAAAGTTACAGCAATTGCTGATCACTAATATTAATCCAACCATGCCTAGGCCGTGATTAAAGTAGGAGAACGAACAAAGCAGCCAGCCAGCCTGCTGCATTAGCTTAGTTCAGTTCTCCTACTTTAATCGTGGCATGCCGGCCTGGCCGCCCGCACCATGCGCACAGCGCACCGCGCACCAAATCAAAAATTGTAATTTGTGTAAAATTGATTCATCATCATAATTACACATTTCTGATTTATTGCCTGCACCGGCAATGGTCCTGTCATCAGCATGTACACACAGAGCTGTGCATATACGGAGGGGGCCCGAGCCCCTCAGCCTGAGTTGTGCGCTCAGCTCAGCCTCTCACAGAGGGCTGGCCTGCAAGACAAGGAGTGCCATGTGCTACTAAACAGATCACTCTGTAGCAGTTACTAGATGGTGGAGCACCATTAATAAGTGGGATAGCTCCTTATTTGGCAGACAACTAGCCTGGGAGTAGTGCCCAGGGTGGTCAAATTACAAGGGGGAATAGTTGACAGGCACTCCAGAAAAGTAAGGAGTTTGCCTTTGTTCTTGAAGCCAGGGAAAGTGCGATCATACTCATAATAGGCTGGTATAAATTGAGGTCGAAGTAGCTGTGGGATTGTGCATTATCAAATGTTTTTGACAAGGATATTGGGGAAAGTGGTGGTGAAATTCGGAAAGGCCACAGTGAACCTGTATTCCAAATATCTACCGATTTGAATATTCAGGAGGAGAATCAGCAGAAAAGCAGAATGGTGGTGCAGGCAAATGGTATGCTTGCGGTAGACCCAATGCAATGTGACTAATAATCTGAAAATGTTTGAACGAAGGGCTCTAGCCTACATTCTAGTGCTGGAAAGAGTAAGGTGCATACAAACATAAAGTTGATGAGGTCTTTATTAGGGGATTGCTCACAATGGGACTACTTTCTATACACTATTGTTGACATGCTGTTACAAGTTGCACCCGAGTTGTAGAATAGGCTGTGGTTGGTTGCCTGTGTGTCTGTGTGTGTGTGTAAGGGTGCGGTTTTTTGTGGAGTTAGGTTTAGAGGATTCCAGGGGTTGTGGGCAAAGAAAGGTCCAAGGTGAGTATAACAGGTGTGGATATCATGCGGGGGCATCATGTTTGGCCAAGGGAGATGGAAAGTAGGGATCAGGTCAGTGGCAATAGGAATACATGGAAGACCGTTACACATAATGTCAAGGGTACGAAAGGCTACACAAAAAGGCACAAGGGTGCACTATTAACAGAAAACAAAAGGAATTGTAATCCCAGTGTAACAAGAGAAGAACATACCTCTTTGAACTGCGATGCTGCTGTGGGATGGATCCTTCAGAGCTGAGGCCCGGAGCCGCAGTTGTAGCATTGTAGCCTGTTTCATACGGTTGGTTGCCCAACCTTATCCCTGCCCTGCTGCCAGCCCACACTCCTCCCTTTACGGGGTACAATATCAAAGGGCAGCACTCAGATTGCACATCATAAAAACGTCTTATTTTATCCCTAGTCTTTCACAGCAGCCCTTTCATAATAATAACCGAATTGGGGCGATGTGACTTATGGGCACCCTTGACTCGGTTACACTTTCCGGAGCGGAGAAGAGAACCATACCACTACACTATCAGGCTGGGTAAGACCAGGGCGGCCCGGCGAAGATGGCAATGGGAGCATTGCCTGATCCAGAGGAAGTGCGCTTGCTGCTCAGCTCAGGAATAGGTACGGTTAGGGTAAGTAAGCTAATTCAAGCAAGCAAGGCCACTCTTATACTCACTTCCTCATTCTCACTCTCGCTTATTCTCACTCACTCTGATTTTCACTCATGCATCCATTCACTTACTCCCAGTCACCTTCTCTCTTACTCACACTCGCACTTTATCCCTCACTCTCCTTCCCTTACACTTACTCTGATTCACTCATTCTCACTCAGTTACACTCAATCTCATACATTCTACAAACCCCTCACACTCATTCTTACACATTCTTTTTCACTCACCCAATTGCAATCACGCTCTCATTCTCAATGTTTGAGGCACTCATACTCACTTACTGATTGTTTTTTCAAGTGCATCTGGCGAATCAGGAATTCCTATTTGTGTGTATCAGAGAGTTCTGCGCCACAAAATCAGGAATGCCACAGCGCTTTGCCCCAGGCCCGCCCCATATGAAGCCCTGCATCCTGTTACAGTATTTGTTTACACAATAGAACAGTTCTTTTGTCATGCAGCTAAAGAGCCAATACCGCTAGGTGGCGCCAAATACCGTGCTTTCTTTTGCCCCGTTGTATGTTTACTTAATCAGGAGCTGCTTCTTGCATGGAACCTGAAGATGGGCTCAAGGGAGAAATGTGGGTCCACAAAAGCCTCCGCCATGCCTGCCTGCAGGGTGTCGCGAGAGGGACACATACAGATAATTAAGTATTCTCTCTCGGCAGCGGCAGGAGGCCTTTGAAGTACCCAAGAAAGGCTCTGCAGCCAGGTACAGAATGCGATGCTCAGGCCCTCTCGGGGGCCGGCCGGGGCAGAAAAACTGACTCACCTCAGGCCTGCTGACTGCTGTTGGTGACTGGCAGACACAAGGGGGTCGGGCTAGGCGCGGCGGCGCTAGTCAGTAGAATAAAAATTAATTATGGCCGCTTCAAGTAACGTGGTGTGCACCTCTGCTCCTCTCGTCTCTCTTGTAGGCAGGCACGCGCAGTCAATTGCCTAATGCGCATGCGGGCATTTACACCAGCCGCACCCTACGGCACGCAGACGCGGCAGAGGAGGAGACAGGGCAATGTGCCTGCGCGCTGCGCACAGGCACCCCCTCCTCCTGAAACTAGGTGGTTAGGTTGCACTTCGATCAATCAGGCTTGCTGGCGCTTGCGTATTTGGGGCAGGCCTGCTTCGAACTATTTGGAAGTCTTAGAGAGTGAGTCACATCATCATGACGACGAGTACACAAAACCTGGACCAGGGGTGCCGGTGGTGACTTCCCTGAACTAACTAAGTGAGTGACGCTGTAGTGTTGTTGTGGCTGGGGGCCGATTTTCAGTCCGACCGTTACAGGCTGTGACGGTCGGACTGAAAATCGGCCCCCAGCCACAAAACCGGCCCCCTTTTTGAAAACCGGCCCCCACCCCCTCCAGCCGACCGGGGGATTGCCCGGTGCCCGGACTCACCAGTCCGGCCCTGCTTACACTGACAGAGATTGAGGAAGCCTTAGGGAAGGGTTTATCACTAAAAGCTCCAGGCCCAGATGCTGTCCCTTTGGACCTTTTTAAACATAATGTCAGTTTGTGGGCACCATTATTATTGAATGTATTTAAGGCTGTTGTGGTCAGTTACATTCCTTGTTCTCGGAAGGAGGCAATTGTAGTGCCAATCTTCAAGAAGGGTGATAGGTGCGACCCATGTTGCTATCGTCCTATATCCCTAATAGATGCCTCATGTAAAATCTTGGGCAGGGTTATCCTAGCCAGACTAGAAAGCTGGGCAGATTCAACAGGTCTTATAGTTGATTCCCAATATGGTTTTAGGCAAGGAAAGGGGACTGTCGAGCAGTGCCTGAATTTGGCACTAATTATAGGCAAGCACATGAAGGCAAAAAAGTCTGTAATACATCTTGCCTTCATGGACTTGTCGAGTGCTTTCGACACTGTTTGTAGACATAAGTTGTGGCAGATGATGGATGACATGGGCTTCGAGGAACCTCTGGTCACATTGCTTCGAAGGTTACATGCAGCAACAACTGTAGCAATTAGATTTGGTCCTGGAGGCGAAATGACAAAATCAATTCCATCAACTGAGGGTGTCCGTCAAGGATGCATTATGGCGCCTTTTCTTTATTGGTATACACGAACGGGTTAGAAAAGTACTTATTAGACCAGGGTTGCGACTTTCCAAAAATTAATGGCAAAAGTATCCCCATGCTTTCCTATGCAGACAATACTGTCTTAATGACCCTAACTGGAAATAGCATGCAAGTATGTCTAGATGCCTTTAATACTTTCATGCTGGACCTTGACTTAAAGGTAAACTTCACCAAATCTTTTGTAATGAGCTGTGGTCCTAAAGGGTCAAACATTAGGAAGTTTGTGGTAAATAATCGCACAATTGGAAAGGTGGATAATTTCAACTATCTAGGTAATTTGTTTAATAACAAATTAAGCTGGACTCCACTTATGAAGGTTCGAGCCCAGAGTGCGACCCGGGCAATAGAGGGCATCTTCCGTTTTTGTAGCAAAGTGGATCAAAAACATGTTACGCACCTCAAAACCCTCTATATATCTAAATGTTTATCAGTGGCCACCTACGGGGCAGGGGTTTGGGGGACTGAAACACCAACTGTGATACAGGTGGTGGAAAATAATTTTATAAAAAGGGTTTTATCAGTCCCCAAAGGCTCCTCAAACATCTTTTGTCACAAAGAAATGGGAATGGTCAGTGTATCTGATACGATCCGTTTGTCCCCTTTATTGTTATGGGGCAAAATATGGCGATCTGAAGACTTGCAACTTACTAAAGATATCATCATGGATTGCATGGCTTTAGAAAATCCAAAACAGATCCCTTGGTTGTCCTATGTTTGCAATATGTTAAATAAGATTGGTCTGGGTTCCTTTTATGACAACCCAGAAAAAATAGAGGGAAACCAAAAGGCGGACATAAAGACAATGTACTGGAAATCACTGAATTCACCACCTTTGGATGATGTTAATGTTCATGTTCGTAAGCCCCAACCCCAGTTCTATTTAACATTTACTCTCAATGTGCAATGGCGGTTCTTATTAACAAGGTTTAGATTGGATATTTTGCATTTTCTGCTTGCTTTCCCGAAACAAGGGGGTTGGTGTGAGAGGCTGCCCCCTTGCCCATGTAATAACAGGGTTAGTCAAAGCACCATACATGTGGTCCTTTTTTGCTCCTTATATCGAGAGCCAAGAATTCGGTTTATTAAACCAATTCTGAAGGGGCGGCAACCTTGTACTTATAAGGAAGGGTATGATTACTTGTCCTCACTATCCTCTGTTGAAACCTGCTGTGCCATGTTAAATTTTATTAGAGTTTCGCTAAAGATTAGGAAGGGCTATGGCTAGTACCATAATGCACACAATGTTTTCTGTCCAAAAATCTGTATATATGTTTACAATGGTCCTTTTATTATGTCTTTTATAAATTTGTGTAAATTGTGTTTTTAGTACTTTTATGATCCATTTTATGAATCGAATAAAGTTTTGAAACGAAACTAAACGAGTCATAGACAAAAAACAAGAACAAGAACAAACCTCATGTGTTTTTTCAGTTGGACGAAGGACTGAGGCCGAAAACAACTCTCCAAAGGCGAAGCTTTATTATCAATTGGTTTTTGGGAGAATCAAATGACAAAAGGTAATCTCCGGACTCAGGTGGCCTGCCAATGTCCAGGCCTAATGTTCACACATAAATCCCACATGTTCTCCAGCTTTTCTCTTGTCTTTCGAGTACTGTCAGCCCCTGCGTTTGCCACAGACCCCATTTAAATAATTCAACAATTTCACCATCGCTACCACATCTGGTAGGAGGTTGATTGATGCATTTACCACGCATTCTGTGGCATAACATTTTCTAATTTGGCTCTTTAATCAATGGAATTCCCATGCGATCCTTCCCCATCGGCAACACCCCCATTTCACATGGTGACCTCTGCTGGAAACTCTGTTTTTTGTACTATTTTTTCACCCAATGGGAAGCTAAATGCTGCATCAAAGCATTCCTTCAGTGTACATCGGTTTAACCTTAGTAGCTGTTTCTGACTGTAAGTGTACACTTTATACATGGACTATTTTGGTAGCGCATACCTGAACTGCTTCCAATCTATTTCTCTACTTCTGTGGATGTGTCCTCTAGAACAAGGCACAATCGAGCAGATCAGATAAGGCCTCAACAGTAATGTATACCCAGTGCTTACACTATCCCCTTTTACACACGTTTTGAACCCCTCCATCTGCCCTCCTAGATCCTATGTTCTCATCACCCCCGCTTCACAGTGTCTACTTTCTCTGAGGTCAATGATAATTTTATGGTTGCTGACTTTTAAAACGTATCTCCTTCCATCCTGTGCTGTTCTGCAGAATTTTTGTATTTGCTTAAATATATTCAAACTTTGTTGCAACATGTCCACCAACCTGTGTCTATTTTTCCACTACATCTATGGTGTATGTCCTATTGTATTGTATTGTATTGTAATTGCATTTATATAGCACTTACTACTCCTGACGAGGCATCAAAACGTTTTTGTCGGTGAGTAGCATGCTACTCCAGAGCCCATAAAGGATTAGTGGTGAATTAGTATAGTGAAATGTGAAAGTAATTTGAGTGGTGTGAATGTTAGTCAGTTATTTGGCTTGAGGAGGATAGTGAAGGGATAGAAGAGGGAAAAATGGTTTGCATTTATATAGCGCTTGCTCTCCCTGATGTGGTGTTGAAGCGCTTTTTCAGCTAGTAGCACGCTACTCAAGAACCCATAAAGGATTAGTGGTGAATTAGTATAGTGAAATCTGAAAGTAATATGAGTGGTGGATATGTTAGTCAGGTATTTGTATTGAGAAGGATAGTGGAGGGATAGAAGTGGGAAAAGGTTTGCATTTATATAGTGCTTGCTACCCCTGATGAGGTGTTGAGCGCTTTTTTGGCGAGTAGCATGGAACACATAAAGGATTAGTGGTGAATTAGTCTAGTGAAATATGAAATTAATTTGAGTGAGGGACATGTTAGTCTGTTATTTGGATTGAAAAGGATAGAAGAGGGAAGGATTTAGAATTTGTTTTTTGTTTTTATTTTTGGGGGAGCTCCTAGCAGTAGGAGGAGGTTTGGAATGAGTAAAAGGGAGGTAGGGGAAAGAGTCAGAGGAAAGGGTTTAGAAATGCTTGCTGGGAGATCAGAATATTAAACAGGTATGAGATGACACAAGGAGGAGTAGAGTAGGGAAGAGTCTAGAAAGGGTTAATTTGGGTATCATAGTGGTGGTATGGGGTTTGGAATAAATGAAAGTAGAGGAAGAGAATATATTGATAGAGGTATAGGGTGAAAAATAGGGTAGTGCATTGGAAAGATTAGCAGAATGAGGTTTGAGATGAGGCAGAGAGTTGAGGTAGAGGATATATTGAGAGCTGTATATAAAGATGCAGAGTTGGTAAGTATTTCTCCAAGTTTGCATTTCTTGGAGAGCATCCTTTAGTATGGGCCGACAGGGAAGCAGGGTCACATAAACTGCTGCTCCCTTTTCACATAAACTGCTGCTCCCTGTTCAAGAAAACACATTCCAATAACAATGCCAACATTCCACAATCTACATTCTGCAACAAGATCCCAAAACAGTATAGGGTGAGAAATAGGGTATAGCATTGAATATGCTGAATTAGAAGAAAAGTAATAAAAACATAGATACGTAAGTACATGGAAGGTATATATATGTAGATTAGAGATGCATTTAATAAACTCCAGCTTTCAAGTGTTTTTGTACTTTAAATTAATTTATTTTTTATTTTTTGTAATTCAATAGTGAAGTAATTGTAGATAAATAGTTATGATAAAACATTGATTTATTCATGACGTCACTTATATACATGTTAAAAACATAGAATAATGTAAACTATGACAAGGTGATGCATCGTTTTCAAACTGGCATATTCCTCTGTCCATCTAATGTGCAACTTTGCTTTTGCTTTTGCCTAGGGCCGTGGAGTAATCACTACAGCTCAATCATCCTTTCTGGACAAATTTTCTTATTGAAGGGGTTTTTTCTGCTCGGCCAGTGCCTAGACCATATCAAAAACCTGACTCCTACTCCAAGATGCGTCAGTATGCATCTGAATATTTTGTTTGAAATGGTATGGCAGGCTTTGCTGAACTCTAAATAGCCCCATTGATTTTTTTGTCAAGTATGTTTCCCTGATGATACACTCAGACAACTAAGACTGTCTTTTATGATCTTCCTTTGTTCAAGGCATGCTGCTGTGAATCCCGGAACACGTTCAAACTATTCTTTCTTTTATAAGTTCTTCCATTTGATTCTTCACCAATCATGTAAGAACGCCTTGTAGTTGAATTATTGCCTTTCTGTTCCCACTTTTCTCTCAGTGCTTACTTTGAGCTGGTGGTTGCAGGTGGGGCCCACCAGCACTAATTTTTGGTTACCAGGACTTCTTTTTCCTCAAAGCCTTTGATCCAGAGTAAAAGTAATAACAGCACAAAAGTAGGAAAGAAAAAGCAATAGAAAGATGGAAAATAGTGACAAAAGATGAAAACAAAGATAAAAACCAGCCTGCAAGAGTGAGATCAGGAGGCAGGGTGGGCATGACAGTGGATTAAAGAGGCATAAGGTGTAATCAAGACTCAAAAGCCTTGGTTTTTGGCACCCCGATGTTCAATAGTGCTGGACACGGGCTTCTGGGCAACACTTTGGCCCCCTGCACTTATCCTTTTACTGATTAAGCACTGTTTCCTCTACATGTTTTCTTGTAACTAGCACAGGATTGTTAATTGTGGTACAACCACACAGGCCAAGCTGCTTTGATATACCAAACTGCATTTGACCTGATGTCAATGATTTATCCACCATAAGCTTGGAAAGCTTGAGAGCAACTTTATGTTCTAAAGCTGCAATATCTGTCTCCTTATGTTCAGTCTTCCACAGAGATATTGAGGCCCCCTAATTCCACTTTCTACTGCGAGTACGGAAGTATTGGGTCAAAAAGTCAACATTCACCTGGTCTTGTCCAACATGTTTTCCTCTTCTCGTCAGCTTTTGAAATAAAAAAAATATATATATCACCGTACCCAAGCATACTTAAAAGAGCTGTGTCCAGTAACTTACTTAGTTGGCATTCAGTGTTTGTTCCTTTGCTATGCTGAAAGTAAACCACACTATAGTCAAAGTTGTGGTCCAGGATTGGGATATTGCTCTGCTAATGTCAGACCAACCCAGAATAATGTAGAAGATAGCAGATTATAAAATTCTGATTTCTGTTTTATTGACTAACAGTGGAAATAATCTTAAAACTGACCCATGTTAACTGTAGATCATATGAATACCAAACAGCAAAATTACTCTATTAGATCCTGGGTACTATTTGATATTTAGAATGATATGAGAAGTGTGAGAAATTGGGTCGTTTAGGGGGTTGTGAGATTTTCACAAGAAACAGTCATAATTCTTGTCAGCATGATTCATAAAAATGTCACCAAATTAACGTGTGCTTACCCCTCCGGTAGCCTGGAACAAAACAGGCAAACTTAACTTAGAAGCAATGTGTAAAGTATTTATGCAGCTCAGAAACAGTAATAAAGTGAAAACACAAGAAAAATACCACACCAGCTTAGTAAAATAATTAAAATGGAATACATTATTTGAGACTAAAATGGCAAAAATCCAATTAAGGTAAGTATAGCACTTAGAAGCACAGAGCACCAATTGTGGTTCCTGGTTATGGTGGACTGGGTCTAAGTCGAAGTTCAGGCCGACACTGATGGAGCGTTGGCCTAATAAAGGACTGAGTTCAGCCCGCTGTTAAAACTATGTTATGTCCGGAGTGTTGAGATGCGAAGTCCTGCATCGGCCTGCACTGTGCTGGCATCGAAAAGCTATCGATGGGAACTGCAATGTGAGATCCTGCATCGAGATGAGTCGCACTGAGTTGATGCCAGTGAAACCATCAAACCAGCGCTGTAATGCAGGTAATGAGATGAATCGCGCTACATCAAGGTCAATGAAGCAGCTGGTGCTAAGAGGACGTGACTTGAGAAGTGTCAAACTGGGCCAGTTGTCAGCGTCCAGTTGCGTTGCGCTGGATCAGTAATTGCAAAGCTGCCAAACAGAAGCTGTGATGCACGGTAGGCATCGAGGTGCATCCAGTTGGGGCAGTTTTTGGAGTTACATGGCATCATGCTGGGCCAGTGCTTGTGAAGCTGACAAACAGAAGCTGTGATGCAGGGTCCTGCAACAAGGTGCGTCGAATTGTGTCACCGCTGAGGAGCCTGTATGTCCCTTTAGCTCGGAACAAGACATCAGCAGATTGACCCTTAGAGATACTCTAGAGGTTCTGGGACCAAAAAGGCAGTCTGGTCTCTGCAGAGCAGTACACAGCAGATGAAGAGCCTTTGAGCAGTAAAGCAGGCCTTGGGCAGCAGAGCAGTCCTTCGTCAGCATTTCAGATTTCACACAGCTGGGCTGCAGGCCAAACGTCACACAGCTGGGCAGTCCATCGTTTGTAGTATCCACAGGTGCAGGGTGGTCTGAATAGCTGGGTATGAGGGTCCTATATTTATACCTGGAACAGTTTTGAAGTGGGGGAAGCTTCCGGCGTTCCCCTACAGAGGTGTCTGGAATTTTTTACCTCCCTGTGCTGGTACCAGTCTGATGGGGTACAATAAGCTAGTTTGAAGTTCTTTGTGTGTGAGCTCAACCAGTGCCTTTGAAATGCAAGTATGGAAGTAGGCAATCCGTCCCGCTATCTGGGCAGAGATGTCCCATCCTGCCAGCACCCATTCCGTCTATTGTGATGCGGTTTGGGAGGAATACACAGATGCTACAGGCACTAAATGATTAGGACAAGAAAATGCCAACTTTCTAAAAGTGATGCCTTTAGAATTGTGACTTAAAATACAACTTTACCATTAAAGAAGGTTTTAAATTACAATTCCTCAGACACCAAACATGACTTTTCTACCTGCTCTCAATCAAAGGTTATCACTTATTAAATGTAATGAGGTAACCTCCTGTTACCTTTTGGAAAAGGTAGTCCTCCCAGTAGCTAATTTAAGAGGTTTTCATTACCAGGACATGTAAAACTTGAAGTACATGTCCAACGTTTTAAATACAATGCACCCTGCCCTATGCACTGTTTAGGGCCTATCCTAGGGGTGACTCATATGTATTAAGAAGGTTTATTTTACCATATTGAAATGGCACTTCGAAACTGCAAACACAGGATGCAATGTCAGGCATGGGACATGTTTAAAATAAGCTACTTAAGTGGATGGCACAGTATGTGCTGCAAGACCCACTAGTAGCATTTAATTTACATTCCCTGGGTAGATTTAGTACCACTTTACTATGGACATACAAGTAAATTAAATGTACCAAATGGGTGTAAGTCAATTTTACCATAGTTAAAGGAGAGAGCACATCACTTTAGCACTGATTAGTAGCGATAATGTGCACAGAGTCCTAAAATCCAACAAAAACATGTTCAGAAAACAGATGGGAGAAGGCAAAAAGTATGGGGTTGACCTTGCATAGAGGCAACAAACAGCCTAATATCTATGTTGTGGATCAATAAAAAGCAGGTTAATTAAAGCTATGATGTCTTGAGTTATGCAACAACTACTGTAGTAGTTGCTGCATGTTCCACCTATTGTGACTGATGGCACAAACACAGTTTAGTAGTAAAAATGAGAATAGCTGTCCACTAAAGGTTACAGAGGTACATATTCTATGCAAGGTGACATTTATTCATTTTTCCTTAGGTTTCACGTTTTGGGTGATTTCTGCAAGTGAACATATTTGGCAGTATAATGCCGACAAGGACAGTTGCTTTCATTTTGTTCCATATTTTTTTATTTCCTTTTCTTGTCATTTTTGTTTTTAATTGACCTTTGTTCCAATTTTATTAATTTCTGTTTCCTTTCTTTTGCATTGAATGAGAGAGACCTCAATCAGTTACTCCACATTAAGCTCTTTAAGCTTGTTGTGTTTGGTTTGATGTGTGTGTGCCTTTCAACAGCTGTTGCCTGTCTTTAAGGGCAGAAGCACCCCCTCACCTTTTTTTTAGATATGAAGAGTGTCTTTCAGGCTGAGCAAAAGTCAGCCCGACAGACACTCTTCATGTTCAAGTCAGGCATCCAGGCGCTGTTCTTGCGAGAAATGTACAGACGTCTGGCTGCCTGAGTTGAAGTATGCCGGGCTGATGATGTCCCAGTCCTATGGGCATGACTTCCTCTGCCCAACAAAGTGCTTGATGGTCCTCCCCTTCATGATGAGGGGGAGCATCACCGACAACCTGGATCCAGGCACTTCAACTTTAAGACCTGAAGTGACTAGAGCCGAGTGCCCATCAATGACACTTGTCACTGAGTGGGTTGGGTTCAGCAGCGCACTGACTCCATCCAAATCTGTGACTAGTATGGGATTGCCAATGAGAGGAGGCAGCAGTCTCAATCATCAGAAATCAATGAGTTTTCCCATCCACCAAAGAAGATCATATTTACGGCCCGGCAAGTTTTATGTTTTCTAAAGTTTGATGTGTGCATGCCTGCGTGTAAGTATGAATGAATGTGTGTTAGAAATTAGGTACTTAGTTGCCCGAGCTTTGCACCCTGTCCAAATAGGGACCACAATCCTCATCAGGGTAAGTCAGATACGCAACCTCAATTAACCTGTGCTCACCCTCTGGTAGCTCGGCACAAAGCAGTCAAGCTTAACTTAAGAGGCAATGTCTAAAGTATTTTCGCAACACTTTAATTACAGTAACACAGTGAGAACACCATAAAAACACTCAACATCATTTTAGAAAAATAGAGAACATTTATCATTTTAAACTACAAAAATCCAATACGTAGATCTTGAGATATAAATTTTTAAAGAATAAACTACAATATAGTGCTTTAAAGTCAATAGCGCTTAGGGATTACTTGAGGTTGCGCTAGACCAGGGTAAATCAAAATTTCCAGACCGACCATGATGGAGGGCAGGCTGGCTACAGGGCCCATGCAGGGCCAGCTGAAAAAGTACCTTGAAAGGAGCACGTATCGGCACCAAAGACTCGATGCTTCGGTTCCAATTCACGCATTCAGTTTGATGCGTCAAAGTTCAACCTCGCAGTCGGGTTCTGTGTCATCGCCTTAACCCGTATGATGAAGGCACAGCGTCATCATCCAGCCTCATAGTCGGGACCTCGGATCGGCACTGAGTGGTTGTGAAACCAATGGTTTTCAGGTCCCGCGTCATCGTCAAGCAGCACAGGGAGGTCTTCGGATCAGTGTCGAAGGGCACAGCATTGGTTCTGATTGGCACAAAGTTGTCACTGCATCACTTTTTGCATGAACACAGCTGCAAAGCCCACTTTCAAGGTCCAGGACTGGATTGGCACCTCAGAGCTGCAGAGCCCAGCAGCTGAAGCAGAGTTGAAGGCAATGTTTGATGGCCCTGAAGACTTCAAGAACAGGGAGCAAGCCAGCAAGCCCTTGGAGAAACTCGGGTTCAAGGATGTAGTGAACAGGTCCAATCCTTCTCACTCCCAGGCAAGAGGCAGCATACAGCAGGCCAGCACATCAAAGCTGGCAGCAAAGTGGTAGTCCCTCCTAGAACACAGCAAGCAGCAGGCCAACACAGCAAAGCAGTTAGCAGAGTGGCAGTGCCTCCTATAGCACAGCAGCTCTTCTTCCTTGCACAATGTTCTTGATTCCAGCAAAGTTCTGATCTGGGGGTGTCAGTGGTTCAATACTTATACCCAGTTGTGCCTTTCAAGTGGGGGAGACATCAAAGGGACATTTGAAGAACACAGGGTCTCTGCCTTTCCTGCCCAGGCTCCAGAATCGCTACCAGAGGTATGGAGTTCTTTGTGTGGGGACAGGCACAGCCCTATTCAGGTGCAAGTGTCAGCTCTTCCCTTCCAATCTACCTCCGGAAGGCCCATCTACCTGGTGATTGGCCATCAGGATGCAAATGTCACATCCAGCTCCCTTTGTGTGACACTCTAGATGGAATGCACAAAGCCTAGCTGTCACCCAACCCAGATGTATCCAGACAGGCTGAGACACAGAATGGTGAAAGTAAGAAAATTGCAACTTTCTAAAAGTTGCATTTTCAGACTTACAATTTAAAATCCGACTTCATCAAATATTGTAATCTTTGATTGTGAGTCCAGCGTTGCCAAACTACAAATCCCCATCTCTTCCCAATTGGAAATTACACTTAAAAGATGTTTTAAGGCAACCCCCAATGTCAACCTACATTGGCCATGCAGTAGTGAAAAGCAAATTTGATTGTTTTTCACTACCAGGACATGTAAAACTCAGAGGTACCAGTTCTATCTTTTAAATACACATCACCTTGCTCATAGGGCTGCCTAGGGTCTAACTTAGGGGTGATGTTTGAGTAATTAAAAGTAAGTTTTGAGCCTGGCAAGTAGGTTAACTTATCACAATCTAGGGGTGTAGGGGGAAAGTACCTAGTAGGGCCGCCCCCCCACTCGATTAACTCTTAATCACAAAGAGCCCTACCAAGACAGAACGCATCAAAATCCTAGACCAATGGGGGGATCTGGTATATCATCAACAATCTAGATACCCTTAATGTGTAACTTAACACTAAAACCAAGGTCACAATGCATAAACTTCTAAACAAAAATATATACACAGGCCACTCTTCACTTACGCCAGATAGGACAATTAGAAGTGTAAACAGAGAGAGTGCCTCACGGTGGTAACACCCGAGGGGGTTCCCGGTTAACAATCACCGGTTTACCCACTTCTCATCATCGGTCACTCTCTGTGGGTGAAGAAAAAGGAAAGTACACACAGACATTTACATGTGCACGGACATGAATAGTGACATACAAAGCAACAGTGGACATATACCAACACTTATTGTGCAATTACATATAGTAATACCATGACCCCAAAAGATATGAACCGTGAAGATGGGTTCCAAAAATAGAGATAAAATTATGGTGAGGTTTGCTAGCTATCTATCTTTTATTCTGGTGCTGCAAAACCCTCCAGTTAAAAATGGTTACTTGTATACCATCATTGTTTGTTTAAAGCCAACATGTTTCGTTGCACCAAATTCAGCAACTTCATCAGGGCAAAAGATGGGGTGCACTATTCACAATCTTCACACCTTATCAGTTTAAAGGACCTGTGTAAATATAAAACCAGAATGCAATAATGAAAATATCGCGCTGTGCAACCCTTCAGCTGAAGGATTGTAGTATTTTAAATGCATATTAAAACACAGAGAAGCAACACAAAGAATTCATCAGGGACAGTCATTTACCTTATGATCGCCCGGACTTCACATGCCAGCAATCATGTAGCGGACCCCGTGTCAAATGATCACGAGTCCTCACAGTGCTCACAATATATCGAGTCACCTAAACAAAGACAACACTACAATGGAATTGTATAACATGTGTGTCTCCACTCTCATCGTAGTTTAGGAATATTGCCCCGCCATGCACCTTCAGAATGTACCACAGTTCAAGCAACACATACATCATACCAGCGACAACTTAATAGTCATAATGCCGGTTTCCATCAAGTGGGGGCCGATTCTGTGGCTATTAGATGGTGTTAAATTGCTGTATCTTGAAAAGCGGGCATCAACTGCAACCCGGTGATCAGCCCCTAGGTGCATGCGTTACCCTGCCACACTCCCAACTACTGTGAGATAATGAAAGAATGCATGCGTTACAATTCCGTACTCCCGGCCGCTATTCAGCGCTGTTAACATGCTGTATCTAGCACACTCTAAAAAGATGGGCGTTAACTTCTACCCGGTGGTCGACACAAACTACCATACTTTCAACATTCTCCGTCCATTCATCAACAACGCGCATACGTCCTTACTGCTGCCGCGTCACTCCGGCGCTTCCGACGATCCGCAGCAGGAAGACAGATGCGGGTACGGAAGTAGTCGAGGGACGCGGCCCCGCCCACCACGCTCAATGACGTGGTCGACGTGGGTGCGGCCATGTTAGATCGGGATAAATTCCCAAAACAGGCGCCCGATCCCCTGGCAGACCTGCCTATTTATACAGTACTGGGATGAAAACGGCAGCACTTGTACTGAGGCTGCTTTACTTGGACTATCACCAATATTGCCGGCAATTTTTTTTTATATGCCGGCAAAAAATATATATAAAAGTCCAAACAAAGGGGGGACGTATGCGCGTTGTGGATGAATGGACGGAGAATATTGAAAGTATGGTAGTTTGTGTCGACCACCGGGTAGGAGTTAACGCCCATCTTTTTAGAATGTGTGCTAGATACAGCATGTTAACAGCGCTGAATAGCGGCCGGGAGTACGGAATTGTAACGCGTGCATTCTTTCATTATCTCACAGTAGTTGGGAGTGTGGCAGGGTAACGCATGCAGCCAGGGGCTGATCACCGGGTTGCAGTTGATGCCCGCTTTTCAAGATACAGCAATTTAACACCATCTAATAGCCACGGAATCAGCCCCCTCTTGATGGAAATCGGCATTATGACTATTAAGTTGTCGCTGGTATGATGTATGTGTTGCTTGCACTGTGGTACATTCTGAAGGTGCATGGCGGGGCAATATTCCTAAACTACGATGAGAGCGGAGACACACATGTTATACAATTCCATTGTTGTGTTGTCTTTGTTTAGGTGACTCGATATAATGTGAGCACTGTGAGGACACGTGATCATTTGACACGGGGTCCACTACATGATTGCTGGTATGTGAAGTCCGGGCGATCATAAGGTAAATGACTGTCCCTGATGAACTCTTTGTGTTGCTTCTCTGTGTTTTAATATGCATTGAAAATACTACAATCCTTCAGCTGAAGGGTTGCACATCGCGATATTTTCATTATTGCATTCTGGTTTTATATTTACACAGGTTCTTTAAACTGATAAGGTGTGAAGATTGTGAATAGTGCACCCCATCTTTTGCCCTGATGAAGTTGCTGAATTTGGTGCAACGAAACATGTTGGCTTTAAACAAACAATGATGGTATTAAGCATGGGCGTAAAATCCGTTCCGCTCGCGGATTTTTCGGATTTTCGGCAAATTCGCAATCCGCAAACTCTCGCGAATTTGTCGAAAATCCGTGAATTCGCTCGCGGCGGATTTTTTGCTTGTTGATACAATATTGCGGCGCGCGGCGTGGTGCACGGCGTTCACTTTCCGTCATTAAGCGTTTGCCGAGTTGTTTTTCTCGATCATATTTTGCGAGTGCTGCGCCATTTTGGATCTTGCTGCGGGATCCCGCGGGAGTTTGGCGCCCGCGAATACGTAATCGCGGCTTGCCACCTTGCAGAGCACGCCTCGCGAGAGTTCGCAATTGCGAACACGTAGTTGCGGCGGACAGGAACAATCTCGCACTCGCGAAATAGAGATTTTGCAATTCAGCACAAGAAATCCACCAGCAAACAGGATAAACCTTCAGAAAATGATGATTTTTATCAGAATCACTCCTCAGGTTGACATTTGCATGGCCTTTTTTTTTGCAAGGAGTCCATTTTTGGGGGGGGGGGGGAGGAAGTGCCCCACAGTCTCCAACTTCCTGTTCCTGTCCAGCAGGCTCCTCCCAGTGCTTTCTTCATGTGCTGGTCACTTTCATTTGGACCTTGACCTAGAAGGATTACCTTTTGTGGGTGCTGCTGGATATTTGGATTTGAGGCCTTTTTGACTTTCTTTGGATCACTTTTGGATTAGAAATCAACTTTCACAAGTAAGTTTGTTTGGGGCATTACAGTTGCTGCAACTACAATTTTGGAACTTTTTCAGAACATTAAATAAAATATATCGTGGGTAGCCACAGTATCCAGTAGGACCAGGGTTGGTTATGGGTGCATGATACAACTGTTTTGTTGAATTTAAACACCATTGAGGCCATGGATGGGCTGGGATTGTGCTGATTTATGTTTTTTTTGTCGTTTTTTTGGGGCTGCTGGTGGGGCCCTTTGCCCAGGGGTGGTGAGTGTTGCATGGGCCTAGTCTTTTTGTGGGGTGTCTTCTTGAATTTAAACATCATTGAGGCCATGGATGGGCTGGGATTGTGCTGATTTTTGTGTTTTTGTCGTTTTTTTGGTGCTGCTGGTGTGGCCTTTTGGCCAGGGGTAGTGGTGCATGGACTGAGTGTGCCTGTGGTGTGGTCTCACTCTCTTTAATGTAAACATCCTGGATGGCATTGGATTGTGGTGATTTTTGGGTGTTTTTCTGTTTTTTTGGGGTGTACTGTTGTTGATGTGGACTGGCCATGTGGGTGGTGGTGGTGGTGGTGGCCATCTTGAGTGCTGGCTGGTACAGGCAACATGTGCTTGGGGTGCAAGGGGCCATTTTGAAGAGAGGCAATGTCTGAGGCCTGCACTTATTTTGCCTACTTTTCATCCATTATGCCCGGGGATAGTGAGTATTGCATGGGCCTAGTCTTTCTGTGGGGTGTCTTCTTGAATTTAAACATCATTGAGGCCATGGATGGGCTGGGATTGTGCTGATTTTTGTGTTTTTGTCGTTTTTTTGGGGCTGCTGGTGTGGCCTTTTGCCCAGGGGTAGTGGTGCATGGACTGAGTGTGCCTGTGGTGTGGTCTCACTCTCTTTAATGTAAACATCCTGGATGGCATTGGATTGTGGTGATTTTTGGGTGTTTTTCTGTTTTTTTGGGGTGTACTGTTGATGTGGACTGGCCATGTGGGTGGTGGTGGTGGCCATCTTGAGTGCTGGCTGGTACAGGCAACATGTGCTTGGGGTGTAAGGGGCCATTTTGAAGAGAGGCAGTGTCTGAGGCCTGCACTTATTTTGCCTACTTTTCATCCATTATGCCCAAGGGTAGTGAGTGTTGCATGGGCCTAGTCTTTCTGTGGGGTGTCTTCTTGAATTTAAACATCATTGAGGCCATGGATGGGCTGGGATTGTGTTGATTTTTGTGTTTTTTGTCGTTTTTTGGGGGGCTGCTGGTGTGGCCTTTTGCCCAGGGGTAGTGGTGCATGGACTGGGTGTGCCTGTGGTGTGGTCTCACTCTCTTTAATGTAAACATCCTGGATGGCATTGGATTGTGGTGATTATTGGGTGTTTTTCTGTTTTTTTGGGGTGTACTGTTGATGTGGACTGGCCATGTGGGTGGTGGTGGTGGTGGTGGCCATCTTGAGTGCTGGCTGGTACAGGCAACATGTGCTTGGGGTGCAAGGGGCCATTTTGAAGAGAGGCAGTGTCTGAGGCCTGCACTTATTTTGCCTACTTTTCATCCATTATGCCCAGGGGTAGTGAGTGTTGCATGGGCCTAGTCTTTCTGTGGGGTGTCTTCTTGAATTTAAACATCATTGAGGCCATGGATGGGCTGGGATTGTGCTGATTTTTGTGTTTTTTGTCGTTTTTTGGGGCTTCTGGTGTGGCCTTTTGCCCAGGGGTAGTGGTGCATGGACTGAGTGTGCCTGTGGTGTGGTCTCACTCTCTTTAATGTAAACATCCTGGATGGCATTGGATTGTGGTGATTTTTGGGTGTTTTTCAGTTTTTTTGGGGTGTACTGTTGATGTGGACTGGCCATGTGGGTGGTGGTGGTGGCCATCTTGAGTGCTGGCTGGTAGAGGCAACATGTGCTTGGGGTGCAAGTTGCCATTTTGAAGAGAGGCAGTGTCTGAGGCCTGCACTTATTTTGCCTACTTTTCATCCATTATGCCCAGGGGTAGTGAGTGTTGCATGGGCCTAGTCTTTCTGTGGGGTGTCTTCTTGAATTTAAACACCATTGAGGCCATGGATGGGCTGGGATTGTGCTGAATTTTGTTGTTTTTGTCGTTTTTTGGGGCTGCTGGTGGGGCCCTTTGCCCAGGGGTGGTGAGTGTTGCATGGGCCTAGTCTTTCTGTGGGGTGTCCTCTTGAATTTAAACACCATTGAGGCCATGGATGGGCTGGGATTGTGCTGTTTTTTGTGTTTTTTGTCGTTTTTTGGGGGCTGCTGGTGTGGCCTTTTGCCCAGGGGTAGTGGTGCATGGACTGAGTGTGCCTGTGGGGTCTCACTATCTTTAATGTAAACATCCTGGATGGCATTGGATTGTGGTGATTTTTGGGTGTTTTTCTGTTTTTTGGGGTGTACTGTTGATGTGGACTGGCCATGTGGGTGGTGGTGGTGGTGGCCATCTTGAGTGCTGGCTGGTACAGGCAACATGTGCTTGGGGTGCAAGGGGCCATTTTGAAGAGAGGCAGTGTCTGAGGCCTGCACTTATTTTTCCTACTTTTCATCCATTATGCCCAGGGGTAGTGTGTTGCATGGGCCTAGTCTTTCTGTGGTGTGTCTTGAATGTAAACATCATGGATGGCATGGGATTGTGCTGATTTTTCTGTGTTTTTCGATTTTTTGGGGTGTATAACTGAACTGATGTTCCTCTGTCTTCCATTGCTTTTAGGTGCACAAGACTCAAGAGAACCACCAGTGCCAGGAAGAAGTCCTGCAGCGGTGTGTGTGTGCAGCATAACGTCACACGACGTCACGTCTGGACACAGACAACTCTGCAACTCGTGCAACTGCTGCCTGCTGTTCTGACCTGCTCTGAAGAAGATGGCCCCAAAAAAAGTTACCCGTAGCTCCTCTAGCAAGAAAGTTGCCAGTAAGGAGCAGAAGAAGCAAGTTACCAAGGAGACTGGTGTGCCTACCGCCCCTTTTTTTGGGAGTAAAAAAAAAAGTATGCCTGCAGCAGCAGCGGGATCTGCTGGGGACCAAGCTGGGAGCAGCACCCCCGCTCCATTGGACTCAGTGCCACCACCACCACCACGCCAACTTAAGTCCAAGCCCTTCACTGCTGCAGAGGCACTTAGTCTAGTTGTTCAATCACCATCGACCAGTGATGTTGGCTCATCGCAAGAAAGTAGCAGCAATGTCCCTCAATCAACACAGGTTGTTGTAACTCATCTGACGAGTGTTGAACAACCACAGCCGCAACAAAAACCACATGTGCAAGTACAAGCCCAAGTACATGTGGAAGGAGAGGCAGCGCAAGGAGATGCGCAAGCAGAGGTGCATGGAGGGTCACAAGTGCCCACAATAGTTGTTCCTCCCGAAGTAGGGGCACATCAGGAAATCGACAATCAAGGCGAGGTATCATTTGAGGAAAACACTCCTCCTGATGATCATTCATTGTCTTCCACACCCCTAGCAAGGAAGAGATCAAGGGTGGTGTCTACATCTTCTTCAAGCACACCTCCTTCTGATGATACGGATCAAAATTGGGAACCAGCACCACTGCCGTCTGAGAGTGAGGCACATGATATGACAAAGGTAGTTAAGCGTAAAAGGAAGCTCGTCCAAAGTCTCAGAGTTATGGAGTGTGATGATGAGGCTCAACAAGAAGTGGCGGATACTGCTGCTGATGAAGACTCTGACAACGACGACCCAGTCATCATAAAGGTCACTGCAGCCCCAGCGGGCATGCAGCAAACAGACATTTTGACCCTAGCCCGAAAAGCTGCTGAGCGTGATGATGATGATGTTGTCGACGAGGAGGCAGTGGAAACACCACAATCATTGGAGTTAAGTAGTACACCAACTCGTACCGCTTCCATATTTCTTTCTCACAAGAAGGGACCTCCATCCACCTCGACCTTAATTAGTGGCGGTGAAAGTGCACAACGTACAAAAGTTGGGCAATCCAGATCCTCCACTTCATCTGGCATTCGCAGCATGACCACCACCACCAGTATCGCCGCCTCCTCCGGCCCCCACAGACACTTCAAGTCCCCAGTTTGGGACTTCTTTACTGTTTGCCCAAAAAGGGAAAAGTTCGCCATTTGTACCATTTGTAAGGTTGCAGTTAGTCGTGGTAAGCTTGGTACCAACTATGGTACCGGAGGCCAGAGAGGTCATCTTAGGAGACAGCACACGGTCCAATGGTTTGCGCACCTAAAGGCGATCAAGGAAGCCCGAATTGGAAGTCAAGAAAACGTTGATGTTTCATCTGATGATGACGAGGAGGAAGAAGACGTGTCAAACACTTCACTTACACCCAGTACCCCTGTCAGCAGCACACCCCATGTGAGGCACACTAAGAGTGTTGGAGCGAGTGAGACACCAACGCGAAAAAGTTCACCAGCGAGCATAATTGGGTCAAAGAAGTCATTATCATCCCGTAAATGCTTGGTCCAGGGCAACATTAGAACCACGTTTTGTTCAGACGCGCCATATGAACGCAACCATCCACTGACGCGTCTGTATAACACTAAGCTGGCTAAAATGCTAGCTGTGGACCTTCTCCCTTTTTCTTTTGTAGAAGCGGTAGGTTTTCTAGAATTAGTGGCAGCGCTCTGCCCTAAATGGAAGGTTCCTAGCCGGTTCTATTTTGCCAGAGTTGCGGTTCCAGCACTACATGAAGATGTGCTGGAGGTCATTGGGGCAGCTTTGCAGAAGAGTGCTGTTCACACTATACATCTGACAACAGACATGTGGACCAGTGGCGCAGGCGCTGATTACATGTGCATCACTGCACACTGGGTCTCTTTTTCAGGGGTTAAAGCAAAGCTAAACGCAGGTGTTGACCCGGACCAAGTTTTTAAAGCTGTTCGGAAACATGCAACACTAGCCATGTTTGGCTTGGAGAAAAGTCACACAGCACAAAACATGTTGGACGAGTTTAACAAAAAGGTCTTTCACTGGCTGTCCCCAAAAAAACGCCAGATTGGTTATGTTTCCATGGATAATGGCGCCAATGTAGTTAAGGCCATGGCGCTGGGTGACCATTTCAGAGTGCCGTGATTGGCGCACTGTATCAACCTGGTAGTTCAAAAATTCTTGAGTGATAAAGACAGTCCAGCGTGCGAGGTAATGGCCACCTGCCGAAAAATTTGCAACCATTTCAGCCATTCTTTTAAGGCCCGGAAGCATCTGAGGAGCCTGCTACATGAACGTCGAATGCCAGTGAAAGCACTCATCCAGGAGGTGGCAACACGTTGGAACTCAACCTTCTACATGCTTGAGCGTCTGTATGAGCAGTATACGGTACTCGATCACTATTTCTTAACACTGGGTACAGCTCAGAAGGACCTGAGGATGGATGCCGCGCACTGGGAAATAGTTAAAAGCCTGACAGAAATGCTTCGTCCTTTTAAGGTCTTCACGCGTGCAGTCAGCAAGGAGGACTGTAATTTGGGAAAAGCTATCCCATTGTTGTGCATGCTGGAGCACCAACTGAAGGCGGTGTCTTCTGAGTTAGAAAAAGATGAAAAAAACAAAGACCCTTTTGTTTTGTCGGAGAAATTATTAGAGCGCCTACATGGTGATGAACGTCTTAAAATGATCAACTCAGAAAAGCATTACATTTGTGCTACTATTCTGGATCCACGCGACAAAAAGGCGCTGGCAGGCCAAGCATTCTTTCCTTTTGCTGATGAAGATGTTAAAAAGTACAAACGTTGGCTAGCCTGGTCAGCCAAGAGGTTTGAAAAAGAACGGCAGGATATTGAAGGAGAAGGCAGTACATCAGCATCAGCATCAGCAGGCCATCCCCAGTCAAAAGAATCCACTTCTGCACCTGTGGCTGTGGCACAAGTGACCTCTCAGCCGTTAAAGACACCGGCAACCGGATCATCTGCACCACACACAAGAGTAACATTGGGTGCTGAAGAGGATTGGCTATCTTGGCTTGGGTATGGTTCTCGAAAAAAGGTCACAGGCACAGCAAAAAGTAAGCAAAGGGGAGGAACCGTTGAGGTCCTTGAGTCGATGGTGCAGGACTATCTGAATGACTCAACAGAGGTCTTTCTTAATGATGAGCCATTGGAGTATTGGCATGGGAAAAAACAATTGTGGCCACAGCTCTCCAACCTGGCTATAAACTACTTGTCTTGCCCACTCGCAAGTGTGTCTTCTGAACGTGTTTTCAGTGCTGCTGGTGGCATTGTAACTCCCAAACGGAGCCGCCTCTCGCCCAAAAATGTGGAGAGGCTAACAATGATCAAGATGAATCAGCACCTCATACCACCAGATTACAAAGTATGAGAAAGCACGCCGCATGAAGACGAGGAGGACAGCAACGTAGATGAGGGAATTTGTTCTCTGTTTGGTGACGCTGACCTCATCCTGCCTGAATTCGCAGAGTATGATGACGAACTCTTATTCTTATTCCCTGACACCGAGCCCTGAAAATGAGACAATGAATCAATAACTTTCTTTTTCGTCCTTATTCACTTTTATTCCTGTGTGTCTATCTTTCTTTGTTTTGCACAGTTAATTTAATTCAAACTTTAATCACCTAATCACAAAAACAAGCCCATCAGCAGAACTGTCTTCACTTGTTTGCTTATTGATTTGAAGGTGCCGCAGTCTACATTCCTCAGGTTCACAAGTTCAGAAGAACATGCTCCTCTATCCTCCTCCTCCAGACTCCTATTTCCCTCAAAGCAGAGGGCTGGATTACGCCCAATGAAGAAAGACTCAGCACTTGTGGAGGTGTTCTACTTCTTTGCGGGTGAGTTGACGGCTCTGGGCCCATTGCTGTGAAGCTCTAATAACGGATAAAAGTGTTTTGGACCAAATATGAGGCGGAAATTTCTTGCCGTTTTTGCTGACTTGCTTGCCTTTGAGGTGCTCTTTGGCGGGGTTCTGGGTGTTTGTGGGTGACTTTTGGGGTCTGGGAGCACTGCTGCGACAGTCTAATCTTGATTGCGTTTGCTTTTCAGGAAATCCGTGGTGGAAAACAGGAGTTATGATTATTGATGACCTAGCTGCACAGCGCGTTTGGACCGAAGGCCGAGAGATATTGTAAGTATGGGATTTTGCTTTTTGGCTGTTTGGGGGTGTTGTCGCGTGCTTTTTTGCGGGTGGGTTGGCGGGTCTTGGGGCATTCCTGGGAAGGTCGAATACCGGATAGAAGTGGTTTGGACTAAATCCATGCAGAATTTTGTTTTGCTATTTCTTCTGACATCTTGCTCAATGTAGCGTTTTCGGGGGCCTGTTTGGGGGGCTTCCTGGTGTTTGTGGGTGGGTTTTGGTGTCTCTGTCGGAGCACTGCTGCGACAGTCTAATCTTGATTGCATTTGCTTTTCAGGAAATGCGTGGTGGAAAACAGGAGTTATGATGATGACCTAGCTGCACAGCGCGTTTGGACCGAAGGCCGAGAGATATTGTAAGTATGAGATTTTGCTTTTTGGTTGTTTGGGGGTGTTGTCGCGTGCTTTTTTGCGGGTGGGTTGGCAGGTCTCTTGGGGCATTCCTGGGAAGGTCTAATACCGGAGAGAAGTGGTTTGGACAAAATCCATGCAGAATTTTTTTGGGCTATTTCTTCTGACATCTTGCTCAATGTAGCGTTTTCGGGGGCCTGTTTGGGGGGCTTCCTGGTGTTTGTGGGTGGGTTTTGGTGTCTCTGTCGGAGCACTGCTGCGACAGTCTAATCTTGATTGCATTTGCTTTTCAGGAAATGCGTGGTGGAAAACAGGAGTTATGATGATGACCTAGCTGCACAGCGCGTTTGGACCGAAGGCCGAGAGATATTGTAAGTATGAGATTTTGCTTTTTGGCTGTTTGGGGGTGTTGTCGCGTGCTTTTTTGCGGGTGGGTTGGCGGGTCTCTTGGGGCATTCCTGGGAAGGTCTAATACCGGATAGAAGTGGTTTGGACAAAATCCATAATGAAAAGCCTTTTGGCACTTTTTGTAACTTAGTGTACGTTAGGGTTAGCCCTAGCAGCAGGATTGCATGTGTTTCGGGGTGTTCTAGATTTTTGCAACTGAGTTCTGGGGTCTTAGAGCACTCTTGGAGCGATGCTGGCTATGGATACTTTTGCTTGCTTGCAAGTGGTTTGAATACAATCCACGGTGGGTAAGGGGGTATTTGGGTCTACTTTTACTTTCAAAGTACGTTATGTCACCATTTTTCTGCTAGGCCTCGTTTTTTGAGATCTGATTGGGTGTCTTCTACATTTTTGCGACTGGCTTTAGTAAGGGTCTTGGTGGGAGCATTGCTGGGAAGGTCTAATTTTGTTCTAAAACACAGTTTACAGTACACCTAGCTTGAGGGGAAAGATCCGCTAAATTAATTTGGCCATACTTATTTATCCTTCAAAAGGTGACTCAGACAGAGTACGCAATTTCCAAAATATTGTACTGTCTATTAGGAAAATCAAAGTGTGACTTTTTGCACCACACAGCGTACATACCTTATATTTATTTATCAGTGGTATTGTAATAGCACTTCCTGTTTTCCGTTCAATAATTACAGGCCGGGTTTCAGTCAACATCCGCCAGGCAGGCAGTGGACAGGGTGTCTTCTGTCAGTGGTCACCAACATTGATGGACGAAGCGTCAGCTGGAATGGAGGAGTGCCGCTAATAAGAGGAATTGTTTGCTGCATGCAACTTACTTACCAAATTCAACAGGACAACTCTAACAACATACAGATACAGTATCCATTGTTTTCTTCTATGAGTGTGACTGCATGTGGTTAGCTTTAGTTTGTACCCAAAGATTTCTTTATCTTCAATTATTGTTTGTCCAGGCTGTGCTTTTTTTTTCTTCTCTCAACAAAACCTACCCAAAAAGAAACCCCCATTCCCATCCATTTTCCAAACCCTAACCCTCTTCCCCCGGGCTGTGTGGTTTTGCTTGATGTGTGACTAAATGACATCAATAATTCCACACACTTGCTGGGGAGGATAAGGTCATAGCAACAGGCTGGTGAAGGAATCCGAGGATATATTCTAGACTTACTCAGCTTCAGTACTATTTCTTGTAGTAGTAGGAGCCAATGTCAAATAAATTCAACGCAAGTACTAGTTATACTTGCAATACTTTACCATTTCTTAGGCTACATTGTGGCACTGTTCTAGTGTACTGTCACCTGCTATATTCTCTATCGTACCGTAACCGTTGTAATGCTACAGTAAGGACAAACCAGGTTTCGTTTTCTTTTTTTCCATAGGCATGCAACTGCCACTGTGTCACACCACTAGTACCACCGCAATGAGGACATTTCATCCGCCCAGGATTGCCAACCTTAATCCCCATTTCCCGTGGAGCCAGCCCTGGGCCTAGCCCTAATTTCAAACACAAATTACAGGTACGATAAGCGTTTGGTGGGAGTTAGTATAATGGAGTATTAGGACTAGACGAGAGATTGACGGTAGTACTACTAAAGTCCTAGGACTCTTCAGGAAAACAAACTTACTGTTAAACCCCCACCCACCAGACTCAAAAGCAGTAAAAAACAGGTATGGTCAGATAAAGTTTAAAAAAGTATATTTATGTAGCACTAACAAAATAATCTCCCTCAAGACCCTCCCTAACCCCAACGATTTTCTTTCAAAAGTCCCAAAAAGAACCCAACTCCCAAATCCCACCCCCCAAAAGTCTCTAAAAAAAGGGCAAGGGACACTCCACTACTGGAGGGTGCTGGTGAATTTTGCGGCCAGGGCATCATACTCCTTGCGGAGGGTGGCATGGTCGAAGCGGAGGCTGTGGGGGGCAGCTGGTGTTTTTGCTGCTTGGCGGTGGCGGTTGGCTTTGGTAGCCCGGCACCGTACCGCTGGAGCACTGCGCTGGCTGGCAGCCCGTGGGGGCACGGAGGAGGATGCAGCTGTCCCAGTGGAGGATGTTGTGGTTCCACCGGTTGACTGCGTGTCCTCCTCCTCCAGGGCCACTAGCCGCCGATATTCGGCGACAGTGGCATCCAGCCTCCGTTGCCGGGCCATTCGAGCCTGCTCCCTCCGTGATGTCGATTTGGAAGGAGCAACTATATGAAGAAAGAAAGACATAGTCTGTAACCAATGCTCCTTAACATTAATAACACAAAGTGATTGAGCCGAAAGTTGTGTCACAGTACAAGTAGCAAATTGAAAGCACAGTACATAACTATTGAGGACAGTATCTATCTAACCTCCCACTTCTGCATCCTTGTTCTAACATTAGTGGGAGTTTAATGAACAAATTCTACAACCACTATGGACTTCCATTACAGTCGACTATGACAGTACACCAGTCTTATTCTTCTTCTTCTTCTCTCTTGTTTAGGAAAATTGGTACGTTATCTTATGCAAGCCGGCAGAATGCCAGCGCAGTGAACTTGCACCCGAGAAAAACAGACGCACACCATGATGAGTGAGACAGACTTGCGTTACTGTACCGGTCCAGTACATGCAGGTGGTGAAGCTATTACTTTTCTATTACGGGTGGCACAGAGAATACTCTGTTACAAGGGCTACTGCTTAATTAATTTATCTTTCACCCTACAGTGCAAATGAGTACTAGAAAAGGAAAATGAAGAAGCTAAATAATTTGATTATCTATCACTTCACATGGGATGTATTTGATGACATATGGGATGACTTTAGGTGCTTTGCTTATTATTGAGTGAACAGTGATACACCCACACATGAATGACGTACTACTACTAAACTAAAGTTTTAAGAGAGGTACGGAGTGTCCACCGTAATAACCGGATATATCACAGCTAAGTCGAAGTACATTTAGAGGAGGCTACTACCTGGTTGATTTATAATACACCCGTGCAGAAAGCACACTATGCAGTCTTCAATCTCAATAAGTAAGGAATATATAGCTTACCTCTTCCCGCCACCACCGTGCAAACCCTCACAGGAACGTCCGGCACTTGCACCGCCTCCTCCCCAGAGTCCGTGTCCAACACCACCACCTCCGCGCTGGCCCCGCCACCAGATGTTCCACCTACAAAGTACATTTAAGAATGTTAGAATACACCACTCACTACTATATAATATTTGGTCTAGGAGGAATAAAGAAATGTTAAAAAAACGAAATAAAATGTAATAATTTGTAACTGTCTACTCTAAAGTAAAAATTTCCCTTTTTCCAGGGAAGGCTGTTGTCTTGATGCACTTTTTGGCACAACTGATGAATGCTTGCTTTTTATTTTTAACACACACCACTTTTTCTCCTAACAGAAGCTTGACTTATAAGAACACGATCAGGGTCAAGCTCAAGTTCAAACCAGGTGAGAGCTCAGCTCGACCACAAGAAATGTGTCCAATTAATCGTTAGCACTAAGCACTTTTCCATTTTCAGTGAAACGTTTACTTTTATGACAAAGGTGATTTTAATAAATGTGTTTAGTTTTAATAAAGCTTTTGAACTTAAATAGACTCTGTGGTTTTTGGTCCTCCAGACTAGAGTGGATGTGCTAAAGGTTTTGGAATTTTTGCAAACATGAGTGCCTCTGACACTTCTTGACTGTGACTCCGTACTCTTGTCCTGCGTTGGATAATCTAATCATCATTGGGGATCAATCATCTGTGACTTTGGGAGCTAAATGACTCTGCCACACTATCTAGTCAGTAAGGAGATTGGGGGTTCTTCAAAGTCTGATATCACTGAGGTATGTGGAAAGAAAGTCTACCTGCGCCTATTATAATTGATAAACAATGCACTATTTAGTGTTCATAGTTCGGTTTGTGCAGATTTGTCCCTGCAACAGTAGTAGAATGGATTTTCCTCCTATCCAAACCAAAAGTAAAGTAGTATCTTATTCTTTCTTGGTGGTCATTCACCTTTTTATTGTTGGCAATTGTCAAAGCATAAACATTTAGAAGACTTGAAAAGACATTATGGACAATCCCAGAGGACTGCACTCAGTGCATAGAGCTATTGCTGACTAGAATGGTAGTCCAATGGAATTGCCAAATGTGCAATCTTAGTTAGCTACACAGACAGACTAATAAGAATAATCTAGTAATACCACAGGGAGTCATAGTCGAGGCAGGATACGAATTTAGATCCAGTCTACAAGAAGATCAAAGACGATTTAGAAAAAATCGAATGAGGAACGCTAGGAAAAAATAGGTACTCTATATTAAAATTAAAACTTACTGGGGCCAGCAAAGGAGCCCTCGCCTGCCCGATCCTGGCCTGCATCCTCCTGAACATCACCCTCCTCCTCCTCCTGTGTCCTCTTGCCCTTGGGGGGAGCTGATGTACAACATGAAAGAAAGAAAGACCAGAAAACATGGATGAGATTTGTCAACCAAATCAAACATTTCAAAAGAACAATAACAAAATATTTTGGAGAAATAGCAAATAGATAGACAACTATTCCACAGGATATATTGACCAATCTCATATGGTATACTACGTTATTCGTATTGCCTGATTTGCGGACCGTTGACTTTGAAAGTTCCTATGTAACTCACTAAACAGACTACTAAAAAGGTTTGCCTAGGCCTGGCAGGCAGCAGTCCGCAGCACGCGAAGTGACAGACAAAGTCCATTGTGCTTGCAGATCAGTGAATACTCAAACTATCAATCCACCGACCACCACCACTATTTCTTCTTATAGCCATGTGTCTAAAGGAAGTACTGGACTTCAGTCTGTTGGGGCTGATTTAGAAGTCCCTTGCAGCTCATTTTCCTCCATTGTTGCATGACTTTTGTGACGCAGCGGCAGAACAAAAGAGGCGCCATGGTGCGGCGTATATAAAAAAAGAAAATGACGCATATGGGAGATGCATCACGTTGTAAAGCCCTGCGCCATCAGGGGGCGTTCCGGCGCAAGGGAGGGCATTCCTGCGCAGGAACGAATCATAAAAGTGGCTGAGGGAAATCTACAAGATGTCAATCAGTCACTTTTAGGACAATGATGCGTGACTGAAACACTGCGCCTGCTTGAAGCCGACGTACGGCTTGATGCAGCATTGGGGAGATAGGGCACCCCAGAGCATTGCTGGAGCTGCGCCATCGTTGGCACGCAACTCCAGCAATGCGCCGCCTTTACGGCACAGATGCGTAAGGCTTCTGTGACGTTTTGGGCCCATGGGTGGTGGTGGTGGCATGGCGCACAATTACTGCCGCATCCCTGCTACTTTGCAGGGATGCGCCGGTAATTGAAAATATGACCCTTAGTGTCTAGCATTACGCAGTTCTTTACACTACACTCATACATAATTTCGCAGGCCAATGAAATGAACACAAAATACAAAACAAATAAGCATAGTAGCAAGCAAGGCTACTGAGAAGGAGAGCAGTGCACCTGAAATGCATAGAAGATTTTGAAATATAATTTACCTACAATGTAATCGGCAGCATTATTGCTCTTGGTAAAGAACAAAGATTTGCAAATAACAGAGCCGGATAAAACAGAGTAGTGATGAAATAGCTAGAAATAGCTACTACTACTCACCAAGCCCGGGGACCTCTACGCCGAGCGCGTCCAGCAAGTCGCGTTCCCGGTCAATGACATCCGTCCAGCGGTGGGTGGCCTGGTTATAGGTGCGCCGGACCCCAGAGAGCTTAAACATGGCCCGGCACACCTTCTCCCACCGCTTCCGGCGCTCCCGGATGCCATAGCCGGTTGCGATCTTGCCGCCTCCCAGGATGGTCTTGGGGAGGCGGCGCTGGACGTGGAATATGAGTGCGGCCACCTCCTCCGCGCTAAAGATCTCCCGTGGCATCACTAGCTCCCCCCTCAAACGCCCGCACGGGAGCCGGGCACGGGGTGCGGGACCCTTCCCCTTCTCAGGGTGCTTCCCGGCTCCCTTTACCATGGTCTGGGCAGAAATGAAGTTAAATAATAAAGAAGAAATAGAATAGGGAAGAAGAAAAGGAAAGAGTTTAAAAAAGTAGTTTAAAATTAACAAAAAGTAGCAGAAAACACAAAAATATAGAGCTAGAAAAATAGAGGGATAGATAATAAGTAAAAGTAGATCAAAAAAACTTCAAACAAGCAAAGGATGGCAGAGATTCAGAGAGGATACAGAAAGCATGCCCAGAACCATAGCAATGAATGAGAAACAAGATGGCCGCGCCCGTTCAGGACCGCGTGGGTAAGTTCGCGCGAGATTTTCCTCGCGATCACGCACAAACTTGTACTAGCGAGCAGCACACTTTGCGAGATTACACATAGCGGCCGGAAACGGAATTACGTCACGCAAACAAGATGGCCGCGCCCGTGTACGACCGCTAGGGTAACTTCGCAAACGTATCCCTACAAGCGCCTTGCGAACATGAAAAAAATCACGCGAACAAACACGCCGCAAAAAAAAATATAGTGTATTCGCACGTATTCGCGGCTTACGAAATCGATCTCGCACGGATTCGCGCCCCGCAAATGGCGCGAAATTGCAGAAAAACGATTTTTGCTAAACTGAAAGCAATCAGCAGGTGCAAAAGTTCAAACTTAACATTAGTAACCATTCACTCTAGTGCTTCCTGAGGGGCCCCTCCAGAGTTAAGTTGCCTATTTGCAACTATTCTATGACCCTGCTATGACCCAAACAGCAGGCTCATAGAATAGCTACAAGTAGACCATAAAGGTCCTGTGAAAAAAAAATTCACTGCAACAGAAAGGAAATTACAGATAAGGAAGGAAGCAGGTGCCAGCCAGACTGGAAGTTTCAAAATTACTGACACATTAATGACCCCCAAATTAATTCATGGCAGTTGAAGAAGGGCAGGTGTGCTTGCTTTCACTGCAACAGAAAGCAAATTACAGATAAGGAAGGAAGCAGGTGCCAGCCAGACTGGAAGTTTCAAAATCACTGACACATTAATCAACCCCAAATTAATTCATGGCAGTTGAAGCAGGGCAGGTGTGCTTGCTTTTTTTCACCCCCATAATCTACAGTTATAAACAAACCTAATGGGTGGCAGTGAGGATGTACCAGAGGGTGGCATGGGTGTACCAGAGGGTGGCAGTGGTGAAACAGAGGGTGCTGTGAACCTGTGATAATAAACCAGACGTAGAAACAACATAGTCGCGGCCGTTGCGAGCCGAAAAGTAAGTTCGTAATTGCGAAATGGTCCACAAATCCTCGCGAACGCCCGCGAACACAAAAAACACAAAAATCCGCAAATCCGCGAGAGTTCGCGGATTTTGCGGATTGCGAATCCGTAAATACGCAAATTCGCGTACGCGCGATCCGCTAGATCCGCCCATACTTAGATGGTATACAAGTAACCATTTTTAACTGGAGGGTTTTGCAGCACCAGAATAAAAGATAGATAGCTAGCAAACCTCACCATAATTTTATCTCTATTTTTGGAACCCATCTTCATGGTTCATATCTTTTGGTGTCATGGTATTACTATATGTAATTGCACAATAAGTGTTGGTATATGTCCACTGTTGCTTTGTATGTCACTATTCATGTCCGTGTACATGTAAATGTCTGTGTGTACTTTCCTTTTTCTTCACCCAGAGAGAGTGACCGATGATGAGAAGTGGGTAAACCGGTGATTGTTAACCGGGAGCCCCCTCGGGTGTTACAACAGTGAGGCACTCTCTCTGTTTTCACATCTAATTTTCCTATCTGGCGTAAGTGAAGAGTGGACTGTGTATATATTTTTGTTTAGAAGTTTATGCATCGTGACCTTGGTTTTAGTGTTAAGTAGCATTTAATTTACAGGCCCTGGGCACATATAGGGCACTTTACTAGGGACTTATGAGTACATTAATATGACAATTGGGGAAAAGCCAATGTTACCATGTTTTGTGTACAGTGCATATGCATGTTAGCACTGGTTAGCAGTGGTAAAGTGCCCAGAATTTTACAGCCAGGAAAAATGAAGTCAGCAAAACAGGAGGTGTGAGTGAGTGTGTATGTCTGGGTGTGTGTCCTGCCCACCTCCGCCATCCTCTGCACTTGAATTATCGGCCACCACTGCTTTTCACGCTTCTCTCTGTTATGTACCACTATATTTCTCCTGACATCTCTCCTCCTTCCGCCAGTCTGACTCCTCCTTAGTTACCACATTTTTTCCTGTGATATAGACGAAAGACTTCATACACATTTTTCGGCATGTTTACCAGTAATTTTGTAACATCACTAAACCTGTAATTTGTGTTATATTTTGGCAGCTGTTGTTTGTGTCTATTTAAATCACTTGTCTGCTGTGCCAAGTTTTGGTCCAAGTCAACCACCTCTGCCACTGCAAACTGACAGATCTTCTTTACCCTTAAACTCAAGTAACTTACTTGGATGTAAGGTATTCCTGCTACATATTTTCAAGACAAGCTAAAGTAAAAGTATTAATTTAATGGAGTAATTGGCTCAGCAAAATTATCATTGGCTACCTCTAGAAAAGGTTTATCATATAACACCCACATATCCCCATGAGCTTACCATTACTTGAACTGTAACGAGTTATACAGAAGGGCCTTGGCCCAGTCGCTCATAAATGTGCCTGATAATGCTGAGGTGCAGCACATACAGCCTAAAGATGATGTACAATATTTAGTTGCCTCTGTTCAAAGTATTTAGAAACCATACGCCACTTTCAAACCTGGATAGTTTCAATTGCCTCAAGATGGGATAAAAATGGAGTCTATATTGTACGTGCTTTAAACTGGTGAATAATGTAACACTTGAAGATGCCCCCATGCAACATTCACATTATTTCATGTAAGACTAACCATAATCAAATTTGTTTAAATAGTACGTTTGTATACTGCAAAGTCTGAAGCTCCTTCTTTTTCTCCCGGCCACTGCTAGCATTAAGAGGGAGAGAAGACAGGAGCGGCAGGTGATACAGAATTAAACCCATAATGTAGCCTCTGCCATGGGAGATGTTATATGGTGCGCATGCATGAACAGGGCCCTGTTTTTCATCCACGTCGTGCCTGAGCCCAAGACTGAGGCAAAGCTAGTCTGTAAACCAGAGAGTTTGAGGAAAACAGGGTCTGGTTTGAGGCAAGAAATTCTAACAGGAGCATCACCCCCATGCAACCAGGCCTAGATTTATGAAAAAGTCACACAAAGCAGCAAGACACCTAGCTATGCTGCATTGCGTGACAAGAAGAGAGCAGGAATGATTTGATTTTGAGTTTGTAAACACAGGAGATAGGGGGCTGATTTAAATGCCAAAGGAAGCTCGTTCCAGGTTCGGGTTGTGCAGACAAAAAGCACAATTCATTGCTGGGCTAGATCTAAGGGTCCTCTTGGGTTACATACCTAGAGACTTTTTCCCTCAGGAAGGCTGGCCCTTGACCCAGAAGAGCTTTATGGGTTATACAAAGAGCTTTGAAAAGAATTCTTTACAGGCAACCAATGCCGTTTAACAAGAGCAGGTGTGGCTGATTGGAATCTTGGAATTTTCATCAGCAGTCTAGCTGTTCAATTTTGTACAATTTGACGTTTTTTCAGCTGAGCCTTGGTCAGGTTCACATGGAGGCTGTTACAATAGTCAATCTTGGAAATTACGAGACAAAGGATCACGGTGGACAATAGATTGGAAGGAAGAAACTGTGCTTCCTGATCATGCGTAGCATGAAGACTGAGGTGGAGGTTACCTTTTTAACCTGTTCCTTGTATGTAAGATTACCATCAACCAGGATACCCAGATTCTTCAGCCTGTTTACAAGGACCAGGAGGGGGCCCAATTCTTCCGGCTACCAAGAGGCATTCCAAAAGGAAGTGTAGTTACCAAAAAGAAGAACTTCCGTTTTTGTAGAATTCAGCTTGAGGCAATTCACATCTAAGCATGGGCGGATTTTGCGGATTGGCAATCCGCGAACTTGCGTATTTACGGATTCGCAATCCGCGAAGATCCGCGAACTCTAGCGGATTTGCGGATTTTTCCGTTTTTTGTGTTGGCGCGTGTTCGCGCCGATTTTGGGACAAGTTCGCAATTGCGAACTTACTTTTCGGCTTGCAACGGCCGCGACTATGTTGTTTCTACGTCTGGTTTATCATCACAGGTTCACAGCACCCTCTGTTTCACCACTGCCACCCTCTGGGACACCCATGCCACCCTCTAGTACATCCTCACAGGCACCTATTAGGTTTATTTATTACTGTAGATTATGGTGGTTGAAAAAAGCTAGCACACCTGCCCTTCTTCAACTGCCATCAATTAATTTGTGTTTCATTAATGTGTCAGTAATTTTGAAAGTTCCAGTCTGGCTGGCACCTGCTTCCTTCCTTATCTGTAATTTGCTTTTTGTTGCAGTGAAATTTTTTTTTTACAGGACCTTTATGGTGCTATTCTATGAGCCTGCTGTTTGGGTCATAGCAGGGTCATAGAATTGTTGCAAACTCTGGAGGGGCCCATCAGGAAGCACTACCTTGAATGTTACTAATGTTAAGTTTGAACTTTTGCACCTGCTCATTGCTTTCATTTTAGCTAAAATCGTTTTTTTTGCAATTTCGCGCGTTATTTGGGGCGCGAATCCGTGCGAGATCGATTTCGGAAGCCGCGAATACGTGCGAATACAAAATTGTTTTTGTTGCGACGTGTATATTCGCGTGATCTTGCGCGTGTTCGCGAGGCGCTTCTAGCTATTCGTTTGCCAAGTTACCCTATCGGTCGTACACGGGCGCGGCCATCTTGTTGGCGTGACGTAATTCCGTTTCCGCCCGCTATGTGTAATCTCGCAAAGTGTGCTGCTCGCGAGTACAAGTTCGCGCGTACTCGCAAGGAAAATCTCGCGCGAACTTACCCACGCGGTCGTGAACGGGCGCGGCCATCTTGTTTCTCATTCATTGCTATGGTTCTGGGCATGCTTTCTCTATCCTCTCTCAATCTCTGCCATCCTTTGCTTGTTTGAAGTTTTTTTGATCTAATTTTACTTATTATCTAACCCTCTATTTTTCTAGCTCTATATTTTTGTGTTTTCTGCAGCTTTTAGTTACTTTTAAACTACTTTTTTAAACTCTTTTCTTTTCTTCTTCACTATTCTATTTCTTCTTTATCATTTAAGTTTATTTCTGCCCAGACCATGGTAAAGGGAGCCGGGAAGCACCCTGAGAAGGGGAAGGGTCCCGCACCCCGTGCCCGGCTCCCGTGCGGGCGTTTAAGGGGGGAGCAAGTGGTCCCGAGGGAGATCTTCAGCGCGGAGGAAGTGGCGGCACTGATCTTCCATGTCCAGCGCCGCCTCCCCAAGACGATCCTGGGAGGCGGCAAGATCGCGACCGGCTATGGCATCCGGGAGCGCCGCCAGCGGTGGGAGAAGGTGTGCCGGGCCATGTACAAGATCTCTGGGGTCCGGCGCACATATAACCAGGCCACCCACCGCTGGACCGATGTCATGGACCGGGAGCGGGACTTGCTGGACGCGCTCGGCGTAGAGGTCCCCGGGCTTGGTGAGTAGTAGTAGTAGTCCATTTACTACTCTGTTTTATCCTGCTCTGTTATTTGCAAATCTTTGTTCTTTACCAAGAGCAATAATGCTGCCGATTACATTGAGGTAAATTATATTTCAAAATCTTCTATGCATTTCATTTTCAGGTGCACTGCTCTCCTTCTCAGTAGCCTTGCTTGCTACTATGCTTCTTTGTTTTGTATGTTGTGTTCAGAAGCATTTCATTGGCCTGAGAAATTATGTATCAGTGTACTGTAAAGAAAAGAACTGCGTAATGCTAGACAGTAAGGGTCATATTTTCAATTACCGGCGCATCCCTGCAAAGTAGCAGGGATGCGGCAGTAATTGTGTGCCATGCCACCACCACCCATTGGCCCAAAACGTCACAGAAGCCTTACGCATCTGTGCCGTAAAGGCAGCGCATTGCTGGAGTTGCGTGCCAACGATGGCGCAGCTCCAGCAATGCTCTGGGGTACCCTATCTCCCCAATGCTGCATCAAGCCGTACGTCGGCTTCAAGCGCGCAGGGTTTGAGTCATGCATCATTGTCATAAAAATGACTGATTGACATCTTGTAGATTTCCCTCAGCCACTTTTAGGATTCGTTCCTGCGCAGGTACGCCCTCCCTTGCGCCGGAACGCCCCCTGATGGCGCAGGGCTTTACAACGTGATGCATCGCCCATATGCCCATATGTGTTTTTTTTTTTAATATATACGCCGCACCAACACCATGGCGAGTCTTTTGTTCTGCCGCTGCGTCAGAAAAGGCACGCAACAATGGAGGAAAATCAGCCGCAACTTCCGCAAGGGACTTATAAATCAGCCCCAACAGACTGAAGTCCAGTGTCCTTCCTTTAGACAGTCACATGGCTATCAGAAGAAATAGTGGCGGTGGTGGCGGGTGGATTGATAGTTTGAGTATTCACTGATCTGCAAGCAGGATGGACTTTGTCTGTCACGTGTTGCGCACTACTGCCTGCAGTGCCAGGCCTAGGCAAACCTCTTTAGTAGTCTGTTTATTGAGTTACATAGGAACTTTCTAAGTCAACGTTCCGCAAATCAGGCAATACGAATAACGTAGTATACCACATGAGATAGATCCCGTGGAATAGTTGTCTATCTATTTGCTATTTTTCCAAAATATGTTGTTATTGTTCTTTTGAAATGTTTGATTTGGTTGAAAAATCTCATCCATGTTTTATGGTTTTTCTTTCTTTCATGTTGTACATCAGCTCCCCCCAAGGGCAAGAGGACACAGGAGGAGGGTGCTGAGGATGCAGGCCAGGATCGGGCAGGCGAGGGCTCCTTTGCTGGCCCCAGTAAGTTTACATTTTACTAAACAGTACCTATTTTTTCCTAGCGTTCCTCATTCGATTTTTTCTAAATCGTCTTTGATCTTCTTGTAGACTGGATATAAATTCTTATCCTGCCTCGAATATGACTCCCTGTGGTATTACTAGACTATTCTTATTAGTCTGTCTGTGTAGCTAACTAAGATTGGACATTTGGCAATTCCATTGGACTCCCATTATATTCAGCAATACCTCTATGCACTGTCTCCTTACTGACTAGATAGTGTGGCAGAGTCATTCAGCTCCCGAAGTCACCGATTATAGATCCCCAATGATCTCTAGATTATCGTACGCAGGACAAGAGAGTAGTACGGAGTCACAGCACAGTCAAGAAGTGTCAGAGGCACTCATGCTTGCAAAAATTCCAAAACCTTTAGCTCATCCACTCTAGTCTAGAGGAACAAAAACCACAGAGTCTATTTAAGTGTAAAAGCTTTATTAAAAGTAAACACATTTATTGAAATCTACTTTGTCATAAAACTATTTAACTGTAAACGGAAAAGTGGTTAGTGCTGACGATTAATTGGACACATTTCTTGTGGTCGAGCCGAACTCTCACCTACTTTGAACTTGATCCTGGTCGTGTTCTTAGGACTCAGGAGTCAAGCTTCTGTCTGTTAGGAGAAAAAGTGGTGCGTGTTAAAAATCAAAAGCAAGCATTCATCAGTTGTGCATAAAAGTGCAGCAAGACAACAGCCTTCCCTGGAAAATGGGACATTTTTACTATGGAGTAGACAGTCACAAATTATTACATTGTATTCTGTTTTTTTAACATTTCTCCTAGACCAAATATTATATAGTAGTGAGTGGTGTATTCTAACTTTCTTAAATGTACTTTGTAGGTGTAACATCTGGTGACGGGGCCAGCGCGGAGGTGGCTGATGTGTTGGACTTGGACTCGGAGGCCTCTGGGGAGGATGCGGCGGTAGAAGAGCTGGTGGCCGTTCCTGTGGGGGATCAAACGGTGGTGGCGGAAACAGGTAAGCTATATATTCCTTACTTATTGAGATTGAAGACTGCATAGTGTGCTTTCTGCACGGGTGTATTACAATTACAAATCAACCAGGTAGTAGCCTCCTCGAAATGTACTTCGACTTAGCTGTGAAGTTTTTGGTGAGAAGAATCCCAATAAGTTCTTAGACGAACGTGATGGATGGGATGAACGAAAAGCGAAAGAAGGGTGTAAGTAAGTGGGACGCGAACTTGTATGATGGCTGGCAAAGAAGAACGATATGTGTTTGCTTGGACCCAGAGGTGGCTGGGAAGGAAAGAATATGGTATGGTGCATGGCTGGGTCAATGATGAAGCAAGGATGGGTGGAAGGACAGCAGCCTGGGTGGGTGAAACAGAAACTGTATGTGTGCGTATACTTTGAATGAATGGATGCCTGGAGCATGGTATTCTCTGACTCTTACATAGCAAATGTGTATCTAGAGAGAGTAGATGGTCGCCAGGTGAAGTAAGTGTTACCTTGAAGAGCATGTACCACCGCACCCGCACGTCCGTCCCAGTGCAGGGAAGGCAAGGAAAAGAAATTGTAAATGTGTCCAATACTACCATGAATAGTAGCAGTACTTTGTATTGCGTTTGCATTCACAGCATATATCTGGTTATTACGGTGGACACTCCGTACCTCTCTTAATAACTTTAGTTTACTTGTAGTACGTCATTCATGTGTGGGTGTATCACTGTGTTCACTCAATATTAAGCAAAGCACCTAAAGTCATCTCATCTGTCATTAAATACGTCCCATGTGAAGTGATAGATAATCAAATTAGTTAGCTTCTTCAGTTTCCTTTTCTAGTACTCATTTGCACTGTAGGGTGAAAGGTAAATTAATTAAGCAGTAGCCCTTGTAACAGAGTATTCTCAGTGCCACCCGTAATAGAAAAGTAATAGCTTCACCACCTGCATGTACTGGACCGGTACAGTAACGCAAGTCTGTCTCCATCATCATGGTGTGCAACTTTTTTTCTCGGGTGCAACTTCACTGTGCTGTGTCCATGTCATTCTGCCGGCTTGCATAAGATAACGTACCCATTTCCCTAAACAAGAGAGAAGAAGAAGAATAAGACTGGTGTACTGTCATAGTCGACTGTAATGGAAGTCCATAGTGGTCGTAGAATTAGTTCATTAAACTACCACTACTGTTAGAGCAAGGATGCAGAAGTGGGAGGTTACATAGATACTGTCCTCAATAGTTATGTACTGTGCTTTCAATTTGCTACTTGTACTCTGTGACCCAACTTTCGGCTCAATCACTTTGTGTTATTAATAAGGAGCATTGGTTACAGACTATGTCTTTCTTTCTTCATATAGTTGCTCCTTCCAAATCAACAACAAGGAGGGAGCAGGCTAGATTGGCCCGGCAACGGAGGCTGGAGGCCACAGTCGCCGAGTATCGGCGGCTGGTGGCCCTGGAGGAGGAGGAGGACACGCAGTCGAGCGGGGCAACATCTTCGACTGTGACCACTGCATCCTCCTCCGTGACTAAACCAGCGGGACCGAGCCGGGCTAAGAAAGCCGACCGCCACCGCCAAGCACCCGAAATACCAGCTGCCCCCCACAGGAGCTGCAAGGAACGCCAACGCCGCCTACGAGTCCGCATGTCCAACCTGGAGCAGGATGTCCTGAGGTATAAGACCTTGGTTAAGGGCCTCCGCTCCGAGCTTGCCACCCTCCGCAAGGAGTATGATGCCCATGCCGCATCATGCACCAGCACCAGCACCCTCCAGTAGTGGAGTGTCCCTTGCCCTTTTTTTATAGACTTTTGGGGGGTGGGATTTGGGAGTTGGGATCGTTTTGGGACGTTTCAGAGACAATCGTTGGGGTTAGGGTGGGTGAGGGAGATTATTTTGTTAGGGATAAATAAATATATTTTTCAACTACTTTATCTGACCATACCTGTTTTTTACTGCTTTTCAGTCTGGTGGGTGGGGGGCGGGGGTGTAACAGTAACTTTGTTTTCCTGAACAGTCGTAGGACTTTAGTAGTACAACCGTCAATCTCTTGTCTACTCCGAAATAATACTCCATTATACTACCTCCCACCAAACGCTTATCTTACCTGTAATTTGTGTTAGAAATTAGGGCTAGGCCCAGGGCTGGCTCCAGGTGAAATGGGGATTAACGTTGTCATTCCTGGGCGGGTGACATTTCCTCATTGCGGTGTTACTAGTGGTGTGACACAGTGGCAGTTGCATGCCTATGGAAAAAAAGAAAACGAAACCTTGTTTGTACTCCTTACTGTAGCATTACAACGGTTACGGTACGATCGAGAAAATAGCAGGTGACAGTACACTAGAACAGTGCCATAATGTAGCCTAACAAATGGTAAAGTATTGCAAGTATAACTAGTACTTGCGTTGAATTTATTTGACATTGGCTACTACTACTAGAAGATATAGTACTGAAGCTGAGTAAGTCTAGAAGATATCCTCGTATTCCTTCACCAGCCTGTTGCTGCTATCACCTTATCCTCCCCAGCAAGTGTGTGGAATTATTGATGTCATTTTAGTCAGACATCAAGCAAAACAACACAGCCCGGGGGAAGAGGGTTAGGGTTTGTAAAATGGATGGGAATGGGGGTTTCTTTTTGGGTAGGTTTTGTTGAGAGAAGAAAAAAAAAGCAGAGCATGGACAAACAATAATTGAAGATACAGAGTTTACAGACAATCTTTGGTTACAAAGTAAAGGTAAGCACATGCAGTCACACTCATAGAATAAAAGACAACAATGGATACTGTATCTGTATTGCGTATGTTGTTGGAGTTGTCCTGTTGAAATTGGTAAGTAAGTTGCATGCAGCAAACAATTCCTCTTATTGGCGGCACTCCTCCATTCCAGCTGACGCTTCGTCCATCAATGTGGTGGTGACCACTGACAGAAGAGACACCCTGTCCACTGCCTGCCTGGCGGATGTTGACTGAAACCCGGCCTGTAATTATTGAACGGAAAACAGGAAGTGCTATTACAATACCACTGATAAATAAATAAAAGGTATGTACGCTGTGTGGTTCAAAAAGTCACACTTTGATTTCCCTAATAGACAGTACAATATTTTTGAAATTGCGTGCTCTGTCTGAGTCACCTTTTTAAGGATCAATAAGTATGGCCAAAATATTATAGCGGATCTTTCCCCTCAAGGTGGGTGTACTACTGTGTTTTAGAACAAAATTTGACCTTCCCAGCAATGCTCCCACCAAGACCCTTACTAAAGCCAGTCGCAAAAATGTAGAAGAACCCAATCATATCTCCAAAAACGATGCCTAGCAGAAAAATGGTTACAAAACGTACTTTGAAAGTAACAGTAGACCCAAATACAGACCGTGGATTGTATTCAAACCACTTGCCTGCAAGCAAAAGTATCCATAGCCAGCATCGCTCCAACAGTGCTCTACAACAACAGAACCGCGTTGCAATAGAACCCCCCTAAACACATGCAATCCTGCTGCTAGGGCTAACCCTAACGAACCCTAACTTACAAAAAGTGCAAAAACTGGTGTTTCCTTATGGATTTTGTCCAACAAACTTCTAGCCGGTATTAGACCTTCCCAGGAATGCCCCAGGCAAGACCCGCCAACCCACCCGCAAAAAAACACGCGACACAACACCACCAAACAGCGAAAAAGCTAAATCTCATACTTACAATGTCTCTCGGCCTTCGGTCCAAACGCGGCGCTGTGCAGCTAGGTCGTCATCATCATCAATCATCATAACTCCTGTTTTCCACCACGGATTTCCTGAAAAGCAAATGCAATCAAGATTAGACTGTCGCAGCAGTGCTTCGACAGAGACCCCGGCCGCAACCCACCCACGAACAGCAGGAAGCCCCCCAAAACGCTACATTGAGCAAGATGTCTGAAGAAATGGCAAAAAAAAGGCTGTTCCTTATGGATTTTGTCCAAAACACTTGTATCCGGTATTAGACCTTCCCAGGAATGCCCCAGGCAAGACCCGCCGGCGCCAACCCACCCGCAAAAAAACACCCGACAACACCCCCAAACAGCGAAAAAGCTAAATCTCATACTTACAATATCTCTCGGCCTTCGGTCCAAAGTAACGCGCTGTGCAGCTAGGTCATCATCAATCATCATAACTCCTGTTTTCCACCACGGATTTCCTGAAAAGCAAATGCAATCAAGATTAGACTGTCGCAGCAGTGCTTCGACAGAGACCCCGGCCGCAACCCACCCACGAACAGCAGGAAGCCCCCCAAAACGCTACATTGAGCAAGATGTCTGAAGAAATGGCAAAAAAAAGGCTGTTCCTTATGGATTTTGTCCAAAACACTTGTATCCGGTATAAGACCTTCCCAGGAATGCCCCAGGCAAGACCCGCCGGCGCCAACCCACCCGCAAAAAAACACCCGACAACACCCCCAAACAGCGAAAAAGCTAAATCTCATACTTACAATATCTCTCGGCCTTCGGTCCAAAGTAACGCGCTGTGCAGCTAGGTCATCATCAATCATCATAACTCCTGTTTTCCACCACGGATTTCCTGAAAAGCAAATGCAATCAAGATTAGACTGTCGCAGCAGTGCTTCGACAGAGACCCCGGCCGCAACCCACCCACGAACAGCAGGAAGCCCCCCAAAACGCTACATTGAGCAAGATGTCTGAAGAAATGGCAAAAAAAAGGCTGTTCCTTATGGATTTTGTCCAAAACACTTGTATCTGGTATTAGACCTTCCCAGGAATGCCCCAGGCAAGACCCGCCGGCGCCAACCCACCCGCAAAAAAACACCCGACAACACCCCCAAACAGCGAAAAAGCTAAATCTCATACTTACAATATCTCTCGGCCTTCGGTCCAAAGTAACGCGCTGTGCAGCTAGGTCATCATCAATCATCATAACTCCTGTTTTCCACCACGGATTTCCTGAAAAGCAAATGCAATCAAGATTAGACTGTCGCAGCAGTGCTTCGACAGACACCAAAAATTACACACAAACCCCCGGAACCCCGCCAAAGAGCACCTCAAAGGCAAGCAAGTCAGCAAAAACGGCAAGAAATTTCCACCTCATATTTGGTCCAAAACACTTTTGTCCATTATTAGAGCTTCACAGCAATGGGCCCAAAACCGTCAACTCACCCGCAAAGAAGTACAACACCCCCACAAGTGCTGAGTCTTTCTTCATTGTGCGTAATCCAGCACTCTGCTTGGAGGGAAATCGCAGTCTGGAGGAGGAGGATAGAGGAGCATGTTCTTCAGAACTTGTGAACCTGAGGAATGTAGACTGCGGCACCTTCAAATCAATAAGCAAACAAGTGAAGACAGTTCTGATGATGGTCTTGTTTTTGGGATTAGGTGATTAAAGTTTGAATTAAATTAACTGTGCAAAACAAAGAAAGAGAGACACAAAGCACACAGGAATAAAAGTGAATAAGGACGAAAAAGAAAGTTCTTGATTGATTGTCTCATTTTCAGGGCTCGGTGTCAGGGAATAAGAACAAGATTTCGTCATCATACTCTGCGAATTCAGGCTGGATGAGGTCAGTGGCACCGAACAGAGAAAAAATCCCCTCATCTACGTTGCTGTCCTCATCGTCTTCATGTGGCGTGCTTTCTCGCACTTTGTAATCTGGTGGTATGAGGTGCTGATTCATCTTGATCATTGTCAGCCGCTCCACATTTTTGGGCGATAGGCGGCTCCGTTTGGCAGTTACAATGCCACCAGCAGCACTGAAAACACGTTCAGAAGACACACTTGCGAGTGGGCAAGACAAATAGTTTATAGCCAGGTTGTAGAGCTGTGGCCACAATTGTTTTTTGCCATGCCAATACTGCAATGGCTCCTCATTAAGAAAGACCACTGTTGAGTCATTCAGATAGTCCTGCACCATCGACTCAAGGTCATCAACTGTTCCTCCACTTTGCTTACTTTTTGCTGTGCCTGTGACATTTTTTAGAGAACCATACCCCATCAAACTTAGCCAATCCTCCTCCCCAGCCACTGTTAGTGTTGTCATTGTGTGTGGTGCAGATGATCCAGTTGCCGGTGTCTTTAACGGCTGAGAGGTCACTTGTGCCCCAGCCACAGGTGCAGAAGTGGATTCTTGTGACTGCGGATGGCCTGCTGATGCTGATGCTGATGTACTGGCTTCTCCTTCAATAACCTGCCGTTCTTTTTCAAACCTCTTGGCTGACCAGGCTAACCAATGTTTGTACTTTTGAACATCTGCATCAGCGAAAGGAAAGAATGCGTTGTCTGCCAGCGCCTTTTTGTAGCGTGGATCCAGAATAGTAGCACAAATGTAATGCTGATCTGAGTTGATGTTTTTAAGACGTTCATCACCACGTAGGCGATGTAATAATTTCTCAGACAAAATGAAATGGTTTTTTTTTTTTTCATCTTTTTCAAACTCAGAAGAAACCGCCATCAGTTGGTGCTCCAGTATGCACAACAATGGGATAGCTTTTCCCAAATTACAGTCCTCCTGGCTGACTGCACGCGTGAAGAACTCAAAAGGACGAAGCATGTCTGTCAGGCTTTTAACTATGGCCCATTGCGCCTTACTCATCCGCAGGTCCTCCTTCTGAGATGTAGCCTCTGTCAAGAAATAGTGATCGAGTACCGTATACTGCTCATGCAGACGCTCAAGCATGTAGAAGGTTGAGTTCCAACGTGTTGCCACCTCCTGGATGAGTGCTTTCACTGGCATTCCACGTTGAAGTAGCAGTCTCCGTAGATGCTTCCGGGCCTTAAAAGAATGGCTGAAATGGTTGCACATTTTGCGGCAGGTGGCCATTACCTCGAACGCTGGACTCTCTTTATCACTCAAGAATTTTTGAACTACCAGGTTGATACAGTGCGCCAAACACGGCACTCTAACATGGTGACCCTGTGACATGGCCTTAACTACATTGGCGCCATTATCCGTGGAAACATAACCAATCTTGCGTTTTAGGGGGGATAGCATTGACAACACCTTTTTGTCAAACTCTTCCAAAAGGTTTTCTGCTGTGTGACTTTTCTCCAAGGCAAACATGGCTAGTGTTGCATGTTTCCGAGCAGCTTTGAAAACTTGGTCCGGGTCAACACCTGCGTTTAGCTTTGCTATAACACCTGAAAAAGAGACCCAGTGTGCAGTGATGCACATGTAATCATCGCCTGGGCCACTGGTCCACATGTCTGTTGTCAGATGTATTGTGTGAACAGCACTCTTCTGCAAAGCTGCCCCAATCGCCTGCAGCACATCTTCATGTAGTGCTGGAACCGCAACTCTGGCAAAATAGAACCGGCTCGGAACCTTCCATTTAGGGCAGAGCGTTGCAACTAATTCAAGAAAACCTACCGCTTCTACAAAAGAAAAAGGTAGAAGGTCCACAGCTAGCATTTTAGCCAGCTTAGTGTTATACAGACGCGTCAGTGGGTGGTTGCGTTCATATGGCACGTCTGAAGTAAGCATTGTTCTAATGTTGGCCTGGACCAAGCATTTACGGGCTGATAATGACTTCGTTGACCCAATTTTGCTCGCTGGTGAACTTTTGTGCGTTGGTGTCTCACTCGCTCCAACACTCTTAGTGTGCCTCACATTGGGTGTGCTGCTGAGAGGGGTACTGGGTGTAAGGGAAGTGTTTGACACGTCTTCTTCCTGCTCGTCAACATCAGATGAAACATCAACGTTTCCTTGATTTTGGCCTTTCTTGATCGCAGCTAGGTGCGCAAACCATTGGACAGCGTGCTTTCTGTCAAGATGACCACTCTGGCCGCCGGTACCATAGTTGCTACCTGGCTTACCACGACTAACTGCAAGCTTACAAAGGGTACAAATGGCAAACCTTGGATTTTTGGGACAAACAGTAAAGAAGTCCCAAACTGGGGACTTGAAGTGTCTGTGGGACCTGGAGGAGGCGGCGATACTGGTGGTGGTGGTGGTCATGAAGCTAATGCCAGATGAAGTGGAGGATCTGGATTGGCCAACTTTTGTACGTTTTCCACTTTCACCGCCACTAATTAAGGTCGAGGTTGACGCAGGTCTCTTCTTGCCAGAAAGAAATATGGAAGCGGGACGAGTTGGTGTACTACTTAACTCCAATGATTGTGGTGTTTCCACTGCCTCCTCATCGACAACATCATCATCATCATCATCACGCGCAGCAGCTCTTCGGGCTAGGGTCAAAATGTCTGTTTGCTGCATGCCCGCTGGGGCTGCAGTGACCTTTATGATGACTGTGTCGTCGTTGGCAGAGTCTTCATCAGCAGCAGTATCCGCCACTTCTTGTTGAGCCTCATCACACTCCATAAGTCTGAGACTTTGGACGAGCTTCCTTTTACGCTTAAGTACCTTTGTTGGATCATGGTGTGCCTCACTCTCAGACGGCTGTGGTGCTGGTTCCCAAGTTTGATCCGTATCATCAGAAGGAGGTGTGCTTGAAGAGGATGTAGACACCACCCTTGATCTCTTCCTTGCTAGGGTTGTGGAAGACAATGAAGGATCATCAGGAGGAGTGGCTTCCTCAAATGATACCTCGCCTTGATTGTCGATTTCCTGATGTGCCCCTACTTCGGGAGGAACAACTATTGTGGGCACTTGTTGTGACCCTCCATGCACCTCTGCATGCGCATCTCCTTGCGCTGCCTCTCCTTCCACATGTACTTGGGCTTGTACTTGCACATGTGATTGTTGTTGCCGCTGTGGTTGTTCAACACTCGTCAGATGAGCTACAACAACCTGTGTTGATTGAGGGACATTGCTGCTGCTTTCTTGCGATGAGCCAACATCACTGGTCGATGGTGATTGAAGAAGTATACTGGCTGCCTCTGCAGCACTCAAGGGCTTGGACTTAAGTTGGCGTGGTGGTGGTGGTGGCACTGAGCCCAATGGAGCGGGGGTGCTGCTGCCAGCTTGGTCCCCAGCAGATCCCGCTGCAGCTGCTGCAGGCATACTTTTTTTTTTACTCACAAAAAAAGGGGCGGGCGGCACACCAGTGTCCTTGGTAACTTGCTTCTTCTGCTCCTTACTGGCACCTTTCTTGCTAGAGGAGCTACGGGTTACTTTTTTTGGGGCCATCTTCTTCAGAGCAGGTCAGCAGGCAGCAGTTGCACGAGTTGCAGAGGGTTCTGTGTCCAGACGTGACGTCGCGTGACGTTATGCTGCACACACCGCTGCAGGACTTCTTCCTGGCACTGGTGGTTCTATTGAGTCTTCTTGTGCACCTAAAAGCAATGGAAGACAGAGGAACATCAGTTCAGTTATACACCCCAAAAAATCGACAAAACACAGAAAAATGAGCACAATCCAATGCCATCCATGATGTTTACATTGAAGACACCCCACAGAAAGACTAGGGACATGCAAGTATGCAACACTCACTACCCCTGGGCATAAGGGATGAAAAGTAGGCAAAATAAGTGCAGGCCTCAGACACTGCCTCTCCTCAAAATGGCCCCCTTACACCCCAAGCACATGTTGCCTGTACCAGCCAGCACTCAAGATGGCCACCACCACCACCCACATGGCCAGTCCACATCAACAGTACACCCCCAAAAAACAGAAAAACAGCCAGAAATCACCACAATCCAATGCCATCCATGATGTTTACATCAAAGAGAGTGAGACAACACCACAGGCACACTCAGTCCATGCACCACCACCACCCCATGGCAAGCAAAAGGCCACACCAGCAGCCCCCCAAAAACGACAAAAAACAATAAAATAAGCACAATCCCAGCCCATCCATGGCCTCAATTATGTTTAAATTCAAGAAGACACCCCACAGAAAGACTAGGCCCATGCAACACTCACCACCCCTGGGCAAAGGGCCACACCAGCAGGCCCAAAAAAACGACAAAAAACAATAAAATCTGCACAATCCCAGCCCATCCATGGCCTCAATGGTGTTTAAATTCAAGAAGACACCCCACAGAAAGACTAGGCCCATGCAACACTCACCACCCCTGGGCAAAGGGCCACACCAGCAGGCCCAAAAAAACGACAAAAACCAATAAAATCTGCACATTCCCAGTCCATCCATGACCTCAATGGTGTTTAAATTCAAGAAGACACCCCTCAGAAACACTAGGCCCATGCAACACTCACTACCCCTGGGCATAAGGGATGAAAAGTAGGCAAAATAAGTGCAGGCCTCAGACACTGCCTCTCCTCAAAATGGCCCCCTTACACCCCAAGCACATGTTGCCTGTACCAGCCAGCACTCAAGATGGCCACCACCACCACCCACATGGCCAGTCCACATCAACAGTACACCCCCAAAAAACAGAAAAACTGCCAGAAATCACCACAATCCAATGCCATCCATGATGTTTACATCAAAAAGAGTGAGACAACACCACAGGCACACTCAGTCCATGCACCACCACCACCCCTGGGCAAGCAAAAGGCCACACCAGCAGCCCCCCAAAAACGACAAAAAACAATAAAATAAGCACAATCCCAGCCCATCCATGGCCTCAATTATGTTTAAATTCAAGAAGACACCCCACAGAAAGACTAGGCCCATGCAACACTCACCACCCCTGGGCAAAGGGCCACACCAGCAGGCCCAAAAAAACGACAAAAAACAATAAAATCTGCACAATCCCAGCCCATCCATGGCCTCAATGGTGTTTAAATTCAAGAAGACACCCCACAGAAAGACTAGGCCCATGCAACACTCACCACCCCTGGGCAAAGGGCCACACCAGCAGGCCCAAAAAAACGACAAAAAACAATAAAATCTGCACAATCCCAGCCCATCCATGGCCTCAATGGTGTTTAAATTCAAGAAGACACCCCTCAGAAACACTAGGCCCATGCAACACTCACTACCCCTGGGCATAAGGGATGAAAAGTAGGCAAAATAAGTGCAGGCCTCAGACACTGCCTCTCCTCAAAATGGCCCCCTTACACCCCAAGCACATGTTGCCTGTACCAGCCAGCACTCAAGATGGCCACCACCACCACCCACATGGCCAGTCCACATCAACAGTACACCCCCAAAAAACAGAAAAACAGCCAGAAATCACCACAATCCAATGCCATCCATGATGTTTACATCAAAGAGAGTGAGACAACACCACAGGCACACTCAGTCCATGCACCACCACCACCCCTGGGCAAGCAAAAGGCCACACCAGCAGCCCCCCAAAAACGACAAAAAACAATAAAATAAGCACAATCCCAGCCCATCCATGGCCTCAATTATGTTTAAATTCAAGAAGACACCCCACAGAAAGACTAGGCCCATGCAACACTCACCACCCCTGGGCAAAGGGCCACACCAGCAGGCCCAAAAAAACGACAAAAAACAATAAAATCTGCACAATCCCAGCCCATCCATGGCCTCAATGGTGTTTAAATTCAAGAAGACACCCCACAGAAAGACTAGGCCCATGCAACACTCACCACCCCTGGGCAAAGGGCCACACCAGCAGGCCCAAAAAAACGACAAAAAACAATAAAATCTGCACAATCCCAGCCCATCCATGGCCTCAATGGTGTTTAAATTCAAGAAGACACCCCTCAGAAACACTAGGCCCATGCAACACTCACTACCCCTGGGCATAAGGGATGAAAAGTAGGCAAAATAAGTGCAGGCCTCAGACACTGCCTCTCCTCAAAATGGCCCCCTTACACCCCAAGCACATGTTGCCTGTACCAGCCAGCACTCAAGATGGCCACCACCACCACCCACATGGCCAGACCACATCAACAGTACACCCCCAAAAAACAGAAAAACAGCCAGAAATCACCACAATCCAATGCCATCCATGATGTTTACATCAAAGAGAGTGAGACAACACCACAGGCACACTCAGTCCATGCACCACCACCACCCCTGGGCAAGCAAAAGGCCACACCAGCAGCCCCCCAAAAACGACAAAAAACAATAAAATAAGCACAATCCCAGCCCATCCATGGCCTCAATTATGTTTAAATTCAAGAAGACACCCCACAGAAAGACTAGGCCCATGCAACACTCACCACCCCTGGGCAAAGGGCCACACCAGCAGGCCCAAAAAAACGACAAAAAACAATAAAATCTGCACAATCCCAGCCCATCCATGGCCTCAATGGTGTTTAAATTCAACAAAACAGTTGTATCATGCACCCATAACCAACCCTGGTCCTACTGGATACTGTGGCTACCCACAATATAATTTATTTAATTTTCTGAAAAAGTTCCAAAATTGTACTTGCAGCAACTGTAATGCCCCAAACAAACTTACTTGTGAAAGTTGATTTCTAATCCAAAAGTGATCCAAAGACAGTCAAAAAGGCCTCAAATCCAAATATCCAGCAGCACCCACAAAAAGTAATCCTTCCAGCTCCAGATCCAAATGAAAGTGACCAGGAGATGGACAAAGCACTGGGAGGAGCCTGCTGGACAGGAACAGGAAGTTGGAGACTGTGGGGCACTTCCTTCCTCCCCCCCCCCCCAAAATGGACTCCTTGCAAAAAAAAAGGCCATGCAAATGTCAACCTGAGGAGTGATTCTGATAAAAATCATAATTTTCTGAAGGTTTATCCTGTTTGCTGGTGATTTTCTTGTGCGAAATTGCAAAATCTCTATTTCGCAAGTGCGAGATTGTTCCTTTCCGCCGCAACTACATGTTCGCAATTGCGAACTCTCGCGAGGTGTGCTGTGCAAGGTGGCAAGCCGCGAGTACGTATTCGCGGGCGACAAACTCCCGCGGGAACACGCAGCAAGATCTAAAATGGCGCGTCACTCGCAAAGAAAAACAACTCGGCAAACGCTAAAATGACGGAAAGTGAACGCCGTGCACCACGCCGCGCGCCGCAACCAAGCAAAAAATCCGCCGCGAGCAGATTCACGGATTTTCGACAAATTCGCGAGCGTTCGCGGATTGCGGATTTGCCGAAAATCCGAAAAATCCGCGAGCGGAGCGGATTTTACGCCCATGCTTATTCACATCCATCCAAATCCCGACTTCTCGCATACATGCTCGAAATGAATAACTCGGGTCCAGGCCACATCTGGAGAGAGATACGACGATCTGGGTATCATCTGCATAGGAAACAGAGGAAAACCCAAATGACTTCACCAAAGCTGCCCGTGTTGTAACATAGATGTTAAAACGAGTTGGACCCAGCGCTGAACCCGGAGGGACCCTGCAGGTCAGAGAAAAGGACTTTGACGTGAAGTCACCCATGACCATTGTCTGAGTTTGTTCAGACAGAAAGGATTTAAAAAGAGCCAGGGCGCCCCAGCTACACTCAAATCCATCAACCGGTGTGACAGTAGATCATGGTTGACGGTGTCACAAGCTGCTGTCAGATCAAGGATGATGAGGACACACTACCCTTCTCCCCCTATTAACTGTAGTCCTGATCATTTCAGTGGCAACAATCAGAGCAGATTACATGGAGTGCCCCCTACGGAACCCAAACTGGGAGTCATCCAGCAATCGGTTACTGTTCAGGAAAGCTGACAGTTGGAAATTCATTTCTGTCTCTATTATTTTTGCCGGGAGAAGTAGTCTGGAGATTGGCCTGAAGCTGTTAGGGTCAAGAGAGCTCAGGTTGGCTTTGTTCAACAAAGGAAAAATAGAAGCAGTTTTCAACGCTTTGGGGAAGACAACTGTCTTAAATATTGAATAAACATAGGTGTCAGTTGGGCAGCGAGAAGGTCTGGAATAAGATGAAAAAGTTTAGAAGGACAGGGATCATGAGGGGAACCAGATTTAGTTGAGAGAATCAGTTCTCTAACCTGGTATGCTGAAAGAAAAGTAAATTCAGAGAACGACTGCTTCTTGAAGTCAATTGGACAGTTCTTGTACCCAAAAGGTAGAATTGCAGTGATTGAGGTGAACTTGTTGAAAATGACTTCCACTTTGTTCAGAAAGAAGGATGCCAGGGAGTCGCAAAAATCCTGATTAAAATGTTCTGGAATCGTGGTCCCAGGTGAAGAGAATTTGGAAACAACTTGGAAGAGGGCCATGGACGAGCAGCTGGCAGCTTCTATCGAGTAAATAAAGTACTCTGATTTTTCCTTTAGGATACCTTTTTTATTATTCACCAGCAGCAGTCTCTGTTTTTCTTTCTCGTTGTTATCGAAATTTTCCCTCTATATCTGCTCTTGCTTCCCACAAGCTTTCTTAGCAGCCTGAAGTGAAACCCCAAGTCACGGAGAGGTGGTTTGCTTCTTCTAGATAGAAACTGTTTGACAGGCACCAGTCCATTCATAGCTCCCGATACCCATGAGGCGTAATTGGAAACCATTTTATCTGGGGAGTCAGATTTTAAGGGTGGCGGAATAGCGAGACAAGATCCTGGGCATTAACATTATGCCAATCCCAGGAATAGACCAGCTTCCTAGGGACCCTCTTAGGGGTAGTCTTACAATGAACAGAAATTTCCCAGCTAACTGCACTCTGGTCCGACCATGTAACTGGGAGGGTAACAAAGTTGGTAAAGAAATTATGGCTTGAAAAAATCCCATCTAGAGTGTGGCCGGTACAATGGGTAGGTCCAGCCACACGTTGCTCTACGCCAAAACCAGACATTAGTTTGAGAAGAGCAGCTGTATCCTTGTCAGCACTGTTCTCTAAATGAAAATTGAATTCCCCTAATATAGTAAAATCAGTTGTAGAGAGAGAAGATTCTAGGGACTGCCCAATGGCCCAAAAAAGTGAGTTTTTAGGCCTGGAGGTCTATACAGTAAGAAACAATTAAGCGACTTCAAATCAAATCAAATATAACTTTATTCGATTGGTGAAAAGCAATCATAAAAGTATACATAGAAAAAACAATTCATTAAAATCTTTAAAAGGAAATACATTTACAATTCCTCCTCTGTGGCGTACAAAAAATTCATCAATTGCGGGGGATTCAAAATCCATAGTATCATAAATTTTAAAGTGCATTTATGCGATCACACTTTTCCTACTGCGCATCACATTTTTCAAATATAGTGTAGTTGTTGCAACACATAGATGATTATCAAGACATTGAATACTAAGCATGGCCACACGGCATTGACGGTGGCCCATCTCTCTCAGGAATGGTAGTAAAACATTATGTCTAATCACATCATAAAATTTACAGAAGTGTAAAACATGTATAGTACTCTTAGGTGAAGTGTCATCACAGGGACAGGGAGGTAAATCATGCGTCCAATTATTTACTGTAGGGAAACTAACCAATCTATGGAAAGTTCCAAATCTAAAGCGAGACAGTAAGAATCTTTCATAATTATCTAGCACATAGATTAAATAGGGCTGAATATTAAAAGTCGTTAATATAATTTGATGTTGCAGAACAGAGGGTTTTAAAACCTCATTTGTGACTCTTAAAGAATCCAAGAAAGCTAAACCCTCCCTCTTTAAGTCTTTACGCGAAATAGCTGAGATATTAGTAGCGTTTAAAAAAGAATCCGATTTTCCAATATCTTTTTAAAAATTAGAAATGTAACTCAGCCACGGTATCCTCATGGCTCCCTCTAATTTTAGAATATCTGTCAAAATATCTCCGTTAAGCTTTGTTGCTTCTTGTGTCCACAGCCTGTGCCATAATAGTACAGGCTCCAGCTTAATTAGATCAGATATAAAAGCAAGATCCAATTCTGCATGACAGTTATAATTGGGGGTGCTCTTGGGAACCGCAAGGATAGACTTTAAGAAGGAGTTTTCCACCACCTGGATTGGCGTGGGGTCAACAAAACCCCATACCCCACTGCCATAGGTAGCACCAGACACACATTTAGCTTTATAGATCTAAATTAGCTCCACAGGTGGTCTAGTGCCTAATTTCTTTGAGAAGGTCTTGAGAGCGGCTGTCGATTGAATCAACGCAAGTTTTTTAGCTGACACGGTCTGCGACCAGGACTCACTCTGAGTAAAAAGTATCCCAAGATAGGAAAACTGCTTGGTAGATTCAAGCTTCTGTCCTGCTATAAATATGGCCCTCTTAGATTTACAATGCCTGCCGCAGTGCATAGTAAAAGTTTAGGTTGTATTAACTTTTAAACCCAGCTCATTCATGAAGTGGAAAAACCTATCTACCACACGCTGTAATCCCACTTGAGTACGTGCCATAAGGACAGCGTCATCAGCGTACAAAAGCGCCGGGATTGGGCGGCAGGCTACTTATGGGGGATCAAAACTATTGTTGCACAGATTTTTTCCAATCCGTTTATATACAAGTTAAAAAGAAAAGGGGCCAGGACGCAGCCCTGTCTGACCCCACTACTAATTGGAATTTTATCGGTGCGTTCCCCCTTTAGGCCAAAGCGAACGCAGGCTGAAGCGTCGCTATAAATACGTTTAAGATAATAAATAATATTCTCTTCAACCCCAAGTTGTCCCAGTAATATCCACAGTTTAGAATGGATCACGCAGTGAAATGCGGCTAAGAGGTCAACGAAGGCCAAGAACAGGTTACCCTTCTTGGCCCTTGTGTACTTCCCAACCAGCATTAATAAGTTTAGACCTTGTTCCACTGTCCCTAAACCAGAGCGGAAGCCATACTGGAGATCAGATAAAATAGAGTTTTCTTCTGCCCACACCAGAAGCCGGTCCAGGATTATTCGATCCGCTATTTTGGTAAAGGAATTTAAGAGGGAAATGGGCCTGTAAGAACCCGGATGTTGTCTATCCCCCTTTTTATAAATAGGGACTGTTACAGATTCCACCCAGGTGGGCAGAAAGTCTGAAACACAGCTAGCATTAAGCACCTGGACCAGGAGAGGGCCTCACAAAGAAGGGGTAGTCTTAAAGATATCTATGGGGACACCATCCGGGCCGGGGGCCTTACCACCCTGGCTTACACATAGGGCTTTTTCAACTTCCTCCAAGGTAAAACACAAGTTTCTTGAGGTGGGGTATTCAGAGGGAGATATCATAGAACCCACTTGTCCCTCGCCCTCATACACTCTAGAAAAGTGCTTAATCCAATCAGATTCAGGAATTGCTATTTCCAGCTTCGGACCAACCTCTTCCCTAAGAAAGGGAGTTCTAATGAATTTCCAGAAGCCCGCACTGTCATCCCTAGTAGAAGCAAGATGCAGGGCTTCCCAGGCTTCAGCTCTCAGCATATTCTTCCTATCTTTTATTGCTATTTTATATTCCTTCCTAAGTCTGCCAACCTCCCCTACACACCTAGGTTTCTTATGCAATTCCTTCTTTAGGAGAGCATAAGCCCTAGTACACTTGGAATCAAACCAGCCTCCCTCCCGCTTATGGTTTTTAAATTGTCTCACAAGGGAGGTCCTGATTTCATTCGAAATGGTCGAGAAGGAAGCAAGGAGCATTTCAGGGGGAGAATCCACCCTTAAACAAGTCATTATTTCTTGTAAGCATTTTCCAACCACTAATTTGGTTATTTCTGCCTGATTCACCATGGCCCATTTTTACGTGTATCCATTAACGCTACCAATAGCTAGATTTGCGTTCACACTGTCCCTTTCTTTATGATTTATCAGAGTGGACGTTGTTGGCAGCAGGATGGCCACACAGAGCAGATAGTGGTCGCTTAATGCAATATCAGAAACGTTAAAGGAATAGATTCTGCCACCGTATTTATTAGACACAATAGCATAATCAATAGTTGTAGCACAACCCCTTCCATTAAATGTTGAGGATAGGGAAGATGATAAAGTACAAACTTCATTAGCAAATCCTAGATCAAATTTAGCTAATAAACTATTATATTGTTCCCCTTGAATGGAGTGATTAAAATGTAAATGGCCCAAGCCATCTTCCTGTGTCATTCCACACCTATTATGCTTCATCATACTACACAGAGTACAATTAAAATCCCCAAACAAAAGTATCATCAATTTATGTCTGTAGATTTTTTCCTCTAAAAACAGTGCTTTGGTCAGTTTACTTAAAACAATAGGTACATCACCGGGAGGATTATTGTTATATAGGTTAACAAGAGCAATCGGAGTATCAAAAGCCAAGACAAGTATTAAAAGTTTGAAATAAATATCTGTAATAGGCTCAATTACTCTTACAAGGTCCAATTTATTAGACAAATAAATACTCAGACCACCCTTTGCTCTTCCATGTAAGACGTCAACAGCTGGGGTGTGAAAGGACCTAAAGCCATTTAAATGGACCGGATCAAGACTCCAGGTTTCTTGAAGACAGAGCATATCTTGTGTCTCAATGAAATCCGACCAGATTGGGTTAGCAATTTTAGATCTAATACCGGCAATATTCCACGAGGAAATTGTACATGCCGGTGGGACTAATAAGGGGATGGCTGAGGCAGCAGGGGCAGAACCAGTTGGTAAGGAGGAGATCCTATGGTCACCTCCCACCTCTGGTCCCCCATCTGTAGTCCCAGAGCCCCCTATATGTCTCGGAATCCCTGAGATAGTGTGGACTATATTAAGAACTTTCCCCCCATCTGCCACTATAGTTTCCCCATTACCAGAATAGGGGATAAGGTCAACTTCTACATCTAAAGGATTTAGTGTAGTAGTATCTACCTGTAGTCAGTCATTGTTTTCGGATCACTGAAATAATATCGACTACCAAAATATCGACTACCCAAAATATCGAGGAAAAAATATCTACAACCAAAATATCGAGTTTGTATGTACAAACAGGTAAGTACAAAAATATCGAGTACAAAATATCGTTTACAAAAATATAGTTGTAAAAAATATCGACTTTAATAAAAACAATGTTTAATTACATTAATATAAAAAATTAATTACTAAAATATAATTAACAATACTTAAAATAACTTTTAATAATTAAATAATTAATGAAAGTAAAAAAATAATATTTTTTAATCATATTTCTTAAAACATATATATATATATAGTAACAAAATTTAATTAAATAATAGCCAATATTATTAACGTACAAATACAAAAGAGTAAAAATTACTATTCCCACTGCAAAGAGTGCAACAGTGGATATATGACGTTACAACGCAACTTTTACAACGCACTACCATTACAACGTAAGTATTGGTAAGTATATAATAATTTTTTTTAATTTAAATTATTTAGAATTATTTAAATATAATTTAATTTAATTTCATTTCATGAAATTAAATTAATGTAAATTTAATTTTACTTTATTTTTACACTGTACCCCTGTACCCCAAAACTGACCCTGAACCCTAAAAAACCCTTTACCCAAAAACCCAAAACTGACCCTGAACCCTAAAAATACCCCTTTACCCAAAAACTAAAAACTGACCCTGAACCCTAAAAATACCCCTTTACCCAAAAACTAAAAACTGACCCTGAACCCTAAAAATACCCCTTTACCCAAAAACCCAAAACTGACCCTGAACCCTAAAAATACCCCTTTACCCAAAAACTAAAAACTCACCCTGAACCCTAAAAATACCCCTTTACCCAAAAACTAAAAACTGAACCTGAACCCTAAAAATACCCCTTTACCCAAAAACTAAAAACTGACCCTGAACCCTAAAAATACCCCTTTACCCAAAAACTAAAAACTGACCCTGAACCCTAAAAATACCCCTTTACCCAAAAACTAAAAACTGACCCTGAACCCTAAAAATACCCCTTTAATTTAACATAATTAGCAATTAATCAATTAAATTAAATTAATTACCAATTACATTTTAATTAATTAACAAATATTATTTAATTACCAATTAATTAAATATTACTACCAATTAATACATTTACATATTTAATAAATAATAATTAAATTACTTCCCACCCTATTCCCCTATAAACCCACAACGCGCTACAGGAAATACATTATTTTAATTTACATAATTAGCAATTAATAAATTAAATTAAATTAACAATTAAATTTTAAATAATTAACATATATTATTTAATTACCAATTAATTAATTATTACTACCAATTAATAAATTTACATATTTAATTAATTATAATTAAATTACTTCCCACCCTATTCCCCTATAAACCCACAACCCGCTACAGAATAAAATTACACAATAATTTTAAAAAAATCATTAATTAAAAATAATTATAACATAAAATGACACTTTTCACACATATTATAACATAAAAACACTATAAATAATTACATATATAAAAAACAATATTTTTTACTTTCTATATTATTTACAGTCGATATTACTTCACTTACCTTAAAAACGATATTTTGGCTGTCGATATTCTGTCCTGTCGATATTTTCTCCAAACGATATTTAAAACTCGATATTCTGTCCAAACGATATTTTGGAGTCGATATTATGTCTGTGCACCATTGTTTTCTAAGCCACTAAGAGTGTCAAATGGATTAAATGTTGGGACACCGTATCTTCTACCCAAAGGTCCGCCAAAGTTTAAAGGTGGACAAGGGGGAGCTAAACACCTAATTGGTCGAGATGGACAGTAAAAGAAACCGAGGGGAAGAATGTTAACAAAGTCTGGGTCAAGTGCCCCAGTACAACCTCTCTCGATTAAGTTACGTACCAATTGTGGTGACCGGAATGACAGAATTACACAGTCACCCCTCAGTGTTTTATCTAAAGTGCCCAACCAACTCACTCTTCTGGCCATCTTAAATTCCGAAAACAAATAGTTTTTAAGCCCAAACTTGGTAGATAAAAAGTGAAGAGATGTATTCCTTAGAGTCGACCAATGTTCAAAGGTGTTAAGGGGTAATGGAGGAACATTGGCTAACACCACAGTATATGGTGTCGCTTCTGGGGGCAAATGTAAAATAGGTAAACTCAAAATTGGATTTGACTCAGTTTTATCCTCAGCTCTTCTAGTTTGAGTAGATGGTGCATTGGAAACTGCTGGGGTTGAGACAAGCAACACAGGAGTATTAGTTCCAGTATCCCCCCTTGATTTTTTAAGCTCCAATCGACCATTGACCTTGGAATTTTTTGTTTGATTTTGTGTTTGGTTTACTGAGACCGGTAAAATATTATTGGGATTTCCACTCGAACAAATAGAGGTAGGTTGAGGTAAGATGGAAATTGATTTATCCTGGGATGGCTGCTGATTCACATCAAGCTTTCCCTCAATGTTGGTCATCCTTGTTTCAATAGTCCTAACCTTTAAAGAAATGGGTTCTAAAAGCGTTATTAAAAGGGTCTCCATTCTTTCTCAGAAAGCTTCCTCTACTATTGGGACCCTTGCACTAGTTGAAGGAAATACAATTTCTGGCTGGTTATTCACCTTATTTCCTCTTTTCCCAGTAGGCTTTTCAACAACCTTTCTTTGTTTTTGCTAGTATTCCCTTTACCATTTTTTAGAGCTTGACCTTCCTTAATGGTGGATTTTGATTTACATCTTGCATTCTGCCCTCTGGTCCTGACACACGGGCTGTCGCTATTATCAGTTAAAATAGAGACATTCAAAGGAAGAGGATCGAGAATTACATCACTTATGAATATTGTGGGGGTGACAGATAACCTTGTTAAAGAGGGCAAGGGTTCAGAAGTTACAGGGGCTATCCCAAGAGCTATCTCATTAGTTGGTAAAGTGGGATGTACCCCAGGTAGAGCAACAAATGATGGGGCTAACATCGTATCCTGGGAGTTAGTTGTAAACATTGAAATGTTTGTAACAGGTAGGGGAGGAAGGGCACCAGCAGGAAGTGAAAAGCGCCTTTCTGGGCTTTCAATGGCATAGGCACTGCCCCAATAGTCTTCTGCAGCATTCGGTCGATAGCTGTCAGACTAGGAAGAGGTGGATTTGAAACTACCCTTTGTTTTGCTATTGGGGCAGGTTGAACAGGCAAATTCTTACCCATTATTTAGCACTGAGTGTGTAAAATGTAGTAATTAAATATATATCCAAGACAATATATCGATATCACCATACGCCAGGGAGATTAACACATTTAAGAAACATATAAAAGGAGCACTTAAAAGAAGCTCTTTAGAAAGCACAAGTTAAACCAATAGAATGATTGCTTTTTAGGCGAAAATACACTATTTACTAATTAGTGCAGTACAACTTAAAAGATGTTAAGAACCTGTAAACAATGTCCAAGAGGGGTGGCCCAGCCCGGCCTCTTCCAGCCCCGGACGGCCACAGACGGTCCCGCCCTTGTCCCGTGCTTCTCCCGGCGCGCTCCCACGGGATAAGGTTCCGAGGTGCCCTTTATGCGCCTCCTGGTGCCTCGCGAAGACAAATTCGGCGTCCTTGCCGCTAGCGGGGCTGCTGGAAGATGAAGTCCAGTCAAATGAAGGGGGCTCGGCGGAGCCAAGCCCGGCCAAGAGGGAGAGCGGAGCAAAGCCCGGCCCACAGGCGCAGCCAAACGAAGAAGGGGCTCGGCGGAGCCAAGCCTGGCCAAAAGGAAATGAGCGGAGCAAAGCCCGGCCCGCAGGAAACAAGTCTGCCCAGCAAGTAAGGTTCTCAATGGGGACTCGGCCCCAGGGTGCCCTTTATGCACCTCCTGGCACCTCGCGATGACGAATGCGGCGTCCTTGCTGCTAGCGGGGCTGCTGGGAGATGATGTCCAGTCAAATGAAGGGGGCTCGGTGGAGCCAAGCCCGGCCAAGAGGGAGAGCGGAGCAAAACCCGACCCACAGGCGCAGCCAAATGAAGAAGGGGCTCGGCGGAGCCAAGCCCGGCCAAAAGGAAATGAGCGGAGCAAAGCCCGGCCAACAGGAAACAAGTCTGCCCAGCAAGTAAGGTTCTCAATGGGGACTCGGCCCCAGGGTGCCCTTTATGCACCTCGTGGCGCCTCGCGATGACGAATGCGGTGTCCTTGCCGCTAGCGGGGCTGCTGGGAGATGAAGTCCAGTCAAATGAAGGGGGCTGGGCGGAGCCAAGCCCGGCCAAGAGGGAGAGCGCAGCAAAGCCCGGCCCACAGGCGCAGCCAAACGAAGAAGGGACTCGGCGGAGCCAAGCCCGGCCAAACGGAAATGAGCGGAGCAAAGCCCGGCCAACAGGAAACAAGTCTGCCCAGCAAGTAAGGTTCTTACACACACTATCTAAAGGCAAAGAATGTAGAAATGCCCTGAGCGACTTAGATTTGGATAGTTCAAATTTGAAAATCGAACCTTCAAACTGTTTTGGGAATCTGTGAAAAGATGGCAGCATAGATACCCTATAAATAATAGCAGGTCCACCCCTTTCGTGTTCTCCCTGTCAAGCCTGTGAATCCTAAAGCATTGTGGGACCAAAACAGTCATTTCAGGACGCCCAAACTGATCGGGCAAAGTTTCAGTCATAAAGATGATGTCAAACTGATGGGAATTTAATAGTTCAGCCACTTCCAGGTGGTGCTTAACCAGAGATCTTGGTTTGATTAAGACACATTTAATCTGTGGGCAGACTGGTGCAATGGTCACCTAACTTCTGTCTAAAGGAGCAGAGCTGAGAGGTCGTACATACTCAGACATGTTATTAAAGAAGTGGTGCTTACAAGCCAGGCATATATTTAATGGCAGATCTAGTCCCTGCTGTAAAATTTTAGGGCAGGCCATCTTTTTACTACCTGAAGGGTAAAGTGCAAGCAAGTCAGTACTAGAATAGGTCTTCCATACAGTGACCTCGCTATTCAAATGGCCAGGAAGACTGGCCTAGGCCAGGTCCTGGCGCGGACGGGCTCAGACATGCTTACCTTCGGCACGCCTTTGGGGCTCCAGTGGCGCACCCGCTGCACATGTCCGCTGCGGGTCCAAGCCCTCATCTGTTTAAATAGAGGAAATGACACCACTAGAGAGTCAACCACGCTCCACTGTTAACCGTTAACTATCCTCTAAAATGTGACGCATTCCTGCTCTCTGCCTGCACATGCGCACTGAGTGCATCCTAGCACCAACACAAGCACCCTTACTCCATGGTGCAAGGGTGCCTGCATTATAGCCGGGATTGTTTTTCTGCAGAAAGGTACACCTTCCTGCACAAAATTAATCCTCTGAGGATTTTTCTTCTTTCTAAGTGTGTTGCAAATTGCAACACATTGAATGAGGAAATAAAAAGGAGGAATAAACATATTTCTCCTTGTTACTCATCACCTGGGAAGGGGTAGCTTTTTGATGCATTCACAGATTTACTAGTGTTAGTAAATCTAGGAATGTACCAAAAACCATGGGTGGATGCATTGGAACACCCATGCTCCACCCACGGAACGCCTTCCCGGCCCATGGTAACGTAAGGAAGCAACTTGCGCTGTCTTGTGTTACTACAGATTTACTATGTCATGCAGAGACGCACAAGGCATAGTAAATCTGACTTAAAGGCTTACATGGCCTTGCTTGACGCAACAGCGATGCAAGCCCTTAATAAATTTGGGCCCCAGTGTCTGTGCAACAATGTGCATGTTGAGGTGACAGTGGCCCTCCAAGTACAAAAGTCCAGGGAAGAACATCCCGTTACACTAAACTATTATTAAAACAATTAATAGCAAAGCCAACGTTTGGCTTTTAGTTAGGTAAAATATTTAGTAATAGTTTGGTGATTTTTTGTGAGTTGCTGCCAGCTTTCATAGAAAGAAAATTGCATATTTGAAACAATAACTTGGGTTACCATCAATTGGAAGCTGAGAGTAGGACCCCTATGCTAAGCCGAAACCATTAGCAGAGTATCCTATACCCTGAAAAAAGAATGTTAGGAAAAGGAGTCGAAGGAAGTGGTTTGTGTGTTTGTGAACTTAAAATGCATAAACAGCATGATACTGCATTGTAGATATTTTTAACAAAGTGGCAGACTTTTATTGTACCCTTATGAATGCCTATTTGTGCACTGATCTTTATTATGTGACAAAACATCAGCTAATCCAACAGTATGTTCTAAGGGCAGCAAGTGTGAAAAGAATATTTGCAAGGGGGATTAGTGAGTAGCCCCGCATATTTATGAAAGGCTAAAGCATCAAAACATCAAACACTTCCAAAACAAAAATCAATAAATCAACAATTGAACCATAATTGTGTCCAACACACCGACTTTAAATTAGAAGCTGCACATTATGTCACATTTGCAATCTAAGAAAAGGGCCACTTGATGCCCATCACCTAAGCTTAAAGAGAACACAAATAAGAGAAGGTAATCCATCCTCAAAATACTATGGCCTTGACTAACAGCTCATCCAAGGAAAGGTAAACCATTAAAAACTCAAGCAAGGTAATAGCTGCAGGGACTGACCCAAAGCCCACTTATTTTCTGTACTTCTTGGTGTACACCTTTTTGACAAACTGATGACATGAAGTCTACCAAACAATAAGCTAAAACCATACCTAAAAGGCATTAAATGATCTGTAGCACAAATAACCATGAGACGTACCTACACCACAACAGGAGACAGTGAGGCAGAGCTCATGCAGGATGTGATCAGTGGAAGAGCCACAGAACTGGTCGGAGTGTTCATGTGATTTTTGCCTAGTTTAATTAAATATATTTGGGGGCGTGGCTTAGCGCCCGGCGAGGACGGCGGCTCTTATGTGAGCGCTCCGGGTCCGCAGGGGTTTTCGCCTTGCCTTCCGACTTCTTTTCACCTGCTAAGCGGCTCAGCCTGCATCGGAGCCTTCAGACACCAGCGGGATTCTGAAGACGGCTTTCCCGACCGCCGCAATGCTTCCTTTCGCTACTTTGTAGCGGACGCGGCTGACTGGAAGTCGCGTCCGCCATCTTGTCTCCGGATATCGCGCACTGCGGCGCCTGTGTCCCTGGCCTGACGAAAGCACCATGGAGCTCCTCAGTTACAGCGCCCCACCTGGTGAGATGATTTTCATATCCCAGCACTAGGATACCGAATTTTTTTTTTCTCTTTTCATCATTTCTTTGTGGCCTCAGCTCCTACCAAGCTTCCCTCACATCTCTTCAACCCAGGCGGCCATCTTAGAGAACTGGTGCTTCTTTCCTTCATTTGACCTGCAAGCACATATCTGCGCAGCCTCCTCTATGTCAAGAGCGTTTTTCTTTTCATGGATGGGTGCTACTCTGAGCTTTTAGGCTCATTTTCTCTGCACCTTTTTCCACCGTGCTCTTTGTCCTATATGAGGCTCCTCTCCTGAAGGACTTTTTCAAATCTACAATGTGCCGCACTTCATTACTTACAGGCTGAGGTGATTTTCTTCCTCCTTCATTGCTGTGCTACTTTTTACCAGTGACTTGCTTCTGGTCCCATTTTGTTGCTTCATTCCTGGTCATTCCTGGTTTACGCATGAACAGCTTTTTTCCCTTCTGAACCTACCTTCCATCTTTTGGTCAGCAGCTCCAACGTGCTTTTCCGCCCGTATATTGGCGCACAGTGACTGTTCTTGCCCTTACTTTCTCCTTCCCAATACCTCCTTTTTATGGAAGGAAAGGCAAGTACTCGCACTCCCAAAACTACGCGACACGTCTTCATCAAAAACTCCAAAGTTTTCTCAGCCCTGGCGCGCCTCGAAACTTCTCAGGTGCTCGACGAGATGTCGCAGTCTAGCATGGAGCGACCCGCTCAATCTTCAGGGAAAGCTGCGGTGAAGCGCCTCAAAAACACGCCTCCGTCACCACCTGGATCAGCCTCTTCTGTCTCCATGGAACTCCTGTTGGAGGAAATCCGTGCCCTTAAACCCTTTATGGAAGACACTAACTCAAAATTGCAGGTTCTTACCGATAGTTGGTCTCAGATGGATGCCAGGATGACCACGGTGGAACATTCTCTGACTTCTCTCCAGGAATCTTCTTCCAAAGTCTCTCATATGCAGTCTCAAATTTCTTCTCTTCAGAAGCAAGTTGAAGAGTTGGAGAACCGAAACAGACGCAACAATCTCCGTCTCTACGGCCTAGCAGAAAATTGCGAAGGGACCGATCCCATCGCTTTCTTCAAGTCATTTTTGCCCAAACTTCTTCACCTGCCTGAGGGTACCATGCTCAACATCCAGCGAGCACATCGCCTAGGCCGTCTCCCCTCCAACCCTTCTCCTTCTTCCCGGCCGAGGGGCGTCATCATGTACTTCCTCGAATACACTGATCTTCTTAAAGTCATCTCAGCGGCCCGTGCTCTACCTCGACTCCAATGGTCAGGATCCAACCTCTTCTTTGCACAGGATTATGCCAAAGCCACAGCCGGTCGTCGCAAAGCCTTTTTAGATATGCGTCCAGAGCTGCGTGCGATTGGTGCCAGATACGGCCTTTTTCATCCTTGCCTGTTCAGAGTCACCCACAACAACAAGACCACGACCTATGAGGATCCTGTTCGTCTTAGAAGTTTTTTGAATGCTGCACAGTCGTTTGACATGGATCTCTCTGGCACCTCATCTGCTTTTCCTCCGTGAACCCTGTTAATATGACTTCATTGTCTTACTCACTCCGCATGTTTTATGGTTGATGTTTGCTGTTTCGTAGTTTGCCTTTTCTAGGCACTTTGCTGTCTTCCATCTCCGTGTTTCCCTCTAACTCTTTTTTTCCCTCTCATGCATCCTTATTAGATGGTACGGTACCCTTCCCTACTGTTTTGCTATGATGTCTTATTTTGCACCGCTGTTTTATCTCATTTCTCTCTTCTTCCCGTTCTTCCTTTACTCCTTTTTACCTTCTAACGCTGTGCTGTTTTCTTCTTTCTCCAGTAGTTTCCCTCATTTACGTTTTTCCTTCCTCTTTCTCGCAGGTTTATCATATATATGACGTCTTCCCCTCGACTTGTTGGTTCGCTTGCATTGGACGCTTGCTTCCTCTGCCTGGCGCTCCCCTCCCACTCCTTCTTCTCGTCTCCTTTCCCCGGTGATCATTCCTTCCCGTCTCTACCCTCCGTAAGTATGTTTTCCCCTTTCTCCCGAATGTTCACTTTCCTTATTTTGACTTTTTCTCCTTCCAGTTCAATAATTTCCTTTCTTCCACAGGTGTCTCTCTCTCTTCTTTCTCGACAACTCTTCTTTTATTATCTCCTCATTGTCATTCTCGCTACTTTATGGTCTACCTTCCCATGTTTCTCTTTTCAACTGCTTTTTTCTCTCCTTCTTCTGCTCTCTTGTATTCTCCATCACCCTTTTTTCTATCCTCCCACTGTTTTGCCTTTCAATGACTCTCTCCTTTTTTCTGGTTTTTTTCTTTTTCGGGGTTCTTATTGCATCTTCTTTCCTTCTCATGACTTTTCTTTCCTTCCTTATTTGCTATGTCTCTGAAAGTTATTACATGGAATGTAAGGGGCGTTAATTCCCCCATGAAACGGCAGAGAATTTTATCTCACCTTGCTCGTCTGAATGTGGATATCGCTTTTTTGCAAGAAACGCACTTATCTGCTGAAGAATCTGTTAAATTGAAAAGAAGTTGGGTGGGCGATGTTTATTATTCTCCTGGGGATGGCAAACGTAATGGTGTTGCTATTTTATGTCACAAGGCTCTTTCTCACTCCTTGCTTGCTCAGGAGTCAGATGCTGAAGGCAGATGGATTTATACTAAACTCTCTGTCAAGAATGTTCCAATTTCTCTCCTTAATGTTTATGCCCCTACCACAGGTGATCCCACTTTTTGGCAATCGTTCTCCCAGTACATCACCAGATTCATTGATGATAACTTCATTTTAGCGGGAGATTGTAATCAGCCCATAGACCCATTTCTAGATAGGAACTCCAAAACGCATTTCATCCCTAACAAATCTCATAAATCCTTTTCTCAAGCTATTTCCCAACACAAACTCACGGATGCTTGGCGCCTTTGCAATCCTGACCTTCAGGAATTTACTTTCTATTCTCCGTGCCACCATTCACAATCCCGAATTGATTATGTTTTTGTTACCCACAACATTGCCCAAACTCTCACTCTTGCGGAAATTGGTCCGATTTTACTCTCTGACCATGCCCCCACATTAGTTCACTTGGACATTTTACCTAAATCAACAGGTCCCAAACGCTGGCGTTTCAACAACTCCCTCCTCTTGGACCCTAAGTTCACTTCCTCCTTCACCTCCTTTTCCAATGAGTTTTTCTCCATTAATGACACCTCCCCTGTCCCCAAACATACCATTTGGGATGCCTATAAAGCGGCAGCAAGAGATTTTATTATCCGCTTTGTTTCTAAGAAGCGTAGGGCTGCTCGCGATTTTACCAAGGCTATCCTTTTGGATATTAAGAAATTGGAACATTCTTATTTTACTTCCCGTTCACAGCAAACTTTAACCGCCCTGGTTAATGCTAAGATGAAATTTAACAAACAATCTACGGAAGATGCATCTTTGTACTTACTAAAATCTAGTGCCAAGTTCTATGGCGGCAAAAATAAGGCAGGCAAGATCTTAGCTAACTATCTCAAGGTGAAACACAATAAATTGAATATTGAATCTATCTACGATGCCAATTTGAATCTTAAACACACGGATGCCGACATCCTTACTGAATTCTCTACCTTCTACCAGACACTGTATTCTTCTGAAACTCATCCCTCCTCCCACTCTCTAGACATGTTTTTTTCCTCCATTCAAAAACCCTCTCACTTTCCACTTGACCTTTCTCACTTAGAACTTGATGTCTCCCAACACGAACTTCTTAAAGCACTTCAAACCCTCCAGAAAGACAAGGCCCCTGGGCCGGACGGCTTCACAGTAGAATTTTTTCTTCATTTTTCCAGCCTCCTTATCCCTAGACTCCATTCCCTTATTGGCACGTTCCTCTCCCTGGGTTCCTCCTCAGGTTCTTTCTCAGATGCCCACATCTGCCTCATACCCAAGGAGGGGAAGGATCCTCAACACTGCAAGAATTATAGGCCAATCTCTCTGGTCAATATTGATTATAAAATTTTTGCAAAGTCTCTTGCAGCACGTCTCGACCTTCTTCTTCCAGATCTCTTGGGCGAGGAACAGTCGGGATTTGTCAAGGGTCGTTACATCACTGACAACACCAGACTCCTCTTCAACGTTCTTTCTCAATCTCGCCTTCTGCCCCATTCCCTAGCGGCCATTGCCCTGGATGCCGAAAAGGCGTTTGACAGGGTCGAATGGACCTATCTCTTTCACACCCTACGCTGGTTTGGTTTTGGTCCTATTTTTATCTCCTTAATTTCGCTACTTTATTCTCATCCGCGAGCAGCGGTTTGTGCTAATGGCCAAATATCCTCCTTTTTTGATTTAAACAGAGGCGTCCGCCAAGGTTGTCCCCTATCTCCCTTTCTCTTTAACCTGGCCTTAGAACCCTTCCTCTCCAAGCTCCGTCAACATCCCTCCATCCACGGTTTCCAACTGTCAGATTCCCACATCAAGTTAGCTGCTTATGCAGATGATATTTTGCTCTTTGTTTCCAACCCTTCCGTTTCCATTCCTGCATTTCTCAGTGAAGTCCGTGCTTATTCACAAATATCTGGCTATAAACTTAACCATGACAAATGCGAGATCCTTCCCTTGACTAAATTCACTTTTAAACCCGATTTTGCTACCTCTAATTTTGCGTGGAAACCTTCTAATATTAAGTACTTGGGAATGCATATCACCCCCGCCATCTCAGACACTGTTTCTCTGTGCATGTCTAAATGCATTCAGAAATTAACAGATCTCACTTCTAAGTGGCATCCCCTTTACCTATCTTGGTGGGGCCGCCTTGACACTATAAAAATGATGTTGTCTCCCATTGTTCTCTACACCCTATCCAACATCCCGGTCCCTATCCCCTCCAAATTTTTCAAAAAGATCAATTCTATTCTAGTGTCCTTTCTCTGGGGTAAAAAGAAACCAAGAATGTCTCTAGTACGTCTGATTCGCCCTAAAACTGAAGGTGGGGTTAATTTTCCTGACTTCCCAGCCTACCACAAGGCGTTCCAATTGAGGCAAGCCTCTTTGTGGCTACAAGATCCTGCGTCCTCGTGCCCTCTATGGACTAAATTTGAACGCCTCCTTCTTTCTCCCTTCTCCTTTGCTGAATTCCTTTCCTTCTCCCGTAAACCTACTTCTATCTCCACTCCGATTCATCGATTTACCACTAAACTACTCCTTTCTTCCACGCACTTACCTCCTCCTACCATTGCTGCTTTCCTCTCCTCCCCCATATGGCATAATACGTCTTTACTCATACGTGCCAGGCCCTTTTTTTGGAAATCTTGGCACTCTCGAGGTCTTCGGTGGATCTCCCAACTTTTTTCTCACTCCTCTTTCTTGTCTTTCGACACCCTCCGCTCCCTCTATGACCTACCCACTTCCTTTGCACGCAAATACCAATTGCTTAAAGATGCTGTCCTCATGAAATATACTGCCCTCTCCCGGCCTTGCCCTCCTCCTCCTTCTTCCACTCCCTTTTCCACTCTCCATTCCTTTTTACGTACTTCACCAAGAGCTGCTGCTATTTACAGATACCTTCACGCTGGTGAGATTCCGAGACCTAAATCTAAGGTGGAGGAGTCCTGGGAGCATGATTTATCCGTCTCTTGGTCGGTTTCCTTCTGGGACAAACTCTGGACCAAACTTCGCAAATCCTCCAGAGCAGCAACACTCATTCAGACTCTATTTTTTATTTACAATAGACTCCTCCTCACACCCTATGACCTTCACAAACGTTTTTCCAGCACTCCCCACACATGCTGGTCTTGTTTGTCACCACAAGCTGACTTATTTCACATGTTATTTTCATGCACCCATGTTCGTACTTTTTGGCTACAAGTTTGGGCTCAAATTAACCTGATTTTCCACACTACTATCCCTTTCTCCCACACACATGTTTTTATGGGAAGCCTTTCCCCTTGTTGGGGTGATGTTAATTTACAGCCTCAGATTGTTGATCTGTTACTTGCCGTTGCCTTCCAACAAATTACAGTTAATTGGAAAGACTTCTCCAAGATTTCCTTCAAGGCGTGGTGGTTTAATGTCTGCCACAACCACCGCCTCGATAGTGCTTATGTTTACCCGGCTTGTATGGCAACTAAACGTATGATCTTATGGACTCCCGTTACGCTTTATTTGGACTCATGTAGTGCACGCTTGTTTCACCCTCTGCCTTCCCAGCAGGAAGTTTCTAAACCACCTTAGCTCCGATACATTCCACTTATTTTCCATTGTATCATTTTGTTCGATTCATTATCTTGTTTTCATGCTTGTCATATTTCATGTTCATGTGTTCTTTCAATGCCTTTTTCCCTCTTCCATTTTGAACTCCGATTACTTTATTATACTGCTTGTTTTTGTCTGATCGCTTTATTTTGCTCAGAGTTTTTATATTAACATCATATTGTACTCTGTTTTGACACCTGGTTTTCTCTTTTATTATCATCAATAAAATTTTCTTGAACTTAAAAAAATTAAATATATTTGCTACTGTTAAAGTTTCTTGCTTCAAAATGTATTAGAGATAGTACTGGATAATTTTTTTTGTTTCACTGCAGAGATATTGAATGCTGAATTCATATATCAATAAAGGCTTCTATATTCTCAGCTGGGTTTAAGCAATGTTACCTATTGCACAGCACGTTAATAATGACAAGTGATAGTCGCGTCACTCTCCTTGCATTACCTCTACACTATAACTTATATTTATTTTCAGTGGCAGAATAAATGCAGCCATTTTGCTTCATTCTTTACAACTAAGGTGATTGCCCATCACTTCTTAATTCTTTAGAAACAAAATGCTGTTGTAGCTGTCGAATTGCAGAACGGCCTCCTTTAAATAGTGTTGTGGATAGCTCAAAACTGAGCAAACCATCTCTCAGAAAAATAGAGCTATTGATGAGTGGACTCTCAAACGCTATGGATAGTGATCAGTTCTAGCCCACTTGACTGGAGTTCTCATTGGCGCCAACATGTAACTCACTGATAGGTGAAGTCAGCACAGAGGTTAGAGTAGACAGTACTGCATAATTCTAAGTCGCAGAAAGGGCCTTCTTAATTAAAGTACTATTATTGTACACATAGACTTAAGGCTTCAAAATTGTGTGGTGGCGTTTCTCTGGCGTCAATTTTCATGAATAAATAGCAATGAAGAATAATTATTTTTAAGCATGACTCCAGCATTAACATTGCTGAATTAACATCCAAGCTATTTTAATAAGAATTTTAGAAGTGAGTTTATTAATGTAATTTAGCTGTGCCACGTTTTCACAAAAATGCTCATACTTGTTGACATGGATGATCTCTGATGCTGCTTATTCATCCCTTCACTTCCCCTTCCCATCTCATGTTCCTGTGCATCTTCTCCCCCCACAAGCTCTACAGACGCGAGGACAAGATTATGTCATGGGTTTCTACAGTGTTTGTATTTAGAATGAACGTCCTAGTGTTCCTCACTGGAACATATCTCAAGGCCCTTCCACAGTAGTTCAGTTACTGAGCCTGGTCATATTTGTTTGTATGAACATTCATTGTTGAAATGTTTCATATTACTTTGGACACCACACCAGATTGCAATAACACAAAAGATGCTTGATTTTTTCTTAGAATGGGATAGTGCTTATGAACCTAATAGTGACATAGAAAATTCTGATTTGCTGAATAACTTGTTACTTGTGATCATGCCACAAAGAGACTGTATTTTCTCTAATTTGTTATGCAATAATTGTGTATAAGAACCCCTTGGTTTTGGGGGTGAGCCAGTCCGATTTCTTTATGATTTTGCTGTTCATTTGGGACTTAGAATAATTTTGACTGCTCTGTATACCTCTACACTTGTACCTTCATGGCATGTATTCTGTAGCACTTGATTTAGAGATTTTTGCAATGAAACCTGTTAGCTATTCTCCGAATTTAGAACTCAGTTATCGAGTGTTCCCAATTACTTATGTTTATTACTCAGCTATAATAATGTCAGGGAGGGTGCTTTTTTACATAAGATCAAACAGATGCCATACCACCTGAGCTGAATTTTGGGGTAATCTGAACTTTGGAGTGTCCTGAATTTCGGGGTACAGGGTTCTGCTGTCACAGAGGTTAGTATGGACAGTTTTCCATAGTTCTAAATCCCACAAAGGGTCTTCTCAATTACAGTAATATTATTGTCCAGCTCGACTGCCCGAAGAGCATTTTGCTATGTTACGCCTTCAAGGTTGTTTGACACATGAAGTGCAATATGTTCAAAATACAGCTGAGAGGGGTTCTCCAACAGGCAGTTCTGGTGCTATTAGTAGCTTGCCAGTTGTCAGTAGGTAACTCTTGGACGAGGAGCCCAGTTTTGTACAATCTCAGTGATCAGCACATTTGAGCTGAAGAACCTAGAAGTGGAATTCAGGCAAACCAATCACAAACTCCCATGCTCAACTCTCTCACAAAGTTAGTGACAGCTTGATGCCTACAATATAACCAGCTGCCTTGCAGTAAAGCCAACTGCTGACTATACTCCACCATAGGGAGACTGTGGGACTCACTGGTTATTCCAGCAGAAGCAAGGTGGAAGAGCCAATGCTGAATCCCAACTTCCCTTACCCACCATATTAGCCCAACAAGGTCAAAGCCGATGAGGTGAATGTGGGAAAGAGGGGAAAACAAAACACAGAAAGGGAGAAAGAGTTAATCACGATTGGCACATCTGGCACATAGTCCTTAGGAGGTTGATTGCATACAAGTGAAGTAACAGTACAATGAGTATTCTTCCTATAGATATAGGGGTAACAGTTAACAATAACTGGACATACGTGTAGAAATTATGTACCTGTCTCCACGCTCGTTGCATGTGTATTACCGCTGCTGCTCCTGATCAGGTGGTGCGTCATCTCAAAGGACCACCCAAGCACGGTCTGCAATAATTTACCACAATCCCGCGTTACCAAGGATGACAACGCAGTGTCTTGAAGAAAACAATAATTTATTGTCGGCTGACAATTGTCGGACGCGTTTTTCCTGCCCTGCAGGGTTGCTCACCAACAAGATACTTGGGGGCATATTTACAAGCCCCTTGCGCCACGTTTACGCCGCTGTTGTGTCACGCAAGGCGGCGTAAACGTGGCTCATCCCTGCGAGGCATTTACAACGTGACGCATCTATGGAGATGCGTCACGGTGTAAGGCCCTGCGCCACATGAAACCTGCGTCAGGTTTCATGTGGGCGTGTCCACACAGGGGGGGGTGTTCCGTCGCAGAAACGCCCGTGAAAAGTGACTCAGTGAAATCTACAAGATTTCACTGAGTTACTTTCCCAACGCTGATGCGTCAAAACCCTGCGCCTGCTTGAAGCAGGCGTAAGGCTTGACGCACCACGTTAGAAATAGGGCAAGTTGGAACAGTGCTGGAGTTGCGTGCCGCTCGCAACACAACTTCAGCACTGCGCCAACTTGACGCCTAAGATGCGACACACATCTGTTTATTCCTGCGTCATGGTGCGCCACACTGTAAATGCGGCGCATCATGGGTGGCTCAAGGATAAACTTGCGTGTCGTATCTTTCCTGGCGCATCTCTGCTGATTTGCAGAGATGCGCCAGGCAACGTAAATATGCCCCATAAAGTTTTCAACCATTTTTAAAACACCCTGATGTGCCGTGTCAGTTGACAACTACAGTTAAAGTGCATTAGACAACAGACTCGTAGTTTTTGCTTCGGTACTCAACGCAATGGTCATGCTTTAACAAAACACAATGCTGGGTCAAAACAATACATTATCCTAATGGCCTAATAAATATCAGCAAATTAATAATGTACCTGATGAACATTCCTCTTCTACTGCAACCGAAGGAATGAATATGAGAGCAAAATAACTTTTTTTTATTACAAGAAACAGCAGAATAAAATCTAACAATCTAAATATCGGTCAAAAAGAAGAGCCATCTAACTTAAATACACTTTATTCCTATGGAATTTTGGTAGGTGACTAGAAACTATGGTAGGTAATGAGGCTGTTAGAATCAAACTAGTTCCCAATCTTTCTTTTCACACACTTAAATATCAACACAATTGATAGACATTTTCACTAACTTTGATAAACTCCTCACCAAGGAAACCATAGATAAAGTAGCACTTCACAGGTTTGAATCTGCAGCAATGTCATAAACCGAACAGACTCGTTTTTCAGAAATCCAGCCCAAGAAATGTATTTCGTTTTCAGCGCGAGCGGCTGCAGTCTCCCCCGTGTTTGCTGAACGCAGGCTCCCTTTTCAGGCTCTGGCAAATTCTCAAAACTTTTCATGTAATTACTATTGTTGGTTATCAAGGGAATCCCAACCAACAGAGGGCACGTCTCTCAGCTCCGTCATTGTCTGGAGGCACTGACACCTTTTCCAGGGGCCCTGACACTGTTTTGTGTGACTGGCCCCATGATGCTGATCACATAATCGCGATAATTAGGAGGATGACCTCATGGTATTATCCACGCGACCCACCCAAACCACGTCCATATGGTTTGAAATAGCTAATGAGTCAGCTAATGTGCTATGTCCAGGAGTAATGGATACTCCACATGCATGACATGAAAGTGCAATTTGCCAACTTTGATGAATTAAGGTTCTCAAGTTGGCATTGCCAGCATTACTCACTCGCAGTGAGTTTATCACAGACAGGAGACTACAGGCCCGATTCACATAAAAAATGTAAAAGTACGAGTCAATATTTTCATCTCCGCCTAAAAGTATTTTTTTTATTTCAATTTAAATGCATTTCTATTAATACACCTGGAAAGCAAGATGTGTTCCCGGAAATGTAATGTGCTGTATCCCACAGGCGCCTATTACCCTTGTCAGGGTAGGACTGGCCTGCAGGGCAATTGGGCATTGCCCGATGGGCTCGCCTACATTTTTGGCAGGCTGTTTGCAGGCCTGTTTTATGGTCAGGTAGGTCGGTTTTACTGTTAATTTCTCTGATAATATAACAAATATTGCATGCAGTCTTCCACGGCTTCCAGCTAGAGTGACGAGATTTTGCGAACGAAAAACCGAAAATGCCAGAAATAAAAGTAGGACAAAAGCCTTTAGTCTTACTTCTATAAATGAACTGTCCCGTTTTGTGCCTAAACTTGTAAATTTGCGTGTGTTTATGTGTGTGTGTGTGTTTGTATATATATATACATTACCTACTGGCGGTGGACAGTAGGTAGTTATAGTTAGGACCTAGTTTCCATAGGAAATCTGCAACATTCTATTTGGAATAACTTTGGCGCCGGTCGATGAATCTTTGTGAAATTCTCCAAGAAGATGGCCTGTTCCGCTCCGCTCCTTCCTTGAAAGTTTGAGGGTGATTCGTCAAGCGGGGGCCGAGAAAAAGGGGGTCCCAAAACATGTTTTCCCAATGCATTTTTCCATAGGGACCTTTAGACACGGCTACAGACCGAACTGCTGAATGGAATTACACCAAATTTGGCAAAAAGGTAGCGTTTGGTTCGCAGATTACGCTTTTTGTTAAATGGTGTAAATCCGTTTAGTAGTTCCTGAGAAAATGAAAAGTTAAATCATAGATCTATCTATGGACGAAGTACCGTACGCATCCCGTCCGAGGATTGTACGCGTACCATTACGAGAACGAGCCGTATGCTAATTGGCTGTCAACTGGCTGTCAACACTCCAAACCAGGAAGTGTTGGCAGCCATCTTGTGCCTCGGTAGAACCGAGGTACAAGAAAACTAAAATGAAACGTGAAAAATGTGAAAAGGGGGAAGGGTAGAAACACCCTGACCCCCTAGGCCTGCTTAGGGGGTCCCACAAGGGCCCCCAAGGCCAAAATATATATATATTTTTTTTTTAAATCGCGGGATACACGTAGGGGACGCGTACCCTGCCGATATAAAAAAAAACGAAGTGCGGCTCCCGCGCTTTTATGTAAATTGCCCCCCGGGGGGCCCAATCCTGGGGGCTTTATGCAACTAAAGTGTGGGTGGCACACGGCCCCCCGCAGCCCCGGGGACCGCCACACAACTGGGCTTAATTGTATAATGATGGGGTCCTCTAAGGCCCCCCCGAACCCCGGGGACTGCCACCCTCCAGGGCTTTAATATAAAGTATGTGGGGGGCTCACGGCTCCCGCCCTACCATAGCAAACTGCTTTGGTTTTTGAAAGAGAGAGCAGGAAACCTGCTCTCTCTTTCAAAAACCAAAGCCGATTGCTTTTCTGCATGGGGAGCAGCATGTTAGCTGCTCCCCAAGCAGAAAAGCAATGCCGGCTCCAGCAGGATGCGGAGAGCCGGCAGGGACCGTGGGGGGCTTGGGGACCCCCCCACGGTCCCCAACGGAGAGGGCCAGGCCCCAGGGGATGGGGTCCCCGGGGCCAGAAGTGGCCCGGGAGGGGTCAACGCAGCCCCCCTCCCCAAATAAGAAACACATTTTTTTTTAAAAAAAAGGATGTTGGCCGGCCCCGGGGGATGGGGTCCCGGGGGCCTTAAGTGGCCTGAGGAGGGGGTCTATGCAGCCCACCTCCTTAAAAAAAAAAATGTGGCATGCCCGGGGATGGGTTCCCCGGGGCCTGGATTAGCCACAGGATGGGGAGGAGGCCACGCCACCTCCCTGCACCACTCTACAAACGCGCCCCCTGGCGCATTTGCAGATGGGGAAGTAATTCCCCTTGAATACTGGGGGTCCCTGGGGGCCAAGTAGCCTACCAGGAACCTCCAGTATGCGCCAGGGGGCTGCATTGCAGACAGGTGTAAAAAGGGGGGTGGCCTCATTACACCTCTCTGCAACGCAGTCCCCTGGCACATACTGGAGGTTCCTGGTGGGCTAGTTAGCCCCTAGGGACACCCAGTATTCAAGGGGATTTAGTTCCCCCTCTGGAAACGTGCCAGGGGGCTGCGTTGCAGAGAGGTGTAATGAGGCCACACCCCTTTTTACACCTCTCTGCAACGCAGCCCCCTGGCGCATACTGGAGGTTCCTGGTGGGCTAGTTGGCCTCCAGGGACCCCCAGTATTCAAGGGGATTTAGTTCCCCCTCTGGAAACGCGCCAGGAGGCTGCGTTGCAGAGAGGTGTAATGAGGCCATGCCCCTTTTTACACCTCTCTGCAAGGCATCCCCCTGGCGCATACTGGAGGTTCCTGGTGGGCTAGTTGGCCCCCAGGAACCCCCAGTATGCCTGGGGACTTAATACCCCAACTTAGAACATGCTACAAGGTGAGTTTGCACAGTGGTGAAGGTAGGGGCCGGACTTGAGGTGATATTTATTTATTTATTTATAAAGTTGTATATGTGTGCAAACATGCCTTGTGGCGCGTTTTAAGTTGGGGAATTAATTCCTGTTCAATCCAGAGGTCCCCTAGGGGCCAACTAGCCCAACAGGTACCTCTAGTAAGTGCCACGGAGCTGCGTTGCAGAGTGTTGTAAAAAGGGGGCGTGGCCTCTAAACACCTCTCTGCAACGCAGCTCCCTGGCGCACACTGGAGGTACCTGGTGTGCTATTTGGCCCACATAGGACCTCAGGATTGAAGAGGAATTAATTCCCAACTTAAAACGCGCCACAGGGTGTGTTTGCACACATGTCACCTCAGGCCCCGCCCCCTTCCTTCACTATTGAGCAAAATATTCCTCTAAAATCAGCCAAACTACGAATTCCGATTTACTCACCTGTTATCAGGAGAGACCTCAGTGCTGCATCTTTCAGCCCACTACTGATCCTGAAAACTAATTCTAACCATACTTACAGTAACTTGAATTTCCTTCCATAGGCTAACATTGTCTGGTTTCACTTGGAATTTCTTCTAAGTGTGGAGATTTGGAACTTTAAAAAATTCCTCTAAAATCAGTCGAACTATGAATTCCGATTTACCCACCTGTTATCAGGAGAGACCTCAGTGCTGCATCTTTCAGCCCACTACTGATCCTGAAAAGTAATTCTAACCATACTTACAGTAACTTGAATTTCCTTCCATAGGCTAACATTGACTGGTTTCACTTGGAAATTCTTCTAAGTGTGGAGTTTTGGAACTTTAAAAAATTCCTCTAAAATCAGCCGAACTACAAATTCCGATTTACTCACTTGTTATCAGGAGAGACCTCAGCGCTGCATCTTTCAGCCCAGTACTGATCCTGAAAAGTAATTTTAACCATACTTACCAGTAACTTGAATTTCCTTCCATAGGATATCATTGCCTGCTATATAAAAAATATATAAATTAAAAAATATATAAAATAAAAAAAATTACAATTTCAATATTTTTAAAAACATTTTTTTTCAATTTATATGAAAAATATGTAATGTAATTTAAACAATAAAATAGCTAAAAATAAATACTTTAAAACAATGTAATAAATCACTATAAAAAAATAACAATTAATACATTTAAAAATGATCATTTGCAAAACCTTTGAAATTCCCTGAAAAAACCATAGGTTTCAGCCACGTTATAGTTAGGAATTAGCATTTAAAAAACCTTAAATATTCACTGAAAAAACCATAGGTTTCAGCCACGTTATAGTTAGGAATTAGTATTTAAAAAACCTTAGAAATTCACTGCAAAAACCATAGGTTTCACACATGTTATAGTTAGCTGGACATTTCACTCATACAAAACCATTGAAATTCGCCCGTTATAGTTAGTTCAGCTAACTATAACTCGCGTGCCAACAATGCACTGCTGATGACGTCACATATTACATCACTGATGACATGGTCTGTGACATCACTGATAACATCACTGATGACATCTCAAATGACATCACTGATGACATCATAAACGATGATCAGACCTAAGTTGGAGGGTGGAATGGCGGTTCCTGATTTTGAACTGTATTATTTAGCGGCCCAATTGCAGATCCTGAATTCAGGGGCCCGGACCATGGGCGCGGAAAGGGTATTCAGAGGCATATCCTATCTTATATAGTCATGCAGCAGAAATTGGGACAGAAAGATCTCACCATTGAGGAGAACACCCTTCGGCTGTGCTGGCGCAGGAGCCTGACGAGGGCCAAAGCCGCGCGACCGTATGCCCCGAAGATCCCTATCGGGATGGTGACTGCGCTACCGCATGGAGGCGACTGGTCCCCATTGTCGGAATGGGAGGAGTTGGGCTTGCAGATGGTGGGAGACCTGTATGTGGATGGGGTGTTGTCCCCCTATGGGGTACTGCAGGACCAGTTTGGTCTTCCGGATGGGGGCTACCTCTTGCATGCCGCCATAACTGCGGCGATTCAACAACACTGGAAGACAGGATTAACCGAGCCGGACACGACCGCGGCCTGTCAGTATGTGGTGATGGCTCGCGAATGCTGAGTGAGGGCATTGAACCGCTCACGGCGCTAAAAAGTAAATGGGAGGAGAGTATAGGTAAACCCATACCGGACACGGTCTGGGGGCACATCTTGAAACGAACGTGGAAAGGCTGCAGGAATGCCCGCTTCCAGCTGGTGCATTTTTACGTACTGCATAGGGCCTATTTAACACCAGGAAAACTGCGACGGCACTTTCAGGTGCAGGGGGCGGCGTGCCCGAGGTGCCTGGCACTCGGAGTTGAGCTGGATCATATGCTGTGGAGCTGCCCGAAGTTAGGGACGTACTGGCCTGAAGTGGGCGAGCTCCTGAACGAGGTCACGGACAGAGAGGTAGAGTTCGACATGGCGGCGTGTTTGCTGCTTTGGTTTCCCCACACGGCGAAAACAAAAATTACGAGCAAGTTTATTGACATGGGACTATGCTAGCGCAAAGGGAGATCACCTGGCACTGGAAATCCAGGGAGGGCCCATCGGTCCGTAGGTGGACGAATGAGCTTTTGAAGTGGTCAAGATGTGAAAGCGTGATCAGAATGCGGCAGGCTACGAGAACTGGTAACGAGAGGACCCTGGAAATGGCGAGGGCATGGGAAATGATTGTGCAGGCTCTGAGTGATTATCTGACAGTGGACGATGAGGAGGAACAACTGGAGAGTGGACATTCCTGAGGCTAGGAAGATCGAATGCCTAACCCTGAAAGGCAGCGACACATCCTGGAAGGACTAGGGATGCCACCCACACCAGCAGCAGTCGGGAGGGGAGGGGGGGGAGTTTCTGGGGCACCGCAATAGTGTTAGGATGGATGTATGATATGGGGGGTTCCGCCTGCCCTTTATGGGAGAGGGAGGTCCGGAAGCGCACGTGAGCCGAGGTGGAATGGTGGTAGTTTAGCGCTGATGGATGGTTGTCGTTGTGGGGCGCCAACACAGGCTGGGTAACGCGGGCGCTGTGGGCCTGAATGCCGCCCATACGATATGGCTGAATAACACTGACGGTGGGGCGGGGGTGAGGGAGTTTGGGGGATGAAAAGCAGATACATAAATTGTGTTGTGGACCTGAAACACCTTGGAAGAGTACGGTGACCATCTGATGGACCCTATTAAAGCGCCGCCCGGCCTCTGGGATGTGGGCTGAATGGCTGTGTCCAACTTTAAGGATGTTTAGAGTTTCCATTACGGGTGTATGACGGTCAACGGACCTAGATGTTTTGTTTCTAATTCTGCAATAAAAACATATTTAAAAAAAAAGAAATCACTGATGACATCATCCCTGTGAAAGAGTGGCAGACCTCCTCTCACCCTAATATAACCTTTGATACACACATTCAAAAATAGAAACTAGAATTTTCAAAAAAATTGAGGTACCAAGACCAGTTGCAACAACCTATTCAGTAATTCAACATATAAATACACATCCACTCATTCACCAACAGTTCTATATAGTCACTCATACATGTACTCACTCATCATATGTACTCATACACCTATACATCCTGTTACACACCAATACTCATCCATAGAGTTACTCACACACATACTCACACATGCAAATAAACTATCAAACATCCATTTACTTGCATATACAGCTATACACACACCACCACACTTACTTCTACAGAAACGTGCACTCTCTTAAACAATCACTTATAGAAACACATACTTATTTATACAGGAACTCTTCCAATCTCTCACTCTTATATATACTCACTTATATACATCAATACTCACATATACTAGTTTAAAACATATGTAGTTACTCATAAAGATACTATTGAGACAGTCATTCACTCACTAACACACCCATATACACACTCATCCACCCATACAGTCCTGCACACAAGCTGTCTTCAAAACACATACAAACAGTGAGTCAGTCATTCATGCATCTGTGAGCTAAGTAATACCCCCCACCAAACCATACAGACACTCATTCTGATACTCAAAAAAACAACTAATAACCCATAAAGACACTCATGTAGCTACTCACCAACCCATACAGCCACTTATACACAAAGTGAGACACTGATACAGATATTTACATATTTAAACATTACTCGCTAATACATGTATTCACTAAGATATACTTAATAAGTCAGTTATACAATTAATTTTACAAAAAAAACATCAATTTAGACACTTATTTACCCATTTATTCTTCCATCGACCTTTAGATATACATATATAAAAAAAAATTATTTTTCAGAAAGGGACACATTCACTGGATGATGTCATCAGTGATGTCATCAGTGATGTCATGAGTGTTGTCACTGACCATGTCATGAGTTATGTAATATGTGACGTCATCAGCAGTGCATTGCGGGCGCGCGAGTTAGAGTTAGCTGAACTAACTATAACGGGGGAATTTCAATGGTTTTGTATGAGTGAAATGTTCAGCTAACTATAACGTGTGAAAGCTATGTTTTTTTCAGTGAATTTCTAAGGTTTTTTAAATGCTAATTCCTAACTATAACATGGCTGAAACCCATGTTTTTTTCAGTGAATTTCTAAGGTTTTTTAAATGCTAATTCCTAACTATAACGTGGCTGAAACCTATGGTTTTTTCAGTGAATATATATATACACTCCCAATTCTAGGATATAGATAGGAGACGGCACAGTTCGGTGAGTTTCCACTGATGTTTTTATTTTCTTCTTCATTTACAAACCAAGGTGAATTGTGCAAAATGAAACAAAAGATAGCCTATGCGTTTGGCCAGAACCTTCAACTGAGCCATAGAGTGGTAACATCAAGAGTGTCTACTTGAAGAGAAACATCCCTCATTCCCTCCATCTGTTTACAGATACATTGGACTGTACACTATACTTCCTGTTTATCTATTGGTGGCTATTACATGCAATTTATTTCCTGCTGTTACAATATCATTTTATATAGTAATTTAGAAAAAATATGTATATTTCATTAATGTATACACAGTATGTTTCTTATGCTTGTGTGTAAAATATGCCTGCTAACAAATTACTCACACAAAGTTCTCATTATTTCTTCCTTTCTTTGTCTTGTATCTTTCTTATTTCTATTCTAAAGCAAGCATTCCACTAATATTTGTAAGGTGCTTTTAACCTTTAGCTAAGGTGCTTTTAACCTTTATTCCAGCACTCCCCATACTCTAATACAAATATCTTGGGAGTAAAGTACTCACTGCATAAATGAGGCAGTTCAAAACTGTTCTCTGGTTAAACTTTCATTGATTACATTTGCACAGGTTCAGTACATTCCTCATGTTGATTTGCTGTTACCATCTCCACCCTCTATATTTATAACGTTATACTAGAGTGACAATGTAATAGAGGGGTTGTAGTTTTTTCAGAGTAAATTACTCATTTAGAACCAAAACTCACCACATCCTTTCATTTACTTCCTCTTGCGTGATCTGTCTGCAAGGAGTAGGGAGCATTCACAACAATAATTTGTTTTGATTATGGCCAATTTTACCCTTCTGTTTTATCCATCTCCAATGATAGATACTATGTATAGGCAATGTCCCATCCACCTTGGCTGTCAAATTAGAATTATTCACCATTTACTCGAGATGAGCTTAAGTGCAGTCAGAATCTAAAGTGTTGTAGCTTAAAGTGCATGAACAAACTTACCATTATTAAATCTAAATTTCCCAGGGTAGTCCTACAATGCAAATTGCTTATTAAAAATACCCGATGATATACCCTACCTCAAACTCTGGATACTATTAGCCCCACAATACCAGTCCAATAAGGTGCTATATCTTCTGAGTAAAGTGCAATAGTATCACATTTTAAAACATCATGACCAAGCACATAGAAACCAGAGTTCCCTATTTTCTTGATCTAAATTTGGTAGGGTTATTTCAAAGTGCAATATGCTTTAGTAAAAATGTTTCATTAATATTCTTTACCTAAAGTTCTGAATACTTTCTGACATACAGTACTAGATTTTAAAGTGCTATGCAGTGAAGTGCTATACATTCCTTTCATCTATGAGTATCATGTAATTCCTAAATATCTTATAATAAAACATCTGGATAAGGTGTCAAATGGCTAAAGAGTCAAAAAGACCTTTTGTATCCTTGATACTCTTGTCTAAAACCAATACTACGTAGTGCTTTCCTCATTTCATATACAAACACATATCATAAACCTAAATTTCAATACAGTAATCTGAATATTCATGTCCTGTTATGTAACTGCAAAGCTGAAAGCATGGTTCCTCCTAAGAAGGAGAGAACAAAGGCTAAATAAACTAGAGGAAGTTTATCATTTTAAAGAGTCAGGGACCTACAGTGGACAATCCCATCAGCTAAAATAGGCTGAATACAAGATAATGTTCACAAATGTACCTATAACTCAGCATCCGCATTTAGGCTTCATTGTATTTCAGTCCAAATGGTGATAATCCATCTTGATTTGGACCTTCTTAATGCTGACTCATGATATCCACCTCTTGGCTTAGCCCAAATGTGTTGGATTCCATAATACCATAATCCACTTTGTCACCAATGTGTTTCTCCTAAATGTGTTTGGCATCACACAGTTGAAGTCTCTGTTAGAGATTGCTCTTACATGTTGAAGTGTGCAAAGTTTGACGTTATTCACAGTACTTCCAGCATACGGTTTGCCATACCTACATTCGAGCACATATACCACATGTGATGTTTCGCAAAGTATTGGTTCTTACTGTTCCTAATTGTACTATCAAAAGATTTAACGATTGTCCTGTTTTGTCCATGTTGACAGGCCTTGTATTTTTGACATCTGAAAAAGCCTGACTTGTATAGCCAATTTCCTGTATCTGCCTCTCTGTCCCGTGAATAGCTTTGTATCAGAATATCACCCAATAAAGATGTTTTTCTATATGTGATATTTGGAAAGTCTGGAATCCACTCTTTTAAAACGTCATCCTTCTTTATAATATTCTAATTATTCCTTAACACCTTTTTAATTTCTCCATCTGAGATGTTGAAATCCATAATACATCTTGTCATTTTTTCTATGATATCTTTTTTGTGTTTTTTAAAACAAACTAACAAGACTACTCTATTTTGTGCCCTTTTTCTCTTTAATGCATCTTCCAATACCGCAGTTGGATATCCTCACCCTTTGAACCTCTGGAACATTTCTTGCGCTTGAGTCATAAATTCATGTGGCCCCAAACAGTTTCTAGTTGCTTTTAAAAAGTCTCCATAAGGCACACTCCATTTCAGGGCCTTTGGATGTGCACTTTTCCCAAACAGGATACTGTTACAGCTAGTTGATTTCCAGTGCAGTCTTGTGCAAATCTTTTCATTTTCTATTTACACTTGAACATCCAGGAAGTTTATTGATTTGTTACTTATTTCATATGTGAATTGCAATCTCTGGGTATTGTTATTTAAGGATTGTAAACATAGTTCTACCTCATCCTTTTCTCTTTCCTAAATTAAAAACATGTCATTGATACAACGGATCCATAAAATCACTTTCTTAAGTACTTCACTGTTTTCCGTCGGCCAAACATTTTCAGCTTCTCAATGGCCCATCATCAAATTGGCATTCGTTGGGGCAAAGGATATGCCCATTGCAGTGCCCTTCCTCTGAAAATAGTACTTTACCATCGAAGAGAAAGACATTATTTGTCAGACAAAGTTCCATGCTCTCCATTTACATGTGTGTGTGCTCCAGTAAACTTAATGGTCTCAATTGTAGAAAGAATTTACACAATCTCAATACATTTTCATGTTGAATTGAAGTACAAAGGGCTACGAGGTACACTCCTGCCATTGCATACTCTTTTTTCCAATGCATGCCATTTATCCGGTTTAAAAAGTCCATAGAGTCCCTAATATAGGGAGGAAGGGTTGTTACATATGGGAACAAGAAGATATAAATGAATCTGGAGGCATTTTCCAGCAATAAGTCACAAGAAGTCACAATGGACATCCCGGAGGGTTCTCTAAATTTTTGCGTACCTTGATTAATATATATATTGGTGGTGTTGTGTGATGGGTTTTTCTCAAATACAGTAGCTCCTCATCTTCAAGGAGCCCTCTTTCATGCCATTCTCTCAATTCCGCATGAAAAGTTGACATAATTCTCTTCATAGGCTCCTCCTCCAGTCTCTCATAGTAATCTCCTGGTAATATTTGGACCGATCCATAATCACTATGTTCCCTCCTTTGTCAGAGGCTTTTATGACGATATAATTGTCACTTTGTAAGTCCTTCGATGCCCACCAATCCTCTTTGAACAAGAAAACAACTAAAGGCCTTGACTCGGACTCAGTAAGGCTGAGTCAAATATAGCAAAGGAACAGAACAAATGCCAATACTGAACTAGACTCCAAAAATACTTGCTGTAAATGGCCTTATTGAATAAAACATAACGGTCTGTTTTTTGAATTACATCACTCAATGTTTTGTTTTAATCATACATTTTTGCAAAAGCGGAACTTTTTTTGTGCATACAAAAATATTCAATACAATAATGACAACTTTATGAAAAACTACAATGACATAATATACATATTCACCACACATCCACAGTCATTTTTGGCCATCACATTCAAACCTCATATACCCTCATACCTCATTCACACAAAACAACATTATCCCCAAGGGGGGGTAAACAAAGAGCCCCAGTGTCAAAATTAAACACACAATGGATGTAAAAAAATCCTCTAAGTACAATTAATTTCTTAGATTATGTATCCTTGTAACCAAAAACATAGAGTTCATCACACTATTTGTGCGTATTTTCTATCTGACAAAGTGACATGGTCAGCGCGTTTCGAACCCGATGGTTAAAAGGGTTCTCCTCAGACCAATGTATTCTTTGAAACGCCAGGTAATGGAACTTCTTTCCTTTCCTTTGGTGTGTGGTGACTAAACACCCTTTTCCATAAGAAGTGCTTCTAAATTGGCCCCAGTGTGTCCGTTATGTGCACTGGCGCCGCCGCTGTTTGTAGCTGCTCCGATTTTCGGCAATAAATTCCTGTGGTTTGGTTTCTCTCTCGTCAACTGAATGCTCTGTAGAGCATTCAGTTTACGAGAGAGAAACCAAACCACAGGAATTTATTGCCGAAAATCCATTGTGTGTTTAATTTTGACACATTGATTGAATATTTTTGAATGCACAAAAAAAGTTCCGCTTTTGCAAAAATGTATGATTAAAACAAAACATTGAGTGATGTAATTCAAAAAACAGACCATTATGTTTTATTCATAAAGGCCGTTTACAGCAAGTATTTTTGGAGTCTAGTTCAGTATTGGCATTTGTTCTGTTCCTTTTTCACCAATCCTCTTTGGTCATCGTTCTTTGATGGTGCTGGTTCTTCTTTTATTTAAGGGATATATCTCTTAGACCTTCCGCCACCAATTCCTGAAACAGATCCACCTTGTACCCTGGTGGTAATTGTGGGCAGAATTTTTATTTTGGTTTACATTTGCTTGTGATTGATTTATTAGTTTCAATGCTTATTGCTTCACAATATTCCTGATCCGGAATATCCTCCTGATTTTCTAGTACTTGTAATTCATTCCATTTCCAAACTGGTCAACATCCTCATTGCAGCAACATCTGCCGTCGTCAAGATTGCTAACACTTGAGGAGCACCTGATCTTCTCTTGATGTATTTTTTCATGGCAAAGTACTTTTTAATTAAAATTTTCTACAGAATTTATTTAAGTCCACCCAAGCCGGGGCTAAGTCCATTTTGGTGTTTGGACAAAACATGAGCCCTTTGTTCAAAAGGTTCTTAGGTTTTCCATTTAATATTTTGATGATAAATTAATTATCAGATCATCCTTTGGAGTTGAAGCAGTTATACTTATTGTTTTTTATGCCCCTGCCACTTTTTCCTTTTCCAGGGCCGCCTTGTTCTCTTTGGTTCCCTATACTTGTGACTCCTCTGCCTCTTCTCCGTGTGGTCACCGGAAAAAGGCGCATTTCCCCAGAGAAATCCAGGTTTGGCCGTGATGTTGATGGTCCTTTGTCCCCTGAGCTTACTTCAGAGCCATCCACACTCGATGAGGGTCCTGTTTTGTCCTGTATTTGATCCATTACTTGTCTACTAGGAACCGCATCAAAATGTCTTGCACAAGTGTAGACTATTCCTGTACATCTGTTTTATCTCTATTGCATTTTTTCTTGCTTCTTGAATTGGATTTCCTTCTCATCTTTCTCCATTTTTCTTTCTAATTATTCAAAGGCTTTTGCCCTTTCTTCATTTCTTTATATCCCTCAGGTGCTTTTTCTAGATCCAAGATCTTTTCTGTGGCTGTAGACAGCCTACGCTCAGCATGTATGATGAAAGTATTTCTTCATTTCATAGAGCAGTCCATTGCATTCGTCTGCTATTGCTTGAGCAGATCATGGTCCATATCGTTAAGTGTTGGAAGACAAATATTTTTAAGCTCCTTGGGATTCGATTGCATTTAATATATTTTGTGAGGGTAATGAGATCCCATCATTTGTTAATTTCTATCGCATGTGGTTGCATAAGCTCGCTCAACTGTTGTTGGGACTGCTTGCATATGTTGCTCCTTGCTTTCTTGAGTTTTGCAACATCTCACTCCCATCCTTATCATTGTCAAACATTTATTTGACCAATTGTTCTCGTTTACTCCATCTAGCTGCCATTCTGCTTGTAAATGACATTGAGTTCTTATTTTGCACAGTGCCATCCTTCTTTATAGTTGTTTGTTTATTGTTTCAATAGTTTCATAATTATACGGTCCTCTCACTTAATGTTCATTTCAGTCAAAGCGCCACATTTCTCATTTACAGCCCATAAATTCTCACAAGGGATACCACCGAACTTTCCAAAACCCGCCTATCTGGTGTATTAAAAGAGAAATCTTTTTTATAGTGATTCGTATCCACAACTAGTAATGCGAACAACCGGTCTTTGGCTGATGACGTTAGTCTGCCTCCGTATTGTGCGGTTGCGGGTTAGCACAGCGGACCATGGGATGGTTGTCTCCGATAGTCCCTCTCCAATTTCACAATGTCTCCCACCTGATCTGCTCCGTATTCCATACCCCCTCTTACATCTTTTCCTTCCGCCAGTTTCTGACTTTCCGTACATCGGCCAAGGGCAGTTGGCATCCACGGAGGCTTCCTTCACCAATACGTCGAAAGTTTGCCACCACCTCACGTCCGCGTGCATGTCCTATGCAGTCCACCTACTGCACTACAAATAGGGTACTTGTTCCTGAGCCAACACGCCCATAATCCACACTCCCAATTCTAGGCTATACGCAGGAGAGTTCGGTAAATTACCACAGATGTTTTTATTTTCTTCCTCTTTTACAAACAAGGGTGCATTGTGCAAAAAGAAACAAAAGATAGCCTACATGTTTTGCCTTTAGACTTCAACTGGGCCATAGAGTGGTAAAATCAACAGAGCCTACTTCAAGGGAAAATATTTCTTAGCCCCTGTACCTGTTTACAAAAACACCTGACTATAAATATATATATTTGTTTGTTTTTACAGGAAAAGTCAAAGGTTACAGGGACATTATAGTTCGGCTCAGATTTCACTTGTACAAAACCAGTAACATTCAGCAGTTATAGTTACCTGAACTAACTATAACTGACAACCCCACAATGAACTGCTTATGACCTCACATATTACATCACTCATGACATGGTCAGTGACATCACTGATGACATCTGAAATGATATCAATGTTATTTTCAGTGAATTTCAACATTTTTTAAATTTTTATTTCCTAACTGTAACCTGTAACCTTTGAGAATGGATGTGTGAGTTGCTGTACAGGTAGGTGAGTGTGTGAGTGGCTGTATGGGTCTCTGAGTGGGTGTGTGAGTGGGTTTGTGGGTGTGTGAGTAGCTGTATGGGTCTGTGAGTGGGTGTGTGAGTGACTATGGGTGAGTACATGGCTATGTATTGGGTGTAGGAGTGCTTGTATGGATCTGTGAGTGGGTGTGTGAGTGTCTGAGTGGTTCTGTGAGTGGGTACATGAGTGTCTGAGTGGGTCTGTGAATGGGTGTGTGAGGGTCTGAGTGGATCTGTGAATCGGTGCGTGAGTCTCTGACTGGGTCTGTGAGTGGGTGCATGAGTGTCTTTGAAGGTATGTGAGTGGATGGATGAGCTGAGTGAGTGAGTGGGTGAGTGAGTGTCTGAGTGGGCCAGTCAGTAGGTGCATGAGTCCCTGAGTGGATATGTGAGTGAGTGCATGAGACTATTAGTGGGCCTGTGACTGGGTGCATTAGTTTCTGAGTGGGTCTGTGAATGGGTGTGTGAGTATCTGAGTGGGTGTGTGAGTGGGTGCATGAGTCTCTGAGTGGGTCTGTAAGTAGGTGTGTGAGTCTCTGAGTGGGGTCTGTGAGTGGCTGCATGAGTGTTTGTATGGGTCTGTAAGTGACTTTCTGAGTTGATATGTGAGTGGGTACAAGAGTCTCTGAGTAGGTCAATGAGTGGTTGCATGAGTCTGTGAGTGGCACTATGAGTGGGTGCATGAGTGTCTGAGTCGGGCTGTGAGTGGCTGAATGAGTCTATAAGTGTATCAGTGACTAGTTGCATTAGTCTGAGTGAGTCTGTGTGTGGGTGTGCGAGTGAGTGAGTGTGAGTTGTGTGAGTGAGTGAGTGTGAGAGTCTCAGAGTGGCTCTGGGAGTGGGGGTATGAGTCTGTAAGTGAGTTTATGAATGTGTAGATGAGTATCTGAGTGGGTCTGTGGGACAGTGCAAAAGTCTCTTAGTGGGTCTATGAGTAGGTGTCTGAGTAGATCTGTGAGTGTGTGCTTGAGTGTCTGAGTTGGTGTATGAGTGGGTATGTGAGACTCTGTGTGGATTTGTGAGGTGGTGTATGAGTCGCTAAGTGAGTATGTGAGTGTGTGTGTGAGTCTCTTAGTGGGTCTGTGAGTGGGTGAATGAGTGCATGAATGGATCTGTGAGTGGGTGCATGAGTGTCTGAGTGTGACAGTGGGTGCAGTGGTATCTGAGTGGGTCAGTGAGTAGGTGTGTGAGTTGGTGCTTGAGTATATGAGTGGGTCAGTCAGTGGGTGCATGGGAAAAAAAGTACGGGGTCACACGGGAGCAGGTCCTCGTGCCAGCTACCCCTGTGATGGTCCTCTTGTCCAGCCTGCTTGCAGTCTGCTACCCTTTGTTACCTTCAGTTTGGTGCCTCCTCTGCTTGTTTTCTGCTAATATTTCTGCCTCTTCTCTGATTGCTCCTGCCCAACATGTTGCTTCTTTCTGCTCACTCCTGACCTTTATTCTGCCTCTTACTGCTCATTTCTGACCTCTATTTTGCCACTTGCTGTTCGTTTCTCACCTCTATTTTGCCTCTTTCTACTCATTCTGTCTGTTATTTTGCCTCTTGCTGCTCGCTCCTGACCTTTATTTTCCCTATTTTCACTCATTCCTCACAGTTATTTATCCTCTTTCTGCTTCCTTCTGACATTTATTCTGGCTCTTTCTGCTTGTGTCCGACCTCTAGTTTGCCTCTTCTGCCCATTTCTGACCTTTATTCTGCCTTTTTACGCTCATTTCTCATCTTTATTATGTCTGTTTCTGCTCGTTTCTGACCTTTATTTTGCCTCTTGCTGCTTGTTTCTAGCCTCTATTTTGTCTCTTTCTGCTTGTTGCTGACCTTTATTTTGTCTCTTTCTGCTCGCGCCTCACCTTTATTTTGCCTCTTTCCGCTCGTTTCTGACCTCTATTCTGCCTCTTTCTGCTCGCTTCTCACCTTTATTTTGCCTCTTGCTTCTCATTTCTGACCTCTGATTTGCCTCTTTCTGCTCTTTTCTGACCTTTATTCTGCCTCTTTCTGCTCATTTCTGATCTTTATTCTGCCTCTTTCTGCTAGTTTCTCTCCTTTATCTTGCCTCTTTCTGGTTGTTTCTAACATTAATTCTGCCTCTTTCTGTTCCCTTTTGTCCATTCTGCAGGGGCCGGCATTGCCACTGCATGCAGGGATCTGCAGCTCCCTGCATGAAGGAGCAATACTTTCATATCTTTCCCTGCCCACATATCTATGGGCAGGGAATGAGATGAAACCTCTGCTTCCAGCAGGCGTGAGTACTTAGACCATTACCGCCCACGGGAACCGAAGTGTTTGCTTTTGCTTGACAGGAGCTGTCAGCTCCTGCCAAACAAAACAGCTATGTCCTGGTGGTGGACACCATGGGACATAGCAGGAGCTGGCACTGGGTGGTGGCAGCCCTCAGGGCCAATAATGGCTCCAAGAGGGGGGTCCCCTCCTTCTTTGTATTTGGCCCTTCGGAGGTGGTTTCTAAGTGCTTTTGTGCCCTGCCAGGGTCCCTCTGGGACCCCAAGACCAAGGCTTGGGGGTCAGGGTAGTCCTACCCTGCCCCCTTTTCTTCTTTAAAAAAATTTTGGCCGACTCAGCTGAGTCCCAAGATGGCTGCCAACACTTCCTGGTTGAAATGTCGGCAGCCAATCAGAGCTCTGCAGATTTCTGCACAAGCTCACTATTATTTGCGAATTAGCTGCAATCGCAGATATACAAATTTGAATTTTCTTAAATATCTCGCAAACTGCTGAACCGATTTACACCAAATAACAAAAAGCATAATCTGCGGACCAAAAGCTTACTTTCGGCCAAATTTAGTATCATTCCATTCAGCGGTTAGAGTTGTAGGTGTGTCTAAAGAGACTATGAGATTTAACATGAGAAACACACTTGTTGTGGACCCCACCCCATTTTTCGGCACCTGCTACACAGATTACCTCAAAACCATTCATGCACAACTAGAATCACTGGTGCACTTTTTTTGAAAAATTTCATGAAGATTTGTCAAGCGGCACCAAAGTTATAGGCCAGTCTTTCTTTAGGAACTTTATTCGATCTTTCACAGTAAAGATCATAAAAGTACATAAAAACAAGATTGCAACAGTCACGTCAGTCCCAAATCATAACGTAGAACCATGCCCAGTCAAATTCTCAAAACAATCCCATATGCATAAACACTTAAGTTTATTTAAAATACAAGTTCAAAGAACAGTTATTAAATATCTTAAAGCTAAAATATAAAAGATCCCCACAATCTAGTTAATAGGCCACTTGTTTCATTTTCGGCATACATGCCCATAAAACTGACGCAGGCAAACGGGTTGGGCAGAGATTTTAGAAAGTAAAATGCAACCCGACATAGTTTAAAATTGTGCCTCTTTAAAATCGGTATAATAAATGTATTTCTTTCCTCTGTGTACAAACTACAAAAAAAAAGTAAGTGAAGATCATTTTGGAATGATTGGGCATCACACAGGCACAGAGTCAATTCAGAATGCTTAATTCTTCTACCCAGATACCCTAGCATCACTGGGATCAGGTTTAGGCGAAATCTCAGTAGGATAAACGTATTATGACACATTGAACATCTGCTAAATAAAAAAGACCATTCCTCTACCATCAGTCGAGTTATTTGATACATGAGGACGAGCTGTTTACAATAGTACCTCTCCCTACGATTATATTGGGCCCGCAACATAAATGTGTCAACCAACCTCTGCCTGGAGATCTTTCTACAGGTAGATGAATCTTTAAAAAGATCTTTCAACCTTACAGCAGTCAGTTCCTGTTCAACATAGTTCAGCCATCTGATCCTGCTGTAGTTCTCCAGTTAAAAAATATCTCTTATAATGTTCTGGGTAAGGGGCACAGTGTCCCTATGGCATATGGAGAGCCACTGCAGGAGCGGGGCTAATGGGAGACCCAATTCTATGTGAAAGACATAATTTGAATAGGATTGCGGGAGAGATGCTAATGATTTAAAAAATATATTTTCAATGGTTTAGAGTTTATCAATGGGTGCCATATCCCATACGCTTGCCCCATAGGTAGCAGCTGATTTCGTCTTAGCGTGATAAATCTTTTTATTGGGGTCTAGTGGTTTTGCACCCAGCCTATTAGAAATGGATTTTAGTGTTGCTAGGCTCCTCTCCCTAACCATGGCCCTTCTTCGACCAACTGTGTCCACATTTGATCTTTATCAAAAAGTACCCCTTGGTAAGGGAAGGAATTAACCACCTCGATTTTCCCTGAATCCATATGGAAGTACAGTTTTTTATCTCTTTTCCCTGCCCCAGCAATGATTAAAAAAGATTTTGACTGATTGATTTTTAGGTCCAACGAATGCATAAAAGCCGCATATGCTGCTATAAGGTATTGGAGACCCAAACCCGTTCAGGCAATCAGTACGGCATCATCAGCATATGCCAAGATTGGTAGCCAATGAGAGTTCGTTACGGGGACATCCAAGGTTGCGCCCGCGAGCGCCTCCTCCACACCATTAGTATAGATGTAAAAAAGAAACGGTGCGAGGACGCAACCTTGCCTTACCCCTCTTAAGATCTCAAAAGAGCGGGTACACTCCCCGTTTTTCCCATAACGGACACTTGAAGATGCATCAGACTACAGTTGGTGAATGAAGTCAACTATAGCCTTATCAAACCCCATCTCTTCCATTATGCTCCAGAGCTTAGGGTGGGACACGCAGTCAAAAGCTGCTGATAAATCCATAAATGCGCAATAGATTTTCCCACCCTTAGCTCTGGTGTATTTATCCATAATTAGAGAGAGATTCAGGCACTGGTCTACAGTTCCCTTCCCCCGATGGAATCCATACTGTGGTTGCATTAAAATATTCCTATACCGCGCCCAGATCCCCAGCATAGATAGAAGAAAGCGACCCATACGTTTGTCTGTCATGTATATTAGGGAAATTGGTCTATAATTCTTGGGGTTTCCCTTATCGTACTTTTTATGAATTGGGACTATTACACTCGTCTTCCACGAGGTAGTGGGGCCTACTAAAGCTATCTTATTAAAACAATTTGTCAGCAAGGGGACCCACAGGTCTTCACTCTCCTGGAAAAAGGCTTTCCCGGTGCTACAGGCCTCTAACCCACTCCTCACTTCTGTAAGCAAGAAAACTAGATTTTCCTGGGTATTGGTACCTGTGGTGACAAGAGATGAGGCAAGGGAAGTAGTGAGAGAGAAGATATTTGAGTAATGTGCCAACCATTCCTCTTCTCCAACATTGATGTCTAGTGCAGGGTCCCTTTGTGTCTTAAAATAGGGTGCGTTTATTATCTCCCAGAACTCCTTGCTGTTGCCCGTTATTGATGCAAGCTCTAGTGTAGCCCAAATTGCCTCCCTCATTGCCCTCTCCCTATCCCTTCTTGCCAATTTGTAATCACTATGAAGTGAGGCAATTTGGGCCACATTTCTGGGTTGTATTCTCAGAGCTTTTACGAGGGCCTTCCTGGATTTTGAGCAGGGCGAGTCAAACCAACCCCTGACCCCTTGCACATTTATCTGTCTTATTCGAGTTAGTGCCCTTTTATGTGTTCTAACAGTTCTATGAAAGCTGATAGCAGTGCTCGGGGAAAGTCTTTAAATCAAAACAGTTACTGATGCTATCAAGGGAATTACTTACTATTTCAGGGCTCAATATAAGTTTGTTGATTTGGGCCCACTTTACTTGGTAGCCATTTCTCCTAGCTAATAGTGGAAGTCTTATTTCCTGTTGCTTGGTCACTTTTCTGTGGGTCACAAGTATCTCACAAGTTAAAATGGCGTGATCGCTAAGAGGGTTTGACATCAGAATAAAATCTATAATTGATTCCTGGGCATCTCTACGAAAGGTTTTTGTTGGGTAGTCCGAAGAAGTGGACTGCTTATTCCTAGACAAGAGGGTCCTATTAAGACTATTACCATAGTTGGTATGAGAAAAGTGGTATATCACTTTACCCATAAGGTCCTCCAGGCCGTATACACTCTCTTGGTTGTGCTTGCATGGGTGAATATTAAAATCACCCAACTAGATAATGTTTAAATGTTCCTTTTTCCTTATTGTTTTAATAGCCTCATCAGTTTTCCTATTCACCTCGTCTACAGCTAGGTGCATGTTTGGCCCAAAGTTATTATTATAAAAATACATTAAGAGCAAAGTGCCTTGGTTAGCCAGCTCAAGGATGAGGAGATAGAAGTTGGGACTCTTTCCCACAAAATTCTTAACTTACAATGCTGAAGTATTGGGGTAAGTAAGGGTAAGAGGCCCCACGTTAGCCCTCCCTGAAGCCAACGGGGTTGCCCTTGTTAGAAAGGAGCAATATCCATTCATAAAAATGGGATCCATTGCCCATATTCCCTGTAGGCTGGATATATCATGATCCTGCCAGAGTTTCAGCCAGTGATCATCGCCCAGTTTGTTTCTAATGCCCGCCACGTTCCAGGATGTTACTTTAAATGTGTTTGTAGGAGAGTAGGGTCTGCTATCCTATGGTCACCCCAAATGTTTGCTTTTTGCTTCACTAGTTTATGACTTAATGTGGCTGTGGGCCTGCTAATCAGACCCACAGTCTGCTGTTCTCTCTCTAAATTAATGCCAATGCACACCAGGTGCATTACGAATTGGAACTGGTTCACCTTATTGGCCCCTGTAACAGTGTACCCTAGGTACCCAGGGCATAGGTGGTTCCAAGGCCTACCAGGGGCTGCAGCATGTATTGTGCCACCCCTGGCCTGGCCTCCATATTTGACACAACTGGCTGATCACTCAGCTGGGGTAAGTCGGTGTAATCACCCCTTACTTAGGTATAGTATGCCTATATCTAACCTAAAATGGACACATATGTTCCTATCAGCCACTCCTATGGAAGGCCTCATCAATCCTGGAGGCAGAGTGTTTGGAAATATGTGAGATGGTGCTCTAGCATGAGCTGAGCCTGTCTGCAGCTTTCGGAACCACGTCCTTTAGCTGTTCCATGATACTGCCATACCATATACTCTTAAGTGCATTATGAACCTCGCGGTTAAATGCTATCTTTGGTTTGGCTTTATCAAAACATGTCGAGTAAGGTGTCATACGAATTGGAATACTACCCCCTCGCCAGTTCTGGCGATGGGGGTAGCATTCCACCCTTCTAGAGGGACACGACATGTACATAACCTGAAACCCGGGTAAAGTTAAACATGAGCCTCTGCATCACAAAATGGATGCTGCCACCACAGACACAAGTCTGACCTCCTGCTGCTGGGAGTCCTTCCAGCGAGGGAGGCTTGGACAAAGGGTTTCCTGCCTTGGGAGGTGCTAGCACCACCCCAGATAGGATTTTGTGTAGGACAGGGCTGAATAGAATGAGACATGCCTGGGGCACACAAGGTGTCCCTGTGCATAAGCCAGTCCAAACCGGTGCTGGGGCTTCTCAGCCCCAGTCCTGGCGCGGAAATAGACAAAGAAAAGGGGGTGTAAAGACAGGTCCTATGACAATAGAAACCTGAGTAAGATTGTGCCCCCCTACAAAGCTGGGGATGACATCCATAAATGGATAACTGCACTTGAGAGAGCCTGCAGAGTACAGCAGATCCCTCAGGAGCAGTGGGCAGCAATCTTGTGGCTCTCCTTTGAAGGTAGAGGCCGAGACAGACTCCTCACAGTTAGTGATGGGGATTCTAGAAACTACCTGGTCCTGAAGAGTGCTCTGATAGATGGGTTAGGCTTAACCACTGAACAGTACACGTTAATGTTCAGAGAGACCCAGAAAACACAGACTCAGGACCGGTCTGAATTTGTTGAATGTGCCACTAAGGCTCTGGAGGGCTGGTTGCTGGGAAGTAAGGTTACAGACTATGAAGGATTGTACAATTTGCTTATGAGAGAACAAATTTTAAATAATTGTCAGAACCAGCAGTTGCATTAACATTTGGTTGACTCAGATCTGACCTCTCCCCAAGAATTGGGAAAGAGGGCAGACAAATGAGTTAGAACCAGAGTTAAGCAAAAGAACCAGAACCAGAACCAGGGTGGTGACCAAAAGAAAACAGACCAAAAGGGTGTGGAGCAGAAAGCTAAAGACCAGAAGTCTTCAACAGGGCCCCAAACTAATACTGAGGGTGGGTCCCAAACTTCCAAGAAGAAGAAGAAAGAAGGTCAAAGGAAACCCTGGTGTAGTAATTGTAAAAACACCTCTCACTGGACCAGTGAGTGTAAAAAGGGTGGAGCCCCCAACACTGCAGCCCCTAAGGCACCTGCACCCAATAGTACAGTCAGCAGTGTTGGTTCACAAACTAAGGGGGTAGTAGGTATCACCTTGGGAACTGAGGGAGAGTCTGGCCTAGTCAGAACCCCTACACAGGCTGTTCTGATTTGTGATGTGGACATAGAGTTGTCCACTACTGTCAGCCCCAGTAATCTGGGCAAGTACAGGCAGACGCCTTTGATTAATGAAAAAGTGGCTCAAGCATACAGGGATACCATGTGCCAGTGTCACTATGGTGACACCTAGCTTTGTGGACACTGGACAATACATACCAGGCGACAATTACCTGGTGGCCAATGCCAGCAATGTCACTACTACACAGAGTGTGGCAATTGTTAATTTCTCCTGGGGAGGGGTAACTGGCCTAAAAAGAGTTTTGGTTAGTGCTGATCTCCCAGTTGAATGTTTGTTGGGCAATGACCTGGAGAGCTCTCTATGGTCAGAAGTTGAGTACAGGACTCATGCAGAGATGTTAGGGATATCATCACATGTCCTTGCTGTGACCAGGTCACAGGCCAAAAAGTGCCTCTCTGAACCTCAGGTCTTGGATCCTGGAACAATGGACCAAGCACCTTCCAAGAAGAAGAACAGGAGGGTAAAGGCTGTGCCTTCCCAACTGCCTACAAGTGAGGATCAGCCTTCACAGGAAGATGATCTTGAGACCCCTGAAGGAACTGTCCCTGAAGAACTTGAACCTGATCAGGTTGAGTTTCTGGGGACAGGGGGACCTTCTAGGGCAGACTTGGGGCAGGCTCAGTTAACCTGTCCTTCTCTTGAACCCCTCAGACAGCAGGCTGCTGCTGAGGCTGCTGGGAATGCTCAAGGTACCCATAAAGTGTATTGGGATGATGGGCTCCTTTATTCAGAGGGTAGAGACCCCAAGCCTGGTACAACCAGGAGGTTGGTTATACCTCTGCAATTTAGGGGCTTCCTTCTAACCTTGGCCCATGATATTCCTTTAGCAGGACACCTAGGCCAGAATAAGACTTGGGACAGGCTTGTCCCTCACTTTCACTGGCCTCACATGTCTGAAGATACAAAGGAGTTTTGTCGCTCCTGTGTAACCTGCCAAGCCAGTGGCAAAGCAGGTGGAACAACAAAGGCCCCCCTGATACCACTACCTGTGGTGGGGGTCCCCTTTGAAAGAGTGGGGATTGATATTGTAGGTCCAATGGATCTCCCTACAGCATCTGGGCACAGATTCATACTGGTGGTGGTGGACCATGCCACCAGGTACCCAGAGGAAATTCCCCTTAGGACCACAACAGCTCCTGTTGTGGCCAGGGCCTTACTTGGAGTTTTCTCCAGAGTGGGGTTTCCTAAGGATGTAGTATCTGATAGAGATGCCAACTTCATGTCAGGATACTTAACAGCTATGTGGAAGGAATGTGGTGTCAACTGCAAGTTCACCACTCCTTATCATCCACAATGTAATGTGCTTGTTGAAAGGTTCAACAAGACCCTAAAGGGTATGATCAAAGGATTACCTGAAAAGCTCAGGCGAAGATGGGATATCCTTCTACCCTGCCTTCTGTTTGCTTACAGAGAGGTCCCACAAAAGGGGGTTGGCTTCAGCCCCTTTGAATTGTTGTTTGGGCACCCTGTAAGAGGACCCCTGTGTTTAGTGAGGGAAGGATGGGAATTACCTCTCAGAAAACCCAAGCAAGACATAGTGGACTATGTACTTGGTCTCCGCTCCAGGATGGCTGAGTATATGGAGAAGGCATCCAAAAACCTTGAGGCCAGCCAAGAATTACAGAAAGCTTGGCATGACCAAAAGGCTGTCTTGACTGAGTACCAGCCGGAACAGAAAGTATGGGTGTTGGAGCCAGTGGCCCAAGCAGCACTCCAAGACAAATGGTCTGGGCCCCATACTATCATTGAAAAGAAGGGAGAGGTTACCTACTTGGTGGACCTAGGAACTCCCATGAGCCCCCACAGGGTGCTCCATGTTAACAGATTGAAGGCATATGTTGACAAGGCAGACATGGGCTTGCTCATGGCTACAGATGAGGGGCAGGAGGAAGAGAGTGACCCTCTCCCAGACCTGCTGACTCAGAACCCTGAAGATGGCTCAGTTGATGGTGTGGCCTTAGATGGCAGCCTCACTGAACATCAGCAAAATGACTGTAGACAGGTTTTGCAGTCATATAGACATATGTTCTCATTGACACCCAGTCAGACAAACTGGTGTACCCATGTGGTGGACACTGGTGACAGTCTTCCTGAGAAAAACAAGATTTACAGGCAACCTGACCATGTCAGGGACTGTATAAAGACTGAGCTGCAAAAGATGCTGGAATTAGGTGTTATTGAGACTTCAGAGGGCCCCTGGGCTAGCCCAGTGGTTCTGGTCCCCAAACCTCACACCAAAGATGGCAAGAGAGAGATGAGGTTCTGTGTGGATTACAGAGGTCTCAATGCTGTCACCAGGACAGATGCACACCCTACACCAAGGGCAGATGAGCTTATAGACAAATTGGCTTCTGCCAAGTATTTGAGCACATTTGACTTGACAGCTGGCTATTGGCAAATCAGGTTAGCTTAGGAGTCTAAAGCCAAAACTGCATTTTCTACCCCAGGTGGGCATTACCAATTTGTGGTGATGCCCTTTGGTTTGAAAACTGCACCGGCCACCTTCCAAAGGTTGGTGTATCAAGTCCTTACTGGGTTGGATGACTTTTGCGCAGCATATCTGGATGATATTGCTGTCTTCAGCTCCACCTGGGAGGATCACCTGGTCCACCTGAAGGAAGTGCTAGAGGCTCTGCAAAAGGCAGGCCTCACTATCAAGGACACAAAGTGCCAGATAGGGCAGAGTAAAGTTGTATACTTGGGCCACCTTGTAAGTGGAGGCCAAGTTCAACCACTGGAGAGTAAGATCCAGACCATAAAGGACTGGTCCCCTCCAACGACCCAGACTCAGGTCAGAGCTTTCTTGGGCCTGACTGGGTACTACAGGAAGTTTGTTAAGAACTATGGGTCCATTGTGACTCCTCTTAAGGATCTGACATCCAAGAAGATGCCCAAAAAGGTTCAGTGGACAGTAAACTGTCAAAAGGCATTTGATGACCTGAAGAAGGCCATGTGCTCTGCACCTATCCTGAAGAGTCCTGACTACTCAAGAGAGTTCATTGTCCAAACAGATGCTTCTGAGTTGGGAGTGGGAGCTGTGCTTTCACAACTTAATGTAGATGGTCAAGACCAGCCCATTGCTTTTATTAGCAGAAGGCTGACCCCCAGAGAGAAACGTTGGTCAGCTATTGAGAGGGAGGCCTTTGCTGTGGTGTGGGCCCTGAAGAAGTTGAGACCATACTTGTTTGGCACTCACTTCAAGATTCAGACCGACCATAAGCCCCTCTTATGGCTTAATCAGATGAAGGGTGAAACCCCCAAACTACTCAGGTGGTCCATTTCCCTATAGGGGATGGACTTTACAGTGGAGCACCGCCCAGGGACTGACAATGGTAATGCAGATGGTCTCTCCAGGTACTTCCACTTAGAACATGAAGACACAACTGGTCAAGGTTAGTCTAATGTCCCTGCGTTTGGGGGGGGGGTTGTGTAGGAGAGTAGGGTCTGCTATCCTATGGTCACCCCAAATTTTTGCTTTTTGCTTCACTAGTTTATGACTTAATGTGGCTGTGGGCCTGCTAATCAGCTGCTGTTCTCTCTCTAAATTAATGCCAATGCACACCAGGTGCTTTACAAATTGGAACTGGTTCACCTTATTGGCCCCTGTAACAGTGTACCCTAGGTACCCAGGGCATAGGTGGTTCCAAGGCCTACCAGGGGCTGCAGCATGTATTATGCCACCCCTGGCCTGGCCTCCATATTTGACACAACTGGCTGATCACTCAGCTGGGGTAAGTCGGTGTAATCACCCCTTACTTAGGTATAGTATGCCTATATCTAACCTAAAATGGACACATATGTTCCTATCAGCCACTCCTATGGAAGGCCTCATCAATCCTGGAGGCAGAGTGCTTGGAAATATGTGAGGTGGTGCTCTAGCATGAGCTGAGCCTGTCTGCAGCTTTCGGAACCACGTCCTTTAGCTGTTCCATGATACTGCCATACCATATACTCTTAAGTGCATTATGAACCTCGCGGTTAAATGCTATCTTTGGTTTGGGTTTATCAAAACATGTCGAGTAAGGTGTCATACGAATTGGAATACTACCCCCTCGCCAGTTCTGGCGACGGGGGTAGCATTCCACCCTTCTAGAGGGACACGACATGTACATAACCTGAAACCCGGGTAAAGTTAAACATGAGCCTCAGCATCACAAAATGGATGCTGCCACCACAGACCCAAGTCTGACCTCCTGCTGCTGGGAGTCCTTCCAGCGAGGGAGGCTTGGACAAAGGGTTTCCTGTCTTGGGAGGTGCTAGCACCACCCCAGACAGGATTTTGTGTATTGGGTAGGACAGGGCTGAATAGAATGAGACATGCCTGGGGCACACAAGGTGTTCCTGTGCATAAGCCAGTCCAAACCGGTGCTGGGGCTTCCCAGCCCCAGTCCTGGCGCGGAAATGGACAAAGGAAAGGGGGTGTAACCACCCCCTTCCTGGTCCCACCCAGAGGAGGGACCTAGCAGGTAATCCGGCCCCTAGATTTGGAATAAGAGTAGGAGCTGTGTCCCAAGACTTCAGATCATCCTGAACTCGACTTGAAACTAAGAAGAAAACTGGACTTCGACATTCTGCTGCATAGAAGACTGAAGAGAATCTCCCTTGTGGCCAAGGAGTGACCACCCTGTGAATACAGGCACCAACCAGCAACTCGACTTCTGCTTTGCCGCCGCCGGAGCCCGAGCCCAGAGCCCGACAAGACCTGGATTCCCAGACATCTCACAGCCCGATCCACAGTCCCTGAAAAGAAGAGACCCGTGGAGGCATCGAGAGACGTGGGACCGGCCATCTTGAAAGACCCCCGAGAAGCTGACTGCGCAGCACCCGAGGCTCCCTTAACGCTGTGCTTTGGGGTTTGAGAAGCCTCACCACCGAGCAGCATTTGCACCGAAGATCAGCCCCCCAGCCTCTCCACGATCTGCGTGGGGCCCTTTTGCACTTTGCCACTCGACGCGCCATCCCGGCCACTTGCCACGTGGCTAGCGGCCATCTTGGCGACGAAACCCAGAAACAACACCGTTGGTCTGGTTGCTCCAGACTGGCCCTCGCTCCCCTGAAAAGGAGCACCCGCTCTGACCCTGCTGGTCCGAGTAACAAGCTTTCTTCACTTCCTGCGTGGCTTGCATTAGCCACGGCCTGTTTGCTCCAATCAAGTTGCCGACACCGCCATCAGCTAGAGCCTTCGTGGGACAGCTCGTGACCGACTCCTGGACGTCCTCGACCTCTTCGTGTCCACGTGGCTGCGGAGACAATCTACACCTCTTCACCTGTTTGCACCTGACATCGCCTGGTCCCATCCTGGTTCCACGGTAGTCACTGGCTAGTGACTTTGGACATTGTCCCCTCTGCTTTCAGGTCTTCACATCTTCAGATTCACCCTTGGATCCACCGGAACTCTCCTCGACGACACGCCTGCAGCATCTTCATCTTCAGGCACCATCGACCTGCGTGACGAAACCCGACACTACTTTGCACCTGTGCACCCGCTTCCTGTGGGTGAGGTAACTCAGCAACGCCGGTGTTCCTACACTGGTACACACCTCTAGTGTCTAGGTCTAAAGTTTTGTCCTTTTAGGTCTGTCGGAAGGTTCCTTAAACAGTAACTTTATAACTTTTACGCACCATTGACATTGCATTGGTGCATGCGTGTGCTTTAAGCGCTTCACCCGAGTCCCGCGGGCCTTTCCCGACTTCTTCACTGTTAGTCCCGAACAGCTCCAGCGATTCCCCAGGCCCTAGGCCTATTTCCTTTCCAACTGGTGGTTCTTATACCACTATTTTAGTATATGGTTTAAGTGGCCCCTAGGGCTCATCCATATTGTGCAACTTTTGAATATTTAAACTGTGTTTTGGTTTAACGCATTTGCTTCTCTAAAGAGTATAGGAGATATTTGTAGTAAATAAATATATATATATATTTTCAATATATATCTGTGTGGTGTCCTTTCATTTGGTATTCAAGGGGATTGTGTATGGTAAAACAGCTTACTTCACATGCCTTTACAGAGTTTAGCCTAAGACTGCTTTGCCCACGCTACTAGGATAGCTGGTCTATAAGGTTGACTTACAACCAATCATCATAAGGGTTGCTTGGCATGGTACAAAGTGATCACTAGAACTAGTGAGCATCATATACCAGGCCAACTTCTCACAGTGTTGGCTTGCCCCTTCCTAGATTTGTTGTTCCTGGAGGTCCTTTGGGTATCAGGCGATTGTGCTCCAGCTGAAATAGACCTCTCATTGAACTGTGGGAGTAGTCAATCGCAGAGATCCATACCAGAGAGAGGGGCAAATCTGTTCACGAGGGCTAATCCCGGGTTGCCCGGAGTATTAGGCCTCAATCGGTCTTCCCTTAAATAGGGAATCGGTTCTAAGGCCAACTGTGGGGGTGGGGGCAATAGAAGTGCCCAAAAGGAACTGCTATAATCTATGTATCCTTAGGTGGAGCTCTATATAGTTGGGATAAGAGAGAGATGATACAAAAGTGTTGTCAAAATGTATTACCACACAGTAACCCTTCATTGATTTTGGAGACGTGCAGAACTACCCTACCCTACTCTCCTGGCCATGATAATTTGCCTAGCTAATCGGGCACCCCCCTGCCCATACCGGTCGTGTGGCCGATCAACCAATGGAGAGATTTGTCCATTAGTTGGGTTGTTGTTTGAAACTGACCCTCCATCAAGGTCGGAACATTGCCTAAGACCATTAGAAGGGGAGACGCTGCCGATGGAAGATGCAGGGATTGATATGTAAACCTAAGTCCTTATGTTTTGCAACTGGTTCTTACGTAGAGCGCTTCGACACCTTCGGATAAAGTTTGCGCTATAGAAAATCGCATTAAATAAATAAAAAAATAAAAAAAATATGTAGTGGGCCGCAGCCTCTCTGTATTAATCCTTGCCTTGAGATGTCATTGTTGCTATCCCCCGGTGTCATTGCCTGCAAATTAAATAGCAGCCTATCTAAGGTGCTACTAGGATGCAAGTGGGAGATATAAGTGGTTTCCCTTGAGTTTGCAAATTGGTCATTGGGTTGTCCAGGGGAGTTTTGGCCGCGAGGGCGGGGAGTTGTGTCAAATGTGCTCGAATTCTTATTATTATTTTTGAGGTGCCTGTTGGGGTGCTTGAGATAGATAACCCCACATGATGTTAGTTACTATTGAGCATGCCCCCGCCTCCGAGTAAACTATTGGCCCTTCATCAGTACCGGATCCAGTACATTGGCTATGAGGGCGATTGCATGTCGCCAAGCCCTCAACACGGGAAAGTCTCGCTTAAATTTGGGCTAATTTAAACAGAAGAGGGTTCAGGAGCCCAGTGACCAGAGTCTCAATTCTTTTGCAAAAGTCCTAGCCGTTCATCTGGAAGGGCAGTATATCCTGATCAGTATTCTTCAAAATAGGAATTAGCTCCTGTTCCAGTACTCCATGCCCTTTTGGTTTGACAGGTGGAATCCCTTTCAGAGTCCCTTTTATCGACTTTTGTTTTTGCAGTCCTCCACCCATTCTTCTTTGTACTGGAGGCTTACTATTGTTGGCATCGGACTGAGATTTTGCAGCCTGGCCCCTTGTCACTATATTAAGCCCACTTGGTATGACAGGTGGAGAGGATGCGTTGAAGACTGGCGCCTAGCGAGGTGCAGATGGAATTTGTGAGTGAGTTGGCCGGGTGCTGCCCGTACTGTGATTACCAAGGGAGGAGCGCTTCTGCATGATCAGTGAGTCCAGGAAGAGCCGACGCTCTGTTAGCTCAATCTCATGGCTGAGCATTGACTCAGCCCTCGTTATAAAGGCATCCAGTGTCCCAGCTACTCCGCACCGCATACTATCACTGCGGCCCTTACGTTTACGCATTACAGATATGAATTTTGCGCCTTAAAGGGTTGATGAAAGAGAGTAACAAAGGCACAGTACCTCTTAAATGAATGGATGAGCCTCGTCTCTCTGGAGGGCCAGATGTTAGAGGGGGGCCCAGGCTCCTCTGGGCTCCGATGGGTGTGGATGGGCCCGCCCTTGGCCCGGGCATGCCCCCATGCGCATCCCGCGCCACGGGCCAACATCTCCGATTTGAGCACGTTTGGAAGCATTAAGGATGCTGGGGGTTGTAGTCTCACCAGCCTGTGTGTTCTGGGTGCTCCTCCTGTTGTCCCCTCCTGCGGAAAGCAGTAGCGGAAAGGCGTGGGACCTGCCAACATGAAAGTGAATAGAAAATCGGCTACACTGGGCCGCGGGCTGGGGTCTCCGATTTGAGCACTTTAGGTTCAACGCCAAAATCGTCCATACAAAGCACAAACTGATACTTCATCTACAGATACGGATACTTCTGAAACATCAAGAAGGACAACAATGATTCCAAGATCACAACCTAGTACAAGCGTGGTTTCGCAGCCTTTTTTAGAATCAGGCCCCTCAGGAGGGGACGACCCAGGAGGTCGAAGAGACGAAGACGCAGTGGAGAAAGAGAAGGATCCACCACAAACGCGGAATGTGACATCCAAGAAGGACAAGAAGAAGAACAGACAATGAATAACTTGGTTATAAACATCTCTGACGTGAAACTTTCTAAATTCCAAAGTGCCACACTTCAAAAAGGGACATCGTTTGTTCCCACTTCCAGCACGAATCACTTAGAATTAGACATACGTTTTTTTAAACTTATGAGAAAACTCAGACTTCGCCATTTTTTTGAGAACATTATCACTGAACCTAAAGAACAAAAAGAAGACACCCTTAAAGGTCTCACCAGCAAGAGCTCTTATATGGCTCCAATAGGCCATAAGACACCTGATCTATTCGAACAATTAGTGAAAAAGGACCTTGCTAAAATCAATTATCGCAAACCAACCAAAGCCAAGAACATGACAGTAAAAGAACAGGATACTTTAAAAGCTATAGCGGAAAATAAATCCATCATTTGTCAAAAGGCGGACAAAGGGGGAGCTCTTGTCATCTTAAACATGGAATATTATCAAACCCAGATACGGTTACATTTGCAAGATGAAAACATCTATATGGAACTTGATTTTAATCCCACTATGGAAATTCAAATGACAATACAGAAAATCCTTCAAAACGCCAAGGAAGCAGGTGTTATTGATGAAAAAATGAAAACATTTCTAACAACTGAATATCCGAAACCACCACGGTTTTACATGACACCGAAGATTCATAAAGATATGAAGAAACCACCTTGCCGACCGATTGTTTCCACGTGTGGCAGCATACACGAACCAGTAGGGAAACTAATTGATAAATATCTGCAGCCGTTTGTTATTACAATGGGCTCATTCGTGAAAGACACCACGGATTTTGTTAATAAACTAGCAGCAATTGAATTGTTTGAAGATGAACGGATTACCCTGTGTACTATTGATGTACAGGCATTGTACACCTCCATACCCCATCTTGCGGGGATTGAGGCAGTGGAGAAGGCATTGCTAACTATGAACTACGAGGAACCTATGAAAATATTCATATTGGAATTGTTGAATTTCACCTTAATGCACAGTTATTTCACTTGTGAAAACCATTGGTATCTCCAAAAGAGCGGCACAGCCATGGGCAATTCGGCGGCGCCGGCGTAAGCCAATATCTTTATGCACCAATATGAAAATGATCACATCTTACAGAACAACAAATGGCAAAACCAACTACGTCTTTATTTAAGATACATTGACAACATTTTCATTTTGTGGAAAGGTTCCAAAGAAGAGTTAGTTGAAAACATCATGGAATTAAACACCATTGATTCCAGAATACAATTTACCTCTGAGATGCATGAAAAAACCATTAACTATCTGGTTGTGACCATTATTAAAAATGACAATAAATTTGAAACAACTTTATACTCCAAAAAAACTGATCGCAACAATCTATTGGCATATAAGAGCTTCCACCTGCAAGCCCTAAGGCACCACTTACCATACTACTACCGTAACTACTACGAGTAAAGAGGATTGTTTCTGACTCCGAGGAGTTCGTTAATCAATCAGAAAAAATGATACAACGCTTTAAACAGAGGGGATACCCAGATGGGATTTTGAAACAAGCCATTAAGCGAGTTGACAGTCAAGATAGAAAGTGTTTATTGACAGCGACTAAAACAGTTAAGGATCCTAAAATAACATGTGTGAGCAAATTTTCTACTGTTACTCCTCAATACAAAAGTGTTATCAAAAAACATTGGCCGATTTTACAGACGGAACCAGACTTTAAAGAGATCTTTAATGAAATGCCCATTTTCGCTTTTAACAGAGGAAGAAATTTGGGTGAAATCATCAAGCAACCGCCACTGTTATCACATGTACAAAAATTCAAAGGAACCATTCCATGTAGAAATTGTGGAAATTGTAATAACATTTTGCAAGGTAATTCGATTACCCACCCCATGAGGGGCAACAAAATCAGTCTGAAAGTGAATGCTACTTGTGATACCACGAATATTATTTACATGATTAAATGCCAGTGCTGCAAGGCCTATATAGGTCAGACAGAGCGTAAGTTAAAAGTACGATTGAACGAACATAAAGAAATATCAGAACAAGGGCTTTGAAATCAGTTGTGGCACCCCATTTCATTGAAGCTAACCATCAGATCAGCCAGATTAAAGTTTGTGTGCTAGAGACAGTGGAAAAACGAGCAGATAGAGACAATAGAAAAACTCTGCTTAAACGGGAGAATTATTGGATATATAATTTACAGACTTTGAAGCCTAACGGGATGAATGAAAGAACTGAATTTAATTGCTATCTATAACCCGTGTATATTGCTATACTCTGCTTAAACGGGAGAATTATTGGATATATAATTTACAGACTTTGAAGCCTAACGGGATGAATGAGAGAACTGAATTTAACTGCTATCTATAACCCGTGTATATTGCTATAGTAAGTCAAAGCAGGTGTTAGATATCCATCTCTCTAAAACTATTCACAATTTGTGCGTTTGTTGATCAGTTGTTCTTAATATTTGATTTAATGTAGCATTTATCGTGACATTTACTGTTTAGTATTTAATATTTGTCTGTGGAACTGTCATATAACAGTTTATAATCTCAGCGCGTATGCTCTCCTCCTGAGAATCACAATCATTTACATTACTTTCAATCGCAAAGTTGTAATTGTTGCTAAAAAAACGTTATTATTCATCTATGGGGAACTAGCAGCACACATAAACACACTATCCCTTTAAGTTCTCACAAAGCGCGTAGACCTCCGTCTTAAACCCCACCTTTTACCCTACGTCACACGCCAACTTTCTTTGACGAGGGAACCCTTGGCGGTTACTTTGTTTCACTGCCCGGATTTCTGTTTCAGATGGATCTAGGCTTTAAAGGACACATCTTTCACATAGCGGTAAGCGCAATTTAAAATCGTTAGATAGAATGGGTAAACGCATAGCGTAATTTGTTATATTCACATATCGTTTTATGGACTATACTTCATTGAACATCTGCCAGCATCGCGGTATAGCGTTTACAATGGGATAAATCTTGAGTTAACCAGCGTACTGGGGGTAGAAAGCGACATGATTCATAATTTAGTTGCACTCGTGTAATGTTTATGAAGGAGATGGTCAAACAGTGGTCTAATTTCACATTTAAGGAGATAGCGTTATGCATGTTCGACCTGCTGAGTATTTTAGAAGACAAGTTTATTAGAACTAACGGTTAACCCATATAGAATGAGCTGATAAAATTAAGAGCTTGTATCTGTGTATAACATAAAACCAGAGGTAGAATATTGGAATGTTTATTTTATTTTATTTCATGTTTTTCTTGTAGATTTCCCTGATGAAGCTTTTTTTCCCCGAAATGCATTGGAATAATGATTACTATGGAATGATGATTAAGAAGGATGTTTTTGTTGACAAATGGAATTGAAAAGCAATATATGATATTGAAAAGTACAAGCAAATATAAGTCATATTGATGAAGTATGAATAAAATACTTTGAAGGCTCATATCGTAGTGTTCTACACCTAATTTTGAAAAACTATCAATTGCAGTATTATAGCACTCTTCTGTGCCCCAGGAGACACTCACACATCTCGTGTTGGTGCAACCTTTTTCATTTAAGCAACTACTCCAGTACAGGGAGTACACCTGTGGAGCACGAACAAATTGGTATTTATTTCTTAACAAACATCGTAGTGCGCAGTCTCAACATAGAACTCATATGATATGTGACCACAGAGGCTGGGTCTGGAAGGACACGATGGCTCGGCCACCTCCTACTTACAACTGGGAGTGAGTTTGTGCTCGGCGCCCCCCCCCCCTATATGGGTGTTCCCCATCATTCATTGGTTGTTTCCTTGGTATTGTACTGGGGGTTTTCTTTTGGGTGTTCCGGATGGCTTTAGCTTGTTGGGGTAGCTGAAGTGGTTGGAGGGTGATGCGGTGGGGGGTGGATTGGGGTTTGTTCATGTGGTTAGGCAGTTACCTACAGCACAGGCTACTGCATTTGATTTCTGTTTTCATTTTGGTCATATGGTAGATTTCCTACGCATTATATTCTGCTTTCAATATGCACAGTAATGGTATGACAATTTCTTGTCTAACGTGGAACGTATGGGGGCTGAATTCACCGAAAAAGATCCGGCAGGTGATCGTTCACTTAGAACGCCATCACATTAGCATTGCTCTCCTGCAAGAAACTCATCTCACACAACACACTGATCAGCTGGTTGGGGCTCGCTGGGCTGGCTTTCGCTAGGCCTCTTCCTATTCCTCTTATAGTCGGGGGCTACTTACACTGATAAAAAAGGGTCTTTCTTTTACGGCTCACCGCACTCATAAAGACTCTGACAGTCATTATGCTACAGTGCACGGCACACTAGCAGGTAAACTGGTCACTATTGTTAATTGTTATGGTCCAAATTTAGATGACCCTGGTCTATATGAAATTCTTCTTGAGGTTTTGCGTTTTGGACGGACGCAGCGATTTTTTGGGGGGAGACCTGAACATGCACCTGGATCCCAGCAAAGATAAGTCTAGTGGTAGGTGCGGCTCATGTAATTAATTCAGGGTTAGTGGAACTTGGTCTGCTGGACGTATGGCAACACAGACATGTCGAAAAGCTTTAGGGCGCGCATATTTCTACTGTGCATGGCAGTTGGTCTCGCCTTGATTATTGGCTGGTAAGCGAGGGCGTGGCGGGCTGGGTGACTAAGGTGGAGAGTCTGCCACGCACACACTCTGATCACTGCCCTGTGAAACTCACTCTCTGTGTCCCCCTGGTGACTTCTCGACCCTTCACCTGGCGCTTTCGCTCCGAGTCATTGCTTGACCCTCTTCATTTGGAGACCATTCGTGAGGCTATTATACAATACTTTGCCAATAATAAGTGCTCTGTAGATTTGTTGGAGTACTTTGGGAGGATTTTAAGACCACTATTCGAGGCACTTGCATCAGTACATCGGTTGGTATATTCAAGGATCTATGGGGCCAAATAGCTAACGTAGAGGCTATGCTGACCCGCCTAGAGCGCGACTACGAATGTGCACCTAGTGAATCTACTCTTGCATCCCTCAAGGAAGCGATGCTTGAACATGCGGATTTGGCAGATGAAGAGCTGCGATATATCTCTAAGCGACATGTGGCTTGTTCCTTTGGGGAGGTCGGAAGACCAGGACACCACTTAGTGGAGAAGTGTGACTCAATGGTTAGAGCTTATACCAATTAATAAACCAATGATATATAGACCACAATAGGCTCTATATATTTCTAGTCCTTGTCCAGCCGGACAGGGAATTTTTATTGGTCAGATAAATAGAATCTTGTATCAATTGCATTAGTACAACAACAAATCATTGTAGTAACGCACACTCCTGTGCTGTACTGTAGAGAAAAGGATAGAGGAGAGAAAAGGGTGTTTCAGGCAAAGGAAAACTGTTTGAGTCAGAAGTTAACAGTATCACCTGAAGTGGTACATACAAATACAGATATACATTAAATCACTGTATGTCCACTCAAAGGAGTCGACGTTTCGATCCCGTGCTCGAATTATCAAGGGATCATCTTCAGGACTTAAATAATTATTTAGCCTGGATTATAGGTTAAAATAAGCCTGTTGGGGAGAAAACAGGGAATAGATAAGAAATAAAGAGAGGTGTCAATATATGACTAGGGAGATCGGTCAATTTTAGCCATCTGCAACATTTGAATTCGGAATCGCAGTGAGTGGTCTGTGCTAGTGCTTGTGAGAACAAAGTGTTCTGAGTATTGTTGATAAACATTTGAAACATCACAAACATTGTCCTCGGAATTGCGGTAATAGAGATGTGCTTCGTTTAGAACTTATAAGGTGTACTGGTGATGACTATACAATTTGCTCAATCCTCTGTGTTTGTGGCGAGGGGAGCAGGGTGCACTTATATTCGTATAGGGAGGGAGTGGATCTGCATTAAGGTGGGTTGCTTGATCTGATTTACGGTGGCGTTTAGAGACAGCCTACCTCTTATGGGAGGAGGGGAAAATAAATTTCGCTGCAATGGCGCGGGGATGACGACGAATTTGGGGCTTCCCTTTTCAGTGCAGGCTGGCGCTCAGTGAGCGTAGCTGTGGGTGAAAAGGTAAAAATAATGGTTTCGTTTTTGGTTTGGCGAGGTGGTATAAAACTTAATTTGGCGGGGGATTGGGACATACCCGGGGCTCGGTTGTACGAGCACGCAGGCGCTTTGGTTGGGTTCAGATCGGATAGGAACCCTCCGTGGTTTTGACCAGCAGTCGTAGGGGCCAGTGGTCGTTGAAATTTCAAAATCTAAGATTCAGAAAATGGAAATGGTTATTTGCCGCACAGGAGAAGTTGGTTCCGTAAAATATAAAATGGTCACTACCTACCCTTGTGTTCGTAAGGTTATATGAACCTTAAACATGCTTGCGGGGTGAATTGTACACTCCATAAAAGTTGATCGGCTCGATGGCCGGCGGCGGGAGGCGGTCGGATGAATCAACGATCCGCTATATGGGAAAAGAACCAAAATTAGCCCTCGGTCCCGTGTGGGAGGCAGTTTTAGGGCATGTGGCGCGGGAGCTTACCAGAGTCCGGATGGTGCCGGGGACATCAATGATTCTTCTGTCTGCGCGCTGGAGGGATAGGGCGGGCATGTTGTTATTGGATCACAGAGCGAGGTCATGTGATCAGAGTAAAGATCCTGTGTGGCTTCAACCTCAAAATGGGCGCCATCTTGGAGTGGGGTGTTTATCAGTTATGGAGGCCTGCAGGGACAGTCTAAATGTTAACACAATTGAGAGGATGCAGAAACAATTATGAGGCAGGCATCTCATTGTGAAAGCCCGGTGTTTACATGGTCGGGACACAAAGCATATATTGCTTCATGACCGAAGTGGACGCCATCTAGGAGTAGCGTTTGCTGCAGAAGCGCCTATAGCTGCCTATAAGTATAACCATTATTGAGGGAGTGCAAGTAGAAAATCGGGAGGTGGTGAGAATTAGGAATTAGATTGGATTGTGAGGGCATGCATGGCTTTAAATAATAAAAGTTTCCTTTGTTGGGTGCGTGGGATGGATTCTAGGGGAAAGTGCAGGTCACACGAATAGCTGCATGGTTACATTAAAACAGAACAGTTATTGTGAGTTCCAGGGCATGTACTTGGTCAAGACACGTTTAACATTCAAGGTAATTATTCTGTTAGAGGAGCGTTGTCCAATCCTCGCTCCTGTTGAGTCCCGTGTGGATGGTGTTGAACTGAATTATGGACTTGAGTTCCTCACGATTCAAGAGATGGCTCAGGTTCCCTCCTCTTTGCGGTAGCTTCACAGTTTTTAGAATTGTCCATTTCAGGTCATCCGCGGTGTGCTTGAGTTCAGAAAAATGTTCAACCAGAGGAGCATTAGGGGTCCCACATCTAATGCGACTCCTGTGTTGGCATATACGTGTCTTGGCCTTTTGGGTGGTTTGCCCAACATACATTTTGGGGCAGGGACACAAAATTGCATAAATTACGTTACTGCTGTTACAGTTAGTAAAGCTTTTCATGTCAACAGTTATGTCATTGTGGCTAAAGTTACGAGCTTCGATTGTGAATTCACAAACAGTACATTGTCCACATTTAACATGCCCTACAATTGGTGGGAGGCCCCAATTGGATTCAATGGTTGTATTAGGACTGGGAGTAGGTAAGGCTGCTCGTACCAGGTGGTCCCTCAGGTTCTTACTCTTTTTAAATGCAAATAGTGGTCTCTCTAGATTTATTGGACCTGCATTTATCGTGGGCCAATGTTTCAAAATGGATTTGCGAATTTTATTAGAGATAGGAGAGAAGGTGGTGACACACGCGATCCTCTCTACCTTGTCCCTAACCTTTGGTTCAAGAAGTACCTCGCGAGGGCAGTACCAAGCTCTCTTGGAAGCGTTTTCACTAGTCTTCTGGGGTAGCCACGCGTTTTAAGTTTGTTTGCTAAGTTGTTTGCTTCCCTGAAGTAATCTGTTTTTGATGAGCAATTACGCCTAATCCTCAAGAATTGTGAGTAAGGCAGAGAGTCCTTCAGGGCCCTCGGGTGGTTGCTCTCATAGCTTAGGAGGGTATTCCGTTCGGTGGGTTTTCTATATAAGCGTGTCAGTAGTTCGCCTGCTTCATGATAGATTGTCAGATCAAGAAAAGGTATTTCTGTTTTATCATGGGCGAGGGTGAATTTAAGATCTGCACAGTTATTATTCAACCAATGGAGGAATTAATATAATGTGGCAATGTCAGAATTCCAAATCAGGAAGATGTCGTCTATATAGCGACGCCATATGGCAATCCCTGAGCGGAACGGATTCCCATTCGTCAGGATTAAGCCGGTCTCCAGGGCGTCCATAAAAAGGATAGCCAGGTGTGGAGCAAAAATAGCCCCCATTGAGGTCCCCTTTACTTGCTGGTAAAATGTATTGTCAAAAACAAAAAAGTTTCTAGATAAGCAGAGCTCGAGTAGTTGTAGTATGAATAATGTAGGCACCCTGTGGGGTCGGGGGCGGGTGTCCAATGTTTTTTGGATTACCAAGAGAGCCGCTGTTTGAGGGATATTTGTGTAGAGCGACTCTACATCCATGGTGCAGAGTGTGTTAATCTCTGGGTCATAGGGATAGTGCTCTACCAGGTTTATCATCTCCATACTGTCGCGTACGTAGCAGGAAGTCGATGGTACGAAGTCCTTGATGAAAAAATCCACGTATGACCCCAGTGGTTCCAAGACCGAGCCGCAGGCAGAGATTATTGGTCTGCCCGGGGGAGTGTCAATACTTTTATGGACCTTCGGCAGAGTGTATATCACAGGGAGGCGTGGGCTTTTGACATTGAGGAACGCATGTTCCTTCTTGCTCAGATATCCTTCGGCTTGAGCATCAGTGGTGATCTTGAGTATGGTCTCCTGGATTTCCTTAGTAGGGTTCTTTGATAGTCTTAGGTAATGTTCCGTATTCCCAAGTTGGCGATTTATTTCATTTTTGTAGGAATCGATGTCCTGGAGGACAATCCCACCACCCTTGTCGGCACTCTTTATTATGAGTGAGGGATTAGTTTTCAGTGTGCTTAGGGCATCTTTCTCGCATTTCGAAATGTTGTAGGGGATGTACATTTTTTCTTTTTCAAGGTCACAGAGATCTTTTTGGACTAGCTTTTTAAAGGTAATGATTTTAGATGGAATCATACCTGAAGTTGGGAGAAAAGTAGATGGGGGACTGAACGGTGTAATGGAGTTCGGAGGGGTCGAAGGGTGAAGTTGAAAGAAAGCTTTCAAGCGAATCAGTCTGAAGAATCTGAGCAATTCGGTTTGTAATTCCATGAAGTTTGGTCGGATGGTGGGAACGAAGGATAAGCCTTTTTTCAGCAGTTCAATTTCGTGCTCTCGCAGTGTGTGTTTGGATAGGTTAAAAATGGGTATTATCTCAGAGGGCGTGTGGAGCGGACGCAATGGACCAATGTCCGTGGTAGTTTCTACCATTGGTAGAAATTGTTCCGGGTTTTCCGATCGCCGGGGGCGTTGAACCATCTTTGTGGTTTCTTTACCCTTCCCCTTTGGGGTGTACTTGGTTGGCCTCTGGATAAAAAATTGGACTGGGCACCCCCTCCTCCCCGTCTGGGATTGCTGCCTCCTTCACCGGGATCTGAAGCGTCAGAGGAATCCTCTGAGGTGTCAGAAAAACCAACTATATTTTGTCGTTTGTTATATCTGCCCCAAGGTCTATTATTGGGATTAAAGTGTGGCCTGTTGGTATAGAAATCCTTGTTTAAGTATGGATATGTGTTTTCTATATTATAGTTCTTTATGTCTTTTTTGATTTTATTAGATTTCTTGTTTTGCTCAATGCGGTGGAAATCTGCTACTGTTTTCTCTACTTGCTCAAGTAGCTTTTTACACTCTGGCGTGGGATCTGAGTCGCTGATCTGTTATAGAAAGGTCACTAATTTCAATTTCTAACGATTTTAATGTTTCTGTTGCTATATCGATTCCCAGTGCTAGCCAGTGCCTTGAGCATGTGGTTCCAATATAGCTAAAGTTCGATACGTATTTGGGATTATCCGTAAAGATGCCCGGAATATTACGGACCTGTAGGCCAACTGGGATAACCTCAGCTTTTAAATAATCCGTTAGCATTAATATCATAAGTTGTAGCCTGACCTGCTTCTTTTTGAGTTTTTCGAGTTGCTCCGGTAGAGTGGAGTTAGTTATCGTTGAGACATCTGGTGTTTCTGACAATAGAGAGGGTAGGGAGCATAAATGTTTAATGTAATCTGCAGTTTAGAGTGGGGCATGGTCTGACATCTCCTTAGTGTTGAAGATAGATTTAGGAAAAGGCAGAGTACTGTGGCACTAGGGTGGCCACCCTCGTGAAACGAGGTATTTAGGTTTACACGAAACCCCTGCAATCCAGCGATTGCGCTCAGTTGATTGAAAAGACAAGGGGACCCAGCGGGTAGCTATAGACCATGGGTATCAGTTAAGTTTAAACAGACAAAGGTCCTAAGCGTATACCAATTAATAAACCAATGATATATAGACCACAATAGGCTCTATATATTTCTAGTCCTTGTCCAGCCGGACAGGGAATTTTTATTGGTCAGATAAATAGAATCTTGTATCAATTGCATTAGTACAACAACAAATCATTGTAGTAAAGCACACTCCTGTGCTGTACTGTAGAGAAAAGGATAGAGGAGAGAAAAGGGTGTTTCAGGCAAAGGAAAAGAGCAGACAGGGTACTGTTTGAGTCAGAAGTTAACAGTATCACCTGAAGTGGTATATACAAATACAAATATACATTAAATCACTGTATGTCCACTCAAAGGAGTCGACGTTTCGATCCCGTGCTCGAATTATCAAGGGATTATCTTCAGGACTTAAATAATTATTTTGCCTGGATTATAGGTTAAAATAAGCCTGTTGGGGAGAAAACAGGGAAAAGATAAGAAATAAAGAGAGGTGTCAATATATGACTAGGGAGATCGGTCAGTTTTAGCCATCTGCAACATTTGAATTCGGAATCGCAGTGAGTGGTCTGTGCTAGTGTTTGTGAGAACAAAGTGTTCTGAGTATTGTTGATAAACATTTGAAACATCACAAACATTGTCCTCGGAATCGCGGTGATAGAGATGTGCTTGGTTTAGAACTTATAAGGTGTACTGGTGATGACTATACAATTTGCTCAATCCTCTGTGTTTGTGGCGAGGGGAGCAGAGTGCACTTATATTCGTATAGGGAGGGAGTGGATCTGCATTAAGGTGGGTTGCTTGATCTGATTTACGGTGGCGTTTAGAGACAGCCTACCTCTTATGGGAGGAGGGGAAAATAAATTTCGCTGCAATGGCGCGGGGATGCCGATGAATTTGGGGCTTCCCTTTTCAGTGCAGGCTGGCGCTCAGTGAGCATAGCTGTGGGTGAAAAGGTAAAAATAATGGTTTAGTTTTTGGTTTGGCAAGGTGGTATAAAACTTAATTTGGCGGGGGATTGGGACATACCCGGGGCTCGGTTGTACGAGCACGCAGGCGCTTTGGTTGGGTTCAGATCGGATAGGAACCCTCCGTGGTTTTGACCAGCAGTCGTAAGGGCCAGTGGTCGGTGAAATTTCAAAATCTAAGATTCGGAAAATGGTAATGGTTATTTGCCGCACAGGAGAAGTTGGTTCCGTAAAATATAAAATGGTCGCTATCTACCCTTGTGTTCGTAAGGTTATATGAACCTTAAACATGCTTTCGGGGTGAATTGTACACTCCTTAAAAGTTGAACTGCTCGATGGCCGGCGACGGGAGGCGGTCGGATGAATCAACGATCTGCTATATGGGAAAAGAACCAAAATTAGCCCTCGGTCCCGTGTGGGAGGCAGTTTTAGGGCATGTGACGCGGGAGCTTACCAGAGTCCGGACGGTGCCGGGGACATCAATGATTCTTCTGTCTGCGCGCTGGAGGGATAGGGCGGGCATGTTGTTATTGGATCACAGAGCGAGGTCATGTGATCAGAGTAAAGATCCTGTGTGGCTTCAACCTCAAAATGGGCGCCATCTTGGAGTGGGGTGTTTATCAGTTATGGAGGCCTGCAGGGACAGTCTAAATGTTAACACAATTGAGAGGATGCAGAAACAATTAGGAGGCAGGCATCTCATTGTGAAAGCCCGGGGTTTACATGGTCGGGACAGAGAGCATATATTGCTTCATGACCGAAGTGGACGCCATCTAGGAGTAGCGTTTGCTGCAGAAGCGCCTATAGCTGCCTATAAGTATAACCATTATTGAGGGAGTGCGAGTAGAAAATCGTGAGGTGGTGAGAATTAGGAATTAGATTGGATTGTGAGGGCATGCATGGCTTTAAATAATAAAAGTTTCCTTTGTTGGGTGCGTGGGATGGATTCTAGGGGAAAGTGCAGGTCACACGAATAGCTGCATGGTTACATTAAAACAGAACAGTTATTGTGAGTTCCAGGGCATGTACTTGGTCAAGACACGTTTAACATTCAAGGTAATTATTCTGTTAGAGGAGCGTTGTCCAATCCTCGCTCCTGTTGAGTCCCGTGTGGATGGTGTTGAACTGAATTATGGACTTGAGTTCCTCACGATTCAAGAGATGGCTCAGGTTCCCTCCTCTTTGCGGTAGCTTCACAGTTTTTAGAATTGTCCATTTCAGGTCATCCGCGGTGTTCTTGAGTTCAGAAAAATGTTCAACCAGAGGAGCATTTGGGGTCCCACATCTAATGCGACTCCTGTGTTGGCATATACGTGTCTTGGCCTTTTGGGTGGTTTGCCCAACATACATTTTGGGGCATGGACACAAAATTGCATAAATTACGTTACTGCTGTTACAGTTAGTAAAGCTTTTCATGTCAACAGTTATGTCATTGTGGCTAAAGTTACGAGCTTCGATTGTGAATTCACAAACAGTACATTGTCCACATTTAACATGCCCTACAATTGGTGGGAGGCCCCAATTGGATTCAATGGTTGTATTAGGACTGGGAGTAGGTAAGGCTGCTCGTACCAGGTGGTCCCTCAGGTTCTTACTCTTTTTAAATGCAAATAGTGGTCTCTCTAGATTTATTGGACCTGCATTTATCGTGGGCCAATGTTTCAAAATGGATTAGCGAATTTTATTAGAGATAGGAGAGAAGGTGGTGACACACGCGATCCTCTCTACCTTGTCCCTAACCTTTGGTTCAAGAAGTACCTCGCGAGGGCAGTACCAAGCTCTCTTGGAAGCGTTTTTCACTAGTCTTCTGGGGTAGCCACGCGTTTTAAGTTTGTTTGCTAAGTTGTTTGCTTCCCTGAAGTAATCTGTTTTTGATGAGCAATTACGCCTAATCCTCAAGAATTGTGAGTAAGGCAGAGAGGCCTTCAGGGCCCTCGGGTGATTGCTCTCATAGCTTAGGAGGGTATTCCATTCGGTGGGTTTTCTATATAAGCGTGTCAGTAGTTCGCCTGCTTCATGATAGATTGTCAGATCAAGAAAAGGTATTTCTGTTTTATCATGGGCGAGGGTGAATTTAAGATCTGCACAGTTATTATTCAACCAATGGAGGAATGAATATAATGTGGCAATGTCAGAATTCCAAATCAGGAAGATGTCGTCTATACAGCGACGCCATATGGCAATCCCTGAGCGGAACGGATTCCCTATCGTCAGGATTAAGCCGGTCTCCAGGGCGTCCATAAAAAGGATAGCCAGGTGTGGAGCAAAAATAGCCCCCATTGAGGTCCCCTTTACTTGCTGGTAAAATGTATTGTCAAAAACAAAAAAGGTTCTAGATAAGCAGAGCTCGAGTAGTTGTAGTATGAATAATGTAGGCACCCTGTGGGGTCGGGGGCGGGTGTCCAATGTTTTTTGGATTACCAAGAGAGCCGCTGTTTGAGGGATATTTGTGTAGAGCGACTCTACATCCATGGTGCAGAGTGTGTTAATCTCTGCGTCATAGGGATAGTGCTCTACCAGGTTTATCATCTCCATACTGTCGCGTACGTAGCAGGAAGTCGATGGTACGAAGTCCTTGATGAAAAAATCCACGTATGACCCCAGTGGTTGCAAGACCGAGCCGCAGGCAGAGACTATCGGTCTGCCCGGGGGAGTATCAATACTTTTATGGACCTTCGGGAGAGTGTATATCACAGGGAGGCGTGGGCTTTTGACATTGAGGAACGCATGTTCCTTCTTGCTCAGATATCCTTCGCTCGAGCATCAGTGGTGAGCTTGAGTATGGTCTCCTGGATTTCCTTAGTAGGGTTCTTTGATAGTCTTAGGTAATGTTCCGTATTCCCAAGTTGGCGATTTATTTCATTTTTGTAGGAATCGATGTCCTGGAGGACAATCCCACCACCCTTGTCGGCACTCTTTTTTATGAGTGAGGGATTAGTTTTCAGTGTGCTTAGGGCATCTTTCTCGCATTTCGAAATGTTGTAGGGGATGTACAGTTTTTCTTTTTCAAGGTCACAGAGATCTTTTCAGACTAGCTTTTCAAAGGTAATGATTTCAGATGGAATCATACCTGAAGTTGGGAGAAAGGTAGATGGGGGACTGAACTGTGTAATGGAGTTCGGAGGGGTCGAAGGGTGAAGTTGAAAGAAAGCTTTACAACTACTCGAGCTCTGCTTATCTAGAAACTTTTTTGTTTTTGACAATACATTTTACCAGCAAGTAAAGGGGACCTCAATGGGGGCTATTTTTGCTCCACACCTGGCTATCCTTTTTATGGACGCCCTGGAGACCGGCTTAATCCTGACGAATGGGAATCCGTTCCGCTCAGGGATTGCCATATGGCGTCGCTATATAGACGACATCTTCCTGATTTGGAATTCTGACATTGCCACATTATATTCATTCCTCCATTGGTTGAATAATAACTGTGCAGATCTTAAATTCACCCTTGCCCATGATAAAACAGAAATACCTTTTCTTGATCTGACAATCTATCATGAAGCAGGCGAAATACTGACACGCTTATATAGAAAACCCACCGAACGGAATACCCTCCTAAGCTATGAGAGCAACCACCCGAGGGCCCTGAAGGACTTTCTGCCTTACTCACAATTCTTGAGGATTAGGCGTAATTGCTCATCAAAAACAGATTACTTCAGGGAAGCAAACAACTTAGCAAACAAACTTAAAACGCGTGGCTACCCCAGAAGACTAGTGAAAAACGCTTCCAAGAGAGCTTGGTACTGCCCTCGCGAGGTACTTCTTGAACCAAAGGTTAGGGACAAGGTAGAGAGGATCGCGTGTGTCACCACCTTCTCTCCTATCTCTAATAAAATTCGCAAATCCATTTTGAATCATTGGCCCACGATAAATGCAGGTCCAATAAATCTAGAGAGACCACTATTTGCATTTAAAAAGAGTAAGAACCTGAGGGACCACCTGGTACGAGCAGCCTTACCTACTCCCAGTCCTAATACAACCATTGAATCCAATTGGGGCCTCCCACCAATTGTAGGGCATGTTAAATGTGGACAATGTACTGTTTGTGAATTCACAATTGAAGCTCGTAACTTTAGCCACAATGACATAACTGTTGACATGAAAAGCTTTACTAACTGTAACAGCAGTAACGTAATTTTTGCAATTTTGTGTCCATGCCCCAAAATGTATGTTGGGCAAACCACCCAAAAGGCCAAGACACGTATATACCAACACAGGAGTCGCATTAGATGTGGGACCCCAAATGCTCCTCTGGTTGAACATTTTTCTGAACTCAAGCACACCGCGGATGACCTGAAATGGACAATTCTAAAAACCGTGAAGCTACCGCAAAGAGGAGGGAACCTGAGCCATCTCTTGAATCGTGAGGAACTCAAGTCCATAATTCAGTTCAACACCATCCACACGGGACTCAACAGGAGCGAGGATTGGACAACGCTCCTCTAACAGAATAATTACCTTGAATGTTAAACGTGTCTTGACCAAGTACATGCCCTGGAACTCACAATAACTGTTCTGTTTTAATGTAACCATGCAGCTATTCGTGTGACCTGCACTTTCCCCTAGAATCCATCCCACGCACCCAACAAAGGAAACTTTTATTATTTAAACCCATGCATGCCCTCACAATCCAATCTAATTCCTAATTCTCACCACCTCCCGATTTTCTACTCGCACTCCCTCAATAATGGTTATACTTATAGGCAGCTATAGGCGCTTCTGCAGCAAACGCTACTCCTAGATAGCGTCCACTTCGGTCATGAAGCAATATATGCTCTGTGTCCCAACCATGTAAACCCCGGGCTTTCACAATGAGATGCCTGCCTCCTAATTGTTTCTGCATCCTCTCAATAGTGTTAACATTTAGACTGTCCCTGCAGGCCTCCATAACTGATAAACACCCCACTCCAAGATGGCGCCCATTTTGAGGTTGAAGCCACACAGGATCTTTACTCTGATCACATGACCTCGCTCTGTGATCCAATAACAACATGCCCGCCCAATCCCTCCAGCGCGCAGACAGAAGAATCATTGATGTCCCCGGCACCGTCCGGACTCTGGTAAGCTCCCGCGCCACATGCCCTAAAACTGCCTCCCACACGGGACCGAGGGCTAATTTTGGTTCTTTTCCCATATAGCAAATCGTTGATTCATCCGACCGCCTCCCGCCGCCGGCCATCGAGCCGATCAACTTTTAAGGAGTGTACAATTCACCCCAAAAGCATGTTTAAGGTTCATATAACCTTACGAACACAAGGGTAGGTAGCGACCATTTTATATTTTACGGAACCAACTTCTCCTGTACGGCAAATAACCATTTCCATTTTCCGAATCTTAGATTTTGAAATTTCACCGACCACTGGCCCCTACGACTGCTGGTCAAAACCACGGAGGGTTCCTATCCGATCTGAACCTAACCAAAGCGCCTCCGTGCTCGTACAACCGAGCCCCGGGTATGTCCCAATCCCCCGCCAAATTAAGTTTTATACCACCTCGCCAAACCGAAAACTAAACCATTATTTTTACCTTTTCACCCACAGCTACCCTCACTGAGCGCCAGCCTGCACTGAAAAGGGAAGCCCCAAATTCGTCGGCATCCCCGCGCCATTGCAGCGAAATTTATTTTCCCCTCCTCCCATAAGAGGTAGGCTGTCTCTAAACGCCACCGTAAATCAGATCAAGCAACCCACCTTAAGGCAGATCCACTCCCTCCCTATACGAATATAAGTGCACCCTGCTCCCCTCGCCACAAACACAGAGGATTGAGCAAATTGTATAGTCATCACCAGTACACCTTATACGTTCTAAACCAAGCACATCTCTATCACCGCGATTTCGAGTACAATGTTTGTGATGTTTCAAATGTTTATCAACAATACTCAGAACACTTTGTTCTCACAAGCACTAGCACAGACCACGGTCTGCAATTCCGAATTTAAATGTTGCAGATGGCTAAAACTGACCGATCTCCCTAGTCATATATTGACACCTCTCTTTATTTCTTATCTATTCCCTGTTTTCTCCCCAACAGGCTTATTTTAACCTATAATCCAGGCAAAATAATTATTTAAGTCCTGAAGATGATCCCTTGATAATTCGAGCACGTGATCGAAACGTCGACTCCTTTGAGTGGACATACAGTGATTTAATGTATATCTGTATTTGTATGTACCACTTCAGGTGATCCTGTTAACTTCTGACTCAAACAGTACCCTGTCTGCTCTTTTCCTTTGCCTGAAACACCCTTTTCTCTCCTCTATCCTTTTCTCTACAGTACAGCACAGGAGTGTGCTTTACTACAATGATTTGTTGTTGTACTAATGCAATTGATACAAGATTCTATTTATCTGACCAATAAAAATTCCCTGTCCGGCTGGACAAGGACTAGAAATATATAGAGCCTATTGTGGTCTATATATCATTGGTTTATTAATTGGTATACGCTTAGGACCTTTGTCTGTTTAAACTTATCTGATACCCATAGTCCATAGCTACCCGCTGGGTCCCCTTGTCTTTTCAATCAATGGTTAGAGCGGCAGACCCTGATGCAGAGGTCTAGCCCGGGACCAGGGTTCAATTCCCCACCTCGGCGGGTCTTGGGCTCAAAAATTCCACGGACCTGATAATTCTCGCCTCGGTGCCTATTCCAATCATGGAGTCCCACTCTGCAACTCTGGGCAATAGCTTGCTTAATCTCCACAACGGCCCCCACAACGCTAAGGATGCCTGGCCTCCACCTTGGGGGTGCCCAGGAGTGGACACCTCACAGGGAAAGCCAGGATGGGATCCACAGCGGTATTCGTACAAGCGCCTTGAGACCCTTGCGTGTGAGTAGTGCGCTATACAAGTATCAATTTACATTCACATCCAAGAAATCAAAGGCGGGAGTGAAGAGGGAAGAGGTAGAATCGTCCTCCTCTCAATCCTGTTATACAACAAAAGGATTCTACCGCCTTTTTCCTAGGTAATTTAGTGAATTTAAGTTTTCTAATCAAGTTCTAAATAAATAAAGGATGGTGTGAAAAAGCAAGCACCTTCTCTTTTGTATTGGAAGGGCAATACTTTCGAAATTGTAAAATACCCCTCACACACTGAAACCTGATTCAGTGTCATGCTTCATCATTGGGGTCTTCCCGTCCCTCTAAGGGACGGGGCGTGCTATGACCTATGTAGGCGCGGGAGCACTTTTATACGTGATTTGTGGTTATGTGTAGTGCGTGGGGTGGTAGGGTTGTATTTTATAACAGGACACCACGTAGCCACAAAAATCAAACACCACCTCAGCCAAGATGTAATCACTAAGATCACAGACAAATAAGGGTGTGATCACTATAGCGTCACAGATATTACAGAACAGGCTTCTTTCACATGGTCTGGCAATGCTCACTGATCACCCAATACTGGAGCCGCATAGGTAGAACTCTTCCCAGGATCCTAGATCGACTTGTACTTTTGACACTAAAGAAATCTCTCTTTGGCCTTTTGGATGAGTTTGGGGCAGTGAGAGGAGGCAGAATGCTGTTGGGACTGGCCACATTGGTGGCTAACAGAGACATTACAAAATACTGGAAGTTACCACACCCGCCTAGCTTGGCATTGTGGCGATCCAGCATGTTCTGGAGCGCCAAACAGGAAGAATCGATCTAGTTCGCTACAGGTTGCCCTTGGAAATTCCACACAATTTGGGGTAAAGTGTGAAATATTATAGTTTGGAGCTCCGGATTCCTTGTAACTGCTGATGATTGGGGTTGAATGGGGAGGCGGGGTTTGAATGGGAACCAGTTCTTCCTTGATTTTTGTTGCTGTTTAATATAAACCAATTAAATGTGTTTATTTAAAAAATTAACAGCATTGGTGAAGAGCAATGCAGAGTTAATACTTATAATGAATGCTTTTGAATACTGATTTGTTCCCATTAATTCCAAAGGTGTCACAATGACAAAGTATAAGTTGTGCTGTTGTTATTAATCTGGTCATATCCTGATAAATCCAGTGGGCTTGCTTTATGTATACTGACATCCCTTATATTGTGAGGTTGCAGCTGTTATAAATGGTGGAGTTTTTTAATTTTAGGGTTCAAGAGCCACTTGGAGTGAAATATGATAGGATGGCGTCACCTAAGATATTTCAACTTACCTGGTGTATACGTTTGTTCGGCAATGTGTAGCACTCAGTAGTGTGTAAAATAAAACTGCTTTAATTTTTAAAGGAAAAGCACTGACTGAACAATAATTTATTGAGTGTTGTTGCGTACCAGCTGTTAGATCTGGGGGTCTCTAGTTGGCAATGGTATTCACCTTTGTCCAAATAGGGACCCTTATTTCTAAGTCAGGCTAAAGGGATTACACTCCTTAATAACCCCTGCTCACCCCCTTGGTAGTTTGGCACTAGCAGACAGGCTTATCTCAGAGGCAGTATGTTAAGCATTTGTGAATATACACAGTAATAACAGTGAAAACACTACAGATGGACACAACACAGGTTTTATAAAAATAAGTATTCTTTATATAGACTTAACACAAGACCATAAACGACAAAAATCCACAATACTGCACTTAAGATTGCTTTAAAGATGACAAAAGTTACTTAGTTCAAGTTGATGATAAATGCGACAAAGTTCTCAACAAAGTACCTGGATGCGTAATGCAAAGTAAACAAAAGGCTCGCAAAAGGGGAGATGCATCGGTTCCGTGATCCGGGGGAAATGATGCATCGTGCCTCAATGCTTGCGCAGAGTAGGCGATGCATCGTAATCCTTACCGGTGCAAAGGTGATGTGTAATTTCTTGGCCTGCGGTCCCATTGCGGTGCGCAAGATGAAGCCTTGATGCGATGCGAAGATCCGGTTGCGGTGCGAGAAGATGGCGCCCTTTATGCGGCGATGCGATGACGATGCGGAGACGCCCTGGCAGCCTTGCGACAACTCTGTACTTTGGAGCCGCGACAGGCCCTGCGACACGCTTCTCTGGTGATGCGATGGCGACTCTCTCGATGGCGTCACGCTTCTCCGGTGATGCGACAGCAGGCAGCTTCGATGAACACACGCTTCCAGGGAGATGTAGCGAAGGCTCGCTTTTCCGGCGATACGACGATTTCAGCTGCGGCAGCGACACGCTTCCTCTCGATGCATCGCGTTTCCAGCTCCCAGCGACACGCAAATGTCTAGAGTTGAGAATTCCCAGCAAGGAAATTCAGAGGGGAGTTGGTGATGAAGTCTTTTGTCCCTGAGACTTCAGCAGGAGGCAAGCACAGTTCAAGCCCTTGGAGAATATTCTGTAGATGATGAAAGTCCTTAAAAAGTTCCTTCTCCTTTCCTTGGCAATGAAGCAACCACTGCAGGCCAACCCAGCAAACAGCACACTGGCAGAGGGGCAGTAAAACTCATGCAGCTTCCTTGGTTCTTCTCCTTGGCAAAAGGTTTCTTGTTCCAGAAGTGATCTAATTTCTTGGGATCAGGGTCCCAATATTTATACCCCAAAATCCTTTGTTCTCTGAAGGCAGAGAGGCCTCTGCCTAGTCCAAACCAGTTCCTGAGCACTTTGTTTACATGACTCTCTCCTTCCTTTCACTGTGCAGGGCAGAGACATCAGCCGCCCCACAGGAGGTGGAGCCATCACAGGGGAGGGAAGGCACAGCTCAGGAGCACTTTGTTGACATGATTCCTTCTCTCCTTTCACAGTGCAGGGCAGAGCCATCAGACAAGCCACAGGAGGTAGAACCAGCATTGTAGAGGGAAGGCCCAGGCCTATTCAGGTCCGAAGTGCAACTCCTCCCTCCCATCTAGATGCAGATCTCTCTATTCACCACTGGGCTGCCCCAGCCTATCTCCTGGAATCCCCCAGCCCTGTCACTCACAAACCCAGACAAGGAATACACAACCTAGCAGACGCAGGCCTGGACAGTTAGGCAAGAAAATACCTACTTTCTAAAAGTGGTATTTTCAATTTCAAACACAGAATATTAAAACCAACTTTACTAAAAGATGTATCTTATTATTCTGAGTTCAGGCATATTAAATTAGAATTTCTACCATGTTCCCTGAGTCAGTTTGGATTATATTGAATGTAAGAATCTAACTGCCCTTTCTAGCCTATGGAGAACAGGTAGCCTTGCAATATTGAAAAACGAAAATGGCTGTAGTTCACTATTAGGACATGCTACACACACCAGAGTATGTCCTACCTTATACTTACAATGCACCCTGCCCTTGGGCCTACCATAGGGGTGTCTAATATGAAGCAAAGGGAAGGTTTAGGGCCTGGCAAGTGGGTGCACTTGCTAAGTCGACATGGCAGTACAAGACTGCACACAGGCCTTGCAATGGCAGGCCTGAGACAAACTTTACAAGCTGCTTCTGTGGGTGGCACAACCAGTGCTGCAAGCCCACCAGCAGCATTTAATTTACAAGCCCTCTGCACACATGGTGCACTATACTAGGGGCTGACAGGTAAATCAAATAAACCAATCATGAAATCACCAATTAGTACATCAATTTAACAAAGGGAGCACTTGTACTGTGGCACTGAATAGCTGTGGCACAGTGCCCAAAGCATATAACCAGCAAAAACATATAAAAACAGAGGAGGCAATCTGTCAAAATGGAAGGGAGACTCACACCAATGATGCCAGGTCTAACACAGGCGAATTGGGATTATTAGCCCACACCACTTCCCCCGCACAGGCCTTGGACTGCTGTGCTTCACTACCCTGAGAGAGCCAAGCGCAACAATGATAATTATGACAATTGTGTACATTTTACTTGTGAAGGCCTCACATACTTCACAACTAATAACCCAATTTATTACAGGTACTCTCTGTTTAATCCGCTGCTCTAATCTAAAAAAGAATTCTTAAGGAGAAAGATATGGCTGAATGGCTAGTGTGGCTGAGCTTGGAATAGAGACACCAGATTTGAGTCTCAGCCCATTGTCACTAGAGAAATCGAGTCTCTAGCTGTCAGGGGCATGCACCCTGTTCAAGTAGGGTCTACAATTCTAGTAAGGGTATGTAAACCACACACTTAAATGAACCTGTGCTCACCCTCTGGTAACATGATGGAGAGCAGTCAAATTTAACCTAAGGGCACAGTGATGGAGCAAGGACTCGTAGAAAAGAGACTTGCTCGAAGGGAATCCTCTCATAATAACTCATAACGTCATACAAATTAATGTATTGTGTAATTAATGTGCACCACATTTCAAATATCAAAAAGAAGAGAACCTTGCATACAAGTCTTATTAACAAGTAACTCGAGTGAAATCTAAAATGGCCGCGAATGCGGGAAATTGCATTGCGCATTCGTCAACTACATCTACGTAGTGATGACGTGCTTTCGCTTGGAGGGAATTTGCTGCACTTGCGCAGACACCTCCAAAATGGCCGCCTGAAAACTCACATGCTAAGCATCTGTTTTGCTGAAACTAAAAGACACTATTTTACTGATTGCTAATGCGCGGAGAGCATTTATAAGTAAATGGGATTAGAGTAGAGATAGGTGGTATACAGTGAAATCATTTTATTTTGAAACTAATATACATTTTCTTGAATTTCCTATTAGTTCATATTTGGGCCTTCTGAGAGAGACCGTGGCCTATATCCCACGTGACCCGTTACACATGCGCAGTTTAAGTGAGCCAGAAGATGCACTGTCATCCTTGAATGCCATCCAAGAAAAGAATCAGCAACAATACCCTGGGAACCATTCTGATGTCCTGTGAAAGGAAGAAACTAATACCAAATGTATACTTTGTGATGATAAAAATTGTGAATACAGGTGGGAATAAAGATTTTTGAATAAAGATTAAGGGGTGGGATCACTAGACAAGGAACTAAAGAAAATCAACTGAAACCTGACATGGTGTGATGATCATCCCTTTTGCCTGGCCAACCAGAATTAGGATTTCTATGTGATTGAAACATTAAGAGGTAATACATGGCATTAGAAGAGTATAATTGAGGTAGTTTAGTTAATTAGACAGAACAGAGTGACAGGAATGCTGCAGAGCTCGGGATGCTGTCGGAGTATCGATAGAAAACTGAAGAAGAATCTACTTTCTTTGCAATGGAAATAACCACAGACTAGGCACATTTTAAATGTTTATCTAATGAAATTCATGTGAGCCAAAATCAAAGTACCCAACGGTCTCAGTCACCCATGAAAGGGAAAAAAGATTCAAATTATTAAGGCTTTCAATGATGGTACTTGGAAATGAGAGGATAGAGAGAGCAGCACAAATTAAATCTACAGCACTTTATAGTTACCTAGAATGGTGTGAGAACCGACCCCTTAACCAAGAAGTTAGGAAAGGGCCCCCGTGAAAAAAACAGGAGACAAAGGCTTCAGGATACAGGACAGGATAAGGCGACCTCTTCTAGATCCGACGCCTGCGTCGCACCCATCTCTGACACTATCTTCCTCCTCGATTCTTCCGCAATCTTCTACTAATTATTTGACTTAATTATAAGTCTGCAATAGGATTTTATTTCATGTCATTTCACCATCGACTAGTTCAACTAATGGTCCATTGACCATAGGAAAGAACTTTTTGATATGTGAAAGATTTGGTTAGAAGTGTTAGATAACTACATTTCAGACGGATTATTTGAAAATTTACCCCAGTGTATTAAACTGCCTATGTGAGTGTGTGTGTGTTTATGGGCCCAAGGTTAATATGAGGTATTAGAATATCTGAGGCTGGTTTACCGCTGGATCAAAAGTATAAAGTATTTGTGCACACTTAAGGTACAGTAACACAGTAAAAACACCGGAAAAACACTTCTCACCGAATTACAAAAATAGTGTATTCTTTACTGAATATAACAAGACCAAAACGACACAAATCTAATCAATACCTCTCATGTTGGAACACTTAAAGAATGTATGCAATTATAGAGCTAAAAGAGCATCTCTGCTTTTAGTAGGTTCTTTATGGTCGCACGGAGAATAAAAGCGATCCCACTCGGGGATCAGAACATAGGCTTTCTCGCAGTGTCAGCACGAAAGCAGAGCTTCAAAAGTTAATAAAGACAGTATGTCATATCAAGGTATGGAAGATTGATCGAATCACTCCGTGCTGGCTGTCCTTGAGAGCGCAGGTAGGCGACAGGGAGCTTGCAAGTCCCGGAGTACACAGTACCTTTTTTGGGGCTGCAGTGATGCTGTCGCTCACAGAGGGCAGACGCGTCAGTCTCCCTCGGTCGGCCCTTCTTTCCTTGTTGATTGCAGTGTGCGCTGAGCCCTGGTGGGCTGCCTACAGATGAGGAAGATTTGGCGCAGTGGACAAATGCGATAGCCTGCGATCGGGAAGGCAGACACTGCAGTTCTTTGCCGGTGTCGCTGGTGCGAGTAGATGTTGGAAAACGACTAGTCACTCTGCAGAGAACCCAGGACTGGTGGTGGGCAAACCAGGCAGAGTCGGACTCCAGATTGTCAGAGTCTACCAGCAGTCGTTGTGCGGATGAAGTCTTTGAAGGTACAGAGACTTCCTAAACAGGGGGTAAGCAAACAAGTAAATGGAGTTACTTAGGTTGCAAGAGGGTGTAGAGAACAAATCCAGTTCCCACTGCCCAGGCAAGAGGCAGCAGGCCAACACAGCAGAGCAAGTAGCAAAGTGGCAGTCCCTCCTGCACACAGCAATCAGGAGGTCGACGAAGCAAAGCAGTTAGTGGAGTGGCAGACCATCCTTGCGGCACAGCTCCTCTTCTTGGCAGAGTCTCCCCAGGACCCAAAAGTGAGCAGAGTACATGGTTTCAAAGGCCTAGTACTTATACCCATTTTAGTCTTTGAAATAGGCAAACTTCAAAGAGACCTTTGAACCTTACAAGATCCCTGCCCTTCCTTACCTGGCTCCAGACGCACTACGGGAGTAGGCAGCTCTTTGTGCGGGGACAGGCCCAGACCTATTCAGGCGCAAGTAGCAGCACCTCCCTCTCAATCTAGCTCAGGGAGACCCATCAGTCTGGCAATGGGCCATCAGAATATGCGTGGCATATCTCAGCTCACTTTGTGTCTGATGGTCTAAAGAGAATGCACTAAGTCCAGCTATTACCCGACCAAGATGTATATTCAGAGATAGGCAGAGGCACAGAAGGGTTAAAGTAAGAAAATACCAACTTTCTTAAAGCGCCATTTTCAAACTCACAATTTAAAATCCCACTACACCATACGTTGAGATTTTAAATTGTGAGTCCAGAGACACTAAACTCCGAATTTCTGTTTTCTCCCAATTGGAAATTACACTTAAAAGATGTTTAAGGAAATCCCAATGTTCACCTATGGGAGAGATAGGTCTTGCAGCAGTGAAAAACACATTTAAGAGTATTTCACTACCAGTGAATTTTAAAGGTACATGTCCTGCTGTTCAAACACAATGCACTCAGCCCATGGGGCTGCCTAGGCCCTACCTTGGGGGTAATTTACATATAATAAAAAGAAAGGGTTGGGCCTGACATGTGTGTTAGATTTTCAAGTCGATATGGCACACAGGCTCTACAATGACAGGCCTAAAGGTGGCACAATCAGTGCTGCAGGCCCACTAGTAGCTTTTAATTCACAGGCCCAGGGCACACATAGTGCACTTTACTAGGGACTTATTAGGAAACTAAATATGCCAATTGGGGATAAGCCAATGTCACCAATGTCACCATGTTCGGAGTACAGAGCATATGCACTTTAGCACTGGTTGGCAGTGGTAAAGTGCCCAGAGCCCTAAAGCCAACAAAAACGAGGTAAGAAAAAAGGGAGGAGGAAGGCAAAAGTGTGGGGGTGGGCCTTCAGAAAGGGCCAGGTGGAACACTCACCATACTGTGTTTCTGGGCAAATCACTTAGGGCCTTATTTAGAACTTAGCGGACCTGGTCCCACCGCTGCTTTCTTGACAGTTTCTCTGCCCGCCTATTAGGCAGTCTGCCCGTTCTATTTAGATGCTGGAGGCTCAACGAAAGAAAGACAGACAAGGTGCCGCCGACTTCACCACCCTCGTTGACGGAGCAATATGCAAAAGTGTCTGTTGGAGGGAGGACAGTCCGTTTGTCTGCCGGGCCAATCACAGTGTGCCTTATTGACGACTTGACTGTGGCATAAAACCTCCACACCTGAGTTGGCAGATTGGAAGGGATATAAGGCAGAAACTCACCTTTTCTCACTTTCACAATTCTTTTTCCGCCATGGACCCGATCTTCCAAGTCCTGTTGCTGCTGCTTGATGTCAAATAAAATCCACACGTCACGGACAGAATTGACGATAAGCTCCACTTTTACCTGTTACCTTTCAACTTGTCTGTTAACATTTGCACTCGACTTGTGCATTTTTAAATCACTTTTACAAGCAATAGTATACAAATGTGCAATGCCTATGTCTGAAATGTTGACGTTTAAGAAATTTAAAGAAACACGCCTGTATGATCACGTTGTATGTATGAATTTGGTGCATGCACCACCCCCCAAAAATGTGCAAAAAAGAGACAATGAACAAGTAACAAGAAAAGCAAAAAGAAAACCTAACTTGACTGAGAAATCGCTGTGGAACAATGCTGTGCTGCTGTGGAATGGCAAAGGATCATGGTCTGATATGGAGTGTGTTTTATAGTGTGGTTGCAGGTGTAAACAATTACCCGATACACATCAGACATGCAAGGCTTGCATAGTCCAATGTTAACCCTGTCCTACAACGGAATCAGTCCTTCGGCACCCCGCCGCGAGAACACCGCCAGCACAACTGTGATATCGAAATCGGCTCAGCAGAATACCGCCGCCCTGAGGGCGACAGAGTACTATTCGTCAGCTCAGAAGTCCGCCGTGCTGGCAGCGGTGAGGCACGTACAATGCGGTAAACACTCTGTCGACGCAGACGTAGAGTTAGCCAGCATACATCTAAATAGGGCAGATGGACTGCTGTCAGCTTGATAGAGTACTTGGAGCCACCGCTGCAGGACAACAGTAATAACGCCAACATCTAAATCAGGCCCTTCATTTCTCCACACAACATAAAATGTGCAGTGTAAAGTGTTTGGGCCAAGTTTGCATTTTATAAAACTGCAAAGTGTTCTGGAGAGAAAAATGAACATTTTTGTTTTAATGGGGCGATTATAAAATACGCTTAGATCCATGTGTTCATAATTTCCAGCTGTTCCTTTTTAGCATGACAGTCCTGACTTTTAGATCTAATATATTAGACTGGTTTACTTTACTTCCTTTTTCTTATTAAAAATCCATTCTGTTGAAAGGCCCTTCCTATAAGGCTGTCAATTCCAACAAATGAAAAATTCTAAGTACCCTGCGAGAAAATTAAACAAAAGAAGCAATTATGTATTCAAGGGAATTTCCAGTGTAGAATCCCTTCTTTAAAGGAAGAAAGCCTTCACCCATGGGTTGGTGCATGCTGCATCATAGATCTTTTCCTCACACCAAAAACAGGTGTTGCTGGTGCGGGCTACAACCCTTAAAGCCAGGGAAGATCTTGTGAGTATTAAGAGTGAGGACTGATCATGTAAGGGTGTGCTGGGGGTAACCAAAAGGACTGTTGAAGTGGAGAGATGTTCTGACACCTGTGGTACAGAGAAAATACAGTTAAAAGTACCGTATGGTGGACAAAGAAATCTCTGTTCATGTCCCTATAGAATACAATTAAAGCTGAAGGGATGAATAATTCAACCCCAGGCAACGGTTAATTTCTGCAAGTCAAACCTGTGAAATCTGCTATGCAAATATACTTGGCAATTACCAGGATATTTGTATTTCGGTGCGGTAAGCCCCAAAGTTCACTTGTTTTGCTACATTTCAGAGTTTGATCTTGGTAAAGGAGGTATTTGCCATACCAAGTAAATACTTCATCCCACTGTCTGTATTTACCCGACACAGGAAATACCTCATGCTCCTCCATCCCACTTGTGACCAAGCCAAAAATCTAATCCTTTTGGCCACAGACCTGCCAACCTGGGTTTTAATTGTGGTACAGAAAGTTACAAAAAACACTTTGCTGTGGATAAATCAATTCATTACTTCATGTGCATCAAATTATAAAAATATGCAATGTAAAAACTAATGCTAATGGTTGCTGTCTAGCACTGCTTCGGTTACATGTTTCGATCCCCTCTCTTCACACTCTGAGTTTTGTAATCTGATTTCAAACAGACAAAACATGCACAAGTGCGTTTAATGTACAACACCTCATTTGAAATACTCCTGCTCACAATAAAGGATACTATGTGAAGAAAGTCAATGCTCCTGTAAAGAAGTGTTTAACACCTTCCCTGTGATGGAATTTCGCCGCGGTGCGGGGATTGAATTAGGGGGGCGTAACCCCTTGCTTGCTCAGGACGGCCCCCGGCGTCCTAAGTCCCACTGGGTGTGTGTGCAGGACAGCCGGGGGACGTCCAAACTCCGCCCACTAATTAATTCTCCAGCGCAGGCGTGGAATTCGCACCGCGCTGGGGAGTCGGCGGCGTTTGGACAGCCCCCGGCCGTCCTGAGCACACGCCCAGCCTGACTTATGACGGCCAGGGGCCGTCCTGAGCATGCAAGTGGTTAAATCATTGCTTTGTTTATATAAATAAATCAGTATCTGAACTCTACCTGTTTAAAGTCAACTACCCTCAATTACATAACATGTGTTTCTTTGAAAAGAGGAACCAATATGTGGAGGGGGGATGACCTCTCACAAAAACGTGCGCACTGTTTAACGTAGAACATTAAAGTTTCTTCATTGGTTATTCACAGTTATTCAAACAACATATAATCCAAAGTTTATCGTGAATCATCTCATAGTTTATTGACTGATAACTTTCATTCCTTATTTTGTTTCATAAGGGTAAAGGAATCACTTTCAAACAATCCAAATCTTGGCGGGTAATCCTTCGCCCAATGCATTTCGGGTCAACAAACAAGACCATTCGTCAGGGGCCTGAAAATGAATTAATACAGGACCTTAGCAAACATCATGGGTAATTGTATTGGCAAAGTGCGTTAATATGTGCTTGATTGAACAAAAGAACGACATGCAGAAGGTTAGGTGTTGGATGGGTTAAAGATGCCATATGTGATAAAATTATATCCTATAGTGAGTGGTGAATACCATAGTGCTCAAGTCTATAAACAGTGGAGTACTATGGCGGCGATGAAACAAGTGCAAGAAAAGTTGTTAGCGCGTATTTCTAGATATTAACAATGTCACATAAGAAGACGGCATGCGGGGAAGGTGAAGCGGTGCTATTAATTGCTAAATAAACAGTGCAAACAACGGAATAGATTGCGAAAACTTACTCGGAATAAATGCGGAAGCTCACATCGGAAATATTCATGCCGCTGAGTGCGTAAACATATGAAGTTAGTTAAAGCCGAAGCGAGCGGTCACATGATATGAGTGGCATGGCTTCAATAGACATAGAGAATATACTACGTTTTAGACGCGATAATAGTGAAGTGTTAACCAAGGGCGTTAAAGCAAAGGAAAATGTAACTAAAAGAGTGGATAACATGTAATATATGGGAAATTAGTTATCATGTGGTCACATAAGTATCATAAAGGATAACAATGAAAATAAACATAATGTCCATGTTGTTTACAGGAATGTGTTCATTGGGCTAGCAATACATTTATATTGTGAGTAGGTAAAAAACAATTAAATCTTCAATCACAGTGCAAGCATAAATAATAATAATGGTAACAATGTATATCCCAAATAACAGAATGTGTCAGCAATGGGTCTATGGAGTACATCCATATTAAATGTTAATACGAATATATATACATATATCTGAGGGGGGAAGGGGAATAGTCCTCTTGTCGTGCTGTTTATAGAAAACATGAGTATTCGATACGATCATTCATCCCTGTCGGTTGTAAAGTGTTCAATTTTTTTTTCCAAAAAAATTCAGCTTTCAGTCTCTGTTTAACTGGATCCATGTCGCTGCGTTGTGGGATTACCTCCAAGATAGTAAATCTTGATTGGGATATTTGATGTTTCACTTCCATCCAGTGCGTGGCTACCGTGGATTTAGTGTTGTGTGCTCGAATGTTACTCTTGTGTTCGGTTATACGAACCTTGATTTTTCTTTCTGTTTGACAAACATACGTTTTTCCACAGGGGCATTTGATTGCGTATATAGAGTTTTTGGTGTCACATGTACTAGTGTGTCGTAAATGAATTTCATATCCTTTTGTTGGATGCATAAAGTTGTTTCCAACCATAACGTTATTGCAATGGATGCAATTGAGACACTTAGACATTCCTTTGTGGATGGTTTTTTAATTTTTCGTTGTTGTCAACATTTCTTTCAGGTTTTTGGATCTTTGAAAAGCAAATGTGATGTGGTCACTATATACATCTTTTAGGTCTGGTTCCATGTGGATTAAACCCCAATGTTTATTGATTATTCTTTTGATTTTTGGGGCCTCTGTAGAGAATTTTAAAACACAAACGGTTTTCTTTTATGAGGTAGTTGATTTGGATGTTAACAATTTCTCTCTTGGTATATTTTGCACTCTTTTGATTGATTCTTGGAGGACATCTTGAGGATATCCCCTTTGTTGATATATAATGATTTGTTCCTTGAATGTTGTCTCTAGTTGATTGGAATCAGATGTTATCCTCTTGAGTCTAATGAGTTGGGATGTAAGAAGATGCTTTTTCAATGTGTCTGGGTGGAAGCTTTGATACAGTAGACTTGAGTTTCTGTCCGTGGGTTTAGTGTGAACTTGCGTTATGAATTTGAAGTCTGCGATGTTAACCTTCACTTCAAGGAAAACAATAGATTCATTGTTGATGTTGTGGGTAAATTTGAACCTCTCGTTCCGTGTGTTCATGATGGCGATGTTTCTTTCTAGTTTCATTTTGTCTCCCTTCCATAGGATGAAGATGTCATCAATGAAACGTTTAAATATGATCAGATTGTCTTGCCAATCAGGGTTGTTCAAGATGTAATCAGTTTCAAATTTCGACATATAAATGCAGGCATATGAGGGAGCCCCCCCCAAAACCCATAGATGTTCCGTTACATTGATTGAAGAAGTTGCCTTGCCATTCAAAATAACTATAACAGAGAGCAAAGTGCATCAGTTCCAATATAAAAATGGTTTGAGTATTTTCTATATCTTCATGTAATAGGCTCCATTCTAGGGCCTCAAGGCCTTCATTATGAGGGATTGTGGTGTAGAGTGAGGTAACATCTACAGTACATAGCCAGTAATCAGAATCAGAAATCAGGACGTCCTTGAGATTTAAAAACGCCGTTGTGTCTTTTATGTATGTGCTTCCTTTCTGAACGATAGGTTGAAGATACCAATCTATATATTTTCCTATAGGTTCGGAGATAGAACCGCAAGCCGAGACTATGGGTCTGAATGGCGGATTTTTGCAGTCTTTATGAATTTTTGGTAACATGTAAAGCTTAGGACGTCTTGGAAATTTTGTCTCAAGAAACTGGTGAGTTTTCTTATTGATCCATTTCATTTCATGGGCATGATCAGTTATTGATTGTAAAGTTTTTTTGCACTCGTTGGTAGGGTCTGAATCAAGTGGTATATAAATATGCTCATCTTGAACATGTAGATTGACGCTTTGAGTGTAATAACTGGTGTCCATCACGATTAGGACTCCTCCCTTATCGGCGCGTTGAAAAGTGAGATCTCTATCTTGACTCAGGTTTTTGAGAGTCATCCATTCTTTTGTTGAAAGATTCATTCTCTTAGGTTTTGCAAATTTTATCTGCTGAAGTTCCGAGAGGACTGTTCTTTCATAGGCTTCAATAGTCTTATGAGTTGATGGTGCGCATAATGTACTTTTGGGTTTAAATTCTTTAGTAGTGGAATCTAGTTCATTCTCAGCGATATTTTGATTTTCTTTGAAGAAATATCGTAGTTTCAGATTTCTGAAGAACCTGAACAGGACTATCTCAGTTTCAGGTAAATTTGATCTGTGGGTTGGAACGAATGAAGTGCCTTTGTTTAAAACCATCATTTGAGCATTGGTGAGTTCTTTAGATGAAATATTGATGACTAAGTCACTTTTGTTTGGCTCCTTGTGACTCGCCTCACTCGTTCTTCTTCGGTTTCTCTTTGAGGAGGTGCGTTGGCTGCAGGGCTTGATTCTAAAAAAGCCGGTTGTTGTACTTGTGTTGGTTGTATTTGTTTTTCTATTGGTTTCGAAGTGGAGGGAATAGGTTTTCTTGTCTGAGCTATTTCGGATTCTGATACTACGCTTTCTTGCGAAGAACCTGGATTTGATCTCTGTTGCGGTTGTTGCCATTTCTTTTGATTATAAATTTCAGCCCATGTGTACACTTCTTCAAGTTTATAATCAATTGTGTCACAACGGTATACAGATCAAAAGAATAATCAATAAACATTGGGGTTTAATCCACATGGAACCAGACCTAAAAGATTTATATAGTGACCACATCACATTTGCTTTTCAAAGGTCCAAAAACTTGAAAAAAAAGTTGACAACAACGAATCAAAAAACTATCCACAAAGGAATGTCTAAGTGTCTCAATTGCATCCATTGCAATAACGTTATGGTTGGAAACAACTTTATGCATCCAACAAAAGGATATGAAATTCATTTACGACACACTAGTATATGTGACACCAAAAACTCTATATACGCAATCAAATGCCCCTGTGGAAAAACTTATGTTGGTCAAACAGAAAGAAAAGTCAAGGTTCGTATAACCGAACACAAGAGTAACATTCGAGCACACAACACTAAATCCACGGTAGCCACGCACTGGATGGAAGCGAAACACCAAATATCCCAATTAAGATTTACTATCTTGGAGGTAATCCCACAACGCAGCGACATGGATCCAGTTAAACAGAGACTGAAAGCTGAATTTTTTTGGATAAAAAAATTGAACACTTTACAACCGACAGGGATGAATGATCGTATCGAATACTCATGTTTTCTATAAACAGCACGACGAGAGGACTATTCCCCTTCCCCCCTCAGATATATGTATATATATTCGTATTAACATTTAATATGGATGTACTCCATAGACCCATTGCTGACATATTCTGTTATTTGGGATATACATTGTTACCATTATCATTTATGCTTGCACTGTGATTGAAGATTTAATTGTTTTTCACCTATTCACAATATAACTTTATTGCTAGCCCAATGAACACATTCCTGTAAACAACATGGACATTATGTTTATTTTCATTGTTATCCTTTATACTTATGTGACCACATGATAACTAATTTCCCACATATTACATGTTATCCACTCTTTTAGTCACATTTTCCTTTGCTTTAACGCCCTTGGTTAACACTTCACTATTCTCTATGTCTATTGAAGCCATGCCACTCATATCATGTGACCGCTTGCTTCGGCTTTAACTAACTTCACATCTTTACGCACTCAGCGGCATGAATATTTCCGATGTGAGCTTCCGCATTTATTCCGAGTAAGTTTTCGCAATCTATTCCGTTGTTTGCACTGTTTATTTAGCAATTAATAGCACCGCTTCACCTTCCCCGCATGCCGTCTTCTTATGTGGCATTGTTAATATCTAGAAATACGCGCTCACAACTTTTCTTGCACTTGTTTCATCGCCGCCACAGTAATCCACTGTTTATAGACTTGAGCACTATGGTATTCACCACTCACTATAGGATATAATTTTATCACATATGGCATCTTTAACCCATCCAACACCTAACCTTCTGCATGTCGTTCTTTTGTTCAGTCAAGCACATATTAACGCACTTTGCCAATACAATTACCCATGATGTTTGCTAAGGTCCTGTATTAATTCATTTTCAGGCCCCTGACGAAGGGTCTTGTTTGTTGACCCGAAATGCATTGGGCGAAGGATTAACCACCAAGATTTGGATTGTTTGAAAGTGATTCCTTTACCCTTATGAAACAAAATAAGGAATGAAAGTTATCAGTCAATAAACTATGAGATGATTCACTATAAACTTTGGATTATATGTTGTTTGAATAACTGTGAATAACCAATGAAGAAACTTTAATGTTCTACGTTAAACAGTGCGCACGTTTTTGTGAGAGGTCATCCCCCCTCCACATATTGGTTCTTCCGTTCATAGGCACGACAAGGCATCGTGTGACAAACGTCAGTGCCACTCCTAAAAACTAAGAATAATTCTTGAACATACAACCTATACGAGTGTAAAGGGATTCAAAACTTATTTGAAAAGAGGGCAAGATTTATCAAGGGACTGAATTGCCCTTGCATCGCGCCGAGTGTCGTAAGCGCAACGCAATCCCTATGTCAGATTTTCCAACCAATGCAAGGCCATCTTGGTAGCCCTGCATTGCTTGGTAAATCTGGAGTAAAGCAAGGTAGCGCAAGCCACTGCCTTGTGTTACTCTGCCCTGGGAAGGCGTTCCATGGGTGGAGCTTGGGTATTGCAATGCATCCACCAATGTATTTTGGCTCATTCCCAGATTCACCAACACTGGTAAACCTGGGAATGCATCATAATGCTATGTCTTCGCAGGCGCAACAAGGGGAAATATCTTTATCTGTACTTGTTTCCTCTTTTTACGCCTGCTGCATTCTGAAACACAATTGGAAAGAGGAAAATGCTCTGAGGATTGTTTTTGTGAAGGCCTGCGTTGGTGCAAGCCAGCACCAGGGACATCTTAAAGATTTTGGGGGCCCTGGGCCAAACATATTTTGGGGGGCCCCTGTTCAGAACAGCTTTGAATTTATGATCCAATTTGAGCCCACATTTCCCACGCCGTTTCCGCTTCCTCAGCTGCGTTAGCGATCCAGTTTGCATCAAAGGCATTGGCCTATAAATTCCCGATGTAAAGGGACGCGCGCAGCTCACAGCGGTAGGATTTCTTGTTTCCTGCCCTACTACAAGGTTTTCAATACTTTTTTAATTGTATATGTGTGGCTGAATTACTCTGGGCTTTTTAACAATTTCTGCTTGCTACGCGCATTGCACTTTACTTGATTCTGCTTGCCTACACCTTAACTGCTCAGATTCGTATCTCGCTTTTCCACCAGTCCTGGTCTGCCGCGGCTGATACGCCGATTGTGCGGAGGGCTGGGGCTACTATCGGGCTCCTCACTTCCACCCACGCAGTTTCCGCTTCGTCAGCTGCGTTAACGATCCAGTTTGCTTCATAGGCTACATATTCCCAATGCAAACGGACGTGCGCAGCTGACAGCGGAAGGATTTAGTGTTTCCTGCCCTGCTACTAGATTTTTAATACTTTTTAAATTGTATATGTGTGGCTGAATTACTCTGTGCTTTTTAACAATTTCTCCTACTTACGCACACTTTCACTTTGCTTGATTCTGCTTGCCTACACCTTCTTTGCTGTTCCGATTCACATCTCGCCATTCCTCCAGTCCTGGTCCGCGGCGGCTGATACACCGATTGTGCAGAGGCCTGGGGCTAAAATCGGGCTTCTCACTTCCGCCCGTCAGCATCCGGCGCCAGCCATGCTGACCAGTTCCCCTCCAGTGAGTTTCTTCTACTATATTACAATAGGAAAAACTGCTTAGCTTACGGCGGCTACCATTATGTCAGTGTACAGCAGTTGATCTAAGCTTGGGGAGGTAGACTTTCGATGCAATAAGTGCAACTGGTCTTTCCTCCAGCCCAGGAAACTCGCGCCCAAGATCCTCCCATACAACAAGTGTAAACAAATTGAGAAAACAGAGGACTTAAAGGCCACCCTTTTAAATTATAGCTCTATGCAAAAGTATGACCCACACATTTATGACCTACTTTTAGACGAACAACCTGATCTTTTTTTTCTCACTGAGACCTGGCTGTCTGAAGCCTCCAACCCTATTATCACCTCAGCCATCCCTATGGGTTATGAAATTCTTAGGAGGGACCGACCAAGTGGGAAGTGAGGAGGTGTCGCCATAATTTACAATCAAAAACTAGGCTGCTCTCCCATCCCGATGGAAAACATCGAGGGCGCAGAGTTCTTAGGCTTCCACTGTACCTTATCCCCCCATATTAGCATAGCTGTTTTTCTGATTTACAGAACTCCTGGTGCAATTGGAAATGTTATTACTACGCCTAATACAGCCACCACCTCCCTGACCTTAAAATACAACTGCCTTATTATGGGAGATTTCAATATACATATGGACAATGGAAAAGACCCTCAGACAATTTCCTTGCTGGAGACGCTGCAGGCCTGCAACATGTTTCCATCTATTTCTACGGCCACCCATGGGAAGGGCCATACCCTAGACCAAATCTTTCATAACTTTGACATATCAATAAGCCTACCTCTTCCCGTTACCTGGTCTGACCACCTCCTATTAAAATTTGTCATTCCCAACTCTGCCACAGCCCTCTCGGGCTAAGGCAGGGCAGAGGGTCCCTAATTACAGGACGTTCCATAAAATATCCATCCCGATGTTAGCAGACGCTCTTGGTCGTTCCTCGCCAGAGCTGACTGGCTGCCCCGACTCGGACGCCCTCTTTATAGATTCATGGCTCTGAACCAACATTGGTGCAGTGGTACCGGTTGTTTCCCACTCCTCAAAGAGGTCGGCCCCACCAGCTCCATGGTTTAACGATTCTCTGAGATCTAGCAAAAGAAATTGCAGAAAAATGAAATGGAAATGGCATAAATCCTATCTACCTGAGGACCTGAAAATTCTTGAAACATGATGCATCATGTCGCAAGGAGGGCGCACTACGAAGTGGTGCATCCCTGTTTTCACACAGCGATGCGTCACGTCTCAGAAATATGGCCCTAAATGTGTTTATATCTAATATTCAGGGATAGTTAGGTGTGTTTTCAATATTGTAACATAGCAGCAGCTCACCAATATTACTGCAAATAATCTCTGTGAAGCCCTCCCATTTCTCATATGTTAGGCCTTGTTTTGATCTAAAATAAACTTTTTTTAATGTATATTGCATGAAACATAAACACATTTCTCTGCAAAATGGCTCTAATAGACTCTCACAAATCAGGTACATAGAAAATAAATTAAAGGAAAACAGTATTTAAAACAATCTATTTAAGAAATATTCAAGGTCATTAGGGCAAAACTCTGGAGAACGGAGCTGACTCTGTCAGGGGGGCCCCTGAAAGGCTGGGGCCCTGGGCCACTTTGCCCATGCATTAAAACGTCTCTGGCCAGCACACTGTGCACCAACGCAAAAAAAGGACAAGAATGCACCATATAATGCTAAATATGGCGCATTCTTGCCCTCTCCTTTTCCCACAGCGCAGCAAGGTGTTTTGCTGAGTTGCATTGCATGAAAGTAAATCCCAGTCTACAGTCCTGCCAAGCGTCACGCAACAGGTGTGACGCTCACGCATTTCAGTGCGGTGATCCGCATCACCGCACTGAAATGCAATGTCATGCATTTTACACCTGCTGCCAGGCGAGCCACCAGCGGTGCCTCTGTCACTGTGCCCGTGGCTCTCTCTCGCTCCGAGGTGCGCCTACGGCGCCAGCACGGCTCATGCCACAGCAGGGGGCCGGGCTGCCTGCCCTCTCAGTCCGTATTAGTCAGCCAATCACCAACCGTGTCAGCAGGGGGGCCGGGATTTTAGTCTGGATGTGCGGCGGTTGAGTGCCGTCACGTCCGGCCCAGGAACAGGAAGTTAGTAATGCGGCGGGGGATCTGAAAATGCCTGCTGCTCACAGCCTCTCTCATGATGGCAGGCCGGCCGCCGCGGCCGCAGGGGGTCCAGCCGATTGATCGATTCCCTTTTGCAGCAGCTCCGGTTTGCCTTCAAGAAGTGCCAGAGAAAGATAGAGCCAGCATAATCTGTTTTAAAGTACTTCTGCTGTATCTGTTATTGAAAGACTAGCATATCGAGGAAGTGACGCTGCCGCAGCCAGGACTGGCCCGGGGAGTGGTGATTTGGTAATGTGAAGATGATCGCTGCCACGATGTTTTCTGATTGTACTCTCTTCGGTGCAGTTTGGGCAAGATAGTCTGCTACTACGTGCATGTAAACTTGCTGTCATATGTTCGTTTTGAAAAGATCGGTGGCAGTGAACAGTAGTTCTAAAGCACACTTTGCTTTTCTAAATGATGTTTATTACTGCGGAGCCACGTATGTCCCAGGGAAATACCTAATGCATAGCAGACTGAAACCCGCAGATAGTGTGATCGACCTGTACTTGTGAAAAATAGGAGAGGTGTTTTATTCACGCCCTGCCACGGGACTAGTCCGCCCACACTCGCACGGGCTGCCCCAGTCCCTTTCAGGCTGTCTTGCTCCGGAGGCACCTAGTGTGCTGAGTGCACTGCCACATGGCCCCTTGGTTCTCTGTTCATCAGGAGAAATGCCCTTGAAAGGCTCGGTGGTAGCTGACAGGTGAGTGGTGACCCTGGCTCGTCCTGCTGCTCCTCACTAACCCCCTCTTCTGTCACTGCTCCTACCCCAGCCCCCAGTACACTGACCATGCCATTTATAAACATGCCCAGGTAGCCCACTCCTCTCTCCTGACCTCGACCCTGACCCTCGCCCTATACACTCTGCCCCCTCAGTATCTCATTCTCAGAATGTACATACAATGCAGTGGAGAACAATCCCTCTTCATTTGCATAATGCGCAAAACGTGTAACCACGTGCTTTACAATGGATCTTAGGAAAACTATAAATATGTAAATGTATTTCTAGCCAGTTTGTGAGCTACTGTTCATCTTGCCTCTTGGATGCTTGAGATGTACTTCCATCCTCTTCTCTGTTGCTGCTAACTTTTCACTTTCTGTTTCTCCCCAGTTGTGGAGTAGTAACTGCCACAAACATACTTGTAAATGTGGTTGTGCAGCAGAAAGCACTTGGCGGCCTTTGTTTCTTGTGCTTTGAAGCAGTTTTAAGATTGTATTAGAGTTTTTTTGTACCTTTGATGGGTGTAATTTCTGAAATTCATGTTTCCCTTGTCTTGACTGCTTGATTTTTGATTGCGAGAAGGTGTCACTCATGGTTATTGATTGTCACTCATAATTTCAGCGAAATTATGAAAATGTCACACATAAGCAATCTGAAACCTTGGCAGCTATGAGTCTATATACATAATGCACTACGGCCCCTCGCGGCGGGATGCCTGGCTTTCACCTTGTGAATACCCTGCCGGGGTATCTCTCACAGGGGAATACCAGGACGGGTTCCCTAAGCAAGCGCCTTGAGACCCCTGGGTGAAACGTGCGCTATATAAATCGAAATACATTTACATTTACATTAATGCTGAAATGTCATTTCACAGGCTGAATGACACCAATCCCGCCCACAAGTACAATGGTTCATAAGTCATTTTTTCTGACAAACACTGCAACGAGTCATCCCAGATGTTGACATGCGAGAGTCGCATTCCCTGGAAGTTCTTAAACCAAAAAGGAAAATATGAGCACGGGTTCTGCATGCCTGCGCCTTAGTTCAGTGTAATTTCAATCCGTTTTCCTTCGGCTGCGATGAGTTTTTTGCAACGATTGTTCCAAGACGTCATACAATCCAACAAGCCGAAGCGCCCGCTTTTTAAAGCCAAAATTGATTAATTGAAGTCGCTTCCCGCTAGAACTTGCCTTTGCCATAATTCATATCAACAAAGTCCCTCGTTTAAAAAAAAATAATATAACAGCGGAGTGTCCAGTCGATTAAGTACGGTCCTTTGTAACATCCAAAACTCCAGCAGATTTAACACAAGAAACGCCCTTATTCCACCATCCTGCCCTGTCGGTCGTAGTCCGATTTAGCGACTGTGTCTACTTCTCCGCCCCTGGGCGTGACTCTTCGTCACTCTCTGCCGCCTTCTGGCTCAGGTGGCGGAAGTTCGCCGGCTTCTGTGTCCCGCGTGAAATCTTCTGGGCTTGTCATGTGACTTATTAGAGGGAAAAGAGCTGTATTGCTGACGGAAAAGCGCGAACAGCTGGTTCTACAGACTTAAGAGAGCCGAACGAAGGGAACCGGCAGGTGCTGCTCGAACTTTCTCCGAGGGAACCGGAAGAGCTAACCCCTGCATAGCCGGTCAGTAACAGTTAACTTACAAATTACGCTTAGAGCGGTGGTAGAATTTCAGTGACATTTAACCAGCCTAATTGTCGTATGTAAGCGAGTTCAGTAACGTAGGAGCTCTGTCTGCGGCGCTGTACTCATAAGCAGTGTAACGTCATTTGCGGGAAAAGTATTATTGGAAGATGTTCACAAGGTAGTGCTGCAAATGGAACAAAATACTCCTGCTACCCTTCACCTCCGCTGACAGTCAGGACTTTACGTGGATGAAAAGGGTGGGGTCTTACCTAAAAGGGGCGTAGTCAGTCTAATAAAGGACTCGGCTTACGTTTGAAAGCACTGCATTTTCTTTTACTTTTGTAAATATCTTGGCAACTGTATACCTTCTTCCAACACATTTGCACAGAAAAACGATTGCAACCGGAATAAAGAGGCCATTGTTCTGTATGCTCTGCAGAGAGGCCAAAGATTGCATGAACATATGTCCAACTTATGAACACTTTTTGAACCACTGACCGGCAGATCATCACACTGCCTTAAGCCTCCGCTCCAGAGCTCCCTCTCAATCGTGGCCTGGTAAAAACACTTGGAGACAACTCGGTTTGAAGTATGTTCCATCCAAGCATAGCATGCTGCAAAAACAATTGTGGCGACTCCCTTTTAAATAATTACAGGAGCCAAATTAGGTTTCTTTTTAACTTTAATCCCCGGAGCGCCGGGATACACCGCTGCCTTGGATGCGGTAGGCGCCGATAAAGAAAATGGCCGCCTTCCGCTTCCTGTGCCTCCCTTCCGGTTCCGGCTAGGGAAAGCTAGACCGTCACCACATATCTCCCTCCTTTATGCAACCCTTAAACAAAACAGTCTTACTAGTAGTCCATTTCGTAGTCCTTAAATCTCTCCGGCTTCCTCACGGTTCTTCCTGCCCTTGTCGTGCTGGCGCGATCATGCTGTTCCCTTCTCTGTCCTTCTGTACCCTTACTTGTCCCTGCTTCCTCACCTCCTTCGTTCGTGTTCGTCTCTTCCTTTCCTTTGCTCTTCACTTCCTTAAGTCCTCCAGTCTCTTCTCTTCCTCTCTCCGCTCTCTTTCCCATTTCAACTTGCTGTACGCCTTCTTCTACTTGCTCATTCCTTCTTTCTCCACTTGCTTCCTCTCTCTCCTCTACGTTCACTTCCTTCTCACATGTCTCGTTGCCCCAATTCAGTATCTTACTGCATTTCGCCATCCTGTCTTGCGACCATATTTTCCCGTCGCTGAGGAGTGCTGATCTTGCATATGGTTCCAGTACTTGAAGGGGTGGTGTGAACTTACTGTCCCCCTTTTTCTTGAGTGTGGCTACTTTCACTCTTACCCAATCACCTTTCTCTAATGTTACTCCTTGAACTTTGTGACTTTTGTTATAGTGTTCAGTGTATGTCTCCTGTGCCCTTTCCAAGTTTCTCCTGACGACTGCTGGAGACCACTTGCTCTGCACGACCATCTTCCTCCACATGGCATTGTCCTTGGTAAAAGGGTCTCTCCCTCTCAGAACTTTGAATGGGCTGTACCCTGTGCTGCCCGGCGTGATGCGGTAGGCCCACAACATTTTTGGCAACTCTTTCTCCCAGTCCAAACCGTCACTGATGGCCGCTTGAATGGTCCCCATGATCACCCTGTTGAAGCGTTCAACCTGTCCGTTTCCAGAAGGGTGATATACTGGTGTGTGTTTGACCTCTATTCCGTTTCTTGATACAAACGCTTCCCATTTCGTTGAGGTAAATTGAGGGCCATTGTCACTGATGATCACTTTAGGAATCCCTTCTTTGAGGAAGATGTTTCTGAGAAACGTTATCACTGCGTCCGTGTCCATGCACTCTTGTACGTCGACCTCTGGCCATTTGGAGTACTTATCAACCAACACTACTGCGTACTTAGATGTGCCTTCTGCGTTGAGAATGGGCCCCACGATGTCGATAGAGACCACTTCCCAAGGACCTTCTGGAATGGGAAACTTCCCCAGTTGTGGCCTTAGGACGCACTGTGATTTGTCAGCCTTGGCACAAGACTCACACTGCCTGACATAACGCTCTACCTGGGAATCTATGGCAGGCCACCAGTACATTTGCCTCGCCAGAGCCTTAGTCTTGGTTATACCTTGATGACCCTCGTGCAGCAAGTGCAGTAAGTGTTGAATCACTCCTTGGGGGGGCACCACTTTGTCACCCCTGAGTAGGAAAAGGGGGTTTTCTCCTAGTGACCTTTCTTCACGCACCTCCCAATACCTCCTTAATGTCTCTTTGAGATGTCTCTTCTCTGGCCATCCATGGATCACATAGCCCTTGACCGTTTCCAGATCTTCGTCCATTTTGTATGCGTCTTCCCATTCCTGGGCACTGATTACTCCTTCCATGTCCTGAATGGTGGCAACCACGTAACCTTCCCATTTAGGAGTCGCTTGCACCTCCGGGCCTTCTTGTGCGGCTGCTCGACTCAGAAAGTCAGCTACTTTATTTTGTGGTCCTGGTATATGCTCTACGTCGTATACAAAGTCCAACAGCCTGAGTGTCATTTTAGCTATGCGGGGAGTGGCGTGGGCATGACTGCTCAAAGTCAACACTTTGACAAGCGGCTTGTGGTCTGTCCTCACTAGAAACTTCGCTCCCCATAGATACTGCCGAAATCGTTCCATTCCCCACACCACTGCTAGCATCTCTTTCTCAATTACGCTAAACTTTTCTTCGTTGGGCGCTAAGGATCTCGAAGCGAAGCTGACCGTTGACATCTCACCATTCGCCGCCTTTTGCATCAGCACAGCTCCCAGACCTCGATCACTGGCGTCAGTAGTGAGGATCGAACTCGCTTCCGGGTCGAATCCTTTCAAAGGTATCGTGGCACCCAGTTCCTGTTTGAGTACAGCAAATTCTTCCTGTTCCTTCTCCTCCCATTGGAATCCATTTTTCTCCTTAAGTAGTTGTCGCATGCAGTGTGTTTCGGTGGCAAAGTTGGGAATGAATTTGCTATAGTACTCTGCCATCCCCAGGAATGACCTGACATCTTCCTTCTTTCCTGGGGTGGGCGCAACCAAAATAGCTTGCATGTTGGCTCTTTTTGGCTCTATACCTTTCTCACTCACTTCGTGCCCAAGGTAAGTCACGGACTGGACCCCAAACTTGCACTTGGACCACTCGGCCGTCAATCCATTGGTCTGCAACGTGCGTAGTACTTGGTGCAGCTTTTCGTTGTGATCCTGTCTGGATGCGCCCATGACCATGATGTCATCTTGGAAGAACTGAACTCCCTCCATCTTCCTAAAGAGTCTGTGCATGAGGTTCTGGAATACGGCAGCTGCCGAGGCCAATCCGAATGGCATCCTGACAAATTTGTAGCACCCAAAAGGTGTAATAAAAGACGTGAGATGGCTGCATGAGTGATGGAGCTTCACCTGATGGTATGCAGAGGACAGGTCCAACGTGGAGAACCACTTCACACCTTTCGTCTTGGCCAACATCTCGTTGATGCGGGGAAGGGGGAACTTGTCCACTAAGATATTTTTGTTCAGTTCTCGAAGGTCGACACATAGCCTCACCTTCCCGTTGGGCTTCTGTGCCACCACCAATGGTGACAACCATTCGGAGCTGTCAATGGCTTGTATTATCCCACTCTTCTCTAGTCTATCCAGTTCCGCTTGGACCGCCTCTCGGCACCTGAGAGGAATATTCCTTACTTTGTGTACAACTGGTTGGGCTCCCTCCTTCAACTTGATGAGGTGTTGGTATTTAAACAGCGCTCCTTTTCGTCCATTGAACACCTTGGGGTATTCTCTGCGCCACGCTTCGGTGTCGTCGACCTGTTCCATGTCCATCAATAGGATTTTCTCCACTCCTCCCGGGTTCAATTGTATGCCAAGGGCACCCTGGTCCTTCCAGCTGAGTACCGATGGGCCTTTCTCGGCAACATATAGTTTGCACCTGGCATGTCGCCCACGAAATTCAAACAGTAGTGGACAGTAACCCAGCATGGGTATCCTCTGCCCTGTATATGTGACAGGCCGTAAGTCCATCGGATGTAGTTTCTCCTTTATCCTTGCCTCAAACTCTCTCTCCCATACCTGTTTCTGAATTATGGTTATGGGAGCTCCGCTGTCCGCTATCATTTCTATGGGTATGCCTCCTATGTGCATGTCCAACCTTGGCTTGTCCGATTCCGTGCACCCCACATCCAAAATCTGTGCATCAATGTATAGGAACTCTTGCAGATCTTCTTCTTCTGCGGGGTTTTCTTCCTCCTCCTGTTGTTCCTGGTCCACGTATCTAATGGTGGTACCTCTGGGTTTGCGACGGCACACCTTCTCATAGTGTCCGAAAATGTTGCAGTATGCACACTTCGCCCGGAACGCCGGACACACCTTGTCGTTTCCCAAATGTGTTGCGCTTCCACACCTGTAACAACTCGGTTTGCCTCCTCTGCCTGTCCTTTGGGTTGTGGCTCCTGCTTGTTGCGGGCCTCTTCTATTGTCTGTGTTTCTCGTAGACTCCTTCTGTTTGTTCTTCTCCCCTTTGTAATTCGTCATGACTCTGCAGACCGTCTGTGTGTTTCCTGTGTCCTTCCTGGCTGCTTGCGCACACCTCTTTGACATCTCCGCCTTCTTCACCATGGCCCATACCTCTTTCAAGGAGGCATCGCCGTTGACCCACAATTTCTCCTGGACGTGCGTACTCGTGGTGTGCATTATGATTTGATCACGAATGAGGTCATCGTGTAGAGGACCGAACTTGCATGTGAGGGCTAGTTTCTGAAGCGCAGACACGTATTCATCCACTGTCTCGCTTCCCGCTTGTTTTCTGTGGAAAAAACTGTGTCTGTCTATAGCCACGCACACGACTGGTCTGTAGTGCGCATCTAGGTCTGCTATGGCGTGGCTGAACACGTCGTCATCATTGTCATCCCGTGGACCTTTCACGATGGTGTCGAACACTCTGATGCCTTCAGGGCCCAGATTGTGCAGCAAGATCTTCAATCTCCTCTTGCTGGAATATGCCGCCCCACTCTCTTCTTCTAACGCCTCGAGATAATTCTGAAAGTACCTTTTCCAATCCTCCCATGGCATCGCCGGTTCACCCCTACTGGGAGAAAAGGCACCATTTGCGTGAGTGTTGTGGATTGCGCAGCCATCCTCCTGACAACGATGGAATTCGCTGGAGCCGCAACGTCTCGGTTGGGAGGGCTGCCAGGAGTTTGTCTGGTGTCAGTGACCGCTACACTCCCACTGCTCCCAGTCGCGCTACTCGACGTTGCTGCCGTCGTGTGCAGGGAACGCTGTCCCTCCCCGCCGACCGCCGCCGACTTTCCGCCTTGGCCTGCCTCCTCCGCCAGTTTGGCGCGCAAACTGCGCCACGTTTCCCGTGCCTTTTGTCTTCCTCACGAGTGCCTGGTAGACCTCTTCCCCCCGTGGCCCCTTGATGCAGGAGAGGTCCAGAGTGTACCTGTGGGCTGGCTTGTCACACACACGTGCAATCGCCGCATTGCTGTGGTGGAGGGTTGTAGCTGTAGCCTTGCAGGAGCCTGCCCAGTTGCACTACTAACAACCAGTGCGCTCCGCCGATCTGCTGGCACTCGTAGTAGGTGGGGGCCGGAGGAGCTGTGAGCGCCGAACGCTCTGTCCGCTGCCGCGCTCCGGGTAGTGGGCGTGTCCAACCCTGCGGCGGGAACCGTCGCCACGGTAGGTGAGGCCGCCGGTGTCGCTAGCATCACAGGGCACGCTGTGGATAGGTAAGCCTCGTCGCCATTGTGGAGACTCCCTTTTAAATAATTACAGGAGCCAAATTAGGTTTCTTTTTAACTTTAATCCCCGGAGCGCCGGGATACACCGCTGCCTTGGATGCGGTAGGCGCCGATAAAGAAAATGGCCGCCTTCCGCTTCCTGTGCCTCCCTTCCGGTTCCGGCTAGGGAAAGCTAGACCGTCACCACAACAATGGAGAAACCTAATTTCAGGGAAATGGTTAACACTCTTAAGGAATGAAACAAGAAGTAAAATATAAACGGAACTACATCGATGGATCAGTGTTTTTGCCAGCAAAAAAAGTAAAGAACATGAATAAAGAGCCAAGTAGGGACCACTTTCAATGTCTGTTTTTAGGTCGAGGACCGTCGCACTGCGTAGCAGTGGGCAGAGTGTGAAGATTTTTATGTTTTTAGGTTAGGGGGGCTTGAACCCGCCCCTCTCCTCCATTGGCTGGCTTCCTAAACGGAGGCCAGCCATTGGAGGAGAGGGGCATCACTCCGTTCAAGCCCCGTCTCTTTCGGATTCGGGGGCATGTTTTTTTGCGTTCTTTCGCCCTGTGACATCCGTCACTCAGAACGCAAAAAACACCCCCCCCCCCCCCAATCCGAAATTTTCAGGCTTTGCGGCCGCCATTTTGCTGCTCGGTAAAACCAGGAGAGCAGCGTCTACCGAGGATATGAGGTAACTATACCTTGTCTTGCCTCTGCCACCCTGTTTGTGCCGTTTTTCGTGCCCCTGCCCCCCTGTAACTGTAAACACAACAATGATGGACAGAATGTGGATCAATGTCACACATTCACCCCAGTGCAAAGATCTGGGCCCAAATCCATCGTTTTTCCACTCCACACCACCCAGGGTTAGACAATGGCGATATGCAAATCAGCACTGACCCTGTGCCCCATGGGAACAGTCCAGTCCGAACTACAAAAGCCATGTCTTTCCCAGAACGGAAACAAGCATCCGAGGACCGGCCCGGTTTCGAGGTAACACCTCTCTTCAGCCCGGCTAGCTTGAATCCAGTGGTGTGGAGTGCCTGGGACTCACGTCTGAGCATCCCCAGTACACTTAGAGCGGTAACTGTAAACACAACAATGATGGACAGAATGTGGATCAATGTCACACATTCACCCCAGTGCAAAGATCTGGGCCCAAATCCATCGTTTTTCCACTCCACACCACCCTGGGTTAGACAATGGCGATATGCAAATCAGCACTGACCCTGTGCCCCATGGGAACAGTCCAGTCCGAACTACAAAAGCCATGTCTTTCCCAGAACGGAAACAAGCATCCGAGGACCAGCCCGGTTTCGAGGTAACACCTCTCTTCAGCCCGGCTAGCTTGAATCCAGTGGTGTGGAGTGCCTGGGACTCACGTCTGAGCATCCCCAGTACACTTAGAGCGGTAACTGTAAACACAACAATGATGGACAGAATGTGGATCAATGTCACACATTCACCCCAGTGCAAAGATCTGGGCCCAAATCCATCGTTTTTCCACTCCACACCACCCTGGGTTAGACAATGGCGATATGCAAATCAGCACTGACCCTGTGCCCCATGGGAACAGTCCAGTCCGAACTACAAAAGCCATGTCTTTCCCAGAACAGAAACAAGCATCCGAGGACCGGCCCGGTTTCGAGGTAACACCTCTCTTCAGCCCGGCTAGCTTGAATCCAGTGGTGTGGAGTGCCTGGGACTCACGTCTGAGCATCCCCAGTACACTTAGAGCGGTAACTGTAAACACAACAATGATGGACAGAATGTGGATCAATGTCACACATTCACCCCAGTGCAAAGATCTGGGCCCAAATCCATCGTTTTTCCACTCCACACCACCCTGGGTTAGACAATGGCGATATGCAAATCAGCACTGACCCAGTGCCCCATGGGAACAGTCCAGTCCGAACTACAAAAGCCATGTCTTTCCCAGAACGGAAACAAGCATCCGAGGACCGGCCCGGTTTCGAGGTAACACCTCTCTTCAGCCCGGCTAGCTTGAATCCAGTGGTGTGGAGTGCCTGGGACTCACGTCTGAGCATCCCCAGTACACTTAGAGCGGTAACTGTAAACACAACAATGATGGACAGAATGTGGATCAATGTCACACATTCACCCCAGTGCAAAGATCTGGGCCCAAATCCATCGTTTTTCCACTCCACACCACCCTGGGTTAGACAATGGCGAAATGCAAATCAGCACTGACCCTGTGCCCCATGGGAACAGTCCAGTCCGAACTACAAAAGCCATGTCTTTCCCAGAACGGAAACAAGCATCCGAGGACCGGCCCGGTTTCGAGGTAACACCTCTCTTCAGCCCGGCTAGCTTGAATCCAGTGGTGTGGAGTGCCTGGGACTCACGTCTGAGCATCCCCAGTACACTTAGAGCGGTAACTGTAAACACAACAATGATGGACAGAATGTGGATCAATGTCACACATTCACCCCAGTGCAAAGATCTGGGCCCAAATCCATCGTTTTTCCACTCCACACCACCCTGGGTTAGACAATGGCGATATGCAAATCAGCACTGACCCTGTGCCCCATGGGAACAGTCCAGTCCGAACTACAAAAGCCATGTCTTTCCCAGAACGGAAACAAGCATCCGAGGACCGGCCCGGTTTCGAGGTAACACCTCTCTTCAGCCCGGCTAGCTTGAATCCAGTGGTGTGGAGTGCCTGGGACTCACGTCTGAGCATCCCCAGTACACTTAGAGCGGTAACTGTAAACACAACAATGATGGACAGAATGTGGATCAATGTCACACATTCACCCCAGTGCAAAGATCTGGGCCCAAATCCATCGTTTTTCCACTCCACACCACCCTGGGTTAGACAATGGCGATATGCAAATCAGCACTGACCCTGTGCCCCATGGGAACAGTCCAGTCCGAACTACAAAAGCCATGTCTTTCCCAGAACGGAAACAAGCATCCGAGGACCGGCCCGGTTTCGAGGTAACACCTCTCTTCAGCCCGGCTAGCTTGAATCCAGTGGTGTGGAGTGCCTGGGACTCACGTCTGAGCATCCCCAGTACACTTAGAGCGGTAACTGTAAACACAACAATGATGGACAGAATGTGGATCAATGTCACACATTCACCCCAGTGCAAAGATCTGGGCCCAAATCCATCGTTTTTCCACTCGACACCACCCTGGGTTAGACAATGGCGATATGCAAATCAGCACTGACCCTGTGCCCCATGGGAACAGTCCAGTCCGAACTACAAAAGCCATGTCTTTCCCAGAACGGAAACAAGCATCCGAGGACCGGCCCGGTTTCGAGGTAACACCTCTCTTCAGCCCGGCTAGCTTGAATCCAGTGGTGTGGAGTGCCTGGGACTCACGTCTGAGCATCCCCAGTACACTTAGAGCGGTAACTGTAAACACAACAATGATGGACAGAATGTGGATCAATGTCACACATTCACCCCAGTGCAAAGATCTGGGCCCTAAGTGCGCTGGGGATGCCCAGACGTGGGTCCCAGGCACTCCACACCACTTGGAGTCAAGCTAGCCGGGCTGAAGAGAGGTGTTACCTCGAAACCGGTCCTGGTCCTCGGATGCTTGATTCCGTTCTGGGAAGGACATGGCTTTTGTAGTTCGGACTGGACTGTTCCCATGGGGCAACAGGGTCAGAGCTGATTTGCATATCGCCATTGTCTAACCCAGGGTGGTGTGGAGTGCAAAAAAACAATGGATTTGGGCCCAGATCTTTTGACTGGGGGAGTGTTGACATTGATCCACATTCAGTCCATCACTTGTTGTTTTTGCAATTGCCGCCCAAAGTGCGCTGGGGATGCCCAGACGTGGGTCCCAGGCACTCCACACCACTTGGAGTCAAGCTAGCCGGGCTGAAGAGAGGTGTTACCTCGAAACCGGTCCGGTCCTCGGATGCTTGATTCCGTTCTGGGAAGGACATGGCTTTTGTAGTTCGGACTGGACTGTTCCCATGGGGCAACAGGGTCAGAGCTGATTTGCATATCGCCATTGTCTAACCCAGGGTGGTGTGGAGTGCAAAAAAACGATGGATTTGGGCCCAGATCTTTTGACTGGGGGAGTGTGTGACATTGATCCACATTCAGTCCATCACTTGTTGTTTTTGCAATTGCCGCCCTAAGTGCGCTGGGGATGCCCAGACGTGGGTCCCAGGCACTCCACACCACTTGGAGTCAAGCTAGCCGGGCTGAAGAGAGGTGTTACCTCGAAACCGGTCCGGTCCTCGGATGCTTGATTCCGTTCTGGGAAGGACATGGCTTTTGTAGTTCGGACTGGACTGTTCCCATGGGGCAACAGGGTCAGAGCTGATTTGCATATCGCCATTGTCTAACCCAGGGTGGTGTGGAGTGCAAAAAAACGATGGATTTGGGCCCAGATCTTTTGACTGGGGGAGTGTGTGACATTGATCCACATTCAGTCCATCACTTGTTGTTTTTGCAATTGCCGCCCTAAGTGCGCTGGGGATGCCCGACGTGGGTCCCAGGCACTCCACACCACTTGGAGTCAAGCTAGCCGGGCTGAAGAGAGGTGTTACCTCGAAACCGGTCCGGTCCTCGGATGCTTGATTCCGTTCTGGGAAGGACATGGCTTTTGTAGTTCGGACTGGACTGTTCCCATGGGGCAACAGGGTCAGAGCTGATTTGCATATCGCCATTGTCTAACCCAGGGTGGTGTGGAGTGCAAAAAAACGATGGATTTGGGCCCAGATCTTTTGACTGGGGGAGTGTGTGACATTGATCCACATTTAGTCCATCACTTGTTGTTTTTGCAATTGCCGCCCTAAGTGCGCTGGGGATGCCCAGACGTGGGTCCCAGGCACTCCACACCACTTGGAGTCAAGCTAGCCGGGCTGAAGAGAGGTGTTACCTCGAAACCGGTCCGGTCCTCGGATGCTTGATTCCGTTCTGGGAAGGACATGGCTTTTGTAGTTCGGACTGGACTGTTCCCATGGGGCAACAGGGTCAGAGCTGATTTGCATATCGCCATTGTCTAACCCAGGGTGGTGTGGAGTGCAAAAAAACGATGGATTTGGGCCCAGATCTTTTGACTGGGGGAGTGTGTGACATTGATCCACATTCAGTCCATCACTTGTTGTTTTTGCAATTGCCGCCCTAAGTGCGCTGGGGATGCCCAGACGTGGGTCCCAGGCACTCCACACCACTTGGAGTCAAGCTAGCCGGGCTGAAGAGAGGTGTTACCTCGAAACCGGTCCGGTCCTCGGATGCTTGATTCCGTTCTGGGAAGGACATGGCTTTTGTAGTTCGGACTGGACTGTTCCCATGGGGCAACAGGGTCAGAGCTGATTTGCATATCGCCATTGTCTAACCCAGGGTGGTGTGGAGTGCAAAAAAACGATGGATTTGGGCCCAGATCTTTTGACTGGGGGAGTGTGTGACATTGATCCACATTCAGTCCATCACTTGTTGTTTTTGCACCTGCCCCCCTGTAGCCATTTGCTTATTTCCAGACCGTCTATATTTATTTGCCGATAGTCGCATCTCCCACTTACCTCCACGAAATAAAAGCAGGGTAGCAGCGTGACACTGTCCTTGGTTATCCTTGCTTTCTGCCTCTCCTTCTCAGACATGGCTCCCTCTTCTCACGGCTGGCCTTTCCGTCCGCTGTGGCCGGTGCTTCAGACGGGCTGACTCTGAGTCAGAGAGATCCTTTGGCGAGCTGTGCTCTGTGTGCGGATGTATCTATCATTCCCGAGAACCACCTACGGAGTGTGCTGCATCCAGCTTTTTTCCTCCCCTCGCAGCAAATGAAGGACCCCGCGCTGTCAGAGGGGGAAATGCAAAAATGGCAATGGATTGCACGCGAAACACATGCAGAACGGGCGTCCTCTCCTCTCAACTGTTCCTCATTGTGCTCGTGTCCCCCCCACCCCGCTGTTTCTCGTTGTGCTCGTGTCCCCCCACCCCGCTGTTTCTCGTTGTGCTCGTGTCCCCCCCCACCCCGCTGTTCCTCGTTGTGCTCGTGTCCCCCCCACCCCGCTGTTCCTCGTTGTGCTCGTGGCCCCCCGCCCCCCTGACCCTCGTGCTCGTGCCCCCCCACCCCTGACCCTCGTTGCGCTCGCTTTTCTGCCTGCCCCCTGACCCTCGTTGTGCTTGTGCCCCCCCACACCTCCTGACCCTCGTTGCGCTCGCTTTTCTGCACCCCCTGTTGCTCGCTCTGCTCGTGAACCCCCCCCCCCGACCCTACAGGCTACCCAGGAAGGTAGCATGGGGACACAAGATCACAACTCGACTGTTGACCAACATTACCTTTAAATCCCAGCCTACCTTTTTTGTTTTTGGAAAAAAGTACTTTTAAGGACACAGGTGTACTTAACACTACACAAATCAATGACAAATACAGAGTGATGCCCCTGATCTCAACTCACTGTGGGGGCTAAAACCTGTCCCTCCTCTTCATGTTTCTGTCACCCGGGTCACCCTGTCTACGATTGTCCCCAGCCAGCTTTGGTAGAGCACGAATAAGGCTCCGGTGCAAATTACGTTTCCCACAAATAAAATGTGCAGTCAGTTCGTTGTCCACTCTAGTTCTTACCTGTCGCTTGATTGGACAGAAAAACAGTCTTTAGTCCTCGCACTCACCTCAGTGTTTTCCAAGAGGCTTCTGACCGCAGATGGTGGCCAGTGGTATTCATGTGCTGCCTCAGCAATGGACACCATGGACGTCATGCAAAGCTCGTGTCTTCACTGAGCGTAGCTGCCTTGGACTGTCAGCATGGTACTCAGTGGCTTATGCTGCTACGAGCTGGCTTCCTCAGGAATCGCAGCCCACTTCCGAGCCAACGAAGACACAAGCTAATGCAGCTGCAGCCTGACCCAGGCCGATGCACATAGCGAGGCAGTTGGAGCCCCAGCCTGGGCCGACACAAACAGCAGATAGCGCAGCCCCTCCCCGGGCCAATACACAGGGCAAGGCAGATGCAACCCACCTTAAGCCAATGCACACGGCAGGCAATTAAAGCCAGATATAGACCAATAAACAAGGCAAGGTACATGCTGGCTGCGTTGGGCCAATGTACAGATATATGTACTCTTTCATGGTTCTCACGGGGAGCCAAGCTGTGCTTGCTTCCCTGCCCCCTGGCTGTGCTTGCTTCCCTGCCCCCTGCCCCCTGGCTGTGCTTGCTTCCCTGCCCCCTGGCTGTGCTTGCTCCCCTGCCCCTTGGCTGTGCTTGCTTCCCTGGCTGTGCTTGCTTCCCTGGCTGTGCTTGCTTCCCTGGCTGTGCTTGCTTCCCTGCCCGCTGATTGTGCTTGCTTCCCTGGCTGTGCTTGCTCCCCTGCCCCCTGGCTGTGCTTGCTCCCCTGCCCCCTGGCTGTGCTTGCTCCCCTGCCCCCTCTCTGTGCTTGCTCTCCTGTGTGTCTGTGTGGCTCTGGGTGTGTGTGTGTGTGGGCTCTGTGTGTGTGGGCTCTGTGTGTGTGTGGGGGGGCTCTGCGTATGTGTGTGGGGGCTCTGTGTGTGTGGGGGGGCTGTGTGTGGGGCTCTGTGTTTGTGTGCGGGGCTGTGTGTGTGTAGGGGGGTGTGTGTGTGTAGGGGGTCTGTGTGTGTGTGGGGGGCTCTGTGTGTGTGTGTGGGGGGCTCTGTGTGTGTGGGGGGGGCTCTGTGTGTGTGTGTCTGAGGGCTCTGTGTGTGTGTGTGAGGGCTCTGTGTGTTGGGCTCTGTGTGTGTGTGTGTGTGTGTGTGTGTGTGTGTGTGTGTCTCTGTCTGTGTGTGTGTGTGTGCACGGCTCTGTCTGTGTGTGTGTGTGTGGCTCTGTGTCCGCAAATACTCTCTACTACTCTCTAATGCTCACCTATTGCCATTGTAAATGACAATACCATTTATTTATGTTTTTAAAAACAAAATGAAAAAAAATGTCATGAGCAATGCCAATAGCTCTACCTTTAATAATGCCGAGACCATTGCATTGTAAATGCTTGTTTTAATCACTACCATGTCTCAGACCCGGGGAGACCCTGCCCTCGTTGAGCCCTGGTGGCAGTCATCAGTGGCAGCACCAGGAGGAGCAGAAGGAATGACTGTCACTTAATGCTTTTTTTAACTTTGCGCCCAAAGAAACAAGTTAAAATGATTGCAAATATGGTCTTTCTTTTGATCTTAGACTGCACTTCAAGCTCACGTAACGGGTTCAGATTTACCCATATTCAGTAGGTGTGAGGGTGTTGAACTGGTAGGATACCTGTGGTGGTTAATGCGTTTGCGGAAGAGATTAGTGAGCGTTCTCTGGCTACACAGGTGAATATTCATAAAATGTCTCGGCTTTAGTGTGTCTGCTATAGATGAGTGTAAGACACAGATATGCATTACATGCAAAGTGGCTCAATGGGTTAATGCTTTGCTGCAGAGACCTTTTGTGTTACCTGTAAAGTCACTCAATTATTGATGCATCAAAAGCTCTGTTTAACCTGCAAGTCTTAATTTGAGACCTTGCAGGATTTAAATACATTATTTGTTATTTTACAGTTAATTAAATGGGTTCTTATGAACAGTTATAAACAATGGAGTGACAAATTCAGTTTTTGTTATTTTACAGTTGATGAAATGGGTTCTTATGTACAGTAATAAACAATGGAGTGGCAAATTCAGTTTATGTGCTATGTAAATGATTATCAGTGTACTAACACACACACACACACACACAGTTGGTATTTTTGAAAACAGTCATACAGTTCTGAGAAAACAAGATATAATAACAAGTCCACATAATTTTAGTATTCTAGTTGAAAGATATACGATTTCTTTTATTCTTCAAATCAGTTAAATACTTCAGGTACATTTTAATACATACCATCTTAAAGGTCTAGCTTAGGATGAAATAACTTTTAATCATATCCAAAAGATTTCAAAATAAGTAGACATAGCCAACATGTGTTTTGCAATTTGACTTCTTCATGGCTGTCGTGCACATATGTGAAAATATATATATTCACTGAAAAAACCACAGGTTTCAGGGACGTTATAGTTAGTTGGACATTTCACTCGTACAAAACCAGAGAGATTCAGCCATTAAAGTTAGTTGAGCTAACTATAACTTGCGTCCCTGGAATGCACTGCTGATGACATATAAGTAATTGCTGATGACATCACATATTACATCATTCATGATCTGGTCAGTGACATCACTGATGACATCTCAAATGACATCACTGATGACATCATCCAGTGACCGTGTGTCTCTGTAAAGTTCAAATAAGAGCAGGGAGATCAGTCGATAATTTTTTAGATCAGAGGAAGCTTTCTTTATGAGGGGTCTGGTGTCTGCATGTTTCCATCTGCCCGTTAAGGTTGCAGTGGAGATGGAATTGTTAAGGATGCGGGTGATTTGCGTGCTGATTGGGTTTGTTACAAGATTGTAGAGTTGGGTGTGGCCGGGGTTGGTAGGCGCCCCGGAGTGGATGATGGCAGAGGTGGTCAGGGCGGTGAGCGGTCACCAGGTTGTGATTCTTTGGCTGGTGTTTGCTGGTTGGTTGAGCTTGTCTGGGTTGATGGAGGCGGGTTGGATGGTGAAATTGTTGTAGATGTTAGTGATCTTGCTGTGGAAGTAGTCTGAGAAGGTGTCGCAGGGTTCCTAGGAGAGGTGGATGGTGTTTCCTATGGCTGTCGGGTTGGAGAGTTGTTTGACTATGAAGAGTTCCTTTCTGTGGTTGGCAGCAGAGTCAATGAGGGTGGTGATGGCTGCTTTCTTGTCTTCTTTGATGTGCCGTTGATAGTTGCTGAGGGCTGTTTTGTGAGTGGCTCTGTCAGCCTCGTTCTTGGTGGCGCTCCATTGTTTCTCCAGTTGGTGGCAATTGCGCTTGATGGTCCGGAGTTCTGGAGTGTACCAGCTGGCATGTTTGGGGCTCTTGTTGGTTTTTGTGGGTTTTAAAGGGGAGACTGTCGGTGCAGTTGGTGATCAGGCGGTGAAGTTGTGGACGGCGTGGTCGAGGTCTATTGAGGGTTTGGAGGTGGCGAGGGTTTGTGACCACTGATTTTCGGTGACCTTGCTCCAGCTGCGGTGGGAGGAGATCTCCTGCCCAGTGACGGTATACTGGGCGTCGGCGATGATGACGTGTATGATGGTGTGGTCAGCCCAGGTGAGTTTTATGGTGTGGCTAAATTTGATTCTGTCGCTGGAGGTGAAGATGTTGGTCAAGTGTGTGTCGGGCTTTGTGTGTGAGTTTATTGACTAGCTGGGTGAGGCCGATGTTGTTCAGGTTCTCCAGGAGGGCGATGGAGTTTGTGGTGTTGGGGTCGTCATTGTGGAAGTTAAGGTCACTGAATAGGAGGTAGTGGTGTCAATCAGTTGCTAGGGAGGAGATGCTGTTGGGGATGGCGTCGCAGAATTTTGCTCAGGCTCCCAGGGGTCTTTAGACACGGGTGCCTCTTATCATGGTCTTCGCATCAATTTGTAGTAGGAAGGTGAGGTGTTACATGAGGCGTGGGCTTGTCATTGGTGAAGGTGCATCGAATGGTTTCCTTAAAAATGATAACGATGCCTCCTCCTTGTTTGTTGGTGCGGTCACAGTGTATCATCGTGTAGCCTTTAGGAGTGGCAGTTGTGATGTCTGGGTTCGAGGAGGGGTTGAGGCATTTTTTGGTGATGAAGGCAACGTCCGTGGAGAGGGTGGAGATTGTGTCCCAGATTTCCGTGGCATGTTTGCAGAGTGAGTGGGCGCTGAGCAGGATACAATGGAGCGGTTGCGGTCTTGTCGGCCAGAGTGGTGCAGGATTCCTTGTAGGTTGTTTTTGAAGGAGAAATGGCTGTGTCAGCAGGTGAATGGTCCTTTGGGGGATCGAGGGGAGGAGGAGACACAGCTGTTTCGACATCTGGGGTCCAGTTACAGGAGTTGCTTGGCGGTGTACCGTTTCGTGGTGGGAGGGCCAGGGGTCCTGGCACAGGATGTTGTACCACTGGTGGTGCACATGCTGCGCTCATCTGCCACGTGGTCGTGCTGCAGCCTCCATTAGTGGTCCTGGTGGTGGTCCTACAGAAAGCAGCACAGGGGAAATGGGTAGCGCAGGGCCAGGGACAGTGGGTGGCGCAGGAACTGCAGGTGGTGCAGGCACAAGGACAGCTGGTGGCGCAGGGCCAGCATGCAACGCAGGGCCAGGGACAGCATGCAGCTCAGGACCAGCAGGCATCACAGGGCCAGGGACAGCAGGCAGTGCAGTGACAGCAGGCAGTGCAGTGACAGCAGGCAGCGCAGTGACCACAGATAGCGCAGAGACAGGAGGAAGCACAGGGATGGGAGGTACGGTACCTTAAGCTACCGTCAGGCACAAGGAGGAGTGGCGAGCCCAGAAACCTCTGGGCTCTGATGGGCGCGAATGGGCCAGCCTTCAGGGCTGCTGGGAAATGTAGTGCAGTTGCCCACCTGGTCACTGCCTGCTGGTGTAGTCTGGAGGAGGCAGGGTGTCTTCAAGCAATGGCAGGCATCTCCTACTAAAAGGCAAAAAGCGGCGTCCCTCGATGCGGGAGCTACAGGTGCCCTATATCCTGAACAGGGAGATGCGAAAAAGAGGCATTCCCAGCTGGCCCGCCTCCGGGGCTGCTGGGAAATGTAATGCAATCGTCCGGTTATGGCCGGCGTAGTCGGAAGGGGGTCTTAAGGCAATGGCAGGAGGGCAGGCACCTCCTAACTGCTGAATTTCTATGGTTTTGTGTGAGTAAATTTAGAACCTAACCATAAGGTCAGTGTGACCTTTGCTTTTTTAAGTGAATTTCTGTGTTTTTTTAAATTCTATTCCCTAACTATAACGTCCCTGAAACCTTTTGTTTTTTAAGGGCAACATGGAACCGACCGGGGACCACCACCTCCCAGGGCCTACTTTAAATATAAGGGGTGCCACACAGACCCCTTTCCCCGGGCCCCAGGGACCACCACCCCCCCAAAGCAACATGATTAAAGTTAGAGGGGCCACAGGGACCACCACCTCCCTGGGACAACATGAAATAAATATATGGGAGGGCTGCATGGGTCCCTGGATACCACCACTTCCCTGGGGCTACATGAAATAAATATAAAGGGGGCTACACGGTCCACAGGGGACCCCCACCTCACTGGGCCAACGTTATAAAAACGTTTGGGGGGCCAGGTGGACCTCCCTGGGTCCTGGGGACAACATGAAATATATGGGGGGCTGCATGGACCCCATGAGCCCCGGGGAACACTGCCTCCCTGGGGCTACATTAAATATTTGTAAGGAGGGGCCACGTGGATCCCCAAGACCTTTGGGACCACCACCTCACCTGGCCCAAATATTTTTTTTTAAATGGGAGGGGGCTAAGAGTCCCTCCCTGGCCCGTTTGGGCCCCAGGGACCCTATTCCCTGGGCCCAAACTATACACTTTTAAAGTGTTTATAAAGGGAGGGGGCCATGCAGCCCCCCAACCACAGGCCGATTTGGACCATAGGGATCCTATCCCTTACGGTCCAGCCATGTTTTCTGGCTGCCCTGGAGCCTACCTAGGGCACTCAGTGTGCAATGGGACCGTGGGGGGAGCTTCTAGCCTGCACGTTCCCAGCCGGCACCCAACTCCTGCGGGAACCGGCATTGCTCCTTCAATCAGGAAGCTGCTTTAAATAGCAGCTCCCTTCTTCCAGGATCAATGTTTTCCTGCACGCATAATTGCGTGCACGGAAACAGATGAAAACTCCGCTTTCTGCAAGCGGAAACTGTTTATCAGCTTCTTCTTGTGAAAGCAGAGTTGTTTGCTTTTGCTTCATGGAAGCTGACACCTCCCACGAAGCAAAAGCAAACGGCTACCTCCTGAGGATGAGCACCTTGGGGAAGTAACCCTGGGGGTCCACCTGAGGGCTTCCTTAAAAAGAGGTGTTTTTTTGCAATTTTGCCATAGATCCTCCAACGAATTGCAGCAAACTTACAAAAAAAAAGATTTATTTTTAATGCCTGGCAAGGTCACTGTGTGACTCCCTCGCCATATCTGGGCAGTCAGGGTATTCCTATCCTGCCCCCTTTTCTTAATTTCTTTTTACATTTTTTGTGGGACTGTGCTTCAAGCAGAGTCTCAAGTTGGCTACAAACACTTCCTGGTTGAAGTGTTGGCAGCCAATCAAATTTCAGCACAGGGGCTGTGGATCCTCGTCCCTAGATTTCTATCTTTTTTTTAACCTTGAATATCTGTAAAATGACCAAACAAATTCACACTAAAGCACGATTTCTGTACCAACATCTAGCTTTCTGGTAAATTAGGTGTAATTCTGTTCAGCAGTTCGGGCTGTAGTCGTGTTCAAAATCCCTATGGGAAAATGCTTAGGGAAAATGTGTTTTGGGACCCTCCTTTTTTCTCAGCCACCATTTGACTGATCACCCTAAAACTTTCAACACAGCAGTTGAACCGACTAAAGGATATGTTTTTACAATTCTGTGAAGATTTGTCAAGCGCCACAGAGTTATTGGTAAAACAAAAAATGCTCTTGGAAACTAGGTCCGAACTATACCTACTGGAGGGGGGGGGGGAGATAGAGAGAGATATATCATTTTATACCAACCTCACAGGTATACAAACCAACCACCATAAGTATTCATTTGACCAACTTCAAATACTACACTAATTTTGTACCTTGAGCAAGGCCCAAAAGCATGACACCCAAGGGATCAAAAACTAAAAATCCATTGTACTTACAAAGTTAAACATTTTAAAATTAGACTCAGATAAACAATCCTATTACAAACTGAAAAGGTGGTATTTGTATAGAGCGTGCATAGATGTACATATCTTACTCAGACCAGAGACTGGAGAAAATAAAACAACACTTGGATGTACCTGTCTTTCGTGAAGTTACATTGCATTGCAGCACTTTTTTTTTCTCTTGGCGATCCAAAAAGCAGTTTAATTAACTATGAAGTAGGGCATCCCTTTGCCACATATTCTTTGCTTGAAAGGAAAGTTACCCCTCAGTAGCACTCCTCATGGAAGCACACTGAATGTACACTGGCGTGTGACACGGGCATGATGCTTCCCAGATGCTCATCCAGATTCATGTGCAGGCTCAAGAAGTGCTGTTGGAATTGGCCCATTTCCCACTATGTTCCAGCAGTTGTCTGAGGGTAGGCTGGGCTGTACTTCTCACCGAACAACTCTCCTCATTCCTCCTGAGTGACTAGATAGTTTAATGGCACCAAACTATCCCTGTTCCTCTGCTGGCTTTCGTTTTACAAATCCTTGTTATCACAATAGTTATATTGTTTCTGCTATATTAGTTATAATGTTTCATAATGTTTGTTAAATGAAAGGTCTGTACTGTTCTGGTACTGTTCTGGTAACTTAAAATCAACTGATCTCTCTACCAAACAACTCTCTCAGACTCTGCTGTATCTAGATGTCTAATCTAGAAGAAAAAATATAACTTTCTCAGAGGCCCCTAGTCCTTCAGAGAAAAAGCAGATGTCAAAACATTAGAAGTAGACAAAGCTAGGATCCTGCCCCAGATGCAGACCTTTCTTCAGCATAGTTCATCATCTTAACAAGACACTGGGTCTTGATCATAGGTCAGTTCATGGTTTATATGGGTAGTGATAAGGAGTTGTTTAGTGCCACAAACTTTTGGGCATTTCTTCACCCATTGGTTTCACACAAGACACTTTCACAAATCTTCAGTGATCTACGGAGACACTAGCACTTCCAAAGCAAAACACAGGCTTCAAGAATACTCTGGACACACAGGCCTTGCCGTCAGCATGAGTGGTGCAGGTCCTTCCGAGCAGCAGCGGCAGTTTCAGTTCATCCCTTCCAGGCTGTTTCGCTGTCTTCGTACTAAGGTGGCAGAGTGTTGTCATCTGTTCAAACAGTCAGTTCAGAGACCAGTACTGGGTAAATCTATCCTTGTGCTTATTCTACTTGGATTGGTCAAAGCCATTAGTCATGAAGTATGAGCAGGAAGGTGGGTTGGAGCAGGGGGTCTCCAGGCTGGGGAAACCCAAAACAGAGACACAGAAGAAAGGAAGGCTGCTCCATTTAACTATCTGTTGACTTGTGAGGAATATCCCTTCCAGAGAAAAGCTGGCAAGGAAAGAGCGGAGAGGGACCTTCTGTATTCTTTCCTTAACACTCTTCCAGCCTACCCGCTACAAATAATTACTGGAATAGTCTGAGGAGAGCTCTGCAATTCACATCTGCAGTGTGGGCTCCCCCTCCAACCTTCCCTTTTAGGTACCAGTAGATTGTCGCAAAAACAAAATGGATCTCAGTGTGGCTGTGGCCACCTGTGTCAAAATGCTGCATAAATGCATCCTCTACACACTAAATGGTACATATGCAGCATCCATGTCCTAAATGGATGGGTAAAGGACCTGGTTGCACGGTACTAGCAGACCAATTTAAAAACACGGGAGAGGCTGAAATGCCACTGTCCCTAGCCGGGGACAGGTAAGAATGTGCCTGTCTTGTAACTAAAATCATATCACTGCCACCACTGTCAGTGTTGTATAGCCAGATGAATTGACAGTAGCCACACCCATTAAAAGAAAGAGTGCACAAGTGTGCCTCACTGATTGCAGCTTCCGAATCTGGGTCTCAATCCTTGTCATAAAAGTCTCTGCTGAGGTAGGGGTAAAAAAAAGGCTTGGTGAATTAAAGGTGAGGTCACATGCTCTACCGACAAATGCAGGGGTCATTTCTCTGTCCTACCGCGGCAATTTTCCAAAACTGCTTATTGAAAGCAGACTATTAACAATATACTGTGTATGTATATAATTTGATTGTAAACAGTTCCATTTTGCAAGTGGTTCTTTTGCGTTGTCTCACTTTCACTTTCTTCTCTTTAGGAGATGCCTGGCAAAAGGGCACCAAAGTGCAAGCTCCCAGCTCCACTTCCAGAAGGACACATCCTGAAGGATTTGGAGGGGAAGGAATGGAGGCTGGGGAGGAAGATTGGCGAAGGAGGTTTTGGATTAATCTATTTAGGTAAAGTTGCTACGAACCATGTTGCATCTGATTACAATGCCTTGCCTCCGGGATACTGCACCCGGGCTAGTGGGTGAGGAAGGAGGTTTAGTTTATAACAAAGAGCATTTAGAGCATATTGAAGGAACCTAAATGTGTGTGCTTGATGGAAGCATTTTAGTGCATGATGGGGAGCTTTTGTAGGGTAATTAGAAAGAAGAAACTAGATGTTCCACCCCCTAATACATGGAGCTTCAATTAAATCCCCTCCTTGGCCTCTAAAGTTCTGATCTTAACTCTGGAATTAAGGGCCCGATTCACAAAAGTAATCTGAGACAGAATCCTAACTTTACGACTTTCAGTTTTCACAAAGGGGATTTAGGAGTCGTAAAGTTAGGAATCCTAACTTTACTACTCCTAAATGCCCTTTGTGAATACCGAAAGTCGTAAAGTTAGGGTTTTGTCTCAGATTACTTTTGTGAATCGGGCCCTAAGTTCCTCAGTCTAAATTGCCACACATAGGTTGATGTAGTTCTGCCTCCACTTGGACCACATTGAAAGCACCATTGATGACACTTATAAGAGATCCACGATGATCCTACAAATTGCCACATTTTTATCTGTAGTTTGCTCATGTTCGGTGGAGGACTATAAGACCTGGTTCTAACTGGAAATCACCTCACAGAGGCAACCCATGACTTCTATACAAATGGGTTATGTTGGTGTGTTAAAAGGTAGCAGATCTCTCTTCAAAGTATCGGTGTTGGGATAAGCACCACACTCAAAAGCAGTGGCACCTCCTCCACTAAGGTGGAGGAGCGTCGCCTCACTACTCTGCCGCAGTAAAAGTAAGGAAAAAATAAAATGATAATAACGTAATGTTATTATCATTTTATTTTGTCCTCCTGCTGTGGCACCTGTGCGTGAGGGGCGGGGCTGTAGAGCAGGGGAGGGGTGGTAGAACCCTCTTTCTAAGTGCGCAATGACTGTTTGGCCTACCCTCTCAGGCCGCTCAAAACACTCACGCACACTTTCCCTGTTCTCCATGCAGGCTGCATTACAGCTGTGTGGAGAACATGCCCACTCCTCCAGCCCATGGCTGAGCACTGTGTCACGGTGCTCAGACCAATTACAACGTGATTGGTCATGGGTCAGTTGGTTGCAGGAGTAGAGATTCGGGACTAGGAGGCAAGGTAAGTTTTTAAAAATGTTAATTTATTGATATCCCTCGGGATCATGTTCGAGCGATATAAAACTTTATAAATAAATAAATACCTTTAAATGAACCACTTCACAATAGGAGAAACATTCTAAGGGAACCAAGGGCAGGACTAGGTAACACTTTGGTGATTTAGCCACCTTTAGTAGATGCACTAAAATTCTCTTTGTCACTGGCTATCTCTGAAATTTTATGCAAGTGCTAGATATGGAGCAGCCAGTGAAAATCCAGGTCCACTGGACTCCTGCATGAAGCTGAATGAGCAGCACATTGATGTTCTCCACAGATACGGCTGCCCATTTTTGTGGGTGAGAAAAGGTGTAAATTGGGCCCCATAATATGCCAAGGAGGTGATTCCTGCACAGTGATCTTTACACAGCGGGGCAGAGTTAGGTTAGCAGTTCACTGTGGCTCACCTGACCCTGTTCTTGTCTCACAAATGGCTGTCCCTGTCCATAGGTGAGGAGCTGCAACTCGTAGGAATCCATTCAGGAGGGTGGAGGTGACAAGTCCTCGAGCGAGGAGACAGGACTAAGAAGATTGAGCAGTACCTTGTTTCTTTAGTGGTAAATTACTATTTTAGCCGGTTGTATGTGTGATAGTGTATTTGTGTATCACCTCTTATTGGTTTCAGTTTGAGAATGTGCCAGTACCCCATTGCAGTAGTGCATTTCACTTGCAGTCTGTAGTCTTGTCAAGGTTGTGAGGCTGATGACCTCCACAAGTTCTTGTGGAATTAGTTGAGTTTCTTTCCCTGCCCCGTCAGAGTATTTCTCGATTCCCTCCCAGCTGCTGTTTCCCAATAGACCAACAAAGTATCCACACTGGGTTGGCCTCTAGCCTAAGTGTGCTTGTAGTAGTAGCTCAGGTTGGTCAAAATACCTTCATCTGCTATACAGCTTCCCACTCTTGGCTGCCTTTGTTCCACAGCTTGAGCAAATATCGGTCTGCCAGCTTGACACGTCTGTCTGCTAGCCGGTCCTACCAAAGTACTCCACAAACCGAAAGCGGGAACAACAGCAGACACAGGGACACTTAGGAAGCCTGGAAACTGGTGTGAGGAAGGAGAAAGCCGAGCCAGAACTAATTGATACCAATAGTGGCAGCATCTTTAGAAGTGCTGATCAAAGCCATTCATAAGCATTTTTGATATGGTGGAACGTGCTAATCCTGCTGGAAACGTGGCCCATTGAATTGAGCCAATAACCATGAAAGGGGAGAGACCTAAAAAAGGAGCCTAAAGGGAGTAGAAGGGAGATTCAAAAGATGGTGTCAACTAACCTGAGGTTTGGTTGCTTCTTTCTAACCTAGTCCGCAAGCAAGAAGGATTAAATGACTAGAGCCTGCCCTGTACAGTCACAAGGAAAAGGGAAACTGAATCCAAAGACCAGCGAAAGGAACTGGTCTACCCTGCAGCTTGATACTAGGCTCTGGAATTAGTCTCCCCCCGTCAAACTATAGCCTCAAAAGAATTGGGTTAATCTGAGAAACCAGAAACCCGTGTTTGGAACTGGCTCGCCTAATTCAGGAATGTTATATCTTTCTGAATAAAATGACCTCAAAACTTGTACAAGGGGTTTGTCCCGCTGTTGCCACTGTTGCATGCCCCCAGTGAAATAGCTATATAGATGGCCATGGATTGATCTTTAGGGAAATTCTTTGGTTCCCTTCATAAAAGACTGGAGAGTGGAGTATAGCTTGATGTATAATAGTCTATTTAAGTTATGGTCATTAGCATTGTATACAGCAATTTAATTACAGCCCAAACCTATCTTGCCTTAGTATGGAAACATGTATTCCCAGTCAAGCATATCAAAGACTTTCTTCAGGTACAGTACAAGGACAGCCGAGTAGTGACACAAAGACGGTGCCTCCTCCAGGAGTCTTGCAGTCTGCATATATTGAGGGATGTAAAGCTCCTAGGTTTGATAGGGGTGAATGAGCTCTGACTTAGCTTCCATCAAGCACTACACCTAAACCTTGCTCAATATTTTGTAGTCGTGCCAAGCATGGGCAACGCCCGATAGGACTCTACATCCAGCGAAACACTGCCCGGTTTGATGAGAGGGATCAGGAGGGAATCCCCCGTGGAGGGGGTCATCTCACCCCATTATATCTCGAAAGTCATGGTGCTAGTATATCAATGTAAGTTTTATAAAATTCTATGAGTAGGCCATCAATTCCAGGGGTTTTGCCTGTGGCAAAGTCGCGGACAGCATCACAAATGTTGTGCTCTGTAATTGTGCTGTCTAGCGCGATTACCCTGTCTGCTGCCAGTCTCCAAAGTTCCACTCAATCAAGGAAGTCCACTATCTGGGCCTGAGAGGAGAAGCTCATGGGGACATATAGAGCCTGGTAGTGCTTGCAGGAGTCTGCATGTATCTCCTCCTCTGTGTAGGCCACTTTGTTTGATGACAGACGGATAACTGTGGTGGTGACATTAATGGGTCTTGTTTGATCAGACACGCCAGGACCTCTTTATTTTTTTTATTTTTTTTATTTATTTATAAAGTTTTATATAGCGCAAACTTGATCCCGAAAGATATCGGAGCGCTTTACAATTTGAGGCAAAGGTAACAAATCAGAAAGTGAGTCTCACATATTCCTATACCTATTTCTTCCCATTGTTCCTGTTTGAGAAATGAGTGCCAAATATCTGACCACACCATTTATCCTGCAGTCTAATCCCACTTGTTACTGATAAGTTGAAGCGAAGTGAGCATTTACATTTTTCTCTAGAATTTTGGAGCAGCTACGAAGCTGAGAAATTGGGCAAAAATTCAACAAATTGGATGGGTCTAAATTAGCATTCTTCGAAAGTGGAAGGACCATTGTATATTTCCAATACTAAGGGACAAACCCCTCCCGTAGAGTGGAATTAAGAAGATCCATTATTATAAGTAAGAAGCTTGAATTCAAGTGCCTAAGCATACTAGGCGGAAGGGGATCCAGCTGAGATCCTGGTTCAAAGTCCTTTACCATTCGCCCTCCTACTCGACTTGCAGTCATGAATACAGATAGTACCCTACTGCATGACTTCTGATATCTCATCCTCCTGTGTGGTCAGCTTCCACAAGGACAATGGGTCCACTGGTGCTCTGACATCATAAAGCTAAAGCAAGATGTTATCTGACATGAGGGCCACTCTGTTGCCTACAAGCAGTAGGATACATGCTCTCCCCACTGAAGAGTCAGATATAGGGAATTGTGCTGTAGAGGGTCTTACCGATAAGCTCTAAGTTATTTGTGAGTTGAATGGATGGTGAGCACAGGAAACGGTTGAGTCACACATAAAGGTCATGTGAAGGGAAATAAAAGAACTCCCTCTCACCTGGGTAGAGGGCCCTCCAAGTGTCTGTTAAGATCCACTGTGACAGTCCTTGTGAGAAGTAAGCAACAACGAAGATTGTGGGCATGTGTGGTAGTGGAGAGTGTAACTCATCTAAATGGACATCCGGTACACAATTGAAGTCCCCCACCCAAAACATGGGAGATATGCCCAACAAACAAGGTGCAGTGACAGCTCTGCAAGAATAAGCAGCTGTCCTGTGTTTGGAGGGTAAATGCTGCCCATGAGTATTGCAGTACTGCCCAAGACACCTTCCACCAATGTGTATCCCCTGTCCACATCAGTCACCGTGGTTACACACTTAAAGGGAATAGAGCCCCAAATCAATATAAGCATCCCTCTGGCAAATCCAGAGTACTCGTGCGTTAGCACGGCCCTCTCCTGCATTGTTTTTTTAGTTTAGACCCCTCGCCTTTTGCCTAATGGGTCTCCTGCGGGAAGGCAATGGGAGTGGCCTGGTGCTTAAGATACATGTATATATTGGGACGCTTCTTCACAGAACCCATACCACGGACATTCCAGGTCATAAGCGTCAACTTAGTCATGTTGTATTGTGTGGTGTATAGAATACATGGGCCCTTGGTTGAAAGTATCGCCCTCAAGCTGTCCCTGTGACTGAGCATGAGTGTATCATCTGTCATCTACTGAAGACCAGGCCTGGTCATATGAACTTCCTAACAACCCTAGACTGGCGTCTAACCACCTAAAAAAACACATTTGAAAGAACATTTAAACTGTAGGTGCTGTAAAACGCAATGGGTTTGTGTGGCGGTGGTAGTGGCGGTAAGCTGGTTGAAATGCAGGTGGTCTCCTACCAGGCCCAACAAAGGAGTCAGGAGATGAAGAAGTGAGAAAGAAAGGGGGAGGGGCTCACCACACCCCCACGGGCCAGGTTCCGCCTACTTGGGATCCTCAGGTGATGTATATCAAAGGTGGATCATACCACAGTTGCATGTGGAGGGTCAAGCAAGAACACCCGAGGCCGAGCTGGGGACAAAGGCTTAAATTGTGTGGTTAAACAGGCATCAGCGCCATGTCACAGGTTTTTTGGTCCAGGGAGATCCCAGGCTACAAGCTATCATTGTGTCTTATGGGTGTCCTGGTTGAAAAATTATGATCTCGGATTATGGCATCAGCAGTTTGTGGGGTTAAGGATGCCCGAATTGCTGGGAAGAACTATATGGGATTGACCCTTAATTATAAGAAGCAGTGTCAGAGTCGTTGGAGTCTCTGCAGTGGCCTGGATCATGCAGCCTAGAAACCGAGGACTGGGCTGAGAGCCTCTCCAGCTGCGATTGCAATGGCAAAGGAGCACTGGCTATACAGCGACTGGGGTATGTCTTGTCCCAGGTGCAGCGCCTAGTGCGAATTGAACGATTTGGTGGGGGGCGATATCTTATTTAAAGCCTTTTTGGTACCTTTGCACCCTGTCCCAAGCGTCTGTTGGTTCCATAAAGAAGTACAGGTGTTGATTCGCCATGATTTTTAGTTTTGCAGAAAAGAGCAGGGCGTACTTTGGGCCAGAGTCTCTCTACGTACGCTGCACTCCAAAAAGGATGCACTGCAATGTTGAGCCCTGGCTGTGTATTCAGGAAACCGGATACAGGTATTTTACATAGGAGAGCTGGTCAACCTGCCTGCTGGCTCTCAGGAGCATGTCCTTGTTCCCCATCCGCCATCAGGGACATTCAAACAAATTATAAATAGCTGCCTGCTTAGCTGAATGACTCTGGATATGTGCATGCTCCTGTGCTTGTCTGTGCAGTATTGTACACTGCTCGTATTTTTCATGAATAAACAACGAAGAGCTACAAGTACATGATGAGGCAGACTGCTTGAAAGGTAGTTTAATGGTGCATGGTGAAAGATTTATTGTTAGAAGAATATGTTTGTTGTTTGGTGTGGCAGGTAAAGTTTTTCACTAATAAGATTTGGTGTGAAACGTTTGGCGCATGATTAGGTAGGTTTATTGTGAGAAGGTCGGGTTACGGTGCATGGGACCAGGTTACCACTTATAATGTATGTTAGTGCATGTTTTTTAAGTACCAAATTTGATCATGGTGAGATTGAAAGTAACTTTGGATGCTTTGGAATTCCATGGAGTTGATATATATATAAATTGCACACATGAGCAATAACTATCTGGTCAAATATAGCCCAATCATCTCTAGTCATGTGGAACTGTTTCTATCTGTTTGTGTGTACTAAATACCTTTTTTTCTTGTTTCACATGCTCTACATGGATATGTGTAGAAACTATTTTTAATAGCAGTTATCATAAAAATGTCAAAATATGTTTAATACTCTGTATTCATGTTCTTGTTCGTTCTTTTTCCTCTTTTTTTGCAGCATCCCCTTATGTTGGTAGATCTGTAGAAGACAAAGCAGCAATACACGTCATTAAAGTGGTAATATCAGTATTTGTGATTATATCATTAAGTCAGTTAGATACTTCAAGGCATCTTAATTTGAACACTTTTTTTTGCTAAGCAATATTAGTATTTTTTAAATGTGTTTTATTTACCATTGGTGATAGGTAATAATAATAATAATAATCTTTATTGCATGATTAATTAAAATCTTTGCAATTACTCAATGAAAAACAAGAAGGACGCAGGAATATAAATGTAACGATTTTGCAAAGCAATTAAAAACACTTTTAGAAAAATTAAAAAAAGAAGCTGTGCAGCTAGTACAGTACTGTCCGTTAATAGAAAAGGTCCTTCGCGATCAGTAGTGACTTTAGTTATCAGAAAAAAATGGTCTTAGAATGCAAAAACAAATCACAATAATTCAAGTTTAGTTACTGGCCTCTGGGTGTAGGGCCGTGTTGACTATTTTCATAAAGCGCACTAGCCTGCAGGCTAGAGAATGTCTTCTCCCTTGAAGCTCATCAGCAGAGCTTGTCTGCAAGTGCGCACACGTCTTTGATTCCAGAGCTGTGTTAGTAGGTTTTTTCGGGCACTATCTAGAGCTTTACAGCTACACAGCAGGTGCAGGACATCCTCCTTTGCATTGTCACAGAGCCTACACTTAGGATTACAGTCCAGTCGCATCCAAGGGGGAGATGTACTTTGGATGGTATTACCCCCATCCTCAACCGTAAAAAGTCTTCCTTCGCCTTCCTTGAAAAGCCGGTGCTGAGATATGGCTGAGGTGAGGCGCTGGTGTAGCCTTGAATCACAAACTACCCATGGGACCTCTTGGGTAGTGCTGCTTTGTCCTCTTCCAACGAGATTGTTTTCACAGATTTGTTGACAAGGCGCTTGAAGCAATTGTGTGTACAACTCGAGGCCCAAAGATCTTTTAGCACAAGGGAGTTAATGGCTGCTTGGAGGTACACCATTGCGGGGGAGTCCTTGTTTGTTTCCATCTCTTTCCAGAGATGAGCATTCAGGGAGTCTGTTTCAGCGTTCTTTACTTTGTACCAGGATTTTACGTATGCGCCTTCACGTGCAATTTGCTGCTTCTGTAGGCCAAACTCGAGCCTTAGCTGTGCTGGGGATGTGTATGGAGGGAGCGTGAATAGTATTCGCAATGTTTTGCTGACCACGTTGTCTAAGATGAGCTCATCCTTCCCTCTCATACATTCACTACCATATGTTATTGACGGCAGCAATTTCGCACCAAATAGGTCTAGCAAGGGGGTTAAGTTTGGGCCAGTTATTTTGTTTTTGATGCTTTTTAATGCAATGGCCAGTGAAATCCCTCTGTTCCTTATTGCTGTTTCTTGTCGCTTAAAGGAGCCGTTTGAATCAAAAATTATGCCCAAATACTTGTATTCTTGAACTATTTCCATTTTGTTGTTCTGAAGCATGGGTACTCACAAACTTTCTCTCTGGGGCCAAATTTACAGTGTGGTTTGTGGCCAAGGGCCGCACCGGTGGAGGCGGGGTCAGTGGGGGAGGGGGAAGGGGCTAGAAAGAAAAAAACTGTGACCATGAAGTTGAACACAGGCCCCTGCAGCTGACGCGTTCATCCACTGAGCCAACAGACCAGCATGCACACACATCTCTCTTTCTCTCCCTCCCTCTCTCTGTCTCCCTCCTTCTATCTCTCTCTCTCGCTCCCTCCTTCCCTCTCTCTCGGTTTGTTTCCCACTGTCTCTCTGTCTTACCTCTCTTTCTCTCTCTGTCTCCCTCCCTCTCTTTCCTTCCCTCTCTCCGTCTCCCTCTATCCGTCTCCCACTGTCCATCTCCCTCTGTCTCCCTCCCTCCGTCTGCCCTCTGTCTCCATCCCTCCCTCTGTCTGTCTCCATCCCTCCCTCTGTCTGTCTCCATCCCTCCCTCCCTCGGTCTCCCTTCCTCCTTCTGTCTGTCTCCCTCCCTCCCTCTGTCTGTCTTCGTCCCTCTGTCTGTCTCACTCTGTCTGTCTCCCTCCCTCTGTCTGTCTCCCTCCCTCTGTCTCCCTCCCTCTGTCTTTCTGTCTCCCTCCCTCCCTCTGTCTTTCTGTCTCCCTCCCTCTGTCTTTCTGTCTCCCTCCCTCTGTCTTTCTGTCTCCCTCCCTCTGTTTGTCTGTCTCCCTCCCTCTGTCTCCCTGCCTCTGTCTGTCTCCCTGCCTCTGTCTGTCTCCCTGCCTCTGTCTGTCTGCCTCCCTCCCTCTGTCTGTCTCCCTCCCTCTATCTGTCTGTCTGTCTGTCTGTCTGTCTCTGTCTGTGGCTGTCTGTCTGTCTCTGTCTGTCTCTTTCTGTCTTCCTCCCTCCCTCTGTCTTTCTGTCTCCCTCCCTCCCTCTGTCTTTCTGTCTCCCTCCCTCCCTCTGTCTTTCTGTCTCCCTCCCTCTGTCTTTCTGTCTCCCTCCCTCAGTTTGTCTGTCTCCCTCCCTCTGTCTGTCTGTCTCCCTGCCTCTGTCTGTCTGCCTCCCTCCCTCTGTCTGTCTCTGTCTGTGGCTGTCTGTCTGTCTCTGTCTGTCTCTGTCTGTCTGTGTCTGTCTGTCTGTCTGTCTGTGTCTGTCTGTCTGTGTCTGTCTGTCTGTGTCTGTGTCTGTGTCTGTCTGTGTCTGTCTGTGTCTGTGTCTGTGTCTGTCTGTCTGTCTGTGTCTGTCTCCCTCTGTCTGTCTCCCTCTGTCTATCTCCCTCTGTCTGTCTCCCTCTCTCCCTCTGTCTGTCTCCCTCTCTCCCTCTGTCTGTCTCCCTCTGTCTGTCTCCCTCTCTCCCTCTGTCTGTCTCACTCTGTCTGTCTCCCTCTCTCCCTCTGTCTGTCTCCCTCTGTCTGTCTCTCTCAGTCTGTCTCCATCCCTTCCTATGTCTGTCTCCCTCGGTCTCTCTCTCTGTCTGTCTCTCTCTCTGTCTGTCTCTATCGCTGTCTGTCTCTATCGCTGTCTGTCTCTATCGCTGTCTGTCTCTATCGCTGTCTGTCTCTATCGCTGTCTGTCTCTATCGCTGTCTGTCTCTATCGCTGTCTGTCTCTATCGCTGTCTGTCTCTGCCTCTATCTGTCTCTGCCTCTATCTGTCTCTGCCTCTGCCTCTATCTGTCTCTGCCTCTATCTGTCTCTGCCTCTATCTGTCTCTATATGTCTTTATCTGTCTCTATCTCTATCTGTCTCACCTCACCCGGCTCTCACTCCCTGCGGCCCTCTGTCACCTCACCCGGCTCTCACTCCCTGCGGCCCTCTGTCACCTCACCCGGCTCTCATTCCCTGCTGCCCTCTATCACCTCACCCGGCTCTCACTCCCTGCTGCCCTCTGTCACCTCACCCAGCTCTCACTCCCTGCTCTGCCCTCCACCTCCCTCACCCGGCCTTGACTCCCTGCTGCCCTCCCACCTCCCTCACCCGGGCTCTTACTCCCTGCTCTGCCCTCCCACCTCCCTCACCCGGGCTCTCACTCCCTGCTCTGCCCTCCCACCTCCCACACCCGGCACTCACTCCATGCTCTGCCCTCCCACCTCACAGGGCTCTCACTCCCTGCTGCCCTGCCACCTCCCTCACCCGGGCTCTCACTCCCTGCTCTGCCGTCCCACCTCACCTGGCTCTCACTCCCTGCTGCCCTCCCACCTCCCTCACCCAGGCTCTCACTCCCTGCTGCCCTCCACCTCCCTCACCCGGGCTCTCACTCCCTGCTCTGCCCTCCACCTCCCTCACCCGGCTCTCACTCCCTGCTGCCCTCCACCTCCCTCACCCGGGCTCTCACTCCCTGCTCTGCACTCCACCTCCCTCACCCAGGCTCTCACTCCCTGCTCTGCCCTCCCACCTCCCTCACCCGGGCTCTCACTCCCTGCTCTGCCCTCCACCTCCCTCACCCGGGCTCTCACTCCCTGCTCTGCCCTCCACCTCCCTCACCCAGGCTCTCACTCCCTGCTCTGCCCTCCACCTCCCTCACACTGGCTCTCACTCCCTGCTGCCCTCCACCTCCCTCACACAGGCTCTCACTCCCTGCTGCCCTCCACCTCCCTCACCCAGGCTCTCACTCCCTGCTGCCCTCCACCTCCCTCACCCAGGCTCTCACTCCCTGCTCTACCCTCCACCTCCCTCACCCGGGCACTCACTCCCTGCTCTGCCCTCCACCTCCCTCACCCGGGCTCTCACTCCCTGCTCTGCACTCCACCTCCCTCACCCAGGCTCTCACTCCCTGCTCTGCCCTCCCACCTCCCTCACCCAGGCTCTCACTCCCTGCTCTACCCTCCACCTCCCTCACCCAGGCTCTCACTCCCTGCTTCCCGCCACCTCCCTCACACAGGCTCTCACTCCCTGCTCTGCCCTCCACCTCCCTCACCCGGGCTCTCACTCCCTGCTGCCCTCCACCTCCCTCACCCGGGCTCTCACTCCCTGCTCTGCCCTCCCACCTCACCTGGGCTCTCACTCCCTGCTCTGCCCTCCACCTCCCTCACCCTGGCTCTCACTCCCTGCTGCCCTCCACCTCCCTCACCCAGGCTCTCACTCCCTGCTGCCCTCCACCTCCCTCACACGGGCTCTCGCTCCCTGCTCTGCCCTCCACCTCCCTCACCCGGGCTCTCACTCCCTGCTGCCCTCCACCTCCCTCACCCAGGCTCTCACTACCTGCTCTGCTCTCCCACCTCACCTGGCTCTCACTCCCTGCTCTGCCCTCCACCTCCCTCACCCGGGCTCTCACTCCCTGCTGCCCTCCACCTCCCTCACCCAGGCTCTCACTCCCTGCTCTGCCCTCCACCTCCCTCACCCGGGCTCTCACTCCCTGCTGCCCTCCACCTCCCTCACCCAGGCTCTCACTCCCTGCTCTGCCCTCCACCTCCCTCACACGGGCTCTCACTCCCTGCTGCCCTCCACCTCCCTCACCCAGGCTCTCACTCCCTGCTCTGCCCTCCACCTCCCTCACACGGGCTCTCACTCCCTGCTCTGCCCTCCACCTCCCTCACCCGGGCTCTCACTCCCTGCTGCCTCCACCTCCCTCACCCGGGCTCTCACTCCCTGCTCTGCCCTCCACCTCCCTCACCCGGGCACTCACTCCCTGCTCTGCCCTCCACCTCCCTCACCCGGGCTCTCACTCCCTGCTGCCTCCACCTCCCTCACCCGGGCTCTCACTCCCTGCTCTGCCCTCCACCTTCCTCACCCGGGCACTCACTCCCTGCTGCCCTCCACCTCCCTCACCCAGGCTCTCACTCCCTGCTCTGCCCTCCACCTCCCTCACCCGGGCTCTCACTCCCTGCTCTGCCCTCCGACCTCACCCAGCTCTCACCCAGCTCTCAGTTCCTGCTGTCCTCCCCCCTCCCTCACCCAGGCTCTCACTCCCTGCTCTGCCCTCCACCTCCCTCACACGGGCTCTCACTCCCTGCTGCCCTCCACCTCCCTCACCCAGGCTCTCACTCCCTGCTCTGCCCTCCACCTCCCTCACACGGGCTCTCACTCCCTGCTCTGCCCTCCACCTCCCTCACCCGGGCTCTCACTCCCTGCTGCCTCCACCTCCCTCACCCGGGCTCTCACTCCCTGCTCTGCCCTCCACCTCCCTCACCCGGGCACTCACTCCCTGCTCTGCCCTCCACCTCCCTCACCCGGGCTCTCACTCCCTGCTGCCTCCACCTCCCTCACCCGGGCTCTCACTCCCTGCTCTGCCCTCCACCTTCCTCACCCGGGCACTCACTCCCTGCTGCCCTCCACCTCCCTCACCCAGGCTCTCACTCCCTGCTCTGCCCTCCACCTCCCTCACCCGGGCTCTCACTCCCTGCTCTGCCCTCCGACCTCACCCAGCTCTCAGTTCCTGCTGTCCTCCCCCCTCCCACCCCCTCTCCCCTGTGCAGTAAGCCTGGCTGACACAGCCTCCCGGGCACCCCAGTACTTCACAGGTCTTCAAACGACCATTTGTTTGTTAATGAGGTTTTGTTTACCTCTTAGCGCCCCTGCAGCTCCACTCTTGACTGTGGCTGGAATCGCCCGGGCCCCCACAGAGCAGTCTCTCTGATTACGCACTGCTGCTTCCCGAGGTGTTTGCTGAAGTTAAAAAAAAAACCACACAGGTGCGATGTCTTAAGCTCCGCGGGCCGCCACTGAAGGCTTGCCGGGCCGCTACTGGCCCGCGGGCCGTACTTTGAGCACCCCTGTTCTGAAGAGACCATTGGAATACTTGCTTTTTTGACTTTTGATTTAGTGCCATCACCTTCGATTTTTCCGTGTTTACGCATAACCCGTTCTTTCCGGCAAATTTGCTTGTGGTGTTGATGAGGTGTTGCAGGCCTACTGGTGTTTGACTGATTAGTATCAAGTCGTCTGCGTATAGCAGGTTGGACAGCGTAAAACCCCCTAGCTTTGGGGCATGGTGGTTGCAGTTATCCAGATCTTTAGAGAGGTCGGACATAAAAAGGTTGAACAGGGTCGGTGCAAGAACGCACCCCTGTTTCAACCCTTTAGTAGTTGGTATTTCTTTGGACAGACGGTTGCCGGCCCCCAGTTTTACTTGGATCCAGGTATCTGTATGTAGTAACATCAGTAATTTCAGCAATTTGGGGTCCACTCCCCACCTTGAGAGTTTTGCCCATAGTTTTCCTCTGTCAACGCTGTCAAATGCAGCTGAAAAATCGATTTAACACACATATAATGGCTTTTTCTGTTTGATAGTGGCATCTGTCAGCAAGGAAAGGGCCAAGATGTTTGTCGTGGTCCCCAGATTTTTTTGAAAGTCGGTCTGATTGATGGGGATCAATTTTTTGCGTGACGCCCATGCTGTTAGTTCTTCCAAGAGAAGCCCCAAGAAGTATTTAGCGTCTATATCTATAAGGGCTATGAGCCTATTATTCTTTGCCTCGTTCTTGTTGCCCTTTTTGTAGATTGGGGCAATTATTGAACCCCTCCAGGAGGATGGGAGTTGTTCGGTCCTCCAGGTTTCCACAAAAAGGGGGAGCAATTGTTCGGCCCAGTAAGTTGGATCTTGCTTATAGAGGATGGGAGGAATTCCATTTGGACCTGGAGCTCCCTCCTTCCGACCTTCCGCGATTCGACCCTTTAACTGGGCGGTTGAGCCTGGGAAGTTGGACTCTTCGACTAGAGGCTTTGGAGCTATCAGGTTTGCTTGGCAAAATTTAGGGGTGATAGGTGGATGGTACATGAAGGGGTGGGGGAGGAGGGGGGGCAAAATGTTTAGTTTGTTTAGGAAAGTATTTTTCAGCAACTGTGAACAATTGAGGCTTGATGTAATAGTAACAGTGAATTTTCTCCTGATTCTTACCAAGAAGTTTGAGTTGGTGGCCATAACATAAGTGGTTATAGCTCAAAAGAGCTACAAGTGTTCTAACTAAAAAATAGATACTCAGGATCCCTTAGTAGGGTGGAGGAAACCAGATGTGTTCTTTACTGTCAAAAGTTTCTTTAAAATGGATAAGAATAATTAAAGATAGTTTTAATTGCATATTTACAAACCGTTTAATAGAAGGAAGTCTCCAATAAGTATAGCTCGCTGCCTACTTTGTTTTCCCTGGTTCTGGGTTTTGTAAAGGCTTTTGTGTTTTATTATCAACTTAATGCAGACAGTGCATTTGGGAACATGCTGGGAAACAGTGCTTCATAGTGGAATAGTTTGTGGTGGTCGAGATTATTCAGTAATTGTTACCAGCACGACTTATGTTACTGCTGTAAGATCAGGTGATTTCTTGAGAACGTGATTTTGATCAACCCTGTTTCTCCCAGGAGTAAGCCCATTGAATACCCCCAAAGACTTTGGGAAAAGCCCTGCACAAAAGGAAAATCTTCTGCGTTTGATCCTAACATACAGAGAATGTGATTCCACACTGGTGCCCACGAGTTTCTCTATTCAAGCCAGGTTGATTTTTCAGACTCAGTAGACTTGACTTATAAATTATTATATTGCACTACCTCCTCCCCTGTTAATGTTTAATTTGTGCATTCGGTCTCCTACAGACCCCCACAAGAATTAGCACTTCTAAGATGGAATTTATCTGGATTCCCCCTTTAATTAAATGGATGTTGACTAGTGGAAGTTCATCCAATTTATTGCTATTGTTGTACTTAAGAAAACATAGGTAGCCCATTAAGCCTATGTTGAAGGATTTGTTATATTTTCCACTCTAGTAAGTAAGGACTGTGAAGAGGGGAAGGTCCAATGTTGGTGAAGTGATCTTTTTTAATGGGGATTTAGAGGCAAAACGTATAAGCATAGAACCTTACAGCTGAAGTCTGCTGAAGTGGGACGGACTAATATATTTTGCAGGGAGAAGGCCGGGAAATAGCGTGTTATTTCCATGTACATAAATCCAGATAAAAGAGAAGGCACATAATTATTTTGCCAGTGTACAGTTGGTGGCTAGCTGTATTGATGAAGGCCTTGACGCACGAAAAACTGTTCTAAATTGGAGGAGAGAAACTCTGTTGCCAATGTACATAATTGGGAATATAAGTGACCCAGACTCCTTTATACCTGTACTTGTGTATTATAGGGAAGATGTATACAAAACTGATCCTGGGAATGGCCGTATTTGATCACTGCATCCAACATTCTGCCAAATCAGGCACACTTTTGGCAAAATCAACAATGAAGCATTGTGTGGGCTTAAAACAATTTTTGAGAAGTTAGAAAGTGGGTCTCTAGTCGGCAGAGGTATGCACCCTGTCCTAGTTGAGGCCACAATCCTAGCCAGGGTAAGTCACAACACAATCCTAAATTATCCTGGGCTCACTCTCTGGTAGCTTGGCAGAGAGCAAGCAGGCTTAACTTAGAATGCAATGTGTAAAGTTTGTGCAAATAAAACATACAGTAACACAGCGAGAACACCACAAAAAGACCCCACAACAGTTTAGAAAACCAGAGAGTATTTATCTGAGCAAAATAGGACCAAAATGAAAAAAATCCAATTTATAGAAGTTCAGATATTTAATTTTCAAGATTTAAATGCAGTAAAGCGCATAGAAGCAAGTATAGCTAATCATGTTACTTTCGGTCACGCTGGACCGGGGCGAAGTCAGTGTTTGGGCAGACCACGTGAAAGTGCAGACTGGGTACATGACCCATGCAGGCCCCTGTGAACAAAGTACCTTTCTTGGTCACAAGCAACAAAATATGTTTATCTTCTCCACACAGTGAAGGCAGTCCTTTGGTTCTGACTTGCCCAGATGGATTGATGAGTCTCAGTTGAGCCTTGCTGTCGGGACCTCGGATTGACGCTGCGTCGTTGTTGACCCTTGCAGTTGTATCTCACGTTGTCGTCGAGCTGCGCAGGGCTTTCTCTGTATCGGCATTGCATTGGTGTTGAAGGGCCCTGCACCAGTTCTGATCCGTGCAGTAGTGACGATGTGTTGATTTTGTAGCAAAGTGACTTCAGATCCCACTTCTGAGGCAAGGAACTTGGAGGTGGCACCCCAGGGAAGGGCAGGACTCACAGAAGGCAGAGTCCAGCAGCACCAGCTGAAAACAGAAAACAGGGCCCAAGCCGTGTGCCCCGCAAATAATTAATAAAAACCTGGGGGTGGCGGTGGACCAAAAAAAATTGAAACGTTTTAGTCTGAAAGGTTTGGTCCTTGAACACAAACAATGTCTCCAAGGCATTGGGTGATAGTAATCCGGCAACCCTGTGAAAGATCACCAAAAACAATTTGATCAACCTAAGCTTTTCTACCACCATAAGAAATTTTTGAACCTCTCAGAAACCAAGGTAGTAACATTCAGGACAGTGACTTCACCCTCAACACTATGTCCTAGCCTTCGACCTGTACTTCTACTTACCCCCATGCATCATCCTGGAATCTCGAAGAAACCCCTACCCCAAACAGGTTATTCTCCCTCTTAACCAGACCTCTTTTCCAACAACCTGACTATCTGGCTCACATAATGACTTTTCCATTTTATGCTTTTCCTCTGTACCCTCCACCTTATCCTCTTCCATGTTCACCTCCCTAACCACCCTAACTCCCCTCCCCCTTCTTCCCCTGTGATCTTCCCCCATACCCCTCATATCATTCTACCCTGCACCCATATCTCTACTCAGCCATTTTCCCTCTACTCTTCTTTGATAATCTCTAACCTTCCCCTCCTCTTTTCTCTAACCAAGAAATACTTCCCACATTCTCCCTCTACCATCTAGAACAATTTCTCCCATCGTCCACGCCTTGGTCCCCCATAGACTCATGCAATCCAGCTCCATGCCTCCACCCTACTCCCCTCTCTTTACTCCCTATTACTCTGACCCCCTTGCCCCTTATTTCTTCCCCTCCCTTCCCTCGCTTGATTCTAGTGGCATGGAGAGCACAGGTCCCACCTCTGGGCATACCCGTCCCACTCGGGGTGACAAATGCAAAAACAACAGTTGATGGACAGAATGCAGAACAATCTCATACATTCACTTAAGTGCCCCAGGTATGCCCAGACGTGGGTCCTGGGCTCACTGTCCCACTGGAATCAAGCTATCCTGGCTGAAAAGGGGTGAAACGCCGAAACCGGTCCTAGGATGCTTGTTTCCGGTCCAGGGAGGACCTGGCTTGGCAGTTAGGGCTGGACTGTTCCCATGAGACACAGGGTCAAGACTGATTTGCATATGGCCAAGTCTAAACTGGGGTGGCATGGTGAGCAAAAGAATGATGGATTTAACCCAGATCTCTTGACTGGGGGTGAATGTTTTGATTTGTTCTGCATTCCGTACATCAATTGTGGGTCTTTTGCTCTTCCCAACACAGCTCTCAACTTTCCTCACTTGAACCAACACGTATTTGTCTGTTTCTTTCATAGAATGCCCTTAGAACCTCTTTCACGTGACAACACCCACACTTACTTCAAACCAACCCCACTGGTCTATGCTCCCTTCATACCAAAGTCCATCTCCCTTCCACATTGCCTTACCCCCCCCGACTCACTGACTCTTACTTTCAAGAAGCACTCTCCTCAAAATCCTTCACGCCTACGGAGCAGATTAACACTCCGTACACCGCTCTGCACTCCCTCGAAAATAAACTGGGTCACCTCAATTCCACAATTTTCCAGATGGAAACTACTATCCCCCACGGAGTTCTAAAATGCCCACAATACTCAAATTCTTATTCCCCTTGGCGAAAACACATCACCCCAAACTCTTAACCCCAAGGAGTTCACTTCTCCCTCACCCCAAAAGAGAAGCTCATACTCTCTCCCAAACAGAAATTACCAATCTCCTTGATAGTGTATTGATTTGAGTTATAAGGAGCAGAAATGGTGAGGGAGTTAGCGGTATTATAGCTATCCCTGCCATCTCCCTGGTCCGAACCAAATGCCAGCCTTTTACATCTAAGGAACCGTCCCATAGGAACATCACTCTTATCCTCACTAAAAGCTCTGACACCGTCTACACCAAAACAATCGCCTCCGTTCTGCACTGTATGCTTCATAACTGCTGATCTGCAACAAAAGACAGGCCAGAAATATCGGATTCCATCACTCATAAGCTTGATCTTCTCATCCTCACAGAAACCTGGTTCAATGACATGTCTCACAGTATCTTCAATCTTCTGCTCCCCCCTAACTATTCAATTTTTAGGAATGATATGCTTGGTGAAGTCGGCGAAGGTGTTGCAGCCATCTTCAGAAACTCTCTTCTTGCCTGAGAACTTCCCACCATTTCTTTCTCTTCACTCGAATGCCTTACTCCCGAACTTTTTGGGCTGCAATGTTCCCCTATCAGGATTTACGCAATTTACCACCCTTCAGATGACCGCTTTGCCTTCACTAAGGAATTTATCGACTTTGCAAATGATCAATATTCACAAAGAGATACATTGATCTTTCTAGGAGACTTTACTCTTCATTGGGGCACCTCATCTGATCAGCTGCTAACCATCTTGCCTCATTTCTCTCTGGAATTTATCTTCTACAACATAACTCTAAACCAACACATTCTAATGGCTCCACGTTCAACCTTGTCATCTCCAAATCTGGCCTACTACCAGTAGATGATCCTGTTCCAGTAGACTGCTCTGACCACTGTCTCATCTCTTTATCTTTCCACCTCTCTCATTTTGTCACACTGGGCCAACCTAAAAGGGCTACTACCCAGTTTTACTAACACAAAAAACTGCGATTTCAACACTTTTAGCATTGAAGCTAAGAAGGCACTGTCAGACTTCAGTCCTAGCTCTGATGCTAATGATGTGACTTGACATTGTTTCACCAATCTTTTCATCATGATTGACAATGTGAATGAATGAATGAAATGATACTTTTATAGCTCATGGCTACCCTGCGGCCTCCCAGCGCTGCGGACGGAACAAGCGGGCCCGGAGCGCGCTAGAAAGCGATGTTAAAAAGATGAGTTTTCAGGAGTTTTCGAAATGCCAGTAGGTTGGACTCCTTCCGCAGATGGAGGGTGAGGGAGTTCCAGGAGTTAGCGGCATTGAAAGAGAAGGCGCGGCCGCCCCATCTGGCTCTCTGTATTCTGTGCGTAACAGCAGAGAAGGTGAGTCTGGAGAGGAGGTTCCTGGCTGGGTGATAGGGTGTGACCAGGGATTGGGAGATGGCCGGGCCGCACTTCCAGAAGGACTTGTGTGCCAGACACATGGCTTTAAACAGGATCCTGGCCCTGTTGAGGAGCCAGTGAAGGTTCCTTAATGCTAGTTTAGCGGATTGTTTCCGGGGAATCTGAAGAAGCAGACGAGCAGCACAATTTTGGATGATCTGGAGCTTATAAATGGTGGACAGAGGGGTTCCCAGATAAAGAGCATTTCCATAATCCAGGCGAGAGAGGATAAGAGCCTGTACTAGGATTCTTCTTACCTGAATTTAGAGATGGGGGAGGACTTTACGGAGCATCCTCAACAGGCCAAAAGAGGAGGCAGAGAGCTTAGTAGCCTGATAGTTGAAACTAAGGGAGTGGCCAAGCCACATGCCAAGGTTCTTGATCTGGTCCTTAGAGTCTGGAGCCGGTCTGAGACAGGGGGCCATAGCATTGCAGGGTTGAAGGAGGGAGAGTTGCCTAGTAGCATTAGCTCAGTTTTGTCTCCGTTCAGCTTGAGACAGGATAGTTCCATCCACTTGGCGACCTCCTCTAGGCAGGGGCCTAGGGCGCTAGATGACCGCTCATGATGATTTAGTACTACCACGAGTTGCGGTGTCATCTGCACAGGTGATGATCCCCACAACAGCCAATTGGAGACATCTCCTTCAAACACCTTTAAGAAGCGGTCACTAAGTAAGGACTGGAACCATGCTAGTGCAGTGCCGGATACTCCTAAGCTCTTAAAACAGAGGATAAAGGTGTTGTGATTGACAGTGTCAAAAGCGGCACTGAGGTCCAGGAGGATGATTGCGGCAGTACCTCCTTGGTCCAGTATCCTTCTGGCCTCCTCAGTTACCGCGAGGAGGGCAGTGTCAGTCCCCAACTGAAGACGGAAGCCGGTTTGGGAGTGGTGGAGGAGGACATTCTATTCCAAGTACTCAACCAGAACGGAGTTTGTGCTTTTCTATTACCTTGCTCAGCCAGGGAAGTAGGGAAATGGGGCGATAGTTGGATAGATTTGCTTGGTCAAGATTGTTTTTTTTTATAAGGGCTTTGACCAGAGCACATTTCCAAGCGGGGGGGACCGTGCCAGTAAGGATAGATGAGTTTAGGAGATCAAGTATTGCTGGATGGACGATGTTAGCGACTAATTTAAGGGACTGAGGGGGAGCTGGATCGGAGGAAAGCCTGAGGTTACTTTAACCATGAGTGAATCCAGTAAGGCTGAGTCCAGCAGAGGGAATCGGCTTAGCAAGATTAGGGGTTCAGCAGGAAGATCTGAAGTAAGAGGGGATGGATGTTCACATTGGGAGGCTGGGAAAGATATATAGATATTTTGGAGTTTATGTTGAAAGAATTCCGCCAGGTTGTTAATACGCGTGAGTGCCCCTTCTGAAGATTGTTGTTTTAGGGGCATGTTGGAGAGAGTTTTCGCGATTTGAAAAATTACTTTAGGGCAGTTGGCGGCAGCGTTGATTTTCTCCTCATAAAAGGAGGCTTGGGCAGCATTAATTTTGGATTTATAACGTCTGATTGACTTCCTGTAGTCAAGCTTTTTGGATTCCGAATAATTTTGTCTCCACCTTCACATTAGTCTTCTGCATTCTTGTTTGGAGAGTTTAGGGGAGAACCACGGGCCGATTTTTGTTTAAATTTCTTGAGCGTTTTTTTTTTGGGAGTACTAAGTCGAGGGAGCTGGTAATCTAGTTGTTGAACTTGTCATTTGCGAGTGTGGGATTAGGATCATTAGCCAGTTTGGACCAATTGCGCTCCAGAACCATGATGGGGATAGGGAATGAGGGGGAGGTGGAGGCTGAACTACCCAAGTGAGGGGAACCAGGTAGTGATATGACAACGGGAGCGGCTGTGGGGTGTCTACGGTAAGTTCAGGTAAGTTACTGAAGACCGCGTTGAGGTGGTGGCCTGTGACATGCGTAGGGGAAGGGACTTTCTGCGTGAGCTGAAGTGCAGCTAGGTTTGTGACTAGTTCCTTGGCTGTGTTGTTGTTAGGGTTGTCTAGATGAACGTTGATGTCCCCAAGCACAGTAAAATTGGAAGGGTCGAAGGCCAGGTTAGCAAGCGAAGTAGGCAGGGCCGTGAGAAATTCGCCTGGTGGCCTGGGCGGGCGGCAGATTAATAGGCCCGAGAATGTACTCATTGGAGAGAACTCCAAGGAGAAGGCCAGGCTCTCACAATCCGATCAAAGGGTCGGTGGTGGTACGACAGTTATATATGGCTTTGAACACCACAGCTATGCCACCCCCTCTACCAGTCTTGCAATTGTTTCTCACTATTGAGTAACCGGGGGGGGGAGGGTTTGGATGATGACGGGGTCAGCTTCAGCGTAAAGCCATGTCTCCGTTAGGAATAGAGCGTCGAGTTTTCGTTCATCCAGGAGTAGAGCGAGTTCTGAAGTATGTTTAGGAAATGACCTGCAATTCAGGAGAGACATCCTGAGAGGGAGTAAGGGTTCGCAGGACTCGTGGTTTTGTTAAATGGTTGGAGGGAATAGTTGCAGTGAAAGCAGCTGAATTGGGCATTGATGGCGTTGAATGAGTGCTTGCAGTTAGGGTTCACCTCATTTCTAAGTGAATGCAGTACTTGGAGGCTATAGACTATAGTGTCGAGGGAAAAACGTGCAGGGGTTGTGGCGCCTGGCCGGGCACGGGCGAGCGCAGACGGGCTTGCCTTTGGTGTGCCGGCGGCGCCACGCTGCACACGTCCGCTGCGCGGAGGAACAGGCATCAATGAAGTAGGAGAAGAGCCCCGCCCCCTCCGGTCTACTGGCCGGAAGCGGGGTGGGGAGAGAAAGGTGCCGAGTACTCCCTCCACTCAAGCGGGTAAAACCTGTGGTGGACCGGGGAGCAGAGCGGGATGTGCACAAAGGTAGGAAAGTGAATCTAAAATGCAGCAGCACAGAGAGCGTACAGTTTTTTTTTAAAATGAGCAAGTAGCATTCGGCGTGCTAGCACACTAGGTTTACGGACAGCTAATGCACGTCAGCAGCGCAGAGAGTCAAGAGTTAAAATGCGGCAAACACAGAAATAAACAGTTTTAAAATTAGTGAGGAAGCAGGTTACATACAGCGCGCGAGCACACTAGGCTTTACTGGTAGATGGTGCGCGTCCTGCACAAGCTACCAATGTAGCTTCAAACATAAAGAAAATCCCACACCCTCTGCCCATGGTTCAACAAATCCCTCTACGATAAAAGAAAAAATTAAAGGTATCTGCAGAAGAAATGGAGACGGTCGCTCTCTACCATTAGTCTTTTTAATCTCCAATGTGCTAGATCATGCAAACACATCTTTCGTGAAAAAACAAACCACTTCAGAACCCTCTGACTCTGCCAAGAACAGACCAAAGAAACTTTTTGACCTAATCAAAACTACCACCAACGCCTCCTCATCTTCAAACATCAAATTTGTTGACCCACCCAAGAAAGCAGTAGATCAATTCTTCGACACAAAAGTTAATGCTCTCCTCGACCATACTTCACATCTAATCCTACATGAGGAATGCATATCCAAAGGCTCTTGGCACAGCATTGACGTCCTCACCGATGACACCCTCCTCAAGAACATTTTAAAAATAATACTTTCGAGCCACTCTAGACACTATCCCAAGCGACCTTGCAATAGACCTTTATACCTAAACGCTCCCCATCTGGTCCAGTCTAATGAACCTCTTTCTCAGTCAAGGTTCCTTTCCTGATGTCCTCAAAATAGGCCAGGTGACCCTACTACTGAAGTAACCCTCCGCTGATGTGAGCGACATTAACAATTTCCCCCCATCACCGTTTTCCCTTTCCTTGCCAAAATCTCTGAATGATGTGTAGCCGAGCAACCCACACAACATATCAAGGGCAGTAACCTTTTAGATGAATTCCAATCTGACTTCAATCAAGGCTGCAGCACAGAATCTGCTCTACTGCAGATTATCGACAATACCTTCTGTGTTCCCGATTCAGGCAGTTCCTACCTCCTGAACGACCTATCTGCAGCCTTTGACACTTTAAACCATTACACACTTTTTAACACTCGTAAAGAATGGGTTTTGAAGGCGTAGTTCTTAAATGGTTTGTATCATATGTCACAGGCAGATCTCAGATGATCAAAATCGAAAACGTTCTCTCTTCTTTAAAGGCTGTGGATCATGACATTCCTCAAGGCTCTATACTTGCTCCCATCATATTCAATCTTTACATGGAACAGTTAGGTGACATATTACAGAAGTCTGGGATCCTTTATCACCTCTATGCTGATTACACCCAACTCTATCTCAAAGTGTCCTCTGCACACTCCATTTCATTCCTCGGCCCCACCCTCCTCTCTGTTCAAGAATGGATGTCATCTCACCACCTAAAACTAAATCCCTCTAAAGCCGAATTCCTTCTTACCTCAAACTCGAATTCTCCACCCCCTGTGCAATCATGGATGGGAAATCTGAACATTCTCATCTGCAAACCTACCATGATCGATAGTGCTAAATCCCTAGCAGCCATCCTGGACAAAAGACTTAACCTCTACTCCCAAATTAACGCTGTATCCAAGAATATACTCTACCAACTATGCCTTCTCAGGGGGATCCGTCATCTCCTTCTGGAACAAGACCTGAAAAACCTTGTTCAATCTTTGGTACTCTCTAGGCTGGACTACTGTAATTCTCTCCTTGCAGGCCTCTCCAAGATCCGCCTCTCTCCTTTAAGCTCTATCCTCCATTCGGCGGCACGCTTAGTCCACGGGGCGAAAAGAAACAACCATATCACATCTTTGCTGATACCTCTTTGCTGTCTTTCCATTGAAGTTAGGTCAATATATAAGCTTGCCTGTATTACCTATAAAGCCATTCACACCTCCACTCCTTGCTACCTAGCCAACAAACTTAAAATTTCAGGTGGCTCCAGACCCTCACGTAATGCTGAAAACCTACTACTCAAACCTCTAACTTTCAAAAGGGAAAGGCTTATGGCACAATCATTCTCAAGTAATGCAACTAGAATTTGGAGCTCGCTTCCTCCAAATATCCACACCACCACATCTTTCTGCATTCTCATACCTGACCTTAAAGCTCTTATCTTCCAAGGACAGTTTCTTCTGTGATTCTCCTCTCCTTGCCTAGCGCCCCTCCACACGCCTCTAGCGTGACTCTGACTGTTTCATGACACTGACAGGAGAGCTAGTTCGACCTTCCACTTCAACTTTGTAATTTTGTAATCTGTCCTTTGCATCCCTAATCACTCCAACTTTAGTGTTCAATTTGTATTATTTATTTGCTATGCAATTTGTAAATCTGTAACACTCACCATGAGTAATTGTAGTAGTTACACGTTTTGTCACCTCTACCATGTTACTTGGAATTTCTCATGTAATGTACATCACTGTATTGTAAAGCGCTCTGACACCTCAGGGTAAAGTATACGCTATATAAAATCACATAAATAAATATGTTAAAGTCGCCAATGTTGCAGAAGCTAAAGAATGAAGTTGCGTCTTCCTTTCAGATGGGAAGTCAACCATATGTTAAAAGTCAACTAATGCGTCAAACATGGTAGAGCTATGATGCTTTAACAATGTATTTGGTGATCTTTCAAGAAAAATGTGTCCATTTATGTGAGAATTACTACTACCAGCTTAATGCTATTGTTGCTGATTCTGAGTTACATTCTCCTTTTTGTACTTGGAGGGGGATGCATACCAGGTTCATGTGTATGATGTTTCCCTTCCTTGATACACACTCATTAAACCCTTCGGTTTGATTTATGGATGGAATCTCTCTATTTAAGTTGCCTCCCTACTAAGTAGTTGATTGTAACATTTAAAGGACGTTATGTTAGTCATTTACATATTATAATGACTGAAATGTCATAATCCACATGGCTGACACATATATTTCTACAATTCATAAGCACACCCCCTGGAGGGTGGCAGCACTAAGCAGTGTTGCGCAATGATTCGGCAAAAGGCCCAACAAAGACCTTTTTAGATTCTTAAAAATAGGTTGGTTGAAAATGTCTTTCTTACAAGTGTAGGAGCAGGGTCTAAATTCCTTACAGAATGCTAGATATGTGGTAGAGACCAATACTGTGTGAGTCAATGTCTGCCATTTGAAACAGCTTCTTTCAGGGTCTCGAAGGTATAATTGGCAGAGTATACCATGAAAGTAATGTGCCAGCTATGCACTTGTAAACTTGTGTGAAAGGGGCGACTGGCGCAGGAGTAATGGAGTCTGAAGCTTTCTCTTGCAAAAGCTGCCGGGTCCGTCTTGGTAAACTTCGGGGACGCCAGGTTGGAAATGTCCGGTACCAGGTGGAACGCTCCGGTCCGTCCAGACCCCAAAAGCAAGAGAAAAACACAAGGGCAGATATTAGGGGGTTGTTCGGGATGCTTCTGATACGAGGGACCAGGAAGTGAGGGACACCGAGTGCTCAAGTGATATGCAGCTGACTGTCCGGTGCTCAAGTGCTCGTGAGAGGATATATAGGAGCAGGGACTGTACAGGTATTTACACTATTTATAGGGTTGAGGCAGTACGTTAGACTGACTGCTCAGACCCACCCAACCCGCAACCTTGCCCCGTACCTGTTTGAGCCACGCTCCTTCCGTGGGAACGTGGCGGGGCGGCTCGTTAGGACGTTGGCCTCCTGGCATGATGTTCCTGCACAGGTAGTCTGGAACCTGGTCCGTCCCGTCTTCTTCCTCAGCTATCTTCGGTTTCTCGGTTCTCCTTCTCTCGCACTCTCCGTCTACTTCCTCCAGGGAAATGCCGTCCAACAAATTCCGGGTTCCTCCTTCTTTTGACGTGTCTGCCGTGATGACACTCCCGAGGGGAGGAGTCTCGTTCTCCAAGGTTCTCCAGTTAAAGGCGCCGTGTCTATTTACGCCTTCAGGTGTCCATGGCGACTCCGTCTCGTCTTGCCATTCTTTGGGGAGATAAGGATTGTCCTGCTGAGAGGAGATAGAAGCGGGTGAGAGGGGGGTCACTGCCCACCAGTCTGTTGACATGCCCGTTTCCTCTGTGGATTGACTGTCCCCGCTACAACTTGGTAGACTTGACAATATGATACACTTTAGCCTGTTCTATAGACACTGCGATATAACAAGAAACAGAATCCGTGGACTAATTTGGATGAAGGTCAGTATTGTTTCAAGGTAGGTTAAAATCTGTTATCATATTTACAGTGGGAACCACGAGGCTGTGCACGTAGCATTCAAGTTTCTCCAAGAAACACTATAATTTTGTTTTAGAGCTCCAAATGATCAATAGTGCGTACTTTAGTGCATATGTAAAGCATGATGGGTTGGGTTGGTTTTAGATTAGTGAATACTAAGGCATTCACGACTATCCTGTTACACTTGATTGTAACACCCATTCATATCGTGTAAGGCAGTACATGTTTGTCTGTATGATAAGCCATATGCTTAGGAAGGTAAACATCTGATGTTTTGTCTGACATGGTGTCTAAACTTATGAGGCTTTTGCAATAACTTAGGTGCATATTCTCCAAGTCCGATTTTTCCACACATGGTGGGGAACTCTAATGTACACAGTATTACTGATGGAAGACTTTGATAATCTTTTCCTTGTCTGCTATAATTTCCTGCTGCCCTCCACCTACTTAATTGTACTTCTCCCTAAAAGTTTAGCTTAACTGTTGGGAAAATAGTCTATTGTGGTGTCTCGCTTTACCAGTTTTCCTATTGGGTAGATAATCATTTGTCAATCATGTATCTAGCAATCTCCTTTAGGGATTGCATTCTTGCTTCTAGTTCCCTAAAGGAAATGTAGAAACTTTCAGTTTTGCTCATTGGAAGAACACTTGTGCCTCAGATTTTCTGTGTTCTCTGGAAATACAGTTCTGTTTATGCGGTGGAGGGGTTCATGCATTCACTTTGTTGTAGGATCCAAACCGAAAGTGCACAGACAGTATTTGTCAACCAAGCTGCACCAGTAAGAAGGTGTAGACTAGAGTAGGCTTTATAGCTCCCAGACTGACTTCATCACCGGGTCCTTTTGAACATGAGGCATGCAGTTTAAACAGGGCTACAGCCAGGTTTGAACATTTAATTGTGTTAGCTTTCTAACCTTTATAGCTATGACACTCCATAAATCCATTTTAAGAAATAAACCCTTCCATAAATTCAAAATGTGGTGTACTTGTAAACAGTGTTAATTATCAATGTAGGATAACGTTAAAAGAACATTTTGACCCTCCACTTGCTTTGCAATGCTCTAAAGTCTGATTGAGAACTAAATGATTTTTTGTCATCTAAAGGAAAGATTATATGTTCACATATTTTATTACTCCCAAGTGTTTGACACGTTTTGAAATTTTCTGGATGTCTAGTTGATTGCAGACCACAAACCTGCAGTACAGTTATGACAACTGCATTGTGGGAAAGAAAGATCTGACTTGTTATTAGATTGTGTGACAAAATGATGAGGACGTACTCTCAGTAAGAACTGTTAGCACTCAAATGACTGTCCAGTGTGAACTTCCTCCCTAAACTGTTTTAGCATGCACTTTTATACAGGGAAAAAAACAACAGAGTAGGAGTTGTTACTCAACTTTCTGTGGAAATGTGGACTTGCACCTTAGTACAGTTTAAAATATGGCCTCAAAGGGGAGATGTAGTAGAGGAGCTGGGAGTGTGGTGTGGGTAATGTTTTAATGCAATTTCAAGAGGATTTGAGAAGTATGAAATAAATAAAAGTCCATGTTACCAAATAACAAGCAGTCCTAGCTTTCGTATTAAACTGCCTTTGAGCAACATTGATTGCCTATCGGTTGCATCTACCCTGTTTCCCTCCTAACATTTCTCTATGCACCTCATTAAAAAAGAAGGGGTAACAGTTTGAAAAGACCACACAGCAAATATAGGTAAGTCACAATATCACAAATTTTAATTTGGTGCTCCAGGAGGGAATAAGGTCGGTTACCACAACGCCATACTTAAACCACCTTCTGGTGATTTAAAACATAACAGAAAGTTCTTCCGAGCGCTCCAAGTAATAATTAAGAACAGCAGTTCTCCAGTTGTTGTATTTCTATTGGCAATGTCCAAGTTTAATTTCTTCAATAGATTCAAAATCCGGTTCACATAGAATAGTGCAGCCAACACGTGTTTCGTCTAGTCAGTACATTGACTTTAGACTTCTTCAGGGCTGCAACCCAAATGACATTATATAAGACAAAGTAATTACCATCATTAAGATACCACAACGTAGTGTAGTATCACTTGATTATTATTTTACTTAAATTAAGGGATACACCCTCACACCACCCGGTGTCATTAAAAAGAAAAGTGCAAGAAAGAAGCATCCAAGACCAAATTCAAACTAAAAATCACCAAAAGTATGTGCAACGGCGTGTAACCAAACGTGCCAAATATGGCAGTGGTATTCGGAAATGTATATTCAAATAAGATTATTAGTGCAAGTCCAGTAAGACATAACTATATGGAGGCAACAACCACCTACCATCCTTATTATTCTCCTCCGTAATATACACTGTTTACAAGATAATCCATATTAGTCAATAGTTCCTCAATCACCATAAAATCTAGAAAACATATTCAAAGACTACATGTCATGATCAGCTACTACATTAAATTATAAATATCCATAAACTAAGTCAAACATCATCAAGTCGCCCACCAATCTTATTAATGAAAAGTGTCCACTAAACACCTTTACGAAGTTCTCTATCCCTTTAGATCTATTAGAACATTGGAATGTTGGGAGCTCCATTGCAGACAATGGAGTGCTCCCTGCTTCTACGGGCCGGTAAAGGCCCGCAGAGCAACATTCCAATGTTCTATAAAGGCTTCTCGAAGTTTGAGGGGATTTATATCCCCTCGAGCTTCGAGAACCCTTTGTTTAATTTGTTAGAACATTCTGCCCTCTAGTGGCAGAATGTTCTAAAAGCCTTATAGCCCTTCGTAGCGGGCTATACGGCTATTAAAGTCCCGCTGTTTCGTTAAAGTCCCTCGCCTTCGGCTCGGGCCTTTAACGATTCAGCGGGCCTTTAATAGCCAGTATAGCCCGCTACGGCGGGCTATAAGGCTATATTAAAGCGCCTAAAAATCAACTCACCAGAATAGAAGGCATGAGAGTATCATCTCATCTTCATATAATCAATTGTAACTCAACGACACAAATCTAAAAACGAAAAATTAAAGACACCAGCTCACATTTGTCCCCCACATATCTCTATGGGTTTATCACAATTACGACACTTGTTAATTCTCACCTTAATATTCACATAATCCACAACTTGTATCTCCGCTTTAATCGTTATCACAATCGTAACCACGCGTTTGTGTTCTGAAAATAAATAAAGTTGCATGTAAGCAACATTTCCGACATCAATGCATACCCCAGCATGAGACCCTCCGGTCCCGGAGCTCACCTCTATATCTTACTTCCAGTCCGCGATAAATGTCGGCGTTCAGCACGGCCGCCATGTTGCAATGGCTATTTAACATGATAGAACGTAGGCGCCATCTTGTAGTAGATAATGCGCTTAAAACGAACTTATGTCAGATAAACTCGTGGTAACAGTAAATCTGACCACAGTTAATCATTATTATCGATTCATAATTTCACCTTGATACTATACTGACAGTCCGAAAGTAACTCCGCGATCAGCACGGCCGCCATGTTATAACGGCTATTTTGCGTGTTAGTACGCATGCGCCATCTTGTAATGGTTAATGTGATAAACAACCGTATTATTATGAAATACATTCATAGTATTGTCAAATCTAACCACATGTTAGTTTATATTCGCGGTTTACGAATTAACACTCTAATGAGCTTATAAGTAATAAACATGCAGTTACCAACGAACGTAACTGAGCCTGGGTGCCATCTTGTAGTCGCTACTATACATCTCCTTGTGTTTCAGGGTTAAAATATTAATATTAACGGGTCTGTTTTCTTGCAAAGTTAATGTATCACTTGTAAATAATTAAATAGAGTCCATACGTATATATATTATTATAATCCGGCTACTTAAAGTACCGCAAGCAGAAAGAAACTCTCCTTACCATGTGGTTACATGCAGGGGCAACACATTCATATCACCATTATTGGCTGCTGGTATCCTAGTGTAATTGTTATATTAACATCCACACCTCTATCATCAGGTTATTAGTCATGTTCATAACTATATCCATATTAAATTGCCATAAATTAGTATATGAGAAATAAATCAACCAATGTCGGGGACTAATGTAAAATGTGAACGCTATATCAATAAATCTTATCATTAGTTAATTGTGCCTCCATGTATCAATAAAATATGTTAGATAGAGAGTAATGTTTTAGATAAACCAGGATGGAAGAAAGAGAAATTCTAGAGAGAGGAGAAATAACATAGAAAATATACACTCATATATTTCTCCAAGTCATAGTTATAACATAATCACTACTATACAGAAGGAAATGTACCACACAAGTCCACCAATATGGTATACATATCATACACATCACAAGTCCCAGTTAAACGTTACCTAGTACAATATAAGATATTCTGGTCAGTAATAGCAATAATACGTTCTTTAACATTAATTCTATTCAGTCTTGGCCTAGATAATATTCAAATTCATTATCAACGTTTAAACCCCGCTCCACGGCCTTCAATTTCATTAACCACAAAACATCTCGTCTCCTCAGCTGTAGTTGTCTGTTGCCCCCTCTGGTGTCCTGTTTAATGTGATCAATGCCGTGGAAGCTAAACACATGTTGGTCTCTCTTTTCACTATTTCGAACTGCATGTGATGCAATGGGGTAGCGAGTATCACCATTTTTAAGAGCTCTGAAGTGCTCCATCATTCTGTGCCTTAATCTTCTAATGGTGCTCCCTACATAGATCATGTTGCAGGAGCACACTATAACATACACTACATATGTTGTGTCACAATTTATAAACATATCTATAGTGTAGTCTCCTGAGGCGTTGTAATTGAAGGTGGTCACCTTAGTCCTTGCACCTCAGCGGTGTTCATGGCTTTTCTATGTGTATGAGCCACTGTATGCTCTGTTTAAAACTGCTCCCTTTCAGTTCCAGTTTTGTCCCTGTTACATGGAACTGACATGACTGTCTGCTGGGCTAGTGTTGCATTCTGCAGGTGAGCGGGACGTTGTGTCTAAGCTGAAAAAGTGAAAGTGAGCAACTCTCAGGACTATTGATTTGTAAGATGGCGCACCAGCCTGCAAGTTATCCTTTGCAGAGTTCGAACCATCCTTTGAATGATTGAATGATAAATGCAGGGGCGTGGGGTTTTATGGGAGAGGACAGTCTTGAGCTGGAGTGGGGGTTTGTTGCTGGGACCAGCCTGAGGGTGCCTGGAGATTAGTGAAGGTCTGTGGCTTTGAAGAGTGATTTAGAGATGGCGGGGCAAGCTGGAGAACGGGGCCATTACAGCCTTCTAGGCCTACAACAGATTACTGCTTGGCCCAATTGTTACCTTCGAGGATTGTCTTGACAGACAAATAATTTCCCTGAAGACAAATACTTATGAGAAATGGCTCCTAAGGTCAATAAAGAAAAACTGAACATAGGAGAAAAATAAAGATCTTCCTTCGATGTGTCAGGTTACTGTCTGACACGATGAACGAGGTGAGTACCTGTAGGGGAGGCTCAAAGTCATGGGTTTCAGACAGTGAATCCTTAATTTTGTTGATAGTGAGAGACCTGCAGAGCCCAGCTGCTAACATTGATCGAAAGGGGGCCTCAGTGGATGCTTCACTTATTTTAATGGAGTATACTTTGAGAGCAACATCAAACGCTGAGAGTGCTGAAAACCTTTGAGTAAGATGGACTTCTTTTGTTGATGGTCCACAAAGTTCTGGAAAGAGGTATCCTGGCTGGCTCAACCAATGCAGGGGTGGTGGTACATAGGGCCTGCTGGCTCGCCACCAGTGATTTGGGGAGAATGTGGAAGTCCAGATGATGGTGACTGGGGGATTTAGTAACCCAGCAGTCAGAAAGGTAATCTTGTGTGCAGTGGCTAAACAGAGACAGGGTAATCCGCAGGGAGAAGCCACTCTATTTGCAGACTGCAGCCAGACCGCACCAATCATAAGTAGCCATTTACAATGTATAATGAAGAGCCTGTTGTGTCTGGATCGAAGTATTCATTTTGGCAACCAGCAAAGCTGAAAGTCAGATACAAAAACTCACAGCACTTGTTAACGCAGGTCTAAGCAGCTGAACCCTTTGTGGATTCCCCCTGGACAGCAAATGATCCCTCAAGGAATGCACTGCCAAAAAACAATGATGAGCTGGTACCAGCTCTCTCTTCTAAAGAAAGTCAAACCATTTCTTCCTGAAAGCAACTTCAGGACTGCTGTTCAAGCCCTTCTACTGTCACATCTGGATGGTGGTAATTCCCTACTCTATGGTCTCACAAACACCACACGGGTATCCCTTAGGGGCATCCTCTATGCTGCAGCACGTCTCATCCAGGGTCTGAAGAAATATGATCATATCAACCCCACCCTGGTGGGACGCCATTGGCTCCCTTGCCTGCCTGCATTATCTTCAAAACTAGTTGCATCATGTACAAAGCCATCACAACCAGCCAGTAGCTGCTTCAATTTAGGAAGGAGTTGAAGACTCACCTCTTTTGAGAGCACTACATCACAATGCATTAACAGTCCACAACTCCACTTCCTCCCCTTTTGCTCGCTGACTATAAGCTTGCCTTTGACCATGTACAGCTCTCTGCTCTCTTTGCTAGGTGCGCACTATAGAAGTACCACATACATGCACACTGTAGATGTATGTTTTTTCTTTTTCTGCAATGAAAATATGAAACCTAAAAAGTAAGAGTGTGGTATGAAGGACTACATAAAAATCACAGGCCCGATTCACAAAAGTAAACGGAGACAAAATCCTAACTTTATGATTTTCGGTATTCACAAAAGGCATTTAGGAGTAGTAAAGTTAGGATTTTGTCTAACGTTTGTCTTAAGGTTTGGGCTTAATACAAAATCCTAACTTAAGAAGTTGCTTGTCCGCATTGTGCAATCATCGCAGATGGCATCTTGCACAGTGCAAGCGGTCGTTTTCTGCCGCTCGAGTAGATTTGTTCTCGAGCAGCAGCTTTCTCAAAGTGGACTGGTAGTTTCTCATTGCGAGCGATCGCAAGCGTACGCAACCACCCGCAATGAGAAACCTGACCTCCCTGAGTTCAGAATCTCGCTGGGAGGCTTATTTTCCACGCTCGCGATCGGTAACTTGATGTTGCTGATCGCGAACAAGGAAAAAGTCTCAACCGGATGTTGATTTTGCTGGCTCGCAGTCGCCAACTTGACGTTGAGGACCGCGAGCAAGCAAAAAATGCCCACTATGCGTTTTTGCACTGTGCTACGTGCAATTCGCGTAGTAGCGCAAACTACTCATGCTCTGCGAGCGTAGAGTAGCACTATGCCATGGGTTACTGATAATATCGTGGCAGGGGCCCAGGACATGTAGACTAAGGTTGTGGGCTGCTGTTATTTGTCTGGTTCCTCATAACGCCCCTCACGCGCGCACACTTTTCGAGGACATCAGCGGTGGATATTTCATACGGCATCTGTCTGTGATGGGGTGACAGCAGGTTGTCAAGCCGTGTGGCCTGTTAAGTTGTTTTGTTCGAGTTCTTGTTGCTAAAAGTCCATGAAAATGTATGAATCTGATTCCAACATCGGCCGTGATTCGCCTGCCGTACCGTCTCTTCTACATTTTGATTGCAGGGGTTACCATGCAGAAGTCTCATTAATAGTTCAGATGTGTACCTTTTGGACATGTGTCTTAAATCAGAGCTAAGCTGTAGTGTTTATCCTAGCATACGGGTTTACTGGTGTAAAACTCACTACTGTAACTCAACTGCATTATCAACGTAACATGATTATCACAATATCTTGCCTGCATTATATGTCCTTATGTCTTCCATTGTATACCATGCTGCCCGTCATTTGCTTTGTCATTGTATTATATGAATGAAAAACTTCAATAACCATATTCAAACAAAAAAATCTGTAAAGATTGTGCATTTGTTATATATAAAAATATTTTACAAAATCGAAAAGCTAATACATGTCTGTTCACAGGAATATCATGAAAATGGACCTTTGTTTTCGGAGCTAAAATTTTATCAACGTGCTGCAAAATCAGGAGACAGTAAGTAACTGCAGCGATTATTTATGTGAAATAAATTACTCATTGCATGTGTAGGACAGGGTTGATGCAAACATTTACTTGTGCCTAAACAAAGTCTTGTGTTGACTTTTTAATCTGACTAGCCTCTGCCAGTGCTGCTCTACAAGGCCTGTGTAGAACTGGCACTGCCTTAGCTATGGGCTGAACCAACGACCCAAATGCATATTAGATGCGAAGGGAACAATATGTATTTTTGTCTTACTCCTCCCCTCTTCTCTGGGGAATTCCAAGACACGGGTCATGGGTCCACCACATCACGGGTTTTGGATCCACCACATCATTTTCAGGAAGTGTGATTGCTGAGCCCAGTACCCCCGCCCCACCCCGTCCCCTCTCCCCCCCGAAGCATTCTGAAAATGAAAGGAGCCTTGTGTGGTTGCATGGATTAGGAGCTTCTTGTTCTGAAAGAAAACCGTGCTGCTATAGTTCCTCTCTTAAAATAAGGCAAGTAATGGCACGTTAACTCCAGTTCTCATGTCTTTACTCGAAGATGGTGAAGCAAACCCAAATCTTTGTATCATTCGAGTTGCAATCCTCGGTCTAGCACTAAATGAAAGTGGTAAAGGGCTTTGCTTTGCCCTTTAAGTGCTGGTGCAGACCTATGTCTTACACACTGGGTAAGTAATATAGACCTATGAGTTGCAAGTCCTTTGCCCTTTAAGTTTCTAGTGCAGACCTATGTCTTACACACTGGGTAAGTAATATAGACCTATGAGTTGCAAGTCCTTTGCCCTTTAAGTTTCTAGTGCAGACCTATGTCTTACACACTGGGTAAGTAATATAGACCTATGAGTTGCAAGTCTTTCAGAATGATGCAAATTTGTTTTTGCTCAGTATAGGAGGGGGTGCGAGCCTGGATCGTGTGAGTTAGGGTATGGGTTGTGAGGGTGCGGGTGAAGTCCTTGGTTGTACATTCTAAATAATGAGTGGTGTGCGGCGAGCTGTCGCCTACTCTTGGTAGATGGCATAGACGATTTGTGTATTGCGCGTCACGATAATATTGCATAACTATTTAATCGGATTTTGAAATGGGTGTTGTGAAATATGTGTTCGCCCTCTGAGATGGGTTACTACTTTCCTTTGCTCCCCCTTCCTTATCCTAAAATGTGAGCACTCCGAACCAGTCCATAATTAACACTACTAAAGTTACAAATATATTAATCTGTCCTTAGAAGTAGGATTTTTGGTGAGTGTTTTTTTTTAGTTATTGAACATCAAGTGCATAAAACCTAAGTTGTTATAACCACCTTTATTCATGAACAAGATTATTAGACCCTTTTAAAGGATTGTGTTGAACACTGTTCAGGCGGGTATTGCATAACTGTATGAATTGCATCCGGAAAGTCACTTCCCACTATACAAAAAAAAAGGCAAACAAAGAAAATAAAATGAAACAAAAGGTTAGCAAACTTTATTTTCTTTTTTTGCCGTGGACCTCGAATGATCCTAGGCATTGGTTAGGTCTGTAAAAGACACAGTCGACGTCACGGGAGATCATAGGTCCTTGGAGCCAACTCGACTTTTCTTTGTAGCCTTGTTTCTGACTGGTTGTCCAGTTCTGTATTTGTCCAGTCTCTCCATGTAGTGCTAAGGTAACCATTGTCCAACATATCAATTGGTATGCATGTATTAACTAGTGATTATAACCTCACAGTAGTTAAGGGTATCTGTGGTGGGTAAGCTTTTTGAAAGCATCCCCAACAAAATTCACCATGGCACTTTTTGGGGAAAATTCAGTAAAGATTTTTCAGGTTTCGTCATATAGGCAGGCCAAAAACGCTTTTCCTATGGAAATATAGCTGTCTATTTGTCTTTCTAGCTGCCTATAATATGTTAGGGCAAAGGCCTTTTTAGGGTTTAGGGGTGAGTGAGGGTATTTGGATGGCAAGGGTATTTTTATGGTTTGGGGTGGATAAGGGTATTTGGGTAGCAATGGTATTTTTAGGGTTTAGAGTGGATAGGGTTTTTGGGTGGCAAGTGCATTTTTAGGGTTTGGGGTGGGTGAGGGTATTTGGGTGGCAAGGGTATTTTTAGGGTTTAGGGTGGGTAAGGTTATCTGAGTGGCAAAGGTTTTTTAATGATTTGGGGTGGGTAGGGATTTTTGGGTGGCAAGAGTATCTTTAGGGTTTAGGGTGGGTGAGGGTTTTTGGGTGGCAAAGGTATTTTTAGGGTGGCTAGGAGTTTTTGGTTGGCAAGGTTATTTTTTAGGACAGAATTACACTGAATATGGCAGAAAGGTAGATTTTGGCACACAAATCACGTTTTAAGTTATTTGGTGTAAATCCATTCAGTAGTTTTTGAGAAATTAAAGGAAACACAAATTTGTATATTTATGATCGCAAAGCTTTCACAAATGATCACAAGCTCGTGCAGAGATCTGCAGAGCTATGATTGGCTGCCAACACTTCAACCAGAAAGTGTTGCCAGACATCTTGGGACTTGGCTTCAGCCAAGCCCCCCAAAAAACTCAAATAAAAAGATAAAGGGGTAGGATATGAATACCATAACCCCTAGCCTTGTTCCTGGTGTCCCACAGGGCCCCCGGCAGGGCAAAAAAGCGTTAAAAAAAATCTTGGCAAAATTTGAGTATACACGAGAATGTCGCCATAAGAAAAAAAGCTTGGTCTCCCATGTTTGTTTTTAATGTCGCCCCTGGGTGGGCCAGATCACGGGGAAATGCAGATATTTATTTAAAAAAGAGAGGTGGGCACACGTGGCCCACTTCCATGGGCTTATTTATGCCCTTTGGACCAGCACCTCCCCTAGCCTCATGTTATTTATAATCGTGGGGCCTTGAGGACCCCACCAGGAACCACTTCCTCCCTGGGACTACAATAAACATTAAAAAGGGGGGTTTCGTGGATCCCCAGCCCCGGGGATCACCACCACCCCAGGGCAATTACTCTTAAAAAAAAAATTTAAAAAAAAATAGGGAGGGGGAACCGCGTGCCCCCCTTCCGGACTGTATACGGCCCCCCCTCTCGGACCATATACGGCCCCATGCAACACCAACTCCTTGGGCCGGCCCGTGCAGAACAAAGAAGGGGGACGCCTGGCCTCCCTCCTGCAGCCATATATGGCCCTGGGGATTGCCGTGCTCCAGGGCCAGCTTCTGCTATCTCCAGAGGCGTCCACCCTGGGAAAAATAGTGGTTTGCTTCTTCTTGGCCGGAGCTCACAGCTCCTACCAAGTAACAGCAAACACTCCGCTTCCAGCAAAAAAAGGAGCTGTCAAACCACTCCAGCATGTTGGAAACGGAGGTTTCTTCTTACCCTGACCGCAGACATGCAGGCAGGGAAAGAGATGAAAGTATTGCTCTTGCACGCAGGGAGCTACATTTCCAGAAGCTCCCTCTGTGTGAGAGCAATGCCGGCTCCTGCAGGAGGCCCCAACGTGCACACTGGGTGCCCTGGGTGGGACAAGGGCACCCAGGGAGATGTGGCCAGCCCTGGGGAAGGGGGGGGGGTCTATGTGGATCCGCTCCCCCATTAAATTAAGGTCTGGCATTGGGTGATGGAGTCTATAGGGGCATAAGCGGTTCCGGAGGGAGCCCCCTTCCCCCATTCAATTTTAAATTCACCCCGGTGGTAAGTAGTATGCAAAGATCTTCTCCCTTTCTCACGTTTGTGGACCGCTTAACAAAATGCCCTGGAGCCTGTTTGCAGGCAATTGTGGTGACGCATTATTGATGAAGTGGAATACGAGGACATCTCCATCAAACAAAGAAGCTCTTATGTCAACATGACGGATCCCCGTGGTCAGACAAACCGGCAGCAATGTCCCCTACAACGAAGGAGCAGTGTGATCAGTGGAATGTAAACACCGGCCGCATATAACTGGAAGAACTCACGCCTCCATTTCTAACAAAAGCATCAAGGGGGCCAGACATCATCCACGCAATACACCTTTATACCACTCTACACCTTTATGCCTCTAATGACCACCACAGGTGTGCCCTTTGCCAACGCACTCCTTCTCCCCTTGTTGGGGAGGGATCCAGCATTTTAAGCCCTGGAGTTTCAGAGACCCCTCTGAGAGAGTCCACATCGTCAAGGGAACCTCACACAATGGTGGTGTGGGAATGATGCCCATTACCAAAGCACTCCACTCCCCTTGGTGGGGAGGGTTCCAGTATTTATGCAATGGAGTTTCAGAGACCCCTCAGAGAGTCTACAGCATCAAGGGAGCCACACACAGCAGAGGTGTGGGGATGATACAATTACCGCTGAGAGCACAGCACCATACACCGAGACCGGTGCCCTCATTGGATTCCTTTTGACGATGCCATCTTAGGCGGAAACTAGAACCTTCTATATATATACTCCGGTGCCCAAGCAACCTGTGGCCAATGACCGGTGGAGCTGTCCTATACAGCTATAGAGGAATTTGGCCCTGGTTCACCATTCGGCCAGCACCTACCCAGCCGAACGTCGGACACTGTTTCTCCTCGTCGCTGGGTTGTGTTTCCTTCCCCCCCTCCCCTACTTCTTGCCTTTTTTTATTCTTTATCTTCCTCTCCTACTCCTATCATCTTTCCCCTCATTCTCTCTCCCCTTGCCTGCTTTTTTTCTTATGTCTATTTTTTACTACTCTTGTAACACACGTAACTACGCTCCAGCAACTCATGTAACTTGTAACTATGCTCTGGAACAATGTTCGTTCTCATGTAAAGCGCCCTGATACCTCCGGGTCAAGCCAGTGCTATATAAAACTTTTAAAATGAATACATAATGTCATTTAGTTAAGGGAAGTACCCCTGTTTGGAGGAGATTCACGTCTTTGTAGTCTTGTTGTCTTCTCTTGATGTGGATTCACGTTATCACAGATTGGTGGATGAAGACGCTTGAACAATCATAGTGCCAAAATTACATGCACACAAGTTCACTGGAAACATTACCCTGTGGTCCTTTACACAGCTGTAGTGCAGGATATGCATGAGATATTTACCCAACAAGGTAGCACTTACATTTGAAAAATATGAAAGTTCTCCAGCTGGGTAGACCTTTTTGGCAAAACTGGGGACTCTTCTGGGGAAAAAAGAGGTTCCAGTCTGGCTCTGGTGCGCATTTCACAGAAATTAAACCTCAACAGGAAGCATATACAAATATAAACATAGAGGGTGCCCCAGTTGAAGCTCCACTTCAGTACAGCACAAACGATCATGACTTCTTGGACTTGGCGAAGGCAAACCAAATGCATTTCCTCTTGTATTCCACGTTGGAAAACAATCTGAAATCCTTAATGGGGGTGAATGCATCGTTGATCTAATCGAGCACAATCTGATTTGTAGTTACTCTGAAGAGTGGTTTCTTTTTTGTCGTCTCCTGGAGAGTGCTGAGTTTTCCCTTTTAAATACCCTAAGTATGCAAATGCCTAAAATCCTTAGCGCCAGTCCCACATCCACTCACAGACATGCTAAGCCACTCACCAACCTATACAGCCACTCACATACCCATTCTCAAAGATTACAGGTTACAGTTGAGAAATACAATTTAAAAAAAAAACATAGAACTTCACTGAAAAAAAACATGTTTTAGGGACGTTATAGTTATGTAATAGGATAAAAAAACAGAAATTCACTGAAAAAACATGTTTTAGGGACGTTCTAGTTAGGAAACAGGATTTAAAAAATAGTAATTCACTGAAAAAAACAAAGGCTACAAGGACGTTATAGTTAGGCTCAGATTTCACTCATACAAAACCAGTGAAATTCAGCAGTTCTAGTTCCCTTAGCTAACTATTCACATATATATAAACCCATTCACAGACCCATACAAGCACTCACAGCCCACTCACTGATCCATAGAGCCACTCACACATCCACTCAGTCATACAGCCACTCACTTAACCACTAAATTACCCATACAGAAACTCACACAGCCACTTGCTCATCCATACAGGTACTTGCTCACCCACACACATACAGCCAGTTGCTCACCTATACAGGTACTTTCACACCCACTTACTTACCCATACAACCTCTGACACAGCCACTCACTCACCCATATAACCAATCACACATACACAGAACCACTTACATACCCATTCACACATCCATACAAACACTCACACACCCACTCCCTCGCCCATATAGCCACTCTCACCCCTACAACCACTCTCACAGCCACTCATACTGCCACCCACACACCTATGCAGCCACTCATACAGCCACTCACACACTGATACAGCCACTCAGACATCCACTCAGTGTGTGATACAGACAGCCACACAGTCACTCAGAGTAGATATGTTAGAAATTATATAGTTAATTACTAGCACAGAAAGAATAGTAATTTAAGTTATGCTGTAGCTTTGTATATATCTGTAAGCCTCTGAAATCTTTATGAAACACACTCACAGAGGAGGATGTCATCAGTGATGTAATTTGAGATGTCATCAGTGATGTCCTTGCCCATGTCATGAGTGATGTAATATGTGAGGTCATACAAGACTTTATACTTTCCTGCGAAATACATTTTCGTTGTAAGGTCATGCATAGTAAAGGCATAAGCGTGGTAATATTTTGCACGGTAAAGGCGTATGCATTGTCATGGACGCGTTGTAAAGGCAAGCGTGGTAATGGCATGTGTGGCTCCTTCATACAACCATCCTGCTGCCTGTGAATAGCTCCTCTGTGTTGCCCAATCTAGTAACATAGCTCTTCCGCATACCTTAGTATTTGGGTTGCTGATGTATACCAGTGCTGCAGCTGGTGTCTCAAAATGGACGTATTACTCCAAATGAGGACTCTGGAACTTGGCAGACTCCACCGGAGTTTACCTCCACAAATGAACACAGCATCTAGAGGCGCCGGCAGAGAAGTGCACTTTGTGCAGGAATGTGCTGTGTGAATGTCATAAATATCGGGTTCCTCATAATTGCATAATACATCAGTGTTGACCTCCCAAACTGAATGCAAAACGTGCAAGATTTTAGATAAGTACCCCAGAACTGAAAACCATACCCTAGAGGTGATAGCCAGCATCGGACCAAATATAATACTCTAGACGTGGCATTTAGATTGAAACATACTAAACCAGTAGTTGCCCCCAGCTAACGTAGAGCTTAGATTATAATGCACAGTTGTAACAAACAAATCCTCACATATCTGCTGCTTTCAACCACTTTTTCACCCCAGTATCAGTTTTGCTGTCCTGGCAGCCTTCTGATATTGTTTGCCCACTTTGAAATCTTTCTGCATGAAAAATCAAAGATGCTCAGGGTCAAGTGAAAGCTTAACACATTTTTTCCTTATGCAAATGTCAAAATAGTCTCTTGCTCAATGCCTGTTTACTAAGTAATGGTAAACATAGGAGAACCAGAATATTTTCTGCATCTTTATATCCTCTTTTCTTAACTCACATTTGACTTTGATTTCTGCTGAATGTTTTAAAGTTTGTGTTCTAAATGGGGGTCTCTAATTGGCAATGGTTTGCACCTTTGTCCCAGTAGGGACCCTTCTACCTAATCAGGGAAAGGGTGATACCCTTCTCAAATAACCCCTGCTCACCCCCTTGGTAGCTTGGCACGCGCAGATAGGCTTATCTCGGAGGCAGTGTGTAAAGCATTTGTGAACACATACAGTAATACAGTGAAGACACTACAAATGGACACCACACCAGTTTAGAAAAATACGGAAACTTTATCTAAACCGAACTAGACCACAACAACAACAAACATCCATGATATAGTAATCAAAAATGTAATCCTTAGAAGGTAAAAACCGTTCTGTCCATAACAAACTATAGATGAAACACTTTTAACACAAAGTAGATTGGACACGTCACAATCATAAACAAAAACCGCTGCAGGGAGGGTGATATACCGGTTCCTTGAGCCTAGGGAAGGTGAGGCGTCTGTGCCTTACTCCAGGGGAAGTTATGCTTCGGTTCCTTACTGCCACGCAGGGGAGGTGATGTGTTGGTTTATTACTGTGCATGGAGGTGTTGCATCGGTTTCTTACTGCAGCCTCGGCGTTGATGAAGACTTGGCACCATGGTGGGATGCATGGAGATCGGGAATGCGTCAGGTCTCGAGGCGGCAGCAGCAGTGGCGCTGCGTTGATCTCTCCAGCTGCGGTCCCATCATGCGTTGGTTTTGTAGCTGCACAACAGGGCCTGCGTTGGAATCGATGCAGTGAACTCGTACTTCGAAGATCGGTGCACGGGATTCGGCGTGTAGTGACTTCTCCGGCCGTGGGCAGGCATTGCGTTGGTTTCCTCAGCGACACGATGGGGATGCGTTGAAATTCTTCCCACATGGCAGTGATATGTCGGAAACGGGTATGGATGTGTTGCCCTTCTCATAGTTGAGTCTCTTTTCCAGGTCCCAGCAGCAAGAACAACCTCCAGAGGTCCACCTCAGCAACAGGCACCTATTGGCAGGTTAGAACTCCCAGCAAGGAAGTTCAGGGGAGCTGGTGGTTAGGTTTTGGGTCCCTGAGACTTCAGAACAGGAGGCAAGCTCTACTTTCCCTTGGAGATCTTCTTCAAGCAGGAGACACAGCAAAGTCTTTATCCTCTCCTTGGCAGAAAGAGCTACTGTAGGCCAACCCCAAATAGCACACAGCAAATGGGCAATACTTCTCGTTCAGCTTTCCCAGCTCTTCTCCTTCGCAGAGGTTCCTGTTGAGTCCCAAAGTATTCTAAAGTTCTGGGCCCCAATAATTATACATCATTTTCCTCGGTCTCTGGTAGCAGAGAGGCTCTGTGCTCAGTCAAAACCAGTTATGTTCTCTCTGGTCCAGTCTCCCGGCAGGAGTTCAAGACAGCATTGTTGAAGGCAGACCAGGCCCATCAGATGAAAGGAAATCTCCTCCCCCTACTCTAAATGCAGCCCAGGTCTATTCAGCCCAGCCCAGACTCATCCAGGGAAGGCAGGACACACCTCAACCCCCCCGTGGCTGTCTACAGTGAATGCACATCCCCAGCCCTTGTCACTCCAAAGCCAGACAGTCAATCCACAAACCAGCAGAAGCACACAGGATGGCTAAGCAGGAAAACACCTACTTTCTAAAAGTGGTATTTTAAAACACAGAATGTAAAAATCATCCTTACTAAAAGATGTATCTTAATATCCTCAGTTCAGGCACACCAAACTCCACCTTCCCATCTTGGCCCAATGGAAAGTTATATTTAAAGATGTTATAAATAAACTCCTATTCTATCCTATGGGACATAGCCTTTCAATAGTGAAAAACAAATTTCACTATAGGTCACTATCAGGACATGTTACACACATCAGGACATGTCCTGCCTTTCACATACACTGCACCCTGCCCTCAGGAGTACCATGGGCCACACCTCGGGGGTGACTCGCATGTAAGAAAAGGGAAGGTTAGGGCCTGGCAAGTGGGTGCAGTTGCCAGGTTGACATGGCAGTACCAAACTGCGCACAGACACTGCAGTGGCAGGTCTGAGGACCTTTTGCAAGGCTGCTTGTGTGGGTGACAGAATCAGTGCTGCAGGGCCACTAGCAGCAGATGACTTGCAGACCCTGGGCACACATAGTGCACTCTACAAGAGACGTAGTAGTAAGTTAGATAAGCAAATCATGGAAACACCAATCCATATTCACAATTTACCTAGGGAACACTTGCACTTTGGCACTGATCCGCAGTGGCAAACTGCCCAAAGCATCTAGACCACCTAAAACAAAGTCCAGCACACAGCCAAAATACAGGAGGCAGAGGCAAAAATACAGGGGAAAACGACGCCAAGGATGCCAGGTCTAACAGTTGGGGGCAGCATCATCCTATATCTGCGAGTTTGCTTCTGATATAATGTTTTGCTGGGCATTGGATATATTATTGTCAGTAGGATGTTTGGGATTTGACTCATGAAACTGTTGTACTGTCATCATGTGTGCAAACTTGCGGCCTCCCTCTGGGGCACAGTGTGAATTGTTGTTTGATGTGGCTGTACCTGATGATACAAGCTCTTGAAGTGGAGGTCACACACTTTTCTCTTCATGCTTTATTTTTTTTATTTCATTTGCAGTGAAGAAGTGGATTCATAAGAATGGTTTACGATACCTAGGAATTCCTGGCTATTGGGGTACTGGCACAACAGAACACGGAGGGAAGAGGTAAACATTATACACATTTTGAGTTGCACATTGTAAAATGGTGGAAAGATTCACTCTTAGTATTTAGAACAATGTTTTCAGGACACAGGTGTTGTACCAAAGTGGGGTTTATACATCAAAATCCGTGGTGTCTTCCTTTTTTGTTGCTTTTGGACTTCTGTGTTTTTACACCTCTGCCTAGATACCGGGATGTCACATGGAGTTCCATTGTAATGCTCTGTGTAAAATGGAATGGAGTCATAATCTCCAGTGTCCATTTTTAAATTAGCACCAGCTGCTGTCTTCATTTGGGCCAAGGCACTCACAGCAGCTTGTAAATGACAGGTGTGTACATGTGTGTTTGCAAATATTTAGGCTAAGGGAGGAGGGCTGTTTTCTGATTCAGCCTAGCATGTGCACACTTTTGGAACTGTGGTAAATGGAGCCAAATCTAAAAAGTTATAGTTCATACCAAGATTAAGAGAAATTGCACCGTTGCTTTTGGGTAAAGTGTTTAAATATATAGTTCATTTTCCACTTTGTACATTATATGTCTACATTTTGTTTGAGCTGTATCTTTAGATTGGAATTTGGTACAAAGGTAAAAGTTTCCTTTTTTACCCCATATAAAGTTTACGAAACATCGTAGTGTTCTGAGTCAACTCTTTTTGGAGTTTCCCGTTAGAGCTGCCTGGTAGAGTTACTTATTTGCTGGATTCCAGCACCAGGAAGATTTTGCTGAGTTGATAAGGATATGGGATTGCCCAGTGTGAAAGTTACATGGATTGGCATCCATGGAATGAATTACCTTAAACATTTACCTTTGGAAAACGTTTCGACATGTGAGCAACCAGATTTAATGATTGTGCAATGTGGAGGGGAATGATTTAGGTAGAGACACTTTTGTTGCTTTGTGTTTCAAAATGAAAAATCTGTGGAAATTTGGTGCATCTCTTGCCCTACACAGCTTTTGTATATTCAGACATCTGTCAAAGGTAAAAAAGGAAATGGTCCTACCAGTTTTTTCCCCACACATCGATAAATCGCGTAAACATGCCAACTAAGTGAATCCTCCAAATCACTGGAACAATTCAGGGACGCAATTAGAGCCAAATTTCGGGGGGGGGGAGGGAATCGAGGCTAATAAAAATAACGGGGGGGGGGGCTATTTCTTCCACCAATGTGTCCTTTGTATAATGTAACTGGTGCTCATGCAAAGTGCCTCAATACCTTCGGGTGGAGCTGAAGGTGTATACAACTGCAAAAAAAAACTAAGCCGAAGGTTAATTTTCAGGAAATGCATTCTCACACTGTGGCAGCAAAAGGAATTTGCAACTTAAAGGAATAGGCAGGGGCTCAACGAACAGGTGAAAAAAACAAAGCCTCGTTAACAAGTAAATGGTCTTTTAAAGACTGGTGAAGTACTCGGGTGCGGCTGCAATAAGACGGATGCCAGACCATCCAGCCCACAGCAGCTCAAGACCTGTCTGTGCCCAGGAAGCACACAAGATGGGGGAGGGCGTGGGGGGGAGCTGATGTCCTTTGAGCCCTATGGACATTGCGCGCCTGAGAACAATGCCATGGGAACCCTCTACATCAGTAACATTCGACATGCCTGGAATTTTCCAAAGAGATAGTGTATTTGACAGCAGAAGGCAAAAACGATTTTCCTAAGCAACCTGAAGGAATGTATCCATTTCTATCTAGAAGTCTACACAAAACATTAATGGAGAAAAAGGCTGTTCTTAAAACCACCTTCACTTTATAAATGCATCATTCGTTTTAATAATGAAAAGTTTTTTGCAATTTTGTTTTAGAACAGTGGGCCCAGTTCCAGTGTAGAACCACATTTTGTTTCATGTTTTCCTAAAGCTCCATTGATGGGCTCAAAGAGGATCAACGGACCCTAACAATTGCAAAAAAATGGAATGTCTTCATAATGCCATAAGCAGGTAGGTGCAAGGGCTATTCTCCAACCGGGTGCTGTGCCCCAACCTCCGCAGGCGGTCAGCCATGCTGTGCACAGACTTAAGCCATGCCCATTGTGGGTGCTCCACAAGGCTTCATCTCTTTGTATTGTGTGACAGAAGAAGAATAGTTTGAGCAGCTTGACAGAGACTAGAGCATGAAGACTGCCATAACATTTTTTCACAGATGTAAACAGTTTTTAAAACATTTCGGAAAGTACCACAGTAGTTTGTCATGAAATATCAGTTGGGTTCTCGGTTTTGGTGCTCAATGTGGACAACAAACAGTCATGGCTCTTTTCCTGATTACAGCAGTAAGAAGAGAGTGCTTGCACTTACATACTAGAAAACTAAACAATTGCCAATACTGTTCTCTTCAATTCTTCTTTTTAACCATGGCACATTGGATTTAAACACAATGTGGGTACAAGACTTGTAATTCAGTCTGAATCAATCACTTTTTTATTCTTTCTTAAAGTACATTTGTTGGTTACATTTTACCAATTTAGCATTTACAACTCTACAATCAACATACAAAAACAATTTTTACAATAAATAAAACATTGAACTGTGCATATTCTAAATCATTCAACACTAGCAGTTACTCAACACATCCCACATTCAACTGATTTACTCTCACACACATAACCAAAAAACTCTATTTACAATTGAATATTAGATACAATGATACATATAATTGTAGCCATAGAGAACAATTTTTTCTAATCTCGATAATTTGCAGCAAAGTTTTGTGTTTGGAGATTTTATGGCACAAAAAATAACGGTTTACGCGTTTCGAACTCCTACTTGGTAGGGAGTTCTCATCAGGACCTCACAGATTTTACTGGAGAAACACCTTGCTCACTTACACCCGACGTGACACAATCAAACCCACAACATGCGTGAATATCTCACTTTGTAAGTCATTTGTAGAGACTTTTTATTAACCTGTCTCTTCTTTTAGAATTGTAGATACGGACCCTCTGTTCAACCTCAGAGTGACTCTTTCATGCGCGACCCAATTCGCGCAGCGCGTACATTCAATGCCGGCATGTAGGAGTTCGAAACGCGTAGACCATTATTTTGTATGCCATAAGATGTCCAAACACAAAACATTGCTGCAAATTATCGATGGGGCATCTCCTTAGGCAATAATCCTATTCAGGTGGGGCACAAACCATGAACCTAAATCACCAAGGGCCTACACATGTGAGCCTAGGGCCATGATATGGGCAGAATTTATTTTATTTATTTATTTAGCGATTTATAAAGCGCCTGGTGACCCGGAGGCATCCCCGCGCTAATGATACAAGTGGAGACCAGAGGGGGAAGGGGAGCTTATTTGGGGAAAAGCAGAGTTTTCAGTTTTTTACGGAAGAGGAGGTGGCAGGGTTCCAGTCGCAGGCAGCGGGGGAGTGAGTTCCATCCTGCAGACGCTTTTACTGCGAACCGTCTACCGCCAGTGCGTGCCTTCCTGAATCTCGGGACGTTGGCCAAGCGTTCGTTGTCAGAGCGCAGGAGTCTAGGGGCCTTGTAGGGGGTGACCATGTCTCTCTCAGGATAGAAGGGCCAAGACCATTGAGGAGTTTGTGGGCAGTGCACATCGCCTTGAATTCTACCCTCTGCCGCACTGGAAGCCAATGTAGGGCCTTCAGCGCTGGTCTGGCAGAGGTTCTGGAAGGGAGGCCCATAAGGAGCCGGGCTGCCGCGTTTTGAGTTCGCTGGAGTTTGGCCAGGGTAGATTCAGGGGCTCCCAGATAGACAGCATTGCTATAGTCTAGCCGGGCAAGGATCAAACCTTGAATCAAGAGTTTCCTAGATAGGGGCGGGAGTAGTGGGAGGATTTTACGGATGGAACGCATAAGTCCGAAGAACCCCAAAACATCATGGCATTCCACATAAACATGCCCAAGGGCGTTGCAGCTGCCCCCTGTCCTGCAGGGCAGCTGTGTAAAGTAAATCAGGCCAGGATGGGAACATGGGAGCCCCTCCTCTGGGACTCTCAAGTTAACGATGACTGGGCCCACAAAGTATCAGCCCGTTGGAGCCCCCTCAGGGATGTCCAAAGTCAATGTCCTGCCCACCCTGATGCGGTGCAGCTGCGCAGCAAATGAAGGATGGGCACCACTGCACCCGTAGGGGCCCACTCTGGAGCCCAGAAAAAGAAAAATGCTCCTTCGGTGCAGTGACCCGCATCTGCGGCGCCGCTGTGTAGCCCCCGGGGCACTGTGGCCCTGGCGGAGCCCCACGGGGGCTTCAAAACAATTATGGCTGCATGTTGCAGTTGCCCACTGCCAGTCGAGGCAGCTGGAGAAACAAGGCCAGCACGGATACTCCCTGTGTCTCCTGAGACTGACCAACGGGGGCGGGCACCGACACTGTGCCCTGTTGCCTCCCCACCACCAACAGTCCCCCACTGAGGCCCTCACTCACCGGGACTCTTCGCGGGCGGACTCCTATGGCCACCGGACTCCTTCTAGCAGGGGACAGGCACCAGTTTGTGCCTCGACCGTCCCCTGCTCTCCCAGGACTTTTCCTACCGGCTTCCTCTGGTCTCGGCTCTGTCTTCCTGGCTGAAGGCACGGGGCTTCCCTCTCCAACACGTGAGCCCGCCAATGCCAGCACCTCGCTGCACTTCACCTGGGCCGCCTCCTGGGACCCGGGACTTCGTTGAAGAGCCCGCGAGGCTTCGGACTTCCTTGCAGGCCCTGCCCACACTCAGGCAAGCGCGCCTGGCTTCGTGGTCGGGCCGGGACTGTTCTCCCGCGGTGGTGATGTCGGTGTGTTTCTTCTTGCGGCAATGAGAGGGGTAGGCTCCCTCCTGGGCACCCGCTCACGAATAATGGCAGATGCGCGGTGGGGACCCACTGCTATAATATGCATAAAGCGGGATAGGCACCCGCTAGAGGGCACCGAAACGCGGGGTAGGCACCCGCTTTGCTTTTAAAACGTTCAGAGGCGGCACACACGCAGGGTAGGCTCCCGCTAGTAGTGGAAACGCGTGGTGGGCACCCGCTGTTTACATATGCAGAAATGCGGTCATCACGCGGGGTGGGCACCCGCTTATTTCCACAGGCAGGCAAGACGCGGTGGCGGCAGTAACGCGGGGTAGTCTCCCGCCGACTCAAGCCGCAGGGGGAGTTCCTCACACACCGGGGATCTCCCCCAGCAAGTCGCAGCGTCAGCGCTGCAGGACCCACGCTCCTCTCTCCTCACTGGCCATTTACATATAGCGCTTGGGTAATAGAGAGCTAGAGTGCAGGCAGGGAAGTACAGGCAATCCACATGTAGCACTCACAAGGCACTAGGTCCCACAAGCAGCCTCAGGGACAAAAGATAGCGCTCCTCACCTCCTGGTAGTATAGGCCAGTCCACAATATAGCGCTCCCACGGCGTTGGGCCCCACGAAGCAGGGTTGTAGTGCTCAAGAGGCGCTAGGTAGGAGAGCAGCAGGCTCTACTGGGAAAGATCAGCAGGCAGTGGGCACTCATCAGAACAGGGCCGCAGTTCCTAGGAACTGTCATCCTCTGTAACATGGCACTCCTCCTGGTACAGCAGTCGTTACTCCAGTAAGGGGGGGGGCTCTCCCTAGCCCAGTGGACAGCAGTGGGGTACAGTCGGGCACAGGGGCAGCACACAGGCCCATGCGGCGGTACCTCCTGGCAGTATGTCCCCTCACAGTCAAGTCCACGCTCAGTCTGAGCACATGGCATCCCAGCTCAGCTATTTATACGCCCATCACCCCACCTACCAGACAGTGCCAGAAGCTTCTAGAAGCGTCTGGGGAAACTGGTCCTAACTGGTCTAGGGGGAGATGTCCAGCACCCTGTCTGCCAGGTTTCCCTCCAAAAGCTGGGGTTGCTAAGAAACAAACAACTAGACTGGCAACCCAGCTTCGGCAGACAGGCACAAGCACACAGCAATGGCATCCATTTTAAAAGTAACCCTTCTGCAAAGGTGAAAATAACTCTTCGCACGTCATTGCGCAGCATGTATCCCTGCATCTCGCATCACACATGGCCTATACATTTCTCTACCATGGGGGAGAGAAAGGTGCGTACACTATTGCACAGCATTTAACATTTGCATTTGAAATACATCCACATGACATGTTGATCCCACAGAAGCGAAAAAATTCAGGGAAAAGGGCCAAGTTCAACAGCGCCATAAACAAGAGCCGGAAGAACCAGCCCCAAGAGCCGCCATAGCAAAGCCCCACGCAGAAGGACCACCCAGTAGTGAACCAGGAACATGAGCGGGGAGGACCAGAAAGTGTCCCACGGAGATCTGCAGTAGAGATCCCCTTAAATGAGGCCCAGGAGAGACAGACCCCTGGTAGATCGACCCTTCACCCGGGCAGACAACTCAGAACCTGTGCAACCTAGGCCAGCAAGAAAGACAGCTGAGTCCAACCACCCAGGGTGGAGAGAGAAGGCTAATGACCAGACCGGCCAGGACCACAGAGACAAACAAGACGTCACAGCAGCAAAAAGACGCAGTCTGTGCCACATTCAGCAACTCCACACGTCGGGCAACCAACAGCGAAAGAGCAGAATCCACCCCAGACTCAATGACCGGGGGGGGAAAAGTAGGAAACACTACCCTCTGGGACCGAGGGCAGAAGTCCAGGATTCGGATGCAAAACAACACCAACGGCAGGACCCGCAAGAACGGAGAAGACGCATAAAGGACCCCAGCTCCCCAAACCGATGCGCAGAAACGAAGGCCATCAAAAGTACTTCTTTCATAGTGAGGAACCAGAAGGCCACAGACCCAAGGGGCTCAAGCGGACCCCCTGGATGGGACCGCAACACCAAAGGAAGAACCCAGGATGGGGCAAGGCAACTGCCCTAGGACGCTGCAGGCAACAACCCCAATGCAACCCGGCCACCAAAGATCCAGACCATCCAACAGGACTGCAGAACTCCAGCAAGGCCTCGCACTGAGCCCGAAGAGTAGAAAGGGCCAGGCCCAAGGCAAAGCCATCAGAAAGGAAAGCAAACACCCCCCTCGGGCCATAGAAGCAGAGGCAAACCCCCACAGAAACACAACAATGAGAGAAAAAGACCCCCATTGTTGCGAACAATACAGAAGAGGAGCCGGGTGACAAGCGCCTGAAGCAACACCAACACCCCTAGGGAGCAACCCCGAGACAGCAGGCTCTACAAAACCAGAGCCCGGTCCGAAGATGAAGACGGCGCAGAATCCCACAGGAAGCAGAGGGCCCAGCAAAGGGCAAGGAAGAGCCGGGAATGCCCAGTACTCCAGGATTGCCGATTCCCTTAGCAGAGAAAACCAAGGGCGGTGAACCCTGCCGAGTACCGACAACAGAACAAACGCCTTGTCCAGGCCAATCACGCACAGAACTCGTGCAAACAAAGGAAATGGAGGAAAAGCATTAAGTAGGGAGACCGTCCAGCGAAACGACCGTGCATCCAACTGCCATTACCTAGTGCACGGGAGGAGAGCGCCGAAGCAAGGCAAGTGAGCAGTGAACTCAAAAGCGAACAGAGCCACAGAAGGGCACCCAACCGAGTCTGCAACATACCATGGGAGGAAAACCATACCCAAGGAAACCGCCACACAGGTTACCCTAACCGGGAGCAAAACAGACCACCGCTACAACAGCGTCATCCCCGCTCAGGACAGAAGCACATGTGTAAGGAACCAAAGGGAGCGACCCCAGCAACCCCTCAGGGGACTGAGGCAGTCCATCACCACCTGAGTGAATGCCTGGACAGAAACTGGACGCCCACAGAGGGCTGGGGCAAAGGACAGACAAGCCAAAGGAATAGCCCACATAAGCCGGAAGCTGGACCAGCAACCTGCCAGCAGGCGATCCTGCCGGCCCTGCACAGACCAGGAATACAGTGTCGCCTCACCACACTCAAGCTTGCAATGGACCACCCGGGAAGGGGACGCCAGAAAAGGAAGACCGCAGAATAGATTGGCTACCACTAACCCAGAAGGGACCGAACCTGTGGAGACACAGCCACCGGCAGAACGGAATCTGCATAACAAGGAGACCACTGGGACAAGAGAAGGTACACCAATGGGAACAGAGGAAGATGAGCCCAGGGAAGCACATCAAAAGCCGCAGCCACAAACCACTGCAACTGCGACCCCTGACGGACAGGGGTGGAAACCGAGGCCAGGAGACAACCCAGGTCCCGCTCAAGGGGGTCCTCGGCCCTGCAAGAAAGAACACCAACCCCTTGACCAAGTCCAGGGGACCCCCAATGAACACCAAGTCCTGGGCTAGAATCTAGACGAGACTACATGTGTATGAACCGGAACTCATTACAGCCCAGGACCACGAAGACCCTCCGGTCGGGAAGAACCCCCATAGCGAAAGATGAGGCAGAGAACAGCCTGCTAACAAGGCACCAGAATACCCAAAATCCTTACCCCGTGGAGGATCCCGACCAAGGGTGCTAACCCCATCGCGAAGACCCATGGGGCAGAAGACAAACCAAAAAGGAGTACATGGAAGCGGAAGAGCACACACAAAACTGGAGGTAACAGTGAGACAAAGGGGGACAGGCACACAGAGGTAGATAACCAGCAGATCCCATGAAGCCAACACAACCCCCTGAAGGAAGGGAAGAACATCCTGCAAGAGAGAAACAAACGCACCATCCGTAAATCCAACCCAGGATGTAAGTTCCCAGAAACCGAACTCACCAGAAATCGGACAAAGGAAATTCCATCACCCTACCAACAAACAGGAACCGGGCGAACGGCCCCGCTCGAAGATCCTGAATGACTGCCAACAGTGCCTCCCAAGTAGGCATGGCAGAAGACAGGTGTGTCAAGGAAATCCTCCAGAGGGAGGGAGACAAAAACAACTGGGAATGTCCTTGCACAATCCGCTTCGCCTACAGCACCTGGAAGTCCCAGGCAGGATCCCTTCCAGGTACCACCAGACCTAACCATGCTTAATATCTGAGAACAGGTACCTTCAGGGTAGTATGGCCGTAGGCAGAGCCCACGGATCTGAGACTGAGGCCGCCCAGGTGGTGATGAGAGGCAACAGATGCCCCCTATCGTAGCCCCGACAACAGGAACCCAACGATAAGCAGGACACAGACGCGGGGGCAGAAGCAGCCTGCCGAGACCGGGAGTTGGCGGGTAATGGGGTGCCACGGCTGTGAACCCTGTCCAGGAAAGTCCAAGCCCCTCTAGGGGCAGAAGTAGAAGCAAAATCCCAAATGGGACTGAAGAGACGGTTCAGGGAAGGATGGACCGGCGCCAACAGCTTCCCACCCTCAGCAGACCTGACCATCATATCCTCCAAGGAGAAATCAAAGTCAGGAAAAGGGAACCAGCAATGCAGGGCCAAATATCTCCAACAAATTCGTAGACATGGCCCGTGATCCACAAAATCAAAGGGCATGCGACCAGCGCAACAAATGGAAATCATAAGTGCAGATACCCATTATGGAGATTACCTGGTTTCCCCCAAGAAGTGCCAACATTCTCCCATAAAATTAATTGCAGCAGAGCGTAAGAGGGAAGGATATCTCCCTTCCAACAATAAAGAACTGCAGGTACTCCGCACCAAACTTACTGCTCAGCAAAAGATCTGATTGAGACCCTAAAAGGTTTTAGACAAAGTACCAGACCCCCATTGCGAGTCTAAAAAGGTTTTACCGAAACACAAAGGTAGATTTAGTGAATCATTAGGAATATGAGCCAGTCGGAATGTGGAGAGAAAGGGAAGTCACCACCAACACGCTATGCAAAACGAGGAGAATCAAAAATATGTGCCCACAATCGCACATACCAAGCAAAAAAAAGATACCAATACCCCACAGAGGGCGACAACCGTATCACAAAAGGAAAACCGAACAGGACACATGGGGAGAAGCAGAAGGCGGGCCGCAGGACAACCGCCCACCCCCCACTGCCCACTCCCCCATGCTTTTAACCCAGACAAAAAAAGCCTTATACTTTCCGAATTGGGAAACACAATGTAAAGGCAGTGGCACGCAGTCCATAGAAGGAGACCATGCATGCAGTCCCTCGCCAATCTCAAAGGGTCACAATCGCCATCCACCCAATAAATAACCAATAGGTAGGCCAGACAGCGAACCCCTGCAAATGTGCAATGTGAGCATGCATACCGCAAATAAAACCACAACAGGGTTGTGAAAGAAAATGCTGTAGTGCATTGGACCCACGAGCTGCGAGAGGCGCGGCCCCCCTGGAGGCAGGGCAGGAAGGAAGATCGGAGGACGTAAGAACCTCCGGTCACCCAACCGCAACATCAGGAGACTTGTAGGTGAGCGTATCGCGCCCCAAGACACCTCAGAGAGACGGCGCGAGGGCAGAAATGCAGATGACGAATAGACTGGGAAACAGGCGTGCCGGTCAGCAAACATTGCCTCATGCTCGTGACCACGGCTGGAGCAGAGACGCAGGCAAAACGAGGTGAGCCCACAAGTGCATAGCTGACCAATAAGGCAGATTCCCATGCCGTCAGAGCCCACTTGTGCTTGGCAGCACAAAACAGCATAGCCTAAAACACCAGAGCCCAAATGAGCCAGGCTGAATAAAATAAAAGAGCCCCATACCGCCAGCGCCCGCTAGTGCAGGGCACGCAAAGAAGCAAACAGCACAAGGGGAGACACCCTTGACACCAGTTGGTAGCCATGAGGTGTGGGGAGGAAGGGAGGAGAACTCAGAAAATGAGCACGCTTGCGCCGGGCCTCCTCCCCAGGGCCGTGGGACCCGCTAGAGCAGGACCTCTCCCCCACTTACCTGATGCTCTGGAAGAGTGCAGTGCAGAACAAAAGAAACAGGAAGTGGGATGGGTCGACCCTCCTCTTATACTGGATCAAGGGCGACGGTAGTCCGCCATGTTGGGGAGGGGTGGAAGGCATGGAATGCTAATTTGCTTTGGAGGGTTCTGGTGTGGAGCTAAAGCTCACTACGTAACTGGTCGCGAGGAAAACTTACAAGGAGGTAATGGAATATCCTCTTTCTTACAGAGACCTGGATTTCCCCAGATTCAGATGTTGATTTGGGAAAAACCTGCCCCCCATGTTTTAAAGTAATTCATCAGCCAAGAGTGGAGCAAAGAGGAGGAGGAGTAGCAATTATCTTCAAAGAAAAATGGGAGATAGCTATCATACAAATTAATAAAATACAGGGGATTTCCCCTAAGAGGAGTCCGATGTCATCGGCCTCCAGGGACATTAAATAACTTCATACAACCATTTCTGAAATTGATTACACATCTTGCACTAACTCACTCCAATTTCTTCATGCTTGGGGATTTCAATATATGGGCAGAATATAGTACACTCACCCAATGTAGGGAACTCTTAAGTTCATGTGTGATTATAGGACTGGAACAACTCGTAAGAGGTGCAACACATTAAAGAGGACATACCCTTGATTTGATATTTGCCCAACTGACCAGATTAGTGTAAGGGACATGATTCCACTAACCTGGTCAGATCGCATACTAGTAGCGTTCGAAATACATAGGCCCAAAATAATGACTGAAGAGAAAACAGTTGTCAGTTCAAGATAGAGTGTGGTACAAATCAAAGTTAGAAGAAAAGACGTTTGACACCAGACCTTGTCACCAGGAAGGGGCTACAGTTGATAAGAACTATGAATATTTACAGGAATCAATTAAAGGAACCCTTGGTAAAATTATATCTAAACAAATCTTGCACAGTGACGCAAACCATCAGCACTGTTGCTTACGGAAACCCTAAAAAAACAAAATGCAAGAAACTAGAGAGGCAGAGGCGGAGGACATAATTAGAAGATAAGATACAATTTCAAAAATGCACTGAATAATTATTCAAATGAAATTAGAAAAGCCAAAGAAAATCACTCCACAAAAACAATCACAGAGGCAACAAATAGGTCGAGAAACATATTTGGCATAGTGAGATACCTAGCATATCCAGATTGTATGAAACAAGTTGTAAAACCCTTGCAAGACCTGTCTGACCAACTGTTGGAGTTTTTATCTAAAAAGTTGAGCTAATTCTAGAAGACATAAACCAACATGCTTCGCAGAAAGATCTACCCATAGATGAGGAGACTAGACAGTGACACAAACAGAGATGATTGGCACAAAATTAGAAAATATAGAAATGAGGAATGAGGAACAATTTAAATTGCTTGCCCTGACAATCTCCACGGGCTCCCTACTAGACCCAATACCACCTAATATGTGGAAAGAGAGGGCAGATGAATTATATCCGAGCCTATTAAAGATCTGCAGTCTATCTCTGATGATGGGCATGGTACAACAAGCCCGAAAGAAAACTCTAGTTAACCTGTTACTGAAAAAGCCAACACATACCAGCCAACCTGAACAAAGATCTCACTGTGTTAGGAGTAGGAGGGGGCGGGCCTCATGCCAAGAAGTACTAAGAGGCACTTTTGCCCCCCTTCCCAAAGCCCCCTCCTCTAAAAACAAAACAAAAAGCTTGCTGATGCTGGGGGTCAATGTCTTGGAGTGTTTTCACACCCCTAATGGACGCCTGCAGTTTCAAGCCCCTGAATACGGGTTGGAAATCCACTGTTTATAGTTTTTTTCAGCTCGTTTTACACCCTGTGAGTTGGCAGGTTTGCCAACAGCAGACTTAAATGATCCCAGCAATTACTGTTCAATCTCACACCTCCACTATCCAGTAAAAATGATGGAGAAATATATTATCCAAAAACTAGGAAGCTACCCGGAAAGTCACAATATCCTGGAGAACAAAAAGACTGCTTTAGACCGACGCACGACACAGAATCAGCATTAATTCTGGCCTTGGATGAGTTGAAGATGACTGGGATAGAGGTCAAACAGCAGTTCTGATACTAATAGATCTGTCAGCTGTGTTTGACACTCAGACTGAAGGAGATGGGATGGAAGGAATATTACTGGAGTGGATTGAATCTTATTTATCAAATCGGACCCAAGCAATTTCACTGCCTACTTTCCATTCAGAGTTTAAGAGAACAGAAAACGAAGTACTCCAGAGATCACCACCTTCCCCGAGGACCCACTTAATGGAGGCTGCAGCGTGATCCCCATTGAGCAGGTCCTCGTGCAAGCCCTCCCCCCGCGACAGATCTCCTATGCAGCTTGCTCGCAGTCAGCTACCCTGTACTGTCTGTCTACCTGTTGCCCTCTGTATGCTTCCTATGCTCATTTCTTGCTCTGTTTTGCACGTTTTTCTGTCCTCTGTTTTGCCTTTTTTGCGCGCTCTTTTTTCTGCCCTCTTTTTTTGCCTTTTCTGCTTATCTCTTATCGCCTTTTCAAAATCTGGCTTGCCGATGGAGACATCGCACCCCAGTGCCAAGATACCTCCAGGAGTGACAGTGCAGCACTCTACAAATGCTGATTGATTGACAACCTATGCAGATGACACATAGTTAATCTTGTTGCTGGACAAAAATAGCCACACCCCTCTAGAAGGGCTTCACACTTGCTTAAAAGAGATGGCAAGATGGCTGAAAAAGAACTCGCTAAAATGTAATGGAGGAAAAACTGAATTATTATGTTACTCTTCCTTCAAAGAGCCTTATTCACTCCTGAATGATTTTTGACCACGGACCAGCACAGCTAACGTTAAGATATCTCTGTTAAGTTACTTCGAAATCTAGAAGTGTACATGGATGAGAAGCTCTTCAAGTAAAAACATATTAGCAAAATGGGAGCCAGATGTTTCAGATAACTCTGGAATCTCAGGAAAATTGTCCCACTACTACCCCAGCCAGCAAGAAAGCTGGTGATTCAGTGCACTGCCTTGAGAAGAATCGGCTATTGTAATGCACTTCTGCCGGGTGTTATATTCCATATAGGTATCATAATATAGGCCCCGGTAAACTCATTACCCTTCACCTATATTCTCTCCCTACATTACACTTGCCACGGTTTACAGGGACTGACCTTTTACCTAGATATTACACTGCATTCAGAACACAGGTTTTCCCTAGTTCGAAATCTCATACATTATGCATGAGGATTCTTGGAAGCACAGCAAGACTACCATCTCATGTATAATATCTATGTACAAAGTTTGTGCGCAACGTCATCCTTAAGCTGGCACCGTAATACAGCATGGTAGGACCCCTGGGGAGACCTATGGGTATATATGCATCACATCTTGCTAAGATAAGAAAGAGGAGAAGGAGAATTCCGGGCCGATACACTGACCGGAGACGCTGAGGATCCTGCATGCAGACACTCCAGCTCTCAGTGGTCTAACATCCCTCGCGGGGTGCCCAACTCAAGACCAGGGCGGGGTCCCACAGTCTCTCACTTCAGGTAATGGGGTTGATTAAATCCTAGAGGGATTCTTGGCTTAACACATACACACATGCTAGGTACACTTAGGTACATCTAGTTATGTTAGCATTGTAGGAGTACGCATATTTTATCATGTGGTTTATATATTCATATGTATTCATGATTATAATAAAATGGTAGAGCTATTCTATCCATTTACCTTTATCGTACTGCTAATCATTTGTATCCTATACTGCTTAATGGTTGTTGCAGTGATATATTTTACACCAGAATAACTGTTTAATAAATGCTTATTGAAAACGCTCAGCCTGTTTATTCTATGTATTTCTCTGAGATAGACTAAGTAAGCACGAGTGACCTGAGCGAAAGGTGGTATATTGTCTCCACGGTCCTGAGGGATCAGGGTTGTCTTGTTCGATGGTTGCCAAGAACTATTCTCTCCTTGATAAGAGAAGATTCTAGTGGCACTGTGAGCTAGTTTTTTTTTGTTGTGAAAACATATTTTATTGATTTGTTAATCATCATACAAACCAAAATTGCATCCACTTCCCTTAGAATCCTCAAATATATCTTCAAATTTACTCCCAACTGAACCCCCTGACCCCTTCCTCCATTTAGCAATTGGTGTGGGTGCGTACAAATACACATATCATAACATAGTACCGGCAATAGGGACAATGACCGGAGCACAATGCGCTGCTTCAAAATATCACATGTATATTCTGTACATTTCACTCCTCCTCCCCTCTCATCAGTTCCTGTAGAGCTTGCACTATCGTGTCCCATGCCTTGGCCATTTCCAGAGCCTTTTCATTAACCGTTCTCTTGGCCTGTCGGAACCTAATGGAGCTCTCACTACTAGCCCATTTATACAACTCGGTTCTCCATCTCTTGTTTGACGGCCCCTCTCTCGACTTCCAGTGCCAGGTAATTTCCCTCTTTGCTAGGAATAAGCCTAAATCAATGAATTTACTGGTTACTTTGGTTTTAGTCGTGTGCGGGAACCAATGCAGCAGGCACACTGCCATGTCAAAGTTCAAATGTCTATCTGTGACCTCATTAAGGAGTTCCCCTACCTCCACCCAATATCTTCCCAAGGCCGGACAGTTCCAGAGCATATGTTCTAACTCTACGCCTTGTTCGAGGCACCTAGGACACGCTGCGTCGTGGACCCGAAAATATTTCCGAACCTTCCCAGGAGTCAGATACGCAAGGTGCAAAATAAAGAATTGCACCTGTTGAAAGCGCGTGTCCCTGCTCCCCTTCCACGTCCGCCGCAGAATGCGGCCCCATGCCGTATCGGGTATCGGCCTGCCTATGCTCGCCTCCCATTTCAGTTTCAGGTCAACTAGTGGACGGAGTCCCTCATGCAGCATCCGAGCATGTTACTGCCCTAAAGGTTCCCGCGCCCATCACGACATATTGGCAAGCCATGGTAGTCACCGGTTCTGCCTGCCCCCCCCTCCAATGTCTCCGAAGTGCTGCTGTTACTGCTGCGTGTATCAGGAAGCTGCCATCCGGGAGACCTTACCTCTCCCGTAGGGCCTGGAATGGGAGCAGCTCCTCATTCTCATATACGTCTCCCACCATCTGGAGTCCCAGCTGCTCCCACTCCATGAGGGGGGACCAGTCCCCACCATGCGGCAGTACAGTTAGCATCCCCAACGGAATTTCTGGTGCATATGGGTGTGCTACCCCGGCTCTACATTGACTCCTGTTCCAACAGAGCCTCAGGGTTTTCTCTTCCGTCGTCAAGTCTCTTAAATTAAGCTTTTGTTGTAGGACTATGTACGAGAGGACATGCCTCTGTATCCCTACACCTCGTGATTGTTCAGGAGCCCGGAACGCCACCGCCACACTTTGCGTAAGCACCTGCAGCTGGGCAGCCAAATAATAAAGCTCAAAGTCAGGAATTGCCATCCCACCCTCAGCCTTGGGCCGCATCAGTGTAGCCATTGCGACTCTCCGCCGTCCTTGTCCCCACAAGAAGCCAATGATCAGCGAACGCAGCTCCCTAAACATGCGCGGGGGGACCCAGAATGGCAGAGTCCGGAAATAATAAAGCAGCCTAGGCAAAGCCACCATCTTAAGGAGGGCCACTCGCCCCGCAATCGAGAGAGGGAGCGCGGACCAGAATGCCATGCTTCCCTTCAGGGCACCAATACAGCGCCCCACATTACCTTCCAGCATATCCGTGGCCTCATGATAAACTCGGACCCCCAGATATGTGAAACACGTCGGTTCCCACTTCATCATCCCAAGCAACAGCGGTGGTTGTGCACATGGTTTCAACGGGAAGAGGCATGTCTTATGCCAATTCACCTTCAGGCCTGATAGTTCACCAAACTGCGACAGCAGAGACACTGCACCCTGCAACGCGTCCTCCGTATTGTCCGGAAACAAAAGCAGGTAGTCTGCATACAATGATATATAATGGGTAAACCACCACACTTTGGACAGCGGACCACTCTCAGCTGAAGAAAAAGGCACCAATCCAAATATCACCAAACAAATTTGTTATCAAAATCAAGCGTGCACTTTCCAAATGCTCCCTGTCCCAAGAGCATAACCCAAAGGGTCAAAAGTCAATTTCTGTCCTGGATGGAAAAGCACTGCTGTGCAAGTTGGTCTCCTCTAATAAACAGAGACTATTCAACTTCCTCAATTGTCCTCATATGTAAACGCTGAGTTGTGATTTATAGTTGCAATATTCATTTATAGAAAAAAGAAAAAATCAGAAGACGGAAACCGATAATTACACAGGACGATTTTCTTTCTTATCAAGGCATAACTAAATAATAAATCGTGTTGGAAAACGGAGGCTTAAAAGACCTATAAGTCGTAGTTTCTACTATTATTGGGATAAACAACGAATTTGGAAACCCGTTACGCCTCGACATCACTATCGCGCCCTGAAGAAGTTCTGGTTACAGAACGAAACGCGTTGGCTGATATTTTTTCACTGAATGGATTATTAAATGAATATTGCAACTATAAATCACGACTCAGCGTTTACATATGAGGACAATTGAGGAAGTTGAATAGTCTCTGTTTATTAGAGGAGACCAACTTGCACAGCAGTGCTTTTCCATCCAGGACAGAGATATATAATGGGGTATGTCTTGCAACCACAGACCCCAGTAGGCTCGTCCTGATCTAGCCTGCACTGCAAGGGGCTCCATCGCCAGGGCGAACAATAGAGGGGACAACGAGCATCCCTGCCTCGTCCCCCTGAGAACTGGATACTGGGTGGATATTACTTCTCCCAACCGTACTCTAGCCTTCGCCGAGGAATATAATACCCTTGTCCAGGCCCCAAAGTGTTCTCCTAAGCCGAATCGCTCCAGCACTCTGTAGAGGAAAGCCCACTCCAAGCTATCAAAAGTTTTCTCTATATCCACTGACAGGGCTGCAGGTAACCGTGCCTCGAGGTGATCCCCTCCCATAATCCGTAACAATCGCCGAATATTCGAAGATGTGCTGCAGGTCGGAACAAACCCTGCCTGGTCAGCGTGCACCAGCGTGGTCATATATGGCAGCAGTCGGGCCGCCAGTATCTTATAGTCTCAGGATCTTATAGTCCACCGTCAGCATAGATAGCGACCTATAAGAGGTCACATCCGCATCTCCCCTGCCTGGTTTCAAAAGGGGGATAATCAACGCTTCCCACATTGATGGAGGCAATTTGCCCAATGTCTTGGCTTCCGTATACACCTCCAGCAGGCGGGGTGCCAGGATATTCACATATTGTGCGTAAAATTCTATTGGCAGCCCGTCTACTCCAGGCGTCTTGTTCCGGGCCATGCTCTTGATCGCACACCGGATCTCCGACAATGTTACGTCCCCCCCCCCCAACATCTTGGCCTGTTCCTCATCCAGTCGGGGAAGGGGGATCCCTTCTAAGTATTCATCTATGTCCGTCCCTTCTCCTCTCAGCTTACATTGGTACAGTGTCTCGTAATACGTTAGGAACCTCGACAGCACCCCCCCTTGTGAGTAAACCATGTCCCCTGTGTTAGTTTTTATTCTCATAATCGGGCTTCCCCTCTGTACAGGGTTTGCTAGTCGTGCAAGCAGCGTGGCCCACTTTGTCCCGTTCCGTGTGAGCCTTTACCATATAAGTCTTATCAAAACAGCGCAAGCGTTCTACTTCAACCGCTGCTGCCTCCTTCGCTTCCAAGAGCCTCATCTGCAGTGTCTGCTGCTCCGGCCTTTGCTTTTCCACCTCCTCAGGTGCTCCTCTGCCTTAGTCACATCATTCAAGATCACTTTCCTTACCCCTGAATATTTGCTAATACAGAGCCCTCGTATCACCACCTTAAAGGCGTCCCATTCTCCTGCCCTAGTGGAAGCCGTTCCCCAATTATCCTCAAAATAATGCTCGATACCCTCCTTGATCTCTGTCTGGAAAACCTGATCCTCCAATGTTTCGGGGAGAAGCCGCCAAGTAGGTATGGCAGATCTCTCCCTCAGCCATTTAAAGGACAGTAACAACGGATTGTGGTTGGATATGGTCCGAGCTAAATACTCAGATCGTACTGCCATATGGGCTATGGGCTGGGAGCATAAGATAGCATCTATCCTGACATGTAACTCATGCAAAGCCGAAAAAAAGGAGTAATCCCTGTCCTGCGGGTGGTGTACTCGCCATGCTTCAGTTCAGTAACACTTTATTTCGATGATTAAAAACCATCATAAAAATACATAATGCAAATCAACAATCATCAAATACATTACATTTCTGAACTATACAATATTAAAAATAGAATTATTATGAATTAAAAAAGACATTTAGTGCAACCCCGAATCAGCCCCTAGTGTTTCTTAATTTAACAGCCACTTTTAAAAAATTCGTAATGGAGCACAGAGTACGAATATCAGTTGCTCTTTGCAAGAATCTTAAAGCAGATTTAGCGTGACAAATTTTTGACTCCTTTAAAATATCTACAAGAAATCTACGGCGAGGGGTTTGATAAAAGGAACATAATAATACAAAATGAAGGGTGTCCTGCGGAGACCTATTGTCGCAGCCGCAGGCACCCTTCTGCTCAATTGTTAAGGTAAAACCAGACGGATAAGCTAAAATGTTAGGTAACAAATTGAGCCTAAAACGGCACATTAAAAACCTGTCTTGTTGATTGTGCATTAAAAATAAGTATGGTTCCATACCCTCTCCACCACTTACTAAGGAGTGCGCAGCTACAGATGACTTAGTAGAGTCAAGTTGTCTCCTACTAGAATCGTATTTATCAAGTAACTGCTTGTGAATGCGGTATTTACAAGAAATATCAATCTTTGCCGGATCAGTGAATAGTATTTGATAGTCAATGCATTCTAGAGTTTCTTTAACGTATTTGAGCCAGGGGATTTGTAGGCACCTATCTCTCTGGAGGCAATCTTTAATTATTTGTCTACTAAGTTCCGCTTCTGGGTTTAGCCTGATTCGGAGCCAGGTCAGAATGGGTCTCACTTTAGTCAGATCAGAGATATATGGAATACCAAGCTCCTTGTGTACAATTGCTGCTGGGGTACTCTGTGGGACCTTCAGCAATTTTCTTAGGAATTTGTCTTCCTCTACTTGTATCTGGTGTACATCTCTAAAACCCCACACCTCTGCCCCATACGTGGCTTTGGCAGTGCTAACCGCTCTATACAGCGTCATTACTTGCTCTGGTGACCAGCGACTCATCCTACGTGCAAAATTTGAGATGGCGCCGTTTGCTGACACCAGTTTCCTGCACCTTTCCTCCACCAAGGGGGCGAACCTGATCTCTCCATCAAACAAGAGGCCTAGATACGAGAATGTATTTACCGTTTCTAAGGCATGAGTTTTAAATACAAATCTCTTGAGGGGTTTCTTCACAGCCACCATAACAAATGACTTGGTCCGGTTCACCGAGAGATCCAGATTCTCCATGAACCTTACACATCCACTGACCAGATGTTGCAGGCTCACTGCTGTTCGTGCAAGCAGGACCGCGTCATCCGCGTACAGCAGTACTGGTACATGACGCGATCCTACTCTAGGGCAATCAGTCCCCAGAGCCGTCAGTGAACTCTCCAAGTCATTTATGTAGAGGGAGAATAGGAAGGGGGCCAGGATACACCCCTGCCTCACCCCGCCAGAGCACGGGAAGGGATCGGTACTCACCCCCCCCGCGCTGTAGCGTACTTTGGCAGTGGTGTTCCAGTGGAGTTCCTTTAAGATGTTTATAAGGTCTGGGTCAATTCCCAAATTGAACATAAGGGCCCAGAGTTTGCTTCTATTTACATTATCGAATGCAGCTGCCAGGTCCATAAACCCCATATACATTGTTCCATTACCAGCTTTCGTATACTTGGCAACTAGTAGATGAAGATTAAGGCATTGATCACTAGTTGATTTGCCTGGTCTGAAACCGTACTGAGTGTCTGCTAGAGTATGATGTGCTTCAGTCCACTCAACAAGGCGATTCAAAATTGCCCTGCCTAGTAGTTTAGCTGACACATCTATCAGCGAGAATGGTCGGTAGCATTGCGGGTTGTCCCTGCACCCTTTCTTGGAAATAGGGACAATCATCGCTGTTGACCAAGATCGCGGGAGCCCAGTTTTTATTGCTGCATTTAGTAATCTGGTCATAATTGGAGCCCATAAATCAATGTTGCTTAAATAGAGATCTGGGGGGTGCCATCCGGGCCTGGTGCCTTGTTCTGTGTCAGGCCTTGAATTGCTTTTGAGATTTCCAACAAAGAAAATTCTAATTCGGTGGATCTCGCCCCCTCCCACGTTCCAACCCCAACTGTCTCCCCCTGTTGGTTGTATAGACTCTTAAAGTGGTTGATCCATTGTTCGGGAAGTATGTTGGTACTAATAACAGGGGAGCTAGAATCTTGATAGCAGGGTCTATTAATAATCCGCCAAAATTGGGTGTAATCCCTATTTTCTCCTGCTTCCCTCAAGTCTGCCCAAACTTCCTTTTGTAGCGTGATCTTTCTCTGCTTGACCTGTATTTTATAATCACGTCTACATAGGGCAATTTCATTCTTGTCTCTCGGACACTTTTTGAGGCTCAATTTTAGCTCTCTCAAAGCCCTGGAGCAGTTGGAATCAAACCATCTTGGGGTTGGCGAGTCCTTTATAGGCCGCTTGGTTTTTAATAGTCCCTCAACCACCCTAGTTAGGGCCTCGAATGCCAGGACCACATCTCTGCCCTCTGTTGTGAGGTCGAGGCAGGCCTCTAGTTGTTCTTTCCCTCTTTCCACTAAGGTGCTATAAAATTCTTGTGCATTAATCTTTGCCCATCTTAGGCGCCTCCCCTGGTCAGTTGGGCGGATTACAGTGTCTTTGACGGCATAACCTACTGGGAGGCCATTATATTGTATTTCGAGGATTAGGGGGTTGTGATCACTAAAGGGGCTCCACTCCGTTCTTACCTCTGTGATCTGGTCTTTAGTAAAGGCAGATATTAGAATAAAATCTATAATGGAAGAGCAACCTCTTCCCTTAAATGTTGGAGTAAGAGTGTCCCCTATTTTTAATGCCAACAGAACTGGTCTGCTCTGGTTCACTGCCGGTGAACAACACATGTAATCTCAAATATCACCTCTCACCTACAGAGGCTCAGAAGATGGCTGCAGTTTAGAATATGGAGTTGCTCAAGCATAGGCCTCTACTACTTGGAAAGCAGAATGCTATTATACCACGTCAAAGCCAATAGGCTAAAGTCATAATTCACCTAACTCAAATAACACTATGCCCTTAATCCCTCAGTATCCACTATGGAGCACATGTGTGCACCATCACCAACAACTCTGCACCTCGACATCCCATACCTTCTATTCTTTGGCAAGATTATTGTAATGCAAGACCATCCTACATTAAGGCTAAAGTAACATAGCACACTAAAATCAGTACACAATGGTGGTGATCGAGGGTCATCGCAGATCATCAGACCACTAAAGTGGCTCATTCACTACAAAAGGTGTACTCCTTCCTCGTCAAGGCAACCAGTGGCTTTGGCGTGAAGTTCGCCATGTCGAATGAAGCCAAAGCCCATCAGCTCTGCGAATTTACGCATTGCGCAGTTTACCTTCCTTCGCGCCACTTCTTTCGCTTGCCCAGAGCGAGCACCTAGCCAGACCCGGCGTGGTGTGATCTGAGACCACCATAGTTCGCAAGATCCTAATAAGTTGCTGATCTTGGTAATGTTCACTTTCATGTCCCTCAGGAGGAACCTTTTACCTAGGATAGGCAAGTCATTCCCTCCCAGGTGCAGGATAAGCACATCTGGGGGGTGGGCGTTCCCTTGTAATTCTTGCGTTAATAAGCCCAGCACCCCGCTCCAACGCAAGCCAGCAAATCCTCGCCACACAAAATGAGTTTTGCTAAACCCATGATTCCACTTCCTGCTTTCCGCCCACAGTGCCAACTTGGAAACCCCCTCGTGGCCCAGCACCCAGACCGTGGTTCCTGGTAAATAAAGAGAAGTGTTGTATGTAACTATTTTATTAAAACATGCAATAAAACACACTGACAAGAAAAACCACACTGCAAAACATACACAGCAAAACACAGTTAGTGGGACAGGGCCAAGAGTGCCCAAAATTCAGTTTGCTGCCTATAGTCCCAGAACAAAACTTAACAAATTATCCTGTGCCCGTTGAGCCCTACTTGTTGCTGTTTGGTCTGATGTACCTTTTGTAACAGTCTGATGTCCATCTCCCTAATTGTTTGATGCCCTCTACGTGTACCCCTTCAGATGATGCAGTTGTGGCTGCACCTATGCGGAAAGAATGAGTACTGAACTTTTTGCCTAGCGTACAGACACCTGCCGAAGACAAGCAAGCATGCATGACATGTTCCACTTGATATTTAGTGAGCGGCGTGCCAACTGAATGCAAGAGGAGATATCCCTCACTAAAAGTGCGGATGGCAAGGAAAGCAGTCAGGAGGCTCACTGGGCAATAATTGGGCGAGCCTAGACTTTGTAACCAAAATTCTATCCCTCTTCCCCGCTGATCAGTTTTGGATTGGCGCAGGGTAATCTTGAGCGTATCACCTAATACCAAAACGTCCTGCAGAGACAAAGCTAGACCTGACGTGTCATTCTTGGATTTGGCAACCAGCTCGGAGATCCTGAAAGCGCCAATGAAAGCCAAACTGAAGGCAGATGCGAACAACGCTGTCTCGTAAACAGAGGAAGTAACCTGAGGCAAACACAAGATCATTCTCTGGAGTGTTATGAAATCAATAGGTGATCTGTTAACTGGCACTTTGGTTCCCCTCTAGGCCACCCTTTTAAAGCTGCCCTAATGACAAAGGTTCTGGTAGGGTCTGCCTGCCCTTTCAACTTGGCCTTGTGGCTAATGGCTGCTAGGTGGCCTAAATCCAAGAATGGCTCTTTTTGTTATCTTTGGCCCACAGGATAAAGGCCTGAACTTTCAATTCTGCGGCCGCCACAGAGTCTTCCCACGGCCCTACAGTGGCACAAAGTTTTTTCACACATGCTTTGTATCTATTGTTAGTGTTCGGCGCCAGCGACATCTCCCCCCAGGGCCCTCATTCTTTTCACCACTTCAGAAGATACCAGAGGTGTGCTGGGAAGGGGGTGGCTTCCTCTCTCGTTCTTGGCCAAGCCTCTCGGAACCGTTGCCACTGAAAACGAGAGAGAGCGTCAGCAGCGATGTTCTTGATACCCTGAATGTGTCGCGCCCTACATTCGACATTGTTGTAAAGGCAAGTTCGCACCAGTTCGCACAGCAGGCATAAAACCAGGGGGCAACTAGCAGAGTGAGAGTTGATGGCCGGTACTACTGCTAAGTTGTCTGACCACAGCAGGACCCTTTTGGCAGACAGGATATCAGGCCATAAGTGGAAGGCCACCACGATGGGGAAAAGCTCGAGGACGGTGATCTTAGTTGTCACCTTTTTTCTTAATCTAGGCATTGGGCCATTTCTCAGCGCACCATTCCCTGTCTAAGATGGCCCCAAAACCGTGCCTGCCAGAAGAGTCTGTGTAAAGGGCAAGGTCAGGGCTGCCCGCCCAAGGAGCCCTCCAAATCACTGCCCCATTGAAGTTGCGCAGAAACTCAGCCCACATGTCCAAATCGTGTTGAATACCTTTGCTCAATTTCCCCAAGTGGTGCTTTTTGACTGTTAGCAGTAGCCCTGGCTAGTCTCCTGGCAAAGACCCTACCTGCTGGTATGATTCTGGCAGCACAATTGAGTAGACCTAAGATGCCCTGGATGCACCCCAGGGAAGCTTTGTGCAGTCCTACCAGCGCCTGAATCTTGTTAGTCAGGTCGCGCACCTTATCCTCTGGTAGTCTGGATTCCCCTGCAATTGTGTCGATCTCAATTCCTAGGAATGTCAGGATTTGCGCTGGCCCCACTGTCTTACCAGGAGCAAGGGGTACCCACAGGTGGTCTGTGAGAAGAACAAAATCTGCCAGGGCCTGAGAGCACAGCTGTGTCCCGTCACTCCCTACGAACAAAAAGTCATCCAAGTAATGAGTCACCCCCTCTACACCATATGTCTCTTGGAGTGCCCATTGCAAGAAACAACTGAAAGCTTCGAAGTACGCACAGGACACAGCGCAACCCATAGGCATGCATTTGTCATAGTAAAACATGCCGTCTAGCTTGAAACCTAGCAGGTGATAGCTGCTCGGGTGGACTGGTAGTAACCTGAAAGCTGATTCAATGTCTGCTTTGGCTAACCAGGCCCCTCTGCCCGCCTTCCTGACTAGATCCAATGCTACGTCCAGCGTGGCATAAGACACAGAGCAAGCTCCCTCCTCTAGCCCATCATTGACCGAAGTCCCTTTAGGGTAGGAAAGGTGGTGGATGAGTCTAAAGGCACCTGGTTCTTTTTTGGGCACGACCCCCAGGGGAGATACAACAAAATTCTCTAGAGGTGGTTGCAGGAAAGGACCACCTATTCTGTTCAAAGATCTCTCTTTTTCCACCGTCGCCCTCACCACTTCTGGTTGTTCCTTGGCAGATCTAAGATTGTCAGCATCCTTGCTCCCCAGAGCACCTGTGAAAGGGATCTTAAAGCCTTTGTGGAAACAGAACAAGAGCAAGCAGCTGTCTGCCTCTAAGGATTAGCGCCTGAGCAAAGGAGTGATGTTGTCAAGGATCACAGGGGACCCTCCGAGTGGCGCTCGCCGGTGCAAAATTGGTGGAGGAGAGGGTGAAACTGGAGAAAGAGAGCGCCGAGCAAGATCGCTTTGCTGCAACGGGGGAGGGTCGGAAAGCGTGTAAGGAGTAGCCAGACACGGTGACCTGCTGCCTGTCCCCAAATTACTGTCCCCCTTTACTTGCTGGCTGGGAGCTCTGTTTGGAGTGGCAAGAAGCTGATGTTGCGGGGTGGGGTCCCCCACAAGTGTTACAGGCATGTACGAATTTGCATGTCTTACCCCAGGAGCAAGACCCATTGTTGAAGAGACGGCAAGTGCCCGGGGGGGATCGCTTGAAGCCACCTCTGGACCCACCCCCTCTGCGGCCTCCATGAAAGGAATGTTTACCCTTGCCCCGAACATAGGAGGATCCCCCTGTAGAAGACTGCCCACTGGGAAGACTACCTGTTGCTCCAACTGAAAGCTGACCCCGTGCTCCCATGTGTTCCATCCAGAGCTGCACCTCCTTTTGATCCCAGTTCATCTCTGGGCACTGAGACATTTTCCTTCTGAATTCCCTATCGTAATTGATCCATCCATTACCACCCCATTTCAAGGCCTCATTGTGAATAATCCTAGAATATTGTACCAGGCCTGGGCCCTGTTCAGGAAAACGTTCCATGGTGACAGACGCTAAAATGGAGAAAGCTTCTAGCCAATTAGCAATGTTCATTTCAGGCCATGGCTGATACTTTACCTTTTTGTCATCTTCCTTTGCCCCAAACTTTCTAGCGTCCATGCCTTCCTGACCCAACATAAGGAGGGTAAACATATCAATAAACTCCCTTTTCCAAATACCCTCTTTGGCAGCTTGAGGTACCTGCCAAGCCAGGGAGCATCGCTCAGAAAGGAGCGGTGAGGTGGAGATCGCAGGGACAGGGGAAAGCAGGGGGACAGGCAATGGGCTGGTAGCAGGAGGCACCCCTGCGGGAGCGCTATTGGTGGCAGAGGGCGTGTTAGGAACCAGTGAAATGACCGGGGATGGAGCGGCGGGAGGACTCCCCAGCGGCACCGCACTCATCGCCCCATTCGAAATTGTATTAGCCACAGATGTGGTTGCAACATGCACTGAATCCCCTTGCTTAGTAGCTTGTACAGATGACCATACAGTGGAGGCTGCCAGAGCAGGACTCACGCTCACAACGCTATTACCCCCAGCTAGAGGTAAGCTAGCAGCAGAAAACCCCCCTTGGAAACGCCCCATAAAATTGTTCAAAGTGTCCAATATTTTAGTCAGATCGTCTCTAGTAGCGAAATTACCTTGGGCAGCCTGATTGTCCTTCGAAAGGATCGGGGGCGGTGGCGTAGCACTTGCCCCCTGTGACGGAACCTCACGGGGGTTCGCCACCGATTTGCTTTGTGTCAGTGGCAAAGATTCCAGGGGGAAATCCCTAACAGTGGGCTTTCTGATCCGTTTGGGCCTGGAGGGAGCGACATCGGTACTGTTCTGGGTATCAGATGATGGGGATTCAGCCGGGAAACCAGAATCCTCTGGCTCTGGCGTGTTCATCAAATTCTGTGCCCAAGCAAGGCCTTTAAGCTTTGCCATCTCCATAAAGTCTGCCCACACTGCGTCCTGGGAGGTGCCCGGCAACAAGTCCTCCACCTGGGTATTTTCTTTTTTTTTTTTTTTTTTTTTTTTGGTAAAAACTTTTATTGAGCAACAAAATCAGGTTTACAGAGATGGGCCTACAACCGCACGGGCTGGCCGCTAAGATCAAGGCACAATATGATAAAGACAATGGTAGCCACTCCGGTGGCCCGGCACAAATCGGATACAAGATGTCGCCCACACTATGAAACAAAATAAGGCATTTTTCATTTTTATGTATACAAAAAAAAAAAACATTAAAAAAAAAAGGCGAATGCATACTAAACGGAGTCAGCCCAGGAGGGGGAGGGGAAACCCACTAATCAAGAATACGGAGTCATACTCAATAGGATAAGGCAAGGTGGGGGGGGCAGCATGGAGGGCAAGCAACCAAAGGACAATATACGAAATTTCAGGAACGCCGGCCTAGGGAGAGAAGGTAACATCGGGGGCCTCAACCAATGGAGGAGTACAAATGTCTCCACGATAGGCGTTCCACTGACTCCAGATCTTCGCCCATGCCCTAGGTCTGCCCCTGGCTGTGTAAACGGTCTTCTCGCGGAACATAGACCAGTCCATGTTTTCTTCCCACACGGAAGCAGTGGGGGGCCTGTGCGAGCCCCAAAGTTGCGCTATGTCCCGCTTCGCAACCATATATCCCAGGGTCGCCCATCTGGTCTGGGCAACCGAATAGTCGGTAGGTTCCCACACGTTCAACAGGCATCTCCGGGCCTCCGGCCCCAAAGCAACGCCAGTCACATCAGTCATTACCGCAAGCACCTCAGACCAATAGGCAGCCACCCTCGGACACTCCCAAATAATATGAAGAAATGTAGCACTCATCCCACAACCGCGCTTGCATAAACCATCCGGGGAAAAACCCATCACAACCAAACGAGGACCCGTAACATACACCCGGTGGAGGATCTTGAGCTGAACCAAACGGAGACGAGCAGGGATGGCGACCTCCTTCGGAGAAGACAGTGCCGACTGCCAATCCTCGTCATCCAATTCCAGCCCGTCACCGACCCAGGCCTCCCTGAGGCGGACAAGCAAGTCAGAACGATTGTGAATCAGCTTCTTATAAATCAAGGAGATAGTGCTATCGGGGAGATGGCCATCCAGGATACGATCTTCGAGGGGGGAAGACTCGGGGATGGCGGCACCAGAAGCCAGAACAGAAGCGAGGGCATGATGGACCTGCAAATACCGAAATAATTCCCTATCACTCAAGTCATATTCAGTCCGAAGAGCCTCGAAAGACTTCACCGCTCCATTCGTATACACGTCACCCACTCTACAGATTCCAATCATGTCCCATCGGTCAAATCCCTTTGACGTCCAGAGACATCCCAGACGTTCAGAGGCATAAAGCGGAGTCGCCAGCGTCACTCGATCATCCCATCCCAGGCTCACATTCGCCGCGCGCCACACACTAACCGCAATCCTGGTCGGTCCCGTAAGATGGCGCCCAGCCGACCTAGAATAAAGCGCTCTATGAAAATCCCCACCCGGCAGTTGGAATCTATCCATTTCAAAGGCTGGATCCCGACCCGGGGAGTACATGGAGTGGTTAATGGCAGATAGTTGGGTAGCCCAATAATATCTTCTGATATCAGGAAGCGCCATGCCCCCGTCATACCAAGGGATGGTGAGCTTCGCCAGGGCAATGCGTGGACGCCCGTCCCAAATCAGTTGCCTTTGTAGACTCTCGACCTCACGGAAATAAGTAGCGGGGATATCATCATAGGAATTCTGGAGTGCGTAAAGGAATCGCGGCAAGGACATCATCTTGAAAAGGGCGGCTCTACCCAGCGGCGACAAAGGTAATTTACGCCAGCGAGCGACGTCCAACCTCAGTCTAAGAAGCGGGGGAAGGAGATTATGTTCAAACCGGAGCGATGAATCCCGTGTAATAAAAATCCCCAGATATTTGAAGCCGGATTGAACAACCTGGATAGGAAATCTAGTTGGCAACGGGGGCAGATCACCAGAAATAACATAGATGCAGGATTTAGCCCAATTAATAATCAAACCGGAGTTGTTGCCAAACGAGGTGAGAACGTCGAATAAGACATTTAAAGATTTACGCGGGGAAGTAAGGTAAAGAAGAATGCCGTCCGCGTAAAGCGAAACACGGTCTTCAAAGTCTGGGGACCAACGTATACCCTTGAGAGAAGGCTCCCAGCGAAGCCACGCAGCCAGCGGCTCTAACGCGAGAGCAAAAAGCAGTGGAGACAAGGGGCACCCCTGTCTGGTCCCCCGACCGAGAGAAAAGGGAGCAGAAACTCGACCGTTAACCACAACCTGCGCCAGGGGGTCAGTGTACAGCAGCTTCACCCATCCGATACACCCCGGGCCATGGTACGGAGACAGGGGACCAAACAAGAAAGTCAACTTTCTACGCCACCCTCGGCACCACCCGGGTGCTCGGCGGGCTCATTCAAGTGGGGCCGGTCCGGCAGAGAGTCCAGCCAGTCATTTACCGAATCAGGCCGATCAAAGAAAAGGGTTCGTTCATTGTATTCAACTCGCAGCCTGGAAGAAAAAAGCATGGCGTAGCGCAGTCCCAAGTCCCGAAGACGTTTCTTGACTCCACGGAAGCCCATACGCTGTCTCTGCACAAGCTGTGAGAAGTCCGGGTAGAAGTTCACCGTGGCATTTTCGAAGGCCACCGGGCCCTTAACTCGCGAGGCCTGCAGGATAGCGTCTCGGTCCCTATAGTGAAAGAGTTTTGCAACAATGGGCCTCGGCGGGGCGCCCGGCTTGCCCTGGCCACCCGGAATTCGATGGGCACGTTCGACCGCAAAGAATTTGCTCAAGCCAGATGGAGAAAGGTAGTTTTGTATCAAGTCCTCAACCAGGAGATCAACAGAATGCGGTTCGGGATTTTCCGGAACACCAACCACACGCACATTACAGCGCCGTGCTCTGTTTTCAAAATCCTCCAAGCGCTGAGTCATGAAATCATTCACCTTTCTGAGGTTGCCGATCTCCGTCTGTATCTCCGAGACGTCGGCCGTGAGACTAGATGACTTGAGGTCCAATGACTTCACCTTCTCATTGGTTTTAGATAAGTCAGCCCGAATCAAGTTCACATCAATAGCCACAGTATCAATTTTGTGGGCCAGAGCTTCATATTGTTGACCGATGGTTTCCCTCATGCCAGAAATGGCGCCCATGATGTCCTGCAGGGACGGCTCCGCAGAAGCCTCCGAAGGGTGTCCAACCGCACTCGGGCCAGGCAAGGCGGCTCCTGGGGACCCTTTCGATTGCGTGTACCGGTCCATGACGTTAGACTGGACTGGGCCCCCGCGAAGGGGCGTCTTGGTCTTTCGCCTCTCCTGGTCCCCTCTGCCAGTCATGGTGGAGACCACGTCCCCGAGGGACCCGCGCGACCTGGTGAAAATGGCAACAGGAGGACAGTGCGTCGGAGCCAAAAGTCAACAACGAGGGCACATCGAGGTGTGAACCGGCCTGGAAGGGCACAAAGAAGGCAAAAGGTGCAACTGCCACCTCGCGCCGCTGGACTCAGCACCGGCCAGACACCTCCACTGGAAAACGCAGTCTGAAGCAGAATCGAAACCGAAAGTTAAGAGGGGGACCCCCAAGTCGAATCTCCCTGCCGCTGTTGTTCAACTCAGACACGGCAACAGAGCCTCACCAAGGCCCGGGCGCACCACCCGGGCGGGCCCCGAAAGTTTGAGTCGACGTAGCGTCCGTGCCCCTGGTCCAATTCGCAATCCAAAAACAGCATTAGGATCAGCCCAGGTTCCTCTACAAGAGTCCTCGTAATTAATCAGGATATAGTCAGGATATCATGCCGGGAGTGGCGGGGGTCCGGAGAGCGCTGTGCTCACGCGGCCATCATGGATGCCCGCCAAGCTCCTCCCCCACCTGGGTATTTTCTTGAAAGAGGGGAGGGGAACTTTGGCTGTCCATTCTCACTTCTGTTCGCTCACACGGGATCTGGGGATAAAAAATAGGATCAGCCACAGCACACACATGGAGAAAAGTACCCTGGCCGTCTTGAGTAACAACTGGTGCGTGTCCCAGACCCCTCCATACTTACATTACAATGGTGCAACAAAGCGGAATGAAAAAAGTTTTTGCGATCGATTCGTAGGAAATCAGCGAGGGAGAGCGAGAAGGGGCCATGGAGGGAAATGGGTAACGTTTGTTGGTGCACTTGTAGGAGACAGTTTTCTAGACAACACACTGTCGTGTTCCCTCTCCCTTTCTGTGTGCATGCGCCCCCCCTCTGTGTCCACACCAAAGTCTGGTCCTTCGCCATATACCTGTCTCTGGCCCACCAATTGCCACCTGTGCCGCTTCCTCGTCCTTTGTGCTGATTACTTTGCTTTGTATCCTGAAAAATAAAAGAAATTGTCACAACGTTCCTCCCATTCTTTAAATTGAGCTCTTTAATCTGTCGTGCTCCTTCAGCTTCCGGCGTCATGCCACCATATTTCAGCTTCCTCTCAGCCAGTCCTTGCCAGCCGTACACGTACCTCCTGAAAGTACACGCATGTTAGTGCCACCTTATATGTAACATATAACAGCCCCAATTGCCCTTCTAGTTACTCCCTAAACAACACTACTAAGGGAAAATCGGTTATTACAATAGCTCACACTAACTTAATGCGAGACCTATTACATTGCAAATGCTTGTTTATTAAAGAGCGCTTCACTGAAAAGTGGTAAAGAAGCACTGTCTGTCCACCCGTGCCTGCCCCTAGGGCGAAGCCTACATGCACTGGTTTTTCTTTGTTCGCCCTAAGTTGGCAGGGTATGCTCAGACGTGAGTCCCTTGCTCACTTTGCCACTGGAGTCAAGCAAGCCTGGCTGAAGACGGCTGTAATGCCAGAAACCGGTCCTGGGAAGCTTGATTCCGGTCCAGGGAAGACATGGCTTGGCAGTTCGGGCTGGAATGTTCCCATGAGGCACAGGGTCAGACTGATTTGCATATGGCCATGTCTGAACTGGGGTGGCGGAGTGAGCTAAAGAACGGTGATGGATTAAACCCATATCAGTTGACTGGGGGTGAGTGTTTGTATTGTCAACGCTCCGTCCATCACCACCTTTGGTTTTTCTTTGTTTGCCCTAAGTTGGCAGGGTATGCTCAGACGTGAGTCCCTTGCTCACTTTGCCACTGGAGTCAAGCAAGCCCGGCTGAAGACGGCTGTAATGCCAGAAACCGGTCCTGGGAAGCTTGATTCCGGTCCAGGGAAGACATGGCTTGGCAGTTTGGGCTGGACTGTTCCCATGAGGCACAGGGTCAGACTGATTTGCATATGGCCATGTCTGAACTGGGGTGGCGGAGTGAGCTAAAGAACGGTGATGGATTAAACCCAGATCAGTTGACTGGGGGTGAGTGTTTGTATTGTCAACGCTCCGTCCATCACCACCTTTGGTTTTTCGACAGTTTTCTAGACAACACACTGTCGTGTTCCCTCTCCCTTTCTGTGTGCATGCGCCCCCCCTCTGTGTCCACACCAAAGTCTGGTCCTTCGCCATATACCTGTCTCTGGCCCACCAATTGCCACCTGTGCCGCTTCCTCGTCCTTTGTGCTGATTACTTTGCTTTGTATCCTGAAAAATGAAAGAAATTGTCACAACGTTCCTCCCATTCTTTAAATTGAGCTCTTTAATTTGTCGTGCTCCTTCAGCTTCCGGCGTCATGCCACCATATTTCAGCTTCCTCTCAGCCAGTCCTTGCCAGCCGTACACGTACATCCTGAAAGTACACGCATGTTAGTGCCACCTTATATGTAACATATAACAGCCCCAATTGCCCTTCTAGTTACTCTCTAAACAACACTACCAAGGGAAAATTGGTTATTACAATAGCTCACACTAACTTAATACGAGACCTATTGCATTGCAAATGCTTGTTTATTAAAGAGTGCTTCACTGAAAAGTTGTTAATGAAGCACTGTCTGTCCACCCGTGCCTGCCCCTAGGGCGAAGCCTACATGCACTCAGAAGGGGAGCAACCACAAGGCCGCCCCTGATAGTAAATAGCCTCCTCGCATGGAAGGCATGAAACACCAGGCTAGCACAGAGTAACCCTGGTCTGGTCGAGTAACGCACTTTCCAATGCGGGGCCAATGGCATAGAAATGCTTGTAACTAATGCTGTCGTGAACCCGACGGCAGCTGCCTGCACTTACCCCAGAAATGACGTGAAAAATCTTGTGATGAACACTAAAAAGGACGCGGCAGCGCGGAGGCACGAGCCCTCCAGCCTGCTCGCTCGTCAACGGCACAGTGCCTAGAGCCGCCTCCTTGAACACGGCGAGCGAGCCGCTACGCCACATCGCCACATTGTGCAAAAAGCACTCGGAGTCGGGGACGTTCCGCCCATGAAGGCTAATGACCGTGGGCATACCCCCGTTGCCAGGTACGCACCGGCGAGCCGCCCGACGGCTCGCAGTGGCCCGTGGTTAGAGGGCAAATAAGAGCGGCGAGTGAGGGCCCGAGGGCAAACTACGCTGGAAGGACCGGGGGGGGGGGGCACAGACCTCCCGACATAAATGCAAATTTAGGCAAGAACAATGAACAGGACCGGACACACATGCGTCCGGCAATGAAACCATAGAAAATAGTGTAATAAAGATCACCCGTTACCCCAAGGCGGACACACGGTGTAGTCCAAGGAACGCGGGAGGTGGCGCGAGCATGGGAGACAACCCCCCTGCTAGAGCAAACATCCGAAAAGACTCGGCATTCCCCCGGACACCATCGGGGAATACAGGACTTGGAGGACAAACAAAGGCTCGGACCCTGTACCCCAGCGCTAAGGACAGAAACTATAATCATCCTCTATCTCCTCACAGAGGAGTAAAATGGCCGGACCATGGCGCCTATGTCCCCGTGCCAGGGGACTGCTCGTGTCGCAAAGATGGCCGCTACCTGCCGCCCTAGCCCCATGAGCGGTGACCAACAGCAGCCATGATCGCTAAAATGGCCGCGGCATGGCGCCCATGTCTGTGTAGGCAGAGACCTAAGGCTGCACGGACCTAAAATGGCCTCTACATGGTCCCGATGACGGCGTGCTCCTGAACAGATGGCCCCGATCGACAATAGCAATTACCCAACTTCCAGGCCGCAACGAACACCGGGTTCGTTAAAGGGGACAGCACGAAGAAGCCCTAAAGCCTACAGAGAAAGGGACGAGGGGGCCTCCGAAGCATCCCACGTGCATGGACTCTCCCACAACGGACACCTCCAGTCCCAAAGACTCCCCTAAGACCAAACTACCGCGCATCGGACGTTGGTGTAAGAACAGGGGGACTGGCATAGCGCCCGAGGGTAAGGGCACAAACAAAACCCCGTAAGCTATAAGTCTGGACGATCATAACACGGGCGACATGATACTGCACCACTAAGAGAAAGACAACCTAACAATGGAGCACAAAGCAGTCCCGCCAGATGCGCCGCCTGACACCGGGCCAACCCCCACCCCCGCAGCAGACACGGGCAGTGGACACAGGACGGGGAACAGCGGCCCCGCCTGAACAAGAAATAACTGGCTAGACAGAGCATCAAATAAAATACCCGGCCAGGCAGAGCAAAAGAAAGTGAACAGTGCCCCACAAATCATACAGGCGAGAGCCACCCGCCGTGCCCAGCCCGCCCCAAGAAAACACAAGGAAAAGCACATAAAATCAGCAATATTACGACCCAGCAACAGGGGCCCGTCGCTAAGCGGGCCGCCCGGCCCAGCTCGACCCCCATAATGGGGGGAGCGGGCACGAAGTGGGTGGACGCTCACCTTGTGTCTTATGATTCCTGGCACGTCCCAACATCAGGGCAGTAGGAGGGACAAAGAGGTCGCTACGAGGGAAGGGGAAGCCTAAATACCCCGACCCCTCCCCCCCCTTACCGGAAGTGACGCGACCGCAGCGGCACCCAGCCGCTGAGCACCAGAAGGCTGGTGCGCTTGCCATCTTGTGGCACTACGGTGTCCGCCCTCTTATGAGGGTCACCTGCGGCGACGATTCGGGCGGCCTGCATAGTGCCAATATCGGCCCGCACACCAACCCCCCAATAATCATGTTGTACATCAATAAATAAGCAGACAAGACAACTTGTTGTTACGAAAAAGTAGCTGCAGGTTTATTAGCATACTTATGCCAAAACATGATGGGTTAACTTACAGATGATCCAAAGGCAAGCCGCCCCTCGCAGCTTGCCACCTGATAGGCCAAGTAGCCCGCGGCCTTGGCCAGACGGTGCTTAGCGGTTGTGGTGAGAGGATAGCCCCTCCCCTGTCCGGTGAACCATTGGTCCACCCTCTATGCTCACCCCCCCCCTACGAGGGGGCGGAGTGTTCAAGCGTCCCCCGGTTGTCCAGGTAACCAACCGCCCGTAGGATAATGGGGTGCCGTCGCACACCCAGGGTCCACCGCACAGATCTCCCGGGGATATTGGGCCTCAGCACCCTTTGTGCTTCTGCATAGGGTACTCCTGAGTACCTTTCGCCTCTGGATCATCCTGTAACTCCTCCTGCAACACAAATAACAAATATTACAAGCATAGCACCCCACCCCCCCCCCACCCCCTGAGATGTTGGGTAAGCGGCAGAGAGGGCAACATCGAGGGCAGTAGGAGCGACAAAGAGGTCGTCCCGAGGGAAGGGGAAGCCTAAATACCCCTTCCCCCCCCCCCCTTACCGGAAGTGACGCGACCGCAGCGGCAGCCAGCCGCTGAGCACCAGAAGGCTGGTGTGCTTGCCATCTTGTGGCACTACGGTGTCCGCCCTCTTATGAGAGTCACCTGCGGCGATGAGTTGGGCGGCCTGCATAGTGCCAATATCTGTTGAAAATGACAATGTATATGTACATAAGCGGCGTTCATTTGTGTTCACAGTACCCCTTGTTGTAAGCAGAACGGATATCGCTGAACACTGACTGTGTTATCCCGCCAGCATAGACCCATGCCCACATGTACACGACAGCCATTTTAGGCACCATGGCCTCTCTGCCCGCTTGTTAAACCCTCGGCACCCCTCCCCGCGCGCACTGCTCATGCATCGGCCATGAGACCCTCTCCCTCTGCGTGACCCTGCTCTAGAAGTAGCACTCCTGCTTGACCCACACCCCCCCATTTCCTCCCAAGAACACCCTTCCCCTCAGCTGACAACCCCCCGGCTACACTTGGCCTCTCGACCCGGTCCCAAGTCCTAAGACCAAGCCTCGTGGATGTACACCCCCCCTTTTCCCTGCCCAGCATAACACAACCGTGATACACCAACCAACGTGCCCGATCTTATCGCCTGCCCAACCTTTGACCTGATCATCCCCTCCTGCCCTCGTGTCCGGTAGGAATGTCCGGCTGAGAGATCACAATCTCTTGTTACACCCAGGAGGGGAGGATGACTTTTGAGCAACTGGTATGGGAATAGGCCTGAAGCTGGGATTCCAAGCATGCCTTTCCCTACTTCACAGCGTCTTTATTGTAATAAGGAATGTTTGTGCATCATAAACATGTGTATAAAAGACGAAGCCTCGGAGAAACTGGTGTGTGTGTGTGTGTGTGTGGGTGTGTGTGTGTGTGTGGTGGGTAGGGAGGAGAGAGCACACCCTGTAGGCACCATGCGGGTGTCCGAAACGACAGGCTCTCCTCATTAGAAATAAAACTCTATTCTTGTTTTCCTGCCTCCAGCGCCCGTCTCTTTATTTGGTAATTGTTCAAGATGGGAACTAAGAGGCGTCCTGCGCCAGCAGCCTGGGCATCAGGTTCGTTATGGGCTGACTTTTCCACAATTGGCGTCCCAACGCGGGGTCCATCAGCGACATAAGGTCCGGTAAGAGAGGTCCAGACGATGGGGTGAACATCTAAATGATTGGAGTATACCTGCCTTGAGAGGGCCCTCGTCTGGCTGCCGATTGAATGAACTTCACCGATTCCGAACGGACCTCTCTCAAGTGACCTACTGTCCTGACTGGAATCCCACAGGAATGCTGCGGTAAAAACATGGAGAAAGAGAACGATTGGGCGCTGGAAAAAGGAAGGCGAAGAATTGCCCACACGGTCCGGTCCGGGTAAGATTAAATAGGACGTCTTTACGTCCGATTGGTAGGATGGCTTTATCCATCTGATTGATTGATTGATTGATTGATTGTACTTGAAGTATTGGTTCTCTTTGAGACATTTTCTATCTGCAAACAGCGATGAATAGGAACGTTCCCCTCTCTTTGCAAATACTAAAGGATAGGTAATGCGGGTGTCCGAAACGACAGGCTCTCCTCATTAGAAATAAAACTCTATTCTTGTTTTCCTGCCTCCAGCGCCCGTCTCTTTATTTGGTAATTGTTCAAGATGGGAACTAAGAGGCGTCCTGCGCCAGCAGCCTGGGCATCAGGTTCGTTATGGGCTGACTTTTCCACATATCGGCCCGCACACCAACCCCCCAATAATCATGTTGTACATCAATAAATAAGCAGACAAGACAACTTGTTGTTGGGAAAAAGAAGCTGCAGGTTTATTAGCATACTTATGCCAAAACATGGTGGGTTAACTTACAGATGATCCAAAGGCAAGCCGCCCCTCGCAGCTTGCCACCTGATAGGCCAAGTAGCCCGCGGCCTTGGCCAGACGGTGCTTAGCGGTTGTGGTGAGAGGATAGCTCCTCCCCTGTCCGGTGAACCATTGGTCCACCCTCTAGTTCACCCCCCCCCCCTACGAGGGGCGGAGCGTTCAAGCGTCCCCCGGTTGTCCAGGTAACCAACCGCCCGTAGGATAACGGGGCGACGTCGCACCCCCAGGGTCCACCGCACAGATCTCCCGGGGATATTGGGCCTCAGCACCCTTTGTGCTTCTGCATAGGGTACTCCTGAGTACCTTTCGCCTCTGGATCATCCTGTATCTCCTCCACAGCCCTGGATGTGGCGACCGTCACAGACAGGGCCCCCCACCTGAGCTAACCTTCCTAGACGCACCCTGCTGAAAGAAGGGCTTCCTGAATGTCCAACAGAAATAAATCCATGCCTACTTTGGAAAGGTGTACTCCTTCCTCGTCATGGCAACCAGTGGCTTTGGCGTGAAGTTCCATATGTCGAATGAAGCCAAAGCCCATAAGCTCTGCGAATTTACGCATTACGCAGTTTACCTTCCTTCGCGCCACTTCTATCGCTTGCCCAGAGCGAGCATCTAGCCAGACCTGGCGTGGTGTGATCTCAGACCACTATAGTTCGCAAGGTCCTAATAAGTTGCTGATCTTGGTAATGTTCACTTTCATGTCCCTCAGGAGGAACCTTTTACCTAGGATAGGCAAGTCATTCCCTCCCAGGTGCAGGATAAGCACGTCTGGGGGGTGGGCGTTCCCTTGTAATTCTTGCGTTAATAAGCCCAGACCCCGCTCCAACGCAAGCCAGCAAATCCTCGCCACACAAAATGAGTTTTGCTAAACCCATGATTCCACTTCCTGCTTTCGGCCCACAGGGCAAACTTGGAAACCCCCTCGTGGCCCAGCACCCAGAACGTGGTTCCTGGTAAATAAAGAGAAGTGTTGTATGTAACTATTTTATTAAAACATGCAATAAAACACACTAGCAAGAAAAACCAGACTGCAAAACATACACAGCAAAACACAGTTCGTGGGACAGGGCCAGGAGTGCCCAAAATTCACAGTTTGCTACCTATAGTCCCAGAACAAAACTTAACAAATTATCCTGTGCCCGTTGAGCACTACATGTTGCTGTCTGGTTTGATGTACCTTTTGTAACAGTCTGATGTCCATCTCCCTAATTGTTTGATGCCCTCTACGTGTACCCCTTCAGAGGATGCAGTTGTGGCTGCACCTATGCGGAAAGAATGAGTACTGAACTTTTTGCCTAGCATAGAGACACCTGCCGACGACAAGCAAGCGTGCATGACATGTTCCACTTGATATTTAGTGAGCGGCGTGCCATCTGAATGCAAGAGGAGATATCCCCCACTAAAAGGGCGGATGGCAAGGAAAGCAGTCAGGAGGCTCACTGGGCAATAATTGGGCGAGCCTAGACTTTGTAACCAAAATTCTATCCCCTTCCCCGCTGATCAGTTTTGGATTGGCGCAGGGTAATCTTGAGCGTATCACCTAATACCAAAACGCCCTGCAGAGACAAAGCTACACCTGACGTGTCATTCTTGGATTTGGCAACCAGCTCGGAGATCCTGAAAGCGCCAAAGAAAGCCAAACTGAAGGCAGATGCGAACAACACTGTCTTGTAAACAGAGGAAGTAACCAGAAGGCTGGTGCGCTTGCCATCTTGTGACACTACGGTGTCCGCCTTCTTATGAGGGTCCCCTGCGGCGACGAGTCGGGCGGCCTGCATTTACCAACTTGTGAAATAAGTAAACACTGAAGGGTTTTAGCGGTACCCCACCCTGGCATTTCCCTGTGTGTCCCCCTCACCTCACCCCACTGATTAATAGCTGGCATATTTAAAGTCGGTGTCAGGTTACTCGAGATTCGGAAGCACGAGAGAGACCGCTTTGCAGATTTCAAGAGACATTACCAGTAGAATGGAGGCTCGGATCTGCCTTCTGCCTAGGTCCTGCTTGCCCTCACTGCCCTGTCCACCTGCGAGTAAATGTAAGCACAGCTGGGGACCCTCATCCTGTCTCTGGTAGTTCTCACTGTCAGACACAGTAAGAGCAATGGGGGCCGCCTCCCTCTGACCCTGCTACCCTGTCAAATGTCACTGCCCGCCACTGTAACCACCATGTGGGACCCCCAACCTGTCTCTGTTTCTGGTCTCCCTTACTGTCCTATCTCACTGCCAGCCAGTGTCCACTTGGCATTGCTATATACAGTAAGCTCCACCAGAGACCCTTATCCTGCCCATACTCTCCGTCACTCACTGTCCCACTGACAGCTACTGTAAGCACAACTGGGGCCCCTTACCCTGCCCCTGCTCTCCCTTACTGCTCTGTCCCCCTGCCAGCAGCTGTAAGTAGACCCTTTTATAATGCAGAGTTAAAAAAATGTAGCGTGGGAAATCACTGAAGGATTCCCCAAGAAATGGAGTTTTAAGCCGAACAAGCCATGATTTCAGTGGCTGAAGTAGCATGAGATCGTAACACTGCTCGGAACGATCTACAGCAGCTACAGCTATCACTTTCTCTGCGCAAAACGAACTTATGACTGCAGTTTTCTCTCTCACACCTGTGCATCCTTTGGGGTGCTCTTGGGAGCCGCCATATTTTCCTGTTCCACCACATCCGTAAACATGGTGCATATGCTTCCGGGGCAGCCATGGTCCAGAACTAGAAAGGAAAGAAAAGATGTTTACACTGGCAGCCGTGCTCAAAGCTGTGCTCTTAAAGTGACGTCCCGTAGTAACCATAACGACGGAGAAGATGCGCTGAAATAAAAAATGCGCCTGTCCAAAAGTGAAAGCGGTGCTATTATTAACAAAATAAAGGTGCCCGTGAAAAGTTAAAGCGTGGTAGTAATAAATAAATAAAGGCGTTGTCAAAAGTGAAAGCGGCTGTATTATTAAATAAATAAAGGGCGGCAGCAGCCTGTGGCAAGCAGGTCGCCCCGCACTTGCCATGAACAGAATGATGCCCAGGCAGCTCCTCTACGCCCCGGCATCCCACGTCAGAGGCCCGCCCAGCTTCTTTTTCTCAGTGGCTGTTCTGCCCTCCCCCTCGTCACCACCACGGCCATTGTCCTGGCTGCTTTAAAAGTAAGCAACGCCGATCGTGGTGCCTAACATAGGAGAAAGTCAATAAACAAAATAGTACACTTACCGTGTAACAACCAAGTAAAGGAGCCAGTAGCCATGGGAGGATACAAATGACAATATGGCGGTACTAAGAAGGGTCTAATAAGCCTCATAATGAATCAGATGCCAGCATCTACGAAGGACAAAGACACAAGCCAATCAAAAATATGGGCAGGGAAGTGGGCGAAGCTTCTCTCCGTACTGAACTACCTCAGATCTTCGCAGAGCCGCGCTTGCGCACTGGCTCAGGCTCGACCTAAAAAGGAAGGTCCCATAGTGCAGTTTGCGGTGCATAGGAATGTTGAGTAGTGTAGTAGACGGCATGTAAACCATGCAGTCCTCTATTATGTCATTCCCTTGGTTACAGAATGATATTTGAAGGCCAAGGGTTGTTTGTTATTCTCCCTGGAAGCTGTGGAGATGAACAGTCATTAAACTTAGTGCTCTTACACCTACCTGCTTCTGTGTAATCACCACAAATTTGGCGACAATCTTGACCGTTCTCCATTCCCACCCACATGTGCAATGTAGTTCGTTTCGTGTGCTGGAAGGGTTTTCACAGCACACCATTGATGAATCCTTTCAGCTGCAGCACCACCTCACTTCACATATAGTTCTTTGTGCCGGGAAGTGTGCACTGTGCCTCATTGTCCACATCATGTCTTGACAGCCACTGTGTGGACCGAGTTGTGCTGCTCATCCTCACCTGCATCGTGCAATCACACTGTGATGTTGCGCAGCTGGTTATTGTACGTGAGGAGGAGGTCGGTTCGTAAATGAAGTTCGCCGGAGACCCTCATCTACTGAGAGTGGGTTTTGATGTGTTGTGCTGGTCGCGACCAGTGTTGTGCGTTGTCCAGGAGGTGGTGAGTGCGTTTGGGACCACGGAGGTCCACACAGTTTGAGATTGAGATTCCCAATGATGACGCATTAGAATGTTAGTTTGGCAAGCTTAAATGCATCCCGGTCAGCTGATGGGTGACCGCACTGTGCTAGTACTCATCGTTTGGCTCATGCGCAGAGCGTATCTTCTGCTACTCTTCCAGACCAGACACAGATCATATGTACAGTCATGTTGTACCGCCCAGCTGTGAGAGGATATTTTTTGCATTTCTACGCTCCTCAACATGCAGTTTTCTGTGACGAGAAGCATTTATCCCTGGCTCCGTCAGCATAGACAGCCGGACGTTTCTCCACAATTGATGATATTTGATTCATCTGTACATTTTCATGTTTTTTAGACAATTGTTTGGTTGACTTTAATTTCACTGCCATTCTGGGCGGTGAGGAGAACAATAATTCAAGGACAAAGGTCATCCTGTGTGACTTTGGGAATTCGTTTTTGTGGGGTTTCCTTCATTACATTATATAACACATCTCCACTATATATATATATTTTTAAATAAAATAATTTTCATTTTGGGTTGGTATCACTACGTAAAAGCGCAAAATGTACAGGCTCCACCTTTTTTTACAGCTTCCGGGTGACACACCAGTGAGGTGGAAAGTATGGTTTACAGCCTTTATTAAATACTAAGGAGCGATAAGGGGGACACGGTTCAGTGTGTAACGCAAGAGATTTATTCTAGAGCACAATCTGGGTTTTGAGGGGCAGACTGTTCTAGAGCACTTACCTCCCCTTGAGGTTACTGAGGGTCAAGAGGCTCTTGATGGATTTGAAGAGGCAGTAGCAATGCTAAAAAAACAATTATATGTGGAAGGCAGTTTAGTTGTAGCTAGACACAAGTTTTTCACAAGGGAACAAGAAGCTGATGAGAGCATTGTGTCATATGTTGCAGTGCTGTGTATTTTAGCATCAGAATGCGAGTTTGAACACTTCAACACACAGTTGATAAGAGACCAGGTTGTAGTACGATGTAGAAACAAAAACGTACAGGAAAAACTGCTTACGTTAAAAAACCCTTCGCTGCAAGAGACCATCATCATTGTTTAGAGTACTGTCACAAAAGGCATCAAGGGAGTTAGTGAAACCAGATAAGGCTGTTGTGGGAGCGGTAAAAGAACATAGAGATCAGGGGAAAAGCAACAAAGTGAACAGAGAGGCAATAAGAACATGGTTGTTACGACAGAGAAAAGATTTACTCAAAATAAAAAGTATGCACGAAATGTGGGTTCCCTTCGCATTATCCCACCCTCGTCGCCAATTTTGTGGTGATTATACAGAAGCAGGTAGGTGTAAGAGCACTAAGTTTAAAGACAGTTTATCTTCACAGCTTCCAGAGACAATGAGCAACAACCATTGGCATTGAAATAACACCTTTCTGTAACCAAGAGGATTACATAATAATAGAGGACTGCATGGTTTACATGCTGTCTACTACACGTAGCTTTTTGCCAATAAGCATATCCCTAAGAAAGGATCTGATTCACCTTGAAGTAAAATCTGTGGTGAAAGGAATAAGTCTTGATCTGTTTACCAAGGTAGTAGTAGTGCAGAACACTTTTTGTACAAGCTAGAACAGTGACAATTTTCCCTTTCGGAGCATAGGAATCCTGTACCAAGACTGGCATCACCTTGGCAGTTTTTATCGATCCTTGCATCATGGCATTGCAATTTTATGGTTTCATACTTGGGGAACCTCTTCTACACGGAAGTTTCCAGGCTTGCCTTGCTGCTGAATTTCAGTTTAAATACACTTTAAGTTTTAAGGTTAAACCTTTAACCGGTAGAGGCCACCAGTTTTTGAGCCAGCTCAGTCACTCACATTTTGTCCCTAAAGAGTGCATAGGTCCCCATCTACTACACTATCATTGGATTTTTAATTTCTGGGTGCCCTAATGGACCTGTTTTCATTCTTGTTATAACCTTTGATCCCAGCTTCTGATTTCTTTTTAATTTTTTTGTTTTATTTTACCCATTACAGTTTTATCTTTTTACATGTTTTAATATTTTAACTTATGTTGTAGTTTTGGTAGTTGTTGCAGATTTGCACAGAATGTACTGCTGTTTTCGACGTGCTAATGAGGAAGAGCCAGGTTTTCCTCTAAGATCCACTTTACTTTTAGGGCTCAAATGATTTGGTTGATTACTTGATTAGTGAGGTTCAGTAGCACATTTCTTTGACTCATCTTCTGCTGGTGCCATGGAGTGCAGGTGACTTTTCAGGGCCTTCAAAAAGTGCTTCTGATGAACAAAATAGCGGATGTTTGTGTGGCTTATGTTTCAGTCAGGAGCAGGAAGAAGATTAAAATGATCTCTAACATATTCATGTTTGATGAGTGACAACAGCAAATCTAGACCTCCATGTTGCATATTTTGACCTTGTGATAACTCGGTCACATGTGCACCAAAATTCTTGCCTACATGCACCTATTTCATAAAGCTAATTTCATTTTGTTTTTTTCCAGTTACAGATTTATGGTCATCGATCGACTGGGTAGTGATCTTCAGACGGTTCTTGCACAAAACAAATTAACAAAGGAAAACATTCTGCAGATAGGCGTACATGTGGTAGGTGTAGAAAATGTACAGAAGAATTTGCTTTTAGTGAACATGCTTACTTAAAATTGGACGTATTTGAATGACATTTTATTTCATTGAAATTAGTTCGAAGTATTGGTCTGTGGTGATACCTTCTTTTAAAAGCACAGTCTTGATGACCTTGACTTCATTTTAGTGACGTTGAGGGAAGGGGTGGGACTGCTCACTAGGATAACACTGCCCTGTTTGTAAATATGTGCTGGGGGCCTTCTATTATCGGTGTCTTCCTTGGGGATTGTGAGGGAATAATGGACAGTAGCTGTAGGACTTGGCCTTTGTAGTTAAAGTTCCCTAAACTTTTTGCTTTCCCCCAGACCGTTTTCCTGACATAGAGATGCCAATTTAGATGCTTTGGGTACTTTGCTGATCAGTGTCAAAGTACAAGTGTTCCCGGTGTAAAATGTAATGGTGATTGGTTGGCCATGATTGGTATGTTTGCCTTACTAGTAAAGTCCCTAGTGATGTGCACTGTGTGTGCCAGGGCTGGTAATGCAAAGGCGCGCGGAGATGGGAACTCAGGCCTGCAGTGTAGGGCCTGCGCTCAGAGTGCTAAGTTAGCATGTTGCCTGACAAGTGCAACCACTTGTCAGGCCTGACTATCCCTTTTACATACACATTGGGCACCCCTGTGGTAGGTCCCGGGCAATGACTGGGCAGGGTGCAGTGTAGGTAAAAGGCAGGACATATACTAAGGTGTGTTGTCCTGACAGTGAAAACACTCCATTTCGTTTTTCGCTGCTGAAAGGCCATCCTGCTCATAGGACAGAATGGGGGAGGCTGGGTGTTGTTTGTTAGCCTAGTTTCCTGTCAGTTTATAATGGAGAGGTGAAGTTTAGTATGTATGAACTCACATTGTCATAACACATCTTTTTGTGAAGGTGGTTTTGTCACTGTGTGTTCAGAAACCACTCTTTTAGAAAGTGGCTGAGTTTTGTGCTATAAGCATTTCTGTGTGTCTCTGCTGAAATGTGGATTGTCTGTTTGGAACTGAAAGGTGAGAGAAGCATCTGCATCTGTAGAGTAAGGGGAGGAGAAGCCCAGGCGGGGAAAAGGCCTGGGCTGATGTTATAAACCAATTGACCCATCTCCTGCTGACTGATTAAGGATCCAGACCCCCAGTATCAAAGGGAAAAAGATGACACTGGGAGGGAGACACCCAGAACTGATTTAGGGAGGGATCAGGGACCCCTGAGCACAAATGAACTTCAAAGACATTAAGGGGTATAACTATGACTGCTGAAACCCCTGAAAGTTGGAATAAAACAGATATGGATTGAGACTGAAAAGGCTTGGACCCATTCTGTGGTCAAGAGGAACCTCTATTAAAGATGGAGCAACTGAAGAGACTGCTATGGAAAGACCAATCCTTGCTTTGTGATCTGGGGCTGGTCTGCAGTTTGCTGTTCTAACAAAGGGAGAGGCTGTTAGGACTGTGCTTGGAGGCGCTGGGTCCCCCTGCTTGAAGAAGACTGTGCATTGTGCTGTGTCTTGTAACCCCAAGGGCCCGAGGTGAGCTGGCTCCCTGTCTGGAAATACAGGATCATAAAAGTTTCTGGAGAAGTCCCAAGTAACACGGTGTGCGCGTGCTTTTGCTGCTTGAGACCCTCAGAATTTGTGCCTTGTGATCGTGGGCATGCAGGATTAGGCTGAGTCTCAGACGCGCTGGGTGCGTGTTGTGGTGCAGGCCAAGGCATTGGTGAGGAGCGCCTGGTCGTTGTCTGCATGGGGAGACGAAGTGAGCCTCGGACGTGCTGGGTGCGTGTCATGGTGCAGGCCAGGGTGTTGGTGAGGAACGCCTGGTCGTTATGTGCACCAAAAGAAGAAGCGAGTCTCCGGTACGCCGCGTGTGTAAATGTAAATGTAGGAAGGCAGGGCCAAGTCATTGGACCCCCGGAGTAACACAGCAGCGGCCAGGACCGGCAGCCCCAGAAGAGCTGAGCCGCCGGCCCGAGCTCGATACACCCCGTGACGGAGTTCTGGATCAAGGCCCTAGTCGCTGAAGTAGGAGAGGAGAGTGGGATCACCCCCCCCCCCCCCCCAGATAACGTGGACTACCACCTGGGGTGGGTTGCGAGCCCAAAAGGGACACTCTCTCGGCCTCTCGCTTCTGTCAGCTGCGGGAGCCTGTTGCTTCGGCTTCCGTGCTGACCAAAGGAGGGGCAGTACTGGGGCCAGAGTGGGAAGCAGTACTTTTGTATCATCATATGATCCATGCAGGGGCACTGTTAACGGAGCCCCTAAAACTGTCGTATTACACTTTGCATTATTGCTGCTAACAAACTATTGAACTGTCGTATGACGCCTGACCTCATTTGTGCCTGACGAACGACATGCTTGGTGCGCTACCACTGCGTTATTTTTCTCTTGCAGATTACCTGATTGTAACTTGGCGCATTGCATTGCATTATTTCTTCATTGCACAGTATCTGATTTTAACGTGGCGCAGTGCATTGTTTCTTCATTGAACCGTACAGGATTGTAGCGTGAAGCATTGCTTTGTTTCTTCCTGTTACAGGGCATGCTGGTAGCGTTACGCATTGCAATATTCCTTCATTTGCAAAGTACATGACTGTGGCGCTACGTATGGCATTGTTTCTCTGTTGCACAGTACCAGAGAATATCATTACGCATTGCAGTATTTGTTTTCTATTGAAACGTGTGTGATTCTGATTCTAGCAATAGGACTTGCCTACCCTTTTGGAAATGGTTAGAAGTGAGCCTAACTGTTGGTTAGAACGGTGGTTGGAATCAGAACCTACCAAGCCACCGGAAAGAATACTACCCATTCTTATATGTTGACTTTGAATTGTGTGGTCGTATCGTATAATTTCTTATATAAAGATTATACTAATTTTTATAAAAACTTGTGTGGGGTCTATTTGTGGTGACGACATTGGGTTACTGTGAGCGTGGTTGCACATACTGTACACTCGTGCCTTGGAGAAAAGCCTGGCTGTTCGTGACAAGCTACTAAGGGGGTGAGCAGGGCTACCTCAGACAGTGTCCTTACTTAGTCTAACGTTGAAGTGAGGGGTCGGGGACTCCCGCCTCCAGCATTTGGTGGTGGAGGTAAGCAATAAGGACCCCCACTTTCAACAGTAGCGTAAAGCAAAATGATGCCCTCTCCCTTGCAAAATGTGATGAGGGCTCCCCCGAGTCTCCAATATCTCCCTAATATTCAAAGGATGTTGGCTGACTAGGGACCCCCTGAAGGGTTGCCACCCCATCCCACACGATGCACAGGACGTGTTATGGGGGCAACTGTACTGCACGCTCTTCCCTTGACCAATGCGACTTGACACTATATTTACCCCTGCCTTTGAGCAAGGCAAAGACTTATGCTTAGCAATGCCCGCCTCCATTTATCTAGTCAGTGGGTTTAGCTAAAACCCCCTCCCCATCCCACGATTTCTTTTAAAAACATACCTGATGATTGTAAGCATTTTGAGAGACTTAAAAAAACACAGATTCCCTCCTTGCCTTTCAGCAAGGCAGGATATCTAAAGCTTCCTGTGCAGAACTCAAACCTCCCTCCCTTTATTAAGGAAGGATAAGACACCAGACTCAGCTTTCAAGAAGGAATAAAAGACGTCGCAGCCTGGATGAGTGACAACTGCCTGAAACTGAACTCGGAGTAGACCGAGGTCCTCGGACCCTCCCCCACTGCGTGGGACAGTTCCTGGTGGCTCCCTGCCCTCGGACCCCCACCCACCCCGACAGACCACGCCAGGAACCTTGGCATCAATCTAGACTCCTCCCTTCCCTTGACCCACCAGATCAATGCCGTCGCCTCTACCTGCTTCAACTCCCTCCGCTAGACCTTCAAGTGGATCACCCCAAATGCAGAAAAACCGTCACCCACACATTCATAACCAGTAGACTGGACTACGGCAAAGCCCTCTAAACCAGAATCAACAAAACCCTACTACACAAGCTCCAAACCATCCAGAACATCTCAGCCAGACTCATCCTTGGAACCCCACGACACAAGCACATGACCCTACACCTACAAGACTTCCACTGGCTCCCCATCAAGAAGAGAGTAACCTTCAAGCTACTCACCCACACCTACAAATCCCTCCCAAAAGGAACCTCCGCTCCGAGACCTCGCGCTGGCAGAGACCCCACTCATCTGCAGAACCAGAGCAGGCGGAAGAGCCTTCTCCTACGTCACAGCTAAGACCTGAAACGAGCTCCCAGTCAACAAGAGACGCTCTCCCACTCTGCACACCTTCAGGAAGAGCCTCAAGACCTGGCTCTTCGACTGATCCGGAGCTGCACCCCCCCCCCGCACCTCCCAGCTCCTTGAGACTTTCACTGGTGAATAGCGTGCTTTATAAAACCCTGATTCATTGATTGTGACAGGAGGCAGCAATTGGTTTCAACAGAGTTGGCATTTCTTTTACTAGATCGTGCTATTGTTACATAATTGGAATTTTTTCTTTAAATAGCATATTTTCAGAACAAAAATCGAATTTCTCTATGAAGCTGGGATGCAGGTGTCCCTGACTACCATCTCACTTTTCCTATTTATATGTGCAGGCAGGGCTTTAACCACTTGGCTGCTAAGGGGTGTGCATGTAGGTCCATTGACTTTCCATTGAAATCAATGGGCCCTACATGACGAGTTACCCTTGTCATTAGCACTGAAGGGGTTAAGTGGGCCGGGTCGTGCCGGTGCTCAGCACCGGTAGTTCTAAAAAGGATTGGATGCAATGACCGAAGCCCAACAAAATTTAAAGCATTTCAGTGCAAAGTACATTTCAGTTATTTACAGTTCATAATATAAACAGTCCAGTAGCAAAAAATAAAATATCATAAGACGTCAGGCTGGAAGCCTTCATATTTTGCTCAGTGTCCAGTGTCTCCCTGGTCCTTAGGGCTATCCAAACTAAGTTGCTGGTTAACAATCCGATGTGTGGTGAGTTGAGCTATTGTAACTTCAGAAAAGCCTGTCTGCAACTTCTCTTTCCAAAAACAATGAAAAGGAAACCGTATTTCCTAAAAAAAAATATATAAAAATGACAAAAAGATATTCATACATATCTGAGCAGAAGTATGGCGGCAGGGGCATAGCACTGCATTAGGATACGGTGCCTACCTTTTATAGAGTCCTAATCAGTGCACTCAAAATTGCAATCTAAAGTGAGTTAATACATTTCGGTCATTAGTAACTCACAATATTAGATCTCTATTCCCACGACCGTTTTCAAAATAATGGAGATTTTGACTGAAGGCTCTAATTCTTTGTCAGTTTCCCTTTTGAGGCTTCTGCCGGTAAGGAATCTCCTTTGTATTTTATGTTTTTTATTTAGGAGGTTTATAAAGCACTTGCATGTCGCTAAGAGGCCATTTTAGAGCACTATGTAATGAACATGCTAGACAACATATAAGAGTAGGGAGATGTAGACCAACTGTTGAAGGTAGCTGGGTCCTGTTATGTGATTTGATCGGGCGGAATACATTATACCTTGATTTTGATGCTGTTAACTACTGAGCTGGAACCTGTCAGGGAACAAGAAGACCTTGGGGTATTATTAATGGACCTAAGCTAGGGAATGAAGCGTGTTTTTCCGAATTTCATTAGGTTAAGAACAGGCTTTGTTACAAAGCATGGGGAATGATCCAAGCTTAATGCCATCATAGAAAAGTTTTACCCTGTCTGCCAGGAAGATTAGTTATAAGTCCTGACGTATAGAGAAATTCTGTGCTGATAGGAGAAGGTGAGGTAGCTGCTTGATTCATTTGGTTCCTCCACCTGTAGGCTTTGGACATTTTAATATTAACAAATATCAGCAAAGTAGGTGGTTACTGATATGTATTTTACATTGTAAACGTTTAACAAAGAGAGAGGTGCACCCCAGCATTTTTCCAAGCAAAAGTGTAATTGCCACCATTGACCCTGGTCAGACAAGTTCCGGTAAACGTCAGAAGTTGGTCACAGTTTAATCTAGGGTTAAACTGCATTCCCAGATAAGAGTTTTGTTTTTGCAGAACAGTCATAATCGGCTTAGTTCTTTTTTAAATTTATTTTTAAACTTCTCTTTATTGAATATTATTGGGTCATTACAGTCAGCAAATTCATTATGGTACATTGTGGTCTTTTACTGTTTCCTACAACATTTTGACCACTAATGTACCCCATCCTAGCCGAGTCCTGTTAATTGTCTTTTGTTAGGGAATAACTTTGAGAACTGTCTGCCCATTTGGTCTTGTATGTATACAGTTTTGCAGCCTAATCTAGCAGTCTCCTCACCCAAGGCCTGGTTGGGCATGACCTCTCCCTCAAGCTTCTAACATGTAACTTAGACTGGGGCCTCTCCACCAACTATTCAGCATTGGACTGTTCTTTCTAGTTTCTGGCTATTAACATGATTACGCTTAAAGTTGGAGCTCTCGGCTGGAGCTAGATCCACGAAGTGTCAGCATATTACTGTTCAAACCGCAAAAATAAAAAACAAAATAAAATTACAATCGAGCATTCTCGGGTATCGGCCGAGTATATGGAACGCCTTACCCCCTGAAGTCCGGTTGAATCCCTCCTCTGCCCTTTTAGAAAAGGAAGTTAAATTGATACTGATGATGAAACTTTTATCATTGTAAAGGAGCTTCCAAGTAGCTAGATGACATCCTTGCGGTCAGAATATATGAAGACTGTCTTGCGGTTCTGTCGGTCCTATATTACCTCCGCCTAATTCCGCTTGCAACTGATATATGGTAAAGTGCTCTGATACCCCCTGTGACCATGTTCGCAACATAAATTTTATCCCTGAAGTAAAAACATTATGGATGAAGAAACTTTTGTCTGGACTGTTTTTACTGTGCTTGGTTGCTCTGTTTTTTACCCCGTGTATCCCTCCCTGACTTATATACTGAAAAGCGCTCTGATACCCCGGTGGTCATGTTCGTGCTGTAGAAAAACTTTTTAAATAAATAAATGATTGTGGCTATCAGCAATTGAAATATCAGACTCAATTCATGTTTTCTCATGTCTTCTCAGCTCCTTGGTTTTATCTGCCGAGTTATCAAGCTCTGGCCTTCTGTTGTTGGGGACCCCTATTATTTAATTTATTACTGCCAGGACTTTTTTCCTTTCCAGTCATACGGGGACATGATCACCAGACATGCATCGGTCTGTCCTTCCCTGCACAGTTCCTACAATATCTGTCAGGGGTTGCTGGGTACATCATTTGAAATCTAACAGGCATTATATATCACAGCCTCTTCATTCTTGTAGGCAATTCCCTATATAAGACTTCTTTGTTAAATTTGTTGTCATCCCCTTAATAGCATTTCCTGTCCTTTCTCCGAGACTGTCACCCAATTTCCCACCTCCTCATATATAGTATTTTAGTTTCATTCAGTAGCATGGTTAATAGCTTGTAAAACCTGACACTAATCCTACCTATAGGGGTCAGTGTAAACTTCTCAAAGGGTGTTTTGGTCTGACTGTTGTAGTTTGGGTTGATGGCGCAATGTCTTACCTAATAATAACAGTGTTTTAGCTCTGACACCCCGAAACGGGTTTTAAACTCTTTGAACGATCTGATACATATCCAGTATCATACAGCACCCTTCCTCCTTCAATTTCTAAAATGGTGTACTTTCCAGCACCAGGGAGTTATATTGCAGTGGTATTAGTGGAGTGGGGAACATTGCAAAGTGATAAAGTATCCACTAAGTTGGATTTGTCCAGTAAAGTGGAGAAGTGTGGCTCACTGGTTAGAGGATTATTTACAACAAGGGGTGGTGATGGACAGAGTCTCTGAATTAAGCAGAGTACTCTCACCCAGTCAAGAGATCAGGGCTAGATCCAACACCGTTTTTTAGCTCATTGCACCATCCCAGTTTCAGAACCTGGCTGTATGCAAATTAGTCTGTCCCTGGCCCAGTGCATCATGGGAACAGGGCAGACCAGACTACAAAAGCCAATTCTTACACTGGGAAGGAAACAAGCTTCCGGGGACCGGTTTCTGGCATTACAGCCGTCTTCGGCCCAGCTTGCTTGAATCCTGATGGTGCAATGAGCAAGGGACTCACATCTGAGTATACCCTTCCACGCTTAGGGTGCACAAAATTATTTACAACAAGGGGTGGTGATGGACAGAGTCTCTGAATTAAGCAGAGTACTCTCACCCAGTCAAGAGATCAGGGCTAGATCCAACACCGTTTTTTAGCTCATTGCACCATCCCAGTTTCAGAACCTGGCTGTATGCAAATTAGTCTGTCCCTGGCCCAGTGCATCATGGGAACAGGGCAGACCAGACTACAAAAGCCAATTCTTACACTGGGAAGGAAACAAGCTTCCGGGGACCGGTTTCTGGCATTACAGCCGTCTTCGGCCCGGCTTGCTTGAATCCTGATGGTGCAATGAGCAAGGGACTCACATCTGAGTATACCCTTCCACGCTTAGGGTGGACAAAATTATTTACAACAAGGGGTGGTGATGGACAGAGTCTCTGAATTAAGCAGAGTACTCTCACCCAGTCAAGAGATCTGGGCTAGATCCAACACCGTTTTTTAGCTCATTGCACCATCCCAGTTTCAGAACCTGGCTGTATGCAAATTAGTCTGTCCCTGGCCCAGTGCATCATGGGAACAGGGCAGACCAGACTACAAAAGCCAATTCTTACACTGGGAATGAAACAAGCTTCCGGGGACCGGTTTCTGGCATTACAGCCGTCTTCGGCCCGGCTTGCTTGAATCCTGATGGTGCAATGAGCAAGGGACTCACATCTGAGTATACCCTTCCACGCTTAGGGTGGACAAAATTATTTACAACAAGGGGTGGTGATGGACAGAGTCTCTGAATTAAGCAGAGTACTCTCACCCAGTCAAGAGATCAGGGCTAGATCCAACACCGTTTTTTTAGCTCATTGCACCATCCCAGTTTCAGAACCTGGCTGTATGCAAATTAGTCTGTCCCTGGCACAGTGCATCATGGGAACAGGGCAGACCAGACTACAAAAGCCAATTCTTACACTGGGAAGGAAACAAGCTTCCGGGGACCGGTTTCTGGCATTACAGCCGTCTTCGGCCCGGCTTGCTTGAATCCTGATGGTGCAATGAGCAAGGGACTCACTGGTTAGAGGAGGCAGACCTGGAAGCAGAGGTCAGCCCGGGACCGGGGTTCAATTCCCGGCTCGGCGGGGTCTTGAGTCCTAAAATGTCCATGGACTCGACAATTCTCGCTCCAGTGCCTACTCAATTCATGAGTTCACACTCTGCGACTCTGGGCAATAGCTTGCTTAATCTCCACAAGGGCCCCTCGCGGCGGGATGCCTGGCTTTCACCTTGTGGATACCCTGCCGGGGTTATCTCACAGGGGAATACCAGGACGAGTTCCCTAAGCAAGCGCTTAGAGACCGCTTGGTGATTTGCGATATATAAATTCCTGTACATTTACATTTTACATTTACAAAGTGCTAGTCACTTGGCTTTGGTAGAGCTTGTGGGTTCTGGTATTTCTTGTGGATACATGTCAGGCCAAACGGTGCTCTTCCCACCACGGAATGATCCATATTTTCCCAGTGTTTGCCTGATAATTGTTTCAACCTTTTCCTTTGATTTTTAGCTGTACTGCTCTTTAATAATCTTTAACCTCTGAAAATTCCAGACCTGCTCCATAGTTTATGGCCTTGAGCACTTTGACCGATTATTTGTGAGAATGCTTTATATAAATTCCCCAGTGTACCTGTGAGATCCTCGTGCTTGCAGTTTTTCTACTGTCTATTGGAGCATCCAGTTTTTTCCTGTTCTTAAGGGTGGGTTGGCACCAGGACACCTTCAAAAATATCTAAAACAAAAAAAAGAAGAAATTAGTGGCAAGATCTGCTCATTTATTGTTCACTGCTCCTGCAAGGAGCTCCCCATAATGCCTCCGGGCTTTTAAAAATAAATAATTTTTTGTTGGTGGTGCCCCCTAAAAAAAGCAAGAAGACCACCAAACATTTTTTTAATGGTGTGGGGGCGGAGGAGCTGGAGCAGCCCTCAGCAACATTAAAACAAAAACCGTAAGTCTCCTGAGTTAATAAATCCATGACCCCAGGAGAACTTATCATACTTTTCAAAAGCATTTCTAGCTGGAGCTTTGTTTTCAACTGGAGAGCCAGGCCCTTTGTAGGTTATTGTGATGATTACATTTTGTAGGCTGAAAAATGTTAAAAGAAAGAATCCGACAAGTTGATCCTATTTTTTTTATAAGAAAAAATATCAAATCAACAAGTCTTTTTTTTTTTTTTTAATTTCAGCCCACAAAATGCAATTGTAAAAACAAAGACTCGGAGACATGTTGATTTGTATTTTTTTATTTTTGTTCCCGTGCCCAGCATTTTTTATGTTAAAAAAAAACAAAACTAGAAATTCATAAAGTAACTACAAATCGCGCCCTTGCTATGCACTTCTAATTACCTCCCATGCACATCTCTCTTGATATGTCCTATGATACCATTGATCACATTCCTGCAACCTCTGATTTGACATTTTTGATGACAACAGTGTGCATGGCGGGGGCTCGAGTTATAATTACTTTAGGGCACGAGTTATAGTTACTTGAGATAACTATAACCGGTGAATGTCAATGGGTTTTGTCCATTTAAATGGTATTTTTTTAAGTGACATATTACCCGAACTATAGTGTTCCTTAAACCTTTGTTTTTTAATGAATTTCTAAGTTTTTTTTTAATTTGAAAGTAACATACAATTACAATTTCTAATTATAACGAGACTTTAACTTTTGTTTTTTCAGGAGAAACAAAATGTGTGTGTGTAAACATGTATATGTGTGAATCCCAATTAAGGTTTTGTATCGCCTGCATAAAACCACTGAAATTCGCCATTTATATAGGAATGGACTTCTCACATGCCGTAACTCAGCATCCACCATGCACAGAAAAATATATTTGCCCACAGCACAGACACACAAAAACAGTTAACCGGAAAACAGCATGGTGGACTCTGCAAATTATAGCGTGTTGTGAGTGTTCATAGCCATAACTGTAGAGTTTTATTGGTTTTACATGTTTGAGCCAGAACAATAGTTCGATTTTTAATTGTTTTATTTTCTTACCATGAACCTCATTGGTTGTATATGATGTACCAAATTTCCAACTCCTTCAGTGCAAGCCTTCAGGTATATACAGTGGGGATGGGCTGCAGGGCCTTGACCCCAGCCAGGCACTGCCCAACCTGCCCTTGCACGAAGGGCCTGAGCCCAACCTGCTTTGGCTACCCTGTGGACCAGTTCCAGTCCTCAAGAAGCAGAGAGGGAAGGGGCACAGGGCCTGACCTGCATCCTCACTGTATGCCCTACTGCTTAATTTTTAACAAGTAAATGGAGACGCTCCTTTTAATGACTTTTCTTGTGGATATTTTTTTTTACATGAACTGAAACTTGCAAGTCTGGCATAAAATGGTGGTTGAATCTACCACCTGAAATGACTGCTGGTGAGCTTGCACATCACGCACCATTTAGGTGCTTTTTTCCTCCTGTTTTATTTTTTATTTTTCCACACATCAGGATACACATAAGCAGTTCAGTTCAGTTCATAAACTTTATTTCGACTTAAAAAGTCACAAACGTTGATACAAAGCACATATAGCGGTGAGGTTAGAACAATTCTATTTTTGAGAACATACGTTCAATTCAATTGTTCAACAATTCATATAATATAAGAACAACCAATCTAAAAAGATAAAATTGTACAGCTACTAAATTAGAGAACTTTAAAATAAGCCCTGCCTGGGTATACACTGTAATACCAGCTGTCATAGGTTGGTATAAGGGAGTTACTGCTTTCGTAGTACACGAAACCAGTGATATAAAGTGCAAAGTGCAGGTGCAAAAACCTAATCATCTACTTTAAACTACTAGTTTTCCAACGAATTACCCACACTGATCCCAAGAACTTGGCGACAGCGACCACAACGGACTCTTCCGTAGATGTATTTAGAATCCTAAATGCCTCATTGCTATACCGGGTACCCAGGTTCGAACATAAGGGTTTCAAGCATCTTAGCCTAGGTTTTCTGTAGGTGGACAAGCAATGAATAGGTGTATCACTGTCTCATTCAAGTCAGGACAGTGGAGGCATATACTAATGTTCGAGCTACACCATTTATTTGTAAATTCATTAGTAGGGAGTGAACCCACCCTGAACTGATGGTACAGTTTTCTATCTTTAGGGGTGGTGATTAGGTCCCAGTAACCTTCGTACTTTACTTTATGTTTTAAATCAAGGAATGCTCTGGACAGAGAAGGAGCAATGAAAGCCGCAAAGCGCCTCATTATAACCATGTTCCAATATGCTACCTTAAATTCTGCTTTGGATGTAAAAACAGTATCAACTGGGGAAGTCCATAAGCGGCTCATCCCCATCTCACTGAGTGTTTTTTACACACCTTAGCCATAGAATTTTGTTAGAGGCGTCCGCCTCTTTGACATCTTTTAATGCCAGTGCATAGTGCTTAAGCTCAGGGGTCACCCAAAGCCTCCTCCAGTAGGCAACTGGCCTATAATGTGCCACATCCCTAATGGAATGACAGCCCAGATCCAAATATAGTGGTAATAACGGGGTGGACTGTGGGAGGCCAATTAGGGACTGCAGGAACTTGTTTTGTGCAAGCACCAAGGAATCCAAATAGCCGTAAGCCCCGTATAGGATCGAGGCGCCAATTTTAGTATGATAAATTTGGAGTACAGGAACAATGGGTTTGGTGTATGAAGATCTCTGCTCCTTGAGCAATACACCCGACAATTGAGCGTGCTTAACAGTAAGCATTTCTACTTGCGGATTCCAGCTCACTTTTCTGTCAATGGTTACCCCCAGATAAGAAAAAATGTCAGTTTGTTCCAATGTGCCTCTCTTCATTTCAACTCTACTGACCATCATCTTGTGTTTGTGCAGGACCATGTACTTGGTTTTGTCCACGTTGACAATTAGTTCATGGTCCTCACAAAACCCCTCAAATCTAGAAAGGGCACTTTGTAGGCCCTTTCTTGTTTTAGAAAGGATGAGGGTGTCGTCGGCAAACATGAGTAACGGGATCCTGCTCCCTGCTAAAGAAGGCGCATCAGTAGGGAAATTCTTAAAGTAGTTCACCACCCCATTTATATATAAAGAGAAGAGGGTGGGTGCTAAAATGCACCCCTGCCTAACCCCCTTCTATACTGGAAACTTGTGGGTAATACTTCCCTGTACATCCCATCTCACCTGCGCGTAGTTTGCGGTATGTAACTTGACCAAAAGTGCCAGCATAAGCTAAGCCCTGGGGTCGGTCACTTTAAGGATTGGCACCCCATGTCTGTTGACATTTTCAGCATAAAACTTGAGTTTTGAGATGGCGGAGGAGAGGGGGGTGGAAGGAAATTCAGCTCTATTCCAGCCCAAATACATTTTGCAAAAAAAATAATCTGAAGCTTTCTTAACTGCTTATATTAAAAACATTGCTGATGGATATATACCAAACTAAGCCTTCTGCGTGAAGTACTCCTTACATACCAAATGTGTGTACATCCAATCAGCCATTCGAGTTATAGATGTGTGAAAACCTTCCTATATGATTTGACTTTGGAAATCAATTGTTTTTTTAGTGCTCTTAACTTTGTCTGGTAGATGTAACTTGCCATGCTGAAAAGTAGGTAACTGAGTAAGTAGATTGCCAAGCTTCATGCAGATAGTCCATGGGATCAAAGAGTTGTAGACAAACCTAAAACCTTCTTTTCAATGGAAATAGTGTCTGAAACATAACTCCGGAGTGGATATCATCGTTGTGTAATATATATTCTGTTTGGATACTTTTATTGCACAAAATTGTGGTTGTTTAAAAACTAACAGTGAACCATGGAACAAGGGAAATATTTCATAGTTCCATATAAAATGCAGATTTCATAATCCTAATGGCAGCCCCAAACCACTCTGCAGAGCGTTACCATTGTCTGGGCTTGTAGAATTATTCTGCATGGAAAACCACTTTATGCAACAAGGTTTTCTTAATTATGTGGCAAAATAAGCAACTTTATCAGCACATTCTCTGGGAGTATCTGTTTAATAAATTTTAGCTATAAACAACATTTTTGTTAAATCTGCACATTTTGTAAAGTATGTGGTGCCTGCAGTATATCCACAATTATTAAGTGGTAAAACTGCAGCCACAGATTTGTATAAGTCCTCTGTCCATTAGCATTGTCCATTTTGTTATCAACCATTTTTCATGAAAGGTAATCTAATTGGAATCATTGTCCATCATTAGCTGCAAACTGAAATAAAGCACATTTTACAGGATGACCCCAAAATGTGCCGGTAATCGGAAAATATACTGTTATGGGTTACTTGTCCTATGTTCCTACTTTTGTACTTTGACGTTCCGGTGACCGTTACTAGCATCTCAGCCTTCATCCTTGTGGTTTATTGTGCCATTAGAACCCCTTGATGGCATGGACCATATTACACGGTTTCCTGTTATGTATACTTTCTCACTTAATCTTTTTAACTCTCTTATATTTATATGAAAGGTAAAGTAACCACTGCTGTGCGTTATATGGATATCACAAGTTATGGAGGAGTTCCATAACGATATAACGGAATGAAGCTGAATGCCGAGTTCCTTTATAAGGTTATGGAACTCCGAGGTGACTTGCAATATCCTGATCATGTACAGGGTATACTTTATCCAATATAGTATATGGCCAAACCATCACCTTGCCCACAAACCACTTAAACCCTTAGTGCATAGCTCTTTCATATGAAGGAGCAGGCATGATTGTAAACACGAAGAATAAAAATAAAACTGCTAGTGCAAAATTAAAGACATCAAAAAGCTTTTAGATATTTGTTGCAAACAGGTATTATAAACAGTTCAGTACATGTCAGTTGTAGCTTGGAATGTGTATAAACATGCTGAAAGATTCTAGCTTTTCTCTAACTATCTAATGAGTGCCAAAAATAAACATGGTGTCTGATTGTCATTCTAAGCTAGAAAAATAGAACAGAAGAAAGAAAAGCAATGATTGTTAAACAGCTCCTTCAATTATGCTTAGTGACCTGACCTGCCTTTCAGCTCAGCTGCTAGCAACAGGCATTGTGATGTCAGGACTCTAATGTAATAACTTTATAATATTTTCTTTATAATCCATGATAGGGTGCGTTACAAGTAGCCGATTATAAAAGAATTGAATATGCAGGGATTACAGAATCCCATATATTTATACATATACATTTTTTCTGAAAAAACGAAAGGTTACAGGGACGTTCTAGTTAGGCTCACATTTCACTCGTACAAAACCATAGAATTCTGCTCTTATAGTTATGTGAGCTAACTATAACTTATGCTCCGCAATGCACATAATACATTACTCGTTACATGGTCAGTAACATCGCTCTTGACATCTCAAATGACATCACTGATGACATCATCCACAGAATGAGTAAATGCATTAGTAGAGTATGAGTGACTGAATGGGTCTGTTAGTGGCTGTATGAGTGGATATGTGAGTGGTCTATGGGTGAGTGAGTGGGTGCATAAGTGGTGTATAGGTGAGTGAGCAGCTGTGTCAGTATCTGTGTGAGTGGCTGATAGGCTGCGTGAGTAGAGAATGAGTGAGTTGGTGTGTCAGTCGCTGCATGGGTGAGTGAGTGTATGAGTGGTGTACGGGTGGGTGAATCGGTGCTTGAGTGGTGTATGGATGATTGAATGGATGTTTTGGTGCCTATATGGGTGATTTAGTGGGTATATGCCTGCTGGTATAAGTGACTTATTGGGTGTATCAGTACTTGTATGGGTGAGTGTATTCCTTTGTATGTGGCTGTATGAGTGTGCGTGAGTGCTGGTATGGTGAATGACTGCCTGCGAGTCACTGTATGGGTGAATGAGTGGGCGAGGGAGTGGCTATTAATGGGAGTGAGTGAGTGGAAAGGTGCATAAATGGTTCTATCGTGTGTGAGTGGCTGTATGGGTGAGTGCATCAGTGGATGAGTGGTTGAGTGGATCTGTCATGGTTGTGCCAGTAGCTGTATGAGTGACTGGGTGTATGAGTGGTTGCATGGGTGTTCAAAATGGGGTTTCTGGTTGGCTAGGATATGCACCTAAGCCAGGCAGAACCCACCATTCTAGTCAGGTCGAGGGAGTTACACCCTAAAGATAACCCCTGCTCGCCCCCTTGGTAGCTTGGCAGAGCAGCCAGGCTTATCCTAGAGCCAATGTGTAAAGCTTTTGTGCAACACACTCACCCAACAGTGACACTCTAGGCACAGCACAAAAGAAACTCCACACAAAGTATATAAAAAATATCCTTTGTATTGCACATAAAAACATATTAGCCCATCATCACTTCCTAGCATGAAAAGCACATTAGACCACATAACATAAATTAATGCGCTCCTAGGCGCTTGTCATAAAGGTTTACATAAAACACCTAATACTGCATTTACATAAAACACTATGCCACTAGGCACTTGTCATGCATTTAGCCATAAGGCAATGGTCATACTATTGCAGGTAGGGCAATCTCATAAATCATACTGGGAGATCATACATCTTATCCAACCTTGTGAGGAACCCCATCTCTGGATTGCTCATACTGTCCTAATACACCTTATTGCCTCAGGACCCCAACAAGTGGAGCAGCTAGATTATGCCCCTAGCACAGGAACCACTCCTGGTATCAGGTGTTAAAACAACTGCAGTCACCATAAGCAAAACACCCTTATACCGTCCACGTTGCTCGCTGTAACTGGGGTGCAGCTCCTCAGCAGGACCGGGACCTCTGGCGAGGGATTCCCTCCCGGCCTGCATCCGATTCCCAATCTCTTGAGACCCCCCCCACCCAGTGTGCCCACAACAAAAAGGAGGAAGGGCCCACACACCCTTCCCCGACGTGGAAAACCGGGAAGTGCGGCTGCCCGTGGGCACGTGGGGCCGCAGCAGCCAATCACTGCTGCACCAACAATGGAGGCCTTAGTCAAATAATCCTCGGGTTGGTGACCACTAGGTCTGGGACATGCAATGCTCCTGTGATGGCAGGGAACCCCCCTCTGGCCCCACCGCAGGCAGAGTATTTCAAAGTGCAGCAGGCACAGCTGCACGGGTCAAACAGGGCCGAGCGGGACCTCCATCAAGGGTTCCTTCCAGCTCGGCTGACTGACCTGAATTCCTATGCAGAGCCTGTGTTGGCCCAATGAGGAGGCAGCAGGATGGCTCCTCGGTTCTCCCTCGGTTCAGTTGTACGGACACACTTTCTCCTCTCCTGCCGTGGAGGGTGGGTGCCGCCTTCTTTGCCGCTCCGCCCACCGCAAGATGTCAGCATAGCTCTTCCGCTTCCTTCTCCAGTCTTCCCATTGAGGGTGGGCTTCCTTGTTGCTAGGAGCAGCAACCCTGCTCCTCCGGAAAGGCGGCCTCCACTGTAGAGGCGTCGGGCTACTTGGTGCGGTGTCTCGCTCGGGCGTGGCCACGATCCCTCGTGGTTCCTCCGCCTACCCCTGTCTGGCAGGTAGGAGTCAAAAACAATTCCTGCGCCAGGCACGAACTCCGCGGTCGACACGAGGAGGCATCCCGAGTTTTAGAGGTGTCGCTTTCAGCGCTCCACACGTACTTCCTTGTACAGGAAAACTGCAGGTACCAATTTTTCTGGGCAAGATGTCCAGACTGTGCTTGCCAATTCCTGGTTCCCGGAAATGTGGAGGAGTCAGCCACGTGTTGGAAAGGTGACAGAACTAAGCACTCCCCATGTGCTTTATCAAAAGTTGAGGAACAGCCCAGTCCCTCTCTTCTCAAATGGAAGTAAAATTCATGAAAACTTTGCAAAACAAAGAAGCACCAGGGTTCTTGTAACATAGAGCACACATGCCAGAACTTTCCCACAGCAAGGGGAAAGTGCACAAAAGGAAGACTTTGATGTCCCTGAGTCTTCCAGAACAGGATGCCAACGCACACAGGCCCTTAGATATCTCCGTTAAGCAGGTGACACAGCACACAGCAAAGTCCTTTTCCTTTCCTTGGCAGAACCAGCAACTGCAGGCCAACCCCACACAGCACACAGCAAAGGGGCAGTACTTCTCCTCAGTCTCTTCTCCTTGGCAAAGGGTCCTCTTGAATTCCACAGATGATCTAATTTACTTGGGTTTTAGGTCACATACTTGTACCCCAAAATTCCTTTGATGTCTTTGTAGCAAGGGCTCTGAACCCAGTCCAAACCAGTTCTGCATTCACTGGTGCAGCATGACCACAGGGGGTGGAGACAACATTGTGCTAAAGGAGACTCAGCCTATTCAGGTGTAAGTAACTCTCCTCCCACCACTCTAAAATGCAGACCAGGTCTATTCAGCCCTGTGGTGAGTAACCCAGGCAAGGCAGGGTACACCTTAGGGACTGTGTAGAGTGAATTCACATCTCAGCTCCTGTCACCCACACACCAGACGCTGAATCCACAAACAGCCAGAGGCACGCAGAACGGTGAAGTAAGAAAATGCTCACTTTTTAAAGTGGCATTTTCAAACACAGGATTTAAAAAACACCTTTACCAAAAAGTGTATTAATAAATTCACAGAGTCCAAACAGGATTTTCCTATTTTGTCCTTAGGGAAAGTTTCCCATGTAAACATGGAACATTGCAACCCCATCATAAGCCTATGGGATAGATAGCCTTTCAATAGTGAAAAACTAATTACACAGTATTTCACTATCAGGACATGTCACACACACTAATACAGGTCCTACCTTTCGCATACACCGCACCCTGCCCATGAGGGTACCTTGGGCCTACCATAGGGGTGCCTTACTTGTAAGGAAAGGAAAGGTTTGGGCCTGGCAAGTGGGTGCACTTGCCAGGACAACATGGTAGTTCACACATGCGATCTCATACAATAAAGTGGTAGGTCTGAGTTGTATTTACAGGGCTTCTCATGTGGGTGGCACAACCAGTGCTGCAAGCCCACTAGTAGCATTTGATTTACAGGCCCTGGCACACACCGTGCACTTTACTAGGCAATTAGCAGAACACCAAATATGCCAATCATATAACAATTTATATATAGAGCATATGCACTCTAGCACTGCTTAGCAGCAGTAAAGTTCCCAGAGTCCTATAACCAACAAAAACAGGGTCAGAAAAAATTGGATGCAAAAGGCAAAAAGTTTAGGGATAAACCTGTCAAAAGGACAAGGAGTAACAATGGGTGAATGAGTCACTGTGTCAGTGAATGTTTACATGAATGAGTGCATGTGTTACTATTTGTATGAGTATGTGAGTGGGTATCTGAGGATCTGTATGGGTGAGTGGTTTGGTATGTGAGTTGCTCTGTGGGAGAGTGAGTGGCAGGATAAGTATAAGTGATTGAATGGGTGACTTAGTGAATGCATGAGTGGTTATATGGGTGAGAGTGTGTGTGTGTGTGTGTGTGTGTGAGAGAGAGAGGGCCTATTTGTGTGTGTGAGTGGATTTATGGATAAGTGAGTGGATGTATGAGTAGCAGTATGAGTGAGTATGAATACTTGTTAGAGCTCATGAAAGAGGCAACACAACTTTATGTGAGTTTTCTAGCATTCCTTCCTGTTAAAAGAAACTGGTGGCAAAGGATATCAAGTACTCTTTATACACGAAGACCTTCTGCACGAGTATGTCAAAGAAGTATTTCTGTGACATTAGAAGTATCTAAATACATCTAAACACATATCACTCCAAAACCTATAGTAAAAGAAAAAGAATAGAAATAAGTTATTATTGGATTTACAAAATTCCAGAAACATAACAGTACACTTTGCTCATGATGTAACAGTATATCACAATTGAGTAAAACATTTCATTTTCCCGTTTTTATATGCTCAGCTTTCATACTTTTACACTATAAACGATGTACTATATGAAGCTTCATCCTTGAACAGTGGGGGAAAAACAATTGTATGGATTGTAGAAAAAAAATCCAAACTGCGCAGTACATCACTGTTAACAGGTGATGCTATGAATTGCACACACTACAGCTAAACTGTTGGATTATAGATATAATGATCGGGTGTGCTCCGGTGTATTGTGGTTTACTATAGTTAAACTGTTGTTCTGCCTTTACTTACTGTACTAATGTAAACCGAGAAAACACTACTACTAATAAATGTATACCACTTTTGGAGATCCTTTTGAAAACATCATCGAAGTAGGTCGGATAATGTCTAAAACGCTAATGATCCACATAAACGAAATACAGTACATTATACCAGAAATAGTACGTAGAAGTTTGGTTCAGTAAGCAAATGGTGAGAATTCTGTAGTTTGAAAGGGAGTTTTGGGTTCAATTGAAGGTTGCTTTGATTGCATTGTGTCCATTTAGTTTCAGTCTGTAATTAGAGAGTGTAGTATTCACACGTTATATTAACTCATTTGTGGAAGGTAAAAGGACTCTTGAATTTTGGAGAACTTTTTGAAGACATCACCTCTGGTAGGCCGAATGAGGTCTAAAACATTCACGATCCACGTACAAGAAACACCAAGCATTACTTTTACCCCAAAATACTCCTTAGAACTTTGTTTGAAGAAACAAAAGGTAAGAATTTTGTAGTTTAAAAGGCAATGTTGATTTGAATTTAAGGTTGCTGTTATTGCATTCCATCCATCCACATTTACTCTTTAAATAGACAGTGTAGTGTCCAGATGTTATATTAACTCTTTTGTGAAAGATAATAGCTATAGTAGTATAAGTGCTTCAAGAAAGTGATATTTGTCCAGCTTGGAAGTTTTTAATTTCAGTTTCCAGTTTAGATCCATCTGCTCTAATTCGTTGTAACATTAACCCCTTCGCTGCTAGGCCTTTTCCCCCTCCTGTGCTAAGGCTTTTTTTGGTGTTTTGGGGTAGTGCGCGCTTAGGCCCTTGTAACTTTTTGACCACATAAGGGATCCGCGCCAAATTTGCGTCCTTTTCTTCCAACATCATGGGGATTCTAAAGGCGCCCAGGGTTTGTGGATTCCCTTGGAGGGGTCCCAGAAATTAACCAAAATATAGTGTTTTTTTTGTTTTTTTCAGAAAAATGGGAAAAACGGGCTGCAAATGAAAGCCTCTGGCTTTTTCCCTGAATATGGTATCAAAAAAGGGTTTGTGGGGCTGAATTCTCCATTTTCTCAGCTTTTAGGGAATGACAGTGTTTTGTCAGAGAACCGAAATTTTTCACTCAGTTTTGGCATTTTTCTGGGACATAGCCTATTTTTGCTATTTTTAGAGCTTTCCACCTCCTTCCAGTTAATGGTAGAAATGAGTTTGAAAGCAATAATGGATCCTGGAAAGCTTTACATTTCCGAAAAATAGACAAAATTCTGAATTCAGAAAGGGGTCATTTGTCTAAATCCATGAAGGGTTCGTTATAGAAACTAACAGTTAGATATTGGAATATTTGAAAATTTGTTGAAAACAACGGCCTTTTGTCTCAACGTTTTCACCTATAACTTTCTCTAATTTTGACAGCTCTTGGAAAGCAATATACCGTTACATCCGTTAGACCTTCCTGGTTGTGGGGATATATGGGACTTGTAGTTTCACCAAGAACCCGACGAACCCAGATCCAAAAACTGAGCAGCAACTTGCAATGGTATTTTTTCATTTACTGGGTATAGTGCACTTTGTCTTGGAAAATGTACACATGGAATAATCTGCATGAAAGACACCTATGTATGTATGAATTGGGTACAAATTATAGAGTTCAGAAACAGTATATAATTGCACATTTTCAAAGTTGGGAATACTCATACTAGCATGAGAATTATTGGTCATTTTTCATAAAGTTTTTTTTTCTACACAATATCTTTCATTCAAAGGCAGAAATGCAAGAAAGCTCAATTGGTAATAACAGTTGATTTACAAATCTGAATTACCCCAAGTGTCCCGATAAAAACGGTACCTCACTTGTGTGGGTCGGCCTTGTGCCTGCGACAGGAAACGGCGCAAAATGCAACGTGGTCACACCTAAATTTTGCAGTTACAAATTGACCCTTTTTTGGCAAAGTGCCTACCTGTAGTTTTTGCACCCTAGTTCTTCCGGCACCTAGGGAAACCTAGCAAACCTATACATTTTTGAAAAGTAGACACCCAGGGGAATTCAGGATGGGATGACTCGACTGCCTACCACCAGGTTTTGTTACCCAGAATCCCTTGCAAAGCTCAGATTTTGACAAAAAAAACACATTTTCCTCACATTTCTGTGGTGGAAAGTTCTGGAATCTGCGTGGATCAACAAATTTCCACCCACCCAGCGTGCCCCCAGGTCTCCCGAAAAAAATGGTACCTCACTTGTGTGGGTCGGCCTTGTGCCTACCACGGGAAACGGCACAAAATGCAACGTGGTCGCTCCTCAATTTCCCAGTGAAATCTTAAGCTCTTTGGACAAAGAGACTACCTTTTGTTTTTGAGCCGTAGCTCAACCAGCACCTAGGGAAACCTAGCAAACCTATACATTTTTGAAAACTAGACACCCAGGGCAATTCAGGATGGGGTGACTCGTCTGCCTACCCCCAGGTTTTGTTACCCAGAATCCCTTGCAAACATAAATATTTGACCAAAAAAACACATTTTCCTCACATTTCTGTGGTGGAAAGTTCTGGAATCTGCGTGGATCAACAAATTTCCACCCACCCAGCGTGCCCCTAGGTCTCCCAAAAAAAATGGTACCTCACTTACGTGGGTAGGCATAGTGGCTGCGACATGAAACCGCGCAAAACGCAGCATGGTCGCATCTCAATTTCCCAGTGAAATTTAGCACGATTCGGACAAAAAGACTACCTTTTGTTTTTGCGCCGTAGCTCTGCCAGCACCTAGGGAAACCTAGCAACCCTATACATTTTTGAAAACTAGACAACCAGGGCAATTCAGGATGGGGTGACTCGTCTGCCTACCCCCAGGTTTTGTTACCCAGAATCCCTTTCAAACAAAAAAATTTGACCAAAAAAACACATTTTCCTCACATTTCTGTGGGGGAAAGTTCTGGAATCTGCGTGGATCAACAAATTTCCACCCACCCAGCGTGCCCCCAGGTCTCCCGAAAAAAATGGTACCCCACTTGCGTGGGTAGGCATAGTGGCTGCGACATGAAACAGCGCAAAATGCAGCATGGTCGCACCTCAATTTCCCAGTGAAATTTAGCACGATTCAGACAAAAAGACTACCTTTTGTTTTTGCGCCGTAGCTCTGCCAGCACCTAGGGAAACCTAGCAAACCTATACATTTCTGAAAACTAGACACCCAGGGCAATTCAGGATGGGGTGACTCGTCTGCCTACCCCCAGGTTTTGTTACCCAGAATCCCTTTCAAACAAAACAATTTAACCAAAAAAACACATTTTCCTCACATTTCTGTGGTGGAAAGTTCTGGAATCTGCGTGGATCAACAAATTTCCATCCACCCAGTGTGCCCCCAGGTCTCCCGAAAAAAATGGTACCTCACTTGCGTGGGTAGGCATAGTGGCTGCGACATGAAACAGCGCAAAACGCAGCATGGTCGCACCTCAATTTCCCAGTGAAATTTTGCACGATTCGGACAAAAAGACTACCTTTTGTTTTTGCGCCGTAGCTCTGCCAGCACCTAGGGAAACCTAGCAAACCTATACATTTCTGAAAGGTAGACACCCAGGGCAATTCAGGATGGGGTGACTCGTCTGCCTACCCCCAGGTTTTGTTACCCAGAATCCCTTTCAAACAAAAAAATTTGACCAAAAAAACACATTTTCCTCACATTTCTGTGGTGGAAAGTTCTGGAATCTGCGTGGATCAACAAATTTCCATCCACCCAGTGTGCCCCCCGGTCTCCCGAAAAAAATGGTACCTCACTTGCGTGGGTAGGCATAGTGGCTGCGACATGAAACAGCGCAAAACGCAGCATGGTCGCACCTCAATTTCCCAGTGAAATTTTGCACGATTCGGACAAAAAGACTACCTTTTGTTTTTGCGCCGTAGCTCTGCCAGCACCTAGGGAAACCTAGCAAACCTATACATTTCTGAAAACTACACACCCAGGGCAATTCAGGATGGGGTGACTCGTCTGCCTACCCCCAGGTTTTGTTACCCAGAATCCCTTTCAAACAAAAATATTTGACCAAAAAAACACATTTTCCTCACATTTCTGTGGTGGAAAGTTCTGGAATCTGCGTGGATCATCAAATTTCCATGCACCCAGTGTGCCCCCAGGTCTCCCGAAAAAAATGGTACCTCACTTGCGTGGGTAGGCATAGTGGCTGCGAAATGAAACAGCGCAAAACGCAGCATGGTCGCACCTCAATTTCCCAGTGAAATTTAGCACGATTCGGACAAAAAGACTACCTTTTGTTTTTGCGCCGTAGCTCTGCCAGCACCTAGGGAAACCTAGCAAACCTATACATTTCTGAAAACTAGACACCCAGGGCAATTCAGGATGGGGTGACTCGTCTGCCTACCCCCAGGTTTTGTTACCCAGAATCCCTTTCAAACAAAAAAATTTGACCAAAAAAACACATTTTCCTCACATTTCTGTGGTGGAAAGTTCTGGAATCTGCGTGGATCAACAAATTTCCATCCACCCAGTGTGCCCCCAGGTCTCCCGAAAAAAATGGTACCTCACTTGCGTGGGTAGGCATAGTGGCTGCGACATGAAACAGCGCAAAACGCAGCATGGTCGCACCTCAATTTCCCAGTGAAATTTTGCACGATTCGGACAAAAAGACTACCTTTTGTTTTTGCGCCGTAGCTCTGCCAGCACCTAGGGAAACCTAGCAAACCTATACATTTCTGAAAACTACACACCCAGGGCAATTCAGGATGGGGTGACTCGTCTGCCTACCCCCAGGTTTTGTTACCCAGAATCCCTTTCAAACAAAAATATTTGACCAAAAAAACACATTTTCCTCACATTTCTGTGGTGGAAAGTTCTGGAATCTGCGTGGATCATCAAATTTCCATGCACCCAGTGTGCCCCCAGGTCTCCCGAAAAAAATGGTACCTCACTTGCGTGGGTAGGCATAGTGGCTGCGAAATGAAACGGCGCAAAACGCAGCATGGTCGCACCTCAATTTCCCAGTGAAATTTAGCACGATTCGGACAAAAAGACTACCTTTTGTTTTTACGCCGTAGCTCTACCAGCACCTAGGGAAACCTAGCAAACCTATACATTTCTGAAAACTAGACACCCAGGGCAATTCAGGATGGGGTGACTCGTCTGCCTACCCCCAGGTTTTGTTACCCAGAATCCCTTTCAAACAAAAAAATTTGACCAAAAAAACACATTTTCCTCACATTTCTGTGGTGGAAAGTTCTGGAATCTGCGTGGATCAACAAATTTCCATCCATCCAGTGTGCCCCCAGGTCTCCCGAAAAAAATGGTACCTCACTTGCGTGGGTAGGCATAGTGGCTGCGACATGACACAGCGCAAAACGCAGCATGATCGCACCTCAATTTCCCAGTGAAATTTAGCACGATTCAGACAAAAAGACTACCTTTTGTTTTTGCGCCGTAGCTCTGCCAGCACCTAGGGAAACCTAGCAAACCTATACATTTCTGAAAACTAGACACCCAGGGCAATTCAGGATGGGGTGACTCGTCTGCCTACCCCTAGGTTTTGTTACCCAGAATCCCTTACAAACATACAAATTTGACCAAAAAACCACATTTTCCTCACATTTCTGTGGTGGAAAGTTCTGGAATCTGCGTGGATCAACAAATTTCCACCCACCCAGCGTGCCCCCAGGTCTCCCGAAAAAAATGGTACCTCACTTGCGTGGGTAGGCATAGTGGCTGCGACATGAAACCGCGCAAAACGCAGCATGGTCGCACCTCAATTTCCCAGTGAAATTTAGCACGATTCGGACAAAAAGACTACCTTTTGTTTTTACGCCATAGCCCTGCCAGCACCTAGGGGAAACTAGCAAACCTATACATTTCTGAAAACTAGACACCCAGGGCAATTCAGGATGGGGTGACTTGTCTGCCTACCCCCAGGTTTTGTTACCCAGAATCCCTTACAAACATAAAAATTTGACCAAAAAAACACATTTTCCTCACATTTCTGTGGTGGAAAGTTCTGGAATCTGCGTGGATCAACAAATTTCCACCCACCCAGCGTGCCCCCAGGTCTCCCGAAAAAAATGGTACCTCACTTGCGTGGGTAGGCATAGTGGCTGCGACATGAAACAGCGCAAAACGCAGCATGGTCGCACCTCAATTTCCCAGTGAAATTTTGCACAATTCGGACAAAAAGACTACCTTTTGTTTTTGCGCCGTAGCTCTGCCAGCACCTAGGGAAAACTAGCAAACCTATACATTTCTGAAAACTAGACACCCAGGGCAATTCAGGATGGGGTGACTCGTCTGCCTACCCCCAGGTTTTGTTACCCAGAATCCCTTACAAACATAAAAATGTGACCAAAAAAACACATTTTCCTCACATTTCTGTGGTGGAAAGTTCTGGAATCTGCGTGGATCAACAAATTTCCACCCACCCAGCGTGCCCCCAGGTCTCCCGAAAAAAATGGTACCTCACTTGCGTGGGTAGGCATAGTGGCTGCGACATGAAACAGCGCAAAACGCAGCATGGTCGCACCTCAATTTCCCAGTGAAATTTTGCACGATTCGGACAAAAAGACTACCTTTTGTTTTTGCGCCGTAGCTCTGCCAGCACCTAAGGAAACCTAGCAAACCTATACATTTTTGAAAACTAGACACCCAGGGCAATTCAGGATGGGGTGACTCGTCTGCCTACCCCCAGGTTTTGTTACCCAGAATCCCTTGAAAACATAAATATTTGACCAAAAAAACACATTTCCTCACATTTCTGTGGTGGAAAGTTCTGGAATCTGCGTGGATCAACAAATTTCCACTCACCCAGCGTGCCCCCAGGTCTCCCGAAAAAAATGGTACCTCACTTGCGTGGGTAGGCATAGTGGCTGCGACATAAAACAGCGCAAAACGCAGCATGGTCGCACCTCAATTTCCCAGTGAAATTTAGCACGATTCGGACAAAAAGACTACCTTTTGTTTTTGCGCCGTAGCTCTGCCAGCACCTAGGGAAAACTAGCAAACCTATACATTTCTGAAAACTAGACACCCAGGGCAATTCAGGATGGGGTGACTCGTCTGCCTACCCCCAGGTTTTGTTACCCAGAATCCCTTACAAACATAAAAATGTGACCAAAAAAACACATTTTCCTCACATTTCTGTGGTGGAAAGTTCTGGAATCTGCGTGGATCAACAAATTTCCACCCACCCAGCGTGCCCCCAGGTCTCCCGAAAAAAATGGTACCTCACTTGCGTGGGTAGGCATAGTGGCTGCGACATGAAACAGCGCAAAACGCAGCATGGTCGCACCTCAATTTCCCAGTGAAATTTTGCACGATTCGGACAAAAAGACTACCTTTTGTTTTTGCGCCGTAGCTCTGCCAGCACCTAAGGAAACCTAGCAAACCTATACATTTTTGAAAACTAGACACCCAGGGGAATTCAGGATGGGGTGACTCGTCTGCCTACCCCCAGGTTTTGTTACCCAGAATCCCTTGAAAACATAAATATTTGACCAAAAAAACACATTTTCTTCACATTTCTGTGGTGGAAAGTTCTGGAATCTGCGTGGATCAACAAATTTCCACTCACCCAGCGTGCCCCCAGGTCTCCCGAAAAAAACGGTACCTCACTTGCGTGGGTAGACATAGTGGCTGAAACAGGAAACGGTTCAAATCGTACGGTGGTGAATTTACATTACCTTATTGCAAAACTACCTTGATTTTGGGGGGGGGGATCTGAATTTGTGGCCCGGGGCTCGGTGGTATTCTTTGCAAAGTAGCAAACCTAAACAGTTCTGAAAACTAGACACCCGGGGGAGTCCAGGGAGGTATGGCATGCATGGGTCCCCCAATGTTTTCCTACCCAGAACTCTCTGCAAACCTTAAAATTAGGTAAAAATTGCACTTTTCCAAACTTTTTGGCGTGGGATCGCCGTGCCGGCAAAAAAGTCGTACCACCCTGCGTTCCCCTTGTTCTCCCGAGTAAAAGGATACCTCACTTGTGTGGGTGCCCCAAAGCAGAACACCCCAAAAATGAATTTTGAAAAAAGTAGTTTTTACTCATATTTACGTTTTACAAATTAAGCACCCCAGCCTAAGTCACTTGCCTTTGGCCCACCCACACAAGTGAGGTATCATTTTACTCGGGAGAACAAGGGAAACGCTGGGTGGTAGGACATTTGTTCCGGCAGCGAGATCCCACCCAAAAAAGTATGGAAAAGTTGGTTTTTGGACCAAAATTTCAGGTTTGCAGGGGTTTCTGGGTAGGAAAACATTGGGGGACCCACGCATGCCATACCACCCTGGACTCCCCCGGGTGTCTAGTTCTCAGAACTGTTTGGGTTTGGTAGTTTCCAAAGATGCCTGCCAAGCCCCGGGCCAAAAGCTCAGGTGACCCCCTCAAAAAATAAGATTATTTGGCTAAAGGTAATGTTTTCGTCTCCACAGTATGAATTGGGCCTTTTCCTAAAGCAGCCGCTATGCCTACCCACGCAAGTGAGGTACCATTTTTATCGGGAGACCTTGGGGAACGCTGGGTGGGAGGTAATTTGTGTGAGCCCAGTGATGCCACGCTTTCCCACACTAAAACGTGTGAAAAAAAAAGATTTTTTCCAAGCAAAAAATGAGGTTTGCAAGGGATTCTGGGTAAAGGAACGTTGGAGGATCCACGCAAGCCATACCTCCTTGGAAGCCCCCGGGTGTCTACTTTTCAGAAATGTGTGGGTTTGGTAGGTTTCCCTAGATGGCTGTCTCGCACGGGGCCAAAAACCCGGGTAACCCCTCTTGCAAAAGCTGGTGGACATGAATTCTCCAGCTTTTGCAAGAGGGGTTACCTGGGTTTCTGGCCCCGTGCGAGACAGCCATCTAGGGAAACCTACCAAACCCACACATTTCTGAAAAGTAGACACCCGGGGGAGTCCAGGGAGGTATGGCATGCGTGGGTCCCCCAATGTTTTCCTACCCAGAACTCCTTGAAAACATAAAAATGTGACCAAAAAAACACATTTTCCTCACATTTCTGTGGTGGAAAGTTCTGGAATCTGCGTGGATCAACAAATTTCCACCCACCCAGCGTGCCCCCAGGTCTCCCGAAAAAAACGGTACCTCACTTGCGTGGGTAGACATAGTGGCTGCAACAGGAAACGGTTCAAATCGTACGGTGGTGAATTTACATTACCTTATTGCAAAACTACCTTGATTTTGGGGGGGGGGATCTGAATTTGTGGCCCGGGGCTCGGTGGTATTCTTTGCAAAGTAGCAAACCCAAACAGTTCTGAAAACTAGACACCCGGGGGAGTCCAGGGAGGTATGGCATGCATGGGTCCCCCAATGTTTTCGTACCCAGAACTCTCTGCAAACCTTAAAATTAGGTAAAAATTGCACTTTTCCAAACTTTTTGGCGTGGGATCGCCGTGCCGGCAAAAAAGTCGTACCACCCTGCGTTCCCCTTGTTCTCCCGAGTAAAAGGATACCTCACTTGTGTGGGTGCCCCAAAGTAGAACACCCCAAAAATGAATTTTGAAAAAGGTAGTTTTTACTCATATTTACGTTTTACAAATTAAGCACCCCAGCCTAAGTCACTTGCCTTTGGCCCACCCACACAAGTGAGGTATCATTTTACTCGGGAGAACAAGGGAAACGCTGGGTGGTAGGACATTTGTTCCGGCAGCGAGATCCCACCCAAAAAAGTATGGAAAAGTTGGTTTTTGGACCAAAATTTCAGGTTTGCAGGGGTTTCTGGGTAGGAAAACATTGGGGGACCCACGCATGCCATACCACCCTGGACTCCCCCGGGTGTCTAGTTCTCAGAACTGTTTGGGTTTGGTAGTTTCCAAAGATGCCAGCCAAGCCCCGGGCCAAAAGCTCAGGTGACCCCCTCAAAAAATAAGATTATTTGGCTAAAGGTAATGTTTTTGTCTCCACAGTATGAATTGGGCCTTTTCCTAAAGCAGCCGCTATGCCTACCCACGCAAGTGAGGTACCATTTTTATCGAGAGACCTTGGGGAACGCTGGGTGGGAGGTAATTTGTGTGAGCCCAGTGATGCCACGCTTTCCCACACTAAAACGTGTGAAAAAAAATGATTATTTCCAAGCAAAAAATGAGGTTTGCAAGGGATTCTGGGTAAAGGAACGTTGGAGGATCCACGCAAGCCATACCTCCTTGGAAGCCCCCGGGTGTCTACTTTTCAGAAATGTGTGGGTTTGGTAGGTTTCCCTAGATGGCTGTCTCGCACGGGGCCAAAAACCCGGGTAACCCCTCTTGCAAAAGCTGGTGGACATGAATTCTCCAGCTTTTGCAAGAGGGGTTACCTGGGTTTCTGGCCCCGTGCGAGACAGCCATCTAGGGAAACCTACCAAACCCACACATTTCTGAAAAGTAGACACCCGGGGGAGTCCAGGGAGGTATGGCATGCGTGGGTCCCCCAATGTTTTCCTACCCAGAACTCCTTGCAAACCTTAATTAGGTAAAAATAGCACTTTTACAAAAATTTTGCCGTGGGATCGCCGTGCCGGCAAAAATGTCCTACCACCCAGCGTTCCCCTTGTTCTCCCGAGTAAAAGGGTACCTCACCTTAACAGAGTTACTCAAAAGACAAACATTCAAGCACGGCTATCTATTCCTCAAAGACACACACATACAGGTTGGATTTGGCACGAGGGCGAGTGATGGTTCAGTATATAAAATTTTATTAACAAGATATTTCAAAAAAATGAAATGCTCTGTCAATAAATAAATGCATAAAAACCGAACCAGTGACTCGCAACTCGTGAGCTGTAAAGCCACGACAAGGCACCAACCGTTTTACAGGCCATTCACGCACCTTTCATACCTGATACAAACAAGACCACTGACACCATCTGGAATAAAAGCAACACATTACAACAATCACAATAAGGGACAAGGTACACCCTAATGCAGAAAGAGAAAAAAAACAATTATTACTGCACACCCATCTAATCCCCAAGCACACACACATACTGGTTGGATTTGGCACGAGGGTGAGTGATGATTCAGTACATACAATTGTATACGCAAGTAATTTCACAAAAATGAAATACACTGTGTATAATTGCAAGTATGATAAACTGAACCACTGACTCACAGCTCGTGAGCTGTAAAGCCACGTCAAGGCACCAACCTCTTTACAGGCCATTCATACACCTTTCGTACGTGTGACACATTCAAAACATTCACACCGCCAGCCGCGGACCCATCACATTTCAACACTCACACCAGCAAACAGCGCCATTCAAGGGCCCATCACTTTCACACGCCCACATTTCTGACACTGGAACTACACAAATTGATGGACTGCGTGGAGTGTCACTCAACAAGCAGTGTGTGCAGTGACCAACAGAAAGTAACTACTCACACACCGCCAGCCGAGCGCCAGTCCACCCACACCACCAGCCAAGCACCAGACCATGCACACCGCCAGCCAAACACTCAGCGCACACCACCAGCCAAGCGCCTCTCCACGCACACCGCCAGCCAAGCACCACTCCGTGCACAGACAGCTAAACACCGCTCCACGCACACCCTCCAGCCAAGTACCACTCCGCAAACACCACCAGCCAAGCGCCACTCCACACACACTGCCAGCCAAGCACCATTCCACACACACTGCCAGCCAAGCACCATTCCACACACACTGCCAGCCAAGCACCACTCCACACACACCGCCAGCCAAGCAGCACTCCACACACACCGCCAGCCAAGCACCACTCCACACACACCGCCAGCCAAGCACCACTCCACACACACCGCCAGCCAAGCACCACTCCACACACACCGCCAGCCAAGCACCAGTCCACACACACCGCCAGCCAAGCACCACTCCACACACACCATCAGCCAAACACCACTCCATGCACAGACAGCCAAGTACCACTCCACGAACACCACCAGCCAAGCGCCACTCCACACACACCGCCAGCAAAGCACCACTCCGTGCACAGACAGCCAAGCACCACTCCACACACACCGCCAGCCAAGCACCACTCCACACACACCGCCAGCCAAGCACCACTCCACACACACCGCCAGCCAAGCGCAACTCCACACACACCGCCAGCCAAGCACCAGCCGGCACACACCACAAACACATTTAGAATTCTTTTTTTGAAAATGACACTAAACAAATGGAAATACCTACAAATCAGGTAACACAAATTCTTAAAATAAAAACTTTGCACTAATGCCAATCCTTGAAACAAACTAAAAATGTTTTACAGAATGCAGACCAAGCAATTCACTTTACAGCTCAATCAAACTCCCAATAGTTCTTTTGCGTGTGGTACGATTTAAAACAAGCTGACATACACAATGCAGGCTTAGAAGGACAGTCAGGACAGTATATACGAGACTCCTTCCGCACGCCTCTTCGCCAACAGACTCTGCATCTTCTAGTCGGAAAGTCTCTAGCAGTAGTGGAAGGAATAGATTCAGGAAAGTGGCGATCTTGCAATCTAGCCACTTCCTCCACCACTCCAAATCTAGGAACACTTGCCTGCTGCACAAGTACAAGGCTGCCTATTATAGACTCCTGAAACTTAAGAAAAGTCATCTTCGTCCCAGGACAAGACTTCTGGTACACAACGAAAGCATTAAATGATGCCAAGTGGAACAGATGGATAGCCAACTTCTTGTACCAAACGTAAGCCTTTCGAAGAGCAGCATAAGGTTCCAACCTCTGATCTACTCTGTCAACACCACCCATGAACTTATTGTAAGCTAGAATGCACACAGGTTTGCGCACTTCAGCACCCTGACCCCAAACAGGCACAGGTACAGTACTTTCATCGTGGATAGTAGTCAGCATGTACACATCTCTCTTGTCTGAATACTTCACAGCTAAAAGCTCCCCACATCGCAATGCCGTAGACTGTCCCCGCACAAGCCTTTTGCAAACAAGTTCCTTTGGGAAACCTTTACGGTTACTGCGCATTGTGCCACAAGCAACAGTGCCCACTTTGGCCAACTCCTTGAACAACTGCACACCAGTGTAGAAGTTATCTACATATAAATGATGGCCTTTGTTAAATAATCCTCTACCTAGTTCCCACACAATTTTCTCAGTTACTCCAAAAGTAGAAGGACAACCAGGAGGGTTAATGCGGGACTCCTTACCAGTGTACACCCTGAAATTGTAGACATATCCAGTCTCACTGTCACACAGCATATACAGTTTGATTCCATAGCGTGACCTCTTACTAGGAATGTATTGCCTAAAAACCAAGCGGCCCTTGAACAACACCAAAGACTCATCCACTGCAATTTCTTTACCAGGGACAAAAATCTCAGAAAAACGATCAACAAAGTGATCAAGGACAGGCCGAATTTTAAACAAACGGTCACAATCAGGGTGATCGCGTGACAACGCTAAACTATTATCAGCAAAATGCATCATCCGAAGAAGAAGCGTATACCGATCACGACTTATGACTGCTGGAAATACAGCTGTTACCATCAAGGGACTAGTGGACCAATATGAAGTAATTGATGACTTCCTTATCAAGCCCATCAAAAAAGTTAATCCCAGAAACTTCTTCATCTCTTCAACATTGGTGGGAGTCCACCGGATTGCTCTACAATAGGGCTTAAGGCTGGCACTGTTGGCCCTCAAATATTGTTCTGCATATAAATTGGTTTGCTCAACAATCTTTTGCAAAAACACATCGTCAAAAAACAACTGAAAAAAATTAATTGGCAGAAAATTCTCTGTATTCACTCTACACCCAGGAACACCAGTGAACTCTGGCAATGCCGGCTGCACCAAGCCAGGGGGAACCCAGAGGCCATCCCTATCAACGGGGGGAGCAGCCACCCCAGCCTGCAGCACCGAAACATCTTGCTGCTGTTCTCCAACGGGAAGCCTAACAGCCACAGATACTTCTGGCTGCACAACACCAACAGAAGACGTAGCATCCCCAGAGGGCTCTTCCTGCACTACACCAACGGGAAGCCCAGCAGCCTGAGATGCTTCTTGCTGCACTACACCACCGGGAAACCCAGCAGGCCCAGATGCCTCTTGCCGCTCTACACCAATGGGAAGCCTAACAGCCCCAGATGCCTCTTGCTGCACTACACGAGCAGGAAGACGAAAAGCACCAGATGCCCCTTTGCGCACCACAGCAATGTGAAGCCTTTTGGGTGCAGGCTCCAGCCCACATGCCTCTTGCCGACGTAAAAAGAAAGGAAACCTTGCGGCCCTAGGCAGCAGCACAGGTGCCTCTTGGCCCACTACCGGCAACACAATGTCCTCCTGTACCATAGGCCCTTCATCAGCACTAGAAGAAGAGTCATCATCCGATGATGATGATTCCATGCGAAGAGAAAACTCACTGCCTGAATCTTCTGCCACTTCCTGGGAGTCCGAATCGGACTCAGACTCTGAACCATGGTCCGAGGAAGACTCAAAAAGCAAACCAAGAACCTGCTGAGCAGTAATCCTGCGACTAGCCATTATCCTTACAAAGCAAGAAGACTGCACACACAAGTGAACAACAACCTACACTGTGCAAAGTAAGAAGTAAACAAGGTAAGGCTTTCACTAAAAGATAAATACAATCCAAAACAATTTCACTCTTACAAAATATAGCTACACTCACCAGCACCTACTCTGTTGAGACACAGCGAAAAGAAATGAAATCCCACTAGAAAGAAAAAAAGAAATGACATTAGAAAACAAAGTGCACATCAAACACTAATCCTGAAAAAAAAAACACAGAGCCACACAAACTGCTAGAAGTACAACCTTTTTCAAAAAGACAAACATCAAGGAGAAGTAGTACAAAATACATTCACTTACCAAGCACAAGCAACTACACAAGCTGCAAACAGACACGCAACCTACAACAATCCAAACAGCAAAAGCCTGGAACAAGACAAAAATAGAGAAGAAAAAAAAATTACTACCACATTTCACAAACAATATAACAATTAAAAAAACAACACACAAATTTGCCCCCCAAATTAAAATTCGGCCAGATGGGCCATCAATTAGGGATTAGACCAAATGAGATTAGATGAGTTTTAACATCAAGACACTGGATAATTTTTTGAATTTTTGTAAAGTGCCTGACCACTTTGGTGCCAGTCAGTCTTTTGCTACTACCAGTACCCATATCACACAGGGGCAGTAAGGACATTCATACACCTTTTGTACGTGTGACACATACAAAACATTCACACCGCCAGCCGCCCATCACTTTCACACGCCCACATATCTGACATAGCAACTACAGAAAATGATGGACTGCGTAGAGTGTCACTCAACTAGCAGTGTGTGTAGTGACCAACAGAAAGTAACTACTCACACACCGCCAGCAGAGTTCCAGTCCACCCACACCACCATCCAAGCACCAGACCATGCACACCGCCAGCCAAACCCCACTCAGCGCACACCGACAGCCAAGTACCACTCCACGCACACCATCCAGCCAAGTACCACTCCCCACACACCGCCAGCCAAACACCACTCCCCACACACCGCCAGCCAAACACCACTCCACACACACCGCCAGCCAAGCAGCACTCCGTGCACAGACAGCAAAGTAGCACTCCAGCACACCACCAGCCAAGCGCCACTCCACACACACCGCCAGCCAAGCAGCACTCCGTGCACAGACAGCAAAGTAGCACTCCACGCACACCACCAGCCAAGCGCCACTCCACACACACCGCCAGCCAAGCAGCACTCCGTGCACAGACAGCAAAGTAGCACTCCACGCACGCCACCAGCCAAGCGCCACTCAACACACACCTCCAGCCAAGCAGCACTCCACGCACACCACCAGCCAAGCGCCACTCAACACACACCTCCAGCCAAGCAGCACTCCGTGCACAGACAGCAAAGTAGCACTCCACGCACACCACCAGCCAAGCGCCACTCCACACACACCGCCAGCCAAGCAGCACTCCGTGCACAGACAGCAAAGTAGCACTCCACGCACACCACCAGCCAAGCGCCACTCCACACACACCGCCAGCCAAGCAGCACTCCACACACACCGCCAGCCAAGCAGCACTCCGTGCAGACAGCAAAGTAGCACTCCACGCACACCACCAGCCAAGCGCCACTCCACACACACCGCCAGCCAAGCAGCACTCCGTGCACAGACAGCAAAGTAGCACTCCACGCACACCACCAGCCAAGCGCCACTCCACACACACCGCCAGCCAAGCAGCACTCCGTGCACAGACAGCAAAGTAGCACTCCACGCACACCACCAGCCAAGCGCCACTCCACACACACCGCCAGCCAAGCAGCACTCCGTGCACAGACAGCAAAGTAGCACTCCACGCACACTAACAGCCAAGCGCCACTCCACACACACCGCCAGCCAAGCACCACTCCGTGCACAGACAGCAAAGTAGCACTCCACGCACACCACCTGCCAGGCGCCACTCCACAAGCACCACCAGCCAAGCACCACTCACCGCCAGCCAAGCACCATCCAGCCAAGCGCCACTCCACACACACCGCCAGCCAAGCAGCACTCCGTGCACAGACAGCAAAGTAGCACTCCACGCACACCACCAGCCAAGCGCCACTCCACACACACCGCCAGCCAAGCAGCACTCCGTGCACAGACAGCAAAGTAGCACTCCACGCACACCACCAGCCAAGCGCCACTCCACACACACCGCCAGCCAAGCAGCACTCCGTGCACAGACAGCAAAGTAGCACTCCACGCACACCACCAGCCAAGCGCCACTCCACACACACCGCCAGCCAAGCAGCACTCCGTGCACAGACAGCAAAGTAGCACTCCACGCACACCACCAGCCAAGCGCCACTCCACACACACCGCCAGCCAAGCAGCACTCCGTGCACAGACAGCAAAGTAGCACTCCACGCACACTAACAGCCAAGCGCCACTCCACACACACCGCCAGCAAAGCACCACTCCGTGCACAGACAGCAAAGTAGCACTCCACGCACACCACCTGCCAAGCGCCACTCCACAAGCACCACCAGCCAAGCACCACTCACCGCCAGCCAAGCACCATCCAGCCAAGCGCCACTCCACACACACCGCCAGCCAAGCGCCACTCCACACACACCGCCAGCCAAGCAGCACTCCGTGCACAGACAGCAAAGTAGCACTCCACGCACACCACCAGCCAAGCGCCACTCCACACACACCGCCAGCCAAGCAGCACTCCGTGCACAGACAGCAAAGTAGCACTCCACGCACACCACCAGCCAAGCGCCACTCCACACACACCGCCAGCCAACCAGCACTCCGTGCACAGACAGCAAAGTAGCACTCCACGCACAACACCAGCCAAGCGCCACTCCACACACACCACCAGCCAAGCAGCACTCCGTGCACAGACAGCAAAGTAGCACTCCACGCACACCACCAGCCAAGCGCCACTCCACACACACCACCAGCCAAGCAGCACTCCGTGCACAGACAGCAAAGTAGCACTCCACGCACACCACCAGCCAAGCGCCACTCCACACACACCGCCAGCCAAGCACCACTCCGTGCACAGACAGCCAAGTACCACTCTACACACACCACCAGCCAAGCGCCACTCCACACACACCGCCAGCCAAGCACCACTCTGTGCATAGATAGCCAAGTACCCCTCCACGCACACCGCCAGCCAAACACCACTCAGCGCACACCGACAGCCAAGTACCACTCCACACACACCGCCAGCCAAGCACCGCTCCACGCACACCATCCAGCCAAGTACCACTCCCCACACACACCACCCGCAAACATGCCCAAGGGGTCGCTTCCTAAAAACTTTGTGTTAGTGGGCATTTTCCGCCCCCCCTGGGGGCAAAACGGCAAAAAAAACAGGCCGATTTGCCCCCAGGGTGGACAGAAAAACAAAAACACAATCATGTCCACCTGGAAGCGACCCTTACCCAAGGGGTCGCTTCCCAAAACAAACACATTGCCCCAACAAAAATCCCTGGTTCTAGTGGGTAATTTCTGCCCCCCCTGGGGGCAAAACGGCCGAAAAACGGGCCGATTTCCCCCCAGGGGGGGCAGAAAAACGAAAACATACTCAGACCCCACCTGGAAGCGACCCTTGCCCAAGGGGTCGCTTCCTAAAAACTAAAATTACATCCCTGGTGTCTAGTGGGCATTTTCTGTCCCCCCTGGGGGCAAAACGGCAAAAAAAAACGGGCCGATTTGCCCCCAGGGGGGACAGAAAAACGTAAACAAAATCAATGGCCGCCATCTTTGTAGAAATCTATATCCCTGGTGCTAGTGGGGAATTTCTGCCCCCCCTGGGGGCAAAACGGCCGAAAAAACGGGCCGATTTCCCCCCAGGGGGGGCAGAAAAACGAAAACATATTGCCAGCCAGCCTGGAAGTGACCCTTGCCCAAGGGGTCACTTCCTAAAAACTAAAAGTATATCCCTGGTGTCTAGTGGGGGCATTTCCGCCGCACAATCGCGACGCTGTGCGCGATCGTGAGGCAGAAATGCCCTGCAAAGAGACATCAGGGGAAAGGAAAATCTCTTTCCTCTCCCCTGATGCCTCTTCGCTGCCCCCAAACCCCCGCCAGCCACGAGAAACCTACCTTACTCCTCGGCGCTCAGGAAGCAAATGGCTTCCCGAGCGCTGGGAATCCCTGATGATGTCAGCGCGCGCTGTGCGCGCTGACGTCATCAGGGATTACCATGGGGGGGGGGCGGGGGCGGCAGCGGAAGCTCTTCCACTGCCGCCCCCAGCAAAACAATGACGATCAGAGACCCTCGGGGGGAGCGCCAGCGCTTCCCCCGAGGGTGGGGCTGATGACGAGCTGGCCTTGTCATCCGCGCAGGACAGGTAAGCGCGATGACGAGCCCAGCTCGTCATTAGCCCCGAAGGGGTTAAGATAAAATATTTTCCAGTTTGTTGTAGATGCCACAGAGACATAAAATCTGATCAACAATTTGGTTTGCAGTTTTAATCAATCTGTCAAAAGGCATAGTTTTGCAATCTGGTAGTGTTGAGTACAGAGATTGGTCAGAATTTATTTCACTTATTGATGTAAAAGAACAATCTTCATGGTCATGGTTCCATTAGCAGTCTAAAAAAAGTCACCAATATTTTCTTCTTCTAAAACACCAAGGATGACCATTATAAATTATTGTGCGTCTTGTTGCGTGTTGCCTTATATATGTAAAAGGTCTTGAATGCCTGAAGTAGAATGTATTACAGTTCTGTCAGTGAGTAAATGTTGGAGCAAATGATACAGTGCAGAACACAACCTCTTATCTAGGTTTTGTTAAATTTGATTTACAAGATGTGGTAGATGAAACAGTATATTGAGAACACCATTGGCATAATAGTTGACACCTGAACTGTTTACCAACTGGTATCCTACAACATCTCCTTCATTTTCGACTTTTTTTTCTTCTTAACGCCTTCTAGCTTGTGCTTATTTCCTTTTTTTTCTTGAACATCTGTCAACTCTTTTGTAAGCTTCCGTTTTGTACAGATTATACGTTTCTCATAAATAGGATACTGACTTAAATGAGGACCATATAGACATCTTAACCGATTGCACTGTTACACAGCTTGCATCAGCACTAACTTTCCTATCATCAAATTCAACTAAAAAATAAACCATACAATATTCTAACTCAGGATAATGCTATATACAACATTACTTCCTTAAGTACTGTACTTCAGATATTAATATAAGCTGTGTCTACACTTAAACCTTGAGATTTATGGACAGTTACAGCATCGAGATGGTATGAACTGTTGCCGTCGCACATATAAGTCCTTTACAAGCAAAACACGTACAATACATTGGTGAGTCTGCTTCACACCATCAATCTGATCAAATGTTATAGTCAAATGTTCAACCTCATCCCTATTTGGAAAATGTATGAAAACAATAACTTTACCCATAGCCCCCTTTACTAATCCTTCCTCCACATTTAAATTACTCTGCAGAAGTACTCAACAGTTTTTGGACGCGCATAAACACTTTTCTAATCCTGCAGACCTTGATACAGACTTCTCCAAAGAATTCAGTTTTGCTTGTAGTTTTTCAGTTAGTAGTATTGTTACTTCCTGGTGTTTCATTTTATCAATAGCTTTTATTTCCAAAATATCTTCTTTCTCCTGCTACAGTAATTGTTTGATAAAGTTGGAGCACTTTTGAAATTTAGTCATTCAACTGATTATGGATATGTCTTTTTCAATAAAATTGTACATTAGTTGTGCTGTTGTGTTGCCAGATGAAGAGTTTATTGGTAAGTCGACTTTCCAGAGCACGTTTTGCCTCCTTTGTCAGAACTCCACATCAGATGCTTAATTCATATTCTTCAGCAGTCCTTGTATTTAAAGTTTAACCAAATATTTAAATTTCTAATACTTCACCAAGAATTTCTTGTTTCATTATGGAGAAGTGTCTTGAAAACAGATTGTCCTTATATGGGGTAAGTTGCAGTAGGCCACAGAAGACAATTAAACACTTTCCTCCAAATAGCACATCCTACTCTGTTTTTAAAATCTGCTGCATTCTTACGTGTAAGAAGGCAAGCATTAAGTTTGAAACCATGCTCCCCTCATCGATGATTAAAAGCTTCCGTTTCTTTAATACTCTTGACATACTTCACCAGATAACTTCTGGTATTCCAGTTTATTGTCATGCTCAGCCGGTAATGCTGTTGATGTAAAGTAATTCCTTTAATGTTGTGTGCAGCTAATCTAGTTGGTGCTGTTACTACACGTGATACATTTGATTGTGTAGTATTCTGTAGATAAGCAGTGAAAACTTTAGTTAGAAAGCTTTTGCCAGTGCAAGCTTGACCACTAATTTATAGTTGTATTGGCTTAAATGAAGAGCATTTACATTTTCTCGTCTCATGCAGAAATCCATGCTCTATTTTATCTTTTATTTTAATATACATTTCTTTCTGTTCGTCGTTCAGTTGTGCTACTAAGTGTTCGAAATCGACACTTTAGTATCTTGCTTGTTACATTATAGGCTCCACCTCATTCATGTCTATAGCTGCTTCATTGTGAATAACTGCTTGTCGAAGAGGATCTTGACTCAGTGACCCAGACCTTTGTGAACTCTCCTTAGCTACCTCAGCAGCAATGGTTTCTTCCTGTTCACTCTCATCTTTCAACATTTGCAAGTAGTTTGAAAAGACTGGACACTGAATGCTGTCTTTAATAGCATTAAAAAAGTCTTCAAAGCAGTCGTAATTTTCAAGTAGTTCTGATTCAGAGCACCAAGGCTTGAACAGTTGCAGAAGTGCCAAATAGGAAAACCTCTCTTCTGTCTGTAGTTTGGAAGCCCAATTTTCTATGGTTAATTGGATTTCCTTTTTTGTGACTCACCAAACAACCATCACATCCAACTACGGCATAATTTCCTTCTATGTTTTTTATCACTTTCCTTTTGTATCTGTAGTATTGAAGTACTTCATGAAGGTACATATCTTCTATATGTGGATACCTTTTTCGATAGAATGTATCCGACATATTTGATTTCACAAACTCTGTATTTTCCGGATCAAACTCTGCTAGAGACTGAATTTCTGGGAAAGACTTTAACACTCCGTTTCATGTGCTTGCTGGGCCTAGACTTATCCAAACAATGCCCCTTGACTTTGAGAACAAACTGGCTGAGCTCAACTGGTGACAGCGCTCATAGGAGACCTTCTCTCTATGAGAAAGCATTTTAAAGCTGTATAATTTCTTAGATAGGCTCTTTTCTGCAGAAATTTCCTCCCACATCTCATTCACCTCTAGCTTCTCTGATTTTGAAATGTCCAAAGTGACGTACCGAGCAACAGCGATGGAGTTGTCCGCAACAGATTTTAGATCGACATTTGCATTCCACATCTTCAGAATCACAGGGTTGTAGTCAATATATTTGGAGGCTTCTGTTCTTCTCTGGCTGTATGTGTGTTTCAGTGATTTCCCTGTCTATGTATGTCTGACTGCAGATCTAAAGCTGTTCACTCTTCCTTGAGAAATCACAGGATGTGGGAATCCAAATCAGCATCTTGCATAAAATCTTCCCTGGCATCTGTATTTTCGACGTCAGTACTTCCCACATCTATGAGTTTGAAAGCGTAGAATTCACTTTTCAGCATCATCTTTTGGGATGGCTCATGTCATATACTGTTTGTTAGATCTGGGGGTCTCTAGTTGGCAGAGGTAGGTACCACTGTCCAAATAGGGACCCTTGCTTCTAGTCAGGGCAAGGAGATAACCCTCTGAGATAACCCCTGCTCACCCTCTAGGTAGCTTGGCACGAGCAGTCTAGGCTAACCAGAGGCAATGCGTAAAGTATTTGTACCAACACTTACAGTAACACAGTGAAAACACCACAAACTGACTCCACAAAAGTTTAGAAAAATAAAGGTATTTTAATCTAAACTACACAAGACCAAAACGACAAAAATCCAACATACACAGTTCAAGAATATGGTTTCAAAAAGAGTTCTTAAGGTTGCGTTAAAATTCTTTAGGTTGCGATAGAATTCTCTACGTTGCGATAGAATTCTCTACTGATGCGTGAAGAGTTCACAGTTGCGTCACGTTTACTCACAGTACCTTTTAGTTGCAACAAAGTTCCAAAAGCAGAAGCTGGTGCGGTGGAAAACAAGCGATGCGTTGCTCCTGAGACCCTGGGGAGGCGATGCGACAGCCCCGCTGCAGCAGCGGGCGTGATGCGACGAATCTGGTCTGTAAGGGGAGGAAGGCCACTTGTATGGATTCCGGTGCGTAGGTTCCGTAGGAAGTCTGTTCTCGCAAAGGCACGATGCGACGATCTCGTAGGGGCTGCGACGATCTCCGGGGCGACGATGCGCGGTCCAGCGGTGATCCTCTCTCTCACAGCTCCTCGATGCGATGACTCTGCGACGATGCTCGCAGCAACGTGATGCGGTCCGCAAGCAAGCGGAGCGGCGTTTTCACCCAGCGACGACAGGCTCTGCGACGATACTCGCAGCGATGTTCGATTCTCCCGCACCGGTCTGGTGCGTCCTGCAAACGAAGGATGCAACGTCGCGGCGTCAGGCGCTGCGACGATCTCGACCTTCGTAGCAGCGGGATTCTTCTCGCACTGTCGGGGATGCGCTCCGCAAGCGAGCGATGCAACACTTTTCAAATGCAAAAGTCTCTCAAGCTTAGTTTCAAGCTTCCCAGCACAGGTACAACTTCCAGAGGCCCCACAACTGATTCAAGCACTCTAGGAAGGACAGCACTCTCTCAGCAGAGTTCAGGGAAGCTGGGGGTGAAGTCCTTTTGTTCCTGGGACTTCAGAACAGGGAGCCAGCTCTACTCAGGCCCTTGGAGATTCCTTCAAGAGAGGGGACACAACTCAGCAGCAAAGTCCTTCCCCTCTCCTTGGCAGCAAAGCAACAGGTCAGTCCAGCAGAGCAACAGCAGGACAGTCTTCCTTCTTCAGTTTCAGCTTTCTCCTTGGCAGAGGTTCCTTCTTGATTCCAGGATGATCTAATTTTCTGTTGTCAGGGGTCCTGTACTTATACCCCTAAAGTCTTTGTTCTCTCTGTGCATGTGGGCCCTGAGCCCGGTCTGAACCAGTTCTGGGTGTTTCCTGAGTACTTTGTTTTGCTGTCTTCTTCCTTCCTTTCAGAGTGAGGGGCAGGGTCGTCAGCCGCCCAGCAGGAGGTGGAGCCAGCATTGTGGAAGGCAGGCACAGCCCTATTCAGGCCCAGGTGCTAACTCCTCCCACCACTCCAGTTGCAAATGCAGTCATTCAGCCTGGGGCTGACTCAGCCAGCCTCCTGGGGAATCCCCAGCCCCTGTCACTCTCAAACCAGACAGTCAATACACAAGCAGACCAAGGCACACAGAAGGGTCAGACAAGAGAACAGCAACTTTCTAAAAGTGCTGTTCTCAAACACAGGATTTAAAAACAACCTTTCCTAAAAGATGTGTTAATAAATTCTGAGTTCAGGGATACTAGATACTTATGTCCTATCTTGTTCCTATGGGAAGAAATGCTGTGAACCACTGTAGCCAGCATCCCCCATGTTAATCTATGGAGCAAGATAGCCTTACAGTAGTGAAAAACGAAAATTGCTGCCATTCACTACCAGAGCATGTCACCTGCACTAGTACATGCTCTACCTTTTACATACACTGCACCCTGCCCAGGGGGGTACCTTGGGCTTTCCATAGGGGTGACTGATGTGCACAAAAAGGGAAGGGTTAGGCCTGGTCAGTGGGGACACTGACCAGGAGGACATGGCAGTTCTAAACTGCACACAGGCACTGCAGTGTCAGGCCTGAGACATCATTTTAGGGCTACTCCTGTGATTGGCACAATCAGTGCTGCAGGCCCACTAGTAGCATTTGTCATCACCAGCCCTGGCACACCCAGTGCACTTTACTAGGGACTTCGTGGTGATACAAATATGGCAAACATGTATATCCAATCAGAATAACAATTTACATAGAGAGCATATGCATTTTTAGCACTGATCAGCAGTGGTAAAGTGCGCAGAGTCCTATTGCCAACAGCCACGGGTCAGGAAAAATAAGGGAGGAAGAAGCAAAAAGTTTGAGGATGACCCTGCAAGAAGGGCCAGTTCCAACACAACCCCCTTCCAGCCTAAAGCCAGGGTAGACCAAACAATACCTCGATGGGAATCCCTGCTTAAGGCGATAGAACACGGAAACTGGCCCACACAGCAGGGCAGTCCTGTTCTACGCCACCCTAAACCCAGTTGGATCACTCTATCCATACTCTCAGTGTCCACCATGCCAATCCATGTGGAAACCTTCTCACCCGTGGACACCACCTGTGCAGCACCTAACTTTAATTTCCTCACAGGTGTGTCCCAACAGACTGACAGCAAGCCACAGTGACCACCAACAGTGATCAGGGATGAGACCTAGGCCTCATGCCTCTCAGGGCGCTCAAACCTCTGTGGCGTCAGAGGGCGGGGGGGCAGTAGCCCCAGGTGCTTGGCACCCTTTGTCCACTCCCTCTCTTGTCAGGTCAGGTCTGACACTCTGGCACTGACCCACCAGTCCCGGACCTGTATCCGGTGGCTGGACAGGAGGCTGGGGTAGGCTTCCCCACACCAGGTCCTCCTCTTCTTTGGGGCTCTGTACCCTCCCACCTGGAGCGGTACCCCCTTCTAGAATAGCCAGGGCACCTGTGGCAGGTGTCCCGCACCATTCACCTACCAGTTCAGGGGTGCTATCCTGCAGCTGGTATTCCAGGTCAGGGGGGACACCCCAGACCTGGCCCTCAAACCTAGGCTCCAAAGCCTCCAGGTCAGACAGCACCTTAACCTGGCTTCCCCACCCAGGGACTAACCCGTGCAGTGGAACACTTGCCTGGCGCACCAGGACTTCACTCACTGAGGTGCCTATACTGGTAGACAGTACCCACCTGGCCAACACAACGGTGTGGCCCAGTCCACCCCCAGGGTGAGACTCCTGCCCTCCTTCCAGGGGCAACCCTGTCCACCAAGACAACCAAGAACACCACTTTCCTACCAGTTCAGGACCTCCCTCCAGCAACTGGTCTCCCAACCTAGGGTTTAACCCCTCAGGTTGTACCGGGGTCAGGGGCGAGGACTCCCTCCCTCTGCACCCCCTTCCAGAGCGCTGCACCCTCCCTACTGGAGGGGTACCCCTGGGAACCATATTGGTCAGGACACTGGTTACAGATGTCCTTCCTTCCAGGTCAGGCAAATCCTGAACCTGGTCTCCCAACCCAGGGACCAAAACCTGCGGTTGTGCATTTGCCTGGCACGCCAGGACTTCTGGGGACTCACATAGTACCCCCTTGAGGGTGACACACAACTCATGTGTCCTGTGACAGTCTGCCTGGTGCAGGTCTCCCGACCCCTGTCCACCTGACAGCGCGGGAAGATCCCCCAGGACAGAAGTGAGGTCACCATGGTCACTCAATGGGGACTCAGCCCTTCTGACTGGTCCCCGACCCACTGGTTCTCTCACTGGGGACTCCTTCCCCCTCTCACCCCTCAGTCTGGACTTCTGTACCCTCCCAAGTGGAGCGGCACTGCCAGACACCAAAACTGATGGAGGCCTGGTTACAGGCACTCCCCGTTCCCCAGACACTAGGAGATCCTCCTCAAATGACCTACAAGTACAGTCTAGGTCCCCAACCTGGTGTTCCCTTAAGGAACCCTCCAGGCCCTGAGACTGGGTTTCGGGCACCATGAGACACACCGTCCCACACTCACTCCTTCTCCACTGAGACCGGACATGAGCCCCTACACCCCTCCCACTACACTGGGACCTAACTGGGCTACACTGAACCTCTTCCACCTCACAGGTCTGGAAGATACCTAAGCCACTCCTTTTGGGATCACTCCCCAATGCCTCCTCAGACTCTCTGGAATCCACCAAGAGGTCTGCCTCCAACGCAAGCTCTCTGGGATCAGAGAACTCACACTCCACCGGGTGTTGGCATAGCTCTGGAAAACAGGGACTTAAAATATGCTCTCCAACAAATGAATCACACAGCCCCCCACAGTTGTTAACCAAGCTACCCTTTGCCTCACCCTCCAGTGCCTCACACAAGTACCCCACACCACTCTCCTGAGACTGGCAAGACAGTATCTGACTGTCTCTGTCACACAACCCACACTCTTCTGGCTGGTCTTCACACACACACCAAGGTTTCTACCATGGGGGAACCCCTCTCCCTGTACCTCTCATCTAGAGTCAGTAGAGTGTCCCTCCCACCACTAGGAATATGGTCCCCTGTGCCAGTCTCCCAATCTACTTCAGGGACACTGCACTCCACTGGAACTACATCATAAACCTGAACCCCCTGGTGTATGTTGACCCCCTCCCTCAAGTCAGGCGCCACATCTCTGGGTGTGTGTACCTTTCTCTCAGCACTAGATATCATAACCATGCTGCCACCATCTGAGCTGGACTCCACCTCCAACTCAGCAAAGCTCACCTCTTGAGCTACCCATGTTTCTTCTTCAGCTGAGACCCTCATGGCCTCATGCCACTTGAGCTCCAACTCAAGCTTCCTCATTCTTAATTCATGGGCAAAGGTCAATTTCAATTCCTCCAGGGCACGGGCATGTTTGCTCTCCTCCGCCGCCCTTTCTCTCTCTTTATCCATTTCTAATTGCTTCAGCTCCATTTCAAGCCTCAACATTTCTAACTTATGATCTTTAGCCCTTTGGTTTTCCTCCAACTCCTCTGGGAAAAAACCTTCAGCTGAATGGTTGCTGCCAGCCCTTGAGGCTGCTCTGGACACAAGCAGATCCTGTGACCTGAAACCATTCCTTTGTGCATCCTCATCCACTTCTGCATCATCTGTCTCCCCAGCCTCTTTGTTCTCCCACCAGGCCCTTAAGGCCTCCTGAAGATCCTCCTTCTTGTAGCAGCGCTTCATGGGGTATCCAAAGTTCCTGCAGAACTGCCTGAGTTGACCTACTTTGTAATCACTTAACATTTCAATATCAAACTCCAGTTCTGCAACATCACTTGCTGGTTTACCATTCTGAGACATGATGCTTGGATTCTTTCAGGGTTATGATCGAAAATAGAACCAAAAATGTTTTAAAAATTTAGTATGCGGTGGCGTAGTGGTCTGCACTCACTAGTGATGTACACCAATTACTGTGGGTCAAGTACAAATACAAGTTCAAATCCCACCGCCTGACCACCAATGTTAGATCTGGGGGTCTCTAGTTGGCAGAGGTAGGTACCACTGTCCAAATAGGGACCCTTGCTTCTAGTTAGGGCAAGGAGATAACCCTCTGAGATAACCCCTGCTCACCCTCTAGGTAGCTTGGCACGAGCAGTCTAGGCTAACCAGAGGCAATGCGTAAAGTATTTGTACCAACACTTACAGTAACACAGTGAAAACACCACAAACTGACTCCACAACAGTTTAGAAAAATAAAGGTATTTTAATCTAAACTACACAAGACCAAAACGACAAAAATCCAACATACACAGTTCAAGAATATGGTTTCAAAAAGAGTTCTTAAGGTTGCGTTAAAATTCTTTAGGTTGCGAAAGAATTCTCTACGTTGCGATAGAATTCTCTACTGATGCGTGAAAAGTTCACAGTTGCGTCACGTTTACTCACAGTACCTTTTAGTTGCAACAAAGTTCCAAAAGCAGAAGCTGGTGCGGTGGAAAACAAGCGATGCGTTGCTCCTGAGACCCTGAGGAGGCGATGCGACAGCCCCGCTGCAGCAGCGGGCGTGATGCGACGAATCCGGTCTGTAAGGGGAGAAAGGCCACTTGTATGGATTCCGGTGCGTAGGTTCCGTAGGAAGTCTGTTCTTGCAAAGGCACGATGCGACGATCTCGTAGGGGCTGCGACGATCTCCGGGGCGACGATGCGCGGTCCAGCGGTGATCCTCTCTCTCACAGCTCCTCGATGCGATGACTCTCCGACGATGCTCGCAGCGACGTGATGCGGTCCGCAAGCAAGCGGTGCGGCGTTCTCACCCAGCGACGACAGGCTCTGCGACGATACTCGCAGCGATGTTCGATTCTCCCGCACCGGTCTGGTGCGTCCCGCAAACGAAGGATGCGACGTCTCTGGCAGCGGCGTCAGGCGCTGCGACGATCTCGACCTTCGTAGCGGCGGGAATCTTCTCGCACTGTCGGGGATGCGCTCCGCAAGCGAGCGATGCGACACTTTTCAAATGCAAAAGTCTCTCAAGCTTAGTTTCAAGCTTCCCAGCACAGGTAAAACTTCCAGAGGCCCCACAACTGGATCAAGCACTCTAGGAAGGACCGAACTCTCTCAGCAGAGTTCAGGGAAGCTGGGGGTGAAGTCCTTTTGTTCCTGGGACTTCAGAACAGGGAGCCAGCTCTACTCAGGCCCTTGGAGATTCCTTCAAGACAGGGGACACAGCTCAGCAGCAAAGTCCTTCCCCTCTCCTTGGCAGCAAAGCAACAGGTCAGTCCAGCAGAGCAACAGCAGGACAGTCTTCATTCTTCAGTTTCAGCTTTCTCCTTGGCAGAGGTTCCTTCTTGATTCCAGGATGATCTAATTTTCTGTTGTCAGGGGTCCTGTACTTATACCCCTAAAGTCTTTGTTCTCTCTGTGCATGTGGGCCCTGAGCCCGGTCTGAACCAGTTCTGGGTGTTTCCTGAGTACTTTGTTTTGCTGTCTTCTTCCTTCCTTTCAGAGTGAGGGGCAGGGTCGTCAGCCGCCCAGCAGGAGGTGGAGCCAGCATTGTGGAAGGCAGGCACAGCCCTATTCAGGCCCAGGTGCTAACTCCTCCCACCACTCCAGTTGCAAATGTAGTCATTCAGCCTGGGGCTGACTCAGCCAGCCTCCTGGGGAATCCCCAGCCCCTGTCACTCTCAAACCAGACAGTCAATACACAAGCAGACCAAGGCACACAGAAGGGTCAGACAAGAGAACAGCAACTTTCTAAAAGTGCTGTTCTCAAACACAGGATTTAAAAATAACCTTTCCTGAAAGATGTGTTAATAAATTCTGAGTTCAGGGATACTAGATACTTATGTCCTATCTTGTTCCTATGGGAAGAAATGCTGTGAACCACTGTAGCCAGCATCCCCCATGTTAATCTATGGAGCAAGATAGCCTTACAGTAGTGAAAAACGAAAATTGCTGCCATTCACTACCAGAGCATGTCACCTGCACTAGTACATGCTCTACCTTTTACATACACTGCACCCTGCCCAGGGGGGTACCTTGGGCTTTCCATAGGGGTGACTGATGTGCACAAAAAGGGAAGGGTTAGGCCTGGTCAGTGGGGACACTGAGCAGGAGGACATGGCAGTTCTAAACTGCACACAGGCACTGCAGTGTCAGGCCTGAGACATCATTTTAGGGCTACTCCTGTGGGTGGCACAATCAGTGCTGCAGGCCCACTAGTAGCATTTGTCATCACCAGCCCTGGCACACCCAGTGCACTTTACTAGGGACTTCGTGGTGATACAAATATGCCAAACATGTATATCCAATCAGAATAACAATTTACATAGAGAGCATAATCAATCAATCAGGTCATTTGTAGAGCGCACTACTCACCCGTAGGGTCTCAAGGCGCTGGGAGGGGGGGGGGGTGCCGCTACTGCTCGAACAGCCAGGTCTTGAGCTTCTTCCTGAAGGAGAGGTGGTCTTGGGTCAGGCGCAGGTCGGTCGGCAGGGAGTTCCAGGTCTTGGCAGCCAGGTAGGAGAAGGATCTTCCTCCTGTTGTCGCTCTTCGGATGCGGGGGACGGCGGCGAGGGCGTGGTTGGTTGATCTGAGGAGGCGCTTGGGCGTGTAGAAGTTGATCCGGTTGTTGAGGTAGCTTGGGCCTTGGTCGTGTAGGGCTTTGTGCGCGTGGGTGAGGAGCCGGAAGGTGATTCTCTTGTTGACCGGGAGCCAGTGCAGATCTCTCAGGTGTCCGGAGATGTGGCTGCGACGGGGGATGTCGAGGATGAGTCTCGCCGAGGCGTTCTGGATCCGCTGGAGTCTCTTCTGGAGTTTGGCGGTCGTTCCGGCGTAGAGGGCGTTGCCGTAGTCCAGTCGGCTGGTGACGAGGGCCTGGGTGACCGTCTTCCTCGTCTCGGTGGGGATCCACCGGAAGATCTTCCGTAGCATGCGCAGGATGTTGAAGCATGACGAGGAGACGGCGTTGACTTGTCTGGTCATGGAGAGGGAGGAGTCCAGGATGAAGCCCAGGTTGCGTGCGTGGTCCGTCGGTTTGGGTGCGGTGCCCAGGGCGGGGGGCCACCAGGAGTCGTCCCAGGCGGAGGGCGTGGAGCCCAGGATGAGGACCTCCGTCTTGTCTGAGTTCAGTTTCAGGCGGCTGGTCGTCATCCATTCGGCTACGTCTCTCATCCCTTCGTGCAGGTTGGCTCTGGCGGTGTCGGGGTCGTTGGTCAGGGAGAGGATCAGCTGGGTGTCGTCGGCGTAGGAGATGATGTTCAGGTTGTGTTTGCGTACGATGGCCGCGAGGGGGCTCATGTAGACGTTGAAGAGGGTGGGGCTCAGTGAGGACCCTTGAGGGACGCCGCAGATGACTTCGGTGGCCTCTGACTTGTACGGTGGTAGGCGGACTCTTTGTGTTCTTCCGTCGAGGAAGGAGGTGATCCATTCCAGTGCCTTCTCCTGGATTCCGATGTTGCTGAGGCGCTGTACTAGGGTGCGGTGGCAGACTGTGTCGAAAGCCGCGGAGAGGTCCAGGAGGATGAGGGCCGCTGTTTCTCCGTTGTCCATCAGAGTTCGAAGGTCGTCGGTGGCGGCGATGAGGGCGGTCTCGGTGCTGTGGTTCGCTCGGAAGCCGGACTGTGAGGGGTCGAGGGATCCATTCGTCTCGAGGAAGGCGGCCAGCTGTTTGTTGACGGTCTTCTCGATGACTTTGGCCGGGAACGGGAGGAGCGAGATGGGACGGTAGTTCTTGAGGTCGGTGGGGTTTGCTGTAGGTTTCTTGAGAAGAGCGCTGAGTTCGGCGTGCTTCCAGCTCTCAGGGAATGTGGCGGAGTCGAAGGAGGCGTTGATGATGTCCCGCAGGTGGGGTGCGAGGACAGCGTCGGCCTTGTTGAAGATGTGGTGAGGGCAGGGGTCAGTCGGAGATCCGGAATGGATGGAGTTCATGGTGCGGATGGTGTCTTCGGTGCTGATCGGGGTCCAGGTGCGGAGGGTGGCGGTGGGTGGCGTCGTTGCGGTTGTGGCTTGCGTTGGTTGGTTGTTGAAGCTGTTGTGTATGTCCGTGATCTTGTTGTGGAAGTAGGACGCGAGGGAGTTGCAGAGGTCTTGCGATGGGGTGATGTCGTTGTTTCCGGCGCTGGGGTTGGAGAGCTCTTTCACGATGTTGAAGAGTTCCTTGCAGTTGTGTGCGTTGTTGTCCAGCCGGTCCTTGTATGTATTTTTCTTGGTGGCGCGGATCAGTTGGTGGTGTTTCCGGGTGGCGAGCTTGAGGGTGGTCATGTTGTCCGTGGTTGGCTCCCTTCTCCAGGCTTTCTCGAGGGCTCGACAGTTCTTCTTGGAGCTCTTGAGTTCGTCGGTGAACCATGGTGTTTTTCTGCTGCAGGATCTGCTGGGTGGGGTTCTCAGAGGGGCGAGTTCGTCCGCGCAGTCGTTGATCCATTTCGTGAGGTTGTCGGCGGCCTGGCTGGGGTTCGCTGAGTTGGCGGGAGGGTGCTGGCTCAGGGAGGCGGTGAGCTGGTCGGCTGTGATCTTGTTCCAGCTTCTCCGAGCAACCTGTTGCTGGAGGTGGTGGATCGTCGCTCTTCTGAAGGTGAAGTGGACGCAGCTGTGGTCCGTCCAGTGGAGTCCTGTTGCGTGGCTGAAGGTGACGTCTTTGCTGGATGTGAAGACGGCGTCGAGAGTGTGTCCGGCGAGGTGGGTGGGGGTGGTCACCAGTTGCTTGAGTCCGAGGTTGTCGAGGTTGTCGAGCAGGGTGATGGTGTTGCGGTCGTTGTTGTTCTCCAGGTGGAAGTTGAGGTCCCCCAGGAGGATGTAGTCGGCGGAGGGGAGAGCGTGCGGGCTGACGAAGTCGGCGATGTCCTCGCTGAATCGTGTGCGTGGTCCCGGCGGTCGGTAGATCAGGGTGCCTCTGAGGGTGGTCTTCGGGTTGGTGTGGATCTGGAAGTGCAGGTGTTCGGCGGTGGTGAGGGTGTCATCGGTGTTGGTAGTGATGCGGATGGTGTCTCTGTGGATGATGGCGATGCCTCCTCCGGTCTGGTTGTCTCGGTCCCTCCGGACGATCTTGTAGCCTTCTGGGATGGCGATGGCGATGTCTGGGGCTGAGGAGGCGTTCATCCAGGTCTCGGTGAGGAAGGCAACGTCGGGGGCTGTGGTGTCGAGGAGGTTCCAGAGTTCTACGGCGTGTCTGTGGACGGAGCGGGTGTTGAGCAGGATACACTTGAGGTGGGTGCTGCTGGAGTTCGGCTTGGCGGGTGCAGGGAAGGTCCGGATGCAGGTGAACTTGCAGGCGTTGCAGCTGAAAGGTCCGTGGGTGTGCTTCGGGGCGGCTTGGTGACATCCTGGGATGTGGCCGGTGTTGAGTGCGATGAGGTCGGCGGCGCCGTAGGTTCGTCGGGTCGGCTTCCGTCGGTGGGGGCCAGGGGTCCTGGCCCTGGGCGCGGTCCAGGCGCGGACGGGCGCAGACGGGCTTACCTTTGGCGCGCCTTCGGCGCACAATCGGCGCGCCCGCTGCGCGTCAACGCTGCGCGTTCGCACGGTCGCCATTTAAGGCGAAGTGCGCGGGTGGGCGGGGCAGCTGGGAGGCGGGAGCGGGGAGGGAAACAGAAGAAAAAAGGGGCGGGGCTAAGGCGGTGGCGGGAAGCGGGAGCGGGGGGCGGCGAGATGGGCAGATGCGAAGACCAGCACAAATGCGGGCCAAAAAACGGGGAAAAGGCAGCGAAACACGAGGCAAACAAGCGCAAATGCAGGCAGAAAACGGGGAAAAATACAGAGAAACACGAGGCAAACAAGCACAAATGCAGGCAAAAAACGGGGAAAAATACAGAGAAACACGAGGCAAACAAGCACAAATGCAGGCAAAAAACGGGGAAAAATACAGAGAAACACGAGGCAAACAAGCACAAATGTAGGCAGAAAACGGGGAAAAATACAGAGAAACACGAGGCAAACAAGCACAAATGCAGGCAAAAAACGGGGAAAAATACAGAGAAACACGAGGCAAACAAGCGCAAATGCAGGCAGAAAACGGGGAAAAATACAGAGAAACACGAGGCAAACAAGCACAAATGTAGGCAAAAAACGGGGAAAACAAATGAGAGCGCTCAGGGCGGCAGCGCGGCCGGCGCTGAGACAGAGGCAGGCACTGGGGGCACACGCAGCAGCTGGTGGCCGTGCGGCGCGGGGGTGTCCCACAAGCATATGCACTTTTAGCACTGATCAGCAGTGGTAAAGTGTGCAGAGTCCTATTGCCAACAGCCACGGGTCAGGAAAAATAAGGGAGGAAGAAGCAAAAAGTTTGAGGATGACCCTGCAAGAAGGGCCAGTTCCAACACTGTTCTATGAAAGACAAGACAAACTCATCTCTGCCTGTTCCAAACTTTGGTGCATCCTTTATTCATAACCGCATGTAAATATGAGGAGCACTGATGCTTGGCACTCCTTTTGCAAAAAGAAATCAGTTACTTCGCTTAGAGGAGGATTTCTGTTGCAGATGAAAGACATCATAGCTTGAAACCTGTTAATATATCTGCAAACATTAGCAGGATCCAATGAGCAAAGTTCTCCAGCTGTCTCCACTTTGATATCTTTAATGTTAGAGTTCGCTTCTCTGAAAAATTGAAGCAGGTCATCTCGGGCGTACTCCGCATAACTGAGTATCAGAAATCAAGTAGGTAAACTTAGATTTCTCAAATGCATTTCAGTTCTCTATGTCAACAATACCAATACTTGTTGGTGCCGCGTTGGCACACCATCCAATTATTCAAGTTGCACTCCAAGTTTTCATCCTTGTTATGAACTTTGTGAATTAATTCCTTTGCGGAGAGATTTTGAGGATTAACCCCTGTCTTCAGTATATGGTTAACAGCCGATGAAAGCATAGACAAGACACTCTCAAACAGAAGATTAAATATGTACGGAATACACTGATGAAATCTTGGATCCTCGGAGTATAATCTTGTTGACTGGTATTCGGCTGCTGGTATCTGTACAGGGCGGTCATCATAGCGGCCACCTTCTCCCGTGGGAAACATATGTTAAAAACAGCAAGCTTCTAAAGCTTTCTCCCACACACTCATGGGAGCTCCTTTTGCTTGTTTCATTTGAGAGAGATCAATAGTATGACCTATGACCTCTTTAGAATGCAGAGTATGAATGCTGTAGTGTTCATAAATTTCTTCTGATCGGGATCGATCCACTTTTATTTTTTGTCTTTTTAAGGGCAATGTTTCAACTTTTATATGTTACATCTCAAATAACATCAACATTTTTATAATCAATATTATTTTGTACCAGGTATAATGTTGCTTTTTATTTACTTTACTGACATCCACAATTTCTTGACATATTTTGTGATTCTCGGTAGGCACACCATTTACTAGAATAAAAATTGCTTCATGAACATCTGTCTACAACAAACGTTCCAATATTCTGTTTAACATCTAAAGGTAAGTAAACAACTGTATCTTTAAGGCCTTTCTGAAGGTCAGTTGGGGCAGGCTCCCTGCGAACTATAGTCTGAAATGGGTGTACACATTTTAGAAGAATAGATTCATAAACATTAAAATCACAAAGTTCTTCTGGAATAGATACTAATTCTAACTTATTTTGCACTACTCTAGCTAGCACTTGTCATAGCAGTAGTTACATAAAATATGTCATGTAGACAACTCAAACCGTTTTTCTACAAATAAATAAAAAGCAAATTCTTGCCACTTATCTCTGTTCTCCTGTTCAGTTTTTGAGAATACACCTACATTCCCAGTTTGGTTCTGTACAGTGTATGTCAACAGCAAATACAAACAGTTTGGTTTCTACATAAAAACTGTGTTAAACTCCCTAATCTGTAAAGTAATCCACACTAATACTTGTGTTGTGTCCTCTACACCTCCAGACAGCAACTCCTCATTTTCCATAGACTCCTGTTCAGGACCAAAGAACAAAAATGGAACAGCTTTACACATATTTTCTACCTCTGCTACTGTACCATGCAAAATAACTCTATTAATGTCTCCAAAACACAGAGCAGAAGTTTTGAAATAGTAAAGCCTCCTAACTAAATTTCACATTTCAGAGTGGTGAACAGCTAACATTCCGAAGTCATGAAAGCTGCTTTGGCACACTTTCTTTGACAAACATGCTAGTGAATTTCCCTATAACTTTGTACACTTACTTACTTTGCATGGATCTAATCCTTGCAAAATCCCTATCTTCTGTTTCAGACTTCTCCATGGAAATATATGTAGAAAAGTTCAAAATATATCAATTGATTCCTGACAAACACTGCAAATACTGCTACAGTTCCATTTGTATACAGGGGCCTGTCTGGCTTCCATGTATCTCTGCAGCTATCACTTCCTCGACATTCCTAGGAACCATCTCCTCTTTTGGAATGCAAGTACCATCCTTCACCTCATAACAATGACCAGTTACGCTTCAAGGCAAATGCTTTATCTACTACACTTTCTATGTGTTCTTTTTATTTGGAAGCTACTGTATTTTTCTGATACTGCTTTATATTTATTTGCCAATTTTGAATGACCCTACTCCTAAACATTCTTTTTCTTAACTTTTTGTATTGTGTTTGTCTTACTATGAGATGAATTCTTTTTGCAGAACTTTTTCCAGTTTGAACAGGAGTTACTGCTTTTCGTTTTTCACTTCTTGGTAAAGCTTTCATTTTTTTCACATTTTCCAAATTTTCCTTAAGGACGGTTTTAAGAAACTCATTAGTTCTCTTACCAGCAGATCTATTTTCCCTCACTAGATTGTGTGCACTATCTTCTTTTGTGTTCTCAGTATTTTCCAGGTACTACTTTTTTTTTGCTCTTCTCCTCAGTTCCTTTTTTGTCATCTTAAATTCTTCTCTTTGACCACAAGTAGATATCTGAAAACTGAATACAATATACATTTTACATTCCATACTTAAAAAAAAAAACCTACATAATTTGTTATATTGGTCTTTAATACCATTCCCGAGCTATAAAAGATAGCAGCTGTACTGCCTGACAAAGTACGTTTTTGTTTGTAATTATATACCACCCTGTCCAATGGCCTACTTACACCCTACCTTAGAGGTGACTTATATGCAGTAAAAAGTAAATGTAAGGCTTAGCAAGAGATTTTAAATGCAAACTCACCCTGGCAGGAAAACTGCACACACAGGCTCGCTAGCAGCACACCCTATACATGTTTAAAAGGATACTTGTCTGGATGGGTGACTAGGAATGGCACTACTTCACTATATATCTGAGTAAGCGTTTCAGTCCTTCTTTGGGTGTGTCATTGTATGTGTAAGAAATATATTGGTATATGAGTCACTCTCTTAATAACTCCATAGTTTTAGCGCCAAGAAACCATTGGTGTACGTGCGCTGTATAAATACGTTTTTATCATATCATATCATATCATAGGTATATACATCTGTATGCAAGTTGCTGAATAGATACCTTACTAGCTGTGTTACTGAGTGTTGGTGTATGTAAATGTGTTTGCAACTGGCTGTGTTAGTACTGGATACATAACTACTGCGTGTTTGAGTGAATATGTAAGTAGCTCTGTCGCTGTATTAATGCCTGTATCTTTTTGTACATAGGCATGTGAGTTGAAGTATGGGTGATAGACTAGATGTTGAAGCGTATATAGGTGCTCACTGACACTTGAAACTACATATCTTACCTTTTAAGCAGATACCACCCTACCCTATGACGTACCTACAGCGTACCTTGGGGGTGACTTGTATGTAGAAAAGGGGAAGTATAAGGGTTGACAAGAGGTTTTAAATGCCAAGTCGACCTGGTAGTAAAACTGTCAAAACAGGCTCAACAGCAGCAGGCCTGAGACCTGTTGAAAGGATGACTAGTCTGCATGGGTGTTTTTGCTAGTGTCAGTTATTCAGCACATATCTGAATGAGTATCTCACTCCCACTTTGAGTGTGTTATTGGAAATTGAAGGAACTATGTTGGTAAATGGCTGGCTCTCTTACTTAGTGTATAGGTCTTTAAATGTGTATGTAAGGGTCTGCTTGTATTGCTTACTGGTTGCGTTAGTGAGTTTTGTGGTATTTAACTGTGCGCAATAGCCTCCATAATTGGACCTGTGTGTGTAAGTGTAAGAGCCTCTGTGACTGTCTGACTGGGTAAATAAGTGGCTGTATCCTTTTATACATAAGTGTAAGAGTTGCAGTATGGGTGGGAGACTGGATGTATAACTGGAGTAGTGTGGCTCACTGGTTAGAGGCGGCAGACCCGAGAGCAGAAGTCGGCCCGGGACCAGGGTTCGATTCCCGACGCGGCAGGGTCGTGGACCTTGGTCAGCGGACTCGATAATTCTCGCTTCGGTGCTTACTCTAATCAGGGATCACACTCGGCAACTCTGGGCACTAGCTTGCCTAATCTCCACAACGGCCCCACCAATTCCGGGGATGCCTGGCTCCACCTTGGGGACTCCCAGCAGGGACCATCCCACAGGGAAAGCCAGGACGGGTTCCCCAGAGTTATACAGCGCCGGGACGCCCCGTTGCTGGGGCAGCTGTGCGCTTTACAAGTATACTACATTTACTACATTTACATTATTGGTTTCAAACCGCACATGTAACTCACTCGAAATTCAAAGTATAACTCTTAACTTCTAAGCACATAGTTCCTTGCCTTATGACCTACTTACAGCTACCTTAGGGGTGACTTGTATGTAGTAGAAGATGGGTATAAAGTTTACCAACTTGTTTTAAATGTCACGTCCGCCTAGCAGTAAAACTACGCAAAGCGGCTGTACATCAGCAATTCGGAGAGATATTGAAAGGGTTACTTGTCTGCGTGAGTAACTTGTTAGTGTCAGGACAGTTCTTTTGAAGATATCTGAATGAGTGTCTCAGTCCCTATTTGGATGTGATGTTGGATACTTAAGGAACTATGTTGGTACATGACTGGCTCTCATAGTGACTATGTGATGCTAAATGTGTATGTAAGAGGCTGCATGAATTACTTACTAACTGTCTTACTCTGTTTAGGGGTATTTGCCTGTGTTCAGCTGCCTTCATTTGTCCTGAATACATAAGAGGTGTGTGTTTGTGAGAGTGAATATTTAGGGGTGTCTGCCACTGTCTGGCTGTATTAGTGACTTTATCCTTTTGTACATAGGGATTGGAGTTGCAGTATGGGTGGGAGACTGGATGTATAACTGAACATACGGGTCTGTAAGCGCACATGTAATTAACTGAAACTTCAAAGTATAAGTTTATCTTGTAATCAAATAGCTCTCTGCCCTATTCCCTACCTACAGTCTACCTTATTGTGGCATGTAACTGTGTTTGCAAGTGCCTCTTTAGACTTGGATACATAAAAGCTGTGTGTGTGTGTAAGACTAAATGTTTAGGTGCCTCTGCGGCTATGTAACTGGGTGTATTAGTGGCTCTATCCTTTTGTAGATAGCTATGTGAGTTCCAGTATGGGTGAGAGACTGGATGTATACCTGGACATATGGCTCTGTAAGCGCAGGTGTCTCAGACTTCCAATTACATGTATTCTCTTTTAAGCACATAGTTCCCTGCCCTATGACCTACCTAGAGCCTAACTTAGGGGTGATGTACATGTAATAGAAGAGGAGTTTAAGGCTTAGCAATGTCTTTTGAATTTTAATTTGGCCTAGCAGGAAACATTATACACAGGCTGTACAGTAGCAGACCTGAGACATGTTGAAAGGGCTACTTGTCTGCATGGGTGACTTGTTAATGTGGAGAAGCGTGGCTCAGTGGTTGTGGAGAAGCGTGGCTCAGTGGTTAGAGGCGGCAGACCCGGAAGCTGAGATCAGCCATGGACCAGGGTTCGATTCCCCGCCTCGGCGGGTCTCGGGCACAAAAATTCCACGGACTCGACAATTCTCGCTCCGGTGCCTACTCGACTCACGGGGTCACACTCTGCGACTCTCGGCAATAGCTTGCTTAATCTCCACTACGGCCCCTCTCGGCGGGATGCCTGGCTTTCACCTTGTGAATACCCTGCCGGGGTATCTCACAGGGGAATACCAGGACGGGTTCCCTAAGCAAGCGCCTTGAGACCCCTGGGTGATTAGTGCGCTATATAAATCGAAACACATTTACATTTACAATGTCAGTCCTTCAGTAAATATTTAAATGAATATCAGAGGCCCTATGTCGGTGTGTCATTGGATATGTTAGTAAGTATGTTGGTAGATATCTGGCTCTTTTAATTACTCTCTGGGTCTGACAATGTGTATTTAAGGAACAGCATGGATTGCTTACTGGCTATGTTAGTGAGTGTAGGAAGCTGGCTCTCTATATAGTGTGCCAAAATGAAGTACACTGTGCAGAGAGTCCAGTGGACCCCCAATATGTGTGTAGAGGTAAAAGCAAATAATTCTAATTCCCTTTTTGTGGGAGTGTGGGCGGGCAGTTAGGTTTATCAGAGGGTAGTGCTAAGCTTTTGTTTTCGCACATAGAGGCAATAAATGAGATACACACTCGAGAATAAATCTGAAACCAATTGGTAAAAAATAAAGCTGTATCTTTATGTATATTTTTAGAAACTAAGAACTTAGTTCAACAGTGAATAAGTGCTTTGTATGTCCATTTTTATACAAATGGAGTTCAAGAAACATTTGCTTACGAGTTTCAAGCAACAGCGGTCGCTACCATCAGACAGAAACCGTTGTGTTTAGGGGAAAAAAAGCATAGGCTTAGATAGCGGAGTACCACCAACACATTTACCAGTACGGTCAATGGGAGCACCACTCCGCCACGGAGTTTCGGGGGACAACTGTTGCCCAGAGTTCAGGGATAGTTTTACTCCAGGGGAGTTGGAGTTTTGGAAGTCCCAGGGCTTAGTAACAGCAGGCGTTTCTGTGCTACCTGGTTCGGAGGTACAGGAGTTCTTGAGATGCAGAATTTGTTCTTCACTGGTGGCGCTCAGCTACCGATGCAACAAGGGCCGTCCGTAGCGGTTGGGGTGGTTGTGCCCAAGTTGCTGCTTTCATGTAGTCGATGCCACCAGATAGTGGGCACAGGCTCACAGGAGTGGGGCTGTTTTCAGCGTGGTTCGCAGGTGCTGTGAGGATCCCTCAGGCTGGTGGATGCATTGAAGGGGTTGGTTACCGGACTAGTGACTGACCAGCCTTGGCTGCTACAACTGTTGGTTGACTAGGTGAATCGCATTGACACGGTCCATGCCGGTCTTCACCTTGTGGCGGTTTTTACCGGCTGTGCTTGGGACTAGTACCACTAGTCCAAAGAGAGGTCTCAAGATATTGGCGAAGGCTGGCAGGGCTCCGGTTTTCTTGGACGCTGCACAGGTTTCAGTTAGGGACGGTATGCCACAGTAGTCCAGTCCTTTTTCAGTTGGCATCGTTTGGCGCCGGTTTCTCCTGCAGCAAGGCTCGGTTCCTGGTTCAATAGGACGTCTTCTTCCCTGGTCTTCTTCCTTGGTCTTCTTTAGGTCCATGGAATCTGAGGTTCAGGTCTCGGGGAGACACCTAAATACTGAATTTAGGTGTGGTGCAAGGGAAGACAGGTAGTAGCTAATGGGCTACTTACCTTTAGGGTGTATACACCCTCTAGTGACCACTTCCTGTGGGAAGTGGCACTACCCTAGCCCTGATTGGAGGTTTTCTCACCATCTAAAGATGGTGGAATTTCAGGAGAGGATTTCACCTCGCCTGCCCAACCCTAGGGATGGTGCAAGCTGATAAGGGACCCTTCTCCTCTCCATCTAACTAATTTCCCCGGCTTTCATTCAACCAAACATTGAGCAGGACAGGGGGCTTGGCCTCCCCCCACTATCTGGTTGGATTTAAAAGGTGGCACTGCCTTTGAAGCTTCCCGCCCGGGAATCCCATCCTGTTCTGGAGGAGGTTTTAAACTCCCCCGCCCAGGGCATGTATTATTTCCACCCTATGAGAGCACTGGTTCTCATCCAGTGAGGTCAGAAACCTGTCTGGTGGTGGCAGGCTGGTGAAAACCGGCCTGAGACCCCACTAGTGTTTGGTTGGGGTTCAGGGGGCCCTCTAAAAGGGTCTCCTGTGCAAATTTGTTGATAAATCCAACACTGGCATCAAAGAGGATTTTTCAAGACAAGATGTTTGGTGCCAAACATCTTAGAAATCAGTGAAGCCATCAAGGAGCTAGGAAACTACTGTTGACAAGTATCCAGCCTATGTTCTCTTTATGACTTCCCTGTTCACGTACAACATCACAGAATAGACTGGGCATTGTAGGGGCATATCTGCTCATGCTGATATGCCCACACATAGGATATAGTGCACCCTGCCTTAGGGCTAAAGGCCTGCAGTAGGGGTGACTTACCTATATTTTATGCAGTGCATGGGTGACATGTTGACTCTTTGGAATTTCCTGCTCCAAGACAGGCAGCCTGCAATGGCAGAGTGCATATGCTTGGTGAGGGGGCCCTGGGGTGGCACAACCAGTGCTGCAGTCTCAGAGGACCCTCTTCACTATTCAAGCCCTAGGTATTGGGGTACCATTTACTAGGGCCTTACAGGGTAGCTGAAGTTGTGCCTAACGTGGTACATTGTCTTGGGAAAGAGATCTGGCACTACGGACCTGGTTAGCAGGGACCCAGTGCATTATGGTTCGAAATCACATCAGGCAACAAATGGGCTAACCAAAGCAAAAAGAAGCAGTTTCCTACAGTGAGTACTGGGGTATTTAACTCGGTGTTGAACTGTGTCCATTACTGCTGGATACATAAGAGTAGTATGAGTGAGTGAGTGAATGTGTAAGTGCCTCTATTACTGTCTGTCTAAGTTTATTAAGGGCTCGATCCTTTTGTATACAGGTATGTGAGTTCCAGTGTAGGTGGGAAACTGGATTAATAACTCGGCATATGGGTCTTCAAGTGCACATGTGACTCGCAGAGACTTCCAGTTACATGTGTTACCTTTTAAGCACTTAGCTTCCTGCCCTATGAGCTACCTACAGCCTATCTTAAGGTGACTTATATGTAGTAGAAGAGGAGATTAATACTTAGCAATGTGTATTGAATATCAAGTGGGCCTAGCAGGAAAACTTTATACATAGGCTCTACAGTAGCAGGCTCAATGCATGTTGAAAGGGCTACTTGTCTGCATGGGTGACTTGTTAGTGTCCGTCCTTCAGTAAATATTTAAATGAGTGTCAGAGTCCCTTAGTGGGTATCTCATTGGATATATGAGTAAGTATGTTGGTAGATGTCTGGCTCTTTTAGTTACTCTATGGTCTCTCAATCTGTATGTAGGAACTGCATGGATTGCTTACTGGCTGTAAGGTGGGAGATTGGATCTATTATTGGGCATATGGGTCTGTAAATGTGCATCTAGCTCACTGAAACATCCAAGTAAATGTCTTACCTTCTAAAGACATAGCACTGTGCTCTATGGCCTATGTACAACCTACATTAGGAATGACTTATTTGTAGTATAAGGGAAGTTTAAAGCTTGGCAAGGAGTTTTAAATATATAACAACAAAAAGCCCCTGGGAGGCCCTGGGGGAGGGAACCAGAGGCATGGGGTAATAGGAGCAGGCAGCTTCCAACATATAATGTTCAGCACAAAAGGGGCTGCTCCCAGTAAGGGGACCGAGGTGCTACAGTGTTAGTTTGTGAGTGTAAGCATCTCACAAAAAGTGAAAGACTGGTCTCACACACCACCTGGTGTCATGCTTCATCATTGACCAGTCCTCGCCCTCTAAAAACTTGGTTTGATAGAGGGCGGGCATACACCTGACGACAGGGATGCACTTCTAAAACTAAGTGGGGGCCCTTAAAGAAAACAGTGAGATTTAAAAGGCAAATATAGATGTCAAATCAACTTTAATATAACTGGCATCTATATGGTAGTTAAAATAAGTGATCATTGTTTTGGGGATTCTATTGTCCCCCCACCGTAGTGAATGTGGTCGACATGTTTCGTCGTCGAGGGCTTGAACGCATAAGCTGCACAACAGTGAAGCGTGATATAGATCACCCCACACAGTGGAACCCTCTCACCTAAACCTGGTAAGAGTGGAGCCAGTTTTCTCCTTTAGTTCCTGATGAATGCCATGGACCCTTCTGGCCAACTGGCAGAAACATGTCGACCACATTCACTATGGTGGGGGGACAATAGAATCCCCAACACATCAATCACTTATTTTAACTACCATATAGATGCCAGTTGTATTAAAGTTGATTTGACATCTATAATGGCCTTTTAAATCTCACTGTTGTCTTTAAGGGACCCCACTTAGTTTTAGGAGTGCATCCCTGTCTTCAGGTGTATGCCCACCCTCTATCAAACCAAGTTTTTGGAGGGCGAGGACGGGTCAATGATGAAGCATGACATCAGGTGGTGTGTGTGAGACCAGTCTTTCACTTTTTGTGAGATGCTTACACTCACAAACTAACACTGTAGCACTCCGGTCACCTGACTGTGAGCGGCCCCTTATGTGCTGAACTAGGAGTTTTAAATGCCAGCTTGACCTACCAGTAATACTGCACATATAGGCTCCGCAGTAGCAGGGCTGACGCATGTTTAAACTGCAACTTGCCTGGATGGCTCACTTGATTGTGTCAGTATTGGAGACCATATTTAACTGAGTATACCATTTTCTCTGTGTGTGTGTCACTAGATATCTAATTACTATATCAGTATATGACTGTCTCCCTTACAAACTGTATAGGTATCTAAATTTGTAAGTTAGTAGGCGTATCAATTAATTAAAACTGAACTACACAAACAAGTTGTAGAGTTGCATGCCTCACATAAATTTAAATTCCTACTTCTCTGTGTTGCACACTTAAATGTGCAATCCGTTTAGTAGTAATTAATCTATAGGGCTTATCTTACTTACTATTGAAATCATGACTACGTCCGTGAACACTTCCCTATATCTATAAACATTTCTTTCACTTTATTTATAGCTGTTACAAGATATCTAATATTTCCATTTTATTACATTTAACCCACATGCTTGTAACTCAGTATATTTCTACATACACGTTTTCAATGTTGCCAACTGTTAACTTCCAGTGAAATCAATGTGTTGATCTACAAAGTTGAACGCACTAGTACTTGAAAATGCTTATCAGGCAAATTAATAAGTACCACTCTCAGAGAAAAAGAACCAGTAATGGCAATCTTTCCCACTCTTTTTCCAGTGATGCTGATGCGCTTAGCAAATTATAACATTTGCTTCATTTTTTTCTCTTATTCCATCTCTAATTGGTCAGCTATTTTGATCCCTTTCTTAGTCTCCTGATAACAAGTCCAATCTGGTAGTGTCTGTGGAGGGATTAGCGACTCCATTGCGATGCTCAGCGCAGCCCAACTGTGTAACTTCACAATGGAGTCACAAATTCATGCTGGAGTCCATTAAAATATATACCAATAATCTGCTATTTTTTTTTATCTATATTTGACTTTCTAAGGTAGTAGTGATTAAGGAAATTAGTCCTTCAAAATACATTCTTTATCAAACAACTCTGTTTTTAAGTTTCAAATCACAGTTTCTGAAGCATCCTTCCCCCCCCACTCTGCTTTACCTCAGTTGCCATAGCAACCTCCTTTGCAATACTTTACTGTACCAGTAGGTCATAAGTTCATAGCGCTTTCTATCAGCAGCATACTAGCTGCAAGTTCAACTATAGCAGTTGCGGTTGAGTGTTTGTGAATGTAAGCATATCCCAAATAGCATAACTTCTTTTTTTATGTATCCAGAGCTAATCACGGATCTACTTACCTTACATTTTGAATCGCTACCTATTTTTAGATACTAACATATATACGCCGTCCAATGAAATATGTCCAGATCCTCTCCTCCATATTAATTGCCTCATTGGGCGGCAGCCTTCTCCTGTATACAAATGCTCCTTGCCTTTGAAATGGTTAGAGTGTGGATTGTGGGTCCTAGTTATGTGTTTTGGGCTAGAGAGTGTGCTAGATGCCATTGACAGGGACTTGGATTTGCCTAATGTGGACATTAGTTGGGTTGGCCAGAAAGGGTTGAAGTGTCACAAATTGCTTGCATTGGTTGAAAGCATTGCACATTGCCAACATCCAAACCTCTTAATTGTGCACTGTTGTGGAACTGACCTAGGCACACTTACTGGTCTGGGACTGGAAATCCAAATGAAGAATACCTTTGGCCATTTATTGGAACTTTTCCCTCGCACTACCTTGGTGTACTCTAACATTTGCCAAAGGTGGAAATGGAAATGGTCAGACGAGTTCTGTCCACAGATAAGGTCAGGAAAAATAAAACTGTTTATGCATTCCTCGGAGACCATAACGTGGGCTTCATATACAACAATACACACTTTGACATGGGGGTATATATAGAAGTGACAGAGTACATTTCTCAGAGAAAGGCAGCAGAATATTCCTTGACAACTTGAAAGACTGCATCTTGTATTACATGTATATGTAATCTACACACAGTCAACAAAAAGGCTGATCTAAGAGCCGCTCTTAACCCAAACACTAGTCAATTTTCAATTAAAATCTGTTTTTTGGGCGGGGAGAGTCATAGATCAGTTTCAGAATCTCTAACCAAAAACGCAAATTCAATTCACACCAGCAACTTTAGCATTTATAAGCCTCTTGCACTATGTGACAATGACTCTGAGCAGCTGTGTGAGTGTCTAATGTGGTCTATGAGTGGGTGCAGGAGTAGATCCGAGAGTGTATGCTTAAGAGTCTTAGTGGGTCTGTGAATCAGTGCATGAGTGTGAGTGAGTCTATAAGTGGATGCTTGAATGTTTGAGTGGGTATCTAAGTGTCTGAATTGATCTCTGAGTGGCTGCATTCGTTTGTGAGTAATTCTGTGAATGGGAGCATGAGTGCTTGAGTGAATGTGTGAGTGGATGCATGAGTGTCTGGGTCTGTATGAGAGTGACTGGGTCTGTAAGTGTGTGTGTGAATGTCTAAGTGGGCCTGTGAGTGGGTGAATCAGCCTCGGCATGGGTGAGTGAATGGGTCAGTGAGTGTTGCATTGTGTTTGTGAGTGGCTGCCTGAGCCTCTCAGTGGGTGAGTGAGTGCATGAGTGGGTCTGTGAGTGAATATGTGAGCCTCTGAATGGGTCTGTGAGTCGGTTTGTGAGTGTCTTGCTGGGTCTGTGAGTGTGTGTGTGTGTCTGTCTGAGTAGGTCTCTGGGTGCACGACTCTGAGTGGGTCTGTAACTGGGTGCATGAGTGCCTGAGTGGGTCTGTGAGTGAGTGCATAACTGAATGGGTCTGTGAGTGGGTGAGTGAGTGTCTGTATTTATGAGTGGGTGCGTGAGTCTGCCAGTGGGTCTGTCAGTGTGTGTATGCGTGTCTCTGTGAGTGGATGCATTAGTGTTTGAGTGGGTCTGTAAATCGGTTTGTCGGTCTCTGAGTGGGTATGTGACTGGGTGCATGAGTTTCTCAGTGGGTCTGTGAGTGGGGTGCGTTAGTGAGTTGATCTGTGAGTGGGTGCGTGAGTGTCTGAGTGGGTCTGCAACGGAATCTGTGACTGTCTGAGTGTGTCTGTGAATGAGCATTTTAGGGAGACTGCGTGGGTGCAGGAGTCTGCGTGTATTAATGTTAGAATGATTCTGTGAGTGGGTGTGTCTCCCTGGGTGGGTCTGTGAGTGGGTGTGTGAGTTTGAGTGGGCGCAAAAGTACCTGAGTAGGTGCGTAAATGTCTGAGTGGCTGATTAAGTGCCTAATTGGCTCTCTGAGTGGGTGTTTAAGTGTCTGAATGGGTCTATCAGTGTGTGTATTAGAGTGTGAGTGAGTGTGAATTTATATATATTTTTTGGGCAAGGTTCACTACTCCACTGCAACGCTGCATGGGGGGATGCGCTGGACATCGCAACAGTCGTGACTCCCAGCACGTGGAAAAAAAAGTTCAATGGTACTTATAAGCCCATAAGGAGTCCCTCCTCACAGACCCCTATATTGCCCCCAGGGGATCAGGCTACCTCTACCGTGCCCCCTTCTACTACATTTGATCTTTTTTTGTTTTTTACTGCCGGGATCTATTCCCTGATGCCTAACATGGGTGTTGCAAATTTTTACTCCGGTTGTGGCCAGCCAATCAAGACTTCTCTGTTGGCATGGATTTGCGATGCCTCACGAAGGAGTCGTGGAGCCTCTGTGTCCCTAGATATACAAATTTAGTTTGATCTGAATATCTCTAAAACTACTAAAGAGATTTACACCAATTCCAAAAAAGGTCGCTTTTGGATCAACCGCTACCGTTCTGCCAAATTTAGTGTAATTCTATTCTGCAGTTTGGGCTGTAGTCGTGGCTAAAATCTCTATGGGAATTAACATTGGAAACCAACTTTTTTTACCCCCTCCTTCTCTGGGCTCCCGTTAAACGGATCGCCACGAAATTTGCTATCCACAACTAGACCCAACTTGACACTTTTTAGGAAAATGTCATAACGATTCGTAACACGGTGCCAAAGATTACAGAGTTGTTTAACCATAACCTGAACACAAGGGGTTAAGCCCTGCAGTTCAATATCATCACAAGAACTAGGCCTTGTGAGTATGGCCCAGATGCCGTCTTCTTTATAGTAATTCTAAAATTGAATCAATGGGACATAAATTAATGTTTTTTCTTATTAGTAAAGCTTTAAATTGGTAATAAAACATTTGCACTGTAACCCTTTCTGCCGTGGTCCGATTTAAATAATTTAGTTTACAAGTACGGCACAAGAAAAATAGTTTGACATAAACCACACATGCAGATGTATGCATGGAGTGTGGTTGGCTAATTATTGATATTGCTGATTGAGGGACGGGAACTCATGACCCACTCGACTTTGCCTCTATTGCTTCCATTTTGCCACAAAGAATAGAATAATTAGTTCTGGTGACATTATATATTTCTCACAGAAGGTGTATTAGAAACCGATATCTTTTTATTTTGTTTCATTCAACATCTGTAAATGTGTGTCTATTAATATACTCAAGAACTCAGTAACATAGAAACACGGAATGAGATACTGAGTACTGAAGTTTAAATTGCAGGTTCTATATGATGATGGTGCAGAGAGTATCTCGGGTATATAAGTCGAAAATAGTCTGAGAAACAGTGTGGAGGATATTTTGTTTAAGAGAAAATGAAAAGGAGGTTACAGTGGAGGACGGGTGGCAGTTACCAAAAAAGTAGTCCACTGTCTAAGAGCCTGCAAAGAAAAAAATTCTTCAGGTGTTACAAAGATGGGCAGGGATGGGAGGTTAAATCACTTCCCTCAATTGACTTGTTTAAAAAAGCCCTGAAGACGTGGTACTTCATCAAGGCCTATCAATGATGGATTGCTGGGTTGATTTGCGAGCTGCACTATTTGTTTTAGGCGCCTTGACGCCCATCGGGCTAAGTATGCGCATAACAAGACTCACATCATTCATTCATTCATTCAGGGACATGTAGCTCAACCGCATAATTTAGGGGAAGTAATGAAATAAGGAAGAGGCAACATTTTGCAAACTGGCTAGGAGCCAAGCCATGTATGTATACTAGCACCTGATAGAGATATCTAAATCTCTGATGAAGAGAGGGACATTTGAAGATTTAATAGAGAGCAGTATGAAAGCAGTGTTAGGGGTCAGAACGTGAGAGAACCAAACTCAGAATTTAGATTAATGATTAATGATGGTTAATGATGTAAAGATTTTAATGCAGACGACAGGAAGGTGAGAGAGAGGACGAGAAAGCTGGTAAGGAAAGAGGGTGGCATTCAGAGAAGAGGAGACTTTCTGCACTTGAGTCTTTGCCACCTCACTAGAAATGTGAAGTACTGGTATAATTTTCACTTGTAAGTTGTAGAGTTGTCATCAGATGGAAGCCAGCAGGATTCAACCAACACAGCCTCCCCTGCTTACCAATTAGATGTGTCCCGAACTCCCCTGAATTCCTGGCTGCAGTAAGTGCTTTGTAAATGCAGAGACCCCTCTGTTGTTCCTGCATAATAGGACAGATTAAGGGCTCATTTTTCATCAAAGCAGCGCGATTGTGAGGAGTTTACGGTTCAATGTTTGCTCATGAAATTTGCTGGGCTGTAAACATCAACTTTCCCTTTATTATTTTGTAGCTGGAGGTCCTGGAATACATGCATGAAAATGAATATGTACATGCGGATATTAAAGCTGCAAATCTAATGCTGGGCTTCAGGAATCCAGATGAGGTAACACTTTCAAATATTTCTCCTCTGCCAACTGCACCATCTCTATTTTTTAATACAGTGTTTATCGTTTTAATATGAACATAAGTTATTTGGTTATCATTTTCATGAATGCCATGGTAGGTCTGAACTGCAGGATGTGGCACGGATGCTTATTGTTGTCGCATGGGATCCAGCACTGCGTGATTGGTTCTTGTCATCGCGTGGACCATGTCATCTTTATTACATAGTGTTCAAGGTTTATTTTTATTCTTGTTGTAATGCTGGCATAATGTATTAACTTCAAAATCGAATGTAAACTTTTCTTGATGCATATCGGACACTATAACTTTTTCAATGTATATCCGATCAATAAAATACTAGTTTGTTGTCTATAAGTGTTGACATGGGTTTATTTGTTAATAACGCATTCTTCATGTTTGCCTCACACTAAGTCGCAAGCAGCAGTGTTCTAAAAAACACATTTGATGAATATTAATTCATGCCCTTGAATTCTGGTATCAGGTGAAAAAAGGTCAAACAAATAAGGTTTTAGATGGAGGAAAACAATTAGTCCGTGGGAAACCTGTGAAATGGTGCTGTCATGTCATCCCCGAGCTTGGTGGTTGCAAATCACTCAACTATAGGCTTGTAGTGACCACCTGGTAGAAAAAGAGCAACTTATGCATTTTCCCAATATGTATTTTCATAATTTTTGTTTTCAGTCATACCTAGAAATAGGTGCATATGTCTTGTCTGCCTGATGTGATATTAAATATATATACATTCATAATCACATACGTACATGCATACATTCAGGGGCTTTGGGTGAGATCGCTCTTCATGTATTGGTCTGTTCAGCTGCCATTCACATTTTGCTTCTGCCTACAACAGCATACAGCATGAGGCACTGGGGTAGCCTACTTGAGCCATTGGCTTTCTGGCACTTTGAGTGACAGCATTTTTTTCCGGATTACCTTTCCACATCACCGAGAAAGAAGTGCGCTTCAGAGCCAAGAATGATGTAGCGCAATGTTACTTTCCAAATACACTTTTCATTAAACTCATTATATTTGTTTAATTTATTTTGTAATCATCCAGTGTTTAAACAGTGTTTTGAGGTTACAGTAGTTCAAAGCCAATAGTTATTTTATGTGTATCAATAAGAATCGTTGTGTGGTGTAGAGTAGAACTAAAAAGGGTTTCCATACATGTTCTAAGAACACCTGTTTAGTATGAAACACCTTTACTGTTAAAATTATGCATACACCTGTCTGGTAGGGGACACCTGTACCGTTATCCCCTTAAAACTATTTTCAGTGGTTTTTTTTAATTTAAAAAAATTAAAAATAGCAGTGCAACCATATGGCCACTACATTTAGGTATGCACATTTCTTTTTTGCTTTTCATATTTTTGTGGCACATGCTTGCAATAAAAAATTGTAAAACCTCCATCAGCTTGCTGTATTCAAACTTGGTGGCTTTGATAGGTTTTTTTTTTAAGTTTCCCAATGTCTTCATACATCTACATCTTGAGTTTGATATTTACACTAGAACATGATTTGGATTTTTTGTTTTGTTTTGACAAAGTAGATTCATTAAATACAGTTACACTGTAAGTTTGTTTATTTGAAGGAGTGAGGCACAAGAAAGGCATGCCAACTGCACGTTTTAGTAATGTTATAATTTTAACATCTACTGCTGCAATAATCCATGGTTATGTTGCGATAAATACCCTTTTTATATAATAACTTGTTTTTTTATGCAGTACTAGCTACTTCAATATTGTTAAGGGTAGGGTTTACGATTACCTGAGGCAGCAGAGCTCATTTTATTGACTTCAAAGGGTGAAATCCTGGGTCGGGAGGCGCTGGGATTCAAGCCAGCCAGTTTGTGTACATTTCCTAGCAGCAGGTACCTACCTTATGTAGCCGAGTGGCATTATTAGTATGCTATTATAAAGACATTTTATACTTTTCCTTCACTTTCGTTTTATCTTGCTGTGTTTTTTTTTCATTTTTATTTAGTAAGTGTCGTTGTCTTTGCACAACAAAATCTGGCAAAAATGTTCTCCGAGATCATATTATAAACTCCAAGTATGTTGTGGTGTTTGCACTCTACGTGCCCCATAATTTAATTAACACGGTTAAAGAGAAGAGCAGCACTAGAGGCGATCCCTATTGGGCAGGATTTATTTTCAACGTGCCTTCAGTTTGATAATTAAAAAATGTATTCTGCTTCATTAAAAAGCTTTATCTCCTCTTGTGGAGAAAAAAAACAAGGAGCAAAAGTTGGTGGAAAGAACCAGGAGAATACCCTACCTGGAATAGCATTATGTAAAGTCGAAATGATAAAGATGTTATGAACAAAAGTATAAAATACTTTAATAATGATTTTTCATAATTAGAATTAACAAGGCAGTGGTGAACAAATTGAAGAAGGGGAATTATCATAGGATAGGAATCCGGCTCTTAACTTTGCGAATAAAAGGGAATAAAGTACCCACCAAAATGTTACAATTCTTAAACAAAAGGAATGGCAAAGTTTGCATAGAACTGTTTAACAAGCAAGATACGAGCAAGAAAAAAAGCAAACTGAGCAGTGTCTAGGATTCCAGTAGTTTTCTTTTTTTGTACGGCATCCCTGAAATGCAAAAGAAGTAGAATGGCAGCGGAAAAGGGTATGGAGGAGAGTGTGGAGGTTCTGAGTGGGAAAGAGTATGTAGGTTATTTAGGTGCTTAGAAGGGGGAGTTAGGAAAAAAAGGCGGGAGAAGAATTATTAGGACATAAGAGGGTGTGTACTCATGCTCTCCTCCCCAACTCCAGAAAGAAAGGAAAAAAAAGAAAAACACAACATAAGAAGGGATGATTGGTGGTGTACAAAGAAGGGAGCATTTATAAAGGAATTTGAAGATACGGACAAGCAATAAGGTGCCGGGAAAGATGTAGAGGTGAATTATTTTGGGGCAATTCCTCTGAAAAGGAAGATAAATAGGTGAAGCCTGTTAAAGGAGCATGGACAGTAACAACCCTCCCGTTCCCAGCCCCGCAGATGGAACATATGCCCACTCCACTATCTGGCAGAGCAAGCAAGAAGTAGAAATGAGGAAAAACGTGGAAGAGACCATGAACAAAGAAAAGGGAAGCATATCTGTGCAATCCAAGGAAAAAAACTTACTTCGTAAATATTAATTGAGATGCAACTTTCAAGATCTTTATATCAGAAAGTGTTGGTAATTTGAGTGACCTTTGGAAAACTCAGTGTTCGATGATAGGAAGTATATTAGAAAGCTGTGTTTCAAAGGAACCGTCTTTGGAAGTAGCACTCGCCAGATAAGGAATAGTCCTCTGCTAAATGGAAGTGGATTGCTCACTCTTCAGCAGTGTTTTGTCTTTTTTTTTTATCTAATCATGGTATTAGTAGTTGTTTAGGTCTGTAATAAGAGGCAGGCAATGAGACTATATGCCCTTTCTATTCGGTAAAACATGACATTAAACTAGCTTTATCAGTAAGCTATATATGGTAATGCTGATATTTATTGTTGTCTGGTTTTGTAGCGAATACCATGCGCTCAGCAATGCTGCAGTATATTTCGCTTGCCAAGTTCTATAATTCACATTTAATGGAGCACTCCTTGCATGGCTGGCTAGTTTTATGCCTTTTTTGTTTGCCTTTCTGTGATCCCACTCGCATAAACTGTTGGTGCTTTAGTAATTAAGGTTGACTAGGCGCGGGTAGGCAGAATTTGTTCTTTTAGAGAAATATTCAGTACTAGTAGAGTGGCTAGGCCTTTTTCTTTTAATTGTGCATGTATTTACAAATGAAGATGCACATTAATCATGTATCTGACACTGAACCAATAACACTACAGTAAATCTGACCTTAAAAGCACATAAAATGATAGCAATTAGCCTCCTTCTTCTATTAACCAAATGTATGATATTTTGAGACTGTAAATGCGTTTAATTAAGAGGGTAGAGAATATAAGATATGGTTCCATGACATCCCAAATGGAAAATCTGTGAGGCAAATTCCTAGCCAGAATATCCCCTTTTGCATATTTTCTGTAATGGGAAAACGTTTGGATTGCATCGCATTTCTTTTCAGTGATACTTTCCAATGGTGCATGAAATCTGTTTAGAGGTGTTTTAGAGCTCATGTGTAAAGATAGTATTAACATGAGGTGCTTTATACACTTTCTTTCTTGTCAAGGTGAGCTGGTGAGCTTGTTGCCCCCTTCCGGTGCTTGCACAATGCGAAGTAGCCATCAGGTGCAACATAAATATCATTCCTATGTGTAGTCCGTACACACTTATGAGGTACCATGATGTGATAGCATAGGAAAGCTTTTTTAGCACACTGTTAGCTATTATGATCTATGAGTGTACTAGCCTAAGGAATCATTATGATGAATGAGAAGATTGTGGGACAGAAAAATCCACAATTTGTTTGCTTAAAGGTAAAATGATTGCAATGGTATTAGAGAGCCATTTAAATGGATTTCTTACCTTTAAAGGACAAAATATTACATTCCATTGATGCAGATTGCTTTGAGCTGAGTCACAAAGAGCAGAACCTGAGATTTGGAAAAAAAAGTGATCAATTAGAAGCCATTGGTAAGCCAATGCCGAAGACTTGAGGTTAAAATTGAAGATTCAATGGCAGAATTCGCTAATTGAAAAAAGAAAAATTGATGGATGGAATGTTGAACAATGTCTAACAATCACCCCCAGTAACGAGTTCTGTGACTAAATCCATAGTTTTTTTGCACATCACGCCATTTCAATTTAGACCCAGCCATATGCAAATCAGTCTTGACCCTGCTTCCCATGGGAACATTCCTGTCCGAACTGCCTAGCCAGGTCCCCCTTGGATCGGAAACATGCATCCTGGGGCAGGTTTTGGGGTATCACCCCTAATCAACCAGGCTGGATTGACTCTAATGGCATGGAGAGCACAGGACCCATGACTGGGCATTCCCATCCCATTTAGGGCGACAAATGAATAAGGAACAATTAATGCTAAGCTGGTGGTCATTTATAAAGCATGAGCAAGATCCACCTTCACGGCAGTTCCTTTCAATGCATTTAGCTGTTTGTTGCAGGGCTCTGTCAGCGGAGCCCTGCACCAAGCAGTTTTTGTTTTTTAGTTGTCAAAAAGAAAATCCTGAAATTAAAATGTCTTTAAAAAAAAAAAAGACAGTGCCCCTCTTGCCATGGAAGTCCTCTCCCATGAAGATATGAGCATTTAGCAGTTTTCCTTGCCACTTACCACCAGAGTATTCAGGCAGGGACGGGCATTATAAAGTGACCTCTCACTGCCCGGTAAATCAGGTGGGCGGAATTACAGATCTGCCCCTGGCAGCTCTTCCTCCACAGGGCTGTCAGACGAGTTTAATCATAGCGGAGATGGAGTAGTCTCTACTTTGATTAAACCTATATTCTGCCCACAGCTAATTTGAACGGGTGCACAATTATCCTGGTGGTAAGCATACTCCGTTGCCATGGAGTATCCTTACAGCCAAGATATAAATCTGGCCCTAACTCCTTTTTAGATTCACGAAGGAGAGCAGTACAGAGGACCTCCGTTGCCTGTAGCTCATGTCACTATTGACAGAGTAGCGTTACCACCAACAGCTGTTGCAGTGCCTCAGTTAAGATTGGCTGCTGTGAAGTTGTTAAGGTGATGCTGTTGGTGCGTATATCAATGACCTATGCTGCTGCTATTTCACAGCATACCTGGACTGGGTTTCAACAATGGTTCTTTGATAAAACTTTGGCCAGGATGAAAAAAATTTCATTTGCAGCACACTTGTAACCGTTTAATTTAAACATAGATGGAGTGTAATTTGGGGTTTAGTATTCAACATTTTATACTGTGAACCCTCTGACCTTCCTTCTTTCTTTCCATTTTACCATTTTTCTTTTCTTCGTTCTTTTTTGGCTTTTTTTTCCTTCAGTCTTTCTTGCCTTCTTTACTACTTTTGTTCCTTCTTTTCTTATTTTGTTCTTCCTTTCTATTTTGCCTTTTTTTCTTTACTTCTCTTTTTCTTACCATAATTCATTCCAATGCTTCTTTCTTCTTTTTCTTTTTTTCTGATTTACTTTGTTTTACCTTCTTTCATTCTTTTTTGTCTACTTTCCATATTCCTAGCCTTCTTTAGTTTCTGCCGTCCTTACTCTTTCCTTCCACCTTTAGTTCTAGCCTCATTTACTTATTTGCCTTTTTTCTTATTGCTTTCTTTTTTTCCTTCTTTCTTTTTAACTTATTTCCTTTTCTTTGTTTTGCCTCCTTTCTTTGTTTTTTCCTTTAATTTATCCTTCCTTCGTTGCTTTTGTTTGTCTTGCCTTCGCTCCTTCTTGCCTTCTTTCTTTCTTTCTTGCCTTCTTTTTGCCTTTTATCTTTTTTCTGTTGCCTTCTTTGCTTGCTTTTTTATTTCCTTTCTTACTTTTTGGCCTCTTTCCTTCTTTCGTTTTTCCTTATTTCTTGCCTTGTTTCCTTTATTCTTTCCTTAATTGTTTTGCCTCCTTTCATCCTTCTCTTCTGTCTTGTTTTTTTGCCTTCCTTCCCTTTTTTGCCATTCTGTCCTTTTTTGTCTGCCTTTCGTCCTTTGTTGTCTGCCTTTCGTCCTTTGTTGTCTGCCTTTCGTCCTTTTTTGCCTGCCTTTCATCCTTTGTCTGCCTTTCGTTCGTTGTCTGCCTTCCTTCCCTTCTTTCTTCCCTTCTTCTCAAAGGTGAAGGTAATAGCCAATGCCAGACTGTTTGCTTCTTTTAGGTCTTGGCTAGGTAAAATCTTTTGATTTTACTAAAAGCATTTATAACATTGTTACTTGTGGAGGGTTTTCAGCAAGACTTCATCTGTTAGTCTGGAATGTTGTCATTAACATTTTTCTTCCACCCAATCCAGCATGCTTCAAAGGGCAGTGTTAGCCCACTTGATCCTTTGCCTCACTTAATTATGAGTTATGCCATGCTGCCCTTGCAAAAGGACCATATCCACACAAAACGTTCTTCCTTTAGTGCTAGATGTACCATGGTAATGTGTACTTTTTTGAGACCGGAAAACTACTTGCCTTTAGCCATTATTTTTTCACATTTATTGAGGGCCCAGCAGCTTCCCAAACAATAGCGTTTTGCAAAAATCAGGAAAGAATAACACAAGAATTGCCAAAAGACTGGCGGTCAACGCCAGACCTATTGCCTTTGCCAATGCTTGTTCATCTAAGTTCCTGTAAGAACAATATCATCAGTTTAGCCTCCATGCTTCAGACTCTGCCCCTTGTTTCTCAGTCGGCTCAACTCTTTTCAGCAGGGGAGCATACATCTTGTATGTTCTCAACAGCCTCCTAGTGATGAAATTCCTCAGACCTTCAGCAAAGTTGGCTTAACTGAATTGAGGATCAGTAGTGCACTAGCAGCTACCAAACGTGTGGGCCCTGAAACTACATATCTTTTAAAAGATTTGAAAAGAGAAGCTGATTTTAGTTGAGGTATGAGTTACTTGTTTGTAAAAAAAAAAATATATATATATTCACTGAAAAAAACACAGGTTTTAGGGACTTTATAGTTCGGAATTAGCATTTAAAAAACCTTAGATTGTCACTGAAAAAAACACGGGTTTCAGGGACGTTATAGTTAGGCTGACATTTCACTCGTACAAAACCAGAGACATTCTGTTGTTCTAGTTAGCTGAGCTAACTATAACTCACGCCCCCGCAATGACTTGCTGATGACGTCACATATTACATCACTCATGACATGGTCAGTGACATCTCAAATGACAGCACTGATGACCTCATCCTGTGAGTGTTTCTAAAAAGTTTAAGAATGTTATATATATATAGATATACGCCAAGGTGTATTGAATAATGAGTGGGTGTATGAGTGAATGGATGATTTAGTGGGTGCGTGACTGACTGTATAAGTGAGTGATTAAATGTGTCTTAGTGAATCCATGGGTGAATGACTAATCTGTGTGAATGTCTCTATCAGTGTGTCAGTTTGTGTGTAAGTGGCTGCATGGGTTGGTCAGTAACTACATGAGTGTCTATATGGGTTAATGACTGGTTATCTGAGTACCTGTATGGGTGCCTGAGTGTCTGTGTGGGTGGGTGGTGGGGCTGTGTGACTCCCTGCACGGATGTGTGAGTGGGTGATTCACTGGGTGTATGGGTTCAAGAGTGCATCTGTGATGGGCTGTATGGGTGAGTGAGTGTGTGTATGGCTGTGTTGGTGAGTGAATGGATGGCTCAGTGGTATATGCGTGAGTAACTACATATGTGAAAGGCAGTCTATGTGAGTGTTGGATTATATAAGTGACTATATGTGAGAGTGAGTGATTGTGAGAGTGGCTGTAAGGATGAGTGTGTGCTTGTGTCCGTGATTGTAGAAGAGAGTATCTGTACAAATAAGTGACGTGGTGTGTATATATCTGTCTAGGTGAGTAAATGGCAGTGTGAATGATTCTTTAGGTGACTGACTAGGTGTGTGAGTAACTCTATGGGTGAGTGGCGGTGTGTGAGCGTCTGTATGAGTACATATATCAGTGGCTGTATTGATGAGTGACTGCTTGTATGAGTGATTGCATGTATGAGTCCTCAATCAAGAGAAAACGGAAATACTCCTCATCTCCAACAAAGAAGAGAACCCCCAAATTGCAGAATGGCTCAAAGCTATTGATGTTCTCAATGGCAACCTCACCCTGGCAGACTCGGTAAAATCTCTAGTTATCACCCTAGACCCGAAACTGGACATGAACAAACACATTAAAAGCTCTGCAAAAAGCGCCTTCCTTAACTTGAAGCTACTGCACAAAATATAACCCTTCCTCCCGCCTAAGGACCTTCAACAAGCCACTCAAGCACTGGTGCTGTCCAGACTAGACTACGGGATTGCAGCCCTGGCGGGTAAAGCAAAATCGCACCTCGCCCCCCTAAAAACAACCTTCAATGCAACAGCCAGAATGGTCACCGGAACTAGGAAATTCAACCACATCTCGCCTGCACTCCGAGAACTAAAATGGATCACAATTGAAATGCGGGCCAGCTTCAGAACAGCCTGCCTCACGCACAAAGCCCTTCGCACAGGCAAACCGGAATACCTGGCTTCCAAACTCAAAAAGGCCGACCAGACCAGAAACATCAGGAGCTCCAATACATTGCTACCCCTCCCGCTGAAAACACGCAAAAAAAACAGCGAGCAGGTTGTTTGCTGGTAACAAGCCCAAATTTGGGAACTCCATTCCCTCCCACATCAGAACGATCCCCTCTTTTGCAAAATTGAAAAGCCTGCTCAAAGTCCTCTTCCTCGATCACTCACTAGCGAACCGATAGGATCCACAGAAGGCTCCACCTGACTTTACCTCTGTGTCATGTGACATTGACATCCGCTACCGCCCGGACCCCTTCCGGAACCCTACCCCTTCCCTCCGCCCAGAATAAGAAAACTTATCGGCTACTCGTTCTGTGTGACCTGCACTCAACATGTTTCTTTTCATTCAATTTCTTTTTTTTTTTTTTTACTCCGTTGTTTGAACTCTACTCGTCACGGATCACTATATTCTACTGTGATCTCTACGCTGCTTGATTGCATATAAGTCACTTGTTGTGAAGGGCTCTGATGGCCTGGGGTCCAGCTAGCGCTATATAAAACCCCTAAAATAAATAAATAAATAAAATAAATGAGTGACTATATGGGTGAGTGAGTGGATATGTGTGTAGACCTATGAATCAGTGAGTGAGTATATACTAACTGGTATTGGTGTGTCTGTGGTTTCGAGAATGGTAGTCTGTATTTTAGAATGGGTGTATGAAAGGTTATGTTGGGGTGTGAGGAGGTCTATCAGATATTAAGTAAATTATGTCATCAGTGATGTCGTTTGAGATGTCGTGATGTCACTGACCATGTCATGAGTGATGTAATATGTGAGGTCATCAGCAGTGCACAGGGAGCCCAAGGTACAGTTAGTTCAGCTAATTATTCCGGCTGAATTTCTTTGGTTTTGTACACGTGAAATGTCTGCCTAACTATAATGTCCCTGAAACCTGTGTTTTTTTCAGTGAATATCTAAAGTTTTTTAAATGCTAATTTCTAATTATGCCTATATAGGTAGGACATGTACAGAAAGAGGAAGAAGGCGCATAAAGAAGCAAGAGAAGTGCAGAAAGAGTCAAAAGAGGTGCAGAAAGAGGAAGAAAGGTGCAGAAATAAGCAAGAAAAATGCAGAAAGAGGCAACAGCAGTTCAGAAAGAGGAAGAAAGGTGGAGAAAAAAGCAACAGAGGTGCAGAGAGGCCTGCTTTGACTGTACGTTTTCACAGACTCATTCAAAGTAGCCTAATCACTAATCCTTCTCCCAAGATGTCTTAAACCTCACTTTTCTCTTGAAGGTTCACTATTCATCGACTGCTCATAATTTTAGGCCTACCAAATGTAAAATTGCAATCCTAACCATATTGCTGTTGAAAGTCTGACCAAGTTTGTAAAGGTATGCATGCGTGTCTGCATACTAAATGTACAAATACTTTAATACCTGACTTTCAAACATCATACTCTGTAAATTTGTGTACTAAAAGGTATATATATTTCTTTCTGCTCATAATACAGGGCACATGGTCATTCAATAGTATATTTGAGGGGCTCTATAACCCCTATACACATAAGACATGTCTGCCTGTGCAACCGAATGACAGACCAGAACTAAGAAGATTTGCCCACCTATAAGAGAAGCTACCCGCTTTTTAAGCTACCATCTTCAGGTGCATAACACATGTGAGAATACATGTGCAAGTAGACAAATACCTCAGTCACAAGAGCATGCAGAACTTTAACCTTGACAGCTGGCCCTTCCCATTTGAATACAGAACCCAGCAAAAGAAGTACAGAAAGAAGCAAGAAAATTGCAGAAAAAAAACAGGTGCCGCAAGAGTAAGAAATGTGCAGGGAGGCAAGGGAAGTGTAGAAAGAGGTAAGGGAGGTGTAGAAAGAAGCAAGAGAGGAGCAGAAAGAGGCACGAGAGGTGCAGAAAGAGGCAAGAGAGGTGCTGAAAGAGCTAAGAGGGCTGCAGAAAGAGGAACGAGGGGTGTACAAAGAAGCAAGAAAGGTGCAGAAAGAAGCATGAGAAGTGTAGAATGCAGAAACAGAGGTGCAGAAAGAGGCTAGAGGTGCAGAAAGAGGCAAGAGGGGTGCAGAAAGAAGCTACGGAGCTGCAGAAAGAGGCAAGAGAAGTGAAGAAAGAGGCAAGAGAAGTGCTGAAAGAAGCAGCAGATGTGCTGAAAGAGGCAAGAAAGGTGCAGAAAGAGGCAAGAGAGGCGCAGAAAGAGGCAAGAGAGGCGCAGAAAGAGGCAAGAGGTACAGAAAGTGGCAAGTGAGGTGCAGATAGAAGCAAGAGATGTGCAGAAAGGCAAGTCAGGTGCAGAAAGAGGCAAGCGAGGTGCAGAAACAAGGCAAGAGAACTACAGAACAAGGCAAGAGTTGCAGAAACAGGCAAACGAGATGCAGAAAGATGGAACGGGTGCAGAAAGAGAGAGGCAAAGAGGTGGAGAAGCGTGGCTCAGTGGTTAGAGGCGGCAGACCCGGAAGCTGAGATCGGCCGTGGACCAGGGTTCGATTCCCCGCCTCGGCGGGTCTCTGGCTCAAAAATTCCACGGACTCGACAATTCTCGCTCCGGTGCCTACTCGACTCACGGGGTCACACTCTGCGACTCTGGGCAATAGCTTGCTTAATCTCCACTACGGCCCCTCGCGGTGGGATGCCTGGCTTTCACCTTGTGGATACCCTGCCGGGGTATCTCACAGGGGAATATCAGGACGGGTTCCCTAAGCAAGCGCCTTGATACCTTCGGGTGATACGTGCGCTATATAAGTCGCAATACATATATAAGTCGCAATACATTTACATTTACAAACAGGCAAGCGAGGTGCAGAAAGAGGTAAGAGAGGTGCAGAAAGAGGCAATAGAGGTGCAAAAAGAAGCAAGAGAGGTGCAGAAAGAAGTAACAGGTTCAGAAAGTGGCAGTAGGATTGCAGAAAGAGTCAAGAGAAGATCAGAAAGAAGCAACAGAAATGTAGAAAGAGGCAAGAGAAGTGCAGAAAGAAGCATCAGAAATGCAGAAAGAGGTATGAGAAGTGCAGAAAGAAGCAGCACATGTGCATAAACAGGCAAGAGAAGTGCAGAATGATGCAAGAGAGGTGCAGAAACCAGTAGGAGAAGTACAGAAAGAAGCAACAGAGATGCAGAAACAGGCAAGAGAGGTGAGGAAACAGGCAAAGAAGTGCAAAAAGAAGGAACAGGGGTGCACAAAGAGGCAAGAGGTACAGAAACAGTCTAGAGATGTGCAGAAAGGCAACAGAAGTGCTGAAAGAGGCAAGAGGGGTACAGAAAGAGGGAAGACAAATGCAGAAAGAGGCATCAGGGGTGAAGAAAGAGACAGGAGAGGTACAGAAACCGGCAAGAGAGGTGCAAGAAGAGGGGTGCAGAAAGTGGCAAGAGAGGTGCAGAAAGTGGCAAGAGAGGTGCAGAAAAAGGGAAGAGAGGTGCAGAAAGAGGCGAGAGGGGTACAAAAAGAGGCAAGAGGGGTGCAGAAAGAGGCAAGAGAAGTGCAGAAAGAGGCAAGAGAAGTGCTGAATGAAGCAAGAGAAGTGATGAAAGAGACAAGAGTTGCAGAAAGAAACGAGAGGTGCATAAAGAGGCTAGAGGGGTGCAGAAAGAAGCAAAAGAGGTGCAGAAAAAAGGAAGAGAAGTGCAGAAAGAAGCAGCAGAGGTGCAAAATGGATGTACGACGGTACAACGCGTGGTATTACCACGTGTTCCATTACAACGCGTTTTTTACGACTTGCGCTGTAGGGGTGCTGGACTTAGAATAGTTAAATTTACTATTCCAACACCAGCCTACGTACAGTAGGGAAGGTGTTGGAATAGTAAATCTACTATTCCTTGTGCGCCCTCCAGCGCAAGTCGTGGTTACGACTTGCGTTGTAAAAGACGCGTCGTAACTGTAGTGCGGGGTAACATCCGCGTTGTAAAGGATGTTCCCTGTGCGAAACAGGCAAAAGAGGTGCCGAAAGAAGGAACAGGGGTGCAGAAAGGGGCAAGAGGTACAGAAACAGGCTAGAGAGGTGCAGAAAGAGGCAACAGGGGTGCAAAAAGAAGCAAGAGAGGTACAGAAAGAGGAAACAGAGAGGTGCAGAAAGAGGCATGAATTTGCAGAAAGAGGTTAGAGGGGTCCAGAAAGAGGCAAGAGGCGTTCAGAAAGATGAATAAGAGGTACAGAAAGAAGCAAGAGAAGTACAGAAAGAAGTAACAAGGGTGCAGAAAGAGGCAAGGGGTGCAGAAAGAGGCTTGAGAAGTGCAGAAAGAAGCAACAGAAGTGTAGATGGAGGCAAGGAAGTTGCAGAAACAGGCAAACAAGGCCCAGAAAAATGGAACAGGAGTGTAGACCGAAGCAAGAGATGTGCAGAAGAAGTGAAGAGGGGTGCAGAAAAAGGCAAGAGGGTGACAGAAAGAAGCAAAAGATGCAGAAAGAAGCAACAGAACCGCAGAAAGGCAAGATAAGTGGTAAAAGAAGCAATAGAGGTGCAGAAAGAGGCAAGATAAGTGGTAAAAGAAGCAGCAGAGGTGCAGAAAGAGGCAAGAGAAGTGCAGAAAGAAGCAACAGAGGTGCAGAAAGAGGCAAGAGGATTGGAGAAAGAGGCAACAGGCAAGAGAGGTGCACAAAAATACAAGAGAGGTGCACAAAGAGACAGAGTTGCAGAAGGAGGCACGAGAAGTACAGAAAGAGGTAACAGATGCAGAAAGAGGTAAAGGGATTAGAAAAAGGGAAGAGAGGTGCAGAAAGAAGCAAGAGAGGTGCAGAAAGAAGTAAGAGAAGTGCAGAAAGAAGCAACAGAGGTGCAGAAAGAGACAAGGAAAGTGCAGTAAAGAAGGTACAGAAATGTAGAAAGAGACAAGAAAAGTGCAGAAAGAAGCAACAGAAATGCAGAAAGAGGTACGAGAAGTGCAGAAAGATGCAAGAGAGGTGCCAAAAGAGGCAAGAGTGTTGCAGAAAGATGGGAGGTGCAGAAAGAAGCAAGAGAGGTGCAGAAAGAAACAAGCGAGGTGCACAGAGGGAAGGGAGGAGCAGAAAGAAGGAAAGTGCAGAAAGTAGAAGAGATGTGCAGAAATGCAAGAGAAGTGCAGAGAAAGGAAGAAAGTTGCAAAATGAAGCAAGAGAGGTGTAGAAAGAAGTAAGAGTGGTTTGCGCACCATTAGTACCAATGTAACACCCACATTTAGCTATAAGTAACAGGTGACCATTCCAGCTTTGCACAGGGCCTTCTACCACGCTATAACACTTGTTGCTGCATTTTTGGTAACGTTTGAGCTAGAAACAAGGTTTTTTTTGTTCAAATCTTCAGATTATGCAGCAGATGATGGATTGTGTGGCAAATGCGAAAAATTTATAATTATGAGAAAATCGGTGCAGCCGAACAGTTGCATAATTCCAGTTGCCCTGTTCATACCTCTGACTAGGTCCAGAAGGGCTCCTCAGTGGTTCCTTCTTTTTTTGTCTCATTGAGTTTATAGTTTAGCTTCTATGGAAACAAGCAAGACTAAAACTGAGGTTACCACTCCACAACACAGACTACCATACCACATAATTACTCTCCATAACACATATTCCCGCTCTCCATAATTCCTATACACTAGCTACCACATACTTTCTATCCACATAATTTCACTGCATAACATACCACATAATTCCACTACACACAACATACATCCACTCCAATTTTTTTAATTGAAAAGGGAGGGGGCACGAGGCCCCCCCCTGAGGCTGATTAAGCCCCGGGGACAACATCCCCCAGGGCTAGGCTTTGTTTTTTTTTTTTTAAGGGGAGCCTTCCTCCCCAGGCCGATTTCGACATGGCCACGTATTTCTTTTTTTAAACTAGATTTAAAGGAGGGGGGGCTGCCAAACCCCCTCCTGAGGCCATTTTTTGCCCCGGGACCCCATCCCCGGGGACTTTGCCTTTTTTTTTAATCTGTTTTATTTTCAGGGAGGGGGCTGCGTGGCCCCCCTTCCCGGGTCATTTTCAGCCCTAGGGACCCCATCCCCCGGGGTCTTGCTTTTTTTTAAACAAAATTCAGTTTAATTTTCAGGGAGGCGGGCCACGGTCACCAGATACTAATATTTCTAAATATATGAATTTCTCAGGAACTCTTGAACGGATTTACACCATTTAAAAATAAGGTTGCTTTCTGAACCAGTAGCTACCTTTTGCCGAATTTGGTGTAATTCCATTCTGCAGTTCGGTCTTTAGCCTTGTCTAAAGTTTCCTATGGAAATTAACATGGAGAAACTGTTTTTGGTCCCCCCTTTTTTGTCGCCCCCCCCCCCCCGCTTGACGAATCACCACGAAACTTTCAAGACAGGAGCTGATCTGAGCGGGCATTAGTTTTTGAAATTTTGCAAAGATTCGTCAAACGTCGCCAAACATATTGGTAAAAGAAAAAACACTCTTTGTACAGGAACAAAGTCCTAACTATAACTACCTACTGGCGACCAGCAGTAGGTAATATATATGTGTATAGAGAGAGAGTGCAGAAAATGCATTTCTTCTGAGTTCGAAGACAATGAGGCATGGGATACCAGTGTTTGAAAGTCTGGATTGAGAGTGATCTAAATTGTCCTGTGGATTTTCAGAAGTGGGCAATGTCAATAATGTAGACTGGAAAGAGAGATTAGAGGGACAGGATCTAAAGCCCAATGAAGGAAACGGGACATTTATTGTGCATAGTTTGAAAGTCGGATGCAAAGATTTAAAAAGCTGCCCTGTGATCCATGAAGGTTGACGATGGGCATAGAGATTGAAGCTAAGGACAAGACGATCTGCCCAGGTCTGAGTAATTAGTAGATTAGTTAGCAACAGTATCAGGCGACCAAAGGAGAAAGGAAATCATGGCATTTACGACCATTTCCCAACAATTAGGTGGAAGGGGAGAGTTAAAAAAAAAATAGAAGCAGGCAGAGGCAAAGAAGGAGGGCTGTCAAATAAGAAGCTGTGATTATGTACTTAGATTGCTGCACTGGTCGGATCTCCCAATTCTGTTGGCCAATTTGTTGAGGTCCACTTTCAGGGGAGCTGCCTCAAATATAAGTTTTGTCAGAGTTGTGTTGTACTGCATCTGCCGCCGCCAAGTGCTCGATGGTAATCTGCATGATGGTATCTTCCAGGTTCTCATCAAGCCAGATACTAATTTATGTGTTATCATCAAAGTGAAAAGCAAAAGAGTATATAAGTGCAGGTAATGTTGCTACATAGAAAATGAATAGTGTTGTCCAAGGAGAGGAACTCTCTAGAGCTCCACAAGTCAAACTGGCAAAACAAAAATAAAAAGGAGAAATATGAAATATGCAGTTTGGAAGAAGCTTGGAGGAAAACATTAAATCAAAGCTAGCTCCGGATCTCGAACTCCCTTTGTGGGAAGCTAATATGGAACGTGAGGATCTGCATTGTGAAATATGGTTGAAAAATCTAAAAGGGTTAAAGCTGCAAGCAACACTGCTGCAACGCAAGCCTCCAGAGAGGTCGTCCAGGATACGCACCAGTACAGATTCTGTGTTGCAGGAAGATGAAAGCTCGCGCACACCAGGTCCGAGGCACGAGACCATTCCAAAAATCAAGGCAGGTTTGCAGGCCAGGCAATCTGCGCCTGTAAGGAATTGGCAATGTAAGTAACAAATGACAGCTGTCGTTACGTGTCTAACTGGAGATGGGTCGTAAAGGGAACTTAGGAACGAGCAGTCTCTTACTTCTAGGCACCGTTTCTTCTGGACAAAAGAGTAAAACCGGCCAGAGAGCCAATACTCACCAAGGATAGGTAGAAAAAAACAGGAACGACAGTGACAAACTATAGGAATAAAAGCCTGATTTGGCAATACTAGCAAAGCAAGAAAGCAGTTATCTCTCGCGCAAATAAGGACACTCCACACAACTCTGCTATATAGCATAGAAGGTCACTTTTATTATTAGGACAGCCAAAGACAGACTCCGAACCTTACATTTATTAAACAAACACTTTTGTATAATTTTCCAAAACCTTTTCCCCAACTGGTTTTTACATCACCATTCCCCAATGATTTCCTTATTTGCCAAAACTCCAAAAATGTTTTAATACCAATCCAATGTTTTTCCTTCCAACTTTTCCTTTCCCTTTCCACCTACCCTCCCCACCCCCCAGAGAGAAAGGATACGTCCGCTCTAGACTATCCTATTCCCTAAAAACACGCCACCCAGGAAAACCCCAAGTGTTTTCCTGCCCCACCCAACCTCAGCAATAAAAGAAAATTTAAACTTCTTTATGCCAACACCATAGATCAACACCCCACAATTTTGCCAACACGTCCCGTAGTTCCATAAGATAGTACGCTTGCCCCATCTGCGACAAATGCACCCCATCGCCTCTGAATAAGTGAAGCATCTTGCTTGAAAAATGCTCATGCACCAGAACATTTATGGCCATTGCCGTGCAGAAAATTTTCATCGCTCTGTTCAATTTTCGACTGGCTTTTTCCACCGCCAAATGTAATCGAGCCCCTCTCCAATGGTGCCTATACACAAATTCTGTCCAGACAATCGTTGTTCCCACCCAATTATTTTTAAGTACTGCTAGGTCCAGCTTCATTTGCTTAATCAGGGTTAGGCCTGATAATTCCACCAAATCGTTTTCTCCCAGGTGTATTATTAGTAGATCTGGTATTCCCCATGTAGCAGCCAGTTTGGACAGCAAAGGAATAGTTCATTCCATTTCATGCCCCCCACCCCTTTCCACAACACCTCATGTTCTTTTCCATACAAACCCAAACCCCTTCCACAGATTTCTGTCCGGCAAAAACTGATGACCATTTAACTAAAGAATGGCCCACAATCCATGTCCTCTTTTTCCTGGGGAAATCCAACACTCGACCTACGATACAAAAAAACAACATTAACTAGTATACAAAAGGGGGGGGGGCGAATGCATTTCACAGCCGCACATATCTGTAGCAACAGTTTGATTTCCACCTTCCAATGCGCTGTATCTCCTCCCTCCCCCAACCCAGTCTGGCAGCTTCCGTAGCAGCACCTACTCTAAAAGAATGGGTCCCGAAGCATTGTGGATTTTCCCCCACCAATGATAGACCTTTTCTCAGTACGGATAAAAACTGAAAACAAGTCAACTGCCCCCCTTGATCATGACAAAAAATTACCCCAGAACGAAAAACATTTGACTTTAAAAATGACTCCCACTCCTCCAATGGACAACAACCCACCACCCCACCCCCTCCCAATTTTATTCAAGTTCCAACCCCTGTTTGGTCTGTCTTTGACTGTCTCAGCCTGATCTGTAAAACACTCTCTCCCAAAATTTTGATATCCGATGTCTGGATCCCAGTCTGGTGCCTTAAACCCAATAGTTCCGAAATCCGGAAAGCACCAAAGAACAACCAGACCATGCACAACCTGAACCTAACTAATTCCCATTCGCCATAGCAACAACTAGGCAGAACGTTTAAAATCCGCCTCAACAGGTCAAATGTAATAGGTTCTCTCAAAGATTTAACATGAACCTTGCTTCGCCCAAAACCCTTCAGCATCCTCCGCAACAAAAACCTAACCTGTACTACCTTACCTAACAATAACTGACTATAAAATGAAATGCCCGCAAGTTTGCCTGAAATCGGCTCATACCCATCGTTACATAGGGTCTAATCACTGTATCAAAATTGTTATGTACCCTTCTTTTTAACTCCAGAGATATATGTGTTAAATATGTATTATATTCAACTTGTTTCACTTTTTTTTATAAAAATAAATAGAATAAAAGAAATATCCATGTTTTAAATTGTGTTATGTTCTGCACGGAGCCAGGGTTATCACCTTTTTCCCTAATGTTTTGACCAGTCAGCATGTCAATTATACCCTAACTGCCTAGGAATTTGTTACATTGCGTTATTGCCCTGTCCTAGGAGTTCTTCCAAACCTAACAGGGGGTCCCTTTTTGTTGCCTATAATCTCCTGAAAACAAGCCAAAACTTTGTTGCATTGTTCAATTCCTGCCTGTCCAATAAACAAAACATCGTCCAAGTAGTGACAAACTGCCGCATGCCCAGATTTCCGTATCACACACCATTCCAAAAACTTGCTAAAAGTCTCAAAAAGGGAACACGAAATGGAACAACCCATGGGCAACACACGATATACATAGAATGCCTCTTCAAAATACATTCCCAATAACTCAAAATCCATGAGGTGGATAGGCAACAAACGAAACGCCGCCTGAACATCATATTTTGCAAGTTGCGCCCCCACTCCAGCCAAGCGAACCAGACGCAAAGCATCATCAACTGAGGCATATGACACCGCCGTGTCATCCGCCGAGATGAAGTCATTTACCGACTGACCCTCCGGCCAGGACAGATGGTGAATGAGCCGAAACTCGCCCTGGGTTTTCTTGGAATAACCCCCAAAGGTGAGACCATCAAATTAGGCAGGGGACAGTGAGAAAAAGGACGCGCTATTCTGCCCAGTTCCAATTCCTTATCCAATTTAGCTCGGACCACACGAGGTAATTCCTTTGCTGATTTTAAGTTTTCAGCCCAACGCTGTACTCGAGGACCTTGGTACCCAATCCGAAAACCTATCCTAAAACCCCAGAACAACTTAACCGCTGCTGCCTTATCCGTGTAGACCTCCAGATATTTCAGCATAGCTCGAAGCCTAACTGAGGTAGGAGCCTTTTGGTACAAGAGGTGGAAGGGTCCCTCGTCCTCTCTGCCCCCTCCCGTGGTCCCACTGGTGTTGATTGGGAAAACACTGGAATATGACGTGTCTACCGCCGCACTGAGCACACTCATGCTTGAATTTGCAATATTGTCACACACATTAGCCCCGATTGAAGCCCCAACACGCTCCCGTGGCAGGCAACTGTCCTCTTCCCAAACCTCCCGCCCCCAGTAGAGCGGGACGCTGAAGAAAGGGCCGATATGTTATGGGGAGGCCACTGGCCGTATGGATCGTGGTTGATGACTGATGCCCTGACAACCATTGGAGCCACAACTCCTGGTCCACCTCCCCCCATGGTTTGCCGTTAAACAGACTCACTCTGGCCCTAAATTCTTCGTCGTAATTCAACCAGGCGTAGCCTCCCGCCTGCAAATGTGCCCTCCTGATGATGTCTATGTACTTGAACAATGCCACCGCCCTTTCTGGATACCGCTCACAATATACACTTGCATAGATTATGAAAGCAGCCGTCCAGTTTTCTATTGTTTCAGGCACTTTTGGGCGGCGGGACAACTCCAGCTCTTCCTCCTTCGATCCCTCTCTAGCCTACAGATCCCTATGTAAGAGCCGGAAAATATCCACATAGTCATGACTCCAAATTCTTTGTCTCGTCCTTTGCGACAAGTGGGTGCCCAAGGGCATGGCCACAACCATATAAGGTAGTTTTGTACGACCACACCCTTGACTCTCACTCTGCAAAGAACTACCTAAAGACGAATCAGGGCTTGCCCCCCACCCCCTTCCATCTGACCCTCAGACCCCAAAATTGACTGCTGTGCACCCTGTGGCACCGTGCCCAAATCTCTTTGAACCTTTGCAATCCCCTCAGTACCACCCTCCCCAGGCCCCACACGTGGGCCGCTCGCCAAAGGCCGTGTCCATGCAGCCCACCAGTCTTCCTTACCTGATGGCAGCTGTGTAGCCCTTTGCTGAAATTCTTTAAGACCATCACGTTGATGATGTCCGCCACGCCGTCCCCGAGCTGCAGAGAAAACCGCTCCAGTTCTCTGAAACACACTAGAAGACGTGAGATGACCCCCCCCTCACCTCAAACTCCTGACCGCCCAAACCAGGAGCCGCCCTCAACACCCACTCCCTTGGATTCTCCACATTTTCTTTGTCAAAATCAACATATTCACCACCGTAAACATCATGAAATTCATTATCCGCAAAACTTGTGCTCGGCATGGAGCCATTTCCACTGTCACCATCATATCTTACCCAATTGGACACAGGCCTCTGTTGTGAGCGCCCGGCCGATGACCCAAAATCCGCACCAGATTCGCTTTGGGTATATTGTGATGCACCCAAAGCTGCATTTTGCTTCGCTATAATAGGAATAGAACTCTGAGCCACAGATCTGCAACCAGGGTCCGCTACCAAGTTCCCGCCGCTCCAGCGAGGAACGCTCTCAACTTACCTTTAACCTGATCCTTATTTGTTCCAGCTAATACCTTCTTGGGCAAAGCAGCGTGTTTCACCCATACCCACTGCCCCTGTTGCGGACCCATATCCGAGTCAAACTCCACCTGTGGAAGACGCGGCGGTGGCCTGGGTTCTGGAAAGACCGCCACCACCTCACAGTCCATGTTATTAGCCCCAGTTGCGCCACAACCACCCATTCACGAAGAACTTGCCTCACCAACAGTGCCCCCACAAGCCCCTTCTTCTGCCTGAAAGTCATATACCGCCGTGTTGACATCATCATCCTCCTGACTGTAGACCAGCCCAAAATTCACCCTCGGGGGGGGCCTCTCGGTTGAGGCAGTAGGACCTCCTGATGCTCTGCTCGCTCCTGAACCTGCATGCTGTGGATAGGGAAAGCTGCCTCACCGCAACCAGCAAGCCCAACCCCAGCAACATCCTCTTGCCCCTCCTCCTCTTCATCACTGTCAGTGGGGTAATCAACTAATGCAGTCACGGGGCCTCCAGACCAAACCTCAGGCGCTATGTCAATCCTGGCATCATCCTGCCCTATAACATAATGTACTGTAGGCAACCTTCCTGACAATGCTGCCTCTTGGTGTATAATCCTTATTCCTGGTGACTGTGTAGGCACTCTGGCTCCTGAAGTACAAACATCCAAAGGCGCCCCTTCAATTATATTGACTTGCTGCTGACCGTTCTCCTCACTAGTGCTGCATTTCCCACTCCTTTTTCCAGCTTTTTTCTTTGCCTGAGGTGCCAGCAGAACCTGTCCTCCCCATCTCATACCTGGGTCGGATGCGGAGCGCATTACTGCCTTCTTGCCTCGAGCACCCCTTCCCACAGAGCGCGCTCGGCGAGTCTTTAAAAAGAAATGAAATGAAAGCAAATTTATAACGCGCGTACTCAGCCCAATGGGCATCAAGGCGCCTAACAAAAGATGTTTACATTAACAGAGAGCTAACTACTAGTAGGCTTTCCTGAAACACCATGTTTTGAGGGCCTTTTTGAAGAGGGGCAGTGAGGATAGGGACTTAAGCTCCAAAGGGAGTGCATTCCAAAGACGAGGGGCAACTTTAGAGAAAGCTCTTCCTCCCCATCTAGTCTTCTTAGTCCGAGGGATCACCAAGAGATTCAGTTGTGATGAATGTAAACATCTGCTGGGGACATAACCAGAGAGAAGTGATCCCAACCCATCAGATGTTCCAGCTCTCAGAGCCCTATGCACTAGACAAATGATTTTAAAAGAAATACGGTGCTCTATCGTAAGCCAATGAAGGCTCTTTCTGGCTAGTGTCGCAGAGGAAGAGTAGGGAATGTCTAGTACAAATCTTGCTGCCGCATTCTGTACTGTTTGGAGGCGTTGAATCAGTCCCTTATTGATCTCTGCATACAGTGCGTTGCAATAGTCCAATCTTGAACCGACCAACACAACCACTGTCTGTTTCCTAGCTTGCGGGGAAAGATAATGCACTGTTCGTCGGAGAATTTTGACAACTCCCCAACAGGTGGCCACCGTTCTATTGACCTGAAGGGTCATTGCCAGCGAGGTATCAAAAATGACCCCACGGTTTCTAGCTGAATGAGAGGGGACCGGGCAGGTTCCCAAGGATGGAGGCCACCATTCATTTGACAACACATCCTGGTCCCTTCCAAAGATCAGCACCTCGGTCTTATCGCCATTCAGCCTCAAGGAATTGAGTATCATCCAGTCAGAGACTGATTGCATACAACTCCTGAAGCTGAACGCGGAGGCGCTAACCGATTGGGTCAGCGACACCATTATCTCAGTGTCGTCTGCGTACGACACCACCTCCATTCCCTGCGCTTTTACTAATCTCGCTAGAGGGGCCACATAAATGTTGAATAAGGTCGGGCTTAAAGCCGACCCCTGTGGTACCCCACATTGCAGAGATTTAGCAGGGGAGAGGTATTCTCCCAGTTTGACCCTCTGTTCTCTAAGGTCTAAAAAGGAGGACAGAAGGCTCAAAGCTGGCCCCTCCACTCCTATCTCCCTCAAACGAGATGTTAAGATCGAGGGAGATAGGGTGTCGAATGCTGCGGTCAGATCGAGTAAACCAGCAGCGTTGTCTGTCCCTGGTCCACTTTCATTCTGATGTTATTTGTCACCATGGTGAGCGCAGACTCCGTGCTATGGAATTTCCTGAACCCATGCTGGGTCTGATCTAAAAACCCATAGGAGTACAGGAAGGCAGACAAGTGCGAGTTCAGGTGGGCCTCAAGCATTTTGGCGGGGGCAAGAAGTAGGGAGATGGGTCTGAAATTCTTTAAGATTGCGGGGTCAAGGGAGGGCTTTTTAAGTAGCGGCTTGACGATCGCTTTTTTCCAGACTGAAGGAAAACCCCCCTGCGACAGGGCACTATTCATTACCTCCAATAAAGGGGGGAGTAATGTGTCCCTACACTCCTTCATCACTTTGAGAGGACAGGGGTCCAAAGGAGAGGAAGATTTGGTCCTATTCAACAGTGAGTTAAGGTTATCAAGGGTGATCGGTGGGAAGTTAGAGAGGGTCTTGGCAGGATCTTTAGACCAGGCTTCAAAGTTTGTGAGAGCCTGGATAATGTGGTTCCCAAGTGATTTTTTCTGCATTTCCAGATTAACGGAGATCTCATCGATTTTAGCAAAGAAAAAGGTTGAGATCTTGTCACAGAGCTCCTGCGATCCTATCACTGGATCGGGAACTTGTAGTGAGCAGAGGGAGTCCACTACCTTAAACAGCTCCTTCGATGAGGTGAGGGAAGTTGTGAGGTCAGAGAAGAATTCTTGCTTTGTCTTGATGACCGTGGCCTTATATTCACCTGACAGTCGTTTATGAGTCTCTCTGTCCATAGTGTCCCATGTTTTCCTCCATTTTCTCTCCTGCCTCCTGCAACCCTGTCTCATCAGCCTAAGTGGCTCAGTGAACCAGGGGGCGGAGGGCCTGCGCCTCGCTGAATATCGGCGTATAGCTGGAGCTAGAATATCTATTGCTCCAACGATGGAATTGGCAAGTTTTTGTGCTGCCTTCTCTGGGTCTGACGGCAGGGAGACAGAACTAATGAGAGGGGCTAGGGAATCATTAGTGATGTTTTTATAGTTCCTTTTACCCTCTCCCTGAGCCTGTCCCTTCTTGGATGGGTCTGAGTGAGAAAGGGTCAGTTCTATAGGTACTGCCAGGTGGTCTGTCCAGACGAGAGGTTCAGGCGTACCCGTCTTAACCCTGGGGTCGTTGGAAAAAACCCCATCCAGCGTGTGGCCTGCCCGGTGAGTTGGACCTTTTACCAGTTGAAAAAAGCCACAAGCTTCTAGGGGATCAACCAAGGAAGAGATGTCTTTAGAGGTGAGGTCATCTAGGTGAAAGTTTAAGTCCCCTAAAATAGTAAAGTGGGGCTTGCCAACATATGGTTCCAGGATTCTGAACCGGTCACTGCTAAAATTTGATCTAGGGCCTGGGGGCCTATACATAAGAAGGCCTACCAAGGATGCTGATGAGATGAGGAAATAAAGAAATGCAGTACCTGGAAGGGGTCGGATGGTTCAGACAGAGCATTAATACGACAGGTAAGGTGCGACTGGTAGAGAATCGCCAATCCTCCACCCCTTCGCTTATCTCTGTCAAATCTGTGCAATGCATAGCCCTCCGGGATTGCCATTAGAAGGTCGTGTCCTGAGGTTTCAGTGGCCCAGGTTTCCGTAATAAAAACCCATACAGGCCTTCTAGACATCACAAAGTCATGGAAGGCTACGTTGTTTTTAATTATGGCCCGACTGCCACCAGCGCTCTCACTGCCTCTCTGGCATCGCTTCTGCCGACATCGCCTCTCAGCGCCTCCCGAAGGTTAAAACGCCGGTACAGCGTTAAACTGTCAAAAACGCTGACCGGAATTCCTCACAGCTGACAAAAAACACGACGCCACCACTCCTTCACTCCTGTCGAGTGACGTCGCCCTCCCGCTCCCGCCCACGAAACAGCCCCTCCTCATTCCTCCAACAGCCAATCACGCCGTGCGGGATATCCTATCGCGCGAAATATCCCAGGGGGACACCGACTCGTGCCAAGTCCCCCCGGGATCCATTACCCGAAATCATGCATTGCTCCTTCCAACTCTTCTGTCCTTTCACACTTGGCTGTCCGGCTCTTCCCTTTGATTTTGCTGAGAGGAAAGCACAAATCAGCCAAATAAAACGTAGAAAAGCATAAAAAAAGTTCCACAGACCGGGCTTCCCTATCAGCAGCAGCAAGGGAAGAACCCGGAGGAGCCATGAGCAAATCGGCTGCTCCTGAAGAGGCTGAGGGAGTGCCCTGGGAGAATAGAGCAGTTTATTTTCCTGACATGTAAGACCATTCCTGTTCCTTGACCCCCACCACACTTCAGGCAGCACAAAATTCTTCCTTTGCGGGTCTGTAATGTTCCATAAAGTCAGCAAAAGGAGCATCCTGATTGGCTAGCCAAGCCCCCTTCTTCTAGCTAGGGGGTAATAATAAAAGTGTCTCTTGAGTATATAATTACAATGACTCCAGGATCTTAGAAAACGTCCTCGTCACAAACCAGACGGGACAAAATGACACGTGTTCACTTCAACAACCACAATGTGTGCTAAACAAAGGTACTTTATTAAATTAAAATAAACCCTAGATGTTATTTTCACTATATACTCTAAAGTTCGTCATTTCTAGCAAGAGATTTTAGAATAACACGTTTAGTATAATTTGAAAAGCAATATATTATTAATTTTGCAAATGTTAAGTGTCAATGCCATTTGCGCCACAAAAATGTATACATTTCCAGCAATACCTTTTAGGTATATTTACAACAGGATTCTTCAACGAGTAGATTCCTGTGTGCAGTCCAGCCAACTAAATTAGAGGCTTTTCCTTGGTTGAATTAAGCATACCAAAATTGAAAAACGTGTATTCAAGATCAAAATGTTTATTTTCAGAACTTTTAAGCTAATGTTTGGAGAAAAATGTTTGAATGTCCAAATTATATTTAAAGCTTTTTGAGTGATAAATTATGTGATGTGGGGAGACTTATTACTCTTACTATAACGTTGACGCCAGGGGCTTTGATACTAGGGCTGTTGTGCATTACCCATGTATTTTTCATTCCATATAGATCAAGCCTTTTTTGCATTATTACTGGCAACTCTGCCTGATGCACAAAGGTGATCACCGCTGACCTGTGTAGGCTGGCAGCTTATGTAGTCTTGTCTGATGTGGTCACTATAGAAGACTAATACAATTAGCAGCGCAGCATAATTTTTAGTAAACATTAGTAGCTCTTATTACAGAAAATGTTGGAGACCCTGATTTAGAATTTGTATATGGAAACAGTAAAATAAATGTTCAACTAGAAATATTAAAACGTGTCCAAAATTAAATAATAAAAACAAATTTACCAGTGTTTTTAATGCAAATCCTGCAAACAGCCTGCCTTAGTGAGTACTTTGAAATATTTAGCACTTCTTGGGTCACATTGGGTACTCTACTGATATTAGACGATAGTATTCGAGCCTGACAATATTTAATTTTCTTATCTGGATCATAGGTTTTGCCTCAAAGCCTCTATTTGCACCTAGGGATCCGAAGAACAAAAGGTAGCAGAGAATAACAGAGGTGGTTGGCAGGCACGGTCTTTCAGTGGTTGATTCTACCATTTGGACCTACACTCTCCAGTAGTTCAAATGATCATTGAGGAGATTAAAAAAGAGGGAAGAGAGACAATGTAGATCTACAATTTTCCACCAAGGTATTAGACCATGCCCTGCACTTGGTTTGATTGGACAGTGACCAAAGAAATGGGGAAAAAAGGAAAGGCCAAGGATTGGACCAAGCTAAAGATTATTTATCCACGCTCAAAATCAGGTGGATGGGAAGATTTTTGCTGGACATGAAACTGGTCAAGCGTCAGGTCAAATTGCTACACATTATGGTGGAGAGATTGCTACAAACTCTTTGTTAGTTCCTGGTTTTGATTGGCGCTACAACTGTATTTTTGACTGCCCTTTCCATTCAAGTCTCCATGGCATTCTTCATCTATACTCCAGGGTGAACCATTGCAGGGCTTTTGGTAATCTCTGGTGCCTCCGATGTTTTTTCTCTTTTGGGTATTGCACATATGTCACTAAGCAAAGCTGTTGTCTAACACTTTCTGCTTTGATTAGCTGCTTCTGTTTATTTCAGGATTTGAGCATTTATATACTGTAAACAAAGTCAGAGGCCTCGCCTTTCTTCTTGCAATCCGGTGCTCTTTGCGTTTGGCCCTGTTTTAGTCTCCACTTTTTAATAGCACACATTTATTTAACCAGCATTTTTTGTTTATTACAAAATCCTGTTGAAATTCTATATTGGAAGTCTACTCTGGAGGTTTCTTTGCCGTCCATCCTCTTTTGATAGGACTACACTCTTAGATTGACAATGAAACATTATTTTGAATTTACATTGATTTTAGATGGTGTAACTTTGTGTTGATCTTTCATGTGCCAGTCACCTTATTTCATAACGACTGATGCAGAAGAGTAGGCTTGTGAAACAAGGAATATCAGTGAGGAATCTAAGCAATTCCATCCTTTTCCCACTGACCCTGAAATCTGTAATCCATCGAAGTGTGTCATGAGCGTTTGTACTTGACCATCGGTCTCACAATGATCTAAGAAATGTTAGTTTTCTAATCTTATTGTAGCAAAATGAATCCCTCCTCATTGGACACCCACTTAATTCCAAAGCACGTAAATCCTACCTGTACGTACTTACCTTCTGGGAATTTCGAGTAAAGATGTTGCACATTATGAGTACTTTTAGTCACTTGGAATAATGTTCTGCCAACTTCATGTAGTACTAGGATACTTCTCCATGCATATCAAAAGTCAGAAAATACCAAATCCAACCATCTCTCAGGAAGATTTACATGCACTTAGGGCACTCAAATGCCTTCTGTATTTTGTTATTGGCCACACAGTACCTTGCTGTCCTCACCACACTCATTTCAAGTCCTACTATCAGAGATCGCACTTAAGTAATTACTATGTCTTTGTCTTCCTTAGATGTCATTTGTTTCCCTTCGTTTGATTTATTAAAAGTTTTTGCCAAAGTGCCGTAGAGAGAACAGTAATGAGTAAAACATTGCATAATGAATAACATAATAAGGATGCACAAAAGTTTAAGGTAATGCTTCATGAAGGAGATGGGATTTCAGAGTAGCTGAAGGATGTATAAGGAGGACGACCAACATACAGAGGCAGGGAGGGCTTTACACAGGTTAGGGGCAAGTGCCAAGAAGAACGAACGATGTATACCGTCAAGGGGCACACTGAGAAGGAAGACAAACCAGTGTAAACTGGGAGGCAAAAAAACGCATAAAGTAGGAGTGTATAGTTGAACTAGTGACGTAAGCATGTAGGGATTGATACATTTGAAGACAATGCACAAGAAGAAGAATTGGAGTGATAATGGAAAGGCATCAAGTGACGAGAGAAAGTGGAAAAGAGCCTCGCAGCAAGAGAAATTATGAAGAGAAGAGGAAGACAGAATTAAATACCAGTTTTTGAGGAACAAGTGAATTGAAAGAATGCTGATTAGATTACTGGAACCATAGTTAAGACTGGATAAGATAACAGTGAGTCTAAGAGTTTTAGTAGCCTGAAATGTTGGAGGTTAGTGATTGTTGTGAAGGGTTTTGAGTTGAAAGCTTCAAGAACGAGAATAGTGGAAATGTGCAAGGAGAAGGATTTACTCCATGGGAGGAAAGGAAAGATATGAGGGAGAAAAAGAGGACGAGAAGAATAATGAAAAGCTAAGGCGTAGAAAAGAATTCGTTTTTTGGTGCCGAGTTTTAGTGTATGCAAGGACATCCAGGTGTTTTTTGCCGAAATAATAGAGGAAACTGTACCATAAAGAATGGTGATGAAAAGGAGATGAAGTTTTGGAAGTTATCTGCGTAAAAGTGTGAGAAAGACTAGAAGAAGCATTGATCCCTGACAGGGGTGGGAAGTATATAGATGGAAAGAGGAGGGAGCCCAGCACCGACCCCTGGCATAATCCATAAAGAAGAGGACAAATGGCGTAGAGAAATTAGGCCAAGATTCAGAGGAAGGCAGGCACTGACTTAGCGGAATCAAGAAAGAGCCACGAGAGTCCAAACTAGGATAGAGTGGAGAGTAGAAGGCATTGGCCAACTGTACTGAAGTCAGCAAATAGATCTCACAGAACGAGAGTGCAGCCAGGATAATTTAGAGTGACTAGGGTAGTGATGGTGATTAGAAATAGCAAGAAAAGCAGAGTCCCTCGAGTGAGAAGGGGGAAGGTGTGACTGATGAGGAGGAAACATGGAGTTAGAATCAAGGAAAACAGAGAATTAATGGTGCTCAGTGTGTTCAAGATTCTTTAGAAAAAAAATGGAGTATCAGGAGTAGGATGGAAATGTAAAGTTTTATTAGAGTAAAAGACAAGGAACCAGATTCAAAGGAACTATTAAAAAGAACAGAGAAATAAACAGAGTAAAGTTCAATAATGAGAGCTTGGGATGGGATTAGAGTGGGCCACAATAGGATTATTCTGCCCAAGAAAAAAGTGGAGCTCTCAGTCGGAAATACAGGAGAACAAAGGAAAGTAGATATTTGTTTTTGCAATTCAGATGATAATGGCAACAGAGGTAAAGCCAAAGTGAAATCGATTTTCAAGGTGAAACATTCCGATGCAGAAATAGAAGAGGGATATTTGGCTAAGGGGTAGCAAGAAGGTAATTGATAGCAGACCGATGCATGGGCCGAGGTGAGGAAAAAATTTTGAATCATTCTGGTTTGCTTGGAGAAAAAGGACCAGAATCCTAGGCAGGATAAAAAAAACAATAGACCGTGTTTTCGACGGGTGTGCATGTTTTTAACTACCACTTCCATAGGGATAGCCATTTACAGCAAGGAGAAGAAGCAAACCATAGTGGATAGATTGAGTGATAGTGGAGACCATGGGAGTCATACAGACTGTGAGGCAGAAGAGAAAATCTGTACAGTTTTAACTAGTTGACTAATTGGACCAAGTATCAGATTGAGGCAGGCAAAATGAGCTGGTTTGGGCCATAGTAGTCATATTCATCGAGCGAAAATCATATTGAAAGTATGTGTTCAGATAGTTGGGGATGGTAGAAGCAGAAGAAGTTAAAGAGATTGAAAAAGTGCTTAGAGGGATGTAGCGGAATAGATGATTCAGACGAAGGATGGGGCTTAGCAGCAAATTAGATTGATATTGGAGGTACAGGGTTAAAATGGAGGGAAGAATAGAAAGAAAAGAAGTACTTGTGTGGGTGAAGGTAATTGAAGATGAAGTTCCCTAGAACATATAGAGGAGAAGATGCTGAGGGAAGAGAGAAAAGCAGATCATTGAGTGAGGTTGCGAAGTATGAAGAGAGTGGGACTCTAGATAATGATATAGAGAAAAGACTAATATAGGAGTTAAAGCAAAATCCAAGTATGGGAAAAACAGAGAGAAATAAATAAACCAGAGGAAATGCAAAAAGGATGAAAAATATAGCTGGTCACCTGCCAATAAATAAGGGGTGTGGGACATAGGAGAAGGAACAATATAAAGAAGGGAGAGTAGCAAGGGTGGCAATTTTGAAAGTGAAAATCCATAATTATGTAATACAAAGACATTAGGGGGTTCATGAAAAGAGTAAATGTGATCTGACCTGACATTCGACCCTCTATTAAGGATCTTGCAAGTAAAACTCCAGCCAACGATTACTTATGGGAGCGAAGCGCTGAAGGGAAAAGATGCAACAACTCTCGATAATATAATATCTAAAGCATACCGAGCAATTTTCCAACTTCCGAAAATGGTCTCCCCGGCCCAAATACGATTGGAATTTGGGCTCCAAAAACAGTCCCTTGAACGCATGGGAGCATTTGTGAAATGTTGGCACAAAATTAAAGGTGATGAAAAGGGAACCCTGAACGACCAACTTTGGATGGAGATTTCCCATGCAGGAGAATCACCAGCACGCGTTTACCTTGAGGAATCTATTAAACATCTAGGTTTAAGAGAACTGTTGGACGTTCAGGCAAACCATCTAACATTAAAAAAAACGGTGACAAAGGCAACTTGTTTACTATCTGCAATTGAGGACAAGAAAATATTAGCAAAACTATCACACGGCAGGATGGTCCTACACACATATAACAAATTAAAACCCCAGTTTTACATGAAAATTAGATTAAAAATTAACATCAAGGAAAAATTCCTAAAACTCCGACTGGGGTCGGCCCCTTTAAACAATTTCTTCCACCTTGGGAGAGAAAGGAAGGAGCCCAGCAGTGTCGTTTATGCGGCAGCGGTGTCGAGGACGCAATTCATGTTATATGCATCTGCAACACGTTAAAAGATATAAGGGGTTACCCTGTTAAAGCCAGTACTCAAACAGTACGAAGCCAGAACATGTAGACAAGCGCTAATGTTGTGCTTCAACCCCGATCTGGTCAGCTAAACTGCCGGCTAATTAAATTCCTCGATATAACCGCAAAAAGAGTAAAATATGGGAAAGAGCCGCAAAAAGACTAATCTTCACATGAACTGACTGGAACGTAACAAGAATAGCAATACTCAAAATAACAGTAATGAGCAAGGCTAATGTACAGAACGTTTTTAATAATTTGTGTTATTTTAATACGATGTAAAACCATTTATTATATAATAAGTTTAACACAAGAAATGTTTATCTTTTGTATGCAACGGTTTAAATTAATCATGCATAATAAAATAAACTTCTAAACTTCTAAATAAGACCCAAGACATGCTTCTAAACACTGCATCTTTAGACCAAAGTCCACAAAACTGAAAAAAGCAGTAGGAAGAAGAAACAATGTTTTAGTGACATCCCTAAACAACAAAACTCAAGCAAAGTAATGTTAGCTAAGTCTTTCTTGATGCTACCTTGTATAAAAAAGTTACATTGTATTGGCCTCTTCAGGAAGAAATAAAAATATCTCTTTCACTCATCTTTTCCTTTCTTTGAATGGCACTTAGTTTGTGGTTGCAAAGGTGTTTTTTCAGTGTTTATATGTTTACACCAGTGATAGCTATTTTCCTTTTGCTAGGGTTTTATCAGTTATTATAGGTTTAAACCTAAAACCAGATAGCCTAAGTGTAACCAATCGCCATAATTTCTTTCTTTTTTAAATCACACATCTAGATAACTGCCTCTGCCCATGTAAAGTTTTAGTACGTTTTAGAAATGGGGTTTCTGGTTGGCTAGGGCGTACGCCTAAGTCAGGCAGGAACCACCACTCTAATCAGGGCTGGGGAGTTACACACTGAAGATAACCCCTGCTCACCCCCTTGGTAGCTTGGCAGAGTAGTCCGGCTTATCCCAGAGGCAACGTGTAAAGCCTTTGCGCAACACTCACACAGCAGCGACACACTAGGCACACCACAAAAGAAACTCCACACAAGGTTATATAAAAATAGCCTTTGTATTATCCATAAAAACACATTAGAACACAATCACATTTATTATACTGTGCCACCAGGCACTTGTCATGACTTCACATGGATTACATAAATCACAAGGCCAATCAGGCCAATGTTATAAACATCACAATTAGCCTGACCAGTAACTACTGGTAGGATTACGCTGAGCGTAACACCTTATGCGAAACTTGATTAGCAGTGTACCGTAGTAACACTTGCAGCATGTACCTATTAGGAAATACCATTACTGATATTGTACATACCACCATCACCTCCCGGTGCATATAATGTACACTCTTGAGGAAGGCCTGTGATCCTGACCATGCAAGACTTATAATATTACAGGAATCAACAACTCACTTTGTATCACAAATCACTTTCTATCAGATGAGGCCATGGCACATAAGTTCCCCAGTTACATTTGTGCACCCATTACCATCTTGTACCTTGAAATAGACCCGCCCAGGGCCTCAGCGCTTTTCTGTAGAGGCAGTACGGTGACAGCCATTGGCATGAGCAGGATCGGGGCCTCTGTCGAGGATTGCCACCCGACCTAACTGTGTGGGTTTGTCAAATGTCCCCACAGGTAAGGGAGCAGCATCTGCACGTGATCGCGTGGTGCAGCTGGAGACTCACAAACACGATGTACACCTCCCCTGGTCCCATGCGTTCAATTTCAACAATGCCTGCACCCTTGGAAGGCAGATGCCCATGATCACACAGAGGGGCAGCTGCTGCAGGGTAACCTGGCAGCAACCGGGCGGAGACCTCTCCTAGGCCCCCCCCTTTGCCTCCTCTTCTTAAGCAAACTCACCCGTGGCCCGGGATTATCGAAGTCCTTGGATTCCCATCTCTCCTGCGGGGTCGAGCAGCCCGATCTCTGTGGCTTCCGGCCTTAGCTCCGTTGGACTTCTTGCGGCATTGGGCCCTGCCCACAACCAGGCTTGGTCACACCTGGCCTCTGTTTGCTGTACTCTCCCTCTCAAAGTTGCTCTTTACCAGGGGCGGTTTCTCGGGGCCCGGGAGGCTCCGGTGCCCACACCACACCTCCGGCTGCTCATAGCGGATGGGAACCTGTGAGGCTCGGCTTCCTTGTGCTGTCTGACCCACAACCAGGTTCAGCCTCTGCCTGGTTTCCGGCAGCTCCGCATCTCGGCTGAAGACCCCGGAGCGACGTCTCCGGTGTGTCTGCAGTCTTCGGTCGAGTCCTGGCAGTACAGAGCCACTTCAGCAAAGCCTCCCTGCTGAAATTGAACTGGTGCACACCACACAGTGCTGGATAGGCAGCCAACACCACACTGTACTGCAGCTATGGCAACAGCACTTTCAACACATGCTGGTCAGGGAGCTGAGTCCACAGTTGCTCCCCCCAGGTTCTTAGAGTGAAGCACTCACCACACGCTTATTGTAAAAATAAAATGCTTGCCCAGTGCTAAGTCCCAAAGGTCACACAGGGCATAGCTGGGCACAGACAGGCCAGCACACAGGGTCACTCAGCAGAGTGGAAGTCCTTATAGCTACATAAGAGGCAGCAGGTGTGTCCCAAATAGCGGTTCCTCCTGGCACACTGCAGTGCTCGCAGTGTCTTCTTCTTTTAGTTCAAGCAGTTTCAGTTCAACATACATGGGGGTCAAAGCCCCAAGAGTTATAGCACAAAAAGTCTTTGTTCTGCCCTGGCACAGGGCCCTGAGCCCAGTTTAAAGCATTTCTGGGGGCACTCTAAAAATATAATTACAGTGCACAACACTCCCCATTCAAAGTGTAAGCCCTGGCTCCAGGCACACCACACGGGGGCGGAGCCATCACTGTGGAAGGCAGGCACTTCCCTATTCAGGTGTAGGTGCTACTCCTCCCACCACTCCAAATGCAGACCAGGCCTAATCAGCCTTGGGCTGAGACACTCAGGCATGGCAGGACACCCCTCAACCCCCCAGGGACTGGCTGAAGGTAATGCACATCCCCTCTCCCCCTGTCAGTCAGAACCAGACAGTCAATGCACAGCAGGCAGGCACAAAGGCACATATCACACAGAAATGCCTACTTCTAACAGTGACATTCCTAAAATAGTAATAATAAATCTGCTAACACCAATAAGCAGTCTTTATCACCACTATTACAAACATACCAAACTTGATCATGCTACACCTCTCATGTCAGGAATTACCATTGAAGCACATATCAGGGAATACACAATGCATGTCTGAGAGGGCTGCCTCACAGCAGTGAGATACCAACTAGGCTGTTTGTCACTACCAGGGCATGTCCCTCGCCCGCTGGCTAGCGAACAGGGGGAGAGAGGACACAGCTATGGGGGATCCCCCATACACGCTGGAGCGAATCCTTATGCTATTTCACCCACTGGCAGCCCCGGCGCGTCCCACTCCGCTGCTGCTGGCGGTGGCACACAAATGCTTCCGTAGGGCACTGCAACTTACGCGGGCTGTACGTCCCTATGCACCAGAAGGTACCCTTGGAGGGCTCGCCGGGAGGCGGGGGGGCCTTACGCGCCATATGCTAGAAAGATGGCATGACGCAGGCCTCCAGACGCTAGGCGATTTATACAGAGACGGGACACTGACACCATACGGGACACTGGTTGCGGACAAGGGTCTTTCTCCAGGGGGGTTCCTGCTACACCGCTCCCTTTTGGCGCACATGATGACGGGGTGGGGGGATGTCACGACAGAGCCTGAACAGCACCTCACTATGCAATACCTCCACGTCATGGGTAGGGGGAAGACATCTGGTCAGATGGTTTGCTGCATCCTTGAGAGCGTACACGGAAATAAATCTGGACACACTGCGGGGTAAATGGGAGCAGGATTTTGGGCGAGCACTCGCAGATAAAGAATGGGAGAAAATCCTCAAAAGTCCAGTGCTCATTCCCAGGAACATGCGCTTCCGCCAAATTCAGGTCTATATAGTTCATAGGGCCTACCTCACTCCAGCTTTAATTAACAGATACTTCCACAGAGCGGATGCGTCCTGTCCAAGGTGTGGCGAAGTGGACGCCGATCTACTCCTTCTTCTGTGGAGATGTACAGGGCTGGGTACTTACTGGGGGGACATCGTGGGCTCCTTACGTAATGTACTGGATGCACCATTCCCTGTAATTGGCCTGAATTTCTCTTGCATCTTTTTAAGAGGCCCCCGAAAGATAAGGTATCGTCCCGATTTTTGGACCTGGGGATGGTAGTGGCAACGCGCCTCCTCACCAAGAGGTGGAAGGCGTGGGACCTACCTAGCGTGCAGGCTTGGACCCTGTCCCTTCAAGCATGGGCTCGGGCGGAATGGACTGCTATACGGCGGGAGGAAACAGTGGGGCTTCGCATGGAGCCCATGGCAGAGCGCTGGGTACACATGCTTAGTGCCCTGCAATCGGCAGGAAATATTGCGAGTGGGGGAGCGGCAGAAGATTAGCCGGGGACATTGGCAGTTGGGGAGGCACACAGCGGACACTACGCCTGACGTCTAGACCGGTGCAACACATGGTGCTGCAGCGCAGGGGAATGGTGGCAGTTGGAGGCATGTGCGGGTGGGGGGAGGGGGGTTTTCGGGGGGGAGGGGGGCTGACGACGGACTGGGACAGGATGGGGGACAACAACTACTGTATATTTATGACCATGTCGCAGTTTGTTTGTTTTGATTTAGTAAAGATAGGAGTTTTATTGTTCTAGTATACAAATCATTTCTGTACACAGGGCTGGGTCACGCAGGCCCTTCCAGATTAAGGACACACCCTAGCACATACGCTAGCTCCGGAAATACTTATACACCACGCTGCAGTGCATAGGGGACACAATATGCTCTATACAGCAGAACGTTGGCCATAACCTCAGTGATGTACTGTATGGAAATTCACATGTATTGTAATGTCTATAAAATGCAAATGCCAATAAACAGATTTGACCAGGACATGTCCCACAGTTAAGGCACATGTCCTACCTTTTACATACACCGCACCCTGTCCATAGGGCCAGCTAGGGCCTACCTTAGGGGTGACTGATATGTAGTAAAAGGGGAGTTACAGACGTGGCAACCACTTTATGTGCCATGTCACAGCTGCAGTAAACTGCACGCGCAGGCCCTGCTGTGGCAGTGGCCTGAGAAAGGTTTGAAAGGCTACTTTGGTGGGTGGCGCAAGCAGCGCTGCCAGCCCACCAGTAGCATTTAATTTACTGGTCCTGGGTATATGGGATACCACTGTACAAGGGACTGATGGGTAACTTAAATATGTCAAACAGGTGTAGACCAATCTTACCAAGTTTACCATAGAAAGCACATGCACTTTACCACTGATTGGCAGTGATAAAATGCCCAGAGTCCTAAAACCACCAACAACAGGTCATAAACAAATCCAGGAGGAAGGCAAAAAGTTCTGTGGTGACCTTGCAAAAAGGGTTGAATCTTTTAAAGCAAATTCTCTATCATCTATCTATCACACTAACATTTGTATGAAGACTAGATATTAGTGCGTACTTGCTACCCCGCTGTTTAGTCTGTATGCTGCACACTTTGAGCAAGCATTGGTAAATGCATGCATTTTTCGCCCTTACCCCGCTCCCACTCTTCATGCCTGCCACTAATCCGGGAAATATTTATGTTCCAGTTTTATGGTACTATTTTCTTGGACAGGACACAAATTGGGCTCCAAAGATCATTAAATGCATTATCCCTATTTTGCCATGAGGACAAGTTGACTATTAACAACATTTAGACCAGTGTTGTGATCATTGGTTGTAAATTCGTCAAAAGGAGAAATGTTTTTTCTATGACTTTGAAGTAGAAAAAGCTTTAGAATATATATGTACTTCGGGGTTTAGCATGAGCAAAAAGGAGGCCATTATAGGTATTTGTCCTCTTTAAAAATAAAAGCAGCATCATTAAATCATGTCTTTGCTGACCAATAAAGAACATCAGAGGGCCCTCTGTGGCACTGATACTTGAGGTAATTACAGCCAAGCAAATGCCCGCTTTAATTTATGGCATTGAAGCATTCCCCAGATAATTTGACAAATGGCTTGATCTTGCCCAGTGTTTGAGCTTTAAACAGTTTTTTGGACTGCCAAGAACTAGTTCCCTCATGTCTCTTCTTAGACTGGAATTTGGACTATATTAAGAGAGGACACTAATTGCTTGCTTTATTAACTTTTGGTATAATATCCATTCCACTGCCCTAAAGTCATAATTGTGGGTGGAGTCTCAATTGATTTCTACGTGGGAGAACGCCTGAAGAAGTTATTTGGTAATTGGCTGAATATAAATGCTGCTACTGGCCTTGGGAAGTCAAAGCTGATGTACTCCATAATATGCGGAATCAGTCTGTAGCTTAATCTTTTAGACAGGATTGTTGATACTTTTACGAAAATTTGATTGCCTCACTGTGGGATCCTACGATGGATTGACAAAGCAAAAATATTTACACCCTAAAGTATACAAAAAAGTGATGAATGAAATGCTTGTATTAATCTCAGCCACTGATAATTAGTTGGGCCACATCCCAGTCCATCTTTATTTTCCACACTATACCACCTCAGTTTGGACCCAGCCATATGCAGACAGTCTTGACCCTGCTCAAATGAGAACAGTCCAGCCCAAACTGCCAGGCCAGGTCCTTCCGAATCGGAACACAAGCAACCCTGGACCGGGTTTGCCCTACTTGGGACGCATCAGCCAGTTATAGATTGGTGCCAGTGACAGTGTGCACAGGACCCATGTCTGGGCTTCAACACTCTCCAATGAGCTTGACATTTGGTATTCAGTTTTGTAACATAGAATAGGCCCATATTAGCAAAGAAGATGTGTAAAGTTGGAGGAGACTATTTCTTAAGACACTCCTATATTTGCTTCCATCGCTTAATAACTTGTGGATGTGCAGACTTTCAAAATTGTGTTTCAGTTTTGTGTTTTAATTCCATTTTTTCAGAGTAAAACATATTTTGAGCTTAAAGTGTAAAGTTAGTGCATAGAGACGTGAAATAAACTCTTCTCCCTCCCTTAACTTCAATAGTATATGAAGTACTCACACAGCAAGATGTGAAACGTTTATGTGTAATGTTGTTCTGTGGTAAAAAGTGCATTTTACTTTTTTAAAACGATAGTATTATAGGTCAATAATCCGTGTAATTCAACATCACACAACTTGAACTGTGTCTTTTTACTATACCGAATTTAACACATTCATGTTTTATCTAAAAGAAGATACGTCTTACATTCCTCCCTTGCTAGTAAACTTGTTCAGTAATATGGATTTCACCTTTGTGTGCGTACTTTTTGTGACACCAGGAGGGATTCCGATGAACACCAAGAGGACAGATAAAAGACATATTGTGTTTTATAAGGCCTAGGTATCCACCTGGGGGCGAGGTAGCAGAAGAGAAAATTAAAACTGAAAGGCTAAAACTCCCCTCTTTATGGAGTTATGGTAAAGTTGGGGTGGATTTGAAGTGGAAGGGTGGTTTGTTATAGTCCCCAGTTGTACATATTTTATCCTCTGGCACCGTTAGTTGAATAAAATATAGCCCAAGGGCTGTCCGTAACCTATCAGTTTCTTAAGACTTAATTATAAAGGTTACACTTTCAAAGGACAAAAGCATTACTCATTTATCTGCTCATGTCTTCCAGGTTTATCTTGCAGATTATGGACTTTCTTATAGATATTGCCCCGAAGGGACCCACAAACCGTATAAGGATAATCCGAAGAAGGGCCATAATGGGACCATAGAATTTACCAGCTTAGATGCCCACAGGGGAGCAGGTATTTTTTTAATCTAATTTCAAAGTTGTAATTATGGAATGCATAATCAGGCGTAGTTAACTGGCGCACACTAGCGTTTTAACAGCATCAAGTTTGGTTGCGTCTCTGTGGTATTGAATTGAATGCTGTTATGTTGACCCCCGTGACCCTCTTGCGCATTTTTCGTAACGATGGGAAGTGACAATCGTGGGGACCGCCATTATATTCCAACCTTACAAGTAAAAGAAAGGACGCCCAGGAAAAAAAATTGCACGCTTACGTTTTCAGAATTACATTTTGTTTTAATGGACTTATTTGTTTGTGGAATTTTTTCTAGTGCTGCTCCTCGCCTTTCGTTTAATTCAAAGCGCTTTGTCGAAATGGTCAAAACTGTGTTAGTAATAAATAAGGCATTAAGTAAAACATCACTATTTAAATGCTATTTTTTTTCCGAAAGTTCATTTTCATGTTCTCTTCTTTCACGTGTTTTGTTAAATACACTTTGTGTAGATTGCTGCCTTTGACCCGCTGTCATGTCATCGTGTTTGCACCGATCCGCTCCTACAAAAAAGTTAATAGTTCCAGTGTTTTCAATTGTTAACTTTGTGAGACATTCTACTTTAGCCGTTCATATATCTTACTTACTTAAACTCACTTTGATGGTATTGGAAACACATTTGCAGGCAAATTACATACATAGCCCTTTTATTGGATATCGATCGCAGGGCCTTGCATTCTTAGGCAGACTTAATTCAACAATTCCCTAATTAGTTAAAGTCATAACCTATGTCTTGTTTTCATTTACCATTAATTAAAGCTTGGCTGTTTATTACACTGCAGTCTGAATCCAATAGCAGACCCACAGAGCCATGGACGAAGAAGGAAGGTCAATATTGAGGAAAGATGGCGCGGAGTCCTACGGATGGCCGCATGGTTCACAATCGATGTGGTCATTGCAAAACAACGCTTTTCCTTGCTCTGTCAGCTCGAAAAAAAATCTATTATATTGTTATGCCACTAGAAAAGAAATGCAATTATTGAAAAATATGACCTGCCTTTCAAAACAATATTCTTTACATTTACCCTTTCTTATTGTGAACATCACAAATGAAAGCTGCACATCAGAGAATTCTCTACACAGCAATAGCTACCACACGGTCGCCATAAACTGACGCTTCCATGCAAGCTGTTGGTGAAACAAATGACTTTTTCCCATTTCACTCTCTCCTAAAAAAAGATAATTGGCCGTGTAAAGCAAGTCCTTGATTTCACCTCAGTAGTTTGGTGTTGGCCATTAGGGTATGAAATCAGCCTGCCGTCTGCAGAACATTTTTGTGGCAGCACGTGGTGTTAGCTTGTGATATCATTTGATTTCCCACTGTTTTTGCAATGGTAAACCACAAACCTAACCAAACAAAATGTGGTATTTGAATGGTTGCACATGTGGTGCATCTGTTTATAGCTGCTTGTTGTCCAAGGACAGCCTTGCCCTCGCTCTTTGAGTTAAAAGTAGCTGACTTCCAGGTCACAAGTTTGAATCATGTAAAGGCCAACTCAGCCTCCCATCTTTAACAGATTGGTAAATTGTGTGTCTTTATATTGGGTAATAAGCAACATCAGTCATTTACAGCCTGTATTGACCATGGGGAAAACAATTACGCTGGGATCCCATAAATTGGGTGCAGTAGAAGGGAACAGGGTCCGAATCATGGAGGGGTGCAGTGTTCAACAGTCCGCTTATGTGTTATGTTTGGAAAACACCACCCACAAAGAAATTAGCAACAAGAAAAATGTGGTTGTAAATTTGTTTATTTAACTTAATTGCTCGCAAAAAAGACAGATACTAGACAGGGTTAAGCGGTGCTTTAACTGGGCTGAAAGAGGTTTGGGTCTCAAAGGGACTGCAGCTTAAGGCGAGTAACTGATAATCATTTAAGAGGTATGGCAGTGGTGTAACATAGGCCCCTGCTGACCCCGCGATGCGGGGGAGCCAGAGCTCCAAGTGACCCGACACATCACAGTACCCTGGCCTGAGAGTTCCTGACTCAGTCCAGAGGGGGGGGGGCTATATATTTTACAGGGGGGGGGCTTAAGTTTCGGTACGCTAGTGAGGTATGGTCACTGTCAATAAGGTAATTGCCTTATGTTTGCAGTCTCAAATCCTGCTAGTTCTCCTCCTTTCCATGGTGCCACTGCCCACTCATCATCTCCTACTGGTCCTCCTCTACCTCCTTCTCTTCCTCCTCGCCATGTTTCTTATCTTCTTCCCGGGCCTGTCCTACTCTTAGTCCTACTCCTGGTCCTCATTCTTCTGTTCCTCCTACTCTCCTCTTGGTTTTTCTCCTCATGTTCCTCCTGGTTCTAATTGTTTTCTGGTCCCTGGCACTGTCCTTGTCCTTTTTGTCCTAATCCAGGAAATCCAAACTCTTCTCATACTTCCGGTCCTCCTGTAGGCTGCGGTCTTGTTCTCCCGTTTCTTCTGGTCCTCTCAGTGATTTTGGTTGTTTGGCCCTGGTCTTTTGCTTCCCCTTCACTGGTACTACTACTAGTGGTTCAGGTCCTCATCCTCCTGGTCTGTCCCCTGGTGCTGCTCCTCCTTCTGGGTCTTCCTACATGTCCTCCTCTTCATGGTTCTGTTCCTACTCCTTAGCCTCTTTACCCTCTTCCAGTTTTTAATGGGCCCTCTTGTTGCTGGTCCTTTTTCTCCTGCTCCTCCAGTCTCTGGTCAAGGTCCATCTCGATTTTTCCTCCAAGTACAATCCTTTTCTTGGTTCTTCTGGTACTCCTTTAGTTTGCCTACAATAAGGGTCAGCAGAGAGGGAGGGCATGGAGGACAGACCTCTTAGGACAGCCACCGTCCCAAGCACTCATTTTTTTATAAAAGATATTTTATATAAACAATGAAAATGTTTTAAACAAACCAAAAATACATCAAAAAAATGGGATGATGGTTTTAACTTCTATAAAGCACTGATTGTGTATTTATGTAATTATTTTAGGCCCTGAAGTAGTCCCTATATGGGATGAAACGCGTTGGCTGGGTCTGCCAAAAAAATGATTGGAACTGGTAAACAATAAAGAATATCGTATGAAATAAAGTACCTTCACCTGGAGATTGTTTCACAACAAAATGAAAGACTTTACATAGGAATATTTAAATCTTGAGTAATTGCAACTAAATGCAATAGAAGCTTGGATATATGAGAAAAATAAAGCGATAAAATGTTACTCTCCTACTAAAAAGCATTCCTGTATCTAACACAATATTAAGGTGTCCACCATTACCTCCCTATCTGGGCATGTCAGACCTGTGATAGGACCTCTTTAATGAGGCTCTCCTGAGTCTCATTGGGAACGTAGAACATCACTAGTATGAGTGTGTGGCTGTTCAAGAATACCCAGATGATATGGGGTCTCCAAGTGATTTAAGGGACTGGATTCAGAACTTTCCCATTAACAGTATGGCCACTCCTCCCCGCTTGCTGGTAACAAAGGAGAAGTGTTGATTAAAAGACAATCTGCACCTCAAACAGTACCAGTCACATTTGAAGAATTGGGTCTCCTGTATAAGGTAGATTTCTCATGCAGAATCTTTAAGCACTGTGAGAAGTGCTAGGTGCTTGGAAGGGGCATTGAGGCCCGCTAGTTTCAAGCATAATAGTATAGTCATATGTATCGCTTCGGTGACAGCTCAATTCTTTGTCATTCCGGGCCCTCTTGTCCAAAGAGAGCATACAAAGTTTTGACGGTAGTCGGTGTGCGAATTTCGATAAGACAATATTTTATTCTGTGGGGGTATTCCTTAAAATAAAACTTAAAGTTAAAACAAGTTGCATATCCCCCCTCCCCCAAATGGAAATCAGACTTTCAAAAAGATGACTACTAAAGTAGCCTCTTGGAAGTGGAAAGTTTCTTTCATGTTGAGACTTGTCATGCAGTCTCTTTCTGTGCCGGGACCCTGAGATGCTGAGTTGTAGTGAGGTTGTCAGTCCCCTGCTGACCTTCAGGTTGTTTACCGTCAGCCTTCTCCAGGCATTGAGCATTCGCCTTCAACCATTGGAGGGTTCCGTTTTTAGTGAAGATCTCCATCTGCTCTGGTTAGATATCTCATACCCCACTGTAAGAAAGTGGATTATTATTCGAGAAGGTCAAGTATCCAGCTCACGTACTATTCACAATCCTTGTCAGGCTGAACCACTAAAGTCACAAAATAAATCTGAGCTCAGTCTCTTAGGACAGGTTTAACTTAGAGGCAATGTGTAAAGTATTTACACCACATTAAAGAGATAAAAGTCAACATGCAAGACAATAAAAATCCCCAAACAAATTAGAAGAAGACAGTGAAGTGTAATAAATAAAATGTCCCAAAATGACAAAAATCCAATCAGAGGAACCAAAGATATAATTTGTTTAGCTTTTAAGTAGAAATAGCTCCAAGAAGCATAACGTTCCAATGATAGTCAATGGTTGCAGTAGAAAAGACCTAGGAGCAACTTGAAGCTGACTGCTTTGGAGTGTGGTTCGGATACACTAATCAGGTTTCTTTCTGGTCAACGATTTTACCTGCTGACTTTAGTCTTTTAAGTCTCAATCCACTAGAGAAGTACGCATCTAATGCCCTTCAGGACCTCGGGGGAGGCACTTAGCGACTCAGAAGGTGGCAGGGAGAGGCCAACAGGACGGTCCAGTCCAGGTCCAATTGCCACTGGTCAGCTGGGAAATTGCAGGCAAAGACTTTTTGTAGCTTTTGTGTCTTTGTAGCTTTAACAGGAGGCCACCCTTATGACACTTGGAGTCTACTTCTTTGTCTTGGGTACAAGAGAGAGAGACCAGATTCAGTCATCTTGGGCTCTTCTAAAGTTAAAGACAGCAGATTCAGTCCTCTTTTTCTCTTCCTTAGGTCCAGGAGTATTCTGAATTGGATGCCTGGAGGTGCCACATTTATACCTGGTACCAGCTAGATTTTGGGAATTACCCCTGAGGATGCCCTAACCAATGCAGTAAGGTACCTGGGGTTAACCAGTTCCCCTTTGGTCTTTTTCAAGAAGGCTGAAGTCTTTGACAATACTAAACTTGGGCTCTGAGGCAGGGGCTGTGTGTAGGTAGTGTACAGTGTTGATCCCAGTGTCCTCCCACATCTAAAACCAAACTCCAGTTTGATGCAGCCCCTATACTCACAACCACCTCAGAGACAGGAGTCTGGTACAACAAAGCAGAGCTTACAGCAACCGGACAGTGAGTGGATATACACACATTGTTTTGGCATTCTGTTTCTCCCCTTTGAAGTGTGTCCCAAAAGTTATATTGAAACCTAGCAGACATCTCAAACAGGATGTGACACTGTTATATGAAAAGAGTTCCACAGTGATGTGAGTCCTACAGATTGGGAAGGGAACAGAAGGGTTCTGTCTAAGTGTCAGCTAACATTTGTCTGTGACGTGGAGGCTTCATGAAGTATGTCCCAAGTGTCATACGAAAATTCTCAGCAGATCTGTCCAGCAGAATGTCATTGAGGCAGGACATGACATTTTAATTTTAAAAAAGATCCTCCGAGTCCCCCCCTTTGCATATTCTGTAAGGTTTAGAAGAATCCTCTCTGCCCGTCCTATTGTTTTTTTCCTGGGAAGTAGTCCCCACTTCATTCATGCCTAGTTAAATGCTAATTACTCATTGGCCGAAGTGGGAGAACAAAATGCAGATTTTGTTTCCAGTCACGTGAGGCTGGACATATATAGCTTTGAAAAAGTTACTTTTCAGTAATATTTAGGACAGATCAGACTTCACCATTGAATTGTAATTTTAACAACCATTGAATTTGTTGTGTAATTATTTTTATCACTAGTACCATTATCAAAATACAGGACTAGTATTTAATAGTGAATCCCAGTGTTTTCCTATGTAGCTGCCAAACGACCTACGGTGAAAATGGCTTTGATGGTTTTTTCACTGTAGGGAGATGTTTAACACTCCACTTATACATGTCTTACTTTTAAATACCATACACCTTGACTTTATGGGCAATAAGGCATACTTATGGGTGATTTATAAATATTTAAAAGGAAAGTATAGGCCTATTGAGGGATTATTTTGACAGGTCGAATTTGCAGTTAAAACCTGCACAGCAGGGCTACTAGTGGCAGGCCGGCAGTCATGTTTTTCTCTGTTACTGTAGTGGTTGGCACAATGAGTGCTGCAGTCCACTGGTGATATATTCTAGTAACAGGTTCTGGGTACTAGGAAAATATAGTTAAATATGCTAATCAGGAATATACCAATTATATCATGTTGAAAGGAAAAGCACAAGCAATGTACCACTGGTTAGCAGAGATAAAGGGCACAAAGTTGTATAGCCAGCAAAAACATGGTTCGGCAAATAGTAAAAAATAAAGAAAAATGGGGTAACCTTGCAGAAAGGGGACATTTCCAGCACCCCACCTTCTATATCACCCCCTCAAGATTGCTAAATACAGCTCTCCTTTCATGACAAGTTTAGTCTATGGAGGGTTTGAGAGAAGTTTTTTTGGCTGGATATCTTAGTCCATCTTCCTAGTTGACTGCTAGTGAAATATCTGTTATCTTGATTGAATGAGGGGGTATTAGTGCCCCTGGGACTCTTAGTGTGGCCAGCAACGTGATGAGCTTCAGTTGCGGTATGAATAGAGTGTGAATCACTGTTCGAAAGAAAATTAGGCAGAAGGGGGTGACCTCCCCTGTCTTTTACTCTTTTTTCCCCTCGGGAAGTTGGGGGTTTGTCTGAGCAGTCACTGTTTTTGCACTGTAATGGGGAACGAATGTCAATAAAGCCACAGCTTTACGCCCTTGATCGAGGATGGGCTGGTAGAACAAGCCACCTTGATAATGTCCTCCTTCTGCTTGAAGTGGTGGACACATGTCAAGATGTCTTGGGGTTGGTCTGAGGACCTGAAGGATTGACCCACACAGTCTTTTCTGTTCTGTTTACGTGGATGACATTATTTGTTAACTCTGGTCAGATATGCATAAATAATCTTTTGACATAGCTTTAAATGTTGCCCTTTTCTGCATTGTGAGGAACACCCCTAATTCTGTTGTTGTATCTCCTTGATCTGTTTTCGAGGTCTTTGAGTTAGCTTGGTAGGTCGACATTTTGCTCTGTCAAGTCTAGCACCTCATGTCAGAAGAACTCCCGTTCCTCTTCTCTGTCATCCCTGAGAGACCTGAGGGTGTAAACCTGTTGGGCCAACTCTCCCACTTGCTGTTTCATCTCCTTCAGGTCCTTTGAAACATCTTTGTGCATTGCTGCAAAGTCATTTCTGAGTTTCCTGAATACATCATACATGAAGGAGCACATGAGTGCACCTCTGCGTCTCCCTGCTAACTGTGTAGAATCTGTGGTTAGATAGATTATCCACCAGAAAGACTGGCAAGAAAGACCTCATGTCATCAAACACATACATACAGACAGGCACGCTCAGTAGTGGGAGTACCTTCAGGGCGGTGACGTGGGATGGGGAGGGGCAGGGTAGTAATGTATGGATTACGGAGCTTTACAGGTAAGTAAACATATAAATAAATAAAACAAATTTTGTTGCGTGCACTGCATCCCCAAATGCGATGCAGTGTGCACATCGAAATTCGTTTTATTTATTTATATGATTTCTTACCTGTAAAGCGCCGTAATCCATACATTACTACACCCCCACTCTACCCCTCCCCCTCCCCACGTCTCCGCCCTGCAGGTACTCCCACTTCCGACCGCGGCTGCATACAGATAAAGAAAGGGGCTGTTGGACACCATCTTTCACCCATTGACTACTGTAGTTAAGCTGGCTTTAGGAATTGGCTGACATTTTTCTATCAGTGCTGGTGTCGGTCCATATCATTTTGCAGATGTAACCCACTTAAAAAAGTAGTCCGATACACTTTGGAATTAATGCCTTACTTTTTATAAATTTTTAATTGGAAGGGCCCTCACAACCCACCCCTCCCAATGCCCCGCACACCTGCCCATTTCTCTAGGGGTTCTCCCCTCCCCACTAACCTCTTGTGTTATTTATTTATTTTTGTGGCTTTCCTTTTTTTTCAAAATATCCTGGCAGTTTTGCAGTGAGATTTGACTGCCCTCTTCTTAATTTTATTTTTAAGTGCTACTTGCACTTTATTTTTTATTCATTTACTGTTATAACCTGGCCATTGGTTATGATTAAATAGTAAATTCAATATAAAAGGCACGTGCTTATGGGTCAGGACAAGCGCCCATGCATCACAGTGCATACCCACGCCTTGACCATCTTTCAGTGGAATGGTTAGCATTCAGGCTGTTATCATACAAGACACGACTTGGTGAAGTTGTCTCGTTAATCTACCTTTTTCAAAAAAGTGCCTTGATACGAAACTGTCAAGTTTGGTCTGAAATTGCACAGATGTGATAGTGAAGTGTCAACTGATGAACATCTGATTGCAAATATACTGCAAGGGAAGTGTCTGGAAAAAGGGTCAATAAGTAACAGCAGGAAATGCCTTTGTACCACTGGTTTTAGCGATGGGTGAAACTAGAATCGATTGGAAGGGTGGGAGCTTTGGTAGAAATCAATTTTTGAGAAGCCAGCACTAAGGGGATGAACTGTACCAATTAGGTCTAGAAGTACTACCTACTTAGTCATACTGCAATCGTTAAAGCAAAAAAAAAAAAATGCATCCCGTTTTCCAGCAAGTCACTATTGAAATCTGCTGTTCTCCCATTAAGGGGTGGCGTGCATCCTTAGTTTCGAATTAAATGAATTTATATCTGCGACCAAGTCGCAGTCGATAGTGTGGGATTGAAATATGGATTTTCTCAGCAGGAAGTAAAGTGTGCATCTGAGAATGGCAAAACGGTTCACTCAACTGGTGACGCTTCGATGAAGCGTGTCCTAAAATTCACCGCATCGAGATCCAGGTCAGGTGTCCTGATGTGAAGCGCCTTGAAGCTCTTAATGTCCTGGGTGCCACACAGCCTGACGTTGGCTTAATGCTATTCAAAACGTGCTTTGGTGTGGTACTTTCATTGTGATTCATAGTGGTCGATGGGATGGAATGCTTTCACATCTACTTGTATACAGCTCACTTTTCTGCTAATTGCCCATGGCTTTGTAGACGCTCATAGTCACTGTGATTCTGCCATTTTTTATTTAATTTAAATCTTTTTTTATTTTTTTATTTCAGGCACATGGGGGGTGGCAGGATATCATTTTAAAGTTCTTTGGTGACGTTTGGTCTTGGTAGGTACTGCCTGGCACTAGGAGGCCCTTGTGGTTTGTCAGCCATACGGAAAGCCTTTATTGAAATGTCCAAACACGACTGTATCTGTTGCTATCATTTCTCTGCACCAGGGAAAGAAGACATGGCCCAGGGAAGTTTTGGTTGAGGGCTGATGTAATTTGTGGTTGTGTAGTTCCTTTTATAAGAGCAAGAAACTCTACCCAGCGTGCCCCTCCTTTCCTTGTGGTTCGTCGTGGGTTGGATGTCGGCCACTTTGAGGTACAGATGGGAGTTTGCTAGTACATTGTAGAACCAGCACAGAAATGCAAGGCTGCGTGGTTGTAGCCGGTGCAAGGCAATATGTTTCGTGCCATGTAAGAGTAGTATTTGGATGAAAGACAAATGAGGTTATCTTGGCATATGCCCAAATTGCTGAAATCACACTCAGCTCTAGGTCACTCTTGAATCCAAAATGACTTCAGTTCCTTGTTGTACGTGCCCTGTAGCATAGATAATTCCATGTTATGGAAAATGGTGCCGGCTGGTGTGGGATATGTGGATAACTTGTCTCATGTACAACCACCTATCAAGATCAGTTTGGCTAGTGTTGGGGTGCCTGCTGTTTGTATTTAGTGGATTGCCTTTGCCTCGAATATGTAGATAATGCCTTTATTAAGTAGCATATTTTAGTCCACAAGTTATCTGTGCACATAGTGCCAGGTTTTCTAAAGTGCATATGCATATTTGTGAGTAACCATTCACAAGTGTGTTTTTCCTACACACTGGTCCAGAACATTCATAAACAAGTTTTGTGTGCAGATGGAGGGCTAGGCTGGCATAGCATATACTATCCAGCCATCTACAGCCTGGCCCTCCATAAATGCTAAGGCAGTGGGTCCGGCCTACTACTTCAGTGTCCATGTGCTCTCTTGACATCACTTTGCACCCGACTCTTCAACCTATCCAGTGAAGAGAAAACTGTCCTCGTTACCCAGTCGTACCTCACTAACCATTCCCTGCCTTCAGTACACCACCTGCTGGTTAGTGCATATTCATTTGTATACCCTTGTCAAAGACGGTTGTGCATGTAATTGATAAGAAATGTAACTCTCCTTGCCTGTCTCCTACCTCTTCTTTTCCCCTTTGTTTCTGTCTTTTTCTGCCTGCATCTTTCTTTTTTTCTCTCTAACTATCGTCATGTGGGGTTAGCTAAACAAACGTGACATAATGTCTCAGTACACTGATGTACAAGCTGCGCTTGGTACAACCTATGCTAACCCTATAACAGAATTGCGAATGTGTTCTTGTTTAAAAATAAATAAAACATGTTTGAAATAAAAAAAAATTAAAGAAAGACAGGTTGTGCAAGGATCCGTGCCTGACACTCCCCTACCATCTCCTAAGATCTCAAATCTTGCACTTAGGGCGATAAACGTGTGTGCAATTACAACTTGCCGTTGTGCAGCAAATTTTGCCTAAGTGCAAATTTTTATTAGAATCTACAGATGCATATTTTTTCACAATGTGGTCAAACACAAGTTAAGAGCAAGCGTAGTTGAACCTATCTGGGAGAATCGGACATTTAAACTTGAGTAGCCACATGCCCTCATATTGATGACTATAAAGTGGCGGAGTTTTAGAAGTGTCAAATGGGAATAAAGCTGGTGGTGCATGTGTGTTCTCAGCACGTGGTGCTAGAGGATGTCCAAGGATAGACTCTGGAAGTTGGGTGTTACATATGACTCACTTATGACTCCTACAGCCCTCTAAAACGAGTATTTTGTCACAATAAGTTATTTATAAGGATGCCCCGATTTCTGGTCCCATGAGAGGCTGTACCGTGAACTGTTTTTGTTCTCACATTGTTAACAGCACTGTCCTTTCTATGGGACACCCACAAACAAGTGGCCCTCTTTCGAAGATTTACGTTAATCACGATACAGCTGTAAACATGAGTATACACTTAAGCGTGGGTTGCACGCTGTTCGGGAACACTTTACTGGTGAAGTGGTTTACGGGAAAAAAGTCTTGGTGACATGTATGTGGTAAAATTTGACACGTTTGAACCAATATCCTGCTATGCTGTCGTAATAGTGCATTACGCAATTACCCTGCCCTTCGGTAACAGTAAGTTGAGGTGCAATATTACCGAGGAAGCATCTCCGCATAACTCTAAGCTAAGCCTGAGATTTAAAGGGTGCGTCCATTCACCCTAGACTTGTGCACGGGTACCAAATGCACTGCAAAAATGTTTTATATATTAAAATGACTTTTGTTTTTGTTCTTTTTTAATTGTATTGCAAGTTCTTTTATCAAATCACTTATTTTAAATACTGTGATGAATCTTCGTTACTTTAGAGCATTGCGAAGGTTTTAACAAATCATGCAATAGAGTTATTGTTATTGTGGGTACCAAATGCTACATGATTGAAATTTCCGGGCTGTTTAGAGAAGTACAGGTACGCGTGAAAAATGCATGGTGAAAGAGGTTCACAGTGTCTTCTGTAAATTTATATGTTTTGCTTTTATTGAAGAATTTCTCTCAAATTATTCGTTTCTTAATTCTGACACAGGGCTACAGTCCACGTCAGTGTAGTTTAAGAGCAGAATTTCTCTAAAGCTTTTTAGCTTATTTATGAATACTTTCAGGTGTTAAAAGGCTGTGGTTTATTAGCAGTGTTACATTTTTGGCCCGTTGCTTGATAATTAAAGAGAATTATCTCTCTGACCACGGTACCTTTTTAAATGTGTTACATTGTTAGTAGTGTTAAAAAGTAATATTTGGATCAATGCATTCTATTGATTTTTGTAGATTTTCTACTCACCGAGGCATGCAGTCGATACCTAATTTCTCAGGAGATATACTGCGTTTAACTTATTGAGCTTTTTTAAATACTCCGGCCTTGTGCATGGAGTGTGGGAGGCCTGTTTAATTTGCCGCCATTGATGAGCATTAGGAGGGTATGAGCTTTTAAATTGTACCCATTGGAACACACGGTTTTCTGTGCAATTAATCCAGAGGCAGTCTTATTTCTTACTTCATTTATAAACGCCAAGGCGCCTCTCGAGCCTGCGTCTAGCCCGTCTCAACCGTTCGTCGTCTCTCTCCCTTACTTATTTTCTCATACGCTTATTTGTGAGGTAATGCTGCGTCATATAACAAATATATTTGATGGCGGTTTGTAGCTGCGCAAGCTCCAGTTTGATAAACTACTGTATATTTTCCTGTGTCCCATCAAACATTGACCGGTAACATCTATTATAATCAATCAATCATCAACTTGGATTTGTAGAGCGCGACTAATCGCCCGAGAGGGTATCCAGGCGCTGAGTTCTTGCTGGTTTCTGAATTCCTCTGTAAAATATTGCATTCTAACTTCCACCAGAAACCTGTATAAAGGGAAATAAGCTTTCATCTAATTGTTTCCGCTATGTTTCTTTTAAAATGTGAAGCGTTATAGAAACATCACATAACAACTTTACATCCAAAGTAAGAGAATACGAAATTCCCCTTTGCATTTGAAAGCCATGGCATGTTTGCGATGGCCAGCCTGTTCGCCCATAGATGGCTTTGGGCAGACAGAATGCCACAGCCTGAAACTGTCTTCGTGTTTGTACCATTCCACTGATTTCCTTTGAAGCTGACAAACAGTGGCACATTGGATCAATGCTAAGAAATGTAGATGTGATGTCTTAGAATTGTGTTTTCTCATGAGTCGCCACCAGGTCTTCAGTTTAACTGGCTTTCAGAGTACATGATTATCAAAAACACTGAAAAGAATTTTAAATGAAAAGCTTCGAAAGATGACTACCAAAATTGGAATGCATTTATATTTTTTAAACCTCCATTTGGCAGCACTCTGAACAGGAGTATCAACAATACTCAATTCAGCTGTGGGTTTCAAGTGAAACACCACTCAGGGGTCTTCCCAGTGCATTCTGGTCAATGTGGTACTTCGTTTTGCAAATTTGAAGTACATCCTGTGAAGCAAAGCTTTATAACTATTCATTTCCTCCAATATTTCATTTTCCTAGCTTGATAACTGTTATTTTTTTCAAAACTTTCATCTTCTTAGTCCTAGACAAGTCTTTTGCTCTTCAGGAACTCTTCAGTGGAGCACAGTAGAAACATTGAAGCTAGGCTGTATAACATATCAGTGATGATCAGGCTTACAAATGTAATAACACATTCATAATAAAGCACTGATATTATGGCATTATATTTATGATTCTACTTTTTTAGGAGTGAGAGTCTGTGTTTTAATAGGGTAAGTTCAATGGGATAGTCTTTGGAAAGCCTTTAGAATTAAAAGACCAGACCAGCTCTCCAGGTACACCTCCATAAAAAAATTGTTGTCCAGAGATTTTCATCTTTGATATATGTTTTGGGATCATTCGAGAAGTAATTTAGATCGGATAGATATTGCTGATCCATGCCGAATTTTTCTGTACCACATTTTTTAAAATGGCGGATGTGTTTTGCGTGGTGATGTAATATTTCTGGAACCATGAGACCTATATACTTCATTTTGGTGTCAAAACATAGGTTTTCGAGTCAAGTAGTCTTAAAGAGACAGAAAATAACTCCTCAGAGTAACCCTTCTGCCATTTTCCAAAATAGCAGCTATTATAGAGGAAGAAGAGACACATATAGAAATCAAACAAATAACAATGGGTTTTAATCCTTTTAACACTCTTGTTTTAGACACATTGTAATAGTTCACTTTATTTGTTTCTGCAATCGCTCGTGGTGCATCTGTAGAATGTTGGGCATTTGAGAAGAGCATATTGACTAGGACATGTTTTTATAGCACAGGTGTTGCAAGTGCATGTACGTGTAAGTTCAGTGGCTTTAGAAATTTCGTAGGTTTTACCACCCCATCAATATCTTTCCAACCAAATTCACACAGACCTTTTTCTACATATGCACGCTAAAAAATATTTACACATCTTCTGATCAATTAGAACGCTCTTTTAATATGTCCACGCATAGAATGACATTGGTGGAAAACCTCTTAGCGGGACTGATCTCTTGAATTCATTGTACCGAAGATCGCCAAATGTGCGACAGTCAAAACTTGTTTTCCACACACGCACATATTATTTTTCCACGTCTTTAAAATCACATTCTTCTTCGGTCTCAGCAAATATTTTTAGAAACTTCACATGTTCAGCAGTTAAAGATTCCAAGCTTTGTTCCAATTTTCCTCATAGTGCCATCACCCATACGAGTATGTGCCTTAATAAGAACACTGGTATCTCTGGGTCACGTTTCTTATACAGAATATGAAGCAGTGATTAAGTGTCTTTTCTCACCTGTTCCATAACATAACCATAACTCAGACAATCCTTGACTGCTGAACATTGCAACAAAACTTATTAGCTCAATAATAACATCCTGACTCGATTTTAACCATTTCGAGCAGCCCACTCAACATGTGGCATAACACGAAGGGTAGCTTCCTCAAATTTGCTGTTAAGTTCTAGAACAATATGGCCCATACCTTTTTGAATATGTGTCTGCAGGCATGAACTCCTCATTGACAATCATTCCACTTGCAGTAATTGGAAATTCAATGTTCACTGAGGCATCAGCAATATTTTGGTGATTTAACATCTCCAAGTTCATCTTGTTCGATGTTGATGACCAGAATTTATCAACTTGCACAGGTATAGATGTCGAATTTTTGATGAGGGCAAGGTCAATTGTTCCACATGTAGACATTCATCTGATTCTCTCACGTGTTTTGGGAAGATAGTTCAAAACAATTGTACAAGATAATGTACAGCTCGTGCAAGGTGCATACTGACTTTGTTATCTGCAGAACAATCTGAACGACCTCTCCGAAGTTTTGCATGAATTAAATCTTGACCATTCGCAATTGTGACATATAGTCCACAACAACAGCAGTTCTCAATAACGACACCTTTTCGAATTGAAATTCTTCAGGTGAAAGTTTTTTTTTGAGCTCTTGTATGAGTTTGTGCTTTACTGGTTTGGTAGCAGCACCTGCATCAAATAATGCGTTTGTAGGAAGATCATGCAACAGAATGTCCTTGATAAATTCACCAATTTCTTTTGCTAAATCCATCTCTCTATGTGCTTGGAAAGTTGTTTTTTTGTAACTGGTGTTTATAGTGGCTGGTTGGACCAAACTCTCACTATGGCAATTAAAATGTTGAACTTTAGCTTTAGTGAATATGTCAAACAGCTTTTTCTCTTTCAATACAAATCTCTCCTGCTTCAGTTCTGCTTATAGTTTCGATCCATGTTTCAGGACATCTAGTAGACGTGTCTTTATATCATTATCCACATATTGTTTGGTCACAAAGTTGTGTAGTCACACAGGCTCAGTCATTTCAATGGGGTTTCCGTGCTGCTGCATGTAATGATGAAGGCTGTCAATATGTTTATTAAGGTTCCCCTCTTTCCCACAAACTCGCGGTGAGCAACAGTTTCACGATGGTCCATTTATTTTGAATTAATCATCTCTCAGAAAACATATCAAATAGAAAGGACTTCGTGGTAAACTAGCTGCTATTGAACAACATAATCACTTGTACGTGTTTGACCAGCAGTTCCCTTGGTGCTTTTCTGTGATCGCTGGATCATCTGTTCCAGTTTCATATCTGGAGCCACAGTATTGAACCTTTGCGCTGTCTTTCAACACAAAATGTCTTTGGATTCATTGTCTGTAGAGGTATGGTTTTTCCACCTCTAGCTTCTTCACTCTTTCCAAATACCAAGACCCATATCTCAGGTAGTTTAGGCAATCAAATATGCCAAACACAGTAATCAGTTGCTCCACAGGCTTCACATGCAGCTCCCAATTACCTTCCAGATCAGCATGTTCCATGTTTTTTTCACTAGATCTGCCGTTTACAACATTTACCCAGTAATTGTAAAGTTCTGATTTTCTGCACATTGTTTGACTAACTCTACAAACTTGGTTTTCTGATTTTGAACTGAGTGTATTGAACATTGCCTGGCTTTGCAGTATGACTTTTGAATGAAGTGCACCCTGTGCCTTGTTCGCTTCTGAGATAAGATATGCAAAACCAGATTTGTCATTCTTGCTCTTGAAAGCATTCTAATGCAATGTTTCTTTAGCATCAGATATGATGAGCATACCTTGTAATGAACACACATAATGAGTTCTGCTCAATACTGACTGGACAGTTTTGTTTTCAAAGATTTAAGCCTTATAAATGCATCGTCTATGCCACATCCACTGAGATAACTTCCTGCACGCCACACTGTAACTTTTGTCATGTGAAAAACACCCATTATTGGATAAAGACCATCAAATTCTACTGGATTGCTTATAAAGATGTCAGCTACAATACAGAAAACACCTTCATCGCAGAACATCGGTAGGATAGGCTGATAATTTAGCTGAGCATGCCCATTTTGAACATTTATTAGGGATATGTATACTGTTGCATAGTTTCTGACTGGAAATTGTATTACTGGTAAAAATCCAACCTTCTTCAGTGCGACATATCCTGAGAGTTCCATGTCTTCAGTCACTTTGAGATTTTCTGGTAGGCTGGGACGTGTTTATGGGTTGTAGTGATTTTCACACGTTGGCAAGACAGTTGGGTTATAACTTTGCAGCTTTGTTTGTTTATGCCTACAGATGACACAGCTTGTTTTCCAGCAGCTACTTCATTGGTACAGTCTTGGAAACACACCATGGCAGTATCATGTGTGCTGTATGTTCCAGACAAAGAAGAGCTGTCTTCAAAATCAGAATTATCAAGAGCAGCAATTGTAAATCCTTCCCTGGTAAAGTGACTTGAAAGTGGTGTGCTGTCGGATTCACAACATTTTACAGCATGAGCTGCTAACAAGTTCCTGCTCCGTACTATGTCATTATAACTTGTTGATGCACTAATCCTTTTCAATGACTTGGTGAGCTCTCTACTTTTGCACTTGTCCTAGATTTCATGGGCAGTCATCATGTGTAGCAGAGTTTACTTATTGCTGTGATGTAATTCATAAAACATGATTTGGAAAAGATAGTACATTTGAACAGCATAAGCCTGTCGATTCAAGGGATTGTCTTCCACTTCTTCGCTTATATCTTCAAAGCCATCACCAATGTTGTCAGCTTCTGTTCCGAACTCAAGAACTTTAGTTTGTAACAGTTTTGCTTTGCTCATATTAAACAATGAGGTAAAAAATGTTAAGACAACATCAGGCATTCTTCTTGGCTCCCATGATTTGTGGAGCTCTAGGGGCATCACAACATTTGTCATTAAATCCAAAATCTAAATCTTTCAGGACGTTTCTTAAAATGGTGTCTGCTGATTTTACTGTACACTATGATCTTATTTTGTCAGCAAGAACTTTAGCAGTCAATTCAGGAGAAATCATCAGAAGTGGCTCATTCTTTTTGTTAGACTGACAACAATGAATTCTGCCATTGTCCATTCTCACCAGAAAATCTTAATTTCATTATTATCTATCAATACAGTTTCATCAATGTTGACCATTATTTCTCTGATCTCACTGAGTGTGAACCCGTAGCCAGCACTTGAGAATGGCTTTAAAAGGTCATATGCTTTTTCAAAGAGTGCAAACTTAACTGAAGGCTGGCCGTTACATTGCTGCTGGGAGTGCTTGTACATTCATATTTTCAAATGTATGCACGCAAGCAGTTCGGGTGGGCATACAAATCCGCTGCAAATACATTCAACTTGCTGTTTAGATCAGCTACTCAGCGGAAAAATTCATCTTGGAGGAAATTAGCTGCAAATCAGAACGTTGTTTCCCCTTTGAGACTCACATGCTCTGTACTTTGTTCTTTCATCAATACCTTTGCCCCTTGTTCTGGCTAAACTGCAGATAACACATTAAAGATCCTCTGCTTTCTGATCAGTTGTTGGAGGTGGATGACGGGTAGCCATTGATCTTCTAAGTGGATGGGCATTGGGTTTGGTTGTTGTTGCTTTCTCAGAAGACTCAGATTCTTGATGTGATTCTCTGGTTTGCGCTATTTTTGACGATTTTCTTTCCAGGCTTTTTTCCATTGTATATGACTTGTAGCACTCGTTAACAATGATGAAATATTTGATCCTCTTCACCCATCAGTTTCAATCTTTTGTGAACTTCTTCTTGCCGTATTTCTTCAGCATCTTAAACTCTCCTCTGTCCAGCCACAGTTGATGTTCGCTTTTCTTTCGGATTAGTTTGCCATATGACACATTTTTTTTTTTTTAGGAAGTCCTCAGATTTTGTAGTTAGCAGCATTCTGTCAAGAGGTAAATATCTTCTGCTACCACCTGCTTCGCTCATGTTTACAAATTTGAATTAACGGAAAACTAGAAACAAAAACAATATTAAAATGAATTACCAATTTGTTTGCTAAAACATATCATTATAGAGCTGCCATGTTAGAAAATGGTGGAAGAGTTACTCTGAGGAGTTATTTTCGGTCTCTATAAGACTACTTGACCCCAAAACCTATGTTTTGACCCCAAAATGAACTATATAAGTCTCATAGTTCCTGAAATATTACATCATCACTGCAACATATCAGCCATTTTGAAAAATGTCGTCCAGAAAAATTCAACCCGGATTAGCAATGCCTGCCCAAGTTAAATTACTTCTCTAATGATACAAAAACACAAAATTGGAAATATCTGGACAACAATTTTTTTACGGAGGTATATCAAGGTTTCAGAACTAATGTGGCTGAGGTGGAAGAATGTAGAAACTTTAAGGAAGAGAGATAAGAGCGGCACTAAGAGTCATTGAGATACACACCAGATGTGGCAGCCTATGACAGCGGTGCAATTGAATTTTCTTCATTGTAAACATTAAACCGGAACCCGTGGGTTAATGCTAAGTTTGACAAAAACTTACTCGCTGTAGAAACTAACTGTCAACGACCCGTATTCTTTACAAACAATTTTCAGGTTATGATTGTCTTTTTTTCAATGGGATACTAAAATATGTACAATAGTCTTGAAAATAACAAAACAAAAAACGTTTTTCTGAGTTTATTTATTATTGCTTATCTAAATGTAACAAATTTGGATCCTGCAAATCCCCCATAAAAGCCTATCTTCAATTTTCTGATTACTGGCAACTTGTGACGCCTCTAGTCGCCATGGACGTCATTTGGAGGTAGTCTGGGGTCGCAGCTGTAACCTCTAGCTTGCTCCCTGGTACTCCTGGTAATTCCTTTACGACTCCTAGAGGAGGCAAATGGGTTGTGCCCTCTGAGGCCTGGGGTCGCAAAGTAAGTGCCAGGAGTAGCAGGGAGAAATATAAAAGTCACAGCAGCGACCCCGGACTACCTCCAAATGACGTCCCTGTTAATTGCCTGTAATAAAAAAATTACACAATGCAAAAGTGCAGTAAAATATTTCATTTAAGCTCTGACACTGCCATGCCTGTTGCTTGAACCAGCAGCCAAGGGCCTAGGCAGAACAGGAAGCATAATTAAAACTTCTGTTTAAACCTCAAAAATTAAATCTAGCTTTTCCTTCTTGTGCTCTGTTGCAGCGTTTATTTTGTGAACGCGTTAGGTAATTATAAGAAAGATAGAATCTCTCTGCATGTTTCTGCACAATATGAGCAATAGCCTTTTTAAAAACATGACCGTATTAAACTGATTGTTCTATCATTTTGCAAGAAATGTGTGACTGCTTTTTGCACAACATCGTCTACTTTTATTCATGTCTGCAAACATCCTATCTCTTATATAAAATAGCAGCACACCAATCATTTAATTTGGAATTCCATAACCTTATAAGGGAACTCAGCTTTCAAACTCGTTCTAAGTGGTCACAGTGCTCCTAAATGACTTGCAGTATCTTTATAATAAATGGCAGGGTGTACTTTATCCCATATATTATTGCTACTCGTGAAATGAAAAATGGGCCAGCTCTTAATGTTACATTGCACAAAAAAAATGTAATTTCACATCACCATATGTTTTTCAGCACAGCCAGCTGTGTTAGATCAAAAGTATAACAGTGGAGCTTTTTTACATTTTCTGTAAAATTTTAAGAATTAAGTGTTCACTTACCTTTGCCCACAATTTAATATGGCCTAATAAGTTTTCGGAGCACCGGTTTGCATTACTATAAAGACATTCCTAGCGGTTAAATGCCTCCAATTTTATGTAGAAATGCTCACGATTTTGTGTGTATTCTTTCTGTGGCAGAAGGAGGTTTGCTGTACATTTTTTACCAATCAGTTTCAGACCATATGAAGCAAATATGTGCAAGCTGTGGAGCCTGGTGTGTTCTACACAGCATTTATCTTTTGGTGGATTAGAGTTACAGGCCAATATATATACTTTATCGTCCCTCTTTCATTTCGAGGTGGCTAAAGTCGCCATTACAGGTTTAGTTTAGAAAGTTTTCCGCCATTTTATGAAACTTTTTGGATCAGCTGTAGGAAGCCATATTTTGCTTGTTACTTTCAATGGCACTTGGCTCTAAACTTGATGACAACAGAACAGGTTAAGGTTGAATGGACAGATTTCAGGAGCTCAGCCATGGGCAGGGTATGTTATTCTGATTTAAAGACCACAGGCAATGCGAAGTATTCCTGTTCAATGAAAGCTGAAACTGCAGATAAAAAATGACACGCTGGCTCGATAAACGGTATCCGTAACGCTTACTCTCTCCTTTTTCCAATAATATGTGCCTGGGTCGTTTAAATCCCACTTGACTGATACTTTTTTTTCTTGATGATTTTCTGTGGATATTGATTTTGGGAAAACCATATTTTCATCTGGTGAATAAAGATAGAATCAGAAGAAGTCTCAAAAATAGTATTGCTGAATTGATCGTTTATCCAAGCAATGAAAAGGACAGTGGTTCTGTGTTTTTAAGTTGCAGAATAACCCTTGTTTGCCTCACAGGGTGTTCATGCAGGGGACCTCAAGAAAGGCTCAGCTGGTTATGGAGATTGGCTGGGCAAATAGGAGTCAGAAGTGGAATGGGACAAATGTGTGTCAGTGTCTTTATAATTGTTATCATTGTACAAAGTATTTTTCTATTGCTGCTTTTACAATTTTTAAGTATCGGACTAAATGCCCTTTAACCATTGATCTGTTTCCCCTATTTCAAGCGAAACATAAATGGTATTGGATCTGTGTGACGGGAATCCCTTTTTGTTCCTCAACAATTTAAGAAATAGCCTTCTATGGTTCAAAGCAATAGCCCTTTATTGAAAGAGCTTAAAATTGTGCATTGGCAACAATTTTTTCTGTTTCACCTTATCATTTTTACAAGTTCCTGTGCTGGATTATTCCTGCCATTTTTTTAACGTAGGGCCTTATTATGAATTTGGCGGTTTTTCAATGGGACCGCCACCGTGGTGGGCCCAGGAAGACCACCAAAGCTGCTGTGAGCCCGCCCTCCAGATAATGTGTTTAATCCAGGGCGGGTGGTGTGGGGACGGAGATCTAACAACTGCGGCAGTGTTGGGCTCAAAGGAGAGCTATAACGGCATAATGCTGCTGTGAGAAAGCTTGCAGCATGTTCCTGCATGGTGTGGCATGCACTATGTCGTGCATGCCACACCATGCAGGAACGAGGGTGCAATCAACATGTGCCCCCTCCCCCCAGCACACTCCAGGCCTAGATTCGGGTGTGGGCCCAGTTAGGGCCCCCTAACCTGCATGTTCGCCACCCTTTTCATGTGGGACCCTGCCATGAAAAGAGTGGCGGACTTGCAGGTTGTAATATGCTCGGCGGTGCCAGCATCTGCACCGTCTGCATAGTCAGGCTACTTTTCGCACCGCCATCACCATGGGATCCTGGATCCCAGTGAAGGCGACAATCCTGTGGCAGTCCCACCACCACGATCATAATACGGCGGGAGGACCCGGCGTGGTGGTGGCGGTCTGAACATCACTGCTTGTACGGCGGTCCCAGAACCGTTCCAGTACTCAATACTGTTTTAGTTGTGGTTATTACAGATTAAAAATTGTAGTTTTAACCTGCCTGTGATTGCATAATTTCTCACCTATTTTGTGTTTAAACTTGTGGTTTTTACTTGCCTGTGACTGTTTCCATTTAGCCTGTTGAATTGTGGGATTTGCAGTCCAAAATCTGTAGTTTTTTTCCCTCTCATTCCCTGTGACTAGCTGTTTTTCCCTCCTAATTTCTCCCTTGCTCCGTGCTCAGACCTGTATGTTAAGCAATTCACCCCCAGCTCCCATTTTGTGTTAGCAAGTGAGTGAAACCAGACCCCCCTCTTTACCCGCTCTAGCAACAGGGGTATTCTACATCGGAGAGTGAACAGAGGCAGGCCCGGACTGGCCGTTGTAGGCACCGGGCAATCCCCCGGTCGGCCGCATGGGTGGGGGCCGGTTTTGGGCCCCAGGGGGCCGTTTTTGTTACAGGGCCGTTTTTTGCAGCATAGCTGCAAAAACGGCCCTGTAACAAAATCGGCCGAAAACCGGCCCTGGCAAAGAGTGCGGTCGCACCCCCAGGGTAGAGGGGGGGGCCGGCTGAGCACTTTGCCAGGGCCGATTTCGGTTCCCAGTCCGGCCCTGAACAGAGGGTGCCCTGAGACAGCAGTAATCTGCTGTAAGATGTTTATGCTGTGTTTTGTAGGGATTGTGCACTTGTTTTTTGGCTGGTGAGTAAAGTTTTATACAAACATCATTGTTAGAGGACAAAGTTTGTTAGGTCCTTACCTGCAGAAGTCCAAAGAGTGGTTTGAGCCTGTCTGTCTCCTAGGAGATTCTCAATAGAGGAGCAGCTTCCAACTCCCCGGCCAGCAAACCTTGTCGGACGTCGCTGGGGCCTTATATAGTCTGCTATGGAATGGGTCATGTGTGCATCGATTGGTGGTTGTATTCGGTGTTTCTATTGGACTAGGGTTATTGTTCTCAATGGTTGGGTATTTAAAGGTTCTGATTTGTTCCTGGGTCAGTGATTCAATTAATGTTGGGTTGGGACTAGGGTTAGACTTTCTATTGGAAGTAGGGATTAGGGTTTTCTGTGGGATTGGTTGCTGGATTAGGTGTGGGACTAGGACTAGGGTTAGTCTTTCTATTGGTAGTAGGGATTAGGGTTTCCTGTGGGATTGTTTGCTGGGACTAGGGCTTGGGTTAGGCTTTCTACTGGAAGTAGGGATTAGGGTTTCCTGTGTGATTGGTTCCTGGATTAGGTGTGGTACTAGGACTAGGGTTAGTCTTACTGTTGGTAGCAGGGATTAGGGTTTCCTGTGTGATTGGTTGCTGAGACTAGGGTTGGGTCTAGGGCTAGGGTTAGGCCTTTTATTAGACGTAGGGTTTAGGGTTTTGTGCCTGATAGAGTGCTTGGACTAAGGCTATGATTGGCTGTAAGGTCTTGGTCTCCTATTGGTTCTAGAGGTTAGGGCTAGTATTGTGAATGGATAGGGTTAGGGTTCCCATTGGCTGAATGGAATGAATCATCTGACAATTAGGGCTATAAAAGGACAAGGCTTAGGGCGTCTCAATCCGGGTCTCGAGGCTAAGGGCGGAGAGGACAAGAGTGAGTGCCTGTTTGAGCCTGTTCCAGACTGGCCAGGGCCAGAAATGCTGCCATTTTTCTCATTCAGTAATACCCACCCTACACCGTCCACATCCACAGAGTAACACACTCGCATCAAATGTACTCCGCACATTTACTTCAAACTAACCCTATGCAGAAATCAATGTACCAGCACACACTACAACACCCAACAAACCACACCTCTATACCCTTCTATCCCAGCTACCACACATTCCTCCCTAAGAACACCTGGGCTAGAAAGTGGGGTAAGGCAGATATGCCATCTTTCTGCCTAGCCCTGGCCAACTCCTGCCCTGACCTCTCGGGCCTCACCGCCCCAGACCAGCTGACTACCATCGATGGCTGGCTGGCTCGGGCAGGCGACGACTTCGCCCCCTTGAGACGGATTACGGTGAAGCGCGCCCATGCGGCCAATCGTTGGTTCACCCCCGACCTCAAGGAGAAGAAGCTGGCCGCACGCAGAGCAGAGCGCGTATGGAGAAGAGAATACTGCCCCGCCAAAAAAACCACCTATCTCTCTGTGCTCAAAGTTTACAAATAAAGCATACTTGATGCCAAGACCCTGTTTTACTCAAACAGGATATTGGCAGCCGAATCTCAGTCCAAAGAGATTTTCGCCACAGTACATGAGCTTGCCTCATCTAACAGAGCCACGGCCCTGATCCCCCCCTCCCAACCACTCTGCGACTCCCTCAATGATTTTTTCATTGACAAGGTCGCAACGATCAAGGCTAAAATCTCTCCTCCCTCCTCGGCCTTCATCAACCCCTCCCCCCCGGTTATCACTTCCAAACTCACGTCCTTTCCCCCTCTGACCACAGCTACACTCTTTCCTCTGCTTCAAAAGGTAAAGTCCGGCTCACCCCTAGACTTTGCCCCCGCTCGTATCTTGCGAGAGGTCTTCCTACACTGTCCTACCCCTCCCCTCACACTCTTAAATGACTCACTTAAATCCGGAGTTGTCCCCACTGCCCATAAATTTGCGGCAGTTATCCCCATTCTAAAAAAACCTGGTGCCGACCCTTCATCTCCTTTAAATTACCGTCCCATTTCCCTTTTACCCTACTTGGCCAAGGTCTTGGAGACCCACGTAACCAGCACCCTGAGCACCTACGTGGAAGCCAACCACTGCCTCTCCCCCCGGCAGGCGGGCTTTCGCCCCCTCCACTCGACGGAGAAGGTAGTGATCTCAGTGATGGACAGCCTACGCGAGGGCATTGATACCAACGTCCCCCAGGCCCTCATTCTTTTAGACCTATCCGCCGCATTTGACACGGTGGACCACTCCATCCTTCTCACCCGTGTCAAAGCGGCGGGTATAGAGGGCCTGGCCCTCGCCTGGCTCAAGTCCTTCCTGAGTGACAGGGCTCAGGCAGTCCATCTTGCTGGTTTCACCGCTGCCTCTCGTAAGGTCGCATGTGGAGTTCCCCAAGGCTCTTCCCTTTCCCCTCTTTTGTTTAATTTATACATCTACCCCCTCATTTTTATGTTACAGCAGCTCGAGGTCACGGTGTTCAACTACGCCGATGACCTCCAGCTAATTTTCAACCTTTCCCACCCCTCCTCCTCTGCTTCAAATGTCCAATCCGTCATGTTATTCATCCAGGATTGGATGAACTGCAACCACCTCAAACTCAACCCAGACAAGACGGAGTTAGTCTTGACTAGAGGTGGTTGCAGCCCCTGGTCCCCTTTCCACTGGCCCCCTTCACTTGGTGTTCCCCCACCCCCAGTCCCCAAGGTCAAGACCCTCGGTATCCTCCTGGATCCCTCACTTTCCGTCCACTCCCAGGTCAGCTCAGTTGTTTCCTCTTGTTTCTTTTCCCTTCGAATCATCAGAAAGATTTCTCGTTTTTTTTCTTTACCCGCCCTAAAGATTATAGTGATGGCCATGGTGCTCTCGCGCCTCGATTACGGGAACATCATTTACAACGGCGCTCCAGCTTACGCCATTCGCCGTCTGCAGCTAGTGCAGAACCAGGCTGCCCGCCTGATTCATGGCCTGCCTAAATACCACCGAGCCACTCCCTTACTGCAGGCATTGCACTGGCTGCCGGTGAAAGAGCGTGCCTTGTTTAAACTTGGTTGCACCACCTTCCAGGCTAAAACAGGCACCGCCCCGGAATTCATTTGTTCTGCCATCACCCCCTACATTCCTGGACGAGAGCTTAGGTCCACTCATCAGGCTCTGCTAACTATCCCCCGCTTCAGTAAGAAAAAGACTGGTGGTACGAAATTTGCAGTACTTGCTCCTTCGTTTTGGAACTCCCTTCCTTCGGAACTCCGCATGTCATCTTCCTACATGGAATTCCGGAAGGGTCTCAAAACTTTTCTTTTCTCTCGAGCCTACAATGCTTAATCCCCCTCTGCTCCTGCCCGCTTCTCTCAATCCAACAGCGCCATGAAACCGCATGGTAAAAGTGCGCTATAGAAAAGTTTTTAAATTCAAATTCAAAATCACCTACAAACAGTACACAACTCTATTCTATACCACTAACCTATCCACTCATCACTAACACAACCAAACTCCATACCTTACTTAACTGCAACCCATCCAGACACACACTCCCCACTCTAATGACTCCTAACAGACCCCCTTTTATCACTAACAAACCTATACTCAGCCTTCCATCGTTTGTCCAACCAACACCCTCCTCTTCTTTCTATCCCAACAACACAACACTTACACTCCACAGCACCACACATTTTTACTCTTGCAGCAAACAGGTTTAGGACAAACACTCTTAACTCTACTTCATCCCCTCCTACACACAATATGCACTTTTCTCATAAACACATCACCACCCCATTTACTTTACAACTTCCTCTCTCAAACAATACTATACAAACAACTCCATCTCAAAAAACAAATACATCAGCTCCTCTATTCACTACTTCTCAAAAAACAAAACGTATCACGCACACCAGCACAATAAAATCTTTCAAGCGCAACACCTCATAATACTTAGTCACAAAATACAATCATACACTCACCTTTCAAACTACACAAATGAACAAACTTTCTCTGTTCCACCACACCTAACTCACATACAGCAACACAGCAACTCTCTTCTAACTGCCTCTCATCGATTGGACAATGTAAAACCATACTACATGACCCTCATGCTGCACTACCACCCCAAACTCCTACACCTTACGCCCTAAACACACGCAAACTATATAAGCAATGTGCCACACATCACCACTTTGCTTCTTCATGTCTACTGCACAACAAGGTTACACCACAAAAACAACACAGCACACCAACTCGCTCTCAAACACCGTCTCCACCACCTACGCAGACAGACTCACCAAAATGCCTTCCTAGCCTGCTGGATGAGGACCACATTACAGAACAGCTACACAATTGCTATCCTAATACAGCTAACACCAGCACTAAAAACACACCTGCTTCAAACACACCCAATACTGACCACTCTTCCACAAAACAAAGTCTCACTGTCACCAAAGCACATTCTCTAAACTTTCTACTAATAAATGCTTGATCGCTCTCTAAAAACAAACATCTCATCTAGCAAGGCAACATTCCCAGACACACTTCTAGACACAGTTTCAAACCTGATAACAATACACTTCAACCTATGTGTTCTGGGTGACCTCAACATTTGGTTTGACAAACCCTATATGCCCCATCCGAAAACAATCACTGGCCTAGACGCACTGAACCTGCATCAGATCGTCCACAAACCCACACACATCGCTGGACACATCCTAGATGTCATTTTTGTAATACCAAACTAGTTACCTTTCAAACTATAACTCACGTCACATGGTCAGACCAGGACGTGCTTGCTTTCCAACATAAAAAATACACTAAGCGACTCACCTAAAACCACCTTACATGCATCCACCTATCAACCATGGAACAAACTCAATTTAGAACACTTGGAAACACAACTAACATCCAGTACAGATCTGGAAACAATACATTCTGTTAAAAAATTATATTAGTGGCTACAGGAAGCTTCTGGTATCCTGATACCACTCAAAACCACACAACAGAACTGAAGAAAACAAGCAGAGATAAGACATAAACTAGAAAACTGCAGCGTGCCTGGCTCAAAACAAACACCAAACAAGACATACTTCACCTGCAGAAAATTAACAGATTATACAAGTCAGCTATAAAAAAAACTAAGAAAAGGTACTATTCAGACAGAATTCAAAATGCTAAATGTGCAAATAAAGAATTCTATAAAATACTCAATGAATTTCTTAAATCATATATTGCCTAGAAGGAACTCCTCCTGTTACTCAAGAGCACAGGCAAACTGGCAAATCATTACACGAACAAAGCGGACACGTTGGACTCATACTTAAAACCGAGGTAAAGCACCAGTACTAACACTTTTACAAAACAACAATCCAAGAATACTCTAACCCAGCCTCTCCGTTCCTTCCAACACATTTCGCACAATGAATTTATGGACCTGGTCAAAGCAAGCAGGCCTGCCGGCAGGCCTGCTGACCCATGTCTACCACAAACTTTTAAGACAATTCTTCTAACAACCTCTGCTACCACTCCAGTAAGAAAGAATCATTAACGATTCCTTAACTACCGGAATATTTCCAGAAGAACTTAAAAACTCATACATAGGTCCTTAACTGAAGAAAGCAAACTTGGACCCGCTGAACCCTGACAACTACAGACCCATTACAAATGGACCTTTCCTGGGTAAACTGATAGAAAGAGCAGCGTTCGCCCAGATTTCACAATTAATGGAAGAGAATGCCATACTTCCAGACTTCCAAACAGGATTCCATCTAGGAAGAGGCACAGAATCTGTCCTCCTTGCCATCTGGGATGACCTGAAGAACACAGTTGATCGCAACAATGTTGTTGGCCTACTCCTCTTGGACCTCTCGGCTTTCACATGGTTGATCATGACACTCTGATACAAAGACTCTATGAAGCCGACATTGAGGGGACTGCTCTAGACCTGATCACGTCCTACCTTTAAAAAGGAACGAATGTCATCCATACCCCTCCTTTCTCGTCCAAACCGTACTCCACATAAGCAGGGGTCCCTCAAGGCTCTATCATCTTGCCCATGCTTTTCAACATCTACATGAAGTCATTACCGGTACTGATCAATCAATTTCACTTCATGTGCTATAACTATGCAGATGACACGCAAATACTCCATCTGCAATGCCCCAAAGACATTGGAAACTCACCAACTTTCAGTTGTCTCAGAGCCATGAATCAATGGATAACTTGGAGCCATCTCAAATTGAATGCTTCCAAAACTGAAATACTCACGTGTGGCGATTGGAAGCATTACGACCCGCTTGCCACCTGGCCTGATAAACTGGTATCACAGCCTAAAATATCGAAGGAAGTAAGAAACTTCGGAATGACCATGGACTCCAAGCTATCGATGTATGCCCAAGTGGACAAACTAGCAAGATCAAGCTTTGTTAGTATAAAAACCCTGCGACTATTTTTTCCCCATTTGGGATTTTCAGACAAGGTCCAAGCTACCATCTCCCTTGTTCTGTCCAAACTCGATTAAGCCAATATCCTCTACCACGGATCACCTTTAACGACCATGAAAAGACTACATCGGATTCAGAACTCGGCTGCCAGACTACTCTTGCATATCAATCCACAAGACCACATCTCCGCTGCCTTAAAAGCCCTGCATTGGTTACCCATTCCCTGAGAGTCCACTTTTAGGCTGCTTTGTATCTCCCACAAAGCAATGTATGGAATGGGACCACTCTTCGTCAGGAATAAAATCACCAAACACATTCAACAAAGGAACCTCCGCTCTTGAGTGGTACCTCACCTCAAAATCCTAAGATACAAGAAAAAAACCATGGGTGGCACGTCCTTTTCTGTTCAAGCAGCCGAACTATGGACCTGTTTACCCCCCAACATAAGATCCACAGACAACCACCTTCTCTTCAGAAAACTACTCAAGAATTGGCTCTTCCCCACATAAGCACCATACGCAAACAGAAATATACAGCATAACACTCTGCATATAAGCATTTATTTGTATTCTAGATATGTACCTATATATGTGTATTGCTTTGGATAAAGATGTAGAATAATTGTTACAAAATATATTTAATAATAACATAAATACATTTTTAAGTACAACAACATTTGAAAACCAGAGTTTATCTAATGCATCTTTACTTTAATAATAATAATAATAAGTCTATTTGTAAAGCACAATGGTTACACTAATGCCAGTGTGTCCCCGCGCTGCGGTAAAGTCAGCCAGAAATCAGAAGCCCAGAGCCCTCACCCGACTATACTTGGGGAAAGAGAAACTTTTTAATTTTTTTCCTGAAACATCTCTCCAGAGTCTCCATCCGGTGCTCCGTCGGGAGGGCATTCCATTGTTTAGCCGCCAGTAGTCTGAAAGACCGACCACCCATCCTGGCCTGTTTTAATAGTGGGAACGCACACCAAGCCTACCCCACCTGACCTCAGCTGACGTGTGGAACATACGGGGACAGGAGTTCAGACAGATACAGAGGGGACTTTCCCTGCATTGATCCGGTGGCAGACGCAGAGTGCCTTGAAAGTGACTCTTTCTTTTATCGGGAGCCAGTGTAGCACAGCCCGAGCTGCCCTGGCCGATGACCTTCTCGGGCGCCTCAAGATAAGGCGGGCTGCTGCATTCTGCACTCCCTGCAGACGGAGCAAGCATTTGGCTGGTGCGCCTAGATAAAGAACGTTACCATAATCTAGGCGCGACGTCACCAGCGCATGGACCAAAGTCTTCCTAGCCGCCACGGGTAGTAGGTCCAAGGTTTTTCGCAGGACCTTCAGAGTCCCGAAGCAGGCACCTGCCACCCGCCTAGTTTGATAGTCGAAAGAGAGGCTGGGATCCAACCAAACTCCTAGGTTTTTTGCCTGCACACAGGGCGTAGGTGTCACCCCCAAATCCTGGGGCCAACATGCCAATGACCTCACAGTCAGGGCCCGACCCACCACCAGCACCTCCGTCTTGTCGCCATTCAGCTTCAGGCAGTTCTTAGCCATCCATGTAGCCAATTCTTGCATGCATGCCCTGAAGCTGGAGGCAGCCGACTCCGGTGCCTGGGTCAGGGAGACCACCAACTGCGTGTCATCGGCATATGATACGACCCTGATCCCAAACCCCTCTGCAATCTCCGCCACGGGAGCTACATGGATATTAAACAGGGTTGGGCTCAGGGTCGAGCCCTGCGGCACTCCCTGGTTCAGCTTGATGACCCTGGAGTAGTGTTCGCCATGTCTCATCTGGAAGCACCGACCCGACAGGAAAGATTTTAGCCAGTCCAAGGCACTACCAGACACTCCACCCTTCCTCAGACATTGCACCAGCGTGTGATGAGCTACAGTGTCAAAGGTGGCACTTAGATCCAGCAGGATCAAGGCCACCGTTTGACCTGCATCCATAAGTTGCCTGATGGATTCGGTGGCAAAAAGCAAAGCTGATTCTGTCGAGTATCTATCTCGAAAGCCGGACTGGGTGGGGTGAAGAAGATCATATTCCCCAATGTAGGCCGTTAGCTGTGGATTCACCACGTTTTTCTACCACCTTTGCGAAGTACGGCAAAAGGGAGATAGGGCGTAGATTGTCTAAACGATCTAACCCAAGGTGCGGTTTCTTAGGGAGCGGCAGAACCACGGCTTCCTTCCAGCATCCGGGGACGCAGCAGGTACCAAAAGAAGTTGCCACCAAATGTCTTATGAAGGGCTCCAAGCATTCCAAACTCCCTTTTAACCTTTTCGGAGGAGCCGGGTCCCTAGGGGATCCAGACTTAATGCTACTACAGATGTTAATCAGTTGTTCCGGGAGGGGCATCGAGAATTCCTTCAGCCCTCCTCCCTCCACCACAGGTTCTCTATCTTCCAGCCCCACCTCTACACCCCTTGCCGCTTCCGGGAAGGTGGAATACATTTTTTCCACCTTCTTGGAGAATAAATCGGCTATCTGATTGCAGAGCACCTCTGAGCCCACGACCGGTGCTGCTAAGCTGCTGATAGAGGTTAACTCCTTATAAACCTTGAAGAGCTCCCGGGTTGAGCTGCTAGCTGAATCGATTCTCTCCAGAAAATGATCAGCCTTGGCCCTTCTGATTAGTTCATGGTAACTCCTTAGCTCCTCTTTATAAAGCTCTTTCCCCTGCTCTGAGTAGTCTACCCTCCAGAGCCTCTCCCGACGTTTACACCCCGCTTTTGCTGCTCTCAGGGCCTCGGAGTACCACGGGGCCGATTGCTGAGTTCTGTACTGTTTTTTCTTAGCCCATGGGGCCGTACAGTCCAGAGCCTCTGTAATACGTCTATCTAAGTTCTTACAAGCTGACTCGGCATCGCTGCCCCCTGGCGGGCCATCCTGCACCAGGGCCTTGTTAAAAAGTCCCTGCGAAAAGACCCCCCCCCTCCTACAGACCGCTATCTTGCTGCTAGGTTGCGATTTCTTAGGATCCGGGCGTCTAATCATAAATGGTACTAAGTAGTGATCCGTCCATGTGACAGGAGAGGGGTGTGGGCCACAATATCCTCCCAGTTCGTGAACACTGGATCCAGAAGATGTCCCTTTATGTGAATAGGGGCAGTGGATCTAAGTCCTAATTGCAATGTGGCCATTTCCTGACAGAATTCAATGGCCCTAGTTCAGGTCCTATCCTCAAAGTGCAAATTCAGGTCCCCAAGCACCATGAATTTCTCATAGAGCAAAGCTGGTTGCGCCAGGTAATCCAGTATGCTGGACACAAAGCCTTTGGCGTGACCCGGTGGTCTGTAAATTAGGACCACCTTTACAATGTAGCTTTGGTCCACCGCAAGCGTGAAAGACCCTGCCTCGCAATCGGGCAGGCTAATATCCTCCAGCGTGCAGTGGACGTTGGAGGATGGACTTTACGTATACTTACGCTGGAGGAGGACTTTATGTATACTTACCTACTTTATGACATCTATATACCTTCCATGTACTTGGATCTATATATTTATTACTTTTCTCCTAAAAAAGCATACAATGCAATACTCCTATTTCTCACCCTATATCTCTCCCAATATATCTTCTACCTCAACCCTCGGACTCTTCTCAAACCTCAATCTGCTACTCTTTCCAATGCACTGCCCTATTTCTCACCCTGTACCTCTATCAATATCATTAATATACAATTACTTACTACCTTAATGCTACTATATACTTTCCAATGTACTTATAGATCTATATATTTATTACTTTCTTCCAATTCTGCATATCCCATGCACTACCCTATTCTCACCCTATACCTCTCTCAATATATATTCTACCTCAACTCTCTCACTCATCTCAAACCTTTCTCCTACTCTTCCCAATGCACTACCCTATTTCTCACCCTATACCTCTATCAATATATCATCTACATCCACTCTCTCATTCATCCCAAACCCCATACCGCTACTATGATCCCCGAAAATAACCCTTTCTAGACTCTCACCTACTCTACCCCTCCTTGCATCATCTGACTCCTCTTTTACTATACAGATTCCCCAACACAAGCCTTTCTACACTCTTCCCTCTGACTTTTCCCCTCCACATCCCTTTTTACTCATCCCAAGCCTCCTCCTACTGATATGACCTCCATAACAAAAAAGAAATCTAAATCCTTCACTCTTCTATCCCTCCACTATCCTTTCAATCAAAATAACAGACGAACATGTTCACTTCTCAAATTTCATTTTTCACTATACTAATTCACCACTAATCCTCTATGAGTCCCAGAGTAGCATGCTACTTGCCGAAAAAGCTCTTCAACACCACATCAGGGGTAGCAAGCACTATATAAATGCAAACATTTTTCCCTCTCCTATCCTTCCGCTACTCTTCTCAATCCAAATACCTGACTATCCTATCCATTTCTCAAATTACTTTCCTATTTCACTATACTAATTCAACATTAATCCTTTATGGGTTCCGGAGTAGAGTGCTACTTGCCGAGAAAGCACTTCAATGCCGCGTCAGGGGTAGTAAGCGCTATATAAATGCAACTACAATACAATATAGTACGATAATAAGGCCCATAGTGTTCTTGACAATGTACATATTTACTTTTTGGAATGAAGGCCATATTGTTGTTGGCCATTATAATTTGCCTACTAGTCGTTAATTGAAGTTTGCTATTTGGAGTTAATGTGATTTCAGCAACTTGACTTTGTCTTTTTTTGCTATTCATACTCATTTGTGTGCTTTTTTAAAACGTTAACAGTCATGTGACCCGGATGTTATGTTACATCCGGGGCCGGACAACTTTTAGTTTGATGGAAGATACCATTTGCTCCTACTGCTGTCACAGTGATACCTATTACACTCTACTGGTGTGTAGTTGTGTTACTTTCTTCTATGGTGGGACTTCCAGACCCCTGAGGGCCCACCCCGGATGGAACATCACATCCGCCGGATCACATGACTGGGTCATGTGACCTGTAGCATGTGACATCATCTTATTCAGATGGCCTGTCACGTGGGGTGTGACATCACCTTAGTCAGCAGCCCGGTCTCGTGACCCTAGGGGGCTATAGCAACCGCAGGCTGGAATTCAACCCTTACAGTGTACAACATCATACAGGTACATCTTATGTGGTTTTATAGCAGCCAATGTGCTGCAGCTGGGTGCCGGCTACAGCAGAAGCTATGAGGGGGGCTAACAAGCACCTCTCCAGGAAGCCAGTGTGGAAGTGCAGCTGAGTGGGCCTCAGAACGTTACCTCTGGCTGGCTGCCACCATCTTGCTGTCGAGTGCGACCCTCTCCTCCTACAGTTGGTATCCAGGAGATCGGACAACCGTGTCCGACGGGTTCAGCAGCTTCACTCTCAGTTTCCCCCAGTAGCCGCCATCTGGACAAGGCCAAAGGGACATTGAGGGCTGGCAGGAAGGGTGCTTTATAGAGCTATAGAGGTCCAAAAACCTTATTTTGAGTTGTTACTGTTGTGAGCAGGGTCGGGTGTAGATTACCCTGAATCTTCCTGACTAGTCCTCTCTTCTCACCACCCCTACCACCTTCCTGTTGTCGTGCCACTGTCTGCTCAAGAAAATCCCAACTACCTGCTGAACACCACGAATGATAATCGGCCCCTGAACCTAGGGATGACGCATGGAGGATCTCTGGTTCAAAGCTTTAATTAAGACCCCAAGCCCATTCTGTACTAGGGTCATGGATCAAAAAAGGCGGGAGTGGCGGGGTTTACAACTGATGCAGGACTAATCGGGGAGTGTGCGTTTGGGGGTGTAATTAGGGACAAAATAGGCTTGAAGATGTAGATTTTGCTCGAGTAGGTAAGATCTACTCCTCCTTGGGCTTCTTCAGGATTGCGAGCTATCGTCTGACGATCCTCCTGTTCTGTGTTAAATCACAGACTGCCTGGAGTTAATGCTGCCGGGAGCGTCTCAGAAAGCTGTTGCACTTTGCTAAGATCTCTGAAGAGCCCAGTGACTGCAGCAACCATTTCAGACGCCTCGCCTGCTTCAATCCCTAGGTTCTTGAAGACATTTAGGGGCAATTATGGCGACAATCAGTGGTCGAAGTGGGAAGGATCGGCAGGGCACGGCGTGCCCCTACTTCTATAATTAAATACATCCCGCGCCCCTACTTTTTTCATTTTAATAATACGTCCCAGGACGGCAGAAATAGCAAGGCCTGCAGAGAAGACTTGGCGTTCCTGGCCGTTCGGGGCCGGGCGGTGGGCAGAGAAGGAAAAGGACTCTTTCTTTTCCATTTCGCCAGAGAAGGCAGGACAGTGTCCACTTCTGCTCTGTGACTGGTAGCTGCCCCCCTCCATTTCTTCCTCTTACTCCCTCTTTCTGTCTCGCTCCTCCTCACTGAAAACCATGACTTCAAGAAATGGTTCTCATCCTCTCTTTCTTCCTTTCGTTTATTTGTTCCCCTGTGAAATGGATCCAAAAAAGAAAAATACTTTTGTTGCAAAAGTCTTTTTCTGACATTATTCTATTCCAAAGTACAGCCTGGGGACGGAGAGAAATAAAAGGTTCAACTATGAAAAATAAATAAATAAATAAAGCAAGAAAGACAGTGTTCACAAAGAGGCCAGATTGATTTTATTCACACCCAAACTCATTAGTCTCACTATACAGAGTTTGCCAGTGAAGTGCTTCTTTTGCTTTATCTTTTATTTGAACAGCATTGTTTTCCCTAAATAAGGAAGTGCACCGTTCCTGGAGATACTGCAATGCCAGATTGGTGGGTGGATTGGAAAACAAAATGTGTACTGCGGCTAGGTGTTTATGGATGTGGTCTTTTTAAACAATACTGGTTGCGTTTTGCAAGGATATTGTAAGGAGCCAAGGCCGTTTCCGCAGGAGTGCCAGGAACCGAAGTCCAGCCCAACCCTTCCCCCCCTTCACCAATTGCGGCTATCAAACACTAGAACGCAATGGTGATCGGGAGGGAAAGGAGGGAACAAAACAAGGTAAGAAGGGGAAGAGACACTGGACCTCTTGAACGGCTTTCTCTCTGGATGAAGCTGGTGCTAAAAGGAATGATTAATTAGTACAACAATAAGCAACAAACAATACCTACAGTACTCTGTACATATATATATTGCCTATTACCTGGTGAAGACAAAGGGGTGATCTGGGTTATCTGTATTCCTAAACGTTCACAGTGACTAAGTACCACGAGAGGCCTGTCATAAATGAAAGCATGTAACCATGGGGTATGCCACACGCCAATGAGTAATGATATATAGTGCTGAGTTATCTTACCCCTTGAAAACAACGGGTTAGCAGCGTGGTGAACAATGGAGCTATTTAGGATCACAGCAATAATGTGTCTGGAAGAGCAATGAGCTTATGCATGAGAAGCAACAGAACCCTCAAGGAAGAAATGTTTAAATAAAGGTGCGCTACAAGCGCGTTACCAGGTCGTCTTTTCCCCAGCACTGTGACGAATGCCAACCTCCAAGTAGAGCAGCAGAGTCGATATGGGTACAGGAATCAAACATAAAAAAAGGAGTGTACCACCAGGCGGACCACAACTCCCAGAATCAAATAGTAAGCACCAACCACCCACACCCCGCAAGGCCGGCCGTTTGACGGAACCTTAGTCCGGCCAAATGGCGGATCCGCAAGAGTGTAGGTAAGGGGGCCCCTCAAGAACTCTGAGAGCAGACAGCCGGCACCGGGGACAATGTTTGGATCCAAAACAAACAGAGGAGAATCGGAAATAGACCGCAATTTAGGCAAAGCGGTATTCCGAAGCTTAACCTCTACATTTCGAGGTTCAGTGAAGCACAGCAGCGCTTCAGTAAAAGAATAGGCAAAGGTTTTTTTCAGCGAAGGACAACTTGGTCATCAGGAAACGAGGTGGGTCCGATTAGGCAGGAACCACAACAGGAAACAAGGTGAGCGAGGCGGGCGAAGCGGAAGTGACGCGCCGCAAATAGCGACGTGAAAACTAGAGCGCGAAGCTCAGAGCAGCGGGGAGATCAGGCTTTAGTATCCTGCCCGATCCCCTCGCACATACGCAGTATCACGCGGCCATCTTGGATTGGTCTCGCGTTGTCTGCTTGGTCTACATTTCCTCTGAAGGGCTGGCAGCCGTGACAGATATAAGCAATGGACATTGAAGCAGGTCCCTTCCGGGCCTTGTAGTCATGTCCTTAACATTTCAGGCAAAAGCACTCACTGATTTCTGAATAGTGAGTGTAAATGCGTTAAATTATCCATGTAGCTCCTGCCTACATTTCACATGCATAACCTAATCTTGCATTCCCTATGAGTATTTGCTTTTTTCAGGATGTTGTTACGTTTTTTTTAGGCAGTGTATTGCTCTTGTGTAGTGCGTAATTTGAACTGAGTCGCATCCAGGTATTTATAGCAGGGCACAATTGGGTTGTAGTTGAAGGCCGTGCAAGTTTCTCTCAGTGGGACTTTATGGTGTTCAGTGGGGGAGTGGATGTGGCACTATGGTCAGAGCTGCCGAATTTGGAACTGGGAACCAGGTTCAGCCTTCAAGACCATTCCCCCAGACCACTCACCTGAGATAGCACATTCCCATGCTAGGCCTAAGAAGACCCCGCAACACCATAGAAGCCCTGGTGTCTTAGCACCAGCAGGTTTACCCTAGTGAGGGCAAGTGTGGGTTAACCTTGGAGGCCTCTCCACCACAATCCATACTGAAGTTCACCTGTAGTCTTGCGGGTAGGCTTATGAAGCAGCACACCTTAGAGAAACAGTGACTCGGTGTGTTCGCACCGGGTGCTGACTTTTGTTGGCAAGTATATTATGGTTTTAAAAGTGCTTGCTGCCTTCTTCCTGGCCTCCAGCAAATTTCAGCAACAATAGAAATTTTATGATAACTACTTTGATAAATGTTCTTCCTACAGAGGGATAGGAGTTTTGTCTAGTGGAAGTTTTGATTCATGGAAAGGTTGCGCAGAGGATTAATGTACCTGGTGCAAAGAACATGCACCATGCAGATCACAAAGTGCACATAATGAAAATAGGTCAGTGGGTTACTGCTTTTGTCAGACAGATCTTTGGTTACTTGCAGTTTATAAGTTAAAATCCTAACATAAAACAGTGAGATATTGTCATCTAAGAGCTGCCTGCAAACTGTAAGGTATACATTAGAGCATTATCGTTTTCCCCCAGTCTTTGATTCCCCTAATGTTGCAAAAAGTGTTCTTTTGGATAGACATCAATCCAGATTAGTAAAGGGAACCCCCAACCATGGTATTACATTTTAAATTCTGAGTTTGTGTTGGTCCAGACCAATCAATATTAAACTATACTGCCTACTAGTATGGTTGTCATGTGACTTCTACAACTTTTAGTCCTTTGTCTTATATAACATTTCCTATACCGTGACTTACACACGTATAATTGATTGTCTCTTTGTAGTGTGTGTGATGTAAAGTGCTCTGAAACCCTACATTGGTATGAGGGGTGCTGTAAATCAAATTAAATGCATCTGAGAGAGAGTGTGGTTATGGAGACTTGAGGGGCACTGTTAAAGGGTCTGCCCTTGAGGCCAGTTCACCTCACCCGTTAGTACCTCCATTGGCCTTGTTTCAGCAGTAGTAGCTGCAACTCACCAGGGATTGGCAATGCAGGATTTGCACACACACAGAACTAAATTCGCAAATCTCACATTCTCTCTGCTTTATGCACAAGCACTTTTAAAATGTGCTGCCTGCTTTGGGGCCTCTGGAATTGTGCAGCAAAAGAAGACAAAATTACGCCTCAGTGTTGACTAAATTATGCAGCAAAAAAAAGGCTGCAACGTAATGCAGTATATTTTCTGACACTTTATTATTTTGACATTTTTACACATGCTAACAGTCTCTGGAAAGATTTTGTCTTATTAGTACCAGTCTAACATACAAATGCAAAAGTGAGAAAGGTGATCAGCCAACCTTTGCAAAGGGCCGTCCAATTCGCAATAACACAACTCACATTTTTTAGTAACTTTTGATCAGTTTGAGCTACAAACAATTTCTTAGTTAAAATTGTCAGATTATGTAGCAGATGATGTATTATGTGGCAAATATGGCAGAGCCATAATTATATAGAAAGCTATTGCAAACGAGGATATTTTTCCCATTCATGTTTGAACTGCTGTTGTGGAAAAAGGGAAGAGAAGTGCTGATGACAGAAACTCCATGGCTCAGAGACAAATGGCTTGTGCTTCCACTTTTAAGCATGTTTGGGATATTCTGTGACTGGAAACATATCCCACTTTGTGATTGTATTTTAATGTCAATAACTCATATTAAACCTTAAATAATTCTGTGTATCCATTGATTGAATTAAAAGCATAATAAGCTGTAACTAGTCAGTGAAATGCCAAACAAATAAAAAGAATTGGGATGTTTTTGCGCATTCTGACTACACCTCTGACTCCGCCCACTGATCCAGTTCTCAGGTTATTCCCGCCCTTTGATTCTCTACCCACAGTTCCCCTACTTTTTTTCCCCACTTCGACCACTGGCGACAATACACGGGTTACACCACCATTCAGGCTCTCTGGGACCGTTGAATTATTTGTCGTATTATTTATGGGGGCCTGGTCTATGGGGTTAGGGTTTAGGGTCTGGTCTAATGGCTTGGGTTGTGGAGGAATGTTTCTGGGTTTTATTTTTAAGGAAAGTCCCAACGGCGTGTTTGGGTCTGGTTTGTGGCTGACTGGGAGGGGCGAATGGTGGGGGCGGCTCTACATAACTAGTCAAAAGCATAGTTCCATTTGCTGTACCGGGAAGGCAGTGCAGGGGGGGTCCAACATCTAGTGTCTCTAATGGATTCTGTTAAAAAGTCAGTACTTGTACTTAACTGTTTTGACGCCCGGGGCGTTTCTCACCGGTTATAGGTGTTTATTCCTCCGGAGGGTATGCTGTTCTGGCATTTTGCTGTACCACTGTCCTTTTACCCTGTATGTGTACAATTGCAGGGGTTGTAAGTGTTGATTCCAGGTCTGAAGCGCTGTCATTCTGTCCTTTAGCTGAACCGGTGGCTGTTGACCACGTTTATGTGGAGTTAAACCCCTGCAGGTCTTGTGTAATGGATCTAGGGATTAAAAGACCAGAAAATACATATTAGTAAGATATTTAATGCCTTTGTAGGCGTAAGGTTATAACAAGCAGACTAAATAACTCTTTACATTGGCAGAAGACCCCTTCAGCTGATGGAGAAATGTGCTGCACAAAAAATAAAATACACGTTAGGATGTTTGGTATACTAAAGTTCTTTTTTTTAACATATATTGCCATTTTAACATCGACAATACAGCAAACACCAGGCAGTGGGTTAATGTAACAAGCATAGCGCCCACAGCAGCATACATAACCGAAACAGATACCACCTGATAACATTAACGTATGCAGCATCCCCAATGCCCAGACAACTCTGAGAGAGAAAAAGATAAAACAAGAAATAAACATCACATTACACTCCATGTAAAAGTACCTGTAGGTTTTGCTCACATTACTACCATGACCAATGAGGTGTGTAAACAAAATGAACAAACAACAACCTGGGCAGCAGAGGACAGTCATGGCAAACCATAGGAATTGGTGGAGTTGGGGTGCCGATGAGGGGGGATACAGCAGGCGCATGGGGGATGCCCAATTTCCACATCTGGACTCACTAAAGGTCCTCAGGTGGTGAACAGGTCATGAAGAACTGGGAATCAGACACACTGCTGGGACCAGCCATGTTCAAGCAGAAGCATCCATCTTATCTTGTAGTTTAAGTACATAGGTACATAGGTGCACAAAGTGTGAAAGCCCTGGCTCTACCCTACACACATGTAATTTCTCGTGACATAACATCAGCCGACGCCCACTTCAGTACCACACGGAGCCAGCAGGCAGTCAAAGGTGGCTGCAGGGCCGTCCATGACATTGCTATGAGGCGCTTAAAAAGTCCTATGGCCAGATCAGCACATTTTAAGTAATGTTTAGTGCGCCTCATGCATTTTGTGATACCCAACAGGCAAACTAGGGGATCAGTTGGTAATTGCACATCAATAATCTTGGCAATGTGGGCCACAACTTGCCTCCAGGTCTACAGCAACGGAAGGCATTCCCACACCATGTGAATAAAAGTTGTGTCATGGTGGCCACATCTAGGACACGCTAGAGTCACTACCGGAAAAATTCTATGGAAACTGTGCAGGGTGAGGTAAGTGTGATGCTAATAAATAAACTTGGTAAACTTGAGGCGAGCATTACGGGAACCCCGTTTCACCTGTTCGAGTGCCATCCCACACTGTATAGAAGTCTACTCAGCGCCCAGACATGTGTCCCACTCGGGCTAACTTTCATCCGCAGCTTGTAGTGCTCCATAATGGACTGCAATAGCTGTATGGCCCGCTCCATGTGTCAGTATGCATTGTAATCCATCATGCATGGCAGGGGCCTCCTGTCCCATCACTCAAATATCTCTCATCTCAAGTATCAGGACATTGTATGTCAGGAATTGGCCAGCTCCCAACCCAGTACTGTCCTGCAGCTCCTGAAAAGAGCACAAGCCTCCGTCCATGAATAAGTCACCAAGACTAGTCATTCCCGCCTTCTGCCAAAGTGCGGGGTCATGGCCTTCCAACAGAGCCCTCAACCCAGGTATGTTCCATGTTGGCAATTGAGGGGCATAAGGCGGTGCACCCCGATGTGGCTGAATAAATCTATTCCAGCACTGCTTCGCAATGCGCGCCAGTCTGCTCATACCCTGAAGGAACCTACAGGGGACACCAGCCACTCAACTATCCAGTCTCTGACTTTGTAGTACACATTAACTCCCTGGTGCAGGAATGTCTCAGGATGACAAGGGAGACTACCAGGTTCCAGCTACTCCGCCTCCTCTTGGCTCGCTGCCCACAGGGGAAAGACATACGGCTTCCCCCAATTTACTCAAAGTCCCCTCATCTCCCCAAACAGATCTAACTTGATGGTCTGGATACACATTGTACAGAGCACTGGCAGACACTGAAAGCACAAACAGCAGGAGACCAGGACAGTTACTCCCAAGGCAAGGAAGATGAGGATTCTCCACCCCCACTGGGAAAGGAGGCCCTAGATCCAGCCAGTGAGGGACCAGTTGCCTTCATCCAGATGAATCTCGGAAGAAAGGCGATGCAGACGTTGGATGGCATCGTACACTGTAGGTGCGTTGTCTGGAATGTACACGCAGCAGCTGGAGCCGATCAATTTACACACACCACCACGATCAGCAAGGATGACATCTAGGACCATTCTGTTCTGGAGCGTTATGAGGCGGTCCGCCTGCACCTCTGCAGTGATGTTGGATAAGGCACCAGCTTTTACTGTGAATGTGGCTTCAAGGACCCTGGTCAGTCCTCGTACAGCCCGACTGTTGGCCATGGGGCCCCAGAAAGGAAGGAAACCTTTAAAGAAGTCCCCGGTTTCCTGGCCTGCTGTATCATGGCTGATATGACGCCCCTACGTGAGCGGTGCAGAGCGCCCTTCATTGACAAGTGATAACCTCCATGGGTAGAATACGTTGATGGAAGGAGGAAGGCCAGATAGCAGGTACCAGACCAGTTACGGGGGAGCCAAGTGTAGGCGGCAGTGCCACAGATGAAATAGGTGTTGGGGGATGCCACCAGCTTCGGAGGAGATGTGGAGTTTAACGTTTTTGTGATATCACACGTACTGGTACCAACTTTCTTAGTCCCTAGGCCAGGAATGCAGACACGGCCTTGCACATTTATGACATGCATCAGGCAGTATCCTTCTTTTGCGGAATCTGAAAAATGTTCGTCGATTAGTTGAGTTGAATACTACCATCTCACCGAGTTCATCTGGGGATAGTAGCGTTGTGGATGAGCTGGTCGGGCAAAAAGAAGCATTGACATGGTCAGATCTGTTACGCCAGAAGTCATCCCAAAATGTTCCAAGGGCAGAATTGGCAGTACCATTGTCAGTGTAGGCCTCCTGTATCAACATCCACCATGCAAGACAAGACCCAGAGATGGAAAAGTGATAGGGAAAGAATGGGACAGGGTGTATCATGGCATGCGGCATCAGTCCACAAACCCAGCAGTTGGAAGTGTTCATGATCAGCTGGGGATGATGAAACCTTTGGATGAAGGTGTTATTGAAGAATTCTGCACGGCGGGGTAATTCGTGGGCTGGTAGCGTGAAATACTGGTGTTCTGCAGGAGTCGGGTTAGGAGTTGGTGAGGTAACAAGGTGGTAGATCAGTAACCGCCAACCAAGGATAGACAGGATGAGGGCGACAAACCGTGTTACCACGGTGGCCATGAAGCATTTACTATGTCGGAGACTAACATATTGTTTCTGGATTCTGGTGTTTTGGACGGCAGCCATTGTGCTAAGCCAGGGACCTCTAGTGGCTGTCTGTGATTGGTGGTTGCTTCACTGGGCGCAGGTGCCAAGGGACTTATGGCGCACCTTAGTCTGACACACCAGCACTACTCTCAGCCGGGGAAGATCACATCCGTACAGCCTATAGGCACTTGGCAAAGTCAAGGGCAAGCCTTCCCTCGGGGGCGCAAGTTATATCGGTCGGAAGTAGGGACAGTATGGTTGGGAAACAATTGTTCTTGGTGTTGAGCAGAGTTAAGGGAGGGTTCCACCCTTCCTTTCGGTATGCTGTCACTCTCTGCATCCGTAGATGTAGAATGCAGTCTGGCAACGCTGAATCGGACAAACGTCGGGACTCTTTCTGTTTCTGAGTCTCCTTGTCCTTTTCTCACCCACTGATCATAGGGGAGGGGCAGAGGCACACGCCTGCAGTGCGACAAAAGCACCCAATCCTTCCGACCTTCTACTTTCACGGCGGTGCGGGTGGCCAGCAACACCTGACGGGGCTGTGTCCAGCGGGGCTTGAGGCTCTTAGTCCGTTGAAAGTTCCGGATCAGGACCCAGTCACCAGGTTGGATATCGTGTCCTGGGCCCTCGCTTTTGTCAAGTATGGCCTCATGCACCTGGTGATAAAGAGTACCAAAGGTATTAGTCAGACTGTACAGATAATCAGTTAATACAGGGTATTCAACATCAGATAGTTTCTTAGGCCGTGGGACACCCCAGACATAGGCAGGCCTCCTGAACATAATTTCATGGGGGGATAACCCTATCCTGGTGTGGGCCGTTGTTCGTGTGGACAGTAGGGCTAAGGGCAGAGCATCAACCCAGGTGACACCTGTCTCTGCTACTATTTTGGCCATTTTAGTTTTTAGGATGCCATTGTACACCTCCACTAGACCTGCTGACTGGGGGTGGTTAGCTGCATGAAATTTTTGTTTTATACCCAATGCTGTACAGACATATTCCATAATTAGAGCCGTAAAGTGTGTCCTGTTGTCACTCCAGACCAAGCGGGGCAAACCGAATCGAGAGAGGTACTCTTTTAATAGCACTTTGGCGGTAGTGATAGCGGTGCAGTCTGTGACGGGGTAGGCCTCCACCCATTGGCTGAAGGTACAGACCACCACTAGGACATATTTCAAATTGTTACATTGGTCCATCTGGATGTAATCCATTTGGAGGACTTCAAAATGAAAGGTAGGAGGAGAGAATCCTCCCTTAGGAGTAACTGTGCCTTTTCCTGGGTTATACATTAGGAAAATCATCCATGTTTTAACAAGCTTTTCAGCATATGCTGGTATCTTAGAGTTGTACCATGTAGGTTCCAACAGTTTACATATCCCTTTTGCACTAATGTGAGCAAGACAATGGGCCATTGTAACCACTGGTAGCAGGTGACTGTCAGGTAATATCCATTGTCTTTCCATAGTCGTACGGACCAAACAACCATCAATTCCCTCCTTTGCTAATTGCTCCTTCCACACCCTTAGTTCCTCAGGAGTAGTATGGGACTGAATATCAATCACACTCTGTACTGTGTTTTCAACCATGCCCTCATCTGCCACCCACCTAGCGGGACCTCCTACATACATTCCTTCCCTTTTCCTAAGAGCTGTTTGTCTGGCCGTCTGGTCAGCCAGGGCATTGCCTTTCCCAACATCATCTGTCACTTTCTTATGGGCCTTACATTTTATAATGGCCACCTTTCTGGGGAGTGTCAGGGAGTCTAACTATCGGTGAATTAGGGGGCCATGTTGAATCTTGGTCCCATGGGAAGTAAGGAAATTCCTTTCTTTCCATAACCTCCTGAAGTTGTGGGCCACACCGAAGGAATATTGGCTGTCAGTATAAATATTTACCATCATCCCTTTGCTTAACTCACAAGCTCTAATGAGGGCCACTAATTCTGCTGCTTGAGCAGAGCACTGCGGAATCTGAGCTGTTTCTACTACTCGCCCTAATGTGGTGAGGGCGTAGGCGGCTGAGGTGTTACCATCTGGCCCTCTGAGACATGATCCGTCCACATACAGTGTACCTTCTGGTTCTGCTATCGGGGAGTCCTGTAAGTCAACCCGTCCCTTTGTCTCCTCCTCTGTCCTTAATAAGCAGTCATGTGGGTCTAAGCGGGCATCCTGAGTATCCAGTGGGAGTAATGTGGCGGGGTTTAGTACAGTGCATCTTTTGATGTTAATGTGGCTGGCAAAGATTGTCAGTTCATATTCTGTGAGTCGTGCGCTAGTGAGGTACTGTGTCTTGGTGTTATTAAGGAGGGTATCTACAGAATTTGGGACCATCAGAGTCAGGGGGGAGTTCATGACGATCCCCGCATTCTGACGGACCATGAGGGCGGCCGCAGCAGTCACCCATAGGCATCCTGGGAGAGACCTTGCAACAGGATCTAAGGTTGCTGAAAAATAGGCACATGGCCGATGGTGACCTCCGAACATCTGGGACAAGACAGCGCATGCACAGCTGTCTTTCTCATGTACAAAAAGAAAAAAATTGTTTGTTATAATCAGGAGTACCGAGGACTGGAGCAGTACACAGAGCCTTTTTTAAATTTCGGAAGGCCTGTGCATGCTCTCTAGTCCATGGAAAGGAACTGTCTGATATGTCTTTAGTGGTGAGGGCAAGAAGAGGTTTGACCATGGCCGAAAAATTGGAAATCCACTGTCTACAGTATGAGGTTAGGCCTATGAAGGCTTGCACCTGCTTTTGTGTTCGTGGGGCCTTCATAGCATTGATAATGGCTACACGATCAGCGGTGAGATGCCTTCCCTTCTTCGAGAGGAGATGACCTAAATAGGTCACCTTCTCCTTACAAAACTGAAGCTTTTTCAAAGAGACGTTGTGATTATGGAGGGCAAGGTGGCGTAACAAACAGAGTAGCTTCTTTACATGCTGGGGCAGAATTTGCAGCAATGAGGAGGTCATCTACATATTGTAATAGTGTGGAATTATCAGGGAGTTCCAAGGAATCTAGTTGACTTTTTTAGGGCTTGACTATAGATACTGGGGCTCTCGGTGAAATCTTGAGGGGCGCGGCAGAATCTAAAGCTCAGCCCACCAAGGGAGAAACCAACTAAATGTCTGCTGTCAGGATGTATAGGAATGCTGAAAAAAGCATTTTTCAGGTCTATGACAGAGAAGTGCGTTGCGTCAGAAGGGACCATCGTTAAGAGGGCTGTAATGTCGGGGACAACAGGATATTGGGATATTGTTATTTTGTTAAGGGCTCTCAGGTCAATCATGAATCGGTATATTTTAGGGGAGAGAGCATCTCCATTTGTCTTTTTAAGAACGGGAATAATGGGACTGTTACACATATTGCCACGTGTTTCCTCCACTACGCCCTTGTCCATTAATTCAGATATTATTGTTAAAAGGGCCATTTCTCCTTCCGCTGGCAGTCGATACTGCCGGAGGCGGGAGAGAAGTGCACCTGGCTGGATGCGTACAACATGAGGGGATATGTTGAGACAACCTACATCAGTGCCTGATGATGCCCAGAGGGAGGATGGTAAAGACTGCAACTCTGGTGGTAGGGGACCGGACAGGTACATATAGGAAGCTGCGGTGGGAGAAGTTGTTAGGGATACACCTTGGGGACTACATGATATGGTTGCATACAGAGCTTTCAGTAAATCCATGCCTAACAAGTTTTCACTGCAACCTGTAGTAAGGACCAAGGGAGCGTCAACATATGCAGGGCCAGTATCGAGGGGAAGGGGTTCAGAGACAGGGCTGGTCACAGGTGTTCCTGCAAAACCCACGGAGACATTCATTTTGCCAGAAAGGGGTGCCTCTGGGACTGACAGATGTGCAATAGAAGACCTGGTGGCCACAGTATGCAAAAGAAAATTCTGATTGTTCCCCACAACTGACATTTGAATATACGGGCCCCTTTGATCCACTGGAATTTGCACTCTGGTAATACCCCTTTCCTGGCTGTCCTATGCTTGGTAGGACCCTGTCTCATCAACTTCATCATAATCATCATTGTAATAAGTGCGTGTTGCTTCGTACCCATCAAACCTTTTGGTGTGGCGCTGCCGGATGGGAGCGTCAACCCTGGGCCTGCGTTCTTTATCCCGTGGATGGGGAGCGCCATGGTTTCTAGTCGGCCTCCCCTCCCTGGGAGCGTGAGGCCGAGTCTTCCCTGATCGGATGTTTTCAGCTAACACAGGACACTCATCTATCCAATGGCCGTACCCCTTACAATAAGCACACTGATCTGTTTGGAGGGCTCCCGTACGTTGAGGGCTAGAGGGGGTAGACTGGCGAGCCCTCGGAGGGGGTTGGGGTTGAGGTCTCAAATTCCCGCGGGCATCGGGACCTCGGGGAGGGTAAGCCTGCTGCAGAAGTGCCTTAGTCTTAAGATCCCTAACCTTCTTACTTTCCTTGTCTCTATCTTCATTCTCCCTATTCTTGTGATATTATGCCATAGCCAAGATACCAGTCATAGTTTGGGCAGACCACATACTTTCAACTTTCTTAAGCCTAGTGGAGATCTCAGGAAGCAAGTTGCTGACAAACTTATCAACAAATACTGGGCCAGAACCTGGGGTTCGGGGATCCAAACCACTATGTCCCTTGTATTCTGTCTCAAAATGGGTAAAGAAGTCAGCCACATTCTCATCTTTTCGCTGCCGACAGGCGTTTATTTTATCCCAGTTAATGACAGTTTCCGGCAAAAGTGTTTACATAAACGTTATTATTTTACCGGGCAAAGTCAGGATGGCAGCTTCTGGTTTAGTCCCTCCTACCCTTGCTTCTTCCATAGCCTCTAGGTCAGCCCATTTACCTCCCAACGCTACTTCATGGTCAGTATGTCCAATTTTGTCCCAAATATCAGTGGGGACAACTGTACCAAAAAGTAAATCTATATCCTCAAGAATGAGAGTACCTGCAGATATAATCTGACCTAATTCTCTGTAAAAGGCAGACGGATTCTTCCGGGGATCTGGTAATTGTCCTTTTTACTGCATTACTTCTGACCTTTTCCAAGGAACATGAACCCAAAGCCTGCGCCAGTGTACCTCAACAGCCCCTTGGCCATTATTTTGGGCATCGGTAAGTGCGTTAACAAAGGCAGGGGCTGCCTCTCTCATTGGCATAGCTGTTTCTAGAGGGGTGTTGGGAAAAGCGGTCATATCACAGTAAGCCATTAAAGCAGACATAGTGCCAAACATCCCCTCTCCCTGAACATCGACTCTTTTTATTTGCGACCTAAGATCCATTAATCTGGTGGGTATCTGCATAAGCGCATTCTCAAATCTTTGCATGACCAGGGTACACATGTATTCAGCCCAGGTGGTATGTTCCATAATCGTCCACTGGGAAAAGATGGACCATATTTCTTTAAAGTCATAAATATTACCGTTACTTATCCAACATTCACACTGTTGCCTCTGTAGATCGTTTTCTTAAAGGGTCGAAAAGCTGACTGCAGAGCGCAAGGAGGACAGTCGGGGGGAATTCAACAATTTATATAAATCCTGCTTAACTCTAGACCAAGGGGGAAGTAGGAAAAGGGTGTGTAGGGGTAAAGACGCAGGGGTTGGGCGGATGGAGACTTGTTGTCATTCCCGCAGCAAGGACAGGGTGAGCGGGCGTGGTCGGTGTCATAGGAAAAATCGGGAGTGTTGGTGTGACAGGGAGAACAGTAAGAGGGGCAGTGGGGGCAGGAGTGGGCTGTGGCGGGGGGACATGTGGGGTGTGAGGCGTCAGGGCAGGGTACATTGGGGCATATGCAGGAGGGCTTTCTTGCATGGTATCAAGCAAGGCATCACCTTCTTCTCCCCTTCCATATGGCCCTTTCATTTCTCCTCACGAGCTGGATAACACTGTTGTACCCGAGCCCCATGCTCCCTATCGGCTATTTCTACCGATTTTGTCATTTGATTTTGTAAATTTTCTCTGGCGTGGTCGGCCATTGACATACGTTCCAGTTTTCTTTCTTGAGCCTCCTGCTTTCTAGCTCTCTGCTCTATCTCTTTCCTCCAAAATCAGACAGATTCAAACATAGACGGGCGTGTTTTTCTTTTCATTAATTGTTCCTCTAAGTTGGCGAGAACTTGGGAATTAAAGGAAACATAAAGTGGCCACCGTAATTCCGCGTTACTTTGTTTCATATATTTTACCCAGAATGAGGAATACATTATGGCAGAAGGGCCATGTTTAACATACATCGTATGGCCAGGGGTCTCTTCTGGAGGAAGCGGACAAGCCGCCTCCAGCTGGGAGTCCTGCGTACACATACAACAACATAATCTCTTGAACTTACTACTGACTGGCATGCTTGAAAACAGATAAGAGACACCAGCAGGTTTTAAAACTCACCTTGCTTGCTTGGCTTTTGCAAAAGTCAATAAAGGCAGAATCATACAGAACAGACACCAGCGGGTTTTAAAAAACTCACCTTGCTCGCTTGGCTTTTGCAGAAGTCAATAACAGAATCATACAGACTTGGTGGGTGATCAGTCCACCCTTACCTTACAGGGGTAGTTCTCTTCTGCAGACGTAGGGCTGTGTCCTGCTCCAGAAATTACTTGCTAGGGGACTCAAGCGAGAACGCGGTCATGTGGCCCAGACCGGGTGGGGAGGAACAGTGGGTGAGTCGTTCGGCTTACCGGATTGCAAGAATCCCTTGGGTAGGGTACCTCAGTCGGAGTCTCTCCGTGCACCTCCTCACATCCACTGGGCCTGACCTTCGTGCTCGTGGAGTTCCTGTTCGGGCGCCATTTGAAGAACCGGATTAACCCACTTACTGGGTCTCGGCAGCGGGGGAACCGCCCAAGCCTTCCATACCCTTCATACATAGTAAAAGAAGACACAGGAGCCTTCATCTGCAGGAGGAACCCAGATTTATTCAAATAGCCCGGGCTATGGAACAGAGTCCCAAGCTCGTCAGAAACAAGACAGAGGAGGCTGCTGCTTTAGTCCGCAGCTTACAAGCCTTTTATACTTTTTCATTCTGATCTTTTGGCTGTTAGTTCATTGTTCAATCAGGTCAGTGTTTGCAGTTGATAACCAGATCCAGACGATGTTTGTAGATGGTGACCTGGTGTAGGCTTGGTACACAAATCATTGTTCACTCAGTTTGATCAAAGCTCGGTCTTTCAGGTCATTGTCCACTCAGCTTGATCAAAGCCCGGTCTTTCAGGTCATTGTTTAATCACCCTGATCAAGGCCCAGCAGTCAGACCATTGTCCAGATAACCTGATCACGGTGTCAAGGATGTTTACTAGGCTGGGAGCGGATATGGGAAACGAATCATTTACACAGGGTGTGAGTGCCTCGTGGCTTTCTGGTGAACTGCAAAGAACAGGGGGGGGGGGTTGGATGTGCGACAGTTCCTGGGTAGAAATGCAGGCTGCAAGATGGTTGTTGTCGTGGTAGTTAGATTTTCCTCAGGCATCAGCAGAAACGACCAGGTGGGTCGTTTGGAAGTGTTTCACACGAGAGGGCAATAAAAAAGCAGTGGAGTCCCGGTACAAATGATGCCGACCAGAAGAACACTTTTCCTCAAAAAAGCAGAGCATAGTCGTAGGCCAAACCCTATGTCCCCTCTCCTTTCAGATCACATGTGATCTTTGGCTATTGCCTTTGATTGGCCTCCTTATTGAGAGCCTACTGGGCACAGGATCAACAGCCTGGCTGTGTCCTCTGTGCTTCCGACGCCTCTGTGCTCTCAGGCTAGTCCTCGTTATCTCAGAGCCCCAGGGTATGGGCCCATGATCTTACCCAGTGAGCTTGGGCCCTCACTTTTTTTTTTAAGTATGGTTTTATATATCAGCGCAGATTGTTTTTCTACAACACAAGGTGCAGTTGCGCAAAACAATAATTGTCTCCTTTTGACCAATCAGAGTGAAGAAGCTTAAGAACCTGATCCACTTCTGTGGTTCTCAATGATTACAAATGAATGCAGGAGTTTTGGTCTCACCTGGTTTGAATGGTTTATTATTTACTTTTTTGTCCCCCACCAGCCTGAGAACAAATTTATTAAGAGGTCTCTTTCTTTCTTATGCTAACATTTATAAAACGGATTACACTAAAATCACAAACGATTCAGAGCAGGAGCAAAAACAGTAATTACTGCAATGTGCTTGAGCAATTTTCTCTGGGAGTTTGAAGGAACAATTCTAAATTTGAGACTCAGTCCCCCATAACTCTTGCCCTCTCTGCACATCCTGTGAATGTATTTTTAAATGGAAAAAGCTAAATTGTAGTACATTATGGTCACTTACTAAGATGAATTACCAATCATTTCACTAAAAAGAATCCATGCACATATCTTTAAATAATATCAATTGAAGCTCCTTTATGAATGTGATTTAACCTAAAATACATCTAACAATCCACAGTTAATCCAGCTTCAACCATTACCACAAGGCTCCTGTTGTTGGGTGTGGCATAAGCCCACGTTCTATGCCCTTACCTGTAACACAGATTTCATAGGGCCTATCTGACTACAACACCAAGAGTCCACTTTCTGTGACACCAGTGTATGCGAAGCAATGCTTTGTGCGGGCCATGGGGACTCTAATCACAGATCACGTCCTACAACCATGCCCTGTCTACACTATTCCCTACGTTTCTTGCCAGAGCCTGCTGGGCATTCTCTTCATCTATGGCATAGTTTACATCTAAGCCATGTGCCCCCCTCAGCCTGCTGGGCATAAGGTGTAGGCCATATCCATGCTCCATGCCCAATCCCCCTCACCCACTAGCTAGTCTTGCATATCCATCTATTGGCCATGCCAGATGTGCCTGGAATAGGGAGCATGACAAAAGGTCACAATTTTTGTGTGGTACTCTTGCCCTTACCACGCAATGATCTAAGCCCGAGGCTGTACCTATGGGCAGACTGTGTGCCCATTGACCACCTCTTTTGCCTGCTATCCTTGGCCACAAAGATCTTTGGATGCAGGGTGTGTCCTCTGGACTCTGTGTGCGCAGTACCTCTCCATGCAGGTCCTTCTGGGTGCTGTTTTTGCACATCCCAAGATTCTCCTTTGTGGGAACAAAGTCATAAGTACTTCAAAGTATGCTATTCATGGGACTCTGCAATTCCTGTACAAAAACCTATCTGTAATTTCCTTATTTAAATGTGACTTGCAACGTCCCTAGTCACCTATAATAAAGACATACCCTACTGCTGTAATAAGTTATTAATGTTGAGTTCTGACGTCACAATGACTACTGCCAGCAACTGAAGGGAAAGGCAATAAACTAAAACAAAATGTGGTCTATCCTACTTCTGCTGTTTTTCTACATAAATACAGATATGTTGAAAGGAGTTAAGTGTAGGACATAATTTTTGTTTCGCACACTTTTGGTAAATATGGACAAGATAGAATCTCTCAATATTTCTACACATTCTGAGCTACAGCTTTTACACTAGAACGTCTAATTTCATTCTTCAAGTTTATAAACATCCTATCTCTTTCATATGAAAGAGCACTGCATCGGTGAGGTTAGTGGTTTGTTGAAAGGGTTATGGTGTGGCCGTGTATTATAAGGAATAAAGTACAACCTGCCGAATATTTTTATGTTTTTACTAGTCACCTCTGAGCACCATGACCTTATGAAGGAGCTTGGCCTTCGAACTCATGTGTCTAAATAGTCACAGAAATCCTCTGTGACTTGAATATAACATACATCAGGGGGTACTTTATTCATTATAATAGATGGGATGCTGCAATCCCTGTATAAAAATGTGGGTCTAATTTCGTTATAATACATGGTATTCTGCAACCTGTCTCTAATTTCTTATATTCGGTTACTTGTGACTCACCTAGTTGTCGATTATAAAGAAATAAAGTCAGAACTCAACTCTAATAATTTATTACAGTTAAGTTCTGACGTAACTGTGCCTACTGCTATTCTGTTGGAAGGGTGAAACCCCCCAAGCAATTGCTGCCCTTTATAAAATTTATTATAAAAGCGGACAGGTTATTGGCAGCAAAAGGATCGATGACTGTTTTGCAGCCGGCACAATAAGAACTTCGACTGCCGTTATGGGTCTGTAATAGTGTCTTCACTTCATTCTTCCTTTGGTATGGTTCGCACCTATATTTCCATCTCTACTTTAGGTCATTAAGAAAATAGTGTATGGACGTGGCGATACTACCTGTACTCTTTTAAAATGTTACTGTTTTTAAACTGCTTAGCGAAATTTGCACTGACACCTTTGCACTTTATCATGAAAACAGGGTAGAGACAATATAAGCTGCTGCGAGAAATTTCAATTAAGACTGTGCTTGGCTTGCACCAATTTTCCTGTTTTTGCATGTAGAAACTCGGAAGCTATACAATATAGCATCGGAGGGGCATATAGAAGATTAGTCTGTGCACTTTCTTTCACCTTTTCCCGCAACTGTACTGCCTGTTCTAGTTTACAATTTTACTATTTCTGCACTTTTTAGCTAAATTTGCACTAACATCATTGCACTTTAACTTGGAAGCAGGATTGAGATGATATAAGTTGCTGCGAGAAATTCCAAATAAGACTATGCTTGGCTTGCATCAGTTCCCTTGTTTTTGCAAGGAGAAACTCAGGAGCTATAAAATATGGCATAAGAGGGGCATATGGGAGATTAATCTGTGCAGTTTGTTTTAACTTCTCCCTGCATCTAAGCTAAATGATTGGACTATAAATGTCCCTGGACAATGTATTTATTAATTTACAAATATCTGCTCTTTTATCATGTTTTTAATCATTTTAAGATTCAAATTTTTATTGTCTACTGTAGAGAATGCTATGGTTTTATTTAAATGAAATAAATACACTTTATTTATTTATTTAATTTCTTGTATAGCGCAAGAATAGACCCCTTACGGGGTATCTCCGCGCTTTGCTCATTAGATGTAGTCTTGGGGAGGTTGTAACAGATGAGCTGTGATCTGGTAAGCAGAACGATCCAATTATTCTTCTAGGAACAGTATAGTTTTAAACTTTTTCCTGAAGGCGAGATGGTTAGAAATTTGCCTTATGCTGAAGGGCAGGTTATTCCAGAGGGTAGGCCCTACCAAAGAAAAGGCACGGCCACCCTGTCTGGTCTTTTTTACAAGAGGGGTTTTTATCAGCAGTTGGTTACTTGAACGTAGGGATCTATCTGGTTTGTAAGGGTATAGTTTTTGACTCAGATATTTGGGTCCGTTCCCGAACAGGCACTTGTGGACGGTGCAGCAGATTTTAAATTTGACACGCTGCCGTATTGGGAGCCAGTGAAGTTCTCTTAGTAAAGGCTTGGAGGGGGTAATTGGAGGGGCATTCAAAATCAATCTTGCCGCCGTATTCGGTACCACCTGTAGACGGTTTATGGCATCCTCGTTAGCTTGTATCAGGAGCCCGTTACAGTAGTCAAGGCGACTTATTACCATGGTCTGAACAAGGGTCTTTCTGTAGTTGTCTGGGAGATAGGGGAAGACTCGTCTCAGTAGTCCAATGGTGTGAAAACATGCCCCAGCGATCGCGTTCACATGTTCTTTTAAAGTTAGATTTTGATCTAACTTCACCCCCAAATTCTTTACTGTCAATTTTGGGGAAGGTACAGGACCTAGGTCCAGGGGCCACCAATCGGGGGACCATAGTATAGATGCTTTTCCAAAAAGCATTACTTCCGTCTTCCCAACGTTACATTGGAGACGGTTGGAAGCCATCCAATTGGAGATAGCCCTCATTCCTTCGGCGAAATTTTCCCTGACATTAGCGCTGAGAGAATGGAAAGGGTAGAGGAGTTGGGTGTCGTCAGCGTAAGACACCGGAGTGAATCCATATTTCCTCACAGTCTCAGCAAGGGGGGCCACATACACATTAAACAATGTGGGGCTTAGGCATGAGCCCTGTGGCACCCCCTTCGTGAGCACCCTAGAGGAGGAACGATAGGGTCCCAAGCTGACGGATTGTGAGCGCCCGGACAAGAAACTCTCCAACCAAGAAAGGGCCTGTCCTCCAATGCCCACTCCCTTTAGACGGCTCATGAGAATCTTATGAGACACAGTATCAAAAGCGGCCGACAGGTCTAACAGCACCAAAATCATTGAGCCTCCTCTATCTTGTGACATCTTGATGTTGTCGGTCACGGAGAGGAGTGCTGATTCGGTGCTGTAGTTGGGCCTGAACCCAGATTGTGAGTGGTCCAGGCCCCCTGTCGCCTCTATGAAACTGGACATGTGGGTGTTAACATGTTTCTCGGCTAGTTTACTCAGGAGGGGCAGAAGAGAGATAGGGCGAAGATTGGAGAGTTCTGTCCTTTGGCTTTGGCAGTGCAAGCCAGTAGCCAGTCAGGTCACAGACCATATTTAAAGCAGCTGTTTAAAGAAAGAAAATGCTCTGTACAGTAACAAGCAGAAAGAAGATATTTATGGCAACATGTTTATTTTTTGCAGTTCTTGGATAATTATACAAAAATGTGTCTTTCTACGTGTTCCCACTGCATCTTTCTTTTTAACTAACTTGTAATAAACTGCTTTGAATATCTTTTTGTAACAAACATGTAATAGTTTTTTATGTTTCATTTTGTACTAGAGAATCTATTTGTATTTTTCGTGTTAGCATACATGTTCTCTCTTTCATATGAACGAGCTACGCACCAAAGATTTAAGATGTTTGTGGGCAAGGTGATGGTGTGAGCATGTACTATAAGAAATAAAGTACCCCTGCTATACATGAGATAGATATTTCAAATCACTTCTGAATTCCATAACCTTATAAAGCAGCTTGGCCTTCGGCCTCATTCCTCCATTTGGTCATGGAATTCCTCAGTGACTTGCAGTATACTTCTAAAGCACGGCAGGGGATACTTTCGCCTACATGTTAAAATCTTTGCTAACGCCAGACCTACACATAAAAAAATGCTTAGTGAATACCAGTCTCATCCTTGACAAAAGTGTAATCATTCACTGACTTATTTGCTTCAGAACTTTCTAGTTTAAAATATGTTGATATTTACAACTGCAGTGAACCAAAGTCTAAAGCTAGGCTACTTATACGAATATATCAGAACTGTCAATAAGTTGTTGAAACCCTGAAATTTCCCACCCATAGTTAGAAACATCTAAGAATGACTGATTTTCTGCACACCTAAAATAGCCCAAATATGCTATGAATTAGACGTTTAAAGTATTGCAAGAGTTAAGTTAAATCCCAATGTAGTGTTTCTAGAGAGAGAGAGACAGACAGACTCAACGAGAGAGAGAGAGACTTAACGAGAGAGACCAGTGGTGTAGGAAGGTCAGGTGGTACCCTGTGTGGAAAATTTCTTGTCACCCCGCGTAAAGTGCAGCCGCGTTCAGGGCCGGACTAGGAACCACAACCGGCCCCGGCAAAGTGCTCGGCCAGCACCCCCTCCCCACTCGGGGGGGGGGAGAGGGTTGGGGGTGCTGCCGATCTCTTTCCTGGGGCCGGTTTTCGGACGATTTTGTTACAGGGCCGATTTTGCAGCAATGCTGCAGAAACGGCCCCCAGGGGGCCCAAAACCAGCCCCCACCCGTACGGCACACTGGGTGATTGCCCGGTGCCCGCTATGGCCAGTCCGGCCCTGGCCGCGTTTCGTTGCATTTGGTGACTGAACTAAAAAGTTTCAGTACGTACATATTTTTGCTATTTTGTCTCCCCCCCCCTCAGTGTAGAGACCGGGGGCGGCCCGCACCCCCTTCCTACGCCGCTGAGAGAGACTCAACCAGAAAGAGAGAGAGAGACAGACTCAACGAGAGAGAGAGACTCAACGAGACAGACCAGTGGTGAAGGAAGGTCAGGTGGTACCCTGTGTGAAAATTTTCTTGTCACCCCGCGTAAAGTGCAGCCACGTTCAGGGCCGGACTGGGAACCACAACCGGCCCCGGCAAAGTGCTCAGCCGGCACCCCTCCCCACTCGGGGGGAGGGAGGGGTGGGTTGGGGGTGCCGCAGAGCTCTTTCCTGGGGCCGGTTTTCGGACGATTTTGTTACAGGGCCGATTTTGCAGCGCTGCTGCAAAAACGGCCCCCAGGGGGCCCAAAACCGGCCACCACCAGTACAGCGCACCGGGGGATTGCCCGGTGCCCGCTATGGCCAGTCCGGCCCTGGCCGCGTTTCGTTGCATTTGGTGACTGAACTAAAAAGTTTCAGTACGTACATATTTTTGCTATTTTGTCACCCCCACCCTCCCCCCCCTCAGTGTAGAGACCGGGGGCGGCCCGCACCCACCGCACCCCCTTCCTACGCCGCTGAGAGAGACTCAACCAGAAAGAGAGAGAGAGAGAGAGAGAGAGAGACTCAACGAGAGAGAGACAGACATCCAAGCAACAGCCTCCTGTAGTCAGCACCTGCTGTGTGGAGAGTGAATCTGTCATAACCGGATGGAGTTTGTGGCTGAGGGAGGGATCTTTGCAGCTCACCATGACAAGGCCTTCCCCAGTCAGTGTATGTACGTAGACTACAGCTGAATCACATAAGTTGCAGCGACAGTACGAGGACATCCCTCTTTCTAATATTGGTTAGTCGCTATTTCCAAGTGTCTTTGTTCATGCCCAGCCAATAACCATTTAGTTAAAAGAAAAGGATTCACTGATTATTAAACAAAAGGAACATCACTAAAGCAGATCAGTTGAATGTTAAAAGCAGGGTGTTTCTGAGAACGTTTAGGAATACAAGGAAGCAATTGTCATTATATGATAAAATGTGAAGTTACATTCTCTAAGCACTAGTTTCCAAGTAAATGTATCATCCTGGAGATCATGTTATTGTCAAGGTAGCTTGTGTTTCTATCCAGATATAGTACCAGTAAATTGCAGTTTATTTTGTTATAGGTCTTTGTTGCACATTTCACAGAGCATTCTCGTTGTGTGCCAAAACTTCTTTGAAGTTTTTGAACGCCCACAACTTTAAAATGGAGCATTGAATGAGCTGTTCTTTACTCCTTCTGGCTTAAACTTCAGAAGCAGGATGTGCATGTTACACATAGCAGTGCTAAAGCACAAACCCTTGAAATTAAACCAGAGGTCAATCGTGCTCTGGTACGTGCAGGCACACCTGCATGCTCACCTGCACTCACACTTGCTGTGGCACTTACCAGTAAACTCACTCGCACCTGCACTCACAATGCCACTGATATTTACTTAGACCGGTAACCTCACTCACACCTCACTGCCACAAATATGGGTAACCTTCCTTCCACCTGCAATGGAAGATAAAAAGTGAGCTCATGCGCACCTCACTCACGGCTGCACTGGAACTTGCACCAGTAAGCTGACTCGCCACTCTGATGCCTTTGCTGGCACTTGCGCCATAACATGTACTGGCACTTTAACTCACACTTGGACTGGCATCATTAAGGAACCTCTCACACCAACACTGACACCTTTTCTAGCACTAGCATTCACCCCTGCACCACTGCTTGCACTCACACCTACTCTGACACTTGCACTAGTAACATCTGGTCACTACTAGATGATTTAAATCACATTAACTGGTGGCTTCATGCAGCATCTCAGTCTCTCACAGCTGCACTCACTACTGAGTAATCAAGGAGGGTGATTCATAAAAAAAATTAGAGAACAGAGAGGCAACAGTATAGAATACAGTGCATCAATTGAGTTATTTTTCAACAAAGAGTGTTCATATGTGTTCACACAGAGAGTAGCGGTCCTTCAAGTTGTTCTTCAAATATTTTTATTGGAGTCTTCAAATAATATCTTGACAGAAATGATAGCCAACGTGTTTCGCCCAGATTGGGCTTCCTCAGGGCTGTAAGTATAACCATACAATAATCAGGATATATGTAGACATAATTATAAAAACATTTCATTAATACAACACAGTGAGACTAATACAGTTATCTAACACAAATATCCTATATATACACAAGTGTCCAAGTTCAATTGATATTAAATATGTTGAAGGACCATACAATATCAAAGAAAACCTTCATGATTACAAATAAAAGGGAGGTTTGTTACATTGAACCGGGCCAATGGTATTCCATCTTGTTATATATATAAGGCAAGATTGTCACCCTAGTTGTCTTGATGACATCATGTTCAAATAGTCGAACTTATACATGCAAGTTAACACTACATGTCATGTAACAATATGTCTAACACCCAGTGACATGTGTGATCAAGGTATAACAGAAAGGAAAATGCGAGAATAAAACGCAAGGAACAGAGAGAAAGCCCCATACAATAAGAAAACCAGATGAGCAAAGAAGAAGCTGATGAGAGAGCGAGAAGAGAAGAAAAGACAACGAAACACAAAAATCCAAAACGAGTTTCTACATGATCACAACAGCAGAGAAAAATAATAACATAAACGTGTTTTAAGTAACATAGTGCCACTAGGACGACACCAGTATTTGATTGTTAAAATCAACTGTTAGCCGGCCTAAGCGCCACATTGTAACTAAATGTATCGCGAGCAATGAACAAAGAATACACATGCACACAACTCACCAAAGATATATTTGAACGCCAACGGCACTGCAGTATGAGGCCCCACGAATTGCGTACACGGAATCTTTGGTAACGAATTAGAGCTGTAAACATAACATATAGCACAATTAATTGTGCACACGCAACTATGTTGAAAGCGCTGGCCGGCACTATATTCTTATTTAAGAAGAGTAATTTCTACCTGTCTATAAGTAGTGCGGTCCACACACTTTCTAATTAGATACGAAATGCAAGTGTGAATGGAACAAGAAAACGGTCCTGACGCTGAAATGTGATTTCAAATGAGTCTTCCTGTATTGGAAACAATTAATACGGATATTTATAATCCACCATACATGGGCTATCTTCACAGAAGATACACAAACAAATGGTAGTGCAGCTATCTGATTAGGCACAAACGTTTCAAAACACACAAATCAAATAAACACGCTCAGAAATACCTCAAAAACGTGTAGTGATCAAATCTCAGTGAGTGATGCACTAAAATCCGGGTTGACACTGTGATAGGTGTCCCTGGAAGTCACACTGTAAGAGAGACACGCAAATAAATGTATTAAGTAAAAAACACTAAAATATTTCAATAGGCAGCTGCCTCCTATTTCATACACCAATTAGGAGTCAAGTAACAGTTGGGAATTCTGTCCAACAGGGGACCATGAAGTGGCAAAAAGGGACGGAACAAGACACATAGCCCTGATGATAAGGCCAATACGTAACGTGCCCCATCTTCTGGGTGAGCACATAGATATGATCATAAAATTCAATAATGTTATGCAATTGAGAATACCCCGAAGTAAATACACGGGTAATTAGCTTTCAGTGCACTCGTGAGCACCAACATGAAGACCTCTGGTAACTACACATAAAATGTGTGAAAACAGATGACCGGTCGAGACAACCTGGGGAGTCTCATAAACTGATTCATAAACCTCAAAGAACAAAAATATCTCCAGAGAGACACCTGGTAATGGATGATGAACTGGTATACTGGTGGTTGGGGTAAAAGTTGGCGAGCAAAAGTAGTTGTTTTATTCTGATTGTGAGGTGGATGCGTGAAGGTGGATAGAAGATTTGGGCAGTGGTGTGTGTATTTAGCTTACAGATGGGAACAGAGCATGTGACAAAGTTGGAGCACAGGGGAATCTTTGATCCCACTGATTGCCATTGTCTTCCATTTTAGTTTCAGAATTGGAAGGTCAGAGTCAGAACTGCGGAGATGTAGAAGCTTCCATTTTCTGTTATGGGGAGGGTAGGGCGCGTCAGTGAGAGAACGTGGGTAGGTTAGGCATGGCCCATCTGGCAGCTCTGAATTAATCTGCTACATAAAATCTAAACTTGTATCCAAGTAATCAAAATGAACACCCAGATGAACTCTGAAATCCCTAATGTATCATTGGAGAACGGGTAGTTTGGCAGTCGAAATGCCACTCAGGCACAGGACTTCATGTGAGCAGGTCCCAGCTATGAGTGATCATAGACATTTTTGTTGTTTGATTTGGTGTTTTAAAATCTGGCATCATAGTGAAGCAGTAGATGAGATCAGTGCAAGCAGAGCGTGTTATATCTGTGGAAGCTAACATAGCTGTGCTGTCAGAGGCCAGAGTATGCGTTCTGTATGTGAGTAGGTATGCCAGCAGGTGTGAACCCTTGAAGAATGCTTGACTACAGGGTCTGACTACCTCCGAGACCCTATGGAGCAATTTCTAGACCATTAGATTAAATAAAAAGTGGTATTACGATCACTTGAATTCTTGTTCTACTTGCACTAGAGTGTCGCAGTGTCATACAAACGACAATGAAATGTCACACATATGAGCACTGAAAACATGTAAATGTCACACATAAGCCTACGGAAACCTTAACAGCTATTGTGACATGACGCCATTTTTGAAAACGAGACGCCCCGGAACTGAAGAGTAGTGTAACTGACAGAAAAGAAGTTGTGAATGCGCGTGCATTATTAAAATCTCTCCGCGGTGACTGGTGGATTTACGACCGCTGGAATCACTGCAGAAGAGCACGTGGTAGCGATTGTGTGTTCATTTTAATACCAGTGGCCAAGTTTTGCATTAGGCCTTTTCTGAATCTAGTGCTGAAAATAAAAAGCCCCCGAAGGGAGGCAGCAGCATACTGCTAGACTGAAGGGCTTTTAGAAACTCGATATTCATAATAGCACAGTAGAGGGCTGGACTCAAGCGGAGTGCAGCGCGTTAGGTAGGGCTGGTCTTGTGTTCTGCTCTTGTGAGAATGCACAGACGCTAAAGTGAAACCATGAAGGCTTTTGGCGCTGGCTACTCATATGTGGGCTCGACACCACCGAAACTTTGCTGAACAGTTAATTCATTTGGAAACATACTCTCAAATCAAAGTTACAATGTAGCTTCAATGCTTTGAAGTCTTAGTTTTCTTTCTAAAGGCAGGGATAAACAAGTGACACCCTTCAGCTTGTCCTGGCGTTTTTATCCAGCAGACCGTTACTTATTTGACTTGTAGTTTCACGTTTAGAAAACGATACGTTTTAAAAATCCTAGCATGTAAAGTGCTGGGTGTTAAAAAGCCGGCACTGGCTACAGCAAGCGCTTCCCGTAAAATGACACGGGGCCCGTTGCATATAGAGTTTACTGCAATATCATTTTTAACCTGTTTACACCCTGGCATGGGGTTCGGCATATTTGTTCCAATGATGTGGACTGACACAGTGTCATTGTTTTGTTTTGGTGTTTCATAGAGCGCTAAATGCATCACCTAAAGCTTCGAAGCACTTTGTGATCGAGGCACACCAACACATTCACAATATATTAGATTTGATAACGTTTGTATTTAAAAATAGACACGTTCAGTTAGTGAAATCCTAAAATTATAAAGTTATAGTCAATATAGTAGTTTAAAATCCGAGGAAGGTTTAAAAAAAAAATCTAAAATCCATATATTGATTTTTTTTTTTTACTTGAGCAATATACTGCATACCATGAAATGTACTGGATACGGTTACTTTTGTTTTCTGATCTTATTTACTCTGCACGTTTTTTCTTAGCTTTTTCTTTGCCGTTTTGTGGTATACTTTAAATTGGGAACATCTTCTTCAAAGCTATGGTTATACCTGGGGAGAGCATCAGCTCACTGCGCGTGCAGTTACCGTTCGGCTGAGGCGGGAGCGCTGAGCGCCACTAGATGGCAGGTTTGTCATGCGCCCGATTGCAGCCGAGCAGGAAAGTCCATCCGTGTTTAGTCTGGGCTCGAAGGGTCTGCGCGTGGCCAGGGCAGACCCCGTGGACTTCCTGAAACATGTGTTAGCAATTTTGCCGCAGACATGGCTTTCTTTGTTTTACTGCCTGGCTCTCTGAGAAAGTGTTGGTGCCTGGTTATAGGCTGTCTGGATCATGTCAGAGGACACGGGGATCAAGTTCATCTGACAGCCCAGGCAGGGGCTGGATGGAGGTGAGGAAACTGACCCTCCACTCTCAGCAGCAACAAGTCACCGCTTGTCTGAAGGCCAAGGCCAAAAACCCCGGGCGGCTTGAGCTATTCTGCAGCTGAATAAACAAAACACTCTGCCCGCTTGGCTTTTACGTATTTCAAGTTCAGTCAAAAGGTTTTCTATTTCTAATCATCCATCTTTCTCTCTCTTTTTTTACTCCTCCACGCTGGCTCCCAAAGCCCCGTCCAGACGAGGTGACCTGGAAATCCTTGGCTATTGCCTGCTGCAGTGGTTATGTGGGAAACTGCCCTGGGAACAGCATGTGAAGGACCCTGCCGCCGTCCAGTCTGCTAAAACGAAGTATGTCTGCTGGTGGTTGCTTAGCCATTTTACAAAGCGTAACCTAAAACTGGACGCTCAACCTTTGACCCGACATCCCGCTTGAGCATTTCTGCAATCAGCGCCATTTTAAATATTATACATGACGTAAATGCTAAGTTGTGTAACTCTTTTATTCTCCTCTTGTGTACCTGCTTTTTTCAGTTAAAGCTCACGTTGGAAGTAAAAGTTTTTTCGAACTCTTTGAAAAAACACAAATAAATAAAACCCACGCACAGAGTAGAATATACCTCCCTTAATGCAGGTTGAGCGGCCAAAAGCGCCTCCCCGTTTAAATACAGTATGGGAGACACACGGGTGCTTTGGGCAACAGAGTGTATATATATTGATGTGTGGCTTAGTGAGCACAGTGCTCTAAACAGTGTCATCATAAACATTTTTTTTGGGGGGAGGGGCTGTGAACAAGATATACTAGGGTGGAGGGCTGTTCGGAAAATCTTTGGATTTTATTACCAATTTCCTATTAGTTCAAACCCACATGATTACAGTAATACTAAATTATATGCTATACTTTGTTGAAATGTCTTGCATGGGACCCCACAAATCCTTAAGCTTACCCTGGGTAGAGAGAAAGACAGAGTCAGAGTAAAGGTAGGCAGAGAAGTTTAGATACCAAAATAGAATAGACAGAAGTCAATAGAGCGAAAGCTCACTTTTCCAGCTGCCCTTGGATGGTAGGGGCCCTGGGCAATTGCTTGCCTTGCCCATTTATTGATCTGCCTCTGGCTCTCAAAGAGGTTTACAACTGGTAACTCAAATTAAGGGCATGCCCCCATCGCACTCTCGTTAATATTCTGTGCAGTAGGATTCTAATACTACACACACTTTAGAGTAACCGCTCCAGGAAAAAACGCCCCATCCATGAACGGGACATGTGGGAGTTCAATAATCGCCAGTGTATTTTTTATGGCACCAGATTAGATTACTAGCAGTATGGAAGTGTGTAGAGGCCAATGGCTAAATGTACATTTAGGAAAACACTTTAATAAAATAAATACAACATCCTTTGCTTGTGGGGGTGTATTGAATTGGAATGAGTGTACTCGTGGGATGATGTAACCAAAGGCCCACCGTGCTAAGAAATCCTGTCTTTACCTCTGGTAAAGAGGCTGAATCCACAAAAGAAAAGGAACGTTGTTGCCTCTAGTCAGACTGATTTAGCTAGAATTATTAATCCTTTTATATATGTACTAAAAAAGGGTCACCAGGAAACTATTATAATAATAATAATACTGAGCTTATAAAGCCCCTGGTTACACTAGCCAGTGTGTCCCCGCGCTGTGCCGCTGAAGAACCTGTCCTGGCCTGTTCCTGTGAGGTGCCCACTCCTGGGCACCCCAAGGTGAAGCCAGGCATCCTAGCGGTAGGGCCGGTGTGGAGATTAAGCGAGCTATTGCCCAGAGTTGCAGAGTGGGACCCATGATTAGAGTAGGCACCCAGGCGAGAGAATTATCGGGTCCGAGGACATTGAGCCGAAGACCCTGCCGCGACAGGAATTGAACCCTGGTGCGGGCTAGACCTCTGCATCAGAGTCCGCCACTCTAACCAGTGAGCCACACTTCTCCACCATTATGGGGCGTATGTATGGCTTTTTTGTTCTCTAGTGTTAGGATGTATACATGTTACAAATGTATAGTTGTGGTATGTTCCCATGCCACCCAGGAGTCATACCTTTGACCAAATTTCCTAAATGCACTGCACCTAGTAAATCACCTGTGCGTACCCTGTACACATATAAATCACATAGATACACACTTAGGAGTCCCGGCTTGGCAGGGATATGATCCAGTGTGAAGGAACATTAGAAAGCTTTATCTTGCTTGGAATAGAGCTCAAAATCTTCCAGTCTGAGTAAGGGAGACCTGGCATCCAGCCATAAAAAACTTTGATGTGTAGATGAGAAACGTATTTGATTGTGGTCTGTTTCTGTACAGACCTGAAGTCGTATCTGTAACCAGAACAAAGATACCTTAAAACGGCATTTTGCTACAAGTTGATATCCAAATTTCCTAAATTCACTGCACCCGATTTACCACCATTGAGTTTCCCAAACTCATTGCAGACCCATATTTGTCTTATACCCTCCCACTGGGGAGACCCAGAAGAACACAGGTGGGTATCAAACATTGGCTGAGATATGTTCCTGCACAAGAAAGACTGAATGGAATTTTTTGGAAATAAATGCTAGAAATCTGACTAAAGTCATGTTCTACAGGGGATCCAGTAAATAGCAAGATGTGGCTGGTGCTAATATATCCTTCTGTAGTTTTACACTTTCCACATCGCCCTGAGTTTGAGATCTGATATGAAATGCACAGTACACCAGAAACAGGGACTCTGCCACAATGTAGTGATCTGTGCAATTATCACATTATTGATTTTTGCAGACTATGGGCCAGATGTAAATTCAAATTTGCGCGTCCTCAATAGCGAATTTTACCGATTCGCTATTAGGGACTGGCAAAATTGAATGTAGGTAGGAATCGCTAAAATATTAGCGATTCCTTTATACTCCTTAATAACGAATTGCTAATTGAGATTCGTTAATAAGGAATACCTACCCATTCATTCCAATGGGCTAGGAGGCCCATAGGAATAAATGGGAAGATATTCAATATTTGTGATTCGGTAGTAAAGAATCACAACTAGCGCCAGCTATTTCAAGGGTGCCAGGCTGTCAAAAGAACACCCTGTTGCATCCCTGAAATGTGCATGTGTGCAAATGTGGTGCACATACATTCCATAAGGGTATGGATGTGTGCCACATGTCACTTTAAAAAAAGCAAAAACGTGCTTTTTTAAAGGGAATCGCTAATTACCACCAACTTGAAGTTGGTGGTAATTAGCGATTCTGTAAGGCTGAAGTGCACTTTTTTTGTGCTACTTACATTGCATTTAAGGAATCTCAATTTCCGATTCCTTAAATGCAAGAGCAAAATAACGTATTGCAATTTTGTGATTCATTATTTTGCAAGTAGGTTTAAACTCACCTACATTGCTCTCACCCAAATACCGGTCGGAAACGCAGAAATTCTGTGAATTTCTGCGTTACCGCTCGGTATTTGGCCACCTACATCTGGCCCTATATTTCCTAGAAAACTCCACACACATTTGGCATTGCCAAACTCTAGACATTCAGAGCTACATTTCCTTCTTTAGGTTTCCAGGATTTAAATCTATCCATTTGAGAAATGCAGCAAAATACTGAGCAAATTTTTTAAAAATAATGAAAAGATATACATATTTTTCATTCTCTTCAGGCTGAATTAGGATTTGATGTGGGGTTTACAACAATGCACAGCCCCGAATGTGCTAAATATATTTTATGTCAGTGCTCATAGCGACAAAAAAGCTACAACACAGAGGTGTACAAACACACCTGCAGTCAAAAGATTAATTTAGTCACGCTCTAGCCAGTTATCTTAACTAACTTTTCACTGTGTCATTTGGCCTCATTAGCTTGAAGCGAAAATGAAGAAGAGTACCTTGGTAAAAGGGTGTACAGGTATTAAGAATAGAGAGAACCCGGATAGGAGATCTCTGGGACTCTGGCGGAGGCAAGTCCTTCCTATCCCTACAAACCACATATGAGCTCGCGAACACTGAGTACTTTAGGTACCTCCAAGTCCGTCATTCACTGCAGAAGAACATCCCACATGGTACAGTGCCCCCTCAGGCACCCCCCCTAGAAGATAGACTGTTGGATGGTCACATACAAGAACACACAATCTCACTCACCTACAAGAAATTGATAAATAACCTTCCCGTTTTACTCCTGGGCCTCAAAGGGAGGTGGGAGGCGGACGGTTTGGAAATTGATGAGGAGGAGTGGAGGAGCGCGCTGGCCTCTCCCAAGGAGGTGGCTATCTCCTCTAGGCTGCGGCTCATCCAACTTAAAATTCTACACAGGGTGTACATATCAATCACTAGGCTGAAAAGGATGGGCAGGAGTGAAGGTGACGGGTGTAGGAGGGGATGCAGAATGATTTGCTCCTTCTTTCACATACTATGGGAGTGCCCACTACTGCAGACATATTGGGTAAAGGTGGTGCGCTGTATGCAAGAAGTTTGGGGATTAGAGTTGCCCCAGAGGCAAAGCGCTGCATATTGAACATATGGGAGCCAACAGACTTACCAGCTAAAGGCAGGCGTTGGGTTACACTCGGTCAGATGGTAGCTAAGCGCAACATTGCAAGACTCTGGGGAGCAATCACACCTCCACGAATCGCTGAATGGAAACGAGACATGGACTGGTGCATGTTGCAAGAGAAGGTGGTGTATGTGGCCCGGGGGTGCCCCCAAAAATGGGAGGAGATATGGGACAAATGGAACGACTACAGAGGCGGCATATGTGAACCCCCTCAGCCTCGCCGACCGGTACTTGAGGTAGACATCTAATTGTTTTGATATTTTACAGTCCTATTGCCATGACATTGATGTAACACTGTACCCACTGTGTGATCTACTGTACGCCTTTGCAGCCCTTTTGTGTGTCCACGATGGCCACTGTTTGGTCTTAACTTCAATAAAAAGATTTAAAAAAAAAAAAAAAAGAATAGAGAGAAGAAAATCTGCAGCCTCATCCGAAGCAAAGTGAAATCATTGACAGGCTGTGGTTAATGCGGGGATACTAAGTTCTTTGTTTTTTTACGAGTTAAGCGTAAGTGACTGCAGGCGTTTTGATAGTAAATTGGTGGTAAGACAACCAGATAGGCATGATTAGAGGAGTTGAGAGAATGAAAGGAGAATGCCATTCATGTGCATTCAAATAAAGACAATAGAAGAAGACAAAAGAGCAGGTGATATCACTAAGGGAGGTAATGTATGGAGAAAAAAAGGAGTGGTCCTAAGAGCGCTTTGGAGGAGTTCTAACTGATAGAGAGTTTGCGGGGAATCTATGAGAATCCAATACCACAGAAAGATAGGTCTGAGAGACAATATCAAAACCTTTGTAGGGCAGAGCCTGTGATGCTGACATTTTGGAGAGAGAAAAGTAACATGGGGTGATCTACAGTATTGAACTCAGTGGGTTAATCAAGCAGTATGAAGATAGATAACAGATTTTCATGATGAGCGGAGTAAGTTCAGTTGGCTACATGGTGAGTGGGAAGTCTCAATTGATTGGTGAGATCAGACTCTTGATTGAAAATGTGTAGTTTATTAGAAAATCAGCTGTCCCAATATCTTGAACAAGAAAATATGCTGGGTTACTGGGTGGTAGCTGGAATGAGAGGAAGGGTCAGATGTATTTTTTTATAATTTAAAGTGGTAGTACTACTGCGCATTTGAATTGTGAGTAGGATCCAACTGGAAGGAAACGGTATATAGAGGGATATGGAAGTGTACAGCCTTTGAGTAGAAAACCAGAGGTTTGATAATTTGTGGGCCAAAATGATCAGATAGGTCATATGAAGGATTTGCTGATATAAGTATAGGAATGAGCTCCAAAGATGAAATGGTGGAAAAGTGAAAGTGTACAATTGAATGCAGTAGCGGATAAGTGGAGATGAAGAAAGGATGATAATTATTGTAGCGAGTGTCTCTGCCATGGTGATTTTTTTTTGGAACAGTAGATGCTAGGCAGTGAGTGAACTGCATGATAAATGGGAGTGCATGGAAGAAATTTAGTTGTTGATTGGACGTTTCAGAACTTGATGATGGGGCTGCAGTGAAATGATGATGTTTAGAAGTTATGTGGATTTTTCCTTGTCTAAAGGAAGCATATTTAAGGCTTGTCTGTACTGAGCAAGATTATTCAGTCTTTTGTTTGCACCATTCGCATAGACGTGTCTTCATACTTGTTTTAAGTAAACAAATGTCAGGTGTTATCCAGGGGTGTGGGCATGGCACAGCAGGTGAGAATGTGCTTAGAGCATAATGCCGGTCAAAAGCATGCTGAAGTGTCATATTGATATCTTCAGAGGATGTGGTGTGTTGCAGAGGTATGAAATTGTTGTAGATATATTTGAGGATGCCCAAAAAGGACTCCAGAGTCTTTTCATTTTTGAGATGATAGAGTTGGTGATAGATTTGGGGGGAGGGGAGAGGAAATGTTAATTATGGTCTCTGTAAGGTTCGAGTCAGTCAGAAGAGGAAGGATCAAAGGTAGGAGGAAAAAAGGTATGCTTGTTAGAGATTAGTATAAGGTGCAGAGGTTTACCATATTTATTTGTAGCTGAGGAATTATGCTTGTTAATGAGTTATCAGATAATTTTGTATAAGCAGGATATTATGAAGTTGTACTTTAACAATCTGATAGAGACATCTAGCCCCAGATTCCTTACCTTTGATCATCCAGGCGTCAGGCTGGATCCGGAAGATTTTTCGTAGCAGTACCCCTGCACGCCGATAGGTGGTGTTGGTCGACTCCGCGTGACATTGTTGGCGTTGTGTTCATCGTCGTCGTGACGTCTGTGTCATCAAAATAACCAAAGCAAACAGAAGGAGATGATGGACGGAGCACTGAAACTTTTCAGACGCTCGTCAAAATAACCGCCACTCTGGCGCGCTGACGTCTAGTTCTTTTCTTTCTGCACCAGCCAGCGCCGATCCGTTGTAATTTTTGACAAGACTTTTTTTTACTTTACGTCGACTCCGTTGGTGTGTAGGAAGACCTCGAGGTTCAAGCCGTGCGGCTCCTGTCACTGCGCCATGTCAGTTAACAACCCCCATTTGGTTTATCTGTGGTGTCTGGAATGCGACCAGTCGTGCTCAGACTGCCGGGCCATGGCGCTGAAGGCTTTGAGGGAGCGGTCTCTAAAGCTCCTCGCAAGCACTTTCAGTTCACGGTGCTTCCCTTTGGCCTCACCAGTGCCCTTCAGGTGTTCACAAAAGTGATGGCGGTGGTCACAGTTCATTTGGGGTCCCAGTCTTCCCCTATCTCGACGACTGGTTGTTGAAGGCGGGCTTGTCCCAAGCAGTCGTGTCCCACCTCCAGACAACGGCAAAGCTCTTGCATTCGCTGGGGTTAACTATCAATGTGCCAAAGTCACACCTGACTCCCTCTCAGTTGCTTCTTTTCATTTGGGCGGTTCCGGACACAGTGCATTTTCGGGCCTATCCTCCTGAACGGTGGACGACCAACTCTTTATAGGGTATGTGGGTGAAACAAGAGGCTGTTCTGTCCAGAAGAGCACTATATCCCGATGGGTTATCCTCGGCATAAAGATTTGTTGCGCCTTAGCGAAGAAGGAGCCTCCTGAAGGGCGTAGGGCCCATTCCACCAGGGCGAAAGCGGCCACCATGGCTCTCCAGCGTGGTGTTCCCGTATCGGATATTTGCTAAGCTGCCACGTGGGCATCGCTTCACACGTTCGCCAGACACTACTACCTGGACTCCCAGGTTCACAGAGAGGGCCTTTTTGGTCGCTCTGGTTTACAGGATTTTCTGGTCTGAACCGTTTCGCAGTCTCTCCTCCGGAGACAATATTGCTTGGGTATCTGTTCAAAGCTAAGGAATCTGCGGCTAGATGGGTCTATCAGATCGACAAGTTACTTACCTTTGGTATCGCCTTATCTGGTAGAGACATGTTCTAGCTGCAGATTCCTTACTGACCCACCCATCCTCCCTGCACTGCGGAATTGGCTTTAAGTTTCAGGGATGATCCCCTTCAGGGCCCTAGTTGTTCGCTTTTTAACACAACATGGCAGTCACTTCATAGCTCCGTGCTTCTGGTGTGGAAAGTACTGACGTCAGCGCACCGGTTTGGCAGTTATATTGACGACGTGGACATCACGACGATGACAAACACAACAATGACGATATCACACGGAGCCGACCAACGCCATCTACCGGCGTACAGGGGTACTACTATGAAAAATCTTCCAAATCCAGCCTGATGCCTGGAAGTTCAAAGGGAAGAATTCTGCAGCTAGATCATGTCTCTACCAGATAAGGTGTTACCGAAGGTAACTAACTTCATGTCTCTACCAGATAAGGTGTTACCGAAGGTAAGTAATTTGTCCTTTAGATTGAAGTTCTCAAGTAGAATGAAAAAGGTGGCGGGTTCACATAAGCCAATAAGATGGTCAGAGATTTCAAAGAGCCAGTCTCGTGTGGTGGGTAGTAGCTCACTAGAACATTCACATTGAAGTATGCAAGAACTGAGGCGGAGAGGCAGAACTGAGGTGGAGTGGATTTCAAGTGAGGGTTAAGGTATAGGAATAGAATTGAGAATAACCAGAATGACAACTCCACTGCTCTTGCTGCTGGTTAATGATGTATGACAAAAGGAAGCAAGGTCAGTATGGAGCGTTATAAGTGTGGTGGAGTCATTTGTGCCTATCTGTGTCTCAGTGATAACTGTGAGGTGTAATGGAGGGCTATAGGACTGACATTGGTATATGATGTAAGATGTTTTGATAAGATCAGATATGACATTCAATAGGCATCTGGTGTGCTCAGGAATATTTACTCCAAGTTCTAAGGTTTACTTACTGATGACGCTGAATTGGTAAAACCGTGATGGGTGGGAGCTTGAGTGGGCATCTACTATGTGGAAAGGAAGATGCAGTAAGGAGGACATATTTTTGGCAGGCAACCTGCTTAGTAGCAACTCGACAAAGCCAATGAAATTAAAGCTGTTTGGTGTCAATAGTGTGTCTGAGATAATCTTTTAAGAGATGGTGGGCTGGTGGTGCTTTGTCGGAGGTGTTTTCACCAGGGATGCACAAGGAGTGACCTCAGTGCATTTTAAGCCTAACTGATCTTTACATAAGTGTGCATAATTATTTATTTTTCTTTGCTTGTTTCTATCGATACATTTACCCATTGTGCTAAAAAAAAAATTTTACTTTTCTCAAGCAATTGGATTACATCCGATTTTACATAGTTTTGTGGGGGAAAAATTGTTCCAACAATCTTAGTATTTTACTTTCTCTAGCTGGTTTAGGTGCGTTAGTGATTGTTCATAGTTTTGTGTGTTGAGCTTTCAAATGTGTATTATAAAAACACAGCATGATTTTGTGTCTTTGGGACCAGGATTACCCTGCCCCCTTTATTGCAGATGAAGACATTCAGAATGCAAACATGTTTAAAGCTTAGATAGGATAACTGTACATAATATTCTAAAGTGATTACATAAGAAGTTAATAATACTATGCATTATTGTTTCAGACTTCTGGATGAACTCCCTGATTCTGTATTACAACTGAACCCTTCTAAAAGCCTCACTCGTAAGTATGGAAGCTTTGTATTTTATGCTATTCCTTAAGTGTCAGACTGGATCTGGAAACATCAGTAGTACCTCTACGTGCCAGTAGGCGGTATCCCGTGGCTCTGAGACAATGTCGTTTTGCTCTGGAAATGACATGCAGAGTTTCATACAAGTGCCACTTGTGATCGCTGACATAAATTCCTTTCTGTCTGCCACAGGCACAATTCAGGCCTACCCTCTTGTCTCTGAAGAGACCATTCTCACTCAAAATATTTAAAAATATACCAATATGCAAGGGCAATTTCATCCTCTAAGACTACAGGATTTAAACACTTTAGGGACTGTTGCAAACAGATGTCTGTCAGGTATGCCTTTGGTGCTTAGGGTTGGAACACAACACCTACACCTGTAGCTGTTGTGCCCAGGAAAACCCTAAGAGCACATGGGACAATGAGGCGAAGTTCCACGTTACCAGACATTGAAAGACTCCACACTGTTGCCAGTCAAGATTGAAAGGGTTCGTTCTGGTCCTACTCCTGAAGTTGTTTCCCATGGCTGATCTGTGGTTCTGTCTGCCCTAGTGAGAACGCTTCACCAGCAGTTTAACCCCCTCCATGGCTATGATAGGGGCTACCAGTACTGTCAATACCAGCCTTCACAGGCTAGCAAGTTTCCCAGTCTTTTTCTGTCCGATGCTGTGCATACCACAGACCATGTGGTTATCAGGAGCAGCAGGCAGGCCTCCCTGCTGTCGCAGCCACAAAATAATTTTGTGTGTCCTTCTAGACACCCAGCCATCATGTGGGAGACAGAATCTGACATTTTCTGCTGGGTTAGAAAACAATCACTTCGGACAACTGGGTCCTGCAAGTTGTCCTTCGGGGCTATGCCTTCTCATATCTTGCACTGCCCTCGGAGCACCATCTGTCAGTTTTATGGCAGGAAGAGCAGGCCCTTTTGGCCAAAGGGGGTCAGAAGTAGCAACTGGGGGTTACTCTCACTAGTTCCTATTGCTGATGAAAAAACAAAGATCTATGCCATCTCAGTGCTCTCTGTGGAAGGACACATTCTAAATACAAGTCCAGGCACAGTCTGCTTTGGATTTTGGAGATTAGATGGCGGAGCTGCACCTGCAGGATACGTCTTCTCACATTCCCTTCCTGCAGGTAACAGGGTACTGTCTGCGGTTCACAGTGGGCCCAGAGCATTTTCAGTGCTCTGTGCGCTCTTTTATTTCACCTGTTGCACATTGGTATTTCAGAAAGTGTTGGCGGTGATTGCAGCACACCTTCAGAGGTCTGGGATACCAGTCTTCTCCTTTCTCAACCACTGTTTGCTGAAGGCGGGCTCGCCTGAGGGACCTTGGGGACCAGGAAGCCCTCCTGGTACTTTCTGTAAGTCCTACACAGCGGGATTTTTGAGACCGGGTTAGACGTCCTGCCCCTTTCTCCACCACTCGGCAAACACCATTACTACCTAAATCATAGAAATTCACTGAAAAAACAAAGGTTACAGGGACGTTACAGTTAGGCTCAGATGTCAAAATCAGTGAAATTCAGCCGTTGTCGTTAGTGATCTAACTATAACTCACAACCCTGCAATGCACTGCTTATGACCTCACATATTCCGTATATCTCTCATGACATGGTCAGTGACATTACTGATGACTTCTCAAATGACATCATCCACAGAATCTCTGATGCCCCCACTCATACCCCATATAACCTTTCATACACCCACTCCATCTTCCACACTACCATTCTCAAACACATTCACACACCCATACCAGTACTTACACAGCCACTCACTGATTCATAAACACACATATCCACTCACTCACCCATACAGCCACTCATATAACCACTCACTAATACAGCCACTGACCTATCCACTCATACAGACACTCACACAGTGAGTCAATCACCCATATAGCTACTCGCACATCTACTCACTCACCCATACAGTCAATCACACAGCCACTCACTCACCCATAGTTACATACACACTCTCACTCACTTACTCATAAAGATACTAAACTCACATATACAGACACTGATACAAGCAAGCACCCAGTCACCCATACAGCTACTCTCACATTCACTCAAACACCCATGCAATCACTTACATACCCCATCACTCGCCTGTACTGCCTTTTACATGCACAGTTACCCATATACCACTGACACATGCACTCAATCACCAACACAGCCATATACACACTCACCCATACAGCGCCTCACACTCATTCACTAACCTATACAGCCACTGACTCACCCTCTCACTCATCCCTACCAGCAGTCACACACACCCTCACCCACCCACACAGACACTCAGACGCCCATAGAGGTACTCAGACAACCAATCACTCACCCATAAACAAACTCATGTACCCATACAGCCACTTAGGCACCAACTGACAGACTGATACAGACATTCACACAACCAGTCACTCACACATACATTCACCGAGACACCTAGTCACTCACTTATACAGTCAGTCACGCACCCACGGAATCATCCAAACAGGCACTCATCGTGATTTACCAATACACATTGGTATATATATATTTAACTCTCATAAACTTTTAAAAAAACACTCAGTCACTGGGTGATGTCATCAGTGATGTCATTTGAGATGCCATCAGTGATGTCACTGACTATGTCATGATTGGTGTAATATGTGAGGTCATAATTAGTGCATTGCAGGGGTTGAGTTCTAGTTAGCTCACCAACTATAACGGCGGAATTTCAATGATTTTGTACGAGTAAATCCTGAGCCTTACTATAACTTCCCTGTAAACGTTGTTTTTTTCAGTGAATATATATGTGTATAGATTACCTATTGGGCCTGATTATGAGTTTGGCGGGTCTATCGCTGTTCCGGCAGTCGGGAGAATGCCACTAATTAGGTACATCCCAACTGCCGTATTACGATTACACTGCCGGCTGGCGGTGTTGTATCAGTGGTTCCTCGGTAGGGGCATGCTTAGGCTCAGAGAGCCTGAAGCACAGCACCACTTGCATGTTGGATGCACTGTGTACCATGCACCATGTTGTGCATGGCACACAGTGCCCATACGATAGTGTAATGAGAGGGGGGCACAACATGTACTCTAGTGCACTTTGCCCAATGGGTAAATCACCCGGAGGCCTGGGTTGGGGCCCCTTACCTGCCTTTCCACCAACGTTTACATGATACGGTCCCCACCATGGAAAAGGTCAGCAGAAAGGCAGATCGTGATTGGGACGCCGGTGCCCGCATCGGCGCAGCCTCCCATCCCCACCTCTTTCCCCACCGCTGTGGGATCCAGGACTTGGCAGCAGTCTGACCGCCGTAGTCCTAATTGGCGGTCGGGCCACCGAGGAGGCGGCGGTCAGACCGCCACCGCGAGTGCAGCATCTGTGGACCGCAGCACTCATAATCAAGCCCCTAGTTTCCAGAGGAAAAAGTGTTTTTTGACTTGCTCATAACTTTGACGCCGTTTGACAAACCTACGCAAAATTTTCCCAAAACATGTGACCCTCTTTATCTAGTTGTGCATGGAAAATTTTAGGGTGATCTGTCAAGCGTGGGCTGAGAAAAAGGAGGGGGGTAAAAAAAATTCTTTTCCAAAGTTAATTCCTGTTGAGATTTTGAAACACAACTGCAGCCCGACCCTCTGAACAGAATTACACCAAATTTGCCAGAAAGCTAGTTCTTGTTCCAGAAAGCTTGCTTTTTGTAATTTGTTGAAACCATTTAGTAGTTTTTGAGATATTAAAGGAAACCCAAATTTGTATATCTATATCTGCGAAACCTTCACAAATCCAACAGATGACTCAGCCGAGTCCCAAATAAAAAAAATAAAATAAAAAATAAAATAATAATGTGTCCCCTTCAAATAATATTAGAAGGGGACACGGAAGGAAAACCCGGACCCCCTAGGACTGGTATTGGGGTCCACCAGGGACCCCGCCGGGGCAGCAGCATTTTTTTTGCAGTGAATCACGAAGATTGGTAAATCCCAGCAAAAATTAAAAACAAAAAACAAGCGCGATCTCCCATGCTTGTTTGTATCTGAGCTCCCTGGATGGGTCAGGCCCCAGAGTCGTATTTTTTATATATAATATTGGTTGAGAGTGCATGCGTCCGCCCTCCCGATGGCCAATATTGTCCCAGGGACCACCACCTTCCTGGGGCTTTATTAAAAATTTGGAGGGGGGTGCATGAACTTCCCTGCTTTAAGTAGTAGGGCCCCAGGGACCACCACATCCCCGGGCCATGATGAACATTTAAAGGGGGAGTGGGGCAATGGGACCACCCCTCCCGGACTGTTTCTGGCCATTAATGGCCCTGGGTATTGGCACCCCCCAGGGCCGGCTCCCTATGTCCTGATGTGCCCATACTCTAGACATAGCAATTCGCTGTCGCGTGGTGGGAGCTTTGATGGCTCCTGTCAAGCGAGAGCAAACAGAAAGTCTGCTCCCAGTGGGCAGGAGCAGGAAAACTGCTCCCACCTGCTGGTAGTAGACTTATCTGTTTTTTTGCTTGCCGTCAAGCGGGCAGGAAGACAGATGAAAGAATTGCTCCTCTCGCAGGGAGCAGCATTTTTGCTGCTCCCTGCAATCAGGAGCAATGCTGGCTCCCGATGGAGGCAGGGAGCGATCAGGGACCACAGGGGCATTGGGGCTGCCCTCGCAGTCCCCAACAGTGTACAATGGGTGCCCTGGGTGTACTCCAGGGCACCCAGCATCAAATGGCATGGGTTTGGGGGCTCGAGCCCAAAATCTGCCCGAAGAGGGGGCTCACGCGGCCCTATCCCCTTGTTAAATATGAGAAGTGGGTTCTTTTTTGCCCTCTCCTGGTGAGTGCAGAGTCCATGGTTCTCCGTTTAAATGACTAAGAGTAAGCAAATGTGCAAAATCACCTGGCAGCCTTGCTCGTTTGGCCCTCCCTGTCCACCTTAATATGGAAGCGTCTTCCCGCTTTTTACCAGCATGATGGGTAGCTTACTGAAAGGTCCCCCAGCACGTTTCCCTCCGATTTTGGTGCCGAAGATTACGATAACATCTCCACCAAACAAAGAAGCTCCAACTTTATATAGTTAAGAGGAAGTACCCTTGTTTTGTGGAGACTACCTCTTTGTAGTCCTCTCTATAGGAGAATTCATGTTATTGGACATTTCTTGATAAAGATGCTCGAGGAACAATCACATTGCCAAAACGCATACAAGGTAACTAACACAAGACATTTCTTCGTGGTCCATTATGCAGTTGGAACTTTAGAAAACGCACTGGAGATTTACTCAGCGAGGTACACTTAGTAATTAACCAGTAGAAAGTACTCTAGTTGGGTAGATATTTTGTGCAAAACTGTGGACTTTTTTTGGAAAGGGGCAGGTGGTGTTCTGTTCTGGCCTGGTCACTCACAAAGCTACTGACACACCCTCACGGAAATTTAGACACCCACCCATTCTGCAAATCATAAATCCAACTCACAAACAACTCAATCCAAACAAACTCAAACAAACAATCCAACTCAAAAATCGACTCACACACACCCTCAAAACTACTCACACATCCACTCATACACACATACACTCACTCACAGACCCATACAGCCCCTCACACACCCAATCACCAACCCAGACAGCTACTCACACACCAACTCACAGACCCATACAGCCAGTCACACACTCACTGAAAGACCCATGCAGCCACGCACACACCCACTCACATACCCGTACAACCACTCACGCAACCACTCACTGACCTATACAGACGTTCATAGACCTGTAGAACCGGCTTTTTGGAGACCCCTCCTCACTGGAGGGTCAAAGCCAGCAGTGCAGGGGACACCTAGAATCTACGGGTTCTTTTCCTCAATTGTGCATTACCAAAAAGACCAGGACAACTTAGCTGTTGAGGGTAGTAAATTATTTTATTAGCTCGAGCTAAGGACAGAGTCCCAGAATGGCACAAAGACAACTCTACGGAGACTGCTGCTTCACTCTGCAGTGCACACATAATTATAGTACTAGCCACACCCTTTACACAATACAAGTTCCTCATTAGACAAGTTCCTCATTAGACAAGTTCCTCATCAGACAAGTTCCTCATCAGTCTTGGGTGGCGCGATCGTGGCCAGGGAGCATCTGCCTCTGGTTGCACAATGTACATCGTCTCTGACTTCCGTGCCCAGATGGCATGGTCACAGAGCATCTGTTTCCGATTGCACAATACACACAGCCTCTGACTTCCGTGCCCAGATGGTGTGGTCACGGGGCACAGCCGTTGGTCGTGGGAGGCTGAATTACCAAAAGTGGACAGGATGTGGCTAAGTCTCTGGCACAACTGGGGGCGAGGTACACAGGCAGCTTCTCGGAATCGGCTCAACCACAAGTGGGGAGGGTTAAGCAAGCTCCAACAGAGTCACAGAAATCAATTCTTTACCAGGTTGCTGAGAGCATGCCAACACAAAATGGAGTCTTGGTGTTCATTTTAAGCACAGTTCAACTGACCCACTCTCAAAGGTTACAGTTGGTAAATAAAATAAACCTTTGAAATTCAATAAATAAACAAATGTTACAAGGACGTTATTCGGCCTGATTTCTATGTTGGGAGGTCGGGTTAACGACAGGCCGTCCGTGGCAGTCCGACTGCCGCATTAGGATGCTGGCTGTTGGGCCCTTATCTGTCGGAGGCAAGACCACCCGCTCTGCCAGGATCATAGATCTTGACGTGGAGGCGGTTGGAGCAGCGTCCTACAATGTCGGCGGTGCCAAGTGGCTGTATGACTAAATGTATCAGTGTGTGAGTGGGTGTCTGAGGGGCTGTACGGGTGTGTGAGTGGATGTCCGAGTATGGGTCTGTGAATGGTTTTCTGGGTGTGTGAGTGGTTGTATGGGTGCCTAAATGATTGTATGGGTGTGTGTGGTTATATGAGTTTGTGAGTGTGTCTGAGAAGCTGTGTGGGTATGTGAGTGGTGTCTGAGTGGTTGTGTGGGTGTGTGAGTGGTTGTATGGATGTGTGAGTGAGTGGTTGTGTGGGTATGTGAATGGTTCTGTGGATGACGTCATCAGTGATGCACTGACCATATCATGAGTGATGTCATTTGTGAGGTCATAAGCAGTGCATTGTGGGGGTGTAAGTTATAGTTAGCTCAGGTAACTATATCTGCTGAATTTAAATAGTGTTGTGCATGTGAAATCTGAGCTTAATTATAACATCCCTGTAACCTTTAGTCTTTTCATGGAACGTCTAAGGTTATTTTTATTCTGTTTCCTAACTATAACGACCCTGTAACCTTTGTTTACAGATCAGATGCTTTGGGTGCCTGGTCCTTTGTTAGTAAATCATTTGGTTACTATTTCAGCCAGGCTAAAGGTAGAAGAAAGACTCATACACTACATTATATTGATCATTGAAAACTTTATTGACATACACATTGTTGACAGTAGATCAGTGCATACGTTGCTTACTGTTTTTAAAAGTTTGTACCATCCTGAAATTTTTCAATATTAATTTGCATTGTTTTTGACTCTGTAGTTTGACTTTAAATATTGTAGTGACACTCTGGCAAAAGCATTAGGCCTGAAAACTGACTAATGTACCCCTCAGGTTGTGTTAAGCATATAGGTGAGTTTTGGGGGTATTGTGTTTTTAGATCTCAAGGCTTGTTAGTCTGCAGACCATAGGAGGTGTCTCCAACGCAGAGGGTCCAAGGTGCATCTAAGGGATTACCTGATCAGGTGGACATTTCTTTAGTGTCGGCCCTCTGTTTCTTGTGAGACCCTTAACCCCTTCCATGCTCATGACAAGCTCAGCTCGTCATGCAGCACAGTGCCTGTGTGCTTATGACGAGCTGAGCTCGTCATGACCACACCCGTTTTTATTGCTGTCCAGCACAGCAGGGGAAACTCTCAAGCAGCGATGAGGTTAAGAGGGTGTCATGATGGATATATCCCCCTGCCATTCCATATATATTTAACTTTCATGGAGTACTTAGTAGTGTGTGTTTTGAACTAGCTTTCCTTTTTGTAAGAAAAAGCACTGACTGGACAACAAATTGAGTGGTGTTTTTTGATTTGTTGAGTTCTGATTGTCTAGCCTACAGCATCTCCTCTGAGTAAGCCTTGGACTGCTCCTCCTTGCTATGCTGACTTTCTAGTGCTAGAAATGGGTACTTAGTTCCTAGTTTGTGGTTTCTGAAGTTTGGAGGCCCCGGACTCCAGTGGGGAAATACCCCACTTGTTACAACTACGGCCAGTACCCGTTGTGTGCCCTGGGACTGATTGTCTAGCCTACAGCATCTCCTCAGAGTAAGCCTTGGACTGCTCCTCCTTGCTATGCTGACTTTCCAGTGCTAGAAATGGGTACTTAGTTCCTAGTTGGTGGTTTCTGAAGTTTGGAGGCCCCGGAAACCAGTGGTGAAATACCCCACTTGTTACAACTATCCAGTACCCGTTGTCTGCCCTGGGACTCTCTGACCTGGATCCCTTACATCGGGGATCCCTGATAGATGAATGTAGTGGTTGTAAGCATACACTGGTCAGGAGCGAAGATGTTACTTTGTTTGCCGACTGTGAGGTCACACAAATGAATCCACTACATACCCTTTTTTCCAAGATATTCGGACTGACAACATTTGAGAGGTGGAGTATGGAGCTTTGGACCAAAGTTGGCCCTTTTAGAGCTCTACAGGAGGCAGCAGCACAGAGCTCCTCGCCCAACTGCTTGGAGGGCTCTCCCGCACTGCCATTGACCCGGCGGCCCCACACTACACACCCTGTGTTGCCTGGGCGTGGTCCTGAGGGCATCTGCCTTCATTGGACAGGAGCCTACATATCCCCTGTGGTGCTCCACTGACGGCTAAGGGTGACTTGTCTTTCAGCTCTGTTGGATGGAGGGATGAGCAGCCAGGATCCTGACTGGGGCCCATGGCACGTGCCACCATAAACTGCTTTGGCTGCACTTTGATCCCCACGTGGCATTTGCCAGAAATGCAGGACACATCAATGCGCCTGAGGGGCCCCCCTGCACACCCCCATTACCCGTGGGGCCACTCTGGGTGAGACGCTCTGGCTGCGGGGCTGCAGCATTTGGAATGATTGTGGCCTCCTCCCTTCTTTCACGGCCACCGCCACCCTTCCTGCTGCTTTCTCTGTGGAGCCCTCGCTGGGACCCCTTTGGATGGCTGCCTCCTCCTAGATCGCCCCCACCTTAGGATACCTACATAGAGGGATGGGGGGCCAGAGGGCCCTGGAGCCAGCGATTGCCACCACATGTCACTGGAAAACGAAGGCCTATGCCCATTGGGATCTACCAGAGTGCACGGCTTGCCACTACCTCTGTGGGCCCCCTAGGCCCTTAGGAACCCCCAATTCTTTTCCTGTGACTTCATCTCCTACAGGAGCATACATCTAAGGGTATTGTACCTTGCGGCCAAAAACGCCTGGGTATGTACGCCTAGCCTCTCTCCTGAAGCCAGTGTGGGCACAGGTCTCTGGCTACTACAGGTGGCTTTAACCATGGGCACCCACATTGCCATGTAGGATTCAGTCCGCTCACGTAGTCTTTCCTCCTTTCTGCCCGCAGTGACCCCTTGGCTCCCTGCTGATTTCATCTCCTGTTTAAGTCTCTGGGGGTTTGTTGCCAGTTGTTGGGGGAACACCAGACTATAATGGAACTTGCATGCACTGCATGTCAACCGGCCTGTCCGCTCCTGTTCCCTGAAGATGTGTGTCACTGACAGCTGCTGATGAAGTCCCCTCACCCCCCAGACTCAGTTGAGGCCAATATCAAGGACCTTCCTAAAGAAATCTTGCCCATTGGCTCTACTCTCAGAACTATGGATGTCCAGGTGACGGACTGAGGACCAAGGTGAAATCAGTTTGACAGGAAGTGTTATCTCTTCATACCTGCCTGGACAAAGTAGACACCTAGCTGGATGAATTGAAGGGCCGTTCCGATTGCATGCCAGACTGGGGGTGGGACACTGAATTTTTATTTTGCAAGGTGATAGATTAGGAGTATAGGATGTGGAGAGATAACTTTAGTATGTATGGAGCCCCCGCAGGCACAGAGAAGGGTGACATGGTGGATTATCTTGCGTCCCTCCTGCCGGAATGTCTGCACCTTTTTGCGCAAACCCCTGGAGTTCCAGTGGGCTCATTGGGTCCAGTCTCATCGAGCCTCCCAGTTTAATACTCCACCCCCCATCATTGCCTGCCCCCTCCATCACCAACATACGAGGGCCATCTTCTTGGTTGCTGAGCGCCTCCCAGAACCCCTGTACATTGATGGTAATCACATTTACTTATCTGCCGATTTCTCAGCTGCTACCAATGCTAAACATAAACGATTCCTTGCCCTAAAATCCCGCCTGAGGTGTACAGACATTAAGTATGGCCTCATGGAATTTGCACAGATGGTGGTGACTGTTGATGAGTCCACACGGACCTTGGAGAACTCAAGCTCTTTCTGGACTCTCTAAGTTTCCCTCCTTACCTTTATCTTACGCTGCTCCTGGTTCCTGTGCTCCTCTCTGCTGTCCCGCTGGCTTTCTCCCCTGCACGTCACCTTCTTGCACCCCCACTATAGGAGCTGCAGGTCTTCTTTGTCCCCTCTTACTGGTTAGTATGCCCTGGGGGCTGCCATCTCATGCAGATCTATGGGGGCACATGCATGTTGAAGATTAGGGATGACCCGGGAACTCTCCTGTTAGTCTGCCACAACTACTTTTGGGGCTGCATTTGTCCTGGCACCCTTTGGTGGAGGCCACATACGTTAGCGGTTGTGGGCCTGTCCCATGTTCTCCCTCTATGATGTGCCTTTTCGTGGCCTGGGTGGGGCACTGTGCCCGTGCCGCTGGGTCAGATTCAAGCCCAGCTCCAAAGTTTTGACCCTAGTGCCCTCTGTTTCCCTTGGGCTAGTGCGCCCCTCCCTGTAAAGTTACCACTTGAATTCAAATTCCTAATTCTCCCTAGTCCTTGCTCCCTGGTAGTGGTTTGTTAGCATACCTGAAGACTCCTTCGTGACCCGCTCCCTGATGGGTCCACACCGTCCTATGCCTCCGCCACCATCCTGGTCGAACTCTAGTCTACTCATTTAATTCAGCATGACATCCACCCCACTCACCCTGATCTCCATGTACATCAACAGTATGTCCCACTACACCAAACAAAAGAAGATCCTTCATTATTTGTGCAACAACGGATAGACATAACCTTGTTGCAGGAGACCCATCTTTACCAGGTCAAATCAGCTAGGCTCAAACGAGAATAGATGGGCACATTTATCAGTAGCAGTATAGTAGTTGATGACTACGGAACTGCTTCCCACTTGTCTAGTGGCTTTAAGATATTCGAGTGGCTACTTTCATAAAGGCCCTTCCCTTCAGTGCTCAACATGTGGATGCACGAGGAGAGCTGCTGGGAGATGGCTAAGTTACTGATCTTGGTTCGGACCATCATAGTAGGCTTGGTTTACACCCACACCAGTAGCAAAACTCACTTCCTGGTATGACTTTACAGGCCTCTGTCTTGCCTAAGCAGGACTCCTGTGCTGCTGGGTATAATTGGAATCTGGCACGAGATACGATCTTGGAAAGGTTATGTCAGAGTGATATGCTTAATTGGCATGACAGGGTGCTCCTTGCGAACTTAATTGAAATCCATACGCTAGTGGACGTCTGGCGACTGCTGCACCCACGTGACCAAGAATATACTTTCATCTCCTGTTCTCATGTGCCCCAATCCCGTATTGACTACTACATGATCCAAGGGAAGTTATTACTCCACATTACCCTTTGTCACATCTTGGATGCATGCTTTTCTGACCATCGCCCAGTATTGCTGGGACTCTATGTTGGGTGCATTGTGCCACCTCTGTGCCGTTTACGCATGAAAGTATTTGCTATTGGCATCCTGAGGGTAAAATGCAGTTGCGTTTCCATATTCAGTCCTACTTCTCCAACAATGAGGGCTTGATGTCTTCTCATAGAGTACTATGGGCAGTTAGCAAGGTGACACTCCTGGGCGCGATGATGGCAGACTCTGTGACAGCGACCCAAAAGACCCTTCTGATCTTAGCCTACTGGAAGCTGAGGTGTGCACCCAATAGCACAATATGCAACTTCCCCTACCCTTTCTAAGCAGCAAGAGCTTGCTAAAATCCACCGGAACTCCTATTTCTCCAGGGCTGCTTAGATAGCGTTGGTTAGGTCACAATGGCAGCGGTACGATCATGGGGAAAAAGCTGGCAGACTATTAGCTGCCCAACTGAATCAAAGGCAAACCCAACTTGCTATACCAGCAACACGAGACGTAGTGGTGGCCGTGCTCATGCACCCTTGTTATATAGCATCCTGCTTCTCCTCCTACTATGCTTCCCATCATACCACGGAGCAGGAGTCACACCCGTCCAGGTGAGCGCTTTTTTATTACAACTTTGCATTTGCCTGTACTGTCAGGCAGAGTGCGGGCACGCTTGTCAGAGCCATTCATCGACAGGTATCTGGGCGAATATTACAAGGTGGGGAAGGACTTACTGGTTTCCCACCTGACTTGAGTGTTTCAGGAGGCAGATGCAACGGAACCCCTGGGTGCCATCTCCAGTAAGGCCACCTTCACTCTTCTCTCCAAATCGGGTACAATCCCCTGGAGTGTGCTAGCTACCGCCCAATACCCTAGCTTAATGTGGATTTAAAGATCATGGACAAGGTGTTGGCCACCCATCTGGGTAAGAAGATACCCCTCCTGATCCACGGGTCTCAAGTGGGCCTCTTCCCAGGCCGCAGCTACTGAGACCATCTTCGCGCATTAGCACACCTACTGTGGCAAACAAAGGTTGGTCTGTCTGAGCTCTTTGTGCTTTCTGTGGATGCTGAGAAGGCGTTAGACCTGGTGGATTGGCATTACCTCTTTCACGTTATGACCCAATGGACCTGGGGGTGCTTTCCTCCGCAAGGTGTGCCTTTTGTACAACTCCCCAGTGGCTGAGGTTACCTGCAGTGGGTTCCTGTCTGGCCCATTTGTGGTTGAGTGTGCCACCTGGCAAGGGTGCCATCTGTCCTCACTTCTGTTCCTCCTCTCACTTGAGCACTTTGCAGCGGCGCTCCCTTAAAACCCTGAGGTGTCTTGTATTCCCACCGTGGCTAGGGAGGCTAAGGCCCTATTTTACGCACATTATATCCTGCTCCTCCTATCCTGTCCTCATGCCTCGATAGCCACGGCGATGTCCACTTGCTTCTAAAGTTTTATCATTGGATGTTGCTATCACTCCCAGGTCTTACTCTTACCAATCCACTGGATCTCGGTTCTCATGGATGGACAGAAAGACGTGTTGGCCCTGAGGAGACTTGAACCTGTGACTCACAGCTTCATGTCAGATTCCAGCTGTGATGACTTAATTCATTATGTGGCCAGTTTTGCCTTCCCATTACGGCTTATCCTCTCTGGCACTCTGACTGAATGCACTATTTCTTGCATCCCCTTCATCTTGTGTAAAATAAAGCCTTGATCTCAGCCATGCCACCAGATGGTGAGCCAGGGGAACATAGGGAAGCTTTGCTTCTTTAGAACTGTGAAAATTGGAACCCGGTGCAGTGGGAACACAGACAAATTGCATTAAGGCTCTACACACGCTCACTCATCTCTGCCTTGCTAGTAACTCCAACCAACTAGCTTTTTTGCATTTGTCACTTTGGAGAAGTTTTTTGTAATTGCTTTCTCAACAAGTTTGTTTGTGGACTGTGTGTGATTTGCGGATATGTATGCATAATGACATTAATTGTGGTCTTAACTATATTTGTAAGTGACCTGACTAATTATTTTTGAAAGTAGGTGACATCAGGGTTTATCAGCCCTTGAGTTTGGTTAAATGCAGTTAAGGGAGTTTGCCTTAGCTGCATGATTTGGCGGTTATGAGTCACTGCCTTTTTACAGGCAGTATTTGTATTCTCAGTTATTACACAGCCTGTAGTTATTGAGAACTTAGAATTATTCCTCAAGATTGCAGAACGTATTTCGGACTTATAATAGTTGTATTTGTTTATTAGAAGTCTTACAAATCATGCATTTTTCAAAATATTGGTCCTTGTGATCAAAGTTTTTGCACTGAATTAGCTATTTTTTTTTCCTATGTCGAATTCAAGTTATCCGGAATTAAGTACAAACACAGTAATTGTCTTTTCCCTAGCACTGGTGCTTATGCCACTAACAATGCAAGTGAAAAATGAACTCAACCACTGGTAAGGCATCCCTCTCTGATCCTTCAAATGTATCATTTAGCTTAATTCAGAGAAGACTGCAGTCCTGACTGAAAGTTAATACTTTGATCTATTGAATTTGTTTGTGGCTGATCAGTATGGGTTCTCCACCATCTGTCACAGATATCGAACCATGTTTCTCCATTTGACTGTAACATGTCCCTGGTTCTTCAGAGCTGCTCTTAGGCATTTCTGTGTTGGACATTCTTGTGATTAACCAGGAAGGCTCATTCCCTACTTCCAAACCAGGAAATCAGTGATCTGGTATTATTATGCCTTTAATATGTAAATGTTTTATTTTTGTGGCAGTCAAAGTATCTTCAGCAGCTTCAGCAACTCATTCAACATACAGCAAGACACATTCTACTACTGTTGTCATGCATGGAGTGCATATGGAAACATCTAATAGTGCTACACTGACTTCCTATTCTCAAGAATTGTAATGTTTGTTGGCGAGGCACACCTCACCAATAGTGCCTGTCTTGTGTTGGGCACAGTTCCTTGTGTCAACACGTGGTGCACCCAATCCTGAGGGGGAAGATATTAATTCAGGAAACGTTGACTTGATGGATCAATTTTAGCAAAATGGAGACGAAATTATGAAATGCGACATCACCGAAATAATACTTTTCTTTTGGACATACTTGTGAACTGTTCTGTCTTTTGAATTAATAACCCCTGAGGAAGTACATTTTTCTAAAATATATTTTTATTTTGAGAACAATGCAATAAAAGACAATATTGAGATGATACAATCATCTGGAGGTGAACTCCACAGATCGCATTTTGTAATCGAAAACAACCAACCTAGTTTCCCCCCACCACCACCCTCTCCCCAAACACCACATAACACAGCACCCATTGTTTAGTAGGCTGAGAACCACTATATAGTCCTCCACACAGCACTTATCTGCATTTCCTTTCTTCCTCAAGGAAAGTCTTGTCTTCTCCTCCCACTACTGTCTAATAACTCCAGGGAATAGTACAGCAGCCATTTACCCCATAGCTTGCGAAATTTTCTGGGGCAAACCCTACTGTCATAGGAGTTTTTTTCGGCCACCATATACATGTCCATTTCTCGTTTCCATTCCTCCCTGGTAGGGCAATCCCATGCCACCCAGTGTTGGGCAATATCTCTGTTGGCTACAATAAGGGAGAGGCCACAGAGAAGTAGCTGAGCTTGTGGAAGATCTACAACATAGGGGATCCCCAGGATAAAGAATTTGGGATCTAATGGAAGTTGGACCGAGAGCACTCTGCCAAGTTCCCCTGTCATATCCACCCAATACTCAATCAATCAATCAATCAATCAATCAGGACACTTGTAGAGCGCACTACTCACCCTTGAGGGTCTCAAGGCGCTAGGGGCGGGGGGTGCTGCTACTGATCGAATACCCAGGTCTTGAGTAGTCTTCTAAAGGCCAGTAGGTCTTGGGTCTGACGTATGTTGGTGGGGGGGGGAGTTCCAGGTCTTGGCGGCGATGTGGGAAAAGGATCTGCCTCCGGCGGTCGATCTTCGGATGCCGGTGACAGCGGCGAGGTCAGCGAAGCGGAGCTTGCGGGTGGGGGCGTGGAAGCGGAGTCGTCTGTTGAGGTATGCTGGGCCGGTGTTTTGGAAGGCTTTGTGTGCGTGGATGAGAAGCTTGAAAGTTATCATCTTGTTGACGGGGAGCCAGAGTAGGTCTCTCAGGTAGGATGTGATGTGGCTGCACTGGGGGATGTCGAGGATCAGACGTGCAGAGGCTTTCTGGATGCGTTGCAGCCGTCTCAGGAGCTTGGCCGTCGTTCCTTCGTAGAGGGCGTTACCATAGTCCAGTCTGCTGGTGACGAGGGCTTGGGTGACTGTTCTTCTCGTCTCAGTGGGGATCCACTTGAAGATCCTGCGAAGCATTCGAAGGGTGTTAAAGCAGGATGAGGAGACGGCGTTGACCTGCTTAGTCATGGTGCGGGTGGAGTCGAGGATGATCCCCAGGTTGCATGCGTGGTCTGTGGGTGCCGCAGCTGTTCCCAGTGAGGATGGCCACGAGGAGTCGTCCCAGGCCGAGGGTTTGGATCCGAGCATGAGGACCTCTGTCTTGTCCGAGTTCAGCTTGAGTCAGCTGTTTCTCATCCAGTCGGCGACGGCCTTCATTCCTTCGTGGAGGTTGGTTTTGGCTGTGTGCGGGTCTTTAGTGAGGGAGATGATCAGTTGGGTGTCGTCGGCGTAGGAGATGATTTTGAGGTTGTGTTGATGGGCGAGGGGTGCCATGTAGATGTTGAACAGCGTCGGGCTGAGGGATGAGCCCTGGGGGACGCTGCAGATGATCTCAGTGGTCTTGGAGTTGGAGGGGGAGGCGGAGGCGCTGAGTTCTGCAGGAGAGGAAGGATGTGGTCCAGTCCAGGGCCTTCCTTTGGATCCTGGCATCGTGTAGGCGTGCGGTGGCAGACCGTGTCGAAGGCGGCTGACAGGTCCAGGAGGATGAGGGCTGCTGTCTCTCCGTTGTCAAGCAGGGTCTTGATGTCATCGGTGGCGGCAGTGAGGGCGGTTTCGGTGTTGTGGTTGCTGCGGAAGCCGGACTGGGATGGGTTGAGGATGTTGTTTTCTTCGAGGTAGCGGGTCAGTTGTGTGTTGACGATTTTCTCTGTGACTTTTGCCGGGAACAGGAGCAGGGAGATGGGGCGGAAGTTCTTGAGGTCCGTAGGGTCCGCCTTGGGCTTCTTGAGCAGAGCGTTGATCTTGGCGTGCTTCCCGCTTTCCGGGAAGGTTGCAGTCTCGAAAGAGATGTTGATGGCTTTGCTGAGGTGGGGCGCGATGGTTTTTGCTGGCATTGTTGAAGATGTTGTCGGGGCATGGGTCTCGCGGTGAGCCGGAGTGGATAGTGTTCATGGTGCCATTGGTGTCTTTGTCATTGACGCAGGTCCAGGAGAGCAGAGGGTTGGTGCAGGTGGTGGTGCGGGAGGCGGTGATTGTTGGGGCGGTTGTGGCGTTGAAGCTGTCGTGGATGTCGATGATCTTGCGGTGGAAGAAGGTGGCCAGTGAGTCGCAGATCTTGCGAAGGTGGGATGTCGTTGGTGTTTGAGCTGGGGTTAGAGAGTTCCTTCATGTTATCCTGGTGGTCCTTGAATGAGGCCCTCTTGGCGGCTCTGATGAGCTGGTGGTGTCTGTGGGTGGCGTTCTTGAGGGCTGTGTGGTTGTCTGCTGAGCGTTCGCGGAGCCAGGTCTTCTCTAGTTTCCGGCATGTTCTTTGGAGGCCTGGAGGTCTTCAGTGAACCAAGAGTCTTTCTTGCTGGTGTGGCTATTGGCTGTTTTTTTGAGTGGGGGGTGGGTGTTGGCGCAGTTGTCAATCCATTGTCTGAGGTTGCGGGCGGCGATGTCTGGGTCTGTGGGATCAGCGGGTGGGTTCTGGGCGAGGGCGGTGGTGAGCTGTTCATCGGTGACTTTGCTCCAGCAGCGTCGGGGCAGCAGTTGGGTGCGGTGGTGCGTGGTAGGCTTCCTGAAGGTGAAGTGGATGCAGTGGTGGTCGGTCCAGTGGGGTTCGTGATGTGGTTGAAGGAGACATGGGGGCTTGCGGGGAAGATGAGGTTGAGCGTGTGGCTGGCTGTGTGGGTGGGTGTTGTCACAAGCTGTTTGAGTCCGAGGTTGGCGATCAAGGTGGTGGAGTTGGCGTCATTGTTATTCTCGAGGTGGAAGTCCAGGTCTCCTAGGAGGATGTAGTCTGTGGAGGCGAGGGCGTGCGTGCTGACGGAGTCGGCGATGGAGTCGCTGAACAGTGTTCTGGGTCCGGGGGTCTGTAGACAAGGGTTCCTCTGAGGGTGGTGTTGGGATCGGTGTGAATCTGGAAGTGCATGTGTTCGGCAGTGCTGACGGTGTCTTCGGTGTTGGTCGAGACTCTGAGGGTGTACCTGTGGATGATGGCGATTCCTCCTCTTATCCCGTTGGCGCGGTCCCCGCGGGTGATCTTGTATCCTTCCGGGATGGCGATGTCGGGTGTGGAGGCAGGGTTCAGCCAGGTCTCTGTCAAGAAGGTGACGTCAAGGGAGGTAGAGTCATGGAGGTCTCAGAGCTCAATGGCGTGTTTGCGTGCGGAGCGGGTGTTGAGGAGGATGCATCTGAGGTAGTTGGGTTCCTCTGTTGGCGTTATGGCAGACTGGGTGCTGGTGAAGTTGCAGTTCTGGCAGGCGAAGGGTCCTTGGGTGCGCTTCGGTGTTGCCCGGTAGCAGGCTTGTTCTCGTCCGGGGTTGAGTGTGTGGAGGGTGCTGGCGTCGTAGTGCAGTCAGGCGTCGTGGCGTCTCCGGGGGCCAGGGGTTCTGGTGCTGGGTGCGGTCCAGGCGCGGACGGGCACAGACGGGCTTGCCTTAGGCGCACCAGCGGCTCGCCTGCTGCGCGCGGCCGCCATAAGAAGGGGAGGTGGGAGGGAGGAGCAGCTGGGAGGGGGGAGCGGACCAATTGGGGCGGAGATGCAGTGGCGGGAAACACGGGGGGAGGATGGCGAGGGTACAGAGGCGGAGAAAGGGCACAGAGATGCCAATACAATACAATACCAAGAGGGCACAGAGATGCAATCACAATACAGTACAAAAAGGCACAGAGATGCCATTCACAATATTATAAAAAACAACAAGGTACGCTAGATACGGGGTGTGGGGCCGCAGGGGACGCAGCAGCAGGATCGGCGAGTCAGGGGAACAAGCACAGGCAAAGCCAACAGAGCGACAAGGCAGCAAGCAACAAGGCAGCAAGCAAGGGAAAAATAGCAGTCACAGAACCAGTAATGCGGAAAACAAACCTAAGAGCCTACCACTGGCCACCGGGAATGAGGCGCAGGTGGTAGCCTGCGGGTGGAAGAGGGCCTCGAACTCAGCAGCAGCAGCTGGGTCAGGGACACAGCGCAGTCAGGTGGAGCTACTCGCCGTGAGGAGCGACCTCCCTTCAACAGGGTCAAGGGTCGCTCCTGTATCAGAGGACAGTTCCAGATCAAGTAAAAAAAAGTACCCACCTTCTCCTGACATCTCAAACACTGTGGTGCCTGTGCCCTCCCATTGCATGTAAACGACGTCTGTCGTAGTACAGTGTGTAGTTTTTTAGGTGCAAGCGGGCTTTAATTGCCACCTCTCTTGGGTGCATCAGAGCTGCCTCCCAGTCTATATCCTTCATTTCTCCTACCCGTTTTTCCCATAGCGTGTGGTATATAAATAAATAATACCGGATCTAGGTTTGACTGGACATAGTAATAACAGATAGCTCAATAAATAAGAGTCAAGATTCGAGGTAGTAGGAGTTTGCAGGTTTAATACAGCATAAAGGACAGGAACAGGACAACCTGCACAGGAATGGGATGGCAGCTGCCTGGGGGCAGGATCTGGAATGAGCGCGCTAGGGAAAAAGGATTGGCGTAACGGTACACAAGCATATATACTAAAACAGTTGCAATTGCAATACATACAATAGGCGGAGCAGTGGGTGTGGTCAATAGCAGTCGCGAAAGATAAGGGTGAAAGTAGGTGTAACAAGAGGCGTATACATAGACATGTGATGTAAACGTAACAGAATATGTCATAAATGGGGCGGAAACATGGAGGGGGCTACCCAAGGAGCCGGGACTTCTGACCTAGAGGTGCGCGCAAACTGACAATGACGTGTTACTAGGAGAAGCTGGGGGCTATGAACTCTGTGCTAGGAGTAGAGACTGAAGTCTGGAGAGTCAGGGCGACATGTACCTAAACACTATCTAGTATCTGATGTTTAGAGAACATGTTGATATAAACTAAGAGTCAGGAGGGGAGAGGCTAACAGACTCTAAGACTGGAGCATGCATTATTCTACATGTAGTGCGTGATGAAGAATATTAAATGACCATTAATACAGTATTTCTCCTACATGGAGACGTAAAGGCTAGACAATGACGGAAACTATTGATGCGATTCAGTAGCTTAGGAATGCAGAGAAGGAGGGCTGGACTGATAACTAGAATCATAACATACTCTTGGCAGACTCGTAGGCAGAGCCAGGCCGAGCCGGGCACTGTGGGGCAGGAAGTAAGTGAAGGGTCGAGGATACAGGTGGGGGCTGTATCGCTCCTCAGCAAGGGTTCAGGAGACAGGAGCTGAATCTGGTGTCCAGGCCCTTTTGAGGCCTAGAAACGGGGACTTTACAATGAAATAACGTGCACACTGAGAGACGTGGCAACGTAACTTTACATAGGCCTAATACTCGTAGCTTTCACGAGAACTGGGAACTAGCATACTAGGGATGGACACAACTGTAATTGCGTCTTTAATCAAACATGGGGAATACATATGCATATTAATCATGCACATATAACATAAGATGGGGAACACGTAGGGACACAGAACATGGCAAAATTTACTTTTCCACATTCCCTCCTTGTCACTACGTTTCCATCAGGAAACATCAATATTCATGATACCATCTATCATTTCATACAGTATCATTTGCTCGTCTCGGATTTTCTTGGAACGGGATTTAGAACGGGACTTGGGACTAGGAATACAAGAGGTAGCACAGATGCCACAAATCGCAGGGCCACATTGTATACATAGGCAGCAACTGAATATGATCGCTACTGCAATACCCAGAAATGACAATACTTTCCATCCCCAGGCGGAAATTATATTCCAGAACCAACCGGACCATGTCCAGGTGCCTGGATTCTGGTGTAACATATGGGCAATTTTATGGAGTCTGGTAATAGCTGAATAAACAGACGGTGCGTTATTAGGAATGAAAATGCAGCAACTAGATCCGATGACTCTACATGCCCCGCCCCTATCGGCCAGTATGACGTCAAGGACGAGACGATTCTGGAGCACGACAATTCTCATAAAGGATTGCTCTTCGGTCAAGTTACCTAGAGCAGAAGTAGTCTCAATCACTACTGCTTCGAGTGTTCTGGTTAATCTACGTATCAGTTTACTATTCACGACAGTACCTAAATAGGGAAGACACCTTTATTGATATCTATGTATTGTTCTAGAGCAGTTTCAGTATAATCGACAATCGGGAGGTCTCTTTTGTGTCTCGTATGTACTAGGTGGGAATTCCTATGATAGTCAGGTGGGGCTAGAAAAACTGGTGGCAGTAGGAAGGCAATGTAACAGGTACCCTCCCAATCGAGGGGCAGACGAACATATGCGGTCTGACCACAAACAAAATAAGAATGACGTGAAGCTTTGAAAATAGATTTCCTACTGTCACTATACTTGACAATAGTAGTACAATCACTATGGCCTACATGTACGGAACCATTCTTTCGGACACATAATTCACCTTTGACTGGTAATACTGACATAGCAGGTAAGTCTGGAGTAGTATCAGACTGAACATTCAGGACCATGAAATTCGAAGAATAATTACCCAAATTGTAAACTTCATTTTCTAGATCTAACCCTGTTCTGTGGGGAAGACCTTGCTTGTCTGGAAAACATGTACTGTTAAGAAAAGACATATCTGTTGAGGATGACGTTAACGTGGACCATGCTCCACACGAACCATTATGTGAAAATGGATAAGGAAAGAGTGGCAGAACTCCCTTCGGTGTCTGGAAAGGGGGGAGTCGACCACACACCCAACAATTTGTGGCATTGCTGGTCTGGTGTGAGTAATGTAACATGCGGATAAAGGAATTATTACGCATAGCAAGACGATATGAGAGTTCATGAGGAGGTAGATCACTAAACGTATGCTCTACTGTAGCATTAGCAGACTCATTTACATTAGAAACTGGAAAATACAAATAAAATGCATAACCTGTGCAGATAATCATAAGGCTGAGATATAGCAGAAAACAAAAAATAATAATACAACTTTTAGAGTTCTCACTAACTCTCTCTCTGTGGGGGTCTATTTTATACATGTCAGGAACCGGTCTAACCGTTTCACCTAGGGGAGGACTTAGACAATCAAACTGGCTGACTTATTTTACTAGACCTTAATTTTAGCTTATACTCCTGTTGCGGAGTTTTCTCTAACAGGGAGGAATCTGTATCATTGTCTTTTGCGGGACAGTCCTTGAGAATAGTACTTTGGCAATCCTTAAAATCCTCGGAAATGTTCTTTGAAACAGTCTTTAGTCCGTAAAATCTTTTCACATGAGACAGGTGGACCCAGCCCTTCCTGCCTTCCAGTTTGACGGCAGTACGGGTGGCCAGGAGGACCTGCTTGGGCTCCTTCCAGCGGGGCTCCAGCGGACTTGAACGATCAAAATTCCGGACAAGAACCATGCATCCGGGAACGATTTCATGCGGTGCCACCTCGGTATTGTCTGGAAATGCGGCGGCAACCTGTGAACGACAAGAGTGTAGGGCAGACATCAAGGAAGCTAGGTAATCTGTCAGCATATTACTTGAAACATCTGTAATACTTCGGGGTCTAGGTGTACCCCACATATTAGGGGGGCGGCCGAATACGACCTCATACGGGGACAGACCTGATCTGGAATGCGCGACCATGCGCATATAAAACAAAGCGACTGGCAGAGCTACTAGCCAGTCCACACCTTTCTCTTTACATATTTTGGCAATGCAGATTTTTCAGGGTCTGATTATGTCTCTCTACGAGACCGGCTGCTTCAGGATGGCGTACACAATGGAACTTCCACTGGTACCCTAACAAAAGGGAAACATGTTTCATGAGTTCAGATGAGAATGGCTGGCCGTTGTCAGAATATACGACTCTAGGGAGTCCGTAGCGGGGGAAGAATTCACGAACCAACTGCTTGGCAGTGGTCGCGGCTGTGTAATCTGGGACTGGATATGCCTTTGTCCATCTGGACAAGGCGCATACAACTACAAGGACATACTTGAAACCTCGACATCGCTCCATCTGAATATAATCCATTTGGAGGACTTCAAAAGGGTGGTCAGGGGGCTGGAATCCACCTTGTTCCACCGGGACACTTTTACCTGGATTAAACTGGCAACATATCATACAGGTACGGACTTTCTGCTTGGCTGCAGCTCGTAAATGCTTGTTGAACCAAATGTTCTGGATACTGTCTAACATAGCTTTTTCTCCTAAATGTGCTGGACTATGTGCGGTATTGATAATGACTTGAACCATTGAGTCGGGGAGAAACCATGTGGCTTTTCCCTTCGTTACCCATCCCTGATCTGTCTGGACCCCTCCTTGTTCGGACCATTTCTTAATTTCATCGGGAGTAGCATGTAACTGGATATCTATGACATCTTGAGTAGGGTCCTTAACTGTCATGCATGTAGTCGGATCTGGAGTATGGGTCTGTGTTGGATTAACTGAAATGTCTGGAGTCTGTGCTGTAAGCTTGGCTGTGCGATCTGCTAGATCATTACCTTGAGAAATAATGTCAGTAACTTTCGTATGTGCTTTGCATTTCATGATAGCAATAGATGTCGGTAAGTGTATGGCATCTAACAGAGCTTGAATAAGGAGACCATGCTGAATCTTGGTTCCATGAGAAGTCATGAAACCTCTCTCCTGCCAGAGCACTCCAAAGTCGTGTACGACTCCGAATGCGTAACGTGAATCTGTGTAAACATTGACTTTCAGGTTCTTAGCGTGTATGCAGGCTTGGGTCAGAGCAACTAGCTCTGCTGCTTGAGCAGACAGGGTGTCAATACGGTGTGTTTCTATAACTTCAGTGTCAGTAGTCACTGCATACGCGGCTACTAGTTCTCCTGTACTTCTTCTCATACATGAACCATCCACATAAAGTGTCAGGTCGGGATCTGGTAATGGAATATCTGTCAGATCTTGTCTTGGCTTAGTCATAGTGTTAACTACTTCCACACAGTCGTGTGTGGCAGGATTCGAATTAACTGACGGTAACAGTGTAGCAGGATTTAGAACGTTGCAGCGTCTGATTTCTATGTGTGGCTGGAACAGTGTCAATTCATAACCTGTTAAACGTGCAATTGTCAAGTGTTGAGTCTGTGTACGGTTTAAAAGAACTTCCACGGAGTGTGGAACTTGTACTGTCAAGGAATGTCCTAATACTATGGAATCACTTTGTCTGATAGCTAGTGCTGTGGCTGCAACTGACTTGAGGCACGCAGGCAGAGCCTGGGCTACAGGATCTAGTGTGCTCGAAAAATAAGCACAGGGCTTGTATTGTCCTGCTTGATCTTGTGTGAGAACAGATAATGCTGTACCTTCGCGTTCTGTGACGAAAAGTGTAAAAGGCTTACTGTAGTTCGGTGTAGCTAGAACTGGAGCTTGGCATAAAGCTTTCTTTAACTCATTGAAACTAAGTGTATGTTCAGATGTCCAAGGGAGGACAGTCGATACGGCTGCCTCCTGTGTTGTTAACTGTATCAGTGGCTTAGCTAGAAATGCATACTGAGGAATCCATTGTCTGCAATAAGAAGTAAGGCCGATAAAAGCACGTACCTCCTTCTGGGTCTTGGGCTGAGGAAGACTCGCTATTAACTGGATACGGTCGGGTGTCAACTGCCTACCCCTCTTGGACAGTAAGTGGCCTAAATAGATCACTTGCTGGACACAGAATTGAAGCTTCGAAGGGGACACCTTGTGCCCCATCTCGGCAAGGAAATACAGGACTGTAAGTGATGCCCGCTCGCAAGCACGTTCAGAACGGGCTGTGATCAGTAGATCATCGACATACTGGAGCAGGGCAGTGTCAGTTGGCATGTGAATATTGTCTAGTTGTCTCTTAAGTGCTTGACTGTAAATACTAGGACTTTCTGTGAAACCTTGAGGAGCTCGTGTGAATTTATAGCTCCTTCCATTTAAACAAAATCCGAAAAGAAACTGGCTGTCTGGATGAATGGGGACACTGAAAAACGCGTTCTTGAGGTCTATGACTGTAAAAAATGAGGCTTCGGAATCAATGGCTGTCAATAGGGAAGAGATATCTGGGACAACTGGGTACTGGGGAATAATACATTTATTGAGTTCTCGAAGGTCAATCACTAATCGATATACTGGGGGTGCATTTGGATCAGTACGTTTCATGACTGGAATGATCGGAGAATTACATACATTGGAGTCAGTTTCTACAACTACTCCTTGAGCCATGAGCTCGTCAATAATTTTGGATAAGGCTGCTACAGCCTCAGGTGGCAATCTGTACTGTCTGATTCGTGGTAACACTACACCTGGTTTGAGAGTCACACGATGGGGTGTGATTTGCATATAACCTACATCAGTTGGACCTTGCGCCCATAGATGCTGCGGAACATTAGACAATCTTGGATCAAAATCTCGTAATACATAGTGACCCTTGAAGTCACGTAGAAACAGGCGTATTCCCTCTGGGGAGCAGCAAATAACTGCACCTAATTCTTTCAGTGTTTTAATACCTAACAGATTTTCTGGACATGACTTCGTAAGTAACAGATCAGTAGTGCGGGACAATGGACCTACTTCTAGAGTAACTGGCTTAGATATCTCGTTTACAATAGGCTTTCCTGAAAATCCAAGGGAAACATTTCTAGAGCCTGAGAGCGGAGCCCCTGGAACTTCGGCGTGACTGATGGTGGTCCTACTTGCCCCTGTATCAATCAGAAACTTTCTGTCTTTCCCTAGTACTTGACTATGAACATAGGGACCTTCTTGATCTACAGGAATCTCGATGAGAGGCAAGCCTACCTCCCTCTCTAGGCTGTTTCATGAATATGGCTGATACTCTGGATACTCAGACTGTGCATACTGGTACATCTGCTGTGTAACATGCTGTGTTGCAGCAATAGGCTGCGGTGCTGGAACTGTCTGCTGTGCATTCTGTGGCTGAGAAGTCTGTGAAACTTGTTCTTGTCTAGGAGGACGTGGTCTTTCTTTAGTTTTACCAGTGGCTATGTTGTGTTTCAAAACTGCACATTCGTTTATATAGTGACCTGGCTGTTTACAATAATTGCAGGTCCCTTTAACGGGAACTGCAGGATGACTGGCTTGATTCGTACCCCTCTTCTGACTGTCTTGAGGAACAGATTGTGCAACTAGTACTTTCATTTTCGTGTCTTTCATACGTTTTCTTTCATGATCTTGCTCTTCTCTGATTCTATTCTGGTGATACTGAAGCATCTGTAACATTTGGGACGGGGTATTAGCTTGCCAGGTACTTTCGACTTTCAAAACTCGATTCTTAACTTGTGGACTTGAATTCTCGACTAATTTAGTAACAAAAAGATGAGGGTATGACTCGCTACTCGTCTTGAGGCCACTGTTTATAATAAAGCATTTCTCAAATCTAGAATAAAAATCACTAGTGTCTTCGTCTTGTTTCTGTTTACAGGCTGAGATTGCATCCCAGTCTTCCTTTTTAGTGGCTAATAATCTTGGCAAAACTTGTATCAATAATTCAGGTAATTCTTTACATTTCTCTCTAAGACCGGTACCTGGTACTCGTATCTTATCTTCAGCTTCTAGAACTGCCCAATCGATCTTTTTCTCTCCCACCTCCCATTCTTTTTCCTTGAGTTTTTCATATATGCCTGCGGGCAACAGGACTTTTAACATTTTAATTATATCTGGATACGTGTATTCTCCCATACGGAGCATGTCTTTTAATTCTCGGTGGTACCCTGCTGGATCTTTGTCATGACAGGGAATTAATTTCTTCATCTCTAAGAGTTCCATCTTTGTAATCGGAGTGTAAACAAACACTCGTTGCATTTCACCATCCGCTGTCCTAACTGGGTGTACTTCTCGTAACGGATTCTGTCTGTCTATGTAAAACGGTTTACTTTCTGGGGGTGAGACATGGACAAAATGCGGGTTCAAAAACATACTATATTTATGGCGCTGTTCTAGAATGACACTAATTAAATCGGTACCTAAACCTTTCCATCTATACTGGAGTAACTCGTTCAGGACATCATGTAACGGACCTGGATCAGAATGTTGACCCTCATACAGAGTAATGAGGTGTTGGATCATATACATACCCACCAGTCGTTGCTCGGCTGGGGGCAGTTTCAGAAACATTTGAGCCACTATTTCATCTGGAAAAGTGGTAGAATCAGTAATCCATCGGACTGCTGATCGGGCTAGTTCTTGTTCATGCATAGTACTTAACTTACTATAACCGATTTGTGATTTCAGAATATGATCGGTAGCTTGAAATACTTGTTCTAGAGAACCTTGTTCTGGTGCTGGATGAGGAACAGTTTTCTTGTAGTCTAGACGTGAATGTCGGTCGGAAAGTCTAGTTCTACCTACATACGCTATTCTGGCGGGATTCTCGTCCTCTACCTCTTCTGTAGAAGAGTCATTTTCTTTCTCGCTTACTTGTGCTGCTTTACGTTGTTCGTGTAACTTTATTATTTCCTTACGGATTCTCTTGTACATACTCTCTATACTACTGATAGTTCTGTGTTTACCCTCGGCTATATTATCACTCCACCTTGTCAGGATTCTCATTTCGGCTGGATCTTTGGACGGGTAATCTTGTTCTCTTATTAAACAATTAATCAGAAACTTTAATAACATGAGCTGGATTTCAGCTTTCCTTTGAGACATGGCTTCGCCAATACTTTCTGGATCATCCCCTGTACGGATGAAACGATATATTCTGTCTAGATCTTCTTTCATATTCGGTAGGGTGTCCAAATACCCGGTCACCCGTCTTACACGGATGGAATATATAACTGTACTATCATCACCTGCAACTGGATCATAGCGGCATTCAGTAAGGGCTCGTCGGATATCTGCAACGGACTTATATTTGGGCGTACGCTGTAACGCACATTCATGTAACTCGACTAACGTTAAACGTTGGTGTGGTGGCGGGGTACCAGGAGGACCTCCTCCTGCGGCCCCTAAACTAGAATCGTCGACTGATACTCTTCGTGCTGGCGCGGTGGGAAATTGTAATGTGGGCTGGACCGGGGGTACCGTAACAGGTACTCCGGTGACTGGAGGAGCAGGATTTACATTATTTACAGGAGCTGGCGGAACAGGATTTGCATATTCTGGAACCTTGTCGTCCAAGTAGGACGATATGAAAATATCAGCTGCGGTCGGTTTGTGACGTAGCTTGGTCGGAACTAATGGTGGCGGAAAATTACTGGATGCCTCCGGGGTCGCTTTTGGCAAGCCCTCGGCAAGAAGAGGATACATACCCTTAATGAGGGCATTCCTCTGTCTGTCTGACTGTTCGGTTTTGACTCGTTCACCTATCTCGATTAATTCCCTTTCTTGGGCTCGCTCTAAGGATTCTCTACTTAATTCTGACTTTCTGATTTCTTTTTCGGTTCTTTTATGAGATTCTTTGCGCCATAACTCGATGGCATCTTTCTGTGACTGTCTGGCTTTCTTTTTCCATAATGCTTCTTCTACTCGCATGATGCACTCGGCATCCCATGTGCCTGATACAGGCCATCTATACTTTTCTTCTAACTCTTTGGTGTACTCCACCCATAAATCTAGATATAATATGGCACTTATGCCATGCTTCTGATACATAAAATGACCTGGACTGTCCCTAGGCGGGACAGGAACTGCTGCTTCTAACAGACCTTTTCTGGTTTTTAACTGACGTAGTTTCGAGAACAACGGCATGACGGAACTGTAATCTAGACACAATATAATACACAATGAACACGATAATTACACCACTTTCGTACCACGACATTAAAAATACATGAAGAACATTTAAAATAACAGTTCGAACAGAATACTACCTGGAATACTGAAAACAGAATACATGAATCTTCTCGAGAACAGAACTGACTAGAACAGAAACTAGATGCACTGCTAAAACAGTACGAAACTTACCGGTCTCATAAAGAGACACGTCAGGACCCGCATCCACCGAAGTGGACACTTCGTTTTGGGTCTGTGTACCACCAAAACCCACGGACCAGAGACAATTAGATTGACCCTGTCTAGATACTACCCCAGCAACGGTACTCACCGGGCAGCAAGAACGGAAGGCCTCGGACTGGACTGGACTGCTTCGACGCCGGACGGACGAACTTCGGACTTCTGTTACGGGTGGGCCTCCGGATACCTCGGACCTTGGACTCTCGGCTTGGGCTCTGGTCGGGACTCGCCGCGTTCCTCCACCGCCTCGTCTGGATGCTGGACCGCCACCTCCGTCTCCTCCGTGGGCCTGAGGGATACTTGAAGCAGAAATATCTGCATGTGCACGGTATGGTTCCGTCACGGCTGCAGAGGGTCAGGGGGCCGGCGTGGCTTCACCGGCGCGTGGGGAAAGGGCAAGTCCCTATTCGGGCGCCATTATGTGGTATATAAATAAATAATACCGGATCTAGGTTTGACTGGACATAGTAATAACAGATAGCTCAATAAATAAGAGTCAAGATTCGAGGTAGTAGGAGTTTGCAGGTTTAATACAGCATAAAGGACAGGAACAGGACAACCTGCACAGGAATGGGATGGCAGCTGCCTGGGGGCAGGATCTGGAATGAGCGCGCTAGGGAAAAAGGATTGGCGTAACGGTACACAAGCATATATACTAAAACAGTTGCAATTGCAATACATACAATAGGCGGAGCAGTGGGTGTGGTCAATAGCAGTCGCGAAAGATAAGGGTGAAAGTAGGTGTAACAAGAGGCGTATACATAGACATGTGATGTAAACGTAACAGAATATGTCATAAATGGGGCGGAAACATGGAGGGGGCTACCCAAGGAGCCGGGACTTCTGACCTAGAGGTGCGCGCAAACTGACAATGACGTGTTACTAGGAGAAGCTGGGGGCTATGAACTCTGTGCTAGGAGTAGAGACTGAAGTCTGGAGAGTCAGGGCGACATGTACCTAAACACTATCTAGTATCTGATGTTTAGAGAACATGTTGATATAAACTAAGAGTCAGGAGGGGAGAGGCTAACAGACTCTAAGACTGGAGCATGCATTATTCTACATGTAGTGCGTGATGAAGAATATTAAATGACCATTAATACAGTATTTCTCCTACATGGAGACGTAAAGGCTAGACAATGACGGAAACTATTGATGCGATTCAGTAGCTTAGGAATGCAGAGAAGGAGGGCTGGACTGATAACTAGAATCATAACATACTCTTGGCAGACTCGTAGGCAGAGCCAGGCCGAGCCGGGCACTGTGGGGCAGGAAGTAAGTGAAGGGTCGAGGATACAGGTGGGGGCTGTATCGCTCCTCAGCAAGGGTTCAGGAGACAGGAGCTGAATCTGGTGTCCAGGCCCTTTTGAGGCCTAGAAACGGGGACTTTACAATGAAATAACGTGCACACTGAGAGACGTGGCAACGTAACTTTACATAGGCCTAATACTCGTAGCTTTCACGAGAACTGGGAACTAGCATACTAGGGATGGACACAACTGTAATTGCGTCTTTAATCAAACATGGGAATACATATGCATATTAATCATGCACATATAACATAAGATGGGGAACACGTAGGGACACAGAACATGGCAAAATTTACTTTTCCACAAGCGCATGGAGGATGCCTGGCATCATGTTATTGAGGGTGTTATAGGTCAGGGAAGCGGCTCCCTTTCCAAGCGCCTGAAGAACTTTTTTTGAACGAAATGCGTTGGCTGAGGCCGTATTGCTTCAAATGAAATCATAGAGAACATTTTTTTTAGGAAGTTAAATAAAGAAGACACACAATCTTAAGATACTTTGATTGAACTTTTTAGTCTTGCACAGCTATGCAGAAGTGTCAAAAAGTGTCTGATACTCCTTAGAGTGTGCACCAAATGAATGACAAGGGGACATGTGGGAGGTGGAAGTTGGTTTAGCTACACACTGTTTGTTGTTGTTTGATTTAATAATGAAATGCATAAATTCAGGATTCGGATCTCCGTTTCTGACGGGGATATCTTTTTCTGGGATATGCCAGATTATGGTTCTGTTATTAATTTTTCCCACTTTGTGTCACAACACCAGGACACAGTCCTGCCAACAGCTGTAGCCCCACCCCATTGATTCTTGAAGGCAATTATAAAGAACACAAGCAAACTGACAGACGGGAGGCTGTCTCTCACAGACTCAATACCTCCTTGCTCCATGAATTCAACAATTTAGTATGTCACTTCTGCTAAAACCTCTGGCATCCCTGCAACGTCTGATTCTATAACTTGAGAATAATGGCATGCACTATGTTGCCCCAAATATATTTTTTGTTGTTATGACAAACATGTTTTTTTGAAATACCATACTTCTCTAACAAATGATCCAGTGTCCAGGAACCAACAAATGTTATCATCTGGACCCAATTCAGTACCCAACAACCCCTTTCTCGCTGGGTGAGTTCAAACCAAACTTACCAATTGGTTCATCTTATTAGCCACTTTCTTGGCGATGAAATCTTTTAAAGTTAATCAGGGTTTGGCAAAATAATATCAGATTTACAAATATCACCATAGAATAATAACTTCATATAGCTAAATACATGACATTAATAATGACAATCTCCTTTTGAGAGTTAGAAATGCTTTATCTAATTAAATGTGAATTGCTCATCAAGTATGATTCAGCTCCAATCTTAAGTCCTCACACAAAAGAAACATTAGCAAAAATATACACCAATTGTACAACTCGAATGTCAGGGCAATGAGTGAGTGGTTAAGCATAGAGACAAAAGAATAAAGACATTTGCAAAAAAGATTTTTTGCAAATTCAGAATATCATACTAACCAATCATATGAGGTTCTATGAATATGAAAAGCTACCCTCTGGCCATGAGAGTAAGCTTGGCCCCTCAAGAAGAGTTTAAGGAGAAAAGTCAGAGTCAGGATCAGCGGAATAACAGCCAGCCCAAAATATTTAGGAAACCGCAACACAGCTCCCTCCTCTCGCAAAGTAGAAAATGCACAACCTTCCGTCACCCCATTTGCGGCCTACTCTAACCTGCCTTACACACGCTTACACAGTTTTCATCTTTCCGCTTTCAGCCGTGCATGGTTAGTTTTCTACAACATTTGGTTCATGAGTTACACGTTGAGGAGTTAAATCCGAGCAGGTTTTTGTTTCGCGAAAACCCTGCTCCATCACATACAAATAAAGCCAGTCTTTGGGAACCCCTGGAAGCATCACTTTTAAATGTACCAGGAACCCTTGATAGGTTTTTATTCCTCAAGCTTAGGCAATGAAATGCATAGCTTTTGTTTTGCACACTACACCAACATATTCAGGGCACCACCACAAGCAGCTGCAACTTCAATTCGTATACGATTATATTATAGAGGGGCTAAGGCTAAAGCTTGCAACTTTTACCCAACAATATCTGCAAGGTGGCTTCTGTTAGATCATGTGAAACCAAAACAGTAGTTCTGGAACTGGGGGTGCTAACCTGGAGCATCAGCACTCTAATATTACAGGATTTCTAAGAAAGCCTGGTGATACTGAAAGAGGCAGTCCGGAAAATAGGAAAAACAGTTTAAATGGCGAATGTGTTTTTGTGGAAGGACGGGAGGTGATGAGATGGTAGTCCAAGAGATTTTTTTGTGAAAGTATGGCTCAGTAGTGAGGCATGACTCAGTAGTGCAGCATGACTCAATATTCTAAAATGTAAGTTTAAATTGTGTGAAGTATTATAAAAAATAACAGGAGTTGTTTAAAAGAGTTGCAGCGTCCATGACCAAAACTAAATTGTGAGTGTGTTTTAAAAGTACCGCAGTTTTGCGAATCCGATCTCAGTGCTGTTCAAGAACAAGTATGTTACTTTTAAGTAAAAACGTGGACTCCCAATTCCAGTAATGTTGTTTTGGAATTTTTAACTTTGGGGTTACTTTCCCAAATGCGGTTGTACCCCAGTTAATACTTTGCAGGCCCTTTTCTGTGCAATTTCTGATTTACACACACACACATTTTCACCCTCACTTGCCCCGTCTAAGTTTTTAAGTTAACAAAGCCTGTTTTTTTTTCTTCTGCTGAAGCCTTTTTCCCACTTTTAACACCACACCCATTCGCTATCATGACTTTGAAAGAGAACAACAAAATAGTGCCGTAAAACTTTATGTAGCTTTGTTAAGAAAGATGTAGACCTCCTGGAAGCCTCAAGGTAACCTTCACTAGACCAGCTAATTGCGCTATCTTTAGTGTGCTCAGACGGGCACTGGGATTCCCTCTGTCTCCTTTTCTGTAAGGGATAATAACCAATAAGTAGCACTGTCTAATACAAGGCAACCATCTACCACTTCATGGCCATCCTTTTATTTTCCAGCTAGTTGGGACGTATGTAAATATTTGTTTGCACATGTGATGTAGCTAGTGCCTTTTTCAGTGGTACAATCATTTTCTAACCTTAGAATTCCTGCTCTTTTAAAACTGATTAACACACTCGCTGCTTAGCGGTTGCTTTGTATTATGGCAGACAGTAGGACATTTCTTGGTGTCTTTCAATGCAACTCTGTTTTGTCTTCAGGAGAAATCGCTCAGTACTTGACTTGTGTTTGTAAGTTAACCTATGATGGGAAACCGGACTATCAAGCTTTAAAAAAAAATCCTGAAGAGTGGTATGAAGTCCTTCGGAACAGTCGTTAAGGAGCCTTTGAAGTTATCTGCTGCAAGTTGCATTTCTTATGAAGATATTGAAGTAAGTACCAACAACTCATGCACTTGGATTTGAGATGGTTTATTAGCTGTTTGGATGCTATATGGAAAGGATGTCTATTCAGCGGCGGTGCTACGGTACAGGCTCTGCGTATCAGCAGAAACACTGTTGTTTTGACCAACTTCCAAGGCGTGTCATCTGCTAAGGAGGCTATATTCCAAAATAATGAGGATGTCTGACAATTGATTATAAGGTTGTTTTTTTTTATTGTTAAATTATCATTTGGATTAAAGTGGAGACACATTGATTTAATTCAACCTCCCTCCTGTTTTTCTTTTTCCCAGAGAAAGAAGGTATAAATATAATAGAACACATTAAATATCAGTGGCCATCGTGTTAATGCTGTTTTACATCTTCCCGCCCCCTAGCAGGTCCACCAGCAAGCGTCTCTTTCCCAGAAGGGACAATTGATGATCCATAGTGGTAAAGTAGAAAGAAAATACAGCAAGTGCAGCAGGGTCACCATTTTTGCCTGGGCAATTTAGTGGGTAAAAGTAACATTTTCCATCATGGCAGGGACTACTCTCTTATTATTTACATCTATCAACTCACTCTCGTATCTGTAGATTAGAACCCCATTCCACCAGATATGTTCTAGATATGATGGACAATACCTTTTGTAGGTAGCTATTACAATATCATAAGTATTTCGAATAATCATGTAATTCTCATAGGTTACACTTTATTGTGATTTATTTTCTAATAGTTATCTTAACACTCATAATACAGATAGTCAACAACACTGTATGGTTTTTCTACATTTCTATCTGGTTAACCCCATCATAATTATTATTAAACTTTCAGCCAACACGTGTTTCGGGGCGATACAGACTGCTTCTTCAGGGCTTCTCTTGATTGACAGTGTGAGTTTTATAATTGCTAGCTTTGTCATCTGTTTATGGTGAGGATATGAATGCCTAAGATTTCTTCGCAGTCCCTTTCGCCTTGTACTTGTAAGTCTTTGTTATCATCCTGTGGTTAGTACTTATATGTCCTTAGAAAGTTGCAAGGCCCAATTACGGACAGATACATATTTCACTGGTTACACCGCTATGCTGTAAGCATCACTCTTTTGGAAAATCCCCACCGTTCTAAATGCTATCAATATGCAGAATCTCGATCATTCACATTCGAGATGCCATGCACCAGAGGAGTCCTCAACAAAACATTTTCTGTCTCCTCCACATTGCTGCTTATCCATACAGACACTGAATGAAACAATATGATTATTCGAAATACTTATGATAATGCAATGGCTCCCTAGGGAAATTATTGTACAAAGTTCGAACCCCAGCTGTTGGGTGTATGTACAGTACTTGTGTCCAGGACCTATATTCTACCACCAGCCCCGTTATTTCCAAAACTGCGTATAGGAAATCTCATCTCTGAGACTCAAAGACTTTTTTGTATTAACAGATAATATTACTTCTGTGGGATGGCTGTCGAAAATAGACTTGATTTAGCCGTTTGATATTCAATGTGGTATTCTGCCCTGGGATTAACCCATTTTGGTCAGCATGTATTTTAATATATGTAGGAGTCTAAACGGGACTATTTTGTTCAACACCTTATAGTCTGTGTTGAACATTTTTAAAGGCTGATATAAAGATGGCTCCGGAGCGTCCCTCCGCTGCTTGGGAGTGCACCAGGATGACCTCCAAAGTGGAGATCATTAGCATATGTTCTTGCCTCGCTGTGTTATACATTTCCCTCAGCACAGGCGTTTATAATTATAGATGTGTGGTATGAAACTAAATGGGCAACTCTTAAGATTCTGCTACCTTTCACCTTGTCATATCTTTCACTGCCTTCCTTACTTCCCCTTCAGTAATGTCCTTGGCTAGTGTTTCCCTTTCATCATGCAATAAGGTATATAATCCCGCCCCTCAATATAGTTCTGTATCATCTGTAGTCTGCTCCCTCAGTGTCCTTATATAAGTTCTTATAACTTTGCGCAAAGGAGTTGTTAATCTCTTCTTGTGTATATTGCTTTGCCTTGAACCCTCTGAACTTTTAATATAGGTAACCACCCCCTTATGCGGAATGACCATCCATGCCTAGAGCCAACCAGCCTTATCCTGTTCATTCTGGGCACTCGTTATGTGCTCTTTAGAATTAATTCTCATGAGACGCTCAGTAAACTGAGGTAATTTTCACTATTCTGCTTTTAAGGCTTCTTTAAATTCTGGATGTTCCAGCCTTTTTTTCTCTAATTCTCTCAGAGTTTGTTCTTGTTTGTTAACATCACAGAGCAGGGCAGGTCTTATGCTTGTTGATGTGTTAATACAGTGGCTTCTCATGACCACCTTAGAGGCCTCCCATTCCACCAAATTTAGGAGAGGCAGTATTCTGATTCTCTATAAATTAGTTCTGTATTTACTCCCTGATGGTGTTGCTAAATACCTAGGGGTCCATTATGATATCGGGCGGATTGCCTCCGCCAGGCTGGCGGTTGCCACCGTCAGCCTGCCGGAGGCAATCCGCCCGATATCATAACCAGATTTCCCCCCCCGCCATATTAGGATGGCGGGGGGGAACCACGGCGGATGGAAAGACCGTCCGCCGCTTTTCCGCCCCGGTCGCCTTGCAGCCGGGGCGGAAAAGGAATAATATGGTGGCGGTGTCTAACAGACACCGCCAGCCATATTATGATGTCTGGTTTTCAGTGCCTTTCCGCGGCGGCGATGCCGCCACGGAAAGGCATGCGGTCTTCACTCTGGGGGCCCCCTGCGGGCCCCCAGAGTGCCCCCCTTCATTATCATTTACAAAGCGGCAAGCACCGCGCGGTGCCTGCCGCTTTGTAAATGACAATGTGAACGTGCATTTTCAGCATTTTGGCGGGCGGTGCAGAGAGCACCGCCCGCCACAATGCTAAAAAACAGGATGTGCCCGCCACTGGCGGGCACATCCTAATAGCACCGCCGGGACCCCCGCCCTTATGGCGGGCGGTCCAGATTTACGGGCGGGCAAAGTCATCCTAATGAAGCCCATAGTCTTCTAGAACTTTTACCATCAATCTCCAGGCTGGGATTGCCGTCCTGGCTCTATCCACTGCAGCGTCTTATAGTCAATGGGTTATGATCTGAATATGTCCTGAGCAAGTACTCTGTATGCGTGACCTCAGCATGTACTTGGGAGGTGTAAAAAATCTTGTTTAAGCACAAATGGAAATCATGCATTCCTGAGTAGAACGAATAGTACTGATCCCGAGGACGGTGCACTTTCTAGGAGTCCATCAAGTACCACTGCATTACCTAATTATTCAAGGCTTTGGCTGTCCTAACCACTGATGATGTAGGAAGCAGGTATGAAATATATCCAAATGCATGCCAGCTATACAATTAAAATCACTCCACTATTTTTGGGTAACTTGTAAAGTGTGCCAGGTGCTTCGAGACCTCCTAAAAAGAGAACAATTGGTTTTCATTTGGATGTTAAGTAGTGCTATATCTCGTTCGCCCCCCCCAGCCTCATGCAAATTAATTATTAGGTACCTTCCTCCCTATCCTTTACGTTGGTGGTCAACTGAAAGGACACCTATGGCCTCATTCAAATCAGCACCCCTCTGGCAAATGCAGAGAAATTTGTAAAAAAAAATACTTGCCCTCTTCAGCGTTTCTGTAATGCGAGCCTCTCTGTGGTGTGTCTCCTGCAGCATTGCAACCTGAGCCCATCTGTGTTTTATGTAAGCCTGCATCATATATCATTTGGTCATACTGTCGATCTCCGTTACATGCCACATGAGAATTTTCGGCTTTCTGGTGGATTCAGCCATCTATATCTTCTATGTGTTTATCTACAGAGTTCCTGCCTCCTACCTGCCTAATGTCTCTCCATTGTGGTTATTGCCCCTTCCTCTTTGTGTTCAGGATGGCTTAGTGTAGTATCTGTATCTCCCCCCTACGATCATTAACCGTTCCCCAACTTGTCTTTCCCTTACTGTAGAGCAATGGCCTTCTGTCCAAACTTGTAGAACTAAACATGCTCAATCTGTTACTCCGTCCCCACCGATCCGACCAGGCAGTCAGTGTCTCTGAGAAAAGGGGGTTTAGTGTGATCCACCTCCCTCCAATGACCACCCTATCCCCCATGCCCCAACAATGCACACAAGTCCACAGTAAACAGCGATCCTGTGACCCAGTCATTTCACTATGGAGTCGGCTCCGTTTCAATCAGAGTTTAGTCTTCAGATGAGATCTACTGTCCCCGGTGCCACTTAGGGGTACTGTGTTTCTAGTCCAACTATTGCAACTATTAAGAGTTGGAGTTCAAGGTAGAAGCGTCAAAAGAGGTCCCCAAGTCATTTCTCATTTGTGATGTGCCACTTAAGATGGCTGCTGCCATGACTGCTTGAACTGTCTCCTGTTGGGACTGCTGGTGTGATAGTCATCCTGACCACAACATGTCGTCCCTTTGCGCCCTGCAGGCCTGGTGTGATGCTATGTGCCCCCAGACCGGGCACCACCTCCTGAATTTTGTTGTTCAGCCCATTTTCACACATTTGGCGGATTGGTGAAAAAGAGGATTCTGTGAGCTGATATTATTTTCAGTTTTACTGGGAATAGTTGGGCGTATTTGAAGCTCTTCTCCTACAGTCTTTGCCTTGCTTCAGTGAAGAATGTGCATTATTGTTGTACGACCACAGTAAAGTTGGGAAAAATCAGAACCTTGCTTCTCTAAACTGTTATTTTGCTTCGCAGTCTTGCTTGGTGTAATAATGGTCCTTGTTCTGAAATCCACAGATCGCGGGGGTGCCTGAGGCGGCAGTGGTCCTTTTCCAGTGTGAAGAACGAAGAGTCTTCTGGTGATACTGATTGTTTAGCCCAAACTCTCCAAAAGGGTTTCCACAAAGTTGCCTTCGATTTATTTTCCCAGGAGGCCCATTATCCTAATGTTGTTTAAATTAGGCCCTTCCTTCAGTGTCCTTTGCCCAGTATTGAAGATAGCGCACCTATTCAGTCAGGACCTGCATCTGTTTAATTGGCCCATCTGCATGCAACGCTAAATCAGTGAGTGAGGCTTTATTTCTCGAGACCCACTTTGCCATTTTTCTCTGGTCTTTCTTCAACAGACTCTGATCCAGCGCTACTGGGTCGATTTTTTGCTCTAAAGGATCTTCTGTGGAAGTGATAGCAAGTATGGTGTGTGTCCAATTTATATGGGGTGTCAGGAGATACTGCATCCCCAGTTCTGAGGGCAGAAGGCAGTCAAGCCCTCTGTGTGCAGGCCCACAAGCCAGGAGCCTTTGTGATGCAGGTGTCTTTCTGTGGCTGTAAGGCGTGACTTTACACTCACTCCATTCTGCTGGCATGCAGGGATGTCGAAGGCATTTATTTTTTATAGGAAATTGATTTCTCCATATCCCTTCATGTTGCCCCTCTGCAGGCCCCAGCCGAGTTATTCTGCTCTCCTGTGCATCCCACTCTTCTTCCCATTGTGGGTGAGAGCGAAAGTGGCCGACCGTGAGGTCGGGGAGATGCAGCCCTGGTCAGCGTCCGCAGTGATGTATGAAGTTGTGTCTGCGCTATCTAGAAGTCTCCCTCTGTTGCCAATACTTTGGAACACCATCTGGGGCATTCAGTAGGCCACACAAGTCACGGTGCCAAGTCCTGCCCTCGAGGTCCCCACTGTTTCCCTAGATCCTCTCAACAACCTTTGCCCGCAAGCAGTCTCCCGATCGGTGTCAGTGTCAGCTCTGCGGCTCCAGCTGTCATCCAGAATCCAAGTTGATTTGCTGATCACTATGTCCCTCTGTGGACTGTCTTGTGTCTGGGTGCTCTGTTTGTGCCCAATGCCCTATTACTTGTGGTATAAATTAAGGTTAAGCATGGTATGTTTGCCTAGGGCTGTGAGCTTTGGTGTTACCCATCAGTCGCTATGCTTGTCTTGGCCACGCCTCTGGCCATCTTGCTATCCTTTTTTTTTTTTTTTTTTACTTTAATACTTTTTAGAGAGGATATGTTTTCAGTTAATACAGCAAGATTGGGTAAATTAATACTGGAAGTTATTTGGAATCTTAGAACTCATTCTTTCGGTCATTGTCTGATTCATTTGTGATGAAGCTTGGCCAAGGTGCTATTCCAAGAACAGACCCAGAGAACTGTTCAACATTGTTAGAAACCAAACCTCCCCGTCCCCTCTCAACTCGTTGGCCTCCATTAACAAATCTGAAGAAATTGCTTATTTTTTTCTCCGAAAAAGTTGCCAAAATAGATCAGTCCTTCCTTGTAACTCAGCCCCCTCCCACCCCCCAATGTCATCTTGATGCTACCTCAATACCACCCTCCCCCCTGACTCTACCCCCTACTCCTTTCCTACACCTTCCTTAAACTACCCCGCCAGAACCCTACCTCCCTAACCCACTGCTTAAAAATAATGCCTCCTGACAGAATTTCCACCATGTTTCCGAACTGGAAGTCTTTAACATCTTATCCAAATTAAAACCGTATTCTCACACAAATGACCCGCTCCCATCTACCCTTGTCCAAGATCTAAAGCACGTCATCGTCCCTTATTGGACCAATATCATTAACATCTCCCTTTCTAAAGGGTGCGTCCCTGTCTCCCTCCAACTCGGACAAATCACACCCATCCCTAAAAACCCCCAAGGCCGATCCTAATGACCCCAACAACCTCTGCCCCATCTCCAACATCCCCTTTGTCTCCAAAGCCCATGAAAATGGTGCCCTACTTCAATTGGACAAACACATTGACACAACCTGCTCAGCCCTCTACAATCCGGCTTCCGCAAAGGCTGCAGCACAGAAACTGCATTGCTTAATATAGTGGATGACATCCACCTCGCCCTGGATAAGGGCGAGACCAACCTACTCATTCTTCTTGACCTTACTGCTGCATTTGATACAGTTAACCATTCAACCTTATTTAATGCACTCCAAGATCGTTTCAGCCTTAATGTCACTGTCCTAAACTGGTTTGCCTCCTACTTCCAACACAGAACCCAACAAATTAAAATTCAAAACTGCCTCTCTTGTCCCACACCGGTCTCCTCGGTGTCCCCCAAGGATCTATCCCCTCTCCCGCTCTCTTCAACCTCTTTATGGAACCCCTTATCCTCATACTCAAACAAGCCTGAATTAACTATCACCTGTATGCTGATGACACCCAACTGTACTATAAAATTAAATCCCGCTTCAATATCTTACACCTCAACACTGCTCTAAACAAGATTCAATCCTGGTTCTACTCCAATCATCTCAAATTCAATCAAAACTGAAATCATTCTTTTCTCTTCTAGAAACAACCCTCTCCCCATTTAAACATTGATCGCTGACCTTAATGCTATAAACTGTTCTCTCTCCCTCGCCAAATCAGTAAAATCCCTTGGCATCACCATCAACAGTAAGCTCACGCTCAATTCCCATATAAAGAATTTGGCAAAGGGCGCACTCTTAAAACTCCGACATCTCAAAAAAATCAAACCTTTCATTCCAGCGGAAGATTTCAAATTGGTTGTCCAATCTCTAGACCTCTCGAAAATTGACTACGGAAACGCTTTACTCTCCGGAACTCCCAAAGTTCACCTTGCCCCCCTCAAATCTGTTCTCAACCTAGCGGCCAGGCCTGCAACTAACTGTGAACGTTTTGCCCACATCTCACCTTCTCTCAAGGACCTTAAATGGCTTCCTATCAAAGGCAGATCCTCCTATAAAGTTGCCTGCATTAGGCCCAAAACCCTTTATCAAAATACCCCGCTCTACCTCTCAAACAAACTAAATAAAGCAGGTTGCGCCCGTCCGATGAGAAGCACCAACACTCTTCTCCTCATCCCCCCTCTTTTGAAAAAAAAAAGCCCCCCAATCCCGCTTCTTCTCTGTTAAAGCCCCCAGCATCTGGAATGCCCTCACTAAACATCTACGATGTAACCCTTCATATGCCAGTTTTAAAAAAAGACCTTAAAATACACCTGCTCAACAAATATTGGGGTACATAATCCCTCTCTTACTGTACTTGCTATACTCTCCCTCCCTCCTCGTTAATACCCCTACCTTCTCCCCCTCTCACCTATACATCCCCTTCCAGGCCCCTCTCCACCCTGCTTCCCTCCTCTCCCCATCCTAACATCTCCCATCCCACCCTTCTCACGCGCTTAACCCCTCCAGCTTTATTCTGACCACTGAGCCTACCCCATGTGTACTGTATTATAATTTGTTATGATATCTTTGTCATGCTGTTTTTATTTTTAACTCCCCCTTCTTTCCTTTTTCTCACCAACGAGTCTATATTACTCAATATGCTCTTTTAGTCCACCATGTATGAAACGCCCGTTCTGTATTTCTTTCTTTCTGGGTGGAGCCAGCGCTATATAAAACTTCTTAAGTAAACAAATCCGGTTTTTAGATGAGTTCATAAAGTGTGCTTGGGTAATTTGGGGAATATTTTATTGTAAGACTAAACTATTTATATTGGATCACTGACATAATTTAGAATGCCAAAATATCGACCTACCAAAATATCGAGGTAAAAGTATAGAATACCAAAATATCGACCTCCTATCTCCAAACAGGTAAGTACAAAAATATCGAATCAAAAATATCGATGTAAAAAATATAGTTAGTCAAAATATCGAATTTTAAAAAATGCTTTAAATTGATTAAAAATTAATGAAATAATATAATTAACTTAAACATACTTAAAATACTTAAATAACCTTTAAATTAATAAATAATTAATGTAAGTAAAAAAACATACAAATTGATTTAATACATATATATATATATAAACGTAATATTAATAAAAACAATTACAATATTTTTACCGTAGGATAGCGGAAAGGGTAAAATTTACTATTACCACTCCAGTGAGTGCAACAGTAGTGAAAGCGTTGGATAGCGTAGGGGTAAAAATTACTATTCTCACTCCAGAGAGTGCAACAGTAGGGAAAGCGTTGGATAGCGTAGGGATAAAAATTACTATTCCAACTCCAGAGAGTGCAACAGTAGGGAAAGCGCTGGATAGCGTAGGGGTAAAAATTACTATTCCCACTCCAGAGAGTGCAACAGGGTATACAACCTTTACAACGCAACTTTTACCACGACCTACCATTACCACGCATTTTTTACAACGCAAAATACATTACAACGCATAACATTACCACGCATGTATTTACAACGCAGGTACTTTTACAACGCATACCATTACAACGTAAGTATTGGTAAGTATATTATTTTATTAAAAATATTATTTGGGTTTTTGGGTAAAGGGGTATTTTTAGGGTTCAGGATCAGTTTTCAGTTTTTGGGTAAAGGGGTATTTTTAGGGTTCAGGGTCAGTTTTCAGTTTTTGGGTAAAGGGGTATTTTTAGGGTTCAGGGTCAGTTTTCAGTTTTTGGGTAAAAGGGTATTTTTAGGGTTCAGGGTCAGTTTTCAGTTTTTGGGTAAAGGGGTATTTTTAGGGTTCAGGGTCAGTTTTCAGTTTTTGGGTAAAAGGGTATTTTTAGGGTTCAGGGTCAGTTTTCAGTTTTTGGGTAAAGGGGTATTTTTAGGGTTCAGGGTCAGTTTTCAGATTTTGGGTAAAGGGGTATTTTTAGGGTTCAGGGTCAGTTTTCAGTTTTTGGGTAAAGGGGTATTTTTAGGGTTCAGGGTCAGTTTTCAGTTTTTGGGTAAAGGGGTATTTTTAGGGTTCAGGGTCAGTTTTCAGTTTTTGGGTAAAGGGGTATTTTTAGGGTTCAGGGTTAGTTTTGGGTTTTTGGGGTACAGGGGTATTTTTAGGGTTCAGGGTCAGTTTTGGGTTTTTGGGTAAAGGGGTATTTTTAGGGTTTAGGGTCAGTTTTGGGTTTATTGGGTAAAGGGGTATTTTTAGGGTTCAGGGTCAGTTTTGGGTTTTTGGGTAAAGGGGTATTTTTAGGGTTTAGGGTCAGTTTTGGGTTTTTGAGTAAAGGGGTATTTTTAGGGTTCAGGGTCAGTTTTGAGTTTTTGGGTAAAGGGGTACAGGGTAAAAAGTAAATATAATTAAATTTAAATTACATTAAATTAAATTGATTAAATTAAATTACATTAATTAAATTAAATTAAATTAATTAAATTAAATTAAATTACATTATATTAATTTTAATTAAATTACATTTTAAAAAATATTATATACTTACCAATACTTACGTTGTAATGGTATGCGTTGTAAAGGTACCTGCGTTGTAAATACATGCGTTGTAATGGTATGCGTTGTAATGGATCCTGCGTTGTAAAAAATGCGTGGTAATGGTAGGCGTGGTAAAAGTATGCATTGTAACGTCATACATCCGTGCAACAGTAGTGAAAGCGTTGGATAGCGTAGGGGTAAAAATTACTATTCTCACTCCAGAGAGTGCAACAGTAGGGAAAGCGTTGGATAGCGTAGGGATAAAAATTACTATTCCAACTCCAGAGAGTGCAACAGTAGGGAAAACGCTGGATAGCGTAGGGGTAAAAATTACTATTCCCACTCCAGAGAGTGCAACAGTAGGGAAAGCGTTGGATAGCGTAGGGGTAAACATTACTATTCCCACTCCAGAGAGTGCAACAGTAGGGAAAGGGTTGGATAGCGTAGGTGTAAAAAGTACTATTCCCACTCCAGAGTGCAACAGTCGTTAAAGCGTTGGATAGCGTAGGGGTAAAAATTACTATTCCCACTCCAGAGAGTGCAACAGTAGGGAAAGCGTTGGATAGCGTAGGGGTAACCATTACTATTCCAACTCCAGAGAGTTCAACAGTAGGGAAAGCGCTGGATAGCGTAGGGGTAAAAATTACCATTCCGACTCCAGAGAGTGCAACAGTAGGGAAAGTGTTGGCTAGCGTAGGGGTAAAAATTACTATTCCCACTCCAGAGAGTGCAACAGTAGGGAAAGCGTTGGATAGCGTAGGTGTAAAAATTACTATTCCCACTCCAGAGAGTGCAACAGTAGGGAAAGCGTTGGATAGCGTAGGGGTAAAAATTACTATTCCCACTCCAGAGAGTGCAACAGTAGGGAAAGTAAATACTTCATATATAAAATAAAATAAATATTAATACCAATTACAAATTAATTAAAATAATTAACACTTTTATATAATATATTAATTAATCAATTAAAAATTCAAATAAAAATTAATTATTAAAATTAATTACCTACTAATACAAATTATTTACCAATTAACAATAAATTAATTAACAATTAAAAAATAATAAAAAATTAGATAAAAAGGAATTTAAAAATAGAATTACTTATAATTAAATTACTCCCCACCCTATTCCCCTATAAACCCACAACCCACTACAGAAACTAAATTAATAAAATTAACATAATTATCAATTAATCTATTAATTAAAATTAATCACCAATTATATTTTAATTAATAATTAACAATTAATTCAAAATAAATACAAATAAATAAATTAACATATTTAATTAATTATAATTAAATTACTTCCCACCCTATTCCCCTATAAACCCACAACCCGCTACAGAAAATAAATTAATAAAATTAACATAATTATCAATTAATCTATTAATTAAAATTAATCCCCAATTATATTTTAATTAATTACCAATTAATTAACAATTAATTCAAAATACATACCAATAAATAAATTAACATATTTAATTAATTATAATTAAATTACTTCCCACCCTATTCCCCTATAAACCCACAACCCGCTTCAGAATTATATTACGCAAAAATTAAATACCATAAAAATAATTAATTAATATAAATAATAAAATAAATATACACTTTTCAAACATATACTAACATAAAAAACACTTTAAAAATTGATATTAACTTACCTCAATGTCGATATTTTTGTAGTCTATATTCTGTCCATTCTATATTTTTGTAGTCTATATTCTGTCCATTCGATATTATGTCCATTCTATATTTTTTGATTCAATATTAATGCTATCCTATTTGATATTTTTGTAGTCTATATTGTGTCCAGTCGATATTGTGTCCATTCTATATTTTTTAATCGATATTAATGCTAATCGATATTAAAAACTTGATATTTTGACCGTATACCGTTTTTTATTATCTTTTGGAACACTCTTCCTTGAAGAGGACATTGCTTTCTCCACTGAACTACTGAAACAATTCAAACTAAATCAGAGGAGGCGTTCTATTAAAAAACTCGTATTAAAAAAACTCGTTTTTAAAACCTGAGACCTCTTGCTCATTGCCATATGATTTTATTGCGTTGCTCAAATATTTTTTTATTCATAAAGGTCTTGGAAATAATTTTGAGTCTGTTTATCTATGGTGGTGTAGTGCTGCTAAGACAGATCGTGTTCTGCTGTAATCTTTCTCACTTCCTAATTCCCCAATATTTTTTTATTTATAAAGTTATTTGAGATACTTTTCAGTCTGTTTTTCTGTGGTGCTGCTGAGACAGATCATGTTCTGCTGTATACTTTCACACATTCTAATTCACTGAGTGTGTTTTTTTCACTGGCGCTTGAAGAATCCAGGCGCAGTTCTTGCAGAGAGAACTTGAAGGCAGAGATTTGTTATGATAGCGGTTTGATAAGTAAGAATGCATGTTATTTACATCACCTTTTCAAGCAGGCTGCCTTGTATATATTACATCCATTGCTCCTTTACACTGATATACTAGAGAGAAGCAATTGATTGCAAGGAAAAATAAGCAAACGTACATAGCCCATGCCAGTAAAACAAACCCTTTTAATGTGTTGGAAAGCAGAAAAATAGAAATAAGTTATAAAGACGAACTGCATGGTTAGCATAGTCATACAATGTAAAAGAACATGTTCATTGTTCGAGCCTTTTGCCAAATGCCAGACGCTTGGGTCACAAGGTGTCCAGGATGTGCTGGGACAGTCCTGGGTTTTCTCCATCTGCTCAGGTAAATGTAGCACTTGTCCCGGTTTTTAGAGAGCCGACTGAACACCGAGTGAGAGGCTAGTTTTCATGTGTTCTAGTGCCTCTTAGCGCCTCGTGTTTTCTGTTAGTGAGCACTGTAAATTAAGCCATTCTGTGCCCTCCATAGTTAGCAAAAAATGTAGTGCTTTCTTCTGTGTCCCAGTCTTTTTTCCAAGTCTTGCTTGCCACGCTATGGGATGCATTTGTTTGAAAGCAGAAATATGAAAATGTCCTGTTTTGCTAGCTTATTCTATGTTTCTATTTGCCCAAAGCACCATGATGCTGTTCTTTCATTCAAACCATCACTGCATTCGGGGATATGCAGTTTTCGTTTGCTCGAGTTGTCCCAGGGTACCTAACAACAATGACTTGTAAAGAGAAAGTGTCTAGCCCTGCCTATCTGGTTTTTGTTATATATGGGTGATATGGAAGACCAAAATGTTTAATGTGTCAGTAGGAAAGAATTAAGGCACTAACTTGCACTGCTGCTTATATGATTTGCGCAAAAAATAAGACCAGAATTGAATGAGTACCAGAGAGCATTGCGTTGTTATTACCAGGCGCTCATTCCAAAGATGGCAAACACTGGATGGCTATGGAGACTGAACGGTTCCATAACCGAGTAATAGTGAATTCTCCAAGTCGAGTACACTGCTCTTTCCTTAACATCAAATGCTGATTGATTTCGTCAGCAAAAGAATTACAAGTTAAGTGAACATAAAACCTCCATCAATTTGTCCATCCTCTGTTTGTCCGTCCATCTGTATGTATGTTTGTCCCCCGGGCCCCTGTTGCATGTTTTCTACCTATATCTGTGTTTATATTTGTTTTTGTGTCTATGTGTATGTTGTCTGTGTGTGTCAGCCTCTGTTTGCTGGCCTGTGGACATTGGATCCTATATCTCCCTGACATCTCTGCAGCTGTTTACTATAGCTGCCAGGCCATCCTTTCACACACAGTTGCTTCCTCCCCTTGATTTCTCCTTACTTCCTCCTCCTCGATCCTCCTTTTCTACTTACCAGATTCCTTAAATCCGCTAAGCATGGGGATATTATTTCATTCACAAGGCTTCTGGTCAGTCCTTTTTGCTCCCTCTTTTCTGCTCCATTTCACCTGTGTTTCAAAGTGATATTAGAGGCATAATGTGGTAAATAAGCAACCAATTATGGTTTATCGAGTGCATGTCTGTTGTTTTGTGTGCATGTAAGTCTGTAGTGTTTTATGTGCATGAGTGCATGCATGTCTGTACTGTTTTGAGTGCCTGTTGGTCTGTATGTGTGAGTGTCTGTAGTGGTGTTACTCACTGCGTGCATAAATAGCTTCAAATGTGCATGAATGTATGACCTATGCGATCACTGTGTGCGTTTTTCGTACAAACGTCTAACTTCTTGGCCTTGTTGGTGCTCTTAATTAATTCTTGTGAACTTTGGACCATCGCAAGGATAGCACAGCCAAGCATTCAGTATGCAAACTAACTTGACTGATCTCCTACCAGATGAATGGTGATTTGAGTGTAAGGGCACAGATGGTTGTGATTTGCAGTTTTTGTAACTGCCGCGACTGATGACATAAAATATCCTTCTAGCAATAAATGAGATTTTTAGAAGCAAAATCCTGGCATCTGAGCTTTGCAACCTTCAATTAGAATGGAAAGAAGATTTTGAATGACTGTGGTATTGACATCTGCAGGCTTGCACAGTAATCATTCTTAATGGAAGAGAATGTGTGTTTGAGGGTTTTTTGCAAGGCTAATTAACGGCAAGCGAGGATATGTAATTTATTCATGATCTCTTGATTGTCACCTTTCTCTCCTGGTAAAATTACGTTTTATTGTTAAAAATGGCTGACGCCATTTCTCAGCACTAGTTGCGTATTATGCAGGGCAGAAACAAAAGTTCATATTAGCGGTATACTCTATTTATGTTTTACTACTTTTGTAAGGAAGAATCACTCATTTTGACACAATATTTGCCTGAGTATTGAGGACAAAGCAAAACACCAGTGGTAATCCTAGAAGTAAAATGTTAAGAAATACAAAAAGGCAAAGAAATGATATTTATCCTTTTTTGTATTTCTCAAATGTTTCAGTAATACGTTATTTGGTTGCCCATTGTATAGAGGAAAGTTTTATGTACTCACACCAGTACTTTTTTGTTGGTTTGCAGCCTAATCAATTATGATTTTCCCTAATATAGTTACACCCTCCAGATCCATATGGTACTTTTGACACATAGAATGACTGCTTTCTTGGTTCAAAAGGAGGGTATTCACATTAGTGGTATGTGGTAAGTAAGCATGGAGAGCCATTTAAATGTGATGGTTGATAGGTAGCTTCATGTGAATGGCCAACACAACAGTTCATGCGTATTGTGATACCATGTGAAGAACGAGGTAAACCCACCTACTGCAGGAGCTTGCTTTTAAGTTTAGTGAGTGTCTGTAGCCCTACTGCAAAAGAAATTGAGCAATTATTGTGCATTCCTGAACTTGTGGTATTGGTGGTAATAGCTTTTTTCGGGTTTTGGTGAAATGAAAGTCAGTACATATCTAGGTTGTCAACAAGCAGTAATAGCTTAAGCCTCAATTTGTTTATTTGGTGCCAATCATCTTTGTTTATCTTGATCTAGGACCTCATAAACACGATCCTACCCCTCTGAGAAGCAAACTCCTTTTTACTAAATATTTTAAAAAACAATAATTAGTTCATGCTTCCTTCTAAATCTTTCCTTTTCATGCGGTATGAAATCAGATGTAGCCACAACTGAAGTCTCTCCGCTTGATGCGAAGCAGTACAAATCACTTTTGGAGAGTTCCCCACAATGGGTGCTCTACCACAGTCCACAGTGGGCAAGGTCTGTTACCCAAGTTGCAGAGAAAGAAGGATAGGCATTGTATAGCTAGGACTGACTATCCAGAATCCCTGTCAATTGAAATTGAAATGACGTTCTGTGAAGCCATGATAAACCAACAGGATTCATGAGACCTTCGGTCTCCCAACCCTCTATTCATGCCTGAGACTGGTCCCTATCGGGCTCTCCATTTTTGCCCTCACCAGGAGGGTGAAAAAAAAAATCTTACCTCTGCAGCAGTGCTACTCTTTACTGCCTTTGATGTAAGTTCGAAGAGACTCGTTATACTTCTTTCACAGTCTCATCATTTCAGAGCTGAATAATTAGCAATATTATACTACGAAGACAGCTTTATTCCTTATTTATCTTATGCAACTAGCAACCATTGACAAAGCCAATAGTCCTGGCTTGTTGTAGGTATAATGTTACTTGTATCATATATCTGGGTGCAATGAGAAACAGCAAAGTCCCAGTTGGGTGGCACACTATGCTAAGCACAGATTTTTACCTTATGTGTTTTTAAGTCACACCCTTAATTAGTGGCCACGCCCCTTGAGGAAGCACCACCGCCCCCCCAGTTATTCATCCACTTAAAGCCCTGAGCAGGGGGGCGGTGATTGCCAGATTTTTCAACAATCACGTTGGCATATGTTAAAATACGTTACATAACAAGAAGGATGTATGAGGGAGGCTTAAAGAGCAGTGGAAATTGAGAGGAACACGAATTGGCTGGGGTAATAAGTGGAAGAAAACACAATATTTTGTAAAATAACCAACATCTCCTCCTCTTGCTCCATTGTATGCGGAGACCTGCAGGGCTCGGCACTTAGCCCCACCCTGTTTAATGTCTATCTGGCTCCTTTGGCATCGCTTGTGGAACACTGTGGAGTGAGAATAATTTCTTATGCTCACGATACACAGCTTGTGGTTTTTTTTAAAGACACTGCTAAGGATGCATTTGACAGCTTCAGGCATTGTCTAACTAAGATCACCTCCTGGATGACAGACAATCGCCTGAAATTAAACACTGACAAAACAGAGGTGGTGTTCTTTAATCAACCTTCACCCCCTCCGGCTGATCTCTGGTGACCGTCGCAGCTGAATCTCCCTCCTACCTCTGTCTCCTCGGTTAGAAATGTAGGTTTAAAATTCGACTCAGAACTGTCGGCCAAGGCTCAGATTGGTCAAGTTTCCAGATCATGCTTCTGGAAACTTAAAACCTTGCGAAGATTTCTTCATCTTCTGCCGATGGACTGTCAGGCCACTATAGTCCATGCCCTTATCACATCTCAGCTGGACTATGCTAACAGCTTATACTTAGGTTTGCCAGCTTACCTTATCCATAGGCTGCAGACAGTCCAGAACGCCACAGCAAGGTTCATCAGAAATGTGACCCTTCGACACCACATCTCCCCTCATCTGCGGAGCCTTCATTGGCTCCCAGTGAAAGGGAGAATTGAATTTAAGGCATTGTCTCTTGCTTTTAGAGCCACAAGAGATAGAGGTCCAGGATACCTGAAACTGAGACTTCAGAAATACCATCAGTCCAGGACCTTGCGTTCTAACTCTCAGATGCTTCTCCATATTCCTCGCTTCTCTAAAGCCAGATGGGCGGGCGAGCCTTGGCAGTGAGAACTGCTGCTCTCTGGAATGCTATACCTTACCATCTGCGCAAAGCAGAATCAGAACCTACTTTCAGGAAGGCGATGAAAACATGGCTGTTTGAACTACCTTAGTGTGTACCTTCCCTCCCTTTCTGACCACTTATCGCCGGGACACTGCCGTTGGTGGTAGCCGAGCGCTTTATAAATTGCTTGGTATGGTATCTTTGAAGACTGTCAAAACCGAGAGGGAGTCTGTGTGCGTTTTTTTCTGTGTATGTAAAAATAGGTAAACAAAAGGAGAGAGAGGGAAAAAAATGGTGCCACTCTTGGTCCCCCTGAACAATCAGTAATCACTCGTTTTTTTTTTTTTAAAAGAACCCTCACTCACCAACCTAGTTGGTGACATGCTTCATCACTGGGTTCCCACCAGAGAGGCAGAGTGCCTCTCTTGTGTGCTACGACGCCTGACTACAGCGGAGCAGGTTTGTTTTGGTGTATGGAGTGAATGTGGTTAAAATGCCTTTGTTTTATTTCCAAAAAGTGTTCATGGTGGAAAACTAGGCACGGATAAAAACAAGTGTGTTGGATGTTTTAATAACTGGTTAAATTGACCAGGTACATCCTACTGTGAAAAGGAAAAACCTGCTCCAATGTAGTCAGGCACCGTAGCACACCAGAGAGGCGCTCTCTGGTGGGAACCCGACGATGAAGCATGTCACCTAGGTTGGTGAGTGAGGGTTCGTTTTTGGGGGTGTAACTCCCCTAAACAGGCACCTGAATCTACGCCCCCGTCTGTAATTTGTGAGAAAGACAATTGCTGACACTTGTTGATGAAATACGACAGTAATAGTGGATTGTCGGTTTTATCCACAAACAAGTTACAGCTAACATTCTAAACAGGCTGGTAGGTGCAAAAGGATTTTTGCATTTAAATTATGTGCCATTTTTAGGCATGCCAATAAACAAGTTCTCGTTAAAAAAATTAACAAAAGAGGAATAATGCCTCTTCCAAATTACACAAAATCGCAGCATAATTAATTGAGAGAATAGGGCAGGAAGGCAGAGCACCAGAGTCGCAGAGAAAGAGCCTCTTTGGAGAGGGACAGACTATAATAATGTGTCTTTTCTGGGAAGGCTTTCCGATTATGCGAGTTGATAAATGTAAAATGAATGGAGGAGGACTGAAACGCTGACAATAAATGTTAAATTGCTGGAATCTTGATTTCAGTTGAGTACATAGAAGAATCTGAATAGACTTTGTAAGACTGTGTTACTGCTATCTTGCTCGAGAGGTCAGATCACCTGCATTGGAAAGTGAATGTAGTTATTAGAATCGCATTTTAGACATCTATTTTCACATTAATTAGGCATATTGAGAAGATGGGAAACTTACTGTGAATAAGCTGTAGTTTATGAATAACAATTTCAACTATGAGGGCTTTCTGGATTTATTCCCAGGAAAGGTTAATAATAATTCATATGCCATTTTAAAACAATACGGAAACACTTTTCCATAAAAAACGCCCTCTCCAGTAAAGTAATTGCTGACTGAAAGAAGCTAACTACTGTGCGTCGCCAATAAATCTAAATGACGCAGTATTAATATTCCTTCTGTCCCTGTTCCAAAAGGGGACACGTTGAAAATAGGTTGCTATTTTATGGGCTGGTTAAAGAATCATTTTTTAAGTCATGTCATCCTTTAATATTTTTTCCCTCACATGCTTTCACAGGAGGTAGATTTACCAACGAGGTCTCCAAAACCAGCCAAAGAGCGGGTTCGACAGAAGACCAGTGCTACAGAAGGAACAGCGACAGTTAACGGCAGTTATGCCGAGGTTCGGGATATGCTGGAGAAGTCACGACCTAATGACGGTTCCAGGTCAAAGGTATCTTGATATTTTGACAATTTCAACAAATTGTTCCAATGAGACTGGTAGTTTTTTTCCGACATGAAGGTGCAGATTGTCAACGGCCCCATCTGAGCTCATCCCATTCCTCTCACCCAGCATGCCATTTTGAAAGAGAGAACCACATGTGAAACAGACTTTCTGAAGTTGCCATGCACTGAAAGGTGCCACATAATGTTACAGTGTAGCATATCAATATGATGGGCACTAGTACCCTGGTGGTGCAAGGCGGACTCTGAGAGAGGAACTAGGTAAGATATGGAGGAGGCCGTCGGGTATGGTTTAGGAAGTGTGATGTAATGGTCACTGTGAGAAGTTGGCCTGGTATATGATGCTCACTAGTTCTAGTGATCACCTTGTACCATGCCAAGCAACCCTTATGGTGCAGGTTGTAAAGTCAACCTTATAGACAAGCTATCCTAGGGGTAGCATGGACTAAGCAGTCTTAGGCTAAACTCTGTAAAGGCATGTGAAGCAAGCTGTTTTACCATACACAATCCCCTGAATACCAAATGAAAGGACACCACACAGATATATATTGAAAATATATATAGATTTATTTCTACAAATAACCCTGATACTCTTTATGAGCACAGAAGCAAATGCGTTAAAACAAAACAAAGTTTAAATACACAAAAGTTGCACAATTTTGGATGAGCCCTAGGGGCCACCTAAACCATATACTAAAATAGTGGTATAAGAACCACTATGGGGAAAGTGAAGAGGCCTAGGGCCTGGGGAATCGCTGGAGCTGTTCGGGATGAGCAGTGAAGAAGTCGGGAAAGGCCCGCGGGACTCGGGTGCAGTGCGGAAAGTGCACGCTTTACCAATGCAATGTCAATGGTGCGTAAAGTTACAAAGTTAGTTAAAAAGGAACCTTCCGAGTGACCTAGAAGGATGAAACTTTAGACACAGACCCTAGAGGTGTGTACCAGTGTGGGAACACCGGCGGAGCTGAGTTACCTCACCCACAGGAAGCGGGTGCACAGGGTCGAAGTAGTGTCGGGTTTCGTCACGCAGGTCGATGGTGCTTGGAGCTGAAGATGCTGCAGGCGGCTCGATGTGAAGAGTTCCGGTGGATCTGAAGAGGTGAAGACCTGAAAGCAGAGGGGACAATGTTCAAAGTCACTAGCCAGTGACTACCGTGGAACCAGAGTGGAACCAGGCGATGTCGGGTGCAAACAGGCGTCGAGGTGTAGCTTCTCTCTGCAGCCACGTGGACACGAGGGGTCGAAGACGTCCAGGAGTCGGTCACGAGCTGTCCCACGCAGGCTTCTCGCTGTTGGCGGTGTCGGCAACTTGATTGGAGCAAACAGGCCTTGGCTAATGCAAGCCACGCAGGAATCGAAAAAGGCTTGTTACTCGGACCAGCAAGGTCAGAGGAGGTGCTCCTTTTTACAGGAGCGAGGGCAAGTCTGGAGCAACCAGACCCGCAGTGTAAATTGAAGGTTTTGTCGCCAAGATGGCCGCTAGCCACGTGGCAAGTGGCCGGGATGGCGCGTCGAGTGGCACAGTGCAAAAGGGCCCCACGCAGATCGTGGAGATGCTGGGGGGCTGATCTTCGGTGCAAGGGCTGCTCGATGTTGGGGCTTCTCAAACCCCAAAGCACAGCGTCGAGGGTGCCTCTGATGCTGCGCAGTCAGAGTTTCGGGGGTCTTCCAAGAGGTCCGGTCCCACGTCTCTCGGTGCCTCCACGGGTCCCTTCTTTGCAGGGACTGTGGATCGGGCTGTGAGAAGTCTGGGTCTTGTCAGGCTCTGGGCTCGGGCTCCGGCGGGAGGCGGCGGCAAAGCAGATGTCGAGTTGCTGGTTGGTGCCTGTGTTCACAGGGTGGTCACTCCTTGGCCACAAGGGAGATTCTCTTCCGTCTTCTGTGCAGCAGAATGTCGAAGTCCAGTCTTCTTCTGTATTTCAAGTTGATTCAGGATGATCTGAAGTCTCAGGACACAGCTCCCACTCTTATTCGAATCTGGGGGGCCGGATCACCTACTAGGTCCCTCCTCTGGGTGGAACCAGGAAGGGGGGTGGTTACACCCCCTTTCCTTTGTCCAGTTTCGCGCCAGGACTGGGGCTGGAAAGCCCCAGCACCGGTTTGAACTGGCCTATGCACAGGGACACCTTGTGTGCCCCAGGCATGTCTGATTCTATTCAGCCCTGTCCTACCCAATACACAAAATCCTGTCTGGAGTGGTGCTAGCACCTCCCCAGGCAGGAAACCCTTTGTCCAAGCTGCCCTCGCTGGAAGGACTCCCAGCAGCAGGAGGTCAGACTTGTGTCTGTGGTGGCAGCATCCATTTTGGGATGCTAAGGCTCTGTTTAACTTTAACCGGGGTTCAGGCTAGGTACATGTCGTGTCCCTCTAGAAGGGTGGAATGCTACCCCCGTCGCCAGAACTGGCGAGGGGGTAGTATTCCAATTCGTATGACACCTTACTCGAGATGTTTTGATAAAGCCACACCTAAGATAGCATTTAACCGCGAGGTTCATAATGCACTTAAGAGTATATGGTATGGCAATATCATGAAACAGCTAAAGGACATGGTTTCGAAAGCTGCAGACAGGCTCAGCTCATGCCAGAGCACCATCTCACATATTTCCAAGCACTCTGCCTCCAGGATTGATGAGGCCTTCCCTAGGAGTGGCTGATATGAACATATGTGTCCATTTTAGGTTAGGTATAGGCATACTACACCTAAGTAAGGGGTGGTTACACCGACTTACCCCAGCTGAGTGATCAGCCAGTTGTGTCAAATATGGAGGCCAGGCCAGGGGTGGCACAATACATGCTGCAGCCCCTGGTAGGCCTTGGAAGCACCTATGGCCTGGGTACCTGGGTACACTGTTACAGGGGCCAATAAGGTGAACCAGTTCCAATTTCGTTATGCACCTAAAGTACATGGGTAACAATTTAGAGAGAGAACAGCAGGCTGTGGGTCTGATTAGCAGGCCCACAGCCACATTAAGTCATAAACCAGTGAAGCAAAAATCAAAAATTTGGGGTGACCATAGGATAGCAGACCCTACTCTCCTACAGTCACTTGGTGAATGAATATTGGAGAATAAAGTTATGCTCAAATGAAGCAAGCTCCAATATGTAGCGTAATCTGTATTGCATGCTACCAGGCTGGGGAAGCAGCTCCATTGGTGACTAGGGGGTACACGCTCGTAAAGAACAAGACTGCTCTCTCTGACAGTTTGCAATAGTACTGCAAGCTGCTTGTGTGTGCCGCGTGAGCCAGAATCGATATAGCGCAGCCTGCGACCGGCACATGTGGAGTGAAAGCTCTGTCCAGTCCATACACTGCTTTGGAGGTAGTCGGAGGCCCTGTTCAGAAACACCCCCTAACACCAGTGAGGTTTTTGGCAAAACGTGGCACATTGCCCTCAACATACAGGGACTAGGAAGTGGCCTGAGGCAGCTCCTTACTCCGGACGTGCAGTAACTACAGAAGCGGCCTGAACATGTGCATGTGTGTCCTGAGAGATAGAATCAATCGAAGAATATGCGACACACTCATGAGAGGCGCACCAACCCGTCCTTCACTGTAGTATCCGTGCAGGCCAAGGGAGCAACTATCCAGACAACGCAAGTAAAGTAATAATAGTGATAATAAAATATAAGAGAAAGAAAAGTGAACAGACTGGGATTAATTGCACCGCATGCACCTACACGTGGCTGACCATTCCAGAACTTGATGACTCACACTATGTATTGTAACAAGTTTAGAATCACATGATGACGCCATGGCGCATGAAGGTGGTGCGTAATACAACGCAGCAGCATTCTTAAAACCGCTTCCAGCATTTGAAACTACAAAGAAACAAAACATTGGTGCCGTATGGGCTGCATACAGTGAAACATTTGATGACTGTAGATGCTCTTGAGGGGGAAGATAACAAGACCATCAAGTATCTAACAAATCTGGCAGTAGATGGCATAAAAGAAGTGCTAAAGAAAGTTTCACATACTGATGCAACATTGTACCAAAAAGTGAGAGAATTGTTAGAAGCCAAATTCAACCAAATGCCGAATACGAAAGATACATTTTCAACAAAGCACTGCAACAAACTGGTGATATAATGAATGAGTTTGTAGAGAGACTTGACTTGCTCATCAAGCATTGCAAATGTTATGATTTCACCAATGAAGAAGCCATGTGCCTCAGAGTCATCGATGGCTGCCTTTCCAATTCATTCAGAAGGCACATCTTGAAAGAGACACCCAGTCTAGGGAAATGATGATTGCTGTGAGAGCAGAGGAACGAGCAGAAACAAGCTGCTGATATGGAAGCCGGGACAGCACACAATGAGTCCGGATTGACTGTGAGAAGTAAGCATAAGCACAGAGTGGGCACATGTTAGTTGACGTCCATAAAAAAGGCAAAACTATTATTCCAATGTCTTTTTTTGCGCTGAAAGTTGAACTTTGAAGGATCACATGTTCTGTGCTAGATGGTAGTTGTACTCAAAAAGGTATTAGGCCCCTTGTGATGCAGTAGAAATACCAGGGTCTACTGTCTTCACTTTCAAAATAGAGGCTTTTACATGAGACTAGCATTTACAAAATGGCTTTTATGCAGTAGACCCCATATTAAAACTCCTGGAAAGTCCTTCAGGACTTGAGAGCATGTCATTGCAGCAGGAGACAAGCTGTTTATAGACCTATTCTTTATAATGGCGTCATTAACTATGTAAAACCCTGGAGTTGTCACAGCTCAAACAACTCTGTAAATAGTACTTAACCAATAAATACCGTTATTGTACTACAATAATTCTGATTGGTTGGCATCCTCAGAAGGAAATGTAAAAAGTCCTCCGACCCAAGATGACAAGAAGCAAAAGTAGCTATTCTTATTTGCTTCTGATCCCCCTGAAAATCCCTCTCCACTCAGGTGATACGGAGAGTTTCCATTAATCTGAAAAAATAGAGAGAGGCCTATACACTTGGACCACATTGGTGAAGAGGAAGTACGACAGATTCTCCACATTAGAGGAGTGTGAGAAGGATAAGAGAATAGGTAAACTACATACAAAAATGGAATGTGGCCTGTCCTCTTACTGTAGTGTATTTAAACATTTTAAAAAAGCTGATAGATCCCATCTTTTCTGTAAATCGGGTAGCTGGTCCTGGCTCTTTACCATAGAGCTTGAGGATGCTATGCATGTTTTCAACATCTTAATGTGGCAGCGTCATCGGAAATTCCTTTGAGTCAGTCGAGTGAGTGCAATATCAATACATGTTTGTCCCCATTCTGTACAAGCTCTGCCACCAAATATTTTACCAAAGTCATTGCAACAAGGCGGCTGAAATAAGGTGGAATTGGATGTGAGAGTAACACAGGACTGTTGGCAGTTGGAAGCAGGCAGGGTTGGGCGCAACACGGGCGCGATACCGATTATCAGTCGACTGTGGCCGAAGAGAGCAGTGAGCAGCAAGAAGGAAATGATGGTGTGTGGCAAGGAGGGGGAGAGTTGGATAATATTGTTCTGGCTTGTGTGGACTTGTGGCCCGTTGTCTACTCCCCTCTTGGCTCTCTGTCCCCGGCTTTCTGCTTCCAGCCTTTGCCCTTCCTGCTTTTAGCCATCGTGCCCTTCTTTTCAGAATTCAAATAAACTACTAGTAGAATCTGGTGGAGAGCTTGTATTTAAAATATCAAAGTGAAGTAGAAAGTGGTCAGCTGAGGGACTTAGCTGAGTGAGTGTGCGGCTCCTAAGCTGCTGAAGACGCCATTAGGGCATCTGCGCTAGGGGAGGAGATCAGTGCGATGGAAGTAGCCACGCTAGGTCCCTCTCTGAATTAGAACTTAATCACTTTCTATTGCCAAGTACAGAATTGAATATAGATAATGGAGGAGTAGGTGGTGTTTCCAGATTCTTTGTTATGCATTGAAAAATGATATTCTCCATATTGTCTTTACTGGAAAAAACGGTGTCAAATCACGTACTAGAAATATTGTTAGCAATTTCATTGGAGGTGTGGAATGTAAATAAGTTAGGCTGTTCTAACTCTAAATTTGTTGCAAGTATTGGTAATGATAATGTTCATGTTTTTAGAATCCAGTAACAGCTGGGCCCCCTGGAGGGGTAAAAAGCCCTTGTCCAAGTTGGCAAGCCAATTTTCTAAGTGGTGCTCTTAAAAAACTATTGTTTACTTGATAATAAGGAGCTCTGCTTAAGTAGGTTGTTTGAGGAATAGTAAGAACCCTTCCGCGGACATGGCTAAGGTAGAGATGTTGCTGCTGTTCAAAAAGGTATTAAAAAAAGTGCAGAGAGGAAAAGAGATTGAATTACTATCCCAGCCAGAAGTGGGGCTAAAGTTGTTAGTACCTCCATTGAAACGAGAATCCTTGACCCAGTACTTCAAAGAGGGAACCTAAGGTAGAGCCTCCTTCGGTAAGGTAGATGAGTGCTATAAAGAAAAGTAAAACTAAAAAGATAAGAGTAATTTCTAAACATAAAATGAAAAAATTGCACTTCTCCAATAGTCATGATATGAAGAGGTCTAATGTGGTGCCGACGTAGACATTGACACTGGGAGGTAGTGCCTTAACTGTTCTCCCAAATGAGATTTACTCGAATGACTGCAAACCCATGGTGGAAAAGAGAGTGGGGGCAACTTCAGCTGTTCCGCTTTTCCCTTCTGATGCTTCCCCACACCCTCAGGGCTCTCTGAATCCTATACCAAGTTATTCACATGCTCCATTTGGAGTGGGTGGGGGAATTGAAAGTATGGCTCTTCAACTCTAACCTGATATAGGGAGGAAGAAGCGCTCTGTGGTGCATTTAAATGCTGCTGGGTTGCTTAAGAGGATAGCTCCCTTTTGGGAAAGGTAAATACGGGGAATCAAGTGACACAAATTTTAAGTACTCAAAATGATTAGAACAATGCGCTAGAACAGCCCCTGTCAGTAATACTTGCATTTTGCTCAATTCTAGGGCAAAAAGTTTTGTACCAAGGGTTAAAGAGTCTGCACAGGAGCCAACGATAGGCTACTCCCAAAGGATGCACCTAGAGCAGAACTCTGTGTCAACCTCTCTGGACTTTATTTTGCTGTTTTATAATGACCCTCCACCAATGAATAGAAATTCTATATTAAATTCTTTTTTGGAGATTGAAGCTCTAATGTTGGTAAAATTATTGACGCCAAAAGTTTGGTTATTCACTCATCTGCACCGACCCCACATTCTAGAATTATGTTTGGCTCATTGTCTAATGCAAACCTAGTTGTGCAAAATTGTGATTTCTTTTTAAAAAGGGGGATTGATGTTGTTCCTGTGGTGGAGCATTTAGAAACCCCAGTAGAAAATCTGAAAATATCAAGAGCAAATCAGTCATTGATGGTTGCTGCAGTGGGGCCTAGTAATGATTGTCAACAGGGGAATACTAAAGATATACAAGTCTTACTGGGGCAGGGTGGACGAGTAGTCGAAATTTTAGGGAGTCCCTTAGCCCATCCGTGAGTTGTAGATTCAAGGGATGACGTCCTTAAGTGGAGTTGGTTAGCGGGAGTCTGGAATAGTGCTTGCAACTCATTTAAGAATGTTGAACCATTGAGGTAGCATAGGGGGCTATTTCTGTCATGGACCTGGTCGGGTTTGGACATAATGAGGTAAGACTGAATTTCTTTACAATCACGCTTTCGATCAGGTAATAGCACGGAAACGGCGCTTCTGACAGTGAATGACTCTCTGTGACTTGCACTTGAAGCAGGCAGTCCTGCCATGTTTGTGCTAATAGATCTCTCAGCGGCATTCAACACGATCTACCATGTCAAGATGATGGGGAGGCTGCCAGAGATTGGGATACAAGGCCTTGTGCTTAAATGACTCCTCCATTTTCTGAAAGACCGATAAACTGTCATCGTTGGACAAATATACATCTCACAAAATGCGATTGGACAAGGGTGTCCCAAGGGGCCTTGTTTGAGCCCCACTCTGTTTAATATCTATGTGGCCCCCCCCTGCTAAGATCGTAGAGCCTTTTGGCTTTGAGATAATCTCTTATGCGGCTTACCCAGCTGATGTTTACATTCGAATCCGATCTGGCAGCTACTAAAAAGCGTTTTGCCTTGGGTATGCTGGCCATCTCCAACTGGATGCATGACAATTGTGTCCAGCTAAATGCAGACGACAAGACGGAGATCATGCTGTTTGGCAAGGCCTTCTCTGTCTGGTCAGATGAGCAGTGGCCTTCCGAACAAGGGGCCTATCTCCATCCCTAAACAATCTATTAAGAATCTTGGGCTGAAAATTGACCAGGCTCTTACAATGAAAGATCACATTCTGGCCACTTCCGGATTATGTTATCAGAACATGCGTCTTCTGCTCAGAATATTTCCATACCTCCCTACGTCCGCCAGAAGAAAATTAGTTCAAGCCCTAGTAGTAAACAGATTAGACTATGGCAATGTTCATTTGGCAGCAGCAAATGAGACACTGGTAGCCAAATTACAGGTAGTCCAAAACACGGCAGCCAGGCTCATCTTCAACCTCCCTCCTGGTACCTCCTCTGCCTCAATGTTAAAGGAGCTGCACTAGCTGACCGTGGGGAAAAAAGGTGCATTTCAAGCTCTGCTCTCCTACTTATAATGTGTTAAGATGCAAAGGACCAGGATATCTTCAACTAAATATCAAACCGTACATACCTAGCAGAAGTTTACGATCACGTAAACTTCTGCTCACGTGTGTCCCCCGCACTCGCTTAATGAGATGTGGGGGGAGAGTTTTTTCTTACCTTGCTCCCTTTTATTGGAATAACCTTCCGCTACACATTTGCACGTGTGCTAACTACTGCAAATTTAGGAAATTGTTGAAAGCCTACATATTCTGATTCCTTTTCTCATCTTCTTACTGATACTTGTTAAATTGGCCACAGAGTTGTGCGCTATATTAAATGTAATTAACATAACATTTGGATCCTTTAATTGTATGTGTACAACAAACCTGGTAATCTAAAGAGTTTATATTTGCCGGCTACTTTGCTTTTTCCCTGTAATGCAAGGCATTCTGAAAGGGGTCCCACCTGGAGGGGTGGGGGTGTGGCAGGGGTGGTTGCAATTTTGTGTAAGAACATGGTTAATTGGAAGCATGAAGATTTTGTTCCTCCCTCAAATGTGTGTCTTTGTTTGAAACTGGATTCCCAAGATGTGAGACACTGTCCTTCTTTCTTCCTATTAGCAAATATGCATTTGTCTATGACATTAGTCTTACAGAAGATTGCCCTCTTGTAATAATCAGGGGTGACCTTTGTGCAAAGGTTTCTAATTCTGCCTCCTCAACCTTTGCTAAAGTTGAGGAAGTGTGGTCGGTACCAGGGATTTTGCTCCAAGGAAATATTAGAACAGATGAGCGTGGCTTTCAATTACTTGAAACTCGAGGAAAATACGATTTGATCATCTTAAGTGGAATATGTCCAATGGGCAAATCTCCCTCCTATACCTTTTAGTCAACCTCCACTCAGAGTTTACTTGATTCTGTGATAGTATCCTTTCAAATGTTTGCGGCTTGTGGGAAACTTACCGCATCTTCAACTGATATGAGTGATCACAGCTTAATTCGTTAAAATGTGGCCTTTAATTTTCAGGAATTAGTTGCTGGGAATCCATCCCAGGGCAAGATCATCTCTAATAAGTCAAATGGTTGCACCTTTTGGACATCTAAGGTTGTTGTGTCCTTAAGTTTCAGATTAACAGAGTTTACGATAATCTTAAGGAGTCTTTATTGGATGACCTCATATTATTTTATGAATCCCATATGGAGGAGCTATGTAAATTCAGCTCTAGGAATGAAGGTTCCCGGCAGCTGAAAAAAGTGCACCCATAAGTTGAAAGCATTAAACCAGGAAATGCTTTCCCTGATAAGGAAATAGCACTTCTGATTTTTCCCTGTTAAGACAGCATGAAATTGACCGGCTCAAGTGTGCAAGGTGTAGATTCAAAGTGCAAGAGCACAGAAAGGAGTGCAATCTCAAATGGATCAATTTAAGGGAGGTTGTGAACTCTAGGGATTCAAGGAAATATTGGCATTAGTTTCTGAATATTGTGATTCTAGGGTGACTGCGCATGCAATTCCGATCCCAGAAAATAGGTGGGTTATATCGCTCAGCTGTATTCTAGTAATACTGAAGTAGTTGATCCTGTTGCGCTTTGTGTACGCAAATAGATGCTAATACTATATGGTCCTCCTTCAGTAGGTGATATTGTGGACTTTTTAAAGAATGCTAGAACATCAGGAGCAATGGGGCCCGATGATGTTCCTATTGCAGTTATTAAAAAGGAGGATGTAGCATGGAGATCTTTTGTTGGTCCGCTGTTTGAATATTGTTATTGTTTTAGAAACCTGATCATGGACGGACACCGTCATTGTACCATTGTAAAAAAAGGTTCCTAAATCTTTCCCGGCAAGCCAAGCTTTAGACAGATCGCTTTGGTTGATGCAACCAGCAAACCTTTTGCCAGGAGTATACTTTGTCAGTTACAACAGTGGGCTCAAGAATACAACATCATTCCTCCAGAACAAGCTGACTTTAGGAGGAATCATAGTACTCTAGATAATATAGCTGTCCTCCAAGCGATCATTGAAAAATACTTATTTACCTGTGGTATGTCTATGTATGGAGCATTTATTGACCTTTCCACAGCGTTTGACAGTTTATCGTTAAACGCTCTGGAGAAAGCATTCTTTTCTGGGTGTCCCACCATATCTTCTAAGGCTTATTATTGAATTACACTCTTAATACCTGGTGTCGGATACCCGTGGGAGGGACGCAGAATTTATTGTGAAAGATCAAAATGCAAAGCGGTCTAAAGTAGGGCTGTTTGTTGGCTTCCCTGCCGTCTTGAGGTTAGGAAACTCGCTTTTGTGCGGCAAGGAGAGAACACTGCACGCAGAGCCTTGACGTTTGGAATTAATTTCTTCCAAAAAGAAGAGTGCCTTCGATAGGTCTTTTGAGCGAGCTAAAGAATTTTTAAGGCGAGATCTGAACATCAACTCTTTTATATATGTCTGCTTTAAAGAGCTATATAAAAATACTCTTATTTAAGTCAGGACAGAGACACTACTTTATGCCAGACTTAAAAGAAATTGCACCTCGTACACTGAAACTCCACATAAGCCAGGATTCTGGGATGTCCAAGATGCTAAGATAAGACAGTGGCATATTTTTGCCATCTACAAATTATTTTGTAAAGTAAGCATGGCCTATATGCATGTGCTTCCCTGCTAGGTCCTGCCCCTACCATCTCCCAGATTCTCATTTACTCTCTCCAGTTGGTCACATGTAAAGGTGTTCTGTATTTCATACTCTTTTACACTGGTACCTCTTTTTTGTTTTCCTATTTTCTCACAGTTCTGCAGACACCTGTGGGAACCATTATTGTTATCTGTAGAATGTTGTTGGGCATTCCAGGTTGGTAATCATTTGACGTGACATTCTATTGGCAAGTTGAACCTGGTCTGAAAATGCATGGCTGTGCGGGTGAGATGCTCTTAATAAAGAACCTAGGAGGGGGCGGAGCTTGCCGGCAACGGAGATGGCCGCGAAAGCCTAGGGCTCCGCTCAGAGGCTCCTAATATCCTCAAGTATCCTGCACCAACTGATGACTAAACTGATAGAAATCGGATCCCCACACTAACGAACGGCTGCGGCACCGGCAATGGCTTGCTTGGCGCTGCGGAGCCCAACCGAACGCTTGAAGGAGGGTGCGACTTGGAGCGGGCGGGCTAGGCCACGAGCCGCGGTCCACAGTACCTCAGAAGGCCGACGGGCGTGCGGCGACGTGTGGCCGATAGGCCCCGCCCACAGGGGGGGGTGTATCGGTGCGACGCCCTGTCAGAGGAGTAAGTGGTGGGTGTGGCGTAGGGCCGATGCCGGAGACTCGCCCTGCAGCGTGGCGCGGCAGCGCACTTCCAGGGCACACGAGAGCTACCACACAGTGCGGAACACAGCGGACCACACGGCGAGAGAAGAGCGCAGGATAGCGCGAACCCCTGAGTGGAGCCAAAAACATAGGCGCCCAGGATTGCTGTTGGGAGAGGCCTCGGGCCGATGCCTTGGGGGACATAGACCCTAAACTCAGCGATAGAGCAGCGCAGGGTGTGCCTAGACGGGGGACTGCACGTGAGGCCCGCATGCCGTTGAAGGCTCTGCACTGCCCTGACCAGTGACCCCGTGTGCGGTCGACTAACGCTGGTGAGTGCGAAGGAGTGAGGGGTGTGAGCTACCACGAACGCTGCCACGTGGGTGACACTAGTGCAGCACGCATCTTGTAGAGAGGACTGGAAGCTGCACTGCTGCCTGTGGGCGGCAAAGTCTACCTTGAACACTTACAGTCGGCTTGGTGGCAGAGACATTTAGACCGCTGGTGATTTGGCCCCACTGTAAGACCGTGGTGAGGGGCATTGGGCTTACACCCTGCTCTGGCTACTGCGACAGGTAGGGGCCGGTTCCGCAGCAGTGGTGGACAGAGACGGAGGCAGCGGCACTGTGACTGGCAAAATTGGCTGGACTCGGCCTGGGTCGAAACCCCCCCCCCCTCTTCACGGCTCCCTGGCGAGCAGCGGATACTGCAGTGTATAGCGAGGCCCGAACCCGACAGAGCGAGAACCAATAGCGGCGCTGCTGGAGTAGCCGGGTGTGGTGTGACCGCACCCTCTGAGGGGATCCTCGGACGGATATAAAATTCGCTACTGCTCGCCATAACAGCTGGAAGGTGGCGGAGGGCGGCGAGAACAGCGGAAACTACAAGGCCAGGGAGAGTAGACTGCCTGGGGCCTTGCCCGACCCTCGCACAGGAGAAAAGCTGAATCACAGGTCCCGGAGCGTTCCCCGTCACATTGACCGAGCTGTGCCATCCGCCAAGATGGATAAGGGCGACAAGACGCAGTCTAAGCTCACCTTTAGTCAGCGGAGGTCTAAGTCACAGGAAACTGCGGTCACAGAGCCTGAGAACTTGCACCCAGACGATGCTGATCCTTCTACCTCGGACATAAAAACGATCCTACTTGCTATGGAGAAAGGCCTACAGACAAGCATGACCGCCTTAGGCTCCAAAATTGATGCATTGACTTACAGGATGGATAGAATGGCGGAGAGGATAGATAAGCATGCGGAGCGGCTCGATATGTCGGAGAGACGGCTTACGGAGGTGGAGGAGTCGCAGATGGAACTGGGCACTGACCATAAAAAGGTGGAAAAGGCGATGCAGGCGCTGCTGGACAAGACCGAGGACTTGGAGGCACATTCACGACGATGCAACCTTCGAATCACGGGCCTTCCCGAGACAACACAGACGGGTAATATGGAACGCTTTGTTGAGAAACTATTGGTGACTCTGCTGGGTGAAGACGCTTTCTCCCAGGTCTTCATAGTGGAAAGAGCACACCGCTCGCTGGGCCCGCGCCCGCACCCGGGTATGCCGCCACGCCCGATAATTGCGAAACTGCTCAACTACAGGGACAGAGACACTGCGCTGCGGCTCGCCCGGGAGAAGAAGACACTGCAATATGAGGGCTTAGAAATATCACTATACCCGGATTTTACCACCAGGGTACAAGAGGCACGTAAGCACTTCGCCCCCTACAAGAAGCAACTCAGAGAACAGGGGCTGGATTATGCTATGCTTTACCCAGCGAAACTGAGAGTTAACAGGCAGGGCCACTCCCACTTGTTCACGGACCCTCGCGCACTGCAGCAGGCTCTGAGGAACTGGGCAAAGGAGCGCCGCAGAGAAAGCCCGGAGCAACGCGCAGCAGTAGAAGCGGATAGCAAATTGGAATCTTGCGTTCCTGGAACTTTCAGGGTTCTTTCAAGGATCCCATCACATTGCTAAACCTCTATAGTTTCTCCCAAGTCTGCCTTTCATCGCAGACGCTCCAGCAGGCACTGAACGTCCCCTCGCACCACTCTGTACAAACATGAGACCGCATTTACATTGTCCACAGAAAGGGCCGGATACTGGCGGCTCCGGTGCACATTCGGCACAGTTGAGCCAATATTCCAGTGCTTCTGGTGCACAGTTGTGATCACCCTGTAGAGGAGAAAATGTCCCTTTGGTACATCAAACACCTCCCCAAACTCCTCGAATGGGAGAATCTCTGAATAGATCGCCTATCTTGGTCGCCCCTGCTTCCACCCACTTGTCCAGGCCACCCCAGTCTCTGACATAAGGCAGCTCTCTAAGCATAGTGAGGGGTATGTCTGAGGAATTTGGTACCTTGTTATGCAGTTTTTGTAAGCAACGATTCCATCATCTGTTAAGCACTCGGAATTCTTGGGTATTACCGGTTGTCCTGCGCCGCACACCGTATTGAGATCTGCAAGGGGAGATGCCCATGTGCTTTAATGCCTGTTCAGGTCTTTTCTGTTTGCCACCCACTGCAGTAGCTACTGTACTTGCACCGCTATGTAATACATCTCAAAGTCATGTACTTCCAACCCCATAGCTGTCTTAGAACATTGCATTTTTGCCAGAGCTACTAGTCTGCGGGCAGGTCCTCATTTGAAAGCGACCATCAGGGAGTCAAGGTCCTTAAATGTCGCTTGCGGTATTCAAACCAGGAGTGTGTTGCAAAAATATAAAAGGTTAGGCAGGGCTATCATTTTTAGAGAACTATCCGGCCCGCCACCGACAGCGAGTGGGTCTTCAAGAAATCCATGTGAGATCTGAGAGACCGGATGGCCCACTCTGTTACCTTCCGGGAGATCTTGGCAATCATGATAGATGTTGACCCCCAGGTACGTCAGGTATTGAGGTTCCCCGTGCTGTCTTCCTAGTCGCTCTGGTGGGACCCCATGTGGCACTATCGGGAAAAGCTTGGACTTCCGCCAGTTCACCTTTAGCCCAGATAGGAGCCCGACGCGGTCAAGCATAGAATGAGCCCCTGCAGATTCCCCGCTGTGTCTCGAAGGAAGCGCAGGAGGTCATCCGCATATAATGCTATGCGATTCAAATGTCCCCGCACAGCAAGCCCTTGATATTCCTGTCCCTGCTGCGCTCGACCAGCCAGTGGCTCCATGGCCAGTGCGCAGATTAACAGGAACAATGGACATCCCTGCCTCGTGCTGCCCTCTGGGTGTCTCTCAGAGACAATCCTCCCTGTTCGGACCCTCGCAGTCACTTTAGTATATAGTAGTCTTGTCCAGGCGAGGAAGCCATGACCTATGCCCACATGGAGCATCACCTCATAAAGGTAGTTCCATTCCAGCCTGTCGAATGCCTTTTCTAAGTCAACAGCGAATACAACATCATTCGGTGGGTGTTGTGCTCCAGGTTCTAGTATTGCCAAGAGTCTCCTGATGTTGATGGCTGTGTTATGCCCTGGAATAAACCTAGTATAGTATTTTATAATCTCTGTTTAAGATGGTTAGTGGTCTCTACGCTGTTCGGCCTGTTGAAGGTTTCCCGGGTTTCAGAATGGGTATTATAAGCACTTCGCAAGTGGTAGTTCTCAAGCTCTCCATTTCCTTAGCTGCAGTATAGAGATCTACCAGTTTGGGTGTTAGTTCCTCCGAGTAGGCGGCGTAACCCTCTGCCGTGAAGCTGTCCGTTCCAGGAGTTTTGTTCCTGGCCATGGTTCTGCTGTCGCTTTTTATCTCCTGAGGCTTTATTTGCCCTCCAAGTTCCTCCACTTCTATGTCCTCCAACCTTGGCAAATTTATATCGCCAAGGTAGGCCCGGAGCTCCGCGGAGTCATGTAGCGTGATGCTTTTAAATAGGGATGAGTAGGAATTCGGCGAAGTGCGCATTAATCCCATCCTGGGAGTAGATTATGTTCTCTCCCTCCATCTCCAGCGCCATTATAGGAGTTCCCCGTTTAGTCGGATTGGTCAGCCAGGCTAGCCGGGACCCCGACTTGTCTCTCTCGTCTTGCGTCCTGTCCATCCCTATATTGCCTAAAATTGAAGCACCTGAGCGTCTCCGTTTGGGCGGCCAGGGCTTCCTTGTTCAATTATTATAAAGTCTTTTGTTACTTATTGTGACCCTATTTCAGAAAAGACCAGGATTAAGGAATCCCCTTTCGTTTAGATGGTATTCTGCATACAGGAATAGTACTCTGTTTTTGAACTTCCCTCTCCGCATCTTAAATAGTTCCATTCTGTAAGAGCCACAACTATATCAGTGCTGCTATACATCAATGCTATTTGGCCACCACAATTCTATAGAACACATTTGGCTGAATACCAGGGACTAATTTCCCCCAATGTGTTTTGATGCGTGGGAATTTTTTGTCATGCAAATGAAGATCTGAGAGCAAGAATGTCTTACCTGAGTAACTTCTGCATCCTTAGTTAATCTTTTTATGCAATTCATTGGCATTACCTTTACTTGAGGCAAATTATGCCTTGCATCTTGCTGGATGTAGATAACGGAAAGAAAAGAAAGAACAAAAAAGCCCCTGCATGCAGTAGTTTCTTGGCATAGGGCTGGTCACACATGTGCTTGTTCTTCCCTATTTGTCCTATTGGGTGTATCTACTAGACATACAAAAGAAGTGTAGGTAGAATATTGTTTGCCTTTCCTATTTAATATTACTTTACATTCACTGCATTACCTTTTTCATTTCTTTCTGCTTGACATCCTTTTCTTTCTTTTTAGTCAACGTATACAGTCGGCAGTTGGCCTGTTAACTGTTCATCAGCGATGTATGTAAATGGTGAGGATCCAAAATGTAATGGAGTACTGCATTCTGTCAACAAACCCCTGCAGCCAGTAGTAGCCTTCTCTCAGTGGGCACTCCCTGGTCATGAAAGGTGGGACCACATAACTGAAGAGGTGAGCATGCATTTCGACTTTAAAAAACACTTACTGTCATAAGCACCCGGACTGAGAACTGCTTGACTGCAGAGCCTCAAGAAATAGGAGGGTTATGTTCTTCATGGGATTGAGGTTGAATTGCAAGTTCCATGTTCTGCCATAGGGAATTTATTCAATCAAACTTTAGCACATTGGGAAGGATGTTTCACAAATTGTGCCCAAACTTGAAGCTTTGGTAGTTGGCTCCTGTAGTTTAATGGGAGTTAATTAGATGGAGTATGCTACCTCCCAATATTATTTATGGATGGGAAAGCCAGTTATGTTTTTGTGTCTTAATTTGAGTTCCTTTTATAGTTATAAAGGTTTGTTTTTGTAGGTAAAGTTCAGTGGGGTGAGAGCACAAGACATAACTTTTCCCCCCACAGTTATCACTCCCACAGATCATATATTTAACTGAGTAAAAGCCACTCAGTAGGGCAACACTGCGCCCAGCAAAAGATGGCCACCTAGTATAAAGCTCGCTCTGCCTCTCCTCAGCATGACAATTATTTTAACGCTAAGAACTTTGCAAGTGGGTCCTCTTTAGATGGTGTTGGTGACAATAATTAGTATTCCTTGTGATCCAAACAATGATGGAATACAAATCGTCGACTTCCCCGCTCTGCTAGGGAGACGGTGGCCAGGGCGCTTATATTGTCTCGCTTGGATTATGCCAACGCCCTGTACCTCGGCATCCCAGGGTACCTCCTGGGAAAGCTGCAGGTCATTCAGAATGCTGCAGTTAGGCTTCTATTTAACATTCCGAGGTACCTAAGCGTTCGCAAGCAGCTGAGCAACCTGCACTGGCTGCCCGTTGCTCAGCGTGTGCAGTTTAAAGCACGGACCATGACACACAAGGCACTACACAGCTTGGGCCCTGCTTATATCAGTTCCAGGTTTGCCTTCTATACTCCCAGCCGACCACTGCGCTCAGCTCTGCAAAGACGGCTGGTGATCCCCAGATTTCAGAGAGCACGTCTTGGGGGGCAGTCCTTTACGGTCAAGGCTGCCACTCTATGGAATGCTCTCCCAGAAGATCTTCGGCACATTAAGGAACTGTCCACCTTCAAAAAGCGGCTAAAAACGCATCTGTTTAATCTATCCATCTAGCCCTTACTGCCTCCCATGTTATTGTTTCCCCACGCGCCAGGACACTCTTGAGTAGCAGTGCGCGTTACAAATACCTTTATAACATAACATAACATAACATAGTACTGATGTGACACCTTCAAGCATGTTACAGGTCTTTGAAACAGTGCCAGAACTCAACTTGGGTCATGCCACCCATGGATAATTTGTAGAACAGTATCCCTATCTGCTCTAGTGTAGTGAATATACGTATTCTCCTAGTCCTCCGGTCTCTGGTTTCTATCTTCACTGTTTACCTGCGTCGTGATGCTAAATCAGCAACATTTGACAGCGTTCAATGTCACTTCATTGCTGTATTTTGAGCTCTCTTTCTCAGCCCCAGCCCTTGCAGCCACTTCGGTGAAGGGATAGTTCTATTTTGCTGCTGTCTGAAGAAATGGTTCACATTTGTTACACTCTTCTCAACCTGGTGGATCACCATTCATACATTTGCCTAATTTTACTACGACATGCACGGCCTTTCCCATTTCCTAATGCAAGGTAAACTCTGCTTCTTTTGTGTCACCTTTGTCTTTTGCTCTTGAATGTTTCCCTTACTGGAATTTGCCCACAGAGCATCTTTCTTTGAAATCTCATTCCTTGAACTTTGTCCTACTTGGATCTCACTAGGCTTCGGTTTTGGCATTTTTCTCCTGCGGCCCTATAAAAGCTTTCACTGGAAGGGCTATACATTCTGTCATTGTGGTGTTCTTTGCTACTTCCATACTACTTCTGCTGCAGGATTCCTTTGTCAACCTAGTACACAAGCGTTGTCTCCAATTTAAAATGTGTCGCCGTCTTCCCTCAGATTTCACAAATGGTTTGTAGCAGAATGCTGTGCCACCTGACGGCCCATTGTAACAACATATTATGAAGATCCTGAAATTGGTCTAGGCAGTGTTACCAAAGTTGTTGTATTCAGACTGTTATGGGGAACATACATTCCAGAATGTAACCTTCCACCCTTGGAGTCCTTTGTCTGACCATGGGTTCTTGCATTGTCCTGACCCTGCTGTCTACAAATTGCAGGCATCAAAGCTTTTCTGAATGCTATAGTTCTTTCCTTCTGTAATTAATTTTCTGGGACTGCTTAGTGAGCGCTTTCTGTACCGACTCCAAGTTGGTGACCTATTCAGCCAAATTCCTTTGGTTCTTGACCTGGGAAAGACACTGGCAGATGAAGAATTGATCCGTGCATTAGCCTAAAGCAAATTATGGACAAATGTCTGATACACGCCTCTATAATGCAACTACTTATTTAGGTCATGTCACCACCAATGACAAACTTGATCAAAGCTTAAATATGAGTTATAACCTAGATGCCAGCATTATTGAACAATTTGAATATGAGCGGTTTAGGAATGTATTGTTAAAGATTTTTAAGGAAGGTAATAAAATGACTGATATTAGTAATAGAAACTTGCCAGACACTTCATCTGCAGGACGTTTCCATGGCTTAGCCAACCTCGTGGTCAGGAGAATAGAAGTGGTCCACCGATCAACTCACAAGACTATGAACAGTTAGACAAAGGTAAACCTAAGATACATGTAAATGTTATCTGACAAAGCTAAAACATTAAACATGTGTCTTAAGTTTCTGAGAAGGAATCTGGAAGCACTGCAACCCTGCCCAGAAATAAACTTGCAATTTATTCCCAATTCTGATTAGCAAGATTTTACTTCACGCTCAAAAAAACTAAAATGCACCAGGAAGACTCTTTCCGATGAAGTCTACTTCATTAGAACTACTCCTGGTATTAATTCTGTCAGTTAAACGCATACTTCTAATGTGGAAAGCTCTCCTGCAATTTTAGAAAAAGTTAGGAAATGCATATATTACTAAATTAAGCCAGAGTGTACCATAATCTAATGAAGGAATACCTTATAAAAAAAAATTCTGAGATAGCCACATACTATTTAACGCTCATTCACCAATTGTGAAAAATATGAATGACCCTCCACTATGTAAGCAGTAGTTATGGTTGTGTCTCTTGGGCCTTATGCTTGTTGGCAGATTTAAGCTATCATACTTTAGTTAAGTAATGTAAACAGGTTAAAGCACTTGAATGTAGTTTATTTTAATGCTTTATTTTAATACCCAAAATTGATTAGGGCCTGAAGAATATGTGATTTAACCTGCACTGAATCTTTCCTAGAATGTAAATAAAATAAAAGGAAATGATAGTTGTGGCAAAATAATTTAAATGGTGAAACATGTAAATAAAAAACTTGGGGTTGCAGTAGTCTTTTTTTTATTTTTACCTCCTATTGCAAGACCATGTGCAGATAGCTGTCTCGAGTTCAGACAGGACAACTGCAACAAAACAAAAGTAAAGAGAAAAGGCCAGATTGGTGCTCACTGGGGCAAATGTCGAGTGTAGGAAAATGATGTATGAGTAAATGGGTGGAAGGTATAATTCCAGAGAACAGCATTGTGGGGATGGCCAAGGTGGTGGATAACACAAGGGAAATCGATCGGGTAATGAAAAGGAGACTATTCTTTAGTAACCTTTACCTTAGCAATAAATAAGTAGAAATGATCAAAACAAGAGCTGGGAGGAGAACAGAGGAGCGAAGGAGGTTGCAGTTTAATGAAGAGGAGAGAGTATGGATCCATGTGACCGTAGTGCAAATGGAAACTTGTAGAAAAAAATGGACAATGTGTGGGTCTTGAAAATATTCAGATTTTTCAGCTTGGATTGCAGAACCAGATTTATTTTTAAAAATTCAACATTTCGGTGCAATAGCAGTATTCTCTTTAATGCAGAATAATCCATGATGGTCGATCAAGCATGATATCTTGCTATTCCCACTGTAGCTCTGTCTGTGAATGTCAAGTTTTTGACTGTGTGAATTGATGGCATGAGGATTTTAAAACTTTCTTTTTAACTTGGCAGATATCTGGTCTGGTCTATATTTCTATTGCATATATTCTAAAAGGGAATATCTCAGCATTTTTGCAATGAAACTGATGCAGCACAGGGAATTTTCCTGTCCACTGCACTGTTACAGTTACCAAACTTCAAATTGGCAAGGGTTGGCAAGGGTTCCGAGGTGAGTTATAAGCTGATTGCATACTCAGACATTTTTCTTCTATGTGTAGCAAAGCCAGGCATGTTTTTCATTGAGTCTCAAGATTCAGCGAAATGTGAAAAAGCTGATATTCCTGAACTGACCGCCACCTTATGTAAATGTTATGGGACATTTACCACTTATTCTGTCATGAAGCACTTGTTTTACTTGATCAAAGTAGTACTTGGTTACCATATAAACTATCTATTGATCACTATTTTCATTTCTTTTCAGGTCCTTTTTTTTGTTTTTGGTGCTTAGTCAAAGGTACATTACAGGAAACCACAGAAATTACTTATTACAAACAATTAACTTTATGTGGTCACGTTACAACTGTAGCAACATCATTCCAAGTTGCAGTAGTGCAGAAAGAGGTCGGAAGTATCTTTTTTGGTTATAGCCAAGTGCTAAGGAACCATATGCCCCAAGATTAGACTTTGCAGTTCGCCTGTTTTTCATGTCCATTTTAGTTGACCTTACTCTAGATCTGAATGGTGTCCCAGTCAAATCCTTCTGCCAGGAATTACTTATCTATAATTGGTGAATAACAATGTGCTTGGGAAACTGCCAATCTTTGACCAATACATACTGTTGTGGAAAAAAACCCTTGTGTCAGGACATACACAATACGCATCTAAATAGATGTATCGAGGTAGTGTTGACTGATGGAGAAACGTTAGTCACTTCTTACGAGACTAAAAAGACAGCCAGTATTCATACAAATCTACACAGCCAAAGAGGTCTTCCTCAAATTAGAAACCATTCTAGGTTCCCGAAACACGATCGTAAGTAAAATGCTTAATCCCTTAACTTCCGAAGCTTTTCCATCCCCTGTGCTGAACCCTTATCTGCTATTTGGGCAACTTTGCACTTACGCCTCCTTATCTTTTTTCCCCACACAATGTATCCACGCAGAATTTGCATAATTTTTTCCCAACACCATGGGAATTCTAAAGGTACACAGGGTTTTAGCATTCCCATGGAGGGGACCGGAAAAATGCTGAAATATAGGTAAAGTTTAGATTTTCTGGGGAAAATATTATTGTCTGGTCTCTTTCCTAAAAATTTTATAAATTAAAGGGTTGCTGTCGTAAAATCACCATTGTCCCAGCTTTCAGGAATATGGAGAGCTAAATAAAATAAAAAACATTTCTTACCACAGTGTTGGCATTTTTCTATGAGGTAGACCATTTTTCTGAATTTCTGTGCTTTCAACCTACTTCCCGTTTGTGTTGGAAATAGGTGTAAAATCAATGGGCGATGCCAGAAAGCTATGCATTTCTGAAAAGTAAACATAATTCTGATTTCGCCAAGCGGCCATTTGTGTAGATCCTTCCAGCTTTTCTTAAAGAAACTAAAGGCCTGATTAAGATCTTGGCGAACGGGTTACTGCGTCACAACTGTGACTTATATCCCGTCTATCGAAATATAAATCCCATTATATCCTATAGAATTTATATTTTGACGTACGGGATATCTATCACCGTTTTGACGGAGTAACTCGTCTGCCAAGATCTAAATCAGGCCCAAATTGTAGAAATAATTAGTAGGAAAAGACAGTCATGTGTGACTTTTGCATCTATAACTTCTTGCCACAATGGGCGATTTACAAAAGTAACACACCGGTCCGTCCACCAGAAACGTCTGGTTGCAGGGCTATATAGTGTTTGTAGGTTCTCCAAGAAACGGAGATACACAGAGCCCGCAACTGGGTTAAATCTTACAATGGTTTTTACTGTGTACTGAGTACAGACCAATTCAAATATAAATAGTGAAAAATAGATATGAAGGAAACCTATAATTTTTAAATGTACACTAGATGGTAGATTTAGGAGTAGTGGTTATTTGTACATCTCTGAATTTGTATCCACACCATCGTGATTCAGAGGGCATTTTGCAAAATGTATTCTTTATTACACAGTGGCTTGCATTAAGAACAAATGCTGTTCGATTCTGTCTTACCACATGTCTCCTAATAAAAATGGGATCTCTTTGTGTGAGTAGGCCTACCCCTCCCCCCGCAACACAAAAGGGCCCAAAAAGCAACATAGACACATCACATTTTTTCACTGAAAACTGAGCATTTCTTTGCAATGTGGGTGGCTGTGGATTTTTGGCCCAAGCCGAGCCTGCGTCTAGGGAAACCTACAATTCCTGCACATTTCTGAAACTACACATCCAGGGAAGCCCATGGAGGTGTGACTTGTGTGGCCTTTACCAGGTTTTATTTTGGCCAGAAGCCCTTGTAAACCTCAAACATTGGTTTAAAATGCACATTCAAAGTTCTGGAATGTGTGAGGAGCCACAACTTTCCTACCAACTAGCGTTCCCTCATGTCTCCCAATTAAAATGGTACCTCACGTGTGTGTGTGTGTGTGTGTGTGTGTGGGCCTAGCTCCCCCAACAGGAAAAGACTTAAACGCTACATGGACACGTCAACTTTTTTCCACTGAGAACCAACACTTTTTTGCAATTTGTTTAGCTGTGGATTTTGGGCCCTAGCTCAGCCGACAACTAGTGAAACCTACCAAACCTGCACATTTCTGAAAACTACTGTTAGGACTCCCATTTACCCTGGTTTTATCCATATGTTTCGCAGACACTAGGCCCAGCCACATAAGTGGGATAGTGTTTTTATTAGGACAAGTGGGGGAACATTGGCTGGTAGGAATTGTGTGGGTCCCTTCAGATTCGGGACGTTTACGTCACAGAAATGCACGGAAAATGTGCAATTTTAGCCAATGTTTGCAGGGCATTGTGAGTTTGAATACTTCATGGGACCAACACAAGGCACCCCCATGGACTCCCCTGGGTGTCTAGTTTTCAGAAATGTTTGGGCTATGTAGGTTTCCTTTGGTGGTTGCACAGCCTGGGCCCAAATTCTGCCACTACCCCTATTGCTGATTTCTCCATGTTCTGTTTTGCAGGCTTTTCTGTTGAGGGTGGTAGGCCCAGCCACAGAAGTGGTGTACTGTTTTGATCAAAACAAATGGAGGATAGCTGGGTGGAAGGAACATTTTGTTTTTCCAGTTTCTGGAACATTCCTTCACTGAAATGTGAGGAGAATATTTGATTTTAGGCAAAGTGTGATGTTTGCTGGGCATCGCGTGTAGGAAAACCTACAGGGATCCATACAAGGCACACCACCCTGGAGGCCACTGGGTGTCTACTTTTCAATATGTCTGGGTTTATTTGGTTTCCTTAGGAGGGCAGAGCATAATCCTGAAAAGTACAACCATTCACCATGGCGAGCAGGAGGAACTTTAGATTAATTTCTACTCTTCTGGTCCATATGCCACATGTCACAGAACTCACATGGACCGATCACTCCATCATCCACTTCAGCATCTCCAGCCCCCACACCGCTACCCCAACATGATCAACGCCCCCCACCGGACCAGCTGGGCAAACGCCCTCAACACCTCCCACCCTGCTACCGCCACCAACCTCAAACAAGGGAGTGAAAAACTTCAATGCCTGATCACAAACTGCGCAGACAGCATTATCCCCATCAAGAGCAACATCCAGAGAAAATCCTCCAAAAAGGCTGGCTGGTACTCCCAAGAACTCAGAACAGCAACACGAGACAACTAACAGTTGGAGAGGAGATAGCGCACCGGCAAGGACACTTTGGCAGGGCAGCCTTCAGGACTTCTCTCCACCTCTACCACCGCCTGCTGAGGGCCACTAAGAAGACAGCGTTTGCCGCATGCATCAAAACCAGCACCAACAACATCAAGGAACTTTTCAACATCCTCACAGGAGTTGTATGACAACCTCGCCCACTTCCATGACAAGATTGCAACCATATACAGAAACTTAGCACCCCAACCCACACCAATGGACTTTTTCAACAGATATGCCACCAATGTAACCGACAAACCACACACTGACCACCTGGAACATCCTCTGCACCCAGGACACCACCTCCACCATGAAATCCATACACTCTGGAGCTCCCACAGACCCATGCCCACATCAAATCTTCAACCTCTGAAACCAAAAGATCGTCCGGGAACTCACCACTTCTATCACCACTGCACCAATCCCCGACACCTGGAAACACACCAAAGTCTGATCACTACTTCAAAAACCCTCCGCTGACCCCAGCAAACTCAAAAACTACCGTCCAGTCTCCCTCCTCCCATTCCCAGCAAAGGTATGGGAAAACATCATCAACAATAAACTCATGGCACAGCTGGAGCAGAACCAGCTACAGCTACTCTATGCCTCCAAATCCGGCTTCCGCAGCAATCACAGCACTGAACCTGCCCTGATTGCAGCCGACGACATCCAAACCCTCCTCGAAAGAGGAGAAACAGCATCTTTGATCCTCCTTAACCTCTGAGCAGCATTCGACAACAAATCTCACCACACACTGATTGAAAGACTCCACTACATCTGCCTCCAAGGGGACACACTCAGATGGATCACCCCCTTCCTCACCGGAAGAACCCAGAGGATCCACCTCCCACCTCTGACCCCAAGGAGAACACCTCCAGTGTCCCGCAGAGCACATCCCTACACTCTTGAATGCATATATGACCCCGCTGGCCAACATCGTCAGATCCCACGGTCTCAACATAATTTCCTACACTGATAACACCCAGCTCATCTTCTAACTCACCAACGATCCCACCACCACCAGAACCAACATCCACAGATGCATGACCAACGTCGCCAAATGGATGAAGAACGACTGCCTATAGCTGAACACAGACAAGACGGAAGTACTAATCTTTGACAACAGCAGCAACACATGGAACAACTCCTGGTGGACCCGCACCCACTCAATTCAACCACGCCGGAAACGTCGGAATTATCATTGACTTAAAGCTCACCATGAAATCACAGACCAATACAGTCCTCTCCACCTGCTTCCTTACTCTGCGCGTGCTACGTAAGTTCTTCAAGTGCCTACCTCTACACGTGAGACGCACCGTGACGCAAGCCCCCCTCATCAGCCGACTGGAGTACGGCAATGTCCTCTATTTGGGAATCACTGCACAACTTCCACAGAGATTTCAGACCATACAGAACGCCACAGCCAGAGTCATCCTCAGCCTTTCCCGACTAACCCACATCACACCCCACCTCAGGAAACTCCACTGGCTCCCCTTAACAGAAGAAATGCCAATTTAAGCTGCTGACCCACGCACACAAGGCTCTACACAACCAAGGACCCGCCTACATGTACCACCTCCTGAACTTCACCATCCATCAATAATACTACGCTCCGCCTCCCTTTCACTTGCCCATACTCCCTGAATCTACAGAAGCAGAAATGCAGGATGCTTCTTCTCCCACATCACAGCAAAAACCTGGAACAGCCTCCCCACGCACCTCCAGACCATCACATCACTTCTAAAATTTTGAATGACCCTCAAGACCTGGGGCCTGAAAGCGCCTGGATATCCTATAGGGTGATTAGCCACATTTTATAATTCATAATTGATTGATATACCAATATTGCGGCCAGATTAATCAAAACGTCCTCATTCTTGCCACGGAAATAAGGGTTCTCTGTGCCCCCGCTGGGCAGAAACTGTTGGGGTTTTAGGGAGGGAAGATAGGTCCAACACCAGGGTGGTCCATCCACACTCCAAATTGTATTTTTCTACAGAAAAATTGATATCCCTGGTTTCTAGTGGGCTTTGTGCCCTACAGGAGACAGATTGGAGATAAACACTACCAGCCTCCCCCATTAGGGCAGAAAGGCTGTACGGGCCAGCGGGATGTGAACTCAGACCTATACCATTGGGTTTGTCACTTCCCTCCCACTAAGAAAACACAATGCAGCTACCATTCTATGGTAGGCTTTCTGCCCCTGGAGGACAGATTAGGGGTAAACATCCACTATGAACCGCCCACATAGAAAGAAAGAAATATTGTTCTTTACAAATCCCTGGTGTCTACTAGCCTTCCTGTCCTTGAGGGGGCAGATTGGGTGTGAACACCCCCATCCAACCTTCTGGTAGAGCAGAAAGACTAATCGGGTGAAGGGATTACAAGCCCATGCCCTGGGGCTGCTACACCCACAAAACAATTGTTCTTTACAAAACCCTTGTGTCTTTTGGGCTTTCTTCCCCCGGGAGAACAGATTTGGGGTTAGCACGCCCATCCATCCCAGGGGTGGGGCAGAAAGACTAACAGGGCCTGGGACAGTACCACAGGCCCCTGCAGTTGGGGCTGCTCCCCTCCCCCCCCAAAAAAACTTGGCATATAAACATCCCTAGTGTCTAGTAAGCTTTTGGCCCAGAACACACCCCCTTCTTTCCCACAGGGACAGAAAGACTAATTGGGCCATATGCGGGGGTGGGCACAGGCCCATGTTGCTGGGACCTCCTGCCTAAAATGAATTGCCTCATTAACATCCCTTGTGTTTCTTCTGTTGGGGCAGTGAGAGAGCCAAAGCACATGCCATTGGGGCCACCTCCCCCTCCAGAAAGTGCCATGGAACAAAATGCTGCTGTCCAGTGGACTTTCTGCCCCCTTGCCCCACCAAGAGGGGGCAGAAAGACCAACTGGGCTTGGGACAAGGGAGCACAGACCCATGTCATTGGGCCAGCCTCCCCCCCCAATAATGCTGCCATGCAAACATTTCTGGTTTCTAGTGAGCTTTTGATTGAGGTGATCACCCCCATCCACCCTCTATGGGTGCATATTGACTAATTGGTCCTGGGGTGGGGCCGCACAGGCCCATGCCATTGGAACTGTTCCTCCCACAAAACAATGCCATTAAAAAACTCTGAAGTCTAGTGGGCTTTCGATTGTGGGTGGACCTTGCAGACATCAGACCCATGTTTTAAAACATCATTTTTTAAAGAGTGTCTGCAACCGGAGCGCGACTCTGAGACACTCTGCTGCTCTGTGGGGGCCAGGCGATTCATTCCAGCGATAGTCCGCTTGGAGATGCAGGGGCGTTGAGAGGTGAAATGACACAAAGCCTCATTAACATGCAAATGGTCTTTTAAAGGTGTGTGTGTGTATGTGCCCGTGTGTGTGTGTGTGTGCCCGTGTAGCTGTCTCAACCCGGGCACACACAGGCAGCGTGAGATGGGAGAGGGAGAGGGAGACCGAGGATCGAGAAATGGAAACCCAGAAAGGGAGACAGACCGAGGGAGGGTGACAGAGCGAGGCGGAGTGAGGGAGGCGGGGAGGGAAGCAGAAGTGAGGGAAGGGGACTAAGTGAGTGGAGTGAGGGCGGTGGAGGGAGTGAGGGAAGGGGAGTGGGGGAGATAGAGAGGGAAGGAGTGGGGGAGGTAGAGAGGGAAGTGGAGGGAGAGAGGGAAGGGGAGTGAGAGATGGAGAGGGGGAGCAGGGTAGGGGAGTGAGGTAGGGAGAGAGGAAGGGGACTAGGAGAGAGGGAAGGGGAGTGAGGGAAGGGGGAGCGAGGGACGGGGAGTGAGGGTGAGGGAAGGGAAGTGAGGGACGGAAGGGGAGAGAGGGAGAGACGGAAGGGGAGAGAGGGAGTGAGGGAAGGGGAGAGAGGGAAGGGGAGTGGGTGAGGGGGGAAGGGGAGTGAGGGTGAGGGGGAAGGGGAGTGAGGATGGGGGAAGGGGGAGCGGGGAAGGGGAGTGAGGATGAGGGAAGGGGAGTGAGGATGAGGGAAGGGGAGTGACGATGAGGGGAGGGAAAGAGGGAGGGGGATCGAAGGGGAGTGTCGATGAGGGGAGCAAAGAGGGAGGGTGAGGGAAGGAGAGGGAGGGAGTGGGAAGGAGAGGGGAGGGTGGGAAGGAGAGGGAGGGAGTGGGGAGGGAAGGGGAGAGGGAAGGAGAGAGAGGGAGTGAGACAGTCGGAGGGAGTGAGAGGGAGTGAGACAGTCAGTGTGAGTGAGGGGAGACAGGGAGAGAGAGGGATGGAGGGAGGGAGACAGAGAGAGATAGAGGGAGAGAGCGAGATAGAGGGAGGGAGACAGAGAGAGAGAGAGAGAGAGAGAAAGATAGATGTGTGTATGCCGGGTCTTCTGGTGGCTCAGTGGACAAATCCGTCCACTGCAGGGACCTGTGTCCAACCACATGGTCAGTTTTTTGTGTTCTAGCCCCGCTACTCGGACACAAACCACACTGTAAATGTAGCCCCCGAGAGAAAGTTTGAGAGTACTGTTGTAAATGAAGAGGACTCCACAAATAGGTAAGTAAAGCAGGAGCTTTATTGCAGCACAGATGTAGGTAGGTCAGCCCCCAGTCCAACCAGAGCTCCAACTGCCAACAGGGCGAAGGAGCGTTCCAGAACTCAGAACTTAGGTAAGGATCTAGAGTGCTGGCCAGAGAAAGAAGCCAAGCACTGTACAACATATCTCCCCTCGTTGCAAGGAAAGAAAACACATGAAAAGGAAAACATACTAGTGCACATAGTCATTCAGGTACGTGGGAGGGCGACGAGAGCGAGAGCTCCTTAAACCAACGTCAGCCAAGGAAGAGGAGACAGATGCAGGAATAGAAGTAGAAACAAGCGAAGCAGGAGCAGAATTAACCACAGGGCCCCTATGATGTGTACGCAAAGAGGTAGAAGCATCACCACCACCCACCTCCCCCCGTTCAATTGGCAAGGGCATGGGCAGGGCAGAGTTACCAGAAGACAGTAAGTATCCATTACAACCATCATCATGAGCTGGGAGCAGATCATCAGAAGAAAAGTCTTTGCGTTTCTGGTAGAGGGCCACCCTCCGGTAATTCCAACTTTCACCGTTAGCCAGAACAATGAAGTGAGGGAAAACTCTCTTGACTTTGTAGGGACCCCTAAACTTGCTGAGGCCTTTCGCAAATCTTCCTGGCTTAACTTTAACCAGGTCACCAACAGAAATGGGCAAGGAAATGCTGTCATGAATTGCAGGGACATCGCTATTAGAACTTTTCAACCATGCGGGGTTCAATTTGCCCACGGGCGTGCGACCACGCATAAGTTCAAAGGGAGACTTTTCACCACTCTTATGGGGTGTGGAGCGGTAAGCCCATACTAATTCCTGGACACGCTCTGTAGAGAAACAGCCAGATTCTACAAACATCTGAATTACACCCTTGACAAGGCGATTCACCCTTTCACATATGCCATTGCCTTGTGGATTGTAAAGACTGGTCTTCAGATGTCTGATACCACACTCATTCACAAAATCAGTCATCTTCAAAGACGTGAGTTGAGTCCCATTGTCTGAAATGAGAACAGAAGGGTATCCCTCATTGATAAAAGTGCTTTTCAGAAACTTTATGGTGGCATCAGTGGTGATTTCCTTTACAAAGTGTACACACAGCCATTTAGAGAAACAGTCGATTAAAACAATTGCAAAACGATAATCAATAGGCAGTTCATTCATAGGTCCTATAAAATCAATGCACACACTATGCCAGGGAGTATTTTCAAAAGCAATTTTTTGCGTAGACTGAGAGCCCAAGACTTTGAGGCGTTTCTCCCCTTCCTTGCAGAAACCACACCTCGTAACACAATCCACTGCATCATTGTCGATAGAGGGCCACCAAAAGTTCAGTTTAACGCGGCGTTGAGTGAGACTTTGACCCAAGTGCCCCTCATGAGCCAAGTCTAAAATCCTTTTCCTTAATGAAAAGGGAGGGACAAAACGGTCACCTCGCACCAACACATCTTTACCCTCCAAAGAAAGTTCGTCTAAGATCTTTAGAAAGGGTCTGACTGAAGGACCAACAGTACTTTCTCTCCTAGTACCATTGGAAATAAGACCGATGACAGCCTTCAAGGTCAAATCTTCAGCCATGCCTTTAGACCATTCATCACGAGAAAACGAACCACCGCCCACTGACAAAACATCCTCCATTACAGCAACCGCAAGATCATCAGACGGAATCCCAGAGTCGGAATCAGTGGAGGGAATGGGAAGTCTAGACAGACAGTCCGCTTGGACATTCCTCCACCCATGGACAAATTCGATCTCACACTGATAATCCTGCAAACGGGAAGCCAGTCTCGCCAATCTCGGGGAACCTTTACCAGCCCCTCCAGGAGCTAACACATTCAACAGGGGTTTGTGGTCTGTACGCAGGACAAACTTGTAACCCCATAGATAAGTTCGAAAGTAACTTGTTCCCCAGACTGCGGCAAGAGCCTCACGCTCTATTACCGAGTAGTTAGACTCAGAGGAGGACAGAGGTCTAGACGCGAAAGCAATGGTTCTCTCAGCGCTACCATGCCTTTGTAAGAGAACCGCACCAAGGCCAATGGCACTGGCATCAACCATGAGAATGGAAGACCGAGCAGTGTCAAAAGGGGTGAGAACATTGGCCGATTTAAGTTCTCCTTTGATAAGTCTAAAGCAGGATTCATGTTCAGGGGTCCAGTTAAATTTTACGCCTTTTTTTAGTAAGGATCTCAGGGAAGCAGTCTTGGATGAGAAGTCTCTTACGAATTTCGAGTAAAATTCTATCAAGCCCATAAAGGACCGAAGCTGATCCTTGTCAACTGGGGAGGGTGCTAACTCAATGGCTTCGAGTAAATTTTTCTTGGGTTTAATACCCTCTTCAGATAAACAAAATCCTAAATACTCAATTTCTCTCAATAGAAAAGCACACTTTTCTTTTCTTAGAGTCAACCCAGTCTCATCCACTCTGATTAACACATCCTGTAAAATTTTGTTGTGTTCCTGTAGGGAATTACCATAAATCAAGATATCGTCTTGAAAATATAGTACTTTATCAAGACCTTTAAAAACTTCAGAAACAAGTCTCTGGAATACGCTAGCAGCTGAAACTAGTCCAAAGGGTAGCCTGGTGAATTGAAATGTGCCCTCACTGGTGATAAAGGCAGTTAAATGCTTAGAGCTTTCGTCCAAACAAATTTGATGATAGGCATGTTTGAGGTCTAACTTACTGAAGAACCTTGCTCCTTTGAGGGTTGATACTAATTCTCCTATGTTGGGTAGGGGAAAGACATCTGCCACGACACATTTGTTGAGGGAACGAAGATCCACACAGAACCTGATCTTGTTGTCCGGTTTCTGCGAGATCACAACGGGCGAAACCCAAGGGGACGCCTCAATGGGTTCTATAATTCCCCCTTGAAGCATCTCTTCAAGAGTAGCCGTGACCTCATTTCGCAGGGCAAAGGGCACTCTCCTTACTTTGTGTTGTACAGGTGAGCTGCCGTCCTTGAGAACTATGCGATGTGAATAGCCAATGAGTTCACCCAACTCATCTCTAAAAACGTTTTTATATTTAGTTAAAATGACTTCTAAGGATGGAGTTTCAACAATAGAAATGGGGTTATCAGATCTAGGGTCAACCACAATGTGAAGATCATATTGGTGGTGACGGCCTAAGATTGCCGGACCATCAGCAGATATGTAAATCTTACCACACGCCAATCTTCCTTTGAAACCAATTTCAGCTTCGAAGTAACCCAGTATATCAATTTTCTCCCCCTGGTACCCAGATGGGAAAATGTCACACATTTTCAACACTCTTTTACCCCACACACTTTTCATCAGAGAATTAGGAATTATAGTCCATTTTGAACCTGTATCTACCATGAGTGTAATGACTTTTCCATCAATTATAAAGTCATCCTTGAAAGGATTACCTCTCTGATTATCACATGCGCACACAGTGTCAGTCAGTACCAGGATTTTGTTGACATCACGTCTCAAATCATCACTTTCGTTCACAACTGTTACTCTCGCATTATTCCTGTTCCTACACATTTTAGCGAAATGTCCCGTCTTACCACACTTTAGACATTCCTTGTTGTTTGCATAACAAAATTTTCCATCAGAAGGATGGGAAAAGCTACCACACCTAGAACACATTTTTTGATTATTCTTGGTAAAGGGAGTTTGTTGTATGTTCTTTTTCTGAAGGACATAACCTTTCTTCCTGACAATTGCGATGGCAGCAGCTTCATCGTCACTATTTTCGCTATGGATACTCTTATGAGAAATTTCTGCCACCTTAGTCTCCAAACCACCTTTCTGTAGTTCCCTCATACACTTTTCGCTTTCTTCCACAATCTTAGCAAGTTCTATAGCATCTTTTAAACTTGGATTCTTTGCTGCCCATAGACGTTCTTGTACTTTTCTATTATTGGCTTGAACAACTAGCTGGTCTCTGATTAGCTCGTCAGCCATCTGGCCAAAGTTACATTTGATAGATAACTCTCGCAATCTCGCCACAAATTCATCAATGCTCTCCTCAGGTAATTGTTTATTCTTATAAAATTTATATCTTTGGAGTATAAGATTTTCTTCTTTGCCAAAACGAGTCTCCAATCTTGTTATCGCTTCTTTAAATTCATCAAAGTCAGCTTGTGACCCTACAGGTAATACTTGAGGGAGATACCTAAATAAACGTTGCCCTTCTTTACCCAATGTGGTCATTAGTAATGCTTTTTTACGTTTGGGTGAATAATCCTCACCGTCCAGAGCCTCGATGTAATTATAAAACATTACTATCCAGTCTTCCCAAGCTATTTGAGGCATGCCAGGCTCTGACAGGAATTGAGGAGGAAGTGCAACATTGATGGCTTGAGTCATGTTCACGGCTCACAAAAGAGTAAAACAAGTAAACACTCCTATTTAAACAGAATAGAATAAAATTATAGGCTTACGGTTTATTATAAAGGAGAACTGAGGTGAAGAACCAATGTCAGCAAAGGGTAGATGCTTAGCGCTCATACACGAGCGTTTCCATGGAAATTCACAATATTCAATTAATCGTAGAATGGCCGAAAATGTCTTGCGTAAGACGTTTGTAATATTTACTATAGCGAGAGTACATGCGCTAATGAAATGCGCTTCTTGAACGAGGTATTTCCAAGAAAACGTAGGTTCGCTGTAGCGGTGCGTTCCAGTGACACTTTATTTTGCGTTTCAATGATGCAGCATCCGGTTATTGAGCAACCACTTCCGCCGTCTGTGTTACGCTGACGCAGACGCTGTCAGGATCTGCGCTCTAATGACGCTAACGTTGCTGCAGTTAATTTTCTGGTGGCGCGTGCTTGGATTAACGTTGCAGGCGCGCGTTGCTAAGCGACTCACCGCGGTGTTAACTCGGTTGAGATGACGTCACTTAGTGAACCAGAAGTCCTCCGATGATAATTAAATCGGACAAGAATACCTTTGGCAAGCAGTCTTCTGCGTCCTCGTTCCTCGCTATCCACGCGGGGTTCTTGAGGGGTTTCTGAGCCTACCGCACTGTGGGAGTTTCTTGAGGCTGCAGCAATACGTGGAGATGAAGTGGTTGGACACTCCACAAGTCCAAGTCGCCAAGTGTTGTAAATGAAGAGGACTCCACAAATAGGTAAGTAAAGCAGGAGCTTTATTGCAGCACAGATGTAGGTAGGTCAGCCCCCAGTCCAACCAGAGCTCCAACTGCCAACAGGGCGAAGGAGCGTTCCAGAACTCAGAACTTAGGTAAGGATCTAGAGTGCTGGCCAGAGAAAGAAGCCAAGCACTGTACAACAAGTACCCATGCACTAGGGGAAGGCAGCCCTGGAAAGGGGACATTGTCTCCTTTCCAATGCTGCTTTTCCTGTGATGATCGGTGCTCAGGGGGTGGGAGGCCAGAGTTATGCACCCCAGCACCGATCAAAAGTGAAAGCAGACTGCACCATTAGCGTGGTCTACTTTCACTTCTGTTTTGCTGTGCATCATGTTGTACACAGTGGCGCTATAGCAAAACAAAATCAAAATCAAAATCCAACTCAAAACGTGAGGGAAGCTGTACCCTTGAGTCCCGACTTAGATTTTGAAAAAGAAAATGCTTCCTTTAAAAAAAAAAAAAAACATTTTGATTTTCAGTGCCTAGGAGAACCCACTGATGTCCTAAGCACTACACAGGTATCCTAATCAATATCTACAGGACTGTGACTTTAATTTACAGTTAGGGAGTGGAACAGTATCACAGTTACCCTAGAAATTGTTGGAACTTTGGACTCAGCTACAGGACTCAACTGAACATGTGAGGTAAAGGTACTGATAGGTTGAAAGTTAGTAGCATAGGAGAACGTCAACACTTAAGAATAATAATTAAGGGGTTTCTAATTAAAAGGCATGTTTGGGGTATCAATTGAGATTGTAAATTAATAAGTAGAATATGGAAAGACCGTTTCTTTATACACTCTGGCTCAATAATAAAAGGCTCTATTGCTGGAAGAGGCCTCACCCATCTTAACATGCTGGGAAAAAAACTGGTCAAATGCCGCTAAATCTGGGGTGTTTGCAGCCGCATTACTGGCCCCTGCCAGAGACGTACTTTTGCTGATCCTGTGTGTCAGGCAGACTTAAAAAGGCAGCTATTACGTTTTTAGAAATATCACGTCAACATAACTTTGTAGATCCCTATTTACCCTTTGGCCATCCCAGGTTTGGGTCAACTTAAGCAGAAGAAACAGACAAGTTGTGACCGACGTATCTCCCTTAACACACCTGGAGACTGGAGATAGTGCGAACTGTCAATGATACATTATTTATTATCGTTGAGGGTTCTGGCAGTTTTTCACAAGTGTGCACACACAAGAAATCCACGCTGTTATATTTAAAGGCTTTATTTCAAGCCTATTTTAGTGCAGAATAAATGAAAGTGGATCAATACAAGATTATAGAACCTTGTAGTGAACACGACAGCACAGAATGTAAATATTAGGAAAGCAAACATAATATGGTTCTTTTTTTAAATAATTCCAGCATGCCAAATTTTAAAGCATCAAATGATTTTCCATAAGGAGGGTTTGTTATTTTAATTAAGTCAACACCTGAACCTGAACCTGAACTTTGTGTATTTTTTAAGTCTGTTTGGCCGGTTTGCGTGACGGGGTCAAATTGTGTCTCTACAGTAGAAATGTTATGAGACCATAGGAAATGGCGATCGTGGCCTGGCTCTGATAATAGCCACGCTTCTCTGCCGTCTGGAATGCCTTTGAAGTCCAGATCTGTGTCATAGCGATGGCTGTCAACACTCATTTCATATTCTTTAAATGGTTTGAGAAAAATAAACCTCATACTCTTGTTAGGTGAGAAAAATAACGTCGCAATTCACTTGCAGTGGCGGCTGGTGACATTTGAAAGTGGTGTGGCGGAAAGTGATAATCATACTGCACCGTAGCAAGCGCGCGTAGCGAGCGAGCCCAAACCCCTTAAGGAGGGTTCGGGGGGATTTCCCCCCGAGAAAAGTTTGAAAAAATAGTGGAAAAATTGAGCATTTTCAAGCAAATTTGAGAAAGCAGGAAGGTTAATAAAGTAATTGTGAAAGTGCAGGTATTACATTATTAAAGAGCTGTCATATAACATAGGTAGCTGCTTATTCAGTATAACCACAGAGCTTCATAACAGACTCCTGCAGCGCTAAGGAGAAAAACGGCCCGGGGCGCTGGTCTGTGACCGAATCAGGGAGGGTGCGGGCCCGGGGCTTGAGACACACTCGTGAGAAGGGGGTGCGCACTCACAGTCCTTCAGGAAGAAGGACCATCAGGCGAGAAGAGGGTGCAAATGCATGGGTGAAATATGTGAGAGCATGTCTCCTGTCCCGGGACTATATATGAGACAGCATGAACCCACACAGTATATGAGACAGCATGAACCCGCCCTACACCCCAAGACCAGGGCTGTTCAGAAGGGATCAGGGCAATGCAACTAAGGGCCAATAGATGTTGGGAACTATGCCTAGGACGTGGCAGAATGTTAATTTGCATGAAAACTGCCTGAACAGTTAGTGGGAAACTGAGAATTCAATGCAGGTCTCTAAATGAGGCCGATTGCTTTTCTACAGGTTTAACGGTAACCTTCCTTCCTGTCGATGCCCTGCAGTTAAAAGGCTGTGCAGTAAAAAGTAACAAAATATTTTAACTATTAATTATTCATCCAAGGTTCAGGAGAATCCCCAGTTGGCAGCACTGGCATAGGCACAAATAAATATCTAGCCAACACTCAATACACTGCAGACTTGTAGCCTAGCGAAAAGCAACAGACATGCAGGTTGTTACGTAGGTAGTGTTTTCAAGTACGCACACTACTCAGAAAATTCCCAACCTAAAGCGCAGGAACGAAACTGTTTGCAAGATTTCCTGTCCCATCTAGTATAGATGGACAAGATACAGAGATTAAAGGCGAGCTCTTGTAAACCGTTCAAAAAACATTTCTAAAGACTCGGATAAGCAAAGAAACAAATCTTAATACCAACTCTGCATATTAAGACGTTAACAGTCCCTTCCAGACTTAAATCTAGCCAGGATGGGCATGGGGAAAAGGAGGAGCTGGGCAGATAAATCTCCATCTTCTAAGTGTAAAAATCAGTCTTCCTGAAGTGAAACCAGTTTTAGTGCAGACCTCAACATTGCCCAGTGCTACCTACAAGTTGCCTTTTTAAGATTGGAAAAATCCTTTGAACTCAATGATAACCAGCACCCTCACCCCCACAAACAACCAGAGAAATCTAGTCTCCCTAACCCTATTTCAAAACCAAGACAAACACATCCACTTCCACGTTCGCATGTTGAGTTGAAGATGAAAGAGCTGTAGATACTGGAAGCCGCACGTATCACCAGTGAGTGAAATGTCCTTTGAGAAAGCGAAGAAACAGGCATGTGAGAGTCTTCGTGAATGAAGAGAACCTCAAAAAGACCAATAAGGAGAGCACCACCATCTCACCACAGAATTCATCATGGCAAACTTTAATAGAGCCCTTGTATGGTAGGTAGACAGTACGATGGGGGTAGGGGTGTATATAATTTTCTCTCTGTTATGATTCAACTGCAATGCCCTTTATTTTCTCCTGTGTATTTAGGAAAACTGTCAACGTCACAATGATGTATGTTTGTTGATGCTGCGGGTCACCGAGCTCCGCCCTTTACGTGTATTTAAAAATAACTTTAATAGAGCCGGGTTGCACATAAATGGTGGCCATTATCAAACAGAGCTTCATAGGAAGCTGCTGTACATTATAACCTGTTCTCATCCATGTACGTGGGACTGGTGGAATACGAAAGGAGAACATTCGGGCCACTATCTGCAGGCGAGGTCTTCCAAAACACCGTGTGGGAGAGATGCTCCCAGAATCTGCAATGCATGTCTGTGATGTTCTCAAATATGCCCTGCCCCTGCCCTCACTGAGAGGATCTGAACTCTGACCTCCAGTCCATCCATGGTAACCAGAGCCTCCAATCCATTCTCGGACCGCCGACCGACCTGCCAGACACACCCAGGACCTAATCTATCCATTCTAGTGCTCCCCGACCCCGTGCCACCCTCGGACTCACTTCCGTCCCCAGACCTCAGTCTCAGACCGCATAGGAAACCAAAGTAGGGAGTCATGCCTGACATATATGCTTGACTCGGACTCGGGCCCGCCCCAAAACGCCTATAGCCCAGTCGATGTACGTGACGCACGATGCATTTGCAAACAGATCAGCCCACCTCTGTCCCTAAGTGCGTAGACTGTAGACACCGCTGCCACGCCATTCCTTACTGCCTTCAAGAGCTCATTACGATTTTTAGAACCATTTAATGCAGAACAGTTAACCAACCGGTCCCAGGCCCAACGCTAAACCTAAATATCCACCTCTGTACGCACTCACAGTCAGGAAGTTCACTTACAAATTCCAAAGCCGCTTTTAGGTGAAGCTGCTTGGAACCAGAAGCAAGCAACTAAAGTGCGAAAAACTTACGTGGACGCGATAGCAGCACACAAGGAGGGGGCATGTCTGAGGACCCTACTCCCTCAAGACAGCGGAGAGGACAGCAACAAATATGCATGCGGTGTCTAAAAAATAGAGACGAGCTGCATGACGCCATCAGTAATGGTGCCAATGGTCCTGGTGCAAGCAAGGAAAACTACCCATTTGGCTGCAAGTGGGCAGTAAAAGTGAACAACTATCAGGGCATAGGCCGCTCAAGCCCATGGGCACCCCTTTCACTACACCAAAGGCAGCTATGCCCCTGGTCCCCCTAAAAAGCCTGTGACGCAATGTATAATCAGGGCCACTGGAATTATGCGACAGGGAAGGACCAAATTTTGCGGCAAGAAAACGCAAATGATGTGGTTTAATGTGGCACATTTTACGATCGTATTACTGCATGTTTTTGTCATCTTTGCACTTGTTAACACTTCCTGGGCATTGCTTGACCCTCATTAGCACCGGTTTAACACAAAAATATAGCAATAAGCAACAGAATGGTGACCAATCAAGCTTTACAGAGGGCCTTCCACTGAGGGGCAGCACGTGTTGCTGCGTCTTTAGTAACTTTTGAACCCTTTGAGATAGAAATGAACCTTTTTTTATTACAATCTGAAGATTATGCAGAAGATGATGGATTATGTGGCAGATGCGGCAAATGCATACTTAAGCGAAAAACGACGCAGCTGCATAATTACATGATAGCAGTGGCCCTGTATAATGCTGCTCTTGACGATTCAGTTGCTGTTTGCTGGGTTCTTACTCTGTGTATACCGATGAATCTTTGTAGACTTTCAGGCCCAAGGAGCATTTTATATTGCAATGATGCCCGCCCGGTCCGATCAAAAGGGCTTTGTATTATTAGCCCCTGCTCCAAAATGCAGCATGCTGTTCTCTGAGGCCAGAGTTCGCTGATGTGTGGAATGATTAAAATAAAGATTCACACCCTTGGAGGAATGAAATCCACTAAATGCAGAAAGAATGTGAGTCCTATAACCGGTCGCCAGGAGTACCCCACTTACCTCGCTTTTGTTACCATAGTGGCCTTCCTTCAGGTTCAGCTGCAAACCATCTTTCCTTGTGTGAGTGTGCAGTGCCGCTCCTAGCTGAGATGAAACTCGATTTGTATTCCCCTGTTGAATAACTCAGCCGATTTTTATACAGAGCACACTGTGACCAGAACCACTCTGAGTTAGCTAACAGTTTTGGTGGATATGCAGTGGAGTAACACAAAATGATGCGGGAGTCCTTGCAGAATGTGACGATCACCCCCCCTCCCACGGAGTCTCCCGATATCTCACAGATATGGGCTTATGTTGATGGGATCCTTGCCCTACAAACGGAAGTTTCATGAAGGTGAATTTTTCGCAGAAAATGTCAAGTTCCAGAATGCAAAGTGCTGTTGGTTAAAAAAGCAAAGACTGACTGAACTGTCATACATGAGGTAGACAACTGTGAATTATTGAAACAAAATATGACATATAACTTGTTTGAACTTAAATCTAATGAATCTCTAAGGAGAAGACACATGTTTAGTTTCTACAAATCCTGCAATTTAGCTTGCTCGTTGGAGCAGGTAAGGTAGCTCAGTGATGTCATTGCTAACTGTTCCAAGGATGCAGGTTAGCCACTTGTTGTCAGGATAACTTGCCACCTCCAAAGACTGTACAGAAAAGTTAAGTTACTTACAGGTAGACTGCATCCGGGAGGCACCGAGTGAGGAGTACTACTGCTAAGATGAGTTGCGTGAAACACTGACTCCGGAATCTTGGTTTAAGACACACACAACGACGAACTGGGCACGCGTCTACTCTTCGTGACTCTCTCTCTCTCTGACTACTAGTTCCACTTTCACTTTACTTGTTGTTGTGCACAGTGTCAGCAGTGCGCCACGCGTAGTGACGTCCCAACAGCGTAGGAAATGGCCAATCACCTCGACATGGCTGGATATAGCCATATGGTGATTGGCCATCCCTCAGCAGCCAGCCAACACCCACGCACTGCACCATCCTGCTGCAGCAGCCAATCCTGGCGCAGCGTTAACAGCAACACTGCGCCAGGATTGGCTACAGGCAGGATACTATTCTGCCCATTATGAGACCGGGACCCCGGGTCTCTGCCTGTTCTCTGAGTGCTATAGAGGGAGGGGGGGGAGGTCTACCCCACTGTGCGCATGCGCGGGCCCGTCAAACTGTTGACTACTCCTGGATTCCACATGCGCATTGCGCAGTACTCCTCTATTCTGCTCTGCCTGCTGCCACTCTTTGCCGCAGCCCCGCCCCCCATGGCCCACTTCCTATGCGATGCCCGGTTCTGTCGGGCTTCTCCCGGGGCCGGTAGCGCGCAGTGCGCTCCGATTTGTAATCATCAGATTTTTTTTTTTAAATGCATGTGACAGTGTTGGCAGACAATGCGGTCGTCCATGGCTAGTGGGGCAACGCCCCAACGCCCCCAATGGACGTACCACCACTGTGCCGCTCGCATTAAAGTCCAAAGCCATTATACTTTTCTCTACGCACCAGCTTTTCCAAACAGGACATGAATATATGAACCAGAAGCATACTATCAAAACACAAGATAAATGTAATACATATTGGGACATAATATTAAACATGAATGCACCATATATCGCAAGTGAATAACGACAAGTATGGACTATGGCTATAATGAGCGGCTAAGCAAATGCACGATACGAGGGGCTCCCACAAAGCATATACGGCAAAATATATATTTCAGGACGGTAATCGCGTATGACGAGTAGGCGGCTAATGTGGCATTGTGAGGGTCAGACCTTATCCCACGACCCGGTATGCTGACGGAATACGCTGACTTTCAAAGCTACGCTGATTATTCATTCTCGAGCTATCCTTGCAATTATACATCGGAAGTTTCCTTCTAATACCAGAATAAAGATTTGATTGAATCAACTGGCGATCGCTCTACGTCTCTTGCCGTCCACCCAATTCCAAAATATCCTTTTTCGAAGTTTCAGGGAGTTTTTTTCAGCAATGAAATGTTCAGTCCTGATGATGGTCTACAAGACGACTGCACATTAGACCGAAACGTCGACTCTTCCATCATCTCCTAAAGTGTTGTGTAGTCACCAACAAACGACCATTGTTTATTAATAATTTTTTTGGTTGTCTGTAAATTCTGATCAGGAGTTGATAAGTTAGCTGTTAACTGAAGGGTCACTGCTACCTAAACCTCTGTGCTCAGCTTCTGCTTGAATTTACTTCTGTGTATTTGTCTCCCAAGATGGAAATTGATGGTCACATCTTTAAATACTAAAAATTTATTTCAGAAAGATAATCTACTATCTCCGTGTTTTTACTTTTTACTCTTTACTCTTTACTCTTCCTGCCTCTGATTGATTCTAATCAATGATAAAGAGTGATATTCTGTTGATACACTTGAGTGCGTTACATATGTACAACTCACAACTAAGATTAATTTTTTATAAAAAACAAGTCCCTTGTAGCAGATTGTGCCTTGACTTATCCCACACAGGCATAATATCAGTAAATATTGATGTAAGTTCACAATAAAACAGCTTTGCATTTTTATAAAGGCAGCTAAGCCTCCTATCTAGACAACAAATATAGCTGGGCACTACCATGATGGAAAGGCAAGCTACATAAACATTAGAAAAAGAAGGGGGTGATGCTATATGCGATCTTATATTGCCGGACACCGATCCTTGATTTCTCTGGGTGATCTGAGATACATTACAAGTTGGGAATGGAAGATAGCAGTAGCTGTCAATCGCTATAGTGCGTCAGAAATCATTGTAGTTCCAGAATGGGGTTGGAGTAACCACTTCTCAGATTGCGGCCAGAGTTTTGCCCTTTCCATCACTACTCTTTATCAATCACTGAGTCCCCTCTAGACTTCCGCTTAGTCTGGCTTGGACTTTGACTCTTGAAATTGCATGTGGCTCCCCGTCTCAAAATTGCTTGTAAAGTGTTTAACTGGTAGTGGCTTAATAATTACTGCTGGAATCATTTTTGAAATACCTGTAAAGGCATGAAACATCTTTAAGCGTGCAATATAGAATATCCAAAATAATTCCAACTTGGGCCAATTATTGCGGTCCAGAAATACTTAATTTAGTAGTTTATGAATGTTGTGTTTACATAATGTCTGACAAAATAAAGCAGTTAGTTTAATATGTGATAGCAAACATTATACATGAAAGCATGCCCACATATTTACATTACATTTTCAGCCATTGGATGATGTTAATTATGTTTAATGCAAATGATTTAGGTAAAGCAAATCCTGAAACAAGACAAAATTAAATGTCTACTCTTATTGCACCCTCCTCTTTTTAAGTCCACATATTTAGTTAAGATTGCTCGTTCATCTTGATCTTCCTTCTAATTCCTTCTGAACATGGGGGAATTACGGCATTTGTTCAGTTGAGGTAACAATTCTGTTCAACACGACCGTCCCAAAAAATGATTCCAAAAGGTAAATAATGCAATCATTTCCATAGCTTTCCCCCACCAGCAGTTTGAACAAGGGTGATATAAAAAAGCAACTTTTTCCATGGTCCATAGCTCCTAAAACTCTGGGGACAGTCTTTACTAGAACATGTTGTCTTTTTGGCTACTCTGCACCAGTCCACATTTCAACACCATAATTTTACTCGGGGGCAAGAGCACTAACCTTCGTCTTTGTCACATCCCCTTTCATGCTACCACGAGGGCTAAATTCACTATAACCTTTTTATAAATAGGCAGATCTTGCCTGCCCCATGTCCACAGTGTCTTTCCCAGGACATCACCAGTTACATTCCAGAGATATACCATATTGGGTAAACAACCCCTGAGGCAGACAACCATAGTAGCTATTGCCAACGTATGCACCTGGACCCTTGTGTAATAAATGCTGAGCAAAACATTGAATTATACTACTATGAAACAGCGGTAATTACTAATTCCCTATGATACATTGAGGACTCTTCCCAATCAGTCGTATAACGTTCCCAGGTTTCTCTCCCATCTTGGCTCTAGTAATCCAACGTTTTGGGGATTTGGTAATAAGTGTTCGATATGTCAGTGTGACAAGTTTTTTTCCATCAGTGACTCAGAAGTAGCCCTCTTTTGATGAATATTGTGAGTTTCTTTCCTTAGAAATAGCTATACATTTTCTGAGAGCATGCTGAACTTGTAAAGAGCTAAAGAATTATGTAACCTAAATAGTGTTCCACCCACTTACACGTTCAAATGTTTGGATGTTAGTGTAGATAGCCTAATTGAATATCCTGCCTAAATCTTTTCCCTCCAAGTATCTAAATCGAACAAACCAGCACCCATCCACAGAGAAACCGTCCTGGTCGCTTACCCTTCCATCCCACCACGAAGGTGGTTATCTACCATCATTTAATTCTACCCAGAGTAGAATTGACAAGTTAGGTTGGTCCACCATAAAGTGTGTTGAGATAGACCTTGTCTTCCGAAAAATAGCTGTCAGTTCTACGTGATGGGTCATCTTGAAGAGGGTGGGGGGGGGGGGGGTAACCAGTCTTGACCAATAGGGAGGCCCAATAGAATTTGGTAATGTTAGGAAGTGACATTCCACCAGATAAGCACTTCACCCTAACCAGATAAGGCGAAGATTAAAAATGTTACTCTCCAGTGCAAGATCAACCGGTGACTTAAAAGAATGGCCTCCAACTCCACGCTATATCTTCTTCGAGGAGACCGATCTTTGCCACCGTTCGTGAGTGGAAGCTAAGTCAATCATCATAATTTACAGTTTAAGTTCATTCAATGATGATAGTTTCAAGTAGATTTTCAAAAATGATTCTCTTGAGATCAGTACATTTTTATTTCTCTTTTTATTCAATTAGTAAATCAAATAAAATCTAATTACTGAAATTAACAAACAAAAATATAGTCAGTCATTGATTACAATTCAAATACACATTACCAAGCGTGTTCCAAGAAGGAATTAGTCCCTATTCTATCTAAAAGGAGCCTAACCTAATAGAACCCTTAAAGAGTTCTGGAAAAGAGCGAGATCAAAGGATCATCAAAATCAAAATCAAGTAGTTGAACTCCTGATAAAGAGTACTTCCTGAAACTCAGTCGAGTCTCAATACCCCAAAAACATTAGCTTACAGTTGCAGTAGCAAGCTGTACAAGAATAAGTCTCAAATAGGAAAATAAGGAAACAGATGCAGAAGTAGCTACACCCATCAGGGTAAAAGGATAAAAAAAATATAACCTACAAAATGTCAGGCAACAGCAATCGCTTACAGCAAATAGCTCTGGGTGCAAGTGAAAGTATTGATTGAAGAACTGGGAATTCAAAAGGGTGAATGAGCGCTAACTAACTAGAAACACACACTAATATAAAAGACTGGACTCCTCACCGCGCGAACGAAGAAAAGCGGAGATGGGATAGAGTACTGGACCACACACGGCCTGGCAGAGGAGGGAGCAGTGCAGGGAGGTGGCTGCGCTACGCCACGGCTCCGACCTTTTCTGTGTAACGGACCGCCAGAACGCCATCAACGCCAAGGCTGCCTGACTTCAACATGGCGCCCGGTGCAGACGCAGATTGAGGCCCCCTGAGTAATGGGACCGGGGTTGAGCAGAGAGCTACGCCAGTGACCACTCATCGTGAATCGCTGGGGTGCACACGCTGACACCTCCTGGATAACAATCCATGCCGTTTCAACTCACTGCTCGCCTGCCTGACTTTAAAATGGTGACCACCATGTAAAATCGGCACCCCCGTCTGTTTCACTTGGACTCGAGGCCCCATGCCTACCTCTTACCAGGTGCTGCTGTAGAGGGGATAATAAATTGCTGCTCTCTCTTAATACTGGTGCGGGTTCACTGAAGTGCCACGATCGTCTTTACCACCATCTATGCGACCCCTGTGTAAGTCCCCTAGCCACAAAATGGCGCCCATTCCGCTTCATCACGGATAAACTATGCATGTCCCAGACACCGGCAACACCCCGCACGCAAAGAACCACTCCTGCCTGCACAATGGGGAAATCAAAAATAATGCAGAACCTGACTGTACCTGAGACGGCACCGGAAAATCAGCCGAGTACCCGCACATTGGTTAAGCTGGCAACTATAGCCCACCAGATCCATGGGAACCTTTCACCGGACTGCCCTTCCCATACCCCTCCTCGCTCTACTCCTCTCCGCTTTCCTGCTACTGACCTCTGCCTTCACCTGTCCTGGCCCCAGTCCCCACCATGCTTATCTCCTCGCTCTACTCTTCACTTTCCTGCTAACAACCTCTGCCTTCTCCTGTCCTGGCCCTTAGCCCCCACCCTGTTTACCTGAGAATTGTCCCTCGCCATCTTAGATCTAACTATTCTGCCTGAAGTCCGATGGAGCTACCTGGTCTAGCTATAGGGCAGACAGATCGGGGATCCCCTCCTTGGACGTCACCTACCCAGTCGGTCTTTAGTCAGACTTCCTTTCGTCTCTCCTGTCGCCCCTTCCCGCACCCTCCCCCCTATTTTTGTCTCTCATTCTCTCGTCTCTCAATGGACTGAGACTGAACTATTTTGTCTAATGCCCGGTGGAGCTACCTGATAGCTATAGAGGAGATGAGTCTTGGGACTTCCCCTCGACCGTCACCTACCCAGACGGACCTTGGATAGACTTTCCTTTCGTCTCTCTGCCGCTTCTCCCTCACACCCCTTTACCCTTACCACTTCCCCTCAACACCTCAATTATCTTGTCTCCTATGCTCTTGTTATTGTCTGCCTAGCAACGGATGTAAATTGGAACTGATTTAATCTTGTAATGTAATTTTTGTGGAACCTCATGTAAAGCGCTCTGATACCTCCGGGTCTAGCCAGTGCTATATAAAACTCTTGAATAATAATAAAATAATAAATAGATGGTGAGCAGCTTCGTCCTTCCTTTTCCACAGCAAAAATATGGAGTTCACAGTCACTATCAAATATGTCACAGACAGCACTAAACATTTGTAAAACTGGGAACATTTAACCTTGGGTCCCAGAGAAATCTATTGCAGTGTCTATCCTATCATTTATTCTATGTTTCACTGAGGAACAATCAGCTACACTAAAGACAGAAACATTTGCTTGTAGATCTCTAGTTATGTAATGGCATTCATATTTCTTTAAAGTATACGTTATCGTTAAATGTGTGATTCTCTATTCAGTATGATATGAACAGGAGATAGAAAGTTCAAGCTTGGTTCATCAAGAATATGTAGCTTAAGAAAGGAATACATTTTATAAACTCTGTCATATTTGCAGAATCTGCAATATCCGAGTGCTGGAAATTGCCCTTTTTGCGGGGTTATCCTCAAACTTTTTGCTTCTTCCTCCTTTGTTTTTCCTGACCTGTGGTTGTTGGCAATAGGACTCTGAGCACTTTACCACTGCTGATCAGTGCTAAATTTGCATACGCTCTCTCTGTAAATTATTACTGCGATTGGTTATCCATGATTGGCATATTGTTTTACATGTAAAGTCCCTAGTAAAGGGCACTGAGTGTGCCAGGGCTGGTAATTCAAATGCTACTAGTGGGCCTGCGAGAAAACAACTACGGGTGGGCTCCAATCAGCAAGGCTGAGCCAGACTATCGAAAAACAAGAATAGGGTGCCAGTGCTGATGCAACTGATTTAAATAAACAGTGGACCAAAAAGAACTCGAAAAATGAATTCAAGAACGGGAATTGCTACTTAATAGCTTTTTATTTTCATATTTTTAGAAAAACAGACTTATATTTTTAGATCATCAAAAGAAACATATTCAAAAAGGACACATAAAGATAGGAGAACTGGGTACTAATCATCAATCATTCGCTGCTACAGGCATATCTCAGGCATTCAAAACACTTTCAAACCAAGTAGGGAGAGGACTACAAAAACATATATTACAATCTTAAAAAAATATATATATACAATCTTTACTTCAAGAGAAGCATGAAGCCACAATCTGCGGTCACAGTTTTAGAATGATAACAAAAAAAGAATTTTTCAGGTGTACATTCTTATCAGATAAATTCAATCTTCAAACAGATGGTTATTAGTAATGTACAAGGGGCGTAAGAAAATTAATTAAATAACCAAGCCGCTCTCGCAGACGTTATGTGGCAGAAAGCCTACGCGTTTCGAATCCCAATTATTCCCTTAGGATTCTCTTCAGGGCCTCATATAGTATCTAAACAGGGAACAAGAAAAAATGAAACAAGGAAAATAGTGAATCATAAGTACTGAATGGAAACCAGAAAAACAGATCAGGACACACTTATACTCATAACTTATTTCTAGACCAAACATCAAGGAACCTGACTGGAAGTGCCCAAACACATACTCCGCAGCTTACCGCTAAGTGAAATCGCCAGGTTGGTGGAGAAGTATGGAACCGTGGGAACAATGATCTAAATCAGAAAGATGGAAGAACATGTCTCAGATAAGTTTGTAAATGAGTTGGGTGCAGCTTGAGAACCACAGAACGTTGTTACTACTTGCCTTCTCAAAGAGTTATGCTGGTTTTATTATTTAATTAGAAAGCCAGGGCGGCGGCGTGCCGGTGGGGACGGCCGAGGTGGAGATGTCTGCCTATTTGGAAAGAGGATTAAGATCTTATTAAGCCAGGCCTATGTTTTCGTTTGAACGAAGAGCCACAATTCAAAACTGGGCACAGTAGTTGAAATTTGGAGAACTGCACACGGGTTTTCATTAACAGTGTCAGTCTGCGAACCCCAAGAGGTGTATAACACTGAGCTACAAAAGTCAACATCGGGACCGAAACTTAGCCGCGGAACAGTCTCTTACCTAAATTGCGGTTAAACCGCTACTTGCAGAAGTGGTGGGTTTCGGTTTGAGAGAAATAATCTTGAGATCACTTTTATTTATTCGTAGACGACAGCGGCAGGTCAGTGTGCAAACGTCCTCTGAGTTCCTGGAATAGGATACAGAAGTATTTAAAAGAATGGAAGTATATATAACGGCGCGTACTATGGCTTATGTTGCCTTTTCATCAGTTAAAACTCACCGTCCTATCTATGGTCTTGAGCGATTAGGGCAACTGGCAATGCCATGTTGGTGGCTAAAACAATAAGAGGTGCATATTAGTATGTACACTAATATTCACGTTTCGAAGTTGGTTGGAAAACAGCTGGAGCTCAACACTTACTTAGATATCTTAGAAAGGAACGTAGATCCACTCGCGTCTTAGTCGGCACTACCTCTGGGCGCGTGCGTATAGCAGGCCCGGGTGAGACACTGTCAGGTTTTTAAAGAGGCGCGACGGAAGTAAGACCTCCTCCTACTTAAAGAGATACAGCGCTTTAGGTCAGAACTTGGACCGCAGTGGAGGAAGGCACTGGCAGCCGGGTGTTCTAAAAGACTCCGGAACTATGGTGGCTCATGGGCAAACCTTCATATGCGAGATAAACCAAAGGCATGAAATCTTTAATTTCATTACACGCAAGGGTGGCTCAAGGTTCCTAAATGGGGCAAGCAGGAAAGTAAGTATGCAAAAAGACACACATTGATTGGGATGGCACAACCCGATGGCTATATTACTGGAGGCATGTTAACCTTGGTGGTCTGTAACAGTGCACAAACTTCATATTTACAATTTGAAGATTTCACTCAATTCATTAAGGCCAGATGTTGCCGTATCAAATTTTACAATTAGGAAGGCTTCTCTTTTGGAAAGTTGTAAATTCAGATCGCCTCCACGTGGGTCCTTTTCGATTCGCGATATCACGGTCCATCTAAGATCGCTAATTTTGGGTTGCATTCTTGTCCAATGTTGTACCAATGGGGCATTTTCAACTTTTTTATTGAGTCTGGACTTATGTTGGGAGATGCGTTGCCGCACTTCTTGATTGGTTTTACCTATATACAGTCGTTGGCAGGGGCATATAATTCCATAGACTACAAACTTAGTCTTGCAGTTACTGAAAGCATTGTGTTTCCAGTAAATCCCATTATGCTGAAATAGGGAACCTTCAAACGTGGATTCACAACAAAGACAGGTTCCGCATTTGTGGTGTCCAGTTATAGGAGGCAGTCAAATCATTTGACGTAATGTGGGCGGTTTTGAGGCAGGCATTGCCGCACGGACAATGTGGTTGGCAATGTTGCTTTCCTTCTTGAAGGCAAACAAAGGTATGTCACTAAGGCTCTCATCTAGGTTCTTGACTAGGTGCCAATTTTGTCCAATGATCCGTTTTAGCTGGTTTGCATTGGTGCAAAAAGTAGTGACACATACCTGTCGCTTTACATTAGGTTTGTCTTTTCGTTCCAGTAATGTTTCTCGTGGAGTCCACTGGGCTCTCTTCATGCAATTCTTTACTAGTTTTTTAGGGTAGCCCCTATCGCACAACTTTGCTATCAAATTGTCAGAATGATGATGGAAGTCTTCCTTAAACGTGCAGTTCCGGCGGACTCGCAGGAACTGCCCGTAGGGAAGATTTTCTTTGAGGCTTCTGGGGTGGTTGCTGTCAAACATTAAGGATTTGTTTTGGTCAGTTGGTTTAACAAACAATGTAGTGGCCAGTTTACCTTCTTTTGGGAAAACCTCAACATCAAGAAATTAGATTCTACTGGTGGACTGGGTTAAGCTAAATTTTATATCAGCAGTCCTGGAGTTTAGCCATTGATGGAAAAGGGACAAGGTGTCACTGTCTCCTGTCCATATCATGAACACATCGTCAATAAATCGGAGCCAAGCTCCGATATATTGATGGAAAGGGTTGTTAGAGTGTATATAGGCATGTCTATGTCTTAATGTTTGACAGCAACCACCCCAGAAGCCTCAAAGAAAATCTCCCCTACGGGCAGTTCCTGCGAGTCCGCCGGAACTGCACGTTTAAGGAAGACTTCCATCATCATTCTGACAATTTGATAGCAAAGTTGTGTGATAGGGGCTACCCTAAAAAACTAGTAAAGAATTGCATGAAGAGAGCCCAGTGGACTCCACGAGAAACATTACTGGAACGAAAAGACAAACCTAATGTAAAGCGACAGGTATGTGTCACTACTTTTTGCCCCAATGCAAACCAGCTAAAACAGGTCATTGGACAAAATTGGCACCTAGTCAAGAACCTAGATGAGAGCCTTAGTGACCTACCTTTGTTTGCCTTCAAGAAGGAAAACAACATTGCCAACCACATTGTCCGTGCGGCAATGCCTGCCTCAAAACCGCCCACATTACGTCAAATGATGAGACTGCCTCCTATAACTGGACACCACAAATGCGGAACCTGTCTTTGTTGTGAATCCACGTTTGAAGGTTCCCTATTTCAGCATAATGGGATTTACTGGAAACACAATGCTTTCAGTAACTGCAAGACTAAGTTTGTAGTCTATGGAATTATATGCCCCTGCCAACGACTGTATATAGGTAAAACCAATCAAGAAGTGCGGCAACGCATCTCCCAACATAAGTCCAGACTCAATAAAAAAGTTGAAAATGCCCCATTGGTACAACATTGGACAAGAAAGCAACACAAAATTAGCAATCTTAGATGGACCGTGATATCGCGAATCGAAAAGGACCCACGTGGAGGCGATCTGAATTTACAACTTTCCAAAAGAGAAGCCTTCCTAATTGTAAAATTTGATACGGCAACAACTGGCCTTAATGAATTGAGTGAAATCTTCAAATTGTAAATATGAAGTTTGTGCACTGTTACAGACCACCAAGGTTAACATGCCTCCAGTAATATAGCCATCGGGTTGTGCCATCCCAATCAATGTGTGTCTTTTTGCATACTTACTTTCCTGCTTGCCCCATTTAGGAACCTTGAGCCACCCTTGCGTGTAATGAAATTAAAGATTTCATGCCTTTGGTTTATCTCGCATATGAAGGTTTGCCCATGAGCCACCATAGTTCCGGAGTCTTTTAGAACACCCGGCTGCCAGTGCCTTCCTCCACTGCGGTCCAAGTTCTGACCTAAAGCGCTGTATCTCTTTAAGTAGGAGGAGGTCTTAATTCCGTCGCGCCTCTTTAAAAACCTGACAGTGTCTCACCCGGGCCTGCTATACGCACGCGCCCAGAGGTAGTGGCGACTAAGACGCGAGTGGATCTACGTTCCTTTCTAAGATATCAAAGTAAGTCTTGAGCTCCAGCTGTTTTCCAACCAACTTCGAAACGTGAATATTAGTGTACATACTAATATGCACCTCTTATTGTTTTAGCCACCAACATGGCATAGCCAGTTGCCCTAATCGCTCAAGACCATATATAGGACGGTGAGTTTTAACTGATGAAAAGGCAACATAAGCCATAGTACGCGCCGTTATATATACTTCCATTCTTTTAAATACTTCTGTATCCTATTCCAGGAACTCAGAGGACGTTTGCACACTGACCTGCCGCTGTCGTCTACGAATTAAATAAAAGTGATCTCAAGATTATTTCTCTCAAACCGAAACCCACCACTTCTGCAAGTAGCGGTTTAACCGCAATTTAGGTAAGAGACTGTTCCGCGGCTAAGTTTCGGTCCCGATGTTGACTTTTGTAGCTCAGTGTTATACACCTCTTGGGGTTCGCAGACTGACACTGTTAATGAAAACCCGTGTGCAGTTCTCCAAATTTCAACTACTGTGCCCAGATTTGAATTGTGGCTCTTCGTTCAAACGAAAACATAGGCCTGGCTTAATAAGATCTTAATCCTCTTTCCAAATAGGCAGACATCTCCACCTCGGCCGTCCCCACCGGCACGCCGCCGCCCTGGCTTTCTAATTAAATAATAAAACCAGCATAACTCTTTGAGAAGGCAAGTAGTAACAACGTTCTGTGGTTCTCAAGCTGCACCCAACTCATTTACAAACTTATCTGAGACATGTTCTTCCATCTTTCTGATTTAGATCATTGTTCCCACGGTTCCATGCTTCTCCACCAACCTGGCGATTTCACTTAGCGGTAAGCTGCGGAGTATGTGTTTGGGCACTTCCAGTCAGGTTCCTTGATGTTTGGTCTAGAAATAAGTTATGAGTATAAGTGTGTCCTGATCTGTTTTTCTGGTTTCCATTCAGTACTTATGATTCACTATTTTCCTTGTTTCATTTTTTCTTTTTCCCAGTTTAGATACTATATGAGGCCCTGAAGAGAATCCTAAGGGAATAATTGGGATTCGAAACGCGTAGGCTTTCTGCCACATAACGTCTGCGAGAGCGGCTTGGTTATTTAATTAATTTTCTTACGCCGCTTGTACATTACTAATAACCATCTGTTTGAAGATTGAATTTATCTGATAAGAATGTACACCTAAAAAATTATTTTTTTGTTATCATTCTAAAACTGTGACCGCAGATTGTGGCTTCATGCTTCTCTTGAAGTAAAGATTGTATATATATATTTTTTTAAGATTGTAATATATGTTTTTGTAGTCCTCTCCCTACTTGGTTTGAAAGTGTTTTGAATGCCTGAGATATGCCTGTAGCAGCGAATGATTGATGATTAGTACCCAGTTCTCCTATCTTTATGTGTCCTTTTTGAATATGTTTCTTTTGATGATCTAAAAATATGTCTGTTTTTCTAAAAATATGAAAATAAAAAGCTATTAAGTAGCAATTCCCGTTCTTGAATTCATTTTTCGAGTTCTGTTTGGTCCACTGTTTATTTAAATCAGTTGCATCAGCACTGGCACCCTATTCTTGTTTTTCACTAGTGGGCCTGCAGCACTGGTTGTGCCACCCACATGAGCAGCCCTAAAATGGTGTCTCAGGCCTGCCACCGCAGTGCCTGTGCGCAGTCTGTGGACTGCCATGTTGTCCTGGCCAGTGTACACACTGACCAGGCCTTACCCTTCCCTTTTCTTACACATTGGACACCCCTATGGTAGGCCCAAGGTACCCCCCTGGGCAGGGTGCAGTGTATGTGAAAGGTAGGACATGTACTAGTGTGGGTGACATGTCCTGATAGTGAAATACTGCCAATTTCGTTTTTCTCATTATTGAACGGCCATCTTGCCCATAGGATAGAATGGGGAATGCTGTGTCCCATGTGTACCTGCATATCTCCCCATAAGAGCAACTTGGGAAGCTGAAATGTGGTATCCCTGAACTCAGAATTTGATAACGCATCTTTTAGGAAAGATGGTTTTTAAATTCCGTGTTCGAAAATAGCACTTTTAGAAAGTGACTATTTTCCTGTTCAACTTTTCTGTGTGCCTCTGCCTGTTTATGTATTGACTGTCTGGTTTGTGAGTGACAGGGTCTGGGGATGGCTGCAGGAGGCTGCGGTGCGTCTAATAGCCCTGGCCTACACTCACACAGGAAGAAGACCTGCCCTGGCAGAGGGCACCCAGAACTGGTTGGGACTGGATCCTGGACCCCTCACACATGAAGAACAAAGACTTATGGGGTATAAGAGTAAGACCTGAAACCCCTGTAAATTAGACAACTTCTGGAGTCAAGAGGAATCCCTGCCGAGGAAGATCAGCGAAGGAGACTGAGGAGGAAGACTGCCCTTGCTGTGTGCTCTGGGGCTGACCTGCAGTTGCTGTTCTACAAAAGGGGGAGGAAAAGGGACTTTGCTGTGTGCTGTGTCCCCATCTTGCAACAATGACTTTGCTGTGTCCTAAAAGAAGAACAAAGTCTCCAAGGGCCTGAAGAGAACTGGCCTCCTGTTTGCAACTCAGGGACACAAAAGTTGCATAAGATTTCCACTTGTGAATGCCCAGTGCGTGTGGCTGCGCACTGACTGTGGCCCCGTGAACTTTGCCCTGCCTGCCAGTGTTGTAAATCTCTCGGTGTTCTTGTCGGCACACATCAGGGCTCTGGGCCCGTTGTGACATGCCCCCATCGTGAATCCCTGCCGGATTGTCTCGGTGATCAAGAGTGCCGGCCAGGGCACCTCCCGAGACGAAGACTCAGGGCTTAACATCACCGCCGCCAACCCGGGGTCGACGCACGCACTGAGGGCCGGTATCTGTCCATCACCGACCCCGCTTGCCCAGAGAGTTGTGGCAGGCCCTGGAATTACCACTGCTGGCCCGGGGGTCTACAAGAGCTGTTGCGCACCTTTTCTTGTCGCTGGCCCCGAGATTAGGGGTCCCGCTGAGCCTCTAATCATCGCTGCCGGCGCGGGAGTCAAATGAATACTTTGCCCATATTCGCCGTCCATTGCTGAGGCCGGGTTTTGCATTGCCAGTAAAACCGAAGCGTTGCCTGGTAACAGGGACACCGCGCTGACGTCACTGCTGCGAAGACCAGGAAGGCCGCTGGGAGGAAGTCCCGTCCCGACCAGCGTGTCTCCGACGGATGAGCAAGGATTGTACCAAAGATTGGCTGAGACGCACCGCCATCAGGAGAGAAGCTCCAGGTAACACGCTCCGGACCACGCTGTTGGTTGTGCGAGGCCAGGAGCAGGTGGGGGACCGGCGGGGCAGCCTGGGACTGTGCAGGAGTTCAATTTGCCTGAGACTTTCCAACGAGAGGTCAGCGCGTCCCGCAACGGCTCACTGGGAGAGCTGCGGTATTGGGCCAGCTGGTTATTGAGCTTCTGTCACTTCACACTTTGAGGGGGCATAGTTACACCGGCGCTGGCCGCAGTCAGTCGTGGGACAGTCTTGGAGGGCGTAGGGCAGCTTCAGTCTGTGCCGATGCGAAGAGGGTGGCAATACCCCGGATGGGCACCCAATTCTGAATTGTCTTGCCCTAGTGAACCTGGGTAAAGTAAAGAAATGCAAAAACCTGCAATTGTATATTCTTATCAAAGAATACAGAAATCTGGTAGTTTATCTTTGGGAACTTGACCAGGACCAGTCAAAGAAAAAGCATACAAAGGTGATTTTTGGCCGAGAGAACTGTGAATAAGTCGTATAGCATCACAAGAGAGAGCCAGTGATTTTGGAAGTAACTTTATTAATATGTATGTGCATTTTCTGGGTGTTTTTATCTGACCTAAGCTATATAACGATATTTATATTTTTATAATAACTGGTGCAGTGTCCATTTGTAGTGTTTTACAGTGTTATTGTGGGTGTTGGTGCAAATACTTTACACATTGCCTTGGGGATAATTAGCCTGTCTGCTCGTGCCAAGCTACCAAGGGGGTGAGCAGGGGTTATCAACAGTGTGTGTTTCCCCCTTACCCTGACTAGAGTGGTGGTTTCTGCCTGGCTTTGGCGCAAGCCTCAGCCTACCAGAAATCCCATTTCTAACACTCAGTAAGGCACATTAAGGTCAAGCTATCAAATAACATGGTTCAGGATTTCCTAAAAGCTTCTATTTATTAAAAGAGAATTCTAGTTGAGGCCTACCAGTGAAAAGTAATGACTGGCACATTTTACACATTCTGACTACGTGCCATTTTAAAATACGTTTTTTGTATTAATACCTAATAAGTTATCATTGTCGTTAATTAATTTTTTTTTGTATGTCCCATCCAAGAGCAGCTATTTGAGTACAGAGTTGGACTTCTTAAAGAAGTCATCCAGTATCCAAAACCATGTGTTCTGAATTATATAGTGAAATCTAGACAGTGTGATAATGAACAGTGCTGTTCTTCCCTGTAAGAAGAGTAGCATTTTCCTCTAGTGTGTTGTGTCGTCCCAAAAGTGAATCAATAGTTTGCATGGGTTACTGTTGTAAAAATCATTATTATGTTGTGTTTATGTTGTGTAACTACTACGCCCAGGTAACCATATCAATATTTGGAGGGATAGATATCGCTAGGCTTACGGCATTCAACCATTAAGTGGAAACATCACTGGCTTATAAGGTCCGATTCTGAAACCTGAAAACGTGAGAAAGGTAGATTTGTTTTTAAATGTAACCTTACAATGGAAATTACCTTCTTTACTCCTCAGACGCAAGCCCTTACTTGTGCAGAGATTTGAGTAACAAGTGAGAAATTCTCCACATCAGTAAATCCCACTCAAGGGATGGAAATATCAGCGTTCCAGGCATAGCTATCTTTCAAAGTTTATGAATGCCCACAGACTCGGACGTTTGTCAGCTCTCACAAACTAATCTCAACCCTGGAAAGGGTCAGATGTTTACTCCAGCTAATGGCTGCATAAATGCCAGGGTGGGAACAGGAATGACTCATCCTTCGAATTAATGGAGTAAAGATGATGGGGGGCGAGGGGGGTTTCTCCACAAGAACATATTTCCCCCATGGAGAAAAAGAAGTGCATCTTGGAAACCTCTGCACAGCAGGAATGGGATCCTGCTTGGAATGTCACATCAACTCCACAATAAGATGCTTGAAACCTGAACTTGGTGCAGCTCTCCTATTCTGGTAATGTTTATAAATTGTACAAAGTAGTAAATCTACACTTCAAATTTGCCAGTACAGGTAAATCAAGCTCCTTGCAACTTATTAAGCATGTCCTTAGGATCATTAATTTAGGAATCATAGATGTAGGTCATCCATATAGAGAATGCCTGAGTGATAGTGCTTATGTTTGTTTGGATCCCTTTCCCCAGTGTTTTTCTTACGAGTACCAGTGATCACATTCTCCTGTGGCATGCAACCACTCCTCTTTGTGGTTTTCCAGGGTCATACTTGATGGCAGTATTGGTAGAGTTGTTAAAAGCGTTGCAGTGCTATGCATTTACATTCCCATTTTGGCAACAAGTCTCCTTCAAAGACCCAACAACAAGCCGTACAGCCGGTGCAGCAGAGTGATGAGCAAAGGCTCTGCGTTGCCTGAACTCCTGTCAGCTGTGAACCACCAACGTATTATTAGCCCTAGCCTGACACGCAAGGGTTTCAAATGCAACCACCCTGAATTCCGCTATCTTTACCTGCTGGCTGTTTTACCGCAGTGCAATCAAAATCGGGCTCTGGGCAGCATCTGCCCCTGACTTGTTTCCATTGCTGTTTGTTGGCAACACTTTTCTTTAACTGTTTATATGCCATGATTGCTCCACAGTTTATTCTAAGCTGCGTCCATGGTTTTGCTCAGCTACATTGCTTATTCCTGCAATAGTGGTCTTTAATAAGTATGGGCGGAAAATATGTTCCGCTCGCGGAATTTGCGGATTTTCTGCAATTTCGCGATCCGCGAATCTCGCAAAATTGCAGAAAACTCCGCGAAATCGCGAGCGGAACGGATTTTGCAAAACTGAAGTACATGAAGCACTTACAGGGTTACAGCAGGTGCCCAAGTTGAAGCTAATTTATTTGTAACCATTTACAAAATGGTTACAAAGAAATTAACTTCAACTTGGGCAACTGCTGTAACCCTGTAAGTGCTTCCTGAGCGGCGCCTCCAGAGTTCGTTGCCTACTTGCAACTATTCTCTGACCCTCGAAGCAGGGTCAGAGAATAGTTACAAGTATGGCACAATGCTCCTGTCACAAAAATTAAACCACAACAGGAAGCACTTACAGATAAGGAAGCAGGTGCTGGACTTGAAGCTCAAATTCAGTAACACATTAACCAGCCCCAAATTAATTTGTCTCGGTTGAGGCTGGGCAGGTGTGCTTTCTCCCCATAATCTACAGTGGTGAACCAGAGGGTGCTGTGTTGAACCAGAGGGTGGCAGTGCTGAACCAGAGGGTGGCAGTGCTGAACCAGAGGGTGGCAGTGCTGAACCAGAGGGTGGCAGTGGTGAACCAGAGGGTGGCAGTGGTGAACCAGAGGGTGGCAGTGATGAACCAAAGTGGCAGCGGTGAACCAGAGGGTGGAAGTGATGAACCAGAGGGTGGCAGTGATGAACCAGAGGGTGGCAGTGGTGAACCAGAGTGTGGCAGTGGTGAACCAGAGGGTGGCAGTGGTGAACCAGAGGGTGGCAGTGGTGAACCAGAGAGTGGCAGTGGTGAACCAGAGGGTGGCAGTGATGAACCAGAGGGTGGCGCTGCTAAACTGCCCGGGAGCCCTGTGGGTGGGAGCCCACGCGCTGCTGAGCTACTCAGGGTTTGTGAGCCCCCGCGCTACTGAACTGCCCCGGGACACAGTGGGTGTGAGCCCCCGTGCTGCTGAACTGCCCCGGAGCCCTCTCAGTGTGAAAATCATTTGTGCTCAATTGCCTGGGAGCCTCTGGGTGTGAGCACACATTGTGCTAAGTGCCCCCCTGCACCAGGTACATATATACCCGTACCGCACAGCACCAGTATGCTCTTGCACCATGAAGTCTGGTGCCTGGATGCTCCTGATCTGTGTAGGTGGTACAACCGTCTTGTGCAGTAAAAATGTAAAGTCCTAACTTTCTATACAGCACCAATAAACACGTGTCTATCCTGGCACCGGTATGCGCATGTACCAGGCGTGCAGCACCCGCATGCCACTGCACCCTACTGCCCAGCGCAAGCTTATGCCTGTACGGGGCAGTTTAGTATTAGATGGGACATTGTCCAGCAGCAGCTGCTGCATGCGTCGGAACTCACTGAGCAGGATCAAAATGGCTTTTTACCAAAACACGCAGCAGAGCTATCTTGGACATCTGAAGGATTCTGGGGTCCTGTGCCAAACTTATTTTTGCATCCATGAGTTTCTCGATCACCATCCCCGTGTAGCTCCTGTGACCAGGAGGCTGCTTTCTCCTTATGTGCTGCTCTGCTCGGTCTCTGACCCTTTATAAACAAGATGCATGTGAACTCTCATAGAACACCCGCCCGTTTGGCCCCGTCCACCACACACTAGCGGTATGAAACGTCTAACCGCTCATCCCCACTATAATGGCCAGCTCACTCAAGGGACCTCTGCGCCTTTTGGCGGGCTGGCAAAGTTACAGGCACACGTGGTCACATATTTGTGCAAATGGCAAAAAAAATCCCCAAGTTTGCCGGAAAATTTGCGAACTCGCGGATTTTTTTGCCATTTCGCACGAATTCGCGGACCTCCAATTCGCAAATTTCGCCCATACTTAGTCTTTAATTGTTTATATGCCAGGATGGTAATGAACCTTGTTCTAAGCTAATGCTTCTATGCCGTTTCCACAGTTATATTGCCAATTTGTTTTTGGAAGTCTCCCTCTTCTTACTTTCTCAAGTGTTTTCTTATAGTTGTTTACTGTGTCCTAATATACATTCTCTCACATCCAGTGCTGTCCACATACATATTACCCCCTTGACACCACTTTGCTTCAAGCAGTGCGGTAACCAACCACTACTGTTCATTGAAGCTCCTAGGGAACCTTATATGAAATAACTCTTGGTTTACGTTCTTTAATATCTTTATGATCACCACTGATTGCAAATAAGTTTGACAATGAAAGAAAAAACAAGCTTTTACTAAACTGATTAGGTAAAGCTGCACAAAATAATTGTGAACACTTGCCATCTAGGTGCCCAGCAGCTGAGATTATAATATGAAAGTGTTGAAGAGCTAGAGAGGTTGAATGCATGCTTTGCTGAAGATCTCCATATCACGATTGTCACAGGTTTTATACAAGGTATCAGTTACCCAATTAATACATTGATTCGTGTGTCTGCACCAAGGGTTTTAGCTTCTCAGTGCGAATTAAATGACACACTGTATTTATGTATTCAAGAGCAAGTAGATAAGCACGGATTTAAAAAAAAAAAGTTTTGGGAATAGAAATCCATCTTTGGAGGAAATCTATTGATCTAGTTGAAAGTGTTGACGTTTTGCTATGTTCAGTCGAACAAATAACAGATGGCAAGTAACCATTTGAGGAGATTTGTGTTATAAAGCAGAGAGAGAGTGGATGACTTACCTAAACACAAAAATTGGTCTTGTATCATCTACTATCAATGCAAAAGTTTTCACTGTGGATCCTGTCCTATAACGCAAGTTACACTACAAGGGATAAAGTACCTCCTTTCGTACATTATAGGGATATTGCAAGTCACAGAGGAGCTCCATAACCATATAGAGAAACAAGGCTGAGTTCCTTTATAAGTTTATGGAACTACGAGGTGACTTACAGTATCCTTATCATGTACGCCAGTGGGGGTACTTTATCCCATATAATAAATACATGGTTACACTATCACCAATCCAACAAAACACTTACAGGCACATACATCAAAGGAAAAAACGGTCGCAAACGGGCAGATTCTCAGAATCTGCTCCTTTGCGACCGGTATTTTTGCATTTGGGATGCATTAAAGTAAAAAAATTAGCGATTTTGGTAATAGGAGTAGCAAATTACCATGAAGTTGAACTTCATGGTATTTTGCAAAAACTTTGAAAAATGCACTTTTGTGCATTTTTCAAAGTTTCATGTTGTGTGCAACATATGTGCACAGATCAATTTCAGAGGTGCAACAGGGTGTCATTTTGACACCCTTGCACCCTTGAAATTGCAGGAGCAATTTGCGAGTACCTACTGGTACTCGCAAATCGCTCATGCGATCTCCAATTCATTCCTATGGGCCTGAAGGCCCATAGGAATGAATGGGACTGCATTCCTTAATTGTGATTCGCAATTTGCAAGTCGCAATTAAGGAATGTGTAGGAATCGCTATTTTTATAGCAAATCCTTCATGCAAAGGCTTTTGCGATTCCTTAATTGCGATACCTTAATAATCGCAATTAAGGAATTGCAAAAGCCTACGTTGATGCATGTGCCAGTTAGAACCTTGGTGCATACCTAGCATGTTTACAAATATGAAGAATAAAAAATGCCCTAGTGCAAACGTAAAAATGTCAAAAGCATGTTATTTGTTGAAAACATATATTAGAAAGAGTTGAATATAAGTCAGTGTTTAAATAAATAAATAAATAAATAGAAAGCTGCACTAGCTCGAAAGTGTAGAAACCTTCAGAAACATTCTAGCTTTTCTATAACTAGGCTTTGGAGTGCAAAAAATAAACCAGCGCTCTCTGCCTGTCATTGTAAGCGAAAATAATAGAGCCGAAGAAAGAAAAGCTGCATTCCTTTTCGTTGCTTTAAACAGTTGCTTCAATTATGCTCCATGACCTGGCAGCAGGCATTGTGGCGGCATAACTCGACTACAATAACTGATAATAGTCGAGTTCTGATCACTTTTCTATATAATCAGTGACTGGGTCCACTACAATTCGCTGATTACTGGCGTTTATAAAGGGATTACAGAATCCCATGTATCATAATTGCCTTTCAAGAGGGAAGAAATGTATTAAATGCAATAAAACTGGTAAAATTTTTAACAAATGTAACTGTTCGTTAAGAAATGTCAATTTGATTCACGAGTCTGTTGAGGAAGTTCCTGGCGACAAAATGATTTATGAATCACAGCATGTCTGAGTATTCTCATTCCATCAAGACAGACTCCGAGGATGTAAATTACAAGGCAGATATTTAACTTGTTGAAAGCAGAAAGAGGTGCAAACATTCGAACTGATTCTGAACTTCGGGATAGTACATATCTATCGACTAGGCTCCAAAAGAAGAGCTTGCAGACTCTGATTCTCCACATACTGTCATTTCTGACTCCTTTGCAAGGAGGTGTATGTATGAACCTGATGTCAAGACTTTATTTCTGTAGTAAGAATGTTCTCAGTATATTAGGGCTTTTAATGTCCTAGGTTAAGTTCAGTGTTAGGTAATATATAGATGGCTCAAAGGGGCGGCACTTGTTTTTTTTTTGTGTCCTCATACGCCAGAAGATATTCTCAGAGTATCAAGTCCATGCCACCCACTACGCAGCAGAGAGGCCCCACCTTAAACTCTGAAGATCTTAATGGATGCGCTTTCTGCAGATACCCACCAGGTACCAGAAGGTACCGAAAAAGAGGTATATTTAAGGGGCGGCACATGTTGGAGCAAACAGGGACATCTGGATAGGACATTTAAACCAGGTACCTCAATACTAATTACTTGCATGGTAGAGGAAAGTGGTAATGTAACTTAGATTTATGATCAGTATAGGGATGTCTAGAAAAAGTTCTGTCCAAGAGCTTAAATTCAAGGATTATGCTATCCCGGTGAAGCACAAATTAAGGAATATTCCCTTAAGTGTAAAAAAGGAACTGGCTTCAAAATTATAAGACATGCAGTGAAGGTGTGATTGAACCTTTGAGTCATTTGACTGGGTTGCTCCCTATCGTCCTCATGAGAAAGACATTTGGAGATCAGAGACTATATACTATCATTTCATAACGAATAATGATCTGTTCACTGTAATGGGTAAACCTAAAAATTGTTTTAACATAAACCTTCGTGTGGCATATTATAACATTTAACTAGCTGGCAATTCTAAGCACTTGACTGCATGTTTGCATAGTTTTTAGTATGACATAAGCTGCCTCTGTATTCCATATGCTTCTGGACTATTTGTTCAGGAACGTAGAGGTGGTTATTGCATTCCAATATGACATTCTTGTGGAAGATCCTATTTGATTCTTAGCAAAAGTCTTGGTAGTTCTCAGTGATGAAGACATGCTTTTGTAGATAGAAAAATGTAAGTTTTATGCAGTGAATTGGAACACCAAGGGCGCACAATTTCACACAGTGGTATAAATCTCAAAGGGACAGTTACCCCCCACCCCCTCAACAAAAAAAACCTTGTGCAATATAGTGAGGCAACCAAAGATTCTGTGTTGCATTAGAGGGAGACAGCACAGCAAAACCTTATTTTTAGGAGTGGGCGGAACTCGCTGAGTTGCATCAAAACTTCTCGAGATTCTGCGGAGCTCTGCCAGTGGGCGGAAAATATGCACATTGCGCTGAAATATAGTGCCAGTAGCGTGAGCAGCACTAAAAAATCAGCTCAAACATCACCATGCGATGTGCAATAGCATGCCACCATGGAAGTTGATTTTGCTGCACTACAGTAGAAAGTCTACATGAGCAGCATCCCATTTACTCTAGATGCAGCCCTCTGACCTTGCCACCCACGTTAGAAAATTGTGCTGGGGGACGCCGAATCCCACTTGCATGTCTGGAGCCTTGGGGGGGGAAAATCAGCCACGTGGGATTTGGCAGAACTCCGCTTTACAATAATAATGGAGAGTCAAATTCCACCAATTCTGCGGGCAGAATGGAGCATTCCACGCACTCTGGCATAATTACTGAAAGAGGCGTGCTTGTTTCACTGAGGTGTAATTGTTCTGATGCATAGGCATGTCCGACAGTCTTGTAGCTCTGGCTCTGCGTACAAAACCATGTATGGTAGCTTTGGAATGTCCAATTACCACCGATAGAACACCTCTTGTCTAAATAGAAAAAATGCAATGTTTTTGTAATATGGAGGGAAGTATTGTCAGATTGTCAAACCACCCACTCTGTGTCCATTCAGTGAAAAGGCAAGGTACTCCATTAACTGCTGATGCCAGCAGAGTTGATCTTAGGACAGTCTTGTCTCAGAAATCCACTAGTAAAGAGTTGCATAGAAAATACTGTTGGCATTGCTTCAGGGGCATAGACCAAAACCAAAAACGTTACTCCACAGTAGAAAGTGCAGCATTAAATTAGATGTGTGCTTGAAAACATTTTTGTGAAGGAATGGCAGAGATCAAGTTAGGTAAAGTAGAGAATCCTTCGATGCAATGCCCAAGGTATTCAATTTCTTCCTTCCAGAATTCACATTTATCCTTATTAAGAGTAGCATCAGCCTTGGCTAAAATGGATATATAACTTCTTCCAAAACAGCTTCATGAGAAGTCTTGTATTAACCAAATATCAATAGGTTATTTTTAAAGTAGGCAAACTCCCCCCACCCCCACTATAGTTAAATAATTTGGACACCCATCTTTGAAAAACCGGAAGCAGCTCAAGTTAAGTCGAATGGCCTGTAGCAGTATTGATGCAAACTATATGAAGTATTATACTCTAAGATGTTGACACTTAAGTCAATTCAGTCTTGCATAATGCATAAAAAGATTAGAAAATACCTTTGCATTCAGCAAATTATTTAGTAAATCTTTTATATGTAGGCTTGATTGACTGATATGAGGTCAGTGAACACCCTCAGAGTACCATTTTTCTTCCTTCCTATAACTAAAGGAAACACCTGCAATGTCGTGAAACCATGGCGCGAACGGATCTCTCCTAATAGTGATGGGAATACATTTTAAATGATGTTTCATAGGGATACAATTTATTCCCCCTAATCATGTGATTTACCCCTTTGACTTGTCTTAGATTATCAGAAAACACTTTAGAAATCCTTAACATATATATTAGGTTTCCACGTCTAAGACTAAGATTTATTACCCACTTACATGCCCTTGATCTCTTTTAGTCTAGAGGTTCCTTGAGGAATTCAGTTTGGAGTGTACTTGCCCCAGATGCAGGATGTAGGCCAGCGGTTTCTTACACATGATTTGGTTCTATTATAAAGTGATGACCTTCAGCGGTGCAGTAACCAAGACTTAATGGGCGGGGACAACTGGGTAGCCGTGACACATGTTGCATGTGACAACGTGACACAAGGCTGCATTGCTCCCGGAGTCCACACTGCTTGCCCCCCCTGCCAGCCCGCCGCCGATTCCCACACATCTTCCAGGGCGGTTGAATCCACACACAACCCACCGGCTGCCGTGCCAGCGCCACACGGCCAATGCGCGACCGCACCAACAGCGTCAACACGGCCTTCACCACCTTGCGCACCCTCACCCCCACCGAGCCGGCTTTCCGCAAGCTCTCCAAGATCGAGACGCGCCTGCGGCTGGCCTCCAGCTTCATCTCCCACCTGGGCTCCCACCTTCTCTCCTGGACTTCTTTACTTTTTGTTCGGTCCTGGCCGCCATTTTGCTGCTGATTGCGGACAGTTTTCTCTGGACTCTGACCCTCCATCCATTCCCTCGTCCTTTAACCCTTTTCCCCGTTGATGATCCTCAATTGTTTCTTCCCTTTTCTGCTCTGCCTTCTCTCCATACCCTTGCATCCCTCCCACCCTCCCTTTGTGCTGTGACTGCATCCACACTTATGGAACTCCGCTTTTTTGTATATAGAAATAACTCTAATCACTAGTATATGCAGTAGACCTTTGTACGCTCTACAATTCCTATGTGACCCTTAGAGTATTTCCAGTCATATCCCTTCCCTATGTATATAGAGATAACTCTAACGACTAGTCTCCTATGTGACTTTTAGAGTATATCCATGTGTATCCCTTCCCTATGTATATAGAGATAACTCTAATAACTAGTATATGTAGTAGACCTTTGTACTATCTACCATTCCTATGTGACTCTTAGAGCATATCGTCTTATCCCTTCCCTATGTATATAGAGATAACTCTAATCACTAGTATATGCAGTAGTCCGCTGTGCTCTTAGAGTATATCCATGTGTATCCCTTCCCTATGTAGATAGAGATAACTCTAATCACTAGTATATGCAGAAGACCTTTGTACTATCTACCATTCCTATGTGACTCTTAGAGCATATCGTCTTATCCCTTCCCTATGTATATAGAGATAACTCTAATCACTAGTATATGCAGTAGTCCGCTGTGCTCTTAGAGTATATCCATGTGTATCCCTTCCCTATGTAGATAGAGATAACTCTAATCACTAGTATATGCAGAAGACCTTTGTACTATCTACCATTCCTATGTGACTCTTAGAGTATATCTGTTAGAACCGGGAGTCTCTGGTTGGCAAAGGTAAGTACCTTGGCCCAAGTAGGGACCCCTAGCTCCGGTCAGGGCAACGGAATAACCCTCTGAGATAACCCCTGCTCACCCTCTAGGTAGCATGGCGCGAGCAGTCTAGGCTAAACTCGGAGACAATGTGGATAACATTTGCACTTAACACAACAATAATCCCCAATCCACCACAAACTGAGACCACACAGGTAAGTATATTTTTATAAAAATATATAACTTTATCTAGTTTCAGCATGTAAATGAAGCAGTTGCATGATAATCACTTCTTTAGAACCGATAGCATTTCTAGTTTCAAGGTTGCACGTTAAACACTTCATCTAGAACAAGGTTGCACTTAATTCTTAATGGTTCTTGTAAATAGGCAGTCCTCAGAATCAAAACAAAAATAGTCTCTAGTCCCTCGGTATCAAAAACAACGAGTAATACTGATTGACTTTATATTAGCCCTAAAAACGAGCAAGGAAAACAAGGTGGATGCCAACCGGTGCCAGAGGAATCATCCCCTACCTCTGAGAAGCCTAAGCGCTACAAGCGCGTCTCACCCGAGGGCCGGGGGGGGACTCCTTTTCCCTCCCCCGGCACTTCTCCTGCCTCAGGTGGACCTCGCTGGGGAGCGCTCATTCACGCTCGGGCCCGGCCGGTCTCAGCAGGCTCTCCGCCTGCTCTCAATCCTTCGGGGAGCGGCGGGGAGCAGAGACGGCAGGCCGGGGGCTCGAGCACTTCTCCAGATCCCTCGGCGAGGTCGGGTCAGTCTTCCCCGGTCCCGGCGGTGATCACAGCACTTCCTCGGCTCTCGCAGCAGCTTCAGCGAAGCCAGCCAATCCCGTCGCGGTGTTTCTGCCGAGCCCTCAGTGACGTCCGCAGCTCTGGGGGGAATCAGCCAATCCGGTCGCGGCACTTCTGCCGAGCCCTCCGCGACGTCACCGCAGCTTTGGGGGAATCGGCCAATCCGGTCGCGGCACTTCTCTACCAGCCTCCGGCCACGGCCAATCACCGCACGGCCCCTTCGTGAATGCAAGCAGACCCTCGAGGTCGATTTCAGGGCCCGGGCCCGCGGCGGTGATGATGCAGGCAAGCGGAATTAACCCGCGCTGCGCTGGGGGAGCTTCAGAACCCCTCGGCCCCCACGAGCACGTGTCGATGAACACACCGATCTCGGGGCAAAGCAGGCAGCAATCAGCGCGGCGCTCTCAATCAGAGCAGAGAGCAGCCAGCGCGCTATCCGGGACACACAGCCAGGCTTAGTCGAGCAGTCCCCGATGTTCACTGCACACAGCAGTTTCACGATCTCCCCGGCCCACAGCTTCAGGGGGGGGGGCACAGCAGAGTCTTGCAGTCCTTGGGCAACCTTTATGTTCCTGGGTTGCAGACAGGGAGCCAGCTCTTCTCAGGCCCTTGGAGATTCAAGCTGTAGGCACAGCACACAGCAAAGTCTCAGCAGTTTCAAGCAGGCAGGGACACAGCCCACAGCAAAGTCCCTTTCCCCTCCTCAGCTTCCAGTGATACAGCAGAACAGGTCAGCCCTTAGAGCACACAGCAAGGCAATCTTCCTTTTGTTCTCTCGCCGTCCTCCTTCCAGCAGAGGGTCCGTCTTGATTGTAGAGTTTCAGAATCTAACTTTCTGCAGACAGGGGTCCTTTCCTTATACCCCCAATGTCTTTGAAGTTCTTGGTGCATGGAGGCCCTGGGTCCAGTCTAAACCAGTTCTGGGGGTTGCGGAGCACTGAGGTGTCTCTGGCTTTCTTCTTCCTGTCAGCTTCAGGGCCAGTGGGGTCAGTTGACCACCAGGAGAGAGCGAATGTGGGGGAGGTAGGCAGGCACAGCCCAGCACTTATCTGGCATTCCTTCCTCCCTCCTCCCAAGCAGGCAGATGTGCCCTTTCATCCCCGGGATGGCTCCGACCCTCTCCTCTGGGGCTCTGCAGCCCCTTCCTGTCACATCCAGACCAGGCAGACATTCCACAAACCCAGGCACACAGAAAAAGGTTTAGACAAGAGAACAGCCACTTTCTAAAAGTGCTATTCTCCAACACAGGATTTAAAAACACCCTTCACTAAAAGATGTGTCATTAAATTCTGAGTCCAGGGATATCTTTCACTTATGTCCCATCTTGTTCCTATGGGGAGATAGGCTGGTATCACATGGGCCCAGCCCCCCTCCATGTTACTCTATGGAGCAAGATAGCCTTACAGCAGTGAGCACACAAAATGGCTGTAGCCCACTACCAGAGCATAGTACCTGCACTAGCACATGCTCTACCTTATCCCTACACTGCACCCTGCCCAGGGGGGTACCTTGAGCCTTCCATAGGGGTGACTGATGTGCACAGACAGGGAAGGATTGGGCCTAGCCAGTGGGGACACGGGCCAGGCTGACATGGCAGTCACGGACTGCACACAGGCCCTGCGCTGGCAGGCCTGAGTCACCATTTTAAAGCTACTCATGTGGGTGGCGCAATCTGCGCTGCAGGCCCACTAGCAGCATTTGTCATCACCAGCCCTGGCACACACAGTGCCCTCTACTAGGGACTTCGTGGTGATACAAATATGCCAATTCGGTATACTCAATCAATATCACAATTTACAGAAGGAGCACTTACACTCTGACACTGATCAGCAGTGGCAGAGTGTCCAAAACATCTAAATCAGCAAAAACGAAATCCAGCACAGCATCAAAACACATGAGTCAGAGGCAAAAAGATGGGGGAAGAACCACGCCGAAAGGTGTCAGGTCTAACACGTGTCCCCTCCAGCTGAAAGTGGGGAGAACTACCCAACCTCTTGGGAGTCCTCATCACTAAGGCGGAAGAATCTGGACAGACCGTCAGCGTTGGCGTGTTCTGTACCAGGGCGGTGCTCCACCGTAAAGTCCATCCCCTGTAGGGAAATGGACCACCTCAACAATTTTGGATTCTCACCCCTCATCTGCATTAACCATCTGAGGGGCCTGTGGTCGGTCTGAACGCGGAAGTGAGTCCCAAACAGGTAGGGCCTCAGCTTCTTCAGAGCCCAGACCACAGCGAAAGCTTCTCTTTCAATGGCACTCCATTTTTGTTCCCTGGGGATCAGCCTCCGGCTAATGAAAGCCACAGGTTGGTCTCCTCCCTCATCATTGATCTGTGAGAGCACTGCTCCCACGCCTTGCTCTGAAGCGTCAGTTTGCACAATGAACTCACTTGAAAAGTCAGGTGCCTTAAGCACCGGTGCTGTGCACATGGCAGTTTTGAGGGTGTCAAAAGCAGTTTGACAGGCCTCAGTCCAATTCACTTTCCTGGGCTGATTCCTAGATGTCAGCTCTGTCAAAGGGGCCACAATGGTGCCATAGCCTTTGACAAACCGTCTGTAATACCCGGTGAGACCTAGAAAGGCTCTCACCTCCGTCTGGGTCTTGGGGGGTTCCCAAGCCAGAATGGTATCAATCTTCGCCTGTAGGGGCGCCACCTTGCCGCTCCCCACCTGGTGTCCCAAGTACACCACAGATCCCTGCCCTATCTGGCATTTACTGGCCTTGATAGTGAGGCCTGCCTTCTGCAGAGCCTTCAACACTTCAGTGAGGTGTTGCAGGTGTTCCTCCCAAGTGGAGCTGAACACCGCAATGTCATCCAGGTAGGCTGCGCTGAATTGCTCCAGCCCTGCCAGTACCTGGTTGACCAATCTCTGAAATGTGGCGGGGGCATTTTTCAACCCAAAGGGCATGACACGAAACTGGAAGTGTCCTTCTGGCGTTGAAAATGCTGACCTCTCCTTTGCCCCGTCAGTTAAGGCAATCTGCCAGTACCCTGAAGTCAAATCAAAAGTACTCAGGTACTGGGCAGCTCCCAACCGATCCACCAGCTCATCAGCTCTGGGGATGGGGTGCGCGTCAGTCTTCGTGACCGCATTGAGCCCACGGTAGTCCACGCAGAACCGAAGTTCTGGGGGGCCACCGGGGGTAGCAGCTTTCTTAGGCACTAAGACCACTGGGCTAGCCCAGGGGCTGCTGGAGGGCTCAATAACCCCAAGCGCCAACATCTTGGAAACTTCTTCCTTGATGCTAGCTCTGACCTTGTCAGCCACCCTGTAAAACTTCTGTTTCACAGGCATGCTGTCTCCAGTGTCCACGTCGTGGACGCACCATTTGGTGACACCTGGGGTCAGGGAAAACAGTGGGGCGAACTGACCCAAGACTTGGCGACAGTCCTCCTGCTGTTCTGGGGTCAGGGTGGGGGAGAGGACCACACCATCCACTGACCCATCTTGCTCCTTGACTGCCAGGAGGTCAGGGAGAGGATCACTATCCTCCTCCCCTCCAACATCTGTAGCCATGAGCATAGTCACTTCAGTTCTTTCAAAGTGGGGTTTGAGGCGGTTCACATGGAGCACTCTCAGGGGCTGCCTGGGAGTCTTCAGGTTAACCAAATAGGTAACCTCGCTCTTGCGCTCCACCACCTCATATGGCCCAGACCACTTGTCGCGGAGCGCACAAGGCTCCACTGGCGCCATTACCCACACCTTCTGACCAGGTTGGAACTCAACCAGAGAAGTGTTCTGGTCATACCACCTCTTCATTTCCTCCTGGCTAGCCTCCAGGTTCTCTTGAGCGAGCTTCCTGAAGCGCTTGGTCTGGTTGCGAATGGCCAGCACATAGCTGAACACATCCTGAGGGGTTTTCCCACGGGATTTCTCCCACCCCTCCTTCACCAGAGTAAGAGGCCCTCTGACAGGGTGGCCATACAGCAACTCAAAGGGACTGAACCCTAAGGATTTCTGAGGCACCTCCCTGTAGGCAAACAACAGGCATGGCAACAAGACATCCCATTTCCGCCTCATGGGCTCTTCCAGGCCCATAATCATGCCCTTCAATGTGCGGTTGAATCTCTCAACCAAACCATTTCCTTGAGGGTGGTAAGGAGTGGTGAATTTGTATGTCACCCCACACTCACTCCACAGGGACTTCATATATTTAGAAATGAAGTTTGTCCCGCGGTCCGAAACGACCTCCTTCGGAAATCCCACCCGGGAAAAGATCCCCATCAGGGCACGGCCCACCACTGGGGCGGTGACTGTCCTGAGCGGAAGGGCTTCCGGGTACCGAGTGGCATGGTCCACCAAGACCAGGATAAACCTGTTGCCTAGGGCTGTCTTGGGATCCAGGGGCCCCACGATGTCAATGCCCACCCGCTCAAAAGGGGTGCTCACCACGGGAAAGGGTTGGAGGGGTGCCACGCGCTTCCCTCCACTCTTGCCACTGGCCTGACAAGTCTGACAAGACTTACAAAAGGCAGAGACGTGCGTCTTCATCTGGGGCCAGTAGAAATGGGTGACAAGCCTGTGATAGGTCTTGTCTTGCCCCAGATGTCCTGCGAGAGGCACGTCATGAGCCAGACCCAGTAGGAAGTTCCTGAAGCGCTCCGGTACTACCAGCACACGGGCTGCGCCGGGCTCAGCGAACTTAGGCTCACTATAAAGTAAGTCATCCTCCCAATAGATCAAATGCTCCTTGGACCCCAGGCCTGCGGCCTGGTCAGCAGCCTGCTGCCGCACACCAATGAGAGAAGGGCACTCCTTCTGAGCCTGGCAGAATTCCTCCCTGGAGGGACCACCCTCTTGCTGCCACTGGGACAGCTCAGGCAATTCCCCTAGTTCGGCCACTTGCTCCCCTGTAGGTTCCAGGGCATCCCCTTCCGGGTCTGCCTCCTCCTGGACCGTGGGAACAGTGGGGGCCGGTTTCCCGCGCCCTCTACCCCTTCCTCTCTTGGCAGGTCCCTGGGCCATGGTTCCAGGCTCCAGCTCTGTTAGACCGCCCTCTCTTACTGTCATTGCACGGGTGGACACACAGATCCACGCAGGCAAACCCAACATCTCCAAGTGAGTCCGGTGCTCCACCTCTTTCCATGGGGAGCTCTCCAGGTCATTACCTAATAGACAATCTACAGGCAAGGCATCACTTACTACAATCTCCAAAATACCGGAGACTCCTCCCCATTCAAATGGAACTTTCGCCAGCCTGCAGTAGCGCACTGAACTGTCAGCTGCCACCACAGGCCGGAGTACCTGGGGAACAATTTGCTCTTCAGACACCCACTGACACCTAACAGATGTCACGCTGGCCCCTGTGTCTCTCAGAGCCTCCACCACCTGTCCATTGATGGTCACCTTCTGCCCGTATTTCTTAGTGTTTTGGGGCAGCAAGGTTTCCTGGGCCATCTCTCGGTCTCCTAAAGAGACAAGGGTCATCACTGCTAACCCTTCCTCCCCACTAGAGATCAAATCCCCTCCCAAAGCTACACTGGCCAATGCCGGTGCTGGAGCACCAGAGGGTGCTGGAGGTTTCTTTATACATTTGGGGGCAATGTGCCCCACCGCCCCACATGTAAAGCAGGTAGGCGGGGGCCTGTTGTCCTGCTTGCCCTTACGGGGCCAGGACTTCTTAGACTTGGGGGGTTGAGACACCTTCTCCTGGGAACCAGTTTGGGGCCCTTTAGAAGACTCCTTTTGATTACCCGTGTCCCCCCCACTCTTCTGTTGGGGACCCTGTCCACCTTTGGCGGGGGTACTTACCACCCCCTTGTGGACCCTGGTGCTAGTCCACCGGTCCGCCTCTTTAGCAAGCTCACTGGGATCAGTTAACTTACTATCCAAAAGATGCTGGCGCAGCTCTGGGACACACAAACTACTTAAGTGCTCCCTACTAATCAAGTGACACAACCCCACATAATCAGTAACTTTGCTGCCCTTCATCCAACCTTCCAGTGCACGCGTGTACATACTCACACACTCCACCCAAGTACTTGAATCAAGCTTCTTGAAGTTCCTAAACTTCTGGCGGTACTGTTCAGCAGTGAGCCCATACCTGAGGCACAAAGCCTCCTTCATGGCGGAGTAGGACAAAGCATCCTCTGCTTCTAAGGGTGCCAAAACATCCCTCCCAGAGGCCTCAAAATGCTTCCACAATCCTGCTCCCCAATTCTTCTCAGGCACCTCATTCATCTTTAAGGCAAGTTCATACGCTCTGAACCACGCATAAATATCCTCACCCCTCTGATAATTCTGTACCAGATCCTTTGGTATGTATACCTTACCCGCCTGTACTGGTTGTGCGCTGCCACCATTAGAACTGGACCCCCTCTCTTTATATTTGAAATCCAATTCCTTCATGCTCCTCTCATGAGCCAATTGGAGCTTCTTTTCCTCCAAAGCGAGAGCATGCCTCCTCTCCTGTGCCTCTTTCTCAATTTCCAGGCGCAGTTTCTTCTCATCGGCTTCCGCCCTGAGCTTCAAAAGCTCAATCTCATGGGCCCTAGCTCTCTGATTCTCCTCCAACTCCTCTGGAGAAATAATCCTACTGGAGTGGGTGCTGCCGGCCCTAGACGCTGGCTTTGCCACTGGCAATTCACTGGGCAAAAACCCAATCTCCTGTGCGCCACCCTCTTCCATAGGAGCTTCTGGGACACCATGTTTGGCCTCCCACCAGGCCCTCAGAGCTGTCCTTAGCTCTTCCTTATTTGCGCCGCCCCTCACTGGGCATTCAAGCTGTTTGCAGACTTTTCTCAGTTGCTCCTTGTTATAGGTTAACAACTTCTGGATTTCAAATTCCACCTCCACGTCTCCATTCACGCTTGGCGCTTTCCGAGACATGATGCTTCCTACCCTTTTTCAACTAAAAAGGTTTCACCAAAAAGAAAAAGTCTTGCGCAACCTGTTCTGCTAAACTAGACTAGTGATGTACAAGAAATCACTGCCGGTCAAGTGCAATTATTAGTTCAAAATCCGCACCGCGAGCCACCAATGTTAGAACCGGGAGTCTCTGGTTGGCAAAGGTAAGTACCTTGGCCCAAGTAGGGACCCCTAGCTCCGGTCAGGGCAACGGAATAACCCTCTGAGATAACCCCTGCTCACCCTCTAGGTAGCATGGCGCGAGCAGTCTAGGCTAAACTCGGAGACAATGTGGATAACATTTGCACTTAACACAACAATAATCCCCAATCCACCACAAACTGAGACCACACAGGTAAGTATATTTTTATAAAAATATATAACTTTATCTAGTTTCAGCATGTAAATGAAGCAGTTGCATGATAATCACTTCTTTAGAACCGATAGCATTTCTAGTTTCAAGGTTGCACGTTAAACACTTCATCTAGAACAAGGTTGCACTTAATTCTTAATGGTTCTTGTAAATAGGCAGTCCTCAGAATCAAAACAAAAATAGTCTCTAGTCCCTCGGTATCAAAAACAACGAGTAATACTGATTGACTTTATATTAGCCCTAAAAACGAGCAAGGAAAACAAGGTGGATGCCAACCGGTGCCAGAGGAATCATCCCCTACCTCTGAGAAGCCTAAGCGCTACAAGCGCGTCTCACCCGAGGGCCGGGGGGGACTCCTTTTCCCTCCCCCGGCACTTCTCCTGCCTCAGGTGGACCTCGCTGGGGAGCGCTCATTCACGCTCGGGCCCGGCCGGTCTCAGCAGGCTCTCCGCCTGCTCTCAATCCTTCGGGGAGCGGCGGGGAGCAGAGACGGCAGGCCGGGGGCTCGAGCACTTCTCCAGATCCCTCGGCGAGGTCGGGTCAGTCTTCCCCGGTCCCGGCGGTGATCACAGCACTTCCTCGGCTCTCGCAGCAGCTTCAGCGAAGCCAGCCAATCCCGTCGCGGCGTTTCTGCCGAGCCCTCAGTGACGTCCGCAGCTCTGGGGGGAATCAGCCAATCCGGTCGCGGCACTTCTGCCGAGCCCTCCGCGACGTCACCGCAGCTTTGGGGGAATCGGCCAATCCGGTCGCGGCACTTCTCTACCAGCCTCCGGCCACGGCCAATCACCGCACGGCCCCTTCGTGAATGCAAGCAGACCCTCGAGGTCGATTTCAGGGCCCGGGCCCGCGGCGGTGATGATGCAGGCAAGCGGAATTAACCCGCGCTGCGCTGGGGGAGCTTCAGAACCCCTCGGCCCCCACGAGCACGTGTCGATGAACACACCGATCTCGGGGCAAAGCAGGCAGCAATCAGCGCGGCGCTCTCAATCAGAGCAGAGAGCAGCCAGCGCGCTATCCGGGACACACAGCCAGGCTTAGTCGAGCAGTCCCCGATGTTCACTGCACACAGCAGTTTCACGATCTCCCCGGCCCACAGCTTCGGGGGGGGGGCACAGCAGAGTCTTGCAGTCCTTGGGCAACCTTTATGTTCCTGGGTTGCAGACAGGGAGCCAGCTCTTCTCAGGCCCTTGGAGATTCAAGCTGTAGGCACAGCACACAGCAAAGTCTCAGCAGTTTCAAGCAGGCAGGGACACAGCCCACAGCAAAGTCCCTTTCCCCTCCTCAGCTTCCAGTGATACAGCAGAACAGGTCAGCGCTTAGAGCACACAGCAAGGCAATCTTCCTTTTGTTCTCTCGCCGTCCTCCTTCCAGCAGAGGGTCCGTCTTGATTGTAGAGTTTCAGAATCTAACTTTCTGCAGACAGGGGTCCTTTCCTTATACCCCCAATGTCTTTGAAGTTCTTGGTGCATGGAGGCCCTGGGTCCAGTCTAAACCAGTTCTGGGGGTTGCGGAGCACTGAGGTGTCTCTGGCTTTCTTCTTCCTGTCAGCTTCAGGGCCAGTGGGGTCAGTTGACCACCAGGAGAGAGCGAATGTGGGGGAGGTAGGCAGGCACAGCCCAGCACTTATCTGGCATTCCTTCCTCCCTCCTCCCAAGCAGGCAGATGTGCCCTTTCATCCCCGGGATGGCTCCGACCCTCTCCTCTGGGGCTCTGCAGCCCCTTCCTGTCACATCCAGACCAGGCAGACATTCCACAAACCCAGGCACACAGAAAAAGGTTTAGACAAGAGAACAGCCACTTTCTAAAAGTGCTATTCTCCAACACAGGATTTAAAAACACCCTTCACTAAAAGATGTGTCATTAAATTCTGAGTCCAGGGATATCTTTCACTTATGTCCCATCTTGTTCCTATGGGGAGATAGGCTGGTATCACATGGGCCCAGCCCCCCTCCATGTTACTCTATGGAGCAAGATAGCCTTACAGCAGTGAGCACACAAAATGGCTGTAGCCCACTACCAGAGCATAGTACCTGCACTAGCACATGCTCTACCTTATCCCTACACTGCACCCTGCCCAGGGGGGTACCTTGAGCCTTCCATAGGGGTGACTGATGTGCACAGACAGGGAAGGATTGGGCCTAGCCAGTGGGGACACGGGCCAGGCTGACATGGCAGTCACGGACTGCACACAGGCCCTGCGCTGGCAGGCCTGAGTCACCATTTTAAAGCTACTCATGTGGGTGGCGCAATCTGCGCTGCAGGCCCACTAGCAGCATTTGTCATCACCAGCCCTGGCACACACAGTGCCCTCTACTAGGGACTTCGTGGTGATACAAATATGCCAATTCGGTATACTCAATCAATATCACAATTTACAGAAGGAGCACTTACACTCTGACACTGATCAGCAGTGGCAGAGTGTCCAAAACATCTAAATCAGCAAAAACGAAATCCAGCACAGCATCAAAACACATGAGTCAGAGGCAAAAAGATGGGGGAAGAACCACGCCGAAAGGTGTCAGGTCTAACAATATCCATTTGTATCTCCTCCTTGTGTGACTTTACCTCTTGTACATTTGCAATTTTTTCTGTTTGTCTCCTTTAAGTAACGCATGTAATCCTAAGTCCTTATGTTTTCAACTGGTTCACATGTAAAGCGCTCTGACACCTTCGGGTAAAGTTTGCGCTATATAAAATCGCACAAATAAATAAATGTTTATTTGGGTCTCATACCACGTCCTAGATTGATAAGTCTGAATGCGCATTGATTGATCTAGCTTTACTGAAAGCAGATTGGCCTCCCCTAAAATCAAGGGTTGGAGATCTGGATAGGGGAAGAAATAAACCATGAGAATAAACGCCAAAAGTTCGAAAGATACAGGATTGGCTATGCGCAGGGACTCACTGCTGCCACAATTTCTTGGAGGAGACAGTTTGTCGCCCTAAGAAAATATGTTGATGAAGACTGTCACTTATAAGTCAATTAATATTAAAGGCCAATATTCGAGCCTTGATGTTCACTTTTAATAACAATGGGAACAGAAGTAGAAGCTCAATGCCAAATTGCATAACTGCCTTTTTGTAAAATACTGACTGGCCTTACAGGTTTATGTTGAATATCGCTCATACTATTACAGATATCTACAGAACACGCTATAGCTAAATATAAAAATAAAACAAAAAGATTAACAAATAATTCAGTTTGCAATGTCGGCCAATTGTCATCATTCATTAAGAAAAGCTTTTTCAGACATTTTATTATTATTTTAATTTGCATATTTCGATATACATATTCAACTGGCAACATAGCAATATCACGTGAAGATTTTTCCTAACCCTGAGACTTCATTCAGCCACACAGTTTTTATCCGTGGCATGTGTAGTATCACTAAAGAATAAAGCTTGTTCCTTACCAATCAAACTTGTTGGGTACTCAAAGTAGCTCAAGTAACAGTAGACAAACTTTTTGATCTTTTCTGTTCATTAATAGAACAAAGTTAAAAACACAAACACTTTTTAGAGAGGCAGTGTCAAGAAATGTATGAAGTACACGCTACAGTACATTTTCTGGTGACGTCACACCCTGTAAAAGTTAAATCACTAATACTCCTAGATAACGATCTATAAATCAAAACGTTGGGTGACTACTGGGGCTTGCTTGCGCCATACAACTACGTATGTTAAGAAGAAATGGCAATTGACCTATTGTTTTTTGTGACAAAATCTATTGAGAATGTATTTTGGGATTTTAAATTGTATTAGTAGAAAATAAATAACCAGGATGTTTTTAGTTTTGATTCTGAAGTTTTTTTCCCTCTGTCTAAACAAAGCATACAGAAGAAAATTTAGAAGAACCCAGTACGAGTGTAGCATCAGTTGTGCAGCCTGTAAAAGCTAGGCCCTTTTCCTATGAAAAGGCAAAATAAAAGTTAAACAATTCTCCTAGTAACAAAGTCTGATTGTAGTTATTTAATTTTAAAGTTGAAAGCAAATATACATTTTCTTTTCCAGGAAGAAACCTACAAGACAACTACCTCTACATCAATGTTAAAGTACAACAGACGAATATACGAGGAATCTGAAGAAGATAAAGACCGAAAAGGATGCTTGCACAGATATTTACAACAAAATGCTCAGGATGATTGTACTGATGTATCTGGTAATCTCTGCACTTTGCGACTAGCACTCAGTGCTTCAGCCACTGTTTTCCTTCTGGTAGCAATATTTTGGACATTGTACTACCACTGATGAAGTTTACAAGATTCCCCATTCTTGGTTGTAACTTCAGTTAGATTCTCCTCTCGGTTTTTTGGTGGACATTTTCAGAACAATCGGCTTGGAAAAGAAAAAAGAACAGTTTAGGTTCTTTAAGAGGAAAACATTTATAAGAGTAGAAACTCACAGGGACATGCATTTTGGGTCATCAAAATTGTTTTGTTTTTTGCTACACAGAAGTGAGAATGTAATTATTCCGGAATTTCGAATCACATCTATTGGTAACATTTGGAGATGTTGTGACTGTCTTCAAGACGTGATGCACAATATCATTAAGCACAACCAGTTAGAAAAATCTCCTGAAAATGTAAGTAATTGGGAATATAAGCACAGTTCTATAGAAAATCTTGCATTGACGATGAGATCAAGTTACTTACCCAATAACGGTAAATTGGCCAAAAGATTTAGACCATATGAGTTATTCCTAAAAGAAGTATCCTGGTGACCTAAAGGCCTGTACTGATTAACTGAAAGGAGTCTTTGAAGAACAATAATGAAAAGGGATAGTTAAAGGGGCACTCCAACCAATTGTATGCAGCTATTCGCAAAATGTTTTCCAATCTAGAACTTCTTGCACAAGATACTACAATTCAAATGCTGTGTAAAGATCCACATGAACCCGGCTCATAGTGGATTGGTACCACCACTTCCAAACAAGCTTTAACAAAGCTAATAGGCCGGGTTTGGGCAACCTGGTGTGAAGGTTTATTTCCTTATTTAATGAATTAGCAAAATCAATGCCACTCTGTGGTGGCTGTATGCTGGCTAAAATAATTAAATAAAAAACAACTAACCATTACATATATTTAATTGCGCTTGTTAGCATGCAGGCCTGCAAACTCTTTTTAGGTGTAATGTCTATCATAGGGAAATATGTTTCTTATTGCACAAAGAAAAGGTAGTAATAGCTCTGAATTATTGCTACTGAAAAGTATAGTTTAAACACACAAGGATGACAAAAAAAAACAAGAGAAAAAAGCCTGGGCAAAGAAAAGTATTGGCTACAAGATTTGACACTATAGTACAATTTATTGTAGGCAGATGTGCACATATGACTGGGAAATATACTAATGTTTGCAGTACAAGAGAGCCAGTGGCCCATGCGGTGGTGATTGGAAGCACAACATGAATGACAGCTGAATAGACAATTGGGTGAAGAGGGCTGACCCAAAGCTCCTATGCATAATTTTATTTACAATTTGTCATGTTACTTGAGGCAGGCAAAGCATCTAACATTGCCTGCATAAAAGGACTGACAATTAATGGGAGAGAGAAAAATCAGGGCAAGAGGACAAATTATGGCCTAAATATAATCACTACCCTATGTTTCCCCTTTAGAATAGGTTAGAACTGCTTGCACAAGGTAGAAAAACTGAAAAAGGCTGGACAACCAGAACTCCTATAAGAATATAAAGTTAATAGAACCTAGTGAATTAGTTCTGCAGTCTACATTTTACAGGAAAACTAAAACTAAAGCAGTTGTACCTGTGAGAAGATCACCCTAAATGCATTGGAATATGATGGTCCTAACACTGATTATCTGTGTAGAGTCTGCAGGTGTTACCAAGCTCTGTGTTGCCCTATGGACTACTCTCTATGTTGACAGGAACCGCCATCATGGCGCTCCCTGTCAATGTAGGAAAAGTTTAACATGTGGTACAGTGTCAGCAAGCTGCCAAACCTTTCAAAAACAAACTCCTTAAGCAGAAGTTTGAGGAGGCTTTATTATATTCTTTTCCCAAAAACAAACTGGGAGTTTTCTCCCCAGAGTGCGGGGGCATTATAGTATTTTTCTGACCCATACCACTAATATTTTCCTGGCGGTGATGGACACGAAAAAAAGAATTAACATGGTCTACACCAAATAGAATGGATGGTGTATAGTTCTTCCTCTGACAGCCCCTATTCCTTTGGAGGAAGTTTTCTGCTGTCCACCAAATTCTAAGTCAAGCCTTTAAATGGCAACTGAAAGATGCCATTTAACATTTGCAAACGGTCAGCCACTGCTCAGTACCGCATATATTGCTTTTTTAATTCACCATTTTGAGCAACAACAACAAAAGTTTACTTGAAATCTGCAACTATGCAACGGATTGTGTATTTTGTGACAAGTGCAGAAAATCCATAATTATGCAGAACTGCATAATTGAAGTTGGCCTGGTTACAGTACATGGTGTTATACACCCAGTGATCTCATGCTGTCATCAGGCACAAAATTGATAAATAGTTGCTTGGCCTGTCTCAAGTCTTTTCCATTCCCTCTGTACTCCATTTACATCTTATTTATGAAGAACCCTGTGGCCAAGAAGATAGGGTGTGAGAATATGGTTGGGATGGAAATCGTTCATTTGATATCAATCAGTAGATTCGTGGAGCGCCTGTGAGGGTATTCATGCCCTGGCAGGGTCTGGTTGAATAGCCAGGTCTTCAGTGACTTTCAGGACACTGGAAGAGATGAGGAGGTCCGGAGATGAAAAGGTAGCTCGTTCCATGTCTTCACTGATAGGTAGGAGTGACCTCTGCATTTTCTACATCGGATGTGGGGGGGGTGAGGGTTAGAGAAAGGGAAACAGAGGGGAGATGACTGAAGGAATTCCAGGCGGTGGTTCAAGTAAGCGTATCCGCAGTTGTGTAGGGCATTGAACTGGCATCTGTTCTGTACCGGGAGCCAGTGGAGTTCCCTGAGGTAGGGGGTGCCGCACGATTGTCTTGGGAGATTCAGGTCAAGTCGGGCTGCGGCGTTCTGTAGGGTCTGTAGGTATAGGAGGAGGTGAGTTGCGAACCTTGCATAGAGAGTGTTGCTGTAGTCCAGTCTGCTGGAGGTGAGGGCCTGGGTGATGGTGCGCCTTGAGCTTTGGAGTAGCCATTTGAATATATATTTCGAAGCATGCATCAAATGAAGCAGAGACAGAGTTGACCTGGTTAACTTGTTGTCAAGAATGATGCCGATGGTCCTAGCATGGTCAGTGGGGGTAGGAATTTGGCTGTTCTGAGGACCACCATGATGCGGCCCATGTGGAACTTTGTTTCAGAAGATTATTGCCTCTGTCTTTTCCGTGTTGAGCTTCAAGTAGTTGTCTTTCATCCAGTTGTGGAAGTTGGTCTTGGTGTCTTTGGAAAGGATGCGTTCTGTGTTGCTGCGTAGGGCATGGGTTTTGACAATGCTGGCCAGAGGTGTCATAAAAGTGTGGAAACAGGTGGAACTGAGGGAGGTTCTTTCGGGTACTCCACAGATGGTTTCCTTTGGTTTGAAAGTGAAGCAGGGAAGACACCTTTTTGCATTCTTCCAGTGAGGATGAAGTGATCGATCTGACAGCGGCCCTTTGGATGCCTTTGTTGTGCAGACTAGTGATGAATGTGTGGTGGGAAACTGTACCGAAGGCCGAGAGGTTTAGGAGGATCAGAGCTGCAGTCTCTCTTTGGTCAAGTAGGGTTCGGATGGCGTATGTAGCCATGGTGAGGCTGTCTTGGTGCTGTGGTTGCTGCAGAATATGGATTGGGAGGAGTCAAGTAAAATGTTCTGAAGTTCTGTTCCAGATGTGAGGAGAGTTGTTGGTGTATGGCTTTTTCTAATACTTTGGCCGGGAACAGGAGCGGGGTGACCGGTTGGTAGTTGTTGAGTTCGCTCTGCCAATGGTTTCTTTAGTTGGGCATTGACTTCTGCGTGCCTCTATTCTTTTAGGAAGGTGGCCGTGGCAATTGATGTGTAGAACAAGGCTTTGAGTATGTGGCTGATTCTGGCTACACCTAGGTTGAAGATGTAGTGAGGGCATAGGTCAGTTGGAGCCCCTGTGTGGACCAAGTTCATGATGGAGGTGGTGTCCTGTGGGGCGAGCTGGCTCCATTCAGTTAGTCGGATGTATGCAGTGGTAGCGGGGTTGTTGTGTTGCTTGAAGAAGTCGGTGGCCGTGGGTTGAAGTTTCTGTAGATGTTGGCGATCTTGTTGTGGAAGAAGTTTGCAAGGTTGTCGCAGAGTTCCTATGAAGGTGTAATATTGTTTGTTGGAGACTTCTTTGAGTCTATTGAGTTCTTTGCTGATATGGGAGCTTGATTCGATGTGTGAGGCTATGGCCTTTTTCTTCGATTCTCTCTGGTAGAGGTTGAAGGCGGTCTGGTTGGTCATGTCCTTGCTGGTGCACCATCATCTTTTCAGTTGTTTACACCGTCATTTAGAGGTTCTCAGGAATTTAGTGTGCCAGCTAGTCTGCTTGGTGAACCTTCTTGGGGTGTTGTTGCAGATGGGAGTGACACTGTTGGTGAGCCAATTGTTGAAATGTCTCACATTCTTGTCTAGGTTGCTGAAGGAGATGGGGTGGTGTTGTTGAAGGTGTTGATCCATGTGTCCTTTGAGGCTTTGCTCCAGTTGCGGTAGAGGGCATAGGGCAGACTGGGAGCGGAGGTCCGTTTGCTGGTGATGTTGGAGTGGTCGGCCCAGGTGAGTTCTATGGTGTGGCTGTACCTGATGCGATCGCTGAAGGTGAAGATGGGGTCTAGTGTGTGGCCTGCAGTGTGTTGGGTCGTGGACGAGTTGGGTGAGTCTGATGTTGTTCATGCTGTTGAAGAGATTGGTAGCGTTGATGTCATTGTGATCGTCAAGATGGAAGTTGAGGTCGCCGAGTAAAATGTAGTTGTTGGAGTCTATGGCAAGGGAGGTTATGAAGTGCAGAAGGCTGGACATGGTCCTGGAGGACAGTAAGTGAGAGTGCCCCGGATGGTGGCTTTTCTGTATATTTGGAGTTTTTTGTTTTTTAAAACTTTTATTTATTGATTTTTGTTATAAACAGTAGGCAAAAGACAGTACAGTTAGGTGTTAGCTGTGGTTGACAATGATTTCAAGTCCATATTCATAAATTCGTTATCAAAACATTCAGTGACAATGATAGTCCTGGGTAGCAGTGTGAGAGGGAAATAACACATACATCGCTACCATGTCGGTGTCTACCCAACAGATGATTGTGTTCCCCCGTTTATCCCAATACTTTGAGGGGTGTGCTGCTGCTGGGGTTGTGTGCCTTCCGGGTCATGTACAGCTAAAAGATATGACTGCCATATGTCGAGCGGCCTGGAAGCAGGCGGTTGCATCAGTGCATATGTATCGCTATTCGTGTTGCAGTATGTCATACTAAGTAACTAGGCTTTTGGTGTAGGTGAGAATGTGCTACCCCAATTCATATCTACTTCCATTTTGGCAATAAGGAGCGCAATTGCGACTCTTAGGTTTAGGGAGGTCGTGTATGTGCCCCATTAGGGCCTGTAGTGGGGAAGGTATGAGTTTCATATTAATCATGCGAGAGAGCTCAGCAAAGACTGCTTTCCAATGTCTAGTGATCTTCTCGCAGTTCCATGCCATGTGTGCAAAGTCAGCCTCTGGGGAGTGACACCTAGGACACGTGTGGGGACAGGTCCATACGGTGCACCCTACTCGGTGTAAACAGCAGCGACACCACTGTGAGTCGGAGATGGGATGGCCCAAGTCCCGCTCCCAGGCGGCACGCACCCCAGCATCCGGCTTGGGAGTAGGGATATGACAGATTTGTACAATTTGGACATAAGATGGAGTCTACTCGTGTCTTTGATAATCCCGGTCAATAAAGTGATTTCAGGGGGCTCGAGTGGGTAACTGGGAATTCTGGCCCTCAATGCCCCTTGCAGTCGCCGCAATATAAAATGATCCATAACTATGGTATCGCCAAAGCGGGAGTCTTCCGATCGTGAGAGAATGTGACCACTGGAAAACAGGTCGTGAAACTTTGCTAATGTGCACTTCAGTAAAGTTTCCTGCAGGATAGGAACCCAGCTATTCCCTACCAATGGCAGTGAGGGAGAATACAGGAGATGGGACTCGGTCACACTAATCAGATGTTGCCAGGCCCAACTCTTTGTGGATATTGTCTGAATATCCTGAGGGTCATGCAGCAACCCCGCTGGCAGAAGAGTATTCAAGGGCGTCTGGTGCGCGAGGTCCGCTTCTGACCTGATATGGGGGATCCTGGATTCCACATAGTACCAGTTCCACGCAAAGCTGGCCTGTGTGACAAGGTAGTATATTTTTTTGATTTGATTGGGAATTTGTATAGCGCTCTATCACTCCGAGGAGCATCTTGGCGCTTATTTGTGGCTTGTGTAATCCAGAGAAAGAGGTGGGAGATGTAGTGACCCATAAGGCGTTTCAGTTTTAAACCAGGGTTTTACAGGTGGTGACTGCTTGGTTGTAGATCCAGGTATTGATGGTTTTCCTGAATTTGCTCTCGCAAGAGATTTCCCGAATTTGAGATGGGAGTTTGTTCCATGCTTTAGAGCCTTTGACCGCTAGAGACTTTCCCCCTCTAGTGGCCAGTCGGAACTTTGGGATAATCATTAGGTTGGCCGTAGCAGATCTCAGATGACGTCCAGGGTAATAGCGATTGAAGTTGTTGAGCAGGTATGTTGGGCCTCTTTTATGAAATGCCCTAAAAGTGATTATCAATAGTTTGAACAGGATTCTCTTTTGTATGGGGAGCCAGTGGAGAGTGTCAAGTGCTGCAGATGCCGAGGACTTTCTTGGCATTTTTAGCACTAATCTTGCTGCGGCATTTTGTACCATTTGCAGCTTATGTAGGGAGGCTTTGTTGACCCCTACATACAGACTATTACAATAGTCTAGCCTAGATGTGATTAATGCCACCGCTACCGTTTTCCTGGCTGGTAGGGGGAGGAAGTCAAAGAATTTCCGAAGACTCTTAATGACATTAAAACAGGAGCCAGCCACTTCACTGGTCTGTTGCTTAAAGGACAATGCCTCATCAAATTTGATTCCTAGGTTTCGGGCACTCTTTATAGTGCTCGGCGGGGCTTCTACGTTGGATGGCCAGCAGGTCTGGGGAGAGAACAGATTGTTTTTCCCGAAGGGTAAGATTTCGGTCTTTGCAGTGTTACATCTCAGATGGTTTGTGTTCATCCACTCAAAAGTGGCTTTCAAACAATCCCTAAGGGAGCGTTCGGCAATTGCCGCGTCCTCATCTAGTATTAAAACTAGTTGAGTGTCATCGGCATAGGCTATTGAACTAATAGCGAAGGAAGAGACGAGTTTCATTAATGGGACCATGTATAGGTTGAATAATATGGGGCTTAAGCTGGAGCCCTGAGGTACCCCAGACTGGACTTCCTTGCCTCAGAGTGATATGGCCCTAGGATGATGGTCTGTTTTCTTTGTCTCAGGAAGTTGGTAAACCATTTCAACACGGTGCCCCCTATGCCTGCACTACTTAAGCGATGAAGTAGAATATCGTGGGACACCGTGTCGAATGCTGCGGATAAATCCAATAGGATCAGGACTGCTCTTTTGCCCTGATCCAAAGCGGCCCTGATTGTTTCCGTCGAGAAGATGAGGGCAGATTCAGTGGAGTGGTGAGAGCGGAAGCCCGCTTGATTTGGATGGAGAAGGTTATTGTTCTCTAAATATGCGGTGAGCTGTTTGTTTACGCATGTCTCTGTAAGTTTGCATAATGCTGGGAGAAGTGATATGGGTCGAAGATTTGACAATGTCGTAGGGTCCTGAGTAACTTTTTTTTGGAGAGGTTTAACTACTGCGATCTTCCAGCATGTAGGGATGTCTCCTGTTTGCAGGGAAGAATTCAATATTGAGTTGATCATTGGGTTGACCTCATCTTTTATGGCCTTAAGTAGTAGAGGAGGACCGAGATCGAGAGGAGAGCCTGAGTTCAATTTTAATATGGCTTGGGAGGACTCGGCTAAGTTAATCATGGTAAAGCTGTCCCATGTTGTGGTTCCGAGTGTATCCTTTGGAATTATAGGGTCAGCTGTGTTTAATGCTAGCTGACTGATCTGTGGGAACTCTTTTGTAAAGTTTGTAATTTTCTGTTCGAAATATTCCGCAATTTTGTCACAGAGAGCTTGGGACGGTGGAATTTCCTGAGATAATATTTTGGGTTTTCTGAAGCCGTTGACTATTTGGAATATCTCTTTTTGGTTATTGTTGGTCGACTCAATCAGGTTTGTATAATAGTTGGTTTTCGCAAGCTTGATAGAGGTATGGTAGTTCCTCCTGGCTTTTTTATAGTTTTCCCTATCTTCCCTCTTGTATTGGTGTCGCCATTTTCTTTCTAGAAGTTTCACTTCTCCTAGTGTGACCTTTAAGGAGTTGGTGTACCAAGGAGCGGATTTTTTCCTTTGTATCTTTTTTGATTTGGTTCCTCCTGTTGTCAATCTTTCCCCAATAGTTTTCATCCAACCCTTGTAGTGTTCATTATCAGTGATCACATTTCCCACTGGGGATGGTTTTTCTGCCTCTACCCAGTTCGTTAGGTCCGGGTGTTCGGTGATTTTTTTCCAGCAGGGGGTTGAGCTTGTATTGCAGGGAATTGAATTAGTTTTTCTATTGTTATCTATTTTTAAATTAAAGCTGATGAACTTGTGATCTGACCATATTTGGGTCAGTGGTGATTCTACTGTAATTGTATTGATATTCGAGCAGATGCAGTCTAATATGTGCCCAGCATTATGAGTTGGCTCCACTGTTTGGATCGTCAGACCTAGTATGTTCAGGATATCTTTAAAGCATACTACGTTAGGATCATTGAGATTGTCCAGATGTAAGTTTGTGTCTCCTAGCAGGGTGAAGTTAGCAAATCAGAGAATTAAGTTAGCAAGTGCTTCCCCGAGGCTTTCCAGGAACCGGGTTGCTTGTCTGGGGGGTCGATATACTAATAGGCCAGAAAAGGTAAAAGAATCATGAGCTTGCAGACTGAAACTCAAGCATTCTGCTTCTTTTATTTCGGGTATTTCCATGGTGGAACATTTATGGGAATCACGATGTATGATTGCTAGTCCTCCTCCCCGTTGAAGAGGTCTGTCCAATCTCTGTATTAGAAAGCCCGGGGGTAGGGCTTTGACTATATCCGGATTGGACCAATCTTTGAGCCACGTCTCAGTTACCATTAGACAATCGAGGTCTTTTTCAGCAATAAGGTCATATACATGTTGGGCGTTTTTGCACATGGAACGTGCATTTATGAGGCCTCCCTTGAGAGTCATATCAGCGTTTTTGGGTCGTTTTGTCATGAAGGGTACAATATTTTGTTTACATTGTGGGCAGTTAAGAGGTCCTATCCACTTGTCTACCGCGATGGTTTGAGGACAGTGCGAAGTATGGGTATTCAAAGATAATAGATGTTGTTTAGTAGGTGACATGTAGGAGGTGACCGGGACAGAGTTTCTAGCCCTAAGCCCGGACTCTGCGTGGACGGGCGCAGACGGGCAGGACTTTGGCTTGACTTCGGCGCCACTACGGCGCCGCTGTCTGCGTCCGCTGCGCGGAGGAGTGCCATCTCCTTTTGTAGTCTCGGCGCTAGAGCGCTGGGACTGCCTTCTTCCCTCAATATGGCCGCCACAAAACCACTATTATCTCAGGGTCTGTGACCAATGTGTCCGAGAGTGTGGGGAATGCAGGAATTGCCTTTAAAATACGGCACAAATCAAAGGTTTAACGAAGATTTTCAATTTTTAAAACGAGGTGGTGCAAGTAGCCTAACACCCGGCTTTCCGCCTCAGGTGTACACAAAACACAAAGTCTCGCGAGTTCTCGCGTTGCCTCCTTTTGTAGTCTCGGCGCTAGAGCGCTGGGACTGCCTTCTTCCCTCAATATGGCCGCCACAAAACCACTATTATGTCGGGGTCTGTGACCAATGTGTCCAAGAGTGTGGGGAATGCAGGAATGCAGGAATTGCCTTTAATTGCAGAGATTTGGAACCCCAAACCCTCCCCGCTCGTATGGCAACATCAGGGTATCCAAGATTATCCGGGGCTGTCTGCCTCCCCCACACTAGCCTAATCAGGTGCGATCGAAGGTTGCAGAAGAAGCGGTTATATAATGGGATGGGGATATTTAAAAAAAGAATACAAACATTGAGGTAGAACTACCATTGTAATAATGGCAATACGCCCTGTATATTTGGAGTTGGAAGTTTCTTAACCCCTCCCCTGAATCTTTAATCAAAGGGACACTGGAAAGAGGTACCAGACATGACACTATCCCTTTACAAATAAATAAATAAAATAAATTATACAGTATCACTCGTATTCCAGTCTTTATTTCGATTTTATGCAAATCATAAAAGACATCACCATAAAAATGCATCATAATGTTAAAAAACGACAATAATTAAATATACAGTAACAGCAGCTAAATGCAGCTTAAGAGAAGAAAACTAAAGGCCTGAGTTGTCCAAATGCAGACAGCTTAAGAAGTTCCCAACATCACATGCCTCAAAGCATTAGATGAAGAATCTCTTCCAACTGAAAACGTATGATGACTTAGGGGAAGGGCATTTGTTCTCTCTCAAGATATTCGTACAGTCTGGTAGTGTCAGGTGACCATACTGCAGGTACTCAAAAGCTAGGTGGTTAAGCCAAGCAATATCAGGTGTGGATGCAGGATCTTTTATATCATTCTGGTGAGAGGGACTAGCCCCCTATGTGGTAGCAGACAAGTGACAAGTCCAGATGACTGCCATTGTCCGGGCCTATCTGGACCAAACAGGCTCATTGTCGCAATTTCTTCAAGAGGTAGGGGGATCAGAGAAAACGTGCAAATGAATGATACAATGGCAGCAATTTTGCAATTCAGTGGTGGCAAACATGCTAATATATGGTGTTCCCCAGGCATTTAAATGGTAACCCACATTCCCATTTGGGTTCCTCCATGAGGTGCCTGCTGAGCTCATCCTCTTTCCAAATCTTTACGCCTTGGAAATGCCAAGCAAGATGGCTGAATAGACGTGCCTTTATAGAGCTCCCAGCCTGGCGAGCAAAAGACTTCCAATTCCTGCTGAAACCAGAAGGTGTTCAATCCTGTGAACAGGAAGGCATGAGCGCCTACCAACCCAGGGATTGCTTCTGTGCCCCTGGGAGACGGTTCGCGCTCTACAAACAAGCGCTGCTGGTCTCCTGTGACGGCCTCCCAATGGAACTGGCCTGGTGGTGAGCACAGCCTTCCCCCCTCCCCCCCACCCCCCAGAACGGAGTGGCCGCGGGGTGCCCCGATGTCAGTGAGTTGCTAGGGGTGACGGACCCGCAGTATTGGGAATGACTCCCTATGAGGTTAAGCCAGATGCTGTGGAGCACAGCTGGGAGGAGGGCAACGAGATGCAGAGCCGGCCGGAGCTAAATGGTGGCTCCTCCTTTCCGATAGCGGTGCTGTCTGGACCCGCTGCGCACAGCAGTTGTTAGTGAGCCAGTCATCCGCATGCCAAAAAGTCTGATTAAGGCCGTAAGTGTGCCTCTGGTTGAATGGCCAAGAAGGGGGCCCAACTTTGACTGGACTGCTTAAGGGTGCGACCGGCACGGACACTGCTCTCTAAATGTGACGACTAGGAGAGTCTGAGCAGCGCTGGAGCGGAGACCGCCATAAGCCCAAGTGGTGGCGATACTGGGGGATGCTGTACTGGACTGCAAGACTTCTGCTGCCTTGGGAATACACAATATTTATGCTAGGGCTTAGAACACCCCCTCCTATTCTCAATGTTGTGCCCGCCTCCAGAGGACCTGGCCGCCGGAGACTGAAATGGACACTATGGTCATTGATATAAACCACCTGAGACTAGACCTTACAAGGTATCTGAAAGGATCATGAGCACACAGGGGTAAGTTGCCAGGCGTCATAAAAATGTTCAGGATCTCCAGGCGACAGTAGAGGGCCTAAAGTGCAGTGCAAAGAAGATGGAGGATTGTCTCAAAGATGCCGAAGGGCGATCCAGACATAACAATCTCCTCTTCCTGGGTTACTCTGAGTGGGCGGAGGGTTCCTCTGCAGACCCTTTTCCAGAGGATTGAATAACCAACACTCTCCAACCTGTAAAAATCTTTAAGTTCTTTTCCATAGAACGCTCTAGGGCTGGTGCCCCGGGTACACCGTGTAGGGCACTCATTGCCCGCATGGTTAATTATAGAGACATAATTCTTCAACATGTACGGGCCCATTGCCCTCCACGCTAGGAAGATGGGACTATACAAAAATATCTGTAAGCAACACAAGCGGGTCTCATATTCCCCGCAGTGCTTATCGGCCCTTGTTTTTAATCCTAGAACAGTCGCCTGAATAAAGACGTGTGGCGAACCCTGTAGCTAGTTTTAACTCACTCACCCATTGCACTGCACCTCTCACCATGCAATACGGATCACATTGGGTATTTAGTAAATACCCCCTAGGAATTAAAACATCCCTGAGCTCCTCCCTCTCAGTAAGAGGGTTGTAGCCTGCACCATGACTAGGCTGGAGGGGTGGGACATACTGGTGTTTCTTTATAAGCATAATTTTTCATTTTAGAGTTGCAATTTTATGCTTAGTTAAGAAGGGTAGTAGAGCTTCCATGGATAAGGGGCACAAAGAGTGGTTCTGTTAATCCTGCATCCAAGCGCTTGGGACTAGGCTGGCATTTCTTGCTGACACATGGAGGTTCTGGGTACTAAACATAAGTTACCAACATGGAACGTGCAGAGTCTAAATAGTCCTACTAAGCGCAACAGGGTTTATGCATACCTCTGCAGATACAGCATACCAGTGGCCTTTCTGCAGGAGATTCACTTATAGAGAGAGAGTATAAAATGCCTGAGGAAGAGCTGGCACGGAAAGATCTTTGCTACTTCCTACTCAGGATATGCACAGGGAACTCAAATATGAATAGCCCCGGGAGTACCATTAAGGCCTGTACGGGACTGCCTAGATGCTGATGCATGCTATGCCCTACTAGAGGGGCCCTTAATGCACATGATGTATGTCTTATCAACATACACATCCCTAATGATGACAATGAGAATTTTATTGGTACGGTGCCGAAGACTCACACATCTTCCCAGAAGTGGAAGACACCCTGGCAGGCGATCTCAATTGCGAATTGGACGGTGGACTTGATAGGTCTCCCCCCCCACATCCAGACATTAAGCCCTGCGTGACCACTGCCTTTATGCAGGCGCAGAATAGCCTCAGTCTAGTTGATATTTGGTGCTAGCGCCATCCGCGCACACATGCTTATCTCCTGGCCCAGCCACAGGTACACACAGCTGCTTAGATTACTTCTTCATGCAAGCAGCTGCTGCCCACAGAATCTGGTAACGGTTACCGTTGACTGGCTCAGAATATGTTGTCATAACTCTTTCTGTGTTCTAACTAAGACATTGCATTATGCATAGGCTTTCCTCTTTTCAGTTTCTATTTTAGGTAAATTCTGGTGGGATATTTTCAGTGTTTTCAAGTGATTTCAATACCTAAAGAACAGTGGTTATCAGTGGTTTCACATTTTCGCACCATTAAAAACAACAGAAACGGTGTTTATGGAACGTTTTGCTTTTATTATTGCTTGCTTGCTGCACTGATAGCACATGGTATATAGACAGTGTAAGTATAGTGTATATGAGGTCCAACTTATTGTAGTACACCATACAATACTTCTGTCTTTGGTCAAGTGCTCTCGCTCTTTCCTTCCCATGTAAATATCTGTGAAAAGTCCCTCTCAACATTGGCACTTGAGATGGGCAACGCCAAAACAGCCAGTACACAATTTGTTAACTCTGTCCACTGACATAGTTTTCCATGCCAATACTGGTTCCCTTGAAGATTGCAATTCTCAGGGCAGGTTCTGCAACATTTGCGCTGAGCTGGGCGCTTCTGTCCTCAGTTATTGAAGCGATCAAAAATGAAGCAGCACTTTTGAAACTATCAAGGACAGTCCCCTTAACGGAAGAGATCTAGAACAGAGTACCACAGTGAGGTTTCATTGACTTCAAATGCCAGTGGTAGGGAAAGTGCATTTCTATGCATCATTGCAAGTCAGTTCTCATACATTGTAAAATAAAAGTTTGTGAATTGCTCTTCACCATTGCTTTGCTTACCAAGTGGCAAGCACTCTAACATGGAACCTGTTGCAGTGCCAAAGTCACTAAAGGTGTCGCTCAGCCTACTCTCAAGAAGGTGTTTCACATCTACACCAATTATGCTGAACACTTGGCAGACAAGGGTGTTTTTAGACTCTAGTTTTTTATTATGTCCACTTTAGCAGTTATGTTTTCCTGTAAAAATCTAAAAATGCAGTAGAGTGTACTTCTTTTCACATCACTATCAATTTGTGACCAAAGATCCTCACATTTCTTGCCTTTGGCTTCATCACTCAGCAAAGTATTAATTCTGTAAACGGTTGCCACATGGATAATATAGCATTCATAGCCCCTTGGACTGCGAACCATCAGCTAAGGGACACAGTTGTGATGACTCTTTCTTTGATGCCAAGCAAAGCAAAAAATTATAAATATTTACGTTGTAGTTCCAGTGCATAAAACACTGCACCAGAATGGACTAAAAAGTCAATTGCATTCCTCATTAAATCTGAAGATTGTAAAGATGCTTTCAGCATACCATCTAATGAATAGCAAGGATCTCTTACAGGGAAGCACTTCCGCTCGGGTATCAATTTTGACAGGTCATCACGCAACTTTTTCATATTCGAATCACTGCAAATACAAAAAATATCACTCCAACCTTTGTTGAACTTGGAAAGAACCTTTTTTGCAGAACATTCCAAGTGACACTGCGTTCCATATTTTCCAAAAGTCTGGTGTCATGTTTTCAACACTATCCCAGATGCTTGGTGATGGCGCTCTTTCCACACATACTTGTATACCTTGCATTGAATGTTTAAAGCCTGAGGTGTTGGCAATTCATCTACAATTAATACTGACTCACTAGAAACTGAGAGCTGATGTATTAAAGGTTTTGACGCATTCTCTGTGGGTAAATGTGATGACATATTAGGAAAGATTCTTATGAAGCCAGCCATTTTACATATCAGTGAAAGAATCAAACATAGCCAAAATGTCAAATATGATTTTGATATTTGCTTATTCTCTATAGTTAAAATAATTAAATAAGACATAAAACTTGCTTCGAAAGCCTGCATCTTTAAACCAAAGACCACAAAACTAAAAAAAAACAGTAGGAAAAAGAAACAATATTTTAGTGGCATCCCTAAACAACCAAACTCAAGCAGAATAATGTTAGCCCAGACTTTCTTACTGCTAGCTTGTATTACAAAGTTACATTGTATTGGCCCCTTCAGGGAAAAAAAAAATTACTTTCTCTTTTCCTTTCTTTGAATCACATTTAGTTTGTGGTTGTGCAGGTGTTTCTTCAGTGTGTATACGTTTTCACTGGTGAGGGCTATTTCTCTTTCAGTTGGGTTTTATCAGTTAGTATAGGTTTAAACCTAAAACCGGACAGCCTAATTATGCAGTACTACTGTTGATTGGACTGACTAACTATCATACTTTGCAGGTATTGGGATCTTTAATCCTGCACTCAGATCATCCTATTGTTGTGTAGCTCCACAATGTGACATAGATATTTGCCTTCTATCATTGTAGTATGATGTATTGCGATGTGTTGTGCCTTTTCCTTTGCGTTATTGGAAAATATCAATAAAGAAATTTTTTTCAAAAACATGTTAACAACCTAAGTAATGTACAATTAAATACACACACTGCCTTTGCCAGCAGGTTTCCATGATATATCCTAAAGAATGTGAGCCCATGCCTAATAATCAGTACAATGTAGTTGAGTGCACCACTAGACCAAAAATGTACGTCTTCTTCTTTGAAGAAGCACCTGGTTGTTAAACTTTGATCCTGTTGGGTTTTTTTTGTGACAGATAGCATTGCATTTGTAGTTTTTTTTAATACCACAGTATTTGAACTGTGAGAGTACTGTATTCCTAAAAGTTTTTATGCCAAAGAATCTCTGTTTCGTTTACATGCGTTTTGCATGCAAATTGTTCTTGATATACATTGTAGTGCAGCTGGGGATACTGAATTTATGTGCAATGCTGAGGATGCCTTTAATAAATCTATTACAACTCTACACCTCATGACTTCCCCATTCTGGCATCATTCCATGTCGCCTGGACCAATCTGCTCATCTTAGACCTCACCCTGCTGGTTAATAAACTCTTCCAAAAGGTTAAGTTCCTGCCATGTAACATAGAGTGCATATACCCCAATAGTCATCTGACTTAGGTTTCACAGCTTTCTGCTACCCTATACCACATTTCCTGGAATGTGACTGAGCTCTAGCCTACCAATATCTCAAAACTAGATATGGAAAATTCAGCTCTGGGATAACTAACAGCCCAGATTTAGATCAGAATATTGCACCGAATCTGCCCTGCTCCTAATCTGGAAACCAGTCTTGTAAGAAACTGAATCAAGGTCAAGCATCATACTCTTTGACAAATAGGCAGCTTTAAACGCAGAAGACCACCACCTCTTCCTCAACATGTTAAGTGTCTGTTTTGCGTCTTGGACCTTGCCCTGGCATGGCTAAAACAGGGCCTCTCCTTGTTATCAGAAGTGACATTAGGCCAAAACAAATGAGTTAGGAGGTCGAACAGCTCCTTTTTTCACTGCCTCTTTTAAACCTGTATCTGGGGATTCTAGTTAAATCAACAAGGGCTTCTCGTTCTTGTCTCCATTATGAATTCTATACTATAGAGGTGATGTAATGGAAGTAATGACATCAGTAGAACGTGGAATGTTGAAGTTAGAATGTGAGAAATGACACTTTCAGAAATCAGTTCCTTGGCAGACGCAGAGCGCTTGGTCACATAATAAAGGAGCTTATTTAACTTCCATTTGAGTAGCGGTACTAGACAAAATTGGTGATGTGTTGCGTCCAAGCATTATTCACAAACCACTGTATGACCAGCCGGTGTTTCCCTCTTTGATTTTGGCAAGTAACTTTGAAGGAGCACCCTGCTAATGTGTTGGAAGTTCCAGAAATTCAATGTTTTACAATTGAATATGCCAAATGTAAATTTGCTAAGAAATGTGTAACTTAGGTCATGACATTAGCGGATGTGGAGTCAAACCTAAGAACATTTTATTACTAGCTATTAAAGAGGCTCTGTTTCCACAGAATAAAGAGGATGGGGTTAGTGGAATTCTTTTAAATTTGTAAAGTTTTCCATGCAAACTCTCTAAGTGAGGAATTTGCTAAAAACAAATGCTAAGTTTCTGTGGTCAGATGAATGTAGGCAAGCATTAAAAAAAAACAAGGAGCCAATTTGTTCTGCACCACAAGGGTTTGATCCCCAGTGTACTAGCATAGTTCCTACAGATGCCATAGCACAGGTCTGGGGACTGTTATGTCTCAAAAAGAAATTTTACTTCACATGTATTGTCATCTTCAGAAGAGAATTATGCAGTGATAGAGAAAAGCACCAGCCCATGTATGTGCTTTGGAACATTTCCTCTTTTTTTATTATGGGGAAAAGAGGTCATTGTTAGATGTGATCTTAAACTGTCAGGTAAAAGTTTGACCACCCTGGAAATGTGAAGAGTATAATCTAGGTTATCCATGCACTTGTTATACTTTGTGTACAAAATTGAGCATTAACCCGGAAAGAAAAATAAAAGACTAGATTTTTCATCTAGGATGCCCACTATATTACTAGAATATAAGGAGGAAATGTTGGAAAGTTAAAGAATTGTGTGGGTGGTTGAAACAGGGGAAATCTAATTAAATCTGGAGGAATGGCAAGTAGAAAATGAGAATAATTGTTGCCTTTGTTAAGGAGGGATGGCCAATAAACATTATATGAGAGAACTCAGAGCATTCTGGGAGGTACATTGTGAACTGGCAACTGTGGAAGGATTTTAAGGCCTCATTACGATGTTGGAAAGCAATCCGACCGACTCCTTGTCGGAATTTGTTCTGACCGACTCGCGTTCGTCAAGTCTAACTGATTACAATGGTTCTGAACACCTTTTGGAAAGTCTTCCATTGACTTCAATATGAGCCTGTGTTCCAACCAACAACACAGGCTCTCATTGAAAAAAAGGCTGGTTGCGGAACACCTTGCACCCTGTCGCAGGCACCCATGGTGCCTGCCACACAGTGCCTGGTTTTAAAAGGGGGTCCCTTGGGTATCCCCATGGGCCCCAACCGGAGGCCACAGGGCGAAGGGGGGGCCTGCTAAGGGCTCCCAAAGTCAGTTTCTGACAGCCGTTCCTTGTCAAACAGATTCGGATAGGCTGTATGAATCTGGCATCATAATACTTCGGTCGGAAACACAGTCTGTAGAGCTGTACAATTCTGCTTTGACCGACTCGGAGTCTCCGAATGCCAGATGGAACTGATTCGGACTGACCAAACGGTTACCTTTCCATCGTAATTGGTTAGTCGGAAACAGGTTCCGACACAGCTTAGGAGAATCCGACTGCTGTTTGGAGCCTTACCGGGTGACATCGTAATGAGGCCCTTAGCCCTTCTGCTTTAAGGAAAGAAATTCTTTTTGGGTGCCATGAGGAGAACCTTGGTGCAATAAAAACTAAATTAGAAATGAAGTTTATATTGATGGCCAGGTATTGATAACGAGGTAGAAACGAAGGTAGGTAGGGACGTCATAGAATACCATGTATACATGTCCGCTGATAAATCCTTGAAGACATTGAGACCTCCTATGAGCAATACATTCAGTGGCAGTTGACATTATGGAGCCAATTGGGAATAGTCACAAAGATATTGTAGTATTGATTAATGTACTTTGCCGGTGGCCTTACATCAATATTGTTAAAATAAATATGGATACAATACTAGGCTTCATAGACAAGGTTTTCCAGATTGAAGGGATACCCAGTATTTTACAGAGTGACAGTGGTGTACAATTTGTCTCAGAGAATGCTATCGAATATTTTGCAAAATATGGCGTTTGCCACAGGACAGCATCTCTTTACAATTCAAGTGCTAATAGAAGGGAAGAACACTTTAAGAGGGTTCTCATGGGGGCCATTCTGTTAGCATTAAATAACAATTCTTGTTCTTTGGTCATATAGATCAACAGAAGTGGCATGCGCAGTGTTTTTACCATTTGAATTAATGAAAAGAAGGAAACCTAGATCAAAGTTTAACCCAGGATGGTTACCCACTCCTATGAGTGTGACCTGGTCTTTGGAAAGCTCAGAGAAAAACCTGTAAAAAAGCAAGAAGAATACAATGTTAGTTATGGCATCCTTGGCGTGATTTCCCTTGTCTTTTTGCCTGTAGTTCCTGTATTTTCGACTGTTAGGCTGGACTTCATTTTTGCTGGTTAAGGTACTCTGGGCACTTTACCATTGCTGATCAGTGCTAAAGTGCAAGTGCCCCCTGTGTATTTTGTGATTTTGATTGGTTATCCAGAATTAACATATTTGATTGGTAGGTCCCTAGTAAAGTGCACTCTGTGTGCCCAGGGCCTGTGAATCAAACGCTACTAGTGATCCTGCAGCAGTGGTTATGCCACCCACGAGTAGCACTGTAAGCCTGTCTCAGGCCTGTCATTGCAGTGTCTGTGAGTGCTGTTTTATACTGCCATGTCAACCTGGCAAGTGCACCCGCTGGCCAGATCCTAACCTCCCTGTTATGTTCTTAGTATGTTATTATTTAATCCTGTAAAATATAGAATGTTCATGTATTCTGTGCTTTGTTCGTTCCTGCCTCAGCCAGTATCCTGTTGCTGCTGGTGCGGGCGGACCTGTTTCCTTTCTACGAATAAAGAAAGATTTACTTGAATAATTGTTGTGGATAAATACAACAATTTATGGCGACGAGCTGGTGGATTAACTCCTTGAGAAGAAACATTAAATACTCTGTTTGTGGCATATGAGTATCTCATTAACTGAAGGAACACCTCGACAGAGCACGATTTGAGGTATTTACCTTTTATTTTATAAAAGAAAATAGCGTGGGACGATCGGTCCGCTGTTTCCTTGTTGTTACCGTGAGAAAATAGCGTGGGCAATCGGTCCGCTATTTTACTAAGTCGGTTGAAGTGTATGCGTGTTGAGACCTGCAGTGCGACATTTGAATCGCCATCACGTGCTTACCTGCTGTCTCCACGCAACGAGGCTGACTGTTTCTTGGGCGCTCAGAGTAACAATAGTAACCAGTGCGCAACGTAATCAGGTCGCGTTGGCATTGAGCAATGTAACGAGGTCATGCTAAGTGACCGGAAAAGGTGCCATTTTGATCTGATTCAACTCTTGGGAGTTTTCTTCGTATTTGACAGTTTCATTTACATCTGCAAACCAAACCGACCAACAAGATTTTTTCTCAATTATATCGGCAACCACAACCGAGCAACAAGAGGAAGGAAACAGGTGGGAGTCATTAATTATTTAATATTGTGAGCGCATATATTACATTTTTGTTCTTAACCTCAATAATTTATTTATTATTGGATTTTCACTTTGAATATACTTTTACATGGCTCAACAAAATTTCTCAATAAACTCTCCACATGATTTTTGGGTATCAGGCAATGAACCATCTATGAATTGGACAGAATGGAAGGAATATTTGTAAATTACATTGCTGCTATAGATGAGAACAAAAAATGTCTTCTGTTCAAAAGAAAATAATGATTTTGTTATCACTTGGGCCAAAGGGTTTACAAATATACAACAGAATGCCAAAAGCTGTAGTGAGTGGTGATGCAGATGTATTTTTAGCAGCTTTAAATGATTTGGACAAATACTTTACGCCTAAAGTTTGCATAGGAGTGACAAGGTATACATTTTTCCAAAGAAAACAACTTAAAGGTGAAGCTATTGATGATTATGTAGCTGAACTAAACTTGCCATTGATTGCAAATTTGAAAGATAATTATGACGAATTTATAAGAGACCAGGTTGTGATGCACAGTAATAACAGCTCTATCCAAGATCGTTTATGGATCAATGGTGATTCTCCACTATTAGAAGTTGTTAATTTAGTGCGCAAGGCTGAACTGACAGGAAGGTGTGCAACGGAGGTACAAGTTCAAGGAAAAGAACAACATGAAGTATGTAAAGTGAGTCATGAAAGTAAAAGCAAAAGTGATAATAGTAGGAAATATGAAGAAAAGTGGAGATCGAATAATTCAGAAAATAAATCTGAATGGAAATGTTACCGATGTGGTAGCAAGGATCACTTAGCACATAGTAAGGCTTGTCCTGCACTTAAGCAAAAGTGTATGAACTGTGTTCTGATTGGTCATTTTGCAAAAAGCTGTATAAGGAAAAAGAATAAAGTTAAATGCATTCAAGGTGGGGGGAGCTCCAGCAGTAGTGAAAGTGGAAATGAGGACAGCAATGATAAAATGTCAGCTGTTTTAAATCTTAAAGAGAGATGGTTAGTGTTAGATATTGATGAGAAAAATACTAAAGGGAAACTTAATGTGATATGTCCATTGGTGGAGTGAATATTAAAATTTACGCTGACTCAGGTTCACCCTTCACAATTAATAATGAAAAAGTATGGACAAGTTTAAGGAAAGAATAGGAGAATATCTGTCTCCTCCGGATATTAATCCAGAAAGTTTTCACAGGCGAAAAAAATTATATAATTGGATTCAGATGGTTATTATTTGAGTTCAAGAATAGGAGTGGGAGAGGAAAGTTGAACATAGCGAAGAATGGTCCATCAGTGCTTGGTTGGCAAGACCAGGGAAAATTACATATCATATTAGACCCTAATAGTGTGGAAAAAGTCTTAGTGATCGATGAGACAACGTGCATGGGGAAGGAAATAGATTCCCCAGAGTATTCAAACAAAAACTTGGTACTCTTGATGGGTTTGAGCACAAGATCATTCTTAAACAGGATGCTATTCCGAAAATTCATAAAATGAGAATGGTGCGCATTGCTCTTCATGAAGAAGTAGAAAAGGAACTTAAAAAACTAGTTGATCTTGATGTTATTGAGGAAGTAGAAGCCTCAGACTGGATTCCTCCAATTGTCGTGGCACGCCATAGTAACGAACAAATCGGTTTATGTGTGGATTTAAGCCATGCGAATAATAATGTTTTAGTGGATCGCTTTCCCTTACCAAAGATTACAGAAATGGTATCTTGTCTCAATGGAGCGTCTTGGTTTTCAACCATTGACTTGCCGAAAGCATATCATCAAATTTTATTGTCGGAAGAGTCCAGGAAGATTACGGCTTTCATAACACCTGTTGGCTGTTTTCAATACAAGCGCATGCCATTCGGACTAGCTTCAGCTGCAGCTGTATTGCAGAGACTTATGTACAAGTTATTTGGCAAAGAAAGTGGAATATCTTTTTTTCAAGATGATGTTTTAGTCCATGGAAAGAACAGGGAACAACATGATGAGAGACTGGAAAATTGTTTGAGTATCTTAGAGAGTAAAGGTTTGACCATTGAGTTGAGTAAATGCGAATTCCGGGAGAGGAATGTATCATATTTGGGTCATGTGAGTAGTGCTGAAGGTGTCAAACCAAAACCTGAATTAATAGATTCTATTAAGAATGTGTCTTCCCCCAGGAACAAGGATGAGGTAAGGTCCTTCCTGGGCATGGCGTAGTATTGTGCAAAGTACATTCCAAATTTTGCAGAGAACGCTTTTAATATCAGGCAACAACTTAAAAAGTCCGCCTTCAGCCATTCTTCAACGGAAATGAAACTATGTTCTGTGAAAGGCAGGCGATGCTGCAGTGACATCCCTAACGTGATGACGACACGCTCTTTCAGTATGCCTGGGCCAGGGTGGACTTCCTATGAGGACACACCAGGCAGCAACCACGGAAGGAAGGAAGGCATTTATTTAAATAATTACCGGGCCATCGATCTGCCGGAGGAGAGCAATCGTATAGACCCGGCCCGGTGAAATAAGTGCTGAGCACCGGCACAATTTAAGCACTGAGCACCAAGAGAGTGTTGTAAACAATGAAATAACACAGAGGGGTAGACAAGTGGAAGAATAGTCAAGTGAAGAAAACCTGGGGCAAGAAGAATGTGGATTTTGATTTGAATTCCATTCCTGTGCCTTCCACTGACTATAAGACCAAAAAGACTAATTAATCGTCCTAAGAAGTTAGGTGAATATCTCTGTTTTTAATCAATTAAGCTAGAGTATATACCTGTTTTTCCCATAGGCTATATGGTGAATTTCACGATTTAAATTGTATCAATACAATGATTGCACTTTTCCGATGTGATGTATCTAAAGGTTTTTATTTGTATTTAAAAGTGGGGAGATGTGTAGAGGTGATGTAATCACAATGTGATGTAATAACATTAGTAGAACGTGAACTGTTAGAGTGTGAGAAATGACAGTTGAAGAAATTAGTTGCTTGGTAGACATGGAGCGCTTGGTCGCAAAATAACGGAGCTTATTTAACTAACATTTGTGTACCCTATTATTACACAATGGAATCAACAACTGAGATCAACAGGATCTTCTCTGAGTCTGAAAAAAACTCTAGACCTGCTAATTCAATTCACTCATCACTCTTACTTGAATCTAAAACCAGGCTTCCTTATAGCAGCTCCTATTCAATTTGGCATTGAAATATGGGCTGTGAGACCAAGCCCAAGAGTATGTAATAAATGACCAATAAATAAATTAAAATACATGAACGATGATCATGAAGGATTCAAAGTAGTCGTCTACTCAAAAAGCAAGGAACTCAATAAACAGATCAATAGATTACGAATTATAAAAACACAATACTCAATTGTTTTAAGGGACGGTGCTATATTCATTTCCCTGAAAAGTGACCATAACATACGCAAGTGTGTGCAAAAGCAGATTGGTTGAGTTCACAATTAAGTTCTACTTCGTTACTTTAAATTAAGGAGCATAGAAAATGCTCCAAATTGACTTGGGTGTTATGCTTTTTTTTACTTTAATGATGTTCTTTAGTGTTTCCATGCAGAATAAAAACAAATCCTCTGAAAAAATATGTGAAGCATCATTACCTTGCTGCAGTACGGACATTCTCCAAAGATAACATTAAAGCTCTGTCTGCTTGAAGGAAGACCTCTCAGCCACTGTTGGGGAAGACAGATTAAAATGTGTATTGTCCTTTCTCTTTTACAATATTGTGCTACTGAAAATTACACGTTACAGTCACTGAAGAGGACACACATGAAATTGTCTATGACATTTCTACTCCTCCATCTTTTCACTATAATCTCTCCAGGCCCTACCCCAAAATCACATTTAGAGGGCTTCAAAAAGGGGTCATCAAAATTAAATATTTTCCAAACATCCATAAATGACACCTAGAGAATTAAGGAGCTAAAACACCACTTTCTATAATAGCAGCTTAGCACTGTAATTGAGGCTTTTGTAGCTAAAATAGGTTTTGTGGTAATAATGTGGCTCTAAATGCAAGTATAGGAAATTGCAGTAACCAAAATAAATCGAACCTTTCTGTACATTATTCGCGTACCCAAAAATTAAATGTGCTCATTCTGAAGGGCAGGTCCCATGGTATTTGTTCTGTACAGCCTTGACTAGTAACATCACATGCTATTTACTTGTCCTTCACAGGAACTTGCTAAATGTTTCCCATGCACTTAAAATCACAATATTTTTCCAAAATACCAACCTTACCGTAAGAAAGTTATCGTGGATTATATTTGATTTACTTGAGGACTATGTGACCGATGTACTTGGTTCGTATTATGATCACAGAAAATTGGATTAAAAAAAGCAAACAAGCATTTGCAATGCCAATAGGTCTGGCTTTAAAGGATTTTTTTATGGTAATGTGAAGCATTACAAGTAAATTGTATGGGAATACATATGTATTTCAAGGGAAGCAAAAACTCTAGAATAATTTTGGTGTAGGATAAACGGTCAGGTGACAGTTGCACTGTCAAGCCAGACCTGAAAATCCATGTAGGTTAATGACTGCCTTACTCCCATGGGTGCTGCCGCCAGAGAAAACCAAACTAAATTATCTAGTTATCTGAAACACTTAAAAAGCATTCTAATGTCACGTGTGTGCCTTTGAAAGTTCAAACTTAGACATTAGGATAAATACAACTGTGGATGGCAAACACTTTTTATGTGGAAGCACACAACTTATGCCCAATTAAGACATACATTCCTAGTTCTTGCCACTGAATCATTCAGATTCTTATGGGCCACGCACAATGCATTAAAATGAAAAGGTTGAATTTTAATGTGGATGCGAACCACAGTGCAACAAGGTCGTCCTTCAAGTGCAGAAGGACCTGGGTGTCAGGTAAAATGCACATCCTGCAGTTTAATTTAAAACACGGGAGACAAAGAAAGCTGGTGGTCCATATATTTAAAGGTTTACACGTCGACTCGAATGGGGAAGTGGTATTTCTGGCTGGTACCTGATAAGAACTGTTTTATCCAGCAAAGGAGCAAGTTCCTGGATACAGAGTTTGTGGAAGGTGACACGACATGAATGAGCATTAATTCTCCAAAATCACCTCCATCCACCAATCGCCTCAACTCACTCAAAGCAGAGACAACCACAGATGTGGTGCATTTACCATCGTGTAAACCCACATGGAGATTATTCAGATTACTTTTACTCAAAGTAAAATGTGTTGCCACTAACTGCTTTAGCAATCTCGCAGGCAACGAAAAGTGCTCAGATCTCAAATTGTAGAATTGATAGAGCAAAATTAAACACACCAATATACTGCTAATAATTTGTGGCAAGGTACATTCTGTGTAGTTTAATGCAACTCACTTTCAAAAAGAACAGCTCATAGCGTCTAGGAACATGCAAAGAGTTTCCTGCTTTGTGTAATAAAGTAAAGCCCAGCAAAAACGAACATGATGCTATAAATCTTCCCTTTCTGCTGATTGTCCATTTAAGGCAATCAGAAGAGCTGATAAGCGTCTTTTTATTGTTGTTGTTGTTGTTGTTGTTGTAAAGCTTTTATTCGACACTTTGTCATAAAGCCAACACACAATATAATACATACAAACATCGACATGATTAAAAATGTGTTACAATTAGCAAAACATTCATAATATACAAAAGTGCAATAATAGTAGGTCCCGGAACATTCCAATTTGTTTATAATTTTAAACTACTTCATTTACTCATTTGCTAATAGAGTACCTACAATCGAGCCATCATACAAGACCAATATTAAAAACGATTTAATACAATTATAAATAGTTAAAAAATGCCAGCGATAAAAACTCTTTAAATCTTATATTGTCATTCCTAATCTCTTTCTAGTTAAACAGACACCAAGAAGATACCTGCTCACACCAAATGTTATCAACCTAATGGTTGAGGATCTAAGTAATCGCTCTGCCTCTTTATACGAACGTGTGCCCAGGTTTTTACAAAGAGGTATGATCCATTTCTTACGTTGCAATTCGTATGATGGGCAAAAAAAGAGGATGTGAGCCTCGTCCTCTCTTTGTTTTAAATCACACAATTTACAATTAGGATCATTATTTGCTCCTCCCCACCGACAAGTATTCGCATTGATCTGTAAAACCCCATATCTATATTGGAGGAAAACAGTTTTAGCCAAGGGTGGCTCAATTTCAGCCATAAAATGTTCAAATGTAGGGTAGTCCTTAAATTGCAAAAACTTATGCGTTAATGAGCCAGTAGCGCGTTCGTAAACATTGGTATTCACATAGTTCCAGTAGGCAGATTTTACTTGTTCTTTGCAAATATTTAACGAAGTGATTGACATTGCTGGTGTTTTCCAGAAGTGTGAAAGGCCTATTTTTGTGAGCCAATGGGATACATGTCTCAGCCACTTGATCGAGTTAAAAGAGTCCAGCTCCCTGATTTCCAATACTCCTGCTCTATAATCAGCGAGTTCCGGGGTAGACCATAACCTTACCCAATAGAGCAATGGCCTCAACCAGCACAAATAGTCTGTCCGTTTTAAGTTAATATCGAGATAGACTGGTACTAGGGGCGTTCTTCCTGGTAGTCTTAGCAGACTTCTAAAGAACACATTTTCCTCTATATCGAATGTTTTTTTAGTATAAAGGCCCCCAGATCTCGGCCCCATACAGGGCGGCAGATTGTGCTTTGGCTTTAAAAACTTCAATCGCAGGGGTTATAGCTTTTGAAGTACTCCCACCATGAATTTTTAAAATGGGGAGGGAGTTTTGCTTAAGTGTTACCCTGATTTTTTCTGATTGATTTATCCAAGACATTCTACTATCCAACCTAATACCGAGATAATCAAAAAAGTCCACATACTCAAGTTTAGTGTTGTTTAGGGCCAAGTTCTTCCTAAAAGATTTAGGGGGATTAATGGCCATATACTTGGTTTTGGATGAGTTAATTTCTAACCCCTTTAGGTCGCAATAATTATTAAATTTATTTATCAAGTTTTGCAAGCCTTTTGGTGTTTGGGATATTAAAATAGTGTCATCCTCGAATAACAATGCTGTGACTACTTCATTGCATAATTTAGGGGAATCATGATTACATTCTGCTAGGTAGGAGGGGATATCATTTACAAATAGGGAGAAAAGGGTTGGGGCCAACACACACCCTTGTCTAACCCCCCTTTTTACTGGTATGGCTCGGGTGAGTTCGCCATTTCTTCCCCACCTTACTTTGGCATAGTTATCAGTGTGGAGCTTTACAAGGTTGGCCAACAATTCGTCCGGGACACCCATTTTCCTCAAAGTTTCCCACAGTAGGTGACGGGGAACAAGATCAAACGCTGAGCGTAAATCCACAAATGCAACATATATACTACACTTCTTTATCTGAATATATTTCCAGCAAATACACATGAATCTATACACCTGGTCAACAGTACTTGTCTTAATCCTAAATCCTGCTTGGTATTTAGAAAGGATTTCGGATTCCTCTATCCAGATTAAAAGTCTATTTAAAATATGTCTGGCAAAAATCTTCTGTAAAATATCAATTAAACTGATTGGTCTGTAATTGCCTGGGTTGTAGCGGTCCCCCTTTTTATAAATGGTCACTATTTCTGCCCCTTTCCAGGTTTCTGGGATCGGAGTTCCCAGCAAGATGGAATTACACAGAAAGTTTATGTAGGGGCACCATACTTCAATATTGTGAGTAAATAAATCACCAGGTAACTTGTCCGGGCCTGGTGCCTTACCAGACTTAATTGCTTTTATTGCACACAAGGTTTCTTCCATGCTAAATTTCGCTGTGTTAGTGCACTGGGGAAGGGATCCAGAATAGTTATACTCAGGAGATGACCCAGCCAGATCATATAAAATTACAAAATGATCAAACCAAATTTTTTCATCCAAAAAAAGGTCCCTATTGGAACTACCCGTTTTGTTATTTTTGGCTATCAGGTTCCAAAAAGTGCATTGATCATGCTTCCTAGCAGCATTCAAAAGATCTTCCCAGATTGAATCATCCCATTCCCTTTTTGCATTATGCAAGAGCCTTTTATATTTCTGTCTGCATTCTCTAACCCTTGTCTGATCTTTAGATTTCACGGCAATGATTAAATTAGTTTAAGCTAGATGACACTGCTTGTTATACCATGGTGTCTCTAGTTCCAATTGCCTCCTTGTATTAAATTTTTTGTTATTACAAGTTTTACTCAAGAGGGGAGTTAATGATTCCACTATTTTTAGGACGTCATCAGATCCCGACCTTGAATTTTCATATAGGGGAATGATTTCTGAGAAATTATTATAAATGCCCAAAAGCGTATCTTCTTTTGCTAGGATGTGAGGCCATTTTATTGCTTTCCTATTGTTAGAGACAACGACCTCAGCCATCTCCCTCTCACATTCAGTCTCACTATCGATTATCAAAAAGGGATCCGGTAGTAACCCCAATTGTAATGGAAAGTGGTCACTCTCCGGTCTATTCACGACCTTGAAGGCCAACAGTAAGTACCAAAGGTTGGTTGAGATCAACATAAAGTCGATCAGAGATATGGACAACCCTTTACTGAATGTGTTGTTAGCTGGCTTATCTGGGTCTAACCGCCCATTGCGTCTTTCTATTGTTTAACCAGCAGTTGTAATTATGTCAGGACTGGAGGCTCAGATTATGCTTTTCTTTCCACACTTTATTACAGATCATAAAAAACACAGCAGCCAGAAAAGCACTAAACATGTTTTTTGTTCCAACATTATAGAAAAAATCATAAGGAAAACCAATAAAAATCGCAAATGACTACAAATCTCATCAGTCCATAGGGGGATGTGGTAGTATAGTCCTTCCATAGTGTCAATACTGGATAGAAAGGGCGTCCATCTTGTGTAGTAATTCGCTGCTTCGCAGCCAGTTAAGTTCATGTTTTCCGTTTTCTCTTCATGCAACTGTTTTAGTTGTTTATGTATGGTTCTCAGTTGAACAGGATTTGTTAACTGGCGTTGAGGGGATTGCGGGTGTGATAATTGGTTTCAGCCTGTTTCTCTTCTTCCAGATTCCCCTCACGGCCGCAGGAGCGTTTCGTCGCTCTTTACGCGACCGGACCACCTGCTGCGGTGTTTTGATGCCCCTAGGGAGAGCTCTTGCGTCTCGCTGCTGCTACAGCGCGGTTCCTCAGTTCAGGAGCCACGCTCCGTGAGCTGCATCGCTGGAGCCTGTCCCCCTGCCGCCACACCACTGAAGCCCTACAGGGTCCGTATTTTGTCACCGAGTATTTTTCCCTCATGCCCGCTGGGGTCTGTACTTGCGGTTTTGACCGTAATCCCCTGCGGGCAGGAGTGCACACATTTCCCTTCCTGAGGCCTGATTTGAGCACACCGGGTTATGGGTAGGCCTTGTCACTTAGCGAAGGCCAGCGCGCTTGGGGAAAGTGCAGCCCCTGGTGGTTCTGTCCCGCATCTAAAAGCATTGAAAGCTACAAGTCTGCCAAAAAGCGGTTCAGGCTCAGCCTGCCTAAAGCACATTTAAGGGTTTCACCCCTGTCTTTATTGTGAACTCGCCTGTCTCCTTGAGTTTCTCCAGTAGCAACGATGGAACAGGGCACTTATTATGAGGAGGAAGAGTCCACTCAGTACCTCCCTTTGGATGATGATTTTTTTGAAGCGGAAGACAGTTCAATCTACCTGTGTGTCAACGAAATAGTAGGCTCCATGAAGGAGCGGCTTTCCAAAAGCATGTGGCACAATGCGCCAAATTCACGCAGGCCCACCTTGGAGTACCTACCCCCATGCCGTCCCCGCTAGCAGATGGGGGTCCCACACCTCCTAAGAAGGTATGTAGTGAGGGTGGCTCGGAAGGGGCGCAGGTGGTAGACAAGGATGCCTTTGAGCCTGAAGAGCACTTTCCTGGCTAAGACTGTCCCACCTTCCCCAGCATCACTTCAGACGCCTGAGCCTCAGGTTTCCACGGCACCTGCTTCCCCATCTAACGATGGGGGTTCCCCGACAGACACGGACGATGATAAGGGGTCATCGCGTTCTTGGCGCCCGGCCAGTGCTTTGGTCATGTTGCCCCAGGATGATACAGGTATGCTGGATCCGGATGAGATCGTTCATCCGCGATCCGCAGCCTGCGCACCTGGGGATAATGTGGCCAAGTTCGTGGCAGGCCGTCTTCGCAAGCCACTCGAGAAAGAGGCAAGGGAGTGCCTCAGAGCTGAATGCCCGAGGCCCACTTTGGAGGGGAAGGTAGCCCTTACTCTGGAACTGGATTTGAAGATGGCTACCTTCCTGGCCAAATATATGAAAGACCCCTGCAAGGGGATCCATAATTCCTGGCGATCCTGTCAGGATAAACTCCTCGACACCATAGGTCCCTTAACAAAAATTTTGGATATGGTGGAAGAGGTTAAAGTGACGGGCTCCTCCATATCCCCCAATGTCCTGTCGAATAGGGCGGTAATCTTCTTGGGTAACGCCAACTGTGCCCTCTCGACTGAACGCCGACGTTCCCTCCTGATCAAACTAGATCCAAAACCGGGCGACTTGGCCTCTTCGGAAGCAGGCGCGGTGGCCCAAGGGGGCCTCTTCGGGATCCCTTCGTAAAAGAGTTTGGCAAATTTGTAGCCACCTTTACTTCATTGGACAGGACCCAGTCCAATATAACAAGGCTCTTCCAGACTCGTTTCTCCCAAGCGGCCGGTCGCAGTAGGGGCCTTGAGACTAGCCGTGGCGGACAGCAGAACAATAACAGGGGACAAGGCACAAGGCGAGGGCAGTACAACGCCTCAGCCAATTATACCAACTTTTATTCCACCAGGGGCAACGCTTACGAAGCCGGGCGGCTTCAATAACAACACGAGTGGCGGTCAGTCAGGCGGTAAGTGTTATGCCTGCGGAGCAAGTGCGCATTGGGGGTCGCCTGCCGGCCTTCCAGGTTGCTTGGGCGGAGCTCACGTCAGATGCTTGGGTCTTACAGACCATCGTGGGTTTTCACAATGAGTTTTACGATCTACCGCGGCAGGAAAGGCTTCCACACCCCATTTCCTTTTCCGTGGCCGATGCCCAGCTGATCGACGAGGCGGTATCCGAGCTGCTCAGGAAAGGAGCTATTTGTCCATCAGCTCTGCATCCCAACGGCTTCCTCAGCAACATCTTTTGGTGGACAAACAGATGGGGGGAGGCGGCCGGTAATCAACCTCAAAGAGTTCAACGGGTGGTTGGTCTACGGGCATTTCAAGATGGAGGGGATTCACCTCCTTAGCGATGTACTCCTTCCGAACGATTGGATGGTCAGGTGAGATCTAAAGGACACCTATCTGGTGGTTCCCATCCATCCCCCACATCGGCCATTCCTCCAGTTTAGCTGGAAGGGTCACGTTTACGAATTCACCGCTCTTCCATTCGGGCTTTCATCGGCACCATGGTGCTTTACAAACGTGCTTCACCCAGTGGTAGCGTTTTTGAGAACTCAAGAAGTGTGGATGATAGCGTACTTAGACACCATCCTCCTCATGTCTCAGTTTCCCCAGAAATTGACGGCGCAACCACAGCAGGCGGTTTCCCTCCTGGAGAGTCTGGGGTTCTACATCAATGGGACAAAGTCGGACCTTCCCTGACTCAGAGTCTGATTTTCCTCGGGTTTCTCATGGACTCTACCCACTTCTCCTTGAGTCATGGAAGATGGCCAAGATTCGGCACGTATTGAGACAGACCATTGCCAGGTCCCATACCGCTCTCCGTCAGATTGCCCGAGTGGTGGGTCTCCTCTCCTCGTCAATTCAGGCAATCTCTCCGGGGCCCCTTCATTATCGTGCCTTGCAGCGCCTGTAAGCGCATTATCTCAGGTGGGGTCTATTGTACGATAAAATGGTGCCGCTCTCAGCGGAGGTGAAGGAGGATATGTCATGGTGGCTGTCCCACATGGAGACCTGGAATGGCCGAGCGATCTTCGAGTCAACTCGGGACTTTGTCATAGAGTTGGACGCCAGCAGGTCAGGCTGAGGCGCCTGTCGCGGAGAAGCATCCACAGGCGGCGCTTGGTCGTTAGAGGAGCAAAAGTTGCATATCAACTGCTTAGAGCTCCTGGTGGGGTCCTTTGCCGTTCTCTGCTGGACAAGGGATCAAGCAAGATCATGTGTCTTACTAAAGATGGACAACGTCTCGGCGGTTCGTTATGTCAATCGCCTGGGGGGCCCTCGTTCCCGGCGAACCTCGCAAAAGAGTTTTGGGAGTATTGCCTGACTTAACATGTCTCAGTGACAGCAGAGTACCTCCCAGGCCAGGCCAATCAGGTGGCGGATTGGCATTCCAGGTATCTGAAGGATTCAAGCCTGTGGAAGCTGGATGTTCAGGTTTTCAGGTGGTTGACCGACCTCTGGGATCCGTTCTCAGTGGATCTTTTTGCGTCCTGCCTCGACCACCAGCTTCCGCGTTTCTTCAGTTGGAGGCCAGACCCTCTAGCAGAGGCCACAGACGCGTTTCTCCACGACTGGAACCAGGAAAAGGTGTATGAATTTCCGCCTTTTTTGATGGTGGTGAGGACTGCAGCCCGGATCCGACATCTGGAGGCCAATTTGGTGATGGTATGCAGTGTTGGAGGTCTCAAGTTTGGTTTCCGGTTGTTCTGGAACTTTCTTGGGATTATCCAATCCTACTCCCCCTATTTCCTCACCTTCTCAATCCAGACGGGGAACAGCATCACCTTATCCTCCAAGGCTCTCCCCTGCCTCATGGTATGGAGGCTTTCAGGTGACGTTGGTCACTCCCAAGCCTTTCGGGATCGGCCCAGACACTCTTGTCAAAACTCTTAGCAGACAGTACTTCAAAACGGTATCGGTCCGCGTGGACTAAGTGGATGCGTTGGTGTCTTCGACGAGACTTTGATCCCGTGGTCGCAGGAGTCATTCCCTCTCTGAATTTCCTTGCGGAATTGGCGACAGACGGTCTGGCTTACCGGTCTATTAATGCTGTACGTTCCGCAATTTCAGAGGCGCATTGTCCAGTTGGGGAGCACCTGTTTGTCTGTCGTCTTCTGAAGGGCATTCGCCTGTCATTGCCCCCGGAGCCAAGATATTCGGCTCTCTGGGATGACAATTTGGTTTTAAACTTATTCCTGTCTTGGCAACCTAACAAGTACCTATCTTTGAAAGAGCTTACAGCAAAGTTGGCCATGCTCTTATCTCTGGTTTCCTTTCGCAGAGTCTCTGACGTCCGGGCTTTGGACATTACAGCGAGAGTTTTCTCCCCAGACTGGGTTACTTTTACAGTGGGTTGCCGTATTAAGTCAGCGTCAAGAACAATTTTATATCCAGCCTTTTCTGATGTCCCCAAACTGTGTGTGGTGAATTGCCTTAAGACTTATGAAGACATGACTCTTGAATTTCTCCCTCCGGGCGAGCATCAACGTCTTACTGCATTAAGAAAACCACACAAAGCAGTCTCCTCCCGCACTATAGCCAGGTAGGTGCGATGGGTCATGCAGGAGGCAGGAATTGACACAAAGCTATTTGGGGCTCATTCGGCTAGGGGCGCAATGGCCTCTAAGGCTTTTTCTCTAGGAGCTAGGTTAGAAGATCTTATGTGAGCGGCAGACTGGTCTTCCGATTCCACCTTTAAATGGTTTTATTTTAAACCGGTGGTGGATGTGGCTCAGTTGGTGGCAAGTAAGCTTTGAACTAGCATAATCTGACCCCCCGGTCCTGACATAAGATTCGAAATTTGCCTAGCATAGTAATGGTAAGTTTCAATTTTATTAAGGACACAGAGGCGAGGATTATTCCACCTAGAGCACCTACCTGGTGTGAACCCACCCATACCTGAGTAAGTAATCAGTTTAGGTAACCCTTTTCAGTGATTGTGAGCTGCTTTGTTCGATGTTGTTCATAGATAATGTGATTGCAGTGGAGTTGATCTTGTGGATTCTAATGTGGTGCCTCTCTTTTAGGGAGTGACAGTTCAAAACAGGAACAGTAATTGACGGTTCAAAACAGAATCCGTAATCGGATGGCGTACTCGCGCGAAGAAAGAGGGGGATTACACAAGATGGACGCTCTTTCTATCCAGTATTGACACTATGGAAGGACTATGCTACCACATTCCCTTATGGAGTGATGGGATTTTTTGTCATTTGCGATTTTCATTGGTTTTCCTTATAGTTTTTTCTATAATGTTGGAACAAAAACGTGTTTAGTGCTTTTCTGGCTGCTGTCTTTTTGTGATACGTAATAAAGCGTGGAAAGAAAAGCATAATCCTCGCCTCCGTGTCCTAATAGAATTGAAACTTACTGTTACTATGCTAGGCAAATTTAGATTCTGCTGCATGACCCGGTTTTCAGTGTCTGCTTGCTCTCATCACAGATGACACATTATAAGTTATTTAGTTGAGCATTTACATTGTATTCTTATTACATGTGACTAGTGATGACACAACTAGTCTGTAAAAAGAAAATGATTGTACACATTTTTCTGCGCTTTTTTGAGACATACTGAGAGGAACAGAGAATGCAACAACAGTGACAAATACAGCACACAATGTTTACAGCAATTGGCACTTATTAATCACAGCATCACCTTACGGAGAGCGACGAGGCATGTATCCTCCAGAAAGATCCTCACTGAAGGTATGAACATTTTTCTTCTGATGGATACATCTTTCCATAGGTTATTCACCTTATCAAAGAGTCCCAAAGCAAAATCCCCCTTAAAGTGGGAAGGAATTGTGCTTGATGGGACAGGAAGTCATGCAACACAGCTTGGGTAAAGTACCAACCACTAGGCGCCTGAGTCAGTACAGCTTGATAGAAATGTGCAAGGACTAACGTAGCTGCTCAGTAGATGTCTGCATTAGGGATGCCTCTGAAGACAGCCCTAGGCCTAATGGAATGCACACCGATGTCCACCAAAGGATTTATTTTGGCTAAAGGTGCAGCCGATCGAAATACAGAGGATAACCCAATGCAAATTGGTATTTAGTCACTGCCTTGCCCTTCTTAGCACTGGTAAAGCCTGAAAAGCGGTGTTCATCTTCTCTTTTCTGCTGTGTGCTGTCGATCTAACAGGGCACGTTTGGGGAATTAATCTATGCGGTCCCTCATCCTCAGCTGAATTTTAAGGAGAGAAGAAGAATGGCAGGAAGGCAGACTAGCTCAAATGAAAGGCTGAGTCCACATTGGGTAAGAAGAACGGGTAGGTGCGAATTACCAACTTATGAGGATGGAAAAGTGACAGGAGGAAGAACTGAGAGGACCTGAAGATCTCCAACACCACTATCTGAAGTAATCGCCACTGACAAAACTGTCTTTAAGGTAAGAAGCTAAACCAGGCAACTGTGCATCCGCTCGAATGGATATGCCATTGGGAAAGTAATGATTCAAATCCCATTAAGGAACAATTAACTGATTGGGAAGGAACAAGTAAAGAAAACTTTTTAGAAAAAAATCCACTAGCAATGATCTACACTGAAAAGATCGACCAAGAAGACATTCAGGCAGACAGGGCCACCAGGCAGTATTTACTGTAGCCACTGCCAGACCCTGCTGTGCAAGCCACAACACAAATCAAGGAACACTGGAAAGGTGAGATTTAAAGGGTTTGAGGCCTTCCGACTCACACCAACAAGCCTGTTCCAGTGGCTTGCTTATATGGACTTTGTAATGAGTTTCTTAGCCACCAAGAAGATGGTTGTGTACTCATCAGGAAGACATAAGGACTCTAGCTGGCACCATTTAATCTCCACACATATAGTTTCAGACTATGGGGATTGGGGTCAAGTGCCGGACCATTCTTCTTAGAGTGCTGATCTGTTTTGAATGGGAGTGGAAGTAGTGCTGACTTGCAAAAGATCGGGGCAATCAGAATTAGCTGTGGTTGGTCGATCCTTCTGCAACTTCCACAGTAAATTCAGAATCAGTAGAAATGTGCACAGTAAGCATGGGCGGAAAATCCGTTACGCTCGCGGATTTTTCGGATTTTCGGTAAATCCGCAATCCGCGAACTCTCGCGGATGTGGCGAAAATACGCAAATCCGTGCGAAGCGGATTTTTTGCTTGTGTTCGCACTGCTCGCGGTCCGCGGCGCGGGCAGCAAAAATCTCGCACTCGCGAAAGTACAAAAATTACAATTGGGGAGGGGTGAAGGAAGTGGCCCAGTCTCCAACTTCCTGTTCCTGTCCAGCAAGCTCCTCCCATAGGGGTGGGGTGAAGGAAGTGCCCCAGTCTCCAACTTCCTGTTCCTGTCCAGCAAGCTCCTCCCATTGCTTAGTCCATTTCCTGGCCACTTTGATTTCGATCTTGACTGGGAAGGATTACTTTTTGTGGATGCTGCTGGATATTTGGATTTGAGGCCTTTTGGATTACTTTTGGATTCGAAATTTTATTTCACAAGGAAGTAAGTTGATGTTGTTTGTTTGTGGTGATTTTTGTGTGTGTTGCTTGTTTTTCGACTTTTTGGGGGGGAAAATGTGCAAGTTCGCAAGCTGAGGATTTTTTTGCTTGTGTTCGCACTGCTCGCGTCCCGCGCAGCAACAATCTCGCACTCGCGAAGTTGTAAAAATTACAATTCTGCACATGAATTGAAAACCACCAGGCTTAGTTATGGGTGCATGCATGATACAACTGTTTTGTTGAATTTTATTTTTAACATGATTCTGGCCAGGGCATGGATGGCATTGGATTGTGGTGATTTTTGTGTGTTTTACGACTTTTTGGGGTGGTGTTGGGGGCTTGTTATGTGGGTGGGGGCCATTTTATTGCCTGGTCCCGTGTGGGTGGGGGTCTATGGGCCATTTTTAAGCCAGTTTGTGTGCTTTGTGCCATAGGCCTGCACCCAGTGTGCTCTGATTTCATCCATTATGGCCAGGGGGCCCAGAATCGGTCTGTTCGCGGATTTTGCTGGTTTTTCGGCACGTTCGCGCCGTGAAGCAACAATCTCGCACTCGCGAAATTGTAAAAATTGCAATTTTGCACCAGAAAACCACCAGCAGGCAGCATAAGCCTTCTGAAACTTGATGGATGGCATTGGATTGTGGTGATTTGATTTGTGTTGTGTTTTTTGACTTTTTGGAGTAGGGGTTGGGGGCTGGCTATGTTGGTGGTGGCCATTTTGAGGCATGGTCCTGGCCATCTGGATGGGGGTCAAGCGGCCATTTTGAAGGCAGGCAGTGAGCTTTGTGCCATAGGCCTGCACCCATTTTGCCTTGCTTTCACCCATTGTGCCCAGGGGGAGTCAGTGGTACATGAAACTATAACCCTCTCTGTGTGTGCTCTCTTGGATCAATGTTAAATTCCTGTTTCCCCAAAATTTAGCAATTCTTAATTTTGAAATTTCCATATTGTGTGGTGTGCACGAGTGTATTCATAAATGCCTACTTGCAAACTATTTATTGAAGTGCTACATATGCAACATATATTTACTGATGTTCCTCTGTCTTCGTTTGCTTGTAGGTGCATAAAGTCAATAAATCCGCATCATCGTTGAGCATCAGTGCCAGGAAGAAGTCCTGCTGCGGCCTGTTGTTCCGACATCTGAAGAAGATGGCTCCAAAAAGATGTGCCCGTAGGTCCTCTAGCAAGAAAGATGTCTCTACTAAGGAGAAGAAGAAGCAAGTGGCACCACTTACCAAGGAGACTGGTGGCACCACCACTAAATTTTTGTGGGGAAAACAAAGGCCCACCATGAGTGCTGCACAGGTAGCCTGTTTAGTGGTTGAATCACCAACGACCAGTGATGTTGGCTCATCGCAAGAAAGTAGCAGCACACCATCAACACAGGTTGTAACTCATCTCACAAGTACTATTCAACAACCAAAGCCGCAACAACAACTGTATGGGCTACTAGTACAAGCACAAGTACATGCGCAAGGAGCTGTCCGAGAAGGAGCTGTCCGAGAAGGAGCTGTCCGAGAAGCAGGTGTCCGAGAAGGAGGTGTCCGAGAAGGAGAAGGCCGAGAAGGAGAAGGCCGAGAAGGAGAAGGCCGAGAAGGAGAGGTCCATGGAGAGTTGCAAGTAGCGATCAGTGAAGAGGCCCATGTAGCGGCGCATGGAGCGGTGCAAGTGCCCACAATGGTTGTTCTTCCAGAAGTAGGGGCACAGGAGGAAATTGACTTTGGAGCCGGGGTATCATGTCAGGAAGACGAAGGCACTCCTCCTGATGATTCATTTTCTCCCAGCTCCCCACCAAAGAAAAGATCAAGGAGTGTGTGTAGAAGTTCCTCTTCAAGCCCCGCTCCATCAGATGATGATCTGGATCTAGATTGGCACCCATCTCCGACGTCTGAGAGGGAGGCACACCATGAGCTGCGAAAGGTATCAAATGTTAAAAGGAAGGGCCCCGGAAAGCTCATACTTATGGATCCGAATGTCGGACTTGATGAAGTGGTTCATTCTGATGTTGATGAACAGGATGACAGCAATGACCTAGTCATCACACACGTCATTCCAGCCACACCGGCCATGCAGCAGACAGACATTTATACCCTATCCCGACGTCAGGCTGAGCGTGACCCTGGCGACGTGCCACTGGTAGCACCACCAATGCAGTCAAGTAGTACAACAAGTTCAACAAAACCTACAGCTCCCATATTTTCTCCCCAGAGGGGGACTCCATCCAGCTCGACTCCCTCAAGTAGGGTTGCTGAAATAATTGCACAACCCAGTAGATGTCTGCAAGGCTCGTCCACCACTGCTTCATCTGGCATTGGCAGTATCATCTCGTGCGCCAAAACCAGAGGTTTCAAGTCCCCAGTTTGGAACTTTTTTAGTGTCCATGCAAAGTATGATAACATAGCCGTTTGTTGCATTTGTAAGACTAGCGTTAGCCGTGGTAAGACTGGTACCAACTATGGAACCGGAGGCCAGATAGGTCATCTTGAAAGAAGGCACGCTGTCGAATGGTTTGCGCACCTAGCAAACATCAAGGGAAAGCAATCCCAAAGGGCAAGTGGCCAAAATATACCCATACTAGGTGTTTCATCTGAAGATGACGGGGAGGTAGAAGAAGCGTCAGACATGTGTCCGGTTGCACCCAGTACCCCTGGCAGCACCACACCCTCCGGAACACATAGGAGGCACACTGAGAGTCTGGGAGACACACCAATGCGGAAAATGTCAACACTGATCAGAAGTGGGTCGAAGAAGGCATCAGCATCATCCCGTAAATTTGTCCAGCACACCATTTCAGCCATGTTCTCCTCAGATGTGCAATTTCAACGCAACCACCCAATTGTACGCCTGTATAACACTAAGCTGGCTAAAATGCTAGCGGTGGACCTTCTCCCTTTTTCGTTTGTCGAAGGTGTGGGTTTCCTTGAACTCGTGGCAACACTGGCCCCTAAATGGAAGGTTCCTAGCCGGTTCTATTTTGCCAGGGTTGCTGTTCCAGCACTATATAAAGAGGTGCTTGAGTTGGTTGGGGCTGCTTTGCAGAAGAGTGCTGTTCACACTATACACCTGACAACAGACATGTGGACCAGTTGCCAAGCCCTTGATTACATGTGCATCACTGCACACTGGGTCTCTTTTTCAGGGGTTACAAAACAGATAAATGCAGGTGGTGACTTGGTCGAGATTTTTAAAGGTGCTCGTAAACATGCAACATTAGCTATGTTTAGCATGGAGAAAAGTCATACTGCAGCCAACATTTTGGATGACTTTAACAAAAAGGTCTCGCAATGGCTGCCCCCAAGAAAATGCAAGGTTGGTTATGTTTCTACTGATAATGGCAGCAATGTAGTTAGGGCCATGGAGGACGGTTTCTATTTCAGAGTGCCGTGTTTGGCGCACTGTATGAACCTTGTCGTGCAAAAGTTCTTGAAAAAAGAACTTGCAGTCGACAAAATACTGACCATCTGCAGAAGAATATGCACACATTTTAACCATTCGTTTAAGGCCCGGAAGGAGCTGAGGCGCAAGCAAAATGAACATAGTATGCCAGTGAAAGCACTTATCCAGGAGGTGGCAACACGTTGGAACTCAACCTTCTACATGCTTGAGCGTCTGCATGAGCTGTTTCCAGTAGTCAATGAGTATTTCTACAACCTGGGTGGTGATACGACAGAAATTATGCTAGCGGTGGAGCAATGGCAGCTAGTTAAAAGCCTGACAGACATGCTTCGTCCTTTTGAGGTCTTCACGCGTGACGTCAGCAGGGAGGATTGTTCTTTGAGCAAAGCTATCCCATTGTTGCTGAAGCTCGAGCACCAAGTCAAGGTGGTGTCTTCACAATTAAAAGATGCTGGAAAGAATGAAGCATATGAGTTGGCGCAGAGATTATTACAACGCCTAGTTAGCAATAAACGGCTTGTAAATATCAAGAAACAACAGCACTACATTTGTGCTACTATTCTGGATCCACGTTACAAAAAGCCATTGTTTGGCAAAGTAATAATTCCTTTTGAAACATCAGATGTTACAGAGTACAAAGGTTGGCTAGCTCAGTCAGCCATTCGTTTTGAAAGAGAGCGGAAGGAAACTGTACGAGAAGACAGTACTACTAGTGAATCAGCAGGCCATCAGGTGTCCCAAAAAAGCACTTCTGCATCTGTGCCTCTGGCAGAAGTGAGTGACTTTTCCACTAAGTCGTTAACCACACCAGCAACCGTATCATCTGCACCAGGCCCAGGCGATATGTCTGAAGCGGATTGGCTAAGTGAGCTAGGGTTTCCTTGTCCCAGAAAGGACACAGAAGTGCAAAGTACAGGAATGCGGGAGGACATTCTTTCAATGGTGCAGGCCTATGTGGATGACTCAACAGCGGTCAATATTACTGAGGACCCATTGGCGTATTGGCATGGGAAAAGAAAAATATGGCGAGAGCTCACCAACCTGGCTATCAATTACTTGTCTTGCCCACTCGCAAGCGTGTCTTCAGAACGTGTTTTTAGTTCTGCTGGTGGCATTGTGACTTGCAAAAGGTCCCGCCTCTTGCCCGCAAATGTGGAGCGGCTCACCGTGATAAAGATGAACCAGCACTTCATACCACCAGATTACAAAGTACGAGAATGCACGCAGGAAGAAGAGGACACCGACCTACCTGAGGAAAGTTCTCCTCAGTTACCAGAAGTACAACTGACTGATGAATTAGCAGAGTATGAGGACGAGTTCTGCTTCCCTGACAGCGAGTTCTGAAAATGAGTCAATGATTCATTAACTGTAAATTTTGTCCTCCTTATTCACTTTTATTCCTGTGTGTCTGTCTTTCTTTGTTTAGCAAGTGCTTCATCACATTCACAACAAAACTGTAATCACCCCATCACAAGCAACAACAAGCCCATCAGCAGAACTGTCTTGATTTTGATGCCGCAGCATTCCTCATGTTCACAACAGTTAGTTGACAAGAACTCAGTCCTGGTCGTCTATCCTCCTCCTCCACTCATCCTATCCATTTCCCGTAATGCTGATGCCTGGATTCTGCACAATGAAGAAACTTACGTTGAGTCCCCTAAAGAGGGACTGGAAGTAGTGAGTCCTCATTTAAATACATTTTGCTAAGTGTGACTTTTTTTCCCCGATTTGCATTTTTGGCTGTTTGGGGGTGTCAAACTTGTTTGCGCTTGGGTTTACGGGTCTTGGCTGGGCCATTGCTGGCAAGGTCTATTAAGGGATGAAATTGGCCAGTTGTGGCCCTGCTGCAGAACGCTTTAGGACTCTGTGAATTCCAGGTGGAGCCAGCCCTCAAACACAAATTACAGGTAAGATAAGCGTTTGGATGGGAGGTAGTATAATGGAGTGTTCGGAGAGGCGAGAGAGTGACAGTGGTACTAGTAGTAAAGTCCTAGGGCTCTTGAATTAACAAACTCTGTGACAGGCATTTACTTTGGAAAACATTTGGCCTATTGCACGTGAACGTTTAGGCGTTATTATTGCTCGCTTGCCTGTCTTAGGGGTGCTGTCTGTGGGGCTTCTAGGTTTTTGTGGTGTGTGAGCACCGCTGCCACATTTCTAATGTTGATTGCTTTTGTTTTACAGAAAATCCACGCCGGGAAACTCCAGTTGTGGCCCTGCTGCAGAACGCTTTAGGACTCAGTGAATTCCAAGTGGAGCCAGCCCTCAAACACAAATTACAGGTAAGATAAGCGTTTGGATGGGAGGTAGTATAATGGAGTGTTCGGAGAGGCGAGAGAGTGACAGTGGTACTAGTAGTAAAGTCCTAGGGCTCTTGAATTAACAAACTCTGTGACAGGCATTTACTTTGGAAAACATTTGGCCTATTGCACGTGAACGTTTAGGCGTTATTATTGCTCGCTTGCCTGTCTTTGGGGTGCTGTCTGTGGGGCTTCTAGGTTTTTGTGGTGTGTGAGCACCGCTGCCACATTTCTAATGTTGATTGCTTTTGTTTTGCAGAAAATCCACGCCGGGAAACTCCAGTTGTGGCCCTGCTGCAGAACGCTTTAGGACTCTGAATTCCAGGTGGAGCCAGCCCTCAAACACAAATTACAGGTAAGATAAGCGTTTGGATGGGAGGTAGTATAATGGAGTGTTCGGAGAGGCGAGAGAGTGACAGTGGTACTAGTAGTAAAGTCCTAGGGCTCTTGAATTAACAAACTCTGTGACAGGCATTTACTTTGGAAAACATTTGGCCTATTGCACGTGAACGTTTAGGCGTTATTATTGCTCGCTTGCCTGTCTTAGGGGTGCTGTCTGTGGGGCTTCTAGGTTTTTGTGGTGTGTGAGCACCGCTGCCACATTTCTAATGTTGATTGCTTTTGTTTTACAGAAAATCCACGCCGGGAAACTCCAGTTGTGGCCCTGCTGCAGAACGCTTTAGGACTCAGTGAATTCCAAGTGGAGCCAGCCCTCAAACACAAATTACAGGTAAGATAAGCGTTTGGATGGGAGGTAGTATAATGGAGTGTTCGGAGAGGCGAGAGAGTGACAGTGGTACTAGTAGTAAAGTCCTAGGGCTCTTGAATTAACAAACTCTGTGACAGGCATTTACTTTGGAAAACATTTGGCCTATTGCACGTGAACGTTTAGGCGTTATTATTGCTCGCTTGCCTGTCTTTGGGGTGCTGTCTGTGGGGCTTCTAGGTTTTTGTGGTGTGTGAGCACCGCTGCCACATTTCTAATGTTGATTGCTTTTGTTTTGCAGAAAATCCACGCCGGGAAACTCCAGTTGTGGCCCTGCTGCAGAACGCTTTAGGGCTCTGTGAATTCCAGGTGGAGCCAGCCCTCAAACACAAATTACAGGTAAGATAAGCGTTTGGATGGGAGGTAGTATAATGGAGTGTTCGGAGAGGCGAGAGAGTGACAGTGGTACTAGTAGTAAAGTCCTAGGGCTCTTGAATTAACAAACTCTGTGACAGGCATTTACTTTGGAAAACATTTGGCCTATTGCACGTGAACCAACACGATGACAGTGTTCAGTTAAATGAACTTACTGCAAAACCACCACCCACCAAGCTCAAAAGTAGTAAAAAAACAGGTATGCTCAGATAAAGTTTGAAAAAGTATATTTATATCCCTAACAAAATAATCTCCCGCAAGACCCTCCCTAACCCCAACAAATAAATAGTCCTTCAAAAGTCCCCAAAAAACCCAACTCCCAATTCCCACCCCCCAAAAGTCTCTAAAAAAGGGGCAAGGGACACTCTAGGGATGCAAGGTGTTGAGTTTGGCCTCCAGGGCATCATGCCTTAGGGCCAGGGCATCGTACTTCTCCTGGAGGGTGGCGTGATCTAAGCGGAGGCCCTCCACCACATTCTGATACTCGTTCCATTTCTGGACCTCCGCCTCTAGGTCGGACACTCTGCGGAGTGCACGGCGCAAGCGAGCCTTAACAGTACTGTGAGGTGCAGCCTTTGCTGCTCGGCGGTGGCGTCTTCCAGCACGGCTCCGGTTCGCTGGAGCACTGCGCTTACCGGCAGAACGTGGGGTCACGGAGGAGGATGCAGATGTTACATTTCATGCACTGGAGTGCGTGTCGTCCCCCTCCAGTTCCACCAGCCGCCGATATTGGGCAACAGTGGCATCCAGCCTCCGTTGCCGGGCCAGTACAGCCTTCATACTCCTGCTCGGTGTTGAGGTTTTAGTATGACCAACTATATGAAGAAAGAAAGACATAATCTGTAACCAATGTTCTTTAAGTATATGATTAACACAAAAAGATTCAGCAGGAAGTTGTGTCACAGTACAACTAGCAACTAGCCAGCGCAGTACAAAACTATTCAGGCCAGTATCATGGGCGTCCGCAGGGAGGGGCAAGGGGGGGCGCTTGAATCACCATTTCCCTTCCCACAACTCACTTGTATCCTTGGTTTGGTGCTCTTTCATATGAAAGAGATCTGGCAGAAGTGAGTGACTTTTCCTCTGAACCGTTAACCACACCAGCAACCGTATCATCTGCACCAGGCCCAGGCGATATGTCTGTTTCTCTCTCTCTCTGTCTCCCTCCCTCACCCTCCCTCTGGCTCCCTCCCTCTCTCTCTCTCTCCTTCTGTCTTCCTCTCTCTCTGTCTCTGCCTCTATCTGTCTGTCGGTCCCAGCCTGCTGTAATTACCATATTGTAATTTGTCACTGGGCCACCACTGGATACACATCATATCCTATTTAAGAGTCAGATAGTACCATGATCCAGCTTACCTGTACTCGCCACTGCCACTGTCTCCTTCCTCACAGTCTGTACTTCTTGGTCCGACTCCTCTTGCGCCGCATTCTCCCTATAGCTGTCCTCGGACTCAGAGTCAATGATCACCACCACATCCGAGCTGGCCCCGCCACCAGATGTTCCACCTACAAAGTAGATTTAAGAATGTTAGATTACACCACTCACTAGTATTTGGTCTAGGAATGAAGAAATGTGAAAACAACAGAAAAATTAATTGACTGTCTACTCTAGTCTAAAGTAAAAATGTCCATCCTTCCAGGGAAGGTTGTTGTCTTGCTGCATTTTTTTGTCATAATTGATGAATGCTTGATTAATTTTAACACACATCATTTTTCTTTGAACAGACAGAAACTGGACTTCTAAGGACAAGAGCAACATCAACTTCAAACCAGGTGAAAGCTCGGCTCGACCACAAGAAATGTGTTCCATTACTCATCAACTCAGCACCAAGCACTTTTCCATTTCCAACTAACTTTATTTTAATATATGTGTTTACTTTTACTTTTAATAAAGCTTTTAAACTTGAATAGACTCTGTGGTTTTTGGTCCTCCAGACTAGAGTGACTGAGCGAAAGGTTTTGCAATTTTTGCAAGGAGGATTCCGTGCCGCTGACACTACCAGGTTTATACAGTGTGCCAAACACGCCACTCTGATATATTATTACTCTGGTCTTTGGTGTCCATAGTTCGGTTTGTGGAGAATTGTCCCTGCAACAGTAGTATTATTGACTTTGCTCCTTTCTAAACACTATTTCGAAAAAATTAAATTAGGAACGCTTGGACAACAATAGGTCCTCTATATTTAAATGAAAACTTACTGGGGACAGCAAAGGAGCACTCGCCGCCCTGGCCTGCATCCTCCTCCTTTGGAGCCACTGCATCCGCTTTTTCTGTCCGCTTGCCCCTGGGCGGACCTGACGTACAACATGAAAGAAAGAACAGAAAACATTGATGATTGCTGCTTGTCGATGTCCTTGTCAACCAAATCAAACATTTAGAAAGAACAAGAACCAACTATTTCATCCAAAATGAGGGCTACAAAGGAAGGACTGCACCTGAGCCTCTACTCTAGGGGCAGATTTACAAGCCCCTTGCAGCTCTTTTGCTCCGTTCTTGCGTCACTTTTGTGACGCAGCGCCACAACAAGAGAGGCGCCATGGTGTGGCGTATATTAACAACGTGACGCATATGGGAGATGCATCCCATTCTAAAGCCCTGCGCCATTAGGGAGCGTTCCAGCGCAAGGGAGGGCGTTCCTGCGCAGGAACGCATGCTAAAAGTGGCTATGGGGAATATATAAAATTTCAATCAGTCATTTAGGACAATGATGCGTCACTGAAACCCTGCGCCTGCATGAAGCAGACTTACGGCTTGACGCAGCATTGCTGGAGCTGCGCCATCGTTGCAACGCAACTCCATCTATGAGCCGCCTTTACGGCACCGATGCGCAACGCTTCGGTGACGTTTTGGGACCATGGTGTGCCGCATTGTAAATACGGCGCACCATGGGTGGTGCTGGCGTGCCGCACACTTTGCAGGGATGCGCAGGTAATTGCTAATCTGACACTTAGGGGCATACTTACGAGTTCTGAGCTGGACACCTCCAGATGTGCACCAGAACAAATGCGTAACGCAAAACTAACCTTGCGTCACGGCAGATGCGCCGCAATTACAATGCGGCAAACCCTGGCGCAAGGGTAGGCAGATGCGTGACGCATCTCGTGACGAAAGAGAGGCGCATCTCTAGAGTCGCGTCGCAGGCGCGATGCAACTATAGCAATGCTCAGGGCTGCCCAATACTCAACATACCGCATCAGTCCTTACGCCTGCTTCAAGCAAGCAGGCATAAAGAATTGACGTAGCAGCGTCGCGGAAGTGCCTGCGTTAAATCTTGTAGATTTCACACAGGCACTTTTGGGAGGCGCACAGCTGCCTGACCGCCACCCCCCACCCCCCACTCCCCCCCTGCGTGGGAACGCACCCATTGTGACGCAGGCCCAGGCCTTAACGTGGCGCATCTCCCTAGATGCATCACGTTGTACATGACTCGCAGGGATGCGCCACGTTTACGTCGCTGTGCGTCAGGTAAGGCAGCGTAAACGTGGCACAAGGGGCTTGTAAATCTGCCCCTTTGTGTCTAGCATTACGCAGTTCTGTAAAATACACTCATACATTACTCAGCCCAATTAAATGAACACAAAATAGAAAACAAATAAGCAGTGGCACCGCCACAGAGAAGGAGAACAGTGCACCTGAAATGCACAGAAGATTTTGAAATATTAATTTACCTCTGTTATCAATGTAATCAGCAGCATTATTGCTCTTTGTAAAAAAGTTAAAGCAAACATTTGCAATATAACACAGTCACACAGAGCAGGAGAAAAAACAGAGTAGTGAGTGATGAAAAAATTGCTACTACTACTCACCAAGCCCGGGGACCTCCACTCCCAGCACGTCTAGCAGGTCGCGCTCTCGGTCCAGGATATCGGTCCAGCGGTGGGTCACTTGATTGTAGGTGCGCTGGACCCCCGTGATGTTAAAAAGGGCCCGGCACACCAGCCCCCACCGCTTCCGTCGCTCCTGGCTGTTGGTATAACCAGCAGCGATCCTGCCGCCTGCCGCGATGGTCCTGGGGAGACGGCGCTGCACATAAAAAACGAGTGAGCCCACCTCCTCAGGGCTGAAGATCTCCCGGGGCACCACCATTTCCGCCCTCAAGCGGCCACACGGGAGCCGGGCACGGGCTGCGGTGCCAGTCTTGGGCAGCTTGACAGCTGTCTTCACCATGTTCTGGGCAGGTGTTAGCAGTAAGGAGACAAAATGAAAAAGAATAAGAGTAGGGAAGAAGGAAATAAAAGTTTTAAAAAGTAGTTGAAAAGTAAACAAAAGTAGCCTAAAACACAAAAATATAGACCTAGAAAAATAGAGGGATAGAAAAAAAGTTAAATAGATCAAAAAAATATCAAAACAAGCAAAGGATGGCAGAGATATACAGAGGATAGAAACACCATACCCAGACACATAGGAATGAATGAAAAACAAGATGGCGGCCCGAACACGTGCGTGTAAGTAAGTTCGCACGCGATTTCTCTCGCGAACTCGTGCGAACTTGCATTCGCAAGGCGCTCATTGCGCGAGATTACACATAGCGGGCGGAAACGGAAATACGTCACGCAAACAAAATGGCGGCGCCCATACTCAACCTTGGGGTAACTCGCACGAGTTCGCGGCTTCCACGGTCGATTTCGCACGACGCCGCGCCTCGCGAATAGGGCGAAATTACCGAAAAACGAGTTTTGCAAAAGCAAAACCAACGAGCAGGTGCAAAAGTTCGAGCTCATCATTTGTAACCATTTACCTGTAGTGCTTCCTGAAGGGGCCCTCCAGAATCCGGTTGCCTACTTGCAACTATTGTGTGACCCTGCTCTGACAGTCACAGAATAGTTACAAGTATGCCATTGCATCCTGTTATTGCAACAAAAAGGAAAGGGAGCAGACAAGCAGGTGCCAGCCTTCATTAATGTCAGTTGGGGCAGGGCAGGTGTTGTTGTTTGCAAAACTTAAAGCACTTAGCAAGTGTGCTTGGCTTTGCCACAATAATGTACACTCACTGGTCAATCAGAGGGTGCTGTGATGACACCGAGGGTGGCATGGGTGTGCCAGCCAGAGGGTGGCATGGGTGAAAAAGAGTGCCAGTGTTGACAGAGGATGGCAGTGCTTTGCTTTGCCCCAATAATGTACACTGGTGAACCAGAGGGTGCTGTGATGACACAGAGGGTGACATGGGTGAGCCAGAGGATGGCATGGGTGACCAAAGAGAGTGCCAGTAGTGACAGAGGGTGGCAGTGATGAAGAAAGCCTTGCAAACAGGCTGGGCACGTAGAAACAACAAGTTCGCTAAACTGGCGACCCGACAAGTAAGTTCGCAATTTGCGAAATTGTACAAAACCCTCGCGAAGTAGCAGAAACCCGTGCGAACACACACCCCCCAAAAAAATACGCAAGCAATCCGCAAATACGCAAATCCGCAAATTCGCGGATTGCGAATCCGCAAAATCCGCCCATGCTTAGTGCACAGCAGACCTTGAGATATGCTATATCTGAACGCATTACCGAGAGACCCAAGCAGAGGGAAGTGTATAGTACAAAACAGAGGACGCTTCCTGTTCTGAGCAGTGGTGAAAAGATCCATAAACGGTATCCCAAATCTGGAGAACATCCCTTTGAGTACTTCAGTGTACAGCTCCCACACGTGGCCCTCCAGTGAGAGACAATACAGCACCTGCTGTCACACTGAGGGAGCCTGCTAGTTCAGTCTTTCCCAGAAAGTCTACCAATCTTTACCCTCACAAGAGATCACCTCCCAACATAGGCTCTACACCACCCTTTCTGACAATACCATAGCCAGTCATAGAGGTGTCTGGAAGAATATGAATGTTGCTCCTTTGGATGAAATTAACAAAAGCCTCCATTTCAAGACGGATTGTAAACACATCTATGTACAGGCTCTCTTCCGATGCTGCCCAAAAGACCGCACCATCATGTCACCCAAATACTTACCCCACCCCAGTGAGGAGACATCTGTAATCATGGTACACTGAGCCAGCGGAAGGTTGGTAGACTAATCGACCAAAGGTTTGGAGGTATCCATCTACCAGTGCTAATGCGGATGAAAGGGGTGGAGATCTGCATCTCTGTCTTGAGATTCCCCTGATGCTGTGGGAACTATGACCTTCATCGCCACTGAAGGGTCTTCATTCCCTATCTGGCGCATGGCACCAACAAAACGCTAAAGGCCCCGAGGCCCAGTAGACACAAGACCCGCAGAACCAGGATCCAAGACAAAGGCAAAAACCTTGGACTCCTCTCCCAAATATATGCGATCTTAGAGGAAGAGGAAACGCCTTGACGTGGATCACATCTAGTACAGTCCTTTATAAAAGTTATCAAGTAATTCCATAAACTGGAAGAATTGGAATATTACAATAAGCATGCTTGAGATTCAGGAACGCCAAAAAATCTCATTCATTTGGCCAGTAAGACTTAGCTCAGGAACAGCACTTCGATGGCTCCTTTGTTGAGTAGAACAAGAACTTTGGACTCCAAAATTAAACCGTGTGGCATTTTTTTTTATTTACTGCTGCAAGATGGCATACGCTACTTGTATCAATAAAAAAAAATGTAAAGATGAATGAAAGAGGACTTACAAAACGAAGTGGCCAGGCTGCAAGTGGGAGCTAGCAGACCCTCCCAAAAAACAGGGACAATATATATGCAAGATCCAACCACCGGACCAGCAACCAGTAATGCCAACTGTGATCGTAGGAATGACAGAGCGAACAGCAGCATCCAGATGGCCACTTGATCGGCGCGCGCTGACCTCAAAATGGCGGCTACCCGTGAATCGATGTAAGCAGCCTAACAGGGCTGACCACACCATCATCAATCCACGGTGGTGCCACGCAACAATGCCATGCCGGTGGTTGCGGCAGCAGCAGAAGTGAAACGCCTCCCTCCATGCTCACGAAACACAGGTGCGGGCATTGACATACCCACCGTGGAGGAGTCTGCAGCGGCACCATTGCAGAAAGAAGAAAGCCGAGGCCAGGCGTGCGGCTGAAGCGGAAGCCTCACCACAGCAGGAACGGGGCACGCTGGTCTGTGGGTGAGTTCTGCGGGGCGGACGAAGAAAACAGAGGAGGCGCGCCCAACAACACTGCAGGACCCAGCGGTCCCTAACCTGCTGCCAACACATGGAAAGGACATCAACGGACAAGCAATCAGGGAAGCCGAAACAAAGAGGCAAGGGGCTTTGGGGCAGCCGGCCACCCAGTGAGTCCCAGCTCTTCCCCCTTTCCTCCCACCTCCCCCGCATCAAGCATCAGAGACCAAATACGTGATGATCGCTGGGGGTTCTGGAGGGGTCGTCGTGAGCTCCGGTGCTGCAAGAGGAGAGGGAGGGACAGACTCCCCCCCCCCCTCCAACATTCCCAGCATAGAACCGAGACTTGCGCCAGATAAGGCCTCCAAGAGAGTCAAACACAGCCACCTATCGGGGTGAACCACCAGTAGAAACGGGCCTAGAGAAGCCAAACTACAGCCCTGATGTACCACAGCCGAGTCGAACCAACGGAGGCATTACACCCCAGCGGGGAACTCCCAACACAACAGATGTGGAGGGAGCCAGGGAACAAGAGCCACAATTCCACCTTCCACGGCACCGCTACACGGTGAGAGACTCCCACCGGGAGTGCCAAGGAATGAGGAGAGTAAATTCAGGGTTGTCTACGAATTGGGGAAGGCTCAACCAAGTAGCCACGGGCGGAAGATCCCCCCACACCCATTACCAATAAGATAAATGACTTGCCAAGTCTACTAAAGAGGCCCACCAACAACTATCTGTGGGCATAAGTAGCCCAACTAGGTATTAGCCACAATCAGAGCACTAGAGAAGCATTGAGACACCAAACCACAAACAAGAACAGCAAGACCACCACCTGCATACGACCATGGGAAGACCACGAGCGACTGGAGGGCCCCAGCCTCCTAACGTGACACGCAACAAGTCCAAAATTCCTGACAATCACCAACAGACCATGGATTCAGATCGCAACTCCACCATGTCAGATAAGCTCGACTGAATCCTTGCAGCTGTAGAGCACTTGTGTGTCACTATGGAAGAACGCTTCAGCACTCTTGCCTCCGACCTTACCCTGCTGCGAGACGATCACAGGAAATTAGCAGACAAAGTTGCAGACGGAGAAAAAGCCCTCTCCATGCTACAACCCTTGGCAAAAACACAACAAGACTCCATTAAAGACTTACAGGCCAGGGTAACGTTACTCAAGGAGAAAACAGAGGACTTAGAGGGATGCTCCAGGAGCAGCAACCTCCGCATACTGAACCTACCAGAAGGGGTGGAGGGAAAAGATCCCCTCGGATATATGGAAACCTGGCTCATATCATTCACACCTCAAGAGAAGCTGACCACCTTTTTCTCGATAGAAAGAGCGCACCACGTGCCAGCGCAACAGCCACCCCCGGGCTCTCTTCCGCAACCTCTGCTAGTCAAACTCCCCACTTTCGTGACAGGGACACCATACTGCGAGCTGCCAGACAGAAAGGCCCCATCACTGTGGAAGACAAACAGGTCATGCTCTTCCCAGACTACTCCAGATCAATACAGCGATGAAGATCATCGTTTCTGGAAGTGAAAAGATTCCTACACGAAAAGAACATCCAATACTCTCTGCTATTTCCAGAAAGACTGAAAATAATACACAAAGAAGCTACAGTCTTCTTCACTGATCTGAAGGATGCCCTAGATTGGCTAGAACTGAATCTGCAAATTAACCCTAGCTAGAGAAATAACCGAAAGCACCAAATAAATATGTCCAGACCCCCACACTGGCATGTAAAGGGCGCTTGGGGTCAATCAGGGTCACAACTGCAAAATACCACACTGAAGTCTCCGAACTTGGAGCAAATTATAGCAGAAAGACAAAAGGCCCTGCAGGTGGCAGAGGAGCTGGTGGCTTGTCAGCCTCAGAAAACGAAGACGACCCTCACATCTTCACACCGGAAGAAGATCCCAACGACTCAAGCAGCTCCTACGGGAACTCAGAGACTCTACCAACAGTGACCCCGCAAACAGTAGATACACTAATATAGCCAGAACAAGCAGCAGCCTGCACCAGGACTCACTCTCTCAATAATCCTGCGGCAACGCCCCTGATGTCACCAAAAATGGACAATTAATGGTCATGACATGCACATGCATACTTACACCCAAGGCCCCTACAGGCCATGCACACAGACTTACGGGCCCTCGATCCCCCCTGTGTAGGAGCCCTGGAACTTCATGCGGGCCACAACCCCCCCACGAAACACTAGAGGGTACTCGTTGGTACCAGTTTGGATGTGCTGTCGGTTGCAGCAGATCCCCAGTATTGGATCTTCAACCAGTTACAGTTATGGTTCTATCCTGCACTACATCCCAACCCAATACTCATCCATGAACACAGGGCCACGAAATCCAGCGACTCACTCAGGCCAAGCGCTAGGTGCAACAATGACTAACCCAGGGATCCAGTCATGATTCACCAACCTTCTCCGCTCCCCCACAGGATCCACGCACCTCCATGACGCCACCACCGGACATTAAATTCCTCACCCTAAACACCCGCGGCATACTTATAAAGCACGGAAACGCTACGTGAACCACGCATACATAAAGTGTCAAGAAGTGCAGATATTACTACAGGACACATACCTCACTCGGGGATGAACTTTAAAAGCGCTGGTGAGGCACATTTTGCGCAACGACATTCAGCCTTTGCAAGAGGGGCACTGGTATGGCTCAGACCAGGGACTCCCTTCCTAGAGACGAGCAGAAGAGTAGACAGAAGGAAGATACGCACTACTGGCAGGCCTATTAGACGGCCAGCCAGTGTTAAGCAGCAGTATCTATGTGCCTAATTCGGAACATTGAAAATTTCTGGGAGGCCCTAACAAAAGTTCTGGCCTAATTCACAGCCTCACCATGGATCCTGGGAGGAGACTACAACTTCACACTAGACCTGCCTCTCGACAGGTCCCACCCTCCCATCCCAACTTCCCACGCACATGCGTAAACTGCACGCTTTCGAGCTTGGTTGAATCACTGGTCATTAACAGATGCCTGGCGACACACACTCGACAACCAAACTCTATTCCTTCCACTCCGTCCCCCACAATCTACTGGTGCGACTAGATTTGTTCCTATGCACACCCACGATTCTCCCCATGATCCAACATTTGGACTACCTGGGCAGAATACTCTCAGATCATGATGCACACATCGTAACCCTCCGGTGGCGCCCACCCTCACCACCGATCCCTACGTGGCGATTACAGTGGGATTGCCTTGAAGACCCGGCGTTCAGACATGAACAGCGAGACAGCATCCAAAACTTTTTTACCAAAAACGCACACACTACATCATCCAGAGCACTGGAATGGAAGGCCTTCAAAGTGGTCATGAGAGGAGCCTGCATCAGACAAATCACGGGTGTGAGAAGGACACTAGAGCAAACCATACAGTCGACAGAGACTGGCGACACTAACAAAAGAGGCGCACAGCGGCGCGATGCCCCTCACACAGCTGGCAGAGGTTAAGACCAAATACGCGGAAGCCTGCGCAGACTTACGTAGATATAACTTAAGAGCATACACCGCTAGAACCCACAGAGAGTGGGACCGAGCTGGGACCCTGCTTGGCTTGCTCATTCGGCAAAACCAAGATCTGCAACCAGTCACCAGCATAACCACCTCAGCGGGCCTCATCACTCACACACAAGCAACGGTCATTCAGGCCTTCCATGAATACTATACAGAACTATATAAAGAGCCAGTACTAGATAGGGAGGAACACATAAACAAGGTCCTGAATCCCATCAGCATGGCACGCCTAACAGCCTCAGATAAGGCCACGCTGGACCAACAGATCACGCCGACAGAAATCAAAACTGCGATCCACAACCCAGCCACCAACAAAGCCCCAGGCCTCGATGGCCTTCCATTAGAATACTACTGCACATTCTTATCCCAGTTAGCCAAAAAGACTAGAAATAGTCATCAATGCGGCATTGGAAACAAGGGAACTTCCTACATCTATGCGTGAATACACACTAGTGACTTTCCCTAAACCAGATCGAGACCCCCTATTTCGATCTTCGTACCGGACAATCACAGTACTAACCTTGGTCTGTAAATCGTGGGAAAGATCTTAGTGGACAGGCTCACAGGGACGCTCCCCAGTCTTAAACACCCCGACCACAGCGGATTCGTACTTGGGAGAAACACCTCCCAAAATATCGGCGGACTCTACCATGTCCAGGACAGAGTGAGGGGGCCGCTTTCCGAACACTGCGGGCCTCATTCTGGGTCTGGAGAAGGTTTTAAACATCCTGGCTTGGCAATATCTGCTTGCAGTGCTGTAGCGGGTGGGGATCGGTCCCAAGCTCAGGACATACACCAAACTGCTGTACACGGGTCTCACATCTCAGGTCTGCATCAGCCAGCATATCTTTTCCCCCTTCTGGGTAACCCAGGGGACGCACCAAAGATGCCCACTGTCTGTTCTACTCTTCGCCCTCACGATGGAACCACTAGCATTCAGGTTTTGCGAGGGGGGAGAACACTGGGGCATCCCTTTAGATGACCGCATTCAAAGTGTGTCTCTATATACAGACGACCTACTAATATAGGGACATTACTATGGACCTGACTCCCCTCTGGACCACACTGGACGACTTTGGGAAGGCAACGGGCTGAAAGTCAACTGGGGTAAATCCACTATCTATCCCCTCCACCCAGACGTTCCCCAATGAGAAATACATGCCCGGGCAATCAGGCTAGCGTGGAACGGAGATGCCCCAAGGTACCTAGGAATCAGGCTATATCACACCCCGAAAGATCTTCTTGAGGGCAACCACTACAGAGCGCTAAGGGGTATCAAAACCCAAATGAACTTCTGGCGTTCTCCACCCCTGGCCGCGATAGGGAAGGTGGCCCTATCGAAAATGGTAGTGGTGCTTCGCCTCCTCTATTTCTTGGCAAATGTGCCAGTAATCCCACCTTAGGCCTTCTTTCAAGAACTTAACTCCCTGATAATATTACTGATTTGGGGGAGAGGGCACCGAAGAGTAGCCCTGGCGACGCTGCAGCTACCAAGGGACCAGGGTTGGCTAAGCGCCCTGTCCTTTAAAGCCTATTTCCTCCCAGCACAGCTGCAATGGCTGTTACGCTGGACGGCAGGTCGCCATCTGGACGAAACAAGTTCAAAATCAGGGCTCTTGACGGTTCCAGTGGTGCACCGTATACTCCTCCCGGGTACCCGACCAGACCCGGCCCACTCTGTCCATGTGATGGTGGCCAGGTCATGTCTGCTGCGGATCCGTCGCCTGTCACACAACACACCTCTTTACTCCCCATTACTGCCGTTACTGGGCCTCCCCCGAGGACATGCTCACTATATGTCCAGAGACGTACACGTCTGGACGGAATACACGCTCACAGAGGCTGAGTCCCTATTCACGGATGGACACCTTGCCTTGTTTGCAAGCCTGATGGAAGGAAGCGGGTTCCCGGCAGGTCAATTTCTTCTGCACAGGCTACTCGTCTCAGACTGTAAAAAGATCTGGAACGTAGCACAAGGAGAACCTAAGACACACACCACACTACACACAATACTGAACATGGGCACAGGGTGCCATTTTATTACATGGGTTCACAGATCCATTATGACACTTATGGCCATGTCACTTAACCGCCTCAGGCAAAAATGGGAAGAGTAATTTGGGCACGCACTACACAACAAAGAATGGCTAACAGCCCCAGAGCACCACAAGAAGGCATCGCGGAACTAGCAATTTAAAAATATCCAATTTAACATACTGCACCGGGCATATTTTACACTAGAAATACTCCAGCGATTCTACCCTGTGACACTATTTAAATGCCCGCGCTGTCACCTACCCAGCGCCACATTCATACACATGCTCTGGACCTTTCCCACTTTACAGTCCTATTGGTTGGAAATACACAGCACATTACAAGAGGTCACAGGCTTAGCGGGCCTTCACATACGGGAGGCCTGAGCATTAGGAATATTCAGGCATCAGAAAGACAGGAAAGTGGAAACACGATTTGCAACATTAGCCTTGCTCATAGTAAAACGGAGCATCACATTACACTGGCGCTCATCTACTGGCCTCCTGATAGAAGCCTGGAGAGGAGCCGTCACAAAATGATGTGCGGCGGTGGAAGACGCAATTGGGCTCGGAATGGGCAATGCTCCTCCAAAGCTTTAACACATTAATAAGACACCCACTGCATCCCAGAGTACCATTATGGCGACGCCGGATTCAGCAACACCCACAGTCCCACACAGAAACACATGCAGGGATCCACCAGCATTCCTCCCCCTCCTAACCCTCATATCGAACACCACACAATCATCCTCCCCCACCACAACCTCTCCGACATATAGTACACATCCTCAAACACCGCAATAGTCGGACAGCACCAAAACACAGCACAGCCTTCCAAAAACAACACACTAATACCATCCCTATGTCTCACCCCTCGCCATATACCCAGTTACATCCCGAGTTGAGAATAGCGTAAGTAACCTATATCTATAGAAGAGACGCTTACAGACAGAACCCCAGGATCAGTAATAGTGAACATAGACTCAGCTTACTTCCATACCTACATTCTGATCACGCTTGACTTAACACATCCAGACATTCGGAAAAACCCAATAGCATCATACCACAGCGACGCAATGTTACCTAAATCTATTAATTGCAATTGACTTTGCTACTGTATAAAGTTCCATGGCTCAGTTATATTAAAAAAATGGCGACTGACATTGGCCACCCTGAATATTTTGATGCGCCAGAGATCCTGGAAACAATCTCTAGAAAATCTCTGAAAGCTGTTTGCCTGACTCACCTGGAGAATAAACGCTGGCTTAAAGAAAGAGAGAAACAAACTGTTATGGAGAACCAACTTATGTTAACATGTCGGGGCATACAACCATATCTGACCCAGATTCAGGTACGTTTCTGTCGGATGCTCTGAGGGAAATGGGCTTAAGAAATTGTAAAATAGCGTTTTTGAAGCTACAACTCTTAGAAAATCAATTGATTCTATTGGCAGTTTCTTCTTTTTTAAAGTCTGTTATTAAATTTAGAAACACAATGTAATTATCAAATTGCCATGTTACCTATATTGTCTATAGAATTGTGATGCTTTTTAATGTGAAACTATAGCAAAATGAATTTATCTTTTTAATCTGTGCTTTTATGATTTTCAAGTTTGTAAAATCGAATAAAGCTGAATTTGAAGCATACTCTGTTTGAACCTGATAAACTCAATAGAACGCATTAAAAAAAAGAAAGAAAAAAGACCCACACTCAGTCCAAAGGTGTGCAATCAGTTTGGGAGAAGAGAAGGGAAAACATAGGGTTTATGGGAAACCAGCAGATAAACTGGAGACAGGCTGCTCTGTCACTCTTATGTCACATCTGTCTGGTGTTGCTCTTGTAGTGATACAGGGATTCAACATCCAACCCCACTCCCATGAAAAAGAAAGCCCACAATACGCCAGTAAGTGTATTTTTTTGTTGCTCTATTTAAAAAGAGGGGAGGTTACCCAGCATTGGCATGGCTATGCTCCCACCCCAACTAAATGGGACAACAGTCCTTCTGTCCCCTTTGGGAGAGAGATGGAGGTAATTACCAATGATCTGCCCCCACAGGGTTGTGGGGGCAGAAAGCCCACCAGACATAGACACAAGGAATAATATATATATATTTTTTTTTATTTCAGTATGGGCAGAGCCATGCCCACACCCCATGTAATGGGGGGGGGACAGTCTCCCTGGCCCCCCAACCCCTGCAGCAGATGGATGTAATTACCCCATATCTGGCAAACATGGGGAGCAGCAGAAAGCCCACTAGATGCCAGGGACTTGTTTTTCCTTTATAGAAGGGTGGGGGTTACGCAGCATAGGCATGGCAATGTCCCCACCTCAACTAAATGGGGCAACAGTTTTTCTGTCTCCCTTGGGGGGCAGATGGGGTATCTACCCCACGGGGGAGGGGCAGAAAGCTCATTGGACACCGGGATTTAAAAAAAAATATATATATATATATGGATGGGGATGGACCAGCATGGGCAAGGCCATGCCCCCACCTCAAGTAAATGGGTTGGTCTTTCTGCACCCCATAGGGGGCAGATGGGGTAATTTCCTCGATCAGCCCCACGAGGGAAGGGGGTACAAAGTCCACTAGATGGCATAGAATTATTTTTGGGGGAAATTTCAGAGTGGGGGTAACCCAGCATTGGAATACTATGCCCCCCCCCTAAATGGGGCCGGGGGGCATAAAGGCTGCTGTACATTAGGGACAGAACTCGTGCAATATTTATTTCGGGACAGCGGCCCCCCTGGGTTTGGGCCTGTGCCTCCCGACACCACGGGGCCAAATAGACTTTCTGCCCCACCTGGTGATGGATAGAGTATTCACCCCAATCTGTCACCGCCCTCCTAGGGGCAGAATCCTCACTAGATGCCAGGGATTTCAAAATAGCACCCAAAAAAACAAAAGGATTGAGAGTCCTACTCTGGCATTGAGCCATACCCCTGGCCCACTGGGGTCAATAGTGTTTTTCTGACCCCTGAGGGAAAATAGGAGGCTTGTCCCAATAGGTGATGTTGCCCCAAACTTGGCCCAGAGGGGCAGGGGGATAGAAAATACACCCGACACTAGGGATTTGAGTTTAGGGCAAAAGAAAGTGGTGTGGACCACACCCTACCCCAATAGAGTCAAACAAGTATCCCCCCTCCCCCACCCAGGGTCAGACAGGAGGTGTGCCCTCAATTTGGCTGGGGAGGTGGCAGGCAGAAAGCCCACTGTATGGCAGGAATATATATTTATTATTATTTATTTATTTAGCGATTTATAGAGCGCCTGGTGACCCGGAGGCATCCCCGCGCTGTAGCATTTGTGGAGACCAGAGGGGGGGGAGGGGACTTTATTTTGGGAACAGCAGCGTTTTCAATTTTTTCCGGAAAAGGAGATGGCTGGGTTCCAGCCTCAGGGGGCGAGGAAGTGAGTTCCATCCTGAGGATGCTTTTACAGAAAAGCGTCGACCGCCGGTGCGTGCCTTCCTGTATCTGGGGACGTTGGCCAGACGCTCATTGTCCGAGCGTAGGGACCTGGGGGCCTTGTAGGGGGTAACCAGGTCTCTCGGGATAGCAGGGCCGAGACCGTTGAGAAGTTTGTGTGTGGTGCACAGGGCCTTGAATTCTACCCTTTGTCGTATTGGAAGCCAGTGGAGGGCCTTGATCGCTGGTCTGGCTGAGACTCTGGAAGGGAGATTCATAAGGAGCCGGGCAGCTGCGTTTTGCGTACGCTGAAGTTTAGCCATAGTGGCTTCAGGAGCTCCTAGATAGACCGTGTTACTGTAGTCTAGCCGCGCAAGGATCAGGCCTTGGACCAAGAGTTTCCTAGATAGGGGCGGAAGTAGTGGGAGGATCCTGCGGATGGAGCGCATGAGACCAAAACAGGTGCCTGCCGTTTTGGCTGCTTGGGTTTTCAGAGACAGCTCGGGTTCCAGCCAGACTCCTAAGGTCTTAATTACTTGTTTCGGGGTGGGTACTTCACCGAAGACGTCTGGCCAGACCGATGAGGGGATGGTGGTCCATTGCTTGCCCAAAAGCATGACTTCTGTCTTTGATCCGTTTAGCTTGAGCGATGACTCGCACATCCAGTGGTAATTTGCTGGAGGCAGTTCGGCAGATTGTCTGGGTGATTGTCCAGATGTGAGAGTGAGACGACCAATTGCGTGTCGTCCGCATAGCTCACTATCTTAATCCCGAAGGGGGCGACGACATCCTCGAGGGGGGCCATGTAAGCGTTAAATAAAGTGGGGCTTAGTGATGACCCCTGGGGGACTCCGCTCGCAAGGGGGAGGGAGGCAGAGTGGGAGTTGCCATCCCATACCTGGAACGAGCGCCCTGAAAGGAAGGATTCTATCCATGTGAGCGAAGGCTGCGCAGGAGGATCACTGCCACTGACCATATCTTTTAATACAATAATTTGATGGGTCTTGCCCATTCAAACATCAAACCCCTCCCTGGCCCATAAAACCTCAACAGTTTTTCTGCTCCCCTGCAGACTAAAGAACTACATCCCAGTGCCAAGCAAGAGGACATTTGATTCTTTTGGGTGTTGTTTTTACATATGGGCCAGGAGAGCTTGGCTAACTCCCAATATCGTCCCACTTGCAATGGGTAGGGTGGCTGCACTTAGAGGCTTGGGTAGGCTGCCACCTTGAAATCCTGACAGATCTAGCCCGTTCTCAAAACGATATACCCGAGGGAATCTAGGGTGGTGTCCTTCGCATGCACTGCACAACAGTTTCTTACCCACAATACTCTGCAAAACTCAAGCTTTGACTAAACCCACATTTTCTTCACATTCTGTGTGAGGAAAACTCCTGGAATCTGCAGGAAGCCACACATGAAGCCACACATTTCCTACCACACAGAATTCCCCCAAGTGCTCGATAAAAATGGTACCTCACTCGTGTGGGTGGGCCAAGAGGCCTTGACACAAAAGGCCCTAAATTGGTACGTGGAGAGATCAACAACAGGGGTAGCTGCGGAACTTGGGGCTGTGCTCAGCTGTCACCCATGGAAACTTACCAACCACAGCCATTTTTTTAAAACTAGACAACTAGGGGATTCCAGGGTGGTGGTGTCTTGCATGAATCCCATGATATTTTCTCGCCCAAAGTGCCTTGCAAACCTCAAACTTTGCCTGCAATTAGGCATTTTCCCTACATTTCTGTAATGGAAACTTCCGGAATCCGCAGGAATCCACAAAATTCCTAATATCCAGCATTGACGCACTTGTGCTGATACAAACTGTGCGCCACTTGTGTGGTTGGGCCTTCTGCCCTTGCCTGGAACAAATGAAACCAAGACCAATGGGAGTCCCCTCGCATGGGCTCCTAGAAGCTGGGATTTCAAGTTGGCACCAACTGAGTTAATAGCAACTAATGACACTTAATCTGACGTGGCTGTCACTAGTATCTTAGCTTCGAGGAGACCCGCTATATAACGAGAGGATGACTAAGTTGACTCTATGCATAAGAAACCTTTGTGTCTCGAAAAGAAGAAAGTGAAGTCACTTATTATGAAATCAATTAAATGTCAAATGTCTTGTAGGCTTCTCTCTTGTACCAGACTCAGGTGGGACTCTCCGCTCAAAGTAGCTTCCATGGTATTTGATTTTGATCGATCCAGCCCTGAGTAATGCCCTTCGTGCCTGCCAACAATCTTTCTATGGCTCTTGGCAGGGCACTGTTAAGATTGCATCATGTCTCTATCACCTGGGCCTCTTTAGCTAGCTGCCTCCTGTTTTCTGGAGGTTATTTCTCTCCCAGCACTGAGCTCTTACAGACCTATGTAAATCAGGTTTTAGGTCAGACCACAGTGCAGAGAGAGTCCTCATAGGAGCAACAGACTGCATCCGGTTGATTCTCGACAGAGGAGGAAACCACAGCCCTCATCCTTCTTCACCTCTCTGGAGCCTTCCACAGTCTTTCATCCTGTCCTGATCAGGGGACTTCATGAGGTTGGAATCCCAGGACCCGTCCTCAAATGGAACTGCACCTTTCGTACTGGAAGAACACAAACAGTCAACATGCCATGATACTCCTCAGAAGCCCTGAAACTCAGCTGCAGAGTCCTGTAGGGTTCCTCGCTCAGCCCGACCCACTTAAACATCAACATGACACTGCTGGCAGACATCATCTGCGCACACAGCATTGACATACTCACCTACGCTGATGAAACACAATTGATACTGAACTGCTCAGATAGAATACCCAACATAAGAAACAAATTCAAATTGTGCATGACCGATGAGGCCACCTGGATGAAGTCAAACTGCCTCAGTCAGCATGGACAAGATCAAAGTGGTGATCTTTGGAAAAGATAGTTCGTTGTGCAACTCTCCCTGGTGGCCTACGGACCTCCAACCCACTCTCACCACACAAAAACAAAACCTCTATATCATCATTGACAGCAAGCTTGCCATGTCTGCCCAGGTCAATACTATCGCCATGGCCTGCTTCCGCACCCTGAGATGCTGAAAAAGGTTTTCAATTGGCTAACTAAAACCAGGAAAACGGTCATCCAAGCCCTCATCACCAGCAGATTGGACTACGGGAACTCTCTCTAATCAGGATTCACACACCAGCTCACAAAAATACTTCAGACCGCTCAGAACACAATAGTCAGACTAGTCCTTAATGTCCTATCCTAGTCTTGCATCACCCCACACCACAGGAAGCTACACTGGCTTCCTATAGATAAACGTGCACACTTCAAGCTCCTTATCCACACATACAAAGCACTGTACAACCGAGTTCCTGTCTACCTGAACAGCTGGTTACAGCAACCTATCAAGCACCTCCATTTAGCTGGACTCTCACTTGCACAAGCATCACACTTACGCAAAAGCAGGAGGCTTTGCTTTTTCATACATTGCTCCTAAAGTGTGGAACGATCTCCCACACCAGAGCCTTCTTATCACTTCTTGAATTCTGCAAGAAGCTGAAGATCCCTCAAGGCAAGCACCATACACCTGCTAAGCACCAGGATACCCTCACAGGTGATTAGGCACTATAAAAATACACATAATATATGTTACTGGTCCAGTGCAGATGGGAAGGAGGTTCATGCTCCTCTTGGCTGGATGGTGTGTATAACCACTGGAGCTCCAGATTCAAGCCACTGTTTTACAGCTGGTCCAACAGTGCCACACATAGTTGCAATCTTGTCCAAGTACTAGAAGGCCACAGGAATCTTACTAGAGCTTCACTGGTTGCCAGTAAATAAAACAAGTAATGTTCAAATCTGATGCCTTACATTTAAAAGCTTTTCTGGCATAAGTTTATGCAATAGTGAAAATATGTTTTTGTATAAGTGCATAAAGACTAAATAAGCCAAATAATACCTTTAAGAACCCATGTACATCATATTTCTAATAAGCAGTTGGCTAACATGTACAATGTCTTGCCATTACTGACGGACCCACTTTTCATGATGGCTCAAGCATTCTGCTTTTGCAGCTACTGAAATCAATGCACCTCATGCACTGCAATGAAATCACTCTGTAAGGGGTGGAATTATACACCCAGTGGCATAATAGTGAATGACAAATACTCTTCTAGGTTATCCAAAAGTTGTGATTAACAAGAAATGCAGGGGGAATCACATCAACAAGCAAATGGCTGTAGGAGACTCTATATGTAAATATATAGATTTTTATTTTTGAAAGCAAACGTTATTTGCTTAGGCCAGACAAAAAGATGTATTAGTATATAGGTTTTTCAACCTATGCAACAGCACAATATGAAAAAGCCATGAATAATCTAGAAGCTCAAAACAGACACAGGGAAGAATGTGAAAAGGTGACCTGATAAAAACTGATCAAATGAAGTAGCTTGTCCATGTGGTTACCAACCACAACAGCTAGATCCACCAGTTCTAGAGCATTTCTTCAAAAAACATCTAGACCACAACTTTTCACTGGGTATGCTTACTGAGGACAGCAATGGCTTCAGGTGGCTAGGAAAATTCATTATAGAGATGGAAAAAATGAAATGCTGTACCTCATACAAGCAAGCTTGATGGAATGGCTGGCCGCACCGAGGATCGTCACAAACTTGATCAGGTATTGCATTATCAAGTCGATAAGCATAGCATATCCCACAGTCCATACTGTAATCCTGTAAAAAAAAGAAAAAAGAACTGAAGTTTAACAAAATAAATGCATTTACGGGGCATGAGATTAATTTCCTCACACTGAAAGTAGTCCCACTAAATTTGAACATATGGATGTACTATAACTATATACAGTATATAGTTATAGTGCATCAGTCCTATATGGGCAGGCCAAGACAACCGTCTCGGGAAGGATTGAAAACATGTTTCAGTTTCAACAAGAAATCCATTGCCACCTTGAGAATGATTTTACCTTGGTTTATTGCTAGAACAGTAATTTACTAATCTAATCTGCCACCTCTATGGAATGTGTGCTAATTTTACTTTGTTCACTGTAATTTTCCACTCAACTGAGGCAAGTGGTTGACATTATTTCACCAATTAACGATGACCACATTATGCCTATAAATTTTACTTTTTAACATGTTCAATTGTCCTGAATTGTTAATCCCCAAATAAAATTGCTCTGAGCATATGCAAAAAAAAAACTTAATAGGGTTTCTTATATGAGATTATCACCCATATTTTTTTTTCCTCATACTCTAGCCTGCTTGATATTAGACGTATAATTTTCCCTGGTCCTTTTCTCACAACTTTTCTCTCTTCCCTTTGTTACTGTATTTCTAGGGCTTATATGCGCACCTCAATTAGTTACTTCTCTCTGGTTCCCTTTCTAATATACCTTTCACCACTGTCCCCTTCTACTAACCCACCAGAGCTCATACGTGGATCAATAAAATCCAGATACCCTACCAACTTGAAGGTACAGAATGCAACAATTACCAGGAAAGCATACACACCTGAAATATTTAAGTACACAGCAAAGACCATTTAGCATCTTGCATGCACATCTATACATTAAATCATAATAGCAAATACGCACTGCAAAGCAAATAAAAGGAGTAGTGAAAACAGATCTATGATTCTTCAATACTAACATTGATTATTCGATATCTGCAACTGATAACTGCCCAAAAAGCATCATAATTCTATATATCGTAGGAAAATAGATGTCACTGCCTACCGAACTGAAATCTGCAATTTATACTTATGAGATTATGGCAATGAGAAACTCATTACACTACAACATGAAAAGGTATGGTAGCTCAAATTGAAAAATTACTTTTTCTCCAATTTTGGAATTCAAGTCCAAGTCCTATTTGGACGTCGCAGGAATGCTGTCAGGACACGTGGGAAGACAAATCACAGTGTGTGTCATGCTTCATTAGCGGCAACCTCTTCCCACCCTGGTAGGACAGTGCCAACAGGGCAGACTCAACCTCCTGATGGACTCGAACTAAGAAGGGAGTTCTTAGATAAGGCATTTTGACCACTAGACAAATGGCGGGATGCAGATAAATTAAAAATACTTTGGGGTACCCAGGTATAACACCTTTAATATTTGGGACCACAGGTATATCTAAAAACAACAAGGAGATGGCAATTTAGAGCAATGGCTCAAACCATCTCCCTAAGCCAAAATGTTTCTGCTCCTGTAGTTAGCCTATATAGGTTGTGGATACTCTTTAGGGCCAAGGATCCCTAGTGGACTGGCCTAAACACCACAAGCAACATATGGTGAACCCAAAACCCCAGGTGACTCCTACCTGGACATAAGTACATAACACCCTAAATTAAGGGGATAAAGGCTCCCCGGTCTAGGAGGGGATGATATCCTCTTTCGTCAGACATTTGTCAAAAGACCATTGTGCTTCGAAACCTACATAGATCACACCCTCTCCCAGCTGCTGGAGGCGCTTAGGGAGATGGTCTTGAAAATAGCTATCGCTTGTCATCTTGAGTAATGTCAAGTCTGCCCTGGTGTCACTGTCCTACCAGGGTGGGGAGAAGTTGTTGATGATGAAGCATGACACAAACTGTGTGTGAAGCTTCCTCTTCCGAAAGATTGGTCCACATGTCCTGACAGAATTCTTGTGATGACCAAATAGGGCTTGGACTTGAATTCCCAAACAGGAGAAAATGTCCTGTTTCAATTTGAGCATTCCTTTTCGTATTGTAGTATTTGGGTTAGGGAGGAAGTACGGTGGCCTAACCTCCCCTTCTCCATTTGCATGTTGAAAGAATGAGAAAATCATGCCACAGTCCTTGGATGAAAATGTTCTCATTGTTATTTTCAATCTACTGAAACACTCTACTAAAATGCTGTCTTTTTTCATAAATGTGTTAGACGTACCACCAAGAAACCATCAGGGTATCCTGGGCACAGTCACTGGAGGAAATTATTTTCATCCTTATATTCAATCTACTGAAACAATCTACTAAGATTCTGACTTGTTTCACAAAAGCGTTCGACGTACCACCATGAAATCATCATGCCCTCTCGGACAGACAGACAAACTCTCAATCTGAACCCCCTTCGCCTCCAAAGGAGAAATTATGATGACGCAGTCAGTGGGAATATGTACAGATCTACAGTTGAGGACACTGCCCAACAATTAAGATCTTAAGAGGCTTAAGTCATTCTCATTTTCTAGAAACTAGAACTCTTTTTACCTAGCAGCAATGACAGAAATATCAGTTATATGCAAATGAACCTTTCCAACAAACACCACCTTCTAACCTCAAGTCAATCTTTGCACTAAAGACTAAACATGTGTTTATGTACCCAGCACATTGTTTGTGGAAATCATAACCTTACATTTCTCCAGCAAGTGAAGACAGTCGCTCCACATCTCTTACAATCTATCCACAATCTACAGAGGTTCTTCTAGGAGCAATTCTAAATAGCTCATTCCTTCTAATTACACAGCTATAAGGTCGGAATCAGATCATAAACTGGTATCCAATCTTACCCTTGTGGATGATACAAATAATTCAGGACAAGATAGGTATCAACCAGTTTCATGATTTACATCTCCATAAGGTTCCCACCACATCATGAGGAGGACTGAAGGGGTAGCCAGTTCTCAAGCCTCAGAAGAGCCCCAGACTACAGGTTACTTTCCCATTTGTGGACTTCCATCCCCTGGGTCACCAATGCATAGGCATCCCCACTCTAGAGTATCTGCAAAAGGTCCGGAATTGCATACTATAGTCTTGAAGGTGGATCACTCAGATGTGATTAAAGTATGGAGTCCAAAGTCACGGCCCGCAAAACAGAGCATGGTCGCTACCCCAACCCTTTCACTACTGCCTTGTCTGGAGCAAGACCACCAAATCTGGCTGGTTCCGGAGGCACGGGGAGTGGTGAGAACAGGAGGAAAATTGATCCAGAAGCCAACCCCAGTCTCAGTGTGATCATGGCCCAGGAGAGCAGGGAAATGAGCGAAGGTGCCAAACAGTTCAGGTTATCTGCAACAATTGGTATATCAAACCACGAGACAATGAGCACAGTCATCTTCTAAAGGCGAAGGACTACAAATATACTCATTTACATCCAATAGAAATGTTGGGTACAGTATGAGGCCAGACAACCCATACTCATACAGGACACAAGGGAAAGGGCATAGGGGAAGGGGACAAAAACAGCTCCATATAAAGCACCTCACATAATTATGCGACATGAGACCTGTACTAACAGCCAAAGACTAGCCCGTGACCCTCTTTTCAAAATCGACAGAGTCCGGTAAGAGAGGTCGATCCAGGTTCCAAGTGGGTGCCTGGCTTTGCTGGGTGTTTGCCTACTAGCCTCCACCCCCCTCCCGGGACCCATGGTGCGTTCAATGCTCGCACCTCATATAGCTGCTGGTTGCTGATACTTTGCGAGTACCCTGCTTGCAACAGGTTTTTAATATTTTTCCCTGCTTTTGTTCAATTTTCACATAAATGGCCACCAGGTCAGGGTGATCCTTAGCGTGCTCAGACCGCTGGGGTCTATACACTGGTCCTGACGAATGCCTAGCGATTTGCATTTTAGTAGGCAGAAACATGTTGACCTCACCTAGCGTGGCATAGCTGACACATCGATCCAGCTTCCCAATTGCCCCCTCCCTTTTTAACTGTGCCGGTTTGGCCTGTGAATAAAGTTTCTTTGGGACACAACCTGGTCACTTTTAACTCACATCACTTACCAGAGACACAAATACTAACCAGCTCCGCAGTAATTCTGGCGTCGAAGCCACCCGGGTTGGTTTTAGACCTTCCTGGTGGGGCCAGAGGATGAAGCATGTCACCAACTAGGTTGGTGAGTGAGGGCTTTGTAAAATAATCCAGAATGATTCTTTTTTCTTTTGTCCACTGCTCCTCTTTTTGAGAGGGACACTCTTTCGTTGCTTTTGATTGCATTGATTAGGGGGACCAAGAATGTTCCGTCCTGTTTACCCTTAATCCCTATCTCTCTTGCTGATTATTGCCTTATAATTTCCTGGCAAGAAGCAATTGATGTTTCCTTTAGACAACAAGTAGGGGTGGTAGTCAAAAAGGAGAAACAGTCGTACCAATGAAAGTGAAATACGGAGACTGTTTTGTCCTCTCTACAAGATACCTGGGAGGAGAATGAGGGCCAATGATAATCTGTACATGGAAACCTTTATACAAATGGACTTATTTGGATGTCTGCATGTAGATAGGGATAAATGGAAACCAAATTCCTGAACTAGAAAGGTTATTTAATACTTTGCTCCAGGACAAGAAGTCATTTTGCTGTAAAGAAATTAAAGAATCCTACTCAACAATGAGTGTTGCTTGTTCTCTGTGGAGGGAAGTGTTGCAAGCACATAATTTCCAAAACTCCTATTATGACGCCTCCATTCCAATCCAATCCACCGAAATCCAAATTCTTGTAACTAACCTAACTAGCAAAACTGAAGCCAGTATCAAGGATGCTGAAGTGCTCGCTGCTACACTTTATGCCATCAAATTGTCACACCAGTCTCTCAAAATACAGATCAAGACATCAATGCTCGATTCTACCAGATGACTCAGATCAGAAGATAGGTAATGTTATGCACAAACAAGATACCCTTTCAACAAGACCAAATAGTATATCAGGAAGGCCCCTCGGGAAAATGCCAACTTCCTTCTAGAATAGAGTTCTCCAACCTCCACCATATTACTCAAATACTCACATGCAATGATTATCATGCATATCTAAAACTAAACAATGTCAATACCCGGTCTACTAAGACCTAAGTAAATAATCTGAAATACATATTAATAAAGCTGAAGATTAGTGGTGACTAATGCTCACTTTATCATACCAAAATCAGATATGTTCGTGCTGACAGAAACAATCAATCATCTTACTCTCTAGAGGATATTAACCTAATCCTGGTAATTACATGGTTTGTAGCGACATGGAAATAAACAGAGATGAGGTAAAACAATAATATACAAAACTCATCTCTTATCTTTACAATCCAATACACCACAGCTACGTGTTTGCAAATATGCATTTCTCTATCCTCTTTAAAAAGAAAAATAACAGATAGTATAACACCCACTTGTTAAAAACCGTGCATCTGCAGAGGACCTAAATAAGTACAGGACTAATCAGATTCTGACAACCAGAAATACATTGTACTGCATCTGCATTTGAAGCACCTAACCTCTTTAAAATGAGGTTAAGATATTGTTACCTACTGGATGATCACTTCCAAATCTCCATCCTCGTAAAATCATCTATTACTAGACAAAAGACGGAACAGAAGTCATCTTGCATGAACTATGAATATAAAATAAAAATACACTTTTTTAAATGTTATTTTTAGAAATGCTGAACTTAATAAACTACTGCCTTCCACACCAAACACCATTAGGTGGCTTGAACAATACCACTTAAAACTGATTTCCCTGTGGAGCGTGCTAACTCCACAGGGAACTCAGTGTTAAGTGGCATTGTTCAAGCCACCTAAGAACTAACTTGAATATTAGAAATAGACCTCAGTTCAATCTTGAACCATTGCTATTAGAAATCGCCAGATTTGGCAAGTACTCTGGCCTCCGCATCAACTGGCATAAATCCGTAGTATTTCCTCTCACGCCCGCCACGAACGAGTGCTCGTGTCCCTTCCCCCTCACTTGGAGCCAGGACTCTGTAAAATACCTGGGCATCCACGTACCTCTTGTTTCCTCACCCCACAGGACAGTGGTCACTAGCGCTGGGATGCCCTAGGATAGCTATGCGCTCTATAAAACCCAAAATCAAATCAAATCAAATCTGGACACGGAATCCATTATCAGACTAAACTACGGTACGGCGCTCACGGCCCTAGAGGGACAGATCGAAAGATGGATTCGTCTGCCATTATCCATGGTTGGGCGTATCGCCATCATTAAAATGATAGTACTGCCGCGGTTCTTATACTTATTCAACAATATACCGGTGCCCCTCACGAAAACATTCTTCACACAACTACGCTCACTGTTGTTGAAACTAGTGTGGAGGAATAAGTTGCCGCGAGTGTCCTGGCAGGTACTGACGCTCCCCTATGATCGGGGGGGCCTTGGCGTACCTGATTTTTATCTTTATTTTCTGGTGGCGCAGTGCTCCTATGCGCACCCGTGGTTCCACCCAGATGCCCGGATTCCTTATTTGCGGCCGGAGGCCGATCTGGTCTTGCCGGGATTGCTGTCCACCACCCTGCCGTCGGGCTTCCCTAGAGATCCTCGAGACATTCAAACGGTTTCGTCGACCTGCTGGGCGTGGGGTAGACTGGGCCGCCTTGTTGGCCTTCCTCAACTGTATTCCCCGAGTCTCCCGTTGCCCAATCCCACCTGGCTACCAATTACTGGGGAAACAGTGGTGCAACACACGCTGTCCAAGTTTCACATTGCTACCATTGGGGACCTGTTCCCTGATGGCCATGCGTTCATGCTTACAGAAGATCCCCGATTCCTGGAGCGGTCCTTCATGGACTCCTTCGTGCTGACCAGACTGCGCTCCCTCCTGCGAGCGTCCTTCTCTTCCTTCCCGCTCCCTTCCAGAGGAGATGGCTCCCCTCACATTCATTATTCAACACACTTCGAGCACTCATTTGGTATCTAAGCTACATCAAATGTGCTGCGAGCTCCTCCCCTCCAGGGATCATTTGGTGCGAGCTGCCTGGGAGGCGGATTTGGATAGTACCATCACGGACGATCAGTGGCAGTGGTGTTGCAGAGCGACCAAAGACATTTCTCTTAACAGTAAACACAAACTTCTGCACTTCAAATTTCTACGCAGGCTGTACTTCACCCCAGCAAGACTACACAGAATAGACTCCTCGCGCCCCCATGCTTGCCCCAAGTGCGGCGGCCCATTTGCTGATTTTGCGCACCTTTCATGGTCCTGTCCCGCGCTCCACAGTTTCTGGTCCAAGGTCCACGTCACACTTAGCGCCATGCTGCACATACACTTGGTTCCGATCCCTGAGATTGCCCTTTTGGGATATATGGCAGAATTCCCGAAAAATGTACGCAAATTGGCTGCGCTCTGTTTCCTATTGGCTAAACGGGAAGTGGCACTGCGGTGGTGTGACAGACGCCCTCCGTCACACAGCTCCTGGCTCCGAAGCTTGGCGCAATGCAACACCAATAGTACTGAATACTCGGCCATGGTTCCCTCTGCATCCAGACCTATTGACATCTGGGGTCCGTATCGCACATATATGGCTGGCGCAGTGGATGGTACTCAGCCTCCATCCACTCCTTCGATGGCTCCTGAGGGGATTGGTTGAGGGGCAGAGGGAGGTGAGACTTATTCAGCTCTTGTTTTTATGTGCTTGATGTACGGTAGTTCTGCTTCCTCCCTATTGATTATGCAGTTCCCTGGGGTATATTGTACTATTGTTCCACTGCGCTCCTTATCTTTTGTTTTAGTAGTGTCCTTTGACTTAGCTCGTACTGCTAAAACTTTGTATATGTGACCTTTGTGATGACACCTGACTCAGATATATATTGCAACATGTATGCTTCCTTTTTGTTTATGTACCTTTTTTTTTGGGAAAATGATAAATAAAGATAAAAAAAAAAGAAAAAGAAATAGACCTGTTATTTTTCTTCCTCGTTCATCTCTTCTCTCTCCTTTCTTTTTCCAATTTTTCAAGTTTCAAATATTACATGCATTCTTATGTTTTTGATATGACTTATTTGCAGTGGTATTATGATGGATTCAATGTATTTTATACTCATTGTTCCTGAGTTATGGCTTTAAAGATTTGTACATGAAATGTTAAAGGTTTAAACTCCCCTATTAAGAGACAACGGGTTTTATCGTATCTATCTAAATTAGATGTTAAAATTGCTCTATTGCTATTGCGGATGTTCATAAGGGTTTGATTATTGTGGGTAGGCTGATCTGGATGATGATGATGGGGGGGTTTTCTTGATTGAATTTGTCTGTATTTGCCAATGAACTTCCGATGCTGACTGATGTGCACTGTTATGGAGCTGAGTTTTACAATAAAAAGATTTTCACAAAAAAAAATTGCTCTATTGCAGGAAACTCATCTTAATGATTCTGAATCTTTAAAACTGAGGAGAAACTGGGATGGTGAACTTTTTTACTCACCTGTAGATGGTATACGTAATGGTGTTGTCACTCCAATCCATAAATCTTTGACGGCTTCCCTTGCTTCGCAATTGAAAGACAAAGAAGGTAGATGGATATATACCAAGCTAGAAATTGATGGTATCCCTCTCTCTTTTTTTAATGTTTATGCCCCTACTTCTGGAGATGCTCCTTTTTGGTCTCATATGAATCAATTGATATCTCATCATTTTGATCCTAATGTGATTTTAGCTGGAGATTGCAACCAGGTTTTCAACCCTTTTTGAGATAGGAAATCCCCATCACCTTTCATTCCTTCAAAGCCACATAAAACTTTTATGCAAACCATCAAACACCTACACTTATCTGATGCCTGGAGACTTGGTAATCCGAAACTACAAGAATTCACTTTTTTTTCTCCACCACATCAGACTCAATGAAGAATAGATTATTTTTTTATATCACACAATGTCTCCCAATTTTTCATCTCTGCAGATATAGGTCCCATACCTAGGGGCCTATTAGGATGGCGGACGGACCTGCGTCCGTCCGCCACCCCCGAGGTGGAGGGACCGTCCGCAGGGCCAGCGGCGTTCCCTCCCTCGGAATTAGGATGTGACCGCCACCCTGGCGGTCACATCCTGTATAGTTACATTGCGGCGGGTGCTGCTTGAAGCAGCACCCTCCGCAATGTTAAATATGCATGTTTTCCCTTTGCATGTACAAAGCAGCAGGCACCGCGCGGTGCCTGCCGCTTTGTGCATGCAAAGGCAGGGGGGTACCATAGGTATCCCACATGTGCACCCCCCATCCCCATCACCCCTGGAGGCCCGCAACGGCCCCCAAACACAAAAGACCACATGCTTTTCCACGGCGGAAAACCCGCCGTCGAAAAGCATGTTTCTGCATGCATCCTAATATGGCTGGCGGTGTACCGCCACCATATTAGAGCTTTTCCGCCACGGTCGGAAGGCGACCGCGGCGGAAAGGCGGCCGACGGTCTTCCTGTCCGCAGATGACCCCCCTGCCATCCTAATCTGGCGGGGGGTCTTTTTAATCACCGCAGCGGTGAATCCGCATCCTCCGGGCCGGCGGTGGTTTCCGCCGGCCCGGAGGATGCCGATTCACCACAATCCCAATCGGCCCCTTATTTCTGATCATGTCCCAGTCTCCATTCTCTTGTATCTTTTACCTCATACAGATCATCTTCGTAGTTGGCGCTTCAATAACTCTCTGCTTCATGATTCTACTTTTAACACCTCCTTTACCTCTTTTTTTTAATGAATACTTTCTTCTAAATGACGTAGACAACTTGCCCTTCCATATAATATGGGACGCCTTTAAAGCTTCTGCCAAAGACTTTATTATTAGATATACCTCTGATAAACGCAAATCATTTCTGATTATAAATAAAGAACTCCTTTCAAAAATAAACTCTTTAGAACACACCTATTACACTTCCAAATCTAAAGATTGTTTAACTAGTCTTATCAATGCTAAGGTTCAATATAACAAGGATACAACAGATGCGGCCTCCTTGTTCCTCTTAAAGACTAGCACTAAATTCTGTGGTGGCCAGAATAAATATGGCAAATTGTTAGCCAATTATTTGAAAACCAAACAAAATAAACTTCATATAGATTCTATTTTATCAGATACCAATAGTTCTAAACACAAAGATGCTGACATCTTACAAGAATGTGTTAATTTCTACAAGAAGATGTATACTCCGGAGTCATATCCTACTGAGGATGATATTTCCCTCTATCTCTCTTCAATCCATAAACCCCCACCCCTCTCTTCACATCTTGAGCCTCTTGAATTTGATTCGACTCAGACCGATTTACTTAATGTTCTAAAATCCCTTAAAAAAAGACAAAGCTCCAGGACCTGATGGTTTTACCATTGAATTCTTTTTACATTATGCTCAACTTATTCTTCCTAAATTACATACTTTAATAACTTCTATTCTTTCTTCTGGATACTCCTCTGGCACCTTTATGGACACCTTAATCTTTCTCATTTCAAAAGAGGGGTAAAATTTACGTTGCTGCAAAAATTATCGACCCATCTCCCTAGTTAATATAGACTATAAAATCTTTTCGAAGTCATTAGCTTTTCGGTAGGAGCCTCTATTGCCCCATCTTTTGGGGAAGGAACAGTCAGACTTTGTTAAAGGTAGATCTATGAACGATAACACCCGCTTTTTCTTTGATATTATTTCCAAATCCTCTAGCCTTTCTTGTCCCTTGCTGCCATTGCCCTAGATGCAGAGAAGGTGTTTGATAGTGTGTACTGGCCTTTTAGTTTTCAGACTCTTAAATTGTTTGGCTTTGGCCCAAAAATTATTTCCCTGATTTCTTTGCTGTATTCAAACCCTAAAGCCGCTATATTTGCCAACGGTCTTACTTCCTCCTACTTTTCTCTTCATAAAAGGTGTAAGACAAGGATGTCCCTTATCTCCTTTTCTCTTTAATTTAGCATTAGAACCCTTTTTGTCTCAGATAAGACAAAATACATCCATTATGGGATACACGTCTAAATCTCTACAAATCAAATTGGCTGCATATGCTGATGTTGTTCTTTTATTCCTCTCTAATCCCCAAGATTCCTTACCGGCTTTCTTAAAGGCCGTTGATTCGTACTCTTTAGTCTCTGGTTACAAAATAAATAACGATAAATGCAAAATATTACCTTTGTCAAAACACAATTTCAAATCTGATTTTTCCATCTCTAATTTCACATGGAACCCTACTCACATAAAATATCTAGGTATATGGTTTACCACCTCCATAAAATCATCAATTGAGCTAAACTTCAATAATGTATTGAGAAACTCACTTCCCGCACAACCAAATGGTACCCTCTATATCTTTCGTGGTGCGGCTGGCTTGACACTATTAAAATGGTGCTAACACCCATTATCCTTTATCCTTTATCTAACATTCCAATTTCCATTCCCATTTATTTTTTATTCATTTTAGTAGTTTGTAGAGTGCAGAGCTACCTCCAACGGAGGTGTCCCGGCGCTAGTTGTGGAGTACAGGAAGAGGAAGTGAACTGCCAATAAGTTTCCGAGTTAAGGGAGGTTAAAAAAACAGGTTTTAAGAAGTTTGCTTAAGGCAAATTCCGAGTTTGTATTCCTTATTGTCTCAGGTAGGGAATTCCATATGTGGGCCGTTCTTACTGTAAAGGATCGGCCTCCTACTCTGGCTTTTTTAAAGCAGGGGTAACCAGAAATACTTGGTGATTAGATCTCAGGGTCCTTGTCTGTCTGACGTTGAGTGAGATTTTGTCCTTTGAGAGTCTCGGTTAATTGAGAAGCTAGAGTGAATTGTTTGTTGTCCATATTAACATTAAAGTCGCCCAAGACTATAAAGTTTGCATATTTCAGCGATAGGTTAGCAACAACAACGCAGAGTTCCCATATCTCAGAAGGTATTAAGTCACAAAATCAAGTACATTCTCACTTCTTTTCTTTGGTTAAACAACAAATCTAGAATGTCCTTAGTAAAGTTATCGCGTCCGAAATCAGGAGGGGTTCGTGTTCCTGATTTCCCAAAATATCACAAGGCTTTCCGATTAAAACATATTTCCAAATGGCTTTAAACCCCCATCTCCAGACCTCCCTCTATGGATTGATTTAGCAAATTCCTTCCTTTTCCCATTCTTTTTTCAAGAGTATTTATCTTTTACGAGAAAAACGCATACCTTGTACACCGAATTATCAAATATTCGTGCAACAGCTTAAATAAACTCCTCCTTATTGAACCGCATTATTTTAATACATTCCTTAATTCCACTATTTGGCACAATAATTTTATTTGTGTTAAAGGTAAACCGGTCTATTGGAAAACCTGGAGAGACAAGGGCATTCTATTGGTACATCAACTATTTGAAGATGACTCCTTTTTGACTTTTTCCAAAGCTAGCTCCCTCTTTCATCTACCTTCGTCATTTTCTAATAGATTTTCAACTTTACATTCTGGTACTCTCTATTCTTACTCATATTTTCAATCTTTACCTGACTCTCCCTCACCATTGAATCACTGCTGGTCAACCATTCTACGCAAATCACCCTGGGCCTCTACCCTATACACTTGTTTATTATCTTCACTTTCACCAAGAGCTAAAACTAAAACTGAGATTGCCTGGGAGAATGATTTAGACATAATTTGGCCCATACATTTATAGGATAAAATTTGGTCAAAAATTAGGAAGTCTTCCAGAGCTGCTAGCACCCACACAAACTCTCTTCTTTATATATAAGAAACTACTTTTGACACCAGTGTCTTTACATAAAATGCACTCTGATACTCCTGATACCTGTTGGTCTTGTTCGTTTTCGCAGGCGGATATCAGTCATTTACTTTTTTCATGCCCCCATGTTTTTAAATTTTGGGAATCAGTTTGGTCCCAAATTAATGCTATTTTTGGGACCTCCATCCCTCTTACATGTGTCAATATTTTCCTAGGCAGTCTTTTTACATGTTGGAAAAAACCAAAAGGTCAGATTCAAATTGTTGACTTATTATTAGCTACTGCTTTCCAGCAGATCACAAAACACTGGAAGGATGCCTCTAAACTCTCATACTTAGCTTGGTGGTAATCCGTCTGTCATAACCATAGGCTAGACACAACTTTTGTATTTCCCCTATCTCTGAAGCATAAGAGGATGCTTTTGTGGTCTTCTGTTACCGACTTTCGAGATGACAGTGCTAAAAAATTGTTTGCACCATCACCGTTTACTCAAGAGGTTCCTCTGCCCTCTTGATTCCTTAGTTTTTGTCATTAGCCATTTATACTTCATGTATTATACTATTTTCTTCAAAGTGCAATTGCTTTGTTCACAACTGTTTTCAATTTTTCTTTATCCTCTGTCCTCGTCTCGAATCCTCTCCTTTTATATGATTTTTTGTTTATCTGCCACTTGCAGACTGTATACTTCCGCCCCATCTCGCTCCTCCCCTTCCCTGCAAAAGTAATTGAGAAAACCGTCAACAAACAGCTGACAGCCTTCCTGGAGACGGACGGCTCCCTCGACCCATCGCAATCCGGATTCCGAGCGAACCACAGCACCGAGACCGCCCTCATCGCGGCCTCCGACGACATCCGGACCCTGCTGGACAACGGAGAAACCGCCGCCCTCATCCTGCTCGACCTTTCGGCCGCGTTCGACGCGGTCTGCCACCGCACCCTGACAACCCGTCTCCGCCACACCGGGATCCAAGGAAAGGCCCTGGAATGGATCACCTCCTTCCTCTCCGACAGAACCCAAAGAGTCCGTCTCTTGCCCTTCCTCGCAGAAGCCACCAAGATCATCTCGGGCATACCTCAAGGCTCCTCGCTCAGCCCCACCCTCTTCAACAACTACATGAGCCCCCTCGCAGCCATCGCATGCAAGCACAACCTCAACATCATCTGCTACGCCGACGATACCCAACTGATCCTCTCCCTCACCAACGACCCCACCTCCGCCAGAGCCAGCTTCCAGGACGGAATGAAAGACATCGCAGACTGGATGAAGCTCAGCCGCCTGAAACTGAACTCAGACAAGACGGAAGTCCTCATCCTCGGCCCATCCATCTCTGCCTGGGACGACTCCTGGTGGCGCCCTGCTCAGGGCCCCCCACCCAAGCCCACGGACCACGCACGCAACCTGGGCTTCATCCTTGATTCCTCCCTCACGATGGCCAGGCAAGTTAACGCCGTTACCTCCTCCTGCTTCAAAACACTCCGCATGCTCCGTAAGATCTTCCGCTGGATCCCCACTGGAACCAGGAAAAAGGTCACCCAGGCACTCGTCACCAGCCGTCTGGACTACAGGAACGCCCTTTACGCTGGGACCGCCAAACTACAGAAAAAACTCCAGTGTCTTGGACATCCCCCGACACAGCCACATCTCCGCCCACCTGAGGGACCTGCACTGGCTCCCCGTCAGCAAGAGGATCACGTTCAGGCTCATTACCCACGCACACAAGGCTCTCCACGACTTGGGCCCTGAATACCTCAACAACCGCCTCACGTTCTACACGCAAACCCGCCAGCTCCGCTTCGCCAGCCTCGCCCTCGCCACCGTCCCACCGATCTGCAGAACCACCACCGGAGGAAGATCCTTCACCTACCTGACTGCCAAGACCTGGAACACCCTCCCCACCCACCTACGACTCACCCAGGACCATCTCAACTCAAGACCTTGGTTTTCGAGCAGTAGCAGACCCCCCCAGCGCCTTGAGACCCTAGCGGGTAAGTAGCGCGCTTTACAAATGTTCTTGATTGATTGATTGTATTGTTTACCTTTGATGCTTTGATTCAAGATATTGTGTATTGCTTGATAGGACTTACTTTCAATAAACTTACCATTTGAAACTTAAAAGAAATAAACCTGGTTTGTACTCATGATATTACAACTCCGAGAAAGATGGTACCTTGCCTTTGTTGGCGAGCCAATTAACCAAGCCAAGAATCATCTGAAGATTTTTTTTTTTCAATGATCTATGCTCAAATCAAAGGAACCATTTATTTCTGTTGTGTCCACAGAATGCTGTACAGAACTAGCAATCCACTTCTACGATAAAACATCAGAAAAGAAATTGCAGCAAATCTCTAAGAATTCACTATTATAATAAATATCACATTTAAACTCCCTAGTATCAACCGGATTTTTGACTCCGCATAGGTTATGAATCCTTAGAGGGTATAGTTGGGTACATTAGACCATCTAATTACCTTTTAGGCCATATGTCTCCTTGTATAGCAAAGTCTGCTTGCAAATCTCTATGCTACATTGTCTTAATATAACAAATACCTCACAAGCCAAAGGAGAGGTTCAGGTAGCATTAAAACAAGAATATTTAAGTCTTGTCATAAAAAAACAAAGTAGACCCAATTCTAAATGATAACTATCACTCAACCTAATGCCTCCCCTTCATGACAAAACTGTCCATGAGAACTGCCTTGCTGAACTCCTCTTACGCCCTAAAAATGTGTGCACCAGACTTTAGTCACTCATTTTGTATTTGTGCACATGAGAATGACAACAATGACTACGAAGGGCAGTAAAATCGTAAACTTGTTCTGATGTCACCCCACCCACGTCAGATGAAACCTACAAAAAAATTTGATCTGTTCTATCTTTTCTGGCCTCATGACCAAATGTATTCTCAATTTTAAGACAGTTCACATGCGGCTGTGCAATGATCATGGAACCGCTTAAAGGCGTTTATTAATATTCTTTATGCCATGTGATACATCAGTTATCAAAGCTACTCCATTAAAAAAAATATAAGTTGAAGTGATTTGTTCACAAATGCAGCACAGGAAAAACTCCACTCATTTAACAATAAAATCCCCTTCAGCAACAAGGTCAAAGTAATCTGTCACAACCCCTACTGCTCCCCCTCTGTCACAACCCCCTCTTGCATCCTCTGCGTAGTGGTCTAGAGCACAGGGCTCATGTTGCTTTACTCCTGTAGCAGGCTATGATATCATGGCTGATGTTTCCCAGCATCCTCATGACCGATGCTCCCCCAACACCCTCATGACTGATGTTTCCCCAGCATCCTCATGACTAATGCTTCCCTTTCCCTTAGCACCCTTATAATGGATGTCCCCCCAACTTACTCATGACTAACATTCCCCAGCGCCCTCATGACTGATGCTCCCCAACACCCGTAATTTCTATTACGTGTGAACCCCTGCAAGCATTCCCCAAATGCTGTGAACCAATGGATTAACTGCTCTTGCTATTCCTAGGGCCTTGGTGTGGTTTTCCATTAAATCCCTGCAAGTTTCCCCCAGAATCCCATGAGCCAATGGCAAGCCTAGCTCCTGCTGTTACTGGGACTTTGGTGTTGTTTTCCATTATGAACTTTCTAGCGAAAATTATACATTTGTTTCCTGTTAATTGGATCTGATCAACAAGTTGCACCTGCCCATTCTGTAAGGTAATAGAAAGTGTACAAACAAATGTTTTCCCTAAGGTTCCAGAACATTCCAGATAGCCATGATCCCCATGTGATCCAGCTCCATCCATTGAGTCCTATAGAGGTTATATAAACTCCATCCAAACCCTAATCGTAGCTTGACCTCGCTCCCTGCGGAACATGAACAAGCTTCACCCTTCCCATTGACCTGAAGCATCCTGTCAGAAGCAAGAAGCACTCAAGTATCCTTAAAGTCCATCCAAACCAGTGCTTCCCGTGACACCCGCTCCCTCGAGATCTTCTTCGAACTTCAGTCAAGTGGAAGAGCTAGGCTAAGTACTTGATATCAGGTTAGTGCTCACTAAACCTCCTACAGTTGTAAACAGGACTGAGTATTCCATTCTTAAAAAACTACAGACTTTTCCACCATGTCCTCTCTGTGATTTACTCCAGTGCTTCTTGTGGGTTTATCCTCCAAGTCAAGACCCTTCCTACAACCTTGATGCTAGAACTGTCACCGAGCAATGATTAAAGAATTTAGTCCTGTGTTTCTCTGTTGAACAGTAGTTCCCAGAGAAAGTACTTCAGAGTTTTTAATATATGCCTCAAACCTGTACCCCACCCATAATTCGACTGGATACCTGAGAGTGTAAGTAACTCCAACCTTGGCTTCAAGTGTATCTCTAGGAGTACATATCACTCCAACCTTTGCATCGAGTGTATCCTCAGAGTGCAGTAACTCCAACCTATGTTCCAAGTTTATTCCAGAGCGTGCCAATAACTCCAAGCTGTATTTCTAGTTTATTCCTAGGAGTGCCATACTCCTGTATGTGATTTTGGTCATTCTGCTTTCATGCCGGGCTGCTGATGAAACCTGTAAGTTTGTGTCACTAAAGGTAATGCATGCTCATTTTATGTAAAGACTTGTTAGTGTTTTGATGGTAACTGCCTCCCCTAGTTATTTCCAGTGCATTGCGTCATTGCATAGCCACAGAGGTTTTGGTCCAGTGCACATCTACCTCGCAAACGTAGAGTCTCAGAAGTGACAAATTGTGTTATGCAGTGTCAAACAGCTGCTGAGCAGATCCAGTACAACAAGTCTCTCTTTTCTTATTTTATCCCAATCCCACTTCCCCCAGGGGATAGTGTTGGATTGAAGGTTTTAGGTCTGCATTGTCCTCGGGAGGGAAATGAGCATTGGCTCCAGTGTAGTCTCCGCGGTTGGAACCAGGTGAGTGCATGACAAATAGGACAGACCTCGCTTAATTCATAGTAACTAAGAGGGTGTGCTTTCAGCCCCATTCCGTAAGAAGACTTAACTATATTGAGAAACATTTAAACTGTGACCTTTCCAGCACTGCGCTGTAACCTCAGCAAAATAACTCTGCCCTCAGTGGCTTAGCCCCAGGAGGCAGTTATCTCTGCAGTTCATGCATATTCCCTTGTACTGAATGAAAGAGGGGCGAGGATTCCAGAGTAAATTGATATACATTTCTTTGAGAAGGAAAGAACATTTTGATTGTATTAGATTTTGTTTCCTGGCCACTGATTATTGACAGACAAAAATAAAAAGTAGCTCATGCACTTGATACTCCATACAAATCTATATTTCTTTACCTGTTCCTCTATACATGTTGACACGCATGTGCTAACAGATCACAATAAATGATGCTGGGAATCATAAAGCCCCAAGGAACACGAAGCCTATTTCCTTTTTTTTACCATTTTCTGAAAACTAAGACCAGCTGATTATTCACTTTGCATCTATGAAATGGAACAATCGGGCCGGTAAACATATGATAAAAGCATGTTTGTAATACTTTTTTCCCCCAAAAAAGTGTCTAATTAAAAGCAGAATGTAGTGGATGGTTAAGAAAAAAAGCTGTCGCTTTATTTATTTTAAAGTAAGAAACTATGACTGCTCAGTTATAGATGTCCTGTGAAAGCTGTAAGGTTACAAAGGTCTGCCATAAAAATAGTTAAAATACTTTAGATTAATTAACTTTATTGTTCTTAAAATATTTTTCAAAGACAAATATTTGCCATTTGCCTATTTATTAAACAAAGGCAATTCAGAACAACATGGCCTTGCATTCACGTAGTGTATTTTGTAGGAACGATGAGGTGACATGAAGTGATAAAAGACTAACTTACTGCCTTTTCAATCGTAGAACGAGAAGGAAAATCAACTTCCAAAACATCTTTTAAATTCTGCAACAAGCTATTTTCAGGATCCCTAAAAGTGAAAATAAAAAAAATTAAAACACATAATCTTTGATTACTAGTAAGATTTGTAAAAAATAATATAAATATATATATATATATAGATATATATGTATATATATGTGTGTGTGTATAGATAGATAGATAGATAGTGAAAGTAACTTACCAGAGATGTATGTTGTTGTTAAGTTTCAATTTGAGTGGATTTACCACTATGAGAAAAACCACAGTCAAAATTATTATATGCTTTTTGGGAAATAAAAAAACCAATCAGATTAAACCATTTAAAATGAAGAAGTTGCATCTGAAAACAGCAGGCTCAATCACTTTTAACTCTTAGTATGTGGAAAAGCCCATGTCGAAACAGCTGAAATCAACATTTTTGATAACCGAGAACTAGTTAAAGTAAACCAAATTTGGCGTGCCTTGGTGAATAGGCTGGCACTCCAATTGGAAAACAGTATACAAACTCTTTCCTACGCAGCACTTGTACAAAACTTCAACAAGGCTATTGTACAAGTCCAAATGATTCCTGTTAAAAGGACATTCTGAAAATGCAAGACCAAAAGCACAGGAACTAGGGGTAGGTGAAGCTAGAAAGGCAAATCCTTTAAAAAGAAAAAAACTTTGTCAGCTTTGCAAACCTGGAAACGTAGTTAATAAAAGGTGCGAGAAGGGCTTCCAAGTGAAATCAGTAATGTTCACACTAAGGCAAAGAGCATGGTGCCCGTCAGCCAATTACATCTTCCACAGCCACATATGTCCCATTCCCAGTAGCAAGAATTCCCAGGATGCTAATTTAATTTTTCCAAAGCATACAAAAAAAGTGATGGGTGGAATGCTTGAATTAATCTTAGCCAGTCCCTTGTTATTTTACTTACTGTGCCACCTCAGTTTGTTCTAACCACTAGCCCAGGCCGCTCATGGCTAATGTCATTTCTAAATGACAGGGAGGAAAACATTTCCCTGCAGCCTGGAGTACTGTCCACCTTGGGCTGGTTAGTCGGCTGCAAGGAATAGTTGTGGGTTGAAGTTGGGAAACTAATTTTTTGTGAAGGGTTACATTTACCAACTTAATGGATGCAATGTTAAGCTTCTCCCATCCTGAATGGGAATCTGTTGCTTAAAATAGGGAAACAAAAGTATTTGCATGCATACATTTTTAGTTCAATGATGAAGCAACATGTGCAGCTTTACAGTTAGAAAATATGAATCAAAACATTGCTCATGAAGAAAAACTATTGTTCTTCAAAATTACACATAGGAGGTTCCCCCAGTGGAGAATACAAGGGAAGGAAAATATATGAAGTCTCAATTAATAGGCTTTCAATGAACATCTGACTACGCAAGTCTCTATGGTTAAGGCAAAATACTGTTTAATAATACTACATATATAATCAGCCTTACAAAATGTATACCACTATTTGCTGACAAGACTGTGCATATGAGAACCTTGATGAAGAAAAATAAGTAATTGTAGGATGACAATTGTGTTAGCAAATTCAAGCAATCGAAAAGTTGCATTGCATCTGCGCCTGCTTTAGCCACTTTTAATACTGCCTACGACTCTGTAATTGTTTCTGACGCCAGTAATGGTGGCTTAGGTGTCGTTTTAATGCAAAATCTAAATGGTCATTTGGGGCCAGATGTAGGTAATCTCAATTTACCTATTCTTAAATACCAAATTTTACCGATTCGGTATTTAAGAATAGGTAAATGGGATGTAGATCATTTTTGGGTAACAATTACCAAATCGGTAAGATTCGGTATTTACCGAATCGGTATTTACCGATTCGGTAATTGCCATTCACTCCTATGGGCCTGGAGGCCCATAGGAATGAATGGCAATTACCGAATCAGTAAATACCGATTCGGTAAAATGGGGGACACATTCAAGGGTGCCAGGGTGTCACTTTGACACCCTGTTGCACCCCTGAATCGTGCTTGTTTGCACATGCGGCACACATACATGCCCTAAGGGCATGTATGTTTGCCACATGGCACAGTTGAAAATGTACAGATATGTATTTTCAAAGGTATTCGTTATTAAGCACCAACTTATAGTTGGTGGTAAATAACGAATCCTAAAATGGGAAATGCACTCATTTGAGTGCTCCCTACATTTCAGATTCGGTAATCTACCGATTCGGTAATTTACCGATTCCTTAAATTACCGATTCTGAAATGTAGCCACCTACAGCCCGAATGCCCAATACCGGTCGGTAACGGACGAAATTCGGTAATTTCGGCCGTTACCGACTGGTATTGGTCCACCTACATCTGGCCCTTAGTCACCATTGGCTTTGCATCCAGACCATTGAAGGGTGCTGGATGAAAATATTCTACTCTAGAAAAGGAAACTCTTGCATGTTGGTGGGGTATTGAGTATTTTCGAAAATATGTTTATGGCACTGTTTTCAAGGTTAGGTCTGATCACCGTCCTTTAGTAGATTTAGTTACAACAAATGGGTGTGGAAGAGCCACTTCAAGAATTGCCAGATGGCAATACAAATTACAAGATTTTCATTTCAAAGTCGAGTATATTCCTGGGGTAAAAGACATTCTAGCGAATTGTCTATCAAGACTACCAGTGGCTGATGACAATGTAGTTGAAGAGGATGATGATTAAGAAAATGTGATTTCTATTTGTGAGGTATTCAATGGCTGCATACAGGAGAATGAGTGGAGATTAGCATGTGACAATGATATTGTCCTTAAAGAAGTTATTAAGCACATTAATTCTTCGTGGACAAGAAAGGCTGGCTTGTCAAAGGTCTTCTTCCCTTCTTTCAGGTAGCTCATGACTTATCTTTAAAGAATGATGTGTTAATGAGAAGTTTGCAACTTGTTGTACCTGTTGATTTACAACAAACTATCCTAGACATGGCACATGAAGGACATCCAGGAATGACGAGTATGAAAAGAAGAATTAGAAGTGAGTTTGGGTGGCCAGCTATGGATAAATCTATTAAACGCAAGGTCAGGGATTGCATTGAATGTTGCATTAGTTATAAATCTCAAAAGACTGTCTCTTATGATCGTCGTCCCATCTCCAGACCGTCCCGTGTGTGGCAATGTGTTTCTTTGGACATTGCGGGTCCGATGTGTTTGGGTCACAATCCTGTTTACGCCATTGTACTCATTGATCAACTATCTCAGGGGCCTGAGATTAAGTTAGTTCCTAATATTATCTAGAACATTGTGATTCAGTTTTTGAATGATGTGTTTGAAAGAGAAGGATTCACCGAATCTCTTCTTACAAACAAAGGGGTGCAGCTAACATCCACCGAGATGAAAAATGTTCTTGATGGTCATGGCATTGTTCACTAACGTTCTTCTGTCTATTATCCCCAGAGTAATGGAATTGTGGAGAGGTGGATCAAAGTCTTTAAGGAGGGGTTACAATTGGCCATTTCCAATGGGAAGAATTGAAATCAAGCCATCAGAGAAATTCTTTGGAGTTACAGACATACTCCTAGAAGTATGGGTGATCTTTCTCCTTTTGAAAAAATGAGGGGAAGGAAGAGTGTCTTTAACATGAGTCAGGCATGGACGAGAGATTTGTTGTGTAGTAAAGACGACAAATCGGTGTCTGTTGAAGACTGCCATAATAGAGTTGTTGATTCTCCAGTGAAGATCAATGATTGGGTACGAGTGAAGAAAGGTAGAATTGTTAAATCGGGTGAGTCTCGGTTTCCACATCCTTTGAAAGTGGTCAGAGTTGGTCGTCAGGTGTAGGAAAGTGGCTCTATATATACTGGACCAAAGTAAGGTACAGTATGTACTGTGTGTCCAGTCCCCAGAGGTTTGGCAGAGGCTAAAGTTAGATATAACCTTACTCTCTAAAGTGGTAGCTTGGACGAGCAGTAAGGCAGTATCAGGGGACAGTGTAAAGCATTTGCTGTAAACACTCAGTCAGCAAATGGTCTCACACACAAGAACTGAACTCTAGGCCAATGGTTTTGTATCAAAAGATATCGATTTATTTTAGGACCAACAAGGTATCAAAATATACTTTATCAGGATGAGTTACTTTAGGTAAACACTTTTCAAATAGGCAATAGACTTTTTGAAGGCAATAGTTACAGTTTGTTGTAATAGGCAACACAATTTCAAACACAATGCAACATTGAGCTCAATGGGAATTCCTGGTTAAATGCAATTAGTTACTTTGTAGCTTACTTTTCTAACCACAGGACTGGATCCTAGATTCAGTCCCGGGATATGAGCTGTAAACAGTTACATAAAAGCGTTTTGGTTACAGTAGTGATTTTCAAGGAATGTTATTGTATTTTAAAAGTTGACACTTAAAAACATTTTCAGTTGAAATTGCCAATGTTATCCTATGGAAGGACATTCAATGTGCAGGTAAAGTAGGTTCTCCTTACTTTTGCAACCCAGTACTAGACTGCTAGGTTCAGCACTGGGACCTCTATCTAAAACAGGTAAGTAATTACGTTTTGGTAGTTGGTACGATTTTTAAAGAATATTTGTAGTTTGCAAAAATCGACACTTAGGAAAAATTTCACAGAAAAACAGTCAATGGTTTCCTATGGAAGAAAATTCAATTTGCAGGTAAAGTATGTTCACGTTACTTTTGTAATCCAGTACTGGACTCCTAGGTTCAGCACTGGGACCTCTATCTAAAACAGGTAAGTAATTACGTTTTGGTTGTTGGTACGATCTTTAAAGAATATTTGTAGTTTGCAAAAATCAACAGAAAACATTTCACAGAAAAACAGTCAATGGTTTCCTATTGAAGAAAATTTGGGTTACTGGTAAGTAAAGTTAAAATTACTTTTATGGGCTGTGCCGGGCTAAAATGTGCAGCACTGAGGTCTCTCCTGATACCAGGTGAGTAAATCGGGATTTGTTCGGATGATTTTAAGTGAATATTTTAAAATTCCAAAACTCCACACTTTGACTGGTTTCACTTAGAAATTCTTCTAGGTTAGCCTATAGAAGAAAAGGGAGTTATCGGCTTTTAGGTAAGTACTCGACTGGCAGAGTTAAGGTTCTGGGCATAGACTCAGGAGTCTCCCAGGGTCAGGTAGGTACAGTTGATACACCCTCAGCGGCACAGGGCCAGCCGGGTGCAGAGTTAGTTAGGCCCAATGTTATCCAATGAGAGGCAGGGGGCCTTCGGTTGGTGGCTGCTGGCTAGCAGGCCACGCGGCTGTGGGAGCTGGGCTCCTGGTCACTTGCTCAGGGCAAATGGGGAAGTAGGATAGGACACAGGTTGCACTGCCAGAGGCACTTGGGCTGCAGGCTGCTTTTGAGCCATCGGGCGCTCAATGTTATTCAATGGAGATCATGAAATGGGTACAAAGGCTGCAGGCTCAGGGACGGTGGATCTTCTGGAGCGACCAACACTTAAGAGGGGTAATATGGGATCTTGGAGGGTAGGTAGGCACCCCAGAGTTTGGCACAGGAGGCCGGGGGTGCCAAGTGCAGGAGTGTCTTTGGACGTCGGGAAATCTTACCCTCTGCTGGTCGCGGTAGGAGGGGGCCCTGGTTCTGAGTCTGCGGGCGTCATCTGGGTCGTCAAGGAGGGTTCAAATCAGAATCGCTGGGGGGATGTCCTCAGGGTCTTTGTCTACTTGGGCACAGGCCGGGCTCGGCGGGTGCAGAGTGGGCTGGATTTGCGGGTTCTGGCTGGCACCAGGGGTATTGCTGTTTGAGCAGAGCCACTGCTCGTGGAGTCCCAGTCTCTAAGAGGCTCAAGGCAGGCAGGTCCTCCAGAGTTATTGAGGTTGCTGTCCGCAGGAGACGCCGAGATTCAGCAGGAGCAGGTTCAAGGATCAACAGGCCTGTAGGGCTGGGGCCAAGTCAGTTGGTGTTGTCCTCTTGTTAGCAGCTTCATGGCAGGTCTCCTTCTTCTTGGTCTTGTTTCTTGTTTCGAAATCGGGATCTGAGGTAGGAAGGTTCAGGGTGCCCCTAAATACTACATTTAGGGGTGTTACAGGTAGGAGAAGGGCAGGGACCAATAGGTCCCTGTCCTGGGGTGATTACACCCCCCTATCTCTGATTGGGCAGGGCTCCCCATCCTCAAGATGGCCGTGGCCGGAGCCCGGAGTTGTGCTTCACCTCGCCTCTCCCACCTTAGGGGTGGAGTTGGTACAGGCTGGCACATCCCCTTTCATCACGTAGGGTTTCCTGCCAGTCTTCCCGCCAGAGTGGGGGTCAGAACTGGTGGGGGCCAGTTGCTGAGTACAGGAAGTGGTCTGGAGAAGCTCACAAAGTCGGTATGCCTTTGAAGCTTCCCCCTGCCCATCCTGGGGGAGGAGGCCTAGCACCTCGCCCAGGATCTGCATTGTTGCAGGCCCAGGAGAGCGGGGGCTCTCCACCCAGGGGTCCAGCAACATGTCTGCTGTGTGGCAGCCTAGGCAGCCTCTCAGACCAGACGTGGATTGTAGGTTAGATTTAGGAGGCATCTCTAAGATGCCCTCTGTAGTGCATTTTACATTAAATCCCACACTTGCATCAGTGTGGGTTTAATGTGCTGAGAAGTTTGATATCAAACTTGTCAGTCTTCAGTGTAGCTATTATGGTGCTGTGGAGTTCGTAATGACAACCTCCCAGCACCATATACTCTTAATGGCATCACTGTACTTACAGTGCCCAGGAATGGCCCTGGGTACTGTAGGGGTACAGGGATCATGCACCTGTGCCCACACCACTGGCATAGTGCACCCAGCTAGAGGGGTGACTGATGTATGCCAGGACAGTGGGTTTGTGGGCATGGCACACAGGGATGTGTGCCATGTCGACTCTTTGTTTAGGTCTGCAGCAGGACACTCCGTCTGCCAAGGCAGGGTGTGGGTGTCAGGGTGCAGGGCCCCTAAGGGTGGCACAATAGGTGCTGCAGCCGTTAGGGGTCTTCTCTGGTCACAATGCCCTGGGTACCTAGGGTACCATTTACCAGGGGCTGACATGTGGCCAGAGATGCCAATTGGGTTTCAGCTTCAATACAGTTTTAGGGAAGGAACACAGGCTCTGGGCACCTGATTGGCAGGAGCCCAGGGCACACTCAGTCAAAGCACATCAGCAATTCAGCAAAAAGTGGGGGCATACCATGCAAGCAAGATGGCACTTTCTCACATCAGGTTGTAGAACTATCCGACGGAAATGTTTGGAATTTATCCAAGGTGATCAAAGTTCCTCAGTGGATGTGGCCAAGTAAAACGACTGTTGATTCTTCTGTTACGCTGTCTCCCAAGCTTTCATGCAATAGGACAAATTGGAGGAAGTCAATTTCTTCACATTCTGGAATTCCAGATAGCCACGATGTGCAAAGTTCTCCGCAGCCTGGAAATCCAGGCAGCCACCATATGGAAAGCCCACATTATTGTCCTGTCTGGTATAAAGATTATCATTTGGGCAAGTGATGTTTCTTTGTATATTATTATTGATATGCAATTCATGAATACATTATCTTATGTTCCTGTTTAATTACTTTCGCAATTTTCTTTGTATTATTGTTGTTCATCTGTTAACGAAGGAGGATGTGTGGCGTCTTGCTAATCTCACCTGGAATCTGGAATACCAACTGTGTTCCAGATTCCAGGGCAGACAGTTTGGCCCAGGCTTACAAGATGGATCTGGCATGGTATTCTCCTGAAGAATAAAGCTTCTTACCTCTGCTTTTGAGTGCTGAGATACTTCTTTAAAACACCCCACCAGTGTTATCTACCATCTGGACAGCCTGCCCTGTGCGTTTCATGTTCTTTACATTTATGGATGTTAAAAAAGAAAAAAAGAGAGAAAAGCGCTACACAGTGTGCTTCAACGCTTAACAACCTGCAGAAATGTCATTGAATGACTTGAAGCTGACCTACAGTTTGAGCAGTCATTGGGAGAAAACTGACAGCTCTGGTTTGACAAGAGAAAATCCCACAATTGTATTTAAAAAGAAAAATTGCACAAAATTGAGGGGGATTATTTTGGCGAATCCCCACAGGTCATGGGCAAAAACAGCTTACATTCTGCTTATTAGCAGGTTTTAGGTGTATTGAACACTGGAGTTAAAGGCTGAATTGTCATGCACTGATGCAGATGTCATGTGGGTCCGACAAGCACATCTTCTAGTGGCATCTGCAACAGGTTTCAAACCCGTAGATTTTTTTAAGGGAATATTCGAGCTAGTCACTATCAAAATCGGATACATTTCATCAGTGACCAAGCAAGAGAGCTCTAGAACGTTTCGATGACTTATGGAAACACATGAACTGATGTTAACAAACTAGCTGATAACATATACACTTGGATGTTGTCATGTCCAATAGTCAGAATGTCAGAAGAAGTCATATGGCGCAACCTGACAGCACATACAACGTATTGCTTGGAAAAGGTTTTTTGGATCAGTCCGATACATGAAGGATAGGCATTCATAAGGTGAGCAATCTGCAGGAAGATTATGTATCCATCAGCTATATTTTTACCTAAGGGAAGCAACTTTTTCTTACAATAAGGCCTGGACTCCTTTTATGAATATTCATCTAACCCTCTACTCGCTCCTGTCCCATCGTGGTAACCTCTCTCCACCACCCCCCTCCTTTCTTTCTATCTCACGGTCTGCTGGTCAGAAGCCTAAAACCAGGTAAACCACAATGGTCTGTTTAAGTGAGATGTTAGCATGTCTGTTTAAGAATTACTGACATTCTTCATCAAAGCAGATTTTTTACTATTAAACACAGGGTGCTATATGTGTGCTGGTTAAATGTGCACTAACGCTGTATAGCTGACACACTGATGTTCCTCAAGAGTTCAACTATCCTCATGTAAACATTATGTGCATAGAGACAGCTGAACACGTTAGAGCTTGACACATCCCCAGCACGCACAACACAGAGCCAAAGCTGTTAAGTTGGCAAAGTAATGCTCCTCAACAGTACAAAAACACTTATCACACATATCAACACTAACCCTGGGCATAGGACTACGCTTAGCTCGTGTAGTTTGTGCAACTACTCGAATTGCACATAGCACAGTGCAAAAACGTGTAGCGGGCATTTTTTGCTTGCTCGCGGCCCTCAAAGTCAAGTTAGCAACCGTGAGCGAGCAAAATAACATCCCAGGGAGACTTTTTCCTCGTTCGCGATCAGCAACATCAAGTTGCCGATCGCGAGCGTGGAAAATAAATCTCCAGGCGAGATTCTCAATGCGGGGAGGTCAGGTTTCTCATTGCGAGTTGTCGCGTATGCGCACGACCGCTCGCGATGAGAAACTACCAATCCGCGTTGAGAAAGCTGTCGCTCGAGTACAAATCTACTCGAGCGGCAGAAAACGACTGCTTGCACTGTGCAACATGCGGTTTGCAATGATTGCACAGTGCACTACGCAGTTCGCGTAGCTTGCGTAGTGCACCTTGCGTAGCTACGCATAGCACTACTACGCGAACTACGCCCAGGGTTAATCAACACCCACAAATACACTGTAAACATTTGAGTTCACACTCCGACACAAAACAAAGTACAAAAGCCACATAATTAGAAATGAAATGCCCTCCTAAACAATTCGATGGTCAATGGACAGCCATTCCCCCATCAAGGAACGAGGTATGTGTTCCAGGTGAGATTAGCAAGACGCCAAACATCCCCCTTCGTTAACAGATGAACAACAATAATACAAAGAAAATTGCTAAAGTAATTAAACAGGAACATAAGATAATGGAAGAGGGAGGTCAAATTCCTGTAGCTTACATCAGGCAAAACCTCCTCAAAGACACCTGAATAACTGTGTCAAAATGGGGTCACAAAGGGGTCTTCAGTTCAACCAACAGGAATCATCATTTTGCATCAGGTAGAACAAGTTTCAAGTTTATTTGGTTAGCTCAGTTAATTAAAACCATTGCTATAAAATGTCGACATTAGCACAGTTATCACTTCAAGAAACAAAACTGGAAAGATACATTGTCAGTTTTAAAAGGTCTATACATATAAAAACAGTCTTATCGTTACCAGTGTTATCACACTGGTGCTTTCGCCCAAAAATGAAAAATTTAAGACAGAAGTTGCTAAACCAGGGGGCAAAAATAGTCTGTGATAACTTTTTGGGGTGGAGGGACAGGAAGCGCTGGGTCCGGGGAGGGTAAAAAGAGATTAGCCAAAAGTCTCACAAATTTTCCAATCCTAGCGAGCGCTTGAATGTCTGTGGAGGTAAAGCACAAGGCCGTCGCCTCCCAGCATGACCTAACACCCCAATTTAAAAATAAGGGTTTTAGGAGTGATCTTCTGGGGGCATCCATGGCAGGGCAACAGCACAGAAGATGCGGCCATGATTCGGTGTGGTATGTGCACAGCCTGCAGGCCCCCCCTCCTTTGAGGGAGCCCATCTGTAAGAGGCTGTAGAGCACAGGCCTAGGAGACGCACGAACATTATATTCTTCCGTGCCACTACGTTCAGGTTTTCTAGCAGATAGAATTGCGGTACCCCAGGCTGGTATGAGGCATTCAGGGAAAGCAAGGCAGTAGGTGTATTTAAAGCCTGAAGGTCCGTCCGATGGGAGATTAGTTTCACCTGCTTGTTGATGACTTTTTTCCAGACTGAGTATGGAATAGCGTCTGAAGTTAGCAGTGAGTTGTCAATTTCTAGCGATTTAATGGCCTTTGTAATCTGACGATTCCATGGATTTCCAGGGCTGGTAAAGATATCTTTTAGGAGGAATTTTAGGGTGGTGTCTGCAGCTTTTAGTTATCTTATGAAATATTTCAGATTATCTGCCTCGCAATAGATGGACTGTCTTTGTAGACCCAGCTCCAGACGTAGTCTTGCCCTCTGAATAAATTTCGGAAGGCGAAAGATTTTTTTTATAGATGGAGACTTGGGCGTGATCAAGACTAGCAGAGCAAGCGCCAGGGAAGGCCTGATGTCCATAATTTAAGACAGGGAGAAGTGTAGTTTTGATCACCTTCAGAATGGGTTCTGCGGAAGGGCTGCTCAGAGACCGGTTCAGTCGAGTCAGGGAGTATGTTATTGCACCAGCTCTTTTTTTCAGGACAGCTAAGTGAGCTGTTGGTCTAGAAGTTTCACAGAACTATACTCCCAAATAATTATATTTTGAAGCTGGGTTGATCTTTGCGGGCCCAATGTGCCACCTTAGACATCTCTTGTTCTTACAGCTGCCGAATATCATCACCTTGGTTTTTTCTTGATTAATTTTTAGTGCGTTGGTGATATTGTATGTGTGGAGCTTACTTAGTGCTCGTTGGAGCCCCAATTTTGTCTGGTTCATTATGACAATATCAGGTAGAACAGACCCTTTGCCACACAGACCCAACCAAAAGATACTAATCTACAGCTATTTTAGTCAGTAAGAAAGCCTAAAATGTTGTGGGATCACACTAGCAACCTGCCAAGAGTGATAAAACAGTCCAATGTTAGAATGTGTTATACATGTACATGAACAAATACTGATAACAGAGTAAATGCACTGTTAACAAATGGAGCATGCTAAGATATTTTATGCAGGGATGATGCCCCAGATCTGTATAGCTAAGAGTAACTTATAAACAGACAGCTTTTTAGTCAAGTGATTTTGGTAGGTTTAGAGATATGTGACTATACTGGGTCCTAACTTTAATTGCAGGCTCTCCGTGGGCTGGGGAGGACTCTGCTGTGTAGCAGGAAAATGCTTGAAGTGAAGAGGCTGTGCTTGGCCCATACTCTATTCTCACAGTAAGGTGCTTCAGGGTCCAAAAAAGAGAATAGAAAAAGGTACAACAAGGGCTATACGAACAGTCATTGTAGAAAGGGGGCATGGCTGGATAGCAATTCGGCTGCACTGAGGCACAGATCACAATTAACATATAGTTGACGCCACTGGCTAACCTTTGGGTGCGGAATACATGCCATACTGTGAGGTGTATCCTTTGCTGACATTTCCAAATCAGTGACAGACTCCATATGCTTCTGAGAGCCCATTAAGCTCAGTGAAAGGAGACACCTAGCACTTCATAAAACGTACTTTAATTCATTAAGATTGGATTAGCATGAGGCGAATGGTCTTGCCGCATCTAGAGTAAACTACCAGATGCAGAATTTTGCAGCTGAAAATGGGATATAGAAATATTAGGTTCACAAGGAAAGGGGTGGGGGTCCGAGGAGGATTTTTAAGACCTGCGAGGGTTGACTCCTCAATTTAATCCTGTGATTAATATGGAAATATTAACCCGTGGTGAATTTACTGGCTGGCAAAGGGCCTAGAGCTTTGGTCGGAGACGTGGTAGGTTACTGGAGCAAAAATATATTTTAAAGTTCCAATGGACTCTGGTAAGGTGTATACAGAATTTCATGTGCACTTGGGTATGTGTTAGAAGTGTGCAGGGCTAATAGGTATATATGAGCATATCTTGCTCTGTTGTAGTCAGGTGAGATAAGTGATCTAACTTATGTAGTTACTGGATATTAGAGCATGGTGCATGTTAACTAAAATGTATTCAAAGATGCATCTCTTCAAACATGAATTAGGACTTGTACAAAGCATGGTCCTGTTAGACGAATCTTTGTATTACATGGGCGTGTGTGAGTTGTGCGTTTATGATTACACAAGTTTTATGGCTACTACGATAATGTACTGTAATGTAATTATAAAGAAATAATAAAGACTTACAACACGAAGCCAAACAAATCCAGTGTTTCAATAATGGCAGCATAATTGGTCTGACTACGTACACAAGGTGCAGAACGCTTGCTCATTATATTTCTGCTAAAAAGCCAACAAAAGACAGCAACACCCATGAGACTCTGCCCCTCATTATGAGGGACAAGGTAATGCTATGTGGATTGGCACTATTTCACCAAAAGCCAGGTGAAATACTGGGCAAAACATGGTAATTTGTGCAGACACGCAGGCTGAGTCAGTCAGAAAAATGTTTATTTGGACCTTAGTCTTTAAAGAACGCATAAAGGTGTTAAAACCGGATCATCATAACACATATATGCAATTAAAATCTCACTGTACAATTAAATCATCAAAATGCATGTGTATAGATATAAAATCACCTCTTGCAATTATAAAAGTAGAAAAATACCAATTAAGAAACTAATAAAACCTCTTTAACAGCAACCGTGAATCTTCCTAAGGCACATGCCACATCCAAATACCTCATAGCATTTACAAGTGCCACAGCTTGCCTATGATCTCAGATAATACATTTGAGGAAAAGTGGCTTTAAAATTACTTTCTGTACTGTCTGAAACTTTGTGCAATCTATGAGGATGTGCACGCAGTCACACTTTACCCAGTCCAAAATGTTGGCATCCATAATGTTTGACTTGCTGTTACTATGGCATGGGTTTAGAATTTTTTTTATCTTAGTATCTGATCTATTCCCGCGGTTTGGTAATGATTCCACATAAGGAAACAAATCCTCACTTTCCGACCTCGGTAGTGGCAGCAAACATTTCAAACATTTCCCTCTGTGTTGTAGTTCCTATATTCCCAATAGGCTCTGCGCATTGGAATAATATATCCTATAGATTAGACGTAGGACTGAGGTCGACTAGGTCTCTATCAAGTATACTAAACTTAATAGTGAGTGCCAGCTAGCTCAGAGGTCACTAGAAACTTTCTCGAATTCACAAGAAGGGATTAGTTTCTGACAACCGCATAAACACATGACAACTTTGTTTCCCAAGAACAGGAAATATATCTCTCACAGAGTCGTAGAAACAATAGATAAGTATTTCACTCAGTCAGTCGTGCATGCTTCATTTCAACAGAGTTGTAGAGAAATAGAGAGACTGGTGTTTTCAATAAAAAGGTTTATTGAACAGTCTTTTTTCTCATACAATAGAAGTGAACTGCTACAATCGTTAAGCAGACTGCAAAATATAACGCGTACAGCGAGAATAGTATTATAAAATAATACTGTAAAAGCATTGTATGGTTTCTAAGCCATATAAAAATACATACATAAATAACATTGACTAAAAATACTCAACCGGTGCTTCTAAATACGCCCCACCCAATGAGCCTAACCTAAATCTAGTACGCAGGAAGAAGTAAATATGGTGTAGCATAGGTTTAGTTGTTTTTTGCCAAGAATCTACCCAAGATTTCTCTAGGTTCTAATCAGCTCCATACCTTAGTTAGAATGAAGGAGGTCTGGTATCTGAGTCTCGGGACTCGATTTCCAAACACCGCGCAAGGGGAGCTTGGAAACATTGGAGCTGGATTCTCAGCGAGAGAAGGGCAGCCTCTTGATCAGTGCGTCAGCTGGAGAGTTGGCTTCCTTCGGCACTTGCTGTAGCGAGCTGCGTCGGGCAAGTAGATAGTCGAACTGCTCCGAACCACGGTAGTTTGCCATAGCAAGTGAAGGTATATTTATACCTTGAAGGTGTTCAGGAATACCACAGTTTGACGTAAAGTCGGGCATATGAACGTCAGGAAAGAACCCCTAGGGAATAGTTTTTCTTTGCAAAGTACATGAGGTCTTGGACAAATCAATATTCAAGCAAGGGGAAGTTCCCTAACTGCTTAAGCCGATTTTCCAAGAAATCGTTGTGACGTTTGGTACGGGTGAAAGCAGCCATGCCTGTATTTCGGTCGCATGGACTATGCCTAAATAAGGGATTGATTTCTATGCCTATATAAGGGCAATGTGAATTGTACCCATATAGGGGCATGAATCGGGAAAATTCACTCGGAGCTCTAAACGCCACACAACACGTCTTTATATTCCCAGCTCACTTTGGTGCTTAGGCTTAATAACTCAACTCCATACTGGAATTGTGGACAAATCATTGCCGCATAGGCAGTTAATACTGGTCTTAAGGACATATTGCCATATCCTTTATTACATTTTCTAACTCCACTTATTAATGCCAGGGCTCAAACTTTAAGTGATTTGAGATGTTCGTTCTACCTTAATCTTTTATCGAACCACACCCCTAGGTACATATATTATATTGAATAATAACTGGGAAAAATAACAGGGCACGATTCAAGGGAACCAGTTTTTCTGCTCTTTTGCCATTTTTCTCCCTTTGTATGGGCTCTAAGTATATCCATAAATGATTTTGACCCTACCCATTCTTCACCATTGTTCAGTCATTATCACCATCCATGCTTCCTTTACCTTTCCCTTGCTAAGGTCACATTTTTGACATATCCACCCTGATTTACATATTCCTTTGTATTCTACTCTTTTTTCCTGCTTTCCAAAATTGCCAATACCTTTCTTGTCTAAGGATGAACGATTCTTCCATCCCTCAACCACACGCCATCCCCTAATAGCCTTAATTAAGCATGCTTGCGTAGTTCTTTGGGGATTCTTTTTTGGGACATTTACTAATTGCTTTCCCATTTTCAATGCTTTTATACTCTTTTTCGACTTTTTACTTAACCAGTAGCTTCTCCCTTGGCCTTTTCTTATTCTCCTTATTAAAGGAATACATGGTCTCTACATAGTGGGCTCTCCACGTTTCTTTATCAACATTGGATGTTGGGATAAATAAACAGATGTTACACATTTCTCTTTAAAACTGTCCCCTTTGCTTACCCATGATCATCATCTTCGTGGCCCATGGTTTTCGTGCTTTCCTCTAATGGCCGTACGCGGGGCTGCATAGGGTCGCTTATTTGTTTTAGTTCAACTGTGATGTTCTGCAGCTGTGACCTCTGGGCTTTCAGAAGATCGTTGTTTAGCACCGTCACCTCGACTATTTGCAAGATTAACATTATATCCAGCATCAAATTAGTTTAGGGTGCTGTGACCTCCAGATTTAGAGTAGATTGCTTTACGGATACTTCTGCTTCCTTATTTGACATCCCCAAACTTTGGTCAAATGAAGCGCCAAATTCTTCCCTCTTTTCCTTGGCTGACACTTTTATCCACCCTTCACTCTTTGTGTCCCCAGATGCCTTTTATTGCATCACCCAGCTATCTTTGGGGGGGAAACAACTGGGGTGAGGAGGAAGGTCTCGATTCTGGCAAGGGCTGAATGCATTTCAGAAGATCTGAATTGTTTAACAAGGGTAGTCTCAGGTGGAGAGACCGCATTCGTCCATTTCTCATGCTGGTTGTATCCCCCTCTCTTAAGTGTGTCACATCTGTCTGGGCCTGCATTGTTTTTAACATGCTTACCCACAAAATCTTTAATTGATTTTGAATACTGATGAGCCACCAGGCACACTGGCACTTTTGAAGGTTATTCCTCTTGGGATCCCTTAAGGAGTTATTCCTTGCCTCAGACTTCTCTTCCATAGGACCCCCTTCTTGTGTCTTATTTCCTACCACATTTCTTTCAGGCTGCGTCCAAAAGTTGACATGAAACCATCATGGGCAACGTGCTTGCTCTGCCGCACGCCTAACTCCTCCTGGCTCCTCAAGCTGAACTGGCAAAGTAGCAGCACGCTTACTCACTTAGGGGACCTATATGTCAAAAACCAACTGTTAAGAAATGCCAGTATCTGTGTGTCGACCTCTCTAATTACTCGCCGACTTTAAAGTTTGGCAGCACTTTGTGAGAGCCAACCGTGATAACCCCCCCGCCCCCCTCGCACCCTGCTCCAAAATACCACGTTGGTTCCACTAAAAGTAATGTGAGCAGCGCAGTGAAATGAGCAGGAGGAAGTCAAATGGCAAATCGCAGTATGTGCTAGTGCAGGAGGTTCGCATTCTGTTCCTTTGGAGTGCAATAAGGTGGGCGCAAGCATGGCAGTACGGTGACGTCAGGACCACGGACACAAGAGAGATTACTCTTTCCCCCACAGGCTGCTGCAGGTCATTCACAAAATCTCTATAATCTCAGGACAGGCTCCTCCCAGGACAGTCTCCACAGTTGGTAAACAATTGAAAATCAAGTAACCCTGAAATTCGCATGCTCAAAGTGAAAGGGCGCAAAAGTGAAACCACTGGTATTTTGCATTCTTGATTTTGGAGGAGCTTAGTTACTAACTGTGGGGATTTTTCTTGTAGTAGATGTATTAATATTTAGAGCTGTTTGTTATTACTTTACAAGCTTATTGAGTAAATTAGTAGCTTAGGGATACTAGCTCTGAAGCTAATTCACAATGTAAAGCACTACATTAAAAAAAAATAACAAAACTAAAGATTAATGCAGTTGAAAGTGACAAACCTAATGAAAATAGGGCATAGGGTTGATTTACATCTAAAAGAAACATTGCTGCATGAATATTCAATGAAAAATTACCAAAATTAAAAGTGCATACCGTGGTCCGCTCCCAGGAAGTAGCACTCAGGAAGCATGGTGGGATGCCTTGGATCCACGTTTATACTTATAGAAACATTATTTCCTGCAAACAGAAATATAACATAAGTTTAATTATATAAGTGCAACAGAAATATGAATAGACCACTCCTGCAGAACCAACAAATAGGTAATTTTATAATAGATGGTAAGTGTGTCGGTGGCACATACAAGTGTCAAATTTCGCTCAAACACTAGGTGACTTCATCAATAATCTGGCTTACGCATGTAGTACTTCCAAAGTCATGCAATTCTATGCACTATGAAAAGTAGAAAGACTCTGGCTCTTGAAAGGATGGGTTGACCCACTCTTTCAGAACCTCGCAGTGACCTCCTAAAGTCGAAGGCATGGACTCCCTCCTACACAGCGCTGCTGTGTCATTCTCAGGCTCACTTCTGCAACTGCTACGGTTTGTTATTTAACAGGCAGCTAAGATTTTAGCATTTTTAGGTCTGGCGTTAGCCAAGACCTTTTGAGTTGACTAAACTTATACTTACACCATACTTACTTAAAGGGGCTTTCAGCCACCTCCCTTCATCCATTGGTCTGTTGTGTCATTCACATTTTACATCCGCTCACTACAGCATACAGAATGGGGACGTGTGTCAGCCTACTTAAGCCACTAGTTAACTTCACTTTCGGTGACTGCAGTTTGCTCTTTCACAACAAGCACCTCAGCTTATCAGGTAATTTCCTTCAGTTACAGTGTTTTTGTTTTTACTTTATAATTACATTAGTGTTGCTGTTGTGTTTAAAGCCTAATGTGATAGCAGAACACCTTTAAAGCGAGAACATGACACATCCCAGCTTTATCTGTTCCAGTCTCCTTTTCTAAATAGTTTTTGGAGCAGCCTCTGTTTACCTGACTGCTGCTATTTCACTAGTCTGAAAAAGTTTTGGGGAACAGTGCCTTTTGAAAAACAACAGTAACACAAACAACAGCGCACACAAACGCTGAATACTAGCTTGAAAGAAACGGTGTTACTGGTTGAGGGGGGTGACACCATACCCAAGCAACAACAACCACAATCTTTGTCAGGGTGAAGCAACAAGAAAACCCCATGCCAATATGTGTTCAGCACCCTGGTAGCTGGACATAGAGCAGTCAGGCTTAACTTAGAGTAAATGTGTAATTTATGCAGCACTTCAAACAGTAATAAAGTGAAACACAACAGAAGAAAACTCCCACATCACGTAAGTAAATTATATTAAACTATAATTAAATAATTTAAAGACCAAAACAACATAAATCTAATCTGTAGAACAGGAGATATATAACTTTAAAGATTTAAGTGAAAATAGAGCCAAAAAGCACCAAGTGCCAACTGTAGTTATCTGATCGAACTAGACGGGGACAAAATCACAAGTTCAGCTAACCGCGATGGAGCGCTGGTTGGCTACAGGGACCCAGTTAGGCCTGTGGAACAAAATACCTTAAATCTTGGTTGCGGAGCGATGCAGAGTCCTGTGCTGAGGATGTGTTGCGCAGCAATGAGACCTAGGAGCTGGTGGCTGCAATGGGAGGTCCTGCATCATATTCAAGGATCAGGGGCCTGAGTTGTGAAGGCTTGCGTAGAGGATGCACTGCCCAGCAGCAGTTCAGAGGAAGCCTTGGGCTGCAATGTGAGGTACTGGATTGGGATGCGTGGCACAGCGGTCCTGGTGTGGAGTTTTGCATGGCAATACTTCGCACAGTGTCGGTTCTGCTGGGACCACAGATGGGCTAGCAGAGCACCTCCAGGCCTATTTCCAAGGGAGCAGGACTGGGGTGGCACCACTTAGGAGGGCAGGACTGACAGCTGGCAAAGTACAGGTGCTGGGTTCAAGATTGGTAGAGCTTGTTCTGTATCTGAGGCTCTGATCAGGAGGCCATCCAACTAGCCCTTGGAGTCGCCCTGATTGTCCTGGGTTCAAGATGCAGCTCCAATTCTCCTAACTCAGGCAAAAGGGCAGCAGGGCAAGAGAGTGACAGTCCTTTTTGCAGCAAAGCAGCACAGCAATCGCTTCTTCTGAGACTTTAACATATCCAGATGCGTAATGAAGAGTTGGTCTAAGGGTCCAATATTTATACCTGGTGCCCACTTTGAAGTAGTAGAGGTTTCTAGGGGCTTCCACCTACCTGAGGTATTAGACATCCCCATCATCCCTGCTCTGGCCCCATCTTGTCTGGGGACACAAAAGACTGGTGACAAACCCTTTGTGAGAGTGCTCAGGCTGATCTTTTGTGATTTGCAAATCTGGTAGGTGGTAGCTCGTCCCCCGTGTTAAGTCACCCATCCGGCCAACAGCTAGCTTCCTGCTGTCTCACTGTCTGGAAGCAATACAAGAAGACCAACTGACAGCTACACCTAATTATGTGACCTAGGTTGCAGCCACCAAATGCTTAGGACAAGACAATACTCAAAATCAAACATGGGGAGGAGGAACTTAATGTGTCCATTCATTTTCCTCATTCATATACTACAAAAAAATCACAGAAGGGGAGGGAATGGACAACTTGTAACTGCGTTATCACGGTTTCACATTTAGAACCCTCATATACGCATTAGTTGGAACGGTGGCGGTATATCTTGATTCTCCGCCTTCAAATATGCGTCATTGCATCATCATTGGGTTCAGTTGTGTTGTATGCAAGCCTCAAGCCTGAGGCAACCACTTGAGAGTGCAGTAGTGTCCAGTGATTGATGGTCAGTCTCACTTACGCATGAAGCGGTCAAAATGATAAATTAAAAAACGTTCTCACATCCATAAAAAGAAACTTTAATTAGAGCGTGGATGGGAAAGGTTATTAAAAACATCTATTGGGGTATCTAGTCGGAGCGTGTAACTGGATCCACTATACCCTTTATTTAGTTAGGTCGACATGTTTCTGCCGCACTGTGCCCAGCCGGGTCTATGGGGCATTCATCAGGACAAGAACAGTTGTACTCATGCGATTTTTGCAGCTACAATAGTGGACTATCTTGTTGCCACTGTATTTTCAATTGAGGTTATGTTGCACCTCTTTGGCTTTTTAAGCATACTTCATCCAGGGTTACCCGGAAATTATTCCAGAGCCGCTGCTAGCGTTACGCTTCCTTGTGCTGGCTCTTCCCCCGGACTTCCGGACTTCGATGGCTGGAAATGTTTGAAATCATTTTAACCACAGAGAATTATTATGCACAGAATTCCATTCAACTGTATTAGCTTGTCTGTGCTATTCCGGAAAAAAAGAGAACCTAGACACAGTTAAAATTGTGCAGGAGAATAACTTTGATTTTTTAATAGTCGGCAAGGAAAGTTGTAAACTGTACATGATGGTTGTTAACCCCTTCGACGCTCATGACGAGCTCAGCTCGTCATGAGGTACACCTCTCGTACACTCATGACGAGCTGAGCTCGCCATGAACCGCGGGTTGGGTCTGGAATAAATCTACATATTGACACTATAATTTGGACAATTAACAGATCGACTGACTGCTTCCCATGGTACCTTGGTTGAGGTGTGGGTAGCAGTCTCATCAGTTACAAGGACAGTCATACCAATTCAACTGCTAAAGATTTATTTAAAATGTGAGTTGCCAATTTGAAAAGGTGCATCCACATCTCAGTAAAACCAGTAACAAAATTATGAACAAAATCATCCAGCTAAATGAATGAAAGCTTATGTGTTAAAAATATTAGCATGACAGTCTAACAGGCAGATTCATCAATGCAACATTCTGCGAATTCCAAATTGCGATAATTACCGAATCGCATTTTAGAATTCGCAGAATGGCATTCATGAAGAAATGCGAGAAAAAAAAGCGAATCGCAATCGGCCGCAATTGCTGATTGCGATTTTGCCCCAATCGCATAATAATCGCAGAATCGGCCGATTTCCAGGTTGAAATTGCGATCTCGCGATTACCGAAATCGCAATTTGCGATCTCGCTAACTGCAAGATCGCAAAAACAGGAAGTTGCATTATGAGCCCAATGATGACATTACAACCAGGAAGTAGGCTGTTCCCTCCCTCATTCAGATCACTGAGCCTGAAAGTGGAAGCAGTACTGGGAAGAGCTCCACAACAGTCAACTTGCAGCACCACAGCAGGACATTAACAACCTCCAAAATGTCCCAGGAAGCAGCAGGGTATCAGTGCCCCAGGGAGGAAGAGGAAGATAAAGTTCTCGGAGGAAGAACTTGAGTTCCTCATTGAGGGGGTCTGTAAGGACCATGCTCGCCTGTTTGGCAAGGACTCCTGGAGGGTGCCAGAGGCTGACAAGCGCCGCATCTGGCTGCGCATCCGCGCCAAGGTCAATTCTGTCGGGGTGACCCAGCGGTCAATAGACGATTTAAAAAAGAGGTGGTACGACCTCAGAGGGCGTGCCAAAGAGCGAATTGCGGAGAGGCTGGGGGAGCGACTTGCCACCGGTGGAGGAGACCCCACTGCCACATCCAACACCCCACTGGAGGACACCCTGACTCCTGAAGCCTGCGTGGGGGTCACCCAGCTTGACTCGTCCCGACCCACCCAACAATCCCAAGGCAATAGCCATGCGACTGTGACCCCGTCCCCTAATAATGCCCATGACTCCTGAGCTAGCAATTTAACAACCCCAGTAATGCAGGCCATGCACACCTGAAATGCCCTATTGCATTGTGGTAGTTGTAGTGTAATCAAAATTCCCAGATAGCCCAACACAGCCAGACCTGTCAATTCAAAGTAATTCCAAAAGCCAGTCAGGGAAAGCAAGCCTGCATGCATGTAGCAACATCTCATGTGCAAGATACATATCATTAATCATGCACCCATTTACATCACAGGTGCAGCAGAACAACCCAGCACCGACAGTGAGGCCCTACATATAGAGGAGTACCCGGAGGACACCGAAGGTGAGGGCCAACCTGAACCACGACCAGGACCATCTCAGCCACCTGCAGCAGTACCACCACCACCACCCCATGTGGACAGGGCCACCCCTGCAGCCACAGGTGCCCAGCAACCACCCCAACTGACACCCACGGCAGTGGTACAGGCCACACCACCAGCAGCCAGGAGGCAGACGAGGCGCACAGCCGCAGTCAGATCGCAGTCCAGCGGACTGACGCGCCAGCAGCGCGACGCCTCAACACGCGCGGGCAGGGCTGTCCATGTACGGGATCCTAGCCTGGCTATTGAACGCCGCATGCTTGCGGTACATCAGACGCAGGCGCATCACCTGGCAGCCATACATCTGCAGCTGCATAAGACCGCGCAGAATGTTGCAGAGCTGACCGCAGCTGTTCGAGAGAATAGCCAGATCCTGGTATCCCAGCAGGATATCACCCGCCACCGCCAGCTGCTGACCCGCCTGTCAGTCTACACCAGGTCCAATCACATCATTGGCAATGCAACATCACAACTTTCCCACTGGTCCCTAGCAATGCAGGTGCAAATGGTCCAGTGTTGCCAGGACGTTGCCAGGGCACTTGAACAGGTGACAGCAGCAGTGCATAGTCTGAAGCCAACTGCCCATGGTGAACCAGGGGGTGGTGATGATGCCAGCGAGGGTACGTCAAGCCACAGCAGCATGTCCTTGCCGCCGGTGACTGAACGCCGCCGCAGCAGCAGGCCCACTGCAGCATCACGGGCCAACACTGTAATTGAGGACACGGAGAGGCGACTGGGTGCGTCTGGACGGAGGCGCCAGTGACACTTTTCACTCTGCCTGCAGGGCCAGGCTGAATCTAGAAGCAAGCCCTCTACCCCTGCATGGGGATGTATGACGCAATACTGTTCTCATGTGAAATCATGGACAACAAAGGCCACATTATTGTGAATAAACAATAGGAATTTATGGTCTCACGTAAATCCAACTCATGTCATTATTACATTTCTCATGCATGAGTGCAGTGTTGTGTGAGGGGAATGGGTGCACTAGAAACAGTTAATAATGATGTGGTTGCGGCGCCTGTGTCCTTCTGCAGGATTCTCCCCGCGTGCATGACGCACATGTGCAGGTGGGCGGTTGTCCCCTTCCGACTCACTGCCAGAGATCTCGACAGGTATCCTGCGCTTGGTAGCAATGTTGTGGAGTACTGCACACACTGCCACGATGCGGCAGCAGACCTCAGGCTCGTATTTGATGGCCCCACCAGTCTTGTGAAGTATGCGGAATCTGCTCTTCAAAAGGCCAAATGTCCCCAATATCTTGTGCGCATGTGTGCAGCATTGTAACGCCGTTGCTGTGGTGTTGCAGGGTTGAGGTATGGGCTGAGGAGGTACTCACGGAGACCGTAGGCGCTGTCACCTGAATGAAAGAAGCACAGGGTGAGTGCCTGTTCTGCGCAGCTACATGATCACAGTGTACTATTTGGGGGCATGTGTACTTACCTAGTAGGTGTCCTTCGCCAAAGTCTCCCCTGGCCAGTCGTGTGTGAATGCCACTGTGCCGGAATATGAAGGAGTCATGTGTGCTCCCCAGGTATTGTGCCACTATGTCCGTGATGAAAGTCTTAGCGTTGCACACCATCTGGATATTGAGGGAGTGGTAGGACTTGCGGTTGCGGTACATGTATTCCGTTTGTGCTGGTGGGCAGATGTGGATGTGGGTACAGTCAATGCATCCTATTACATGTGGGAATTGTGCAACGTTGTAGAAATGAAGCTTGGTCTCATTAAAGTCCTGTTGGGTGGTCAGGAATGAGATGTAGTGGTGTAGCCGGGTCAGCATTGCCTCCAGGAAACTTCTTAGGCAGCGGGACATGGTGCTCTGGGATATCCCCCCTGCAACAGCGACTATCCCCTGGAAGCTTCCGGATGCCAGTAGGTGCAGGCTGCACAAGACCTGGACATGGGTGGGCACGGCATTGGTCCTCCTTGTTGGGTGCTGCATCAGGGGGTCTAGGTCCCGGATCAGCTTGATGACCATTGCCCCATTCAGGCGGTACTTAGAGTAAATTTGCTCCGCAGTTTGGCCCAGAAGGGTGACCCGGTGGATAATTATTCGCTCCTGGATCCTGCGTCTGTTCCGTGCTGCAGCCTGGAGCCTTCGCCGCCTGACCACCATGTAAAGTCCTGGCATTGTGAGAGTCCTCATGCTCCTACTGTGTTTCCTTAAGTGTGTTTGTTCAGGACTGCACCTGTGGCTCGTTAGAATTTTTATTTTTTTATTTTCCTTCATGGTTACCACCTGCTTTTGGTTCTCCTTAAATTGCGCGTCGCAAATAGCGATTTTCAGCTTTTTCGCTAATTGCGAGTTTTCATGAATTGTGTTAGCGATTATTTAGCGAGATCGCACAATCCATAGATTCTCGCTATTTCCGATTCGCTATAGGGGTTCCTCCTAGATTCTGCTATTTATTTGCGAATTCGCTATTTTTTTTGCGAATTCGCATTTTCTGTGTTTTTCACATCATGTATTGCTTTTCTGTTAATTGCGATCGCAATAGCTAATTTGCAGCTATTGCGATCGCAATTTTGCTTGATGAATCTGGCTGTAAGTAAGGAAACTAGGTGTTTCTGCCTCTGGTCAAGGCAGGCAATTGAAACTGCAGTATTTTCTCCTGGCTGTTAGCAGATGCTAGAACTTCAATTTTATACATGGAACCCAAATGCCACTGCGGTGGCCCTAGAGGATCAGCAATGTAATAGGTAAAGAGTGATGTGGTAAAGCGACAAAATAGTTGAATGAGCATCCAAGTCTTAAAGGATATTCAAAATTGGCACTGATGTTGAGCTTTGTAAATAAAGGGAAGAATAGGATTCCAGGCAAAAGCCCAATAACGAAATCGCCCAAGCCCCTAGTTGGCTCTGGGATAGATCACAAAGAGGTGGAGCAGAAAGAGCCCAAGTAGGCATAATGTAGGGATGTCTTGAGAAAAGGCAGACTCTGGGTTTAGTGCAAATTGAGGATAATGCAAATGGATTTGCTCTTAATTCTTTGATGTACTTGGAGTCAGTGCAATGTATTGAGCACAGAAGTGACTTGATCATGGAAATGGCGGTAGGAAGCCAGCAGCTTTCTGATCCTCGTAAAGGTAACAGAGATTGCATACTGAGAAACACTTGCAGTAATGGCTGGACATCATGCGTTTACAATGGTCACCTTGTAGAAACAATGGTGAATATGCAGGAGAAGGCCATGGAGGATTTTCAGGTGGAGAAATAAGCTTTTCATTCATAACCATGTTGATTTGTGGGATGAGAAAGGCTCTAAAATTCCAAGATGACAAGTAGGGTTTGGAAGTGTTGAGGGTTTGCCTACAGAAGCAAGTCTGAATAAAGGCATTGTCCAGAAGAGGAAATGATCAATAAAAGCCATCTCTCTTGTTGATGGGAAACTTTTCAAGAGCATATTTCCTCATCCAATCAATGACTGTTACAAAGCAACTGTTTAGAACAAGTAGGGTCTATTTTGTTTCAGCTTTAATGTAATTTTGGTAGCAAACATGTAAACATGTACAGTAAAAAACAGAAACAGCCCAAACCTGCAGGGATATCAAATTTCAAATTGAAAGAAGGGCGAAGATTGTTTGTCATCAGTAAGTGAAGAAAGAAGAAAAAGGACTCAGAGCCATGTCGGTCTCAAGAAAAGCTGCCATACAACAAGCATTAATGGTTGACTGCAGCAAATCCAGTGTGACCAAAGTGGAGACAATCCTGAGTGGCCTGCAAAAAGAACGTTGTCAAAAAGAAAGATAAGAACAGATAACATTCCTTTCCCAGAACAGAAGCCTTCATCAAAGCTGCCAAAATAAGTGTGATGTTCCTCTATAGCTGTTCTTTTCACCAGGTTAGTGGGAAGTGGAGAGCAGGGATGACATGGTGGGTTTTGGAATCTGAAGGGTTGAGAGGAGGTTTCTTGAGCATCAAACAAAAGTAAAGTTGAGTCAGTTTAGCAAAGTGTCCGAAAGTATCTCATGATCCCACAGAAACAGGCAGTCATCTTCAAGTTCTTATCTGAACAGTCAGACAGAGCTGAACCTGTGGATTTGCTGTTAGTCAATAAGGTGTAAACTGGAGAAAATATAGAGGTTGAAGGGAAAAGAAACAGGTTAGGGGAATGGTAGCACAGTTGGTGGAAGGGACATATTCATAAGCTAGGTCCTAGAAAGGGATGCTAGTAGCTCCTATTGGAGTAAATCCAGTCCTAATACCAGTAAGAAAAGCACAATTTATCATCAGTTACAGTCACCAAATATCAGTATACACATTCACATCATCAATGAGAGACAACTTTTTACTAGACTACATGCCTTATTAGCAGCGATGCATAGGACCCTTTTCTATAATCAAAGAAATGCACCTCTTGTCAGACAGCAACAGCTATATAGAACACCAGACGGGTAATGAGGCCTCTAACTGAGGAAGATGTTTCCCAACAGTTTTGCCATCTTTTTCATAAGTTGAGACTACTGCTTGTAGAAAGTCCACACTTCTCTCCATCCAGCAACTCTGCTGTGCCCTGTTTAACCTAAAGCAGTGCTCTTGCAGTCTTTCACTTGGGGTGCGGCTAAGAATCTAAAGACTGTTGTTGGTTGCCTTTCTCATAAATAAGAGAATGCTGAAAGAGAAGTACTTTGCTGCTCCTGTGTCTGTTAGGCCCACCTCACCCGGAAGGCAGATGACCGGGAAATGTTACTTTTAATTTCTGAAATCTCTGTTACATCAGAATGCCTGTCAAAGGTTGGCCAACTTTCTCGAGGGGTGATTGCCACTAAAATGTAAACAAGTGGTGGTTTACATCAAAACTCGTTTTTGATATGATTCTTGAACGAGGTTGTTATAACATCCTATTTTACTGAATCTTGTCAAAGGCTGTTTCACTACAGTATTTATAATTCAATTGCTTTGTTGGCTGAAGTAAGTCCACCATTTCAAGAACTTATAAATTACATTAGTGTATGGTCTCCTACAGGTTTTGCGCTGAAATTGCTTATACAATCTCTTAATAGCCCTGTTTGATTACACCATCACAAGTAGACCAATATTCTCCAAGAACTCCATCTGCAATAAACAGTTTATTTAGGACGAATGACACTGCCATGGTTTTACTGCAAACTCCTACTCTAAAATCTTGTCCAGGTTTTGCAACTGCAATGGTACTAGCAAACCATTGATGAATGCGTTTGCTATATACAAAGAGGAACAGATGCCTTTCTCGTACCCTCCCTGCTTTGCGATTCAGACATGGCGACTCCCTTTGGAGTTTGAACCAACTTTCTGACTCGTGATGGGCTTCCGTATATTGTACAAAGGTATTTTGCAGTCGCAAATTCTGATTTTGCAAATTGAACGCTTGGCGACTGGAAAATAACTTTGTATATTAGGCCCTGATCTGTTAAATAGTTTGTATTTCGAAGATGTACATTTCCAAAACATGTACATTAATAATGTAACGGAAACGTCTATGCAGCACACTTTTGCATTTAATTTCACATTTGTGGTCTATAATTAGAGGTTTCCCAAACCAAGCACTATGAAATTTTAGGTGTACACAATAGGTCTATAAAATTAATATGTCGGCGAAATTGTTTTGGGGCTGAAATACACCTTTATCCGAGGATGTCGATTTTTTGCAACACATAAAATGTAAATACCTTTAAATGAACTTTATTCATTCAGGCAACGCACAAGAACATTAAATGGTGCAAATGTCATAGGCCGATTATGCATACTCAACATATAAGCGTCCTATCTAGTGTATACTAACTGCAACGGACGACGCTATAACAATACCAGTATTGCCTTCACTATCTATGTACTGTGTATGTAAAAAAAATTCAAATAAAATCCTTTGAAATAAATAAAAAAAAGACGTTAGGAAAGCAAACATGAAGCACATTTATTTTGTAATTCGGAAGTGTGCTGGAAATAGAGGTTTTAACACGATCAAAACAAATCAAGACACTGGACTTTGTTATGCACTTATGATAAACATTCACAGAAACCTGATTTTCACACATTTTCATTTGTGTGCAATATGGTTTATTAGTAAAACTAAGTCTGTGCAAATTTAGAGGCCATTTCAATGGAAAATGTGCCATCTGTAAAAGACAATACGCTGCTACATGATGCTTTAGTTATTAAATTCAATAATCGCCAGCGTTATGTCCACTAAAGGATGATGGGTCACAAAAGTTTCTCATCTGTAAAAATGGGTCGTGGTTCTAGAAAGTTGGTTAAGCACTGGATTAGTTCAGCGGTTCTTAACCTTTTTACTTCTGTGCACCCCACTGAATCATTACAGGAATCCGGGGTCCCCCACTGAGACGTTATTTGAAGCAGGGACCCGGACTAAACAATTTCTATGTTTTGAACATTAAAAAAATAGACAGAAGTAGAAAAACAGGTATACACCCAACAAATGCTTGAATATTAAAATAGGTTGTGTAATTCACAATCTACCATAGAAACAGTTTTCAAATGTCCATTGTTACATCCTTATTTGTAAATACATGTATTTATTTTACGGATTCATTGTAATATTATTTAATTTTGTAAAAGAGTCGTGGACCCCATGAGTAGGCCTCGTGGACTCCCAGGGGTCCTCAGACCACAGGTTAAGAACCACCGGATTAGACAATTGCGAGTTCTATAACGTCCTGAAACTAGAAACTTTATTACCATAATAGGATGAATATCGTTTCCAGACCTACTGGAAAAGGTAGCCTTTATAAGTCATTTGGTTTAAAAGGTCTAAAACCTTCCCTCCCAAGAGAATTGCACACTAAATGTAAAAACTCAAATGAAATAAGAAGACTTAGGTGCTTGAAGTCCAGTCCACCCACTACTCAAAAGAATTGGTCATAGATTTAGATATCTACTTCCTGTGCAATATTACATTGGCCTTAGAACATGCGGGTTTTCACTGTACATGAGGTACACTTAACTTCTGTCAGTCTGAATAAAGTAGGCATCCAACCAACAGACTATAGTTGGAATTGCCAAAAATCTGGGGAGATTTCTTACACAAGATGTCTGAGTGCCAATATGCATATTCCATATGGTTAAAAATCACTTAACATGTCAAATACAGTCTCAGTGTAAATATAGATCTAAACCCCATTACGACCTATCTATGTGTACACGTACTTGCAAACCCGTAATCTCTCAATCACAGTAACAACTTCTATGAATGTGTTCCATAGCTTAGGGGTCAAAACAATTGTATCAGAGTGGAAGACGGCATAAACATATTTACATATGATTAGTGGTCATGACTGTGCTTTTTATGCACAGCAGACAACTCAGTTCTCCGCTATAAAAACAATATTCGTCCCCTATGTGGCACAAGCTAGATCTTTACCTGCAAAAGAGGAAATCTTCCTGAACCAGTCTACAACCAGATTCTTACCTCGTTATAATTCCCACCAGAGTTGATGTTCCCTCATTTTAAGTTTACCATACTCCGAACAAGACACTCTGTTGGCATGTTTAGATATACAGACAGTTGAATATCTTTGAAATTACTTTACTCTTATGTAATCTTCTCATGACCTCAACTTAAATGTGTAACTCCGAGGACAATTTCTTTAATGGAATCACTTCCCCTTAATTAGGTACATTTTGTGTTTATTCTGTATTCTTATGTTTTTTTTTAGTTTAATCTTTTGTAAAACAAAAAAGAAACCAATTTGAAATTAAGAAAAACTAAGCTGTATCTTCAAGCTTTCCTGTGCAGCCAATATACTAGAATTTGGCTGCCATTAGAGGTAAATCCTTGGTGTCAGGCTAAGACCGCACTGATGAATACTACAGAATAACTATTCTTACCAATGAGTAACAGTCTGTGCTCTCATCTTCGTTGACTTTCCCTTAATTTTTGAGCTTACCAATTATGCTACACTGCTCAACCATATTTTATTGATCTGTGGGTTGGGAGGAACTGGCCTCCAAAGATTTGCGTCAAGCAAGACCCACAAAGTTAATCTGACTGGAAAACACTGCAGAGGTCTACGAGTTCACTTATCTCACAAATCAATTTTAATGTTCACATGACACCTTTTCGAATATCCTCAGCAGTTATCGGGATACCAAATGTATGCAAACAACATTAAGAACTACTTCTAAGTATCCAATGAGGCAGATGAACGCTTGAAGAGCCAGTATTCTTTCAAAGGTGAATCCAGCTCAAAGTATTTTGTCTGAATGCCTCTTCGATGCAGGTCTTGCTGCTAGTACCAGGATGGCGTAATGGGCTTCTATTCAACTGTTTCCCCTCTAAGCCACTCCATACGCTTGTCAAGATGATGAACAAGATCCCAAAAACCAATTTCATGTTAGGTTGAAATGCACTGATCATATTTCCCTGTGTGGATGGTCCTGCACCGGCGTACGATCAAGCACACAGTCGACTTTAGGATTTATTTGCGAGTAGTCCCCAACAGTACAGCACCCCCTTTTTCGATTTGCACATTAATAGTGCCCTACCAGTTGGCCAGATGTCAAACTGACAAGTGTTTTGTGGGAAGACCCAAACAAATTCAAGACCATTTCTCGTGGAAACCTATTTGTTCCCTCGCCTCTTTGCCAGTAAGAGGTCTTGAGGAAATGTAAAAAAATTAAATTTAAAAAAAGACTGAAAATGAACATGTCCAAAAAGACCATGGTCTTCATTCTAGTAGCTGACATTACATGTTGGCACTTTCCCCCTACTTCCTGAAACAGTATATGTTGGCTAGAAGTCCATAATTACGGGCTACATGCCATTCCGTCTCACATCTAGTGCTTTGAAACTACCCTAAAGCTGCGTTAAGTGCTATAATGGAACAAACAAACAGAATAAATGCTATGTTTAGCTCACGCACTAAATTGCACAATGGTTTTCATTACCTATTGCAATTCTTCGCAAAGTGGCACTTCGAGTTGGTTTCTCTGGCTCCAGAACCCAAGTCTTCTCATCAATTTCATCAAGAACATCCCAGAACACCTTAAGTGATTCCAAAGCTGCCAGGAACTGTGTGTGAATGCTTGCTAAAGAGCTCTACAGAAAAGAGAACACAAACATGTTACATTCTATAAGTAAAAAACTTTAAATCACCACATCATTCATTGGCACTATCCACCAGATTGTTTAGATTTTACTATACAAGATAAATTCGTTTTCGGTTACATATTAGGGGTCAAGAGTGTGGTTTGTACACTAAGAGCAATTCTTTAGAGTGTATTTTTAATTCAAATGTATGTAAGCTGCAAAATCACTTTAGGTGAGTCAGCTATATCTGTTGTTCACCTGATGCCACCACGGTACTTCTCACTGAAAAAAAGACTGTGAAAAGGTACAATATACTCTGGCAGTAAGAATTAACCACACTTTCTTAATGGGCAACCCTAAGAAGGGAGCAACTGCCTGCCAACATCAAAACCATAAATATCAATTCTTGAGAACACCTGGAGGGTTGCAAATACATTTAAATATTTCCTGTTTTATCATGGTGCTACCAGAAAGTGCTTAGAATGTACTGTTCTACAGTTTGTGTGTACAAGAGGTTACAGTGCACATTGCACGGCCAAAAAAGTCTGAATATCTGTCCATTGAAGCTCATTCTTTGCAGGATACACAACTACCAATTCTCTTGTGAGGTTTGGTAAGGCTGCAGTGACAATTCCCAATAGCAATGGACAGGTCACATCAAGCTTCCCACCCCATTCTTCCAATCCGGACCTGATGCCCTTCTAATAAACTATATGGCCGTTGGCGTGATTACCGAGGGTTATAAATTAGAACATGGCCATGCAAACACACACAGGCAGACTTTTTCTGCAAAGTTTATTCTATGTTAAATTTAGCAAGCATACCCGTTTATCGCACCGTTCCCCTCACTCTGAGGGTTACAGACCCTTTGGGATAATTGTATGGTAGACCTCAAGGCCAAAAAGTAAGCATGTTTTCCATGCCACTGTTGTAATCGTGGGTATTTTGTTACAACATAATAACATAAAACCTGGGCTATAATGAAGCAGTGACTTAAAATAAATATTTTGGCTCTTAACCCCTTCCGCCATGGGGCTAATTCCCCCGCAGTGCTGGGGGGAGGGGGGCCGCACGCGGTGCTCGTGACGAGCTCGGCTCGTCACGCAGCACGGGGGCGCTGTGCTCATGAAGAGCTGAGCTCGTCATGACCACGCCCGTTTCAATGGAACGCCCAGCACAGCAGGGGAATTATCCCCGCGTGGGCGTTCCGCGGAGGTCATGATGAGCTCAGCTCGTCATGAGCACAGCGCCACTGTGCCTCATGACGAGCAGAGCTCGTCATGAGCACGCAAGAGGTTAAAAAGAGTGTTTCAACCTACAGGAAGCCAGTGGAGTGGCCAAAAACAGCTAGAAACATGGACATGCAGTGGAACATTAAGTAATAGATATGATGCATAATACTCAACAAATTGAAGATGTTGAACCTGTATGCCAGTAATCCAAGATAAACAGCGTTCACATACTAAATCGAGATCCAACCAGCACTTGAATGATAGGTAGTGGGCTAAATAAGGAATACAAGTTAGAGTTTTCCTTAAAATCTGTAGCTTTTAAAAGCAGGTTGTCGTAATTTTCTTAATCTGATAAAGAAATAACAGCATGCGGTGTATCGCAACTCCCAAGTTATGCACAGTTTGAACAGGGGAGGGGCATTGCCCTAAATAAGCAGGCCATGAGCATGCAGACTAGGAAGATGGCGGGACACCTAAAATTAGCACATTTGTTTCTACATAACTCAGCTTCAAACTAGCAGCAGTGAATAAGGCCTTGAAACAGGATGACCGGCTTCACATGCAGATCGGCTTGTTTTTAGGTCGAGCTACTGTGAGGCATGCAACACTGGTGTATGGCTATGAAGCCCCGCTCACATTTTTGATTGGCTTGTGTCATTGTCCTTCATAAATGCTGGCTTCCGAGTCGTTACTAGGCTTGTTAGTCCCTCCTTGGTACCGCCTCCCATAACGACTGGATCTTTTACGGGTGTTCTTACATGGTCTGCTATATAAGTTGGTGAGCACTATTTTCTTTAATGCACTTCCCCTATTCCATCCACGACATCGCAGCACCCGCCCGCTTTTATTTTAATAGTAATGTTTTTATTTAAATTACAGCGTGGTCTGTTTTAACTATAGCAGCCCCGCTTATTTAATTATTTAATATAGGGCGTGATCCTCTTTCACTTTAGTGGCCGCGCTTATTTCATTATTTAATTGCCAGCACAGCCGCTTTCACTTTAGCGGCTGCGCTGCAGAAGCTTTCAAAATTAATCATGGTTATCACCACTTTGGGGGAAAACACTATACGTGCTTTCACTTTAATGTTGGCTGAACCCCCTCGTTTAGACACTGCTCACTGTAACCTGAATATGCGAGCAGCATCAAAAAAAGAGGCACAGCCAACATTAAATCGCTCTCACATTTGCAAGAGTTTGAGCTCGGCATTAAAAATAATGCCTTTTATATATGTGTTGTTTTTAAAAACACATAAATAAAAGACAATGTCATTTACAATGCCTATGGCTTAAAGGGTCACAAATGCGAGACCTATTGCATTGAAAGTGCTTGTTAACCTTGTGGATAGAGTGGCATGGAAAAAATATAGACAATTTAGTAGCCAAGCGAAGACAACTTTAATTTCTTATGGTTTCTCTCTACACAAGTCAGTTTCCTCCACACTCTATACAAAACCTGCCTCCACCACACTGTACAATCAATCACAATAAATCCAACATACTTCTTAGAGCTAGATAGAAGGCCAGATGGCAAAGCACGCCACACTAGGTTGTTGAGGTTTATAATCAAAAGGAAACAATTGTGACAGATGACACATAAGACAGTGGTGCACAAACTACAATCGGTGGACTGAGTCTTTTGTTGTTGACAGAAGTGACTAGTGAGGACGTTCAGTTTACCTCTCTTTGGAGAAATTCTCTCTCAAAATTGTTGGTCATTAAGAATTGCGTCGAACTGGCCAAGTTCTGGTGCAAGTCCTTGATTAAGGATTCGCGGACCGGAAATGGCAAGATGACCGTGAAAAAATTAAAGAGCGTACGCAGTAGGGTAAATTTGTGAAGAGATTCCAGATATTTTAGGGAAAGTTACTCGCATGTTACTTCAGAGGGCTCATGAATCCACCGTTGTACTGCCAATGGCAATAAAGCACCACTAGCACATTCACTATTGCCCGTCATGACATAAGCTGAAGTTTAAATAATCTTCTAAAACATAATCTAGCCAGGAAGGAATGTTATTTTGCAATTATAACAGTAACAACAACCATTTTACACAATTGTGCTGCATTAACGTGTTGCATGCCTCCTCCTTTCCAGCGATGCACATTCTTTTAGGAAAATGCAAATCCTCGACATTGCTTTTTCAGTTTCATCCAAAATGAGCGTGCACGAGTTATTTCTCTAGAACATTTTCTAGTAAGGTAATTCATGAACTGTTAACTCATTTATACATTTAGATGTGTTTTTATAGCATGGACTATGATTAAAAGAAGGCAGAGTGCTTGATGTAAGTTCAAGAGGTACCACGTAACATGCACAATTTCCAATTACCAAACAACATGAGTGGAGTACAAAGAAAGTCCAGAATAGGGTATTCAGAAGATGTTTGTGGAACAAAATGTGAGGAACTTGTGAGGAAGGAAGAGAGAGGAGATAGTCGATGCTGGGCATATATTTAGTGCGCACAAAAACCCAGTTAATATACGACCCTTCTTCTATACTTAATGTACCGGAATAGTAGAGTGCTTCCACATAATGTGGGAGAAGAGAAGGGTCCCAGTTAATGAGTTGCCCTCATTGTGAATGGACACTCTTAAGGGTTATTCAACCAACAGAGCTGGACACAATTTTTGTATACTTCAGCTGTCAATCAAATCAGAACTATTGTTGGCAAAGGAGATTTTTCAAAATTTCGCTATTAAAGCTATATTGAAGGAAAATATACCGAAAGCAGTGACGGCAGTTCCTCAGCTTTGGGGCAATGCATGGGAAGGCTTGTTTAATGGCCCTTCTGCATTGCAGCCCTTCAAAGCACAAATGAATCTGAGCTCCTGAGATCGACTATTCTACCTTAGACTACTAGTTTATTTGTGAGGTACTAAGAGGTCTGTTAGTTTACTGTTTTATAGGTAATGTAAGCCAGTTTCAAGTACTTCAGGCTTATATCTGAAACCCTTGAGGCAGGTCAGGATTGGTGTGATATGGTCCTACTTCTTGGACCACGAGATCAGTCCTGCTGAGGCCTGTGGAGCTGCTTCGAAGTAGGCAAGAAATAGGTTTGGCATCCCAGTAAGCAAAGAGTTGTCACAGTCTAAACCTGACAAGACTATTGGCTGTACCACTTGTTTCATTCATTAAATAAACTTTATTTCGGTTTGGTTGTAACCATCAAAGCACATAAAAATAAATTTCCATTTTCCGACAGTTCATTGATAATTATTAGTGTTAAAATACATCATATAGGATCAAAAGGGAGAAGACAATTTTGTTAAAACTGTAAAAATTTAAATAGGTTTTTAAAATTAAAAAAAAAAAATTAAGATAGCGTTTGTTGAACCAATTATTCCTCATGTCTCTACAGTTAAAACGTTAGGCGAGTAATTTCCTTCTAGTGAACCACATAGAAAACAGAAACTTAGTTATGGCAGACACTATTAATGGATTTGTGTCAGACTTCAGAATCCTAAAAAACTTCTAGGTAGTCCCTAATGTCCAGGTTGTTGCATAGCTGTATTATCCACTTTCTTCGTATAAGTGAATAAGCTGGACAAAAAAGGGTAACATGCAAAATCGTTTCATTTTCGGTTCTGCAGCCGGGGCAAAGATGTACGGGCCCCCTGTCCACCTATCAGTCATGGAATAAAGGGGCAATGTTCCAAATCTAAACTGTAAGTACAGCTTCTTTGCTAACATAGGCTGGATTACATCTATTTCTTGTTCGAAGCTGTAAATAGACTTATAGCTCAGGAAGGCACCGGTCAGGCTCGTTGTTGAAACTGAGTGAAGTGTCCTACTGAGATTAAAGTCCTTCACGGCACTGGATAATGTTTTCTAGGAAATATTTAAAGATGTTACCTCAGGATTTGACCATACATTTTCATATCCAACCTGGCAAGGGAGTGTCTAACAAAGCGTAACCACCACCTTTAACTCCTTTTTATAACTTTCTAGTTCAGGGGTGCTCCACAGCCTCCTCCAGTAAATAAGAGGACGTGAGGCAATAGCGTCGGCGATGGGCCTAATATTCAAGTCTAGCCTAAGTGGGACTAGTGGGGTGCTTCTAGGCAAGGTTAGGAGTTGCCTAATAAACTTGTTTTCAGTAGTGGTTAAATCAGTGGAAGGAACATGTTCCCAAAGTTCTGCCCCCTAAAGGGATGATGATCTTGCTTGTACTTTGAAGATTTCCAGTGGGGCACTAACAATTTTAGAAACACAGTTTTTTTGGACTTTTAAAATTCCCCCTGTTGTCTGTATAAGTTTTAAGTTGGCTTTGGCCATTTGTGCATCCCACCCCATTCTGTCGGTTAGGGTAAGACCGAGATAATCAAATGTTGGAACTCTTTCTAGTGGTCTACCGTCCATCATGGGGTGTGGGCAATTAGTAGTGTTGGCATTAAATACCATATACTTGGTCTTGTCGATGTTAACTACCAGATTTCTATGGTTGCAAAATTTGATAAACTGATTTAAGACCCTCTGCATACCCATGGGGGATTTTGAGTAGCAGCAGAGTATCATCTGCAAACATTAATGCAGGAAATCTCCGCGAGGCTAATTTTGAGGAGTCAATATCTTTTGCTGATAGTAAATCTTCTATGAGCCCGTTTAGAAAAAGGGAGAAGAGGGTTGGGGCAAGAACACATTCCTGCCTGACCCCTTTCTCAACCGGGAAGGGCCCAGTTAGTTGACCATACTTTCCAAAGCGTACTCTGGCATAGGTGCCATCGTGAAGGAATTTAAATTGGTGGCATAAGTATGGTGGCGCCCCCATTGATAATAGAATAGCCCAAAGTTGATTTCGATCCACCATGTCAAATGCGGACTTAAGGTCCACAAACGTTAAGTATAGACTTCCCTGATCCAGGACAACATGCTTCCAGTAGAGAACCTGGAGCCGGAACAGTTGGTCGATTGTGGACGTTTTGGCCCTAAAGCCTGCTTGGAGAGGGGTCAAAATATTATTGTCATTAACCCAATCCAATAGGGGTTGCAAGAGTAGTCTTGCATAGATTTTCTGGCTTACATCGATGAGGCTAATTGGCCTGTAATTTGATGGTTCTAGCGGAGAACCCTTCTTGTAGATGGGTATTATTTCCGCCCCCAACCATGTGCCTGGGAGAGGTAAGCCCTGCAAGATTGCATTGTAAAGTAGTAAAAGATAGGGAGCCCAGACTACCGGTTCCTCTTTGAAAAGGTCGCCTGGGATCCTATCTAGTCCAGGGGCTTTCTTTGATTGCAAGGAATGCACTGCAATAAGAACCTCATCCAAGGTAAAGAGTGGCATGGGCCAGTTAGGGTCCAAGACCATCGAAGGAGTGGGGGCTAAGGCTTTTGAAATTGGGGGAATAGAATAGAGGTCTTTAAAATGTAGGGACCATAGTTCTTCAGGAATATTTGGATCAATCGAGGTCCTGCCTTCTGGTTTCCCTGTATGGACTAGATTCCAGAAGGACCGTGGGTCTTTGGCCTCGAGTGCGATTCTGATGGCATGCCATCGCTCTTCTTCCCACTCCTTTTTTGCGTTAAAAATCATTAGTTTATAAGCACACCGGGCTTCAGTCACAGCGGCCGGGGTGCCTTGTTTCAATGCATTAAGTAACCCACCCTTTAATTCTCTACAACCCTTATTGAACCAGGGATGTTTAATAGCATGGGTCTTGGTTTTAATAGGGGTTATTTTATAGAATGAGTTTGCCAATAAAGTTATGAGTTCCTCATGTAAACCTGACCGGGTCCTTTGTGCACTAATACCAAATGTAAGAGTCAGGATGGAGTTTGCCCTTTCTAGAATGGGAATTATGCTAGAGTACAATTTACCCATATCTTCCGAGGATTTCTTCATGTTTGCCCATCTGATTCTCCTCCCAACTTGGATTATTTTACGGTCACTATTTTCATATATTTCGTTACCCTCGGTTGTCAAATCGAAATTAATCTCAGTTGTCAGAGGGTTGTGGTCGCTTTCCATGCGATTTGAAATATGGAAGTTGAGAATCGTGGGCCATAAGGGCGTACTTACCATAAAGTAATCAATTACAGACGTTCGGCCCATTCCGCTGTATGTTGGATGGCCTGGGTTATCCCCCTTCAATCGCCCATTGCAAGCTCTGATGGAAAAGGAATAGGTTATAGAGGTTAGCTGGAGTACCAGGCCTGACCATTGTTTGACTGAGTACATGTTTCGGTGAGGGATTGACCATATTTCATCCTCTTCTGATGAGATTTGGGGGACTACCTTAAGTGGTTCATAATGGCAGTTGAAGTCACCACCAATCATCAATGCAACATCTCCCGGAAGGGAGTGCAAAAGAGTGGACAGGGAGTCTAAGGTCCGGGAAGTACCCCCCGCGCCCGCTGCCTCGAATAAATATTAATAAGTGCCAGTTTAGGTGTTTTAATATGTGACAATATGATACAGGTTATGTCAAGGCTGTTTGTGTCTATTCTTTTTACTGAAAACCCAAGGTGGGCGCCTATCCAGATACAGATGGTCTGCCTCTGGGGCCTTTCAGTGCTGGCTCCATGTATGTAGAGTAACCCAGTCTGTGAATTGGGTTAAGAGCCCATGTTTTCTGGAATATACATATCCCATGAAGATCTACAAAAGTGCACCAGTCAGGAATATCCTGGTTGGTGGCAAGACCTGCTATATTCCAGCGTAGGATTTTTAAAGTTGTATGCTGGTTGTGATTTCTGGATGGCTGATTACTACAGTTAACCAAACTATTCGACCCACCCAATGGGTTCATAGACCCATATTGTACAGGGGTAGATGGAGCAATGGTAGGTACAGTCTTATGGGCTATTAGTGAAGTTACCATTATATCTCTCGGCGATGGATCCCTAGCAAGAGGGGATTCATCACTGGCTGGTGGAAGGTCGGAGAAGCCTCCTGCTCCCTTCCACTTCGCGCTCCCATAAACATCTGGTAATGGCTGGCCCTTTGCTTGGCCAAGCCCCCTTTCAACAACTCCCCCATTACCCATAGATATACTATTCGGTACTATGCTTTGGTGCACAGACCGTCAATCGCAGTCCCCCAGTCCTGAGAGGGCATCAAACCTATTAAAGAGCATGATGTTCCCCAGGGGGCATGGGTTCAGCGCTTCATCCTGTGAGAATAATTCTCTTGGGGTTGTGTGCCGGGGTTCGTAAAAGTGGGACAGAGGCAATGTGAGAATTCCAGGTGACAAGACATTTTGAGGCCAATTACAAATAAATTCTACACACCTCCAGTCTCTAAAGTTAATAATAACACAATCTCCCACCAGGGTTTTGGTACTCCTGCCAATCCAGTTCACTGTCCTGGCAAACAGAATTTCCGCTGTTGTATTTGTTGGAAGTGGCCGTTTTTCATTAAGCCAGAAGGTGCACTTGTTTTTAAGTTCCGCGTATGTCTCCCTTTTCCCCTGGGCCAATGCGGGTCCCCCCGCCATAACCACCACATAAGGCGCTGATTGAGGTGGGAGATTAATAGTGGGCAGGGGATCAACTCTATGAATCAGGGGCGCCACAGGCGGTTTGTATGATGTAGGTGCTGATCTACTTGCATCTACTTGTTGGGGTTTATCCCTTGTGGCTATGGTTACATCCGCTGGTGGGTTGGGAACCTGTATAATAGCAGGAGGTATAGTTGGGGTTTTTTGTGAGGGGACAGTGCTACTGTTTGGAGCTGCATCATCATTAGGATCCATTGATGTTTGGCCAGTAGTTTTAGCCTGCCTGTGTAAGAATCCTTAGCCCTCAACCCCGCTTGCTTCTGAAATGACGAGAGTGAAAGTTCGAGACAGACCAGTCGTGCAGTAATTGGATTGCACAGTTTTTTAAAGGTACTTTCCAGTCTCTTCCAAAACAAAGGGCCCATATCAGGTTGTACTTCTCCCCCCAAGGTCGAATTAGGCCTGCTAAGCCCTTCTATCGCAGTTGTTATTGAGTGGACTGGACTAGAAGGAGGTCTTGGAACTGGATCTTCGTTAGGAATGTCCACTTTACCAGTTTTTGCTTTTTTGCCTCCTACAATGGTTTGTACCTCAGTGCGCTTCCTTTTAGCAACCGCTCCCGCATGTCGCTGAGGAAGACCTAATTTTGCATGGGAGGCTGAGCGAGTTTTAATGTTGGGAGAGGGGATTAATTTTAGGACATTATGGGCGTCCATTCCAAGGGAGTTTGGGCTTGTTTCATGGATAACAGCAGGCTGTGACAAGAGACTTTGCTCCGCTACTCCTGAAGGGGGCAATGTGTCCTGGGAATCAGATAGATGATATATCGGTGATCTAGCCCTTGCCAGGCTTCCCAGTGAAGATCTCATCAAATGGGGTTTCCAAGGATAGTCTCTGCTCAGTGAGTTCAATATCCTTGGCCAATGCTGACGAAACCCTGACCAAGAAGTTATCCAAAGTGCCCAGAAGAGATCCTCCAGTGGACTTCCTAATGATCTTTGCATCAGATGGTACATTTGCCATGATTACTGTTAGAAGCCTGTCTCTTGTACTCCTCTATAACAAATATCAGATAGAGTCACACAGTTACAGATACACTAACCTTATTTTGCTAGAGCGGATGAAAGAGGGGTGTCCCGTCCCGTCCTTGGCTGGTCTTGCACGGTCTTTAACGGGCACGCCCTTGGCCCGAGCTTCGCCCGGCTCGTCCTGGGCGCGGGTCTGGCCGCTGATTAAATGCGCCTTCTGGCGCTCCCAGGACGTGTGCAGAGCGCGCCGCCGCTGATCCTGCCAGGAAATGTAGTCCCGGGGCGGCGGCGCGAAGCTTAACGTCTTTTGACTCCTGGCGGTGGCGGCGTGGAGCCCTGGGCTCTGTAGTGACTCCTGGCGGTGGCGGCGTGGAGACCTTGGCTCTCGCTGTTCAGGTAAGTTTTCCCCCTCGTTTAAAATCTTACGTAGTTAGGAGAGGTTTGATTTAATTGTAATTCTCTATATCTGAACTATAGGCATGTAGTACTGCCGTTGAGATGTTAATGCCTTGTCCATGTTATGCTGAAAAGTTTTTACATTTCCACATGAGTGTAAGGATTCATGATAAACCACAATACCTTGAAATTTGCACAATCTAAATTTATACTTTGTAACTTAGGGATATAATATTGAACACCCTGGAGAGAAGTCCTGAATATTAATGCAGGGTGACTGGTATTATTATTTTTTTGTTTGACTCTGTTGAGACGTGAAGAAGAGGGATATTGAACACCTCAAACCACTAGTTTTTCTGTAATGAGGGCCACTGGTTGATGTCAAGAATAGGAAATGGGGGGGGGGGGGCGTGGCCAACGACATGGCCGGGTGAGACGTGCACCGCCGCAGCTCTCGGCGAGCTGATCAAGATCCGACATAAAACGAGTGCCCAACAGTCCCGTTTTGCCCATCACGGGACTGAACAAGGGCCCGACACCAAACGGGGACCGAAATCGGAACCCACCTCAGCCGGTAAATAGCCGTAACACGGCGCGGAAGTTGGCGCCGGCTCGGACGACTGGCCCAAGATGGGGGCGAGGGCCTAATGCAAGAGAGTTAGTCCGGAGCGGGATCGCCTGCAGCGAAGGACCCACAGGAGGCGGAAAGCTGCACTGGCCAGAGCCCAGCGCCCAGCAGTACCCGGCCCAGGAGGTAGGTGCAGGCAGCGAGGGCCACAGAGACGGGCCCCGGGGCGCAGCAAAGCACGGAGCGCCGGAGGCAGAGAGATCTGCAGTACGGGGCGGCGCCTGGAGAGGAGCAAGAGGTGAAGGCAACCGGGGAACGGGACCCGGGCTTGGGGGCAGCGGCGTAGCGGGAAGCGCTGGCAGCAAAGAGGCCCGCGGAATTGGGCGCCGCCCGGCCAGAAATAGTGGCGCAAATAGTCGGGCCTCAGAAATCGGCCCCGGGACCACGGTGCAGCCGGCAGAATCTGGAGCCAGAAGAGGGTGAACGGCGAGACGGGCGGAGCAGGGGGAGGGACCCCAAAGGCAGGAACCGACGGCCTACAAGCCAGGGCCTACATCGGCACGGCGAGCCCCGGGGTGCCCAGGGAGCAGCCCCCTCTGGCGCTGGGGTGTGGAGCCTCGAGGAGTCTGGAGGACAGTAGACCAAAGGTACAGGGGGACAGCCTGTTGTGGCCTGGAAAAGAAGTGCTCCGAGGGGAACTGGAGAGGGTGAACTGGGAGGCCCCCCCACCCCCACCGTTTTCCGGCCTTGGTGGAGGGTCTGAGGCCACATCGAGGGACAGCCCAGCAGTCGGCGCCAGACGGGGAAACGGCCTATCACTTCCTCTGTCGGACAGTAACATCCGTCGAAGTGCAAGCTGGTGGTGAGGGCCCGCGCTGGGAGAGACACAGGGGGCAGGACCGAGTGGAGTCCGACTGAAAGATCGGGAGTGGGACCCCCCAGGAGGAGAGGAGGTGAGGTCTAGAGTGGGGAGATTGACTCTGTCTGTTGGTACGAAGGAGTGTCCAGAATGGGAAAAAAAGAAGCAATTGCCAGGACCCCAGGATAAAGAACCCTGGACCGGTACGCCTCGACCCAGCCCCCCACGGAAGTGGTACCACCCCCCGGCCCATGGTCGGACACAGACCTCCTGATGGGAGCGATACAGGCTTCAAGCGCAGACATACAGGAGTCCCGTGCTGCGCTGGAGGTCAAGATCGGGGAGGTGGGCTCAGAAGTCACACTGCTGAGGCAAGACTTCCGCAACTTGACGGAGAGAGTGACCACAGCGGAGATGAGACTGGGCGAGGCCGAGGACTCCATCACCACTCTGCGGAAAGATATTGCAGAACTCCAGGCCTCGCATCGCCAACTGCTCTGGAAGGTGGATGATGCGGAAAACAGGGGCCGCCGCAACAACCTCCGCTTTGTGGGCTTTCGAGAAGGGATTGAGGGGACTAACATGGCGTCCTTCCTACACACCTGGCTTCAGAAGACCTTCCCAGCCGCACAGTTCTCTAATTGCTTTGTGGTTGAACGAGCCCACAGGGCATTGCTGGCAAAGCCACCGGAGGGGGCGAGGCCGAGGCCAGTTATTGTACACTTCCTGAATTTCTCAGACCGAGATTTGATCCTGAGGGAAGCCAGGAAGCTGGGGGAGATCCGACTGGAGAATACGCAAATAATGATATTCCCGGATTATAGCCACGAGGTGCAGAAGCAGAGGCGCTCCTTTGACCAGGTGAAAGCAAAATTAAGAGACTTACATATCCAATATATGCTGCTCTTCCCGGCGAAATTGAAAGTGATCTATAAGGAGAAGACAAACTTTTTACCCACCCGGAGGATACATGTCAGTGGCTGGAGGAGCGCCCTCCAATCCGGGGACCGGAGGCGGAGAGGAGAGGGGCGGCGAATGGGAGGGCGGCCAGTGGACTCCAGTGGGGATTGCCGAAGTCCCAGAGACGGAGGAGATCGAGAGGTAGAGGGCGAGTGCAGACAACGCCGTATCCATGCTAAAGCGCATCAGGACGACGGAGGCAGAACTCGGCCTCACCCGGAGCGTGAGACATGGCAGGCTCCAGGTTTCACTGCTTGGACAGGAATGCCCGTTCGGAAGGAGAGGGAGACAATGGGGGTCGAGGGGAGGAAGAGGGGGTGCGATTGCTGCACCCCCTGGTAGCAGCAATCCGAGAGTTGGAGCAGGGCACGGCCAGACAAACGAAGGATGCGCGGACTGACACCCAATACTCACAGTCTTGAGCAGGGACAAGTTGGGCGGAGAAGATTCCAGCTCTTAGCTGGGTGGCGCGCAAGTTGATTCTACCCCTTTACCTATTGTTTGACATATTACTGTTCTGTGCAGATTTGATGGGACTGTTTTCCATGCTCACTGCATAGATTGTAAGCGTTGGTTGGTGGGGGGGGGGTGAACTGTGGGAGGGCGACAGACCTTCTCCGCTGACAGTCCTATATTCTGTGTTTGTAGAGGATGGGACTGAAGGGGGAGGGAGGTGGGGTGGGGGTGAAGGGGGGAGTTGTCTTTTTTCTAAGTTGAGGGAAGTTGAGGGGGTGGGACAGGGGAGGTGGTACAGGGAGAGGAGGAGCAGGGAAGGGTGAGGAGGAACTGGGGGGGGGGGGGGTTGGAGCATGTCACAAAGGTCGTACATGTCAGCGTTCTAGACGCCCAATTCAAAATAGGTAAATAAAGAGGGGACTAGTCAATGCATACCTGAAGCGGATAGGCCCCGACATAATCATGCTCCAAGAAACACACCTGCAGGGTACCAAGTGTGGGTTCTTAGCTAGAGGTCAATACAAGGTTCTAGCACATGCGGGGTTTTCCACAGGGTCTAGGGGGTGGCCATATTGAGTAGAAAGAACCCGCCTTTCCAAGTTATACAAACGTGGAGTGACCCCCTAGGGACATATGTGGGAGTGAGAGGTACCTGGAGACGAAAGGAATACACCCTAGTCTAGGTCTATGCCCCACCGAAATTGCAAGTAGCTACACTCAAGGGGGTGACAGAGATTCTCCTTAACACGTCAGATACGCTACAAGTGATAGGAGGGGATTTCAACGATGTGATGGTCCCGACGCAGGACAGGACGGGGGACAGATCTAGGGACCAGACCCAAGCCTTGCTCTTTACGACACTGTCCACCTGGGGCCTGACAGACATATGGAGGTGGCTACACCCGGACGATAAGTCATACTCATTTTTCTCAGGGGCACACAAGATCCACTTGAGACTTGACTATATCTTCATGGCCCGCAATACACTGACGACGTAGGACACGGCTGAATACCAAGCGAGGGGGATTTCGGATCATTCCCCGCTCTTGGCGTCGGTGGAGGAGAACTGGACAGGGAAATGGAAGACATGGAGGTTGACAGCATGGGATCTGCAAAATGCGACCGTCCTGAGGGGTATCAGAGCGTATATTAAAACATACGTTGCGGAAAATGAGGGATCTGTCTCGTCAACGGTGGTCTTTTGGGAGGCCTTTAAGGCGGTAATGCGAGACAGAGCGCAGAACAGGCTAGCAGAGGAGGCCCTGAAAGTGCGGACTGAGGTCAGGCTGCTGGAGGCTAAAATACTAGATCTGGAAAGGGTTTATCTACTCCATAGGACACCGGAGACCCTTAGAACGTTAACCGATGTGCAAAGCCAATACAGAGAGCTACTGACGGGGGAGGCCAAGACACAAGCACTGGCGAGGCTGCATCAGCTGTATGATGTGGGGGACAAATCCAGGAAGCAACTAGCGTGGCTAAGTAGGAAAGAGAGGGATGCCAGATGGGTAGAGCAGGTCAGAGATGCCCAGGGGAACCTAGTGCGAAATGACGAGTTGATTGCGGAGGCCTTCGCTACACATTTTAAATTATTTTATGACGCTAGGGAACTAGGGACGACGGTGGACGCCCTGCAATATATGGCAAATGTTGACCTCCGAGTCTTGACAGATGAGGACCAGGGTGCCCTAGAGGCAGATATTAAGTTGGATGACATTAGGGAAGCCCTGACCAAGCTGCGAGCGGGGAAATCCCCGGGCCCTAAAGGGTTTCCCGCTGAGTTTTTTAAACGCTCCTCGGCTTTAGTGGCCCGCCATCTGCTGGGACTCTTTGAAGAGGCAGTGCCGGTGGGGGAGCTGCCACCGGACCTCCGTATGGCTACGATAATTCCAATATATAAAGAGGGTTAGCCGGCGGAGGAGTGCGCATCGTACCCCCCCATCTCCCTATTAAACATTGAATTGAAGCTCTTAGCAACTATCCTGGCCCTTAGACTGAGGGGGGTGATAACGGGGCTCGTCTACCTAGATCAGACGGACTTCCTCCCCGACACGGCCACCAGGTTGAACCTTAGACAAACGCATAATTGGCTGCAGGAGGTGAGCGAGAGGCGGGACCCCCACTGGTTCCTGTCGCTAGATGCCGAAAAGGCATTCGATGCAGTCCACTGGCCCTGCATCGAGTGGAGTGTTGTGGCTCACTGGTTAGAGGCGGCAGACCCGTAAGCAGAGAACGGCCCGGGACCAGGGTTCAAATCCCGACGCGGCAGGGTCGTGGACCAGGGTCAAAACGGACTCGATAATTCTCGCCTCGGTGCCTGGTCTAACCAGGGAACACACTCTGCAACTCTGGGCATTAAGCTTGCCTCATCTCTACAACGGCCACCCACAGACGCCAGGTATGCCTGGTTTCACCTTGGAGATACCCAGAAAGGGACCATCTCACAGGGAAAACCAGGACGGGTTCCCCAGCGGTTTTCAGTGCCAGGATACTCCATGGAGTTGCAGTGCGCTTTACAAGAACACCCACACATTCTTGGAAGGAATACTGATAATGTTTGGTTTTGGTCCCAAGTTCCGGAAGTGGGTGCAACTGTTCTATACAGACCCTAGAGCGAAAGTCAGGGTCAACGGGGTCCTTTCCTGGGACTTCCCGGTACGGAGAGGCACCAGACAGGGGTGCCCTCTGTCCCCGCTACTATTTGCACTAACGATTGAGGTGTTGGCGGGGGCGATACGGCAGAACGCGGACATACGGGGGTTTCAACTGGGACCGTCAGATGCGGCAGAGGAAAAAAATATCACTGTACGCAGATGATGTTCTCCTATATATCACCCACCCAGACACCACCATACCGGAGTTGTTCTCAGAACTGGAAAGGTATGGAGCCCATGCCGGATATCGGATCAACTGGCACAAGTCGGTACTCTACGACCCCGAGGCATGGAACAATGGTCGGGGTTGCCAGAGCGGTTACAAACGACGAGGGAGGGCTTTCGGTATCTAGGGATTTTTGTGACCCGGGACAGGGCCTGCTCCTACTAGCAGAACATCAGGAGAATTATACATAATTTTGTGGACGACGTAAACCGGTGGCGGTTGCTCCCTCTAACGATCCTGGGCCGGGCAGCGATGTTTAAAAAGGTGACGCTGCCGCGGTTCCTCTATGCCTTCCAGAATGAGTACTAGCCTCTCCCCAATAGGGTGTTTCGGGAAAAAAATGCATAGTTGAAAGCCTACCTATGGTTGGGTAAACAGCCTAGAGTGGCATTGCCGACCCTTAACAGGCACCAATATAGTGGTGGGATCTCGCTACCCAACATGGAGGCTTAATAGGGGCCAGATGTTCTGCCCAGTAGTAATGACTGGCTCCATGCCCCCGCCACGCACCCCACATACGCTTTGGAGAGAAGTGGTATGGCAGCCCGTAGCACCTACTACCTGTATGGTGGCAAAAGGAAATGGGCCTTGCTGCCGGCAACCAGGCTCAACCTGACAGTATGGAAAAGGGCATCAAAGAGACTAGGCTGGGAGAAGAAACCGACTAAGCAGACTCCACTGTGGCACTGTACCTGGTTAAAAGAATTGAACAAACTAAAAGGGTTCCAGAGATGGGATGACATAGGGATATCGACGCTGGGAGACGTGACCGCGAGGGGGGAGCTGAAATCATTTCAAGTATTCAAGACAAAATTTGGACTACACCGCACCCAGTATTTTAAATATGCACAGTTGAGACATGCTTGGAGGGCAGAGGGATCCCAACTGGGAATGCTCCCAGAATATGCACCCATGGAGGGACTCCCTAACATACAGAACACTGATGAATAATATGCCCGATGGCTTGATCACCCTTAGGAGAAAGTGGGAGGGGGATGTGGGAGAAATGGACGATGTGGACTGGGATACGGTATTGATGCACCCGAGAGAGGTGGCAATTAAATCACGACTGCGGCTAATCCAATACAACATTCTACACAGGACATATTTTGATAGGGAGCGAATGCAGAGGATAGGATGGGCAGTAGACCAGAGCTGCTTGAGATGTGGTCACGACAGAGGGAATTTCTACCACACTATCTGGTCCTGCCCTACAATTCAAATCTACTGGGGGGAGATCCTGGGAGAACTGGGAGAGGTGCTGGAAACCGCCCTGCCGGTGGACCCTAAGCTGGTCTTGCTGCGCATGACTAACGATGTGGATCTAGCACGCCCGCTGCTGATATTCCTGGTCCTGGCCCTAGTGGTCGCCAAGAGAGACGTGGCAAGGAGGTGGGGGTAGCGGCGCCACCGCAATTGGAGGAATGGAGGAGAGGACTGGATCTTTACATGGCAGCTGAACGAGTCACCTATAAGGCGAGGGGGTGCCCTAAGAAATTTGGTAGGGTGTGGGGCAAGTGGAGGCGGTACCATGGTTTGGATGGAGGTCTTTAAGCACAGAAGAAGGGGGGGAGGTCCAGTCGAAGGAGCAGGTGGTTCCATGAGATGAGGTATTTCGACCACGACTAGAGGGCCTTAAATACCAAGGAGGGGGGGCCTGAGTTGAAAGGAAATAATTTTATTGAAGATGCTGGGTGGGTGGGGGGCGAATGGGACGGATGTGACTATAAATTATGACATGCCTGGTTTGTTGTGGAATGATAAAATGCAAATAAACATGTTTTAAAAAAAAAAAGAAAAGGAAATGGGCAACATAATTGTTTGTTATGATAAACTTATGCATGAAAAAAGCATCAAAAATGGGTCCTGCATGCGACTTTCATTAATGATAGTGACATACAATATTAACTTTTTTGTATAAAAAAGTGTTGATGCTAATATATATGGGTATAGATTGGCGAAAGTACGCTAGAGTAGGGTACCTTTAGATACACCCTCATGGAGAGACAGTTGGGATAAATCAAGAATTGAAGATCTTACATTATATCGAGGTAGGATGAGAACCACATTAGGTCCATCCTTCTACACACATTCTCTCACTAAAGATCTTTAGCAGCACGGAATATGTGGAATACTGTGGGGTAGATTTAGGAAGGCGAACAGGCAGGAGTGTCTTTTATCAAAAACAGGATTACATTGTCTCCAACTTGAAGCATAGCTGTTTCTTTGCTGCGGCTCAATATGAAACTGTATTGGCAGTAATTGAAGAGATTGTTGTCAGCCATGAATCGCTTAAGCTGGTTCATAATGTAGCTTTCCGGGATTTTAAACAGAAATGCTAACTTTGATAGTGGCGGCAGCTGCTCAAATATTTGGAGTCACCTTCTGGCATTTTCAAAACAAGAGTGACTTGTCCAGTTTTTAGGCACATGGAACACATTATTGAGAAAGTGAAGCATTAATCAGGGTTGCCCAGAACGGAGTTTACTTTGAATACTTTGATGACAGAGGCGGGATTGGGATCACTGAAATTAAAGTAGCGTCTTAGATTAGCGATGGCCTTTTGTAATTCTGAGTGTGAAATGTGCCGGAATTCAGGCATGTTGAGTTTCTAAATAGCAGAAGTCTCTGTAAAGTGAGCCTAATCTTGTCTATTTTCTCTTTTACAAAGTAAAGTTTGGACTAGGTAGCTATCATGAATGAGATTTGAAGAACATTCGTTGCTTGACTGACTAAATCGAAATAGTTTTTTAGATCAATTCTGTGGCTTGATGTATCTCTGTTTGAATGAAAGGTTTTGGCTTTCCCTTTTGTATGTTTTTCTTTCAGATCACAGTTTAACGAGGTTCTCCTTATAAGGGGTTATGCACCAGCTCCATTGCATTGTTCTGAAGGCTTCTCTGTCCTGGTTAAATTGTTTTGGGAACCACCAAGTTCAGGGCTTGGAATTCTGTTTTGGGAAGGGCATCTCATCCATTAGCTAAGTTATATTCTCTCTGTGAATATTGTTCTGTCATTCTGAAAACCTCTTATTTTAGCTGGTAAATTTGAAAGAGTTGAGGAAATTGTGGCTGAGCTTTTTGTCCAGAATAAGTTCAATGACCTATTTGACAAAGGTTTATTTGTGTCGTTGAGGATGGGGGGATAAAATAGAATTTCATGAGGATTGGGTGAGCTGTTTTGATTTTACTCGAGAGGCACTGGAAGGAAAGGTAATTACCACTTCTGCGTTCTTGCATGAAATAGCGCACTTATGGATAATTAACACTCCCCACCTGTTTTCCCAAATTGGGCTAGGTGAATGACAATGATCTGAGCGTATGAGATAATCCAACAGTGGATTTGAAAACTCATTGGGCAAATTCTCGGTTGGGAATAGGAACTCTAAATTGTTGGTTGCAACCAGGGGCTCTATTACCGAAAGTGCTGAGGGGGCACAACGGGAATGTGCACCGGTTGTGTGCCTCCCTGGGGCACTTTGGCATTACTGAAGTTGCTGCAGGTGCTTGTGTGGCCCCTTCAGTAATACTGATAGTGCTGGCTCACATGTAGCACCTTTCCTGTCATTAGAGGATGTTCCTCGATTGCATGGGGGCGTGCCACTTTGGGAGAAACCACTGCCATCTTCCATTGACAGGTGTAACGTGATCGTGGGGGATAACGTCAGTGATTTGCAGAAGCTGCACCATTAGCCGCGCCTCCTTTGTACCTGCCTCTAGAGGTTACCTCTGTAACTACCTCTGGAGTAACCCAAGGTGGCGGTTGCTGATGCTGCCGTTGGTATTAAATGGTAGAGTCTAGAGGAGCGATCCCAGTTCTCTCAGGACGAGCCATTTCATTTGTGACAGGACCATTGCACAGTACACACACCTTTGTTTTATCATCGCTTCAGAGTCTTTGGAAGGATTTTTTCACAGGCCTTGCAGCGCATTGGGTTTGTGGTCCTTGGGAAGACAGTGGCTGCAAAATTATGATTATCTTTCTGGGCTAGTTCTGATGGCAGTTCATCCAAAATCTGTTATGCTGCTTATTTTTCGTGCTTTCAATTAGATAGACGGTGGAATAATGCACATTGTGTGAATCCAAAAAAGATTCACCCTGCGTCTCCATTTAAAAGTGTGGGTTGAGCTCAGAAGTTTGGATCAGGTTGAGGAGAGTTGTGGGGAGGAAGAGAGATCTGGTTCCCAATTAGACCTAGGTAGAGTTAGCAATGACGCAAAGTTAAGGATAGTGCTTTTACATGCTTTTCTTGTGTTGAAGAGGAATTAAATCAGGGGCAATTTACTATGGTCAGTTATGTTCAGTTCAGAATTTTGGACTTGCATGAGACTATTAAAGAATTGGAGATAATCTCTAGCCATAATCAAGATACGAGGGGGTTGGTCAAGAGGTCTTGGCGTTTCACTGCTTAGTGAAGAGTACAGAGGCACGCTTTGCACTGCTGTTGAAAATCAATGAAGTAGTATTTGACATGTTAATTGAACACTAATCCTTTCCTATGACTGGACGCAAGCTTTAAAGGACCATTATCACATACAAACATTAAGAACCCAATTTCCTCTTTGTAAACTAGACATCAACCACAATTACAAGAGAAGACTTTTCAATCAACATTAAAAAAAGGTAAAGATCCAATGACAATCTTGAATGGTCATTGGCAATCAACGTTGTAGGAAGTTCACTTTAGGGAAAGCATACTCCTGCAAGGAAGTGATGGGTGAAGAAGTCTGTTGTCCATCACATCAAGGTCAGATGATTTGAAAATAGTCCTATTACCATTTTTTCAATGTCAGGCACTCAAGATGATCCTCCAGTATCGTTTAGGGGGAACGAGTGCCAAGAATGGGAACAGAAACATCACATAAAGCCAGGGACAAGTCTACTTCAAACTACCCATACTAATCGCAGAAACCAAGTCAGAAACGTGGTGGAAGAACAAGCATTAATAATGCAAGCAGGTATCCCTTATAAAGTCAGTGATAGGGGGACGTGGCCATGATGGCGGTGGAGTAGCAGCAACTTCCCAGAGCTCCGCTCGCCACGGCCGATTAAAGCATCTCATACGATAATTCCGGGACCCCACACAACACAGAAGGGGCACCCGTATCTTGGTTTCCCAGCGGAAGGAGCAGGATGGATGCGATTGAGGGACCCTATGGAGATGGAGATGCGAGACGAGCGACCGGCCTGCTGCCGGACCGGATCCCTACCAAGCAAATCTGTGAGAGCAGGAACGCTCGGCGTGGTGACTTGCAGCTGTGAAGCCATCGGAGGTTCCGCTCGCAGAGAAGGAGACCGGGCAGCGAGGTACGGCCTTGCAGAAGAGAAGGGCAGCTGGAGGTGTCTGGGGACTCTGCTGACAGACGTACCGGAATCAGGCCCACTGAGTGAAACACCAGGGAGCCACACTGTAGAAGAGCAGGCCCTGACACATACGGAGAGGGCCGGTTTGCAGATACGCCAAGGCCTGTTAAGGTGAGGCCGGGGGTACGCGGGAAAAGTGAGCGAAGGAGGCCGGACGGAGGGGTAGAGTGGAGCGACCCCTTTGCATCAATCCTGGTGGAACTTTTGGGCAGAACCGCGGGCTGCATTCAGGACTGGCTATATTATATGCAGGAGAGGCATTGACCTGCGGCCGATTCGGGCTAAAGTAGAGATTGCATGTGCCTAGGTTGGAGCCCTAAGGCGGATTGAGTGGACCACGGCCAATTTGTGCTACAGGTTGGGCTTGAAACATTGGGCCTAGCTTTGAGCAAGTACCCGAGGACGCGGTCTGATACCAAGCTCTGCGACAAAGAGGGCCAAGTCGCAACCGCATACCTACCAGGGGTCGGTCAAGACTCGGACTGCGAGGCCTGGGCCTTGACTAACGTAAGGGGCCCCGGACAAAGAGAGGCCCTCCGTAACATTGACACATTTGAGGATCTGGGGCCTGGGCACCTAGCCAGTCTGCTGCTCCCGTCGGCACTTAGACCACACCAGTGTGCGTATGTTATGTTATGTTAGTGGTGATTTGTAACGTGCACGGCTACTCATAAGAGTGTCCCGGAGCGAGCCCAGCAACATTAGATCAGTGAAACAGGGATAGAGGCAGAAAGGAAAAAAACAGGCTTAATTGATTAGGAGAGTTTGGAGTTTTTACCTTAACCGCGTAGGGGTTTTGAAGGCTACGAAGCTCCAAGGAAAGAGAGTTCCACGACTTAGCTGCCAAATATGACAAGGAGCTGCCACCCTTTCTTTTCAGACGAGTTTTGGGTATGGAGGCCAAACATGCGTTTGAAGAGCGTAAGAGTCTGCCCGGAACATAAAACGAAAATAGTTTCCTCAGATACGCCGGGCTGTATTCATAGAGTGCTGCATGGGCCGTAACTAAAGCCTTGAACAAGACCCTAGCTTTTTTCGACAGCCAATGCAAGTTGCGGAGATGTTGCCTCGCACTAATGTGTTTGGGTAAGTCCAGCAGCGGCCACACTGCGACGTTCTGCACCACCTGCAACTTATCCATTAGGTAGCCCGGGAGACCCACATACAATGCATGGCATAATTATGACGGGAGGTGACTAAGGCCCGGACTACTGTTTCTTTAGCGGAGAGAGGCAACAGGGGCAGAAATTTTCTAAGCATCTTCAAAATGCCGAAACATTCACTGATCTGATTGACAATGCTAAGTTTTTCGTCAAACCAGATCCCCAGATTTTTCACTGCGAGACCCAAAGGGGCATCAGCAGGCCAGCAGTCATGCCAAAACAATGGAGGAAATTCCCCAAATTCCCCAAATAACAGTATCTCTGTTGTATCTTCGTTGCATTTCAACTGGGTCGAAGTAAACCAGTTGAACTCAGCAGACAGGCAGGTTCTGACATGGGCCGTAGCAGACTTGTGCTTTTTCCAGGTGAATAAAAGCTGGGTATCATCAGCATATGCTACCACTTTAGCGCCAAGATCCTCGAGTAGCTGGATGAAAGGGGTGGCAGAGTGGGCTAAAGAACGGTGATGGATTAAACGCAGATCAGTTGACTTGGGGTGAGTGCTTGTATTGTCAACGCTCCGTCCATCATTTCCTTTGGTTTTTCTATGTTCGCCTGAAAGGGGTCATATACAGGTTAAATAACAAAGGGCTCAGTATGGATTCCTGAGGAACCCAGGTTTGCACAGCGTAGATAGTAGATACAAAAAGGGGGATCCAAATCTGCTGGGTTCTACCGTCAAGGAAGGACTTTAACCATTCCCATGCGGCCCAAGTAACACCAAGCCTCTGTAGTCTAGCCAGAAGGAGGGCAGGGGGACAGTATTAAAAGGGGGCAGATATGTCCAATAGGACCAGAACTGCCCTACCCCCAGCATCTAACGTCTCCCGGATGGCATCTGAAATTTCCACCAAGGCAGACTCAGTGCTATATGAAGCACGGAATCCAGATTGAGCTGGATGCAGCAAACCCTGCTCTTCAATGTAGGAGGTCAGTTGTTTTTTCACCGGTTTCTCACAAACTTTGGCCACGCCATGAAGCAAAGAGATAGGGCGATAGCTGGATGGAATGTGGGGATCCAGCGTCTGCTTTTTTATGAGAGGGACCAGCATGGCATGGTTCCAGACAGGAGGGACCGAGGCCGACCCCAAAGAAGCATTAATCAGCTGGTTCACCAGAGGATTAATGACAGGAGCTGCGCGGGACATGAGTTTGGCAGGACACAGATCGAGAGGGTAACCAGATTTTAAAGAGGTCAAGGAAGCAAGGGACTCAGAACGGGGTATGACGGAGAAAGAGGAAAAAGCAGTTTCAGCGTAAGAAGCGGAATTAAAATCTGCGAGCACCTGCGTGGTCTGGGATACTGGTGTGTTAAAGAGCAATTGGAGTGATCTAACTTTATTCATAAAAAAGTTAGAAAGCCCTTCGCACCAGAAAGGGGAGGGTGTGTGGACATTGTTCGTAGCTTTTGGAGAGACATATCTTTTTACAATGTTGAACAGTGCCTCGGCATTATTGCCCAACATGGCGATACGATCGGCATAAAAACAGCGTTTCGCTGCAACGATCGCCACGTAGTAAGAGTTTTGGGCTTTTTTCAATTTCATCTTATCAGCTATGCTGTAGTTTTAGCTCCATTTTCTTTCCAGCCTTTTGCACTGCTTAGTGGTGGAGAACAGCGACCCACCTGGGCGACCTGTGCCGGCTCGCATGGTCTGTGTCCCTGCCGGAGGGAGGCACCGAGGGACCCAACCTGTGAGGCGTAGGATCGAGGGAGAGGGAAGTCACACAGCCAAAACTAATAGGGAAGGACTGGAGCTGGTCCTGTTCCAGAACCAGCTCTCTCAGACCTATATATAAGTGGGCCACCAAGATATCCCCCACTGGGTGAGAAAGGACCCACAATCAAAGATCTCCTGCAGAAGCCGAGCTCGAAAAGAGTCAGTAAGTGAACAGATGGAAGAGCCGATCACACGTTGTTTCCTAGAGCAACTCTTTGGCATGAGGGAAGACTTTGCGGCCCTCAAGCAAGACATCACCTCAGACACCAAACAGCTCAAGACAGAGGTGCAAGAAATTGGAGATCGTGTGGACTCACTTGAGGAAGCAGGTGACCACAGAGTTGAAGAGCTCACAGAACAGGTCCGACGGCTACTGGACCTCCAGGACTGCAAAGAGTAACTCCACTTCCATCTGGAAGACCTTAAAAATTACTCGAGGGGGTCTACCATCCATATTAAAGGTGTGCTATTTCAGCCGGATGGTGGGAAGTTGGAGGACTGGGTGGTTCGCTTTTTCCGTCACGCCGCCCGGAGCTTGGGGACAGGGAGATCATTCTAGATCACACTCACCGAGCTAGGAGGCCGGAGTCTAATCCAGGTCAGCAAAAAGACATACTCACCCGCCTTCATTTGTACAAACAGAAGGAGGTCATAATGAACTCAGCCAGAGACAAAGCAACCATTGCATTTGAGGGCCTCCAGGGCGGAATATATCAGGACCTCTCACCTCTCACCCTACAGCGCCGCAAGACCCTGAAGACGGCCACAAGTTATTTACGGGAGACAAGAATCCGCTATCGATGGGGGCACCCCTTCAAACTGACCTTTGTATGGAACCAAGAGCTGCGGATGGTGCGGTCCCTGAGGGAAACACAAGAGGCTCTTGGCGTTAACCTGGAGGAAGATGGGTCTGGGGACCGACAACTGGATCACACATCATCCCATAGGCCGTCTAGTCTGTAACGGCGTCGGAGGGCTGGAAGAGGGGAAACACACAAAGCCTACGTAACTCAAATGCCAGAAAGAAAGAGAAGCCCTGCTCCGACAGCAACAGAACAGATTAGACCCAGAGGAATCCAATAATGATCGATTTATTACGCCCTGCAGATCATACGGGCCCCATGCCTGCTACATAATGATTATGTCCCGATGGAAACTGAAATCGGCCTGAGGCAAGGTGCTCCCTTCTCCTGTGATGACGACCAATCGCAGGTCACTTGGACCCATACACAATGATGTGTCTGGTTGCCCAATGGAGGGTGTTCTCTTTGTTATAAATGTTGTTCTTTAGTGCATCTTCATCTCTTTCTCCTCTCTCCTACTTTTTTTTGGGGTTCATTCTTCTTAACAACAGAGATAGGCCTTCAGTCAGGCAAACCAAAGGCACAGGCTGGGTCGAGACATAGCAAGATAGGGACAGTTATCGGCAGATGGAGGGAGGGAGGGCCAGAGGGAGGTTGGGGGGGGGGGGGGGGGGAGTGTTTGTTTCCTGAAATCACCTGCATTGGGACTCAAAGTAGCCCCTTCAATCAGACCCCATAAACAACACTTAGGGTACTGATATTGAGCCTTAATGTCAGGGGCCTTAATTCACCTGTTAAAAGACGCAAGCTTCTTTCCATGTTGGGAGAGACCAAATGTGACATTTGTCTCTTGCAAGAGACTCATTTACTAAGAGCTGACTGGAAGCGCCTTCGATCCAGATGGTTCGACAGGCAGTGTGTTTCTTCCACGGCGGAGTGGGGAATCACACGTACGCAATCACATCTATCTATGGTGCAAATGAACATCAAGAAGTATTCCTCAGAGATATATTGAATATTGTCCTTGAGTCACCAGATGAGGATCTCATGGGCTGGGGGTTTGGGGGGGGGACTTCAATATAGTACCAGACGCACAACTAGATAGATCTGCGCAATGAATGGGACACTCCGGGTCACTCTCGGACTCCATGATACAGAAATTGGGGGATGTGGGGTAGACAGACGCCAGGAGACATCACTATACCAACACAAAGGAGTTTACATTTTTTTCCAAGGCCCATCAAACCTATGCGCGCATAGACTTGTTTTTGACTTCCCCACGGGTCACAAGGGACACACAAGAGGTCACCTTAGGGACTGCTGCACTCTCAGACCATTCGCCAATTTCCCTGGAGCTGCACCTCACCGGAAAACCCCCAAGACAGAGATCGTGGAGACTAAACCACAAACTGCTCGCATATGATGCTAACATTAAAGAAATACGTGCAACAATACAGACATATTTAGAGATCAACGGCGATCGACTCTGGTCTCCCTGCTATGGGATGCACTGAAGGCCATCATACAATGGCGTTTTCTAGCTATTGCCGCAGGCTTGAATAGAGATAGAAGACAAATGCGGGAGCACTTGGAATCGCAGTTCAGAGAACTGGAGGGGGTGCACCGCCGCATGGGAGTGGTCCAAATTAGGCGACAGCTTAACGCTGCAAGACAGCAGCTGAAGGCCTGGGACTACGATTGCATGGAGCACTCTCTCTTGTGCACCAAGCAACACTATTACGAGGGGGGAAACAAGGCCGGGAAGCTTCTGGCAAATACGCTCCGTGCTTCAAACAAACGCACATTGTATTGTAGGGATCAAGAACCCCCAGGGCGAGATTCTTCGGTCGGACTCGGACATCGCTGCTACTTTTGAGACTTTCTGCACAGACTTATACACTGCGGACAGACTAGATCCGGGGGCGGCTGAGGCGTTTGTGCAGGAATGCACCAACCCCACGCGATGCGACCAAATTGGATGCCGATGTCCATATGGACGAGGTTCTATGAGCCATACGGGGACTTACCTCCGGGAAAGCTCCTGGGGAAGACGGATTTGCGACTGATTTTTATAAGACCTTTGCCCACGATCTTGGCCCAGTGTTGGTTCGTCTTTTTAATTCCTTTGGCGGCACAGGAACTCAGACTCCAACCATGACCATGGCGGAGGTGGTCGTGATACCTAAACCAGGCAAAGACCCGCTGGACTGTGCATCCTACCGACCCATATCCTTACTAAACGGTGATCTGAAAGTCTTTACGAGTGTACTCACAGCTCGACTGGCGCCCTACATGCAGGGTCTTGTGGACCCAGATCAACAGGGGTTCATCCTGGAGCGTAGCTGAAGCAACGGGACTCGGCGGATATGTCACCTCTTGGACAAACTCAAGCGTACTCAGCAACCGGCAGTGCTTCCCGAGAAGGCTTTCGATCAGGTCCACTGGCCATACCTGAAACACGTTCTATACAGATTTGGAGTTAAAGACTGATTTATGAGATGGGTAGACTGCATATACAACAAACCGCAGGCACGGATCAGGGTGAATGGGGTTGCCTCTCGGCCCTTTCAGATCAGGAGGGGGACACGGCAGGGGTGCCCTTTATCGCCCCTGCTCTTTGCTCTCTATATGGAGCCGTTCGCTGAGAGAATTCGCCAAAACCCAGACATCTTAGGGATTGGGATCGGAGATAGAGAGCATAAAATATTGCGCTACGCGGACAAAGTTGTACTCTTCCTTACGCAGCCAATGACCTCACTGCTCCCCTTATTGGGCGAAATCGAAACCATCAGCCGGGCATCGGGCTGGAAAGTTAACATCCACAAAATGCAGGCCCTTAGCTTGACCCTCCCTAAAGCTGAGCAACAGCAACTAGCGTCACAGTTCCCATTTATGTTGGCTTCCGAAGGCGTCCCAAATCTAGGTCTGTAGATATTCCCCACGCTCAACAAGACCGGACAGGTGAACACTTTTAGCTAAGATCAGGGGAAACTCCTAAATTGGAAAAGGCACACAATGTCGTGGATGGGTAGATTGGCAGTCATCAAAATGACCCTCTTGCCACGTATTCCATACATAATGCAGACACTCCCACTTCGGCCCCAAACTTGGCTGGTGGCACAGTTGCAGCATCTCATCTGGGGCTACATATGGGGTGGGAAGAGAGCACGGATGGCTCGACATCTGACATACCAGAGACAGGAGGATGGGGGCTCGGCATTCCACACCTGGAGCGACACTTCCCTACGGCACAATTGCGATATATGATCGAGTGGTATAAATTGGAGTGAGAGAAGCACTGGTGCTTTATTGACCGCTCAATAGCGGGCATGCATGTTCGGAAAGTGCCATAGCTCCCTAAGCAGCACCGACCATTCGGAGCCTATGTATCTCAGGTCCTGAGAACCACCCTTGGAGTGTGGAATAGAGTGCAGGAGTTGTATAGCCTCTTGACCTCTATGCCTCCTCTGACTCCCTTTATAGGCAACCCAGATTTCCCTCCGGCATGATTAGGAAACGGATACCTCCACTGGCATAAAGCCAACTGCAAAAGAATTTCTAGATCTTTTTGATGAAAAGGGAGTAATGGAATTTATTCGCCTTTCCTCAGATTTCGGAGTCCCCAAAAAAGCGTACTGGCAATACCTTGCCCTTCGCCACTGGGTGACCCAGGCACAGGTGTACCCTCACGCTAGCCGCCCCCAAACCAAGTTCGAGGTGTGGTATATAACTCGGACCTCTGATAGGCACCTGCTAACGGATATATATACTTTCCTGAATACTCCTAGACAGAGCATTAATTCCCCTGAGCAGGGCCGATGGGAGTCTGAACTCGAGCGCATATTCTCCCCTAGAGAGTGACATGATATCATACATAGAGTTAGAGCCTCCTCATGCAGCACCACGGGCAAGGACATTTTCTTAAAAATAGCAAACTACTGGGATTACACCCCCGCTAGGGTTGCAAGGTGGAAACCGGGAGGGGATGCTCTATGATGGCGCAGATGCAGAATGCCTGGCACACTCTCACATATTCAATGGCATTGCTCGAAGATACAAACATACTGGGATTCGATCCTACAGGACATAGACACCATTTACCATACGGACATACACACTAATATGACTCCCCACTGCCCCTACATATCCTCTTAAATCCTGCCGAGGGAGAGCGATTTCCCTAGCACTGGGCACTGCCAAACAGGTGTTGTTGTCCAATTGGGGAACTGAAGAAGTCCCGACCCGACTAGACTGGCTATACAGGATGTGGGAGACGTTTGGTATGGAAAAGATCACGGCGAGCCTCACACATACACTCCCCAAATTCAACAAAACCTGGGGTATCACCATAGAATTCTTATCCACAGAGTTTGTGGAGCTTACACACCCGAGATATCTCCAGGTATTACGACTCACTATAGCGCCTCCCTCCAAGGATGACTAAACATACACTTGACAGATGCCCCTACTGTCGCTATACTATAGTTTGCCGAGACACAACCCCCCCGAAAAAATATGTAGGCATATCTCTCTTTTTCTTCTCTGTCCTTACTTTCTGTTTGCGTTAAATTTGGCTTATTGCTCCCCACCGGCCTATGGATGTAGGTGGTGGCTATCGTTATCTCTGCACTTTCAAATCAATAAAAAGATTTAAACCATAAAGTCAGTGATCGACCTATCACGGAATTACCACAGCTCTTGCACTGATCACATTGGTTCTAAATAATCACATCTATGATGCTTTAATAAAATTGTGCCATTCCTATGAATCCGTGGATCATAAATTGATGTAGAGGAGCATACAGAGGGACAATCCTGAGGAATGTAATACGGGCAGAAGAAGGTCTCCATGTCATTCTGCACTGAATCTGTGGCCCCCTTACATCAGACAACAGGTCCTCCACCTGGTAGAGCTTCCTTCTCACTTGTCATAGAAGCAAAATATAAACCTAACTAAAGCCACCATTGATCTGCAAGTCCCAACGATCCACATCCGTGGAGGTCAGCCTTTCTGAAAAGGCCACTTGGAGATGGTTGCAGAGCACACCTGCAAGATGTCTCGACCGGTCACCGTCATGCAAGGCTTCAGCACGATGCAGCATTTACTTCAGATTAGCACAAGGCCACCCTTCTCTCATCAGCTTAATTCGGTGTGAGAGGACTTCACAAATTCAGTAAACTTTGTTTAGAGTAGGACTATTCAGAGACGTTTTAAGGCATGGGCAAAGTGGGCAATTGCCCAGGGCCCCCACCTTCCAAGGGGCCCCCTTGAGTCTCTCTCTCTCTCTCTCTCTGTGCCAAGTGGCATCTTAAGAATTCTGGGAGCCCTGGAAGTGTTTTTTGAAAGTTTATTTGGCATGACAAGGGATTCAATTAGTAGAAAATAGTCAGTAAAATTTCGAGCGGGGCCCCCAAACCATATCTTGTCCAGGGGCCCAAACATCCTTAAGACGACACTGGGACTATTCACACAAAGTGAAAATATATCTATAAAATGTAGAAGTTTGGCTATCAGGAGCACTTGACCTCTGTGTCAGATGTTAAGCAGGAAACAAATGAATTGCAGGAAAAAAACAAAAAAGTAGTCCTCTGCTTATGACACACTCTTGAATGGAGACGCTTTTCACATAAATAAAGAATAAAGGCTATTTCAGTTCTTTCATCTCCAATTGTATAAATTAAACAATTATATTGTGGGTCAAAGGACCGAGTTCTTCTTGGAAGACAAATGGCCCTTATATTTGTTCAGGGCGATGCTTAAGAAACAACAGACATGTCTACACTATGTCATATTTAAATTGCACTTTTCCATAACCAGCATTAAATTACTCCACAAAAGGAAGGCACTTTGGCAGAAAATGGGGACTAGTGCAATTCCCAAAATGTAGATCGTATTATCTTTAAAAGCATGTTGTTACTTTCATAAAAGCTTAAGCAATATAATGACATTCACTTCCTGATCACAGAGTGCCGTATCCTCTTCTCAAGTACCATTATTACAGTATTTTAATACCTTTTACGCCATTTCTGGAATGTAAGCGTGTGTGCCCTTATCACACCTAAATAAAAAGAACAATTTTCAGCCTCGTCTAACAAATACCCCTTTTGATTTTCTGCCATTTCTACATTACGCCAAGATGAACGGACTAATATTTTTATTCCCGTCTTTTCTCAATTGAGCTATTGCTTGCAAAGAAGAAACATGATTTTACTTCAATGAGAAGCTGCAGTTTTTATCACAGGTCTAAAGATATATTTCCCTATAATGAGTTTTTAACTTCCATCATGATTAGCTAAATCCCTTCACTACAAGAAGGTACACTCATTTTATTAGTTGTAAATAATCATTTTCATTGATTAAAAAACCCTATTAGGCAAGTCAATATAAAAATATATTCTCTTCATTGGCATATCCTTAAACTTTGGTTCTAAACCCTATTCATCCACCAACGAGAGACGTGTGACACCTTAGAAACAGTCAATAAGAGCTGCCATTTCTACCCACCGCCCCAGTTTCTTAAAAATCCCCAACCAGAGAGTAAATATGCATGTTTGACTATTAGTATATTTATTTGAGTAAGTCAGAACCCATTTCATAGGGCCACGGGCACGCAGAGGCTACTGGGTCCAACAGTGGTGGTTGAGGCATTTTACACCTGATGTCCCCAACATACTAAGTATGGATCCTGGGTAACTGGGCCAAGTACCCCTTCTGCACAGGACTCCTGAGTGAAAGTTGTAAACGCGCAGTCAGAGGTTCCATCAGGGTTGGGGGGGCGTGGTGGGGGAAGGGATGTAGGTAAAGGTAAGCTAGCACAACTCACAACTCAAAGGGCACACAGCACGAACAATAAATCAATGTCCAGTCCAATACTTTCTATTATAAGAAAAAGTTGCATTTTATTCCTAACTCTACACATTCAAAGGAATTACAACATTCACAAGCACTAACACAACCCCCTTGACTTTGGGGATTTAGTAGTGGTCTGGCAAATCCCTGTCCCACAATCTTGCTTATAACGTGGTCATAGCTATTCCCCATTCACTGGTGGCTGCATCCAGGGAATGCTCACTAATATGCCGTACTCAAGAGTTCCCCTTTTGACTTGTAGAAAGTAGTCAAAAGTGTCTATGGTGCCCCAGCACCTTCAGCAGCGAATTCCCTGGGACCCACAGTGCCAGTTAAAGTCTTACCCGCTCCTGCAGCAAAGAAACATTTGGCCTTACAGCGGGTGCCCTAAGCGCAGGCACATATGAATTTAGATCCTGCTTGCGGTACACACAGCAGCACACAGCTGGAGAAGGCTAAGTCTCTCAAGTGGCACATCTAGTTCTGCCAGCGATTGGATCTACTTCCAGCTCACCAAGACGTGGTAAGCCAAGTTCTCTCCACCACTGGGGGGGTGGAGGTGAGAAAAGGGGGGTGTATCCTTCGGCTCCCAACTGGAGTACCGCAAGGACGTGACATCCTCCTGTTCCTCAGAGGACAGTCAGGGCAGATCTCATTGGGTGGGCTCACCTTAGTCCTCCAAAGCCTCACTTTAATCCCATGCGACGGCCTGGAATCCTTGGCAGACTAGCACCGGCAGCCTGTCTCGGTATATGAGGTTGCTGTGGTAACTCAGGGCACAATGTAGACTCCTCCAGAGCAATTGCCAACACCACAGAAGACCCTCCTGAAACATGGGGTCGCTGAAAGGTGCTCACAAATCCTGCCACGCTAGTCACACAATTATTTCCAGGATGGCCACCTCTGGCATATGGGGTCACCACTATGAAGCAATAAGGGCTGGTGCTCCCCGCACAGCGCTCATTGAAAGGCTTAGTCTAAGGCAGCCCTCTCCTGGCATATCAGTGTCGCTGTAAACAGTCCTGAACACAGGCTAGGACCCGACTGGTGCGAAGCCGAATTCTCACACCTCGCACAGACAGTCCTCATAGTAGTGCTCCCCATTGGACCGCAGTCCCATCAAGGCTCTCCTCTTCCTAACAGGGCACACTGGTCTAGGCAAGCAGGAGGTCTAGGCCAGCAGGCGGTCATCTTGGTTGTCCCTGGGTGATGTCTCCTCGCACAGCAGGGAGACTAGCAGGCCGTGGCCTCAAGTCTTGGTCACAGGCAGGAGTCTTACAGAGTTTCCCTTCCTCACACAGCCCACCTGGGCCCTTCTCACAGTCCTTTTCCAGATACCAAATGTGATTTATGGTCTGAGTCTTGAAGTTTAATGTTGGGGCTCTACTCCTTCTGAAGTGTATATTTTTCCTTTTCTTTTTTCCTCCTAAAAGGATGTCTGTCACAGCAAGCCAAGTGTCAGAAGCTGGTTGACCTACAATACAATTCATGGGAGTGGGCAGAGTGCACACCTGGATGTCAGCTACATTAATATGTGCATCAAAAGGTTAATCTCCTGGCTCCTAGTCCTACTCTTTATGGTTCCCTTATCAGCCGCATATCCTTTCCTGAGATCTGTCCAAGCCCCTTCTTGGTGATCTATCACAGAGTGAAAGAGCAACTTTTTTTTTTTATTTTTTTTTTATTTTGTATTTTGTGGAGAAAAAACAGAGAAAATAAAACAAGCGACAGTCCCGCAGTGCTTCCCACACAGGGGGTATTGAAGAGGCATAAAGCATAGGCAAGGCGTTATAGAGAGTTACCACAGCGCAGTTCGAAAGAGCAGTCCCTGAGGGCAGTAAGACGGGTGTTCAAAGTCAATCCCCCTCCAGAATCCCGGTAGAAGAAGGAGAGTGGAATCAAGGTGAGTGATTCAGGGCAGAAGATTTCTGAGGCCTCCAAGTGCCCTGTGGGCGTCGCAACAATAACGCAACTACATTACCCCACCCAACCCCCCTCCCTGCCCACCCCCCAGGTGGTGGTGACAACCATATAAAAAAGAGCAACTTTTTGAAGTGTAAATGGAGAGTCCCTTCCTCATGCTAGTAGCTCACCCAGCTCACAGGAATGTAGCAATACACAAATTTGTCAGGAGGCGGATTCCTCTCCTCCTTAGGTCTTCACAAGGCAGGCCCGTGCTTCTCGAAATGGATGCAGAGGTCCTCTATGTAATGTACCATTGTAGGCACACTTGCACTCAGTGTACTTTCACAGCACACTTACTCTCCAGTACTATTACCTCCATGCATTGTGGCACTACAGTAACACATGCATACAACACAAACGTTTTGACTGAATGTACTGCTCAGTACTGTAGTCCTTCTGTTCTGTACCAGGGTATGCTATTAATAAACACACACTGCCAGCACACACACACACACTCACCATGTGCGCTGCACAACACTTCCACCCTTCATGTATTGTACTTCATGCAAGCACACCCAGCACAAGTTTCCATTACGCGCGCACTGCACAGCACTACATCTCATTTAATATATTTCCAGCAGGCATATATATACTCAGTACATGCTCTAACCACACAGTACTGCTCAATCCCTATACTGTACCCTTTACAGGCACACATACAACCAGTGCAAAGTCACTACTCTTATGCTGTGCATTACTCCAGACCTACCTATATAGGCCAAGGTTGAGCTAAAACGGTCCTGTTTACTACTATTCAATACTACATGGTATGCTGCCACTACAATCAGTTCATCAATGATTTGACGGTGGAAGATGACAGGAGTACAGATCCTGCCTACATTAAAGATTTTATATCCTGCTACAGTGGTTGTAGTGGTGATGAAGATTCCAGGATGGCTGGAGGGGTGAGAAAGTTAGGAAGCAGAATAATATTTAGGTGTCCGCAAATGAAGAGGTGCCACCAGTGCTCATTTTGAGGCGGTGGCTGAAGGTGGGGTCCACCAGCACTCATTTTTGAGGAACGTCACTTATTTACCTCATCAGACTTTAACCCAGAGTAAGAGAAAAACACTCAAGGGGGAATGGAAGAAAAAAGAGAAAGATGAAAAAGAAAGATGGGAAAAACAAAACAAAGGGAGACAGCAGGAATGAGAAAGAACCTGCAAGAGTGAGAATAAAGGGTATTACTGGTGTGGTGAGGGAGGACAAGCAATGGAGTACAGAGCATGTATTACCAAGGGTCTTGAGGATGCAAAGTAAGGTAGGGTGGTCAACAGTGTCAAACACAGAATATAGTTTAAGGAGTATGATGACTGATGTGACGTGGTTTTAGCAGGCAGGGATGACGTTAGCTGTGAGTGTGAGGGCTGTTGAGTTATGTGAGGGGTGTGCACGTCAGACTAGAAGGGTCTGAGCAGACTAGTTTTGAGAGGAGCTAGGCAACTGACGACTAGATGTACACTTACTTTGAGGCACAGAAGCAGCAACAGCAGGCATTAGTTAGAAGGAGGGAAGAAGGGTCAATTGTAGAGTTTTTTTCCCCAAGAATATTGACCCACTGCAGTTTTTAAGGATGGGGGTAAATACCATATCGGAGTGAGTGGGTAAATAGGGAGGTCAGACAGACTCAGTGAAAAGAGGTTTTGTGGGTAAAGTAGTAGATTCGAGTGTCAGGATAGGTCCTGTAGGCATATCCTTTACTATTAGGTAGGATGCGCAGGGTGAGTTACAAAGAGGCTATATTGCTCAGTGAGATAAGAACTTCAGGTGTGACCAACAGGGAACAAATTCAACTGTTACAAAAGCCAACACAGCTTTTCATCATTCCAAAGCCGATAAACAGAGTACAAATTATTTGGGTAACGGTAACACTCATTTATTACAGCTTTTACAAAATCGAGACAACTCTGCGGCATGAAAAACTAAATATTATAAACATGCCTGCGAGGGTATGGAAGGAGTAGAAATGAAGATGAGGGGGGACCGCATGCTGTTGAGACTCTTTTGGTATGTTACTCAACTAGATCTTCACAGCTTATGAATTAGGATCCCTTTGGTGCAGAGTCCTTCTCATATCATTGAGTGTGATCTGCGGCACTGCCACAGCATTGCCGCTGTTTCAAAGATCGTCTCATGTCACCGACTCTGTCTCTGTCCTCTTGCCTTTAAAATGTGACCCCAAAATGTGAGAAAAACTCCAAGGTACGGAACTTTAAAAGGCCAGGACCAAAGTAATAACCGTGCCTGCGTTTCTTACTCTCACCTGACTTGGGCCAAACGCGACTCGCACCTTCAGCCGCTGAGGCTTTCCTGGTGTAGTACATGGATTCAGTTTGGGCAATAATATCGAAGTGGCGCAAGGGTTAAATTAGCTTAGGTGACGCATGAGGCCAAATGTGAAGACACGCTGCATTTGCTGATTCAGTCTTATATCATATATTTGGTGCTAGCATAAACGCTGTCAAGATGTATTCTCAAAGCCCCCTTTCCCTAGGCAGTCGACCACGTTTAGGTGAATTTTCTGAAGATATGGGGCACCCCAAAATGCCATAAACGTTACTGAGAAGGATGAAAGCCTCTGGTAGGAAGTTGGAACACAAAACTGGTTCCACGGAACAATGGGAGAAAGCATTGGGAAATGCATTATTCAAAAAAATCTCAAACATTTGCTTTACATGATCACCCTGCTATATCACCAGAGGCTGAAGCCAACCAGGATGACTGTCTTCACACTGGATCAATGAGAATGGCTGTCAACTTATTAGCTATAATTGTATTGCTATAACTTTATGGGTGTGGGTGCTTCTGTTGTTTCTACTGGGCCATTCCCACTTGCCCGCATTCAAGAGAACATGTTGGGGTTAGCTGTTGATACCTGAGCTCACCTGTCTAAGATACCGGACATGTGGCCGACATTTACTTGGGCATACAGGCCGTCCTGAGTTTCTACTAACCTGGCTGACTTTACTGCAGCACTACTGGCCTCTCATAGGCTAAGCCAGCCAAGTTATTGTCTTCTGTAACCGCATTTGCCAATAATATGAATTATCTGCATTTACGTGGAGAAAGGCATGCAACACTCTTCCCTTGTGCAAGCCCTTAGTAGGTGGACAGGGCCTATAAGCAACTCTGTCCCATCACTGTAAGTCGTACAGAGGAGGGGTTGACATGTGGTTACCCAAACGCCCCTCCTTTCAGTGGTACCACCTTTTGCATGGTTTGCCCAATGAAAATAATTCTCTTAACTGCATTGACCTTCCTTTGGAAAAGCCTATCCTTTCGGTTTTCAGTTGGGAAAGAACTGAAGGGACATATGGTGGTACCCATGTGAGCCGACATTTGCTTCTGTCAGGAACTCTTCCATGTACTCAGGATGTGCGCAGAGCCCCTTCGGAAAACGGAACAAGCCACTGTGAGATTTCTAGACTGGGATCTTTCTAGATGGTAGAAAGCATACAACAGAATGGAAGGCGGAAGGGCAGTGAAGAATCTGAAGTCAGAGTATCCACCAGAAAGAGTGTCACAGAAGGTAAGTAGCTTGTTCTTCTGATGGATACTTCTAACCGCAGATTCCTCAACTTTAGAATGGATACCAAAGCAATACCTCCAATTGGTGGTAGCATCCATCAAATGGCTCAAACTAAAATGTTGTGCAAGAATGAGCCCTACTCAACGGACCAGGCGGTTGAGGCAGCAGTGCTTCATGAATGTGTGCACTGATGCCCATGTAGCTGCCTGACAAATATCTAGTCCATTCCAGGTGCTAATGCAGTGGTAGCAGCTATGGCCCCAATGAAGTGGCCCTTTAGACCTTTTGGAGGCTGCCTTTTAGCCAATGCTTAGCAGATTTTAATGCAGAGGACCATCTATCCAGAGATGGTCTATTGATGCAGCAGTCTGCCCGTCTTTGCCCAGAAAATTCTGCAAAGAGTTGATCGTTCACCCGATGTTCTCGGATACGATCAATGTAAAAACTGAGTGTCCTTTTGAAGTCCAAACAATGGAGGCTCTTCCTCTTTGGAGGGATGAGGCAGAACAAAGAAGGTAGGAAGCATGATAGCTTGTCCAACATGGAAAAAGCATCACCACCGTTAGTAGGAACACAGCTCAAATCTTAACACCAGTTTGTAAGGAAAAAAGGTGGTGTAGGGAGGCTGGACCGAAAGGGCCTGCAGTACACTCACCAATAGTGCAAATGTAATCGCAAACAGAAAGAACGTTTTATGGTTCAGTAAGTGCAATGGACAACTGTGACTGGTTCAAAAGGAGTAGTCAGACATGTGAGAACCAGGTTTTAGTTCTACTGTAGCCTCGCTAAGTGTTTACGTTGAAACATGTTGTAAACCTTTTAGACAACGCATCACAACTGGTGATTTGAATAAGGACAATTGGTCCAGTAAATGTAAACAGGCTGAAAGGGCCAACAGGAAACCTTTACCTGTACCCATAGCAAGTCTTTGCAGCAGAGCAACACGTTTCACAGTTTTGCCTACAATGCGTCCAACTGATGGGCACTGTACCAAGCCACAAACTTGTCCAACCATCCAGCATACACAGACTTCATTGAAGGATGCCTGACAGCGAAGAAGACTTCAACTATCTCGGAATGAAGGTTAAAAGGGATCAACTGTCACTGATCAATATCCTTGCATGGAGGTGCAGGTTGCACGAGTTTGAGTGCAAGAAACTGCCCAGCTATTGTGGTAGGAGATCCTCCCAAAGTGCAGCATGATTGGAGGATGGATGCTCAAGCCCAGAACCTCTGGGCCCAATTGGGAGCCACTACAATGACTTTGGTCTGGTCATTCCTGACCTTCTTCGGAACTTGGGACAGGAGAAGTTTTGGCACAAAAGCATACAGGAGATCCATGCTCCACTCTAGACGGAATGCATCTCAGAGAGCGAGCCTTCTTGGGCATTCCTGCGCGCAAATGTCTTGACATCACATTGTCAGTGGTGGCAAAGAGTCAAGGCATGCATCTCCCCATTGATGGAAGAAAGCCTGTACCACCTATGGGTGTAATTGCCATTTGTGTTCCACTAGGCGGTATTGGATGATTTAAACCATCCTGGCTTTAACAGAACCGCCAGGTGGTATATCACAAGGGAGGCCCATGATGATTCAGCCAGCTCTAGAAGTGGAGAGCCTATTGGCACAGGAGACAGAATCCCATCCGACACTGCTTGTTGCAGTTCCACATGGCAGAAGTGTTGTCTGTGGAAACCTGCACCAGTCGTCCTTCAATGAAAAGGAGTAAGGCTTTCAGTGGCAAATTAAACCCCCTCAACTCCAGCAAACTGATGCGGAGGGGGGTCTGCACCACAGATCAGTATTCTCTGAAATCCAGCTCTCCCAGATGACCAGTCCAACCCAGTAGCGACGCATTTGTCAGCACCATTAACTCTGGGTGAGGCCTGGAGAGGGGTCTGTCACTGGTCTAAATGCATTCGAGCAGCCAACTGTCCACGTATTTTTGCAGTGTCCTCCAACACCAGCATGGAGTCCCATACTACCTTCAACGGCCAGTTGTTAAGGTTGGGAACAATGATATTCTCACCGTCTAAGATAGTGTTAGACTTGACATCTTTGGCGTGGTTTCCCCTGACTTTTTGCCTCTACCTCCTGTATTTTTGATGCTGTGCTGGATTTAGTTTTTGCTGGCTTAGATGCTTTGGGCACTTTGCCATTGCTAATCAGTGTCAAAGTGCAAATGCTCCCTGTGTAAATTGTTGTTACAATAGGTTCTCCCTGATTTGCATATTTGATTTACTGGTAAGCCCCGTGCAAAATGCACTGAAGCGTGCCAGCTCCTTAAATCAAATGCTACTAGTGGACCTGCAGCACTGATTGTGCCACCCACACGAGTAACTCAGACCTGCCACTGCAGTGTCTGTGCACAGTTGTTAACTGCCATGTCGACTTGGCAAGTGCACCCACTTGCCAGGCCCTCACCTTCCCTTTTCCTACATGTAAGGCACCCCTATGGTAGGCCCAAGATACCCCCATGGGCAGGGTGCAGTGTATGTGAAATACTGCCAATTTCGTTTTTCACTATTGAAAGGCTATTTTGCCCCATAGGATAGAATGGGAGAGGCTTTGTAACATCTTTCAAGCATAACTTCCTATTGGGACACAATATAGAAATAAAGTTTAGGCTCTGTGAACTCTGAATTTAATAACACATATTTTAGCAAAGATAGTTTTTAAATTGTGTGTTTGAAAATGTCACTTTTAGAAAGAAAGAAAAATACCTGGAAGTGTATCAAAGTTGACCTAGTGCACTACAAGTGTGTCACAAAATAGTGTACAAACACAGTTAACCAAACATCAATGGCATTTATAAAAAATATTATAATACAGTCAATCCACAGTAATTTATTTTTTGTTGTTTTGGCAGTTCTATCCTATTGATGTCGGTTACTTGTGGCAGAATGGGTCCACAGTTCTGCTTTGAGGTATTCAGTCCTGTTTCATTAGTGCTCACTTCACCACGTTCTCGGTATTCTTTTACACTTCACCACGTTTGTGGTATTCTTTTTCACTTGGTAGCGTTGGTGTCTAAATTCTGGTGGTTGGTGCTGTGATTATGTCTTTTGAGGCTGTCACTTTTCATTATGTGTCGACATGGAGTCGGGGAATTTGGTGGTCTGTAGTCACTATGTTGAAGCCCAATATCAGCAGTAAAATTCTGATTATGATGGTATTGTTTTTCATTATTATTGTTAATTTGCTTGTTACAGATTCCCCTGATGAAGGGCTACTTTTAACAGCCCGAAATGCATTGGGAACTATGAAGCTTGTTTCTGCATGCTGAATTTAAGCTGCACTATGTACTTCCTTTTGGATGGATCTGCCAGGATTCTTTTGAATAAATAGAGCAGATCTACAAACATTCATGTTTTGGACAGTATTTGTTGAATATTTTGGATTCTATGTATATTGTTTCTGATTACTGTGGATTGACTGTATTATATTATTTTTTATAAATGCCATTGATGTTTGGTTAACTGTAGTTGTACACTATTATGTGACACACTTGTAGTACACTAGGTCAATTTGGATACACTTCCAGGTATTTTTCTTTCATTTGTGAATCAGGTAGTCTGCAGAACCCCTCACCTGGTGCACACTCGATTTTGCTTGAAACACTGACTTGTATATTTACACTTTTGATGCTGATTGTTTGAATACGTTTGAGTGCACATGGCTGTGTTTTCTTCCTTTTAGATATAAGGCATTTTCTTGTTCAACCAATCTGTGTACCTCTGTCTGCCTGTTTGTGTATTGACTGTCTGGTTTTAGAGTGATTGGGGCTGGGGATGTGCATTCCCTGTAGACAGCCACTGGGGGGTTGAGGTGTGCCTGGCCCTTCCTGGATGACTCCGAGCTGAGGTGAATGAGGTTGGGCTGAATTTAGAGTTGTGGGAGAAGATCTTCTTGCACCTGATTAGGGCCTGTCTTCATTGCACAATGCTGTCTCCACCCCCTGCGGTCATACTGCACCAGTGAGGACAGAACTGGTTTAGACTGGTCTCAGAGTCGCTTGCACAAAGAGCACAAAGACACTTTGGGGTACAAGTATTAGACCTAAACCCCCTGAACTTTAGACTACTTCTGGAATCAAGAGGGACCTTTGCCAAGGAGAAGAGCTGGAGAAAATAGAGAAGGAGCACTGCCCATTTGCTGTGTGCTGTCTGGGGTTAGCCTGTAGTAGCCGATTCTGCCAAGGAAAGGACAAGGACTTTGCTGTGTGCTATGTCCCCCCTACTTGAGGGAGATCTCCAAGGGCTTGAGTAGAGCTTGCATCCTGTTCTGCAGTCTTTGGGATACAAAGACTTCACCACAGCTCCCCTAAATTTCCTTGCTGGGAGTTTTGACCTGCCAAGAGGTGCCTGTGACTGTGTTGGGCCTCTGGAGGTTGTTTCTGCTGTTGGGAGCTGGAAAAGTAACGCAACTGCAAGAAAAATGATGCATCGCTCTTCTTACAGCTGTTTTTCAGACGCAGCACCACTGTGCAAAAAGAATCTTCACGCATCGCTGGGCCGCTGCCGAAACAGACGCAGCGCCTGTTGCCACTGCAAGAACAGACGCATCAAGGGATCGTGGCTGAAGAAACAGACGCAGCGCCACTCGACGCCGCCGCATCGATTATAGACACATCGGATTTCCACGCACAGTACCTGTGCAGCAAGTTTTCCTGACGAATCACCCGCGGACCAGAACCGTCTCGGATTCGATGCATCACTTCTCATGCGTGCATAACGGTCACATCGCCTCCCCATGGTCTCAGGAACTGATGCATCTCTTTGTTTTTTTGACGCTTCCCATCTCTGCGGCTGTCTGGATTTGTGAATGTTGTCGCAACTACAGGTACTTTGAGAGAAATCATGCATCCATAGTTTTCTATGGGCCAAGTTGTTTGAAACCCTTTTAAAGTCATATTCTCATTACATGTATGTTGGATTTTTGTTGTTTTGGTCTTGTTGAGTTTAGCTAAAGATACTTTATTTTTTTTAATGTGCGGTGTCCATTTGTGGTGTTGTTACTGTATTACTGTGTGTTTTGAGAACAAATACTTACACATTGCCCTTGGGATAAGTCTGTCTGCTCATGCCAAGCTACCCAGGGGATGAGTGGGAGTTATCTAAAGTGTGTATCCCCCTTACCCTGACTTGAAGCAAGGGTCCCTATTTGCACAAAGGTACCTACCTCCGCCAACTAGAGACCCCCATTTCTAACAGATGGACAGTGACATTTGCCGTCACCTTTGTGAACACACATGGGGAACTGGTGAGGTCAAAAGGGAGCACAGCAAACCTAAAGTGCTCTCGGATCACCATAAACCACAGGTAGCGCCTGTGGGCCAGAAAAGTGGATGAGCCTGCCTCCTACGTGGTAGCAGTATGTTAGTAAAGGCACACTAAAGTGACTGGAAGGTTGTGGCCAGAAATGTGTTAAGATTGAGGTGAACACTTTGCTATGTGTCCGGGTTGTTGTCGGTTGGGTATACCACCCGACCTCGAATGGTCTGGGGAGCCTGTTGTGTGGACAGAGTGGTCTGATGTTGCTGGTACCCCAAGCTCTTTGCATATCCCTGAAAAGTATATAATTGTTGGGGAGGATACTGTGATTGGAGCTGAAAGGCCGAAGGAGTGCGCCGGGCTCGGTGCTCCTTTAAAACACTCTACGGCGGAATCCGCCTAGTCACAAAACAGGCTTGAGTTGTTAAAAGGCATGTCCATCAAAGACACCTGGATGTCTCCTGACAAAGGCAGAGGACCTCATCCAAGTGTGTCATTGAAGCACCATGCTGGTTCCCATAGCCCAACCTGGACAGTCCGTAGCGTCCAGGCCCGAATGGATGGATAATATGGCCGCACCCCAATCATTCTAAATAATCTGAGCTAGAGAAGCCGAAGTCTTCGAGGACCATGAGTAAGATTCAACCCACTATGTCCCGCACTGCAGGAGTATAGCGGCCCAATAAACAGCTTGTATTGAATAACCTCAGGGAGAGGCTGGTTAAGGTGAACATAAGCATTCTGAACGTGTCCACTTATTTTGACTACCAGGGGGCGTGGTAGGAAAGGCATTAAGGTTGACTCTACTGGTGGGCAGCTGCACCACCAGATTTTCAGTTGTTGGGTACTGTGTGAGAAAATCTGTTTATCCTGGAGCAGATCTAGGGCAACAGACAACTTATCAGTTGACTGGGGGTGGGCCACAGCCTGGCTTAGCCCAAGTACCCAGCAGGGGACCATTGAGGGCTTCACTGAAGGTTAACAAGGGCTCGGTCAGTGCCTGACCAGGCTGTAAGACCTCTGTCAGCATTTTGGCCTTCATCTCCCCGCTATGGAGGTAAAAAATAAGGATCTTAGCAGCCCTCCTCATTACTGTGGCAAATTAGGTGTTTTCCCCAGTTGGTGGCCCTGAGGGCGAAACCAGCCCAGTATCGGGTGAGGTGTCCAGTCCACTGGCACCATGTAGTTTCACATACCAGTTATCATATAGTGGGGCAAATTCTTGCACATTCACACCTTGTCCTCTCCATTAAGCTAGTTCTGGTCTGAACAGCTGATGTAATGTTTGTGTTTGACCGTGCGGTAGGGGAATTGTGTCTGATTAAGATTAATTCAGCAGGGCTGTGGCACAAAGATTTCAACTTGGCTGGGGTCGAAATCAAGACTATGTCGGCTCGGAGAGGGCCACTACAATAGGTCACCGGAGGTGCTGGTACAGGCGTCAAAGCTCAAGGAGTCAGGGCAGATTTAGCTGTTGGTCCCAATGTCAGCACAGAACCTGAAATGGCTTCAAAAGGCCCAGATAGCACTGAGGGCGAACCGCCCGCCAGTACCCCAGGTGTAAGACCGTGTGGATCCTTGGGGTTCAAAAGATCACTAGAGGGTGCCGGAAGCCTGCACAAAATGCACAGCATAGTTGCAACATCGCCAATGGATCTGGAACTCCGGGTGCATACAGACCGGAGATGGAATTGGCTCCTCAGTGGAATTAGAGCGAGACCTGCAGTCACTGTGACACCATTGAGCCTTCTCTGGAGAGCGAGAGTGGCAAGGAAGAGGCAGAGTCCCTCTTGGACATCTTAGGTTTCTTCTTTGATTTACCTGAAGACTTCAATGATGAAGAAGACATGCCTTGGGAATGACTTCGGGAGCTGTCCCTAGTCTTCAACCTGGAGCAAGAATGGCACAGAGCCTCACACTCATGGATGGGTTAGACTTCGCCTGGCTGCAGTTGTTGCAGGCCTTGGAGTTGTGTGAAGAACCTAAACACCAGAGGCGCACTTTGTTGGGACCTGTCACAGACATCTGTTTGCGACAGTCCCTACAAGGCTTGTAATTTGTTGTTTTAGGGGGTGACATCTCTTGCACACTGGATTTTTTTTTTTTTTGGAACATTCTCTTAACAGTATGAAGAAAAAAGAGTGGAGATCCGGATATGCAACTGAATGCAGAAAAAAACGGAACTGATGTCTGCGCATTGGCTCCACTTATTTGCGGATCGGTTTGTCAGTTTTAGAGTGGAATGGTGACGAAATGGAGTTGCATCGCGCCACCTACAGAGTGCAGGTGCACTGTTTTTTTAGTTTTCCGGATCCAGTCTGGCATCTGCTGAAAATCCTAAAGGTGAGGATCCGCAGTTAGAAGTATCCATCAAAAAGGAGGATATATGTGTGGGACATCCCAAGTACTATTTTGAGCCAACCAGGGAATATTCTGAAACTGCTGTACAGAAGACATAGTTGTGTACAATTGGCCCACATTGTTCATCACCCGATATTTAAATAAAGGCCCATTTGTTTGACATAAAAAGAGATTACGGAATATATCAGAACAGACTGTCATACCAGATACTAAGGTCATCAAATTCATCTTTACTAAGACCTGTTAGCAACACTAGGCATTCAAATCCGTGACACAATTTCTGAGCAACAAGGGATTCAATTCCAATAGGCCATTGTTTTGTTGAATATTTCGATAGAAATTAAATTTTTACTCCATGGAGGAGCCAAGTGCCGGATCGAGATGGCTGCTTGAACTCCGGGCTCCTCCGCTGCCGTCCCCAAGACCCTGCATCCTGCCCTGAATAGCCCGCTACTGCACAAGTAAGATGAGCGGTGCCAGTACCTGCAACCCAGACATCTGTGCTACGCTCGGTAACGGAGATACGAGCTCCGTTCGCCTGGGCCTGTCTGAGTGACTCACACCGGGGTCTGGAGTCCTGGAGGGGCAGGTGCGGCGTGAAGTGGAGTCAGGGACACGAACCGGAAGTCTATGTTCGGAGCGTCTCCATTGACAGCGGGGGCACTGGAGCACAATCGCTTTGGTGAGGGGCGTCTCTCCCCCCCCCCCTCCCACCGCTCTTCTGGCTGGTACTAAGTGAGGACGGTTTCTGCACAGATATAACACTTAAAGACTCAGACAGACTAAAGCACCCACAGGATGGATGGATGGATGGATGGATGGATGGATGGATGGATGGAGATAGAGATATATATAATAGATATATATATATATATATATATATATATATATATCAGTAATCCTTTCCTTGCCACAGCCATCTTCTCATAACATGTAAATGGGAAGACACCTTAGGAACAGAGTTACAGATAGTGTTTCTCTCGCCAACCCCTGGTGCTGAAATGCCAGAGACAGTGCAGTGGTAACAGGGGTCGTGGCGGCAATTGAGCAGCAGCAGACCAGCGGGGATCAGCAACCTGAGGCACGCGAAGGCCTCAGCTCCTCTTTGCCACTCAAGCGCGAGAGTGAGGAGTGAGGCCAGAACTGGCATCGGCCAGCCTCAGTAGTCGGCCAGCCTCAGCAGCAACACACCGGAGGTGACTTCCCTCGGCCAGGGGCACAGGCCCAAAGACGCAAGGGCGGGCCGCGGCAATATCTGCCTCCATAATCACGAGGAGGTGAGCGTGTAGAGGGAAACCAGCCCACACGGACACCGTTTCTCCTGCCCCGGACACACGGATACAAACACTGCCAGAGAACCCAGAGTAGAAATGGTGAGTAAGGCGGAGGCCGATAAGTCCCAGCCTAGGATGAACAAAGGGAACAGGCAGGTCCAGACCAATAAATTAGACCGCTACACGCTGCCCAAGGGCTCGCCAACGGACCTGCGACACACACTGAAAGCGTGTGGGGGGGTTTGGGGGGGGGAACTCCATGAGCCCTGCTACGGAGCCGACCCTACAGGATGTTATGGCCGCCATAAAAGGGGTCAAGTCCTCCCTGGAGCACAAAATGGAGTCCCTGGAGCACAAACTGGACACCGTCTCCATAGAAGTGAACCAAATACGGACGGATCTCACCAAGGTAAATGAGAAATTCAAATCCTTGGATATTAAGACGGCCAGCCTGACAGACGATGTGTCGCAGCTCCAGTAGAAGTCTGTGATCTTAACAGTTTCTGCGCGACGGCCGAACGCAAGTTGGACGATTACTAAAGGAGGTATAGACGGAATAACGTCGCATCTTAGGAGTGCCCGAAAAATTGGAAGGACCCGTGCCTGACCTCTTTGTGGAATACCTGATTTTGAATCACCTCAAGCCCAAGGGCCTAGGAAAATTCTTTACCATAGAGCGGGAGCATAGGGTTCCGGGTGAGCAACCCACACCCGGAGCACCCGTGCGCCCGCTAAATGCACGAGTACTAAACTTCAGGGACAGAGACGCTATCCTACAATATGCCCGAACGACGTCCCCTTTGCGCTACGAGAATGCCACCCTCTCCATCTTCCCAGACTTCACTCAGTTGGTGCAGAAACAGCGCAGGACCTTCCTCGCTGTTAAGAAAAAGCTAAGGGACAAGGGGATCAGGTACGCCATGATGTTCCCGGCGCGTCTGCGTGTGGAGATCGAGGGTAGAGCGTGGTTTTTTGATAATCCCGAAGTGGCGGCTAAATGGCTGGACAGCAGACTCGCCCACAGATCGGGGGGCGCAACAGAGGGGAGGAACAAGCCCTACAAGAGCAAGACTGAGGATTGACGAATGGACTCGTGGACAAAGTGAACGTGATCAGGTACAAGGGTCATGGACCCCAGGAAGGGACATAAATGATCGGTATATTGCATCACAGCAGTGGACTACTAAAAGACATTCAGGGGACAATTTGCTATTGAAATGAGGGGTCTTGGGGAGGGGGGACGGAGGGTTGGCTGCCTCCTTGTTACTACCTTTAGTTATTCCTTAGGATTAGAGTATAGGGCGACAGCCACTCTGCCAGTTTGTGATGGGTGGGCCCAGTAAGCAGTAGTGCAGGGTGGGGGGGTGGGGGTTGGAGGGGATGGGTAATGTTCTTTAACGTTGAATTTGTTATTGCACTGAGTTTTTTGACACTGTCAAAATGGAAAGCAGAGCTACAGCGACTTCCGCAAAGACAAAACAATGAGCTGTAAACAGGGTTCAGGGGTTAGAGTCCTCAGTTGGAATGTAAACAGGCTGGGGGATAAACGTAAGCGTGGGATGGTCAGCCAATTTGTCAGCAGACATGCCCCAGATGTAGTCCTCTTACAGGAAATGCATCTAGTTGGAAACAAATGCATGGCCTTACATAGAGGAGGGTACTAACTGGTGGCACACGTGGGATTCACCTCTTGGTCACGAGGGGTGGGCATACTAATTAGGAACTCATTCCCTTTCACAGTACAGGCCTCGTGGTCAGATGTACGAAGCAGATACGTAGGGGTTTCGGGCCAATGGGAAGGAAAGACAACTACATTTGTCTCTATCTACATTCCGCCTGGTCTACAAACAGACACATTCAAGGATTTGAGCTCCATTTTTTTGACATTTCCCCTAGGTATCCTGGTAATGGGGGGGGGCACTTCAACGCGGGGATGGCCGGTGAGATTGACAGGCACCCACCGCGTGAACTCAGACCCGCCCAAAGGTGGCTGCCAGACTTTTTAGAAATGGTGGAGATGGTGGATGGGTGGCGGACGCATAACCCTGACAAGGCACAATACCGACACATATCGAGCGCACACCACAGTCTGTCACGCATAGACTATATCCTTGTCCTGGCGGCACAGGCTCATACTATCCATGAGATTCGCCATCTGGAACGGGGTATTTCTGATCATTCGACTGTGTGGCTTAGAATGGAGTTGGGTCACACAAGCGTAGGCAGGGTAGCACCAATCAACCCATGGTATCTGAAAGATCAGATTACCCGTAAGAATATTGTCAAGGCTACTGATAATTATTTTTGAGAAAACGGGGGCACGGTCGATTCTGCACAGACCCTGTGGGAGGCATACAAATCAGTCATAAGGGGAGAAGTTCTCTCCCTGATTGCGGAGAAGAAGAGGCACAGGCAGGTGGAACTGACAGGGGCAGAGGAGCACGTGTTGAAATCGGAGGATGAGATGGCCCAGGGGGTGACCCCTGAAAACCTTCACCTACTGAAGTTGAGGCAAGACGAGTTTAATAACATTGCTAAGGATAGAGCCAAGGCGCGGAGTAGAGAGGTGCAGGGCAGAATATATGAACTAGGGGATAAGGCAGGAAAGCTGATAGCGTGGCTAGACAGAAGAGAGTGGGCGTCACGACTGGTGCCCGAAATACAGGGAGACAACTCCATTCCTATTACCGAACAGCAGGCCATCGCAGATACGTTTGCAGATTAATATAGCTCTGTATGTAGTACAACCGGCAGGTACACGGAAGAAGAAAATAGCGAGATGATCAGGGACATAAGACTTCCCCACTCTCAGACGAAAATAGGGCCTACCTAGATTCCCCGCTGACAGACGAGGAGGTGGCGCAGGCGATCAGGGGAGTGAGCTCCGGGAAAGCCACAGGGCCCAACGATATTCCCGTCGAATTGTATAAGCTGAAACCTAATAAACTCGCCCCCCACATCCATGCTATGCTGCTAGAGAGCAGAGAAAGAGGAATGCTTCCATATGACCAACGGGTGGCCAATATAGTCGTCATACATGAAGAAGGCAAACCTAGAACAAGCTGCACATCATACAGGCCAATAACGCTTCTCAATGTGGAGTCCAAAATCCTTGCAAAACTGCTAGCTTCGCGTCTGATTAAAGTAATCACTACGCTGGTCCAAGCTTTATGCCACATCGCAATTCGGCCCTCAACCTGCGCAGACTACATGGAGTACTGAGCAGAAAGCCTCCCATACTGGAACCGGCGGCTTTGGTTTCATTAGACGCTACTATGGCATTTGACATGGTTGAGTGGCCCTATTTATTCGCAGTGCTGGGCAAGTTCGGACTTGGACGGAATTCGTGGGTTGGATCCGTCTCTTGTACTCTGTCCCGATGGCCCGAGTGGTAGTGAACAACCGGAAGTCCGCGGACTTCCGGCTGTGCAGGGGCACTCGTCAGGGTTTCCCCCGGTCTTCCTTCTCTTTGCGTTAGCACTAGAGCCACTGGCAGTCTGGATTAGGCAAGACCGATCTATCCGGGTAATGAGGTGGACCCAGGACTGGGAGGACAAGATCTCCCTGTATGCAGACAATATCCTTCTCTACTTTACTGCTCCACGGGCATCCTTGATCTGTCTCTTGGATGTGCTAGCTATATTCGGAAGATATTCTGGTATTACTGTCAATTGGTCCAAGTCGGTTGTATTTGTCCTTAGGGGTGACCCGCCGGTGATACCGCCGAGTTGCGCAATACAGATCGCGCAGGATGGTTTCCGATATTTCGGATTCTATGTGACGCTGGATTCGAGACTGCGCTTCGCCCGTAATCTGGACCCGCCCATGCAGAGACTTAAAAGCGTTGTCGCACACTGGAGATCCCTTCCTATTTCCATGCTGGTTAAGGGCGGTCCTCTTTAAGATGATGGCTCTCCCTCATTTCTTGTATGCTCTCCAGAATACGATGGACTCGGTCCCAACGTCCTACTTCAAGGAAATTGAGAGTCTCCAAAGGAAACTTCTCAGGGAAGGCAGGACCCGCATAGCGTTTTCAAAGCGGACTCAACTGGTATGATGGAGGTATCAGTCTTCCCGACCGTAAAAAGTACTACTGGGTGTCCCAGCTAGCGTCCATCAATCACGGGATATATGGCAGCCCAGATAATCCCGGATATGCCATGGACAAGTGGCTGCTCCTGGGGTAGACTATACCAGGGCTTTGTACGCCAAGCCCAGTAGGTTCCCACTGACTGGCCCTGCAGCACACGCCGTCCAGACATGGCATACTGTCAATAAGCACCTGAAATGGGATGGTAAACTTATGCTGGCCACGCCGTTGTGGAAATAGGAGAACCTGGGGAGCCTCTGGAAATCCAAGGGTTTTGATAAGTGGGATCTTATAGTGATCTCACGGATCAAGGACATTTGGGGGGAGGTCACGGTTCTGCCATTTGCATCCCTTAAAACTCAATACAGCTTGATGGATACTGAATATTACCATTATCTTCAAATCCGCCATGCGTTACTCACTCAGGTCCCTAGCAATGCGATGCTTCCGGAGGCCTCCCCGCTGGAGGATAGAGTACTGGAGGGACACATCCCAGAGAAGACCATTTCCCTCATCTATAGGAAATTAATTAATAACATGGACAATCCAATACAGATTCTGGAAATCTATAACTGAATTTGTGGCACCCACCCTACAGTCCATCTGGAATGGGTCCATTACCTCAGGGGTATTTCCGGAGGCATGGAAGCATGCCACTCTCCTCCCGTTAAAGAAAAAAGCAAATGGTGATTCGTTGGACTTGAGCAACCTACGGCCAATTTCTCTGCTGGCGGCCCCAGGAAAAATGTTTGAGAAGATAATCCAGCGCCATCTTAACAAATTTATTGAGGACAATGATGTCTTACATGAGACTCAATCAGGTTTTAGACCGGGCTTTAGCACGGAGACTGCACTCATTGAAGTAGCAGAATCAGTGAGGTGGTCGATGGATGCCGGGGAGTCAGCTATGCTGGTTCTCCTGGATCTGTCGGCCGCCTTCGATACGGTGGATCATGGTAGGCTCCTACAACGGCTGGCAGAGATAGGGCTAAAGGACCAAGCACTGGGATGGGTTCAGTCATACCGGTCACAGAGAACACAGAAGGTGGCATTGGGTCATATTGAGTCTAAACCCACCAAGATAAAATGCGGTGTTCCCCAGGGGTCGGCTCTGAGCCCGCTACTATTTAATGTTTACTTGGCACCTCTGTTTACACTCATTGCAAACTGGGGGGTCAAGGCAATATCCTATGCTGACGACACCCAGCTGGTGTTCCCATACTCGGAGGTGTCGGAAGGCGCTTTTGCAAATTTTAAGGGGTGCCTCCGAGATGTGGCCAGCTGGATGAACGCAAACAAACTCAAATTGAATGCTGAGAAGACAGAGGTCATCTTCTTTGGCAAGGGATCACCCCCCCCTGCAGAGTTCTGATGGCCGGAGGAAATGGGGATGCCCCCGTCGCCGAGCCAGAGTGCTAAAAACTTGGGAGTCTGCTGGGATAGCAGTCTCTCCTTTGCTTCTCATATTCAGCAGGTAGCAGAATGCTGTCTATCCAAGCTGAGGAACCTGCGCAAGATCCTGAGACTTCTACCAGAAGAGTGCCGTAAGACTGTAGTCCATGCCACAGTAACATCGAGGCTGGACTACGCCAACGGACTTTATCTGGGTCTTCCCCAATACTTAATCCAGCGCCTACAGACGGTGCAGAATGCGGCTGCGAGACTGTTGAGGTGTATTCCTTTTAAGCACCCAGTCTCTCCGCATCTTCGGGCACTGCACTGGCTTCCAGTGGCCAGTAGGATCAAGTTCAAAACCTTGACGCTGGCCTTCAGGTCCCTGTATGGCACCTGTCCCAATTATTTGAGAGCCAGGCTACCCAGGTATCATCAGTCGAGGACCCTCCGCTCCAATGGGCGGGTGCAGCTCGTGGTCCCTCGAGCGCGAAGAGCACGGTTGGGTGGAAGAACCTTCTCGGCCAATGTGGCGGGGTTATGGAACTCTCTCCCTCCTGCCCTACAACAGGCCCCTTCTGAAACTTGCTTTAAACGACTGCTAAAAACCTGTCTTTTCACTCCACTACGCTAAGATTTGCCACCTGGCATATAGTTAGTCTGTTCTCACAGCGCCGGGACACCTCCTTGTGAGGTAGCTGTTTGCGCTCTACAAAACCCATTATTATTATTATTATTATTATTATTTCGAGGGGAAGGTGGAACAGTGAGGGCCTAGAACTAGATGACGAGGACTGGCAAGAGGCAGTCTCCTCCCCAAGGGTGGTGGCAATCCAGGCCAGGCTGCGATTAGTACAGCTTAAAATACTGCATAGAACATATATGACGGGACCAGGATTGGTTCTTATGGGACTGGCAGAAAGCGGAGTGTGTAGACGGAGGTGTGGAGAATTAAGGAACATTCATCCACATACTGTGGAACTGTCAACAGATAGAAGCGTATTGGAGGGACATCCACCACACAATACAGGCAGTACTAGGGGTTGACATGCAGCCGGAGGCGTGGAGATGCTTACTAAATGTCAGGGAGCCTACACACCTCAACACGTACTCTAAGCAGTGGGCAACATTGGCGTTTATGATTGCAAAAAGGAACATCGCACAACTGTGGGGCGCTGGTCGGCCGCACCTATTGGAGAGGTGGAAGGAAGATCTAGAATGGTGCATGTATAGGGAAAAGTCAGTTTTTATGGCTAGGGGAAGCCCCAGGAAGTGGAGCAACGTATGAAACCTGGAACAAATTCAGAGGTGATATTTGTCCCCCACCCTGTCAGCAAGTTGATGATGAGGCTCTTGATACCCCTTAACCGTATAGATATGATAATGGTAACATATTTTGAAATGTATAAGATATTGCAGAGGAATGCTGAGGTCGCCTGCTTGTATTTCATTGATGTGATTCAGTCGAAATTGTTTAATAAAAATATATTTTTTTTAAATTATTACTCCGTGAAGTTTCTAGTGGAACTCTGGAAGATAAAAAGCTAGAAGCACTGTATCAGAACTCCAGGAACAAATTAAATGAAGGTAGAAAGGGAGAGCCTTCCAATATCTGCAGGCAATCAAGTAAGGTAACCACATAGCTGTAAATGTGTATAGAATAAAAGTTATACAATTCTAAGTGATGGGATGATGAGTGTTGTATAGTTGGAGATGGGGAAGTTAGAGAGATGGCAGGTTGGTGCAGAGAAAGTCCCACTTAAAGTGTTTTGCACGCCTCACAGGTAGTACGGAAGGGCTATGTTTATTAGTGGGTATGATTTGGTGTATATGAGTAAATTAGTAAAATAAAGAAAATCAAGGAATGATGGCAGGAAAGGAAGAATTGCTCAGGATAGGCTTATATCTTTTACTTATTTCTTCATAGGAGGAAAGGTGGTGGTAAGGGGTTGGGGGAGATGGAGGGGCAGGACCATGGGTGGGGTGGGGAGGCAACGTTGATAGTGGGCATGGCAGGAAAGTTCTCCACTATGATTCTTTGGATTTAAAGATAAGTGAGAGAAGACACAGCCAATGAGCTAAGAAAGAAAGATTCAGACATCAACAGCACAGTTTTTCAAAATACAGTACGTTATGAGCAAAGTTATAACTCAAAAAGTGACGAGGCTAAATGCACTAGTTGGCACTTTGGGAGGATGAGGGTTGATATTTACATTCTCAGGGTGACGCAGATCTTACAACAATCCAGCTTCAATACTTCTTGTCTGCCACAAGTAAGGGTAGGGCAGAAATGTCATTATTCAAACTCTTCAGATTCAAGCGGGATTTTGCTACGGAATGGATTTTTGATAAGTAGAGAGTACCAGGCACACTACAAAAATAGCTACTGATTTATTTACAATATCGGGAAACTATGTGCACTACCGTCTGGGATGCCCAAAAGACAGCTATAAGACATAACTTCACTGCAGCAAATCTTAGGAACGCAAAAAACTATTGTGCCAAATGATTTGCAGAAAGACTTGGAGGAGGCAGTAAACTAACACTGCAAATCACAAGACACTCTATGGTGGCATATAAGAGCTGTGAAATCAGAAAAACCGGAACACACCCTTTTGAGACTTAATAAGAAATACTTTTAAGTGGACAAAAAAGCAAGCAGAATATTGTTTGACAAACTGAGGGACTGGCAGACAGCATCTTTTATCTTGGATGCTAAGGAAAAGGATCAGTCACAATATAGAATTAAAGGGAAGGAAGCTGAAGCATGGGTTATACAAGTGTGAGACAGGATACCCATTAAACCAACAGTATCTGCACAATTGAAATCTTTTGACATTGAGTACAGTGCAGAGGTTTGTATTCGAAGCACCTATCTCTATAAAGAACTGATCAGTGCCAAAGTCTTTACCAAAGTCTTGACCAGAAGACGATAACATGTTATGAATTAATGAATCCACCTGATCGCTTTTGTATTAACCAAATATATGCAAAATAAAATGAAACTACACTCATCAATGTAATAAACCTATTTGTGCTCCTCCTCCCACAAGAAACACATTTCTATTCATGTCATCCAAACAAAAGAACAATTTTTTGTCTTCTGGTAAACATCGTGGCAATAGTAAGTTTTTCACCAACATTTTCTCGCTCCACTAATTCGCTAGATTTAACTTTAGACAGAATCTGTCCTCGCCTACATTCCACATATTGACCTAGGAGCTAAATCTTACTCCATGCACTTCTAGTCTCCCAGGACCACGTGAGAATTGTGATGCAAGCTCTCACCATCTCAAGGATCGACTTTGAAAATATTTCTTTAGAAGGTACCTCGAAAATACTCTCTTCGCCCCCTCAAGCCAACACTTAGCTCCACAGCCAGATTAGTCACTGATTGAAAAAAAATTCTCAAAGTTCTGTGAGTCAAACCACACTGCCTTAGAAACATTCCTTCTCTAGTGGGACTACCCCTGCCTTGATCACACTTCAATTTGGGGTTAGATTACAAATGTGTCTGCTTGTTTAGTAGATCCTAAAACACATCTCTTCTGCATCTACCTGCAGTATCACGTTTTAAACTGCACAAAAGTAGTGTGGATGCCGGGGGAGCAGAAGACTGAACCGACCTCGGTCTCGTGGCCCCAGGTGATCCATGGGAACCTCGTCCACAGCCATGAAAGGAATGGAAACCATGTTGGCCTAGGTGGCTGGGCAAAAAAGTGCACAGTTGCTGGCCCCTATCGTAGACATGGGAAGAGCGAAAGGCAGACTGGGATTTACAAGGCACCTAGTATAGGCCTACGGACCTGGTCGCAGCTCTGCTAACTTTGAAGTGCTCCAGTGCGGATTCTGTCTTTTCATCAGAGAGGTGAGAACCATTAAAGGGCATGTCCATGAGTGAGGGCATGTCCATGAGTGAGGCCTGGACATTCCCCAAGAAACCAGTGGTTCTCAGCCAGCTGTGGCATCTCAGTGCCACAGATGATGAAATTGCTCTGCCCAGCAGCCGGTGGTGTCAAGCCCACATCTGATGGTGAACTTTGCTGCATCTCGCCCATCAGCAATAGCTCGAGTGAGTACAGCTCAGGCCTCCTCAAACACAATGGGCAGTACTTTCACAACCGAATTCCACACAGTGTGCTGATATCGGTCTAAAAAGCACATAATGTTCATCGACCGCCGTGCTAGGCTGGTGGAAGAGAAAATCCTCTTAACGAAGGTATCCACACTTTTGGATTTCCTAGTATCCAGCCTTTTTATTCCCTATCCGGTGAAGTGTTGGGCACCGTGCCAGGATTGTCTTAGAAGTGGAGACTTGGACCACAAAGTTCCACAGAGATAGGGTGCTCGGTGGGAAAACTAGAGTTCCAGAGAACAGGGCAATGGTGGCAGGCCATTGACCAGTGCACAGAAGCCTCTGTGCAGGGCTTGGACAAGGCCCCAAGGAGAACATATGTAAGGGATTCACTGAATGGGAGTAAAGGTTTTGAAGAGGGCACTCCCATCTGAAGAACCTCTGTCAAGACATTTGTTTTGACTGCCACTGTGGGCAGCTGGAGAACCTGTAGTGGCCCCTTCTGTGGGGCCTGAATGCACTTCATTGGTGTTAGGCTGCTCATATTGACGTGCATAGCCTCAAAACATTTTGAGTTGGACGGGGTAGCTCTGGCTCTGGAAAACTCTGGGAGATGCAGAGTCGACCCTGGCACAGGTTCCACTGCGGTGCAAGGCCTAGAGTGCCGATGCTCCCGCAGCTGGTCCGATGACTTGGACCAGTGCAGAGAAGTTGAAGATCGCTTTTACTTCTTGGACTTGAGACTTACCAAACGATCTTCTTCAAGATGACCATCAGACCGGCTTCACAAGCAACCCTGGGACCTTCTCTGTGACCGGGATCAAAAGCGCTGCAGGGTTGTCCTACGTCGGTCAGCAATGAGCTTAAAGGACTATTCCCTAAGCACCTTAGGATTCGTGACACACCTGTCCTTACAGGTCTTGGAGCAATGGTTCTACTCTAAGCACCAAAAGCAAACCAGACAAGGGTCTCACAGAAATCTGTCTGTGTAAGGCAGGACATGGTTTGAAGCCTAGAGGCTTCTTAGGAGAGATCCCTGGCACACCAGGATATCCAGGCTCTAAAAAAGCCTCGACAAAAAGTCAAGCAAAACAGTCAGTTAACAAAGACTAGGAGTAGCTCTCTCCAGATCTGTGCTGACTGGCAAGGAAAGAAAAGAACGGACGACAGCGCACTGGGGTGGTGCCTCTATAGGCACCCCGTACATCACATCCAGCACAAACAAAGTGGAGCCAAACAACGGCAGCTACTGGCACGCAAGGTTACTGCTCAAAACTTTCCAGATCCAGTCTAGCGCCTGGAGAATATTCTAAGGTATGGAATCTTCTGCTAGAAAACTATCAGATAGAGGTTTCACAATGTGGCAAGAGAAACTCCATGTTATGGTCACTTGAAGCCAAAATGGTGTCTGACAGTGAATTGGGCCCTCCTGGAAGAAATAATGATGTGAATAGGATTTGGAGGACACCTTCAGGAACAAAATGGCTAGTCATATGCATCCAATTGCCCAAATACAGGTCAAAGTACAGAAGTCAATGAAGGCAATTAAAGGGAAGGAGAGGTGTTATTACGGTCTGTCGCACATCCTCCCTGACTAAAAGAACTAGACATAAAACTTTCTGGAAAATTATTCCACCGTAAACGATAGAAGTCTTTTCTATAGGATACAAGGGCCTTGGACATGACCAGATGATGAAGCATGCCACTTTGGTAGGTGAGTGTTTTTGCATCCTAAAATCCACAAAAAGAGACTTTTATGGTTTAGTGTGGAATCATTTTTTTAAAGTGTTTCTCATAGAACGTCAAATCTTTATGTCTAGTTGATTCAGGAGAGCAGCCGTCAAGGCTGTCCACTGTGGGGGTGTGGACAAGCCGCCCACCGACATGGCCACTCAGAGTTGAAGCTCCAGCAGACACAGCCCTATTCCTCCATTTACCTGGGTTACGTGATACCATCCATCCCCATCTGACCTTCGTGGGTCTCTTGCACATTGATTGGCATGCATTGATCCTTGGTAGGGGCTGCCTTGGCGGAGTGAGGGGGATGATTTCCCATGGTGCATTTCGCTAGACACTAATCCATGGCCTGTTCCTGCGCTGCCGTGGCCAGGCCTCTGGCTGCCTCACACTCATAAACTGCAGGCCACCACACTATAGCTACTTCCCCAAGCACGTCAACTCTTCCCCTGGGGGTGTACTGGCTGAGCCCCAATTGCCAACATACACACAAAGATGCGAGCAGTCTTCAGTGCACAGACCGGAAGCTGCCTGCGGTCATCGCCTGGCGAAACTTCTAAAGCCCCACAAATATGTTCCAGCTAGAGGAGTGACTGCAGCCTGAGTGGCCCACAAGGGCAACGTCTGAAGAGACGCCAGGGCTAGCTTCCGGGAGATATATATATTTTTTTTATAAAAAGCAACGGGGTTGACCCTGTGTCCCTCAGAACCTGGGTAATCAATGGTTAAATAAAAGTGGTTCTGTCGGGTGACAACACCAATGATTTGCAAAATACTTTTCATGCAATTTTCAAACAAGAAGAAACCACCCTCTGACAAAATGAAACATAAGAAATGACAGGTTCTTACAATAAATGGAAAAAAAGCCTGTATATGACTGTTATATTTTTATATTTCTCTAAATCAAATTCATTCAAAATCGTTTTTATACAATCAATACAATGACTGTCAATATATCAAATATAGTGCAAACGAGTGACAATAGTGAATAGTGATCACGTGACAAAGGCAATATATACACAATAATCATGAATTCCAATATAGAAAATCTACACAAATATATACAAGTTCTTATTTCATAAAGGCCATTCGCTAGTGTAGTTTTCCAGAATCCTATTTGTTTCTTTCAATTCACTAGAATTCTAGAATTATGAGGCCTGTGAAAAGATGTCGACGTTTCGACCCTTGGGGCGCCAGTTTTTAAGGTTGCAGCGGGTCAGCTGACTTTTGGCAGCCGTTGTACGAGCAGCTGTGCCGGATAACCGTAGCGTGACTGCTATAAATCTCTCGAGGACTTTGTGCCATTTGACTCCAGGTGACTTACATGTACTTGGATGCCAGGACTGTCGTGCCCTGTATACTTGTCTTGAGAAAGACCCGCTGCGACCTTAAACACTGGCGCCCCAAGGGTCGAAACGTAGACATCTTTTCACAGGCCTCATAATTCTAGAATTCTAGTGAATTGAAAGAAACAAATAGGATTCTGGAAAACTACACTAGCGGATGGCCTTCATGAAATAAGAACTTGTATATATTTGTGTAGATTTTCTATATTGGAATTCATTATTATTGTGTATATATTGCCTTTGTCACGTTATCACTATTCACTATTGTCACTCGTTTGTACTATATTTGATATATTGACAGTCATTGTATTGATTGTATAAAAACGATTTTGAATGAATTTGATTTAGAGAAATATAAAAATATAACAAAGTCATATACAGGCTTTCTTTCCATTTATTGTAAGAACCTTTCATTTCTTATGTTTAATTTTGTCAGAGGGTGGTTTCTTCTTGTTTGAAAATTGCATGAAAAGTATTTTGCAAATCATTGGTGTTGTCACCCGACAGAACCACTTTTATTTCACAAAAGCTTCCGGGAGAGGCGCTGCTGCGTCGGAGCGGCTCCAACTGAGAGGTAAGGCCGGCCCGGAGTCTCCACAGTGATAGGGGCCATGGGTGAGCCTGGGGAACCGGCAGAAGGGGCAGAGTTGGGCAGGCCCACCGCCTCTTGCACCCCCCGCTCTCCTTGCATCTGCCTCCCCCTACCCCACCACTCCCTCTATGAGAGACTGGGCACTGCTTTACTGGATTGAGGTCGGGAGGCACGCAACCACTGAGCACTGCACTGACGTACAGGCGCCAATAGTCACCATGCATCGACAGGCACCGTCACCTGTGCTAGCCTCTCCTTACTGCACAGCTGAAGAGGCCATGTCAATGAACTCTGTGTTAATCTGGGCATGATTGTGTGACACCATTACTCTCTGTTCCTGGCTCCAGGGTGCTTCTGTCCTCCCCCCCGTGTGGCCTCTGATTTCAGCCCTCTAGGCTTTGTGGCCACCTCCCATTCCCTGGCACGTTACCATCAATCTTACTAATAGCAATCTGTGCTCTTGCCCTGTCCTTTTCCAGGTGCCTACATCTCTTGACTGAATTGTGTGTCTGGACTTGCGCTAATGCTTTGTGGCTTCTTATTACTGTGGCTCGCATTTCTACTCATCTCTTGATCCACAGCTGCTGCCTGGACTTTGCACCTTCATCGGCTGCTGTTCCCTCCTATTTGGACATTTAATGTTTCTGGTGCTCTGCATTGATTCCTGTGATGGTGCTGGTAGGGTACTACCTGTTGCAGCTAGCGCTGTGCCTGGCCCCTTGTTTACTCGCCGCTGTGGTCTAGGCGGCGTCGTCACACAATCATGTGTCATCATGTTGCAGATCCTCCGCTATCCATAGTGTGGTGTGTTCTCCAGTATCTACTTCATTGTCATCGCCTCAAGCCCATAGCTGCCTCACTACCTGGTGGGGGCCTCCAGTAGATAATGATGCTCACCTTAGCTCGGCTCTCCAACAGCCACCTTGAATGTCTCCTCCCCCTGCCGGCTATGTGGTGCGTGGTGACCCCAAACAGACGTTTCAACTTCGAGTAGAAGAAACCCCCAGACAGCACACATGCAGCATGGGCCTGGATCAGCTCACCAGCTCGGACACAATAATGGCAAACTCAGAGCAGGTTTCAGGGCCATCAATGGCTGGTTTGAAGATTAGACAAGATAGGCGATTGCCTCGACTGCCATGCAAACAGACTTGAGGCGACAGAGTGGAGGGTGTCAGACTTGGAGGATAGCGTTGTACAAACCATGAAAAGATTGGAACGAATGGAAAAGCTCCAAAAGACAGTGTCAATGAAAAATTAAGATTTAGAGGCTAGGGGCAGGCACAATAACCTAAGCATACTTACCAGACTCAACCGATATGTGCCACCTTGACTTATTTGTCAAATGGCTGTCGATAAATTTGTTTGGTAAGGAACAAAGGGGCAAGGGTTACCAAAAAAAAGAGATAAGACGCTCTCCTCTCCTCCCTGCAACACTGGAGATGTTCTCTCTCCTCCCCACCAACGAACATAGATGAGGGTCTAACCAGATCGGCCCCAGAGAAGAAAGGGAAACAAAACTCTCAAAAAGACATCCACAACAGACAAAGGACTACTACAAAGGACGCTTGTCTCCATATAGGATACTCGGGCGGCCATCTTTGACTAGTCATCCATTGAGGTGGCCTGCTTAGTCTAATGGCTATTTGTAGCTAATGCACCGATTGGTACTTCCTATTTTCCTGGCCACTCTCTAGTCACAATTTTTTGACTCATTTGGCTCTGTGTCTATTTTGTTATTCGAATATATTGCTCCGATATTTCACTAATACTATATTTCTACGTGTATACTTTACACTCCTATAAGACTGCTATCGCTTAGGCTAGTGGCCTTCCAACCGACTCTCACTAGCGAATGTCTGCCTTTTACAGCAGTATTATTTTTCTATTTGTATGACCTAAAGACCTAAGACACAGTTTGGTGTTTTTCACATCAGTCTTTGATAGTCTGCCTTTTTACAGTGGTACTTATTAATATATTCCTAATTGCATCCAGCACATTCCTCTTTTTCTGCACCTATTGCTACCCATATATTATTGCCTTATACAGTGGTACTATATTTTATACTCCTAATTGTATCTTGCACGTCCCACTTTATACTCACCAGTAATACACCGTATGCTACCTCATATATATTTCTTCTTGATGCTCACCAATGCCACCTGTTGTTTCATATAATTTTTGTATGCAACTGTATCCTACTACTGACTCCTGTTCCTTACGTATTTTTGACTACGCACTATTGTCACCCTCGATTGAGGTATTTTTATGGTCTGCATAGTTATTTGATGCCAGTATTATACTTCTACTTTATTCTGCACCTGTTTTTAACCTACATCGAACTCACTTCTATTCCCTTAATGTACTTGTGATTATTGTATTTAGATTTTGATTCTGACCATGGTTACAACGACTGCTGAATCCGATAGTGATTACTGTATTTAGACACAGTGATTTAGATTTACATACTACCTCATATCTTTTCTTGGACGCTACCTCATATCCCTTTTGGATGCTCACTAGTGTCACTTATAGCTCCTACACCCAACATTACAGCCTCTAAAATGGAGCGCAGCGGCAAGCACACTTTTAGAATTAACTACCCCACCACCCTCACCAAAAAAGCCACTAAACGTTCTAAACATAACTTCATGAGGTCGCACCCTGAAACACCCTTTGCCGACACCTACTTCTCACCGGGCAATGGTGCCCTGAATACCGATATCATCTTCCACACCTCACGCAGAGCCCAATGGAGAAAGGCGTTCCTAACCCTACTCACTGTCTCCTCCACCAGGAAAACAACACATGGCCTAACTCTCTCTATCACACCTTCCCACCTCTTCCCGGGCAGGACTACCATTACTATCTATAACAATGGGATTGTACTAATTCAATCCACGGACAAGAACCTGGAACTACTAGACAACCTGTTCCCCAAGTTCAAAGAGCACCTCTCCAATCTGCAGACCCCCACCCTGATCTCCACCAGCACCAGCACCCCTGACTTCGCAGCCCCCACCTACAACACCTCTACCCCCAGCACCTCAGTAAATAGCCCACCTGTTGTGACAGACACAAATGTCGCCACCTATTATACTAACCGCCCCTCTAACGTGATCCCTTTTATCCCCAATCACATCCCCCCTATCCCTCTCCTCCCTGACATAACAACCCCCACCCGCAACACGCCACCTGAACACACCACCGCTCGGAGTTTTTCCACCCCCCCTCCCATCTCTCCCACGACAGACGCCTCCCCCTCCCCAGCTCCCTCCCCACTCTCACCCACGACACTCTCACACCTGACAGAACTACTCCCACCCACAACACGCCACCATCTGATAACTTCACCACTCGAAGCCTATCCACCCCCCCTCCCATACGCCCCACGGCGGACACCTTTCCCCCCCCAGCCCCCTCCCCACTCCCACCCACGACACTCACACCCTCCCAACAAAACACACAGAACATACCACCTGACCTACCTTAGCATCCCCCTCTCTCCCACCTCCTATTCTTAGCCCTCACTACCCTCCGGTCTCCCCCAATGTCTTCAGCCCTCACTCACTCTTCCACTCACCGGCACCCTCTCCCACTGGCGGCACTACCTATGCCTCCCACTCACCGCCATCACCGCCTACTTCACTCACACCCCCCGCCCACAAAGACGCCCACTCTTTGAATGCCATCCCACCCATTCGCACCGCAGAACACTCCAACAACGCCAGTATATCCCCCCCTGCGATTCCCTGCCCGCTTTCCAGCTCACTACACAACCACTCACCAATGGCTCCCACCACCTACGCCATCCCCTATGCTCCCCCTGACCAGACTCTACCCACCCTCCAACAAGTCAAAGAGGATATTCTACAAATCAAAAAAGATGTCCGCGCAATCAAAGACATGCTCTCATCACAGCCCAGTCCACCTCCCATCATCCCTCTACCCTACAAAGGACGCACCCGCCCTACATACCCTCGCCTCCAACGACATCCGCGCTGGCCGACTATCCCCGTTCGCAACAACTCCCACCGCCCCTGTCGTGTCCTCAACCCACTGTCGGACCGCGACCTACGCTCACTCCTACGCTCTTATGGCTCAGGTCCGGTAAAACACACTCCCAGCACACACATCCCCATACCCACAATTCATACAAACCCTCTGAGGCTCCCAACACTCAACAACAGAGGTTCCATCCCCAACAACCTCAGAAAAGTTCCCCTCACTCTAGAAAGATCGACCACCCCTCTCTCTCCCAAACTCAAATGCATCCTACTCAACTGCAGATCAGCCCAGAGACACTCCTCCGACATCGCAGATCTTGTCTCAGCTAGGGATCTGGACCTAGCCTTTCTAACAGAAACTTGGCTCACTGAAGCCTCTACCCCGATTTTGGACATACTAGTCCCCCCCAACTATCACATCATTAGGTTAGACAGGTCTTCAGACAAGACGGGCGGGGGAATTGCATGCATTTTTAAAAACAACCTCTCCGTTACCAAAGTCACCTCCCCCACCCTCTCCTCCTGTGAACTCCTCGGCCTCGACATCACCAGCGAGGGCAAACAAGTTTGTGCTCTACATCTCATCTATCACCCGCCTGGTGACAATCTCATATTCACCCAACAACTCATGGACATGATCACTTCTAATGCCGGTCGGCAGACCACCCAAGTCTACCTGGGTGACTTCAATCTCCACTGGAACGATCAGAAAGACACAGTGGTGAATAGTCTCAAAACTTTCCTTAATGCACTTGACCTCACCCAAATATGCGATAGACCAACACACGACAAAGGCGCGATACTTGATCTCATCATTGCCAAAGAGAATTCTACACAACTGGAGACGATTCTACCCTGCGACTGGTCAGATCACCACATTATCACCTTCTTTATCAATGAAAAAGTTAAACCTAACCCGGCTCAACCAATCAAATCCAAAACATGGAGAAGGGACATGAAGAATCTCAACCCCTCTACTCTGCCTCCCCACATCGGCAATCTCCTCCTTCCCCCTTCAGGTGCCTCGGATGTTCAATCTCTGACTGACCACTACCTTGAATCTATGAATACATTAGTCAATGAAGTCGCCCCACTACAACTGAAGAGAGTCTCCACCAAAACTTCTAACCCCTGGTATAACGACAGACTCAATAACGACAGGCGTTCGATGCGAATGGCAGAGCGCACCTGGAGAGCGGACCCCTCAGCACTGCACCTCAAAAGGCTTAAAAACAAGAGAAATGCCTACTTCAGGAAAATAAAGCGGACAAAGTTGGACTTCTTCAGCCGCCAACTGGACCAAGCAAAAAACAGGCCAAGAAAACTCTTCGAACTAATCAAAACCCAAACAAAGGCACAACCCCTACAATCAAATAGCACAACAAGCGACACCCCACACTGTGAAGACTTCTCTGCTTTCTTTAAGCTAAAGACTGACAACATAAGAAATGACCTCATCATGGATGTAAGCTGATTCCCCAACCACACAAGAATGGCTAACACTCAACCTAAAAACATGGCTTCCTGGCAGTACTTCGATACCTACTCGGAAGAAACAATACACAAATTGCTCTGCACCTTGAAGCCATCTAACCACCTCACAGACCCTCTACCTGCTAGTGCTGTAAAAGACTTCATCCCCTTGCTCCTCCCTCTCTGGACCAAAATCATCAACTGCTCCCTGCAACAAGGCCTCATTCCAGACTCCCTCAAGGTGGGGCAAGTCACGCCTATACTCAAGAAACCTACAGCTGATCCGTCTGACCTAAACAACTACCGGCCCATCACCAATATCCCCACCCTGGCCAAACTGCTGGAGAAATGTGTCCAACTCCAACTAACAAGACACATTGACCAATTTGACCTCCTCAACTCTCATCAATCAGGCTTCCGAGCGAAACACAGCACGGAAACAGCTATGACACACATAATTGATGACGCCCTCCAAATTCTTGATCGCAATGATTCCTGTCTCCTCATCCTTCTTGACCTCTCGTCAGCATTTGACACGGTCAAACATGAGAACCTGCTGGAGCTGCTAAGCACTAGAATGGGTCTATCGGGAACGGTTCTCAAATGGTTTGCGTCCTTCCTACACAACCGGTCTCAGAAGTTCAAGATCGATAATGTACTATCGTCACCTGTGCCTGCAGATCTAGGTGTTCCACAAGGATCCTCCCTCTCCCCCACGCTGTTCAACCTCGTCATGGAACCGCTCGCCACCTTGCTCCAAGCTTCTAATGTCCAATTCCATATGTACGCCGACGACACACAACTGTACCTAAAGCTTCAATCTCCAGAAGATATCAAACATCTGAATTCCACGCTTATTAACACTCAATCCTGGCTAGCCGATAATCACCTCAAACTAAATGCTCTGAAAACTGAGTTCCTTCTCATCTCACCCCCGGCGAAAATTTCCACTACTCAAACATGGCTCAACAACCTAACAGCACTCAATGTCCAACCCATCATCGTGGACTCAGCGAAATCCCTAGGCATCACACTGGACGCCAAGCTCAACATGCAGCAGCACGTCAGCAAAGCCACAAAAGCAGCTAATTTCCAAATCAACACACTGAGGAAAATCAAACCCTTCCTCCCTAATGAAGACTTCCAAACTGCTGTACAAGCGTTAGTCATCCCTCGAATCGACTACGGAATTGTGACCCTCAGCGGACTCCCGCTAACCACAACAGCACCCTTAAGAGCCTCCCTGAACGCTGCCGCAAGACTTATTACTGGCTCAAGAAAACATTCGCATATTTCCCCAGATTTTAAGTCCCTAAAATGGCTGCCTTTTGAAGCCAGAATACAACTAAAAATTGCAGTTATGACACACGCGGCCGTGCACCACAATGCACCCAACTACCTCGCTCAAAAGTTGTCCATATCAGGAGGTTCGAGATCCAATAGAAGCTCAAAAAATCTACTCCTGAAACCCCGTAGATTCAGGAAAGAGAAAACTTACAAGCGCTCCTTCTCAGGAATGGCACCTAGGATCTGGAATGCGCTCCCGCCTGAAACTAGGCGTATCTCCTCCGCTGCACTCTTCAAGAAAGAGGTGAAAACCATCCTTCTGGCCAAGATCTCCTGAACCTTATAGGTGCTGGATCAGAGACTCTGCATCGCCTTGTATCAATGCTCACCTTGTCACTACAGTCACACTGTCACTCTGGCACTATACCTCTACTTGATGGTGACACTACTACGCTACCCTCTCCTACCGACCAATATATGAGACACATTGGGTCACTGATTCACCCTCCCGATGCCCCCATTCAGTGCGCTCTCTATACTAAACACTGGTGTAAGCCTTCCACACACTCAAGGTGTACCTGAACACCTCTGTTATGGGATCATTGATTTGTTCCGTTATACTACCTGTTTACCTGACTGTATATTGATATATGTTATGTATTTTATTATTATCCGTGCATGTTATTGATTACTACATTGCTCCCATTACCTCTGTTCATTCCTACTGCCCCTACCCTGTCATTGTGAAGCGCTCTGATATCCGTAAGGATCTTGTTCGCGCTATATAAAACTTTTAATAAATAAATAAATAAATAAATAAACACTTTACCTTCGCTTTTGTGGTGGTGTGGACACATTGTTCAACTCCTCCTCTGCGCCCCAACCTGGTCTACTCCCTCAACCCGAGACCCCTGATTGCTTGGCTATTGAACTTCAGTGATCATGTCACTGCCATGAATCTGGCTAGGGAACAAGGTCCTTCACAATGGCAGGGCTCTACCATGTCTTTGTTTTCCGACTTCACCGCCTTGGTCCAGGAGGCGTGCCGCAAGTTCACAGGGGTCAAATCTACGCTTTGCAAACTGGGACTCAGTTAATGCATGTTATACCTGGCGTGCCTAAGAGTCTAGGTCAACGGCAAGCCCTGTATCCTTGACACCCCAGCAGACACACAGGCCTAAGGCCTTTAACATTAGAGTGAAAGTTCTTCCTCTTGATACACAACTCCAGACAGATTACCGCCAGACATTCACTCCAGCGCAAGTGCTGATCTCTTCCCCACAGGTTGACTGTTGTGTCTCCTCCACACTCAATTTCTATTTGACATGGATGGCTGTAGTCTCCCGTTTCTGAGTTATTTGGATACTTCCAAATGCATTGTCCAGATATTACAATGCTGATCCTTGTATCCCTGTCACCACTTTGCACACTGATCCTATTGTACTTGAGTGTTTGCCGTAGCGTTGCCACCCCCCAAAGATATACACATGCAGGTCTATCGTAACGTTTCTTTTATTTGTGGGTTACTGCTAAGGTTCTGTACTGGGATATTATATGCCTGCTTAGGGTGGGGGTTGGCAGGGGTTTTTGGGTAGGTTCGTGTAAATGCTTATTTTGTAGACACACATGTCACATATCATGGTCCGAGTACAAACTCTTGAGTCCAACTACTTACCTCTTACTTTCCAGTCTTGGAATATTAGGGGCCTCAATAACCGAAGCAAGGGGAAACATGTCCTGCAACACATTACCCGTCATGGCACCCACATAGCTTTCCTCCAGGAGACGCATCTTCCCCCAGGGAGGGTACCCCCATATGCAGTCATTTGGGGCTCACAACGCTTCTTCTCAGACTATAATTCCTACTCTAGGGGTATGCACACTCATTTATAACAATTTACCCTTCAGGCACATTACCACCATCACAGATGATGGTGGCCACTATGTCCTCGTTGCTGGTGTTCTGACGGGCCATTCAGTCCTACTGGCCAACATCTACACTTCCAAAGTAGACTCACCGTTGTTCTTCCTGTCCCTCTCGATCCACATAGGTCGGCTGGATTTTGACCATCGTAAAGTAGCCGGAGATTTTAATCTCCTCATGGACCTGCCACTGACACCAATAGCACCATCACAGAGCACTAAACCAAGATCACTCCATGTACTCTGCAACATTTGTGGTACACACCTATTGTGTGACACCTGATGCATAAAACGCACCTCAAACCTGAGATTCACTCCTTAATCAGCCCCATATGACACAAGATACTGCATTGATTACTTCCTTCTCTCGGCTACCCTGTGTCCTGGGTTAGTTTCCGCTCAACACCTCACTCGCACCCTGTCCGATCACTCTCCGGCCTGGATTCTTTTTACTATTCCTTTCGGTGGCCGTTGGGAACAGAAGTGATGCTTCCCCACTTTGGCATTACAGGAAGAACTGTTCTTTTCCGATTTGCGTGTGACAGTTTTGTAATTCTTCCAGCTTAATGAGGGTATGGTGGCCTCTCATTCCACCCTCTGGGAGGCGTTCACAGCATAAATCAGGGACCTATGCATCTCAAAGCATTCCGGGATCCTCAAGGACCTACGCAGGAGCTTTTCAAGACTTGAAAGGGAACTGGCTGACCTGGATCTCCGAACATCATGTGGCACCGTGCCATTTGATACTCAAGCCAGAATGGACTTCTTGACTGAATACTGAGACCTTCTGAAAGGGAAGTCCTCTAAGTGGGTAAACACGCTCAGGCATGCAGGGATAGGGAAGGGGAGTGCACAGGGCGTACACTGGCCCACCTACTCCGTCACTCCAGGGGCAATTCATACATTGCCAAGCTGAGCGTTGACCGGGGCCAGCACTTCACCTCAAATCAGGATGTATTGGACACCCTGCTTCAGTTTTACATTTGTCTTTACCCCTTCCGCCTTATGGACGACACTGCGGGCCAGACAACATACTTGGGGGAGGTGGCCTTGGTTTGGCTATCTAATCCTCAACATCAATTCCTCAGTGAACCTCTAGCTTGTGAGTAAATACAAGCTGTATGACTATTGATGGTTCCAAACACCCCGGTCTTGATGGCTAGAAGGGAAAGTTCTATAAACATGTTAAACATATACTAGCTTCAAATCTACTTGCAGTTTATGTATAATCCCTCCAAATGGTCGCTCTATCCCCTACTATGCATGAGGCGGTCATAACCCTCCTCCTCAAACCCGACAAAGACTCCGTACACTGCGGCTCTTAAAGATCATTGTCACTCCTCAATAAAATATTGGCAAAGGTGCTCTCCAATCGTCTTTCGTTATAGATGGAGATCATTTCACCTGCGCAATCTGGATTTGTTCCCCACCGCTCGAAATCACTGAATCGGAGGGCAGTATTCTCAGTACTCATTGAATTTTCACCAGATACATCCGCCACGATAGTGCTCTTAGACGCCGGGAAGGCGTTTGACTCCTTGGAATGGCCCTTCCTCCGTGCTTTAATACGCAAACTGGGCACACTCCTCATTTTCTCTTCTTTGATTGACCTTCTGTATGCACAACTAACTGCACATCTTAAAGTCAACGGCTCCCTCACGGCATCAGGGGTGACGCAGTCTCCTTTACTATTCATAATTGCACTAGACCCTCTAGTCCGATACCTCCATATAAGCCACAAACACTGCGGTTTCCAATCAAGCCGGGCCTCCTCCTCATATCGATTTATGCAGATGACATTTTCCTCTTTATCCGTTGCCCAGAGGAGAACCTGAACCCAATTTGGATGAGCTGACCCATTTTGGGACTCTGTCTGGTCTACTAATAAATTGGTCCAAGTCTGATCTTTATCCTATCACACTCGCCACAAATCAGATCTTATGTGATTACCCATTGACCTGGTGCGAATATCTTGGTTTTGTACTTCAACCAGATTAGGAGCAGGTGATAAGGCTTAACTACGGGCCCGCCATTGACACACTGTCGAGACAAATTGATAGGTGGATTTGATTACCTATGTCAATGGCTGGCAGGATCAAGATGATAAAAATCACTTCCTGTACCTGTTCCTTAACATTTCCATACCATTGCAAACTTGTTCTTTATCACCTTACGTAATTTGCTCCTTAAACTTATCTGTGCCAGGTGGAGAGCTTGTGTCAGTTGGGACACATTAGTGCTACCCTACAATAGAAGGGGGTTTTGAGTGCTCTATCTTCAGTTGTATTAATTGGCTGCACAATGCCAATACACCCACCACTGGTACCATGCAGATGCCCGGTTATTATATACAAAACCTGGGACATGCCTCGCTGCCCCCATTCCACTCGTTTCCATTCTTCCAAAAGGAATCTTGCTGGACCCAGCGGATGTTCAAACCCTGTCCACCATCTGCTGGGCGTGGAGGAAACTCCAACATCTCCTGAGTGGCCCTCTCCTGTACTCCCCGGCCTTGACACTGGCGGACAACCCATGGCTCTCCATCACACGAGAAGCCTTGGTGAAGAGCATGTTGAAATGTTACTGCCTCCATACATTTGGTGTCCCCTTCTCAGAGAACACACCCAAATGACCTGCGTTTTCGGGCTGCTTAACTCATGGATGTTTTATTATGCACCACATTCACAATGCGCTATGATCCACCACATCTACCTATCCATTAGCTCCGGATGAGTCCCCACCCCAACACTAGTAATTTCCGATCCTGCTGGAGTGTGATTGGTGTCTAAAATATACCGTGCTAGTTTGGCACTGATCCCAGGTCATGATGAGAGGGTCATATCACATTGGGAGTGGGATCTTGGGAGACCCATAACAGATCAAATATGGGCTGCATGCTGTGCCAAAACCTGACTGGTATCACCCAACCATCGGCACAAACTGCTTCATTTCAAATTTTTAAGGCGAGCTTACATAACCCCCTCTGGCCAACACAGATATGATCCATCACGCTCCTCTGTCTGCCCTAAGTGTCACACTTCCGGCATGGATTTCAGCCAAATGGCCTGGTCATGCAGCCTTGTAGCACATTATTGGGGTGAGATTTTCTGCAGATTATTCCGAATGCTGGAGATTGGTCTGGGTGGAGGCCCACTACTTGCCCTGCCGGAATACGCACTATATCTCCCAAAAAACACTGAACGGTTCACTGTAATTGCTCTCCTCTTGGCCAAACACGAGGTCGTGATTCACTGAGGTAAGAGCCTGCTGCCCACCACTGCAAACTGGCTTACCAACATGACATACTGTGACACCTCCAGTAAATTATGTAAATCTCCACATCCTCCAACCTCTAGAGTTAAGGACATTTGGCAACCACTATGCACCTACTTACTATCGCTCACAACTCAGTTGCAGGAGTCCCGTTCGGGTGAGTCGGAGCTCCCCCCTCCTACTCAATAACCTATTATCTGCAGATCCACTTCCCTTTATCCCCCAATCTCCCTCCTCATAAGACACCTCCATACATGCCTTCTGCCTGAGATGGATCGGAGAGACTGCACACACCGACCCCATCGCCCTCCTTTTTGCCAAGCTCATCTCTCCACATCCCCTCCCACCCTTCTATATGGCGTTCCTAGCGGGAACATAGGGGACAATCCCTCTTCTTTCGCAGACCATATGACACAAGCGACCTTCTGAAAATTGAGGAGTTAGTTATGTACTATTGATGTCTTTTTTTTTTGTTGTAAGGATTATTTGTCGTGAACTGATGGCATACATGGGCTAACTTGTACCCATCTATGTTACAATTGCTTGTTATCAAACAAAGGGCCTTTAACATTTCCCCATTGGTTATTTTTGGCTATTGCTGTTCTTGTATGTCTTTATCAAGTCTAATATTATTGAAAATAAATAAAACAGTAAAAAAAAAAGACTGTCCGATTTAAACTCTTTTCTGGGTAAGTCGAAAAGAAACTTGGAGATTCTCAACACGCCCATCATCCAAGGCGTTTAGAGGTGCAAATTATCTGGGCCTCAAAGAGGCCTTTAGAAGACATACAGAATTAATAAAAATGGATCTTTTTTGCAGGTTGACAAAACTGAGAACCCTTGTTTATATCAAGCAATTTTCATGCAGAAGGGAAATGGGGTTGGCGTGTGTTTTGATGGAGAGGCAAGGGAGAAGAGGAAACAGGCCCCAATTCACACAAGGCCTCCGCACTCGTGTCGGGACCTCCGCAATGAGAAACTGCAGTGCGGAAGTCCCGCCACAAGTGCGGGGACCCCGCAACGACTGCTGGGCCCCCGCCACGAGTGCGAAGGCCCTTTGTGAATCGGCCCCATACGGTTTATCTTGTATTTGTTCAAAAACTATAAAATATAGAAAGTAAAATTAAAGAACAGGTCTGCTTAAAGAAGCTGGGCTAGCAGCGGACAGACACATTGATAGAAAGAAAAGAAATTTGTCCATGTACAAAAAAAACACCTTACATAACTCAAAAAGAGACTTAATCATGTCCTCTTTCAGCGTCTTTCAAAGACAGCACAAAAAATTATTTTGTCACTACTTGTATTAATTAGTTCATTTCCCATGTGAGGATCTGTGGTGCTGCTACTGAAGATTGCTATGGCACCTCGGCCGATAAGCATCCTCTCACAAGGTCAAACCATGCTGCTGGAAAGTACTCTGTTTTTGGACAAAAACAAGATCCCGTTCGAATTCTGTGATGCATACGCTACTATAAGAAGTAAAGCACATAATCCTGAACCAGAAACTCATCAATTTGAAAATGAAAATTAAATTGTGCGGCATAAACAAACTGATTAGCCCTTTCGCTGTAATTATTAGCTTTCCATTTAAATCACACAAAACAGACACGGTCTACCTGAATCACATGCTTCCAACATCCAGTGTGTTCCGAAATGCCCTGCTGCTAATTCAATATCATAAGGGCCGTTTTGTTTACAGTTTATAATTGATTTTCAAGTTCTATGTCCTTGCTAAGGTCGCAGCATCCGCTAAGTCAACTGTTGGCATTAGGGCTGATAGTCTTGGACAGCCGCATGGTTCACAGTGTTCTGTGTGCTTCTTGTTAGCATTTAATTCTTCAAGTAGCAAAGTGCTTCTTGCAACTTCCTCCGCCTCACAGTGTGCTGGACTCAATGGCAAAGTTTGTTTTCCAAGGACTTGGCAATGTTGGAAATAAGAGGCATCGCAGTGAACTACACTTTGCAAAAGGCCCTGAAGTTTAAAATGTGCGCACGATGCATATTTGTGCTTTCATGAGTGCACATTAATCCCAACTACACAATTAGTATCCAGTGGTGCCTACTTATAGCCAGGGCTATCAGGGGGGAGTTCTCTCCCAGTTGCAGATCAGCCAGAAATAAAAAAAAACTCATATTGAAAAAGGGCACTATTGGGCCCTACATCCATGTCCTTAACTTTACAGGTAAAAACACGGCTCGATTTCTGAACAATTGCTGTTAAAAACATTAGGTAATTGTTGGACTCATCCGCCTTTGGGTGGTCTTCCCCCAGTCTTTTTGCCTTCCTCCTCCTGTTTTGCTGAATTCGTTTTTTGTTGGCCTCAAAACTCTGCGCACTTTACACTGCTATCCAGTGCTAACGTGCTTGTATTTTTCGCCTCTAAACATGGTAAACTCTCTTGCACCCAATTGGCACATTTAATGTACTCCAGAGTCCATAGTACAGGTGTACTGCATGTACTCGGGGACTGTAAATTAGAAGCAAATAGTGGGCCTGTAGAACTCATTGTGCCACCTCGTTAAGGATCACTTTAAACATGTCCCAGGCCAGCAACTGTAGCCTATTGGTGCAGTTTCAAACATCCATTTCGACTTGGGTGAATAAACTTCTTGCCAGGCCTAAACCTCCTATCGAATACATATAAATCACCTCCTAGGTAGGCCTTAACGCCATGCGTGCGGCGCATTTTCCCGCTGTGCGCTTTTTGAAAAACCCGCGGTTCATGACGAGCTCAGCTCGTCATGAGCGTACGAGAGGCGTACCTCAAGACGAGCTGAGCTCGTCATGAGCGTCGAAGGGGTTAAACAGCCCATAGGGCAGTGTGCAGTATATTTAAAAAGTATGACATTTACCTTTCACTTTTACATGTCCTGGTAGAGGAAAACTCTTAAATGTGTTCTTCATTACTGAGAGACCTACCTCTCCCCTAAGATTACATTTAAAAAGCGCCAACTTTTAATTGGAAGCAGGTCGAGTTTGGTCTCTAAAGAATTGTAATTAAAAACCCTCTTTAATGGTAATGTTGGATTGTAAGTCACAATTCTGAAAATGCCTCATTGAGAATTTGGCATTTTCTTGTCCCCACTATTTGATGTCTATAGCCTGTATCCTGGGTCATTTAACTAGGTGTAGCTGTATTACTTCCAAACAGTGAAACAAAGGAGGTAGTAGATGTTGGAAGGATGAGCCATCTATGTCAGGATGAAAGGGTGGAGCTGTAAACTACCATACTTGCACATCAAAAAGACTCTGCCTCAGCACACTCACAAAGGGTTTCACTCCAGTCTACTATGCTCCCAGGCAAGCTGGGGCAGGGAGCCAGGACATTCCAGACACCTCTGTAGGGGGAGGCCTCTAGAAGCTTCTCCTCCTTTAAAGCTGGCACCAAGTATAAATATTTTACCCTCAGACCCAATCTTCAGTACACTTCTGGAACTTTAGAAGGAGGATTGCTGTGCTGCTTGAAGAACAGCTATTCTGCTGCTCTGCTGCCCTGCTCCCCTAGGGAGAAGGACTGGACCTACATCTTGAACCCAGGACCACCAAAATAACTCTAAGGGCTAGTTGACTGGCCTCCTGATCAGAGCCTCAGGGACAGAAAAGGCTCCAATCACCTTGAACCCTGCACCTGGACTTTGCCTGCTGTGAGCCCTGCCACCCAAAGTGGTGTCACACCAGTCCTGGGATCTTTTAAGTGGGCCTAAAGATGCTCTGCCAGTCCAGCTGTTGGCCCAGCAGAACCACTGCTGTGTGACGCATCTCAACACAGGACCTCGCATCGCAACCCTGCAGCTCATGAAACCTGCTGCTGCGCAATGCATCACAATGCAGTACCTCACCTCGCAGCCCATAGGAACCGCTTCTGCGTGACACATCTCGGCACAGGACTTCGCATTGCAGCCCGCAGCTCCTTGGAACTGCCCCATGCGCAATGCATCCTCGACACAACCTCGTAACGCTCCAGAACCAGAAATCTAAGTACTTTGTTTTGCAAGTCTAACTTGGTCCCTGTATCTGACCCGCACTCCATCACTGTCGGCATGAACTTATGTGTTTGTCCTGGTCTGGCGTGACTAGATAACCATAGCTGACGCTTTGTGCTTCTAGGCACAATTTTTACTTAAATCTTTAAAATTGCACATCTCCGTGCTACTAATTGGATTTAGTTGTTTTCGTGTCAAATAATGTATTACATTTTGCTCAAATTTTCTATATTGGTGTGGGATTTTTTTGGGTTTTGTTTGCACTTTATTACGGTTTGTGAGCTGCATAAATACTTTACACATTGCCTCTAGGTTGAGCCTGACTGCTTTTGTGCCAAGCTACCAGAGGGTCAAGCACTTGTTAATTTGGAGATTGCTGGCATTTCATCCCGATAAGAGTTATGGCTGCTGCTTGAGTAAGGTTTTACCCCCCTGAAACAATAACCCAATTTCCTATAGTAATCCATAGCAGCGAGTCTGTCCTTTTTTACATTTCGGATGTTTTACTTAAACATGCATTTTACTGTGTGGTTTTTCTGTTGGTTTTATTTTAGCACAGAATATTAGTCTTGTATCACGCAAACTGTGAACTGAGTCGCTTCCATGTGCTTCAAAAAGTTAGCATTTTAACTAGAATTATACATATCAAAATAATTGCGGCTACACATTTATCTGATACGGCTACTAAGCATTGGCAAAGCCAATAGGTCTGGCTTGTTTTAGGTGCATGTCCGTTACTGTGTAATATTTTTGGAAGCAGTAGTAGGAAGTTCACAAGCAGAACCAAAGTATTATTTGGGTGGCACACTATCGGAAGTAAACAATTTTAGTTATATGTTTCAATCCACACCCTTAATTACATTAGTGATGCCCTTTACAGATGCCCCCCAAACACTCACTTCTTTCATCCAACTTATAGCCATGGGGATATCCACCTTTAATTTGATTTATTCACACTGCAGGAGATGAATAGGGTTTAGTGGCCTCAGCGTCTATTGGGCTTGGTACGCTACCAGAAATACGCTTACTGTGGAATCAGAGCTCGAAGCCATCCATGGCCACATCTAATCTTTGCCATCATTGTGTCTGCATTAGAACGGGCCATTCCTGGACATTTTCCTTGCATATATATATAGGCTGTGGGGTTTTAGGTTTAAACCTATAATAACTGATAAAACTCCACTGAAAGAAAAATAGCCCTCACCGGTGAAAACATATAAACACTGAAAAAACACCTGCACAACCACAAACTAAATTCCATTCAAAGAAAGGAAAAAGAAAGTGAGAGTGTCATTTTGTTCTTACTGAAGGGGTCAATAAAATGTAACTGTTATACAAGCTAGCAGTAAGAAAGACTGGCTAACATTATTCTGCTTGAGTTTTGTTCTTTAGGGATGCCACTAAAATATTGTTTCTTCTTCCTTTTACTTTTTTCAGTTTTATGGCCTTTAGTCTAAAGATGCAGGGTTTAGTTTCACGTTTTAGGTTTAGTTTAGTTATTTTATAAACCGTAGAGAATCAGGACATATCAAACTCACATTTGATATTTTGGCTGCATTTGATTCTTTTACTGATAGGTAAAATGGCTAGTTTCTTAAAAATCTTTCCTAATATGTGTCATCACATTTGCCCACAGCGAATGGGTAAAAACCCTTAATACATCAGACCATAGTTTCTAGTGGGTCAGTATTGATAGATGAATTGCCAACACCTCAGGCTTTAAACATTAAATGCAAGGTATAGTGACAAGTATATATATCACCAAGCATCTGGGATAGTGGTGAAAACGTGACACCAGACTTTTTGGAAAACATGGAACGCAGTGTCACTTGTTATGCTCTGCAAAAAAGGTTCTTTCCAAGTTCAACAAAGATTGGAGTGATATTGTTTGGATTTGTAGTCATTCAGCTACGTATATAAAAAATTTGTTTGATGACCTGTCAAAATTGATACCCGAGCTGAAGTGATTCCCTGTAGGAGATCCTTGCCACTTGTTCGATGGTATGCTGAAAGCATCTTTACAATCTTCAGAGTTAAATGAGGGATGCTATTGACTTTTTAGTCCATTCTGGTGCACTGTTTTCCTATGCCCAGGAACTAAAACGCAAATATTTATCATTTTGTGCTTTATGTGGCATCAAAGAAAGAGTCATCCCAACTGTGCCCCTTAGCTGACGGTTCACAGCCCAAGGGGCTATGAATGCTGAGAGGGCCTTTTCACAGAAGTTTACATGGGAAGGAAAGCGCGAGCACACATGGCTAAAGACTCTCTGAAGAAGTTTTGTATGGTGTACTGCAATAAGATTAATTTGCAAAAATCTCTTTGGACCTCATATACACTATACGTACACTGTCTATATACCATATTCTTTCAGTGCAGAAAGCAAGCAATGATAAAAGCAAAACGTTCCATAAATACCGGAAAAACACATTTTCGGTTGTTTTTAGTGGTGTGAAAATGTGTAGCCACTGATAACCGTTTTTTAAAATATTGAAAACACTGGAAAAAACCCCACCAGAATTGACCAAAAATAGAAACTGAAAACAGGACAGCCTACATATAAATATCACGTCAGGGACAGAGGTCCTTTAACATCTGGGAGTTATATGTCTTTGTTTTCTACTTCTAGATTTTCTATTAAATGTATCCTGTGTAAAGATATTTCTCTTTCACAGCTTATCGCTTTATAGCAACATCTCGACTTTGACCTCTTCCTACCGCCTTTCCCCTTTTTTCGGCACAGCCCTCCAACGCCTTGTACTGGTTTCACTCTATATTAATCACATACCTATTTGTGTCAATATCAGTGTAGATTAATCAGCTTTTCTCGTTACCCTTTATTACCCAGTTATGCTATGTTGGTCGAGAGACGTTTTAAAATGCACGAGAAAACAAGATTTGGATATAAAGTGTTGGTGTAGATCAGCAATTGGTATATACGCTATTGATATATTTTAGGTACCTCTATACTTGGTTTCTAATTTTACAGGGAGCAGGAGGAGCGCTATGTACACTCCCTGAGTGCACATATGTGTTAGGCTGGTCATCTCAGGCTGGGAAAACACACATACGCACTTAGATTTCTCCAGCATTGAGCAACCGGGCTGGAGAAACAGCACAGACTCCATGGTCTGAGCGGAGCATCTTTTCAGACCGCCCAGGCCAATCCCTGTGCTGCTCTCATAGCATGAGAGCAGCACAGGGATTGGATGGGAGTCTGTTCCAGGGGCTGCTGGGACCAGGAGGCGCAACACGGAATGCACTCGGCGGCTTCAGGTACGTTTTATTGAATATATAATATTACTAACACACACACCTGTGCGCTCCCCAGAACTCCCTCTACCTGCTCCACCACCCTTTATGTGTCCTTTGCATGCAGATAGAACGTTACCTATGTGTTTCTCTTTAGACCTACAGAGACATGTTTTATAAATATGGAAAAAACTACCAATAGGCAATCACAGCCATCTTCTAAGTCACAAGCTTCTTATGTAGCTATCAAGCGGCAGCAAACGATGCATGGCTTCTTCCAACTACCAGAACCCACACAGCAATATTTATCGACAACAATCACAATCAATATTTTATTTTTGTTACCTCCTGGTATTAGAGTGTAAAACAAAACACGGATTATATGCTACTCAGCATGACTCACGAACGCCTTGCTTGTTCTTGCAATCACAATTTCTACCATTCTATTTTCTTAAGAAGAATTCTCTTCAAAATTGACACCTCGTGGCCTGCAGCTGGAGCACCAAGACCTCTGACATGCATTATGGACACACACACATTCTCATTGCCCACAATGGCAGCAAGAGGGAAAATTGGGCCCAGATGTACTAAGATTTTGCGTCTGATCACTTTTTTAGTACAGCCCCATTGCAAAATTTATTTTGGGAATTTACAAAGCCATGAGAATCACAATTTGCATTTCTTAGCTTTTTTTAAAAAAAGGTAGTGCATGGTAGCACATAACGCAACCATACTGTAACTTGCATCAGGTAGGCGTTACATGGGTAGTGTATAGAGGTTCCCATGTATAAATCCATGTATTTTAACGCAAATCCATATTTGAAAAGGCTTGCAAACATGGGTTTGCTCCAAAATGGTGCACCTACCTGAAATTGGCATAAAAAGCAAAGAAGAAATATCTTTATTTCGCCTCATAATTTTTTCTTTGCATTTGTGCATCATTCTGCAAAAAGGAAACAGCCTAAAAGAGGTAGTTGTAGCACAGAAAGGTATCCCATCCTGCAAAAAAACTAACCTGACCACTAAAACAGGCGTCCTTGTGTCAGGTCGCAACGGGTGTCTGCATTGGCACTAGGTAGACAAGTGTGCCAGTGCTAGAAGAGAGGATAACCAAGTCATATCTTTGAAAATATAGTGCAGTTCCAGCAACACAGTGTAGCAAGTTCACTTGCTGTGCTGCATCGTAGAAACGTTAGAAAATATGCCTCATGGTCTCCAGCTGTGGTCAGAAACTGTGAGCTCAGCAAAACCGGTTTAAATCAGCTATACAAGCATAACCCTCAAACAAGAGGACTGGATTGTGGGGGGTGGGGGGGAGAGAGAGAGATGCACCCTCTCCTCTTAAGAATGTTTTGATAACATGGGAGGAGAGAATACATCTTTTATCACAAATTTCGGACTATATTGGTAAAAAGCCCTGGGTTTTAGGGACAGTTCCAAGGGAAATCTCTAGAAATATTCCAATGCTTAAGGGACTGGCACAGTACCGAGAAGTATTATTTCTTTCAATGGGTAAAACAAGTAGATGCCTAATGCCTTTGAGAAATTGGTACACAGGTCCATCTGGGCTGGTCTGGAGTTGGATGGGCTTTGAAAGCATTCCAATGTGCGGAAGTCACCAATAGGTGGCAAGACTCACGTCTAAAGCATGTGACAGTCTACACCCATGAGGCACCAGTAAAGTAGCAACGCATTGTCCACTGGAGTAATCAAAGCCTTCCAGCTCGAAGTGGTTTCAAGTAACAGATTTAGCCATTGAGGCCGGATTTACAATGCATCTTCCCTTGAGTGTGTCTTACTCCTGGAAACTCAGAAAAAGTAATCAGACAAAACGCTTTGTGAATCAGGCTGAGTTAGGAATTCTATGTCAAAAAATAAAAGAACGGTATGTATTGATATTACATGAATTTCTAAACACCTAAAGGTTGCGAAACACGAATGCCAAAGCAAAATAAAATCCAAAATGGCAGAAATGACCTCTTTCAAAGTAAGACTCATAGCACATCACCATTTTTGAAAAATAATTAGATAAAATGTTGAGGAGGATTATTTAGGAGTTGGGTATGAGCAAGTGTGGTGGAAACATGGAACCCCGTGCTCTGACCGAAGCTACCTTTGTTATGATAAGAGAAAGCGCCGGAAAGGTTCCCCTTTAAGAAAAGCCAGGCTCTGACATATTCATTTAGATGAATAATCATGGCGTGTACAATGTCAGGCTAATGATGTAGGGGATGGTGTCATTTACAACAATCCTCTTTCCAGGCCCTTCCACTTCGGGGCATCTTGGGTTGCTGGCCTCATTAGTCATCCCGGTCCACATATGTATGAGGGGGGGGGACCCCGGTCAGCACAGAAAGGCCAATTATTCACGTGGGGCTTTAATATTTGTGCACGCCGCGGTCGAGGCAACCCTCTTATTAAGCCGAACGGCAAACTTCACGTGAGTAATTAAAAAAAAATAAAACGTATAACTAAAACGCGGGGTCGCTTTAAAACTTGTCACCGAGAAGCACTTTGCATGTGTTTGGCACGGAGCGGGAGAGGAACGGCGGCGGCGGTGCCCTTGGTGCCGATTTCCCGCCACTCTAAATGCCTCCTCTGCGCCAGAATACACTGGCGGTGGCTGCTCACGCTGTGAGACACCTGCACCGGCTACTAGGCCTGTCATGACGCACAAAACCCTACCATCTTCAGCTTGACATTGTGCAAGTTATAATTACTCATCCAAATGAACATGTCAGAGCGGCAGCGGCAGGCCTCTCATCACAGCGCAAGAAAAATACATCAAAACATTATCAGCCCAGCAGGGAGACGGGGACCATAAGGAAAATTACCCGTTTTTAATATGGATGCCACAAAGACATGTCTATTATTTTCGAAAGAAAGGGAGGAAAATGGGAGAAATAAAGATCTTCCAAGTTCGAAGTCCCCGAGCACTAAAAACAGACCACCACTGACAAAAGGAGCAGACATAAAAAAAAAACAATTGCTAAAAATACATCTGCGCGGTCTGTTGAAAGGCATTCATTGCTGACACTTTGTGCAATTTTCTAATACTTGACATTGTCCTTTCGTATCCACGTGTGTGCAAATACGTAATGCTCCTCTTTCGCAGACGTGAAAAAGAGACCCATGCAGGGCTGTGATCACTCTTGAAGCACCAGAAACAACCGTAAATCTACAGAACTGTACCAGAACATTTCGATCTAATTTACTGCCTTTTTGATAATAGTTTGTAACGTTTACAAACCATCAAATATAACTAAGCACATGTTCAGTTTCCTTTTGCTACAACCTAGGTTTTTACAAAATGCATCGTTTTCCGTAAATAATACGGGTCTTGATCCACATGGATCCATTTTTAATATCTCCCATGGTTTAAAATGGATTTATGTGTCACCATTAAGAAACCAGTTCCATGCCCGACTCTTCATTGCTATGCTAGTTCTCAAATTGCCCCTTCAAGCGAAGTACCACAGCATTGCCAGTTTACAAGTCCTGTAGAGCACCATGGTCATGCCAGTCTCCACTCTACCCTGCTACATCCAGTAAAGCTTTTCTCTAGTGACACAAGTGATATAGGCATACGCACATTAGCATGCCAGCATTGGGAAGAGGGTAAAGAGAACGAGGCCTAGTGACCCATACAAGCCGGTAAAAGCCACAATTTTCGTCCCTGCAAACGGGGAACATGTCTAACGGTCGCTTTTTCATGCACAGCTCTTTACCATGCGCTTGTTGGCAAAGGCAATCCAGTAGATCTAGTTTGGTTTCATATGTAGCTTATTGCAAAGTTTTTGCTAACTATGTCTGGAACCAGGACTCTTTATCCATGGCACATTTCAAGTTACCCATCAATTTAACAGCTGCTCTCTCCTCTCTCTCCAGTTTTCTGGGCAAGCAACTGACATCCCAGAGGGAGCACTTGGCTGGAATCTCAAGATGGACTTTCTGGCAAACTGCACTTAGCTAGGATGAGGATCCGCTCTAGAAATGCCACTTATGGCTGACAGCTTCCAGGTCAGGATGAGTTGAACGTCCCTTAGCGCATCCATCCAGAAAGCAGCCCTAGTCTCACGAAGGGATACCCCAACAGCTTATCATGCAGCACATTTCAAAGGATCAAACGTCCCTTAACCTAACAGTCGACTTATTTTAAAAAGGTACACGTGGAACTGCATCTACTTAAGTTGTAATTTACAGAATGGGGGGGTGTGGTAGCTTTAATTTGTCATTATGTACTAAAAACTTTTTGTGTATGTTCTTAAAAAATAATAAAGAGGTTGTGTAATTAAAGTCTTATCCCGCAAAATTGAGCTTCTAGTACTAATAAGAATGCTTATCAAATATTAGAATGTTTGGCTACTAATTAGGTCAAGTCACTATTTCATTGAGGCACGGTCGCTTTTTTGTTGACTCTTTAAAATATAATTTACAGTTCAATAACAGAACAAGGTAACTGCAATGTTCCTACCAAATTACCCAGGGACGCCAATTACAAGGTCCTTGTCTATATCAGTGGCCAAAAGCCCAAAGTGACAGTGTGGTTGGCGGGATGGGGAGGCTACAGACTACCAGTCCAAAAGCTGCTCCAGTGACTTATGCTCACTTACTTAGATACATAGGACCCATAACACATGCTCTTGAGACAGCGTAGAATAAATTCGCCTAAGAATGGGGTTATCCTGTATACCAAATAATCAAAAGCCTACTCAAACATGCTTTTAAGTAAGGCATGACCTAATTGAGCCTCCGTGCAACAGTTCATGTCAGACAGGTAGATCTTAAAGAATACACTTGGGGTAATTCATTTTGAATTGAAAGTAATCCAAATAGCATCCTGTAGAAGACATTTACATGGACGTGTCCCTGAAAAGCCATGGAGGTCACCTATTCTCTGAACACATGCTCATGGATGAAGTTAGGAGAAACACTCTTCGCGGTGAAATACTTTAAGAAACATTCCAGTAGACCTCAGATGTTGTAAGGCTTGCTTCCCTGCTGGAATACACCCTACGTATGTGTAGGTAAATTCAAAATATCTCCTGATCATTTAGAAAGTGATGGTTACATTTAGCCTTAGATGAAGAAGACTGAAAAAAGGTGGTAAGAAAACTTCTGTTTGTTGGGGAACCAGAAAGGACTTTGATGAGAACGGAGTGGTATGTTATCAAGAGTAACTTACCTCTATAACAACTGTTTAAGATTCAGACGACCAAATAGTAGGTGACAACTGCAGAGCACCCTCAAAATAGCAATGCTGCACTGAGAAAAAGCCTAAATGATCATAGGCTAGCTTCTCCAGTATCTGATACTAAATGATTTAGCTCCGACTTCAACTCAGGCTAGCCACCCATTTGGCTAGTTGTCTACACAAATACATTTGTACAATTTGATATTCATAATGAATCATTGACAAAGAGGAGGTTAGCGAAACCGGAGGTATATTAACATTCATATACCATAAGTGCTTACACTAGCCCAAAGGCCATTGAATTCATATATACAATAAATGAGCAAACAATCAATACGTAATATACAATGGGTACAACGTGTCACAAATATAAACATTAAAATACCCAAGACGTTATAGGTGTTCCATAACAGAACAAAACAAAGAGACTTTTTGCAATGGTGGTATCCATATGTTTGATCAAAGTGATCCAAGTCTATGCCCTATTGTTAGGTTATGGGGGTATGCTTGATCACAATATGGCAAACTTTACTGGTGCTCCATATTGTGACCATGCAAGTAACTACTACAGTGATAATGAGCAATAGTGAATAGCAGCATTTGAAAGTCTCCGATTTATACCTTATGAAAGAACTGAGTGAGTTGAAAAATTAATGTTTGGAGATCATGGAACCAGTGACCGAACAGAATGTAATAGATACACTGCATTTAGATGTCTGAGGAGAGGCCAGCACACCATTTAAACAGGCATCAATATTTTTGCCATTAACCTCAAGAAATTAAGTGGATGTGTTCCACAATTTGATTGTTAATGGAGTAAAATGTTTGTACACCACTGCTAATAAAAGTGAAGCTAGATTGAATCCAAACCAAAAAGGGTATAGGAATTTGATTGGGGAACTGCAAGCTCATAATGAGGTGGTCATCAGAAATTCCGACACGGGAGGCAATATTGTCCTATGGCCACTGGACACGTACAAGACAGAGCCCTATAAACAACTCACCAACAGGGCCTACTATGTCAAATGAAGCTGCGACGATCTGGGATATCCCAGGCAGGAATCGATATAAGTCAGATTTAACCCAGTGGAGGAATGCTGGTTTATTAGGCCAAGATTTATTCTATTTTAAACATTTTTTTAAATGTTCTTAATAAAAAACAACTCTTGTATGTAAAAGTTACAGAGAATAAATAGAGCACCAGCAATAATCAGTAAACACATATATGATGCAATACATAGGATTAAAAAGCCACACAAATACATCTAATAAATAGCTATAAAAAGATTTAAAGAGGACCAGCATGACAAAAATAAATAGGCAAAAAGTGGCAACTTTAATTCGTAAAAATGTACGCAAACAAATCCATCCTATAACAAATCTATCAAAAATGTGTAGCTCGTGACAAGATTGTAGCAAATAGGTAAAAATGATCAAGCAAATAAATATATCTTTCGAATAGGTAGAAGTTTTTGCATACCAGAGCAAACAAATCAGCATGCAAAATTATGAAATAAATAGGCTAGAAGTGGCAGCTCACATGCATAAAAGATGTAAGCAAACAGATACATCCTATAACAAATCTATCAAAAATGTGTAGCACGCAAAAAGATGTAGTAAATACACAAAAAGATTCAGGCAACCAAAATACATCTTTCAAATAGGTAAAGGTTTTTGCATATAAGTGCATACAAAACATATAATCTGGGTGCCAAACATATTACATTAACCATCATATCATTACAGCGACCAGACAACAAACACAACTTACTCCGCCCCCATAGATACACCTTGTCATGCTGCTGAATAAAAGTCACCATTATGGCTACAGCAGTGCCTCCCCATCCCCTCGCAACTAATCTACACCTAGTCACCATGTTCCCCCCAAAATCCTCCAGAGAACCCAAAGAGCTATTTGGCGTGTCTGAGTCTCCGTCCAGAGTCACCAAGTAGTCCAAAACGTGTTCATATCCTTGCGCCCTTTCGATCTTTCCCCACACTCTTTTCAACTCTTGAAACACAGCACTCTCCAGCCCCTCCCACTCAACTAGTTCATTTCTCCATCTACGGTCATGCACCGATTTCCAGTGCATTGTAACTTCCCGCTTAGCCAGAATCGGCAGTAAGTCAGTACATCTAGTCGTGATTTTTCTCTTTTTAGGGAGTTGATACCCTCCAAGTAGGCAAGTAAGGGGCGAACAAGAGATTGCCCATAAAGTAATTTTATTTACGTGGTTATCTACTGCCCCCCAGAAACCTACTAAGGACGGGCAGGACCACAGCACAAGGTATAATTTTGCCAACAACTGACATTTCGTTACAGTCGTTGCATAGAAGCAGTTGATCTTGCCAGACATTAGAAACGCTCTGTGCAGAATAATAATTAAAAAAAAATGTAAACCTAGCATTTCGCAAGACAGAGTGTATATGTGCCAAAATCCTCTTCCAGTCCTTATCCACAATCTGGAGTTCAAGGTCCGCTTCCCATTTTGCTTTGAACTCAGCAAGGGGCGTTGGCATGCTAGGGCGTATTGCGTGATATAGACATAAAACTGCTTTTACACATGCCATCGTAGAGCAGCTGGCACACAAGGTGTGTAACTGGCAGAGTCCCACCAATGCCCCCTAATACCCGCCGGATCATTGCCCTGTGCAAGAAGAATTGACCACCAGGAACTCCATAAACTTCTGCAAACTCTTCAAACAAGAACAGTACGCCATTCCGGTATTAATCACCTACGTAATTAACCCCAGAGGCATCCACACGATCCACCATCTTAATCCACCTCAATGGGAGATCGGGCAAATAAGGCACCAGAACAAGGGCCCACTGAAGAAGCATCGCCAGCACTGCTGAATACCAGGAGGCCGCAGGCAACCGTCGCTGGGGTCCAAGCAGTTCCTGCGTTGTCCGCGAAATAAGCTCTAATGGCCTCACCTATGTTACTTTTAAAGATCGATCATCCAAAGCCTCAACTCTCAACCACCAAAACGGGATGCAAGGACACTCACACAACCAATCCACAGAGAGCCATCCTCGTTTAATTCTTGGAATTGCCTCAATATAGAGAATCAATAAGTACTAGGGTTAGACAGCAGGGATTATTCCACACTGAGCCTGCATATTTTCGCCACATGCCAACAAGGCACAGAGCGATATCCCAGGGCATCACACCATCTTTGTGTTTTCCTTCTGAATAAAATGTAGCCCATAGATTACAGTTTCTATCTTCACCTACGGATTACAATGATTTGTCATATGCATCTGAGTAGCACCAAATCCCTTTCATCACGAAAATGACTTTTTTTTTTACATATAATTTTTGCACTTACACAATCAGACTTTCCGCAGGTTAATGATCCTGTTAAATTGGTATGTCATTTTTAACATCATATTTGATAAATGTATCCTCTAATGTCAAAACTGCACAGGCAGATGTTGCTATCAGCACTGATGGCAATTTGTTATACTGCAAAACAGTATATCGTGCCTAATCCAAGAAGGTGAATCGTGTACATCAAAATCAGACAAAAAAGGACCAGTTAGGATGATAAAAATGCTCGAATAAACTGAGCAGAAAATCTTGATGAAGTTGATTTTGGGACTGGTTAACAGTCCATCATCCTACTGCAATAAAATGTACTGCCTCGTTCAAGCAGGTCCTCCTTGGCCAAACATTTGTAGACTTGCGGCCAGAAGAACTGTAATGTGGAACACTGTTTCAGAGAAGATAAACTATCAAAAAAACACTGTTTAGATACAGAGGAGAGCGTGGATTACAAAGTACTTTACGCCTTTTAAGTCAGGCGTCCAAATATTACTTTCTTCTTCTTGGCTAAGTTTCCAATTTGCTAATTTGCCAGTGATTTGGGATAGTTCATGTTGCACTTATTACTTGTGATTCAATTATATCTTTCTTTCTGGATGTTATATTTTAGGTTGTAAAGCAAGTCTCAAGTGATTTGATATTGTTTTCAGTCTAGAATGAGATGAGTTTAAAACTTTCAAACACACATTAATAAGACAGGCAAGTCTGCCAAAGAACAACATGCATTCAACCAAAGATCAACATAGAATACATTCGTGCTTTACCTGTGCTGTCCAGGAAATAGCAAATGGCACTGGAAAGTCTACTATGCAATCCGGTGGTTCCACAGGGTACTGAAAAGAAAGCAATCAACTTATTCTGAGGACTCACTACCATACATAGTAAAGACGTGAATGCACACAGAAAGTATTTACTTGCCAAACACAGTTATATGAGTAACTAAAGATAAGCAAGAACAAACTGCAAATGTGGGTACACTTTTAGACTTCATGGCCTTTTTCTATAGCTTTACTAATCATGCAGTATTAATATGTGATATCTATTTCTTTAATGAACTTTCTGCAACTAAAATACAATAGTTTCTAGGCTGAATAGAGCAACAATACAGATATTTAATACACCTTAGCGTAACCTTATTTTAGCCACCGTAAAAAATAAATACATTTAAATTAACATAATGCTTACTGCAGTACCCCCTGTTTTTCTGGTCTGATTTTGCGGGTTCTAGATTTCTATGCACTGTGAACCTGCTGAGCAGTGGTCTATTGTCTGTGCTTTGCCTCGAATGCATATACTCTGCCCTGGCTTCACTTGACTGGCTTATTTATCCATCCATTAAAGACACTGTACATGGCGCTAAAAGTGCTCCAGTGATATGGAAGTTCAATGTCACATTCAGGCTCCTGTCTGTATTAACACCACCCACTTGTATGAAAACAAATGTAGGTCTACAAACAGCAACACTGTGCTCTCACCGGGCTGCAGGTTTACAGTACCGCAGAGACATGTGGCAAGGAAAAAAACCTCTGCTTTGTAGGAAAACCTACTTTTATAAATTAGCTAAGCCACTCCTAACACCAAAGAACGGAATGCTCAATATATAAAAGTGGGGGCATGCTAGATGGAGGAAAAGATAAACACCGGCATTTTTTATGAACAGGCCTGGTTAGGAATCAAATCACTTTTTAATAAATAAAAAAACCTCTACTTAATACTTCAGTGATTTGTGATCAAGACATCAAACTTCTTGCTCGAATTGTGGTCCCTTGCAAAACCTACAATAACCTCCAACTTAAAAGTAACCTGTCTTGATGTATGTTATCAGTATGTTGGGAGTGTCCCTTTCCGCTAGACCTCAGAAAATGTCACAATGGAGAAGAGTAGTTCTTCTTGACTTAATTTTGAAAATCTAATTAAGGAGGAGAAAGCAGATTTGTGTTAGCTTTAGTGTAACAGTGACTTTATACTGTACACTTTGTGCTACATAAGAGAGAACTGGTTTAAGACTCATTTTCCTGGCAGCCCTGCTCCATAGATTACCCCTTGTGCAGTTCCATGACACACATAACTTTAGCTGTTACAAACTACACATGGTAAAAGAACCATATCCATACCTACCAAAACAAGCATTTACAATGCAATGGTCTCGGCATCATTAAAGGTAGAGCTATTGGCATTGCTCATGACATTTCTTTTTTTTTCTTTAAATCATAAATAAATGGCATTGTCATTTACATTGTCCATACACAGCACTCTGCACTCAACAGCACACAGCACTCTGCACTCAACAGCACACACCACTCTGCACTCAACAGCACACACCACTCTGCACTCAACAGCACACACCACTCTGCACTCAACAGCACACACCACTCTGCACCTGCCCTCACTACTCTGCACTCTGCCCTCACTACTCTGCACTCTGCCCTCACTACTCTGCACTCTGCCCTCACTACTCTGCACTCTGCCCTCACTACTCTGCACTCTGCCCTCACTACTCTGCCCTCACTACTCTGCACTCTGCCCTCACTACTCTGCACTCTGCCCTCACTACTCTGCACTCTGCCCTCACTACTCTGCACTCTGCCCTCACTACTCTGCACTCTGCCCTCACTACTCTGCCCTCACTACTCTGCACTCTGCCCTCACTACTCTGCCCTCACTACTCTGCACTCTGCCCTCACTACTCTGCCCTCACTACTCTGCCCTCACTACTCTGCCCTCACTACTCTGCCCTCACTACTCTGCCCTCACTACTCTGCCCTCACTACTCTGCACTCTGCCCTCACTACTCTGCACTCTGCCCTCACTACTCTGCACTCTGCCCTCACTACTCTGCCCTCACTACTCTGCCCTCACTACTCTGCCCTCACTACTCTGCCCTCACTACTCTGCCCTCACTACTCTGCCCTCACTACTCTGCCCACTCTGCACTCTGCCCTCACTACTCTGCACTCTGCCCTCACTACTCTGCACTCTGCCCTCACTACTCTGCACTCTGCCCTCACTACTCTGCCCTCACTACTCTGCCCTCACTACTCTGCCCTCACTACTCTGCCCTCTGCCCTCACTACTCTGCCCTCACTACTCTGCCCTCACTACTCTGCCCTCACTACTCTGCACTCTGCCCTCACTACTCTGCCCTCACTACTCTGCCCTCACTACTCTGCCCTCACTACTCTGCACTCTGCCCTCACTACTCTGCCCTCACTACTCTGCCCTCACTACTCTGCCCTCACTACTCTGCCCTCACTACTCTGCCCTCACTACTCTGCCCTCACTACTCTGTACTCTGCCCTCACTACTCTGCACTCTGCCCTCACTACTCTGCACTCTGCCCTCACTACTCTGCCCGCACTACTCTGCACTCTGCCCTCACTACTCTGCCCTCTGCCCTCTGCCCTCACTACTCTGCACTCTGCACTCTGCCCTCACTACTCTGCCCTCTGCCCTCTGCCCTCACTACTCTGCCCTCTGCCCTCACTACTCTGCACTCTGCCCTCTGCCCTCACTACTCTGCACTCTGCCCTCACTACTCTGCACTCTGCCCTCTGCCCTCACTACTCTGCACTCTGCCCTCTGCCCTCACTACTCTGCCCTCTGCCCTCACTACTCTGCACTCTGCCCTCTGCCCTCACTACTCTGCACTCTGCCCTCTGCCCTCACTACTCTGCACTCTGCCCTCTGCCCTCACTACTCTGCACTCTGCCCTCTGCCCTCACTACTCTGCCCGCACTACTCTGCCCTCTGCCCGCACTACTCTGCCCTCTGCCCGCACTACTCTGCCCTCTGCCCTCACTACTCTGCCCTCTGCCCTCACTACTCTGCCCTCTGCCCTCACTACTCTGCCCTCTGCCCTCACTACTCTGCCCTCTGCCCTCACTACTCTGCCCTCTGCCCTCTGCCCTCTGCCCTCTGCCCTCTGCCCTCTGCCCTCACTACTCTGCACTCTGCCCTCTGCCCTCACTACTCTGCACTCTGCCCTCTGCCCTCACTACTCTGCACTCTGCCCTCTGCCCTCACTACTCTGCACTCTGCCCTCTGCCCTCACTACTCTGCACTCTGCCCTCTGCCCTCACTACTCTGCACTCTGCCCTCTGCCCTCACTACTCTGCACTCTGCCCTCACTACTCTGCCCTCACTACTCTGCCCTCACCACTCTGCCCTCACCACTCTGCCCTCACCACTCTGCCCTCACCACTCTGCACTCACCACTCTGCACTCACCACTCTGCACTCACCACTCTGCACTCACCACTCTGCACTCACCACTCTGCACTCACCACTCTGCACTCACCACTCTGCACTCACCACTCTGCACTCACCACTCTGCACTCACCACTCTGCACTCACCACTCTGCACTCACCACTCTGCACTCACCACTCTGCACTCACCACTCTGCACTCACCACTCTGCACTCACCACTCTGCACTCACCACTCTGCACTCACCACTCTGCACTCACCACTCTGCACTCACCACTCTGCACTCACCACTCTGCACTCACTACTCTGCACTCTGCACTCACTACTCTGCACTCACTACTCTGCACTCTGCACTCACTACTCTGCACTCACTACTCTGCACTCACTACTCTGCACTCACTACTCTGCACTCACTACTCTGCACTCACTACTCTGCACTCACTACTCTGCACTCACTACTCTGCACTCACTACTCTGCACTCACTACTCTGCACTCACTACTCTGCACTCACTACTCTGCACTCACTACTCTGCACTCACTACTCTGCACTCACTACACACACGATAACGGCAAGTTACCCAGGCTGTGCCCAGAGGCATTAAAGTCTTTGACAGGTGCTGGGCACACTCACTTGCCTGCGCTCGTGGTTACCTTCCACTGCAGGCTGCACACTGCACAGGAAGAGGTGTGGCGCCGCGGCCAGGGCGACTGACGCTGGAATCTGGGGACCACGGTTCGATCCCCGGCTCTGGCGGCAGGTTAGCCCAGCACCATGTGACTCTGGGCAATAGCTCGCTTAATCTTCCCGACGGCCCCCAGCGCCTAGAGACCCTTACGGGTGATTGTGCGCTTTACAAATGTGGACTTTACTTTACTTTACTGTGCCAAGAATGCCCACTGCTACCTTTTACCAGCACCCGCTGCTTATTGGAGGCATTACACTGGCCCTGTACTTATAACTAGTTCGGGGCTAGTAGGCAAAATGCACTTTTCGAAAGCTGCTTCATGTTCATAGTCAAAGGCGACCAAAGCGCTGCGAGGCACAGTGGACTACCCTTACAAACTAATACATTTTAAGAATGTAAAGCTCTTGCACCAAAAGGCGTATGCCTACCAGGTGGCATTCACTACATAAACGCTCATAAATTCAGTACAAAATAAATAAAAAAGTATTTAGGTGGACTGTTTAATACCCTCTGGACAATCCAGTGCCTTGACATGTTTGAATGGCTATACTTTCATGCAAAAAAATTCTCAAGTAAATTTCTTCTACACGCTGAACTGAATGGTCTGATTTTGTTACATATAGCAATTAACAGTCTACCCAACTTTGTTTCTAAAAAACACCTCTTTATTGAAGCAGATTGTAATGCTCGGCACATGAAAGCAATTTGCCCAGGAACGCACTTTCAAATGCATTTTGTTTGAATGAATGCAGTTGTGAAATAAGTAGACTGTTATAATCGATGTCGTGATGCTCAAGCAGTACTTTATTTTTGATTCTGGCTGCTTCCGAGTTGTCAGTGTAGGCAGTGGCCATAACAATGGTACAATTGGGTGGCGTAGTAATTTAACCAGGTGAATAACTGAGAAGTTGCGGGCGCCGCATAAGAAAGATTTTGAGCACCGGGACTTATTTTTCTACAAATTAAGCACTGCTTACACTGTGGCATGGAGTCATCCTGCTCAGCTCTCGCGCGCGCGCCACTCCAGGCATATGTTTTCAATTATCTCCGCCGTGATGGCGAGATAATTGAAGATATATGGCCTTCTGCTTTTAAGACCATGCCTTTCACGTCTGCCCTACACGGAAAGAAAACACAAGAAAAGCACGAACGCGCGCATTCACTGCAGACTGGTGAACGCTCCCACAACATCTGCATTACATTATCGCGGCACCCTGACAGCTCCTAATTGAAATTAATGCACTGCTGTGCGCGTAACCACACAGAAAATGCCAACATGGCGACCGACAAATTACATTAAGCCTATTGCGTCAAGGTTACTAAAAACACAGCACAGCGAAGAAGAATCACTATGCAGATGCCATAAAAAACGCGCGCGCACTAAGGAATGTTGCAGCCCGGACCCCTAAATAATTTTTTTTTTTTTATAACATAAGAGCTCGGAGCTCCGCCTCTCCTGCTGACGCAGGGTTGACGTAGGCCGAGCCCTAAAAAGCAAATACTTATACAGTCTCCCAGTGTCCCCGGAAAGGGTCTGCAGGAAGATCTAAAGTTTCTTGAGTCTCAGCCAGTGCTTCCTGGATCAGGTGTAGATGGTTAATTTTATTTATCAAATAACTGAAGTGTGTTTTCAAATGTGTTTTATTAGGCATCAAAAATACAAAAAAAAGTTTATATAAAAAATTGTACAAAAATGATTGCCAAGCCTCCGATTTTGTGAATATAAATCTTTGCCCGTGATGATTAAAATAACAAAAATCTCCAATACATTATATATTATAATAAACTTCAAAATCATTGATATAATAAATACCAAATATCTATAACAATAAGGTATACACCATAATAAATGTAAACAAACGTATGTACAGCGTTATTGTTTTGATTATCTTGTATTTGTGATTATGACCATCTGCCCACAAATAATAAAATGACATATTTATGGCCTGTTTTTGTGCAGTCTATGCATAAACAGACAAGAAAGAAAAAACTGAATAATGTAGAAAACTCAGCAAAATGGAATTCACTTAAATAAAGAGCCTCTACTTAATACTTCAGTAATTTGTGATCAAGACATCAAACTTCTTGCTCGAATTGTGGTCTCTCGCAAAACCTACAATAACCTCCAACTTAAAAGTAACCTGTCTTGATGTATGTTATCAGTATGTTGGGAGTGTCCCTTTCCTCTCTTGACTTGTGACAGTCCATGGTCCTTTTTAACTATGGGAAGTGCCCAATCCAGATTATGCTTTTACTGACAAGGAAGCACGAACACATAGGGTCCACCCTCCAGTGTTAGGTGTGGTTTGGATGTGCGGCCGACAGATATGGCAAGTAAAAAGTTCGGAAGCTCCTGTAATGCCATTTTGCCAATGACTGCATTCCAGTTTATTCTATCGGATTCTAGCTTTGATATGAATAGTAAGTGTGTTACTGTGGTCGACACCACAAACTCCCCTCCATCAATAGTTACTGGCATGCGTTCACACAATGTACCACCTGAAACAGAAATAAGAAACACCTGGTGACCACTTTCCCATAGGGTTTAAGCCAAAGGGAGGAGGCACAATTACTGTGAGTGAATTCACAAAACCTTTTCTAGTCTAGTTTAATAGTCCTGAACCCTTGCCCACCCAATCCAGCCATGATTTTAAAAGCTTTCAGGCGGGCCTTATCAACGCCAGATCACTGGTGTGCCACACGGGTGAGGTCTTTGACCTATTAGCAGAAAATGATTTTGATCTGCTCTTTGTTACCGAGACCTGGATGACCGACTCTTGCGCGCCAGTAGTTGAGTTGGCTATTCCGCGTGGTTTTAGGATCTGCCGGGCAGACCGCAAACAGGGAAGAGGTGGAGGAGTTGCTGTGATTTATCGGGATCATTGGACTCTCACCTGTGAACACCTGGATGAGCTGGTGGAGGCAGAACTTCTCCACTTTTGCTTGGAGCTCACTCCGCATTTTACCTTAGGTGGCACGTTAATTTACCGTCCCCCAGGCTATGTTGGCAACTTTATTGGAACCCTGGAGGAGGTCATTGTGCCACGAGCTCTACGGTTTCCCCGTTTCCTTTTGCTGGGCGACTTTAACATTCATGAGGACTTAGGGAATCCCACTGCAGCTACTCGTCTCAGCGAGACTTTTAGTATGGCCCACCTCACTCAATGGGTAGACGCTCCCACACACGTGGGAGGTCATGTCCTTGATTTGGTTTGCACCAACTTTGACATCAGTATGTCCCCCCCCTTGCCTATGCTGTGGTCCGATCATTGTCTGATTAAGTTCGCTTGGCAGCTAGACAAGGTTTTGAGTAAAATTCCTTCTCTGGTACATAGGCCACGAATTAATCTGGTGTCATTAACTGAGTCCCTTTCTCGCACCCGTCCGGATCCGACGACGGAAATGGAGGCGGCGGTTGATACATTCAATCTTTGGATTGCGAATGGCTCCGCAGCCTCCACTAATGTTGGAGGTATCCGTCGGATGCGATCAAGACCCTCTCAACCGTGGTTCACGCATGCTCTGCGGGAACACAAGTTGGTTTGTAAGAAACTAGAGAGAGCCTGGAGATATGCCTATTTGCCGGCCGATAAGAAGACTTTACGGGTAGCACAAAAGGAATATTACGCTGCGATTAAGGCAGCTAAAAGTAGATATTATTCGGACAGAATCGAGAAGGCGGATAACAACAGTAAAGAGATCTTCTCGATTGTCCAAAATTTCCTATCTCCCTGCGCCGCCCAATCCCTGCTTCCTTCATCTGCACCTTGGTGTGAAGAACTGTCTTGTTATTTTACGGACAAAATTAAAAAAATTCAACTGGACCTGGAAGCGGCTCAAAAGACCTTTGCGACCTCATCTGTCCATTTATCATCTGATAGACGATGTCCAGAGGCTCAGTTTGCTGCCTTCCGACCAGTATCGGAATCTGACATACGGCAAATCCTGGTGGCTTTAAAGTCCGGATCTCCCTCGGACCCTTGTCCTGCCAGGATCTTGGGAGGGATAGTGGATATCATTGCTCAAGAGGTGACCCAGATCGTCAATCTCTCCCTTTCCACTGCCTTGATTCCGAGAAGCTGGAAGGAGGCAAAACTGCTCCCACTGTTAAAAAAGGCTGGTCTAGATCCATCAATACCATCGAGCTACCGGCCTATCTCACTGCTGCCAGCTTTGGCTAAGGTGTGTGAGAAGGTGGCTTTCAAACAGTTGGATAGTTTCATCGAGTCCTCTCACGCCCTACATCCTGCTCAGTCGGGGTTCAGGGCGGCTTACAGTACTGAGACGGCACTGGTCGAGGTCTCAGAGGCAGTTCGGGAGTGCTTGGACGGGGGCGGCAGAGCGGTCCTGATTTTATTGGACCTCTCTGCTGCCTTCGATACGGTGCCCCATGCCTTGCTTATTGCAAGACTGGGAGCCGTTGGCATTTCAGGGCTGGCCCTTGATTGGCTTTCATCGTTTTTGAGCGACAGAACTCAGCAGGTCTGGATGCCCCCTCATTCTTCGGCCCCAAAGAGACTGACAACTGGAGTTCCGCAGGGGTCTACGTTGAGCCCTTTATTGTTTAACGTTTATATGACCCCCCTACTCTATCTGGCGGAACAGCTGGGAGCCAAAATAATGGCCTATGCTGACGACACACAGCTACTTTTCACCTGGCCCAAGGGTGTGTTGGATCCATCAGTAATCCAGCTTTGTTTGTCAGAAGTCTTTCGGTGGCTTGCACAAGTCCAGCTTAAGTGCAATGAAGACAAGTCGGAGGTTCTGTTTTTTGGCACCTTCCCTGTTAACTTCAAGGACCAGATCTGGCCCTCAGACCTACCCTGCCCTAGTGCGATGGGAGGCCCTGCTAAGAACTTGGGGGTTTGGTTCGGCCAGGACCTGAAGTTTTCGGACCATGTAAAAAAATTAACTGGCATTTGCTTTGGGACCTTGCAAACCCTGAGAAGATTTTTCCCTCTCCTCCCCAGGGCTGCTAAGGAAACTGTTCTTCGAGCCCTGATTTTGTCTCGGCTCGATTATGCTAATGCCTTATTTAGCGGCCTGCCTGGGTATATGATCCATCGCCTTCAGGTGATACAAAATGCTGCAGTACGTCTGCTTTTCTCGCTCCCCAGGAGGACGAGCGTGCGGAGTCACTTACGTAGCCTGCATTGGCTCCCGGTACCACACCGAATTTTGTTTAAAATTCTTGTGTTGGCATTTAGAGCAGCTCATGGTCAGGGCCCGATGTATTTGCAGAGACGATTCTCATTCTATATTCCCAATCGTGCTCTGCGATCGGCCAACCAATGCCAACTGATTGTTCCCAAATATAGATTTGCTCGACTGGAAGGCCAATCTATTTCAGTTAAGGCAGCCTATGCCTGGAATGCCCTCCCCCTTCACCTTAGAGCCTCTCCAACCATCACTGTCTTCAAGAAAGATCTTAAGACCCATCTTTTTAATGCCCCGCTATAACAGACTTGCTCCAGATTTTTCACTCATGAGGTCATACTACTCACCGCGCCAGGATACCCCGTGGTAATAGAGCGCGCTATAAAAGTTTTAAATAAATAAATAAATAAATAATAGTCTGAAAGTTGCTCACATAGGATGCTTTTTCACATGCCCTTGCCGATGAACAAGATGTCTGTACTTTGTAGGCTTACGGTTGCATCATAATAGTAAATGCAGGTTTGGAAATCATTTCGTCTTTCTGTATATTTTCTATCAGTCTGGTTATTTCTGCAGTGCTGGTTCAATCTGTAATTTCAAGTGTGTGGCGAAACAGGGAGTGCCTAATTTGAATCAATCATTCAATCAATCATGCCATTTGTATAGCGCACTACTCACCCGGGAGGGTCTCAAGGCGCTTGGGGGAGGGGTATGCTACTGCTCGAACAGCCAGGTCTTGAGTTGTTTCCTGAAGGCGAGATGGTCCTGGGTCAGCCGAAGGTGGATGGGGAGGGAGTTCCAAGTCTTGGCAGCCAGGTAAGAGAAGGATCTTCCTCCGGCGGTGGCTCTTCGGATGCGTGGTACGGCTGCGAGGGCGAGGCTGGTGGACCGTAGCTGGCGGGAGGGTGTGTAGATGGTCAGGCAGTCGTTGAGGTACTTGGGGCCCAGGTCGTGGAGAGACTTGTGTGCGTGGGTGAGGAGCCGGAACGTGATCCTCTTGTCGACGGGGAGCCAGTGCAGGTTCCTCAGGTGGCTGGAGATGTGGCTGCGTCGGGGGACATCCAGGATGAGTCGGGCGGAGGCGTTCTGGATGCGCTGGAGTCTTTTCTGTAGCTTGGCTGTGGTTCCGGCGTAGAGGGCGTTTCCGTAGTCCAGTCGGCTGGTGACGAGTGCATGGGTGACAGTCTTCCTGGTCTCGGTCGGGATCCAGCGGAAGATCTTGCGAAGCATACGCAGGGTGTTGAAGCACGATGAGGAGACGGCGTTGACTTGTCTGGTCATCGAGAGGGAGGGGTCCAGGATGAAGCCCAGGTTGCGTGCGTGGTCGGTTGGCTTGGGTGCGGTGCCCAGGGCTGGGGGCCACCAGGAGTCGTCCCAGGCGGAGGGCGAAGATCCCAGGATGAGGACTTCCGTCTTGTCCGAGTTCAGTTTCAGGCGGCTGTCCTTCATCCACTCGGCGACGTCTTTCATCCCTTCGTGTAGGCAGGTTCTGGCGGTGTCGGGGTCTCTGGTGAGGGAGAGGATCAGCTGGGTGTCGTCGGCGTAAGAGATGATGTTGAGGTTGTGCTGGCGTGCGATGGCTGCGAGAGGTTTCATGTAGATGTTGAAGAGGGTGGGGCTGAGTGAAGATCCTTGCGGGACGCCGCAGATGACTTCGGTGGCCTCGGAGCGAAACGGGGGGAGGCGGACTCTTTGTGTTCTTCCGGCCAGGAACGAGATGATCCACTCCAGTGCCTTCTCTTGGATACCGATGTTGCCGAGGCGCTGGACTAGGGTGCGGTGGCAGACCGTGTCGAACGCAGCAGAGAGGTCCAGGAGGATGAGGGCCACTGTTTCCCCCTTGTCGAGCAGGGTCCGGATGTCGTCGGTGGCTGCGATGAGGGCGGTCTCGGTGCTGTGGTTGGCTCTGAAGCCGGACTGCGAGGGGTCGAGGGATCCGTTCGTCTCGAGGAAGGCGGTCAGCTGTCTGTTGACGATCTTCTCGATGACTTTAGCAGGAAAAGGGAGGAGCGAGATGGGGCGGAAGTTTTTGAGATCGGTGGGGTCCGCTGTAGGTTTCTTCAGGAGGGCGCTGATCTCGGCGTGCTTCCAGCTCTCCGGGAAGGTGGCGGTGTTGAAGGAGGCGTTGATGATGTTCCGGAGTTGGGGTGCGATGGTGGAGTCGGCCTTGTTGAAGACGTGGTGTGGGCAGGGGTCGGTCGGTGATCCGGAGTGGATGGTGTTCATCGTGCGGGCTGTGTCTTCGGTGGTCACCGTGGTCCAGGTGCGAAGGGTGGCGGTGGGGGGCGTTGGTTCGACGGTTGGGTGCGTGGGTGGGGCACCGAAGCTGTTGTGGATGTCGGCGATCTTGCGGTGGAAGAACGAGGCGAGGGAGTCGCAGAGGTCTTGTGACGGAGTGATGTCGTTGGTGCCGGTGCTGGGATTGGAGAACTCCTTGACGATAGTGAAGAGCTCTTTGCTGTTGTGGGCGTTGTTGTCCAGTCGTTCCTTCAGGGATTTCTTCTTGGTGGTGCGGATGAGCTGGTGGTGCTTGCGGGTAGCGTGTTTGAGGGCGGTCATGTTGTCGGTGGTCCGGTCGAGGAGACAGGCTTTCTCGAGGGTGCGGCAGGTCTTCTTGGAGTCCTTGAGGTCGTCGGTGAACCAGGATGCCTTCTTGCTTCTGGGTCTGCTGGGAGGGTTCTTTAGTGGCGCGAGGTCGTCGGCGCAGGCGGTCAGCCACTGTGTGAAGTTGCGGGCTGCTTCGTTGGGGTCCGTTGTGTTGGCGGGTGGGCTCTGGCTGAGGGAGGTGGTGAGCTGGTCTGCGGTGATCTTGCTCCAATTCCTGTGAGGTACCTGTTGCGGGTGGTGGTGGGTCGTGGATCTTTTGAAGATAAAGTGGACACAGCTGTGGTCGGTCCAGTGGAGTCCGGTGGCGTGGCTGAAGGTGATGTACTTGCTGGAAGAGAAGACGGGATCAAGCGTGTGGCCGGCGTAGTGGGTGGGGGTGTTGACCAGTTGCTTGAGTCCGAGGTTGGTGAGGTTTTCCAGCAGGGCGGTGGTGTTGCGGTCCTTGTTGTTCTCCAGGTGGAAGTTGAGGTCCCCGAGGAGGATGTAGTCAGTGGAGGGGAGGGCGTGCGGGCTGATGAAGTCTGTGATGTCTTCGCTGAATTGTGTGCGTGGTCCCGGGGGTCTGTAGACGAGGGTGCCTCTGAGGGTCGGTGTGAATCTGGAAGTGGAGATGTTCGGCTGCGGCGAAGGAGTCGTTGGCGTCGGTCGTGATGCGGATGGTGTTCCTGTGGACGATGGTGATGCCACCTCCGGTCTGGTTGATGCGGTCCCTCCTGATGATCTTGTACCCGTCCGGGATGGCGATGGCGATGTCGGGTGCAGAGGAGGCGTTCATCCAGGTTTCCGTGAGGAAGGCGACGTCCGGTGATGTAGCGTCGAGGAGGTTCCAGAGTTTCACGGCGTGTCTGTGGACGGAGCGGGTGTTGATCAGGATGCACTTGAGGTGGTTGCTGCTGGTGTTTGTCTTGGCGGGTGCGGGGCAGGTTCGGAGGCAGGTGAACTTGCAGGTGCAGCAGGTGAGGGTCCGTGGGTGCGTCTCGGGGTGGCTCGGCAGCAGCCGTGGGTCCGGCCGGCATTGAGTGCGTTGAGAGTGGCGGCGTCGTAGGTCAGTCGGGTCGTCTTGCCTCGGCGGGGAGGGCCAGGGGTCCTGACGATGGGCGCGGGCCAGGCGCGGACGGGCGCAGACGGGCTTACTTTTGGCGCACCTTCGGCGCTCCCGCTGCGCGCGTCCGCTGCGCGGTCGCTCTGGGGGCGTCATAAGTAAGGAGCTGGGAGGGAGGAGCAGATGGGTGGCGGGAGCGGGGCGGCGAATGGAATCACAGGGGGGCGGGGCCGCAGGGAGGCAGCGGCGGGAAATTCCAAGAAGCAGCGGGCAGCGGGAAATTCCCAGGAGCAGCGGGAAATTCCCAGGAGCAGCGGGAAATTCCCAGGAGCAGCGGGCTGCGAGCGAAGGAATCTGCAGGCAGGAGGCGGCAAAGGCAGGCAGGAGCGGCAGCAGTGAGTGGGGCGACCAAGCCCTGTGGAGGGCTGAGCGGTTGAAGAAACGTGAGAATGGTTTAATTTGAGAGATTACATTACTTAAAGGTTTTGCCATGAAGTCCATCGTCCTTTCTAAATTGTGTTCACTACTTCAGTCATTTAACACCTTCGGCGCTCATGACGAGCTGAGCTCGTCATGAGTTGTGCCGCTCGCACGCTGATGACGAGCTCAGCTCGTCATGTAACGCGGCTTTTTGAAAAAAGCAGCGTAGCGCATAAATAGCCGCCGCACGCATGCGGTTAATGAGCCATATGTACCTCTCCCCTGCTTTCACAAGTGTTTAGTAACAATGTTACCAAAGATGAGCCAATCAGGTTTACATGGGACCACGACTCAGACTATGCAGACTCCACTTTACAACTAAATATCTATTGCTGAAACCACGCCCCTTTGTTAACATTTACTTGGATTATTTTAGGAAGTTAAGACCTGCTACCTCTAAGTTAGATGCTGACACAGTTTCGATCTACGCGGTGCCACGGGTCGTGCTAGATACAGCCAGGACAAGCCTTCGGAACGATTGTGTTCTTTGGCGTCCTGTACACCGGACACCAGTACGAGTATATTCATTGTATAAACTCGTGATTGTTTTCCCGCACTTAAGGGGATACTCTCCATACATTACACAGGATTGGTATGGATTAATTGGACCTACCTCCCTGTTGGGGTAATAATTTTTCTCTGGAATACGGGGGAACCCTGAGAGAAACCGAATGCGACGGTCCTGAAGAAGACCGGAGTGACCATACAGGCGCATCAAGAGCGGTCGAAACATGTTGACTCTGGCAGTGGTAGGAGGGAAGCCTTGAGGTTCCTAATTATCTCCTGAAGGCATTTTCCCATCCTTTGTTCACTTAATTAATTTTTTTTAATCCTGGTAAAGGTGCCAAGAAAAGTTTAATAAAGTTTGTATTCTGGTTGACACCTTTAATCAGTTTTAAATCACTCCTCATACTGCACAATTTTTTTGTCGCACTTTTCGGTTGGAAACACTTGGTGTGTGCACTATTTTCACCTCATTGAATGTGTTTAGTGTTGTGTTTGTTCAGTCTGTTTGACTATATGTTGGCTTAAGAGAAATTTATTATTTTTTCCCCCTCCCTTATGCTCCGTCCTGTGTGGGGTACACCAGGGCGTATTGTAAGCAGGCCCAATGATGAAGCATGTCACATACCTCGGTATGTGAGTGAGGGCAGTATTTTCAAATAGAGTGATATGCCCTATTGGGGCTTGCTCTATCCCTTACCGTATTAGTATATATGGTTTTACGATTTACTCTATCCACCCCTTTTGTGTGTACAACTATAGGTTTCCGGGGGTTCGGGGTGGCAGAGTTTAAACCTATTTGACCCTCGCCCCTCTTTTGTGATTGTATGACACAGTAAGTATACCTACTTCACTGACCTTGTTGGTTCATGCTCCTTCATTTAAACATACATGTAGACAAGGCACAAGCAGTCCCTTTTTCAGATCCCCTTACCAGCACCCTTCTCTCCCGTTATAACACAGCATATAATATTTCTCCCTTTAAGTTAAGGCTTTGGGAGAAAGGTTGGAAGCTGGTAAATGCTGCCACTCACTCTCCACACAAGGAGGTAGAGAGTTGACAGGTTCGGGTGGAGAACTCTCCCCTGCCTTGCAACAGAAGAGCCTCCCGATGGGCAGCCTGATTAGAGGATCAATGGTCATGCTCAGTAGCTCAGGATACCAGAGTCTCCGTGCCCTGTCCGGAGCCACAAGGATGACTTGGTCTGGGTCATTTCTGATCTTCTTTAGAACTCTGGGCAGGAGAGGCATGGGCGAAAAGACATACAGGAGGCCTGAGCTCCACTCTAGATGAAAAGGCTCTTCGAGTGAGAGCTGCCTTGAAAACTGCAGAGCTCCAAACTACTGACATTGCGCACTCTAGAAGGAGGTTAACAGGTCTAATCAATGCTCCCCCCATTAGTGAAAGAGACCTTGTGCCGCCTCCGGTTGGAGACACTAATCATGATCCGATGGGCATCAACGGTGAAGTTAATCTGTTCTGCCGTTCAGAGAGACCACCAGGTGTTGAATCACTAGGGTTATGCCCTTTTTTTCAGTCATGTCCGGAGGCACAGAGCCTCTTGACAAAGGGTCCACAACCCCACCCGCCCGGTTTGTTGCAGTACCACATGGCGGTGGTGATATATATATATATATATATATTACGCTCCATGGGGTTGTCCAAGTAGCGGGTAGCACCCGAGCCTGCGTGCGCCTTCCCCAAAGCGTTAGTTGGTATGGGCAGTTGCGTGTTTGAAATAGGCCCGACGCGTTTCGGAAATTTATTTTCCTCATCAGGGGCCAGCAGTAAAGTGCATGACGTCTACCATCTCCCTGTATGAAAACACATATTGTGCTTGTGGGAGATGTAGTCCATATATCCTGGATGGATGCACTCTCAAATTACTGCTCGTTCCAAAGCTCTACCATGAGCCCCAAACATCACTCTTGTCCTCATCCATCACGCAGCTCCACATACGAGACTCCTTGGATAGCGAGTCTCGTGGCCCCCGTTTCTTCGGGGTGGTGCAACCCAGCGGCAGGACCGCCGCTAATGTATTACGCTCCATGGGGTTGTCCAAGTAGCGGGTAGCACCCGAGCCTGCGTGCGCCTTCCCCAAAGCGTTAGTTGGTATGGGCAGTTGCGTGTTTGAAATAGGCCCGACGCGTTTCGGAAATTTATTTTCCTCATCAGGGGCCAGCAGTAAAGTGCATGACGTCTACCATCTCCCTGTATGAAAACACATATTGTGCTTGTGGGAGATGTAGTCCATATATCCTGGATGGATGCACTCTCAAATTACTGCTCGTTCCAAGGCTCTACCATGAGCCCCAAACATCACTCCTGTCCTCATCCATCACGCAGCTCCACATACGAGACTCCTTGGATAGCGAGTCTCGTGGCCCCCGTTTCTTCGGGGTGGTGCAACCCAGCGGCAGGACCGCCGCTAATGTATTACGCTCCATGGGGTTGTCCAAGTAGCGGGTAGCACCCGAGCCTGCGTGCGCCTTCCCCAAAGCGTTAGTTGGTATGGGCAGTTGCGTGTTTGAAATAGGCCCGACGCGTTTCGGAAATTTATTTTCCTCATCAGGGGCCAGCAGTAAAGTGCATGACGTCTACCATCTCCCTGTATGAAAACACATATTGTGCTTGTGGGAGATGTAGTCCATATATCCTGGATGGATGCACTCTCAAATTACTGCTCGTTCCAAGGCTCTACCATGAGCCCCAAACATCACTCCTGTCCTCATCCATCACGCAGCTCCACATACGAGACTCCTTGGATAGCGAGTCTCGTGGCCCCGTTTCTTCGGGGTGGTGCAACCCAGCGGCAGGACCGCCGCTAATGTATTACGCTCCAAGGGGTTGTCCAAGTAGCGGGTAGCACCCGAGCCTGCGTGCGCCTTCCCCAAAGCGTTAGTTGGTATGGGCAGTTGCGTGTTTGAAATAGGCCCGACGCGTTTCGGAAATTTATTTTCCTCATCAGGGGCCAGCAGTAAAGTGCATGACGTCTACCATCTCCCTGTATGAAAACACATATTGTGCTTGTGGGAGATGTAGTCCATATATCCTGGATGGATGCACTCTCAAATGTGATGTTTGGGGCTCATGGTAGAGCCTTGGAACGAGCAGTAATTTGAAAGTGCATCCATCCAGGATATATGGACTACATCTCCCACAAGCACAATATGTGTTTTCATACAGGGAGATGGTAGACGTCGTGCACTTTACTGCTGGCCCCTGATGAGGAAAATAAATTTCCGAAACGCGCCGGGCCTATTTCAAACACGCAACTGCCCATACCAACTAACGCTTTGGGGAAGGCGCACGCAGGCTCGGGTGCTACCCGCTACTTGGACAACCCCATGGAGCGTAATACATTAGCGGCGGTCCTGCCGCTGGGTTGCACCACCCCGAAGAAACGGGGGCCACGAGACTCGCTATCCAAGGAGTCTCGTATGTGGAGCTGCGCGATGGATGAGGACAGGAGTGATGTTTGGGGCTCATGGTAGAGCCTTGGAACGAGCAGTAATTTGAAAGTGCATCCATCCAGGATATATGGACTACATCTCCCACAAGCACAATATGTGTTTTCATACAGGGAGATGGTAGACGTCGTGCACTTTACTGCTGGCCCCTGATGAGGAAAATAAATTTCCGAAACGCGTCGGGCCTATTTCAAACACGCAACTGCCCATACCAACTAACGCTTTGGGGAAGGCGCACGCAGGCTCGGGTGCTACCCGCTACTTGGACAACCCCATGGAGCGTAATATATATATATATATATACCTTTCCTTGAAGGAGGGTAGAAAGGTTTTCAATGCCAGTCTGATTACTCAAAGCTCCAACATGTTGATGTAGCATCTGGACTCCGCCAGAGACCAGAGTCCTCTGATCTCCACCTATCCCACATGGCCGTCCCATCCCAGGAGTGAGGCATCTGTCACTACTGTCACTGGTTTGGGGACAGGAGAGGAGTCCGCCTCTGACCCAATAGCGGTTTGTTAGCCACCACTACAGATCTTTCGCAGTACCTTCCGAGATCTGGACTATGTTGGAAAGATTCCCCTGATATTGCGCCCACTGGAGCTTCAGATCCCACTTCTGCCGCCCACATATGTCATTAGGCATGTGTCCCCAGTAGGATGTAGGAGGCCATGAGGCCCAGCAGCCTCAAAGTCAGTCTCACCGAAACCCAGGTTAGCGGCTAAAACATTGGTATCACAGCCTGAATATCCTGCACTCGCCACTCTGGAGGTTAAGTCCAAAACTGCACTGTGTCCAGAAGAGCTCAGGTGAAAGGAAGCGTCTGAGAGGGAATCAGGTGCAACTTCAGCATGTTGATAGTAAACCCCAGAGAGTGCATAAGGTTTGCCGTAGTCTGGAGGTGGGAGAAGACAGCCTGGGACGAGCCCGCCTTCAACAGCCAGCCGTTGAGATAGGAGAAGGCGGGCAACCCTGAACTTCGCAGATGAGATTAAACTGCTGCCATCACCTTGGTGAGCACCCGAGTGGCGCTGGAAAGACCAAAAGGGAGTACGGTGAACTGAAAAAGCTTGTGGCCTACCGTATACGCAGATAGCGCAGGTGATCAGGCAGGACGGGAATGTGAAGTAGATATCCTGCAAGTCGAATGCTACTATCCAGTATCCTCCTTCCAGGTCACACAAGACGTGAGGCAAATTGAGAATTTTGAATTTCTCCTTCTTGAGTAAGAAATTGAGGGCTCAGAGATCTAGAACAGAACAAAGGCCTTTGTCCTTTTTGGGATCCTGAAAGTAGCAGGAATAAAAACTACAGCCTACTTGGGCCACTAGAACCTTCTCTATGGCTCCCTTGGTCAAGAGCCGCGGCTTCCTCGTGGAAAAGGGACAGATATTCAATCCTCAGGAAGCCGGTTGTGGTATGGCGGGAGGGGTAGTCTCAAAGGGGAGGGAGTAGTGCCTTCAGAAAATCTGCAAAACCCACCTGTATGATGCTACGGACTGCCAGTGGGGCAGGTGATGGCGAATCCCGACACCAACTGGATGTCCATTGTGGTAAAAGGGTAGATTAGAAGATTTGGAGGCTGCTGGGGGGGGGGGTGAGTGGACTGACCAGACAGCTGGCTACCTGACCCACGAGGTCTGTGGATCCCGTGCTGTCGTCCACACAAAGGCTGGGGAGCAGGTGCGACCCAGTGGCTGGGAGAGAATTGGCATGGCTGTTAGTCCATAGCCACGAAAGGACTGAAAGGCAGAATGGGGGTAAAGTGGGGCAGCAGGGATGCCAAATGACTTGGCCGTAGCCCGAGAATATTGGAACACTCAAACTCTGAATCTGCCTCATCTCTAAAGAGAGGGGTGTCATTGATGGGCGTGTCCATAAGGGTAGTCTGGACATCCCCCGAAAAGCCAGTCGTCCTCAACCAAGCATACCACCTCAGGGCCAACGTAGATGAAACTTCTCTGCACAATGAGTTGATTGTGTCAAGTCCACATCGTATTGTGAACTTTGCTCCATCTCTCTCATCAGCAACAGCCTGAGAGAGCAAAGCCTGAGCCTCCTTCGGGACCAGTGGCAGCACTTGCGCAACTGTGTCCCACAGATTGTGGGACTTCAAGCTCAAAAGGCATGCAGTGTTCACAGATCACAATGATAGGCTTGCCGTAGGAAACTTCTTCTTTCCCACGGAGTCCAGCCTTTTGGATTCCCTGTCCGGGGGAGTGGCAGCGAACACACCTTGGGACGTCGAGGCTTTGACCACCAAGCTCTTTGGGGTGGGCTGGGGTGTTGATTGAGGAAGTTTAGGTCCCCTGGGGTGGGTGGTGGCAGCAGGCGTTTGCGCTATTCACAGGAGCACCTGTGTTGGTTTTGAACCAAATCCCAAGAGGACGTCATAAATGGGAGTAGGAGTTAAAACGAGAAAACTCCCAGGTGTAACACCTGTCAAGATGTTTATCTTGGCTGCCACAGAGGACAACTGAAGTTCAAGGACCTCAGCTGACCTCTGCACCACCATTGCATATAAGGCTCCCTCCTCCATAGCCATGGTAGGGGAAGGAAGCATACCAGTATCTGGAGAAGTATTCAGTTCACTGGTGTCACACAGTTTCTCATACCAGCCAATATTTGGGTCTTCTTCATGGGGTGGTATTCTGTAGGGTCCAGCAACCCCTCCCATTCTTCACTGAGGCCTAGCCCAAGGGAATAGGGCTTAGGCTCCAATCTAGGAGGCAAGGTTCCTTCCGGCATCGGAGTAGGCGCCAGGCGACGCCCATTCACCTCAGTGTTGGAGTTGGAGATCACAATGGGGATGGCGCTACCGGTGGACACTAGGAGTGTCAGCATTGGGGCCCGTGCCAGGGACGTTCGAGATAGTAAGATCAGCCCCATTCCAGATCCAGGAATAGATCCCTGGGGACCTACTGGAGCAGTGGCCAGAGCTGCCAGCGGAGTACCAGATGGGATCCCTTCCAAGCCAGCGGGGCCCGGAGGCAAGCCAGTGGAGTTGGGCCGCCTAAAGATGAGGCGAATGGCCTCAGAGAATTCTTTTAGTTGGGCAGGGGTTGTTCCAGCTTCCAGAAAGTCGGGGTGTGCTTAATCAGCCCAGGCTCCAAGGAACCAGGCCTTGAATGCTGACGGTTCCTTATTGCGTCGGCCAACGGACAAGGAGAAATCAAAGATGGCTTCGACTTCTTGCTCTTTTTCTTGTTCCTCGACTTACCTGAGTGTCCCGAGGACTTGGACTGGGACGATGACTACTTCAGGCTCCATCACCGGTTCCTGGGACCTTCCGCTTGACCGGGACCTCGATTTGCTTGGAGTCGCATGCCGGGTCGCTATGAGCTTTAGCGGCCGCTCCCTTAAAGCTTGTGGATTCATGGCACCGCAATCAGGAGCACCTTCGGCTCGTGGTCATGCTCCAAACACCACACGCAGACAAGGTGCGGGTCAGTCAGCGACATCGGCCTATGAAAGGCTCCGCAGGGCTTGAATCCAGTCCTTCTATATGACATACTCCTAAAAAAACAAGGAAGAAAACCTCAAAAACTGACAATGTCGAAAAATCCAGTCAAATAGTGACTGAGGGGTAGCTCTTCTGCAGATTGGGCCTGGCTGGTGTGGGGGAAAAAAAAGAACAGACGTTAGGACGCCTGGGTGGCACCTATATAGGTACCGCGACATCACTTTCAGCGTGGATGATAACGCACGGAGGCCAGTCGATGACATCTTTTAACCTGCGGGAGTACTGCTCACGAAAGATCTTCCAGATTCAGTCTGACACCAGGGGAAATTCAAAGGTAAGGAATCTGCGGCTAGAAGTTTCTATCAGATTGGTCTGACTCAGTTTCACAGAGCAAACCTATATTTTATGAAACTCTGAAACTCCTCCAAGAACAGTCTGATTTGCACCACAGCGGAACCAAAGTCTGAATGCCTGTTTGACTTGCTCATCGATGCTCTCAAAGCAATCACTGACGTCAATTGGCTTTTCCATTAGTGTCCTAGCCATAACCATTATTTTCTCCTCTCTCCCCTATATATTGCCATGCTCTCTCCCATTCCTACTCATCCTTGGTCACTACACACTCAAACACCTAAATGCCTGCTGTCAGTGCTACAACTGATGAATAAATAAATAAAAAAGCACACCTGAGCCTTAAGGATACAGTCTGTATTGCTCCCTGAGAAAAGCTATCCAGAAAGCGATTACTAGATTTGGTGCACGACGTCATGTAGTACTCGCATCTAACTACTGACAGCACATTGTACACGCATCTGATTGCTGACAGCACATGGTACTCGCATCTAACTACTGACAGCACATAGTACTCGCATCTGACTGCTGACAGCAAATAGTACTCGCATCTAACTACTGACAGCAATTAGCACTCACATCTAACTACTGAGAGCACACAGTACTCGCATCTAACTACTGACAGCACATAGTACTCTCATCTAACTACTTACAGCACATAGTACTTGCATCTAATTACTGACAGCACATAGTGCTCGCACCTGACTGCCGATAGTACATACATCCGACTACTTACAGCACATAGTACTAGCATCTAACTACTGACAGCACATAGTGCTCGCATCTGACTGCCGACAGCACATAGTGCTCACATCTGACTGCCGACAGCACATAGTGCTCATATCTGACTGCCGACAGCACATAGTGCTCACATCTGACTGCCGACAGCACATAGTGCTCACATCTGACTGCCGACAGCACATAGTAATCGTATCCAACTACTGACAGCACATAGTACTCGCATCTAACTACTGACAGCACATAGTACTCGCATCTAACTACTGACAGCACATAGTACTCGCATCTAACTACTGACAGCGCATAGTACTCGCATCTAACTACATTGCCTTCGATCCTTTAGAAAGCTTCAATCCGTCTGTCACTGAATGATTCATCCATTTTCCTAATGGAAGTCCTAAGGGGCAAACTCTATACAGCAGGAATACCCAGAATGAGCTTTATTCAGAACCTCATAAAACACTAACAAACTCACTGGTCGTTTGGTAAAAGGGTAAACCAAAAACACCACTGATCTCGAAAACAATTACTCTAAAGAAAAATGTATTATTTTTCTGGATGCAGGCTACTGTTTAAAATATATAAAATTGCCAATAAATCTAGAGGATAAAGCACTGAGACAAACATAATGAATTTTTATAAGCAGGAAAGAGAGATTCAGGCACTCTTGAAGAAAAATAACTTGACTTCAGAAACTGTAAAATTAGCAGCAAAACAAACAAGGTCTTTTATATTCTTAAACTCTGAAATCCACTCACCTTTGTTTTGAACTTCAGGGTGATTAGATGCTCTCGGCCGGCAGCATCCTCAGCTTTTAGTTTTATGGAACTGAACTCGGTGTCTACAAAAAGCAGTCTGTGGGGGAAACAAACATATCGTTCATCGCATTAGAGGGAATTACAATGTGAAACATGTGCCAGGCTCCTATTAATCTGGTGGAAATATTAATCAGTGGCGGCCCAGAATGCCAGCCTTTTTAGTGCCGCAGATTTACTGTTGTTGATACACCAGTCTGCTGCTTAATGCAGTCATATATCTCCGGGTTATTTACAATGTGTGTCAAGGCTCATGCTGTGGTCAGTGAGCACTGGGTTTCGGTTTTCCATCACTGCAACCTTTGGCACACACAGCAGGTCCCTGTCAGCCTCTACTTATGTATACATTAAACTTCCTGTCTAAGTCCTCGAGCCATTTGTGCAGATGCATACGGTCAAAGAGCACCACTGTTGGTTTAATCTTCAATGAACTTTTTCAACGTTGCGAATTTTTTTCCGGCACAAAATGCATAGGAACTTGCTTACTTTTATTTTAAAGAGTTTTGGGAAACTCGACACTTTGACATTTTAACACCAGGGTACTTTACACAATCTAAATATTTAGGATATTCAGGTGGTCAACGTTTTAAGGTCATCTACATTGGAAATATCTTTAAATTAATCTCTGAAAGCATGGTCTATGCTCCGCTTGGCTTCACTGCACATCAGGTTACACAATACTAACTGCACAGCTGAAGGCATAATGTACAAAGCAGCGCAACGGGTACTGCAAAAAGATACTACGACCAGTAGTAGGGCACAGTGGTCTCATAAAACAGCCAGGCACTAGGATACTGTGAGGGCACAACAGTTCAATATTTCCCCGACTGGTCTACCAAGCATTTGCAATGCAATAGGTCTCGCAGCATTAAAGTTTGAGTTACTGGCATTGTAAATGACAATGCTTTGCATTAATTTTGTATTTTATTTGCAATTGGTATATAAACATTGTTTGTGAGTGGTTAGCTGTTGCTTATGCTAAGCTAAGTTGGCAGTAATATAGAGTGCTAGTCTTGCTTGTTATAAGCATGCTGATTTATAGCGCTCTGATACCTGCGGGTAAAGTTTGCGCTATATAAAAGTGAAAACGAATATATAAAAAAAAAACAGCCTATCTGTACCACGTCCGTTCTTATGACAGAAGCATGCACAAAGAGAGAAGGGATAGAGGTGTGCACACACAAGGAAGCAGGGAAGTGCACACATGAAACAATGGAAGCGCAGAGGTACGCATAAACGCGGGGCACGGGGAGGCAGAGGGATGCACACAAGAGAAGCTGAGAGGTGCAAGCGGGGATGGGGAGGCACATGGATGCGCACAGCACGAAAGAGACAGGGAGTGTACAGGTGCACATAGGAAGGCGCAGAGGTGCACAGAGCGGTAGGCAGAGAGGAGTGCACACAAGCGAGGCTAAGAGGTGCAGCAGGAGGGGCAGATTCTTGCACATAGAGGTGAGGACACAGGGGTGTAAGGGTGGACACTGGAGGGCATAGGGAGGCACAGAGATGCGTACAGCACCAGGAGTCAAAGCGTGCCTGTAGTAGAAGCTCGCTGGTCAGAGGGTAATCCTAGGGGCTGTTGCCAAAAACATTTGCATGATTACATTTGACATTGAAAATGCTCTCCCCTGCTGCATCGTGGAGCTCTTTTAAGGATGGACCTTCTCAGTTATCCAAGGGGGAAGAAGGCTCTTTGGATCACTGTGCCAACCACAGGGGAGTTGCTTAGGTCACTGCTAATGTGTGGCAGCAGTGGGGGGAAGGAAGATGTGAGGTTTATATTCAAGAGCATAGTAGTTAACTTGTGCTGGTGGGGCTGGCTGGCCCCACCAGCACTCATTTGAGGGGAACAGGACTCTTTGGAGTTCTCCAGCAGGCGGGAAACCACTGAAAAGCTTCATTGGGAGGCTGGTGTGTAGCCTTCATAGTTCTTCCAGGCGCAATTAAGACATGTTGCGCTGGTGGTGATACATAATAATTGGAGTGGATAGGTTGTCTAGCCTGGATCAGCAGAAATGGATCAGCAGAAATGAATCAGCAGTAATGGAAAGAGACTGCCAGGTATGAACCAAGACTGCAGACCCTGTACGTGACAGACGGGGAGCAGAGCGGTTATACTCAACAGTACAGTCGAGCAAGAGCCAGTCTGTGTGTGTTTCCATTTACATGGGTCATTTTATAGTTGCACATATGAAAACATGTGTCTGTCCAGGTCGGACCAGGACACTAAGCTCACATAAAGGGTCCTTGGAGCTACATGTCCTGACCCTGAAAGGATCGCCAGGGTCTAGGTCAAAACGTGCTTGCAAATGTAGCACACGTCCTCCTTATGCAGGCCCTACATAATTTTAAGAAGTTCAATCTCGGAGTTTAGCATCAAACAAAGTGAAACCATTTGGCGATTTTCCTGTTTCCTTACCAGTATAAGAATTGGCTTGGTAGTTTGGTTTGCCCTGTTCCCATCATGCACTGGGGCAGGAACAGACTAATTTGCATATAGCCAGGTTCTGAGCTGGGATGGTGCATTGAGCTAAAAAACGGTGATGGATTAAAACCATGATCTCTTGACTTGGTAAGAGTATTCTGCATCATTCAGAAACTCTGTCCATCACCACCCCCCTTTTCCAAAATCGGTTTATCCACACTATGTGTGGGAGGGTATGCTCAGACGTGAGTCCCTTGCTCATTGCACCATCAGGATTCAAGCAAGCCGGGCCGAAGAAGGCTGTGATGCCAGAAACCGGTCCCCGGAAGCTTGTTTCCTTACCAGTATAAGAATTGGCTTGGTAGTTTGGTTTGCCCTGTTCCCATCATGCACTGGGGCAGGAACAGACTAATTTGCATATAGCCAGGTTCTGAGCTGGGATGGTGCATTGAGCTAAAAAACGGTGATGGATTAAAACCATGATCTCTTGACTTGGTAAGAGTATTCTGCATCATTCAGAAACTCTGTCCATCACCACCCCCCTTTTCCAAAATCGGTTTATCCACACTATGTGTGGGAGGGTATGCTCAGACGTGAGTCCCTTGCTCATTGCACCATCAGGATTCAAGCAAGCCGGGCCGAAGAAGGCTGTGATGCCAGAAACCGGTCCCCGGAAGCTTGTTTCCTTACCAGTATAAGAATTGGCTTGGTAGTTTGGTTTGCCCTGTTCCCATCATGCACTGGGGCAGGAACAGACTAATTTGCATATAGCCAGGTTCTGCGCTGGGATGGTGCATTGAGCTAAAAAACGGTGATGGATTAAAACCATGATCTCTTGACTTGGTAAGAGTATTCTGCATCATTCAGAAACTCTGTCCATCACCACCCCCCTTTTCCAAAATCGGTTTATCCACACTATGTGTGGGAGGGTATGCTCAGACGTGAGTCCCTTGCTCATTGCACCATCAGGATTCAAGCAAGCCGGGCCGAAGAAGGCTGTGATGCCAGAAACCGGTCCCCGGAAGCTTGTTTCCTTACCAGTATAAGAATTGGCTTGGTAGTTTGGTTTGCCCTGTTCCCATCATGCACTGGGGCAGGAACAGACTAATTTGCATATAGCCAGGTTCTGAGCTGGGATGGTGCATTGAGCTAAAAAACGGTGATGGATTAAAACCATGATCTCTTGACTTGGTAAGAGTATTCTGCATCATTCAGAAACTCTGTCCATCACCACCCCCCTTTTCCAAAATCGGTTTATCCACACTATGTGTGGGAGGGTATGCTCAGACGTGAGTCCCTTGCTCATTGCACCATCAGGATTCAAGCAAGCCGGGCCGAAGAAGGCTGTGATGCCAGAAACCGGTCCCCGGAAGCTTGTTTCCTTACCAGTATAAGAATTGGCTTGGTAGTTTGGTTTGCCCTGTTCCCATCATGCACTGGGGCAGGAACAGACTAATTTGCATATAGCCAGGTTCTGAGCTGGGATGGTGCATTGAGCTAAAAAACGGTGATGGATTAAAACCATGATCTCTTGACTTGGTAAGAGTATTCTGCATCATTCAGAAACTCTGTCCATCACCACCCCCCTTTTCCAAAATCGGTTTATCCACACTATGTGTGGGAGGGTATGCTCAGACGTGAGTCCCTTGCTCATTGCACCATCAGGATTCAAGCAAGCCGGGCCGAAGAAGGCTGTGATGCCAAAAACCGGTCCCCAGAAGCTTGTTTCCTTACCAGTATAAGAATTGGCTTGGTAGTTTGGTTTGCCCTGTTCCCATCATGCACTGGGGCAGGAACAGACTAATTTGCATATAGCCAGGTTCTGAGCTGGGATGGTGCATTGAGCTAAAAAACGGTGATGGATTAAAACCATGATCTCTTGACTTGGTAAGAGTATTCTGCATCATTCAGAAACTCTGTCCATCACCACCCCCCTTTTCCAAAATCGGTTTATCCACACTATGTGTGGGAGGGTATGCTCAGACGTGAGTCCCTTGCTCATTGCACCATCAGGATTCAAGCAAGCCGGGCCGAAGAAGGCTGTGATGCCAGAAACCGGTCCCCGGAAGCTTGTTTCCTTACCAGTATAAGAATTGGCTTGGTAGTTTGGTTTGCCCTGTTCCCATCATGCACTGGGGCAGGAACAGACTAATTTGCATATAGCCAGGTTCTGAGCTAGGATGGTGTATTGAGCTAAAAAACGGTGATGGATTAAAACCATGATCTCTTGACTTGGTAAGAGTATTCTGCATCATTCAGAAACTCTGTCCATCACCACCCCCCTTTTCCAAAATCGGTTTATCCACACTATGTGTGGGAGGGTATGCTCAGACGTGAGTCCCTTGCTCATTGCACCATCAGGATTCAAGCAAGCCGGGCCGAAGAAGGCTGTGATGCCAGAAACCGGTCCCCGGAAGCTTGTTTCCTTACCAGTATAAGAATTGGCTTGGTAGTTTGGTTTGCCCTGTTCCCATCATGCACTGGGGCAGGAACAGACTAATTTGCATATAGCCAGGTTCTGAGCTGGGATGGTGCATTGAGCTAAAAAACGGTGATGGATTAAAACCATGATCTCTTGACTTGGTAAGAGTATTCTGCATCATTCAGAAACTCTGTCCATCACCACCCCCCTTTTCCAAAATCGGTTTATCCACACTATGTGTGGGAGGGTATGCTCAGACGTGAGTCCCTTGCTCATTGCACCATCAGGATTCAAGCAAGCCGGGCCGAAGAAGGCTGTGATGCCAGAAACCGGTCCCCGGAAGCTTGTTTCCTTACCAGTATAAGAATTGGCTTGGTAGTTTGGTTTGCCCTGTTCCCATCATGCACTGGGGCAGGAACAGACTAATTTGCATATAGCCAGGTTCTGAGCTGGGATGGTGCATTGAGCTAAAAAACGGTGATGGATTAAAACCATGATCTCTTGACTTGGTAAGAGTATTCTGCATCATTCAGAAACTCTGTCCATCACCACCCCCCTTTTCCAAAATCGGTTTATCCACACTATGTGTGGGAGGGTATGCTCAGACGTGAGTCCCTTGCTCATTGCACCATCCGGATTCAAGCAAGCCGGGCCGAAGAAGGCTGTGATGCCAGAAACCGGTCCCCGGAAGCTTGTTTCCTTACCAGTATAAGAATTGGCTTGGTAGTTTGGTTTGCCCTGTTCCCATCATGCACTGGGGCAGGAACAGACTAATTTGCATATAGCCAGGTTCTGAGCTGGGATGGTGCATTGAGCTAAAAAACGGTGATGGATTAAAACCATGATCTCTTGACTTGGTAAGAGTATTCTGCATCATTCAGAAACTCTGTCCATCACCACCCCCCTTTTCCAAAATCGGTTTATCCACACTATGTGTGGGAGGGTATGCTCAGACGTGAGTCCCTTGCTCATTGCACCATCAGGATTCAAGCAAGCCGGGCCGAAGAAGGCTGTGATGCCAGAAACCGGTCCCCGGAAGCTTGTTTCCTTACCAGTATAAGAATTGGCTTGGTAGTTTGGTTTGCCCTGTTCCCATCATGCACTGGGGCAGGAACAGACTAATTTGCATATAGCCAGGTTCTGAGCTGGGATGGTGCATTGAGCTAAAAAACGGTGATGGATTAAAACCATGATCTCTTGACTTGGTAAGAGTATTCTGCATCATTCAGAAACTCTGTCCATCACCACCCCCCTTTTCCAAAATCGGTTTATCCACACTATGTGTGGGAGGGTATGCTCAGACGTGAGTCCCTTGCTCATTGCACCATCAGGATTCAAGCAAGCCGGGCAGAAGAAGGCTGTGATACCAGAAACCGGTCCCCGGAAGCTTGTTTCCTTACCAGTATAAGAATTGGCTTGGTAGTTTGGTTTGCCCTGTTCCCATCATGCACTGGGGCAGGAACAGACTAATTTGCATATAGCCAGGTTCTGAGCTGGGATGGTGCATTGAGCTAAAAAACGGTGATGGATTAAAACCATGATCTCTTGACTTGGTAAGAGTATTCTGCATCATTCAGAAACTCTGTCCATCACCACCCCCCTTTTCCAAAAACCATTTGGCGAAGGACCTTTCTGAAAGGAGGGTGCAAAAAAAAAAAAAAACGAGGAAGTACTGTTAAAAACACCAATTGATACAAAACGGGAAGGGGACATATGGGATTGGGAGAATGAGGCCACCAGGCATAAAAATGCGAGACCGGTTGCATTGAAAATGCTTGGTTTTTTGGGCGGTTTTATAAAGCGCAAACTCAACCGGAAGGTATTGGAGCGCTTGACATGACCCCTTCTGTGTGCGCACTAGGACCTGCAACCCCTGTAGTCTCTATCCAGGATTCTATGGTTCTGCTCTTCCTGCGTATGTCCATCACAAGAGTGGGTAATTTGCTAGGCCCCGCTGCTCATGCTGCAACATTTATTTAGATATTCTAAAGCAAACACGCTGTATATAATAATTGCGAAGCAGCTAATATGATTAATACCACTAGATGGCGCCGGAAGCTACATCAGCTCTGTACCCGTTCCTTGAAGGACTATTTTTTAAACAAAGAAAAGCAAACCTTTTCTGGGGCTCACAAAGTTTTCCGACATGCCCCACTGTGCCCAGTACGACTGACTCCGTGTCACTGGTTCATGTAATTCAAAGTCGTTATGTAAGGCAACTGGCTCTTTTGTAAAGGGCTCTGACACCTTCGGGTAATGTTCGCGCTATATAAAATCGCATTAAATAAAATAAACGGTGACGGTGTGTGATGAGAGCCGACATCGTCTGGCACATGGTGGCAATGCACGAGTTATAAAGTCTGCTGTATATATTGAAAAAACAACTGTTTTCAACATGCACTTGAGTAGCGAAACCGAAACTTACCAGCCGTGCGTCGTGAGCTGTCTACGTTACAAGCTCACGCGCGCGACCCATCCGAAGGCGCGCGTTTGAATCTGCCACTGCCATTGACAATGCTGCGTGCGTGGCCAGCTCTTGTCTCCACTCGTTGTCGGCTGAGCCGACAGCTATAGTTCTCTGGCGAGAACGCGCTTCGCGCGCTTCTAGCCGAGGCCTAAAAGGAGGATTGCCCTTGGCGAAGGGCACAAGAAGGGTAAGTGCTAAGTTCTGGCATTACTGACCATCTCCACAGATAGAAATACTAAATTCACATGAATTTGACAAACTGTCTCCACCTCCCTTTCGCACTCCATCGGTTACTTCGGTTTCCTTTACCCGTAAGCTGATCTTTCAGTGTTTTGACGCCCTTAAGTTCATGTACACAGGCACTCCATTCCACTAATATAGCCACGGCACTTTCGGTTCTTTTTCTAGCAATGGAAGCACAGCACTGTGCCAGGAAGGAAGAGTAGCACTCGCAGTGCTTAATTTGAGCCAGTGGCTTCAGGTGGAGCCCCCTGGACCCAGTAGTTATTTCTCCTCATCAGACTTTGACCTAGAGCAACAGAGGGAAGAACACCCAAGGAGGACAGAAGGAGGAAAAGAAAGACTGTTACAAAGGGTGAAAGCAGGAACTTGCAAGAGTGGAATAAAGGGGCAGGCTGTGTCTGGTGGTGGTTTAAAGAGGCATGGGGGCAATCAAGATGACGGGGCCTAAGTATTCACACGCCAAAATTCAATAAAGTTGGATGTGGGCTGAGCAAAACCTTGGCCTCTGCACTTATTCTTTTACAAGTTAAGCACTGCGCACTTGGCCACTGTGCTTTGCACGCGTGGGTTCACATCCCATCCTCATCGCCAAATGTAATGAAGTAAGACTCCACACTTAAGGTAGGTTTAAGTGCCGGTAGGCCGTTTATTTCACCTCATCCATCAGCTCTCTTAACCAACTACCTTCTCCTCTTGAGTCACTGCATTCCATCTCTCACAAACATTCTGATGTAGAACTTAACTACATCACACTTAAATGGGCGAGTGGTAGAATTAGAGTTGAAGCTGGCAAATAAGTGGAAGGTGGTGAGAAACAGATCACTGAGAAAAAAATAATAAAAAAATTGATCTCTCAGGCAGCAGACTATATACTGAAGGCTAGAACGCAAGGCACAATGAGAGGCTTTGAAAGTGCAGAAAGACAAAAACGGGGGTCGAGTACTTGCTAATGGTCTTATTTCCTATTGCTGCAGAACAACAATGGATTACTTGCACCTTCATCTTCAGTTTATGTCCAAAATACGTTGGCAGGCAACTAACATGCAAAGCAGCACACAGCAGTGGCCAATAAAGCTCAATACTGCCTTGCCCTTTCCTTTATTAGGTCTCGTCCTGCGATTGCAGGCCAAAGGCCTGCTGTCGCAGAGCGAGACTATTGCAATCATTCTGCCTTTCAAGGACTGAAAGGGAGAGGACAAGAGACTGGCACGCGCACGCATGAAGCAGCCTGCCGGGATCAGGTCGCGCGCGTCAACACGCGCTCCGATTCCGGCAGGCTCTTCAGTCACCATGGATCACTCTCACGCACGCGCACACATGTAGACACACTCCCGACCCCCCCTCACCAACTCACCGTGCTCTACACACAGACACATGTACACAGACACATGTACACAGACACACGCACACACATCTCCCCACTCACCGGTCTCTTTCTCCGGGTTCCGTGTCTCTCTCTCCCGCACTGGTATCTGCTGGTCTTCACCCGGGCCCCCTCGTCTCTTTCTCCGGGTTCCGTGTCTCTCTCTCCCGCACTGGTATCTGCTGGTCTTCACCCGGGCCCCCTCCTGGGACCCGGGACTTCAGCTGCCACTTCGTTTTCGCTCCGGGGCTCGCTCCTAAAAACGAAACTTTGGAATGACGCGCATGCGCAGGCAGCCCCCGCCCTCAGTTACAACCCAGTACTGAGCTGCTTTTACTTTCGTAGTCTTCCGTGTTCGCTGCGGTGGCTGCTGTTGTTTGTACTTGTTGGGACAGCGTTGGACTTTTAAATTTGCATTATATCTGAGTATCCTGCGAAGGGCTGTTAAGTTGAGTTCTGCGGCTTTTGAAACGTTTGGCAGCGTGGTTGGTAAGTTTATTTTTGGTAACTTTGGGCTTTTTAAAATGAAATGGTATGTTGTGGGGTTGATATGAAATTTTAGCGCTAAGGATTTACACATAGATTAGTTGGTATGTTTAGCGCATGATTAATTATTTTTAGTTATTGAAAATGTAATCCAACGTATATTTTTGAGCGGTTGCGAAAGTTTAAATGCGTGTAAAACCATTTTTCGAAGACTTAGGAACACGCTTTCAGCCGCTGCCGATTGTGTGCCTGCTGACGCTTCCCTCTTAAGATGGCAAAGATAGTGCCCCTGGGCCATGGGCTCGATGAGAGAGGCAGGCTCGTTCCGTTGTGCTCAGAGACAAGCTCGCCCCGTTGACCCCACAGACAGTCTTGCTGCACAGCACTCTGCTCAAGGGCAGACAATGAAAGAATCGAGGCTCATCAAATGTTCAACAGACAGTGATCCTGGTCACGTACCAAAGATGAAGGGTCCAGGGCCCCGAGAGGGCCGGGGTCTGTCTACAGGCAGCAGGCGCCTACAGGCCACTCAAAACCAAACCCGTGGACACTAGCAGGGTAACCCCAGAATGCACAAAGTGTCACATCTGCAAAAAGACACACAGCTCAGATGCTATGTGTGCGTCCTCTGCGCCATGCATCAGAGTCAAGGAAATAAACATCTCAAACCTGGCGGGCGGCTTCAAGGCACTGTGGCACTTTCTAGGTCGTGCACCAGCCTGTGATCTTGGGGCTATGTATGGAAAAGCAGGGCTATGGAGAGGAGTACTTGCGTGTTCCTGGCATTTAAACAGGGCCCCCTCCGCCCCCCACTTCACCTGGTAAAGCAGCGTGCAGGAGGGTGTAGCTCGCCGACAACGAACATTATATGTCTACAGAAGCTGCCAGAGTCGGAAGCTGAGATTCACAGCCTGCGCCCCGCGTCCTCAGAAGGACGTGCAAATACCCGTCCCCCTTCGCCTCTAGCGCCTCGAGGCTGGTCACTCGGTCATGCAATACACTAACTCTCTCATCTGATGCCAGCCTGCGCCCCTTAACCCAGGAAATAATGGAACCTTTCACCCCAATGTAGGTGTTTGACGTTCACTTCTCTGCACGTCCACCGTGTTGCCTCCTAGACTTGGATGATGCTTTGTAAAGCGCCTGGAAGTTCCTCCTGTCGATCTAGCTCGCGCTACGTCAAACAAGAGGACTAGCAGCGCTGTCACAGGTGAAAGCCTCTCACCAGGACCCCAAAGGAAATAGGACCAGTAATCAGCACAACGCCCAACCCCGGTCAAAGGCCAAGAAACCAGTAGCGATACTCATGGAACCAGGCAGCGCTGTGAGGCTTTATTCTGGCTTGATCTGTGGAGAGTTACTACTTCCAAAGCGTTGTTTGCCAAACCTAGCTAGGATTACTAGGCACTATCCATAGCGCCTACGCTCCTTTACCACTGGTGCCCAGGACAGGTATGGCCCGCCGTCAAGGCACCAGTGGAAATCCCAAAGTGGACCCGGTAAATGTTTAGGGTACCGCCTGGTACCTCAAAGTTATCACACTACAGAATCAGGCAAACATTACAGCCAGTACCTTTAGGAGGGTGAATCAGCACACCAGGAATACTGGGGTGGGGGGGAGGGGGGGTGCCCGCCTAGCGTCTAAAGCTCTGTTGTAGTGCTTGCTCACACTCTACTACTCACTCTACTACTCACTCTCTACTACTCACTCTCTACTACACACTCTCTACTACTCACTCTACTATTCTCTACTACTCACTACTACACACTCTACTACACACTCTGTACTACACAATCACTACTACACACTCCCTACTCTACTACACACTCACTACTATTCTACTACTTACTCTCTACTACTCACTACTACACTCTCTACTACACTCTACTACACTCTCTACTACACTCTACTACACACTCTACTACACACTCTACTACACACTCACAACTACACACTCACTACTCTACTATTCTCTACTACACACTCTACAACTCACTCTACTACACACTCTACTAAACTCTACTACTCACTACAACACACTCACTACAACACACTCACTACTCTCTACTACACACTCTAGTACACACTCTCTACTACTCACTAGTATTCTCTACTACTCACTCTATACTACACACTACCACACACTCACCACACTATACTAAACACTCTCTACTACACACTCTACTATTCTCACCTCTCTACTACACACTCTACTACACACTCTCTACTACACACTCTCTACTGCACACTCTCTACTGCACACTCTCTACTGCACACTCTCTACTGCACACTCTCTACTGCACACTCTCTACTGCACACTCTCTACTGCACACTCTCTACTGCACACTCTCTACTGCACACTCTCTACTGCACACTCTCTACTGCACACTCTCTACTGCACACTCTCTACTGCACACTCTCTACTGCACACTCTCTACTGCACACTCTCTACTGCACACTCTCTACTGCACACTCTCTACTGCACACTCTCTACTACACACTCTCTACTACACACTCTCTACTACACACCCTCTACTACTCTATTTTCTACTACACACTACTAAACATGCACTACTCTACTACACAATCTCTACTACACTCTACTACTCCACTACTCTCTACTACTCTCTTCTACACACTCTGTCTACTACACACTCTGCTACACACTCTACTGCACACTCACTACTAGACACACTGCTCTCTAATACACACTCTCTACTACTCTACTACACACTCTCTACTACTCTACTACACACTCTCTACTACTCTACTACACACTCTCTACTACTCTACTACACACTCTACTGCACACTCTACTGCACACTCACTACTAGACACACTGCTCTCTACTACACACTCTCTACTACACACTCTCTACTACACACTCTCTACTACACACTCTCTACTACTCTACTACACACTCTCTACTACTCTACTACACACTCTACTACACACTCAATACTCTACTACACACCCTCTACTACTCTATTTTCTACTACACACTACTAAACATGCACTACTCTACTACACACTCTACTACTCAATCTCTACTACACTCTACTACTCCACTACTCTCTACTACTCTCTACTACTACTCTCTTCTACACACTCTACTACACACTCTGCTACACACTCTACTGCACACTCACTACTAGACACACTGCTCTCTAATACACACTCTCTACTACTCTAATACACACTCTCTACTACTCTACTACACACTCTCTACTACTCTACTACACACTCTACTACACACTCTACACTCTACTACACACCCTCTACTACTCTATTTTCTACTATACACTACTAAACATGCACTACTCTACTACACACTCTACTACTCAATCTCTACTACACTCTACTACTCTACTACTCTCTACTACTACTACTCTCTTCTACACACTCTACTACACACTCTGCTACACACTCTACTGCACACTCACTACTAGACACACTGCTCTCTAATACACACTCTCTACTACTCTAATACACACTCTCTACTACTCTACTACACACTCTACTACACACTCTACTACACACTCTACTACACACTCTACTACACACTCTCTACTACACACTCTCTACTACACACTCTCTACTACACACTCTCTACTACACACCCACTACTCTCTGCTGCACACTCTGCTGCACACTCTGCTGCACACTCTGCTGCACACTCTGCTGCACACTCTGCTGCACACTCTGCTGCACACTCTGCTGCACACTCTGCTGCACACTCTGCTGCACACTCTGCTGCACACTCTGCTGCACACTGCTACACACTCTGCTGCACACTCTGCTGCACACTCTGCTGCACACTCACTACTAGACACACTGCTCTCTAATACACACTCTCTACTACTCTGCTACACACTCTGCTACACTCTCTGCTACACTCTCTGCTACACTCTCTGCTACACTCTCTGCTACACTCTCTGCTACACTCTCTGCTACACTCTCTGCTACACTCTCTGCTACACTCTCTGCTACACTCTCTGCTACACTCTCTGCTACACTCTCTGCTACACTCTCTGCTACACTCTCTGCTACACTCTCTGCTACACTCTCTGCTACACTCTCTGCTACACACTCTGCTACACACTCTGCTACACACTCTGCTGCACACTCACTACTAGACACACTGCTCTCTAATACACACTCTCTACTACTCTACTACACACTCTACTACACACTCACTACTAGACACACTGCTCTCTAATACACACTCTCTACTACTCTACTACACACTCTACTACACACTCTACTACACACTCTACTACACACTCTACTACACACTCTACTACACACTCTACTACACACTCTCTACTACACACTCTCTACTACACACTCTCTACTACACACTCTCTACTACACACTCTCTACTACACACCCACCACTACACACTCACTACACTCTGCTACACACTCTGCTACACACTCTACTACACACTCTACTACACACTCTACTACACACTCTACTACACACTCTACTACACACTCTACTACACACTCTACTACACACTCTACTACACACTCTACTACACACACTCTACTACACACACTCTACTACACACACTCTACTACACACTCTACTACACACTCTACTACACACTCTCTACTACACACTCTCTACTACACACTCTCTACTACACACTCTCTACTACACACTCTCTACTACACACTCACTACTACACACTCTTCTACTACACACTCTTCTACTACACACTCTCTACTACACACTCACTACTACACACTCTCTACTACACACTCTCTACTACACACTCTCTACTACACACTCACTACTACACACTCACTACTACACACCCACCACTACACACTCACTACTCTCTGCTACACACTCTGCTACACACTCTACTACACACTCTACTACACACTCTACTACACACTCTACTACACACTCTACTACACATTCTACTACACACTCTACTACACACTCTACTACACACTCTACTACACACTCTACTACACACTCTACTACACACTCTACTACACACACTCTACTACACACACTCTACTACACACACTCTACTACACACTCTACTACACACTCTACTACACACTCTACTACACACTCTACTACACACTCTACTACACACTCTCTACTACACACTCTCTACTACACACTCTCTACTACACACTCACTACTACACACTCTTCTACTACACACTCTTCTACTACACACTCTCTACTACACACTCACTACTACACACTCTCTACTACACACTCTCTACTACACACTCTCTACTACACACTCACTACTACACACCCACCACTACACACTCACTACTACACACCCACCACTACACACTCACTACTCTCTGCTACACACTCTGCTACACACTCTGCTACACACTCTGCTACACACTCTGCTACACACTCTGCTACACACTCTGCTACACACTCTGCTACACACTCTACTACACACTCTACTACACACTCTACTACACACTCTACTACACACTCTACTACACACACTCTACTACACACTCTACTACACACTCTACTACACACTCTACTACACACACTCTCTACTACACACTCTCTACTACACACTCTCTACTACACACTCTCTACTACACACTCTCTACTACACACTCTACTACACACACTCTCTACTACACACTCTCTACTACACACTCTCTACTACACACTCTCTACTACACACTCTACTACACACACTCTCTACTACACACTCACTACTACACACTCACTACTACACACTCACTACTACACACCCACCACTACACACTCACTACTCTCTGCTACACACTCTGCTACACACTCTGCTACACACTCTGCTACACACTCTGCTACACACTCTACTACACACTCTACTACACACTCTACTACACACTCTACTACACACTCTACTACACACTCTACTACACACACTCTACTACACACTCTACTACACACTCTACTACACACTCTACTACACACACTCTCTACTACACACTCTCTACTACACACTCTCTACTACACACTCTCTACTACACACTCTCTACTACACACTCTACTACACACACTCTACTACACACACTCTCTACTACACACTCTCTACTACACACTCTCTACTACACACTCACTACTACACACTCTCTACTACACACCCACCACTACACACTCACTACTCTCTGCTACACACTCTGCTACACACTCTGCTACACACTCTGCTACACACTCTGCTACACACTCTACTACACACTCTACTACACACTCTACTACACACTCTACTACACACTCTACTACACACTCTACTACACACTCTACTACACACACTCTACTACACACTCTACTACACACTCTACTACACACACTCTCTACTACACACACTCTCTACTACACACTCTCTACTACACACTCTCTACTACACACTCTCTACTACACACTCTCTACTACACACTCTACTACACACACTCTACTACACACACTCTCTACTACACACTCTCTACTACACACTCTCTACTACACACTCACTACTACACACTCTCTACTACACACCCACCACTACACACTCACTACACTCTACTACACACTCTACTACACACTCTACTACACACTCTACTACACACACTCTACTACACACACTCTACTACACACACTCTACTACACACACTCTACTACACACACTCTACTACACACACTCTACTACACACACTCTACTACACACACTCTACTACACACACTCTACTACACACACTCTACTACACACTCTACTACACACTCTACTACACACTCTACTACACACTCTACTACACACTCTACTACACACACTCTACTACACACACTCTACTACACACACTCTACTACACACACTCTACTACACACACTCTACTACACACACTCTACTACACACACTCTACTACACACACTCTACTACACACACTCTACTACACACACTCTACTACACACACTCTACTACACACTCTACTACACACTCTACACTCTCTGCTACACACCCACCACTACACACTCTACTACACACTCTACTACACACACTCTACTACACACACTCTACTACACACACTCTACTACACACACTCTACTACACACACTCTACTACACACACTCTACTACACACACTCTACTACACACACTCTACTACACACACTCTACTACACACACTCTACTACACACACTCTACTACACACACTCTACTACACACACTCTACTACACACACTCTACTACACACACTCTACTACACACACTCTACTACACACACTCTACTACGCACACTCTACTACACACACTCTACTACACACACTCTACTACACACACTCTACCACACACACTCTACCACACACACTCTACCACACACACTCTACTACACACTCTACTACACACTCTACTACACACTCTACTACACACTCTACTACACACTCTACTACACACTCTACTACACACTCTACTACACACTCTACTACACACTCTCTACTACACACTCTCTACTACACACTCTCTACTACACACTCTACTACACACTCTACTACACACTCTACTACACACTCTACTACACACTCTACTACACACTCTCTACTACACACTCTCTACTACACACTCTACTACACACTCTCTACTACACACTCTCTACTACACACTCTCTACTACACACTCTCTACTACACACTCTCTACTACACACTCTCTACTACACACTCTCTACTACACACTCTACTACTCTCTACTGCACACTCTACTACACACTCTACTACACACTCTACTACACACTCTACTACACACTCTACTACACACTCTACTACACACTCTACTACACACTTTCTACTACACACTTTCTACTACACACTTTCTACTACACACTCTCTACTACTCTACTACACTCTCTACTATTCTCTACTACTCACTCTATACTACACACTATACTACACACTCTCTACTACACACTCTACTACACACTCACTACTACACACTCACTACTACACACTCACTACTACACACTCACTACTACACACTCACTACTACACACTCACTACTACACACTCACTACTACACACTCACTACTACACACTCACTACCACACTCACTACCACACTCACTACCACACTCACTACCACACTCACTACCACACTCACTACCACACTCACTACCACACTCACTACCACACTCACTACCACACTCACTACCACACTCACTACCACACTCACTACCACACTCACTACCACACTCACTACCACACTCACTACCACACTCACTACCACACTCACTACCACACTCACTACCACACTCTCTACTACACACTACTACTCACTCTCTACTACACTCTCTACTACTCACTCTACTACTCTCTACTGCACACCCACCACTACACTCACTACTCTCTGCTACACACTCTACTACACACTCTCTACTACACACTTTCTACTACAAACTCTCTACTACTCTACTACACTCTCTACTACTCACTCTACTATTCTCTACTACTCACTCTATACTACACACTACCACACACTCACCACTCTACTACACACTATACTAAACACTCTCTACTACACACTCTACTACTCTCTACTACACTCACCACTCTCTACTACACACTCTACTACACACTCTCTACTACACACGCACTACTTAGTACTACACACTCTACTATTCACTCTACTACTCACTCTACTACACACTCTATACTGCATACTCTCTACTACACACTCTCTCTTAGTCTGTACTACACACGCTCTACTTCAGGCAGCAATAAAAACGTCATGATAACTTGTGATTAATGTTCCTGGTAGAGAGAGATCAGAGGTTTGTCTAGTAGCAGGTTTGACTCACCATAAAGTAGTGCAGAGGGTTAATCTGCTGCAAAGAACAGATCGGTGTTTGGGTGGATATCTGAGCGGATTCGTAAAGCCAGCCTTTACCAGCACTATAAAGCAAATGAAATGTATGTGAGAGAGGTTTTAAGGGAAGATGAGGTCCACTTTTTACACGGTTGTAATGATGGAATCAGAGGAGGAGGTGGGGGAAGAGGGATGCGGGGGTGTCCAAAAAGTATGTCACACCGGGCAGCACCACTGCTAAAGCTGGCCCTGTTTCTAGCTCAAGCGGCACCGACACCCATAGTCTAAAGATAATACCTCTGCCTTAAGTGAAGTACTCTGGTACCCAAGGATGACTAGCAAACAATATTATTCACAACGTTGCTTACTATTCAGCAACATTTCACAGTTTGCAAATCATCTTTATACACCAATTCAGAGTTTGCTAACAAATTAATGCAACACATTGTCATATACAATACCATAGCTCAAACTTTAATGCTGCGAGACCTATTGCATTGTAAATGCTTGTTTAGGTGGCGTACAGAATGGTATGAGCATGTAAACAATTTCTCGCCAATTACCAATACTAATCTCTGTTAATACAGACAACTTGGAATGTGGCTAGGTCAGCAATATGGTGGGTGCAAACTCAAAGAGCTCTCCCGACAACATCCTGCCTCCAACTCGCCTGGTTTGCATCCATATATACAGGACAACCTACAAGTGAAAAGACAATTTATAGATGATGGGTTTCATGGTAAGGATGCGGTCCTAGAGACAGGATCAAGGACTTCAACAGCACACCATGCTGTATTTTCTGAAACACAGGGCTGTTGGGGAGGGGAAGGGGGAAGGTGTAGGGTAGCGGAGGTACAGCGGTTGCCGGCTGTACTGCGGATCAACTCGATCTGATGACCTTGTGGCCGGAGAGAGGGGCGAGGAAGATGTGGCTAAAATCAAAATGGTGGCTGCATGATTACATAGGAGGGGGAGAGAAGTGAGGACCTTGGGCTGTGCAGTTTGGAGTCGAAGGCTGCAAAGCAGCTCAGAAGCACCAGAGAGATTATTTAAAGAGTGCCCTTAATCTGGGCAGGTGGTAAGTGGAGAGGCGAACTGGCACTTCCCCCATGCCACACATTTGATAGTGGTCCTGATGATGGTTGGGTTATGCAACCACCTCACGAGCAGCTGCTTGTCTCTCCTTCTGGATCTCCCCCCCTCCCCCCAATTAGTAGTGGACAAAAACTTCAGACAAGGGGGCTGGGTCAGCTTCAGAAACAAACGCTCCACAGGAAGCAATAGGAGAGACCCCTTAGATCAAGAGGTTGACACCAGCTGGTGAGTCGGCGTGGGAGAGGGGGGGTTCATAGACCTGTATTGGGGTACCCACCTAAGTGGATAGATATGGAAAAACCTATGATTACCATGGTCCAACCACGAGGCACAGTGAGGCACATAATCCACCAAGTCAATAGGGCATGACCCAGAGGGCATGCAGCAAAGGGACTCACACAGGGACAACAACAGAGCCCCAGATAGCCATGACAAAATATAGGAGGCAGGTGTATTCCACTAGTTTTTCACACTATGTTGATTGAGTGCTGATCTGGGTGAAGTCCTGGGTGCCCTTTGAGGCAGATAGCGTGTTGCTTGATAAGGAAGGCAGTTATGTTGTGTTGCAAGTTAAATTAGATGACATCCTGGTAGTGCTGGGCACCATCTACTCTCCCAATATTGAAAAACCAGCCTTCTATGCCACTTTGAGTAAGCAACTAGCAAGGTGGACAAACCTCTTACTCTTGAAAGGAAATTTTAATAGTGTGATAGATACAGACTGTGATTGCTCACGCTCCCAGCTACCACATTCAACAAATTGTAAGACTCATAAGGCGCTACAGGAATGGCTGGCATGCTGGTTACTTTTAGATTCTTGGCCATTTAGAAGCGCTAAGGTAATAGAGTGTTCCTTTTATTCACCTACGCATTATTTGCATGTGAGCTAGGACTGAGTAGTACGCACTAGATCACTACAGACATCGGTGTATCCCACCAGATATATGGCCAAGACTGTCTCGGATCATAACACTGATACGTGCACTTTGAGACTAATACAAAAAACACAATCTATTACTGTATCCTCTCAAACTATGCCACCAGATCCCAACACAAAATGTTATAAAATGGCTTTTAAAAGTATTAATCACTATACAGATATGAATGCCTCAACTAGAAAATATGTTTACAAATTTAACAACCCAATAGTGAATGTTGATTAACTGCTCAATCACTGTACAGTCTTCAACAATGAGAATGCGGACATCACAAGGTAGGTATAAAGTTGATTCAATTTTAATCAGGGCAGAGACATTTGGCTGACCTACATCATACATTGGCTCCTTTGTCAATGGCCAAATGGGAAGACTGAAATAGGGAGATCATTAATCTCTTCATTTAAAGAGTCATCAGCTATTTGAAGAGAATCTGGTTTGGTAAGGAAATGGTAGTTAAACTGGTACCAGTAAAATCTCTTCCATTTTCTTAAAGGAATAACTACTACGTAAAATTCTATCGTTGGATTCAGCTACTTTGTTTTAGGCTGGGTTACTGATTAGAGAAACTGAATTGTTCTTAAGCAATGTTAAATTCTATTAAAATAATACAAGCCATTACAAACCTACTAAGATATTCCAGATTATAAAAGCAGGGGGTGAGAATTCATGTATTTCAGGGCGAGCCAAGCAGAAGCTGTAACTCAGAGCACGTCAGGTGAGATAAGTTACAATATTAGAGTGTGTGGAATTCTGAATGTGTGTATGTGAGCAGTGGCAGCTATAGAATTGTGCCAGGGCACGACAGCGCCAGACTCACCATAAATAGTGTTCCCCTTGGTCAGCGCCAAAATGGCTACCGGGCGTTTTGGCATGCTGCCGAGCTGGGGGCTGATTTTGTTGATGGAGACCTGCGTGTGCTGAACGAAATTCCATTTGCTTTGTTTATTTCGAAGCCCACACAAGTCTCCATCAACGAAATTAGCCCCCACCGCAGTGACATCAGCCCCCAGCATGCCAAAACGCCCAGTAGCCAGCCTGGCCCTGCCCTGGGTGTGGCACTTCTCTCTACGATCAGCGCCCTCGAGTAGTAAAGGGAAGGACAACCAATCCTGGAGCTGGTTATCTGCAGGAAGGAAGACCTTTCTGCACAAAAGCAATCCTCTGAGGAGGTTTTCTCTCTTTAAGTGTGCTGCAGAATGCACCTCATATAGAAAGAGGAAAAAGGAGGAGAAATTAACCTATTTCTCCTTGTTACAACCCCTCTGGAAAAGCATAACATTGTGATGCATTTGAAGGTTTACTATTGTTAGTAAATCTGGGATTGCGCCAAAACCATGGGTGGATGCATGGGAACACCCACAATCCACTAATGGAATGCCTTCTCAGGGCAGAGTATCGCAAAACAGCAACTTACACTGTCTTGTGTTACTCCAGATTTACTATGTCAGCGAAAGCCACTTAAGGTGGCTCTGCGTGCCATTGTAAGCCGCACTTAAAAGCGTGTGTTGCCTTCCGCGAAGCAAGGGCGACACAAGCCCTTAATAAGTCTGCGCCTAAGTGATTGGCCCAAAATCAATGGCTCAAGCTCAACTTGAGGTCCTGTTGAAACCTCGAGCCAATGACAAGCTAAGCTTTCAAGTGGATTCTGCCTGCTACTCTCCCTCTGACCAGGATGTGGTGTTACGGCCAGCTCTGCCAAGTTTGGAACTGAGGAGCCAGGTTCGGGTCTCGGCCTCAATCAATCTCCACCACCCCAACAAACCCAATGGTTTCAAGCAAGATAAGAGTCAACCAGCCTTCCCACTTTCTAATCCTAAATGGTGCCATGATAACCATGTGGATGCAATAAACAAGCCTGTACTTCAGTCTTTAATGTTGATATGGTTGCAGGAAAATGGTCGTCTCTGAAGGGTCACCCCAAACTTTTTGCCTTCCTCCTTCTCTTTTTGCTGTACCCTTTTGTTGGCCTTTGTACTCTGAGCACTTTACCACTGCTAACCAGTGCTATAGTGCATGTGCTTCTCCCCTAAAACATGGTGACATTGGGCGTGGCCGAGGAGTCCAACATGACAGAAGCGCATTAGCCAGCTCCGCCAGTCTGATAATATCCTACCCAAAACTCACCTGCATCCCCCGGTAAACACCAAGCAGCACCAGAAATACCCGATGCGGTCGGCCTCCCCGGACCCAACGCAGAGTTCGGAGCCATGCCGCGTTCTCTGCTCACACATCGGTGGCAGTGAATCGGCTGCGGGCACTGGCGCACTAAAGATCGGACACATCGGACAAGAGCGGCCAGGACCTCGGACAGGCCCCACCATGAAGGAGTTGCGATGTTCGAGATCTCGTGCCAGGGAGGGCTGCTGCCACAGGACGAGTGCTGGACATGGCCTCCCTAGCAGCGGCTGCGGACTGGGCAAGACTGGGAGGTCTGTCAACGAAGGGAGCCCCATGCGCTGGGAGATACATACGTGGCTTGGATGATCGTTGTGGACTGGGTTGATCCCATTATAAAAAAACCACAGCGCTCGAGGCCCCGTAACTGGAAGCGTTGATGCGGTAGGACAGCGGGTGGAGGTGATTCGCGTGGCCCCCCCATGGCAGCCGCTGTAACTGAAGTGAGGCAGGGCGAGCCATCAGCAGAGAGACGCGCTGCAGCATATCTCTGACTGTTTGATGTAGGCTGGCATGCGGTGCGCCTGGTGACATACGGATCGTCTCCCCGGTGGGCCCCAGTAACACAGATTTGGGCCCGGTCTCCTGTGGAACCACTAGCGCCCGACACAGACACCACTGTCTGAGAGGTGAGGCATCCGTTAGAGGTGGGGGGCTGCCGCTTCCCGACCGCAGAGTTGGCCGGGCTAGGTCCCGGAGCGGCATGTGGCGGGGCCTTTGGTCTGCTCTCGCGGCGGCCCGCACAGGACATTATTGGAGCCCAACGAAGTGCTCTGGGGAGTGGCCCAGGAACAGACAGAGTGGGTGGCACAAATCTTGCATGATGGGAACATAGAGGCCTTCCAACACAACATTGACTAAAGTCAAGGTGGCAAGCACTAGGTGGCGAGCAATACAGCTCGGCAAAGTACCATAGACTGCTACACAGGTGCCAGTGCTTGCAATGTAGACACAGAGGGTGGATCCGAAACCCCACCAGCCAACGCCAAATTGCTCGCTGCACTCGTAGAAATAATCTCTGCCTCGTGGGCTTTCCCGAGAACTGCGAAGGTAGTGACACCTACAAATTTGTGGCAGAGTGGTTCATCTCCTGGATCACACCAAACACTCTCTCTCCATGCTTCATAGTAGAACGAACACACAGAGCCCTTCTATAGCGAGCGCCCCCTAGGGCTAGACCGCGTCCTATTATTGCACGAATTTTAAACTATCATGATTGCAATCTTATTCTTAAACAGGTCCAAATGAAAGCTGAACCGTCCTACGAATCTCACCGAATTATGATATTTCCGGACTATACCAGGCTGGTCCAACAGCAGCACCAATCCTTTCAGGTGGCCAAGACGCGCCATTGAGACCTGAAGATTACATATATGCTTCAATTCCCGGCTCGACTGCGCGTAGTATATAACTCTTGCACAGTGTTCTTTGATACGCCAGACGAAGTCTTCAATTGGGCAGATAAAATACAACACCTCAAGCCACACACACCCACACGCCACGACACAGACTCCTCGTCTGGAGAATTCCACAGAACACTGAAACAAGCCAAGGATAAACGGCAGCACCACTTCAGATCGATATAGCGTTCCAAGGCCAGGGACGCATACCGGGGAAAACTCCTGCGGATGAAGTTTAAAATCCCCACAAGTGACTTAATACAAATACCCGAAGAATTACAGTGGAACCTTCAACACCTCATGAGAGTAGCTGTATTTTGGTGCTTCATATTGGGCTGGTACCTTAAGTGTTTTTCTTTCATATTGACATGATGATATCAGGGTGTTTGGGGATCCATTGGATGGATACGGTGCCAATCCCCCATAGGGGTTTGTACAGCTGGCCATCCACGACAGATGCTTCAGTCGTTATGAGGAATTGGGGTGGGGGGAACTTTAATGGAGTTTTTAAGTTTGCTGTTTTAACCCAGTGCAAAGAGTTTGATATTCCAGGAAGTAATTCCTCCACTTACCAGCAAAATTATTATCAATCACTACACGTAGATGTCGACACAAACAGATGAGGCCCAACCAAGTCAAATACAGATTGTAAGCTGGAATGTAATGGGCATGTTAAATAAGATTAAACGCGGCGCGATACTGCACCAGGCCAAATGATAAAAGCAGACAGACTACTGCTACAAGAGACACACCTCATGGCACCAAAACACCTGGTCTCGCCAGGTTTGGTTATGTACATGTATTCCACGCGGGTGTCACGCAAGGTTCTAGGGGTGTAGCAATCCTGGTGCATCGCAGGATACCTTTCATACTCTCTCATTCGTGACCTGATGCACACAGAAGATACATTCTAGTCCACGAGACCATTTTAGGAGAACACATAGTAATTGGTAGCTATTTGGCCCCTCCCCACTTACACAAAGGTTTATTGACTGCTTAGTAGACATCTGGGGGGTTCTACCCGAGGGAGGGCCTCATGGTCATTGGAGTTGACAGGAACAATGTTATGTGCATGCCCAGGGACCGATGGCAAACCTCAGGGGCCCTAGAGAAATCAAAAGAATCAAAGCTAAAATCTTTAACTGACTTGGTGAGTTGGAGCGATACCTGGAGAACACATCATCCACATGAAATGGGTTATACATTCTACTCCTCGGTACTTGACTCTTTTTCTAGGATATACTATATTTTTATTCCAGACCGCTATCTTTAGAGTCTATTGACGCCATGATTATGCCCAGGGGATGATCGGATCACTCCCAGGTCGCGATAAGGCTCTTGATAGGCCCAAACCAGCGCCCATTCCGATAGAGGCACTCTCAATGGCCTCTACAAAACCAAGGCTATAGATCACACATCCACAACACACTGACAGAGTACTTTACCTTTAATACAGAAACAGCCTCCCCCACAGAATTATGGGGGGGGGGGGGTATGAAACCAACCATTCGTGGAGCAGATATGTTATTGCGTGGCAGAATGCAAACGGCGGAAACGTAGTTTGTTACAATTTGCAGCACGTCTTATAACGCTTGAAAGACAGGGTGGAGCACACATGGAGCGAAAACAACAACGTCTTACTCTGAAACAATACCAGGGCAAATTAATGGAAGAGGCACGATGCACATGGTTAGCATCCCAGAGTAGGATCTATCAATGGGGGGACAAATCCAGGATATTATTATACCGCCTGTGCCGGCAGGCCACGACCCAAACACTTCCCCCTGTGATCTGTGACACACAGGGAGACATTCTCAAAGACCTCTTTGAGATAGCACAGCGCTTTACAGAATACTATGAGGCAGTATATGAGCCCAAAGAAGTGAACAAACCCTCCCTGATCAAGAGTTTCCTCGATGATATACCACCAAGAGCTGTATCAAATGAAACATGGGAAGCCCTGTATGCACCCAAAACTTTAGAAGAGTTAATAACAGTAGTAACAGAGCTGTGAACTAGCCGAGCACCAGGCCTAATGGCTACCCCAGTGAGTTCTATAAGGCCTATAAGCCCCAACTAGGACACCAACCTCCTTAAAACCATCCAAGATGCAGTAAAAATAGCCCGCTTACCAGCAGGCTGGAGACATCTGGAGATAGTGGTTTTCCCTACATCAGGCAGACCCCTTGAACAACATGCCTTTTGCCGCCTCATATCCCTCTTGAATACAGAAGCGAAACTACTGGGAAAGGTCCCCACAAATAGACTACTACCATACATACCAGACTTGACCATCTAGACCAGGCAGGCTTTATGCCCCGCCGCTCCACCCGCCACAATATTAGAAGAGTTGACAATGAGATAGCAGCGGTGGTCCAGCTAGGTAGGTCAGCCGCACTACTGTTAGCCGACATGGATAAGGCTTTCGATTCAGTCAGCTGGACATATCTTTTCACGCTGCTCAGGAGACATATCTTTGGCACTCGCTTTATAGCATATGTTCGTCTCCTATATACAGATCTAACTGCAGCTGTCTGGGTAGCCAATAGCATTTCAGCCCCCTTTCCAGTTAGGCGGGGTACACAACAAGGGCGCCCCCACTCTCTCATGCTATTTGCACTCACCATCGAACCTTTGGCCATATGGGTCCATAAGGATGCACTCGTTAAAGGCTTCGAACGGATGCCCAATATCTCGGACCGCATAGCAATATATACGAATGTTATTCTATTTTTCTCACAGACCAAAATAAAAGGGGACCCAGAATCCTACAGCTAATGCAAGTGTTCAGGGAAACATCTAGACTATAATAAATCGGCCATTACGGGGAACCCTAGGGAATAGCAAATGGGCAGCAAATCTAACACACACTGTACAGGGGTTGCAATACTTGGCTGTCTGCCTACCGGAAGATCAAAAGATATCGGGGATCAGAACATCAGAGCCACAACTGATAAGATACGGACAGACATACGATCATGGTTGGGAATGCCCTTATCCCTCTATGGAAGATCGTACATATTCAAGATTATCTCTCTTCCACAAATCCTTTACCATCTACTGAACCACCCATACCCAGTACCATTATCCTGGTTCGGCCAAATTAACCCTATATTAGGTGAGCTTCTATGGAGAGGGGAGGCATCCAGAGTGGATTAGCAGCCGCGGATATCCAAGCCTACCAAGCAGCACCACACTTACAGGTGTTAAATGACTGGTGGTATGGTCCCAGTGATGATCCGTCCTACACAGTGAAGGGGTGGCGACTTTACGACCCAGCACTTACATCATACCTATACAGTCGATCGGGCATCCAGGCCTTGCCACCAGCCACCAGAGTGGTAATACTCACCTGGCGGCATTCTGTCAGAAGGATGGGCTGGTGGGGACGTATTACAAGTGAAATGCCACTATGGCGAAACAGGCTACTGCCCCACTTGGGGGACGTTGAAGGCTTCCGTGGGTGGGACCAGATAAGACTTAATGCGTGGCCTTACACTTAAATCATTTTATGAGCTCAGACACGAATATTCAATGCCAAACTCACAATTCTATAGATATCTGCAATTCCGTCATGCCATCACGCCCCACATAGCCACGATAGTCACTTCCAGACTTTAACCTAATAGAGGGCAAACTCCTGACATGAGATCTGGGCGATCATAACAGTTAAAAATATATCAATCTTTCATTACACAGAGTACCCCAACACTTGAGAAGTTGAAGACTTCTTGGTGAGCAGGCATTGGCACCCTTGATACCGACAACTGGACCGAAGCTATAGAATCCCCTTGGGGGCTGCCATCTCCCCACGCTTGGGACTAACCCTGCACAGCCCTTGAGGGATTCTGGTATGGGGTAATTACATACTTAGCAAACATTCTGTGATTGGAGTTTTGCAAATCCCCTAGGCTAACACTACTTCAACTAGCAAATGAGATTGGAGGCAAAAGATATAAGCGTCACCTACTATGGTAGGGAGTAACCCTTGCTAAATGGGACATGATTATGAAAGGATAAACCTCCTGCAGTAAGGACATGGAAAAAAGCAATGGACTTTTGTATGGAGCTGGAACTACCAGTATTTTGGGCACGGGGATGCCCACAGAAGCACAAGAAAATATGGAAGAGGTGGGTTGAATCCGGCGGACTTGTACTGCAGGACCAAACGCTGATATCGGACATCATTGATACTGAAATCGAGGCATACAATCTTGGGGTGAGATATATCCTACAATACTTCTAATAGAACATAAATACAACCTGGGGGCACTATTCTCAGATCTCGATAAACATTGCATTGGGTTATGTTGTTATAGTTGGTTGTATAACATATGATACAATATATGGATGTAGCCCGGCGGGCGATGGTGACACAAATAAACAATACAACTTGTTATGAAAAAAATCATGGTGCCATTGGTGTATACATGACTAGCATATTTAGTTTACCTCGAAGTCCCTGGTAAAGTGGTATACCATGTATCCTGGGCCTGTAATATAAATACTAATAGTAGGCTTGTAGCACAGGTTATTCCACGCACTGAAGTAGCCTTTCAAACCGGTCTCAGGCCTGCCATTGCAGGGCCTATGTGTCCACTTTGCTGCCACTTCGACTTGGCATTTCGAACTATTTGCCAAGCTGTAAACTCCCCTTTTATTATATAGAAGTCACTCATAAGCTAGGCCCTAGGTAGCCCTATGGGCAGGGCGCTGTGTAACTAAAAAAATAGGACATGTACTTTTATGTTTTACATGTCCTGATATTTACACACAGCTAAATTCCTTTTTCATTATTGTGAGGCCTATTCCTCCCATTGGCTAGCATTAGGAATGCCTGAAAACACTTAAGCTGGAATTCCTTATTAGAAAGGGGTAGCTAAATCAGGTTTCATATCTTTGGAATGGTAATGATAAATCCTCTTTAGTGGTAAAGTTGGATAAGACATTAATATTTTAGAAATGCCACTTTTAGAAAGTGGACATTTCCCTGCTCTTAACTTAGATCTGTGTGCCTGCAGCCTAACTATAATACACATTTGGGCTGGGAGACAGCTACACTTTGTGCATTCCCTCCAGACAGCCACAAACACAGGAAGGGTGGCTGTGACAGAGGACTCCTCTGCATTCAAATGCATTCTGTTAGCCTTCTTGGACCGGAAGGGGGAGAGAGAGCTGACACATCTGAATAGGCTGTGTCCTGGCTACACACAGACAGCCTGGCAGACAGGGCTGGGATGAAAGGTGATTTGTGTACTTCAAGGAGCTGCTTTGAAGTCATCCCCACTTCAAAGGCGCATTTGGGTACAAGTACCGGGGCTCTAACCCTACCAAATTAGTACACAACTGCACCTGTGAAGAACTCTGCCAGGAGTAAGGACTGCTCTGTTTACTGTGATTGCTGAGGGAGAGGATGTGGTGCAGCGGGCAGAGTGGCATACTCAGGAGCTGGGGATCCAGGTTCGAGTTGCGGCATCGGCTCAACATCCTGAGATTCTAGGCAAATCGCGTATTCTCCTTGTGCCCATGGACAGGACCTTTTGATCAATACATATATATGCTGCTGAAGACAAGGTCTGAAACGTTCTTACTTGAACCCTGAGTGATTCTAAGGGATTTCTGGCTTACCACTTGTTTTTCAAGTCTCAGTGTCATCAAAGACTTCATGCAACTCTGCTGGTCTCTGCCATCTGTGAGTCTTACCTATGCCTGAGGTGCCTCCTCCAGTCGTGGCCCTCAAAAGTGGGTTTCTGCAACTTTTCCCACATCAATGTCGACACTGCAGCGGCTTGTGCCGACCAGAACTGACACATCGCCCTTTAAAGCTTACGCAGCGAATGCTAGACAACAGCAATTCTACAGCCAGCGCGTCTTGATGAGGATGGACAGCACAGCTTGACGACCACACATTGCCTGCATCGCACAGGAGTTAATCGACGAAGCTTCCATCGACAATGCGGATCAGTGCTGACGCTCGCCTACATCCACAAGATCGTCGACGATGTGGCGCCTCTTGATGTCAACACTTTGCTCCATCCAAGTTACTTTGTCAGCCAGACCTGTCTGAGTCCTGTAGCTGGCCTTCCCTCCACTGCAGTCAGCCTGAACTTTGGATTTACCCCAGTAAAGAGCGACCTCAAGTAACATTTTAGTACAATTGACTTCTAAGCATTATTTTTGCATTTATTCTTTAAAAATTAATATCTAGAATTCGGTTTTTTTCGTTTTGGTCTTGTTTTACTCAGATAAATATTCTCTATTATTCTAAACACATGTGGAGTTGTGGTGTTTTTGTTTTGTTACTGTGTGTGTGTTGCCCAAATACTTTACACATTGCCTCTTTAGATAAACCTGACTGATGTGTTCCGAGCTACCATAGGGAGAACACAGGTTATCCTTTAGTGTGTATCTAGCTTACCCTGACTATGATTGTGGTCCCTACGTTGATAGGGTGCAGACCTCTTCCAGTTAGAGACCCAATTTATAACAATGGTAAAATACCAAGAAAGGCTGGAAGAAACAGGGTATAGGTCTGAGTTATTTTGCAGCAGCGTGACCACTATTTCAGTCACCATGCACAACCTTTTGGGCACCAATGATTATTTTGAGGATGTTTGTGAACTTCCAGCATTAACTGAAAATGCCTTCCACTGCCCCCTGTCGACTACTGTTTACTATTATTGTATTTTGTTTTACTGCTGTACCGGGACCGTGTCAATTTGCCTGCAGTCAATTTTACCTACATTTGTGTTGGTGTTTACTTCAAAGTGCGCTTTTAGGAGTGATAGCTTGAACTGTTCTGCCTAAGTCCTTTCAAGCAGAAAGTCTTTCATGTATATGAATCAGATTTAAATCGTGAAGAAGCAAGATGGAAATAAGTGCATTTTTATAAACGAGGGGTTTGTGATATGGCATAACAATTCTTTACTCTCTGCATTACACACAGCTCCTTACCTACTTTTTACGGGAAACTATGATGAACAACCTACTATTTTGCTACCATTTTTTCACAATTGTCATGGGAAAGCTGAGCTCCAACACCATTGCAGGGACAAGCACGTGCCTGGCACACCACAAAAGCACGGAGATAGGTTATTCAACGCCTTTGGATTTGTAGCCAATTTACATAAAAATCATACAGTAAAATATCCTATTTGGCGTTGTATTTTCAAAAAGTTCTTGCACGATAGAACCCCTCCTGAATCCTCCTTTCGAGTGTTATCCTTGTTCGCTTGTTCCGAATCCAGGTACATATGTACGTTCCGCTTCTTTCAATGTTCACCAGCTGCAACTGGTTAAAAAGATTTCCCGATCTCCCCAAAATTCCCTAAACCGGGAGATCTGGCCATAAACATTGATTTTAGAACCTGGATTGACATACGACTGTCCACTGGAAATGAAACCGCATATAAACATATGCTTCACTTGTGAGGATCGACATATTTGTACTTAAAATCTTTTGCTTACTGTCTAGGATAACAGAAGATGCAAAGTTGTTTTGATTAATTTCCTGGGCCCCAAAAATATACATCAGTTAGCAAAGAACATTGTTCACTTGACAAAAAGGCAAAAAAGAAAGATGGCAGACATACTTATCCCAGCCCAAGACTTCTATTTCGCTCACAAGACTGGAGTAATATTGTGGCGGTGGAGGTGTGTGTAATTCATGTGTGTTCTTTAAAGCAGCTTCCTGTAAAAAAATAAAAAATAAATAACATTTCTGAATGAATTAAGTTGTTCTGCATTTTCTGGAAACAGAATAGTACTCGACTTAAATATTATTTGTTAATTATTGATGTTTACCATAAGCATAACAGGACTCAATAGTCAAAGCCAGGGTCCAAAAAAAGAGCACATTTTTGTGGGGGCTCTCTCATAGGCGTGACTCTCGCTCCCGGTCGGTTGCAGGAAGCTACAGCTGATCAGAGAGGGATGAGTTTGGGTACTGTGCTTGGTGGCCATTTCTCCCGTCTGTGGTAGGTTCCCACCTGCAACCTCTGGAAATGCCAGTCTATTCCAACTACTTCTGCTCTTGTGCTGGTAGAATCATGGTGCACGGTGTGCATATATCCAGGCGGAAAGGCAGTTTAAGCTGATGGAGACTACAAAGAACTTAGTGATGGGGCTAGAAACAACTTAAAAGAAATCCGCCTTTCAGATACATTAAGAATTCTGGCTTGAGAAGTAAGGGGTAGATCTAACCTTACATTATAGCCCAATCCAATATAGTTTCCGTTTCTGGGACTCCATGTGCATTTAGCCAAACCAAGATGGATGTTCACAATTTCCTGTGAGATAGGGCCATATGTATCAAAAAAGTTTTGCGATTCTCAAATTGCGATATTTAGCGAATCACAATTAGAGAAACGCAAAATGCAATGTATGTAGGATTTGCTAAAAATGTTGCGAATCCTACATGTTTCTTATTCGTGAATTGCAAATTGAGATTCGCAAATAAGGAATACCTTCCCATTCATTCCAATGGGCTAGGCGGCCCAGAGGAATGAATGGGAAGACATTCTCAATTTGCGATTACCAATTAGAGAATTGCAAATTGAGAATGCAATTTCAAGGTTGCAAGGGTGCCGAAAGGACACCCTGTTGCACCCCTGAAATATTCATGCGTGCACATTTTGCGCACATACATGCCCTAAGGGCATGTATGTGTGACATATGGCACTTTAAAAAAAATCAAAAAAGTGCTTTTTTAAAGAAAATCGCAAATTACCACCAACTTGAAGTTGGTGGTAATTTGCAATACCTGAAGGCCAAATAGCAAAGTTCTGGTGTTTTCAGAATTGCATTTAAGGAATCGCAATTTTGCAATTCTCTATTTTGCAATGGCCTTTTGGGATGATACATCCCAGAAGGCTTTTTCCAATTCACAAACGGGCCGATTCTGAGAATCTGCCCATTGCAAATGGGAAAAAGGCTTTATACATATTGCTCATAATTTCCTGTCCTTATATAGTATATAAAGGATCCAGTTCTTCAGAGGGGTGCATCAAAACACATTCAGAGTTAACTTTTTATCACATTAATTGTTCCAGATGATCTTTGTCCAGTTTTCCAGCCAAATATTTCTATCAACCCGTTTCTGCTTAGAGTCGTGCATGGTCTTTCATATGCAGTCTGGTTAGCTTAGCACTTTGCAGTTCTCCTGCTGCGCTACATCCCTTTTCTATTTTCTGAGGACCTACAATGTATTGTTTACCCTTGGCGTTTACCTCCGACTCTTAAGGAAACACCAGTCTCCTTTCCACAGGTTAAACATCTGTGCACGGTGGGGCCAAGGCTACTGGAAGGGATCGCCCTTTTACTTGATAGTCAAGGCACCCTAAAGAGTAGCAACCAGTACTTGCAGCCTAGGCAGGTTTGCATTAGCAATGGACCAATCACAGGATCAGGCAAAAAAACTTGAAGCAACAAATCAAACAATTGCCATAATTAAAGGTTACTACAGCGAGTACTACATTGTTAACACGTAGTTGCTGTTGTTTTAGTAGGGCGCATGGTTGTAATTTGTTTTTCTTGAGTGTTATGGAAAGTAAACAATGTCCCTAACAGGTGTGCGTAGACCTAGGAGGGAATGTTTTCACATTTCGGTATTTTTTCAGTCAAAATGTGTATGGTTTGTGGGTTAACTGTCTACAGGGCTGGATTCAAGCAAGCCTGGCTGAAGACGGCTGAAATGCCAGAAACCGGTCCTAGGAAGCTTGTTTCCGGTCCAGGGAAGGCATGGCTTGGCAGTTCGGGCTGTACTGTTCCCATGAGGCACAGGGTCAGACTGATTTGCATATGGCCATGTCTGAACTGGGGTGGCAGAGTGGGCTAAAGAACGGTGATGGATTAAACCCAGATCTGTTGACTGGGTGTGAGTGTTTGATTGGTTCAGATGCTCCGTCCATCAGCACCCCCTTTTGTACCACTTTCTAAAAGTGGCATTTTCAAATACACAGTTTTAAAACCGCCTTTACTAAAAGGCGTTTATAAAATTCTGAGTTCAGAGAGCCTAAACTCCAAATCTCTCTGTAAAATGTTACAAGGCAACTCCAATGATAGCCTATGGGAGAGCTAGACCTTGAAATAGTGAAACACGAGATATACAGTATTTCACTATCAGCACATGTAAAACATACCAGCACATGTCCTACCTTTCACATACACTGCACCCTGCCCATGGGGATACCTTGGGCCTACCATAGGGGCTGGATTTTGACACATCGCTTCCCTTTACAGTCCGGATTGGCACAACACTTCTCCTGCGTGAGGCAAAACTAACGCATCGCCACCCCAGAGGCTCAGGAACCGACACATCACTGTGTTTTCTGACACTTCCCTTCTCTGCAGCGGTTTTCTTTGTGAATTTTGACGCCTCTAAAGGTACTTTGTGTAAAATCACCACATTCATAGTTTCCTCTGGCCAGAATTGATAAAACCTTTTAAAAAGGTATATTTTGAGTTGTGTATTATGGATTTTTGCAGTTTTGGTCTTGTTTGATTTAGATAAAGATTGTTTATTTTTCTAAACTGGTGTGGTGCCCATTTTTAGTGTTTTCAATGTGACACTGTGTGTGTTGGGTACAAATACTTTACACACTGCCTCTGAGAAAAGTTGGACTGCTTCTGCCATGCTACCAACGGGGTGAGCAGGGGTTATCTTGGGTGTGTAATCCCCTTATGCGGACTCGAAGGAAGAGTTCCAACTGGGACAGGGTTCAAATTTTCCAACGAGAGACCCCCATTTCCAACATGTTTTATCAGTCCTCTACAGGCTATTGCACATCGAAGGACTGGTCGGAAAACTAAGTCAGACCTGCCAGAGACCCTCGCAGGGGTGTTTTAGATGCCCCACTTGGTTCTATGACTTCAAGGAACACAATGGTGAATTGCAAATCTTTCTTATATGCTACCATAGTGCATACAAAATGGCAAGTAATTTTTATTAGCGCATTGGAAAACCCTAGCAAAAAAACACGAAAAAAGCTAACAAAATCTACATAAGCTATTAGCTTTGTCAATGGTTTTAGCCATGTTGACAGCAGTGCAGCTGCTGTGCAAAAAGGCTGAAAGTAAAATTGAAAGAAAACAAATTGCTATGATGCGGCCAGCATTGGCTGCATGATATAGCGTTTTGCTTATATTAGATGGAAAGGTGGGGGTGTGGTGGAATAAGTACTAGGACATAGCCAACAGTGTCTGCATCAGAGCCTTTTTATGTTATGGCAGATGGGGCAAGCAAAGAAACCGGAGAGGTAGGGGAATCCAGCAACAGCTGGGAGGAAGCAACAACAACAAGAGGGAGGGACTGGTATATAGCATGAAACTGTTTTAGGAAAGGGGGGGGCGCTCGGCCCCCACGCACGCAAGGCTGGGCACGGGCCCCCCTTCCCCTCCTGATTGGTTTTGGGTCCCACCGTTGACCCGGAAGCTGTGTGAGTGCTTCCGGGTCAAGGGGAGGGACCAGGGGGGTAGAAAAGGCCTGGGGGGCGCGGGAAGCGGCCTCTTGTACCCGCGCTCCCCAGGCTCGCCCCTCGCCCCGCTGCAGGGGCCACTAAATTTTCCCCACCCACCATCCCTGTTAGCAGAATTTCAGTTTGTACGTTTGGTAGGTATCATCGGTGATGGTATTGAACGCTGTTAATATGTGTAATTTTCTTCCTTAGGCCTTTTTTCCCTTTTACAGGCAATATTAGTGGAATGTGCTCAATTGGTTATGTGGATGTGTATTTACTTGTTTTTCTGTGGTGGGATCAAGGCCCACGCCGGGCGGATGAAATTAAAGGGCCCAGCGTGGGAGCAACGAGGGTTACGTTAAGAGAGTTTACTGAAGTTCCCAGACCATGAGTAGTTATCTCACAATTCTATATGCAAATCTCTTCTCTTTTTGTATCTAATCTTTGGCAATCTTAACAATTTTTTAGGGTTGATTAGTAATTCGTGATAAATTAATGCACAAGCCTATAAATATGTACATGGACGGTTGTTCTGGTCTGTATAATAGCCTTGCGATTGGTTAAGAGAGAGAGCGATGCAAGCAGCATTTCCCAGGGATGGAGTTGTACCTCTTTTATGTTAATTCATTATCTGCTGTTTTGTGTGCATTGGTGGCTTGCTGGCGCTTTTGTGCAGAGAGAACTGGAGACTTACGTTTCTTGTGATACTTTGTGGCGTATGCTTGGCTTTGTCAAAGTAGGACTGTTTAGTGATTCATTGCAAAGAAGAAAATGTCAGCATGTAAGTTGCATCTTCTCTCGCATCATAACAATCTAAAAACACCCTGTATAGTTGTTGATTACAAATAAATATAAATCTTGCATGAAAACCAGGAGCTTGAAAATAAACATGAAAACAAGTATTTGCGAAGCAATCAGTCTCGCATTTGCGATATTTAGAGCTAGTGGCGTTGTAAATGACAATGGGCCAGATGCATCAAAGGGTTTTGCCCATTCTGTGTCTATGTGAAAATGTGTTCATGCATATGGCCCAATGTCTTTAAGGTCACAGGTCTGCACTCTCGCCAGCAGCTCCACCCGCTCCGTTCACTGCCGCTGAGCCCCCTGCCTGGGGTTCGAGGCTGCTCTCTGCCCACCTGCTGCATCGCTGTAATTGTATTCAATGCTTGGTGACCTGAACGTCTGTTTAGTACCTTGATACAGAGTGCTTGTAATAGGGTCCGGAGTTAGTGACCCTCATCGCTATTGTTCTATAATGGTGACATCCCGGGCTCAAATACTGTGTCGGCACAGCTGTGGGAAAAGGTATAGTGTCGGAGGTCATGCGGGATCAGCGGGCAAACCTCGGTCCAGTTATTAAGTGAACAGGCATTATGGTTCGGACTGCGCTGGGCCAGCGTAGAGCGGCGGTTATTTTGCTCCCAACATTGGCATGTTTTATCCCTTCGCGTGGCACAGGGAGTTAATTGCGCTTCCAGTCGAGGGCTCACTGGTGACGCCAAACCTTTTATATTATTTGGGGGGGCGCCGGTAGGACACATAATAAGATACATGGGTCTGCAGTGGGTCTGTTTTGTCGAGGCCGTAATGAGTGCATGTTGGTGGACAGCACATCGTTTTCTTACTCAGTGCACAGTTTTATTATTTTAATTTGCCAGCGTGTCTGTTAGGGTATAAGGCCGAACGGAAGGTTTGGACTTCGCGTGACTTGAATGATGCCAATACTTCAGGAGGTGTTTCACTGCGAACATAGTTCTGGGTCAGAATCACTACCTTTCGCCTGCGCCATTGCTTCTGCGTACATATCTGGCTGCCCACCCCCTTTCCCCGGGCGGGATGCACCCATGTCCTTTCCCTCTGGTGCGGGAGTCAGTCATAAAGGTTGCTACAGCCGCAGAGTGCGAGAAGGGACCCTGCTTGCTGAAAAGCAGAATAGAAAGATACTGTATTTTTAGTGAAAAAATAATGCGCCTCAATGGGTTTTTTCTTTTAAATCAGCTTATTGGGAGAGGGGGTTGCTACGTCCAATTTATAACTAAGCACGGACTGCTAGAAGTGACTGTTGGCGTAACGATGCTATCGGTGGATCAGACTTTCCACACAACAGGCATGTTGCTTTGTATCATGGAGCATATGGTGAGAGTGGGGCACCTCGCGTCCACAAATGGCATTAAGTGTTGTTGCTGGCGGTGTATGGACACAGTAAGGAGAACACTAAGATTATCGTAAATGGTGTTTAGGGCTCGTCACTGGGGCGCGCGCGCAGGCGATGAACTTAGCTCCCTGCGAATACTTCCTCTTCGGTTGTGCCACACAATGCACAATGTATGCGGTAAAGGCCAATGCACAATGTAGTTGGTAGGGGCCGATGCTCAATGTGGTTTACAGTGTGGGGGTAGAACATCGGGGCGGCGAGTTGGTTAGTTACACTGTCCGGAGGTCCTCCGGCAACACCTACAGAACAAACCTTTGTCTCGCTAAATGGAGAAAGGGAAATATTGTTTATGATGGAAAGCAAAGCAGTTTGGAGAATGCGGGCAATAACTTATAACGTTAATTAATTCAAACAATGGATACACATGTTTATTTGAGGTTTAATAAAAAAAAAAAAAACTCATAGGGAATACAGGTTTATGTAAAGCGTCCAAAATATAAGCAGGAACAGCACGTTACCTTAATGCTTTTATTCTCATTGTTCAGAAATCCAGGAGTATGTTTTGTCTCAAATACTGAGGACAGGAATACAGGGCTCCTCCTGTACACATGTAAGGCTTAGAGGAGAAAGGGACACTTCAGGAGAATCTAGACTCACGGAAATCCACAGAGGCTCCTTCATATTCATGTCAGCCAACTAGCTGCTCAATCATAATATAGCAAAAAGAACAACTGGTGGACAGAATGCAGAACAATGTCGCAATAATGTTGTGTGCTCTTCTAGGGGTTTCAAATCGATGCAGGGTGGTGTGATTATTAATTGAATGTGCATGACGTGGCCCTACCAATACACATGTAGGTTCGAATGTGCCATAGGTCATTAGACTTTTTATTACGTGAAAAAAGAGCGTGTCAAGTGTAAGTGTTATCAATATTATATACAAACCATGGCAGCTGCTTATTTATCTTAGGCTGCGAACAGCCAACGGCAAACACCTTTCAATGCTATATCCTATGCCTAAATACTTGGATAAAAAACAGACATTGGAAGGGATTTTAGGGGCATTCAACATCATGTTTATTCAACTACACTGGACCCACAACGCCAGAGTCCTTTAGTTCCCGGTCATGGCCTGTAAACAAGGTGATGGTAGTGCCCTTTCACCGCCGGTAGGACCGCCCGCAGGGGGTACCGGTGAAATGTGGTCAGCTCAAATAGTTGGTGAAGTGCAAAATATGGCCCACAGCTGCTCCATTTAAGCCCCCCCCTGACATTGGGGTACATGGCGACCTAGCCTCAGAGGTCAGTTGGCCTGGGGACAGTAGGTGGTAATTACCTTTTACCAGTGGTTACTGGGTGTACTCTATTTTTTATTTTGTGCTACAGGGATTATTATCCTATGATCTACAAAGTGCGATTTCTAACATATATTCCAAAGTCTAAAAGTGCATATTCCTGACAGTGGTCCATGTGGCCTTGTCCCATGTATATATTCACCTGTTAAATCTGCACTAGTTCACGGACCTTCGCACTATGTACCGTCCTTACGTAATCAGGGAGGGGCTATGGCATTCGCTGTGGACTACAGGTCTATTCTTGCATTAAGGTCATACTACCAGGCACCCTCACTGTAGCATTAATTTATAATGCTCCGCATGTGACACAGGATGATGCTATGCTAGACACTTTCAGTGGCAGGTTTGATGGAAATGCATCTGGTACTGATCTTAGCTAGGGCTTAGCATGTGACAAGCAACGTTAATACAGCATGTGTATTAGAGCTTTCGCCAGGAACCGGAAACATTAATTGTTTGTGTTTTTATTTTTTCAATTAGGAAATAACCAGACACATGATGGATACCTGGGAAGTGCTCCGCACCACAACTGCGAGAAGTGGACAGCCAAGGGGGCCAGTACACCTGGATCAGGAGTGTCAAGCAAAAGGCATCAAGTGTGATGGGCGGTCAATTCAACGGCTCAAGAGGTGCCAGCGGGAGAAGGTGCTACCCATGCATTATAGTTGAAGTATGTAATTGTCAACCATTTGTGTTGTCAGATGGGGAACAGGAGCAGGGCAATGCATTTCAGGTTGATACCGTCAGTTTGACCAGGAGAACAGATATTTGCGGAGGAGGCATCACGACAACACCCCATATGTGAAACGGTATCTGCTATGGCGGCGCCTGTGCTCGCAGGCGCCTTTCATTAATAACACAGGGCTTAACCTTACAATGGTATGTTGCACATTGTGTCAACAGTTGGGGGATGGGGGCAGGGCCCTGCATTTTAGGTGTATACCGTCACAACAACACCCTTGTTGCGAGATGAACACTGCGTGGTGTTAGATGGCTCCATAGTAGGCAGGTAAGCTGGCACAGGACTTAGCCTGACTATGGTATGGTGGTACCTCCAGCGATTAACGTCGACGTGGGAGGTGTAAAGATCCGGTGCACCATGATACTGATGTAGGAGGGTAGTGGCGCCAAGAGGGGTTGTCAAACTGCCTAAGAGTAGGACAGCCCCAGCTTTAGACTCTGCAACTTGAGCAGGATACTGAAGTAGGTTGGGTTTACACGTATAGGGCCAGGATACGCCCGGTCACAGCGATTACAGGGATTCCAAAGATGGTGTATGTCCGTCCTGAGTAGGACGTGAGAAGTACTTGATAGGCAGACCACACCTCCCTCAGTTGTTATCTTACATGTGGGTAGCAACAATTTGGTTAAACTGGGCAGTAGGGGCCGGATCACAGTGATAATCTCAGCAGTAAACTGGCTAGCAAAATAACGCCCAGGCTGCACGGGTTGTTGGTCATTCTTATTTGAAGCGTGCTAAGCCAGTTTTCTTTTCAGGTGGTTGTAGACGGAGGGCAGAGACTGTCTTAGCCAGCTTAGGAGTTTCATGTCAGATTTGCTTAAACACACCCCACCACCCTCAGTGGTTACCCTGCACCTGGGGGGTGAACGATTTGGTGATGCTGGGCAGAAGGGTCCTGTTGGAAGAGATTATCTCAGCAGCGGGTTGGTTGGCGAAGTCGCTACCGGTTTGCACCATAGTTTGGTCGCATTTGATACCTAGACTTTAGTGGGGAGGGGAGGCGAATCAGTGAGGGCGTTGAATCACTCGGTAAAGAGGGTAAACAACGAGATCGAGAAGCTGTTTCGAACACCTCAATTGCAGAGTATCCCACATGGGTGCATCTGGGGAGATCAGTTCTACTTACGGGATGGCGTCCACTTGACTGGGGCAGGTAATGACCTATTAGTAAGGAAGATACTGGCATGGTTGGAAGGTTTTGCGAGGTAGGTATGAGCTTTCTGTGTAGGCAGTTTGGGGGGGGCCAGATAGTCAGTCAACTATGCTGGCCTGTGGCGGTAAGGTCATAATCGGTTAGCAGCAATTTAAGGTCCTTAGGGGGCGGCACCATTCATCGAATGGGGGCACCCAGGGGAGGGGCCATTGGTCTCTCCCAGAACTTCAGGGGCAGGATATCGGCTTGCTTGGAAGGGTGCGGGGGAGGGAGTCACGCTTTCCTCAGGCTGGTAGCCACCCCGCACATACACTATGATATCATCAAATGGCGCGAGTGTAAGGGCCCTCCTGTTATGGTTAAATGGAGTTCACGGTGCGTACGAGGGTAACCAGGAGAGGTACGTACTCTCCCAGTAACCGGGCCCTTGTTGCGCAAGCGCACTCGTACGTGAGGGCGCAGCTGGAAAAGGATCTGACACCGGTTAGCGACCTTGCCGTAGGCCTCAGAATTTTTGTATGCAAAACATATAAGTAGAATGTTAGATTGACATTTGTTAAGGTTAGCCCTTCATACCTGTCTACCTTGCTGTAATCTAATGTCAGAATTTTGCATTTAATAATTATGTAAATAATGTTTATTTCCAATTTTTATTTTCATATTTTAAATATACGGCCGGTGGGTCACGAGACCCCCTGCCTTCCAAAGAAATCCCTCACCTGGTCAAATTACTACGGGGATTGAATGTGGTGTTTGCATGATAGGGAGGGGGTGGTCGGTAGTCCCAGACCATGTGAAAAAAGAGCTATGACGTGGCCGAGTCATAGCGTTTTTGTTTTTTTAAATGCAAGTGTCATGATTATACAGTGGAAGCTAGAGGTAAAGGGGTTAATTACACCAACATCGAGGGCCTTCTTCCCTTTTTGTTATAATGGAGTGACTGGAGAAAGAATGATGTTTGACAGCCCGATTATCGGGAGCCTACTTAGGGACTACTATTCCCAGAAGTCCTAGGTCTACTGGGCGAAAAGAAAAGCCTGGAAAGGTCCCGGAGTTTAATACTCTATATAAGACCCTCCCTTTCCTGAGGGCGGGGCTTGACAATTTTACTTCCATATTCTGTTGCTTTGGCTCTCACGTAGCCGAGGTTAGTGTACCTGGAATTCCCTTGCACGTACAGTTGCAGTGTCCGAAGACCAACGTCGGAGTATGTTGCAGCCAAGCTGGCTGATTCCAGGAAGTAGCTGTTGGTAAACTGACAGTGGGACGAAAGCGAGGTATTTGCCTGAAGACTAGAGGAGAGAGAAGGATCTCCCCACCCGTATTGGTCTTTGCTGTAATCCGATACTTGCTTACGCTGTGCCTCTTCACAGCACTCAAGACTTCCTTTGTTCCGCTGTGCTTTCCTAGAGCGCACAAGGATTTTGGTGGTTGCAACTGTATGCTGAACTGCGAGAGTCCTCTCAATCATGTCCCTGCCTCTACTCAGTTGGGGTGCTCTTGATTCCGCAGAACGTTGTTTCGACTCGATAATTGGATGGTTAGGTCTCTCGAGACTCTATAGGTAATTAGGTTATCTGTTCCTTACTTAGGGACCGAGACTTGGCTTAGCATGTACTTTGGTTTCTTATTTTGACTATTAATCGAAGCGCACTTTTCGGATTGTGTACTCCTTGGATATCAGAGGTGCCGCTTCTGTGCGGATTTATCTCTTTTGCTGCCTGTGCCATTGTAAGTTATTTGGGTAACCTCACACTCTGCTGTTATGCTGTTTGTTTGTGTTAACTCAATGCCTCACGCCTCTTCATTTTCACTACAGTGACTTGGAGTTGGGTGGTGTGGCTTCTGACAAGATTCATACATGCAAGTGGCGCAGAACTCCGCGGCTCGCGCCATATTCGGCCTTCATAGGCGGGCTAGAACATCTGGGGTGCTACAGTCACTTCACTGGCTCCCTATCCGAAAGCGGATGTTTAAAACGCTGACGCTGGTGCATAAGGCGCTTTCTGGCTCCGGAGCTAAGTATCTGCAGCGCAGGCTGGCCTTTTATTGTCCGGCCCGCTCCCTGCGGTCGGAATCCTTGTTCATGGCCGTGGTGCCCCGCGTGAGGAAGGCTCGCATCGGGGGTCGCTCCTTCAGCCTTAAGGCCCCCCAGCTGTGGAACTCCTTGCCCCTTGCTTTACGCAGCATTCCTAGTTTGCTCCTGTTCAGGAAGAACCTGAAGACCTGGCATTTTTAATCTTTAGGCTGTTTTTTTTTTTTTTTCTTTTTTTTCCTATTCCACTTTTCTTTTTCTTTCTGTTTATTGCTATGTTTTTTAATTGCTGAGTCGCCCTCTGAAAGCGCCGGGACTCTCTTGTTGAGTAGCCGTGCGCTATATAAATAAAAGTTTAACATAACATAACATGCTGGAATACGGCTACGTTGAAGACAACAGACCTAGCAGCATCATTTATTGTTTTATCCATTCCCCTTTCCCCGGAGTGTTACCTCTCAGAGCGGTGTTGTGGTACGCTGTGGAGGCTTACACTAAAGGGAATAGGGGACCTTACATCGAACCATCGTCCCGTCTGGTTAGCATCTCAAAGGTCAGGGACATTCTTCCGGTCTGGCCATGCCTCACAGCAAGTTGTTGGAGGCAAGCAACGAGACAATGAGGGAAGCTAGGGAAAGTAATGGCAATGAGAGAGAGGAAGGAATTAGTGTAAGACATGATTTCTTTTTTAAAAACCACTACAATGCAGGAAGACAGAGGAAGGGAACAAGCAACAAGACCAGCAGGGTGAGGATAGAGGGAGGGGACAAGCAACAAGAGACACTGTGTGAGAAGTGTAAGCAACTAGAGGGACGGGATGGCGGCAAGCAACAACATGGAGGTAGGAGTCAAGTAAAAACACGAATGGCAGGAGGGGTCAAGCAAGAACATTGAGGGTGGGATGGATCAAGCAAAAACAGACAGCAGGAAGGGGCAAGCAACAACCCAGAGAAGGACAAAAGCACACGGGTTGGAATGCGACACAAAACGGTGAAAGAGAAGCACATAAGGGAGACTCTTATAGAGTGCTTCATCAAAAATAAAGAAGTAGCTCAGAGAGCGCAAGCTTTGGAAAGACACAAGTTTTTGGGCCGTGACCCAGGGGAGGGCCAAACCCAGGAAGAGAAAGTGAAGCTGGGATGCGCTGACCAAAGAGAAGCATGCAAATGAGAGTACAGTGAATCCAACCAATGGTAAGCAATGGGCGAGCAGTAAGCCCACTAGAAGCTAACAAAATGCCGTGCAAGTGACAGTGAATACGTTTTAAGTGAGACCTAAAACAGAATCCTACATTACTGCCTGCATTTCCGAAGAAAGGTTTCCAATCCATGCATACTCTACATGTCTGGGTTGTGTGCAGACAGCTCTCTGTTAGAAGTCCAAGTCCATTGGTGGATTGCGCTTTCATTCATCCAAGTATACCCTCAGCATAACATTCTTCTCTCTAACTACAAGCTAGAACACAGACTACTTACACTATTTTGCAATAAGCGAAAATGTGCAAACTGACAGTTCTTGCTATTAAAGTGTTTTGTGTGAATGAAACACATAGCAATAAGAAGTCTACTTCCCAAAGTGTCCTATGCAGATTATTATGTATGCTTTTGTTTAAAAATAAAGACATGCAAATGTTTAAATAGTATGTATGCAGATGCGTGGGGTGCCATATGCTGTTTATTACTATTGTTGTGTGTGAGGAGGGGCCATGATTATTGAGAGGTGAAGTCATGAAGCCCTTCCCCTCAACAATGTTAATAAATATCATATTGGGGGATGTGCCGCGCCGGTGACCAAGATGGCCGCTTGGGCATCGGCTCCGCCGGCCGCCACATCCTGACCGACTATCCGACACAGTCTCCTGAACCCCGTCCCTACCATCGGGTGGGGGACCAGCACCTGAGTCGCAAGGTGAAATTCTGGATCGATTGACTGCTTCGGCGACCAAATATCGTCGTTGGGAAAATTGGGGCCTGTGGTCTCGGGGACCGGGACCCCAGGTGCGGAGCCATCCGGGGTGGAGTGCAACAACATCGGCCTCCGGGACCGGAAGTGGCCGGTCAGATCTTATTCTGTCGCATCCGGGTGGCGGCCGGGACGTCTTGGGCCTCTCTACCCTACTCAGAGGTCAGCCATCGCAGGGCCTGCCCCCGCTCGACTGAGGAGTGGTGGGTTTCTCCCGCCTTTTGCGATCGGGATGGCGTCGAGAGACCTTGGAAAAACTTCCGCCGAAATCCTCCAAATCTACTCGGCAGGTCCAGTTAAATCGAATTAACAAGTATACCGTTTCCAGGGGGTCCCCAGTTGATTCGAAACAAACCCCGGCTGGGGGTACGGAAGGGGATCCGGTCGGTGACGATCCCACCATGAAGGATCTGATGGCTGCTATCACTGGGGTCCAATCTTCCGTGGGCACGATAAACACGAAACTGGCCACTGTCGCTATCGAAGTGGGTCTCATCAGGGTTGACCTCACCAAGACTACTGAGGAGGTCAAGTCCCTTGAGGTTAAGACGGCGAGTCTCCTCGAGGATGTCTCGGAGCTCCAGAAGGAAGTGCGTGACCTCAAGGCGGCCCGATATCAATTTGATCGGAAACTCGACAAGTATGAGGGTCGGGCGCGCCACAACTACGTCCGCATTTTGGGGGTTCCGAAACGGTCCTAGGGGGCGACCCCAGCTCTCTTTGTTGAGGAGCTTATCCTGAAACACCTCAAGTCTAAAGGCCTTAGTAACTTTTTCACCGTGGAGAAGGCACACAGGATCCCCGGCGGCCGCCCGAAGGTTGAGGCGCCTCCGTGTCCCATCATTGCCCGGGTCCTGAATTTCCGGGACCGGGACGCTATCCTGCAAACGGCGAGGTCCACGGGACCGTTGGCCTACGAGAACGCTTCACTGTTGTTCTTCCCTGACTTCACTCAGATGGTGCAGAGACAGCGGCAAGGTTTTATGTCCATCAAACGGCGGCTGAGGGACCGGGACATGAAGTACTCCATGATGTATCCGGCTCGTTTGAGGATCGAACACGATGGAGACTTGGTTCTTCGACACTCCTGAGGTGGCTGCGGACTGGCTGGATCGAATTGAGGGCTCGGACTCTGGGGCTCAGGCCCGAACGGACAGTGAGGAACAGTGATCTGTTTTAGACTATACACCGCACTAATGCTGTCGCTGGCGCTGAGGGTCTGGTAGGGGTTGTTCGTTCTTCCCCCCCCCGGACTACTTTCGTCCGTGACTCTTTATTGTGCCTTTACCAGATGGGGGGGATAGTGGTCGGTTTGGGGTGGGGGGGCGGGCGGCCTGTTGTAAGGTCCTCCTCCGTTTTTCTACCTTTAGATAATTGTAGTTAGTTGGGGGCGACAGGCACACTGCGAGTTGGGGATGTGCATTTGCTACATGCAGGGGTGCAGGGTGGGGGGTTGGGGGCTTGGGTGTTGGGTGTTTTCGTGTGTTGGTTTGTTTGTTTTGTGTGACCAGGGATTGCTATGGGTGCCTTCGGATCTCCTGTTCTTCATTGATATGCTGTATGGCTTCCGTTAGACGGGGTCTGGTGTTCTCCGTCCTCAGCTGGAATGTGAACGGATTGGGTGAGAAGATTAAGAGCACTATGGTGAGTCAGTTAACTAGGCGGCACTCGCCAGACGTAGTATTGCTGCAGAAAACGCATCTCATGGGAAAGCGATGTATGGCGCTGCACAGAGGAGGGTACAAGCTTGTAGCTCACGCTGGTTTCACATCTGGCTCTAGGGGTGTGGGCATTTTAGTAAAGAATTCCTTTCCCTTTACGGTCCGATCGACCTGGACTGATAATCGTGGCCGTTATGTAGGCATATCGGGGCTCTGGGAGGGTAGGACCGTCACATTTGTGTCTATTTATGTCCCCCCAGCGTTGCAGGTTGACACGTTTCGTGATTCGGGCCGGATGTTGCTCACCTTACCCGTCAGCACCATGGTGCTTGGCGGGGACTTTAATGCAGTTATGGATGGCGAGTTGGATAGGCGCCCCTCTCGTGTGTTGTTACCCTCTGGTAGGTGGCTGCCTGACTTTCTTTCCGTGTCGGGATTGGTAGATGGTTGGCGTCTCAGACATCCGAGCGCTATCGAATATACGCATGCCTCGGCGGCGCATCTCTCCCTCTCAAGGATTGGTCACGTATTATTGCCAGCGGCTCAGGCAGCCTTTGTTCCGGAAGTAGCTCATCTGGCTTGGGGGATTTCAGATTACTCGCCGATTTGGCTTCGGCTTTGTATGGGACAGGGAGACGTTGATAGAATTGCCCCCATAAACGGGTGGCGTCTGAAAGACCCAGTGGTTAAAAAGGAACTAGTGCGGGTTACGGATCTGGGAAGTGTAGAAGACTGTTGTGAGAGGGGAGGTCCTCTCCCTTGTCTCTGGGCAGAAGAAGAAGAGGAGGAGGGCGGAATTGGTTAGAGTGGAGGCGGAGCTCTTGGCCTTGGAAACTGCGGTTTCCTCCGGGAGTGACCCTGGGGCGAGTCATCGCCTCGGGCTGCTCCGGGATGAATACAAGACTCTGACACGTGACGGTGCGAAGGCACAGCACGCCACCACACAGAGTAGGATCTATGAGCATGGGGACAAGGCGGGGAAGTTGATTGCTTGGCTGGAAAAGGGAGACTGGGGGTCTCGTTTGGTGCCGGAGCTGCATATCGCGGGCTCCGGGGCTACATCGGATCCTCAGTTGATAGTTGAGGAATTCGCCCGATATTATGAGGAGGTGTACTCCTCGGCTGGCACTTTCACTGAGGTAGATAACGCCGACATGATACGGGATATACCGATGCCTACCTTGTCGGATGATCATAGGAAATTGTTGGACTCTGCTCTCACGGATGATGAGGTGGCGATGGCTATTAGGGGGGTCCATTCTGGCAGGGCTTCAGGCCCTAATGGTCTCCCCATTGAATTGTTCAAGCCGCATGCTAATTGATTGACCCCGTACTTGAAGGACATGTACATGGAAAGCCGGGATCGTGGGGGAGTTGCCCTACGATCAACGTGTTGCCAACATCATAGTCATTTATAAGGAGGGTACACCTAGACTAGACTGTTCTTCATACCGCCCGATTTGCTTGTTGAATGTGGAACCTAAGGTTTTGGCCAAACTGCTGGCCACCCGCTTGGTGAAAGTCATCTCGACCTTGATTCATCCGGATCAGTCCGGTTTTATGCCACGGCGTAACACCGCTCCTAATCTTCGTCGGCTACATGGCGTGGCGGCGGTGGCGTCTCGCATTTGCGAGCCGGCTGTGTTGTTGTCTCTGGACGCTACTATGGCCTTTGACCGGGTGGAGTGGCCTTATCTTTTCGCAGTTTTGACGAAGCTGGGGTTTGGCCCCGTCTTTATTGGCTGGGTTTGTCTTCTTTACTCGGCCCCCTTGTCTCGGGTGGTCGTGAATAACCATAGGTCCTGTGATTTTTCTCTTGGACGGGGAACTCGACAGGGCTGCCCCCTCTCGCCTCTTTTGTTTGCCTTGGCCCTAGAGCCGCTTGCGGCCTCGGTGCGGTGGGATCGTTCGATCAGAGGGTTGCGTTGGACCCCGGAGTGGGAGGACAAGATCTCGCTTTATGCTGATGATATTCTGCTGTACTTGACCTCCCCTCGCAGTTCCCTCATCGTTCTTATGGACGTCCTTACTATATTCGGGAGATACTCGGGTTTTGCGATTAATTGGGCGAAGTCGACCCTTTTTGTTTTGAGCGGGGATCCCCCTAGGGTGCCTGAGAACTGCCCTGTGACATTGGAGTCGGTTAGTTTTCGCTACCTTGGGATCCAGATTTCAAAGGATTCCAGGGTGCGCTTCAGTTTGAATCTGTTGCCCCCCTTGACCAGATTTCGTGCGGATGTTGCGCGTTGAAAGACGCTGCCACTCTCTTTGTTGGGCCGAGCTGTCCTTTTTAAGATGATGGCTCTCCCGCGGTTTTTGTACACTCTACAGAACTCCTTTGACCCCGTACCCCCGTCGTATTTCAGTGAGATTGAGTCTTTGCAGCGTAGCCTCCTGTGGGAGGGGAGACCGCGCATTGCACTGTCGAAATTGATGCTTCCTTGGTATGACTGGGGTATTGGTCTGCCTAATATCAGGAAATATTATTGGGCTTCCCTGTTGGCCCCTATCAACCATGCGATTTACGGCTCACCAGTCGATCCGGGTTATGCGATGGACCGTGGACAGGTATCGGGGGGGGGGGAGAGTACACCCGGGTATTATATGCGAAGCGCGGTCGTTTCCTGCTGGTATGGCCTCCCTCGATCTCTACGAGAGTGTGGCATGAGGCCAACAGGGACCTTAAATGGACTGGGCGCTTGACACTGGCCATTCCGTTATGGAGTTCTGAGATGTTGGGGATGCTCTGGAAAACGAAAGGGTTTGATCGTTGGCACTTGATCGGTATGACGCAGGTGCGTGATGTGTGGGGTAAGGGCAGACTGCTGACGTTTGAGGAGTTGCAGGCTAAGTATCAGCTGAATGAGACTGAACGGTTTCGTTACCTTCAGGTTAGTCATGCCTTGCGTGCTGTTCTCCCCAGGGGCGAGACGCCGCCGGTGGCCTCCCCGCTCGAGGATCGATTGCTTGATGGCCACGTGCCCACTAAGGTGATTTCTTTAACATACAGCAAGTTGGTCAATCACACTGAGGACCCCCTGGTGCAGTTGCGCGGACAGTGGGTCGCCGATGGCTTTGTTCTTGATGAGGAGAATTGGAGAGAGGCGGTGTCGTCCCCTAAGGAAGTGGCGGTCCCCATGAGACTCCAATTGGTTCAACTTCGGATTTTTCATCGCTTCTACATCACGGGTCCGGGATTGCTGAGGATGGGTTTGGCTGGGTCTGCTGACTGTCGGAGGGGGTGTGGGCTGCCTGGGACGTTCCTACACATCCTGTGGGAGTGTGAGAGGGTGTGTGACTTCTGGACCAAGGTACATTCGAAGATGAGTGAAGTATGGGGAGTGAGGGTCGAGATGGAGGCGAGGAGATGTCTGTTGAATGTGTGGGAGCCTACGGACCTGCCGAGTCATGGTAAGGTCTGGGTGGCTCTAGCTTGTACGGTCGCTAAGCGGAGTATAGCCCAGCTTTGGGGTGCTTCTCGGGCACCTCGGGTTGGGAAATGGATGGAAGACCTTGACTGGTGTATGTTCCGTGAGAAGTCGGTGTATGTGTCTAGGGGGCGACCCCGCAAATGGATCAAGATCTGGGGAACCTGGAATGCCTATCGAGGTGATATCTGTGAACCACCGGAATTGGATCCTGCCAGTGTGGACCAAGAGGATGCCTAGGCCCTTTTTCTTCTCTTAATTGATTGCTATTGCCTTTGGAAGTCTGCATCTCTATATATGTAACAGTGGTCACCCGATGCTCTCTGGTCGATGTTTGTATATGTATTGTTGGTTTCTTTTTGTTAATATAAAGAATTAAAAATATATATATATATATCATATTAAATTTACCATCATGACCCACTCGATACATGCCGTGCTGTTTTTAGGTCTCACTAGGGCCAGCACATGCGCTGGACTGGTGAGACATTTAGTAAGCAGGCTTTTAAAGTGCTGCCAAAGGCAGCCACAAGCTTGCTATTACGCGCACATGCGCGCGCGACGTGCACAGCACATTTTCCCGTTGCGCGTGCGCACCACTCGCGTTTTTTTATTTCATTTTTGCAAGCACAGATTTTTTGAATAACGCATGGTTTTCTGCGCTCCGACTTCCTCCAAGACCTCGACGCGCCTATATGTTAAACACCTCGCACACGTCTCTCAACTACAATAGCCCGAACTAAAGAAGAACCGAGATCTCCTCACTCATTTATGGTCGCCCTGTGAAACACACTACCAAGGTACTAACCGAGCTTGACTCACACACTGGAGCTTTGATGACGATTAAAGACCCTCTTCAATGGGACTAGGCCGCAGGTAGGAACAACTACTTCACTGTGCGCCTGCGCAATGTCTGCGCGAGCGAAAGCACTTAAGTGTTTCTTTCCAAACCTGTGGAACACAGAGAAGACAAACTTAGCGGAATAAAAAATCGTGACAAAGGAGCTGCTGAATGTGACGACCATCTTGGAAGGATTTCATCACCCTCGGTGAATCTGTTAATTAAACTAGTCATATAAGTTCCTTATGGAGAATTGAATATTTTTCCACTGTCACATGCGAAATTACTAATGTTGTGATCAACCTGCAAAGCCTTTTTTATTTTGCAATATTTGCGAGTTTCTGAAGTTTCATTACAATGTCGAGGAGTACAATACTAACACAATATTTTTAAAAAAGTTTTATTTCCAGTCGGGCCTTTCAAACGTACCCTGGCTACTGTGTGGAATCCTGGAAGAGGGGCTCCAAGAATTCATGAATGATGGTTGAATTGGTTAGTTATTCTTAGGAGCGGTGTCAAGTTACACTTAAGCAAGCACCGAACCCACCATAAAACTCCAATATTTCAGGTATCCCTGTGTTTGTTTGTATGACCAGTTATATATATGAACATACTTGCTAATAGTAGTTACATTGCGCATGTTAGTCATAGAAGTCGCGCCCTCATGCAAAGTACGAAGAGATTATGACTATATTTATACTTGTCTTACGTTCCAACGAATGCTGTTTTGCACTGACAGCAAGTGTATGAAACGTTTTCACAAAAGAGAACTTTTTAACTATGTTGATATGATACTCAACAACCACGTTTGTTATGTATTTATTGTGTTTTATGAAGCCCATCAGCCACTTGAGCCGCAGAGCACAAACCACCAAAAGTGCATTTTCTGAGAATAGAGTTTGTACTAGCAACACGTTCCAGGATAGATGCCCTAAGATTATGCTGGTGGAGGTGATGATATTATCTAAGTGACAGTTTCTTTATCAGTATAAATTCGAAAATACAAAATGATGTACACATTGTAAAAGCTCCGTACAGTTGTGGGGTAAATGACTTAATTTCAGTGGCGGCTCGCACAGGTAAGAGCGGTGAGGTGGCGGGTGGTGGAAGTTGACAGACAATGGGATAAGTAATATCAGATAAAAAATAAATAAAACCACTTGCTTGGCACTTGCCGCATCGGCGATGCGGCGAGCGCAAAGTAATTGGTTTTATTTATTTGATATCACTTATCCCGTCATCTGTCAACCACCACCCTGCCATTGCCTCACTGGTCCTACCTGTGCAGCAGCTACATCCCAATTTCCGATGGGCCGCTCCACCATGGAACAGCACACAGGACGCCACCTGACCACATCTATTAGTGCCTGCACACTGCACCTGGGCACACGAGGGATGTTGCAGTGGGGCTGGAACCTCGTGGCATACAAACAGCTGGCCCAGTCCTGCGGACTACTACTCTGCCAACAAGTACATGGCGATCGTTTTTGTGAAACAGAAGTGTGTTCTTGAAAGCTACAGTTAAATGCACCCAGCTCCTGTTTTTGCCGAATACCCTAGTGGTACTTGGTTATAATAGCCCGGTTTCAGGAATGTAATATATAGTATTTTACATAGGAAGCGGTGGATGCTCATCACAGTAAATTTATAAACATCTCTCTTCTATGTTAAGAATCAGGAGAACAGTCAAAATACAGTTTCTTAACGTACGGTTTAATTCATGTCCACAATATTTAGCGTAGGAATTTAGGTCCCAACAGGGCAAAGCGGATGGCCAACTAACCCCTAAAACCAGGGGCACTGAAATTATGTGGTTCTGCGGCTGTGGCCTTTTCTGCATTACTTAGATTTGCCACATTTGCTGTGCAACTCATCATCTGCTGCATTATACATACAAACCAAACTGATTAAAAGTTACAAGAATAAAAAAAAGCATTGGCATAGCCAATAGGTCTCGCCTTTGGGACCTTATAAGTGTTTATCCACGCAATAGTTGTTGTTGCACCAAGGATATTGTGCTGCATAACTAAACACTTATAAGGTCCCAAAAGCAAGACCTATTGGTTATGCCAATGCTTGTTATATTTGGCACTTCTAAATAAAGAAACTTAATCAAAACATATAAAAAAAAGTTACGAGTGCAGTGAGACAGAATCATAATAACTATGTCGTGTGAGAATACCCTCTTGTTTTCTCCTGGAAAAGAATTCCTAAATGAAATCTGAGAAATAATAGGCATTGTTACCTCGAGTAACTTGCGTTGTAATATGGTAATAATATGGAATGCGAACTCTGCACTAAAGCAATAAATGTCTTAAGAACTGTTTTCAGTATCCTTGTTCCAAATAACATATGCCATTGGGATACATTAATTATTACTGGTGTTGCATAAATATAGACACATATTATGCAAGCATATAAACAATACCAGAAGCCTGCAAACTTCAAAGAAACACGAAACAAAACTCATACTATGCTAACCTTCCAAGGAACAAGACGCAAGGCCATAGGTCAAATCATCAGAGTCCACAACACAGGAGTTCATAACAGAACCAACAGACCTTATCACAAGTTCGCTAGAATTTTAACACTTCTACCTCAAGGCTGCAGAGCCTCCAAGGTAGAGGATCCAGAGTAGATCTCAGTGGAGCAAGTTACTACCTCAACTTAATTTTAGAAGTTTCCTTTGTCCTGACCGTAGCTGTGATATGTATATGTGCCCTTCCAAAAACGGTCCTACCCAGGATGCTCTGTTAGTAGTATATTTACCTCCTGTTCCCATTCCTTGGAATTTGTAAGTACCTAATGACCTTTTCTAATCCAGATGCAAATTTAGTTTGAAAAACTATGAGTGGAGGGAGGACTGCATGGAGAGGAGAACGACAGCCAGCAGATTTATGGAACCTGTCCCTTGAACTTCTAAATTAACGATCTAATATCAGATGAAAGAGTAGCTGAAGCGTTTAGCGATTGCGCTATCATTCTAACAGAGGAAACGCATTTTATTCATTTTATTCATTTTAATAGACTAACTGTAGCTAAACTGAAAATACAATAACAATTTTAAACTCGTACTGGAAACATACATTTTGTTTTAGAAATGAAGAAAAGTAATTATTAGTGAGGCTGCATTAAGCGACTCTCTACACGATGAAATGTTAAAAAAAACTGAAATGAAAACAAATAACATAAGCCATAATTCATACTGCAAAAACGTATCTCTGGAAAACACCTCCAGTGATCACTGTTAGCCCATACTCTGGGCTAAAAATACTTTATAAACACTTTCTTATTTTTAACTTACCAAAATAGTCTTTAACTCCAGCATGAAGCTAGCCAAATCTATGCTGTGCTGCAGTCTCTGTGAAGATGAAGATATTAAGTCAACATTCAATGGCATGAGTCTCCATTTCTAAATTAACAATGCAGAAAAACATAGTCTTACTGAAGATCGTGAAAATTCGCAACAGAAAAACAAAAAAAACATGGTTGTGAGATATTGGGTTACTGGTTGGGGGAAGGGGGTAAAACCCTACTCAAGCAGGAACCACATTCCTCGTCAGGGTGAGGCACAAGCAAACCCCGAATATACCTATGTTCAACCCCCAGGTAGCTTGGCACAGAGCAGTCAGGCTTAACTTGGAGGCAATGTGTAAAGGATTTCTGCAGCACTTCAAGCAGTAATAAAGTGAAAGCACACCACAAGAAAAATCCTACACAGCAATTTAGAAAAATAGAGGAAAAAAATAAAAAAGCAGAAAAGCATCAACTGTGGTCATCTGGTTGAGCTGGACCGGGCCAAAGCTCCAAGTTCAGGCCGACCAAGATTGAGCACGGGCCGGCTAATAGGACCCATTTAGTCCTACTGAGAAAGAGAAAATTCAATCCTGGTGGCGGAGACTTTGGAGGTCCTGTTTCAAGGATGCATCACACAGCAGAGGCAATGTAGTGGTTCGGTGGAGCTGCGAGATCCTACGTCAGAGGATCCCATCGATGAGGGCTTACAATGTTAATTCCGGTGTCATGGATAAGTCACACAGTCGAGGCGATGCGTCTGTTCCAAACCGAGAACCTTTGCCGTTGTTCAAGGCTGCAAACAAGGGATTTGCACAGCATCGGCCTGCATCGGTGAAGCTTTGCATGGTGGTGTTTTTAATGCGGGCTGCAAGACCGATGCCAATTCACTCGCAGCAGAGATGACTTGTTGGTTCTGCTCAGGATTGCACAGTGAAGGAGAGGTGAAGTATAGGTTCGGCTGGGTCCACAGATGGATTAGCAGAGCACCTTCAGGCCAACTTCCAGGGGTCCAGGACAGGGGTGACACCACTTGGAAAAGGTAGGACTCACAGATGGTGGAGTCCAGCTGCTGTGTTCAAGGCTGTTGGAGGCTTCTCTCTCTGAGGCTCTAGTCAGGAGGCCAGCCAACTAGCCCTTGGAGTCATTTTGGGGTCCTGAGTTCAGCAGATACAGGTCCAGTCCTTCTCACACACACAAGAGGTCAGCAGGTCAGCACAGCAGGGCAGCAATCCTTCAGAGCAACATTCCAGCAGAATAGCGATCCTTTTGTAGCACAGCAGTACTTCTTCATGGCAGAGTATCCACAGGTCCAGAAGTGTCCTGAAGAATTGGTGTCCGGGATCAAATATTTATTTCTGGGCCTTCCTCTGAAGTGGGAGAAGCTTCTAGAGGTTTCCCTTAGAAGTCCACGGGCAACATATCTTTCCTGTCCTGGCTCCAGACTAACTACAGGGGGTATGCAGAAAACGTAGAAATGAACACTTCCCTAGCCTGAGAGGGGGCAGTAAGCTTTTTTTTCAGTAGTCTATTTTATTCTATTTAATTTTATTTCATTTCACTTTTTGTGTATTGACAGCATACTTTGTGCGCAATAAGTATCGCATTCGCGATGTGGGTTGTTTATTCCTGTCCTCTTTCTATGCACATGGTTCATGTAGGCGGGAGAGAATATCACTGGTTACCAACGCGGCATGTTTTAGTCGCAGCCAGTGTTTCTGAAGAGGTTGTTTTGCTACAGGCGCTTCCCGTGGAGCAAACGGTGAGCTTTCCTTCTCGTGTTTTCTTTTTAGACTTTTTAACCACTCTAAGTATCAAACGGAGTTTTGAATATCGGCTTTTTTGATTTTTAGGTGGCCCTGTTCCACTTCACCTTCGGGTTCTTTCTACATTTCAATAGCATTGCAGTTGAATCGTGTGCTGGAGGTAAACTGTTCATATACATGTTTTGGTGATAACTAAGCGCCAGTTCTTTCATACATGACCTTTAATCCAGTTTCGCATATGGTTGTTTTGGCAGTTTTTTACCTTTTGGTCACTGGTCATGTTTCTTGGCAGAATGTGCTCGCAATTCTGCCGTCATGTATTTATTCAGGATTATGGTTGTTTCTGGGTGCTGAACTTTTTCACAAACTTTTTCACTGACTTTTAATATACCATGCACTCTCGGTGTTCGAATCTTGGATGGTGGTTTTGATTTTGACTAGATCTTAATGGTCACTTTTGGATACTGGTTAACATGAATATGGGGAAATGGTCCTTCTTAGCCACATTTTTTACTTGTTTTTGAGCCAAAATGTCAGTCACACAATGCCACATGACAGTCACTGTATATATTCCTATTACATTTACTTATTTACTTGTTACAGATTCCCCTCATGAAGGGCTACTGTTAATGGCCCGAAATACATTGGGAACTCATGAAGTTTGTTTTCGCATGCTGAACTCAAGCTGCATTATTTATTTACCTTTGGATTTGATCTGCCAGGATTTTGTATAAAACGCAGAATCCAAATCGCTTCTGGCTTTGAAGAATATATTCAGAACTTGTGGATTCAACGAAAATTGTTTTTGATTACTGTGGTATCATTGTACTATTTTGCATACTTTGTTGATGCTTTTGTGATTGAGGTTGTACACTATTATGTGACATACTTGTAGTGCACTGGGTTAACCTGGATACACTTCCAGACACTCTCTTCATTTTGAATTAGGTGGTTTGCAGAACCCCTCACCTGGTGCACACGTGACTTTTCAAAAATGTAATTTAAATTTGTGTATTTGATGCAGATTGTTTGAATTAGTATCTGGAGTGCCTATTTGCTGCATTTATTCTCTTGTTAACTTTCTAAAAGTGGCATTTTCAAAATTGTATAATTTAAAATCTGACTTCACCATGAGAGTGGATTTTTCATTACAACTCCAAAAACACTATGCATGAACTGGTTACCTGCTCCCGTTTGGAAATCATCACTTATTAGATGTAATAAGGTAACTCCAAAGCGAGACCATGCAGTAGTGAAAAACACATTTAAGAGTTTTTCACTATTAGGACATGTCAAACTAAAATGCATATGTCCAACTATTAAATACATTTCACCCTGCCCTTAGGGGTGACTTATATGTATTCAAACTGAAGGTTTGAGCCTGGCAAAAGGTTTATTTTTCCAGGATGAAATGGCAGTTTTAAACAGCACACATAGGGTGCCATTGCAGACTTGACTGAGGTGCTACATAAGTGGTTGGCCCAATCCGTACTGCAGGCCCACTAGTACTGTTTCATTTACAGGCACCGAACACAGGTAGTGCCACTTGACAACGGACTTACAAGTAAATTAAATATGCCAAGTGGGTATAAGCCAATTCTGTCAAGTTTTAAGGAGAGAGCAGAAGCACTTTAGCACAGGGTAGCAGTGGTAAAGTGCACAGAGTCCTATAGCACAGTGTTTCCCAAACTGTGGTCCGCGGACCCCAAGGAGTCCGTGACACATTCCCAGGGGGTCCGTAGGCAACAGTTTTAAAAGCACAGAAACGTTTCTTGTATAAATAGCAGCTTTCCAGCAACAATAAAAGTGTCAAGAGAATGCCAGTGATTAATGTACCTGCTGGAGAGCGAGGAGAGTTTTGTTCAGTGGCAGCTTTGATTTAACTAATGTAGCACAGAGGGTGAATGTGCCTACTGCAAAGAACGTGTAACATGCATCTTAAAGTATTTTATGTGCCTAGGTTCGTGGTTACTGCTTTTGTGACAGAGATTCTTTTGTTACTGTGCACTTCATAAGTGACAATCGTAATCTAGCAGAGGGAGGGACCTATAAACTGTCATAAAAGAGCTGCTTGCAAACTGCATGGTACCAGTTAGTAACTTATATTTTGTCCCAGTTATTCATTATCCTAATGCTGCTAAAAAGATATATTTGGGTGGAAATACATTTTTAATGTTAAAGTCAATGCTAGCCACTGTGTTAAGTTCTGAATCCTGAGTTTGTGCTTTTCCAGACCAAGCACTCTTTAAACATTTTATATACACACTGATTTACATGTATGATTCAATGTCTCTATATGTGTGTGATGTAAAGTGCTCTGACATCCTAAAATGGTATGAGAGATGCTATAAAACAAATGAAATACATCTGACAGAGGGGCTATTACTTCAATATAAAATACTAAGGGCCAGATGCATGATCTGTTTTTATATGTGCGAACGGGTTCGCGAACACGTTTGCGCATGCAAAAACCTATTGGGCCATGTACATAGCCTATTTCGCGAGTCACAATTTGTTTGCGACTCTCTAAATAGGTTTTGCAACTTGCTATTTGGAAGGGGCAGTCCCTTCCAAATAGCGAGTCTCAAAACCATGTACAAATGTTTTGCAGTCGCAAAACAGTCACAATTACCACCTACTTCAAGTAGATGGTAATGCATTTTTTATAAGGGCAGGCAGTGGCCCCAGGGACCTCTGCCTGCCCTTAGAAAATGAAACAAAAACGTTTCTTTTTTTTTCTTTTTTTAAATGCATGGTAAACAGGCTGCATTTTTTTAAAAAAAACTGCTTTATTTAAAAGCAGTCCGAAACATGGTGGCCTGCAGAGCCCAGCAGGCCACCATCGCTGGGAGGGCTGGCATTCCCAATGGGCTCGCAAATTGCAAGAGGCTCATTAATATTAATGAACCTCGCAATTTACGACCCCAATGGGAATCCCAAACAGTGTTAAAAACACTGTTGTACATTTCATTTAGCAACTCGCAATTTGCCACTCGCAATGTGTCGCCAATTGCGAGACGCTAAATGAAATGGTCGTACATTTGGCCCCAAAATCCTTAGTACTTTGAGTATTTGTTTTGTGTGCACACGTGTGTATTTTTTTCGAATTACTGTTTTAATGTTTGAAATTTATCTCATACAAATAGCTTGGGGGTCCCCGGCTTCCAGTGGTGACTCAATGGGGGTCCTCAGGAGTCAAAAGTTTGGGAAACACTGCTATAGCCAGCAAAACTAAATCAGCAACTAGGAGGGTTGAAGGCAAACAGTTTGGGGGGGTACCATGCCAAGGATGTCAGGTGACAGAAGTTAATCAAAGTTTGAGATGTCTTCATTATTTTAAATAAATCAGTTCACATGTGAAACAGCTGCTGATGACAATGTCAGCCAACACTTTGATAGTTCAAACTTTTGCCGAGGATTGACCACCTTTGATAAAAAAAAAAAAGTTTGTTGATTACAGTGCCCAAATCAGAAAGCACAAATAAACCAAGTGGTGCCAAAGAGCTAGTAATTTATCTATCAAATTTAAATAAAGCCTAACTTTGTTGCTGCTCACTAAATCAGAAATGACTAAAGATTCAGGACAAAGGAATAATTGATTCAAACAAAATGCCACCCACTTGGCATAGAAGTGTCTTTCATTCAAGCTTTCATTTGGATAAACACAAAGTATCATCTTTCTGAAGAACAAGGTTTAATTTTGTTGACCATGCTGTTTGTGCCCAAGTTTAAGAGACTGTTTGATTTGTGGTGGACAATAAGCACATATCAGATAGCACTTGCAGAAATGAACAACCAAGAGAGTGTTATTTAATAGTGTTTCAAGTTTTACTGGGCTGGTACGTCCCAGGAGTATCAAAATGGTACGGAGAACCTATTTGCTGATTAGGAAAGTCAACATACTAGAAGGCCTTCCATGCAACACTTCAGTTACTGAAAGTTCTGAAAAGCTCTGTGATGTTTTTTTCTGTTTTTGTTGACATGATAATTCATTGTGGGACTATCCTGTTGGATACCAAGCCTTTGTGTAAACCAATGCTTGGTCTTTGCCTAATTCAAACTGCAAGAACTATTGGTAAAAGTAAAGTCCACATTTGTAAAGCGCACAATCACCCATAAGGGTCTCTAGGCGCTGGGGGCCGTCGGGAAGATTAAGCGAGCTATTGCCCAGAGTCACATGGTGCTGGGCTACCCTGCCGCCGGAGCCGGGGATCGAACCGTGGTCCCCAGATTCCAGCGTCAGTCGCCCTGGCCGCGGCGCCACAGACTGCAAGAACTCTTATTCCTACCTAGCTATATGATGTTTCTAAATCCAGTATGCAGCAGCTTTGCAGCTGTCAATGAGTGTTAATAGTGTAGTGGGTTTCTGTCTCTATTGGGTGCACAATGGATGCTGCAGTCCACTTGTGACATTTAACTTTACAGGCCCCAAGTACACATTGTTTCATATACTAGCGACTTACAGACAAGTTAAATATGTTAATTAGGAATATGCCAATAAAACCATGTTTAAAAGGAGAGTACATGAACTTTACATTCAGTTTAGCAGGTTTAAAGTGCAGAGTTCTAAAGCTAGCAAAAATACAGAGTCCAGCAAAAGGCAAAGAATCTGGGGTGACAACGCAGAAAAGGTGGATTTCCTACAGATGCTTTCAAGTCGAGACCGATCCTGTGAAAAGCTGGAGTTCCGAGGTCCACCTCTGAGCCATAAAACGAAATGAAGATTACTCACTGGATGCAGAGTATTATGGAAGGGCACAATCCTATCTGCCATTAGAACAAATGAAAAAAAGAGCCCTATATATTGGTTTCGGACTAAAATGTTTCTCTACTTTTATGTAATATTTAAAAATATAAAATGCCTACAAGGCATTCAAAGCCCACCAATAGATTTTAAATATTTTACAACTTATGAATCGGAAGTGGATTGTAAGCTTCAGAAATGGCATTTCCCTATCCTTTGCATTTCGTGTTTTTTGCTTTTAAACATTTGCAAGACAACACAAAACTTATTAGCAACACTTAAAGAAGTTACTGAAGTTCTTACCTGTCTTACTATATTATGATATCCATGTAATACTTTCTTCAACTGCCAACTACACTGTAATCTGCAAATAAAACACAGTACACGTTAATTATCGAAAAGCAAACCTTCTTTGAAGAACACTAAAGCTTGACACAACTCTGAAAGCAAACTTGGGTTATGCATGTTTCCGTTACTCATGACAGCATCCAAAAGAACAACTTTACAAACATGAATTGCATTTCCCAGAAGTCCAATGAAAAATAAACTATAATCCTGTTCCTTGTAGTGTCAGCCCCATCTATCCACCTCAAACTAGTAACTTTCTAGTAACTTTCAGAACACACCCTCTCTCTTTCTTTGTCCCTTTCCCAAAGTAAAACTCCACATAGGTGGTCATGCTTGACCAAAGGATCATGACTGTATTATGCATTTTTAATCTCCAGACCTGCGAGCAACACAGCTTCTAATTATATCTTGCCAAAGTAGGAGAGGACACCAGAGAAAAAGCCCTCCTGAGATCAACAGCTAGGTGGCAGACAGCAGTCCTATTACACTGATGGCTGCATCATGTGCCCTCAAAGACTGAGCCACACAATGTGGGTGATTAGGAAAACTAAGATACAGAAACCAACAAGTACTGGACTTTCACATATTAAACGCTACCTAATTCAGAAAAGACAGTCCCATCTAAATCCAGAGCTCACACATCTGACACGCTGTTGCGGGATATCCAACATAACACTGCCAACTTTGTAGACAGGGCATTACCAGATAATTCCTCATTTGTAGGTCAAAGACCCAGATTTCCCACACCCGATTTTCAACCCACAAACCAAAACATTCAGTTCCCTGATGAACAGGAAGCCTGTTGCGCCACAAAAGATGGCAAACATAGCGGCATTCCATTGCCGGCACCACCAAATCATAAAATGTGCAACTGACTCAACCAATCTAAATGCCTTGCCTTCCATCAGAAGCTTGAACAAAAAAAAAATAGAAATCAAGACATTCGTTAAGTCTCGAAACCCAGTCAACATACAAACTGCATCTTAATCTTCATGATAACCACGCTAAACAGGGTCTTGTTGGTAACCACAGACCAAAACTGCTGGATAAACTTTAAACACTGTTCCAAAAGTACTGTGACCTCTCAGCGAGAAGGCCCAAGAGTCCCTGAATCACCAGGAGGTAACACTTCCTCTCGCCTCCCTCTATGATGAGCATTCAGAAGTGCACAAAAGTGGGGAAAGAAGACTGGAGAATCCCAAGAAATTTCTAGAAGAATTGGGAACCATGCTTGTGAGCCTTAAAGATTCACCTCTAAATTCTCATCAGCCTCTACCTTTGCATCTGCACAACATCAGCAACTGGGAGTTCAGCTTCAACATAAATGGGTCCTGTGGCATGGACAGAGTTTGTTCACAATTGCTTCCAACACCACCAAATCCAGCGTCCAATAACTGGGACCATATAGGTATCATGAATTCCAATAGGCCATCTGCCTGGATTAAAATCCTGTGGTCCAGGAAGAAGTGCCAAAAGTCCTGAACAGGACCTATTATTAATTTCCAACAGCAACTTAAAACCCATAAACACCAGTCACTATAGAGTTGGGACAGGGTTCTTCTGGCTAAATGGACTGTGGAGATCCTTTGGCTCCTGGATGTTCTTGATCCATGGAGATGTTTTCCACACACATGTTCCAGTCAAATGTTTCTTGGGCAAGTCTTCCTGGAATCAGAGAACTTCTTTTAAAGGACCCCTTGTGCTGTCTGATAGGAGCTCTGTCACAGCAGCAAGACTTGATGCAAGTGTCCTAGAATTGGAGGAATGATTTAAAGTACTAGAAAAATTCCTACGCACCCCTTCGGATTCTTTCTGCAGGCTATTACATTCCAGAGAGAAAGTACTTTGAAAGGGCCAATTAAGATAAGTACTTTACATGCTTGATCTAATTCAAAGATCTATCTTTGAAAATTTTTGCTCAGCAACTTAAAGAATATTTGAAATTTTAATGAATTAATTGTGGTCATATCAAATTAGTAAATTGATTTTACTTGTTGGATATTTTACACAATGGATAGGTCCAATCTAAACAGTGCTTGTAAAATGATAAATCTAGGTTTTAGTTGTGCCATTTCAGAACTGTTATTCCGTGCTTGCTTGATATCTCCAGATCACTACCTGCTCATTACAATGTCCCCGTAACCTCATGAAACTAACATTGGTGGAGCCATCTCCATCTTCTAAACTCCTCATCCTGGCTCGGAGATAGCATAATTATGAGCTGCACTCACTTGAGGACAAACAGGTACACATCTATGCTTGAATCAAATTTGGTGGATCTTCGTAAGACAGGGGTTTCTACATACTTTACCAGTTGCCTTTATTAAAAGCAAAATCACTGTTTCTTCAAGAAGTGTTGTGCACAGCAAGTCATGGACAGGACCACAGCAATTAAGCGATTCTGCAGCTGCTGTGTTTTCTGCATAATTATGGATTTGCTGCATTGCTACACCATCCTTTAGCTTCTGAATAATTTGCAGACTTAACAAAACAATATTTTAGTTTCTAGTTCAAACTGATTAAAAGTTACTAAAATCACTGCCACATATTTTGACGTTCAGTCGCAGACGCTTTGACATGCAGTGAGAGATCACCTTTATTTTGCTGATTGCTGCATTTAGGTGTTGATTTGACACAAATGGGGAGAAACACTGGCCCACACAGTGCTAACATTGTAAAATTGACAATACTGAAGTAATACTGCCATAAAATGTGCTGTGTTACGCTGCAAAATTTGCATTTTCTTACTGTATAATTAAGTCAACCCAGCGGCATAATTTGTTCTTCCGCACTGTTCCAGTGGCCCTAGTCATGGTATAGAAAGTGTTCAGCAAACATATTTAGCACCAACTTTGATGGTACAGCAGATTGTGGGTTAAGTCAAAGACAAGACAGTACACCTATTAATTCTACATACTGCATACCATAAATTAGGCACATTTTTAGGAAATAGATGAGAGGGAGAGTTGGGAGACTGGAAGCGGTTGTCAGCCGTTTTGCAGTTTATTTCTGAGGAGGTGGTGTAGGGCCCTCTTGAGCAAGTGGAGTGAGGTAATACCTACAATTGAAGCTCACAAGGAACTTTGCTGGAATGGTATCAGCAGCTGAGAAACAGAACTTGGATTTTGCATATGGAGGCTGTAAGGAGTTTATAATTGGACGCATGCAGGGATGTAGCTGCAAGGGTTTGAAATAGGTACAGGAACAGGTGGCATGAACATTTTTGAAGAGAAGAGAGAGGTTTGAATAGAGCTCTATTTTTGGCAGACAGTCTCAACTTGGGGCAAGGAGGTAGTTTTTATATGGGGTTGGGCGGAACAGCAGGGGGGGAAGAGGCACAGTTAAGGGTGGCTATACCAATGTGGGCAAAGGGCAATGTTAAGGCACGAAAGTCTGCTCATAGTTTTTTTCCAATTTATTTAGAAGTTTAGGCATTTGCATCTACATGGAGTGGCTGCTAGGAAAAGTTACTCCGGTCTCAGTACGAGAACCAAAGGTAGGGGCAAAGAAGGCAGTGTTCATTGCAGAGTTGGAAGAAGCAGTGGCAAGCAATACAAATTTTGTCAAAAACTGCAAAAAAGAATCAGACTGCCTCTGATGAGTAACTGGGGTTCTCAGTGGTGGGTGTAAAACAGGGTCAAATGCATTCGGGCATGTCTTTTAAGACAAGGAAAGATCAAAAGTGGCAGTCAAAGGGAAAATAATTGATATGTGTTTCAGAAAGACAGAAATAACTTAGGTCTTGCGTCTCTGTGGACAGATGTTCTTCACAAAATAGGCAAAGAAAGGTGCGTCAGAGACCATGGGGCGTGGCCAAGCGGCGATACATGATGGCCGCGTAGAACAGAGCTCCGCCACCTAACTCTCCTTGAACGTCTATCCGGCGGCACCATCCGATCATCTAGCGGTGGTTCCATGCATCGGAACATCTGCCGAGCCCATTCCGCCCATCTCGGCCCGCGCCTGGAGTCTGGGGGCGCCGATACGAGGACCGTCGCAGTAAGGCCTTCCTCCGGATCCGAGGCCGGGGCCCACAGTGCTACATTCGGCTGGGAAGTAACACAACAACACTAGGACCTCTCGTGACGGCGGGAGGTCTAGGACACAAATCCACCGGAAACAGCCAGCTGACCCTGCCATTTGGACCGGGTCTCCGCCGCAACCTGTGGCCGGGAAGGACCCGGGGAAGAACTCCCATCGAGGAGGGGCTGCCAATAACGGTGCTGTCTACGCGATGCGCGCTTCTCACCAGCGTGCGGCGAAGCAGCCCAGCGGAGGTTTGGATCGTGTCATCTTGCCCTCCTTCGTCTGTGGTGACGCACTTTGGCCGGGATTGTTGTGTTTTCATTTTTGATCCCGCTGACTATGGATTGTGCCCCGTCTTCCTGGGGGTGGGCACGGAGTGTGGCAACCGCATGAGCTGCGTCCCGGCCTGCAATGGGTGCGGTCCAGGGAGGACCTTATTGCTACATCATACAGGTGGGAGCCCCCCTCCCCTCTGGCAGATAATAGGGGTACGGGACCACGCACTGACACCAGCACAGAGAGCGGGACACTCTAGTTTGGGTAAACTTGTGCCTTCCTCCTGGTTACAGTCTCGGCAACTGCAACTGCATGGCATAGCAGGGAACTCCCCCCCAGGGCATTAATATCTGGGTGACCTCATCCTGCTTGTGGAACCCCAGTGCCCGCAAGGAAGGAGTATTGCAAGCAAGTAGCACACAAACAGGGTCTGTCCGGAAGCATACGAAGTAGGATAAGACTGCCAAAATCCTGAGCTGGAATGTTAACGGGCTTGGGGACAAGATCAAACAAAGTATAGTCATTCAATATATCAAAAAACAAGCCCCAGACATCGTTCTGCTTCAGGAGACGCAATTGATTGGTAGTTCATGTAAAGCTATGTGCCGATTGGGATATAAGCTAGTGGCACATGCCGGGTTCACTATAAGTTCAAGAGGAGTGGGTATAATGCTGAAAAACACCTTCCCCCTTAGTGTGGATTCTACTTGGGTAGATGGCAGGGGCCGTTATGTGGGTATCACTGGGTCCTGGGAGGGGCGAACTATCACACTAGTGTCTGTCTATGTCCCACCTGGCCTCCAAACTACCACATTCCAGGACCTTCGCACCACTCTCCTTTCACTACCTGAAGGAATGTTGCTATTGAGGGGTGATTTTAATTCGGTGGGTTCGAGCACACTAGATCGCCACCCACCGCGTGAGCTGGGACCATGTGCTTAGTGGACGGTTGGAGCACATACAACCCTGAAAGTATATAACACTTTCCATTAAGGGGCTCACGGCAGCCTCTCCAGACTAGATTACATTCTGGTTCCTAGCCCCCAGATCTCGCACATTCATGAAATCAGGCACCTAGCTAGGGGTATATCCGATCATTCGCCGATATGGGTACATATACTCCTTGATCAGGTTAGGGTGGGCAGGGTGGTCCCAATTAATCCCAGGTATCTACGTAACCCCAAAATTTCGTACAGACCTCGCTAAGAAAATATACACTTATTTCGACGAAAACTCAGGCACGGTGGACTCCTCCCAGACATTCGGGGAAGCATTCAAAACAGTGATTAGGGGGGGAAGCTCTGTCCCTTATATCGGGACAGAAGAAGGAGCAATGAAAGGAGGTGTCTACTATAGAGGATGAGATCTACCAACTAGGGAGAGAGGTGGAAACGATGACGGCACCTGCCTTGCTCCACCTGTTACGCCTTAAGCAGGAAGAATACAGGGCACTAGTGACAGAGAAAGCTAAAACCCTGGGTAGAGAGAAACTTGGTAGGATCTATGACCTGGGGGACAAGGCGGGGAAATTGATAGCTTGGCTTGATAGACGTGAGTGGGGAAAAAGACTGGTTCCAGTTCTCCATGACGATCATAATGTTACCATAACTGAACCCCAAGAAATAGTGAATCACTTTGCCAGACACTTTGACCTAGTGTACACTGCAGTGGCATCCTACACCGAGGACAAATCTACTGAATTGTTAACAGACATTACGCTCCCCACTCTCTCCTTAGAGGACAAGCAACTATTAGACAGTCTGATGGCAGACGAAATAGCACAGAAGATTAGATCGCTGAATTCGGGTAAAGCTCTTGGCCCTAACGGATCCCAATTGAACTAATAATAATAATAATAATAATAATAATAATAATAATAATCCACATTTGTAAAGCGCACAATCACCCGTAAGGGTCTCTAGGCGCTGGGGGCCGTCGGGAAGATTAAGCAAGCTATTGCCCAGAGTCACATGGTGCTGGGCTAACCTGCCGCCGGAGCCGGGGATCGAACTGTGATCCCCAGATTCCAACTTCAGTCGCCCTGGCAGCGGCGCCACACACTATATAAACTTAGCCCCGATAAATTGTCTCCTTATCTTAAAGATATGTTCGTAGAAAGCGGAGTGAAAGGTGAACTGCCAATGGACCAGCACATAGCCACCATATCAACCATACATAAGGAAGGCAAACTCAAAACTGATTGCGCCTCTTACAGGCCGATCTCCCTCCTTAATGCGGAGCCAAAAATCCATGCTAAGGTCCTAGCTAATCGTCTAATTAAAATCATCTCAGACCTGGTACACCCAGATCAGTCCGGTTTTATACCACACCGAAACACGGCGCTAAACCAGCTGTCCTTGTTTCCCTGGATGCCACCATGGCATTCTACACTATCGAATGGCCTTAACTCATAGCAGTCTTACAGAAGCTGGGGTTCGGCCAGGAATTTATCCGATGGGTTAGACTCCTATATTCGAAGCCAATGGCACAAGTCGTGGTAAATAATAAAAAAATCGGACACTTTTTTATGGAGCCGGGGCACCTGTCAGGGATGTCCGCTCTCCCCCCTCCTGTTCACTTTAGCGTTGGAACCCTGCATGGATTCGCCGAGATCTAGTTATTCGAGGTATGTGGTGGTCACCCGAATGGAAGGACCGCATTTCGCTCTATGTGGATGACATTTTACTGTACTGAACAGACCCCAAAAAAGTCCTTAATTGCTGTCTTGGATATATTGCCAGTGTTTGGTCGATACTCTGGTTTTAGAATTAATTGGACCAAATCCCACCTATATGTTCTTCAGGGTGACCGACCCGTCTTGCTCCGCAACTGTCCAATTCAGGTCAGTGTCGCGGAATGTAAGTATTTAGGAATCTTTCTGTCCTTAGACCCTGCCCTTCGCTATGAAAACAATCTCCTTCCACCGATGCTTCGCTTAAGGCGAGATATAGCCAGCTGGAAGTCTCTTCCCCTTTCCCTCCTGGGCAAGGCAGCTCTTTTTAAAATGATGTCCCTTCCCAGTTTTCTTTATGCCCTGCAAAATTCGCTCGACCTTGTCCCATTGAAATATTTTTAAAGAAATTGAACACCTCCAGAGAGACCTACTGTGGAACCGATCGCCACGCATAGCCCTGAGCAAACCCACAACTGGGTGACCTGTGGACATCAAAGGGGTTTGATAATAGGGACTGGATTGGCATCTCGCAAATTAAAGATATCTGGGATAAGGGAGGGGTGAGGCCCTTTGCCACCCTCCAGAGCCATCATGAGTTAGCTGATAGAGTTTTTCCGCTACAGACAGGTAAGCCACGCACTGCACTCCCTTGTCCCAAGGAGCACTTCCATTCCTGAATCGTCCCCGCTAGAAGACAGAATTCTGGATGGCTACATTCCAGATAAAACCATTTAATTGATTTATAGTAAATTAATACATAACATGGAAGATCTCCTTTCAGCATTAAGACAAAAGTGGGTGGCAGATGGCATAGAAATGGTTGACAAGGAGTGGCAGGAGGTGAAATCATCTCCTCAGGTGGTGGCCAATCCAGCCCGGTTACGTCTAGTTCCTGCATAGGATATATATAACCGGCCCCCGACTAGTACAGATGGGGAGAGCGGAATCAGGTGACTGACGCAGACGTTGTGGCCAGATTGGTGCCTTTTTGCACACTATATGGGAATGCACACTCACTCAAACGTATTGAAGAGAAATACACGCAGTGATGAGGGCTGTCCTGGCCGTCGACGTTTATCCTGAAGCACGCAGATGCTTATTAAATATATGGGAACCGACCGACCTCACTACCTATCAAACGCAATGGGCCACTCTGGGCTTCATGCTCGCCTAACTAAACATTGCTCAGGTCTGGGGGGCAGCTACTCCCCCTATTCTGGAGGCATGGGAGTCTAGTGTGGACTGGTGTATGTTTAGAGAAAAGAAGGTGTATACTGCTCGAGGGTGTCCCAAAAAATGGTCCCGCATATGGTATCCGTCGAACTCCTATCGTGGAGACATTTGCGCTCCCCCACAAAGTATTGAACATGACGATTTGATTCCTCCTTGAATGGTCCTTACTGTAAGTGTACTGTGTAACGATGTTCCGGCCAATTGTCATGCATATACTACTATTAAGATAATTGTTGTATGCTATTATGCCGATGTTGGTTAAATAAAAAAGATTTAAATAAAAAAAAAAAAAAGTGAGTTTCCAGAATAGTACAAATGATCATACAAAATAGCCAGTGGTACTTTGATGGTGGTATAGTTTTAAAACATTTAAAGTGGGCCATGACGGTAGTTATTCCTTCTTCTTTCTTAGTGTGGGGTGATCCTGTGGTATGCCAGAATGGATGTGAGAGCCCTACTACTATAGAGGTGGCCAACACATCCAAAACCTCTGAAAACTACTCAAAAATATGGATAAGTTAATGTGCTTGAAATGGGTAGTAGTAAGTATAGCAGAGTATTTTGGATTGACTCAGGTCTTATTAATGGATGTTAAGTGGAAAAGGAACGAGTTGATACGGTTGATAGTATTGGTTGTCAATGTAACTGGACCTAACTTTCTATTATCAGAGGGAAATGGAGAGTAAGATGTTCCCTTTGTAATTGGGGATTAATATGGAGTTTAATTCGATGGGGTGCTGCGGTTAACATAGAATGCCTTGTTAGATCAACAGAATGACAGCAAAGACAATGTGAAAGAGCAGGGATGGAGATGAAAATGTTGATTTGTAATGTGAGGTGAGACGTCACACAGTTGACCATATTGGCCAGTGACTCTGGTTTAACTACGTTAAGTTTTAAATAGGAAATATTTCAAGTGGTCTCTAATGGAGACTAAACAAACATAACAAAATATGGGTGATGCTTTTAGCTAGTCTAATTTAAATGACTTGTCTTTTTCGACTTTTTAATCTTTCTTTAGGAAGCCAATTTGTCATTCCTAAGGTTGACTGTTTTGGCTTTTGTCCTCCAGTCTTGTCTGCGGGAAATTAGGGAGGCAAGTTTGACGACAACCATCCTTTCAATACTCATATAATGTAGCTGCTTAAATCATGCAAGAACCAACTTCTGTAGCCGTTAATTCATAGTATCCCCATCTTCTCCCAACCATTTCTGCCTTTACACCTGAAACTCACAAGAAAACAATATGTCACTTCTCTTCATCATTATTTTACCATCCAAACCAAACAGCAACCATCATTTTCATTCTACAAGTAAATCATAACACCAGCGCAGCAATGAAAGGGGTATATTGACTTCCCATAGAGGCATGTACCAAATTTAAATCCCTATGCTTCACCCACAAAGTCTTCCATGGCACAGGCCCTCAAGCCAGGATCACCAGACACATAGGCCAAAGAACTCTAGTCTTCTTACACTCTACTCCGGAGAGTCTTAAGATTTTACCTATGGTAATGGGGTGGTTGAAATCTTTACACTGCTTTCTCACATATTATGAATCCCAATCTGGATTCCTTTTATTTTACTTCTAATCACATTTCTCTTTTGCTTCTTCGCAACCATCAAGACCCTTTGAAGCAAATGTTTACAACTGCAGGACCACATTATAAATAATACATGTGTGTGTGAGAGAGAGAGATAGGACACACACCCCCCCATAGAGTGACTAGAGGAGATGTGTATTTCTGACTGCATTTGCAAAAAGAAAGCAAGTGTTTTGAGTTGTGCGTGGATGTGGACAGTATGTGTACGATGCTTCAAAGTGCACAAAAGGCTACATTTCAGTGCAATACAAAACTGGATAGCCAGGTTCCAGTCTTAATTGATAAAACCATATGAAAACACAAACCGAGAAAATCATATCTCCTTCCCACTACTGGTACTCCCTGCTAGATCACTGTCACAAAAGCATGTATTGGTACAGTTATTGGAAAAATACAAATGAGGAAGAAAGGTAAAAATGGTATGGGGTTTGTTTTACATGGGAGTCAGAGAAACGCCACACGTTATTTGTTTTCCATTTTTGCAAAACTGTAGACAAACCTTTCAACTAGGTCTAGAGCAAAGATAGTAGAAATAGAAGAACACGCATTTCTTTACACAGGGGTGGGAAGGACCCCTGTTCCTGCTTAGAAACATTGACATGAAACCAATCTAAATGCTACATTGTCCTTTCGGGGCTGAACTACTCCCTCACCAATCACCCCTGACCCCCCAACCCTCCTACCGTGCAGCATGGCAGAATCCTGGCTTTGTCTGAAGAGCTATAGCCCTGGAAATAAAATGTTGCCTACAATGACAGCTGCCTTTAATTCCAGCGGTTAAATAAACTTAAAAAATGAAAAAATCTGTGTGGTAGCTGGGTATCAAAGCAAACGGTATTTGATGTGCTAACTGGATGCAACAAAGAGTGCAAATGGTGCAAACATGTAATAATGGAAGCCATCGATGAGCCCTTAGGCTTACTGGAAATTTATACAAGAAGGTAACAATTCATGTCTCTTTCCAGCAGAAAGTGACCACAGTGCAATTATAATTTACAAAGGAATCGGAAGAGATTAGCAGAAGAAAAAAGATAATCTTGATTTTAATCTAACCAACGTTTGGGTGGATGGGAGAGGAATGTATTAAACCAACATGTGTAACAGCGTAAACAAATAAGCTCCCAAGCATACAGAAGAAGAGCTAGTGATTAAAAGCCCCCCCTCCCTTCATGAAAAGGTACGCATTGGCTTACCACGCAATGAAAACATGGAAAGAGCATCTTCGACTGTGAAAGCAAAAGAGGATATGCAATGAAATTACCAAACTTCATTTGTAGAAGAAAAAAAAAGCCTTGGGCATGGTCTGATTGGCAATGGAAGCAGTAGGTAGGAACAAAGTAAGGGACAAGACGGACTGTTATTTATCCAGGTCCAGCATACACGTCCTTTAAACAAGCTATGCAATAGAAGTATGCAGTTCCTATCATAAAAATGCAGGATTTACAGGGTTCTATGTGTGGACATCATAAATCCTATGAATACATCAGAGTGCGGAGAGGAAACCTCTCCTTTCAGAAAAAGACCCTCACACACCCAGCCAGCTAGGTGTCTTGCTTCATCATCGGGTCTGCTCCTTATCGGGTCGGTGGTGCAAAACCAGCTCGGCACCCACGATGGGGCCTTCTTGGCGGAGATCTTTTTTCCTTTTGCCGGTGGGTGAGGTGCGAGTGAGGGCCAAAACGTAGTGAAGGTGGAGAGTGAGTGTAAGTAAGTGGGCTAAAATAGAGGAAGAGGTCCAACTCAAAACTTTTTTAATGAACGTGGCCCCTACCCTAACTAAAAAAATGGAGCAAAGGGTGTAGCTACATTCAAGGATATGGAGACTATGCGCTTGTCATGGAAATAAAGGTCAACATGTTTCTTGCCTATTCAACTTATTAGATGGCAATTCATCAGGACCAATAAGGATCTACCTACACTTTTTGGTAGTGGTCAGCCAAGAAGAGAGGAGTGTGGGTGACCACCAATACAGCACCCTAAAAAGTGGTACCTTGTAGATCATAGAAACACAACCTGCAATAAAATAAGAAATAACAACAACATTAAAAATATACTTTTCATAGTGTTCTTACTAGAACTGAGACCAGGTGCATCACACTAAACATGATGAATGAGGATATTGGTAAAAAACATGCTACGGTAACATCAAATGAAGTGACTGGTGGCATGCGTGACGTGAGCATACCGTGTCACTTTCAATGGTCTAGTATATAGGAGCATGAGCAAACATTCAGAGCAATATTCCACAGGGAACTCACCCATTAGGGTCATGATTTGTGTGCCATCAGTACCGGTGTGTAGACACTCAAAAGTAGTGTCCTAGTAATTAGGGAGACAAACAAATGTGAGGTATTTAAAACTGGCAACTTAGAGCAGGACCCGTGTACATCTCTCACCGGCACCGCAGAGCCAGTGCGGAGATCACAGGCCACCAGGAAAGCTGCCATGATTGCGTGTTGCCTTAATCACGCTCAAGCTTCAAAAAGAGAGACACACCAATGAGGTAAAAACCACCCCCTTTGACCCGACCAGCAGTACGACAAACACATGGGTGACTCATGAGCGCTCCGGACCATCGGAGGTATGATCCGTGCACTCAAAAATCCCCCCATGGAATGAGAACACCGGGGTCAGGTAAAGTCGTGGCATAACCAACTCGTGGGGCATGGTGTGTGTTACTGGATGCGAGCAGTCAACACCAACTCTAGCCCTCCGGCCGCTATGTCCACCTAGGTTGCGGGACATACGGGGTGGGAAGGCAGGAGAATAACGCCTCACAAGCAGTGTGACATTCCCCCACTGCCATCGGAGGGTGTCCATAGTGTAAGAAGCCCAAGCACACTTGGTGTTGCTAGGTGCTGCGACAAGGTACTTATGGCTACTCCGTAGAAGGAACGCGGTGATCCTACCCCCACAACGCCGGTCCAGGTAGAACTGGCAGAGGTGCTGTGGGTTGAATAAGTACCTCTGATTGGTTGGACGTAGGGGCGGCCTTTCCGGTCCGAGCTCTGTGGAGCAAGAGGACTAGTGCGTGTACTGCAGTCCCGGCGCAATGTTGGGGAACCCGGAGTGCCGCTGTCTAATGTGTGCCAAGGAGAGAGCACGGGGGAGCCGCCGAGATGCCTGGATTTCCAGATATGTTTTATTGTTGTAAGTCCGCTACAAATGAGAGGCCGTCCAATGTTGAAGTAGACTTAATTGATCATCATAATGATAATCTCGTGTGTGCCTTACTCGTTTGAGGTTGTAAAAGTGGCATCACGGCATCTACAGCCACACGGTAGGGAGTGGGTGTATTTTGGTGCAGGAACCAAGTCAGTCGTAGGATCTACCATGGGTCCGGTAAGTGGGTCAAAAGAGAGCAGTCACCGGCATATTGCAGATAGCGGTTGTCTTGTCAGTGTGTACAGAGCTGTTTGGCATGTGGACTACAGAGCAGAGGTGGTGTAAAGTCAATAATTGGAGCTGCCATGGGTCCGATATGTGTATCATCCGGGGAACAGTGAACGGCATATTTCAGTTATGTGCCATGTGGAAGTACATGTCTCAATATATTTCCCACTGTTGTGAAGACATGGAAACATTATAACATCAGCCTGTGACGAGTGCCGTGGGATGGGCCTATTGTTGACTGTCTGGCACAGGTATATTGTGTAATCAGTAACTCAGAGGAGGTTACTTGTCAGGGGACTGTGAGTGTGGGATTTCAGAATCGTTACGTCAGAAGACTCCAGGGGGTATTTTCATTCAATCCTGTGTGGTCAGTAGCAAGCCTGACAACCCATCGTTGTTTCATGCGGAACAGTGCGTCTTTAGACAAACCCGGGTGTGCTTCCAGGACACTCCACTCAAATGCGTCTGGTGTATGTCGTGTATCTTTGAAATGGGTGGTCATTTTAGTGTTACTTTTTTGACATCTACAGATACTCCTGTGTTCCATTATGCAGACTTTGGTGGTCATGCCAATGTAAAGAAGACCACATTTACATTTCATAAGATAAATGCAGTTAGTGGTGTTACAATTGGTGTGGGTGGCCATTTTCCAATGTACTCCATTTTGGAAACTCAGTTCCTTTGTTGCTTTTGTCAAGTGACAGACAGAGCATGATCCACAGGGATAATGCCCTGTCACCGGGGGAAGTTCCCATAGTGTTGTTTGCCCCCTAGTGTGCGGTTTCTTGGGTCTCGTATGGATCAGCATATCTTTGATGTTATTCGTTCTTTTTAATGCGAACCTAGGAACTGGTAAGTTAAGGCTTCCTGTCTTGAGGATATGCCAGTGTTTTTGGATTATTTCCTCATCCGATTGGAATCTGTGGTGTACATGGTAACACATGTGATGGAAGGATCAGATTCTTTGATTTTATCTTCCAGAAGGCTCTCACGGTTATTGTTCTGAGCCCTCTGGCACGCAGTGTCTACCACCTGTCTTGGATATTCTCTCTGGAGAAGATCTTGCTCGAGTTTCTTGGATTCTTTTTTGTAATCCACAATGGTGCTGCAGTTCCTTCTTATATGAAGGAACTGGCCGAAGGGCAAATTCTGTCTAAGGGCTCTGGGGTGGTGACTACTGAAGAGTAGGAGGCTCTTCCTGTCAGTAGTTTTTCGGTAGAGGGTAGTCAAGATTTTCTCATCCTCTAATCGAATTAACAAATCAAGGAAGGGGATCTCTGTCTCTGAAATGGTGTTAGTGAACTTCAGGAACGGGTTTAATGTGTTTATCCATGTGCAAAACTCATTGCGTCTGTCGCCATCACCTTTCCACAGGATTAAAATATTGTCAAAAAATCTCTTCCACATTATTACATTACCCATGTATGTATTTCTGGGGTTCAGAATCTCTCTGGTCTCAAATGCAGACATATATATACACGCCAGACTCGGTGCGAATGTGCTGCCCATTGATGTGCCCTGTGTTTGGTGGTAGAGCTGGGTTTCGTACTGGAAAAGTTTTCAGTTAGTGCGATTGTTGCGCATTCCAGCACGAAGGCCACCGGGGTTGAGGAAGTCCACTCGCTGCTGGATAAGGCATCTTCAATCACCTCAAGAGTAGCTCTCTGAGGGATGTTCGTGTAAAGGGCCTCGACATCTAGAGTGACCAGTAGGTCTATTGTTTCTGGATGTTGAGTACCCTAAAGGAGGCAGATGACATCAGTGGTGTCTCTGACCAAGGATGGTGTGACCCTCACTAAAGGTTGAATGAAATGGTCCACAAATTTGGACAGTGGTTCCAAAATGGATCCGATCCCTGACACGATCGGTCGACCTGGTACAGGCGTAGTCTTCTTGTGGACTTTGGGGAGACAGTAGAAGTAAGGAGTGATAGGCTCTTTAGTCACCAGAAAGTCTGCCTCTTTCTTTGTGATCCAACGCTGCGTTTCAGCGGAGAAGACCATGGTGGAGATTACCCTGTTCAATCTAGGGGTGGGGTCTTCCTTTATAGGTGTGTAGTACTTCCTGTCACTAAGTTGCCTCTAGCATTGCATGTTGTAGTCTGAAGAGGACATGATCACTGTGGGGCCACCTTTATCTGCCTGTTTTATGATGATACTGGTATCATTTGCTAGCGATTTGATTGCAATTGTTTCTGGTTTGGACCGGTTGTGAAAAGGGGCAGTTGTTGTTGTACTGTGCAGATCTTTTAGTACTGCCTGCTCGAAAGTAAGTATTTCATTGGGGATCATGCTGCTGTTGGGGGTAAAGGTGGAAGGTTTGTGTAAACCAGAGTCATTCATTTTTTTTTAATTAGGGTAGGGGCCACATTCATTAAAATAGTTTTGAGTGGACCTCCTCCTCTATTTTAGCCCACTTACTTACACTTACTCTCCATCTACACTACTTTTGGGCCCTCACTTGGACCTCACCCACCGGCAAAAGGAAAAAAGATCTCCGCCAAGAAGGCCCCATCACGGGTGCCGATCGGGTATTGCACCGCCGACCCGATAAGGAGCAGACCCGATGATGAAGCAAGACACCTTGCTGGCTGGGTGTGTGAGGGTATTTTTCCGAAAGGAGATGTTTCCTCTCCACACTCTGATTGATTCATAGGATTTATGATGTCCACACATAGAACCCTGTAAATCCTGCATTTTTATGATAGGAACTGCATACTTCTATTGCATAGCTTGGCAATGGAAGCAGGCATGCTTGACTGGGCTTCCGCCGATGACGCAGCCCCGGAGCCAAATATCCTGAGCCACTGCGAGTCAGCCAGTAAGGGGGTGCAGAGCATGGACCCCTGAGCAGCGGGGAAGTTGAAACGAGGCCTCTACAACAGTAGGGAGGCACCTGGAAAGGTGAAATTGGCTGTCACCAAGACCGTGCGGCACGACCAAGATGGTGGCCGGCAAGCTGCGGTGACATTCTGGAGGGCAGTAGCTCTCTGGAGGTTCCCCGGAGGCCCCATGGGGTGACCCCCATCCCCGAAGCACTCTGCCAAGAGGATCAACGGGGGATACAGCAGCAGCCCAGTGAGCTCTGCGGGCACAGTGTGTCACTCGGAAACCAACCTGGACCCCCAACCAATAGCGGTGTACGACTCCGAGGGGCAAAGGAGTGCCACATCGCTGTCCCGGAGGTGGTCCCGAGCGAGTGCGGGGCGGCCTGAGGTGTGGCGCAGATTGACCAGAAACTAAGTAAAGGCCTCGGCCAGGGGGACTACGTGTCTTGCTGGGGATTCCGTGTCTTGCTGGGGGGCCGCTGCGGTGAAGAGGCCTGAACGGCACCTCCGGCTGCAAGCGAAGTCGGCTCAGGTCACTACAGGCGACGGAGGGCCTGGGCCAAGGATGCTATGCGAGGCCCCGGCTTCATAGGCCCGAGTGGGCCTCATCATAGAGGACTGTTGGGGCTGGGGCTGGGGATGGGTCTGTCGATGAGCCACGCGGAAGACCTTGAGCAGCCACTTCCCCTCCCCTCTTGTCGCTGCTTCTATACCCTTGATTTTATCACACTATCATGTTTGCACGTAATTGATTTACCCTCCCTTACCCTTCCCCACACACCTGCATGCAACATCCGGCTAATCCTCTAAAAGATCTCCGATAAAGTGACCCTTCGGGGACCCGTAGGGAATTGCAGCGCCGGCCCTACGAGGAGCAAAATTGCCCGATGATGAAGCATGACATCCTCCGGGGTGTGTGAGGGCAGCAGAGGATGTAGTATGTCTTTCCCTCTCCCATCAGGGTATTTTTTACCTAGGATTACTTTTCCCCATTCTTCCCTGTTTTTAATGTATGGGTGACTATTTGCACTCAGATACGTGGGTGACTTTTGCACCCTGGTATAGGAACTTTGTCCTCTTTTTGTGAACTGAGGGGGGAAGGTGACAGAAATCAAAGGGAGGCTTTTGGCGTTCTCAGTGACCTTCGGGATGCACACGCTTACGCTTGCCACTATTTACGCTCCTAATGAGGGCCAAGAGACATTCCTACGAAACGCAATAGCAGACTTAACAACCTCTCAGGATCGACAAATACTTTTAGGGGGCAACCTGAATATTGTGTTAGATGGTCACTTAGACCGGTCGACTCAGAGGCAGGAACAGACAGGGGCTCTATATGACAAAGGCCAGCAGTGGCTGCACGACTTAGGGTTGGTTGACGTATGGCGACATCTCCACCCTCATACCACTGACTACACGTTCTACTCACACGCATGGGGGACTTACGCCCGGTTGGACTATTTCTTGGGGTCCTGGTCCCTCCTCTCTTCCACACAGGACTCTGTTATAGAGCCACAAGAACTATCGGATCATGCAGCCTTCACCACAACTCTACTATTCCCCCCTTCTCATCGCCCACCATCTTCTTGGAGGCTAAGGGATGCTTTCCTTCATCGCCCAGAAGTTATTGCACACCTCACCAAGACACTAGAGGACTATTTAGCTGTAAATGATACTCAAGAAACCTCCATAATATCTTTCTGTAAAAAAGCTTAAAACTAGTAGCTGGGGGTGACTTTATAGCTACGTCCTCTGCTGACAACAAGCTGCGCAGGGAGGAGCTTTCCAAACAGGTCTTGGAAGTGGAGGGAATCCACAAGCGGTCCGGGGCTCGTAGGGTGTGGAGGCAGTTGAAAGCGGCGCTAGCTCGGCTAGGTAGCCTGGACTTAGATAGAGCTGAACATGCCGCTCTCCGTTTGAAGCATATTCTTTACACAGGAGGGGACAGAAGTGGCCGTTTTTAGCTCACAAATTGCGCGCTCAGCGTCAGGCAGCGGTGGTCCCACTGATCCTGGAGGCAGGGTGTTGAACTGGATATAGCCCGCGCATTTAGGGATTTCTACGAAGACCTCCACTCTGCACAACAAATACCAGAGCAGAACCGCACAGCGTATTACCAGGGCATAATAAGGTTATGCCTTGGATAGCCCAATTTGGGTCGAGGAGGTTATATCAGCTAAGGCTAAGCTCAAGCTCTTCAAATCCCCGGCCCAGATGGGTTTACCGCTATCTTTTATGAGTCCTTTTGCTCGATCCTGGCTCCGATACAGACGCACCTTTTTAATGCAATTGGAGACATCTCCGACCTTCCTCCCACGATGCTCTTGGCGTCGGTGGGACTTCTGCCCAAGCCCGGATAGGACGGCAGATACTGTGCCTCGCAGAGGCCTATCTCCCAGCTAAATATAGATTTTAAGATCTTTACTGGGATACTAGCGGCCAGGCTGGGTCAGTTGATGCCGGGATTGATAGAATCGGACCCGGCCGGATTTGCCGCGACCAGAAAATGGAGCGATAACACCAGGAGACTGCTTCACCTCTTGGACAAGGCGCACCATCAGTCAGAGTAGCGAGTTAAGCTGTCCGTCGATGCCGAAAAGGTGTTTGACAGGGTTCACTGGCCCTTCCTAGAGACAGCCCTGGAGAAGTTTGGGGTGGGGAGCCGATTCCACCGGTGGGTGCTCAGTGGGTATAGCCACCCTTCGACCGCGGTCAGGGTGAACAGCTTCACATCAGACCCCTTCCCGACTGCTACAGGCACTCGTCAAGTCTGCCCGCTCTCCCCCCTGTTGTTCGCTCTTATATGGAGCCGCTAGCACAGAGGGTTCGCAAGAACCAGCAGATTAGGGGTGTTCTCTTTGGGGGATAGAGGCATATCATCAACCTGTACTCGGACATCGTCATAGTCACGCTGGAGACCCCTGAGACATCTGTTCCGGCTTTCCATGCCACAGAGGAGTTTTCAGCCGCCTAGGGCTTTAAAGTTAATGAGGCCAAATCGCATGCTCTGGGTTTCTCCCTACAGCAGCCAACCATCGAATGCTCACACTCGTGTGTGTCCCTTCCGTTGGGATCAAAAAACCATCCCATATCTGGGCATAACATTATCAGTTTCTACCTCTGAGACAATCTCCCTGAACTATACTCAGTTATTGGCAGAGGTATGGCGGGACCTGAAACGCTGGCGACCGTTTGGTCTTTCGTGGCTAGGTTGAGTGGCAGCCCTCAAGATGAACATACTCCCGAAAATCTTATAACTATTTCAGACTCTACCCCTGGAACCGCCACCAGGTATGCTGAAACAGCTGCAGGCTGAGTTCTTCTCTTTTATTTGGGCGGACAAGAAACCAGGGATTAATAGGAAGATGAGCTTCAGACCACCTGGGGGGCCTGGGAATTCCTAATCTCGACCATCATTATAAGGCCACACAGATACAATCCTGGTTAGAATGGGCTCAACCGGAATCTGAGAAGCACTGGGTTTTTATGAAGCAAGCACTGGCCGGCCAGCCCTTGTGGAAGATTCCCTTTATTCGCAGAACACTCAGACCCCCTAGACCATATAGCTCACCAATAATGTAGGCCACCTTGAAGGCATGGAATGCCACGGCTACATGCAACAGACTGACCACATTCCCATTGCCTCTTACCCCTATCACCAACATTCCTGACTTCACTCTGGGCCTTGATCAGGCCGCCTTCGGTCACTGGGACAAAACGGCCGCAGATCCATAGGGCACTTTTTTAACGTGGAGGGTAACATCTAGATTGGACTATAGCAATGCCATCTTTCTGGGTGCCCCTGATTCTACTTTTAAGAAACTCCAGCAGGTCCAAATCGCAGCGGCAAGACTGCTCATGGACGTCCCTAGAACGCAATCGGCAAGACCTGCTCTTAAGGCGTTGCACTGGCTCCCAGTGCGGGAGAGAGTTATATTCAAGGCACTTTGTACAGCCCACAAAATCCTTCTGGGGAAAGGCCCCCCTATACTAAAGAATTTAGCGGTCCCATATAAATCGAGTAGATCATTGCGCTCCGACCAAAAAAACCTTCTCCTAGTCCCTAGAATCAAAAGGTCTCGTACTGGCGGGAGAAGATTTCCAGTTAACACGGCGAAGCTGTGGAACTCGCTCCCTTCTAATTTACGTGCCGAAACTTGTACTCTGCGGGTCCGCAAGTGTCTCAAGACCCATCTGTTCCCTGCTTGAGTGCATTTACCTTGCCGTCCTTTCTATCTGATGGTGTCTGGATAAGCGCTGGGACGCCCGAGGGTAACTGCGCGCTATATAAAATTTTAAATAATAATAATAATAATAGGGTCCCCTGTCTTATGAAGACTTTTGATCCGACTTTACAATGCCTGAAACCGAAAGATACCACTATCAGAAAATATGACAGGGAGCAGAGAGACGGCTTACTCCATATGAGCAATGGCTGCTCTCCAAACAGTCCACTAAGCAACTTATCACAGAATTGTACCATATCTTACGCCCCCCCGGAACACGTGGTCAAGTCTGTGGGCCAAAGACGGTGGGAAACAGAACTGGGACGGACAATGACCCCCAAGGAGTGGGGTGACATTAATTTCAGGCCCGACACGCAGCACGTAATATCTCTAGTGTAGAATCTGCCACAAAGATTCTGATATACTGGTAACCCCCCCCCCCCCAAAGACTGCAATAATGCGACCCTAGCCGGTCTTCGAGGTGCTGAAGAGGATGTGAGGATGAAGGCACACTACTTCACCTGCTTTGGGACTGCCCCATTCTTGAGACTTACTGGACACAGGTCCTAGACGAGATTGACCAGGAGTATGTCATCCTGGGGGTCTCTGACAGACTCACATTCCCCCTCAAATCCTGGAAATGTAGGCAGATGGAAATAGCCTTAGGAGCAGCACTACAGAATATACTATCACTCAGGGGCACAGACAAAACTCCTACGATACAGGAATGTCTACATAGGCAGTGGTTTGTGCTCGGTATGGAGCGCATTTCTTCTTCGCTCCAGGGGGAGGGGCCTCCTTTGTAGATCTGTGGGGTCCCTTAGTTTCTCTGTTGTGCTCTGAGTTTTGCGAGCTTACATGCCCTAGATACCGGCGGCTACTGCACCTACCTGCACGGACACAAGATCTTTCCCTATCTCAGACATAGCGATTTACTTTGCGGCAAGCTTGGTTTTCCCTCTTTTTTCTTTTGAAGCGGCTGAGACGAGAGGGGAGGGAGGGGGAGGAGAGGGATGGGGGGAGGAGAGGGATGGGGGAGGAGGGGGTGGGGATATTTATCTTGTTTTCTGCGATGCTCTGCATAGCATTATGATTGCTCATGGCCTATAATTTAGGCTTTATTGCTTGATGCATCATGTTTTGGTTTTTCAAATCCATAAAAAGATTTAAACCTAAAAATGATCCAGCCCTTATAGTAGGAACAAAACATTCCGGAGCCGTAAGACTCCTTAAAGATGTTTCTTCAACATGTAGTATACACTGGTACCATAGTAAAGTAGCAGCTAGACCTTTTATAAAAGTGCTAACTAATCCTAATTTTAACCTTAGCAGGGCTCGACAAGGTCAAGCTGTTTTTAGGTCCTACTCACCCTTTCTGGCAGTAGGAAAACAAACCAACTTTTGTCCTCTGTCTGTGAAAATGGAACAAATGTGACAAGATAACAAGATTTAAAGGCATTTTTATTGCTCGCAAAGTTAATGGCAATAAAGATGCCTTTAAATCTTGTTATCTTGTCACATTTGCTCCGCTTTCAGAGACGGAGGTCAAGTAGGTTGCAGTTAGGTCGAGGACATTTTTTAAGGTACTAGTCCTGCAGGACTAGTACCATTTTTTGGATTTTTCAAACCCTGCTTAGGACTTCTATTGAGACCATGGAATTTTAAGTGCAAATAGTGCGAAGAAGCTTCCCCTCCACCTTATGCATAAAGTGTCATTAATATTTATTGTCACTATAGTGTATACAAGAGTCCGCTGCATCTTCATTTTATAAACTGTTAAGAGATGATTGAAGTGCCTGTGACCTATTGCTCTATAAAGTGCCTTTAGTGCATTTCCATGGGCAAACGCCTTAATTGATATATGTGCAATATGTTTGCCGACAGCCAAGTTTGCCAACATAATTCTTCCAAGATAAAGGTATAATTTTACTACTTCTATGGTAGAATTATTATGAGACCACTTATACTTTGTATTAATACAACACCCCTCTGGACGAAACCCCATGACCTTGGTTTTATTTATATTTACCTTCAGTAAGTGAGCATGTGAATCACATGGCAAAGTGTCAAGAAGTCTCTGAAGAACTTTAGGAGTCAGGTCTAGCAGGACAATAACACTTGCGTAAAGGAGTGTACCTAAAGGAGAAGAGCCTAATTTTGGGGCATCACCAGCTACTTTACTCAACACATCATGCAGATCTGGCATTTATAGTGAAAAAAGGAGGGGTGCCAACAGGTACCCCTGTTCCAAGCTATTTCTGGTAGGGATTTTTCGTATTCATACCCTGCATACCATATAACATGACAACAGGTAGGGACCAATCATGTAAACACAAATTACACACATGTTTAAGGGGAAAGTACATGCCCTTTAGCACTGATTAGCAGTGGTAATGTGCTCAGAGCCTAGGGCCAACAAAAAGATTCAGCAAAATGTGGAGGTAGAAACCAAACAAATTTGGGGAATGCCACCCTAAGGATGCCAGGTCTAACACCCTGTAGACAGACAGACAGACAGAATAACTTTATTCGGCTTACTCAAAAGCCATACAAAGAAAGAAAAATAAAATACATTTCATATTAAAATAAAATGTTCCTATTTACACAGAAAACATTAGATGAATGACAATATAACAAACGATTAAAAAGTGTAACATTTGCGCATAGGTATAAATGGTAAAGAACGTTTTACTCTAAAACTAATCCTAATCTTGGCAGACAGCTTTCACCCTTGAGGCGGCTACCAGAAAACTAGCAATGCAAAAAGTAACATGGGGATTGGGTAATAATTGTAGGTAGAGCAAAGCCGGTCTCACTTGGGTGAAGCCGGCCTTTTTAAGTACAGGCAACAAATATTTTTTCCTTGGCTCTGAAAACAACCCGCAGAACATAACAAAATGCATCGTATCTTGCACTGATAACTGGTCGCAGCTACAGGGCAAAGCTAATTCTGGCTTCTGCCAATTTTTAAAAGAGCCTAAATAAAAATGTAACAAATTAAATCTAAATTTGGTTAAAAGAAACCTATGGAAGGGGATTGTTACAAAGCCAAGGTAAGGTGCAAGTGACAACGAATTGGCCAGTAAACAATGGTCCCTCACTGCCGGTTTTACCAATTCACGTTCTTCGCGGCATGCTTCCTCCCTTTCCATAAAGGACTTTTTCACAAAATCAATGTCTTGGCTCCTACTATTCTCAGGAGAGGTAAAAAGCTCCGGACGGCCTAGATCAGAAAATGCCCTGGTCAAATAGGCCAGCCAGGGGATCTTTTTGGATTTATCCAGGGACAGCACGTCAGACATGATCTTGTGGTTCAGTGGGAGTTCTTCATTCATCCACATTTTCAGCCAAAGGATCAAGGGGGCCATGCTCAGCTTATCAGAAAGAAACTGTAGGCCCACTTCTTTGTGGATAGAATAAGTTGGGGTCGACTGGGGAACAGAAAGTAGGGTTCTGATAAATCTGTTCTCCGCTCTCTGAATTGGTTCTACATTTACATATCCCCACAATGCGGAACCATATAGTGCGATAGCCACAGATTTACTGTTATAGATTTTTAGTATAGCTTCCATAGGCCTAGCCCCTAACCTACCGGCAAAGCCCAGGAGCGCTGATGATGATCTAATAACAGCCAACCTCTTGGCTCTCACCTGCGGGCCCCAGGACCCTTTCTGGTCAAACAATACGCCTAAGTAGGGGAATGTAGATACCCTAGAGACCGTGACCCCCCTGCATGTGAATGTTTTATTTCTCTTCTTGCGACACTCTCGACCCACCACCATTGTGTGTGACTTGGTTACGTTTATCTTAAGATCCAGTTGCTCCATAAACGAACCAAAGGCATTCAAAAGGCACTGGAGGCCAACACCCGTGCGGGCAATCAGCACGGCGTCATCCGCGTATAGGAGCGCCGGAATCTTAATCGCTCCTACACGCGGGACGTCGGCTTCCTGCCCCCCCCAAATGTGCGCCCAGGCCATTAATATAGATGGTGAAGAGCAAGGGGCTAAGATGCAGCCCTGCCGCACCCCCCTTAATGATCTAAAGGGAGTGGTGCACCTACCCTCATTTGTTACGCGTATACTAGAAAAGAGTTCTTGATGCAGGGTAGATATAAAAGTGACCAATTTAGGCCACGCCCCCTCCAGGTTTGTTTTTATTGTTATCTTGTGCACTGTGGAGAAACCTTTGGAATCCTTTTTAAAAACAAAAACTTACCTTTGAAACCGAACACCAGGCACGGGGAGCGGACTCTAACGCTACCGCGTTGCCTGACATTGCTCACTCCCCCATCGCGAGCACCGCGAGGACGCAGGCCACGCCCCCAATTTAGCCCACGCCCCCTCCAGGTTAAATGCGCTGACTACAAGCGCCGGGCACTAGACTTGACCCCACTCCTGAGGCGGAAGCCGGGAGAGCTCACCTGTGATTTTAAAAATTGTTTGTTTGTTTTTATTGTTATCTTGTGCACTGTGGAGAAACCTTTGGAATCCTTTTTAAAAACAAAAACTTACCTTTGAAACCGAACACCAGGCACGGGGAGCGGACTCTAACGCTACCGCGTTGCCTGACATTGCTCACTCCCCCCTCGACGAGCACCGCGAGGACGCAGGCCACGCCCCCAATTTAGGCCACGCCCCCTTTCGCCGTCAGTAAGCACCTATAAAATGTGCCTAGGGCGGAAGTGCAGCGGACGAGCGCAGCGGGAGCGCCGTTTGCGCGCCGAAGGCGCGCCTAAGGCAAGCCCGTCTGCGCCCGTCCGCGCCAGACCAAGCCCAGAGCCCATAATCTCTGCCTCTCCCACTCAAACCAACATCAACTACTCTAATAGTACCCTGCATAGACTAAGAGACCTACCAGCGGCCCTATGTAACGGCTCTATATCCCTAGAGGAGGGACACTCTCGATGCTTAAACTGCCCCTACAAGCTCAGTCCCCTCCCCCCTTCAAAACCTATCTGCCTCAACATGGCCCTGCTGAACTGCAGATCCTTACCGAGGCACCACACCGAAATCAATCTACTCTTGAAGGGTTCGGACATAGAAGCACTCTTCCTTACAGAAACCTGGCTCACGTCAGGTTCAGAACCAGACATTATCCAGGCACTCCCACCGGGCTACCTTTTAAAACATCATAACCGACCCGTGGGTATTGGTGGGGGTTTAGCGATTATATACCGAGATTATCTGTCCTGCCAACTCAAAGAAAGCCCTGTTTTAGACTGCGAAAATATTCTTTTCTCCATCCACCGTCCGCCTTCGACCACCCTTTCTGGGCTACTAGTGTATCGCCCCCCGGGGCCGGTACGACCCTTTAACGACTCCCTAATTGAATCCATATCCTCCCTCGCTTGCGTATCCCCTAACTTCACGCTACTGGGAGACTTAAATCTCCACTTTGACGACCCCTCTAGCAAACCAGCTGCTGACCTTAAAGCAGACTTGGGCTCCATTAGACTTGAACTACTAAGCAACCTTCCTACTCATGTCAAAGGACACCTGCTGGACCCTGTTTTCTCCAACCTCACGAGACTTACAATTCAACCCCCCACCCCTCTTCCCTGGTCAGATCACTTCTTGGTCCCTTTTAAATTACAAATCCTGGCTAAGGCCCTCGCAAGGCATCCACCTCAACCCCCTTCTCGCCCATGGAAAAACCTGGACACAAACTCCTGGGCCCAAGCCTTATCCTCCACTATACCTATACCAGATCCCTCCAGAGCTGATGTCCAAGTACACGAGTGGATCAACCAATCTCTAGACTCCACTCTGCCACTCAAACCCCTCGCCAGTAGAAAAAAACCGGTCAAATCACCATGGTTCACTCAGGAACTACGAAATCTCAAAAAAAGCTGCAAAAAACTTGAGCGAGTATGGAGAAAAAACTGGACAACCGAATGCAAAAAAAGAGTATAGAGCCGCCATTAAGCTCTATAAAAACTCTATAAAAAGTACACAAGCTACCTTCTTTGAAGGAAAGATAGCTGCAGCAGCTAACTCTGCAAAGGAAACATACCGCATTGTTCGTCTCCTCACTACAATTCAAGACCACCTACCCCCGCCGGACCCAGAGGGTGCCAGATGCAATCAGATGGCCGAATTTTTCTCTGCAAAAATCGAGAAAATTCTGACCTCACTTCCAGTCCCCACCCCCCCACCAACAGCTACTCCCTCACCCCCCTTACAGAAGTTACATGCCTACGATCTTTTCCCCAGATTACCACTGAGACTTTCCTATCCACCCTACAAACTGTAAAAAGTGGCTCCCCGTCAGACCCAGCCCCCATCAGCAAGTTAAAACTGGTCGCCCCCACTGTAGCCCCACCCATCACCAACCTCATTAACGCCTCCTTTAAAAAGGGCTCTGTTCCGGCTAACTGGAAGAAAGCTATTGTCAAAGCTCTCTTAAAAAAAACCCTCCTAGATCCCATGGATCCTGCCAACTTCAGACCCATATCGCTTCTCCCCGGTATCAGCAAAGTGGCCGAACGTATCGCAAACCGTCAACTGTCCAATTTCTTGGAGGCTAACCACCTACTACGTCACTCCCAGACCGGGTTCAGACCGGGACAGGGCACCGACACCGCCCTGCTTGCCGTGGTCGAAGAGGCGAGAAGCATCATTGACGCAGGAGGATCAGTGGCAGTGATCCTCCTTGACCTGAGTGGCGCCTTCGACACGGTGGACCACGCTATTCTTGTCCACCGGCTAAGTCAGATTGGAGTCGCTGACTCCGCCCTGGCCTGGATCAAATCCTTTCTCGAGGAAAGATCCTTCCAAGTGTCAGATGGCACCACCACGTCCAAGGCCCTCACCCTACAGTGTGGGGTTCCTCAGGGATCATCCCTGAGCCCCACACTTTTTAACGTCTACATGTCCCCCCTTGAGGACATTATTACCCCCTTCGGCGTCAAAACAGTAATGTACGCCGAAGACACCCAGCTGGTGGTCTCCATCAACCAGTCGAGTAACAGCTTAGACAACTTGGCCAGCTGCCTAGATAGGGTCTCCCAATGGATGTGTGAATCTCGATTAAAACTTAATGGAGACAAATCGGAGATTCTTCTCCTGGGTAACCCTAAAAAGCTTCCCACCAACCTCTCCTGGCCATCTTGTATGGGAACTCCCCCAACACCCAAAACCGAGGTCAAAAGTCTTGGCATTTGGCTGGACCAGGACCTGAATTTTAAAACCCAGGCCAGAAAAACATCAGGCACCTGTTTCGGCCTTATCCGCATGTCCCGAAAGATTCTCCACCTGATTCCCTTTCAGTCGAGGAAGCTACTGATGCAGGGGCTGGTCAACTCCAGATTGGACTATGGCAACATCTTGTACCTGGGGGCCCCCGCTTCAGTTGTTCACAGACTACAGGTGGCTCAGAACGAGGCGGCCAGAATCCTAACGGGAACTAAAGCAAGATGCTCGGCGAAACCAGCTCTCAAAAGCCTTCACTGGCTCCCAGTGAAGGAGCGAATTATCTTCAAGACCCTATGCATCTCCCACAAGATATTGCACGATAAAGGCCCCCCAATTCTCAAACCTCTGATGAAACCCCATCAGTCCTACAGGCAACTAAGATCTGACTCCCTCGCCCTTGCCAGCATCCCAAGGATAAGAAAGGCCAGATCCGGAGGCCGCTTGTTTTCCTACAATGCCCCAAGACTCTGGAACACCCTCCCATTGGCCATGAGGAGTGAACACAACCTCCTCATCTTTCGGAAACAATTGAAAACCTGGCTCTTCCCGTAATTCATCCCATCTCACTCCCTCTCTTCTCCCCTGGATACAAGGTCTTGTCAGCGCTGGGATGCCCGAGGGTAGCTATGCGCTTTATAAATCCCAACTCAAACTCAAACCAATGCCTCATCAATACCCATCTCTAACAAGATGGACCACAACTTCGTCCGGTTGACTAGATCAAAGGCCGAGGAGAGGTCCATGAACGCAAGATACATGGACCCCTCCTTGGCCACAGTATATTTGGAGATGAGCAGATGTAAATTAGCGCACTGTTCAATAGTACCCTTTCTTTCCCTAAAGCCGTATTGGATATCAGACAACCCACCACAGTTCTCAACATTCTCCCTCAGCCTGGATAGAAGAACTCTACCTAGAATTTTTACTGATGAGTCCAAAAGGGATATAGGCCTATAGCAGGCTGGATCATCCCGCAAACCTTTTTTTAAAATAGGGACAATGGTAGAGGTATCCCAGGAGGCAGGAGCAGAATTACTGTTAACAGCATTGAACACATTTGCCAGAACTTCAGCCCACAATTTTGGTGAGTAAATGAAAAATTCGGCGGGAACACCGTCAGGACCAGGTGCCTTATGCTTTTTAGTGGCCAAGATGGCTTTTTCCACCTCATTTACATTGAAAGAAATGGGGCGGATAACTGAGGTTTTCAACGGGACATCATTAGTCGCGTCAACAGTATCCCCATAGACATTTTTAAAGTGTGACAGCCATTTTTCATCGGGGACAACACAGTCCATAGATTTGTTGCTGTCATCCGAAAAAAAAGGCTGTTTAATGATCTCCCAGAATTTTTTACTATCTTTCAGGACTGCCACCGAAAGGAGGCTATCCCATGCTTCTTGTTTGATGATATCTTTTCGTTTTTTAACAGCTAGCTTATAGATCTTCCTAAGTCTGGTGATCTCACTTTTAACCCTAGGGGTATTTTTTAGGGCAACCAGCAATGATCTATGTGCTTTGGAGCATGCTGAATCAAACCAGCGCTTATTTCCTGGGGTACCTTTTTTTGTCTTTGCTAGAAGATCCTGTGATACCTGCCCGCATATTCCCTCAAATGCCTCAACGATTTCTTGGCCCTGGGCACAGGGATTTTTACAAATCTCAACTTGGTCTTTAATATTAACAACATTTTCTGCGTAGAATTTTTCCGGTACCACCTTTGCCCATTTCATGTGTCTACCTTGGTCAGAAGTCCTCAGGGGGTGGGCCAGCCTTACTGTCAACGGCGATGGTCCCATATGCCCTCCCCACGCTACTTCTAATTCTACCGGGTTGTGGTCGCTAAAGTGTGATTGTACTGTACAATAAGAGATAGCCCGGTTTAGAATTCCCAGGGATATGAATATATAATCTATAATTGTACCTTGAGGGATGCCAGTGAAGGTTGGCAATCTAATGCCACCGTCTGGTTCGTGCAAATCAAAGTTAGCAAGAAGATCTTCCAGCTCCTCTCCCTCTGTGGTGTGTTCAAAGTGAGGTCCCTCTAGGCCATCATCCCATTCAATGCCACTTTTCATACAAATTAAGTTACACGGATGGATATTAAAATCGCCTAATAAAATGTATTCAGTATCAGACTTAGTATTCTGACTGACCAAATTTAAAATGTTATCTAAATCAGTGATGTTTCGACCTCTATGGTCGCAATTCCCTGAATTATAGAAATTTATAAAAATAGTCCTGCTGATGTTATTAGTCACTCTTTCTACCATCAGAATGTTTGGCGAGTTAGTACTGATCTGCCTACAGCTTCCCTTTAGATCTAGTGAGAACAAAATTAGAAGGCCTCCCCTTGCCCTCCCCATACGACTGGGAACAGCTGCTTTAGTAAAACTAATAAACCCATCCCACCAGAGGTTGGCAGAAATGTCCCAGGTTTCCTGAAGGGCGATGATATGGTGGTCTAAAACAAAGTTTGACCATGCCTTATCCTGTCGCTTGCCATTTAGCCCTGCTATATTCCAACTTATCAACTTACAGGAGTCTCTGGGTATCTTAGATTCAGAATACCGCACAAATGCCCCTGCATTATTATGTGGTAGTTGGGTTGGTTCTTCGGGACCCGCTTTTAATGGACTCTGTGGCTTATCTCTGGCAAGGCACTGATTCACGCAGTGCTCAGACAGATATGACATGGGGGGATGGTCATGTCTAAGTATAATTTGGTCTTCCTGCCCCGTCTGAGGCATGGGCTCGTTAGGGTTTAATCCATTAATGTGTAGGCTATTCTGATCTAATAGTTGGATTATAACATTATTTCCCAGATTAGTAACCTCTGTATGTCAATCACAATCATTTAAGTTGGACAAGACTCCGTACCTATTCCCTGTTCTAAAACCCCAATCAAAAGGGGTGGCCGCCTGACCCCAACCGTTCACTACTGTGTTCCACATAGGCTGTGGGGTATTAGGGTATTAGGGCACATCAAAAACTGTTCAATTCCTGGCCTAGCCATAAATCCGTTTCCCTGACCTCTATTATCAAATCCTGGGGTGCTTGCTCCCCAACTATTTATGTTGGGCCAATTTGGTCCCGGAGTTCTGGCCATTGGCCCAAGCGGGAAGTTGTAATGCCCTGTCCCAAGACTAATCATCGGGTGGGGACGATTGTTATTGAATCTAGGTCTAGTTTCCCCGCCCCAGTAGGTAACTCTTGCGTTCCTTCTAGGCCTGGAGATATTGGGGGAAGTCACAGTTTGATTATTATTATAAAAGAATTTCAGGGTAAGGGGGATTATGGAACCGCTTCTGCGTTGAGGTGGGAAGATGTTAGCAAGGATGTTTGGGAGTACTTCTGCGCTGGCAAAATTCAGAACTACGCAGTCCCCTTTAAATTTCTTGGGCTTGTTCCCAATCCATGATACCCTCCTTGTCATAACAATTTCCCCCGCTAGCTGGTCAACTCCCTGGGATGCCATATACATATTATTGGTAAGCCAATATAAAGCTTTGTCTTTTAGTCCTTGAGCAGATTCTTTTTGCTCATGGGATAGGACAGGGACATTCGCCAATACCAGAACTAAGGGTGAGGCTGCCATGATAAATTGTATTGAATCCTCCTCTAAGTTCAATGGTGCTGACACAGCAGATGGTAAAGTTGGCGACTCTCTTATTACATCCTGGCTGGGCTCAGATGGTGGTAGCTGCCCTGCCAGAGTGGGCTGTGATTGGCCTTCCGTGAGGCATGTATCAGGACCCGTGCCCTCCTCTGCTATAACTACTGGTTTGATAACATGAGTAGCTAAGTTATCCAAATCATTGACCATCTTGGTTTGCGACCCACCCATCTTTTTTACTTCTGCTGTTAGTTTATCTATTTTCCCAATAAGTGGCTTAATAATGGTCCTAATTTTAATATCTATCATATCCGAGATCCTATTAAATAGATCATCGTCAATGATTTGTCTAAAATCTTCTGAGTCTTCGTGGTCCACATTTTTCCCTTTGTGTCTAAGTGGTGGGGTAGGCTTTTTCCTTCCTGACTGATTACCCCCACGTTTGACTTGTGACTTTCTGCAGTTTCTCACTGGCCGGGCAACAGATAACGAAGGTGAGGGGACTTCCTCTGCGATATTTTGCTGGTGCTCGGAGTCAGACACCACATTTAATGAAAGGTCAACTAACAGGTCAGAATTTTCTTCATCATTACTGATGTCTTGGGGATTAGTATCGAGTATATAAGTCGTGGGATCAGATGGTGGAGTCCCAGACAATTGTGCATCAGGGACAGGACTCAGAGGGTGCAAGATTGGAGATTGACTCAAGCCTAGAGATTCCCTTCTCTCGTTATTAATTTTCTTAACCACTTGGACTAAAAAAGAGTCTAAAGTATTAAGTGGTTCTGAAGTCACAGGGGCCGCTTTTCTAGGCATATTTATAAAGTAAAAAAAAATGCTAACAAGGGTCAAGGATGGTCACTCAATAGGTTGAACAATATAATAGAGCTAGATCACAGTACTAACAAAACTATAATGAGAAAACCAAGACCAAACAACAATTAACAGTTTCGATTGTTCCACAAGATCCTGTTTTAGTTCAGATAGGCAAGGTCTAAACCTTTTTCTGTATCAGTAAGTTTGGTAAAAATAAATGGACCAAGACGATTTCCTCGTTTAACACAGTACCTTAGCTGGTCCACAATGAGATGTTAGAGAGGTGGCCCAGCCTGGCCTCCTTTGGCCCCTGACGGCCACAGACGGTCCCGGGCTTGTCCCGGCCGCTCCCGCGCAGCGGGATTAGCTATAACTAATATAAAGGCTCTGGGTAAATGGGAGGTGTGGTCAGGGAGAGCGGCCCAGCTGCTGTAACTCCGGGCTAGCAGCGCTCCTGGGTAATGTAGTCCCAGTGCAGCGCTACACTCGCTCGCAGCCCTGATGCAGCGCACGCCTCCTGGTCTGTCGACAAAGTTCTTTTGATGGCAGCAAGTTGCCCCCCCACGAAGCGGGACCCGCGAAGCGGGTTCCGCGAGAGGTAACAGGGAGCTGGAAAGCGGCAGAAATCCAAACGTGGCCAGTGTCAGCAAAGCGTCCCACTGAGGTCCAAGGGCGTTTACTTTTTAAACTGTTCTGGTGCAAGAGGTGCGGTCAGGGAGAGCAGCCCAGCTGCTGTAACTCCGGGCTAGCAGCGCTCCTGGGTAATGTAGTCCCAGTGCAGCGCTACACTCGCTCGCAGCCCTGATGCAGCGCACGCCTCCTGGTCTGTCGACAAAGTTCTTTTGATGGCAGCAAGTTGCCCCCCCACGAAGCGGGACCCGCGAAGCGGGTTCCGCGAGAGGTAACAGGGAGCTGGAAAGCGGCAGAAATCCAAATGTGGCCAGTGTCAGCAAAGCGTCCCCTGTAACCTGCCCTGGTGTTCCCAGGGGAGGAGACCACCACTGGACTGTGAGTAGCGGGTCTGGCCTTGGGGGAGCCCGCATTGCCCATGCATGGGGAGTGCTGGGCCTGATGTGATGATGTCCGGTCAGATGCCCCCAGAATACCTTAGTCTTCAGCGTTGCAGTGCCACCCGAGGGGCGGGCGGTGGAGCGGCCTTCCTTCACTCTCGACGGGTGTTGAGGTTGTGAGAAGGAAAAAGGGGGAGCCAGGGATACGTCAGGGCTGGCCCATGCTGCGACGAAAAGACTGAACACATAGGCACACTTTGATAAATTCAGAAATCCCCACTGAAGGCTACAATGCGACCTGTGCCAGGAAGGGAAATGGGAAAAGAGGGGCTGTAAAAAGCAAGAAACCAACCATGCTGGCAGAGGAGGGCACGTAGGGAATGAACGAGACGGCAGAGGTGGAAAACCCTTCGCCACACACATTGTACCAATCCTGGCGGTCATAAAGGACACGAAAGTGACCCTGGAGGCCCAGATTGCATCAGTGGTGAACGAAGTGGGGATTCTACGCGATGATCACAAAAAGTTGGTGACACAGTCATGGAGATAGAACTCAAGCTGGACGCAACTCACCTGACAGTACAAGAACTCACAGGAAGTGCGCAAACATGGAGCCAAACCTAAAAGTGTTGTCCGGCCGCCTGGAGGATGCAGAGGGGAGGTCCAGGCGGCACATTGTAAGGCTTGTGGGGCTCCCGTAGAGGGCAGAGTGTCTGAACTTCAAAGGCTGGAGAAAACTGTGCTACAGGGCCAACAATCACAATTCTTCTCGGTAGAAAGGGCCCAGAGGATACCAATGCAGGCCCCGGCCATGGGGCTTCCCCTCCCAACCGATCATAGTTCGATTGATGAACTACAGAGACAGGGACAAAATCCTACAGGTATCACACAAATATGGCCACTGGAGCACAGTCCTCGAAAAATCATGAAAATATTACTAGACCTGCAGGTCTACTAACTTGAATAATCTATTCGATCTAACTGTATAGTACTTGACCCGTAAACTGGCCTCATTATGTCATCGTAGGTGAATATTTTATATTGAGAATCACATTTTCCTTCATTATCACATACGAGAGCACCTTCCAATATGAGAGTTCAGAATTTCTGCTGTACAAAAAATTCCTATGTGGTTTGATTTAATAGACTAAACATTTGCTCTATGCATAAGAATCTAGCCACATGAAAAGGGTACACACGACCCCTGACTTGCCTCTTAGTTTACTAACATTGCCATCAGGGTGTAGGCAGGAATGTTTCTCAGTTCATCTTTAAAAACTCACTTTTAATAAATAGATTACTAAAGCATGAGGTGGTTGTGCACTGTCTCAGTTCATCTTTAAAAACTCACTTTTAATAAATAGATTACTAAAGCATGAGGTGGCTGTGCACTGTCATTTACTCACAGCATATTTTCAATTGCAATGGCCAAAACCGTTTCCAATAACATGCAGTTTTACTTAGAAGACTATATAGTGTATAAACAATACCCTGTGGAAACTGGGTTGCAGAAAACATATTTATCATTTGCACATCACCAAGTAAAGTGTTCGCTTTGTTTCATCCTATGAAATATTGTATTCATCACACAGAATTGCAAAACAAGGGCTTTCATAACTACTGAAATTGTTTTGAAATGTTTGTACAGTTTAAGCTATTTAAATGTGTGTTAGAATAAAACATGACATCCTAAAGCCTTCCACTTCACACTTTTTGTGCAGCATGTTTGTTAGACAGTTCACTTTCCAAAATCCTCGTACTGTGCAGAGAAAGAAAACGAATTGCAGGTGTAAATTGACTTTTGACCTTCATCTCTGAACACAGATTAAATTAAACAAGATAAAACCAAGATTGAAAGGCATCTTTGTGAGTGAACAGAAGACCTGTTGTCAGCTCGCCAGAAGGGGCAAGTAGGCCATAAATATAGCTCGACCTGACAAATCTGACTAGCCATAGTGAGTGGGCGAGTAGATTTGTCGAGGCGAAAGAACGAAGTCAACATATACCCGGATTACACCACCCTGATCCAAAGACAAAGAGGGACATTTGTGCCAGTGAAAAAGGTGCTGCGTCAACTGGGCTTAAAGTACGCACTCATATTCCCGGCAAAACTGTGAGCTGTTCACAAGGAAAAGGTTCACTTTCTGCTGTCTGTACAGAAAGCATGGAACTGGCTAGAGCATCAGGGTCTGTAGTCGGGTCCGGCTGGAAGAAAAAGACAAACAAGAGTCAGAATGGCACTGGCCACAGCGCCTCGCCGACTGCGCAGTTATAATATTCCTCCAGGAAACCCACTTAGTGGACAATCAACACAATTGCATGAGGAGAGGAAGATGCAGAGTAGCCTGTCATGCACACTAAACTTCTGCATTCAGAGGGGTGGCACTCTTAGTCAAGAAAACACTGCCATTCCATGTGACTCGTACATGGTCGGACAACATTGGATACGACACTACTTGGATGGAGGAATGGGAGAGAGGGTCATACTGATTAGTGTATATTACCCGCCTGGACTCCAGGCAAAGCTGGGACATATACTGACGGAGGTGCCGAAGGCCTTTATTTTCATAGTTGCGGTTTTAACTTAGTACTAAATACACATTTAGATAGGATGAGCACCAAACCGGAAGAGAAAGCAACAGTGGGAATACTGTAAGGCTTCATATGAGTACTGGGGATGATGGACATTTGGAAGGCTCTTCATGGACAAGAGAGAGAGTATTCGTTATACTCGAACGCGTGTGTCATTCTGTCTAGACTGGATTATTTTTTTTTCACCAGAAGAGACCCTGTACAGATTCTTTGAGGCCAAATATCTGGCGCAAGGAATCACAGACCACTTCCCCTTATACATTACCCTGACCACTGGCAGTGCACAGGAGCCCCAGGAACGGCAAATGACAACCAGGCGTTTCAGAAAAACTAAAAAGTGGTGGGAATGCATGACAAGGCCACAAAATACTACTTCCAAGAGAAGAAGGGTACTGTGAGAAGTATGGCCATGTTGTGGGAAGCCTACAAGCCTACGGTCAGGGGTGTAGTTCTATAGGGGGAGGTTGGGGAGAAGAGAGTGCGGCTAAGATGATTGACAGCTAGAGAGGGACCACAGTGCCAACCCAGTGCCTCAACTGAAGCGCAACCTTGATCTGAAATGTAAAGAATACAGTGAAGTGGCAGGCCATGAGGTGAAGAGCAGCTACCTCACCAAGCAGAAACGCACCTATGAAGCTAGGAAACTACTTCCATCATTGGCCGCAGGGAATGGGAAGAGATTTATATCCTAGAGCTTAGATTGGAAACAGGAGTGACTGTACGAGGGAGCAGACAGATAGCTGAGATGTTTGTAGAATACATGACCATGTTTTATAAAGCAAAGGTGACTGTATCAGAGGAAGAAGTAGGGGACTTCGTACAAGACTTCCCCGTGAGGCCCCTGAGCCTGAACTAGCGACGGGCATTGGAGGCCGAATTGACTGTGGCGGAGGTTGCTCTAGCACTTACACAGATGCAGTCTGAGAAGGCTCCGGGCCCAAACGGGCTACAGGCAGAATTTTTCACAAAATTTTCAGGAGGGTGGCTGGTCCGCTGCTCTCGTTATATCTAGAGGCGTTCCGCAACAGCGAAACTACCTACAGACGTGCGCACAGCGACTTCTGCTCTTATCCCCAAGGCAAAGAAACCCTGAGATAGGTGCCACTTGTATAGACCAATATCTCTGCTTAACACATACACTAAAATGTTAGTAAAGGAGTTGGCAAGTAGACTATGCCCAGTTATAACAGACTAGATATACCCCGGCAAAACCAAGTTAATGCCATACCGCTCAACAAGTCTGAAACTGAGACGCCTATAAAACAACATAGCCCAGATAGGTGGGAGAGAGGAGCCATGGGCCATCATCTCACTTAAGGCTTTTGATTCGGTGGAGTGGTCCTTCAGATTTGCAATACTAGCTAGTATGTTGTTTGTGCCCCGACATTTCAGGTGGATTAGGCTGCTGTATACACTGCCGCAAGCTATATTGAAACTCAACGACTGCCTCATAAGAGAGATTTCTATCGAGAGGAAAACCAGGCAAGGCTGCACTCTCTCACCAATGTTATTAGCATTGGTGGTGGAACACTTGGTGAAAGTAATGAGAGTAGATGCCCAGATCTGGTGGTGGACTGGAAACTCGGGCTGGGTGGAGCGGATATCGCTATACATGGATGGCATCCTGCTATTCTTGGCCTAGACGGAAAAATCACTCGGGAACGTCTTCTGGGTTTTCAGTGCATTTTCAGGCTTCACGTTTAACTGGGAGAAATCCCTGTTGTTCACCATGAAGGGATGGGTGCAGGAGAGAGATTTGCAGTTGCCATTGCTGTGGGACCCCATAAATTCAAATATCTGGACATTTGGATTATTAAGGAGGCTGCATCCCACTACGAAGAAAACCTTGGCCGGCTGATTAAGGGACTGCAACGGAATGTGAAACACTGGAGGATGCTGCCGGTGTCATTAATGGGCAAAGCAGCAATATTCAAAATGATTGCTCTTCCGCGGCTTCTTTATGTCCTACAAAATAGCCCAGACCTTTTTTGCCCAACTGGATGCCCTAGTGAGAACACTCCTCTGGGCAGGGGCCCACCCCGAATCACAATGAGAGTCCTACAGAGCTCCAAGTTTGAGGGGGGCATTGGGCTCTCGAATGTCATGAGATACTTTGAGACGGCACAAGTCAGCGTGGTAAACTACTGGGCATACACATCCTGGGAGGACCCGGCCTTCCGAATGGACAGATGAGGTATGGTCACTCCGAGCTGTGTCCACGTACTGTACACTGGGAGACTGAGTCAGATTATGAGACCGGCGATAGCCACGGTTGTGGCAGTGTGGCGTAGCCTGCAAAGAGAAATGCAGTGGGACAAGAGACTTATGCCTCGAACGCTGCTATGGGAAGGGACTTCACGTAAAGCAAATCCTTAACAGATAGAAATTGTTGCATGAGCGAGACAAACAAAGTGAGGAAAACTTCATCTAAGAGGAACAGGAATTAGAGCAAACACAACAGTACAAAGAAAATCCTATAAATGTGTCTTATCATAAGACCATGACTGATTTAAACCTCCACACCCCCTGCAGAGTGCCACCTCTTTTCACCTATGAAGGGAGGAAGCCCAATGAAAAGTTGCAGCGGCAGCTCCTCCGTTAAAAAAGAGGACCGTTGCCCCACTGCTCACTGAGCAGGGCAAAAAGGAAAAATAAAATGATAATACAATGTTATTAGCATTTTATTTTTTTCAGTACTGAGCCAGTTTAGGGAGGGCTGGGCTGTCGTCGCGCAGGGAGGAGGAGGGGTGGGCACCGTAAGTGTGCATGACGATTTGGCTGGCCATCTTAGGACACCGAAACAGACATACACACTTGGTATTTCTCTACCTGGCTGTGTTGCACAGCCGGCTGGAGAACAGTCCTTGGCTCTTAGGCACTGTTTGAGAGGCAAACCAGGCCACTTAGACCAATCACGACAATGCTGTCATGTTGGTAACGTTATTACCAGTGTGACAGCAGCGTCGTGATTGGTTTAGGGGAGTCTGGGAACCTGTCTGCTGCTGGGAGTCAGGGAGTCTGGGAACCTGTCTGCTGCTGGGAGTTAGGGAGTCTGGGAACCTGTCTGCTGCTGGGAGTTAGGATATTTTATTATTTCTCCCACCCCATACACTGCCGCTGCCCCACCACTACTGTTCACAAGCAGCCACCACTGGAAAGCTGGCAGCAGAGTCACGTAAGCAAAAACACATAGCACAGAACTAACTAGGATATTTAGATTCTTCAGATCCATGCGAACCAAAAAATATAAAAATCAGAGTATGGAAGGAATTTGCTATGCAGCTTATCCAATTCTACAAATACCTGCAACTAGGGCATGCCCTAACCCCATATGTTGCGTGTTTGGAATCTTTCCCGGAGTTCAATCCGATAGAGGAAAAGGTACTTATGGGCGACTTGGGGGACCACAAGACTGAAAAGATATACCAAACTCTGGTAACAAATCTCTCCACAACCTTCGATTCACTCTGGGAAAAATGGCAGACAGACCTTGGTCTTCTTGATAGTAATAACTGGACAGAGGCCCTAGAATCCCCGAGGGGCGCAGCAATAGCCTCTCGTCTCAGACTTATCCAGTTTAAATATTTGCACTGTGCTTATTTTACCAGATATAGTTTGTGGAGGGTGGGGCTGATAGATATGCCTGCGTGTCTACGATGTGGCAGCGCAGAAGGCACGTTTACACATACCATCTGGGAGCGCGATGCAATTAGTTGATTTTGGAGGGGGTTACAAACTGCCTATCAGAGGTGCTTTGGTGGGCAATACCCGGGTCTCCTAAGCTTGCCTTATTACATGTCACTGAAGAAATAGAGGGAAACAGCTACAAAAGACACTTGCTATTCCTGGGCCTTACCCTGGCTAGAAAAGATATAGCTAGGCATGGAAGGACTTGGCCCGCCTAAACTGGGAGCGTGGAAGGTAGGCCTTGATTGGTGTATGGGTCAGGAACAGCCTATTTTTAAAGCACAGGGCTGCCCGCAAAAAAACACCCCAAAATCTGGAAACGTTGGGCAGACTTCAGGGGTCTCATATTGGAACCCCCTACAAAATGAACCACTGATGTGGGAACCTTCTGAGAACACATCGCTGAGGAGAGTAATACAAAGGACTACGCTATGTGTGAATTGGCTTGATGGGTAGGATACATGGATTACTATACAGCACAGTCGGTTGTAAAGTTAGGGGCTGTTGTTCACAGACCCGAAATGTTTACTTTTATTTCTGTATTATAAATGTCATATGGAAGTCACCTGCTTGAATGCTATCATATCGATCAATCTGTATTATATTTCTCCTGTCAGAAATGTGACTATTTTATCGGTCTACTTAATAAAAAAGTGTTTTGAAATTTTTATTATATATATATATATATATATATATATATATATATATATATATATATATATGTTCGCTCTCTGCCCCAAAAGCGCGGCACTACTGGTGGGCGGGTGCGGTCCATGCGCGTCGGAGCCTCGCGCTTGACAAATTGACGCTCAATCCCTCCCCGATCCCGGGTAGGAATAAGGACTGCACACACGGGATTAGTTTTTCAAACAGCAACTTTACTCGCACAGACGCGTTTCGGAAGCTGTGCTTCCTTCTTCAATGTGGTTACAACGTCCCGCGCTTGTAGGCGCCATTTTATTACCCAAGAGTACACAGCTGAAATTCAGGGTCATAAAGAGAGGACTATCGTGCAGACGCCATATTACTAGTACCTAAGAGAAAATTCAACAGTACTAGTGCGTTGTGCGCAAATTAAAACCAAATAGCAGATCTACAATAGAGCATGCATATTTAGAAAACAAAGAGAATAATCATTCTCGAATTACGCCGTGAATCGGCAATTGTCCTCCCATGGTTTGAATGATGGGCCAGAAACAAAAAATCTTGCCGTGGATCGGCTTTTGGCAACCTCGTGCGGTTGCCAAATTTTAAAGTTCCCGTGCCCATTATGCAAAGATGTCCCCCTCAAAAGTACTCATTAGTTCATCATAGGGATAATACTGTACATTGTCTTCAATGTTACCAAAAAATTTTTTCTATAAAATCCTCAAATCTACGTACATTAAGCCTAATGTCCAATTCATAGAAAGAAAACATGATTATTCATTATACATTTCTACAGTGTTCAAAAAGCAAGAGCCAATTTGCTGATTTACATAAATTCATACGGATTAACTGCCCAGATGCACCGCCAGTTCCTCCCCACAATTTAATCCATCCGGATTTTTTGTTTGACAGTCTATTATGTGACGTGACTCCAATCTTCGTAATTTTTGTAATTTATCTCCTCCCCTGATGTTATCGGGTATGGCATCCATACAAAAATACTGTAGGAGATTCCTGTCACTATTGTGTTTAATGGAGAAATGTCTGGCGACTGGATATGAGAAGTCCCTGTTAGATATGGCCCTCATATGTTCCAGAATACGCAGTTTAACTGGATTGATGGTGCTCCCTATGTACTTCAACCCACAGGGGCATTTCAAACAGTAAACAGCGAAGGGTGTGCTGCATGTTAGAAACTTGTTAATCTTCTTTTGCCTATGCCTTGTGATGTCATACGAATAAACCCTTTTGCTATTGGCACATGCCTTGCACCGTCCACAAGGAAAGAATCCTTTAGCATCTTTCAACTGTCCAGTCTTAGGTGGAATCGGTGACAAATGGCTATGTACCAAAGTGTCTCTCAGAGAGCGCGCCCTTTTAAAGGTAATGAGTGGATTCTCAGGTATGTCTCCTCCTATAATGTTATCTAGTCTCAGGATATGCCAATGCTTTTTCAGAATAATTCTGAGTTGATGACTATCCTGAGAATAGGGTGTTATCATCCTGAATTTTTCTTTGTCGCTCTTGGGTTTATATTTTTTACAAAACAAGGTATTCCTTGGAGGTATCCTAACCCTGTCCAGGGTATTCTTGAGAAATGTTTTATTATACCCCCTTGCCTCAAATCTTTCAATGCTCTCCTCAGCAGCTAACTCAAAATCCTCATTTGTAGAGCAATTGCGTTTTAACCGCAAAAGCTCACCATAAGGTATTGACTGAATAAGTTTACGGGGATGATTGCTAGACGCATGATGGCGGTGCATCTGGGCAGTTAATCCGTATGAATTTATGTAAATCAGCAAATTGGCTCTTGCTTTTTGAACACTGTAGAAATGTATAATGAATAATCATGTTTTCTTTCTATGAATTGGACATTAGGCTTAATGTACGTAGATTTGAGGATTTTATAGAAAAAAAATTTTGGTAACATTGAAGACAATGTACAGTATTATCCCTATGATGAACTAATGAGTACTTTTGAGGGGGACATCTTTGCATAATGGGCACGGGAACTTTAAAATTTGGCAACCGCACGAGGTTGCCAAAAGCCGATCCACGGCAAGATTTTTTGTTTCTGCCCATCATTCAAACCATGGGAGGACAATTGCCGATTCACGGCGTAATTCGAGAATGATTATTCTCTTTGTTTTCTAAATATGCATGCTCTATTGTAGATCTGCTATTTGGTTTTAATTTGCGCACAACGCACTAGTACTGTTGAATTTTCTCTTAGGTACTAGTAATATGGCGTCTGCACGATAGTCCTCTCTTTATGACCCTGAATTTCAGCTGTGTACTCTTGGGTAATAAAATGGCGCCTACAAGCGCGGGACGTTGTAACCACATTGAAGAAGGAAGCACAGCTTCCGAAACGCGCCTGTGCGAGTAAAGTTGCTGTTTGGAAAACTAATCCCGTGTGTGCAGTCCTTATTCCTACCCGGGATCGGGGAGGGATTGAGCGTCAATATATATATATATATATATATATATATATATATATATATATATATATATATATATATATATATATATATATATATATATATATATATAAAAAAATGCTTCTGTAAAATAAAACAAAAAAGAATCCTATCTAGCAGACTATTACTCACACCACACATTGAATATTGGTAAGAAATTCTGGTAAACTGCCGGACACTTATAGAAATAAAAGTTGGAACAAACTCGACATAGCTACAGCCAGGCCTCTTCATTTATATCGCACAATATTGAAGACCGTGGCACAATCGCCGATATAAGTGAGCAACAAGAACTTCACAGTTTAAAGGATACACAAACATTTATCACTAAGGCAGAGGCAAGTAACATTCATAAAGGACAAAACTAGTTTCTACCTGGACCAACTTGGCCATCTGTTAAATTCCTTGCATGAAGAACTCTCACAGATGAAGCAGACTAGTAACAATAAGTCCAGCATTGGAAAGCATGCTAAGAGAACACCAGCTATAAGCAGCACTTGACAAAACATCAAAACCATGACATAGAAATTCCAGCGTCAGATGTCAACATTTTGAGCATGAAGTTTGGGTCACAGAAGTCGGGATTTAAATTCCAGGCTACAGATCCAGTTCTAGGAGGTCTTTATCATTGACATCCATAAGTTTATTTTCCAATATAAGTACTTTTAAAAGTAACAAATAACTTTAAAATGCAACAAAGACAGGGGGGAAAGGACTGGTAGAACTTACCGTGCATTTCTCAACTGATAATCTGAAGGTAACAGTATTCTCAAACGGAAGTCTTTTTCCTATAAAAAAAAATGTAAAATATAGGTTTGTTCCGAAAGCATCTTTTTGGAGTCATAGGGCATTTATTTATATTCACAAGGAGCAAGAAAAAAAGAATATGCATAAATAGTATTATAAAAGTACACACAGCTATTGGTTAGTGTTGTCTTTAAAGTGGACAAAACGTATAAACTATCCCATGTTCTAAAACTACCTTTTATTTTTAATTCCAGACAGGTGAATGGTGTGAAGTGAAGAGTAGCGGGCAATCAGAAACATAACTAAACACCACCCTATGCAGCGAGTTAGGCGGCTTGCCCAGTGGCAGATCGGAGGACAGTACCACATGAAGTCTCTAAAGTTCTTGCCATGAGGAAGCCAGGAAGTAGATAGAGGTCAAACTCGTGAATCCAGAGGTGCCTCCAAAAGTGCCCCGGCTTTTGTCTGCAGACCACAAAACTCTGTCACCCTTTAACTCCTCAAATAGGTTGAAAAACTATCTATGGCTGTTGTCTAGAAACGACCCATGTCCAAGGTAGGATCATACAGGTACTAGTGCCAAGTACCATCACTTCTAAAATTTAAATGGAGAAACTTGATGGCCCAGTTATTAGAGATAGATACACACTCATTACATTACAAGTCTTAGCAATGGAACCGCTGCAATAGCTGGCTAGAGAGGCCTGCCACTCTGCTGGCAAAGGGCAACAAATTTGAATGCTTGGTCACTCTTTTTTCTGCTCAACAATAGCATGTATTAAAGAGACTATTGAGGAAGGTACTGAGAGAGTGGTTTCCCAACACAGAGAGCATGAAACAGCCTGCAACTCAGAGATACGAAAGAAGTTCACACAAGAAAGGAATTGAGATAATACCTTCAATGGCACTACGTTGGAGCGATGACAAAGGATATTATGACAAACTTTACATTAGTGTTTAAAATATATAAGGACCAGATTCAGGTATCAAGTGATAAGCTTTCTGAAAACTGTCCAATTTTTCTTCTAACACTATAGTATTAGAAGCAGAGTTAGTTTCAAGGCAGGAGAAATCAGCTAATAATGCATATACAATTAGTGAAATACAGAGGTCTAGAAAACGATTACATGAAACATTGGAACATTTGGAGAGCAAGTCGAATAGGAGTAATTTGGACTTTTTAAACATACCCAAATCCTTGGAGAGGGGGCAATATATAATCGATTACATGGTTCACCTTCTTAAAAAATAGATTCTTAAGGAGGACAACATTATTGATTTGGAGATTCAGATCCAGCATGTTCACAGGGATCCATTTAGATTTAATCCAAAGCAAGCCAAACCTAGGAATATCTTGGTTAATTTCCTGAGCTTCCCATCTAACAAATCTGACAGAGGCATTCAAACAAAAACAATCCAGATGGAAAGATTTTTCCATTCACTTGGGTTTGTGTAAAACTACTGAACAGAGGTTGTTGCATCGAAAATTGGGTACGTTTCGATGTATAGTTGAATGCAAAGGTAAATTTTTAAGATTATGTACAACAACGAAATGTACACCATTCACACACTAGATATTACTGAAGCCCTACTAAGTAACGTGAAGCAGCCATAACACCCCTTTTTTAACATTCTTATACCTTGTTAGAAATGGTCCCTGTTAAAAGTAAATTGATATGCTGAACAGCTAGAGACTGAAGTTGTTTGAAGTTTAAGGAATTAGGCAATGGAGGGTGGAACTTTAAAGGCATGCCAAGAGAGGAACAAGAGCAATCAAATATGTGACCATAGTAGCACTGATTTAGATAAGCATAGTGTTACTTACCTTTATAGTAATAGGTGTTCACAAAAGGCAGAGCTTGATATATCGTCTCTAGTCTGTTTTAAACAAGAATTAAGGTTGACAATAGTTCCGTCACAATAGAGGAGCAGAACAGCTCTATTAAGTCAGCAACATGGGGTAAAGTAGCTGGCCCAGACAGCCATTTGGAAATATTATATTCATCCAGTCCTCAGTTATTGCTTGACTATCTTTGGTTACTGTTCAATTCTATTCCGCAAGACAAAACTAATCCCACAGGTTAAGGGCCATTTACTAAGAGTCTTTTAGTTGTAAGAACTACTGCCCTAGGACAGTTGTTAGTATAGATGTAACATTATTTGAAAATGCATTTACGGTCAGGATGAATACAACTCTTCTTGGCTGGATTCATGAAGATAAGGGTTTTAATGCAGGGAGATATCTGGTAGCGTTGACAAAAGAAGTATCAGCTACCATTAGCCATCATGGCTAATGATGCTGCTAAAGCCTTTGGTCAATTTCTAAACAACAAGGGGACCCAGCGGGTAGCAAAGGACCATGGGTAGTAGTTACTTTAAAGGAGACATAGGTCCTGAGCACAACTTAGATACTGATACAATGAAGTATAGACCACGATAGGCTCTATATAACACTTTTTCTTGTCCAGCCGGACAGGAAACTTTAATCATAGATTTGATAACAGTCTTATATACAGTATAAACACACAGCAACAAATCGTTACAGTATAGCACACTCCTGTGCCGTACCATGGGGAAACAGAAAGGAAAATAAGAGAATAGGAAAGGGTGTATCAGGCAAAGAGAACAGACAGGTCACTATTTTGAATCAACGCAATTGGTTAGTGGAACCTGAAGCGGCGCATACAACATTAACTTTACAATGCAACAAATGTATGCCCACTCAGAGGAGTCGACGTTTCGATCCCGCAAACAAAATGACAAGGGATCATCTTCAGGACTTAATTGAATATTTGCCTGTTTAGAACATTATTAATAGCCTGTTGGGAGTAAAACAGGGAGAAAGAAAAATAAAAAATAAAAGAGCACTTCTCACCCACTGCGAATCCGATTGTTGTAAAGTTCAGCAGGCTGTTGGCAATGACATCTCTCCCCAGGTACACGTTGTTAAACTCTCTCTTTTATTTTTTATTTTTCTTTCTCCCTGCTTTACTCCCAACAGGCTATTAATAATGTTCTAAACAGGCAAATATTCAATTAAGTCCTGAAGATGATCCCTTGTCATTTTGTTTGCGGGATCGAAACGTCGACTCCTCTGAGTGGGCATACATTTGTTGCATTGTAAAGTTAATGTTGTATGCGCCGCTTCAGGTTCCACTAACCAATTGCGTTGATTCAAAATAGTGACCTGTCTGTTCTCTTTGCCTGATACACCCTTTCCTATTCTCTTATTTTCCTTTCTGTTTCCCCATGGTACGGCACAGGAGTGTGCTATACTGTAACGATTTGTTGATGTGTGTTTATACTGTATATAAGACTGTTATCAAATCTATGATTAAAGTTTCCTGTCCGGCTGGACAAGAAAAAGTGTTATATAGAGCCTATCGTGGTCTATACTTCATTGTATCAGTATCTAAGTTGTGCTCAGGACCTATGTCTCCTTTAAAGTAGCTAAAGCCTTTGGTTACATCAAGTGGCAATCTCTTTGGTGTATACTGTGGTTTTTGGGATGGATTCTAAATGACCATTTCGCAGCTATACGGTTACCCTTCCACTAGAACAGCGATTAATAGGATTTGATAGACAAGTAGCAAAAAGGAAAAGGAACTAGACAGGTGTACTCCTTAACACCAACTCGTTTTGAGCTATATATCAAGTCACCTGCAAATTGTAGAAGTCAGAATGTTAAGATTTTGTTTTCGGTTATAATGCAAGGAACAGAAAACTCATGCTGTTTGATGATGCTATTCTTACTTACATGCTGAACCCTTCTGTCCTTTTCAGCCTGCCATTATTTAGTTAATGATTTTGGCTGTATGTCAGGGTATAAAGTGAATGGGGTAAAGTCTATGATGGTTTACTCTTCTTCCAACTACTACCCAAGATTGCTCTATACACTTATTGTCAAATGTTGGGAATTCGAGTTGAACAAATAGGTGATCTTCAATTTGGAGTGAGTAATAAAGGTTATCAAAGGAAAACTCACTGGAGTAGGCTGCCTCTAATAATTATTGGACAGGTTAACAATAGTAAAATGTGAGTAATCCTAAGTATTAGTAATCTGCAATCCCTCGATTTTTTGAAAAGTCGTCTTTGCAGAAAATACAGTCTAAATTATTTCAACATTTTTGGGCACAGAAAGGAGCTCAGTTAGCATGGGAAAAGGTGAGATGAGCCTTGATTAAGGTCGGATTGACATTTCCAAATATTCAATCTTTTTTTTTTTTTTTTTTTTATATCCTCATTTGTGTGCATAGCTCCAATCTATCAATACCGAGAAGAAAACCACCACAGAGCGAATAGCCAGAAGGTCTTGTACTGTGCCAACTCAGCCATATAGCTGGTGAGGGATTTATCTATCGAGAGGTACGGTCAGTTCCCCTTTGGCACTAAATACAGCGACCACTCTTTGACTCGCTTAAGATGATACCTCAGTTGATAGAGCCCGAATCATCGAGACCCCCTTGAAATTTAGACTAATAGTCTTGATAGCCAAGGTAGGCAATGCTCACATTAATCATAGGACCTGGGGGGAAAAAAAAAAAAACCCAGGTAAAAGTCACGACTAACCAAGCATTGCCCAATATGCTCTAGTGTTCGGGTTTCCTACCCTGGCTAAGTCAAGCTTAGAAATTTGGAGGAGTGATGTTCGCCATTCATGCGCAGTAGGTGGTAAAGCGTCTTTCCAGTGTCTACATATCTCCCTACGTGCTGCAAGGATAGAATAAAATATTAATCTTGTTGCTGCATCATGAGTATTGTTTCTCAGTCCAAAAATCACAAGCTTGAGGTCTATTGTAATGTTTTCGCCCACAGAATGCGACAACTTGTTTTTAATGACTTCCCAATATTCAGATAAACTTGGACATTCCAAAAACATATGTGTATCGGTTGCTGCAACAAGCCCACATCTAGGACATGAAACTGGGCCAGTTAATGAGAATTTTGTTAACCTATGGGGGGAATAATATGCCCTATGCAGAGTGAAGAGATGATTCCGACGAAGCCACGATGGTTTAACTAAGTCCCAGAGCAGTGAACAAGAAGCACTCCAGAGCTCTTCCACTTCCAGCCCCGGCATTAATTCTGCCCATAAGTTTGTTGGTAGTTGAAAACTAATATCAATTTCATCTAATATTTTGTTATACCACCGGGAGATTTCTTTTTTCCCCACTGGATTATCTAATAAGGAAGTTATCAAGTCACTGACACCACCTATAGGCTGCTTACAACGTCTCATTGACTGACCATAATATGTCTGAGCCCAGCTAGAAATCTGAATATATTTAAATCTTGACAACTCAGGGCCGACTTTGTTAATAAGATAGTCCCATGGGAGTAGAGCCCCATCCATGAACAAGTCGTCCCAACAGTTAATACCAGCTTCTAGTAGGGGTTTATTTAGGGCGTCTGTTGTCCATACGGGGGGGCGGGTAAATTCCATATCGATGCCCTAGCTGAATAGTAGCCAATCTTAATCACTTGTCTTATTTTGTACCAAGTAGATACAAAACCATTTAGAATTTTCAGTTTAATTTTTTTAAAGAATTTGGGGTCACTGAACTTAAACAAGAAACCGGAATGATTAACACCCTCACTAAGCAGTAGAGTAGAAAAAAGAGGGCCCATCCCAGTGGATAGCGGTGTTTTAAGCAACATACGCATGTGCGATAATTGAAAGGCCCATGCGTATATTTGAATGTCTGGTCCAGCCAGCCCTCCCTTCTCCCTCCGTCGTCTTATTTTTTTCCACGAAATTCTGGCACTTTTGTTATTCCAAATAAAACTAGTGATAGCACTCTGTAGCTTGGAAATTAATTTTGAATCAAAATTAAGTGGAATTGAATTAAATAAAAAGGAAACTTTCGGTAGAATACTCATCTTCACCAGATTAAGCTTTCCCAGAACAGAAAGCGGGAGATGAGACCAATCTCTCATGAGTTTCCTGCACTCTGTGGCGACTTTATTGAAATTAAGAGAGGCGATTACATTGATATCCTCAACTATATTCACCCCTAAATAACGAATTTGACTTTTAAATGTCCCATTATTATTAGTTCTGTTACAGTTCCAGGACATTGATTCTGTCTTGAGAGCATTAATCTCATACCCCGAAACTTTCCCAAATATATGAGCCTGTTCAATTATTTCTGGGTACGCCTCTTCGTAATCTGTAGAGAAAATCATAATATCGTCCGCATAAAGTGCCACCTTCTTATCACAGCCACCATAAATAAAGGGTTTAATGAGTGTGTTATCTCTAAGGATCTGAGCAAATGGCTCTATATATATATATATCAAAAAGAAGGGGGGACAGGGGACAACCCTGTCTGGTTCCTCTCATGATCTTAAAAGGTTCTGTCAGGCCTCCGTTAATTAGTAGGGAAGCAGAAGGGTTACGATATAGAAGCTGAATTGTCCTCCGAAATCCATCTCCAATACCAAAGCTCTTCAAGGCCTCCGATAGGTACAACCAATTCACCCTATCGAAGGCCTTGGTGGCATCTAGAGTGAGAACAACTAGTGGAATTTCTTCCTTGATAGCAATATCAATTGTACCAATCAATTCGTATGTAAGCTCACAAAGCTGTCTCCCTTTTATAAAACCCTTTTGGTTCAAAGCTATTATGTCCGGAGCTATCCGCCCCAGCCGGTTTGCTAAAATGGAAGTAAAAATTTTATAGTCGGCATTTAGTATAGAGATGGGCCTGTATGAGCCACAGTCAGAGGCGGGTTTACCAGGTTTCAAAATTAGGGTTATGACAGCACTGTTCCATGACTCCGGTGGTGTTTTCCCCTCTCTAAGAATTTGGTTAAACAAAGTGACTAGCACTGGTGAGAGTTCCGAAATAAGTTTTTTATAAATCTCGCTAGGCATACCGTCTGTGCCAACCGCTTTTCCGTTTTTTGATTTCTTTATGGCCTCCTCCACCTCTGCTATAGTTATTTCCCCATCTAAGTAGCAAGATTGTTCTTCTGTTAGGGAGGGAAGAGGTATGCCCCCCAGCCAATTAGTTACGTCACAATGATTCGGCCTAAGATCGTCTTGATAAATGGTTTCGAAGAACTCTCTAAAAACTGCTCTGATTTCCTCATCTCTAGAGAAAGTACCTTCCGCTGAAATAACTGAACAGATGTTGTTTCGTGCCCGGTCAGATTTTACTTTCCAGGCAAGTAATTTACCTGCCCCCTCGCCATATTGAAAATGGGCGAGCTTACTTGCTTCCCATCTCTGCATGACCCGCTTCTCCAAAACTGCTGACAATGAAAGTTTCAGCCTGCTCAATTCTGCTTGTTTGAGGGCAAAAGTAGGATTTTCTGTGGGATCAGTATTATCCATATCGTTTTGTACTCTCAAAACGTCTCTCTCAATAGAGGTAACTTCTTCTATATATTGTCTACCGCGGAAGGCTACTTTGTTCTTAATGAGGCCTCTTAGAGTACACTTGAACGCATCCCAAATAGTCCCTATTGGAGCTGAATCTTTATTAGTACTAAAAAAATACTTTGTCTCTGATTGTAAGAATACAATATCCTCTGTTGAAGAGAGGAGAGATCTATCAAAGGACCATGTTTTAATGGGAGATGTTGTGGCTAATTTTAGTACTAGTTCAATTGCAGAGTGGTCAGAAAGATGTATTGGGGTATATTGTATTGAGATTGTATTTTCAGCGAAAGCTCTACTTATAAGAATAAAATCAATTCTAGACTTGTGTCTATATTTATGATTCCTAAATGAAAATTCTTGCCTTTGACCCTCTTTAAACCGCCAAATGTCTAAGTAGTCATATTGACGCATCAAACCTAACAGGCAGTTCCTAGATCCAAATATTCAATCTTATTGTTGGGCAATCCAACTGAGACAAACCTTTTCTCTGTTTGGGTTAGAGTCAAGTACTAAAATCTACAATTTATCTGTAGCTTTGAAGCCTACAAAAGAATGGTGTTTATATAGTTTTCCACCTATATGTTAGGTAGGGGGGATCAAAAACATAGTCTTACTCCGATACCTGAATGCATGGTATGAGCTGTGTAGAAGGTATTTGCTGCTATTCTATTCATATCTTCAACCATTTTTGGACTTTACATGGACACCTTTAATACTAAATGGTGCCTTATGGACTCCATTCCCACAAGCTGGAATCAATATTATTGGAGACTTACTAGAAAAGCAGAGATCCTCTTTGCTGGGCTGGGACCAAATGCAAGTGAGTACAGAGAATTAATATCTTCTGCTTGTCTTATAGCTTAGATATCGTCTATGGACGATGGTAAAGAGGAGAAATATTCAGACCCTCGTCAGATTATGTAGAAGCATCTCAATAGCATCAGAACTACAGGTGTGCTGGCAGTAAAAAAATGGAAGCTTCCTGATGATCTGAGAGGAGAGAGGATACCTCCCTAGATGGAGTGAAAGGCATGACTTACAGACAACATCCTGGCATAAAACTAGTAAGTATCTATGCATTTGCTCTACAGTAATGCCACGTAGAAGCAAACCCGCACCCACTTGTACACCATTCACAAATTATAATGTACCCTGGCAAGGAGAGTTGATGTAAACTCTGGGGTATTACAAGTCTCCCTGTGTTGAAAGGATGTGGACATGTGCTTACACTGTTCTACTCTGCACTTCTATTGGAAGCTAGTGGATAAGATGATTCACAATGTGTTTTGTTCTGAGGTGCCACTAAATATTTACACGGTTATCTTTCATATGTCACCAGATAGTCCACAATTAAGGAATTAAAGAAGAGAGGCTGTTATTCTATAAGGTGCACCTGGCACTGGTTCAGATATGCTTGAAGTGGATTCAGTGGTTCCTTCCATCTTTGGATGATTGACATGGCAGTGAAAACTGGTGGTGCTAATAACATTCGCTTTACAATGTGAGCAACAATCAGTAGTGGCTGAAGTAGCAGTGATATGGGAAAACATCTGTCCTTTGTAGTGGTCAAAATGCGCATCAATTTGTCATCATTCTCTCAAATGTTTTGCTGGAGCAGGTGAACCTCCTACTCTCCAACGGAAGGTCAGCCGTGTTCACTTGGCACCTCACAGAAGTAATGACATTACAAAAGTGAATTTATGAGTTTTTTTGGTAAAAGTATGTGAACATTGCGTGTTAAATGCACTATCTACCCCCATTTTTCCCAAAAGTTCTGCGGAGAAAATCCCACTAATACCCTAAAGGATGTCAGGCCAGCTCGCAGAAATTTGGAGCAGGCCAATACTGCCATTGCCGCACAGCAAAAAACAAAATAAACCCCAAACATGTGTAATGCCGTTAATGTATCCCTATCCTCCCATGCACCATATACCTCACTCAAATTGGTGAGCAGCTGCACTACTTCTTTCCTTGTTAAATTATTGGATCCCATAGAAAATCATGGGCAAGAAAATGGGATAATTATTTAAATATCTATCTATCTATTTCATTAATGGAAAGCAAGCACCGAAAGCCATACACTCACTTGCAATATTGCCTATGATTCCGATATAAAGAAAAATGCATGCATGTTTGCATAAATTTGTGGCTATACTACTAAAATGCTCCTTTATTATATGCGAATACATGAAGTCAAATGAAAGACTGGGGATTGTTTGGTCTGAAAGTAAAATGTACTAAAAAACATTTGCAAATTAAAAATAATAATTAAGGGTCCCATTCTTAAAGAAAGTCACAAAAGTGCATTTGTATGTCTATGCAGATTTATCACTGTCAGGAATTCACAAACATTTACAAAAGTATGCCTGGAAACCTGCAAGAGCTGCAGGTTTCCAGACTTACTCCTTGCAAATTTGTGTGCATGTAAAAATCGTCTGAGAAGGTGCAAATTCACTGGTTAACATTTTTTTCTTTTCTTCTCTTTGTCAGGAGTAAAGTTGCAACCTTTTCCAGAGTGTGGAGGTATTGAAGAGGAGTTGGCCAATACCCTTAAACATATTATATTAGTGTGTACAACCACACTGGGCATTACAGGCTTAAAACTATCACTTTCCGCTTGCTTCCATCCCTTGAGTAGGTTTAGTCACAAGAAAATCTTCATGCGAGTAAATCGTTCTAGGAGTGCAAAATCAACTTTTGAACATATAGGCAAAACGTACCTGTGTAAACAGCTGTGGGAATTTTGCTCATAACATTTTGGCACTAACAAGACCTTACAGTGTTTACCTAGTTGTAAATTGCAACTGTCCAGTAACTTATAAAGGGCATGGCAAACAAAGGAATTGAGCCACAGCAAGTTGAAGTAATGTGCCCAAGATTTACACAATGTGGTCAACGAAAGACTGAGTGGGTTCGCTGATCCTCAGCTGGCAATTTGGGCAATGGACCATAATTATGTTATGGATTTCTTTCAATAGCAGAAAGGATTTAAGTGATCTGTTTATTAATCAGACAATTGAAAAATTTGTATTTGTTACAGTTTATTTTGTCTCTTGGTCCTTACTGCGAACAGCTTTATTCTTATAATTAAGTTTTTGCTAAATATCATATAACGATTGACGCTTCTCGTATGATTGTATTCACATATTTATGTACACTAAATGATTGTATGTTACTTTGTCACATGTTCTTTTGTCAAATATTCTTTGTCAAATGTTTTTGAGCTAAATGTTTTTTGTATATGTTTTATTGTATGCACGTAGTGTTTTTCTCATGCAATTAATGCCTTAAATTAATGAGATTTATATAAAAAGTAAATGGTTTAAATAAATCAGACCATACAAATCATAACAAAGATTTGGTTTGTTGCTTGAATTAAAATAGCCATCAAAAACTGCAGGGTCGGCATTTCTTTCTTCATAAAAATGGATTTCTTTACAGCATCATTTTGCAAAATTGGATGAATGTTTAAAAATATCCCTGTCAGAGCAATTCAGAAGATGTTTCCTTGATATGTAAGGTAAGAACAATAGTTCACTTAGAATAATGGTACATCCTGAACCTTGCTATAGCTGAACTCTGGCACAATGAAAGTGCTGGCATATTTAGAGGTCTACCATGATCAGAAAGCGGTCCTAAACCTATCCCATTTTACCAACAAAGCCTCTACTTACACAAAGCCTGTGAAAAGGACTTGTAATAAACAGATGGCTGATTATATATCGGACTCTGAATATTCCAGTGAAGTAGCATAAACAGAACCTCTCTAGAATCCAAATCCAGCTGACAGTGCATAGGTGAATTGTCCTTGAATTGCCCTGAAATTAACTTTGCACCTGAATAATAAAATCTCTGTGTTGTATATGATTGTCAATCTCTTGTTACTTATTTTCTCCCTTGCACCCTTTCGTAAAGAACCCTGCTATCCATTTTAGCTATAGTAACAGGTATATAAAACTGTAAATAAAGATAAAATCAAGAATGTGTTCATTGAATACAACACAGCGTTTGAGAATAAATTAAATATCCATGGTAAACCCTACTACACTTGTGAGCAATCTTTGATCTCATCGTTAATGACAGTCTACTGATCACAGATTACATTCACGATACACATGTTCACTGTAAAGCTTTTCCTCAACTCAAAAAAGAAGCTTCATGTTTTCGGAACATGAATCATATTGACAATGACTTCATGGGCTATGAACATTCTTCCTGGCAGCTGCACTATCCAAGGTGGCAACTTCTCCACTGCCAGTTATAATCTATGCATGAATTAAAGGCTCGAGTTAGTACCTGTTGGACCCGGTCCTTTGGGCAGGTTCACCCCGTGACTTTTTGCTTTTTCCTAGCCTGTTTTTGGAACCTGGATTGGTGATTTTAGGCCTCTGCGCACTTTTTCACAGTGGTACAGTGTAAAGTGCGTGTGCTCTCTGTGTATGGATGGTGAGTGACCTGCCCTCCCATAGGAATGAATGGGGAATATGTATGCCCATGGTAGATTCCTGATGCATGGGGAGTGCAGGGTCGAGTTTGATATGTGTGAACTCGTGAGAACGAATGCTGCAGAATGGTATATGCGGCATGACAGTGTCTAGTCTAGAAGCGCCACTTTTAGAAGTTGGCATAATTGTGTAGTGAGTCTGCTGGCACGTGATTGGCTGATGTGCCTGGGCCTGCTGGTAGATGGACTGTCTGGTGAGTAGGACGGGGTCTGCAGGGCCCTGGAGGAGGGGGGGTCTGAGTCAGCCGTAGATGAAAGGCCCCCATCTGCTGTCACGGATGGGAGGGAAGAGCTCTGGGGGTGCCAGGCTGTGCCTGTCAGCCCACCCTGCTGCCTCTCCCTCCGGATGGCCCCTGTCACCTCTGACCTGAGGCTGACAGGAGAGGGAAACCAGATACACCCAGGGCTTAGGGCTCGCTTACACAAAGACTTCAAAAGACTTCCAAGCCTTTTCTGGGTATAAGAAGGGGCTGTGTTCCCTTCCAATTTGTTCTTATCTTGTTCTTACTTCGGACTGGAATCTACCAGGGGCGGGCGCTGCCCAGCCCCTGGATGCCTGGACTTCTGGGGGACCCTCTGCCTGTCCTGGAAGGATGGGGGACTTTGCTTTACCCTGGAGGGACTTTGCTGTATCCCCCTGAAGGACTTGGCTGGACTTGTCCCTTTAGCGCTTGGGAGCGCTTATTCTGGCCGTTAGCGCTGGGAGCGCTTTATTTGCCCTAGCGAGTGGCCACCTCGCTTATTTTTAATTTATTTAACCTCGGCTGCCCATGCCGTGATTGCCGCTGCCCGGGGGCCTAAAGGTGCCCAGGAGCCACCGTTCGCCTGTGCACGGCCGTGGACGAAGCCACGAAGGGGCCGCGACCTGATTGGCCGTCCCTTGGCAGGAGCCGCGCTCTGATTGGCCGTGGCAGGAGGCCTGTCTCCGAGAGCCGCGCTCCGATTGGCCGAGGAAGCTACGCGTCAGAGGAGGCTCGTCCCGAAGGCCGCGCTGGGATTGGCCCAGCGCTCGTGGACGCCTGGGGGAGAGACCGGAGTGGCGGCGAGGAAGAAGATGGCCGGTGAACAGGGCTCCCGGGTGTCGAGGGAGCCCTGCAACGAGCAGGGAGAGAGCTGCTGAGAGTGCAGGCGGAGCTCCGTGGTGGAAGAGGAGCCCCGCGCTGCCCAGAAGAAGAGACCGCCCCGCGTCGGAGTCCCGGTGAGTCTGGGCGGAGGGCCGGGTAGAGTGGGGCAGAGGAGAAGGGAGGGGCGCCGGGACACATGGTCGGTGTCCGCCCCCCCCCAGGGGCGCGAGCTCGCGCCCATGGCCAGTGCGAAGCCACGAGGGCTTCAAGGGCGGCCCCAGTAGGCAGTGGGTCGCCCCAACGTACGTAGAGCCCCGAGAGGCTCCAATGCCGCATCGATATTTACGAGCCTGCAAGGCTCCAGGCGGCATACTCGTGTTTTCGAGCCCTGATGGCTCCAACTTGGGGGCAGAATTGTTTAGAGAGCCTGTGTGGCTCAGAGGGCCAGTGAGAGCCCAAGCCGCATTTTGTTTGGTGGCCAGAGCCTGAGAGCTCCAACGTTTGGGGCATGTGTATTTACCGAGCCAGATGGCTCCAACGCCCCACAGCTGTGTCAAGAGCCTGTGTGGCTCCAACATCTGTGTAGTGTCGCCCAGAGCCTGTGTGGCTCCTACAGTTTGGCGCAGTTTTGTCTCCTAAGGGCAAGCGAGAGCCCTGTCGCAGTTTGTCTCCAGCTGCCCAGCAGTTAGTGGGCAGCTGCACCGTTTAGGCGCAATTTCAGGAGAGAGTCCCTGTGTGGGACAGCCAGGGCACCGTGGTGCCAGGCCTTCCCAGCTGCGCAGCACTTAGTGCCAGCTGCAACGTTTAGGCCCTTGTGAGTGTTCCCAGGGGCCAGCAAGTAGTGGGCCCCTGCATCGTTTAGGCCCTGACATTGAGACTCAGGGCGTTCTAGCCCCAACAAGGCCAGTTGGCCTAGGGACTGCCACAGAGGGTGGCTTATGTAGGTTTTGCGCAATTGTATGGTTCTTGCAACTCTGAATGTGATTTCTTGCATCATGTCTTATTCCTGCACCTCTGAATGTTTTTAGACATCATGTGACTATTGCGCTACTGTATTATTCTGGTACCTCTGAATGTAATTTTATTGCATCATGTGCTTTATTCTTAACACCCCTGAAGGTGTAGGTTTATGCATTATGTGTTTTTCTTTACTACTCCTCTGAATGTATATTTATGCATCATGGGTAATGTGTCCTTTCTTAGACCCCTAAAACGCTGTGTGCTACTTAGGTGGTTTTCCTTTACTACTCCTCTGAATGTGTTTCATACATCATGGGTAATGTGTTCTTTCTTAGACCCCTAAATGCTGTGTGATACTTAGGGGGTTGTTCTTTTTAGTACAGGTGGTCCTAGTGAGGTCCTGGTCCCCTGCGTGACAGTCTCCTAAGGGGTTAGGGTTGCGTAGGTGGTACTTACCTGTTCCCAGTAGTTACTGGATGTGATCTATAACTGTTACTTTGTGTTACAGTGAAGTTATATACTTTTATTCTAATTTCTGACAAGTATTTCTATATCTGCAAAGTGTTGATTCTGACAGTGGCCCATGTGGCACTGTCTTGTAAATAATCCCTTGTGAATATTGCCGTGCCAGTTGGCACAATGTACATGTGTAATTTCTATCTGATATGCTTTGACAATACAAAAGTTATTTTAATATAACCTTGTGTGGAGTCTCTTTTGTGGTGTACCTAGTATGTTGTTGCTGTTGTGCGCTGACGCAAATGCTTTACACATCGCCTCCGAGTTTAGCCTAGACTGCTCGTGCCAAGCTACCTAGAGGGTGAGCAGGGGTTATCTTGGCGTGTGACTTCCTTGCCCTGACTGGAACGGTGGTTTCTGCCTGGCTTTGGCATCAGCCTTAGCCTACCAGAAATAGCCGGTTTCCTACAGTACCACTTAAACAGAAAATGAGATTTAAACCCTCAGTCCTTTGGTCTCAAAACATATATACCCAGAAAGATAATCCCTAGGGAGCAAGAAAACAAATTGAGACAATCCCCTTTAACCTACAACCTACCACATCTCACTACAAAAACCGTAACTATTCAGCTAAGTCCTCACATATTAAATACTTGTTGGACAATGCAAACAACTGTCCAAAGCTTCTATTAGAAATTGGTAAACTTTCTAACAACACCTCAGCTCTTTATGTCAAGAGCTCCTGTTGTGCTCATCACATACTCATATATGTTTTAATTGACGAAGGAGTTAATTTGACTAAATATTGTCAACAGAGCAGGTTTAAATGAAGGTTACCTTCCTTAATAGTAATGCTTAGGATCGCTCTCTTTTGGGTCGTTATTACAGATGAGAAATGTTACAATTGTATGTTCGCTAGTGTATGGAACATAAAGTGGTATTGTGTACCATGAGGGCTACCCACTGTAGAGTCATATCTCAGCCTACAGCAAATGCACACATTAGACACAACCTTTGGTACCATTATGTGCACAACAAGGATCCAAGCCAGATAGTTAACGAACCATTTAACACCTCAACAGCGCATCAACCTCTTCTCACCAAACCACATATCAACCATTCAGAAGACATTTATTTAACTGTACCATCCTCAAATATGAACCAATCTACATCAAAGCCACATCCACCGAAAAGATGCTTCCAAAGTAAACATCCATCCGGAGCAGAGCAACCAACAACATTCAGTTCAGAATGAAATTGAGAGCAAAAGCTTTCTGCAGACAAATCCGGTGCTTTCTGCCATGCAAAATTACTATTTTACAACCCTTTTGTAAAGTACTTGTTTTTTTAAGATTCCTCAAGATTGTCCAGGCTTGGAGTTGGAATGGTAAATATGCCTTTTGGGCCATGACTGGAGTTTTAAGTAAAGTTGACCTCCCAGTGTCCACCATACCCCACTGCTGCCCTTAGGACGCAGCTCAAGACAAGAAACAGCATGCCACAGACCCATATGCCATGCTTTACAGTGATCTACAACAGGGGTCTGGGCAACATCTGCCCATTGTAATACATTACTAAATAACCTTTACCTGCCACAACCCAATAAGATGCACTGTTGAACCATTACAAAACAGAAACAAATACCACATTAAAAGATCACCTTGACTCTGGTCGACGATAATACCAGAGTTGTTAACGTGCACCCAGATTCCAAAAACGCTAAAGGACTATACAGACTGTAGAAAGGCATTATATAACTGCACCTGAAATTGCTTTATGCCTATTGAAGGTGTTGTGCCATGTCCATTCCCCATCTTCTTGCCCCACAAAGGTTGAGCCAGAAGTCAAGCACTCATCACACGCAACTCACTTAGCAGAGTAGGAACCATTCATAAAATCACCTGAAGACAATTTGTATCATCCTACTCGTTGCTATTTTCCATCTTAAGTGGCCCACCCTTAGAAAGCCCAATCATCACCAGTGAATATGGCTAGAAGGATCTCCACTGTCCTAAATACATTCCTTGCAAATTACCAAAAACTCTTCTGTAATGGGATGAAAAGTTCTGAATCATCATTGTATTCTGCTTTGCACGCAACCTTCAGCAGCTTATGAACTCGCTTGCAACTGGCCCCAATTTATGAAGATCAGTCCAGGATTTGTGTCTGAGATTTGCAGACATATGTTTCCAAGCACTGACCCGGAAACTACATTGTTCAGAAGCTCTCTCTTTGTTGCAAGGACAGATTTCTCGCCACTTCGAATTTCAAGAAAAAGCCCGATCTTCACTAAATCTTTCTACGGCAACACCACTACTTCTCTTTTTAAAAAAGCCTTCTTTTCAGAGAATAAATCCTACATAAGAACTTGCTCACTGAGACACATCTGCACCAGTAAGTCAAATTCCATGGCTCAGACGCTCTGTCACAGACCAGCCATCAGTTTTCCAAATACTTGGTAGACTGTTTTCCTCTGTGCTTAAACCTCCCACTTTCCTAGACTACTCCTCCCCCTCTTTAATCAGGTTTCTGTCAGAGCTGCTTTACCCGTCCTCTTGTAAAGCTAGGTCTCTCGAGTCTAACGAGTTTAGGCCTATCAAGCATAATATTCCTGTTCACATCTGCCCTGCCTGCTTCGGACTAACCCTGCCATGTTTTCAACAGTTTCTACTTTATGTTGATCTCTGCTATTTAGGCCCTCATTACGAATGCCCAGTTAACTGTTAAGTATGGGTTTTGTGGTAAATATTGGCAGGTCAAGCTTGCTGATATTTATTGATGGAAAAATACCTGGTATTTGCCAGAACATGCAGATTTTGGTGCAGTGAACAGCAATAAAAATGCTTATTGTTCCCAAAAACTTTTTTTGGGTAGTATTTATTGCACCCAATAAATCTCAACTCTGCAGAGTTGGATTTTCTCAGGTGCTATTACCAGGCCACTCCTAATGAGGGTTTCACTCTCAAAGTCTAATAATAATAATAATAATAATAATTAAAGGAAAGTTTATAAAGCGCCTGGTTACGCACACCGGCGTGTCCCCACGCTGTGGTAAGTGAGGATAGTAGGTCCCCAATATACTCAGCTGTGCCCTATCTATTGCCCAAATAGATGCGTCTTGAGCTTTCCCTCGAACCTTGCCTCAGATGGCTCTAAGCCCAGCTCCAGCGGTAGTTTATTCCAGCTCTTTGCTGCAAGAAACCGGAAGGATCTGCCCCCCATACGGGTTTTTTTTTTAATTTTTGGGATCTCTAACAGGCCAGTACCTGTGGATCTCAGTGGTCGAGCTGGTCTGTACTGTGTAATGAGGCTCTGTAGAGGCCCCTAGTGCTTTGCCTCCCAGGGCCTCTAACACATCACTTGCTTGTCCCTCGCTCTGCAGCCAGTAAGGTTGCCATTACTAAATGCTAACTGTTGTGACTTTATCTACATGGTATATTCCTTCCTCTGCCTGGTCCCTCTCAACATCTTCTATTTCTCCCCTTTTGTTATTGCCCTAATTATAAGATAGAATACTCACCTGAAGTTCACCTTAAAATGTGGATGTGAGGGACCACACTAACAATAGATGTCAGCATGAAGGGGTTAGGCACGTCTGTGGCCCAAGTAGCCGATGGTAAAACAGTCACTGCGCTAACATTCAGAACGCTCAGAGATGCAGAATTTAATTATTCTACTATTGAAAAATACGCTTTGGCATGCTATTGGGCCATAAAACACTTCAAGTTTTACCTGGGTGGAATACCGTTTACACTGAGGACAGACCATAAGCCCCTCCTTCTTAAGTTTTCTACGAAGAGAATTGAGAATTCTACTCACCACATATCTAAGTGGATCCTAGGCCTGCAGGGATACAACTTCTATGTTACACTAACCTATTTAGATTTAACTTCTCCTCTCACGCATATTTTTTTGCTTTGTGTTTATGTTCTCATGAAAGTATTTATTTTAAAGCTTCACTCACAGTTGTGTTGCAGTAAGTTAACAAAACTATTCCTCTATGGCTTATGGTGATAATTATTCCCTCATCTGTTTTTTCTACTCGCTTCCAAAACGGCATTAAATTATAATGACATGTATCCCTCTTCCGTAATATTCATATATTCAGAAGACGAAGTAGGTGGGAGCTGTGATCAACGGTCCCATTCTTTGTTCAATAAAGCAAATTGTTCCTATACTTTACAAAGATGGAGGTTTGGGTGAGTCACAATGTCTCAATGAAGCAGCCGTTTTCACCCCAAAGGATTTTATAGTTTCTGTTTATGCGCGCTCTCGCCCGAAGAGTAATCTTGAGCAGTAGCCTGTGCTCGACCAGAAAAAGGATCATGTCTTCAGATACAAGCTTCAGACATTATCACAATAGGGGTGGGGTTAAGTAGATGGCGTACTTGTACTATTTCCCAGCTCCTGGATGTCTCTCCTTTTACTCTTTTTTCCAGATGAGTCAATCTCCGCTGTTGGGAAGGAAAAGTACCTTGTCCTGATTGCCCCACCTGTGATGACATCTTGATCCTGCAGTGGAGGCAGCATACTATGTTTTAAGTTTTAGGGATCCTAAAAGTGACCAGGCCTTTTTAACCTGTATCACAAAAATGTTGCATCCTGGCCCACTTTGTTCAAGTTCAGCTGCTCTGTGCTTTATTCACCCTTGGCCGGCATTGGGTTGTATGCAGTGCTGCACAGTGTGCCCTGTTGCCTGTGTGTGCTGGCTTGTATGTGTGCCTGTGAAGGGTACAGTAAACGGTGTGTGCATGCGTATATCTTTGTGTGTCAGCAGGAATGTATGTCTGCTTGTGAAAGACACAACAAATGTACGTGTCCGTTTCGATTTTGGACGACACAGGGCTTGCTGGAGAAACAAGTCTAGATAGAAGATTCCCCCCCCAACATTGTTTCGGATTGCTGAATTCATGAGAGTTCTGTTTGGCACACACTGGAGGATGGAAGAACCAGGCATTTTGTGCAATTTGAAAGGGCGCTTTGATCCTAAGAGGGGTCATTTGTCAAAGTGGCCTGGACACATCTCTCTGGAGGAACAGCAAAACAGAAGCATGGGAACTTCAAAGTGGGCCACCCCAGAATACGAAATTCAAAGAGCGACACTAAATCACATTTGTGTCTGGAAATGAACTATAAAAAGGAAAGCTTGAGACTCACAAATTGTCAAACTAAAGCTGTATATCAGTGTGAATTTCAGCACACGTCCTATTTGTTTGGACCAAGATTGGGGATGTAGGGTCTATGTGTCTCCGTGCTAGGTGAAAGAACATCTCCCAGGAGAATCATGACCACTCACCCTTTAGCACTAGCTTCTGCCTGACCAAAGACCATAGGAACTTGTGAGTAGTAGGAGATTGCCTGGAAAGGGCGAGGTTCAGTGAGGATCATGTCTAGTGGATCCCAGGAACAGTGTGAGAGATTCAGGTCCACTTTGGCACTACTGCACCTATCGGGCTGTCCGCTTGTGTGCATTATTCATAACTCCCTGGTGCCGGGTGGGGGCCACGGTAAACCTTAAGGGACGTTAATTTGGTAAAGAGGCCCATTGCCCTGGGCAGCGTTGTGAGCTGAAGCGAGATGCTGTCTTAAGTGAGTGTTTGTGGCCCCAGTAAGCCAGGTGGACGACACTGAACCTTGAGGGCTGTGAACAATGAACATAGTGCAAAATGTGAAACAAGCATTTGCAATGCAATAGGTCTCGCATTAGGAAAGTTTGAGCTATTGGTATTGTAAATGACAATTTTTTTATTTATGTGTTATTTTGAAAATAGCAAAATTAATAGTTTTGTCATTTACAATGCCAATAGTTTTAACTTTCGCAAATGTGACACCTATAGCATTTGAAATGTAATATGTATTGTATTTACGTGACTAAGATGTATTGATATTACAAATAACAATGGTTTTTATTTTTTTTAAATAATTAATATTTACAAGTTATTGTAATTTATAATGGCAATAGCTTAAACTTTTGTAAATAACTTTTGTGAAGATTATGTTCAGTGTATTTTATTGTGCCAAAAATACAAGAACAGAAGTGCAATATAAACATCTTTTTGTGACATTTGTAATAAAGCTTGAAACATTGAGAGAACATATTTGAACCAGTTGTTGGGGCGACGCCGGTGAGTGGGAGAGAACGAATAACAGGACTCACTCATCACCGGAGGCAGATGAAGGCAAACGCATTGAGAGAGTGGAGGGCGGAGAAGAAATGAGGGAGGAAGCGTAGGTTAAGAAATAACAGAAGAGGCGCAGAGACAGAAGGTAGAAAGGAGCGAGAGGCAGTGGATGGGAAGGGGAGGGATGCCAGGGAGCTGTTTTGAGTCCGGGGTTTTTAGGGAAAAAAACATCGCTCCCCACAAGAGACTGCAGTGTGAGCTCTGATTCTGAGCTGAATGTACCACCTTCACACCATCTGCGACACAGAGGTGCACAAGGGGACTAGTGCAGCCTTGTGAAATAATAATAAACAGAGTTACTACGTCATCCCATCGCTCCCTATAAGAGACTGCAGTGCTAGCTCTGATTCTGAGCTGAATGTACCACCTTCACACCAGCCGCGACACAGAGGTGCACGAGCTATTCCGTAAGAAAGCAAAAGGCTAATCACTGCGGTAATAAGGAGAGAAGGTGGTGCGAGTTATTCACATCAGCTGTTTGCAATGAAACAACACAACACAAAGGCAGCACTGGGAACTATTTACTAGACCCTGGGATATTCCGACATGAAAGGAAGCCTCTGGAAGATGGTAGGCAATGCGCTCACTAATGAAGGAGACTAAAGAGGTAACTCGCACTTATTTTATCTACAATGCGATGTATTTCTAAGTGCTCGGCAGGACAGTTCGGTGTAATTTTTTGCCGTACACGTGGTGCCATGTCTGTAAACACGCTTTGACCTTCCGGCTTGCCTAGAGATCGCATCTCAACACAGCTTAGAGTAGAACCTTAGATAGGACGGTTAAATAAGGAGAGAAATACTATTAACGGGGACGGATACCTGTGGCTGGCAAAGCCTCCAGTCTCTACGTGCAATACATTTGTTTACCCAGCATGTGCGAATAGCACTTCAGTAGTCTTGATGCCTCGTGACCGCCATTGCAGACGGACCCGGAAGCTCTTGGCCGGCCGGCCAATCCGCTCGCGGCCGACCGGAAGTCCCGCCTCCCCAGGTCCGCCAGCTGCCGGCGCATGGAGCGCCCTGCCGTCCGGTGTAGCCCGGGTCCCCAGGAGGGGGCCGGGGAGAAGGAGGAGTGTGGCGCCTGTTGCGGGGCTCCTCTGACCTGAGGGAGCCCCGATTTAGATGGAGACGCGCCGTGAGGAGCCCCGCCGGAAGAGCGCAGTTGGTGAGTGGGGCCCAGGGCTGATGTAAAGTGCGTGCGTGCCTGTTTGTATGCGTGGGGGGGGGGGGGGAGTGTGTGCGCGAGGGAACGTGTGTGCACATGCGTGACTGTGTGTGATTGAGAGAGAATGCGAGGTAGGGGATAGTGTGCCTGTATGTGTGCCTGTATGGGTGCTGTATGCCTGCGTGTGCATGCGCGCGCCTGTGTGTGTGTGTGTGCGTGCGTGCATGCAGAGAGGTGGGGGCTGCCTGTGTGTGAGCAAGGGCTTTGCGCATGCGCAGCGGCTTTGCGCATGCGCAGCTACCAGACGCTCGCTCCCGAGGTCAAATCCGACGCTCGGAACACTTTGGTGTCCACTCTCCTGAAAACGGATCACATTAGTTGTCGAGCTGACAGCATTCATGCTTCGCATGAATGCTAACGTCAGCTCGACCTAAAAAGAGCTGCTACGTCATCATCATAACGTCAGGAGCACCCGGAGCTTGCGATAAGAACCCTGGGGTACTTACTGTAACAGCACAGGAGTGCTGCGAAGGTGCAGACCTTGTGCCGACCGCAGACTACTACTCCTCCTCGCCGGCACATGTCATAGTCATTATACTTGGCCCAGATTATTATTATAGTTGGAGCTACATTATAATCTATTAAATTAAACACATGTTTTTTTGTATGGCTGGCCAACATCCTGAGTTCATGTATTTGAAGGTGCTGCCATACGGGAGAATGAAGAAAAGGGAGACTCGATGAAATAAAATGTTTGCTAAGGATCGAACAATCTAGTCAAGTGGGGAAGCTGGGATTGATATCAGGTTTACTGATGTCACAGTGAGTAGATGATCTAAGGAAATGCTTCTTTTTGCATGTTCACCCCACATTTTAGGACGGATGCTGTTTTTTCAAATCTGAGAGTGCACCGAGGCCTGCTATCTAGACCTTAGTGCCAGTGTTCTAACCCTATACCAAGTTATGCTGAATTGGATATCCAATTGCAAGTACTGGCTTACTTATACTTTCGTGGTTTATGGTAACCAGGTGCCGAGGGCATGTAAGAAAGAGTGTTCACCCAGGGCTGCATCACTAGTTGTGCCACCCAGCATGTGACACAGACAAAATGGACCCCAGCCTGCCATTGCAGACCGACAGGACAGTGTGTGACCCTGCCAGTTCGACTTTGCTATTAAATCTAATGGCACAGCTACCACTTCCCTTAAGTAATATATGTAAGTCTCCCCTAAGGAAGGCCTATAGAGTCCTGTGGCAGGGAACTATATCTTACTAAGTAAGACATATGATTTTCTATATGTCTTATCAGCAATACCTCTAAATTCTAGTTTTGCCATGGAAAGGTTATGAGCTCCATTGGCTCTCACAGGGTTAAACTGTTGGCACCCCAACCCGTCTAACTTCTGAATGAGATCACCAAACAGGGTTAAGTAAGGTATCAAATTAATTCAGACATTAAATTCCACCTGATGCCCATGCCAGGTTTAAAGTCACTATTAAAGTTAAGCAACTTTTACAAAGTTGCCGCTCTGCACTCCAGCGAATACAGTGACCTCACAAAAATGCAATGACACATAGGCAGGGTTCTGACCGCCTGGGGAGACATGCGAACGAATCCCTGAGGCAGGAACAAAGGAAGTTGCAGCAGAGCAAAGTGTTACCTCCTCTCCTAGGATGGCCACTCAGGGTGTTAGCCCAAAAGGCAGGCTTCAAAGGTGAAGCAGCCTTGGAAGGGCCGCTTTTGACAACAACCCTCACCAGGATGGCTTTTGTTCCTGCAGACAGAGCTAAGAGAGAGAAACCTAAATCCAAACCAGTTTTCCAGTCGGTGTGCAGCTTACTGGTAGCTACACCTCTAGGGTGGGCTACCCTACCTCTGACAACCGAGGGGCAACAATGAGGCACTCTGGGATTTTCAGATGCCACACATCACAGAAACTTCGTCACTAGAGAGGAAGGGGCCCAGTAGCCCATTTGCTAGTGACCACGTGGCCCCCTGGAAGCACTTTCCTGGGATATTCAGGGAACCCCTGGCACCCTGCCCCTCAGTCCACTTTGGAGAAGAAGAGAGGACCAAAGACCTGCCCTGCTGCCCTTGAAAGGTTGCACCACCAAGAGGACTGCACCTGCTGCACTTTTGGGCTAGCGAGACTGGGACTATGCATGCAGTACCTCACCTCAGGAAAAGTTGATTTCCAAGCTTTACCAAGATCAGTTACTCCGAGGATAAGTCTGCCGATCTTCTGGTAACAGCTCCAGGGCAACAAGAGGTAAAAGAGCCCAAACGGACAAGTTGATAGCCACCACAGAAATGTTGCCACTACCAGGTACCGGGCACAACAAAGGACAAATCCGAAGTAGCCAAAACCTACACCGGAGTCTGCCAGACCCGAAAGCGCTGACCAACTTCAGATTTGTTGTTTACAAGGGACACCAGCCCCCACCAAAGAGTTTGCATCCAACCGCGGTGCAGCGTGACCAGTAGCACAGCTTCGGCTGTCCAGCTAATGTAACGTAGAGGACTTTGAGGAACCCCAATGTCTGTGGCCAAAGTCACTCCACAACAGCCATGGACCGAACCAACACTGAGACACCTCTGTCAGCCTACTTTTGAGTAGCTCTGCCAGCATCCCTCAGCATAATGACCACTCCATTGACTTCTATGGCGGTTGTCCTGTAAAGTTTGAAACTTGCTAAAAAAACAATACTCTGGTGGCCAGGCAACTGTCCAAAGTATCCCATCTGGCCCCCTAGATCTTATCCCTGCTGGATTTGGTCACCAAAGTCCGGTTGGAGTACTCACACTAACTTTTCCAAACTTTTCACACTTGGTGTTTGCCAATGCTTCTTTGTAGTTGCATTTAAAAGTGATCAAGAGTTCTAAACTCTGCATCTCTGGAACCCTTTGGTAGATTTTGATGGTCAAGGTCTCTAAAAAGTCATAAAAATATGCTTTATATTTATAAACAGTTGCCATGTCTCTTTATTGGTGTATTATTTTCTTATTTCATTGTGTGGTGCTGTTAAATGCTTATCGCTAAGTTCCTTTGCCAAAGCCTTACTGCTTGCAGCCACAGCTACCCCAGGGTCGAGCTTAAGGTTGAGCAAACGATACTGACTGTGCCCAAGACGGTATCTATGAGTGTACTCCACGATAAGGCTCCGCAACCATATCATATAGTACGATCAGATTCTCATAGATGAGAATCACGTTCTCCCTTTTTTTTTTTCAAACGTTAATGCTTTGTCTTTAATTCTTGACTCGAGGTTGGAGCATGGGTGATAGGCAGGAGCAACAGGAAATCACAGCTTGTTTCTTGCTAATGAGTCCAAGAGAATATTGAGTGGACAGAGCCATGCATCAGGCTTTAGCTTTCAGTGGCTAGAACCAACCAACCGACTCCAATGCATACTCTTCAACATGCGCTCCATGTACAAGCGTTCCACCAAATTATAGGATCTCATCGCCACCCACGCACCCAACATCCTCTTCCTCACTGAGACATGGCTCAACCCCAGACATTTATACATATTTAGAAGTAGGGAATGCACACCTATTTAAATTGTAATCAAATTTCGTCCAGTGTTTATGATGATGCGTGCTCCCTGGAAAAAGCACCTTGCCCAAATGGCACTTGGAATTAGAGTACCATAATTATGGGGCGTCATTTCACCCCAATCCAAAGGCACAGCGATAGCTACTGTGCTGCTTTCATGTCAACCAAATTTCTCAAGTTTTCAGTCATTTACTCATATATTTAAACAATCTTGTCGCTTATATCCAATTAAATCCACAGGCACGGAATAAATGCCATTTTGCCAGGTTTCTCATGTTGTTGATGTGCCCATCCAGGCCTCTTTTCAAAAACACGTACAGACGCACTTGTTCATCCAGAAGCAGCGTTTATTAAAAACCCAATGCATTTCGGGCCGCTGGGGTCCTTCGTCAGGGATCACTACAAGTACCAAGACATGGCTCAACCCCACACATTGCCACAGCAATCCCAGACAGATAAAAAATCACTCACCAGGACCATACCAACAAGCCGGGGGAAGGAACAGTCATCATCCACAAAGAGACTATACAGTGCACCCCCATAGAACACCTCAACTTCAAGCTCCACACTGACTACAAGACAACCATCAGAGGCACCCTTGCATTACCGACTCCTAGGTCCTTGCTGTAGCTTCTGCAAAACTATGCAGACATCATGGCACCCCTAGCCTTAGACTCCAATGACTACATCTTCCTCAGCAACTACATTTCCACATCGATGACCCCAATGACAACAACACTGTGAACCTCCTCGACAGTATGAACAGCCTCTGATGACCTAGATCAGTGATACCCAAAGTACAGCCCGGGGGCCGTTTGCGGCCCTCGACATTTAAATGGGGCCCCCTTGGTGAACGGCAGCAACAGCTGCTGTTTAGTTGTTGAGCACAAGTATTCAGGAAAAAATGTTAAATAAATGAGCAAGCATTTATTAACCTGCAGATAAATGCTTGCCTGTTTAGTTAACATTTCTGAACTGCCTTAAACAATCCCTGACCCACCCAGACCCCCTACCGCCACCATGCTGGCATCTGTGCGGCCCTCGATCACACCACAAACCGTAGTTTGTGGCCCCTTGGCAAATGTTTGCGAGTACCCATGACCTAGATCATCCACGACCCTATGCACAAAGCAGGACACACCTCCAACAACCTCGTCAAACCATAGCCATGTCACAGAACTCAATGGACCGACCACTCCATCGTCCGCTTCAGTATCTACAGCCCCCGTATCGCCTCCTCCAAGATGACCAGCGCCCCCACCGCAGGTGGAACACAATTTAAGAGAACAGCTGGACGAACAAACTCAACACCTACAACCCTGCTACAGCCACCAACCTCGAACAGGGAATTAATAACTTCAACGCCTGGATCACCAATTGACCCCATCAAGAGCAACAACCAAAGAAAATCCTCCAAAAAGGCCAGCTACTATACTCAAGAACTCAATACAACGAAACAAGGCAGCAAACAGATGGAGAAGATGGTGCGCCAGCAAATACACCTCTGACAGAGCAGCCTTCAAGATCTCCATTAACCTCCGCCACCGCCTGCTGAGGGCAACAAAGAAGAAATTTCTAGCTGCAAGCATTGAAACCAGCGGCAACAACAACAATGAACTTTTCAACATTGTTAACCACTTGGGAGCTAGTAAACAAACCTCCCCAGTGCTGCGCTGTCCATTATCCGGTGCTGAACTGGACGTCCAGCGGTCGCACGCAGCACTGGGGAGGTAGTGCCCGTGACGACCGTTGGCCGACGGCAGCACTTAAGGGGTTAAGGAATTCTCCAAACCGCTGCCAGCAAAAACAACATCACACACTCACAAGAGCTATGAGACGACCTTGACGACTTCTTCAAAGACAATATTGCAACCATATACAGACACTTCAAACCCCAACCTACACCTACTGACTTCCTCGTCAGATACGCCACCACTGCAACTTTGTTGGTTTGTGTTGAACCACAGACTGACCAACTGGAACCTCTTCTCCACGCAAGACACCACGTCCCACATGAAATCCATCCACTAAGGAGCTCCCACAGACCCATGCCCGTACCACATCTTCAGTATCGGAAACCAAAGGATCAGCCAGGAACTCACCACCCTGGTCAACACCTCTATGAAATGAAATGAAAAGAATCTTGTATCGCGCAACTAAGCCCGAAGGCATCAAGGCGCCTAACAGCAAAACCATAGGGAAAAAAAAAAAAAAAGAGAGAACAGTAACTACGGGTACGCCCTTGCAAACAACCATGTTTTCAGTGCTTTCCGAAAAAGCAAAACGGAAGACTGAGATTTAATTTCACAAGGAAGAGTATTCCATAACTTAGGGGCAATTGAAGAAAAAGCCTTACCGCCCCATTTATTCCTACGGAAGCGAGGTACAACCAGCAGGTTCTTTGAAGAGGAGCGTAAGTCTCTGCCCAATACATAGGGTAGCAGCAGTTTCTTAACACCCCCCGCCCCCTTACCAGAGAGTGCACTATAGGTCAGGCAGAGCGTTTTGAAGATGATCATCGATTCAATAGGAAGCCAGTGTAAGGCCTTCCTGGTTGCCGTTGCTGACGCTAATCTGGGAGCGTCCAGAACAAATTTCGCTGCCGCATTTTGGGCAGTCTGAAGACGCTGTAGCAGGCTCTTATTCATGCCGGTGTATAAGGCGTTACAATAATCAAGTCGCGAAGCGACAAGTGCTACCACCACTTGCTTCCGCGCCTGAGGAGACAGGTAATGTTTTATTTTTCGGAGTATTTTAATAATACCCCAGCAGGTAGCAACAGTTCTGTTGACCTGCAGAGTCAAGGAGAGGGCGGGATCAATCAATACTCCCAAGTTCCATGCTGACTCCGTAGGAGTAGGACAGGTCACCACCGCAACATTTCCCGATGCCTGGAAACACGCCAAAGTCAGACCCCCACTCAAAAAACCCTCCGCCGGGGCGTGTCCAAGATGGCGATCGTGTAGGACGTACTTCCAGTCCCTCCGACGCCGCACCCACTTAAGCATTGTCCAGCACCCCTCCGGGTCCTGCATAGACAAGCCCGCCCTGTGTTTTCTGCTCTGGTGCCAGTGGTGAACATATTGAGCCGCCTGCGGACCCCCGTGGCCTCACCTGAGGGGAGTTCAGTCCCTGTCCGCTTGGAGGCCTGCAGCGTGGCTGGGCTGGTGAAGCCGGGGTCTTGCGCAGCTCGCCGCGGCAGCTGAGGGGACCCTTCCGGCTACGACTTCGGCGGCCGCTGTCTGTGGCTCTTGGGCGGCGCCGGCGACGGGTGCTGCCCGCTCTTGCTCCGACGGCCTCATTGCTGCTCCCTGAGGTGCGCATTCGGGAGTGGGCCGGCGGCACGCTGGCAGTGCCCTGTAATTGAAACTGGGGATTCGGGCTCGGGCCGGGCCTGCCGCAGCTGTCTCGTCCCGTCCCAACGGCCTGCTGATCGGGCTGTGTCCGCGGCGCCGGCTGGGGATTAGACGCGATCCTTGCTGCCGGGTGCTGGGGGCCCATCCTGGTGTCTCTTGCTCCCTGCCAGGGGAGCCTCAGAGGGCCTCGGAGAGCCCGGGACGTGGAAGCTGGGGCTTCGCTCCATCCAGAACAGAGCAGTGACGTCGGAGCCCAGAGGTGAGGCCTGCCTGCCTGCCTGCGCGGGGTGCCTGGGGCGCCTTCAACCTATGGAGGCTTCCTGCTGGGTGGCGCTATCCGACCTGGTGCCTGGGAATGCCGCCGGGAGCTTGCCCCTGGACCTGAGACCTGTGACTACCGGCAAGTGGAGTGGGCGCGTTCCCTGGACGCCCAGGGGAGGTTTGACGGTCCTCGGTCGCGGAGAGGGCGGCCCACCTATCGGACCCCGTGCGGGGGAATCGCTGGACCCAGTGCTGCTGCGGTGAGTTGCTGCGGTGAGTGCCCGCTGTGCTACGCCTGGAGGTGGGATCCACGGTGCTGCTTGTCCCTGGGTATCTCTGACCTGTGGGCCCCCCGGCTTGTGCGACCTTTGCCCTCTTCCCTACCTGAACTCTGGCTGTCTGCCCCCTGGGGGGCTCAAGGGAGGCGATTCAGGCGGCTCCTACCTGGTGCAGACAACTAGCACACTCCTGCTGCCAGGGCCCGGAGTGCTGCGAGGGAGTGACGACCTGCCATTGCTGCCTTCTTGGGGGGGCCGAGTCGCTCCCTGCTCCCGCCGGAGGTGGTCCCCCTGGCTGTTCGGCGCATAGTGGATCTGCTTGCCTTCTGAGGCGCTGAAGACGTCAAGGTGCTGGATCTGCGTTGGGGGTCTCTCCCCCCTGGCGCGCAGCTGGAGAGATCACACACTAGCTTCGCCAGCTAAAGAATCGGCCGTCCTTCAATCTTGGGGCCTACGGGGGCAGTGGCGGCTGCGGAGCTTTGGGTGGCTGGCGGCGGACCCACCGGCGGCGAGCCTGCTGAGTTGGAACTCTACTTATAGTGACTGCTCGCACGACATCGAAGCAATGTCCAACAAGGCCCGTAAGGAGAAACCGGGCAAGGATGCCCCCCCGAGGTGGTCTCAGCCGACGGCGTCACCCGGCCCTAGCGCCTCACCCAAACTAAGGGACGACGAAGCACCCGCCACTAAAGCCTTCATGCTAGAACTGTTCTCCGCAATTAAGGAAGATATCTCGGAGCTCCGCTCCCAACTTACCTCACCCCTCCGCGAGATGAGATGGGATGTAGATGACATTGGGGAGCGAGTAGCTACGCTTGAGGACCATGATCTGGGGATGGCTGGCGAGGTTCACCAGCTCCAGCAGGATGTGATCCGCCTCACGGAACAGAACTTAGACCTTCAAGCCCACGCGGAGGACTTGGAAAACCGGTCCCGCCAGAATAACATTCGCATTCGAGCGGTGCCCTGGCATGGGGAAGCTGGAGACTATGTGGAGGCCCTTTTCTTGCAGATCTTGGGAGAGGAAGATCTCCACGTAGTTCGTATGGACAGGGTCCATAGAGTTGGCCTGCCGAGGAGTGGTGGAGCTCCCCCCCCCGACATCCTGGTTTGCGTCCATGACTTCCAATTGAAGGAGCGCATACTTCGGAAAGCACGTGGGATTCCCTAGCTACAATTTCGGGACCATCATCCTCAGCTGTTCCAGGACCTGGCGGCTTCGACGCTTCAGAAGAGGCTCGAATTCCGACCGGTCACCGCCTTTTTGCGCGAGCAGAATGTGGCTTACTCTTGGGGCCACCCCTTTCGCCTCATCTTCAGGTGGCAGAACAGGCTGGTCCAGATTCGCTCCCTGCAGGCTGCTAATGACCTTTTGGGTCTGGAGGACACAGCCCCCTCCCCGAGGGGTGGGGGCTCCCCCTCGCGGCGGAGACGACGCTCTTCATCCTGGCAAAGAGTGGGCAATGCGACCGCATTGAGGAGACCGGATCCCGCGACCAGTTTGCAAGAGAGAGGAGCAGCGGTTGCCTCTGTGACCACGGTGACGGAGGCTTCGTCACAGGGCAGCTCTGGAGCGGCCTAAGCCGGGAGTGGCTGCATAGATGGAGTTGGAGGGGCTCCTCCGCTTCAGGTACTGTGGGTCCTTATGTACTTTTTGGGAAGACACCCCGGTCCGGACCACTGGGGGGCCAATGACTGTCACCCGGGCCCCCGTCTCATGAGGGTCCCTACAGATCACCAATTCCTGGGTCTGTCGCTCCCTCTGACCTGTATGGTGAGACTTCTCTATTGCTTCCTTCTGTTCGGTTGTTCTTTGGCTAGGGTTGAGGGGTTGGGTGGGGAGGGGGCTTGTGGGGGAGCTCTTGTGGGAGGTGGGGTAGTTGGGAACGGGGGTACAGTGGTGGTGACCAGGATGTGTGTATGCAGATGAATGGTAGAGGATGGTATGCTGTGTTTTTGCCTTCCAGTCTGACCGGTCTAAGTTCATGGGGTACGTTGTGGCCGAGGGGTGAAGGGGAGGGCCCGAAGGGGTGGTGGCTTCCATGTGTCCCCCTGGGTTTGGCTGTCTGGAGAGTGCATGTTTGGGTGCGTTGGCGTGGCGCGACCTTTGGTGGCCCTGGGCGGGAGGGATGGGGAGGTCTCTACACTGCATGAGAGTAGCGGGGGGTGGAACCTTCCCTGTATCATGTAGCTTAATATAAGAACCTGGAATGTGAAGGGTTTGAACTCCCCGCAAAAAACACCAGAAGGTTTGGAAATATGTGCAGGATCACCAGCTAGATGTGGTGGGCCTCCAGGAGACCCATTTAGCTCGCAAGGATGAACTCCGCCTTAAGCATAAAAACTTCCCCCTTATTTACAGGTTCTCGGCTTCCACGAAGCACAGGGGGGTGGCTCTTCTCTTCCAGTCTACCCTGCTTTTTTAACCCATGGGCGTGTGCAGTGATAGGGAGGGTCGTTGGCTGATGGTCAAGGGGCTGTTGTATGAAAGAATATGCACCTTTGTAGTAGTGTATGCTCCGAATGCGGCCCAAAATAGCTTTCTCCAAGACCTGCTGCGGAGAGCGGATGATTTTGTGGAGGGTGGCCTGTTTCTGTTGGGGGACTTCAATTTGGTTTGGCACAAGGAAATGGATAGCTCTCACACTCAGAGGTCCGATGCTGGAGTGTTCTCCACTGAAACCCAGCGCCTGATAGGCGAACTGGGGCTGGTGGATGGATGCGCTCTCTTCACCCCCAGTCTCGGGACTACTACTCCTTTTCCCACGTTCATCACACTTATTCCCGCCTGGACCATATTTTCTTAAGCCAAAATCTTAGAGGAGATGTCCGCGAGGCCCGTATGTTCCCGCTCTCTGTTTCTGACCATAGCCTGCTCGTGCCGTGCCTGAGCTGGTCGGCGAGGGTTGATGGTTTACGAAAGTGGTACTTCCCAGCCTCGCTTGTCCGGGATGAAACTTCCTGTAAGGGACTGCGTAAAGCCATACGTGAGTTTTTTTAATCTCAATTCCATATCCGACACGTCGATATTCACCAGTTGGGATGCCTTTAAGGCATCGGTGAGAGGCACTTGCCTGGCCCTCCATGCCAATCTTAATAAATTGAGACATAAGGAACGTGAGGATTTAGAGGGAGAACTCGCTTCTCTTGAACAAGCTCATAAACGGAATCCTTCTAGGTTGACCCTTCGCCCGCTGACTGCGATCAGGGGGAAACTCAGGGCCCACTATAACAACAGGGCGGAGTTTACTCTGCTGAAACTTCGACACTTCTCCTATTCCCAGGGGAACAAAGTGGGGAAACACTTAGCTCGCCAGCTTCGGGATAAGCGAGAGCGTGAGTATATTGGGGGCATCCAGGATGGGACGGGGACTCTGCACCATCGAGACGGAGTCAAGGCCGACCTCTTCAGACGCTTTTATGCGGAGCTATATAGGCGGGAGGCAACGGTCCTACCTGGATAGTCTTCCGCTGCCCCGGGTTTCCAAGGAATGGAATGATTTGCTCGTGGCCCCATTTACCAGAGAGGAAGTCCTGGGGGCTATTAAACGCCTGAAACTGCATAAAGCACCTGGGCCGGACGGCTATACCGCTCTGTTCTATCAAACTTTCACTTCGGAGGTGACCGACTTCCTGGTCTCCCTTTTTAAAGCCATGGCGGTTGCCGGGGAAACGTCGGGATCAATGGCTGAGGCCGTGATCTCTATTATCCCCAAACCGGGGAAGGACCCATCAAAATGCTCCTCATATCGTCCAATAGCCCTTCTTAATGTCGACGCCAAATTGTACTCCTCTATCATTGCAGAGCGGCTTCAGGACCTAATGCTGGCGCTCATTCACCCAGATCAATCTGGATTTATTAAGGGTCGCCAGACTCACGATAACACGAGACGAATCATCCACCTGATTGAGAAATCTCATAAGTTCAAGATTCCGGCGGTCCTGGTGGGCCTTGACGCCGAAAAGGCCTTTGACCGAGTGGACTGGGGCTTTCTCTTTCACACCTTGGCCGCCTTTGGCTTCTCGTCTAACTTCCTCACGATGATACGGGCGAATTACAGCAGCCCTCGCTCGAGAGTGACGGTCAACGGCCATCTATCTGCGTTTTTCTCGCACTCGCGAGGCACCAGGCAGGGCTGCCCCCTCTCCCCTCTGCTCTTCGCCCTAAGTATTGAGCCGCTAGCGCTTGCAGTTCGGGAGCACGAGGAGATACGGGTCTCCCGTTCACGGGAGAGCAGCACAAGATTACCCTCTTCGCTGATGACGTTCTCCTCTCTATTAAGGACCCGGCTCATTCTCTTCCCTACGTCCAGCAGGTTCTACAGCACTTCGAACGCGTGGCCGGCTTCAAGGTCAATTACGGCAAATCATTTGTCCTGAACCTTACGCTCTCCCCGGCAGAGGTGGATGAATTGCGATCCGTCACTCCCCTCTCATGGGCCTCCCTTTCCATCCTATATCTGGGGATCCGGTTGACTCACTCAATTGGGCAATTATACTCTGCAAACTTTCCCCCGTTACTGGCGCAGTACATCTCGTGGCTGGGTAGAATCCATGCATTAAAAATGGTCGTTCTCCCTAAATTCTTATATCTTTTCCAGGCACTCCCTATACCATTAGAAGTTGACTTCTTCCGGCGTCTCAAGACTCAGATGCTGCGGTTTGTCTGGCAGGGGGGCCGAGCGCGGTTCTCCTTTGCCACTCTCCGTCGACCTCGGGGGGGAGGGAGGGGTGGGACTCCCCGAAATGCTCCTATATTACAAGGCAGCGCAGTCGCGGGTTTTGGTAGAGTGGTCCCAGCAATTCTCGGAGAACCACTGGCTGCACATGGACAGAAGTGTAGCGGGCAGATCGATCTGGGACTTAGCTTGGAAACCTAAAGGAGACAGACCCAAAAACGCATACATTAGTACTCCCACCGGCACTACCCTGAAGGTCTGGGACACACTGGCGGGGGATGACCGTTGAACCACGTTCCCCTCTCCCTTCACGCCAATCCATTTCAACCCAGACTTCCCACCGGCGCTGCAGGAAGGACCCTTCGACGTTTGGAGAGAAGGGAGATGCCGTGCGCTCACGCATCTGTTCCACGGCCATACTCCACTTACCTTTCACAACTGTATGCGGGACTACAAAGTGCCGCCTACCGAGCGCTTCCGTTACGTCCAACTGCTCCACTGGGCCACATCCCCTGCAGTCAACGACGCTGCCACGAGACCCCCTTCCGCTTTTGAGGCCTTTCTGCTGCAGACCTCCTCCATGAAAGGAGTTATCTCCTTCCTTTATAACCTGCTGCTTTCCTCCGCGATGTCACCCCGCCCCCGTTACATGGGTACCTGGGAGAACCTCCTTGGGCGAGATATTTCGGACGGGGAGTGGTCGCACCTGTGGCGTGACATCGCTGCGCATAACCATTCGGTGGAACTCAGGGAGGCCCATCCTAAGACCCTCATGGACTGGTACCTGTACCCTGCCAAGTTACACTGCATTTTCCCATCCTCCTCTGACAGATGCTGGAGGGGCTGCGGTTTCCTTGGAGATTTCCGCCACATTTGGTGGGACTGCCCGATCATCCGGCCCTTTTGGGAGGAGATTCTCTCCCATGTTAAAGAAATTCTAGGGTATCCTGTGGATGACTCAATGGCACACGTCCTGCTGGGCCTTCGAGACCCGGCGCTCGAACACCAGACCCGAGCAGACAAAAAGATACTGTGGTTATGTCTCAGAGCTGCTAAACTTACTCTGGCTCGGCCTGGAAGAAACCGGAGGCCCCAGGGATCTCCCTGTGGCACGCGAGGCTATGGAAACTGCTAAGCATGGAACGGATGGCGGACATCTTCCTAGGCAACTTCAAAAACGTTATGTTCCGCTGGGGCCCCTTGGTCCGTTTCCTTTCCAAAGGCTTACCATCAGCGGTTTCCCCATCCACAATTCGAGCTCTCCACTTATTTCAGGTGTGAATGTTGTATTTGGAATGACTGCCAGAACGAATGCTGTCACCACCACTGGGGGGAGTGTTCTTTGTTCATTGTTCTTCTGGCGACACTCCCAATGGCAATACAGCTAGCACAGGACATCCACGACGGGCACGCTTCTTTCCGTGTGGCTCTTCTAAATAACTGTGCATACTCCCCGCTACGACTCTTGGCCTGCGAGTCTCCTACGACCTGGACTGCACCCTCTACTGCTTACGGTTCTGATCTTTCAAGCTGAGTGATGTCCGCTCCAATGTCCTTGCCGTCCTGGTGGCTTGCCTTACTGATTGCCCCCTGTGTGGGAGGTTGTGCGGAATTGTCGCTTCTTTTTCTCTTCCTGTGTCCTTTTTTCTTCAAAACTAAATAAAGATGTTACAAAAAAAAACCTCCGCCAACCATAGGGAACTCAAAAACTACTGGTCAATCACCCTGCTCCCATTCAAGGCAAAGGTACTGAAAAGGATCATCAATAAACAACTCTGGCACACCTGGGGCAGAACCAGCTACTCGACGCCTCCCAATCCAGCTTCCGCACCAATCACAGCCACTGACAACATCTGAACCCTACTTGACCGAGGAGAAGCAGCAGCTCTAATCCTCCTCAACCTCCCAGCAACCTTCAACACTGTATCCCACCACAAGCTGAATGAAAGACTCCACCACATCGGCATCCAAGGGGACACACTCAGATGGATCACCTCCTTCCTCATCGGAAGAACCCAGGGGATCCATCTCCCACCTTTCACCTCTGAACCAGCGGGGTTCCCCAGGGCTCAACCCTCAGCCCCACGACCTCCAGCGCATGTATGACCCCACTGCCAACATCGTCAGATCCCACAGTTTCAACATAATTTCCTATGCAGATGACACCCAAGTCATCCTCTCACTCACAGACGGCCCCACCACAATCAGGACCAAATTCCACAGATACATGATAAACGTCGCCGACTAGATGGAGAACAACTGCCTGCAGCTGAACACAGATAAGACGGAAGTACTGATCTTCAGCAACAAAAGCAACACATGGAAAGACTCCTGGTGGCCATCAGACCTAGGACCAGCACCCACTTCCTTCGGCCATGCATGGAACCTTGGAATCATCATTGACAACAAGCTCACCATGAAATCACAGCTCAACACCATCTCCTCCGCCTGCTTCCTCACTCTGCGAATGTTACGTAAGGTCTTCAAGTGGTGACAAATGCACACGAGACAACTGTGACACAGGCCCTCATCACCAGTTGACTGAACGATGACAACGCTCTCTACCTAGGAATCACCGCACACCTCCTAGAGAGACTTCAAACCATACAGAACCTCGCAGCCAGACTCATCCTCGATCTTCCCTGGCGAACCCACATCACCCCCATCTCAGGCAACTCCACTGGCTTCCCGTACAGAAAGATGCTAATTCACGCACCCAAGGCTCTACAGAACCAAGGACCAGCCTACATTAACTACACCTGAACTTCCAACAACCATCAAAAAGATTTCACTCTGCCTTCCTTTCACTTGCTCACATTCCCCGAAGGAGAAATCCGCCCACATTGCAGCAAAGACCTAGAACAGCCTCCCCACGAAACTCCGAACTTCCGGAATTGCAAACGGAACTCCCAACTTCCGGAATTGCAAACGGCCCTCAAGGCCTGGGTGTTCCAACAAGCCAACGGGCCTGCAAGTGCCTGGATACCCTACTGGGTGATTAGCCGTGCTCTATAAATCCCGATTGATCGACTGACTTGCCTTCGTTTACTAATGGAATTGTTGTCAAAGCGGCCGTGGGGATGTTTCTATATATACTTTTTATTGGTATTTTCACATTTACAACAAATGACATTTAACATGTATAGACTCTTCGCGTTTGTTCTCGTAGGGGCCCCCGTCGGTGAGTTTTGGCTGAGGATATCTATAGGGTTTTCCAATTGTCCATATCTGCCTGTGCTTCCTTGCTCCTCTGTCTTTTAAACATTTAACATAAAACATGTAGGTGCTTGCGATTGTTCTGAGGTGTACAGTCCTATGGTGCAATGTGCAAGATTAAAAACTATAATTTTTAAGAAAATCCTCCAAATGTAGTTATTTGACCTTATGTACTGAGGTGAAAATATTTCGCCTGTTAAACTCTTTTTACATTCCAAAAACACTATACAATATTTTACGATGCTGTTTGCTGCATGATTTATATTCCAAATACTTTCTCAGCTAGACTTGTGCCTGGGCTCTTAAAGCCAAGCCAGACCTTGGCATGGCTCTCACTGTTAACTTGTTGGCTCTCCCACCACTCCTGCCTATACACATTTTCACCACCACTAACAGTTGTAAGTTGTACAATTAGTTTGCGCACGCGCAAAATGCATATTGATTCAATGTGGATCTGAAGCACATTTTTAGGTCTCGCTTAGGCAGCACATGCAGTGTCTTGTTTGAGACATGGTGTGTTCAGTCTGTGGGGTTTCATTCCACCCCTCGCTGCAGATTTGTTTATGTGGGTGTTGTCCCGAAAAGCTTGCTTTCCTTTTGTTTATTGTCTTTATCTGGCCAACCTACTCCGGTCTTACTACTCCCCTGGAGAATTGGCCTATTACGGGTATCCTTTCTCTGGATTGTTTTTCCATTTGTGCGCTTTATGAACACTTCGTTTTTACTTTAACTCCAAAATGCGCATGCTTTCTGGGCGCCTCTCTTTAACTACAATATGCACTGCCTTTTTTGTTTGTTTTTGTTGCAGAGTGCATTATTTTCATAGCTCAGCACGGCGCACGGTTTATAGACACCGCGCTTTAACTTTTACAACAATATGCGCCCACTTTGCGGTTGGCACACTTTAACTACAACATGGTACAGATATTTTAAAACTTGTAAAGGTTGCTTATTTGGGAAGCATCTTCCATTTTTGTTCTTGCAATGTTCCTTTATTTTGCGATTTGTGAAACTTGTACGCAACAACCTCATTCCTGACGCAGAGAATGTACCCTTTTGTTTCAGATGTTTGGCTTCTTTACTTACTGAACATTGTGCACCACTGCTTTTACTAATATAAAGCATAGCAATTTTTTTTTCTTTTTAATAAGCCATTATTTTTAGTTTTATTTCCACCTGCTTTCACACGATAATTACAACTTTATTACCTTATGTTAAACATTATTTGTTAAATTGTAACATTTTGTGAAGGTTGCCACTGTTTGTGTTCAGCAGTGGTCAATGTTTGGGCTTTGGTTAGCATGGATGGATCAGAAGCTGCATCAGTTTTGAGCAGGAAGCAAGGCTTTATGGGGATGTCAGCCAGGGTCATACAAATTCCAATCACCTAAGGGGTACTGAAGTGTTCCCTCAGCCACTGCCCAGGGGAAAAAGGTCAGGAGGTGCTGCGTAGGCCCTTTTCCACACCAATGTATGCCAGAGAACAGTTGTGCTCTTTGCTGCCATACTAGGGTTCTTAGTGCCAGGGAGCACGTGTGGCTACATATATCCCTGGATCCAGGTACCAAGATGCGCAAGCTGATTTTCTCTCCCCAGGATGACAGGAGGCTGCACCATGAGGATTAGCCCCTTTTCCCCACCATAGTACGTTGTTTCCAAGCATACAAGAGCTATCCGCAGCATGGAAGAGTTCTCAACTAACAAGTCTTTTGGGCCGGTTGTCCCCCCACCTCCTCTCCCCCTAAAGTGCCCAGGAGGCCCCATGCAAATGCATGTGTGCTGTGGCAGTGGCTTTACAAAGCTAATGTTTCCCCTTTTGGTCTCTGCCGAATGGTGTGACATCGCCGAAGCGTCAGAGGCTGAAGGGGCTGCGGTTTCGCTGACACTTGAACCATGCTGCTCCTCAACCCAACCCTTTACAAAGGGCGCAGGCTGTTGACCCTTTGTGAATGCCATCCTCTGAGGATACAGGCACCAACAATCGAAGACTCTTCTTGCCTTCCCTACATCTCTCGCCGGTTATCTCTGTGCAGGAGTGATGTGGGCACCATCTTAATGCATCACTCCTGCCGGCCATTAGAGAGGTTCTGCCACGTGTGGAGTGAACATTTCAAATTGCATTGTATGCGGCATTAGTGCTTGGCGCTATATTAACTGTCGCATGGGGGTGGCCACCTTTCATGGTAGCACACGTGGTGATGCACCAGTTTTAAAATGGGGATCACTTGGGACCGGATGCCTTTGTAAGGTAATAAAATGCAAGACAACGCCACAATAAAGCTGTCTGAGCAAAGGTTCTGCCTCATCAATGTTTCTGCAAGAAAAGGATTACCGGGGCAACTGTTAAAAATGTATTCAGCCTCTGTAAAGGAAGATAATACTTCTCTTCCTACCAGCACAATCATTTTTGTATCTTTCCTTCCTCTCTCTGTGCCCCACCACATGCAAGACGATTACAGATGGGGCACAGGCCTCACCCAGCGATGCCACAGGCCAAAGCTGTATTTTCGGAATATGCCACTCATATGTTGTGATGCTCAGGAAGGAGCAAGTCAGCAAGAAGAGAGTTTACGACACTCGCACCCAAGTGCTCTGATCTCCGATGAGGACATTACTCTCTTTCCAACTATAACACATGGTCCCAGTGGACAGATTCCAGGATGTACAAGGCAATAGATCTGGCATGCCTGATGGTAATATGCAGAAAGACTGAGTTTTGCTTCTGTTACCAAGACCACCTCTTAATTTAACAAAGGTGAGAGAGGAAGATTGTTGTATGAAAGTAATTTGAAAAGCTGTTGAGACAGGATAAGCAGAGATGCTATGATTGTCTTATGTTATCTGTATAGCATAATTCTGAAGTTAGAATGACATTGTAAACTAGTTGGAGGTTGCCTTTATCCATAGAGCCAAATTAGTGGGTTATCAGGGCCGGAGTGACCGTAGGGGGCATTGTGCGTTTGCCCGGGAGGCTGTAAGGGGGGGCAGTTTCGTTACTGGGTGGCGTTTTTGCAACGATGCTACAATATTAGCCCCCAGTATCAAAAGCAGCAGTGCGGGCGGAGGGCAATTTTGTTAGTCAGCAGAGCCTCATACTTGCCCCTCCCCATCGGGGCGGGGGTAGTCCAACAAAATTGCTGGGGCTCCTTTGAATTCCAAGGCCTGCCCCGTGGGTTATATTTGTTCATGGTCTGTAAAGGTTACTTATAGGTCTGTTTACACAAAGACTTCCCTGTGCTCATGACCCCTGCCCTCTGAACCCCACCCACGACTGACCCTTCCTACATCAACCTAGAACCACCATTTAACTGATATTGGATCATATCACTTTAAAAGTGTATACAATGTGGCTGGCCTTGTACATGGCTTTCATGAAAATTACTTGCGATACTTGTATTTAATTTGCAAGGCTAAGAACAGATCCCAGGATACTGAACAGCGAACAGTTTGCTTATGGAGCAGTAGTAGCTTTAAACATCTAGAAGTGCGTGTTAATGTATTTATATGTTAATTATTATTGTTTTAATAAATACTTTCTCTCTTTCACCCACATACTATTTCTACTACTCTGTCCGCTATTCATTCACCAATTCATAAACAAACAACTTATTCACCATACCACATAATCCCAAAACATAAACACTGCACACCACACAATTCCACAACTAACAACTACTTCACAAACCTCATAATAAACCACTACAAACATACATCCACTCCAGTAAAAACAAAGTAACATTATCGTTTACAATACCAATAGATCTAACTTTCGTAAATGCGAAACCGAATGCATTGTAAATGCTTGTTTTAACAGCAAATACACAGAAAGTTGTTATCCAATCAGCGTGCCGTAGCCTGGATACCTGCGCTGTGATGAAGCCGTCATATACCCGCTTGTCTCGATCCTGGGGTAAGAGTAGTGGGAACTGCTTTGTCATTCCGCCTCCAGCCTCCATGACACTGCCTGAAGACGTGCCGCAGACCAAGAGTTCCTTTACCACAGTTCGGCAGTGCTGCTACGGGACTACCGCCTGCACAGCTCAGTTAAAGTACGCGCTAAAACATTTCCTGGACGTCATGAGCCAAACATGAAAGCATGGTGCCCGCGCATGCGCGTTACAGAAGGCTGTCTGCGCGTGCGCGAGTGATGAACTTCTGCAAGAGAAATCAAAATAACTGTTAATAATAATAATAATACAAAGAAAGAATGATCATTGGACCAGCGCGAGTGAGATTCATCGCAGACTAGGGTCAGAAGTAAGGGTCGACGACACGGAGGCATTTCATAAAATGAAAAAGCGAAACTAAGAATCTTTTTCAAGAGGCGTGGCGTTTCTATTTAAAGGGAGCGTCGAGCGATCTTAGCCATTGACCCCCAACTATGCTATTAAGTGATGCGGCTCCCAGTTTCAGGGCCCAGTTTCACACTCACTTGTTACACAATAAGTTTGTGCTTGTCGCTGGAGATGGGGCGTAAATGAACACTGCTGCCGTTCATTGACTCGGATTGTTATCACTAACCATTTCAGAGTAGGGTGACCAGAAGTCCTGGATTTGCCCGGACAGTCCCGGTTTTTCACAAGCTGTCTCGGCAGATTTGGGCAATTTTGGCTCATATCCTTGTTTTTAGAGGGGGTTGACTGAAAACAGTGAGAGGCACTTTTTAGGGTGTTCTAAAGCTTTGCTAGTTAGCAGCCGTTATAAGTAAGCAATTTAATGAATACGTATGATTTTGGTTGTAGAAATTACATTTTATTTACTTTCTAAATGCATCTTCTGTGATCCTATCATGTTATTGAGGAAAGCCGTCATTCTGCGCCATTCCGTGGGTGAAAAATTGTAGTCTTTCTATTTTTCCCAAATGTCCCGGTTTTTGGTTCTCAAGATCTGGTTACCCTACTTCAGAGGTACTATCTTTTTATAAGCCGTGCCCTTAAGTAAATAACTTATTACCAGCAAAAACAGCTCAGGCAAATTTGGAACCTTTGTATTGGTTAATAATTTCATCCAGTATGAGGAGCTCATAGAAAGAATAAAGGATGCAGGTGGAAGCGCTATGTGATTGAAATAACCTTTCTGTTCTGTATCTGCTGTCAAGTGGTTCCGCTTGTAAGGTAGCTGGGCGAGCTAACGTGCCTACTGCAGAAAGGTATGCTTTCTGAAGGTCGTCGCTTCCAATACTTGTAAAATCAGTGCTTTAAATAGGCTGGGATTACCGGCACTATTTTATTTGGAGAGTGAGAGTACCTGCACTTCTCAAGAGTGACGTAATACTATTAATTAGAGAGTACGGCACTTCTCAAAAACAAGACTTCGATTTTTCCATTTCAAGCACTTAGTAAAATAGGTAACGTGAGTAATAAATATGTTGCAGTGCACTGTGAGTTACGTACAGGTCGTCAATTTGAATTATGTGTGTACATGCAGAGTTCATTTACATTATGGGGTTAAGGCAGAAAAGACAGACCTTGGTCAACAAGTAACCCCAGGTTTATTGAATCGGTAATAGGAAGACTGGGCTACAGCAAGGAGCCCAGTCCCCAATCTACCGGCTTTTCCAACTCCAGATTAGCACCTCTTCCACTCATGGAATCACTCAAGGCTTATCCGAGCTCCTTTCCTTCCTTTCTGCCAGCTCAGTCTTGGAGGCGAGAGGCTCGGCGTGGGAGACTGGTGTGGTGGGGACTGGGCCAGCCTTGGGCATGGGCAAGCTGGTTCTAGACCCGGGGCGCCAATATTCCAAGGGGCCCAGCAGGGAACTGCCTGACTTAATGTCATGAAAACAGCAGCTCGCCCATCCCACTTGGGTCCAGTTAAAGACTTTGTAATCAGCCCTTAATGTACCTAAAAAAAACACAAGATGATGGACGGAATGTTGCACAATGGCAAAACATTCACCAGCAGTCACAGTACTGGGTTTTTACTCCATCATTATTTTGCTCACCAAGCCAAGGATTTTTAGCAGTGTACCTCTTGTTGTGCCACGCCTCGCCTTGCCTAACGGAGAACGGAGCACTGACGACGTCGTCACTGGAGGAGGAGAAGGCTCGACGAGTTGAACACAGAAGAGTCGAACACGGAGAAGATGCCAAGTAAACGGCGCGTAAACCCCGGGGACACCGCGGCTGCGGCCAAGGAGCAAAAAACTAACCGAGGGTGTGTAACTGCGATAATCTCACGCAGTGATTACAGGGAGGACACCTGAAAACTCTGGGAAACGGCGCGATAAAAGCATCGGCCTCATCAGACACTGAATGCGAGTGAGCCCCCTAGCACCAAAAGCGGAGTGCAGTGCGGACACGGAATGCTAGACGGTCGTGGGGTGCTATGAGGTCAGAGGGCCACTTCTCCTGTAGCCTGCTCGGGCCACTAAAGTAAAGAAGTGAGGAACGTAAAGCGGCAGGCCATATTAACTACCCCCAACCTCGCACCCACTGTATGGGTGAAGCCTGGGACGCACGGAAAAGCACCCAAGTGTCCCCGGTTGGGACTGGAGAAAAACCTGGGTGTGAGCAGATACTAATTGCGTCCGAGGGGGGAGCGTAGAGGGAAACACACCTGAAACAAGAACCTCTGGATCTGTTTCCTTTCTTTCTCCTGGTTACCCCAGTTAGGGGAAAAGATGGAAAAAAACAGCTGAGAAGGCAAAGAAGGGGGAGAACCAAACCAACTCCGTGCAAGGCAGGCTGGCGGTCAGTGCACAACAGAGGTAAGTGAGCTACAGTGTGGAGGAGTGTGAAAGAGTGTATGCCTCAAGTTAAAACAAATATTATCTGGTGATTCTTATCCACACTACAAAGTAAGAAGAAAAGGAAGTTAAATAGGGATAAGGTAATAATCCCCCCGGCATATACCTATAAAAGGGCATGGCCCCCAACTTAAGACAGAAAGCACGGAAAGACGTGCAAGAGAACAGCCTGGAGATGAGCGAAATACTAGAAGGATCCAGATCAAGGGAAGAGAGTCAAGAGAGTCTGATGTCTCAAGAGGATATTTCCGTGGGGAGACGCAAGAAAGGGAAATGTAAAAAAGGATCTAAAAAAGCCCTGTATGCAAAAAAGGGGCGCATCCTAATCCCTCCTAAAAAGAAGACTACCGAGTCCCTTAACCCTGTAAAAGTCTTTTTAGGTAAACACTATAAGGCCCAAATATTCTATATATACTATAAGGTAAACACTATAAGGCCCAAATATTCGCGCCAGACTACTATTTTTTAGTAATAGAGCGCGCTATAAAAGCCTTTATAAAATAAATAAATTCCAACGGCAATCAATGTGGACTCGGAAGAGGAGGAAGTCCTCGAGACAACAAACAAAGATGTAGATGCTGGGCCTCAAATGGATCAAAACCGGAGAGAAACATCAGAGAAAATATTGGAAGATGAGCTGGAAGACGAGCCGGAGAACCCCCTGCTAATATACTTATCAACTCATAGTCAGAACTAAAATTTGTTGTTACCTCGGCTCTCGTCATCCCCAAAACTGTTCTCCTTTCAAACTGCAGAGAACGAAGAGCATATGAGAAGAGACAGCCTTGAGACAAGTTTTGTTTGGGGGGCAAACTCCAACCAAGTACCATCGAGTGAAGATAGGGGAGATAGGTTAAATACGCAGATCTCCGGAAAAAATGGAAACCTAACAAACCCCGAGCGAAACAGCCAACAGGATCCCGACCTTCTAGCTGCCCCCACCACATCAATGATGAACCTCCTTCTAATGCTACAAAAACTCTGCAAGGGATCCTTGAAGTTTCACTGTTGAATAATGGGGTTCTAAATGCCCCAAAACAATACCTAAAGAAATTACAGTATGAGTTGACTGGAATCAAAGAACAAATCCCCACCTTGTTAAAACCAGTAGGAACTCCGCAAGTAATTGAACAAAGCGTGAGATGCGAGTCAGTAGAACCCCCAGATAATGTGTATATATCTAGGCGCCCGATGTTGGTAAGAAGGAGATGTGACAACGGAAGAGCCCATACCAAAGGTAGGGTAGACAAAAAGCAGGCCAGACAGGTAGCGCCTAAGGGAAAGATCAAGAAAAAGGATACGGGAGGTACACTAAATGTAATGGCTCGGTCCTTTGTACAGACCAGACCCTCGGAAAGGGAAGAGGTAATGAAGACCACATTCACACAGAGAAAGAGGCAGTCTGGTAAGGCCCCAAAAGAGAAAATACAAAAGAACAAACCCTTAAGCCAGAGAATCACCACCTCACCGAAAAGCCAAAAGGCAGACCCTCCCGAGATATTGTAACCTGGGAAATATATCCCAGTCAACTGAGATAGAAATGGGTGCAACAGGGAAACAAGGTCCAAAACAGGCAACCATAGCACCCCTAGAGATGGGAGAGGATCAGGGGAACAATAAATGGGTTTACCTAGAATCAGCGGAGGATGGCCAAAGGGGTAAGAAGTTAAGAAAAATAAAACCCCTAAATAGATCAACATTTTTAGCTATCTTCTCTAAATGTGTAAGCCTGAGTGGGATCGATACAAAAGATCTAAGACAGGTGGGTTTCATCAACAGCATGCCAGGCAGGGATATAACAAAAGTATGGTTATATTCAGACTTGGTAAAGAAAGCAATTTTGAGGGGAGCCAGTGAGATACTTAAAGAGGGAGTAAAGGTGTTGACTGAAAAAGACCTAAGGGGTAAGGTACCTCCAGGAAGGGACTTCCTAACTTGTCATGCAGGCTTAAGGAAGAGACAGGTGAGATTACACCAGGGCAAAGATGAAGCAGGTAACCAACTAAGGATAGTGATAAATAATACTGCAAAAGAGGATTGGTGGGGCAACTGGAGCTATTGCAGTTGTGGAGGTGATTCAATTGAGTGCGATATAGATGGAAGTGGGGCAGCTGAGGGACTAAGTGAGATCGAATAGGAGAGGGGGGTGCCGTCTGCCCTAAGTCTCTTAACGTGGAATGTAAACGGGCCAGGCAATGTCCTACAAAGGGAACAAATAAAGGATGAAGTAAACGAAGAAGCAATTGCCTGCCTACAAGAGACTTGGGCATGCGGAGAAACCCCTATCTTCGAGGGCTACCACCAGCTAAACCGCCCAGCAACGAGACAAAGGTTTGGCCGCCCCTCGGGGGGAATAATGACTCTTATTTCAACAAAAAATTTAAGAAATGTGTTATTGTTAGAAGTAAAGTGTAAATGGTTATTGGTGTGTAGGATAAACCATCTCTCACAGGATAAGTACTATGAAAAGCTAATTGTCATAAATGTATATATACAGTGGGACAATGTAGGTGACTATGTAAGAGAGATGGGAAACTTCAAACAGGACATAGAGGATATCTTTGAAAGGTATTCCTCAGACATAATATTAATCTTAGGGGATTTTAACCATAAGTTAAACCCAGTGAAGACCGACCGTTGGTACTCAGAATTATTAGATACTTATGGTATAAGCCACGCTAATTTTCCACCATGTGACCCCTCAAAGCTGGATTGGGAATTGGTCAACTTTTTGGGGGAAAAGGGACTCTTTTGTCTAAATGGCAGGTTTAAAACAGACTGTCCGGCAAAGAAGACATTTAAAAAAGGATTACAATGTTCCCCAATTGACTATATCCTTATGCCAGCTTGGAATTCCCCCTTAGTGCAGGACTTTAATGTTCTTCACGGTGAGGGTAGTGATCATAACTTGCTCACCGTAAAACTAAAATGGGGAAGGGTGAAACCAAGGGTAAAGGTGATTCACCAACAAATGGAGTACCCAAAAAGGGCAACAACCAGAGTAACCGAAGAATATGTGGAAAAGTTAAAAGTGTTCCAACAAAAAACAGAGATAGTAAACTTAGAAAAGCTAAATCTAAAATGGTACGAGAAGAAAATTGCCCAATCAGTCCAATGTCTAAGGATAGAATTAAAAAAGACTAAAAGTAAAAGCTTAAATAACCACGCAAGCCGTCTGAAATGGTTTTCAATGGACTGCCAAATAAAAAAAAGGGAGATAAGGGCAGTAGCCAGAAAACAAAAGAAAGAATTTAACCAAGAAAGGGAAAAATATATATCCTCTCTAAAAATAGAGTTTAAAAAGATGGTCCTTGACGCAAAAAGGGAGTATAAAGAGAAATGCTGGGGAGAGCTGCTAGAATCAATCGAAAATAAGAACGTGAGACAATTTTGGAAATTGATAAAAGCAGCTTCTTCTCCCCCAGCTGGAGACTTGATTTGCGTCATAAGCGAGGCAGCCTGGGATAAATACATAAGGGAATTGTATGAAGCCAGACGGGTCTCAGGAGCAAGAGTGCCACCAAGTTGGCAGGAAATCTCAAATAAATTTAAATTAGACTTTGTAGAAGATCGAGTGGCAGAAATACTTAAGAAACTGAACCTAACCAGAGCTGCAGGACCCGATAATCTACCAGCCATAATTCTTAAATTTCAAACAAACTGGTGGGCAAAGTTTTTCTCTCACCTTTTCCAACTAATCCTAATCGAGGGAAAAATGCCAACTAATTGGAAGGGGGCTATAATTAGACCTATACATAAAAAGGGTAACCCAGGTGAACCGCAAAACTACAGGTTGATAAACCTCTTAGACATAGGGGAAAAGGTCTTTTCTAAACTAGTCTTAAAAAGACTGAATGTCTGGGTTGAGGAGAATTCCGTAATTCCGACTGAACAGGGAGGATTCAGAGCAGGACATTCAACGATAGACCACTGCTTCTCCCTATGGGCATTGGCAAGGAAGTCGACAGAGCAGAACGGAAAACTCTGTTGCTGCTTCGTGGACTTCCGCGCCGCATTTGACTCAGTGGATAGGGACTGTCTCTGGGAGATATTAATAAAGAAAAATATCCCAAGTGACTTACTGACGGTATTAAAAGAACTACACCGGGAAAACTTGGCCCAAGTGATTAGGGGCACCGAGGGGTCACTAACACCGAAAATTCCCATTGGAAACGGCCTAAGGCAAGGCTGCGTACTGGCTCTCCATCTTCCTATCAGACTTACCCAAATGCCTTGAGGTGAAGGGAAGCGCCAGCCCAAGGATGGATGGCAAAAAGGTGCCGTGTCTGCTATATGCAGATGATCTAGTAATAGTGGATCAAACAGAAATCGGTCTTCAAAGGAAACTAAACTCTTTTAATGAATATTGTAAAAAGTTATTTTTAAAAGGTAAATCTAGACAAGACAAACATTTTATGCTTTGGGAAAAAAGCATCTAAGTTTAATTGGTGTTTAGGAGATCTTAAACTAGAACTGGTAAATGAATATCGATATCTTGGGGTGTGGTTCGACAAAAAATTAAATTGGCAAACACACCTTGAAGCCCAAAAAGCGAAGGCACAAACCTCAATTGCCGGGTTAAAAATGTTTAACCGGGATTATGGGGACAAGTCGCATCGACCACTATTGAAAGCTTTTAATGCGATGATTCCACCACAAGTCCTCTACGGAGCAGAAATCCTTTATTTGAGCGGTAAGGGAGTCTGGGACGTAGAGGAAGGAAAATGCTTGAAAAAGCTTTTGTCCCTACCCCAATCGGCAATGGTGCAAGCCATAAGAACGGAGTTAGGGGCAACTGCTTGGGGGGTCCAGGCACAATGTGCAGTAATCAGATTCTGGAATCGCCTTGGAAATGATCAAAAGGTTGCACAGTGGTGCCGAAATGAAATACAACAAAGCGTCCTAAATTGGGCAAAAATGTGTAGGAAGAGATTGCTACTAGCCTGTGGAAATATAAAAGTGGACATATCCCGGGAACTACTGACAATAGAGTGTTCAAAACACGAACTAAGATCCAATGCCCTAGCTGTTACTAGAAGCATGGACAGGGAATATCTTGGAAAGAAAATACCAGTGGACTTTATGATGAACGCATGGGGAAAGGAAACCTGGTTCCCTTACCTGGTTCTGCTGCCTAACCCGCGGTATAGAGAAGAAATCCTAAGACTACGCATTGGGATTAACCCATGGATATCATATAAAGAACTCAAAACCAAAATATTGGACCCAAATGGGCACTGTAAATGCAGGCTGGGTACAAACGGGGATATAGTGCACTTTTTGTTGGACTGTTTAAATATTTTAGATCAACGTAAACTTTGGCTGCTTCCAATATTTATAAAATATGAGATAAGCAATAGGAGTCAAGCACTCGAGCTAATTACCGAACTCCCAAACCTTGATATTGCAATTGCACTTGGGAAATTTATAAAGGATGTACAGAGTTTTATAAAAAGCTAGGATCAGGTTTTAATGTTTTAGATAGAAATATGTCTAGAGAAAACCTGTTTTAAGAATTTTATTAGGACAAAAATCATTTGGAGTAATTGTCAATACGTGCACCCTTCTCCTAATGTCATACGTTGTGAGAACACCATTTACACCCTTCTTTTAAGAAATTAGATTTTAATGAGAGCTTGTTTGAACTGTTGTCAATAGATAATATTTTTAATGCATATAGTACTGTATATTGTATATTGGTTTAAAGATTATGATCTAAATAAACTTACCTTTTGACCTTGACCATGACTTTGTAATCAGCCCTTAATGTACCTAAAAAACACAAGATGATGGACGGAATGTTGCACAATGGCAAAACATTCACCAGCAGTCACAGTTCTGGGTTTTTACTCCATCGTTATTTTGCTCACCAAGCCAGCCCAGTTCAGACATGGCCATATGCAAGTCAGTCTTGACCCTGTGCCTCATGGGAACAGTCCAGCCCGAACTGCCGAGCCATGTCTTCCCTGGACCGGTTTCTGCCTTCATCAGCCAGGATAGCTTGACTCCAGTGGCGTAGTGAGCACGGGACCCATGTCTGGGCATACCCTTCCCACATAGGGTGATGTACCTCAGCTTAATTATTAGCACCCCATTAACCCCCTGTCCGCCTCCCATGTTCCTCACATCTCCTGCCATCACACCACAATGATCCCCCATCCCAACAATAAACAACACATTTTCTTTCCACACAGGGCGCTGTCCCGGTCAATCCCATGAAGGGCAATCCCTGGGTGGGGGCAGGGGTTAAGTAGGGAAATAGACTAGTGGGTAGGGTAGAAAGGGAAACAACGAGAAGGGGGACAAGAATGCTTGTGAAACATCTGCGGAGAATAAGCAGGCACTGGTGGCATGAAGTAAAAAAAGTAAAAAAAAAAAAAAGAATTTGAAGTAGTTTGCTAGGTCACCTGCCAACCTAAGGCGCCCTGGACCTTAGCCCAGCTTGCCCATCTACATGGCTGGACCTGGGTATACCGACAATTCCACCCTGCATCATTCAGGGAATCTCCTGCACACCCAACACCTCATTTACACACATGGCACATAACCATTACAGCCAAAAGTCACTCACACACATAGACAAGAATAAAGGAACAAAAATAAAAACTAAGTAGCATGACAATCTCTAGCACTTCTGTACACACTAATGCAGTCTCTTCAGCCATCAGATTTGATCCAACGTTTTTAGGCCCAGGGTAGGTGTTGTAATTAGGGCGCCTAGTTTTATGGTAATTATATTTTGAACATTTCTGACTGTATTTATCCATATTTATTTTGTGTTTTGTGAACAGATGAGATGATAACTCGTATATTTCTGCATTTATTTGATGGACAAATTTGCACTTACTCATACCCTGATGCATGTCAGATTTTAGCACATTACACAGCCAAAACGAATAAAATAATAAACCCACGTTAAAAAATAGTATTATAGCACAAATACATGTTGAGATATGCATTCATTAAGCACATCTCATTGAGCTGCATAGCTCCCCATGCTGCCAATAGGTACATATTTTGGAAAGTCGCTCAAAAGAAGCCAAATGACCTGTATTTCTCTACTTTTAAAAATAAATACAGACAGGAAAGACAATGTTTTCTGTCTTTATTTATCTGTAAAAATGGAAAACAGGGAGCCCTAGTTGTAATTCATAATTTAATATATTCTCGTTATTTAATAGGATGTATTTCTTTAATTATAACGTTTATTCATTTTATGTTCAATGGTATTTCCCGTTTTTCCCTTGCCCTTCTTCCCCACTTTCCCTTCCTGGTTAACTCCTGCATTTCATAACCTTTGGAATGTGCAGGGTTATGGTATTTCCCGTTTTTTCCTTGCCCTTCTCCCCCCTTTTCCCTTCCCTTCTTGGTTAACTCCTGCATTACATGACTGTTGGAATGTGCAGGATTCTGTTAGAGTTTGTTGGGCTCTGCTGTTGAGAGCTGCTTGAGCTGTCACCGAATAAATCTACTTTGGCCAACTAGTCTTGCCTGATTCTTGTTACTACAGTAGGATTTAGGTTTCCTTCTTTGCTGGATCAATAAATCACTTACTTAATTTCTATCTTGCTCCTCCCATGTATCTTTATAAGTCACACTGAGAGGATAGAGATTTAGCATTTCTTGTGCAATCAATGTTCAGTTTAATTAACAGTGTAACCAATTTGGCTACACAATGAGGACCAGGAATCGGTAGCCAGATTTAAGGGTGTTTATTACAAATTAGTAATTCAACTTAAGTACATCACTCTTAAGACCATACTGTAGAGATATAAATGGCAACAGTGAGGTCAAACCACCTAAAGAAATTTAGTCAGACAAGAATTAAATCAACATGGAGCTAGGTTGATGAAATACAGAACAATAACATTAGAGTCTGATGCTCGGGTACTAATCGCAATTGGTCCTTTCTATTCATCACCAATCTAATTCTTCCAAGACACACAAAATATTCAGAGTTCAGAAATCAATAGCTCTAAGGAAAATGGCAGGGATAAGGCACGAAAAGTAGTAGTGTTGCCAGCAGAAACTTTGCAGAAGTTTGATCAGGCGTCTCCAGTAAGCTGGAAATAAGTGTTAGTCTAAACCTCACTTAAGGAAAACAACGGGACCTAGGAGAATGTCTTAAAAAGTCCACTTACAGGCAATGTGGATTCAGGAAATGATTCGGGTAGGAGTCCATGGAAGATTCTGCATAAGTTCTGCAGAGAGGGGTTCAGCAGAGACTCCGCAAGGAAAGTCCAAAGTCACCTGCATGATTTAGTGGCAAGTCTGAAGAAGCTCTGGCCAAGTTAAACAGGGTAGTCGATAAGGTATAAGCCACAAGTTTGTAAGGCAACACCCCTTTGGTTGCATCATCAATAGAAGCCCATTGTATTTGTCTCAATATCTAGGTCGATTCACATGTTGCACTCTGCAACGGTAGAGAAAAATCCCACACTGGACATGGGAACACCGTCTTGGTTACACACTCAGGCTAGAGTATAATAGTCCTTTATTCGTCCAAAGGTTTCTCATGTGCTTGTAGTCTAATTCCTTTCCCAGACATGCATCTATTGTTGTTACAAGAATGTATCTATACTAAACTAGCAATGCATGAGAACACTTGCAAAAAAAGCAAGTCATATAGTACGAGAGAACAGTAAATGATTACTTGAACTACTATGAAATACTGGCCTTTTGAGTAAATGCTAATATAAGACATTAAAGGTCTGATTTAGATCTTGGTGGATGGGTTACTCCCTCACAACGGTGATGGATATCCCGTCCACCAAAATAGGAATCCCGTAGGATATAATGGGATTCATGTTTTGGCAGATGGGAAATCTGTCACTGTTGTAATGGAGTAACTCTTCTGCCAAGATCTAAACCAGGCCCTAAATCAATGATGCACATTTAGGGGCCGATTATGATCGCGGACGGACTTTCGTCCGTCCGCGATCACTGAGGAGGAGGGAACGTCCGCATGGGCTGCGGTGTTCCCTCCTGTGCGATTAGTATGTGACCGCCACCCTGGCGGTCACATCCTCTATTACTAACATTGCGGCGGGTGCGGCTTCAAGCTGTACCCGCAGAAATGTCAAAAATGCAGGTGTTGCATTTGTATGCAGAAAGAGGCAGGCACCGCGCGGTGCCTGCCGCTTTTTGCATACAAATGCAGGGGGGTACCATAGGTACCCCCCATGTGCACCCCCACCCCCCTTCACCTAGGGGGCCCGCAACGGGCCCCCGCAGTGAAGTTACACATGCTTTTCCACGGCAGAAAAGCCGCCGCGGAAAAGCATGTTTCACATCCCATCCTAATCTGGCTGACGGTGTCTGAGAGACACCGTCACCATATTAGAGCTTTTCAACCGCGGCGGAAAAGCAGCGGACGGAAACCAGGACCCACCAGCCATCCTAATGTGGCGGTGGGTCTTTGGTGGGTCCGCAGCGGATTTTCCCCATCCTCCGGGCCGGCGGTGGCTTCCGCCGGCCCAGAGGATGCGGAAAATCCGCTATCCTAATAAGCCCCTTAATATGCATGTGCACATTTAAACAAATACGGAACATAATAATTCTCTAGTACTTTTAGTTCATGTTGCATAGATCACACAATAAGTAATCAAACTGCACAGTTGTATTACAGATGAGAACGACGTTGAAAGTACATACATGTAACATTAATACATACATTGAAAACCTTTTTGTTATTTAACTTGGGTTAGGATCCTACATGTATAAGGATCATTGAGAGCTAATAACAATATTACTAACAGTTTCAGAGACAATATAGCACATGTTTTAGAATCATGAGTAATAGTTCTGCAGTCCAGTAAAGAGGATTGTTCTTGGAACAATTACACATCTCTAATTTTTACCTTTGCATGGGAGTTCACTTTATAACTGTGAATCCATTAGTTGCAATGCAGCATATATGTTTTATTATATCATGTTAGTCACTTTATTAATCAACGCCAATTTATTAGTTCTAGATTATTTTATTAAATGCATCTCTTATTTGGAAAAGACGGTACCTAAATTAAACTTTCAAAAGTACTTCTTTCGACATTAGTAAGCATTCTACAAGAGAACTGTAAATTCCACATTGCAAATTCTCCTGCAACAGCAGTATCAAATGCAACATGTTCATGAATCATTATGACACGTAGGGCTTATATGCAAAAACTTGTTAGTTTTGTATGTCAAGTATCATTTGTATTTAGGTTTTAATGATGTGTAAACAGTGGGCAGTTTTGAGCTGCAACACCTTCAGCTTCCCATTTCATTTTCAAACGTAGACAGCACAAAAATCTCCTACCATCAACATCATTGCCTACCCCACCTCAAAACTTCTCATTGGCCACCACACCATCTTGTCTCTAAAATCCATAGACACATTCTCATTGGCTGAATTCTTGTCAAAATGCTTAAGAAGATGACCCTTCTTATTGCTGCAACTTGAAATGCTCTCCATATTCCAGACCCCTACCTTCTTCAACTCTCATGGCATTGTCAAAAACATCCACCACATTCAAAGACTGAGATCACTTAGCTGTTCCTTTTTCCATCATCTGAGTTTTTTTTGTATTCTTGACCCACAGACCAGTCATAACAACCATAAGCATGATATTTCGGACTCCTCTTGTTTATATAATTCTTTATCTTCTCTTGATGTTTATCCACCTTCGAATTTCTTACAAATCCCGATCTCCTTTCCTGTACTCTTCCCGAAAACCACTAGGGAACCAAGTACATTGCAAATTTCTGCCACCACAATAATTCAAGCAAAGACTTCCTCATGGCTGATTTTGTCGTTGCTCTGTAAGATTACATTGCTTACAAAGTCTCATGCTCTTCGGCCTATCAATAGTAGAGTACATTTCTTCTATATTTTATATTGCTCATCTTAGTAAAATTACATGTTTATTTTTATTTATTTGTGGGGGGTTTTATTGCGCAAGCAAGACACAAATGGGTGCAGAGTGCTTTCCATAAGTTCAATTACAGGACTTAAAAATCATCAGAACAAATTTAACTGAGAAAAGGTTTCAGGATTAGAAGGCACATTCCAATTCTGAAAGGTAGTTTGGGTAAAAGTTTTTCCATCACAGGTAGGCCAGAAAACTGTGAGATTAGGACGTCCATACATAAAGTCTTCCCTTCTGCTAGCTAGTAATCGCCCATCGCAATGGAGTCATAGCCAATCCTTATATGGTTCTTTTGACACCATTGTCCTCCTGTGAGCACATAGTCACAGAAATCTGGAACAATGGCAAGATTATCTGTGTGCTCCACACAATAAATCATCCACCTTGTGACAATCTGCTCTTCATAGAGCAAATTATGGAGTACATTTCCTCATGTTTGGACCTTCACACTAGCCATATCTTCCTCAGGGATTTTAACCTTCACTGGAATGACACAAATGATCCCCTAGTATGCTCTTTTAAGGCTTTCCTCTCTGGCCTCAACCTCATCCACGCCTGCAATGGACCCACCCACAATAAAGGCACCACCCTGGACCCTATCCACCACCCTGGAACCTAGCTAGAGATAACATTATACTTCTTGATGACATTATACACTGTGATTGGTCGGATCATCACCAAATCTCCTTTCACATTTTGGAAAAGGTCCTGCTCAGAGAAGCTCAACCGCTTGAAACCAAACAGCTGGTTCACAATCTGAGAGACATCAACATCAATAATCTAACTGCTAAAAGCAAGAATCTGCTTCAGCCTCCCCCTAACATGTCTAACTTGGACGACCTTTACGGATCACTACATCAATTTCATGTTAAGTATATTTGACTCAATCGCTCCTAAGCAACTCAAAAGAATTCCGATCAAACAATCTAAAACCTGGCTATATAGATCCCCAAATGAGGAATGTCGCACATTTAGGCTTTCTGAGAGACTATGGAAAAATTCTTCCTTCACTACAAGCCTCAATCAATTAAGGAGGATGAGTAGAGCATACAACAAACACATTCGCAGTGTGAAATCAGATCACTTCAAGGCCCAGCTTGATAGCGCTAAAAACAGACTCAAGAAACTGTTTGAAATTATCAAACAACAAGCTACTCATACTACAAACCATAAATCTGCACTCATGACCTCCTGCCCCAGTGAGGAGGACTTCTCAGCTCACTTCTTGGAGAAGGCAAAGAAAATTGAACTTGAATTGCAATGTGCCACACCAAACCGGCGGTCCTTGAGCTCCCCTGCATTTGGTGTACCTAAGGCAGAGATTGCACGTTACCACCCCATAATCTGCTCTCCTAAAAACAAAGTTTCTTGGAATTCTTTCCTGCTCCCAGATAATGCGGAGATGGCACGTTCTTTGGCATCCCTAAAACCCTCTAACCACTTCAGCGATCCTCTTCCCCCTAAGCTTCTCAAAGATCTCAATTCAGCCATTCTTCCACTCTGAGCCCGGATCATTGAAGAATCTCTCTTACAGGGGAGGATTCCTGACTGCTTCAAGATGGGACCAGTCACTCCCGTCCCCAGAAAGCCAAATTTTCCGTCCGATCTTCAGCATCATGACTTTAGGGAAATTACTCGAGAAATGAGTTCACACATAGCTCTGCAACTACATTGAGACATTTCAGATCCTTTACCTTTACCAGTCAGGTTTCAGAGCAGGGCCCAGTACTGAAACCACACTAACTCACATTGTTGATGATACCTTGAGATCCCTTGATGAAAATGTCCCTTGTCTTCTGATCCCTCTTGACTTGTCCTCAGCATTTGACACTATTAAACATGAAAATGTGATTGCTGTTCTTCAACATAGGATGGGGTTATCGGACCCTGCCTTAAATTGGTTTGCTTCTTTCTTGCATAACTGTACCCAAATAATCAAAGTTAACTAATCACTTGCTACCGGTACCACGGTCACTATTGGAGTACCTCAAGGTTCTGCACTGTCGCCAACGCTCTTCAACCTTTTCATGGAACCTCTTTCCAATATTCTGAATGGCTCTAACAGCCAATACCATATTTATGCTGATGACACACAACTGTATTTGAAAATCTCCTTTCCTGATAACATAAAAACTCTAAATGATGCACTTCTGAAAACTCAACATTGGCTAATACATAATCATCTGCTGTTAAATACCCTCAAAACAGAATTCCTTCTGATTTCCCCCCGCAACCACTCGGCTCCTACCCAAGACTGGATCAAACAACTCTCTGCACTCAACTGCACCCCTCATGTTGAGTTGTTGACGCTGCCATATCTTTAGGCATCACCATGGACAAATACCTAAATATGCAAGCTCAAATTAATGCCACTATTAGAGGTGTCAATCATCAGCTCAACACCCTAAGGAAAATCAAGCCACTCTTACCTCCTGAGGACATCCAGTCAGCCGTCCAATCCCTAGTTATCTCACGCTTGGAATATGGTTTGGTGTCCCTAGCTGGCCTTCCTAAAGCTAGATTGGCTCCGCTTAGAGCCACTCTTAACACTTCAGCTATACTCATCACTGGCTCCAGAAAACATGACCATATCACTCCGGACTTAATTCAGCTTAACCGGCTATCCATTGAAGCAAGTATTAGTTTCAAGATAGCTTGCCTGACTCACAAAGCTATTCTTTACAACACCTCCGTCTACCTAGCAAAAAAACTTGAGCTATCAGGCCCAAGTCGGAACTTAAGAAGCTCTAATACTCTACTTTTGAAACCACCCAAATTCAATAAGAAAATAATATACAACAATGCTTACTCTGATCTTGCTCCAAGAATTTGGAATGCTCTTCCTCCCGAGATCAGATCCAACCCATCGACTACCTCATTTAAAACACGTCAAGTGGCTGCTACTGAATGACCATCTACAGCAAAGCCCTTATGCCATATTTTATCCACTTCCATCGACTGCTTGACAGTCTTTTTACCCGTCACTCCAAATTTGTTATGTTTCTCTTCACAGGTCCTTTTTGATGCACTGCCTGTTGTAACTTTTTTTAGGTACATCTTGTGTTCTATTTTGTACTGTACCCATGTTTTAAACCTCTTACCATGTACCCTCCTTTGTACAGCCCTCTGATGCCCTTTTTGGCTCAAGTTCGCGCTTTATAAAACATTTCAAATCAAATAATAAATAAATGTCGGAGTGAATAAATTAGTGGCAACAGGAGTCTAGTGGGTTTACTTTTCTATCTTACTGGAACCAAGCAAACTCATTGGGAACTAATATTTGTGTGCTTCAAGAGTGTTCCATTTTGCTGTTTTTGTTAAACTCAGGTAGTGCTAGTAATAGATGTAAAGGGACAGACAGGTATTTTTCGTTCCAACTTGCCTGCCAACATTGATATACAGAATTACTGTGTAGGGATTCTGCCTAGTTCATGGAAATCATCAGTGCCAGTTCTAAGACAGAAGCACCTTAGCGACGAGGCACCAGAAGGGAGAGACGAAGCATTCAGTGCATGGTTTCAACTAGGTGACAGGGTTAGCAGAGATGCTGCTGGAAATCACTTCTATCGCCATCTTGTACATCCTCATCTGAAGTGAACTTTTTCAGCAATCCCACTCTACAAAAAACCTTCTCTGAAAATTAAATCACAACCTATTGGTTACACTTTCGACATCCCAGCTTCTGACTACTTTGAATAATATTTGTTTAACACTACGGCAGAATCGTCTCTTTAAGAAATCAAAGAAAAATGGCTCATTATGTCAATAGTAAATTTCGTCCATGGTCTTGTAGCAAGACTACAGTACGTACTTAACCCCATGATGTCTTCGCAGATATATCACTCAACCAACACACTATGAACATTTGCACAAAGCTGTCTAGCCTGGTATCCTTTATGTAATAGTACAGAGGAAAGGTGTCCTGTGGCTCCTTAAGAGTATCCCAGGTACGAGGAATAGTCCACAAAGGGTAATACCCTCAATGGAAATTTTGTAGCGTTTGATTGAAGAAGACGATTAATACTGAAGTTATTAGCAACGCACCAAACTTCCTATGATATCAGGGAAGAAGAGTCAAGCAAGAAAATCCAAAAGTAGGCTTAATACACGCTCTAGCTGAGGAAGCAAAAGTCAGTGACAAAAATAGTAGCAAGGGGGTAAAAATGTTACGAAAAAGAAAAGGAACCAATGCATTGCAACAAATCCAGCACTTGAAAATTACTCCTTGTATGTATTTGAAACAGGAACTGACGTCACAGGAAAAACTCTACTTTATCTTGAATTAGGAGCCTCAGATAGATCTCTCTGGACAGATCACCACTTTGGAAAGGGCTGTTTAAAAGGCTTGTGGAGGGTTCCGGTCAGTGCGATACTCTAGAATACTGTACCAGCTCATCGCATTCCTTGTGAAGGTTCTTGATGAGCTGACATTCTATTGAATGTTATTATTTGAATGAAAAGAGGAGTTGGATACGGTTCAGGCAAATTGCCTTCGTGTAGCTTGGGGTTGTTCTGCTACTCGTAAATACTTACAATAAAATATTGCCTTCTGTAGGAAAGTAGGTTTCTGTTGCAGTAATCCCCCCCACACTTTTTGCCAGACTACTGATGCATTTTGACTTGATGTGCCCTGGGTCCCTGCCAATCAGGTACCCAGGGCCTGTGTTCTTTCCCCAAAACGAACCCAATTGGCATCTCTAGCCACAGGTCAGCCCCTGGTAAATGGTACCACAGGTACCCAGGGCACTGTGACCAGGTAAGACCTCTACGGGCTGTAGCACTTATTGTGCCACCCTTAGATGCCCTGTACCTTTACACACACACACTGCCTTTGTAGGCGGCATGTGTTGGTGCAGAACAAAGTGAAGAGTCAACAAGGCACACATCTCTGTGTGCCCTACCTACAATCCTCTGCCCTGGCATAGGTCAGTCACACCTCTAGCTGGGTGCACTATACCAGTGGTGAGGGTACAGGTGCATGAGCCCAGTACCCCTACAGTGTCTAAGTCCATTCTTAGACATTGTAAGTGCAGTGCTGCCATTGAGAGTATATGGTGCGGGGAGTTTGTCATTACGAACTCCACAGCACCATAATGGCCACACTGAAAACTGAGAAGTTTGATATCAAACTTCTCAGCACTTTAAACCCACACTGATGCCAGTGTGGGATTTAATGAAAAATGCACGCAGAGGGCATCTTAAAGATGCCCCCTGAAAACTAACCTACCGCTAGTGTCCCGGGTGAGTGGCTGTTTTCAGCTGCCACAACCAGACATGTTTCTGGACCCCTGGGTCGAGAGCCTGCTGCTCTCTGGGGCCTGAAACAATGCACATCCTGGGACGAGGTGCCAAGCCTCCTCCCCTAGGGTGGCAGGGTTCACGAAGGGGAATTTACAAAGGCCTGCCGCCTTGGTGAGCTTTCCCAGACCACTTGCTGCTTTCAGCAACTGGTCCTCAATGGTTCTGACCCCCACTTTGGGCGGGAGAACCGGCAGGAAAAACAAGTGAGGAAGAGAGGTGTGCCCACCTCTGCCAACTCCACCCCTCAGGTGGGGGAGGCGAGGTGAAGCAAATGGGAGGACTGAGCCACCCAGGGACAGGCTCATGCCCCCCTCCCACTGTAGGGTGGCATAATAGGGGGTGTACCCACCCCAGTGAAGGGACCCATTGGTCCCTACCATTTGCCTACCTGTAACACCCCTAAATCTAGTATTTAGGGGCACCCAGGAACCTTGCTTCCTCAGACAAGCACACAAGGAGAAACTACAAGAAGAAGAAGAAGGACCGATCAGCCGTACAGCAGCTAATAAGAGGAAGACGCCCACTGACTTGGCCCCAGCCCTACCGGCCTGTCTCCCCCTTGAACCTGCTCCTTTAAAATTCTGGTGTGTCCTGCAGCCAGCTACCTCAAAAACCCCGGAGGTCCTGCCTGCCTTCAACCTCAAAGACTTTGTCTCCCGCGAACACCAGATTTGTTCATCTGCAACCTCTGGCCTTGGTCGCAAACCGCGAATCCGCACCACTCTGCACCTGCCGTACACGGCCCGAGCTCGAGTGGGCAAACACCACGACGAGGTCACCCTGGCGATCCTGACCCAAGATCCTGTGACCCCTGGCCTGCTTCAAGCCTCCAGCCGACGCCTGCAGCCTAAATCCAGAAGGTCTCTCCCAATCACGACCAGGAGCTGGTAAGAAGGTCCGTCCCCAAAAGGCACCCCTGCACCTGACGCCCCACGGCCTTGTGTGATCAAACAGACGCTGTCTAACCAACCCCTAACTTCCCAACTTACCTTTCGAAGTGGTGGTCACACCCAGAAGACCTTCGTTCCCAAGCCTGCAGTGCCTTTGCAAACCGGAGGATCCCCATTGAAAACAACAGGGCGCCCGACGTCGAAACAGCACCCTGCACCTGGCCGCCCTAGTGCCGCTGAGGGTGCACATTTGGTGCTACTTTGTTTCCCCATTTGCCCTGAGCTAAAGTCCAAGAGCTATGCTCCCACAACCAAGTGGTCTGATTGCCAGCAGCCACCGACCGGAGGTCCCCTATCCCACATTGGATAACATTGGGAGTCAGCACTCTGCACCCGGCCACCCTAGTGCCATTGAGGGTGTAACCAGAGTGCATCCTTGATCCTGGGGGACCCCTGAGTCTACCCTCAGAACCTCAACTCCCACTGCCAAATACTTACCTCAAAACCGATAACACTATTTTCCTCCATAGGATAATATTGACTGTTTTTCAGTGAAAAGTTTCTGTGGAGTTTGAGAAACTAAAGAAATTCTTTAAAATTACACTAACTAACAAAAACAATTTTACTCACCTGTTTACAGGAAATGTCCCAGAGTAGTATCCAGGTATTCTACTCTGAGTAAGAAAAGTAATCTCAAAAGTAACTTACCTGTAATTTTACTGAAAAGCCTATTGAAGTATATGTACTGTATTTACAAAGTATTGCATTTCTCTGAAACCAAATTGCATTTACTATTACAAATCCAAAATGTATTCCAACTGTATATTTACTGCAAAGTACTTATCACTTACCTGTGCCAGACTTGCTTGGTCCTAGAAAATAAAATAACTAAAAGATTATTTTGTATACAAAAACAATTGTTCTGAAGTTCAGTCTTTGAATCTGTGAATTCATTTGCTGACTGAGTGCGTACAACAACTGCTTAACACTGTCCTCTGATACTGCCTTACTGCTCGACCACACAACCACAAAATAGAGTGAGGTGCCATCTAACTTTATCTCTGCCTATCCTTGGGGTTCCACTGGACTCTGTGCACACTACACCTCACTTTGGTACAGTATATACAGAGCCAGCTTCCTACACCTTCACACCAACTTACCACATTATACATTGCGACGAGTGGTGAGGAACCACCCCAAACAACAGGAACCCACACTTACCGGGGAACCATTTTCTAGTTGTGTGTAGAGGCTACACCTTATTTTTTTATTTTTTTTTGTAAATATCTTTTTATTGCAGCAATATTAGCGGTACATTCACATCGTATGAGTCATTTCTGCTGGTAAACATTCCTCTTATGACTTATCAACATTCGTGTTACACAGCTCTTTAGCTCACACCCCGGAGGTCGAGCAGCACAATAGTAGATAAATACGTGTGTAGGGTGGAATAACACGGAACAGTTGTCACCAGCTTTCTGGGGCAAGACAATGCTGCTTTGCAATCCTCCCGCTCTCCCCCCCCCGAATCGCGTTGTCCAGAGAAATCAGGAAGGTCTCTTCTTGTACATGTCTAAGCAAGAACTCCCCACCCCCCCCAACTCACCCTGCTCCCCTCCACCCCTTCCCCCCCTCCAGAACTATCCCCCCTTCCCCCAACTCCTCCCCCCACCCTCCCAAGCGTGCCAGCTCACCACCAGTGCGAGATCACAGTCATCCCGACCAATGCAGTCCCGAAGTGGACCATCAGGAGGATCCAACAAATGATACGTAGTCCTCACTCAGGAAGTAGGGGAATAAGGGAGGGAGTCTAGGTCGCCACCTCTCTGGGCAAGCGGTCGGTCGGGGCAGGGCTATGTGCCGGGGTGTCCTCCTCCTCCAGGCCCAAAAGTGTGAGGTCCAAGATCAGCCCCTCCCATGCCCTGGCCTTCTCCAGTGACGTGTCATTACCTGCTCTAAGCGCAGCCTGCATACGGAGTTCTCCTTCACACCGGGCCCATTTGAGCAGCTCAGCCTTCCACCTCTCCACCACAGGGCCCCTACTCGCCTTCCATTGGGATGTTATGGCACGCTTCGCCAGGAGCAGACCCAGGTCCAAGAACTTGCTAGTAATCTTGTTCTTCGATGTGTGTGGGAACCAGTGTAGGATGCAGTGTGCCATGGATAAATGTAAGTCTCTCTCCATGACCTCCCTCAGGGTGTCCACTACCTCCCGCCAAAAGGGACCCAACTATTGGCAGGACCAGAACATGTGCTGGAAATCAGCTAAGGTTGCCGGGCATCGCGGACAGGCCGTCGGGTGGGTAGGGAAGTATTTATGTAATTTGTCAGGTGTCAGGTAGGCCCTGTGTAGGACGTAGAAGTGCATCAGCTGAAATCTAGCGTTGCACGTTCCATTTCGGGCCCGCGCCACTATGCCAGTCCACGCTTCGTCAGGGATCTCCATCGCCAGATCCGCCTCCCATTTCGTCTTCAGGGCCAGCAGAGGAGCAACAGTCTCCGAGACCATGCGTCTGTATAGGCACGTGACTGCCTTGATCGTCCCCGCCATCATCACCACGTACTGGCATCCCAGAGACAGTGGCGGCTCCGTCATGCCCGTCTTCCAGTGCTTGCGGATTGCCGATGTTAGCGCCGCGTGAAGGAGGAAGTCCCACTGTTAAAAATAGCAATATGTATGTACATAAGCGGCGTTCATTTGTGTTCTCAGTGCCCCTTGGTGTAAACAGAACGAATATCGCTAAAACTCTGACTGTGTTGTCTCACTAGCGTAGACCCATGCACACACGTACGCGACAGCCATTTTAGGCACCATGGTCTCCCTGTCCACAATCACTCATCAAGCGCACGTCCCTGACCCTGCAAGCATCCCCCGTGCACCCTGACTGCCCCCGCTCTCTCATGCCCAAGTCATGAGCCCTCCCCTCCCGCATGACTCTGTCCCTAAAGAATCGCACCCCGCGCCTGACCAACACCTCCTTCCCGCCCTTGAATACCCCTCTTGTGATCAACCCTTCCACAGCACTCGATTGTCCACACTGACCCTCCCTTTCATGAATATCTCTCCTTTGATGACCTCTTCCTCTGAGCCTGAATGTTTGCACGGACCACTGGTCATCCCTTAGCCTGAGGATACAGTTTATTGCCCACTACTTTATGCACTCGTCTCTCTTGGAAGAAGCTACTATTGATCATGGCCACCCCACCCCCTGAGACTCGATCAGACACACACATTCCAATGGAATCAGCAGAACACTCAGCTGCGTGACAGCCCCTCCTCTCGCATGGAGGATAAGGGCCCGTACTGTAGCCACGTGTTGAAATACCTTCATACTATACAATGTATTGATTGTAATATAGGATGCCTGTGTGTCACGAACCTGTGTATAAAAGGCGAAACCTCAGAGAACTTGTTAGAGCCCCTCCCGAAGACACTATGCGAGTGTCCCAAATGACGGGTTCTCCTCATGAGTAATAAACCTGTTTCCTTGTCTTCCTACTTCCAGTGCCCGTCTCTTTATTTCGGTAACTATTCAAGATGTAAACGAAGAGTCGCCCTGCGCCAGCAGCCTGGGCATCCGGGGCGTTATGGGCTGACTTTTCTACAATTGGCGCCCTAAACGCGGGGCCCATCAGCGACATAAGGTCCGGTAAGAGAGGTCCAGACGATGGGGTGAACATCTAAATGATTGGAGTATACCTGCCTTGAGAGGGCCCTCGTCCGGCTGCCGATTGAATGAACTTCACCGATTCCGAACGGACCTCTCTCTCAAGTGACCTGTTGTCCTGACTGGAAGCCCACAGGAATGCCAGAAGTAAAAAAAAATGGAGAAAGAGAACGAGTGGGCGCTGGAAAAAGGAAGGCGAAGAACTGCCCACATGGTCCGGTCCGGGTAAGGTCGTGACACACGACAAATTGCGAAAATTGATTGATTGATTGTTTGATAATACTAGTATTTCCTATTGATTGCTTCTGGGAGATTCTCTATTTGCAAACAAACACAGAATCACCATACTCTGTTTAGTCTTTGCAGATAGTGAAGGGTAGGCAACGCAAAACTTTAACACGTCGTGCCTATTCTTTTTCTCCCCATTGATTGATTGATTGAATCGAGCATTGAATTGTTCGAAGTTGGTTCTCTTAGGAATCTTCTCTGCCTGCAAACGGGGAAGAATAGCAACATTCTCTCTCCCTTTTGCAGAGAGTGAAGGGTAGGCAACGCAAAACTTTAACACGTCGTACCTATTTCGTTCCTCATTGATTGATTGTTTGCCCGAACATTGACTGTTTGGAAATAGGTTCTTTTTGGAGGTATTCTCTATTTTTGCAAACGAGCACAGAAGTCGCCATACTCTAGTCTTTGCAAGTAGTGAAGGGTAGGTAATGCGGACCTTTGTCCCCCGTTGTAATCTGCCATGCCTATCTACTCCCCACTGGTTGATACGCCAGTCTCACTCGGACCATTTACTAGAGGAACGTCATCTGGCCCGACCAGAGAACACCCCTAGTGAAAAGGACACATACACTAATAACTAAGTGATCACTGTAACCTGTTAACAGAAGCTTTAGCATGAAACAACCTGGAAAGAAAGGAATAGGAAAACGAAATCAGTAGGCCACTGATGAACATGAACTTTTATTTAAAATAACGAACAAGAAACGGTAACAATACGTAATAATAAAACCTATTAATGCCCTAGAAACAATAAAACATTAGAAATAAGAACGGTAAACTGTAGAAAAAGCAAGTCAGCAGAACATCCGCCCCCACTCTGGAAACTTCCAAAGTAGGGCAGGACTGCGGCCACGCCCAGCCAAAAGCAACCCATATAAGGCGGGTCCTGCTGCCAACAGTCGGCCAGGAAATCGTAACATAGGGTGGAGCCGGAGGAGAGACAGGGGCCAGCGGGACCCGGCCAGGGGATTGCCTTTACAACGCTGAAGAGTTGCAGGGGGGGGAATGTCTCCTCGACCCTCCCCTCTCTCCCCCAGTCCGGCCACAGCGGCCCTTGAGAGTTTCAGGTAGTCCCGCCACATGCTCCCCCGGTCCGGCCACCAACGGTCAGGGGCCGATGGGATCCGGCTGCAGCCGATAAACCAAGGAACCCGTTCATGGGGCCAGAGCAAGGGGCGTCCGGCCGACATCCACCGGAAGCCCGGCCCAAAAGACGGACGGGGCAATTTTTCTTTTCTCCTTCGTAATAGCAGCAACAACACGCCAGGCACCACTTCTTTCTTCTATAATTCCTGCGACAACCCTGAGGGGGGATGTCTTGCACATGCCTCCGACCCCCCCCCCCTCGTCCTCATCGCCGCCGGCCATAACAAATGTCAAGCGAGGCGCCGTGGGGTGCACTGGGAGGGAGAGACGGTGCGAACAGGCCTCTCCCGCCTCCCCAGATGGAGGCTTCCCAGTTGCACCCTCAACGCTCCAGGCGCCCGGAAAAGGGTTCGTCCACTATGGCGATGCCGCAACGCCTCATCCAGCAGGTTGGAGCCCGTCCGCTCGTTTGACCCCGCGATTGCTGGCGGCTGCCGAACTCCCAAGATGACGGTCGGCCCGGCAAGAGTGGGCCCAGCATGCAGGTATGGCCTGGTCCCTTGTTGACTCCACCATCATAGTTCTCCACAACCTTGAAGATTCTAGAAGAGCCGCGGGGGTCCCCGACTCCCGCAAATACCCCCGATGGGGAATGACTGCTATGATTGCCCACGGAACGATGGAAATGTAGCCGCGGGACGTCGGCGCTCCCATACTGGCGCCAGCCTCAGTTTGAATGACTAGAATCTTGCCGACCACAGTTCGGATCAGTTCCGGTGAAAGCACAGTATGACCCGGTAGGAACGTTGTTGCCTCCCTTCCCTTTTTGACTGATGGTTCAGACCACCGATCCTTTCTTTTGCCCTTTAACGGAACTTTGGACTACCAAAGGAAGCTCTGGGCCCAACCACGAGTTTGCAGACATTTAGACTATGCCTGGTTCTGCCTGACTACACCCAAGATGGCGCCGAAGCAAATGAAACCCTCAACTCTTTATTGTACCCCGATTGCTCAGTCTTGGTGTCATAGGATATGTATGAAGTTTTTAAACTTTTAGATTGATATAGGATGTGTACTGATTGTGAGTTCGAAACAATGGATTGATATAGGATGTATACTGTCAGCTCGAACAATGAATTGATATGAGATGGGTACCGATTAGGTGTTCGGACAACGAAGGACAATGAATTTGCGTAAGATGGGTACCGATTGAACATTCGGACAATGAATTGTTGTTGAGTTTGGCGCATCATGATTATTGAAAGTTCGAAATTTCGATGTTTATGATATTCGCTCACGCTAAAAGATTCAATATGATTTCATTGCGCTTTTCGCACTTTATGTATGAAATAAACGACCACCGACTCCATTAAAGCTTTTTCTAATAAAGTATCCTCACATCTACAGTTTCAGCCTGCTCCGTGGCTGGTCCACAGGAGAGTAGGCCTGTATTTATGCACCGACATTCTTATTAAAGAGTTTTGAGAAAGCAACTATAGTTGTCCGTGTAACTTGATAAAGTTTTGAATGAATGATCCCTATTTTTTCGATATAACTAGAATGAAGACGGAATGACTAAGCTCGATTAGATAAAAGGTTGAAAAGTATAGTACGTAGAAATATTGCAAATAGGAAGGGTCAAATTTTAGTTGTGTATTTCTTCCTTTTTATACAGCCATAGGCAACAGCTAAAGATCCTGGTATTTCGCCTATACTTTATATGCTACCTGCATAAGAAAAGTCACGCTAAGGGTCCACCTGGGCTTAAACGCCCCAGTTGGCAGTGACTGCATCCTGTGGAAATAGACCGAGTACGCAGTAAGTAAAAGCCTTTCTGGGTTTATGCGCGCTAGTGCATCTATCAATGTAGCCTCCTGCTCTCCCCTCCCTTCTTTTCCCTCCTCTCTGCAGGTCACCTCGGAATGCCGACTAATGTACGAAGATGGTGATCCAGCGGACGACGAGACAGGAAAAGGGGTCTGATTATAGTACCTAACTGCGACAAATCCCGAATAAAGCGAAAAAAAAAAAAGGGAATAATGTACACATATGATTAAGCATTCTTACGTTTAACTAAGTAGAAAAAGTTTAGGGGATTTCGAAGTAAGGGTTACACAAGTATCCTCCGCCGAGAGGACTAGGGATATTACCAATATTTGAAAACCTACTACCTCCTTTTTCGCATCCTCATAGACATATAACTAAAAGCTGCCCCATTGCCCTCCAATTGACACCAACGGTTGTCTCAGCCTGGAAACGCACTTGCCGTGAGCATTAGCCCGACCAGGTTAGTTTATGACCAGTTGCCAAAGGCGTAAGTGTGCACAGTCAAAGCCACCAGTAAAAGGCAGCCAACGAATAAAAGATAAGAAACAGGTAAAAAGAGCTTAGGATGTTAAAAGCGCACAGCGTACAGGAAAAGATAATTTTGGCCAATAACTGTTTTGTGTTTCGTCTTGGATTTCTGTATATAATACACGTACTGTCTCACCCGTCCGAAGTTGTGTGTACGTGATGCATGAATGTACGTCATCCCTCTGCCTGTGTTTTTGTGTTACTTGACCCTTGTTGTTCTGTGTTGTGCGCGCACTAAACGGCCCATTATTGTACACGTCTCTCTCTCTATGTCATACATGTACTGAATGGACCATCTAAGGTGCGATCCTCTCTCTCTCTCTCTCTCTCTCTCTCTCTCTCTCTCTCTCTCTCTCTCTCTCTCTCTATCTCTCTATCTCTCTCTCTCTCTCTTTCTCTCTCTAAGGCCCCCCCCCCTATGCAAGGACATTGTGCCCCTCCGGCACAAAACATAATTGGGTTTCCTCGAACGCAAAGGTGTTCAACAAAATTGACCAAAACCAAAACGATTGTGACTTGCCATATTACTACCTCTCCTTTCTGCAAACGATAGAACCCAAGTTGGTAATAAAGGAAAGGACAGGTAAGACGACGGATGTCCCCTAATCTGGCCTTTTATAAAGGGAACTATAACGTCAATGGTCTTCTGTTTTAGAAATGCGATCCCCAATGCCCCGATTGCCCCACCCCCTTCCACCTAGGCGCGGATGTCCCGAGTACCCCACTTCTCCCGACCGACCCCAGCTCCCTGTCCAAAGCACCCACGCGCCCCCGATCAACCCCAGACCCATGCAGCTACCCACGAAATATAATTTGAGGACCTCGATTAACGGTCATTCCCCAGGAAAGCCATGTTTTACATCGGCCCCTTCCCCCTTCTTCATAACGAGAACGCCCCCGCTTACAAGCATCAGTCGACCCCGAAGGGAAATGTAAGATTGTCGATACTTGGGTTAAAGGGAAGAACGAGTCTCTACATAAGGACTCGATTTTTTGTAACGTAATACATTGTGTACAAAAGCCAAATTTCTCTTATCATATGTCGCGAATGAATACCAAGCCAGCCTATAAATTCAATATGCAATGCCCTTCTCCAGACTCCATAAGTGACGACCTCTGACTGTGACCGATGAACTTATCCCCCACCTACTCAGGAAAGGGGAAGGAATTAAGATATATATCTGTTCTCTCGACCAGTTTTCTAAAACTTGTTTTCTACCCATTCAAAGATACAATCACCGGAGGAGAGGAGCTGGACGTGACGCACAGCCTGGCCACAGATCATGGAGCACGTGTGACGACCAAAGGTGGAGCCGCAGAGCAACGTGACGTGGGACGAGGCATAACTTTCAAACTCAGCAGATGGAGGAATGAAGGGCTGCCTTGAAGCCCTCGACTCGCTGACCCTCTTGAGCCTGAAGTCCCCGTCCCCTTTTTAGTCCGATTGTTGGGCTTGCCTGCTCATCATCCTTTGCTCCCTTGGTCCCTTGGTGTGTTCAAAGATCTGGCCCCACTCCGCCCTCTCTTCCCTCGATTATTCAACAACCTCTTTCATATAAACTTTGACTATGGACTGGGATTTTGCCACGAAAGACAAGAAAGACACGCAGGTGCCCAGCATAAGGCACCCCTAAGAAAATGAGTTAGGAAACAGGACTGTGATCTAACAGCAGAGGACTGATCGCACCCTGCCACGTGTATGGACGATTCCGAGCTGGACTTATAGCTCCACCGCCGGTGCTCAGCAGCGCCAACAAAAGAAGACGGACTCTGTTAAAAGACATTGCGACGAAGACCCTCCCCCTTTCCAGAACTTTCTATTCACCCCTTGACTAAATTACTTGTATCAAATTGAATACTTCCCTCAGCCATTTTGTATTGCCTTTTAAGAAATGTTTCATCGGTCACTCATGTGGTTAGGTCTTCCGAAAATTCCCTATAACTACTGACAAGCCAGAAGGTATCAGAACGTTCTTTCTGTACGTGATGCCACTAGAGAGAAAAATGTGAACTTGATTTTTATGTATCGGAACATTTTTCCTTGATTCTACGCCGACTAAATATTATGCCGATTTCTAGGCTTGTATAAAAGAGCCCAACAGACGTAGATTGACACGCATTGTATTCTGCCTATCACATCGACTGTGTAGAAATTGAACGTGCTTATGTAAAAAGTGGGGACTGTTAAAAATAGCAATATGTATGTACATAAGCGGCGTTCATTTGTGTTCTCAGTGCCCCTTGGTGTAAACAGAACGAATATCGCTAAAACTCTGACTGTGTTGTCTCACTAGCGTAGACCCATGCACACACGTACGCGACAGCCATTTTAGGCACCATGGTCTCCCTGTCCACAATCACTCATCAAGCGCACTTCCCTGACCCTGCAAGCATCCCCCGTGCACCCTGACTGCCCCCGCTCGCTCATGCCCAAGTCATGAGCCCTCCCCTCCCGCATGACTCTGTCCCTAAAGAATCGCACCCCGCGCCTGACCAACACCTCCTTCCCGCCCTTGAATACCCCTCTTGTGATCAACCCTTCCACAGCACTCGATTGTCCACACTGACCCTCCCTTTCATGAATATCTCTCCTTTGATGACCTCTTCCTCTGAGCCTGAATGTTTGCACGGACCACTGGTCATCCCTTAGCCTGAGGATACAGTTTATTGCCCACTACTTTATGCACTCGTCTCTCTTGGAAGAAGCTACTATTGATCATGGCCACCCCACCCCCTGAGACTCGATCAGACACACACATTCCAATGGAATCAGCAGAACACTCAGCTGCGTGACAGCCCCTCCTCTCGCATGGAGGATAAGGGCCCGTACTGTAGCCACGTGTTGAAATACCTTCATACTATACAATGTATTGATTGTAATATAGGATGCCTGTGTGTCACGAACCTGTGTATAAAAGGCGAAACCTCAGAGAACTTGTTAGAGCCCCTCCCGAAGACACTATGCGAGTGTCCCAAATGACGGGTTCTCCTCATGAGTAATAAACCTGTTTCCTTGTCTTCCTACTTCCAGTGCCCGTCTCTTTATTTCGGTAACTATTCAAGATGAAAACGAAGAGTCGCCCTGCGCCAGCAGCCTGGGCATCCGGGGCGTTATGGGCTGACTTTTCTACACCCCCGACAGCTCAAAGCGGTCTCTCAGTAGGTCGAAAGGCATCATCGTTCCGTCCTCATAGAGGTCCCCCATGGACTTGAGTCCCTGCTGTTCCCAATCCCCTAGTCCGTGCCATGAGCCCCCATGCGGCAGTGCCCCGCACAGCTGGAGCGGGATCTCAGGGGCGTATGGCACCCCAACGCGTCCCCTCCGGCGGTATCTGTTCCAGCACTTCCGGGCCGTCGCAAATTCTTGCGTGAGATGGAAATCTCCCATCGAGAGCCCCAGAACAATCCGGGATAATACCTGAACCGGGCCCGCCAGTTCTCCGGATCCATCGCCTTCTCTCCTGGCTCGCGCGACCCATTGCGTTAGCCACTGTAGCTGAGCCGCCAGGTAGTACAGCTCGTAGTCTGGTACCGCAAGCCCCCCCTCTTCTCTAGGGCGGAGAAGTGTGCTGTGCGCCACTCTGCGTCTGCCCGTCCCCCACAGAAAGCCGATTACTAACGATCTTAACCGCTGGAAGAAGCTCGCCGGGATCCAGATCGGGAGGGTCCTAAAGAGATAAAGCAGTCGTGGTAGGGTCACCATCTTAAGAAGTGCCACTCTCCCCATGAGCGACAACGGGAGCGTACTCCAAAACTCAAAGTTCTCTTTGGCGTGTCTGATTGCCGAACCGACGTTCCCCTCAAGAATATCCGCTTTGTCATGAAATATTGAGGTCCCGAGGTAGCGCAGGCTCCTCTCCTCCCACGTCACCCCCTCCGAGGGCTGTGGGCATATTCTGCGCGGTCGGGCTGGGAACAAATATGACTTCGCCCAGTTTACCCGGAGACCTGACACCCTACTCAGGGATTGCAGGAGGGCCTTAGCACCGCGCAGAGAGTCATCCGAGTCCGCCAGAAACATTAGCAGGTCGTCCGCATACAAAGCTATGTGGTGTACCTGTCCATAGACATCTAGTCCCTGATACGCCCGTCCTAGTCGGGCCCTTGCCGCGAGTGGTTCGACAGCTATGGCGAACAATAGGGGAGATAGAGGACATCCCTGACGGGTGCCCCTGCTCACTGCACACATCTCAGAGATGATTCTCCCAGTTCTGACCCTCGCCGTCGCATTTCGATATAGCAGCGCTGTCCAATCTACGAAGCCATCGCCCAGTCCCATCGTGCGCATAACATGGAAGAGATAAGGCCATTCCAGACTGTCAAAGGCCTTTTCCATGTCGACTGCAAACACCGCCGCTTCATCACCTTCATAGGTGTCAGCCTCCAACACGTGCAGGAGCCGTCGCACATTAAGAGCCGTGTTGCGGGCCGGGATGAAGCCGGACTGGTCCGCGTGGATCAGTGAGGCCATGTGGGGGAGCAGGCGCGTCGCTAAGATCTTACTCAAGATCTTGTAATATAGGTTGAGCATGGACAACGGGCGATATGCTGTCCTGTCCCACGGCTGCTTGCCCGGTTTCAGTAGGGGGACTATGAGTGCTTCGCCAGCTGTCGTCGGTAGGCTGCCCAGCCTCTTCGCCTCATTGTAGACCCGCGTCAGCTTGGGCGCCAGGAGGTCGATATACGTGAGATAAAATTCCGTCGGGAGCCCGTCTGAGCCTGGCGTCTTGTTCCTTGCCATACTTTTGATGGCGACCTTCACCTGCCTCTCCTCAATTTTGCCCCCGAGCAGTTTTGCGCCCTCCCTATCCAACTCGGGCAAGTCCAGGCCTCCCACGAAACCCTGGAATTCCTCCGCCGACGGCAGGATCCTACTGCGGTAGAGCTCCGTGTAGTAATCGTAGAATACCTCATTGATCCCCCCCTGGTCAAACCGTGCCATTCCCGAGTGGTCCCTGGGCTCAAGAATGACCGAGCTCCGGCGAGCCGGATTGGCCAGCCAGGCCAGAAGAGCTCCCGACTTGTCGCGCTCCGAGTGCGCGCGCGTGAGGTAGGTCTTGTAGTCGAAGCACCTGAGGCGCTCCACTGTCGCCGCCACTGCTTCCCACGCCTCAAGTAGCGCCTCATGTGTGTCCGGCCGCTCAGGTCTCGCTCTCTCTAGGTCTCGCAATCTCCCGTCCTCCTTCGCGATGTCTGCTAGCAACGTCCTCCTAACACCCGACGCCGCCGCAATGCATTAACCCCTCACCACCGTCTTGAAGGCGTCCCACTCTATCGTGACCGAGCCCGCTGTGCCCGCGTTGATCTGAAAGTATTGCTCGATGTTCGAGGCTATTGTTGTGCGGAAGAGATGGTCGTCCAGCGCCTCCTGGCGTAGCTTTCAGGCAGGGATTCGCGGGCGGTATTGGGACCAGCCCAATTGCAAAAGCAACGGGTTGTGATCCGAGATCGTGCGCGTGAGGTACTCGCTGTGGCACACCTCTGCATGCACGCCCTGAGAGCACAGGAAGGCATCGATGCGAACGTGTAGCTCATGGAGAGCGGAAAAAAACGAATAATCCCTGTCCGATGGATGGTGAGCCCTCCATGAGTCGACCAGGCCCCATTGGCGCTGCCAAGCAGTGCGCGCAAGTGCTAGTTTGCCAGCTGGTGCATTGGGCAGGGGGGGTGCGACCTGTCCAGGGTGGTGTCGGTGACGCTATTAAAATCCCCTCCAAGGAGCAAGGGCTCCACCAGAAACGGGGCCAGCTTGCTGGACAATAAGGAGAAAAACGCAGGTTGGTCCACGTTCGGGGCGTATAGACAGCCCAGAGTAAGGTCCCTTCCATCTAGTTTGCCCCTCACCATGACATACCTCCCCTCCGGGTCAATTAGGTGTTGTGTGCATTGGAAAGGAACCCCCGCCCGTACCCAGATGGCCACCCCCCTGGCATATGCGGAGTATCCAGTGTGGTAGACCTGTCCCCTCCACCTCCTTTGTAGCGCTTTACCCTCCTTGTCTAGCAGATGCGTTTCCTGGAGGAAGGCAAAGTGAATACCCCGCCTGACTAAATAGGAGTGAATCTTGTGGCGCCTCTGCATCGTATGCATCCCCCTTACATTCCACATGAGACATTTGTAGCCTAGGTCGGGTCCCATTGTAGAATCCATTGCGCTTCATCCACACTCCCAGCGACCCCTCTGGCACGCCTGGGTCCCACCCCCATTCCCCCCCCAAACTGATCAAATAAACTTCCCCAACTCCCACACCCCCGGACAGACAACCAACGTGGAAACCCCATCCAAACTCAAGCAACAAAAGTGTATTTCAAGTGAATAGGGCTAGGGTGGCCAGTACACCTACCCAAGCAGGTCCGAAGCCCCCCGCCCCCGCCCCGCACCCCCCGGAACAGTCAGGAGGAACCCCCCTGCTCTACCTCCCCCACATCTCAGTGATGAGCCTCAGGCGGTCTCCGCATCTCACTGCATAGCGTCCGAAGGCAGCTCCCACCCACATCCCAGTACCTTACAAATTTCTCCAACTGCTTGTCGTCCACATCAGCCAAAGATGCCGTCTGCTGTTTGGGGAGTCACCACCGGCAGGTCCGTCTCCGAGAGATCCTGCCCACTACTGGAGCCAGGACTGGGAGCGCCGACCCTTGACTGCTCCGACGTGCCGCTGGCAGGGCTGGCGCCTCCCTGGCTGATAGCCGCCACCGCCAGCACCGCCTTAGCTCTTTCCTGTTGCCATCTCGACGGGGAACCAGATCTCCGCGGCGGCGGCGTCTCAGCGGAGTGCCTGCCAGGTGAGGCCATCGGATGGGCGCCCACGTCCGACTCCCCCCTGGTATCTAACCAGCTCCAAGCCTCCTGCGGTGTGTTGAAAAAGTGGGACCGTTCTCCAGCGATGACCCGCAGCCGGGCCGGGAACAACATAGCATAGGGCAGCTGCAGCGACCTCAGCTTCCGCTTGACCGCCAGAAAGGAGGCCCGTTGTTTTTGTACGTCTCTCGTGAAGTCCGGGAAGACCATGATCCTGCTATTATCTATTCTCAGGTCCGGCAGGTCCCTGGCTCTTCGGAGGATGTGAACTCTATCTCGAAAGTGCAGGAGGCGCATCACGATAGGCCGCGGCGGCCCTCCCGGCTTGGGAGGGCGCGCCGGGACCCTGTGGGCTCGCTCCAGGGCGAAAAACTGGGAAAGTCCTTCTGGAGCCAACTCGGCCCGCAGCCATCCCTCCAGGTAGGCGACCGCGTCTTGTCCTTCGACTTTTTCCGGAACCCCCACGAGACGGAGGTTGTTACGTCTGGAGCGCCCTTCACTGTCCTCGGCCCTGAGTTCCAGCACCCGGACCTTCTGCGCCACCTCCGCCAACGACGCTCTCAGGGTAGCCGCATCCCCAGGTAGATCTTTCAGGGTTACCTCCGAGGTCGCCAACCTCTCCTTCAGCTTCCTGTGGTCATCCTTCAATAGGGTCAGGTCCGTGCCGATGGTGTCCATACGCTTTTCAAGAGCTTCCCTTGACGCCAATATCGCCTGCATTATGTCACTCAAGGATGGATCTCGCTGGCCGGTCGAGCTGCCCGCTCCAGACGCCGGTGCATCCCCCTCCTCTAAGTGGCCCGGGTCGTCCAGTTTCAGTGCGTCGAAGCCCTTCTTTTTGCCTCCTCGCGCCATTCTGCCGGGCGGGAATGTCCGTGTATCTCAGCGGTGGTCCCCCGTGAATCAGAGCACTCCCAGGTCCCCTTCCGGTCTCGCCTCAGTCGCTCGATTTGGCGCCTCCAAATCCTTGCCAGCCAGGGCTCCAGTCCGTCAATCAACTCCAGTCGCTTTGTTGTAACTGCCCACCCGGTTGTCTCAGGCCGGGTTTGCGTCTTCAATCACCAAGGCCAGATCAGCGTGCGGCGCGCAGTCGCCCCCGGTCAGGAATCAATCCCCCTATGTCTCTGTGGTGGACACCAGCGAGGCAAGTCACTCTTCTTCAGTCCCGCCTGCACCTCCAAGTCCCTGCCAGGCGAGGCCCCAGGCCGTAAGTGTCGCGCTCCCTCCTGGGCACTCCGGCGCTACCAGCTCTCCGCCGTCAGTTCGTGGAGTTATGGGCCACAGCCGCTATTTTGGGCACACACCACTCTGGACGTCCCGCCTCAGGGCCTTCCGCCTCCAGTCCGCCAGTGACGCTTGTGCCGGTCTCACGGGGCAACAGGGGCTCCCCCACAGCAACAGGGCGGTATCACCACACAGCCCGACTGCACCGCCGTCAGAGCCCAGTCCGGCTCTGTCGCAATGGGGCCGCCATCTTGGGGTCAGGCAGCTTGTCACGCCGCCGGCCATCGATCTCCGCAAACGCCTCCACGCTGGGCGAAGCCTTCTGCCTCCCCCAGCACCGGGGGGCTCCTGTTGCAGCGCGGCCGATTTTCACTGTCCTCCGGTGTTCCCCGCCACCTGCAGGGTCCCGCCGTCAGGCGCAGCGGGCAGGGACCGCGGCCGCCATTTTGGGCGCCCGTGACTCCGGGCGCTCCTGCAAGTGCAAGAACGCTCGTTCTCGGCAGCTACGGGGACTCCAGGGCCGCCAAAGGTAGTCCAAGCGCTCACCAGACCCTCCCCTGCGTGTCTGGGGGTCCGGTGGCCGAGCCGGGGGTCAGGATATCTTGCGGAGCGAGGCGGGAGCGGAGGAGCTCCGGAGACCCGCTGCCAGTTACATCGGCGCCTTAGCCCTCTCTCTCTAGAGGCTACACCTTATGACGTGAGCTGGTGCTCAGCAGAGTCAGCCAAGCAGTTATCCACAAGTGACAGCCAAGTATTTTGACAACGTGGGACAGATCGTCATTGTGGACAGGTAAATATTGACAGGGATCACACAGCATGCATATTGGTTTTCATTAGTGTATTGCCTCGATACATCTGGGCTCTCTGGGCGCATGCGTGGAGATCCAGGATTGAAGTAGAAGTCAGGCCTCCGGCAGGTAACTCCAGTACAGAGCAAAGCGGACGAAAATGGGCTATCACCCACCGAAATAGTCACGTCAACCACACCCCAGTGGCCATTTTAGGAGAATGGGGATCATTTAATGCTCAAACGTTGTGAGCATGTCGTTAACCTTGTAACTCCAGCTCATCCTGTCAGAGTGTGCTTCTCCGGTGATAGGCACACCAGTAAATAACTTGCCCTCATCAAGAGTGTGCTGTTTACAGTGATAGCCATACCTGAGACCACAAGTGGGAATCTTAGTATTTCGTGATTTCACAGTAATAAGCACACCTTTATTCTGTACCCTGGGATTTGGCTTGTTGCCTTGTCAGGCATATAGTTGGATAGAAGTGTTGTTTACTATAATGAGCCACACAGTAACGCTTTGATTTTTTTACATACAACAGTAGCTAAAACTTTTAGAGTTTTATTCATGTTGCATAAGGTGGTACATTCTACCAAGTGTTCAACAGCATTAGTAAACTGTTAACAGCTAGAGTTATCTGCTCCGAATGTTGTTGAATGCATTTTTTTAATTGGGTTATGTGAAAGACCACATGTACTAGCATAGATAATACTATCTCTAGCACAAGGTGTGCATCTTGCAACCCAACATACAATCTGTTATTCCGCCTCCTCCATTTCTGGATACTCCGGGAGAACCACCTCCCTTGGAGACTTTGATGCATTTGAAATGTATCTGGGGGCTATTGGCTCATCAAGGTTCAGACTGGAACGGAAAACAAATTCCTTCACTCTCTGGAATTTGGACAGAGATCCACGTTTAAGCACTTGCCTGAAGTTGAGGTAACAGAAGGTGAGGAACTAGATGAATTTCAGGAGGCAGTCAAGAAACTGGTTAACAGGTTACACGTGTCTCTTAGTCTAATTGTTTCAAGACTTCTTCAAGAGAGTCCAGATATCCAATGAGGATGTAGACACATCTGCATTACGCAAACTAGTGGACTAATGCCAGTTCAAAAACTTCAACGAGCAACTGATACATGATCAGTTCAACTTCCACTGCACGGATAGAACCATAAGGCAGGTGCTTCTTTTCATGGGTAGTCCTTCCTTGACTGATACCATTTGCATTTCAAAAAGCATCAAAGCCTCTATCAGATCTGGAAAGGAACAGGATGACAGAAACAGCTCATCAAGGTTCAGACTGGAACGGAAAACAAATTCCTTCACTCTCTTGAATTTGGACGGAGATCCACGTTTAAGCACTTGCCTGAAGTTGAGGTAACAGAAGGTGAGGAACTAGATGAATTTCAGGAGGCAGTCAAGAAACTGGTTAACAGGTTACACATGTCTCCTAGTCTAATTGTTTCAAGACTTCTTCAAGAGAGTCCAGACATCCAATGAGGATGTAGACACATCTGCATTACGCAAACTAGTGGACTAATGCCAGTTCAAAAACTTCAACGAGCAACTGATACATGATCAGTTCAACTTCCACTGCACGGATATAACCATAAGGCAGATTCTTCTTTTCATGGGTAGTCCTTCCTTGACTGATACCATTTGCATTTCAAAAAGCATCAAAGCCTCTATCAGATCTGGAAAGGAACAGGATGACAGAAACAGCAAAAATATTAACTCGGTACAAGGTGAAGAAGAAAGTTGGAGAGAGAAAAAATTCCTCCAACAAATTCCTCAAGTCAGCAGAACGTTTTTTAAACAATCTAATGTGTGCTTTAGATGTGGGAACCAATTTCACAAAAAAGGGGGAAACCTTTCCCAGCAAAAAATGTACACTGTAAACGTTGTTGCAAAATAGGACATTTTGCAAAAGCATGCTAAAGTGGCAAGCAGAACAGTGGGAAAATAGCGGTGGTATGTGAAGAGAATGAAACTGATGTAGATGACTTGATCAGTGAGGTTGAAGATATGATTTTAGTAGTGAACGAGTGTGATGTAAGAGAGGGGGATCCAGAAGACTGTGTAGACCCCTATGTGAATATTAAAGTTGGTGACAAAGTATTAAGACTGTTGGTTGATTCTGTTTTTTCATTACAGCCAGGAAAACCAATGCCTAATGCCCGATCCCCAGTTTCCTACGAGGGACGCAGAATAGAGCTACTGGTTTATTTTGAAGATTTACTAACATTTAAGCGTATCCAAGGTAAAATCTATTTTGCAGTTAAAGGGGATAATTGAGCTGGTGGAATCCTCTCTCTGACTTTCACCTCTGGTGGGTGGAATATTATCCTCTCCTTAAAATAAATGAGATTCCGATATCAGTTGCAGGGGCTAAGTATGTCACAAAACTTGATTTGCCATTGGCATACCACCACATAGAGTTGGAACCGGAATCACAATATTTGACAGCATTCCTCTCCCCGTGGGGTACATAGCAGTACTGTTGCATGCCGTTTGGACTAGCTTCGGTTGCTTTGGTATTCCGACGGGTGATGTCTATCATGCTCAAAAGAATTAGTAAGATAACTATTTTCCAAGATGATGTGTTGATCTCCCAACACATGATACAAAACTCAAACAAGTACTTATGATCTTCAGAGATCGGGGCTGTGCTAAAGAGGGACAAGTGTCAATTCCTAGGAGAAACAGTTGAATATCTAGTCCATGTAATTTTAAAGTGATGGTTTTCAACGTAAACCTGGGTTGATCAGTGCCAATATTGAAGCACTTCCCCCTGTTGGTTGACAAGATGGGAATCTCTGAATTTTATTCACATTTTATCCCAGAGTTTGCATCCAGAATTAGGCCCATTTCCAATTTACTGAAATAAAGTAGACTTTTCATAGGGAAAACACTGTGAATTAGCCTTTAAGGATATAATGCATCAATTGACAAGCGTTAGGACTCTCAAACCTAGTGATCCTTCCCTCAAGTACAGCTTGACTGTTGATGCCAGTGTTTTAGAGTTGGGTGCAGTGTTAACACAAATGTCAGGAGAAGAGAAATTCGCCATTGGTTTTGCCCCAACAGTCCTCCGTGATGCCAAAGTACATTATTCAGTTATTAAAAAAGAGCTATTAGCATGCTAGTGGGCCTTAGAGAAGTTTAGATGTTATCTGTGGGGAAGGCATTTTGTACTACAGACCATTCTAAGTGGTACTAATGCTAAAGAAGATGGGTTGGTGATGAGGTCTGATAAATTGATTCATCCAGTAAAACTTAGAGCATTAATATTAGAAAAGGTCCATGAGAGACATTTAGGGGCTTCACTCACAACGCCCAGGGAATGAGCTATGTTTTGGTGGCTGTAGATGAACAGGGAGATCAATCTACTCCTGACTGGTCAAGGACTGTGTCGTCCTCTACAATTGACAAGTCCCTAAAACAGGCTAGTCCCATTTTAATACCCATTGAGTGTCTGTCTGGTCCCCCGCTAAAGTTGGACACCGACTTAGTCGGGCCGTTCAATTTGATACCTCCTCACTCACTGTGTGCCTTTGTACTCATGCCTTATTATGTCAAGGCGCCAGAGGTCAAATTTGTGGGTGAACTCAACTCTAGAGCTGTACTGAATTTCCTGCAGGAGTTATTCACGCGAGAAGGGCTCCCATGAGTTCTGGTTTCAGAAGTTGGGTTATTATTTGTATTGTTTGATATAGAAGTGTTCTTAAAGGCCACTTGCCTTAAACACTGCAAGAGCTTGTTATATGACCCCCAAACCAATGGCCTAGTTGAGCCATTTAACCGGGTCTTGTTAGGAAGTGTGCGATGGGTTTTTATCTAACAAATGTGTGATAAGCACAGCTGTTTAGACTATGTTGTGGTTTTACATGACCATGCCACATTCATTGACGCATGTGTCCCCTTTTGAGTTACTCTGAGGCAGATAACCTATGACACAATTTAGACGTGCCTGGATGTCGAGGTGGTTAAACATAAAGTGTCTATTGACGAGCTGAACATAGTTGAGCGATCAAACATTACCATGGCTGAACATAAGCAAAAAAATATATTATGATGAATGTCTGTGTTAAACCTATTGCTGTTGGTGATTATGTATGCATAAAAAATCCATACTTGTCAGAAAGGTGGACACGGATTTGTCAGAACCACTTAGGGTAGACAAAATATGTGGCAGTGCTGTACGAGGTGAAGGTCGCCATTTGTGGAATGTCATCAAAGTGGTTAAAGTGTCACCTAAGCAAAACAGTTCTGAAGAATGTTAAGGGCAAGATTGATATGTCTCCTCAGGAAAGTCTGAGACAAGAATCTTGCTCTCTAGAAGCACATGAATCGGTAAACATGGCTCAACCGCTACAAAGGAGTGTGAGAAGTCACATTATTCCTTTGAGGTATAGATAACTTTTTTGTACAAGGGGAAATATAGTATACAGTTTCAGTTATAAGTTTTTCTCTTACCTGAGTTTTTCTCTTATCTGAGTTTTTCTCTTATCTGTGACTGTTCCTTTGTGTCTCTTTTTCAATTTTTGGGGGATGTTGTCATTTAAAATACTTACCTTAAGCTCTTCTAAACAAGCCCTGAAGACTATTGTACATCGTACAATTTGTTTAGCTATTTATATTGGCACTGGTATTATTTTGTTTCAAAAAGGGTAAAAAACATGCAGTGATCTGGTCCGCGCGATCCACCAGAACACGGTGCCAGCTCATGGCGTTCCTTGTGAAGGTTCTTGATGAGCTGACATTGTGAATGTTGTGATATGAATGCAAGGGGAGGTGGGGTGGTTCAGGGAAGTAACCTGGAAGCAGCTTGGGGTGGTTCTGCTACATGTTAATACTTACAATAACATCTGGCCTTCTCACCAACTTGCATCATCATAGCTTGTCTACTCCCCTTTCCTAAAACACATGGCGTTGGTTTGGCACATGAAGAAGTAGGTCAATTTGTACATCCTTTGGCTAGCACTGAATTCCGCAGTCTCGCCTTTCTTCCCTAACGCTACATTGCAGCTAAAGGAACACCTTCTGGGTGACTGTGAGTACAGAAATGCCAGTGCAGTCTGTGTGGTGATCCGCATCAACATGCTGTCCCATGGGGAGGAGTGTCCTATCTTCTCTTGGGAGCTTGCAATCTCTGGTAAGCTCTCAGCACAGATGTTGCAACATGGGGGAAATGTGACTTAACCTCCAGCGAGATTCCTTTTCCACCTTCTCGTTTCATCTTGTTTTAGTAAAGGAGGGCAAATCGCCCCCTGTCTGCTATCTGTGGGCATTCTAAATTGGCTAGGTGGTACCTCCCTGCTAACTGTTGTCAATTATTTCGACTAATACTGTAAGTCTATTTGGCTTTTGATTGTAATTGGTACCCCGAAGAAGGGAGAAGGAGCACTTATCACCCAAACACGTCATTTATTTGCCCACTCTTGTATTTCCTGTGCTTGTGGCAATACATTTATTTACGCAATTTCCTTTAGAAAGGCCTAACGTTACATAGTCATACTGATACATAAGGCAAACAACCTTTGGGAAAAAAAACAAATGAACATCCGAAAAAAACTGAATAATCATACTGTTAAAAAAAAGGGGCGAAACATAGACACCGAAACGCAAAACTTCTATTTAATCGTGTTTATACGAATATACGATTTTCAACTTGAAGACTGTAAAGTGAAACTATCATTAGCCCAAGATATTTACTGGACTCTTCATTTCAATCGCAATTTTAATTCCGTGGATACTGGGGTGGATGAAAATGAACGCCTTCCTCGGCTACCTATTCTTGAAATTGCATTCCACCTTAATTTGCTGTTGTTCTGTTGGTCTTAATTTTCGCTAATTTTGTTCTAAGTAATCCAGTTATCAAATAAAAGTACATTTCCTTCATCCTATGTTTAACATTCGGCATTTCTGTCTGCAAATCGTGAGTTCGCCCCAGTGATTCCGTTCTTGTTCTTTCAATGGCAAAAACTCTCCAGGTAACTTCTGTGGCTTTTTCTTCTCTACAGCAGGGAGCTTTATGCACATGACAGTTATACAACTAATAACAAAGACTTCTATTTTAAAAAATAATTATACCTCATTTACACAGTTCTAGCCTCCCAATTCACTTATAAATTGTAGGATGCACCGAAAAAAGATTAAATGCTGCTGTTTTCCTTTTCATTAAAGCTCTTCTTCCTGGACATAACCAAGTTAAATTTGCAATTTCATCTCCCTGGAGACACAGTTGTTTCATGCCCCTGGGGCTGGGCATCCCGCTCTGCTCCCCAATCCCCCAGAAGAGCAGCATTCGTTTGCAGTCTGTAAAGTTCTTATTTGCAGACAAGAATAGAGCATCAACCATTCTTATGTGAGTTTTGTGTTAATTTTAGTCACTTTGCAAGATTTAAATGTTGTAATCCCCATGCCAATGCAGAATAAACAGGGTAGCCTTGCTCCTCTGTTACTCATCTTTGTTGCAGCACTTACAATCAAGGGTCTGTCTTCACCTTGAAAACAGACACACGCGTCCCTCCTTTCGTACACACATATTCCCTTTCCCTCCTCTTGCCCCACTAACTGAGGCAGCACATTGGAGGTTACCTTAGATGAGAAATCTACTATTTCTACTAATTCTTCTGGTTCTGTGGGGAGTACCCTTCTAGCTCTTCCATTGTCAAGTAAGGGAAATCTTTCTTATTTAAAATATTCCTTGACTTGTTGCTGAGCAAGCCAAGACACCCTCAGGTATGAGTTGCGCTATATACATCCATTTAACATAACATAACACAGTAGCATGGGTCTTTTAGATCCAGAATCAGGAGTCCCAGCAGATCACAGTCCTGAAGAGGTGCCAATCATTTACATGGTCAATAATGGACATGAAACAGTGATTGGGTATGTGAGCTGACTTGTGGCAAGGAGTCTTGGAAAAAGTGAGGCCAATTTTGAGCAGGTTGTAGTGTACGTCCGCTAGAAAAGTGCTCCAGCCTGTTCAGGAGATACTTAGAACAGGTGTTGGTGGATGGAATGCAGAGTAATAAATAGCTACGCTGCCAGCTGTCAAGGCTGGTGAAGCCAGTTTTGAGCCATGAGGTGTTTTATGTTAGAGTACTGGTTAGCTTGGAGCTTGAATTGGAATAGGCAAATGATGACAAATGTGACAATTTGCCTGTTAGTTATTCAACCTTTTAGGTGTGTATGACATGTATTGTCGTTCGTTCAAAAGCTTTTATTCGGGTTGTCATAACAATCCATATAAGCACAAACAACAAAAGTAAAATAAACAGCAATTACGATAATAATTAGCCACAATAGCACATTACTACTAACAAAAAATATATATAAAAAATTATTCGTGGGATAGCCAATACATTTCTCTTTCACATTACACATATGTACAAGTTAGGTCCCCTTCAAAAGAGGTAACGATACTCTAATACATTTTTATCTAACGTAAGATGATTTGTTCGTTAAATAAAGTGACAAATGCATAAGGCGATGTTGTGCAAAAGTTGCCTGTGCAAAAAATGCGGCTAAAAAGTGCCATGTGCTCTAATACAGTAAAGTTATTTACGTAGACAAACTACTACTCCTATGCGAAAAATACAACCATAAAAGGGAGGGTACATTGATAGGACCGACTTTACGTTAGTACAAGGACTCGACTATAAAGTGCCATATCGTTCAGAAATGAAAAAAAAGTTATAAATATACATACTTGCGTTTCTTGTGCAAAAAATACATCCATAAAGTGCAAAAATGCTACATATTAGTCAAAGATATAAGGCCTTAATACACAATAGTAGAATTATTCCATCAATATCTAAAAACATGTTACCAAAACAACAATTAAAACAGACAACCGTATGCAAATATAAATATTAAAACCCTTCTAAAAAAGGGACATGTATAGTCATTATACCAGCAGTGGGCCTAAACGGAGAGTGGGAAAGGCTACATTCCAGGGCTGACCGTAACATGAGCAAACATGGTCAGCACTGATGGGGCCATGCATAAGGGACAATAAAGCTGCTTCTCTGGCCACCATCGAGGGTTCAACTAGGATTATTGTCCCTCAGAAATATCTGATCCAGTAGTCTATGACTACTGAATGACCATGGATGGCGATGTTGGGCAACTAGAAAGCCAATTCATACCACAGGAGCTTTTGTCCTTTCTTCACCATCCATCTAAACAGATAAAGAGCCTGGGTGACAAGCCGAGCACTGGCTAGCAGGACTATTTATTCTGTGGCAATTGACAGCTTGCTATTACACAATCTTTTCCAGACACAGACTCAAGTTCCCTCTTGGTTAAACAAGAAGACTTCAGCCAGATTCCTGAAGAGCCGTGAGCAGACCTTACTTTGATTACTGCACCTCGCATGCTCCCAACAACTAGTTACCTGTTGTCCTTTGGGTATTTGAGATTTACACTAAAACAATTGAAAGGGTGTCTTCTTCTTTGATCACTATAACATGCAATGGGTGGATAAGTATGAGCGTTCTTTGATGGCCTGTTTACAAATATTAGAAGAGGTTAAAGTATAATTGGTGGTTGTATGATAGATGCACGCATGGTTAAACCACGCATGCCTCTACAATGCAGCCCAAACCACAAATGTGTCTTAACAACGCATTCCTTTACCATGCATGCCTTTACCATGATATTTCGTGGTATAGGCATGAATGGTAAAAGGGTATGTGTGGCTAACGTCGCCACAAGACCCCTCCCCCACACCTGCACTGTCCGTCAAACTACCCCAACCCCTTCCACTACCCTAAAATGTACACCGACTCCCCCCAGCCCTAAAAACGCCCCCATCGATCCATTCTCCTCCCACTACCATAATGCCTACACCCTGCCCCTTTACGTACACTACCCCAACCCGTGCTGTCTCTTAAAGTACCCCGACCCCTTCAACTGCCCTCTAACCTACCCTCATCCCTTCCACTGCCCTAAAACCTACCCCAACCCCCTCCCAGCCCTAAAAACTATCCCCCCAGCCCCACTTACCTCACTGCAGCATCTTCCTGCTTCCGTCTTCCAGCAGGTAGACCGCGCACTGCCTTAACCACGCATATGTGTGATTACACCGTATGCATGGTTAACACAAGCGTGGTCAAGCTTGCATAGTCAGAACACGGGTGGTTTAGACCGCGATGTTCCGACTGTTTCGCATAATTGGTTGGTTGAAGTTGAAGCATTTTATACATTTTCTGTGCTCCTTCAAGGTCGTGGAACCAATGTATTATGTATTATCTTGGCATATGGTCAGCAAAAAGAAACACTTTGATTCTAAAATGTTATTCGCCTTGTTCTAGAGCTTCACTGACTCATCAGTGTCTGCTACCCACTATGGCATAGAGATCTGATTGAATAGGCCATATGGGGATTAGTTTATTTTTGTCAATGACTGAAGTACTGGAATTGAGAATGTGTTCTTGGCACTAGGTCCCTTGAATGCACAAGGTAATGGACCAGTTGATTTTGAATTTCTGGATAGGGATTCCAGCAACACTCTCCTCAAGCTCTCTCTTTCCTTTGAGAACTCCTGAGAATAACTCTGACAACCTCTTCCAGATGCACAGACCTCACATCCTCAGTGGTGTGTGGCCACAAGTTCACTACCTTTCGTGCATTCGTCCTTGCACATTCCCAGTTCCGCTTTTCATGTAATTAAACCTCATACAGTTTTTGTTCTAAAGTATTTTTATTTATATTTTGTCTTTTTTCTTACAACATTCAGCAAGCTGTTTGAGCTAAGTTGTGCTTTTCGAAGTAACTGGCTCTAAACAGGTGTTTTAAAATATACGTTTTTTCGTGTAATACCTTGCATCCAGCTTAAACGGTTTCTGGGGTTCTCTCCAGAACACAGTCCAATAAAGGGTTCTGTATACCCTCCAGCACCAAAGTCTTAGGGGCTGATTACGACTACGGTGCCGTAGTGGCTGTGCATGCACCGCCACACCGGTGGTCCGACCGCCCTATTTCAAGTTTGATGGTGGCCCGCCAAAGTACCGCTATAACCACCGGGGATCCCTGATCCCTGGCGGTTGCGAACCGGTCTGAGGCTCGCAATATGTTTGGCGGTGCTGCTGCGGCACCTTCAAGTATATTACGAATTTCCTCACTGCCACAGTTTTCATGGCGGTGAGCCTGCCATGAAATGTGTGATGGTGAGGAAACAAAGGGAGCCTCAAGGCCAGGGTATAAATGCATGTGGCCACATGGTGTGTCTTCTTGTTTGTATGTACCCCCACTTCCTGCACGCCATGAACTGAACAGTCCATGCAGTGCAGGAACTTGCTTTGGCGCTCCCATTGCAGTGGCTTTCCAAGGCTAACATATGAATGAACTTGTAATCTGACGGGTGGTGTGTGGACGAGTTTAGCGGTGTGGCAGCTGGGCGCTGGCATGGCTTGAACAGTAAATATGTTCCACTCATGTTTGGATGCTGTTAGCTCATTAAATATCCTGTTTTCACGACTTCTGACATAGTCCTTGGTCCGACCCCTAATCTGTGCCTCCAGTTGGGTCTGTTTATCTCTTGTATCTCTCTTGCACTTTGCGTTCCTTTATTAACTCTCCTATATTATAGCCTACACGGCCCCAATATAGCTGCTTTCTGTACTGTGTCTGCTTTGTTCTCAATCAACTCGCACTCATGCCTTTAGTATTTTTATCTTCTAGTGTTCTAAGTCTGCCTATATTCATCCTTCAAAACTGTCACCCTTTTTCGTTCATTCCTATGTATAAGGTCTCTTGCACGAGGCAGTGATCTGATGTTCTTCCACTTTCAATTTTGCATGATACCAATTCTCAAACAATTGCAAGGGATAGCATGTGTTTGAAAATGTTTCATGAATATAAGATTGGAAGCTGTACTCCCTATTGATAGGCTAATCTCCATCCATCCATCCATCCATCCGGTAGACCCAACATGTGCATCAGTCTTTAAGACAGTCTCTGTTTTTGTTTTGTCTCAGGTCTCTCCGTCCTGGTCTGTTCATAACTAAGTCCAACGCAACATTCCAACCGCCCTTCAGCAGCAAAGAGACTTTCGTAGGCCCTTAGATCTCCCTTTGTAGTGTGGCTCACAACTCCACCTTTTCTTCGGTGGGTCAAGTCAAGTCAAGTCAAGTCATTTATAGAGCGCACTACTCACCCGTAGGGTCTCAAGGCGCTGGGATGGGGGGGGTGCCGTTACTGCTCGAACAGCCAGGTCTTGAGCTTCTTCCTGAAGGAGAGGTGGTCTTGGGTCAGGCGCAGGTCGGTCGGGAGTGAGTTCCAGGTCTTGGCAGCCAGGTAGGAGAAGGATCTTCCTCCTGTTGTCGCTCTTCGGATGCGGGGGACGGCGGCGAGGGCGTGGCTGGTTGATCTGAGGAGGCGCGTGGGAGTGTAGAAGTTGATCCGGTTGTTGAGGTAGCTCGGGCCTTGGTCGTGTAGGGCTTTGTGCGCGTGGGTGAGGAGACGGAAGGTGATTCTCTTGTTGACCGGGAGCCAGTGCAGATCTCTCAGGTGTCCGGAGATGTGGCTGCGTCGGGGGATGTCGAGGATGAGTCTGGCCGAGGCGTTCTGGATCCGCTGGAGTCTCTTCTGGAGCTTGGCGGTGGTTCCGGCGTAGAGGGCGTTGCCGTAGTCCAGTCGGCTGGTGACGAGGGCCTGGGTGACCGTCTTCCTCGTCTCGGTGGGGATCCACCGGAAGATCTTACGTAGCATGCGCAGGATGTTGAAGCAAGACGAGGAGACGGCGTTTACTTGTCTGGTCATGGAGAGGGAGGAGTCCAGGATGAAGCCCAGGTTGCGTGCGTGGTCCGTCGGTTTGGGTGCGGTGCCCAGGGCGGGGGGCCACCTGGAGTCGTCCCAGGCGGAGGGCGAGGAGCCCAGGATGAGGACCTCCGTCTTGTCCGAGTTCAGTTTCAGGCGGCTGGTCGTCATCCATTCGGCTACATCTCTCATCCCTTCGTGCAGGTTGGCTCTGGCGGTGGTGGGGTCGTTGGTCAGGGAGAGGATCAGCTGGGTGTCGTCGGCGTAGGAGATTATGTTGAGGTTGTGTTGGCGTGCGATGGCCGCGAGGGGGCTCATGTAGACGTTGAAGAGGGTGGGGCTCAGTGAGGATCCCTGGGGGACGCCGCAGATGACTTTGGTGGCCTCTGACTTGTACGGTGGTAGGCGGACTCTCTGTGTTCTTCCGTCGAGGAAGGAGGTGATCCATTCCAGTGCCTTGTCCTGGATTCCGATGTTGCCGAGGCGCTGTACTAGGGTGCGGTGGCAGACAGTGTCGAAAGCCGCGGAGAGGTCCAGGAGGATGAGGGCCGCTGTTTCTCCGTTGTCCATCAGAGTTCGTATGTCATCGGTGGCAGCGATGAGGGCGGTCTCGGTGCTGTGGTTCGCTCGGAAGCCAGACTGTGAGGGGTCGAGGGATCCATTCATCTCGAGGAAGGCGGCCAGCTGTTTGTTGACGGTCTTCTCGATGACTTTGGCTGGGAACGGGAGGAGCGAGATGGGACGGTAGTTCTTGAGGTCGGTGGGGTCTGCTGTGGGTTTCTTGAGAAGGGCGCTGAGTTCGGCGTGCTTCCAGCTCTCAGGGAAGGTGGCGGTGTCGAAGGAGGTGTTGATGATGTCCCGCAGGTGGGGTGCGATGACAGCGTCGGCCTTGTTGAAGACGTGGTGAGGGCAGGGGTCAGTCGGAGATCCGGAGTGGATGGAGTTCATTGTGCGGATGGTGTCTTCGGTGCTGATCGGAGTCCAGGTGCGGAGGGTGGTGGTGGGTGGCGTTGTTGCGGTTGTGGCTTGCGTTGGTTGGTTGCTGAAGCTGTTGTGTATGTCCGCGATCTTGTTGTGGAAGTAGGACGCGAGGGAGTTGCAGAGGTCTTGCGACGGGGTGATGTCATTGTTTCCGGCGTTGGGGTTGGAGAGCTCTTTCACGATGTTGAAGAGTTCCTTGCCGTTGTGTGCGTTGTTGTCCAGCCGGTCCTTGTATGTATTTTTCTTGGTGGCGCGGATCAGTTGGTGGTGTTTCCGGGTGGCGCGCTTGAGGGTGGTCATGTTGTCCGTAGTTGGTTCCCTTCTCCAGACTTTCTCGAGGGCTCGACAGTTCTTCTTGGAGCTCTTGAGTTCGTCGGTGAACCATGGTGTTTTTCTGCTGCAGGGTCCGCTGGGTGGGGTTCTCAGAGGGGCGAGTTCGTCTGCGCAGTTGTTGATCCACTTCGTGAGGTTGTCGGCGGCCTGGCTGTGGTTCGCTGAGCTGGCGGGAGGGTGCTGGCTCAGGGAAGCGGTGAGCTGGTCGGCTGTGATCTTGTTCCAGCTTCTTCGGGCAACCTGTTGCTGGTGGTGGTGGATCGTCGTTCTTTTGAAGGTGAAGTGGACGCAGCTGTGGTCCGTCCAGTGGAGTCCTGTTGCGTGGCTGAAGGTGACGTCTTTGCTGGATGAGAAGACGGCGTCGAGTGTGTGTCCGGCGAGGTGGGTGGGGGAGGTCACCAGTTGCTTGAGTCCGAGGTTGGCGAGGTTGTCGAGCAGGCTGATGGTGTTGCGGTCGCTGTTGTTCTCCAGGTGGTGTCGTGTATTTCTATAGGTTCTGAATCGATCCCCCTATTCCTGACCCTATTCTGGTTAAACTACCTAGCTAGTTAACTAACAGTCAGCCCATGAGGCAAGAAATCCCCCATGATGCAGATACCGTTATCTGACGCAGTCACACTACGGCACAGGAACGTGTTATCTGATTAGGTCATAACGCTTGAGATCTAATTAGACAAGCGACATTCCTCCAGCCCCTGATAAGGCATACGACGTTCTCATAACAAATCAAACCTATGACAACCTGGAAAATCCGTGCGGCCATTGTTTTGATTTCACAGAGAACTTTTGCAAAAGAATGTGCTAACGAGCAAGTCGTATGACATCTTTATTGACGTACCTATGTCCATCCTTACGTCAATCTCGGCACCTTTAAGGTATAAATATTGCCGACCTTGCCCTATGCAAACACACGCGTGGTGACAAGACGGAGCAGCCATACTTGCCGAAGCCGAGAGCAGAAGCAGACCCCGCAGGCAGCAGCCCCGCCTTCCTGACGCGCTGAGAGACGCGCTGCTATCTCAAGCCGAGAGACCCAGCACCGGCGCTTCTGGGCAGCCCTCGCAGGCAGCCTGGAATATCGAGAGCAGAGAAAGAGATACCATTCCTCATTCATCCTAAATTCCAGGTACAGAACTGAATAACCCCTCCTAGAGAATTCTTTAGTTATTCACTTGGCAAAAACAAACTTAACTTAAACTGTAACTTTCTATTCCCGCCCACGCATTAGACTTAGGTCAGGTACACGGGGTAGGCGTATTTAGAAACACCAGTTGAGTACGTTTAGTCAAATGTATATGTGTATGTAAATATATTTTAATCATTTTAAACATCATATGGCTCAGAAACCATATCAATGTTTTTACAGTATTATTTTATACTATTGCTTCTAATGTATGCACTTTACTTAACTATAAGTATTGCAATAATATCGATCCATTTCTCTTGTACGAGAAAAGAGACTGATCAATAAATAACATCTTTTATTGAACACGCCCGTCTCTTCCTTTTCTCTACATTCTGATGAGACTAAGAATGCACGTACTGACTGAGTAAAATAATTGCCTTGTGCTCACACGACTCTTGAGATTGACTCTTGATTAGGGGAGAGCAAAGTTGTCATGTTCTATGGTTGTCAGAAACTAAATCCCTTCTTGTCTAATCAGGGGAGTTAATCCTTCCTTGAACATTCGAGAAAGTTTCTAGCGAACTCTGAGCTTAGCTGGCAAACCCAAAAATTAAGTCTAGTTTCGACAGTAGTAGACCTAGTTAACGTCTGGCCTAGGCCTTTACTGCTGTAGGTACTATTCCAATGCGCAGAGCCTATTGGGAAAATAGGAGCTACACTACATGGCGCCCAACGCGTTTGGAAAGGGCGATAAAACTAACGTAAGACATTTAGAGTAACTCAGTCGTGCTTTCTCACTCAGACCCCTTTTCCCAAATACTCCAAAGACGTCTGGAGTGGGTGAAAGGTTATTATATCCTCCAAAACCTCGCAGGAGGGAACTCCTATGTATGGTTCTTGGTCTAGTCAACGTTGAAGGATAAAACAGTTCCAGAATATTGTGCATCTAATCTCTGTTTCCATAAGAAACCTGATCTGCAAACAAACATAATACCATCCTGTCTGTAAAATGGCAGAGAGTGATGATGAAAGAGAGGCAATTAGATTAGCTACTGAAATAGCAGATGCTGATGCTACCATGCAAACAGCAGACCCGGATATAATACTCATTCAGGTCGCCAAAAGGAGATCTATAACCTTAAAACTTATAGAAAATGGACTGACACCTAGAGGTGGCACAGTCATATTCGTAATTGAGGCACACGAATATCGGCAGACAGAGGTATACTATACATGGATACATTTTCCAGCAGCAAATGCTGTAACAAAGTACTTCCACTATTACAAAGTAGAGGAACCTCCTGAAACGTACACTCCTTTCGAGGAGGTGGAAGTACCACTCAAATTCCAAGAGCATTTGCTCTTATTTGATGGCGCCCTAAAACATAACAATCACATTACAAGGCTCGGTCCTTTAGGAAGACCAGGAGCAACGTGGCCGGTCCTAGCCGGATACACACCACATCCAGACATCGAAAGAATGCCTGCAGCAGAGCTCTTAATACAGCTAAAACAACTACTAAAAATTCACAGACAATTAGTTCAGTATGTAATGCGGACTTCAACAATTCAGCCAGCGATTAAACTACCACAGCTGACCCCTCACCAGGGGAACACAAATAAAATTACACCACAGAACATCCAATCCTGCCTAGGTAAAGTTCCAGCTAAACGGGAACAAATACCATTCTGGTTGGCACAGAAAATTACCCAAATAGAGGCGGTGTTTCCTGACACCACCCCATTAGAAAAACACAGGATTCTGACTATATGTCTCCCAATGGGAATCGCACCACACATTGAGGACTGTGACACTTGGGGTACAGTCTTTGCTTCCATCTATACAAAAACGCACGGTGTTCCATCCATTTCGGTGATACCAGATGTGCTAAAACAAATTCAAGATGAATACGGTCCAGAACCTGCTTTAACTCTTGGTATGAAATTACTGAAAGACTTCAAGCAGGTCTCGGCTATATTATTAGCCAACATAAAAGGTGAAGCAGCAAACGTGGCGATCCGCCAGAGGTTAAAAGAGACAGATATAGCAGACCAACCAGCTGAAATTGCCAGAATCATAGAAAAATCCTATGAAGAACTAGGCAGAGATAGTCTAGGTGGAATACCAGTAAAACCGCAACTGACTACAAGTCCAGAAAAAATGTTTTTTAATAATAATAATAATTCACCAAAAAAGAACTGGGATGGGAACAAACAATCCAATCCTAAAAAAAAAAAGAAATTCCAGTCCAGAGGAAGGTCTCCTAGGCGAAGAGAGAAATCTCCAAACCCGAGACAAAGGTCACCCCAGAGTGACCCCTCTGGGAATAGATATAACCTTAGAAATAGGGATAATATTAAAAAACCTGATAGATATCAAGACATTGATACACGTCCCTCTCAATCTTTTCAGAATTCCTCGCAGAAATCGGAAAGAAGAGGACGATCAGAAGAGCACGCCAAGTCCAAAGACAAGGAACCTGCTCAACTGAAAAAGAAATTACAATTTCCAAAAAAGAAGGTAGCCAGTATCAAGGTAGTTAACAATGCCGAGAATACTGAGGACACAACTGGAAAACGGAGAGTGGGCTCAGACAATGCTAGACAGCGCAGCAGAGGTGAGCATAGCTCGCAAAGTCCTTATGAATCATCTGGAGACAGTGGACACGAATGAATACCTTCAAGTGGAAACTGCAGATACCAGAGTTAGCAAGCCCCACAAAATATACGAGATAACATTACGTATAGAGGGAGATAAGACTAGGAAAATAAGGGGACTATTTTGGGATAACCTCTCCAAGGGTTATGACATCCTTCTAGCTGAAAAAGACTGGCCACCAGAGTTTGTCAGGGAGTGCCCTCATGGCGAAGAAGTAATTATGCCTGCCTTCTCGAATCAAATCCCGATTCATAAAAAATACACACTTGCTAGAAAGTGGGCAGTGGCCTTAGCACCTGCTTTATATAAAAATCATGTAGGATGGGATGAGGATTCTCCTCCTCACAAAATCCAGTTAAAATCACAACCAACTGCACAAAGGCAGTACCCAATTAAGCAAGAAGCTAAAAAACAAGTAAATGAAATACTAGATCAGCTAGAATACCAGGGGGTGATTGAAACTTGCACCTCACAAATGAACAATCCTTTGTTTCCGGTCTCCAAACCAGACAATTCATATCGCCTAGTTTTGGATTACCGACACCTTAACACATGTTGCAAAACTTTTGCAGTGCAAAACTCACACAGTGCTGCACTAATGAATAACATAGTGCGCAAAAAATACAAAACAACCTTGGACATCTCCAACGGATTCTTTTGTCAAAACATAGCACCAGAGAGCAGATATTTAACAGCTTTCTCAGTAAATGGCACTCAAAAACAATTCTGTCGGTTAGCCCTGGGGTACAAGAACAGCCCGGGGGTATTCTCAGCGAGAGTAACAGAATTACTACAACTATATGATGATGAAGCATTATCTTATGTCGATGACATTTACTTAACAGATGATGACTTGGAGACTCACTTGAAAAGAGTGAACACCATAATACTTGGTTTCGCTGCAGAGGGTTACAAATTCAACTTCAAAAAGTCCAGAATTGCCCATCTGACGGTCCTATTCTTAGGATATGAGCTATCAAGTGAAGGTAAAAGCCTGGCAGACAATTTCCTAGAGAAATGTGCCGTTATCCAAGCTCCTAAAACACTAAAAAACCTACAGTCAATTTTAGGCTTCCTAAATTTCGGAAGAACATACATTGCAAATTACGCAGAAAGGGTGAAACCCCTTTACGATCTAATTAAACCAGACTTTAAAAGATCCAGTTGGACTCAAACACACACAGAAATTTTGAGATCCTTACAAACAGACATGCTAATTAAGACAAAATTAGAAACCCGTGATAATACACGCAACCTTGTGATCCGAGTCATCCCAGGGAGATGCGGATTCACATACCTGACCTCTAATGAGGGAGAAAAGGTACCAATTGCATTCAAATCACACTTGTACACAAAAGCTGAACAGAGATTCAGCAACAAAGGAAAAATTGTTCAAGCAGTTCAAACCGCAATAGCTAGAGAAAAAGACATAGCTGACGGTAGACATATCACAGTCAGAACAGCTGAATCAGCCTTTGAGGCATTAACAACACCGTGTAATTTACCATCAACAACATTGGATCCAGAATGGATACAATGGGTGAATTCAATCACAACGGACAAAGTATACTACTACTTTGATCCAGAACTAGAAGAATTAAAAAATCTAAAATATGAAAAGACGTATCCTCTGCCAATCGACATTCTGCCTCTACGACATTACGCCTGTGTAATCTATACAGACGGACATGCTCAACCCTCCGTTTGGGGAGAACATGCATACAATCCCACATGTGAGATTACAAAAGAAGTGTGGCGCGGAGGTAAACTAAGACCTCTATTAACAAAATCACACTCAGTAGAAACTAATTCAGAACTACAAACTGAAATAATAGCTTTGAAAATGGCGCTAGATAATGCGGATCGCGAATTCCCGACACTTATAGTGTCAGATTCATATTTCTGCGTCAAAGCATATAACAAGGATTTGCAGACATGGATTCAGAACGGTTACAAAGATGACACAGATGCACCAATAAAGCAGAGACTGCTCTGGGAACAAGTAGCTCTTTTGAAAAAAGAACTACCAAAGACTCACGTGACACACTCACTGAGTCACCAGCGTGATGGCGTTCACGTTGTAGGGAATTCATTGGCTGAAACAGCCGCAGCGGCAGCCAGTAAACCGGCTCCCGTAGATCGAAAAAAGCGTACATTAAAATACATTGACGGCGAAACATTGCTGGCGGTGAAAACGTCATCAAAAGGCGACTGCTCAGCGTTACCGATCAATTATCCACTCAATTATACATACATAATCGATGCAAACTCCGTCCCTTTTGCTCGAATCCCTGGAGTGGGGGATAGAGTGATTCCAAACATGGACAGGAGAAACTTGTTAATCGCAGACGCACACATGGGCGAGGGTCTCAGACACCTTAAATTAAAAGATTCTCTGGAAGAATTACAATCACGGTACTGGTGGCCAGGCATGAGCCTGCACTACACCATGTTTGTAAAAAACTGCCCAAACTGCAACAGAGATCGCAGTGGGGAGAGAAGCAGTTTAATACCTCGTCGTATCAAGGCAGATAATATTACCAACAAAAAGAATGGCTTGCGATTAACATACACAGGCTAGTTCCACTTATAATGTAGATCCACAGCACTCGGCTGACGTCCGGACTGTTATACAAGATTTGCGAGTCTAAATGGCATATACGCTAAGAGCATGCTACGTTCGACCATTTTTTTTTCACTCAGGCAATCCAGCCTGGGGGGGGAAAGAATGGCCAAATGAGCACAGCCCAGCGGGAATCTTCTCACTTCCTTCCTGAGGGTATGGGATGGTGTAAAGAAAAAACCAAGGCAGAAAGCAATCTATAATGGAAAGGACATTAGGTTCGGGAGCTGGGTGGGTCAAACATCTAATAAGTGTCCAACGTAGTCTAAATAACTTGCCAAGAAATTCTCTGAAGGGATTCAGTCCGTACGAATTATTATTCGGAACTAGGATGTTGATCTCTGACCTTGATAGTCAGACTTCAGTGGTAATAGAAAAAACCTTTGATGTCAAAGACCGTTTGGCTATTTTGCAGGACTTAAACAAAACAAGAAAAGACCTGAGCAACATACAGTTGAAACAACAGCCAACAACCACTGAAGAATCACCACCTGTCCCAGCAAGACCTGTCTGGATTCCAAAAGTCGGGGATCTAGTCAGGGAGAAGATCGCGGTAAAGAAGGAATTTGGGCCTTCTTACAGAAAAGCAGTTCCTGTCTTGTCTGTCAACGGGACAAGATCAGTTGTACTACCGCCACTTGCTGGAAAAAAGGAGAACCGAGTTGTATCCATCGACCTGGTAAAACCACAACATGTGGCCGATAACAAACGGTAGGCCAAGTGGACTCCCAATAAGTAGCAGAACACCAAGGTTTGCTACCAGTACAGAGGTCCTAACAAAGAGGCTCATCACATTCGAAACGCCTAAAGAAGAACAACAAGGACTATGCAACAATGCAATAGAACTCAGACCTCTGAAAACCCAAATAAAGACATTTAGCAGAGACACACCAATCTACAATGAAGTTCCAAGTGAAAATGCAAGAAACAAAAATCCTGAACCAATTGGAACAATTGACAGAACTGCATCTGGTTACTTCATCAACTTCGATGATTCCTCTGAAGGTTTCAGCGAACAAAAGACACAGCCATCATCAAAATCCTTTAAAGACAAAGCTAAGGAACTTTTGAAACAACTGAAAGAAACATATCTGGTTACTCCATGGATTGAATTTTGGGTGGGTTTTGGTGCATTTATCCTCATACTTTGGCTCATCATGGTATTTACCTTGGGACGCTTCATTGAGGGAAAATATGCTAAAATGGACACAGCAAGTCAGAACATCAACTTGGTCCTCAAACCACACACATCTTCACACGTCGAGAAACGAGAACTTTCTTCAGAACTTTCTTCAGCCAACTTCACAGCAATTCCAATACCTGGTGGGGTAGCCTGGGACAACACTGACTATGAAATTTATGGTCCGGTCGAGATCCTGAAATATCCACACCAAATCAAGATCTCCTTGAGTGACTTTGCAAAACCAAACTCATTTGCTGATGATTGGGACTTTGAAAGTATAAACAATATGATGTCTGACTTAGTAATGTCTGCTAAATTTACAAAACATGATTATTTGCAAGGTTCTACAAATTATGATAGTATGTATTGCTATAACCATTATGGTAACCATTTCTTGCATAAATCTGCACAACCTAGAAATGTTTTAAATTATAATCAATGGGAACATTGTGCTACACCTCCAAAAGGGAGCTCTAGAACCGTTTATGACAAATATTCATATTTTTCAGGTTTTAACATAACTAATGCTGAAACATTTTATTACAAATTGTCAAACAAGACAGGGATGAAAACCATGATAACCAACACGAAATTGATATATTCAGATTCATTCTTTGAAAAAATGAATACTTTTGGATTTGATTATTGGGACAAAAATGTTGATTTGAAAAGTGTTTGGGGTACAAAAGAATGGCAAGTACAGGGTATAGAAGCTTTGTTTAGAGCCTGCATGATCCCAGAACAAATGATATTTTTAAATGACACTGTTCAACAAACCACCTGTCTTGGCTTAGCCAAAATCAAAGATTTAAATAACCTGTCTATTCCAAAGCCAACAATGTTTAGCAATAACTCTGATACAGATGAAGAAATAGACATAAGCCATATTTTTTTAGTAACAGAGCGCGTTATAAAAGCTTAAAAATAAATAAATAAATAAATATACTTAACCAAAACAGAACACATCCTGATTGGAAACAATGGTTGATCTGGCCCACAGATACAAATAACTGTCAAGATAGATTCCTGAATAAAACACAGGGTTTCAAAATGACCAGGCCAGACCCTAGATATCCTCAAAGACATCACCCAGGGATAATAACAACCTACAGTGTGGGCAAATTATGCCTTCAATGGCTACAAACTTCCACACTGCCTGAAATTAAGCAACACCTAACTTTACTTACTGATGGTGCTGACTTGCATGATTTCATACTGGGACCACGCAAACAGCGTCAAAAGCGTTTCATAGCAGCCTCTGTATATGCAGCATACAATGAGGCCTGGAAGGTTACTCAAATTGAAACAGCAGAGAGAATACGTGAAATTGATCGTATTAATTTGGAAAAATCACTTTCTGTAGTGGACAATGGGTTAATGACTCTGTCCTCCAGAATATTTTCATTGGACAGCATTGTGTCTTCAGCAATCGACATATTATCGCAAGACTTACTGTTATTACAACATGGTCAGTCGCAATTGCGCTCTATTGTACAGCTTGGCTGGACGTTACAAAATCTGCGTTCAGGCTATGTGCCTTGGCGTTTAATCAACACAACGTCACTATTCCAAATCTTTAACCTTACTGATAGACAAATCGGTATGGCGCAGAAGGGTGCTGATTATACAATCTTGAGCATTGAAAAACTAGAAAGATTACCGTTGACAATGTCAGAACGACCTGTCAGTGAATGGATAATCCACGGAATCATAAATATTCCAATCTCAACCTTCAGGTTTCAATACTGCCAAAAATATATACAGGCTGGCATGTACGAGAAATTGGGAAAGGGGTACCTTAAAACAACTTGGAACCTGCCCTATTCACATGCATGTGTCAGTAACAAAGGACAGAAAGTGTTTCTTAGTGGCAACAATTGTGCTATGTCACTAAGCGGCACGCTTCTGTGTAACGGTATTAGTTTGCACGGAGCCTGTGAAGGGAATTCATACAACCTTTCATGTCACCAGCAAGGCGCACCTGCAACTGAAATAGAACCATTCTTTCAAAGACTCTATAATGGGAGTTACATTCTTATTGTAGACCGCAGATGTTGTAGTCTTATGCCCGGGACTCCTTATCTCGTCACCACGACGGCGAAGGTCAAGTGCTGTGGACGTTCTTTGTTCCCCAGCTCCTTACCAGACAGGGAGGCAAGGGCATGGCCCGGTTTGAAAATTACTTCTATTCGAATAGACACTTTAAGCAGAATGAAAACAGTGCTTCTTCAGACGCCTACAAGGCTCACGTCATCTAAAGAAACGTATGATCTACAAGTCGCAAGGACGACTGCAGAGATACATACATTATTATCAACTAATTCCCCCGTACATTTCGCGGAAATCCTGAGCGAAATCTTAAATATTTCTGATACCACTGGGGTCTCAAAGGTATTTAAGACAGTATTTTTGATGGCATTAACACCATTCAAAGCCATACTGGGTATTTTTCCAGATTTCGTCCATTCGATTTTTGGCGGACTTCCCCTGATCCTGGGACTAATTGCAGGAATCCTATTCCTAGTCCTTATTTTTCGTTATGGCAACCCATGTCACAGATCAAACTCTCGCGACAATGGAAGATACGATCCTAGCCATTGGATACCGGGACCGGATATCAAAAATCCTGGGACTCTCCCGGCTTAGAGACCTAAACATGACTTGGTTTCTATCATTTCGACCAATGTGGCAAAGGTGTGTTTTACCTGTACTAAGGTGTCTGCTATGCGGAGAAGAATGCGTGTTAGACACCTGTCTGACGCTACAATCGGATGCGCCGGTGGATGCAGATACACTGTTGGTTCCTACCAAGGTTCACGCACTGTGCTGCCCTCAAAGGCTGCCAATTCTGATGACGGCATTCCTGGAATCTTCACCACTACGATTGAAGAGTAGTGAAGTTCAAGATGAAAGCAGCATCGAACAGGTAGGACCTTCTGTCAGCAATGCAAATCAGAATGTCAATGGAGACAATCATGCGCACGAATGCATGGTTACCCCTATTTCCGACTTAGTGGAACTTTCCCATGAAGCTGTTGACAGTTTTTTCGAAAGCCTGAATGATATGATGTTCTCTCCGGAACAGAAATAGAGACTTTTGAGTAAACTCGCACACGGCGTTCCCTGAATTCGGCCTTCAACCTTTAAAAATAAAGTCACATGAACAATTACAATCCAGTTCACGGACAGCAACTTTTTTCAGCAAGCCCTTAAAATATTTTTCTATATATTTTTTCCCCGGGACACTGATCTTCTGCTTAAAGTAAGAAACTATTCCTAGAGAACTAAGATTTCTATTTTAGATACTTTATATAGACTTTAGCTGCCCGCTGGTATGTTCACAAATATTTTATTATGTGATGAAATGGTCTCGACCTTCCTTTCTGTATAGCTATATTAAGAGCCATTTCATGTGTATTTCTCATATACCAAAAAGCAATAATGCATTACAATGCGTGTTTACTTTTGCATTTAATTCATAGCTTAAGTGCATACAATATATATGACTGCAATTTTTCAGTATATTTGAAAATTTCGAAATGCATTTATGTATTTTGGGGTGGTAAGGTATACACTATACTCTATAGTATGTTGTACTATGTTATACTATGCATAGATTAGTAGATATGACCATAGTTAGCGTGGAGTGGGTGTCGTGTATTTCTATAGGTTCTGAATCGATCCCCCTATTCCTGACCCTATTCTGGTTAAACTGCCTAGCTAGTTAACTAACAGTCAGCCCATGAGGCAAGAAATCCCCCATGATGCAGATACCGTTATCTGACGCAGTCACACTACGGCACAGGAACGTGTTATCTGATTAGGTCATAACGCTTGAGATCTAATTAGACAAGCGACATTCCTCCAGCCCCTGATAAGGCATACGACGTTCTCATAACAAATCAAACCTATGACAACCTGGAAAATCCGTGCGGCCATTGTTTTGATTTCACAGAGAACTTTTGCAAAAGAATGTGCTAACGAGCAAGTCGTATGACATCTTTATTGACGTACCTATGTCCATCCTTACGTCAATCTCGGCACCTTTAAGGTATAAATATTGCCGACCTTGCCCTATGCAAACACACGCGTGGTGACAAGACGGAGCAGCCATTCTTGCCGAAGCCGAGAGCAGAAGCAGACCCCGCAGGCAGCAGCCCCGCCTTCCTGACGCGCTGAGAGACGCGCTGCTATCTCAAGCCGAGAGACCCAGCACCGGCGCTTCTGGGCAGCCCTCGCAGGCAGCCTGGAATATCGAGAGCAGAGAAAGAGATACCATTCCTCATTCATCCTAAATTCCAGGTACAGAACTGAATAACCCCTCCTAGAGAATTCTTTAGTTATTCACTTGGCAAAAACAAACTTAACTTAAACTGTAACTTTCTATTCCCGCCCACGCATTAGACTTAGGTCAGGTACACGGGGTAGGCGTATTTAGAAACACCAGTTGAGTACGTTTAGTCAAATGTATATGTGTATGTAAATATATTTTAATCATTTTAAACATCATATGGCTCAGAAACCATATCAATGTTTTTACAGTATTATTTTATACTATTGCTTCTAATGTATGCACTTTACTTAACTATAAGTATTGCAATAATATCGATCCATTTCTCTTGTACGAGAAAAGAGACTGATCAATAAATAACATCTTTTATTGAACACGCCCGTCTCTTCCTTTTCTCTACATTCTGATGAGACTAAGAATGCACGTACTGACTGAGTAAAATAATTGCCTTGTGCTCACACGACTCTTGAGATTGACTCTTGATTAGGGGAGAGCAAAGTTGTCATGTTCTATGGTTGTCAGAAACTAAATCCCTTCTTGTCTAATCAGGGGAGTTAATCCTTCCTTGAACATTCGAGAAAGTTTCTAGCGAACTCTGAGCTTAGCTGGCAAACCCAAAAATTAAGTCTAGTTTCGACAGTAGTAGACCTAGTTAACGTCTGGCCTAGGCCTTTACTGCTGTAGGTACTATTCCAATGCGCAGAGCCTATTGGGAAAATAGGAGCTACACTACAGTGGAAGTTGAGGTCCCCCAGGAGGATGTAGTCGGCGGAGGGGAGGGCATGCGGGCTGACGAAGTCGGCGATGTCCTCGCTGAATCGTGTGCGTGGTCCCGGGGGTCGGTAGATCAGGGTGCCTCTGAGGGTGGTCTTCGGGTCGGTGTGGATCTGGAAGTGCAGGTGTTCAGCGGTGGTTAGGGTGTCGTCGGTGTTGGTCGTGATGCGGATGGTGTCCCTGTGGATGATGGCGATGCCTCCTCCCGTCTGGTTGGCGGTGCGGTCCCTCCGGATGATCTTGTAGCCCTCTGGGATGGCGATGGCGATGTCTGGGGCTGAGGAGGCGTTCATCCAGGTCTCGGTGAGGAAGGCAACGTCAGGGGCGGTGGTGTCGAGGAGGTTCCAGAGTTCTACGGCGTGTCTGTGGATGGAGCGGGTGTTGAGCAGGATGCACTTGAGGTGGTTGCTGCTGATGTTTGGCTTGGCGAGTGCTGGTGCAGGGTGAGTCCGGATGCAGGTGAACTCGCAGGCGTGGCAGCTGAAGGGTCCGTGGGTGTGCTTTGGGGCGGCTCGATGACATCCTGGGATGCGGCCGGTGTTGAGTGCGATGAGATCGGCGGCGTTGTAGGTTCGTCGGGTCGGCTTCCGTCGGTGGGGGCCAGGGGTCCTGGCGCTGGTCGCGATCCGGTCGCGGACGGGCGCAGACGGGCTTACCTTTGGCGCGCCTTCGGCGCACAATCGGCGGTGGGTGGATATACTGCCCTTTTTGTACGCCCTGCACCAATAGCATTGCAATTATAGTTCTACCTTTGTCACCCTTCTGGACATTTACTACAGTGCACGTTATGGTTTTGTTGATCAGCACTGCCCCAAACCTTCGATATTCAAGTTGTTAGGGAACTTGCAAAGCATCTTCTCATCCAGCCCCTCTAAACCCTGTCAACTCCTTTAGCCCTCGGCTGTGTCCCCTTAATGAGTGCCATAACCATCCATTTCATGGTAAGGTAGCTTAAGGCCTTCGTTCACTTAATATAGTGTTCTGATCCATTCTCATTCAATGAGACATCATTCAGGTTTGACATGGTATTCCTTCACTTACCTCCCTACACTTGCAAGACTATCATATATTATTGATCTGTTTTCCAGCATGATTTTTCCCTTTACCTAGAGTAGACAAACTACTTGCTAGGATTTGCTTTCATTCTCCCCTCCCCAGCCTCTTTGCTTTCATCCCGTCCACTGCCCTTCACCTGCACCTCTCCATTGCAAATGTACATCTCATCAGTTTTACTCCTTCATTCTAACTATCCAGGTTTTGTTTAATTTATTTCCATTAATTTATTTATTGTTTCTCCTTTATGTGTGCACCTTCTTCCTTCTAATAAACAAAAGGGAAGGGAGGTCTCCTCACTGATCCAGTAAAGGGACGAGGAGAGAAAGACAAGTAAGAAATCAAACAGTCCCTGTTAGTAACTCATGAAGAGTTGTCCTATCTATAGGGTACCACCATAACTCAAGAGATCCTTACATGGATAACCACAGTCTGCAAAAATATGCACAATAATACAACAATTTGTTATAAAATTTAAACAATTTATTCCGTACAATACACAATATCAAAACATTTCAGTGCCTCAATGTAAAGTAGTTAAAAGAAGGGATTGACACACTTCCATTAGTTTAGTAATACAAATATTTTAAGCACAAGAACAAAATTAAAAAGCAGATGGCTGTTAAAAACAAGTTGTCGACGCAGCGTTTCGGTTTTTATGATGACACCTTCATCAGGACAGGGTTTTTAAAAAAACACTCTCATTACATTAGAGATGTCATCCTCTGTAATCAATTCGAGGAACATTCCATCAATTCTCACGAGACACCATTTAGTGATATAGGTGTAGAAGGTTCACACAGGTCTTTGTATCTTTATTGCTCAGTGGAGTTCTCTTTATTAGAAGGAAAAGGAGCCACCGTTATAAGGGACTTTTTGGAGTTATCCTTGGAAGGCAGAGGATCAGACTAAGGTATAGCACGTGACTGGATGTTGTCAACTTATTATTTGCGTGCTGGACCGAAAGAAGTGAAATAAGGAGCAGGGAGGCCGAATACTGATTCTACGGGCGGCAAATTGAATACAGACCACCCAGGCAGACTACGTTACAAAGACAGCACGCAAATAATAAGTTGACAACATCCAGTCACGTGCTATACCTTAGTCTGATCCTCTGCCTTCCAAGGATAACTCCAAAAAGTCCCTTATAACGGTGGCTCCTTTTCCTTCTAATAAAGAGAACTCCACTGAGAAATAAAGATACAAAGACCTGTGTGAACCTTCTACACCTATATCACTAAATGGTGTCTCGTGAGAATTGATGGAATGTTCCTCGAATTGATTACAGAGGATGACATCTCTAATGTAATGAGAGTGTTTTTTTAAAAACCCTGTCCTGATGAAGGTGTCATCATAAAAACCGAAACGCTGCGTCGACAACTTGTTTTTAACAGCCATCTGCTTTTTAATTTTGTTCTTGTGCTTAAAATATTTGTATTACTAAACTAATGGAAGTGTGTCAATCCCTTCTTTTAACTACTTTACATTGAGGCACTGAAATGTTTTGATATTGTGTATTGTACGGAATAAATTGTTTACATTTTATAACAAATTGTTGTATTATTGTGCATATTTTTGCAGACTGTGGTTATCCATGTAAGGATCTCTTGAGTTATGGTGGTACCCTATAGATAGGACAACTCTTCATGAGTTACTAACAGGGACTGTTTGATTTCTTACTGGCCTTCTTCCTTCTAAACAGTATCGCCTCTGCACCAGTTCTACTGTCAAACCTCCCTTTTGTCCTTCTTCTGTGTTCATAGTTCCCTTATCTATGTTCCATTAGGCCCAGTGGTGCTCATCAACTGAAGGCCCGTCTTCCCGCTTGCTCATTTACTTCTTCAGAGTATTTGTTTGTGCCATTCCTTGTAGGCTGATAGTCTCTTTGAGTCCTTCTCGTCCCTCCCACAGCACCAATTATTTACAACTTCCTTAATTCCCTCAAGCTCACTCGCCCTAGGGTGTTTATGCCAAGCAATCCATGGCTGTGCTTTCAGGGTGGCAGAGAACCCTCCCGCTGTGTCTTTTTCTCCTGCTGTGCCGTTTGTACCGCATATGCCACCCATTTTTCAGGCGAGGTAACTTCCAGCTTGTAGGCCACCTATCACCCCTCAATGCTCATTTACACCTGGTATAAGGACTCGGGCTAGGTTGTAGCTTTGGTGTTACCTGCTCTCTAACTCAGTGGTCCATGGACCCTTTGACCTGCCACAGCTTTCCTCCTCTACATTGCCTGCCTTTTAGGGGTATATATTCACTTTTTTCCGCTTCCCCCAAACGGGGCTCTGAAGCCTATATTTCAAGGTGATCTGCTAGCCTACACTTCAAACCAATTGCCTCGCTTTCACCACCAAAGGCAAAGCAGCTCTCTTATCATTGCTTACTTTGTCCTGTTGAGATAGATTTGCAGCTGCATTCCTCTCCACTCCACTTTTCCCATTTGTCTTGCTTTCCTCAAGACGATTTCTCTGCCTCGCCACCTCAGCAACTACACAACAAAAGTTCTTGGTGGTTTACCTAGTTTGGACTTGGCTCTCAACGTTCTGTCTGTCCAGTCAAATTCTAGCCTTTGTTCTAAGTCAAAACCAAAAGGACAATGTCTCCATGATAGATTTGTTTTAAATCTTTTAATCCTTTTTCTCCTTTTCCTTGACAGCAGCAACACAGGTGTTATGTCTCCCCCTTCTCACTTCTAAGGCCTTCAACCTATACCACATCAGGTCTGATGCATTCTGTACACTTCCAGTGTGTTGGAATGTAATTGTTCATTTTTGTTTCACAGGCTTGCAACCTGCCTTTTGTGGCTTGTATCCGCGAGTGGACACAGCCAAATCCTGGTTTGTTTCTTGTAAACCCATCCAAATAGCAACCACATCTGTGAACACATTCCCTAAGGTAAATCCACCTTTTCATTTGTTTTAATAGATCTTGGTTTGTGGCTTCAGACAATGTGGTTTCTTGAACATGGCCTGCCATGTCTGGAGACCTGCAAACACCTGACCCTCCTCTTTGCTTGCTTTGTGTCCGAACTGTTTTGATCTGTATTGTGTGTACTTTCCTCAGTTGCAGCTACCATCCGTAACCAAGACCTTGTTCGCCACTTCCCAAAGAAGTTGCCTCCAAATCTGTGAATGTTAAAAAGATAAAGATATATTCATTATCATCAAAAAACTTTATTTCGGCAAAAAATGGCCATAAAGCACAAATAAAAAGACATTATATTTAGTTAAAAAGAGGGCTAAAAAGGTAACATTTCATTCATAGCGTTGTCATGACAAATAAACACCGACCAAACGAATAAAAAAATTTATTATGATCAAAATCCATTGTCATCTCTTTAGACCTTCTGGCTCGCATCACAGCCCTACATTATTGTTTGAGTGAGACGATAATGAAGTGCTTATGCATCATGAGGCCACTTTAGGTGATCATAGCTCCATTTTCCTTCTGCCTCTCGCCGCAGGCCCTCGTTATTTGATTAGAATAGTCATAAAGCGCTTGTACATCATGTAGAAAAACTACAAAATAATAAAGTGCTTGTACATACTACGGGCGATCTTGGAGGTTAATACATTATCTGAAATATTAAATTCATAATGTGCCCATTTGTAGGCGGAGCGTGGCCATAATCTACCACAAATAGACAATCGTGCAAAGCAGCAATAGTCAATATCTATTTTGAACAATATGGTTAAAAAAATTTCTTAAAACAATTATAAAATGGTCTACAAAAATACCAATGGGGAACTAGAAACTGGGCCCCGTGTGGAAAGTGCGATACAGTTTGTTGGCCCACGCTAGGGAGATAACTTTAAAATGGCACTACGAACACAGCCCTTCGAGTTTGTGGAGGAAGGAAGGCATGTCTGCTCAGCTCCACTACATCATGTGACACCTCTAAATGGCTTTTAATATTTATCTTCCTCATCACCCACCTCCTTAATCTCAAAAACCCTTTTTTGTCCTCCAGAACAACCCATAAAGCAACCAGTTAAGAGAATGCCCTCTTTTATGCTCCAATGTCAGTCACAGGACAGATAGAGTCTTTGGACATACAAAGTCTATCCTCTCTCCTACCATTGAACTAATTAGTAGTGCCCAAATGGACACCAATTTCTCAGGGATTTAAAGGTATCAAAAGGCACCATTTTCCTTGCCATTACATGCCACAACGCGTGCCTACATCATCGTCCCAAAATGCTTCTGTTTGCTTTTGCCACATGAAGCACCTTAGAGATAGTTCTCATGTTTTATTTATTTATTTATTTATTTATTTATTTACTTAAGTTATCTATAGCGCTGCCTAGACCCAGGGGTATCAGAGCGCTTTTCATGAGGAGAGTTACATAGGTTACAAATTACACATTGTTACAGAAGGTACAACAGTTTCATGTTACATTCTTAGGTTAATGGCATGTAGGGGGTAAGGGGGTAATGTAAAAGGGTGAGGGTAGGGAGAATTAGGCGGAGAATAGGTATAAGGATATACAAAGCAGACAGGAGGCAAGGAATTAAGGGGCGAGAGGAAAGGAAAAGGGGAGGTAGCCAAAGAATGAAAGAGGGAAGCGGAGGTGGAGGGGGTAGGGGACAAAGTATGGAGACTGGGAAGTAAATGTGTCTGACGTCCGGCTTGGGGGGACCGGGATCATTCTCAGTCCTCAGTTATTTGTGATTCCCATTTTCACGGTAGACTCTCTCAAAGCAACGGGGTCGCTGAGACTCCAGGGCATAAGATGCTGAATCCCTCCCCAACAAGTGAGAGAGGAGTGCTTTGGACACAGGCACACTCTGAAGAATGAAGGAGGGAAGAGGTGGGAGAGGGGGTAGGAAATCCAGCAGGAACACAGTGTGCGACGTCCGGCAGGGTAGGCAACGGCTCCCAGTGGTAAGGGGATCAGTCCCAGTCCTCCACTATGTGTGACACCCTTGTCACTGTGGACTCTCTCAGAGGGGTCTCTGAGGCTCCAGGGCAAAGATGCCGGATCCATCCCCAACAAGAGGAATAGGAGTGCTTTGGACAAGGGCATTGTTTTGGAGGCCATATTGCTCAGTCTCCGAGCACAGTTCATTTTAAAAGTCTCGCAGCGTTGCCCCTGGGTCATCACACCTAAGAACCATTGGCATATACAGCTCCCCTTCGTCGTGTGCTGGGCTCTACTCGACTGACGCAAAGTCAATTTGCGACCTTGTTGGTTACTTTTTGGTTTGTCTTATATACATGTTTCTAATATGCTCAGGGCATTACCACTCTGTCGTCTGGCTGTGTGACAGGAGCCATGCCACTCAGGATTTTGGCTGACATGTGTGATGCCCAGTTGTTAACCTTTCCCATCCCCCAGTCACCTGCATAGTTAATCCTGTTCCCATTCAGGCACCTCAAAAGCTATGGCTGTGTGCCCCATCTGAGTGGCAGAATGTAGTGGGAATCAAGGATATGTTGTAGGATTTGAGGATCCTGGAAGTTGAGGATCTAGGACAGGATTTAAGGGTCCAGACAGTTGAGGCTCTATGTAGGATTTGAGGATTCGATGGTTTACAAAAAGCCAAATCCCGGATGTGGTCAAGAGCTTGGGTCTCCTTCCTGTTGATCAGAAGAATCATTTGCTTGAGCTCTGGAACTCACCTCTCTGTACCTCTTCTTGGCTCTGCTCTTTATCTAGATTCCTGACTCTCTGAACAAAATTATCTTCAAGCCAGACATCAAGAACATCTTCCCACGCGTTCTCAGAATGCGGCACTTCTTGAAAATCCTTCTGAAGTGTCACCTGAGAGACATTTCCTCTCATCTTTGGAACTATTCAACCTTTCACAGTGTAGTCGTCAGAGACCTAAGTTAGTGATAGCTAAGGAGGGTTAGGTTTTACTTTGTTTGGATTGAGGGCCCCAGTTGGGCCTCTGTGTTTTCTACTGCACCTGCATACTTGTACTAGGATTCTGCACATCCTCAAGTTTGTTCTGTTACAACAGTCTCTTGGGCCTCTGTGGTGTTGTATGCAGACCCTGTGTGAACATTTGTTTCTGATCGATGTCTAAAGTTGTGGCACTTTAACAACTGCTATAGGACATCAGAGCAAGGGTAGTGCCATGACAGTTATTTTGGCTCATACAGGTAAAGTTATTATGCCATTGACATAGTGCATCTCTTACTAGAACAGCGAGCTGATTAGAGCGGGCAGCTCTCAGGCTGGTTCTTAGTAGCTCGCACATGATAATTAAGTGCCAGCGGTATGCTCCTTTTTAACCATCTCCTTTGTTTCTTCTTTCTCCTTTGTTTAGCTTCTGTTTCTTTTTTCTTCCTTTCTTTTTATTCTTATTCTTTCTCTTTGTTACACTGCCTTGTCCCATGTAATTTTTTCTCTCATTCTTTCCTTTTTTTCTATTTCTATTGTCCTCATCTTTCTTCCTCTCCTGTTTTCCTCGTTTGTTCTGGCTTCTTCTTTTTCCTTCCATTCTCAAGTTCTCGCCCCACATTTCTCTCTCTCTTCCCTTCTCTCTCCTTCTTTCACTCCTCTTTCCCTCCCACCCCTTTTTTCTTTTTGTATCTTCTGTTTCTGTAACTTGCTCACTTTCTCTTCTCCTCTTTTCTTTCCTTCTTCCTCTTGTTCCTTTCTTCCCCTCTTTACGTTCTTTCTCTCATTGTCTTTTGCTTCATGTTTCTCCTCCTTTCTTTGTTTCTCACATTTCTTTTTCTTTTACCCGCTTGCTTTTTATTTCTTCCTCTCCTTTTCTCTTCCTTTCTTTGTTTCCTTCTTTTCTTTTCCATTATTCATTGCTTTCTTTCCTTTCCTCCTTTGTTAAACAGTGCCTTGCTGCTTAAAGCAATCTTTTGGATCTATTTGTGTGTCATTATTTTGTTACTGCTGTAGAGCGTGGAGGTCACTGCAGAGATGTTTTCTTGTAGATAACTATGAAATCTGCATGAACCTCGCAATATATTTTATTGCTAATGGTAGATTGTGGTGTCCTAACTCTCAAAATGAGATCAGCGTCATCCTATCTATTGTATGACAGTGAGAACACAAGTCTAGAGTAGGGTATCATCTCTCAGTGTGATTCATAAACAACGGACAAAACTGACCCTTGTGGTCCCCACATGTTAACATTTTCTGTATAGCTAATGGCGCATTAATGCTTTCTGCTCACAGGGGCAGGGCTGGGATTCTCTAGGGGTGAGTGTTTAAGTTACTTGAAATGTATGTACATTATCAAACACCCCTATAATATGCGGTAGTTCAGGATGGTTTTCATTGACAAGAAGTAGCTCCCACTACAGAAAAGTTTGGAAACCCCTGTGTTAGTGAAAATCTTGTGCATTTCTCATTTCCTGTAGAATGTTACCATTCATGTGAAGTCCATGTAAATGAACAAAATGCAAGTATTTTAAGGAGATGTAAGAGCTGCGGGTAACAGTAGTCTTGTGTTCTGCTTAATATAAAAAACTGTCAGTTGTGAGAGACTCCATAAAATCAGACAGAACCTGCTTCTAATGAGATGCAGTATGATGACAAACCAATGATGTCTCGTGTGTGCCTTCCCTCATATCCCTACAGCCCCTTCTCGGTTAGTATAGAGAGTAGTCTAGGATGTGTGGGTGAGGTCTTCTTCGTTCCTGTGGCAGCATTCGGGCCCTCCATATTAATGATCACTTGAGTGTGACACTTAAGGGACTGTAGGACCTCCACCACCAGTTAAAATCATGCTTTCCACTGTAGTCTGCTTTATTTCCAATATCCAGAAATACTATCAAGGAGTGTTAACTACTTGGCTGTGGTTTACCTTTGGAGTGATAAACAGAATCGCATAGAGCGATGGTAAGGCATACATGACCTCAGGTACTGAGTGTCCTTAAAGTGCAAACATTAGTAGCCTTAAAGCGCCACATTAGTATAATTGGAGGCATCTGGTTGTATGTAAAAGGACATACAAAAGAACAATGATGAGCAGTTTCAATGTTGTCTAGTTAATTTTCTACAAAAGACCCACCCCATTGACCAGCCGCCATAGCGGCAACTGACAATTCTTGAATGTTTGATACCGCTTTATACTTTGGAAACTCTAAACTGCCTTGGTCTCGATCATAGCTCTTAAAGCATTTAAGGTGACAAGAATTAATTGTCAGGCATCAGTCATTGGGGTAAATATATTGCAGTCAACTGTGATAATCATTAGTGTGAGCATTTCAACCCCAAGCTGGGACTTTTTATTCCGTATATTAAAAAAAGTGTTGCCTTTAAAGGCAATAATTGGAGTAATCTGGTGTGAAATGAGTGTCTCTTATTTAAAGTGCAAGCAGATTTTCTATGGCATTGGGATTGGTATATAGCCATACCTAACCACAACCATAATTAGTGCTGGTGGTACAAAAACAACTTGTGGTAAACTTGTTGTTTCCAGTGGTAATTGTAGTATCCCCATTCCATAGCAAAATACTGACACATAATGGTGCATATTGCTAGTGTTCTAGTCAGTATTGTCAGTTGTTATCCCTACTACGGAGCACAATACTGTTAGATTATAGTGCAAATTACTGTTCAAGTTAGCCTTTATCTTTTGTGGTCACTTGCTGGTAATAATGAAGTATCATCCTCATCATCATAAAAGTACATAAACCAATGTGACACGGTGAAGTATCAGCATGAGCTGTAGAGACACTATCCCTGAATGGATTTTTACAGCTGCTTTTGATCCACGAAAATATATGTGATTGTGAGTTATATGTTTTATGGTTAAGTTAACGGTTTATCTGCTGATTCACAGATGACTGTGTGAGAGCCAGAGTGGAAAAGCCTGTGATATCATCGTCAGAATGTTGGGAGGTGGTACTGAGGCAAGGAGGGAGGAGCCTATTGAGATAGGCGCAGGAGGCAGATGAGAAAGGTATGAGGGGTGGAATTTTTTTCATATAGTTAACTTGATACAGGTGGCCTCTTTTGAAAGCAACCCCAGGTTTCTAAGACCATAATGAGTTTCAGTAAACCAACGACCCAGCCTCCTTATGAGTGTTGCTAATTAAGAGGCAGAGCCCAATGGAAATAGTACTGCAGGCGAATTTGCAGGATCCCATAGTTTGAGCATCATTGAGGTAACTTTGTGAATTCCTTGTGATACTGAACAAGGTTGAGGGGGAGTGTGTGAAGTCCAAGCAGAGACAGCTGATCATCTTCACTAGGCGAGACTCTTGGGTCTGCATAATACCTGATGGAGAGCAAATATTTCAATATTTATAATGATTTTGTCTACCGAAACCCCAACAAATAGCAACCAACCTTGCTGCAGTCTATCACGTCATTGTTGCGCATTGCATCATGATCCTTCTATGCCCGTTCTGCCTAACATATCCATCTCCATGGTGACAGGGTCACTGACCATTATGGATCAAAGCTAAAGTCCGGGTTAACCAAAAGCTAAAGTGGAAGTTGCCAGTATTTTTATAACCAATGACAGTCACTTTTGTTCCTCTGTCTTGTACTAGAAAATACATTTGGTCCCCATGACTTGCAGCAGAAAGAATAAAGCTGCATTTGAGCTATTCTGTAGTGTTGAAGGTAATTGCAAACGTGTGTCATAGTCAAGATGAATTATAGGCTTTTACGACATTATTAATTTGCCCCAACTCAGTTTCCCTCAGTGCTGGATTTAATCCTGTGGAGGGCCCTAGGAAGTCGAAATTTCGGGCTCCCCCCTCGCAAAATATCTCCTAATACATTTTTAATTTTTACCAACTAACAATGTTAATAAACCAGTTTAATTAGACACAACTAAACACTTCTTTTAGGGCCCCCACACAACGGATCAAAATAATATTGATTTGATATTGAAAGAATTTAAATCAAGCTTTCTTAAATGATTTGGTAATCCGGAACTGGTTTCCCTCGACCATCGATGAGACTTCTCTTCATTTCTGCTAATTCTCAATCGTTTGTCATCTCTGGACGATCTGCAAACCGCCCAATAATGATGTTTGGTCCATCATCCCCAGGACTGAATCTATTCTCACTGGAAGACGTCTATTTACAGTGATACCAATACCACACTTGTGCCTATATAGGTTTTTTATCAGGCAAAATTGCTCAGCCACAAATAATTTTGTTACATCCCTTTCACTGTCATTGATTTCCACTTTCAATTGCACGACAGCAGCTGCTTTTTGTAAAGCATACAGATTACTGACAGACTGCCGCTGACCTACTCCGTCCACCATTTGTAACTACAAAATCTTCTGCATTGAAGCAATTCTTACGTTCACAATCATTAAATTTTCAGTTTTGTCACAAAACAAGTACCAAAATGTCTGGGTTAAGTTTTTGCTTTTGCAAAAGGACATAGACAGGTGAAAACGTGGAATTAAATAGAACACTACTCACAAATAACTTACTGGATGCTAAATAGCACCTGTGTGTAAATTAGCATGCACCCCAAAATAGCAACACCTTGCCCACGGTGAGAAATGTGGGCAGAATCCGAGATGGTTCTTAATCAGGCAATGTATAGTGTGAATATATTTTGGTGGTATTTTATATGATGAATTAGCCTACCTACTGTTCTCAATCTGGGTTACTGTAAGGCAATGTTGCCATCTTAAACGCATAATGGGTCTGAGATTGAATTTCAGTAAATTTGCTAACTGATGAGCAAAGTGAATGCTCAATAACACTTTCCTAAATGATGCAAATTTATTTTATGCTCTATAACATTCTTATCTTTTGGTTTTAAGAGATTATTTAACTATGTGGTTAAGAGAATTATGGAACCTAACTTCATTTTTAAGAAAGGCACTTAAAAATATGATGAACCAGAGTGTGATGAGTCAGGAACACTTAAAGAGCAGATTCTACCACACGTTATAATCACTGCTTACAATTTTTTTTTTTATCCCATTGTGATTAAATTCCAGACTGCTGAAACTGCAGATGTAGTAGGATGTAGGAATATTATTCTTTTTAGATCAAATTGAATTATTGGCTAATAAATGACCAGATATTAAATCACCCTGCCCTTCTAATCGAGAATCTTACCAAAAATGAGACACAAGATAGGTTAAGTTCCCAGAAATTAGGCAATATGGCCTGGTCAACTGTGGGAACAACATTTTTTTTATAAATCAAAAGACTTCATTTCAATCTCTGCGGATCATAAAAGTACACCATAAAACAAGACAATTACAAACACACAATACAAATAAGACATTTCAATATAAATAAACAGTCACAGCCTATTTACAGTCACAGCAAGACAGTTCAGTCAAAGTGCATCGGTGCTTGTGCAAAAAGGAAAAAAGTTCTCTATAATTGCAGCATAATTGTGAGCATTACATCATTATTTGCAATTACAAACTTAATACGGTGTACCTGAGAGAAACGATTATATATGTTAAGACTACATTAAAAAAATGTTAAAAGCTTAAAAATCTGTGTGCTAATAAAATAAGACACGACCCACAAAAAAAAGCACTTACTAGCTTTAAGAAATCTCATAATGTACTACGTCATAAGAGCTTCACCCTAAAGACTTTCAGAAGAATACTTAGTACGAAGGTGGAAGGTGCACTCGTAGCGAAGTTAGACATGTAAGCAGTAGTTCCAAAAGTACTTCTTTTATTAAGTCATTCCTTAAAAACCGGCACACAGCCTGTGTGCCGGTTTTTAAGGATTGAATTAATAAAAGAAGTACTTTTGGAACTACTGCTTACGTGACTAACTTGGCTATGAGTGCACCTTCCTCCTTCTTTCAAAAAATTGTGACTGTGATTCGCACCTTTGGACGATGGGTGCAGGAAGTGTGTTGCACCACCGTGTTACTGATTGTACATGTGTATTGGTTGAGCTGAACCTTGGTCTGTCGTTTGTCTTTCTTGTGCTAAGAATACTTAGTACGCCTGTTCCATGCAGCCATTAGAAACTTTGCTTTACAAAATACAATCATATGCGTTGTATTTATCTTCATTATTCTATATGCCTCCTTGTGACTCCTTACTCCCAGATTTCTACAAAGGGGTGCAATCCATTTCAGTCTGGATCGGGGAGTATAAGGGGCAGAAGAATAGAACATGTTCAGGTGACTCGGTGATCCCTTGGCAGCAGGGGCAACATTCTTCAACACTCTCCCCTACTTTGCACCATTTTTTTCTAAAGTGATTAAGGGGTAGACAACCATACCTAAACTGTAGGTACAGTTTCCTCACTAATAGAGGTTCGATTTCATCCAGTGTGCGCTCAAATAGCACAGTTTGTGTAAAATTCATAAAATTAAACAATAGTGATCACTTACAATTCATGATCAGGTCCGTTTCGATAAAATCCCAATACACAGCTTTAAGGCTAGATTTGTTTGTCTGACTCAGGGTTTCCGGGTCACTCCAGTGGGCAACCAGTCCTAACTCAACTAACAGATTCTTGACTGTAAGCATCCAGGGGATCTTGTACACACAGGATACTGTCATTAGCTCACTGAGGACCATTTTATAAGAGGCAAGAGCTGCAGTGGTCCACAACAGGTGCCAGAACATAAGTATCCACAACCCAATTTTGTGTGAAACCCTCTTCTGACCAAGATCTAAATAGAGAGGACTCATCAGAGTAGACACCTGAAGGTTCACTAAAGATCTAAGAAACGTATGTTCAATAGTTAAGAAAATATTACAGTTGGAACAGCCCCAGAGCTCTGCACCTTATAAGGTCGCGCCTAGGGCTTTAGTATTGTAAATTTCTAATGCTGGAGCCAGCTTTTTAGATGTAGTTCTCTTTTGAATCTTCACAATGCATGCCATTTGGTATGTCTGGGTTAACTGGGCTTTAGCCAATTGTGGGACCCAACTCACATTCTGCGTTAGTTTGATACCCAGATAATCAAACTTTGTCACTAAATCTAGTGGTTCACTGCGCACATACAGTTGTTTCTTACATTTTGTCCTCAGATAAGATGAAAAAAGCATGCATTTAGTTTTGGAGCTATTTAGCTCCAGCCCCCGTCCTGAACAGAATTCCTGAAAAACATCCAGCACCTGCTGGAGCCCCTGCGGTGTCTTAAATATGAGCAGAGTATCATCTGCCAATAGGAGAGCAGGAGCCCATTGCCCTCCTATTTCTGGAGCATCACAACCATCCCTGCTCAGATATTCAATGACATCGTTGATAAAGAGGGTAAACAGGGTGGGTGCCAAAACACACCCCTGCCTAACTCCCCTATCGATGTGAATCACTTCTGTAAGTGCACCATTTTCATCCCACCTCACTTGTGCCAGAGTGTTAGCGTGAAGCCTTATTAGAATGTTAAGAAGAGGGGCTGGAACTCCCATATTTTCAAGAACTTCCCACAGTTTAGCTCTTGGTACCATATCAAAAGAGGCACATAAATCCACAAAGGCAACATATAGTTTACCCTTGCAAATGGTGACTTCCCTCCAGAAAATGCACATAAAATGAAAAATGTGGTCCAGGGCGCTTTACGTGTTCCCTGAAACAAGCCTGCCATTATGAGCTAATATTCCCCTCTCTAATCCATTCCTGAAGGCGGGCAAGGACCTGTTTACAGAATTTTTTTGTAATGAGTCGCTGAGGCATTATAGGCCTACAGTTCACCGGAAGAGCATGATCCCCCTTCTTGAAAATAGTCATGATAACAACAGTTTAATACCACCACCACTGTACAGAAAATGTAGTGCTCTTCCATGGCTCTTTTGTCGCACTTTCTAGGTGTATACGTCAGTTTTAAAAACAAAATATATGGGGAGGAGCTTCGCGCGCATCCATGATGGCTGCGTGAGCACAGGGCTCCCGAGGACCCTCGCCGCCTCCCGCATTTATCCTGGATAATATCCTGATTTGATGGAAGGTCATTGAAGACACAGCCCGTCTGATGTACTAGCAGGTTTCTGGGTCGAAATCAGACGCAGGGTCCCCGAGTTACGCCATCCTGAAGTTTGTGGCCTTCTCCATGGAACCGCCTGGGCCTTGAGTTGTGGCTTTACCCAGGTCGTAATTCAACAACAATGGCTGGCAGAGATCAGTTCACAGCCTCACTTCACTTTCGGTTTCATTTCTCCTGCGCACCGTCTTCCCTCTGCGGGGAGACGGCTGATCGGGCTGGCTCCTATGCCAGTTCATCGGGCTTGGTGCTAGCGACAGTTTGGCTGTGGACTCAAATTGACTCAACTCTTCCTCTGGTATTCTTGTGGGTGAATTCTAAGGAGCCATTTGGACCAGATCCCAAGCCTCCCTTTGGGGCACCTGGCTCGCCATGACGGGCAAGCCCGAGGGTGAAAAACGGAAAGTCAAGACCACCTTCCGAGGAGGCTCAACCCAGACGAATGTCATGGACCGCTACACACTCTCTAAAGGATCCCCCGGTGGCACACCTAAGACCCGGGAGGAGGCTGTCGATGATCCTGCTGTATCGGCGTACTTAACGCTACAGGACGTAATGGGCGCCATTGCTGGTATCAAGTCCTCTATTGGCCAACAATATGAAGCCCTGGCTCTGAAGCTGGACACGGTGGCCATTGATGTCAACCTCATTCGAACTGATTTGGCCAAGACGAACGAGAGGGTGAAGTCACTTGACCTAAAGACGTCCAGCCTCACAACTGATGTGTCCGACTTGCAAACAGAAGTGCGCAACCTTGGAACTGCCAATGACTTCTTTGCTCGTCGCTTGGAGGATTTTGAGGGCCGTGCACGGCGCAACAACGTGCGTATTATTGGGGTCCCGGAAGACTCTAGTTCACTCGCTACTGATCTTCGAGTGGAGGACCTTATCCTCAATCATCTTGCACCCAAGGGCTTGAGCAAATTCTTTGCCATTGAATGTGCACACAGGGTGCCGGGGGGACAGGCGAAGCCCGGTTTTACCCCACGTCCATTTATCGCACGGATCTTCAACTTCAGAGATCGCGACGCCATCTTACAGGCGGCACGGACAAGCGGTCCTACGCAGTTCGAGAACGCTGCTGTGAACTTTTATCCGGATTTTTCCCAATCGGTCCAGAAGCAACGAATGGGATTTCAAGGGGTGAAACGGTGGCTTAGAGACATGGAGTTAAAATAAGCGATGTTGTTCCCGGCCCGACTGCGTGTTGAACACGACAATCGAACATTCTTCTTTGTCCGGCCTGAGGAAGCGAGTGATTGTTTGGACACTTTACCGGCTCGCCGTGCTGGCCAGGACCATACTGGTGGCGCTGAGGGGGGCCTAATGGACCAAGAATGACTATGGCATCTGTGTCCGGAATACTATTCACCGAGGCTCACTGACTTCTTTGATCATTCCCTTCGTATCCTGGGAGGTAGCGGGGATGACGGGACCCTTTCCTCCTCTGGGGTTCCTTTGTGTAGATTAGTTGTTTGTTTGTAATTGTGTCAGGCTTAGTCGTTCTTGTCTTCGGGATGGCGCTGAAGATATAATGGTTCCACCTCCCGACGTCCCCGGTGTCTAGCTGAAAGCATACAGATCACCAAGGCAGTCGAGCGAGGGAGGGAAAGGAAGGGGACAGCGGGGAGGGAGAGCTGCAACAACAATACAAATACACTAAATACATATATCATGAAACAGACGTGGAGCATAGAAGTACTTCCTTTACCTCTTGACTAAAGTACATCTAATTGCCTACCTGGAAAAGGGATAGGTGGGGCCTCAATACCAGAAGAGATAAGGAAATACCAAAGACCAGACCTATCAAATGAAACAAAGAACACCCTAAGAATGCTGCAATGGTTAACACAATAATATGCAATAAGAACTTTGCTTCATACCATTATCCACAGGTACGTGTCACGGTCTCAGGTTCCCTGTATCCCCCTGTGACTCTCTCTTCTGAGTTTGAGACAACATAAACAAGAAAAGGTTGCGAAGAGAAAATAAAGATGAAGGTAAGACGATCCAATTAATACGCCTTAATCAGATCAATACCCTCTGAAACTGGGTTAAGTCTTTGTAAGTACACAATGTCTCTGTAATTGAGTGAATAACAAAATCCCAGCGAAAACGCTAGTAGCACTCCGGTAGGCAAACAACATGAATCTGAATACTCAATGAAGTTTTTCAGGGAAGTTCAAGGATAAGTATGTACTGGGACAAAGTTCAGGGTCCCCTCTCCGTTCTGCATACATGAACCCAAAGCAGCAGTACAATACTCTCTTCTCCTTGTTGCATCACAGTTTTCAAGCAAGGTACAGCTAACATGAGACGAGAAGCGTCTCGTCACACAACGTGTCCAAGAGTGAGCGGAACCCGTACCCAGCCAGTACGAGGTAAACAGACCCGCTCCAAAGAAGACTGGCACTTACTTGCTCCAAAGTAGACAGCACACCGTGAACTCCGGAACCAACACAAAATAATCGGCGGCGTCCCTCATCCGCGATGCTCTTTTCTTCCGGGTTTGCGCGCGCGTACGCACGTCACGTTCTTGGCGTCAGAGCATGCTGGGAAATGTAGTTTTCTGTCCCGTTATGCCACGAAGGATACTGCAAAGTAAATACAGTCAGCAGCACAACCCCCAAAGCGTGACAAATTGTTAGGGCGACAGGCACACTGCAAATTGGGGTGGCTTCTGAGTCTGTGCAGGGGTGCAGGGTGGGGGGGAGTTGTGTTGGGAACATTGGGGGGAGGGAGGGGAATGTGTTGGGGTTGTTTGTTTTATTCTTTTTCAAGGCAAAGAACTTTCACTATTTCTGACGTTGGTGTGGTGCTCGTTTTGAGATGGGAGTTCATTGTGGATCTGGATGGGGGTTAGGGGGTTGAGGGTACTGTGCTGGAATGTGAATGGGTTGGGTGATCGGATAAAGAGAGGGGTGGTTATGCAGCTTTTGCGGCGCCTCTCGCCCGACGTTGTTCTGCTACAAGAGAAGCACTTGATTGGGAATACTTGCTACGCTCTTAATAGACGGGGTTATCGTCTTGTTGCCCATTCTGGTTTTACATCTAGTTCTAGAGGGGTGGGTATATTGCTTAGGACTTCCCTCCCCTTTGAGGTTGATGATGTGGTCCTTGATGCCAGGGGTCGATATGTTGCACTTGTTGGGCGGTGGGAGGGAATGACAGTTTCCTTGGTGTCGGTGTATGTTCCCCCTGGCCTACAATCCACGACATTTGCTGACTTGGGGCGGATGGTTTTGGGTCTCCCGAAGGGTGTTTTGATATTGGGTGGTGATTTTAACTCCGTCGTTTCTGGCAGAGCGGATCGCTATCCGCCCAGAGACCTTCCTGCTGCGCAATCCTGGTTAGGTGACTTTTTGGAGACATTGGGACTTGTAGATTGTTGGAGGCTAATGCATCCAGAGCAGACTCAGTTTACCTTCCACTCGGGAGCACATGGTAGTCTTTCTAGTTTGGATTATATCCTGATTCCGGCTGCCCTGTCCCCTTCGATTGGAGAGATTAGACACCTGGCTCGGGGTATATCATATCATTCCCCTATCTGGTTTCATTTTAATCTTAACACAGGCGCTGAAGGGAGGATGGCCCCGATTAACCCCTGGTATCTTCTTAACCCCAAAACTCGCACTGAATTGATTAAATCATTTGATCTGTATTTTGCTGAAAACGTGGGTTCTGTGTCCTCACCTGTTTCACTGTGGGAAGCCTTCAAGACTGTTATCAGGGGACAGGCATTGTCTTTGATTGGGTGTGCCAAGAAATGTAAGAATGAGGCAATTGTTAATCTTGAGACAGAAATTACAGAATTAGAGACTGCATTGGAGCGAGATGTGACTCGAGAAGCATTGCATATTCTCCACCTTAAACAATTGGAATATAAGACTTTGGTTACTGATGCGGCCAAGATGATGAGTAGGGAACAGCAGGGACGGTTATATGATGTGGGCGATAAAGCAGAAAAATTGATTGCCTGGCTGGACAGAAGGGAGAGAGCGAGTCGTGTGGTTCCTGTGATTGAGAAATTGGATGGTGTGCGTGTAACGGACCCTGTTGAAATTGTTGAATGCTTTGCTGATTATTTCCGAGAGGTGTATACCTCGGTGTCTGACAGGCCCGAGGAGGATTCTCAGTTGTTGCTTAAAGATATAACACTGCCGTGTTTGTCAGAATCAGATCGGGATTGTTTGGATGCCGCACCCTCGGTGGATGAGGTGGCTCTCGCGCTGCGCTCCATTCGTTCCGGCAAGGCTCTGGGTCCCAATGGCCTTCCTATAGAATTGTATAAATTACGCCCTGACACCCTGGCTCCCTATCTCCGAGATATATTTTTGGCTGCGCGAGAAAATGGCTCCCTCCCTAGGGATCAGCGTCTTGCGACCATTGTGGTGATCCACAAGGAGGGCAAGCCACGGGATCGCTGCTCGTCTTATAGACCCATTTCGCTCTTAAATGCGGAGCCTAAGATTCTCGCCAAGCTACTCGCTAATCGTCTGATTACGGTGATCAGCGACCTGATCCATCCGGATCAGTCGGGTTTTATCCCTCATCGTAACACGGCATTAAATGTGCGCCGTTTGCATGGTGTTCTCGCGAGGGCCCCTACGTTGCGTGAACCGGCCATCTTGGCGTCCTTGGATGCCACAATGGCATTTGACACAATTGAATGGTCGTATCTCTGGGCCACGCTTGCCAAGTTTGGATTTGGAGCTGGCTTTATTGGTTGGGTCAAACTCCTGTATGAAACGCCACTGGCGCAGGTGGTGGTTAATGGTCGTGTCTCAATGCCTTTTGCTCTCGGGAGGGGCACGCGGCAGGGTTGTCCGTTATCCCCGCTTCTCTTTGCGCTTGCATTGGAGCCACTCGCCGCTTGGCTACGGTGGGAGCCTTCAATGAAGGGCATACGCTGGACTCCGGAATTTGAAGATCGTATCTCCTTATATGCGGATTATATTTTATTGTACCTCACATCTCCCCAAAAATCGCTTAAAGTAATGTTCGACGTGCTTAACTCCTTCGGGAAGAACTCGGGTCTTGTTATCAACTGGTCAAAATCCTATATTTACGTGCTCGCGTGTGGTACCCCCCGTTTACCGCGGGGCTGTCCCATCCAGTTGTCGCAGTCTGGTTTTAAATATTTGGGTGTGTTTATCTCACTGGATCCGGAGGTTCGCTTCAAACGTAATTTACTCCCCCCACTCCAAAGGTTGCGCTCGGATGTAGTGCGCTGGCGTAGATTACCGTTGTCTCCCTTGGGGCATGCGGCCCTTTTTAAAATGATGTCCTTACCGCGCTTTCTATATGATCTTCAGAATAGTTTTGATGTGATCCGTTGAAATATTTTCGGGAGGTAGAATCGTTGCAGAGGCAATTGATATGGGACGGACGTTCGCGCATCGCTCTTCCAAAATTGACACTTCCCTGGTATGATGGCGGCATAGCACTCCTGGATATTCGTAGATATTATTGGAATTCCCAACTTGCTGCCATCAACCATGGGATGTATGGTCCGGCACTGAATCCGGCTTTTGAAATGGATAGGTTGCTGCTCCCTGGTGGTGACTACTACAGGGCGCTTTACTCGGGATCCTCCCGTTCACAACTTTCGGGACCTACCGCTATAGCCGTGCGGGTATGGCATAGCGCAACTGCGGCTATGGGCTGGAACGATAGACTAACCGGCGCAACTCCGCTTTATGCCTCCGCAAAATTGGGTTGTCTATAAAAGACGAAGGGATTTGATCAATGGGACACGATCGGTATTAGTAAAGTGCGTGATCTCTGGGTTAAAGGAGGGGTGAAGACCTTTTCGGACTTACAAGCGGAATATAAGCTGAGTGACAGGGACATTTTTCGTTATGTTCAAGTACGCCATGCCTTGAATTCAGTGTTACCTGTGGGTAGTGATATTCCGGAATCCTCCCCCCTCGAAGATCGTATATTAGATGGCCATGTGCCGGATAGTACTATCTCATTGTTTTATAAAAAGATGATTAATGACCGATCGAGTTTGCTGGATCGCCTTCGTGAAGCCTGGATTGCTGATGGTATTGAACTCTATGATGAGGACTGGCAATCCGCGATCTCCTCTCCCAGGGAGGTTGCGATTCCGGCCCGCCTCCCTCTGGTCCAACTCAAGATCCTTCATAGAATCTATGTCAGCAGCACCCGTCTGATCCATATGGGCTATTCCACAGATGGCTTGTGTTGGCGTGGTTGTGGTCTCCTTGGCACCTATCTCCATATAATATGGTGGGAATGCCCTGAGGTGGTGCGTTTTTGGAATCGTATACATGAAGTGATGAGTGAAGTAACGGGTGTTGTGATGATCCCAGAAGCCCGGCAATGTTTGTTGAATGTATGGGGTCCGAATGACTATGACGTGTTGCAGCTTCGGTGGGTGACTCTTGCCAATATGGTTGCCAAACGAGATATTGCACAATTGTGGGGGTCCCCGAGGCCGCCTACAGTGACTGCTAGGAAAGAAAGTGTGGACTGGTGCATGTTCAGAGAGAAGACAGTGTATATAGCAAGAGGCAGACCCAGAAAATGGGGAAAGATTTGGAACCAGTGGAACTCATACCGGGGAGATATCTGTACGCCCCCACTCGCAGAAAGTCCTAGTCCTTCTCAATCGCCCTGACCTGCATTCCTTCTAAGCTGTGGTACATTGTGCTGTTTATATGCAATTTTGCCTGTGGCCCCCCCCCCTATCTGTATTCGAAGAATGTTCTCTCCTGTTGTCATGTGACTCCCGTCCTCTTTGAGCACAAGCCTAATGGATGTACTATTGCTATATTGCCTTGACTGTTTGTTGATGTGTTTTTTCTGTTTTATGTAATAAAAAGTTACAACAAAAAAAAAAATATATACATATATATATATATAAACAGACATTCTGACTCTATACTCACTGGAGTAGCATTTGCAGCAGAATAACCAAATCGAGGATTGAGCATTTCATTTAAATAGTTGACAATACCTGGGTGCTGGTCACATAGCTCCTTCTTCTCTCAATAGTTGTGCAAGAGATACAGGGGACTCTTGAGTAGCCATAGTGCCGTTAAGTGCTAGCAACTCACGGAACAATTATTGTCTTCCAGAATGAGCCCCAAAGACAGGGAAATCCAGAAAGTCTGAACAAACCTTCAAGATGATGGAGCACTGGGTTGAAGCTTGAGTATGGAGAGTATACTCAGCCAGAATATGCTGTGAAGAATGAAGGGAAAAAAGATTACAATGGGATGAACAACGTAACAAAAAACACATTGAAAGCTTTGGTGTGCTCCTTCTCTCTCCAGGTGTCTGGTTTTATACCTTCCTGACAGGAAGCTATCCACCAGTGTCTTCCGTCGTCCATCTTGTAATGGGATAGATGGAGGGGAATTAGGGGAACTGCTGCTATCGTAAAATTGGTGTATGGAAAAGGAGATTTTGCCATCACTTCCAGTAGGCAATGTTGAGAAGAAGAAGCAGGCTGTGGCACTTGTTTGTCCATCCAGGACAGAAATTGACAAGCGTTCAGGTAGTGAATATATCAGAGACTCTACCTTTAAATTGTACCAGGCAGATGCAGAGCTCGATTCCACTAAAGCAGAACCTCACTGTTAATAGCAGACTTGGAAATTGCTGAGCCCGACACTGGGAAAGCAGAACTGCCACCACAAGAGCAGTGAGAAGCCTCCAACTCACTGCAACCAACTCCAGCTCTTGCAAAAGTTACCACATGGCACGAGTCTCAAGCACTGGCGGAACGAAAGTTGAGGGGGCCCCCCTGCAAGGTACATGGAGGGGGCCCCGTTCTGGATGGAGCTCTCAGGACTGACTACTGTGCTGACTATTATTACTATTATATTTATCAAGCACTTTTTCACCATAGCATCTTGACAAGAGCAGCAAAGGCAAATTAATAAAAACAAATGACGGTACGAAATGAGAGAACGGAAAAATGCCGAGATAGTCTAGGGAAGCAGGTGAAGGGCAAAGTCAGAAAAGTTTAAGGTTAAAGAGTGGCTTGCACCAGAATTTTAAAGGCTCTAAAACTACGAATATTATAAGGCAACTTATTTCAGTGTTTTGGGATCCAGCATCTTGAAATGATCTTCCTTCCACTCATTGCCTCCTACAACTAGGAACTTATAGCAGGAGTAGGTTGCTGCATCATAGGGGATATCAGGTCTGTAGAAATGTGGAACCTGTTTATAGTATGGCCCATGTGTCAAGCAACCTACTTTAGGATCAACCCTCTAACTTACTGTCAGCCATCCTAGCTTTTCTCTGGCTGCTGAAAAGTGACCATCTTTTTTGTCACAGTTCTGACATCCATGTTTTAAGACGCTGAAGTTTTTTTAAGGCACGGCTGGGCAGGCCCTTCTAGATGGTATTGCAGTAGTCAGTATGGGATAATGTTGTGGAATAAAACACGTAATAAGCTAGCAAAAAAAGCATTCTGAGTCAATTTTTGATGCAAGGGTGCATATCAGGCTAAAAAATAGTACAAAAAAACAAAAGCACAATGAGCAACAGCATCTCAGTTTTGTCGTTCCCATGCTTTTGCTGTAAATTTCTGCTGAAAATAGCACATCATTGTGCCAGATGGTGTAATGGCATAATTTCAGAAATATTGCATAACAAGCTGTGATGTTTCCCCCACTTTTTGCTCCAATTTGGACTATTAACTGATGATTTTTAGACTTTGAGAGTGCACTGAGGCCTGCTAACCAGACCTATGTGTCAGTGTTCTGACCCATTAAAGGTATGTGGAATTGGTTGTCCCCAATTGGCAAGTGCTGACTTACTTATTATATTAGTATATGGTACCCAGGTAATGTAAGTCAGAGTGTCCCCCAGGGCTGCGCACTATTTGTGCAACCCTGAGTGTGACAAACGACACAATGGTCACCAGTCTGCCACTGCAGATTGGAAGAGCAGCGTGTACACTGCTAGTATGACATTGCCGTTGCCATTAATGGCAAAGCCCCCACTTCCCTTAATATTATATGTAAGTCTGTCCGCAGAAAGGCCTATGGAGCCCTATGGCAGGGTGCTATATATTATCAAGTAGGACATATATTTTTGATATTTCTTAACAGCAAAACTTCCAAATTGTCATTTTGCTGTGGAAAGGTTTGCCGCCCTATTGAGTAACACAGGGTTACGGGCTGACATCCAAGCCCGGTTCATTTTTAAATGGAACTACCTAACTGGGCACTGTAAGGTACCAAATTAATTGTGGCATTAAATCTGACTTGATGCCAAGGTCAAGATTTTTGTCACTTTTAAAGTTAAGCAACTTTTTACACATCTGCGACCCAACTGGTCCCGTGGCTTTGTAGAAGTCCTGGCAAAACAGACAGCTTTCTGCCCGCCTGGGGAGACATATGAACAACTCCCAGGTTCAGGAACAAAGGCAGTACTGCAGAGTGAGGTGTGACCTCCACCAGGAAGGAAGCTTGGGGTGTTAGCCCAAAAGGTGAACTTCATAGGGGAAGCCACCTTTGAAGGGCCTTCTGTGATAACAATCCAGAGCAGGATGCCTTGTGTTTCTGCAGGCAAGTTGTAGACAGGGACAGAGAGGGAAAACCTATCCCCAAACTGGTTTTCCGGGGGAGTGTAATGAACGTGTAATATGGCGGCTGGCCTCCCCTTAATTTGCTGTTATTATAAGTTCCCTTTTTGCAATTGGCAGAGGTCGAATTCCCTTTTTGGCACCCCTCAAGACATAGGTAGTGATGTGGCTTGGCTTATTACTGTTTTCCACCTTTTGGCATGATGATTTACAAGTGCCAATATTCTCCTCTATGAGAAAGATTGGGTATTTCGTCCCTGTGGGGACTATTACTTTTGTTCCCCTTATTTTTCCAGCTGCACGCTGTTCCTTCTCAGTACATTTACTGGTGTGGGGTTGTTGAAAAGTGATTTCAGTATGTTCATTTGACTCCCCACTTTCTGGAGGGAGGAATGTCACTCGGTCATTCACAGCAGAGGTGGTTTCTTCCATTCTTGGAGTGTAGGCACAACGTTTCACAATGTTCCCTCTATTGAGAAAGTCCCACTTCCCTCTTGAAATGTACTCAGGGTGCTATATAATATTGAGTTTGGTGTTTTTTTCAGAGATTTGGCCTTTACCCCGCAACTTTCCCATTCTCTCTTCGGGGCTGTGGCACGACCCAAAGTCTCCCTCGATACAATTCCGTCCCATGCTGTTTGGTCTCTTAGGGTCCTGGGATGGTTCATTTGAGGGACCGCCTTGCGGAAATGGTGTCATAAGATTACTCAAGATCCCTGTTGTAATGCTGGTGTTTTCATTCTCCCTTGCTCCTTATTGTATCTGCGTGTGGCAGCATCTCCTCCCAATTCTGTAGGGGTGGTCATTGTTTGCGTCCATACTGTAGGAGAGTAGGGTCTGCTTTCCTATGGTCACTCCACTTTTTGCTTTTTGCTTCACTGGTTTTTTACTTTAATGTGGCTGTGGGCCTGCTAATCAGACCCACAGCCCTGCTGTTCTCTCTCTAAATTCACACCATGTACTTTAGGTACATCACGAATTGGGAATTGGGTCACTCTTGTGAGTCCATGTACAGTGTACCATAGGTACCCAGGGCATAGGTGCACCCAAGGCCTACCAGGGGCTGCAGCATATCTTTTGCCACCCCTGGCTGGCCATCCAAACTGACACAACTGGCTGATCACTCAGCTGGGGCAAGGTCGTGTAATCACCCCTTGCTTAGATATAGTATTCCTATATCTAACCTTATATCTAGACACATATACACCTATAAGTCACTCATATGGCAGGCCTTAACAATCCTGGAGGCAGAGTGCTTGGTTTTATGTGAGATGAGGCTCTAGCATGAGCTGAGCCTGTCTGCAGCTTTCGGAACCATGTCCTTATAGCTGTTCTAGGATATAGCCATACCATATACTCTTAAGTGCATTATAATCCTTGCGGTTGAATGCTAACTTTGGTTTGGCTTTATCAAAACATGTTGTGTAAGGTGTCATACACTTTGGAATACTACCCACTCGCCAGTTCTGGCGACGGGGGTAGCATTCCACCCTTCTTGAGGGAGAAGTCATGTTGTTCCTACTAATCCCGGTTAAAGTTAACCAGAGCCTCAGCATCACAAAATGGATACTGCTGCCACAGACACAAGTCTGACCTCCTGCTGCTGGGAGTCCTTCCAGCGAGGGAGGCTTGGACAATAGGTTTCCTGTCTTGGGAGGTGCTAGCACCACCCCAGACAGGCCATAGTGTATTGGGGCAGAGAGGGCTGAATGAAATGAGACACTGCCTGGGGCACACAAGGTGTCCCATGCATAGTCCGGTTCAAACCAGTGCTGGGGCACTCCAGCCCCAGCTCTGGCGCAAAACTGGACAAAGGGAAAGGGGTGTAACCACCCCCTTTCCTGGTCCCACCCATAGAAGGGACCTAGCAGGTAATCCAGCCCCTAAATTTGGTATATAGGTAGGAGCTGAGTCCCAAGACTTTAGATTTATCCTGACTGAAACTTGAAATGAAACTCTGGACCTTCGACGTTCTACTTGAAGATAGAAGACTGAAGAATCTCCCTTGTGGTCAAGGAGTGACCACCCTGTGCAAGCAGGCAGCATCAAGCGATCAATGGTTTGCTTTGTCGACGCTCCCGCCGGAGCCCGAGCACAGAGCCTGACAAGACTCGGACTTCCAGACTTCCAACAGCCCGATCCACAGTCACATTAGAGCCGAGACCCGTGGAGGCGACAAGAGACGTGGGACTGGCCATCTTGGAAAGCCAGCGAATTGCTTTCCGTGCAACTTCTGAGGCACCCTCGAAGTTGTGCATTGGGGATTGAGAAGCCCCAGCCCCGAGCACCAACTGCACCGAAGATCAGCCCTCCACACTCCACGAGCTCTGCGTGGGGCCCTTCTGCATTTTCCTGCTTGACGCGTCTGTCCGGTCACTTGCCCGGCTAGTGGCCTCTGTGACGACGAACCTTTTGATTTACACTGCTGGTCTGGTTGCTCCAGACTGGCCCCTGCTTCCCTGAAAAGGAGAAGCCCATCAGACCTTGCTGGTCTGATCCGTAAGCCATCTTCGATTCCTGTGTGGGTTGCCTGTGCCAAGACTTGTTGACTCCAATCCGTAAGCCGACACCGCCGACAGCGAGAGCCTTTGTGGGACAGTCCGTATCCAGCTCCTGGTCGTCGTCGACACCTCCTGGTCCACGTGGCTGCAGAGACAAGCTTCACAACATCACCTGATTGCTTTGCGACATCGCCTGATTCCTTCCTGGCTCCTTCCTGGTCACTGGCTAGTGACCCAGACTCTCTCCCCTCTGCTTTCAGGTACTCTTCATCCTCGATCCGCCCTTGGATCCAACCAGACACTTCCCTCCTGGACGCCTGCAGCATCTTTCTTCACGGCTCTATAGGATTCAGCGACGAAACCCGACACACTTTGACACCTATGCACCCGCTTCCTGTGGGTGAGGTAACGTGAGTATTTCAGTACTCCTGTGGGTATTGACTATCCTAGTGTCCTAGTTTCCCGTAGCTTTCTCCTAGTCCATCCGGAAGTGACCTAAAAGAACTAGTTTCCATTTCTTTCGTTCCCATTCTAACTCTATGGTAGCTCGCGTGTGTGTAAAGACACTGCACGCGCATCCCCTGGCCCTCCTGCTCCCTATCCTTTGGTAGTACAGCGTAGCCCCAGCGTTTCTCCAGGCCCTAGGCCTAGCCTTTGTTCGTGACGTGGTTCTTATACCACTATTTTAGTATATGGTTCGAAGTGCCCCTAGGGCATTACTGTATTTTGTGCAACTTATTGTATGTTGATTAAGTATCTTGTTATGTGCTTGTGCCTCTGATCTCATAAAGAGTTCAGAGGATTAGTTTAGTAATAAATACATATATATTTTATATATATAACCTGTGTGGTGTCCTTTCATTTGGCATTAAAGGGGTTACATACCTAAGACTGCTTTGTCCATGCTACTACTAGGATAGCTGGTCTATAAGGTTGACTTTACAACCATCACCATAAAGGGTTGTTTGGACTGATACAGGGTGCCCACTAGAATAGTGGACATCACATATCAGGCCAACTTCTCACACATAGCATGTGGCTATCGGGAGCTATTATGTTCACTTGCAGGGGTAGCACTTACCGTGGCATGAGCAGTTTGCGTCAAGCCATCCGTTTGTGAGGGTGGCCTTATTTCTTTGTTAAGAACTGGATTTTAAAGGTCTATTGCAATTACTTCCACGTCGTACTGGGTGGAATCTTTCTTACTTCTGTCAAGGGTCCTGCTTGATTCAGACATAGTTTGATCAGCTGTTCTCTTGAGGTATTGATTATCTTCCTTGAGCCAGTGCAACAGGGTTGAGTTTCTATTTTAGTTACTGTTGTTCAGTTTATTTAAACTTTTCGTATTTTTTCTTGACAGATGGGCACCTGCAGTGGTTAGTGCGTTTCGCGACATTACTTGGGGGGTTGGAGCCCTTAATAGGAGATTCATTCTCTTGCTCTTAATCTGAGCCTTGCTGGTGCTCTTGCTGGGCTTTACCAATAGTGACCAATTTGGGTGGTTGATTTATTTGGTTTATTTGATCAGGGCCCTCTCGCTTGTTAGCTGTCCACCTGGTCTCTGGGTTGGCAGAGCCCAAAGTTGGGGTTACAGCCACAGCAACCTGTTCTCTGGGGCGCATGGAGTTGCATGAGGTTGATGACTTTGTCGTGGGATCAGTGTGTTTCTGGAAGCTGGGGTCCTGGTAACCTTTTTCAAGTCCTCAAGCAGGAAGCTCATCAGGCAGGGATGCTAACTCACCTATAATTGGTCCGCAGGCGCACAAGTCTGGTTTTGCCTCCAAATGTACTGTTTCTTGAGCTCAGACTATTAGGCTGTTCAGGCAATCCAATTTTTTGTCCGTTCTTGATATTAGATTAGCAATTGTCTGTAGATGGTGATTTGCACATCTAACTTGTCAGCAACCAGCAGAGCAGCATTGGCCACGGTGCTTAATGTATTATTGATACTTATTAGAGCTTCAGTTTGTGGAGCATCAGTGGGGAACTCATCACCCTGATCTGGATTTAGGTTTAAGACTACGTCTTGTTGATGGTTGAAACATGAGCGCAAGAAGCTCGGGCACCCTGCTCACCTTGTTGGTCTATATAGATTACCTCCCCTAGGGCCACTTCGGGGAGCAGGGATCCTAGTGGAACATCTGGACCAGTGTGTACCCCCACCTGAGCCAGTACTTCATCTTTCTACTGTCTTGTGAGGGCCGCTAAGCCATGACTTGTTGGACGAACGTTGGTTATATTGATTATAATGATTACTCTGATCTTCTGGCTGCACTGATACTTGTTTTGTGCAATCTTGGTAATCTTGGTCCTGCCTTCCTGTGTGTCCATCTGGAGAGGAAGCCATTAAAGTGTTCTGAAAAAGGTATGGTTGCTGTTGAGGATTAGCACCGTCATTTGTTGTGGCATGCGTTCACACCAGGGTGGTTTTTGGTGCATTTGTGGTAGAGTCCTTCACTTTCCTCACTATTATGATCTTCGGGCTGAGTGGTATTGTTTTGCACATTAGTTATGTAGGGAGTCCTCAGGGGGTTCTTAACTGCCCCCTCCGCAGGGAGGAGACTCTGACCGTGGCTTTTCCTGAGTGAGTTTGCTTGGGACATTCTTGTCAAGAGGTGCAGGGTAACCTCTTATGTGCTTTGTGGGCATTACCAGGGTACCACCATCCTCTTTATGGACCTGGACTTGGGGGGTAGCTCCTATTGCGAGGGCCACGACGCTGTCAATTATAGTGCAGTGTAGTGCCCGATATTTCCTCGCCCCCTTTTCTGGGATATAAACGTTTGTCCTTTTGTCTTTTGGCAGGCTTGTGGGGGGTAGGCGGGCTTGTGGCGTCACTGATATGTCCTCATTTTATTGTGGTTCCTTATGACCAGTGACCAGTTTTCCCAGTGCTTACTCTTCAATGGGGCCCATGGACGTGGTTATAAAGCTTTTGAAGATGATTAAGCCTTTCAGCGATTTGTGAGTAGCAAGATGCAACCTGTGCTTGTTGGTTTAAACTTGAGGCACAAAGTCTGTGCCACCGCATCCCTTCACCTGGCAAATTTCGAGAAATAGCAGTTGGGAGGGGGCACGAGCACGCACCTTTGGTTGGACGCAAGTTTGGAGGCTGTAAGCGCACTGGCCTAGCAGTTGCTGTGAGCAGGTTTGTGTTTGCGGTATTCGGAGTTTCAGAAAATTGCAGAAGCTGTGTGCAGCTTCTCAGCCGTGATGCGCTGACACACCTTTCCCTTGAATGGACTATCTTATCTAGTCTGGGAGAGGGGCACAAGCATGCAGTCATGTTGTACCACCCTGGCCTTGATGTATCTTCCAGGGACTTTAATGCAGCTTGATGATCATGATGCTATGGGGCATTATGGTGAGGAAAACACCAACAAGTGTAAAGAATGGGGTGGGGCGCTCATCCAGGACGCAAGCCACACCCAAACATGTGTGTGTCACTTCTGCAAACCTAGGTCTCAAACTTGCACAAGACCTTAACCTGTACCCCCGCCTCTGAGATGGTTCATTTCGCTCTTTAGACCTTGTCTTCTTGTCACTAGTCTGTATTCACTGGGGACACTATGTCATAAGCCGGAGCCCACAGTGTGAAAGAGGAGTTATTGTGCAAGGTCCCCTGTGGTCTGCCACCCTTACGTAGGCCTCCAATGTCCTGCTTCAATATAGCTTTTGGTGTCTTTTATTCTGGTTAGGATAAAAGGTGTGATGCTGTTACAATGCCATTGGAATACTATAAGCGGTTGCTTGGCTACAGGAGTCACTGAGGGCTGATGAGTTAACAGAAGCAGCGTAGCAATGTAGCAGCACAGCATAACCACCCCCCTTCACGTAAGCACTGTAAGCAGCCACAGGGTGGATAAGCTGTGGCCGCGTCTTGCTAAGACCGCAGTGCTGGGTGGCACTCGGGCAGGCTGCCATTGAGCAGGGAGAGGAGAAGATGAGGAGGTGGGGAGGCGGCAGTGAGAGAACTGCCGTGCCATCAAGCGCTAATAACTGCAGCAGTCAAAAGCTGGATAATGGCCTGTGTGCCTCACCTGCTCCCCCACCCTTTCCTGCCCACCTGTGACAGAGCCGGTACTGGGCTTCCGGTGATATCTCTCGGGCACCATTGCACAGGGTCTCCACTCCTCTTGAGACTCTCCGACTCCGCTCCTCGCTCTTCCTCCTGGCATAGCGTAACAGCATAACATGCAGAGTGAGCATTAAGAGTAGAGTAGGCCCAGTTATGACTGAATTCGCCCACTAGATGAAGACCAACTGTCTGAAGCCTCACTCCGACAAGGACGAAATCGTGATCTTCGGAGAGAGCAGTTCAATGTGGGACTCCACTAGGTGGCAATCAGACCTACGGCCAACACCCAACCCAACCACCCACCCCAAGTAGCTCAGGATCGTTCTCGATGGCAAACTTGAAATGACTGCCAAAGTCAACGCCATCACCATCTCATACTTCCATACCCTGAAGATGCTGAGGAAGATTTTCAAATAGCTCCCAACCAGTTCCTGGAAAACAATCACAAATAAGCTGAACTACAGGATCACCTTCTATTCTGGGAGCAACTTGGTGGCCAGAATCACTCTCATCCTCCCAAGCTTCACTCACATCACACTACACCTGAAGGAACTTCACTGGCCACCCATACATAGACGAGCACAATTCAAACTCCTCAGCTACACTTTAAAGGCACTGCACAACACAGAACCAGCATATCTCAAAAATTGCATCTTCTTTCACAAACCTTCCAGACACCTGCGCTTGTCCGGATTCCTACTTACACACATCTCCCACTTGCAGATAACCAGATTCGCTAGTCAAGACTTCTCCTACATTGCTCCTAAAGAGTGGAACGACATGCTGCTTCACCTAAGAGCCTCCTCACTACTTGAAATCCTCAAGAAGCTGAAGACCTGGCTTTTCGAGTAGTCCCACCGGACCCTAGGTTTGGCTACACTCACACCATCTTAGTGCCTGTTTACCCTCCCAGGTGATAGTGCACTGTACAAATCTGCATAACATAACAGTTGGCCACAAGCCCTGGATCCTGCCTCTTCTCTCTAAAACGTTGTGTCTCTTGACTTGCTTCTAGCATCCAGGTCAAGGCACCATTTTTTCTCTTTTAGGTATCATGCCAGTCATTGGACTGACCCTACTTCTGTTTCCACTAACTTCAGTCTTTCTCCTGCACATATTCCTGCTGATGCTGCTTCAGTGCAGCGGATACTGATAAGCTCACCTGCCATTCCACTCTTTCTGTAAAAGCCCATGCTGTTCCCTATGCCACCTTGTCAACATATCCACACCGTCGCCCTCAGTTGCCCCCACTGTGGTCCACTGCCTAGTAAGCCTGCGTTATTTCATGGAGACACAGAAACCAAGCCATTTGTCTACTTGTTTTCCAGGCCCTGCATTTTGGCCCTTTGTTGGGGTGTTCCAGAAAGCCTTGTGTGCCTAGCCTGCCTTCCCCAGCAGCACAGGAACCCACATGTTTACTGGGCACCACCTAATTTCCTTTCTACATTATTCACACTGCACACTTTTCAAAAGCCGAAGTTAATCCTGGACTAGAGGCTTTTGGCACATCACCACATCATCCCAACAGTTGAAGTTAGCCATCAAAAACAACAGAAGGAATAACGTTTGCCATCCGTCATGTTCGAAATATAGAAAGAGTGTAAAATGTTTTTAGGATGGAAAATGTGCATGTATGTATAGAAAATTGGGGATCCAAGGAATAGGTCACATGTTGTCGAACCTTATCTTCTGCAACTTTGTTTGCTGCTATATTGACCTCTGGGTGTCATGTTACACTTTCTTTGGCAAGTGTAGATGCGCATTAACCCATCAACCTATCTTACAGTCACTAGAACCTGTAACCTATTGCTTTCACATTGATCACTGCATTTGATGCTGTGCTCCTCCTTAGCAATCTCTCTGAGGGTGAGCATCTAACCGTCAAGTGTCAGTGTTTTACAATATTTGTTGACTGCCATGATTTCCACATATCATCCATGTGCCTGACTTTCTTAAGCTCTTAGAACAAATGTTTGAATGAGTTTGAAGGGCCTCGAGAATGCAGTTTGATTTCAGAATGTTTTCCTCCTTCGCTCTGGCGCCCCTATTCTGTCGAACCTTTCCTTCTCCGAGTGCCTTCCATGTGTTGAACAATGAAAAATTTCCTAGCTAGCGTAACAGAAAGTTTCAATTCTATTAAGGACACGGAGGCGAGGATTATGCCTTCTTTCTTCACTTTATTAAACAGCAGCGAAGATATATAAAGACTACATTTCCCATGCAACAAAGAGGAAAGGGTAGTCAACAAAACTGATGGTAACAACCAATCACAGAACATAATCAGTGTCCAATCAGGGCCAAGACAGGACTCTATAGTCCCTCAACAGTGTCCTCTCTTCCTCTTTCCGAGCGCGTAGCCAGCTTCACCTCGCTCTTCAGGAATCCTGTATGTTGGAATCCGAGCCTGAGGACAAGGAAAACAAATTACCAAAGAGGTACTGAACAGCCATTACCTGCAAAAGAACAGTGCAAAGCAATCATGACCATTCACAGAAATCCATATACATAAGCAGATAGATTACTTACTGACATACGGGGAGGGACGTCCTCCGACGGAGACAAGGGCGGGATAATCCTCGCCTCCGAGTCCTTAATAGAATTGAAACTCTCCGTTATGCTAGCTAGGAAATTTTTCATTCTATGTCAGGACTGGAGGCGAGGATTATGCTTGTTCAAAGCTTGCCCACAACCAACTGAGCCATGTTCAAGACTGGCGTGAAATAAAATCTCTTGAACGTGGAATCTGAGGACCAGTCTGCAGCATTGAGAATGTCCTCCAAACGAGCTCCTAGACTGAAAGCCTTCGAAGCCATGGCTCCTCTAGCGGAGTGAGCCCCAAACTGCGCAAGGCTAATGCCATTCTCCTGCATCACCCACCGAACCCATCTGGCAATGGTGGGGGAGGAAACCGCCTTAAAAGGCTTCTGGATAGAAATGAGAAGCTGCCTTTATCCAGGCGGACGGAGCTCTTCCGTCATTGCTTCGTATGCCTTGAGGCAACGGACCACACAGAGCTTCGGGGAATCAGGAAATTCCGGATATGAAATGGATCTGGTATGGCATTTAGTGCGCCTGAGCAAAGTAAACGTCACCCCTTCCGGAGTAAAAATTCTGCTAGTAACATCTAAAGCACGCACATCTGACACCCGTCTGCAAGAAATGAGGCACATAAGCATGGCCAATTTTGCCGTCAACTCCTTCCTGGAGAGGTACTTATTCTGCTGCCAAGACAGAAACAAGTTCAGAACCTGGTTAACATCCCAGAGCGCGGAGTAGCGCGGTTCCGGAGGAAGGGAGATGCGAATGCCGCGCAACAAGCGACAAACCAGGGGATGTTCTCCCACGGGGGCGCCATCCACCGGGACATGGCCAGAGGATACGGCTGACCAGAAGGTATTAACCGATCGATACGCAAGACCGTCTGAGGCCAACTGAGCTAAGAAATTCACAATGTGGATAACCTCCGCGACCACGGGATCAAAACCCCGTCGCATACACCAACGGGTCCATCTGTTCCATGCGGATCTGTACCTTTTAACAGTACTGTATGCCCATGCCTTAGAGATGAAGGACTCAGCTTCTCGCGAAAGGCCTGAGGCTTCCCATCTACCCCTGAAATCCGCCACGCCATGAGCCTCAGAGAGTTGTTGGCTACCAGCGGATGAGGAATCCCTGTCGGACTCAACAGGAGAGTCTGAAAGTGGGGTAGTAGGATTGGAAAATCCCAGGAAAGTTCCAGAAGAACCGGAAACCACACTTGGGACCTCCAAAGCGGGGTGATGACCACCAGATCCGCCGCTTGCCTGCGAACTTGCACCGTCAGCCTTGTAATCATCGCGAAGGGCGGAAACGCATAACCCTGCTCCACATTCCAGTCTTGGAGGAAGGCGTCCGTGGCCGCCGCCAGGGGGTCCGGGCGCCAGCTGAAAAACCACGGAATCTGATGATCCAGCCTGGACGCAAAAAGGTCCACTGAAAACAGGCCCCAAAGGCCGCTCAGGCTCAGAAAAACCGAAGGGTCCAGACGCCAAAGGCTGGAATCCCGAAAATGTCGAGACTGAAAATCTGCTTCCAAGTTGTCCTTGCCCGGGAGGTACTCCGCCATGACGGAGACCTGATTCTCGAGGCAATACTGCCAGAAACTGGCTGCCATGTCCGAGAGGGCCTTCGATTTCGTGCCCCCTAGATGGTTCACGTAGCGAACCGCCGAGATGTTGTCCATCTTCAGAAGCACGCACGACTGCACAGAGTCTTTCGTCCAACAACGCACTGCAAAGGAGCCCGCCAACAGCTCCAAACAATTTATGTGTAATTTTTGTTCGTCGGGTGACCACAACCCTCCTGTAGAGAGGTCGCCGCATCTGGCCCCCCAACCGAGTCGGCTGGCATCCGACTCTATCACCATATCCGGAGCGGAACTGAAGATTGCTCTCCCGTTCCACGCCTCCATGTGGTCCAACTACCACTGAATTTCTGACCTCGCCTCGCTGGACAAAGAAACCTTGTGAGAGTAAGGGAACCCCTTGTGCAGGAAGAACCCTTTGAGTCGCTGAAGGGCCCGATAGTGGAGCGGGCCCGGAAAAATGGCCTGGATGGAGGAGGACAAAAGACCTACCACCCGAGCTAGTTGTCTCAGGGAGATTTGCTGTTTGGTAAGGATCCGGCGAAGCTCGTGACGAATCTTGGTCACTTTTCGGCTCGGGAGACAGAGAGTAGAGACCGTAAAGTCTATGACGAATCCAAAGAATGTAATTCTCTGCACTGGCTGCAACAGGGATTTCTGTTCGTTGATTATAAATCCCAGATCTTGCAGGAGGGAAACCGCCATCTGCAGTTGCTGGGAGAGGCGGCTGGGACAGGACGCCATTAAAAGAATGTCGTCGAGATAGACGATCATCCGCACCCCCCTGGACCGGAGGAACTCTACCACAGGTTTGAGGACCTTGGTGAAACACCAAGGGGCCGAGGACAGGCCGAACGGGAGGGACGTGAACTCGTAAGTGCGTCCTCCCCAGCGGAACTGAAGGAACCGCCGATGAGGTGGAAAAATGGGTACCACAAGGTACGCATCCTTGAGGTCCAACCTCACCATCCAATCCGAGGGCCGGAGAACATCCCGGAGGAGATGGATCCCCTCCATTTTGAAGTGGCGGTAAACCAGCCATTGATTGAAATCGCTCAGATTGATCACCGGCCGCTTGCCAACCGTCCGTCTTATCGACCAAGAACACATTGCTCAAAAAACCCCGGGGGTTTCGGGAAGTGAGCACGACCGCGCCCTTCTGGAGCAGAGACCGAACCTCCTCGTCCACCAGGCGAGAGTCGTGCTCGGAAAACTGAATAGGGCGTGGGGGAAACGGTTGAACCGGGGACCCCTCGAACTCTAACTGAAAACCCCTCACGTTCTGAAGCACCCATGCATCTCGAGTGACGGTCAGCCAGGTTTGAAAATGACGAGCCAAGCGCCCGCCCACGTCTTGAGGGGAAAAAGGGAGAAGTCTCACCTGGGCTAGAGGCTGCAGCTCCTCCGCGATATCCACGGCCTTTACCCCGCTTCCCTCTGGTGGGGTAGAAATTGCCGAACCTTGACTGGTCCTGGTACTGGTGGGAGCCTCTTTGGTTGTTCTGGCTTTACTGACGACCGACCGAGCGGCCCCTCCCTCGGCCGGCCCCGCGAAAAACACGGGGGAACACTTTTTTGATGGTGGACTGTGCCCGGTGTAGGGACGTAAAAGTGTTTACAAATTTACCGAGCTCCTTGACGAAGGGCTCGCCAAAGAGGCCTCCTTGGTCGACAGCGCCCGCCTCCGAGTCAGCAAGGTCCCCCAACTTTGGGTCAATTTTTATAAGCAGGGACCGTCGGCGCTCTGTAGACAGAGCACAATTCGCATTTCCCTGAAAGATGACCACTCGTTGTGCCCAACCCGAAAGGGTTTTGGGGGAAATGATCGAGCCAGACTCCTTCGCTTCCTCCGCCATATCCAGAATTTTCGTGATGGGGCCCAGGGCGTCCAAAAGTTTATCCTGGCAGGCTCGCCAGGACCTGTCTATCCCCTTCCTGGGGTCCCTCATAAACTTCTGAAGGAAGGTGCCCATCCGCGGGTCAATATCAGGAGTTAGGGCCACCTTGCCCTCCAACGTAGGGCAGGGGCATTCCGCTCGAAAGCAGTTACGTGCCTCTTTCTCCAAGGGGCACCGAATATGTGCCGCCACATAAGCCGCAACCTTGTCTGCGGGGGTCCATTCTGAGGAACGCGGGTGGGCAATATCATTAGGGTCCAACATGTCCGCGGTAAGAGGTTGGGGAGGAGAGGCCACCGGCATGGACGGACCAGCATCAGGAGTAGGGGGAACCTTAGCCGGGACAACCGGGCGAATAGCCATAAAGGCGTGTCTAAGGCGATCAAAAGCATCCCCATCCCCCCCGCGTCGCGGTGCCTTTTGGGTGTTGGGGGGTTAAGGGGGTCCTGAGCAGAGGTAGAAGGTACCTGGGAACCTGGGGAAGCGATCTGCTGGGAAATCTTCGAGAAAGCCTGTTCAATCTGGCGCGACAGCCGATCTTTGAGAGGGGAGATTGCCTGGTCAACAGCCTTATAGATGGAGGTATCCACCGCCTCATAGAAAGCATCCCCCCAAGGCATGCCCGCTAAGGGGTCCTCCTCCTCGTCTTGATAATCATCCTCCTCATAGTATTCCATGCTGACCCCTGAAAGGACAATGCCACTAATGAGGAGATTGTTGGCCTGGTAAGGCGAGGTTATAGCGAGCTGGGTGGCAGCCCAAAGAATCGCACAATGCGCAGCAACGCGAACTCTGGAAGGGTTTCTAGCCCAGGGACAGCGCTGGACAACAAGTAGTAGATCCCCGGGGACAGGGAAACAGGTCTGGGTAATGTCCCTGCAGTGCCCTCAGAAATACAAGACCTTAATAGGCGTTTTAGGTAGTAGGATACAGCTCTGCCTGAACGATTGTTCTGGGCGAGGCAAGAGCGTGGGCACTGCCAGAAAAACGGCCGGGCAAAGCACCCCCAAGCCGCCGAAATACACCGGCACCAGCGTCTCCCTCAGACCTTAGGCTGGTAACGGTGCGCGCCCGACATTTGAGTGCTCCACCACAGATATCAAAGTCGCGTCGCGTCGCGCCGCATCGCCTCCACGCCCTCTGGCGGTGGGAGGCCCAGCAAACACCAGCGCCAAGCCGCCTAGGGACGGAAGACGGTGCCCGCGGCCCAACCCCGACAGCGTAGCCCACACGCTGACTGGGTTCCAAACACCGAAAAACAAACACGAAAGAAACGCGCACGATGGCGCTCCCACACACGACGGCACAACCACGGCACAAAGCCGCCCGCGACCGCCCACCAGAGCACCAGGTACAATTTACACAGACTTAACAAATATGAGCGCAATCGCGGTCAAAAGCCCAGTACAATAGCGCAAAGCCGCGCATCAGAAATAACAATCAATCTCTAACGTAGGAAACAATTAAGCACAAAACAGGTAAAACACTGAAGAGTACTTAACTTGCTGCGTAGCAGCGAAGAAAGAGGAAGAGAGGACACTGTTGAGGGACTATAAAGACCTGTCTTGGCCCTGATTGGACACTGATTATGTTCTGTGATTAGTTGTTACCATCAGTTTTGTTGACTACCCTTTCCCCTTTGTTGCATGGGAAATGTAGTCTTTATATATCTTCGCTGCTGTTTAATAAAGTGAAGAAAGAAGGCATAATCCTCGCCTCCAGTCCTGACATAGATTTTTTTTTCTGTTGATTACACCACATGATTGCAGCAAAATGTAGGCCCACATCACCCAAATGAAGCCTTTTTTAAATGTACCCCTGTTCTTTTGGGATAACATAATTCAAAACTAAAAACAAAATAAAAAAGAGGGCCCTGATGCATGTAGTGGCTATAATGTAATAAGATGGATGGACTCAGAGCCACCAATGACAGCAGAAGGGAGATAGATGCTGATGAGGCCAGCTAGAGGTAGCTGGTGCTCAGGCCCCTTGGAAGCTACACCTAACCTGAAAGGGCACAAGATGAAACGACATCGTAGAAGTGTACTGAAATAGACAGTCTACGCAATCAAGGGGACCCTGAGTAGAGTTTTCCTGCATCTCTGTAGAGTGGTGCATTTTTATATTCGATTGTTTTCTATGCTGTATGTCCTAATTATTTATGTGTTGAAAATCCTGAGTGAGGCAAATAAGCAGTGCCACCACCAGAGAAATCAAACATACCTAGAAGCCCGTGATCAACTAACACAACAGAAAGTGCAGCTCCATTTCAGAGCACGTGTACAGGGCAGAGTAAGCGACCAGTGGTGACCAGTTACACAACTGAAGAACATATAGAGAGACGAGATGGAAGAGGAAGATGTACCAGACATGGCTTACTAATCTGTTCCTGGAGCCCTTTTCCTTGTCAGAGAAGGGACTGGTGAAATTCTGGAACTTGTGTGCTCATCATGTAAAATATCCAGGTCTAAGACTGCCCAAATAAAAGAGATGACTAAAGTGTGGCAGAGTCCCATCCAATCCAGACACTAAATGATTAACTCTATTGGCCAAAATAAAACTAGGACCCAAACACCAGAGATAAACAGATTGTATTGCCATTGGCCGTAAGAAGTTTTTAAACGCCTCTTTTCACCAGCCATGAACAGATTGTAATAACAAGTCTTGCACCATATGGGACAGCGGTTACACACCTGAATTTCAAGGAAGCCGTTCCAATCGAGGCACGGAAAAGAGACTACACAGATGAGTGCATACTATTCTGGGATGTAGTGGTGAACTTCGCTGTGACAGAATTAGAAGAACTTGCAAATCCCAAAATGAGAGGGATTTTAAATGTGTGCTACACAGAAGCATACCGTAGGATTGCAGACAACACCATGAAGAAGATCGCGGAGCCTCAAAGCAAGACGACACAGTGTTATCGAGCCCAGTCTTATCCAAAGGTCACCTCCAGCCACAAGAGACAGTGAAGCATCCATACTGTTCCCTTAACTTCCAAATGAAAAACGGATGGGTCTAGAGGAGAATTTGAGCTCCTTCCTACGCCCAGCCCAATAGTTGTTTTTCGGTTAGGTCGAGGAGAATTGGGACATGTGGGTGAGAAACACATTGAGCCATAGCTGTTGAGTCCACCCGGGTGATCTCAGGAAGGTTTATAATATCAAATATGTGATGTGAAACCAGGGCCAAACCATCTACAAGAACTCTGTTCATATGAAAAGAATGAGCGAAGTGGTGTCAATCACAATAATGAAATACAATTGCCAGTCGGCTATGTAGTAGCCATAGAAAACTGGACATCTCCCAGAAAGGCACTAAACTCTGATCAAGAGGACTGTACTTTCCTGAAGATTTTTGAGGTGCATTGGTTTAGGATTCCCTGGAGCCCTACCCTTCAGATTATTTTCCCAGCCACAGTACAGTTTCATTTATTTTCACCTTTTAGCACTTGAGAATTAGCTCTTTACTCAGTTGGTGTTAGACGTTTTTAGCCTTTTAAAGATGATATTATTAGATGTGATTCCATTTGTTATGCCGTGCAAAAAAGAAAGAAAATGCAAACCCCATTTTATATTTTCCACTTTCCCACTTGTTGTTTGTGTACTGTTTTGTTTTGAACAACTGCCATCTCAAGAAATGGAAAAGGGTGGAATTGTGTAAATGATTGAATGAATTCAATGGCTTGTATATGAATAGCTTGCAGATACCTACACAGAGTAAATAAATGTACGGGTTGTGGGCATGCAGATCATGGGCAATTGACTGCATTCTTCCTGGGCATGTTCTTGGATTAACATGAGACTTCTGTTGTCAGTGGACTTTTCAACAAACCTTATGTTCTGGAGTTGTGATTTGGATTCCCCACACACTGGTGGAAGAGAACATTGGTGGGACAATTGATGACAGAGTGCAACTTGATAAGATTTATAAGGTTATCTTTTTGGTTCTTTTTAGGAGATAGCTCGCTATAGGATTGGGTGACATAAGAATACTTGCTATAGGAATGTTTACTATGGAAGTATTTGTAAGACAAAGTTTGCTTCATAGAGATGTCATAGAATAAAAAGCAATGGTACATGTTGTAGAAAGATAGCGTGCTAGCAAGTAAAGATGTAACCATTAGGAATGGTGTAGTATTTAAATTCATTGTGCAGTTTGCTTTGCCTGAATTTTCTTTAAAGAAAGTATGAACGGACTGTTATCCATATACATTGTGGATTTGTGACATAAGATGGGCATGTTGAGGGCACTAGTGGGACATTGATTTATTATTAATAGAAGTAGGCCCGGCCTCACTAAACTAAACCTGCCTCGCTCACTAAAGCGCAGAGCTGAGGTTTTTATTGAAAGACATCATTTTATATGTGTTCGCAGAAATGAAAGTCGGTAACACCAAAATGTGTATTTTTTGTTTCTTTTTTTATTTTTGTTCAGAATGTATAAAGTGCACTGCTGTATTTATTTGTTTTATATGGCTATGTGTTTAATGCCTCGTGTCAGCCAGAGCAGTAGAAAGTAAACGGTGAGCACATCACAGCCCTGTTAGTCTTTTGTTCTTGACATTGCCTTTGCCACCTCTGGGGCCAGGGATCACAAGGGGCAAGCCTGAGGTCGCAGCTCCATACCATGGTGACCCCTAAATAACGCCCATGCAAATAATGAGGCTGTGATCCAAAGGAGTGACACACACACAAGAATAGGAAGGAAACCCCACAAACGCATTACAAAGACGTAATCACGTGAGAGTGAGCCTAAATCCAAGGAGTGGGGGGGTTTCTTAGCCCATCGTAAGCTAACAATTGGTCCTTTTGAAAATCAGACAGCTTGTGCTCTCTGGTAGGTGATATCCAAAAAGCAGTATACAGTATTTCCTAGCCATCTAGAATCAAACACCTGGAAAAAAGGGTGAAGTTTTGCATAAGAATATCTGTATTTGTAGGAATCTCATTCAAGTAGTGTGCCAGAATAAAATCAGCTAATAAGGCTTCAGGTGCAGGAGCAAAGTAATAGCTACCGTATTTCATACAAATCTAGTACACAAAAAAAAGACTTTTTGCAAAAACATAGATATATAAAACAAAAATGTTGACCTTAGATGAATAAATAATCTGTTATAAAATGTTATTTATATATCGTTACTATCCAGAGCACTTTACAGAAACCTTGCGTATATACATTTAACATCATACGGCCAATATTGCTACCTAGCCAATATTGCTACTTATTTTGCTGACCATTGAAGGAAAAGTCGTTCTTCAAGGGACTCTGAAGTCTAACTAGCAGATAACACACAGATTACCAAAAGGTGCTCAAAACAACTTTTTCGACTGGATTGTATTGATTCTCCGGTGCAGTAAAAGTCACTTTCCACAAGTTTATGGATTGATTTAATTTACTCTTCTGAAGTCAGTCATACTTGGGGCTAGTGTTTAGAAGTGGATTGAAGAGCAAGTCTCATTCTTTCTATGAAAGTGTTTATGTTCGATGTGTATTTTGCAAGACTGTGGTTTTGAGTCTGTTATTGCGAAATATGCTTGTTCAGTCTATGTTAACCTTGATCTTTCTTGTTAGTGCCCTTAAATAGTCTACCGTATGGAGCATAGCGCCTCCCACTAGAACTCACAGAGGCTCTCTCTCTCTCTCTCTCAACATTCAGCTGCCCAGCAGAAACACCAGTCCTGCCCATATGTCTTCCTCCATTTCTCTCACATATGTGTTGTCCACAGGCACTCATACTTTACATGAGCTCATCACACTCCTGCGCTTCTACAGGTAATTCATATTTCTCTGTGGTTGCTTGTCAGAATACTGGTGACAAAAATATTGTCTGACATAAATATTATGTCCCAAAAAGTTCATAAAAATATTGTCCCATGAAGTGTAAATTTAAATTATTAACTCCAGTGAGGCAATATTATTGTTAAGAATATTTAGATTGTCAGACCAATTTAGTCCATGATATTTTGGTACCATGGCGCTGAAAGAAAATGCCTCAATGTACTGTCTACACACAGGTATTCTAAACATCATTCCTCTACATGTTCTTGATAGCAGCAGTGACATCCAGGCGCGGCCCGTGGAGGGAGTTCTGGTGGGGCAGAAAGGTGGGGCGGGGGGTGCTAAAAACTGGAATATGGATAATTGGAGGTAAGTAAACAATTGAATTAATAAAACGAATTTCGTAGCGCGCCCTACATCATTTTGCGATGCAGGGCGCGCTACGAAATTCGTTTTATTAATTAAATTGTTTGCTTACTTCCAATTATCCATATTCCGGTTTTTAGCACCCCCCGCCTTCCTGCCCCACCAGAACTCCCTCCACGGGCTGTGGCTGGTGACATCCTCTACAATGCCATTGCTTATCATATATGAGGGCATCAGTGGCTTCTTTTGGGAAGGTATTGGATTGTGTTGGAGTTTATTAAAGATGCTTTGGTAATTTTTTTCGGATGTCCTTTTTGATGTTGTGTATGGAAAATGTACCATTGTTTCAGCTAAATCTTTTCGCAAAAGTTCTTTTGTATATATAACATATCCTGGCCCTTCTATTATTCAGCTACCTTTAATTCCCTTCAACAAAATGTTTTCAGTGAAATTTCTACGTTTTAGAAATGATATACACTTAGTAATGTCACTGCAAAGTCCACATACGTAGTCTGCCTATCCACACTTTTGTAGGATCATTCCATCAAGCCCAGTTTAAGGCTACGGTTGGCTGTGGCCTTTGTTTAGTAGATTAGTGATTTATGCACAGATTTTGGTTGTAAGTGTTGTCTCTCAGGGCCGGTTAAACCCAGTCCTTAGAAAGAAGTGATCACAGTGTTTGTTTGATGACCCAGTCAGTTCATCGACCATGACTTACAGTACGTTTTACTCTGGTTGAACGTAATTTTTTGTGGGTGTGGTTGTTTTTTAGGCATTCTGCTCCTATTGGCAAAGCTGATGGAAGGCACATCTAATGACACTATGTTCTTACTATACAGAAAGAACACCTTCACACTGCTCTAAAGCCTATTGCCAAGACCTACCACACTGTAGTAGCATGTCTTTCAAACAACCACAGTGCATTCCACAAAAATTAAGCATCTGCAAAATAACTTAACTGTCACATACAGCCTCAGTAGTTTTAGAATAAACAAACATGATCTACAGCTGCAAGTCGTCATGGCCCATTTTTCATATTCAGCCCATATTTATGCAAGCCAACTAAACACTGACTTTGGCTACAAGATGACGCAGTTATATATTTCTCAGAAGTCCCACTTATGTAACAGTAGTCAAGCTGTTAGAAATGGGGGTCTCTAGTTGGCAAAGGTAGGTACCTTTGTCCAAATTGGGATCCTTGCTTCTAGTCAGAGAAAGGGGGATACATACTCTAGATAACCCCTGCTCACACCCTTGGTAGCTTGTCACGAGCAGACAGGCTTATGCCAAAGGCAATGTGTAAAGTAGTTGTACTCAAAACACACAGCAATACAGTGGTAACACCACCAATGGACACCACACCAGTTTTGAAAAATAAAGTATCTTTATCTAAACTTAACAAGATCAAAACAACAAAAATCCAACATACAAGTATTAAGAAAAATTACCAAGTCAAACAGCCGCAGCGATGGGAAGTGTCAAAAAACAAAGAGATGCGTCGATTCCTGAGACCTTTGTGGATGTAATGCGACAGTTCGTTGGGCACAGGGGAGCTGTGCGACGGGTCCTGTTTGTAGGGGTAAGGGATGCGTTGATTCTGAGACTACTCTGATCCATGGGTGATTACAGGGACAATGCGTGGAAATCCGGGATGCGTCAGTGAACGATGTGGCTGGGTCGAGCAGCGCTGCGTCAATTTCTTGAGCCGCGATATCTCAATGCATCAATTCTTGCAGCAGCGACAGGCGCTGTGTCGGTTTCAGCAGCAGCACAGTGATGCAGGGAGATTCTTCGCTATGCATCACTGCGTTGCGTCGGAAAACTGTCACAAGAAGAGCGATGCATCGATTTTCTCTTTGTTGTGTTGCTTTTCCAGCTCCCAGCATCAGAAACAATGTTCAAAGGCCCCACACAGCCACAGGCACTTCTTGGCAGGTCAGAACTCCCTGCAAGGAAGTCCAGGGGGGCTAGAGGTGAAGTATTTGTGTTCCTGAGACTTCAAAACAGGAGGCAAGCTCTACTCAAGCCCTTGGAGACTCACCTCAAGCAGGTGACACAGCACACAGCAAAGTCTTTCACCTTTCCTTGGCAGAAACAGCAACTGCAGGCCAACCCCAGACACACAGCAAGGGCAGTTTCCTCGGTTTCTCCAGCTCTTCTCCTTTGCAAAGGTTCCTCTTGATTCCAGAAGTAGTCTAAAGTTCGGGGGTTTAGGTCTAATACTTATACCCCTAAATGTATTTGTTCTCTTTGTGCAGAGAAGCTCTGTGCTCAGTCAAAAACAGTTCTGTCTTCTCTGGTGCAGCTTTCTGGCAGGGGGTGGAGACAGCTTAATGGAAAGCAGACCAGGCCCATTCAGGTGAAAGGAAATATCCTCCTCTACTCTAAATGCAGCCCAGGTCTATTCAGCCCAGCCTTGACTCATCAGGTTCACTGGAGCCACTGCTCCACCCTAGCCCCCGACACTCCAAACCCAGACAGTCAATCCACATCCTAGCAGAGGCACACTGGATGCCTAAGCATGAAAATATCTACTTTCTAAAACGGGTATTTTCAAACACAGAATGTAAAAATCACCCTCACTAAAAGATGCATTTTAACATTCTGAGTGCAGGCATACAAAACGTTATTTCCCTATCTTGTTCCCGGGGTAGTTATGTTTATAAGATGTTAAAAGCAAACTCCCCATTCTATCCTATGGGAACAGATAGCTTTTCAGTAGTGAATAACAAAATTGGCAGTAGTTCACTATAAGGACATGCCACACACATCAGGGCATGTCCTACCTTTCACATACACTGCACCCTGCCCAAAGGGGTACCTTGGGCCTACCTTAGGGGTGACTAACATGTAAGAAAAGGGAAGGTTAGGGCCTGGCAAGTGGGTGCATTTGCCATGTCAACATGGCAGTTAACAGCTGCGCACAGACACTGCAGTGGCAGGTCTGAGTTACCTTTTCAGAGCTACTCATGTGGGTGGCAGGGCCACTAGCATCATTTGATTTACCTGCCCTGGCACACTTAATGCACTTTACTAGGGACCTACCAGTTAGTCAAATATGCCAATCAGGGCGAACCAATTGTAACAACAATTTACACAGGGAGCACATGCACTTTGACACTGCTCAGCTGTGGCAACGTGCCCAAAGCTTCTAAGCCAGCAAAACGAAATACAGTACAGCATCAAAAATACAGGAGGTAGGGGCAAAAATTCAGGGGAAACCACACCAAAGATGCCAAGGCTAACACAGCCATTTCTAGAAGTTGCTTGAAACATCCAGCAGGTACAAATCCCAGGCACAAGCAGCCAGAGTCTATTTTTACCAGATACACCAACAAATACAGATGATTGGGTCAAGCCGCTTTATTTTGTTTATAGGACTATTGCGCCAAGCAAACATTGTTACAACCTAGGCCACAGTCATTCTTATTAGACAGACATTTTGAAAAGGTGTTTTAATCTAGTGACCCACACACAAAATCACTATGCCTAATTTTGGATGTGTAAATCCTTCCAGATCACCCAATTTATGTGTGGCTCTGTAAATCAGTTCTGGATCAGCATATCCTTGTCACCAAAACCACATCCTACAAAGTAGAAAAAGGGAATTCTGTATCTCACCAGCTTCTAGTTTCATATATGCTGGCAGAGACTAATGTCTTGAAGTGACATTTGTCCTTTACAAATAAAGCCTAAGATTACCAATCTCTAACACTCGGAAATATGATCATCCCTGTCCTTAATCCCCATAGGCTTGATTTCTATAAAGCGTTGCTGCATTCTGAAATGATTTTACATTACATATAATGCCAACCGTTGCAACACCACAGAATACCTAGCACAGACGATCCAAGGAGAACAGAGAGATTCCAGAAGGAAAGTAAACTTCACTGAAAACCCCCAAACTCAACAAACATACGTTGACATGGAAAATAGAGTGGTCACCTAAAGTAGGATGTGTTACAAGAATAAGAATAACGTTTTCTGTAAATTGCCTAAACTGAGTCATTGGTACATTGGATTTTCTGCCTATATATTATATGTAAAATGCGAATTAACTATTGACTCTTGTACCACTAAAGGTCATGTTTTTTATATATATATCCAGAAATATCCCAGAGCTCTAACATTTTCCCAAAATTGTGTCACTATGTAAAGTGCTTCAATGCCTTAATCGGTCAAGTTGGTGCTATAAATAACCACACATAAATAATTATAGTTATTTGACTAGTTGCCTTCATTGGATCCAGTAATAGCAGCAAACTTAGTTAATCGCAGATTCTGAAACGTGTTCTGCAACCTTCAACCAATGAAACGTACCGTTGCAGATTTAAAATTGGGGGCTCAAATCTGGATTTTTCAGTTTAGCAGTCAAAATATCTCTGCTTCGAAGCATTCTCAGGAGAGATCTAATTTTTGTGGTCATCTGAAAAATCTATGTGCCCGATGTATTATTTCCATTTGCAAACCAATGATGTACACACCAACCGGTTTGTGAAAGGGAATGCAATTTTCGAAGTGAGCTATATACTAAAACGATCTGCCTAATGAATATTAGGCAGATCATAATTTGAGACCCCCTGTTATTTGTTTTGCAATCACATTCGCTTTCCAAAATGGAAAACTATTTTTTAAAGCATTTGGTGGTCTTTAAAGTAACTGATTCTACCTTAAAAAAAGTTTCAGGTTTGGGAAAACATAAGGGGGTGCAACAGCTGTCCTGTTGGCCACTGCCTACTTCTCCCAAATCATTTGACCTATTCATAAAGGGAATGGTGTCCCCAGTGACACTTTCTTCTTTGGGAATCATTTGCCACCTCCTTACAGGTGTCAATAACTGATCAATATTGATACACACCATTGCAAATCGCAATTAGGATGGGACAGCCTTTTCACAGCCACTCTTAGTTGCGATTTAGAGTGGATCGGAAAAAAACGCATTTTGTTAGTCTTTGTACATTTGTCTCTAGATATTTTAAATTACACTGAGAGTCCAATTCACAATATAATTTTCACATGTAGGTTTAACTTACAAGAACAGATGGTTTGCTCTATGAATGTAATTTCGCAAAACATGAATATGCGCTTGTAAATTTATTTACTTATGTGTAATATTATCCTAATACCATGAAATATTACTTGGGAGTAAATCTGCTCTATCTTGGTTTATTCTAAGGCATGTATGTCCTCAAAGGTTTGTGCAAACCTGCAAGCCTCTCAATTTGAGGCTATTCACAAATGTGTTCATAGCTCCCGCCCACCTTGAAAACAACATGAGATTTGCTTCAGTCAAGGCCAGTGGTATATGTTTTTCCAGGATGGTAATGAGAAGGGAAATATTTAAAAATTGATGCAGGTGTAGACGTAGCTTATCTCCCCATATTTTTTCTGTGGAGAAGGAAAGAGAAAAGAACTTTAACAATTGAAATTACACTCACGTTTGGCATGTTTGCAGGGCATAATTGTATACTGTATATTATTGCTCATGCTGAAAACTGATTCATAATAGGATAGACTGCTATCCTTAAATGATTTCTAGTAGTACTGTGGCAACTTTGAGACTCTCAGAAATTCGTAAACCTACAGCCAACCATATATGTAGGCCTACAAATACTGATATACTAAATTGTTTGCAAATCAACCCCTTTGTGTTGCTGTTTTGTTCGGCAGGATTTAGTTGTCCTTGCCCAGTTAGGTCATATGGAGCGGTGTCTAGGAAATGATCATTTGGAAAGCCTTACACGAGTTTTATCCTTCCTTGCTAAACTGATGTTTTCCAAATTTCAGTATTTCAGCAAGTGTAAAAGAAATGTTTTGATAAAGTGATGTGATCTGGTCAAGTGAAGCTAAATAATTATGTAAAACTCCTCTTAGGAATGATAATGCATATCATCCTTTCATATTCACTTTCTTCAAAACCTGTTTGAAGCGCTTTGCCTCTTCCTGAAATGAATAAATAGCATGCATTATAAACGGATATGTTAGGTGGCTTAACCCTATGACACTCATTAGTTTACTGGCATATTGTAACCGTTAAGTAGTCGCTTGCATGAGACTTTGCTTCTATTGCTTGTGGAGTTGTAGTAACTAATGTGACTTCTTTTCAATCTGATTATTGTCTGACAGTCATCGCTTGGTGTGGCCAGCCTACTTTCTGTATGTGAATAATAACCTTCCTCTTGGCTAATATTAATTATGTATTCAGCATCCTGTCCCACTTCCTATATTTTCATGAGTCTGAATTTAAACTCCATGTCATCCATTTTGTTTTCAGTGGTGTAGATTTTGTGCAATTGTAGATATATTTTGTTATACTGGGTTTGCCAGCATGGTATGTTGGGTTTCCTTTATCCTTGTATGTCCACTAGTCACCAAATAGTGCCCATCTTATAACATGTGGATTAATTTACTCATTATAAGGTAAAGCATGCACTTTGTTTTGGAGATCTTCAGGGAACTAGAGTAATCATACTGGGACTTATCAGGAGCATGTACTAATATTCTCTGTTACTGTGAATTCTCTCAGCTTTTCCTCTTCCTGCTTGATTGAATCAGTGGCACATTAGTGTGTAATAGCAGTAGCAACCTTACATCCAACATAAGTCACCATAATGCTTTCTGGCAGGAACTGGCATTGCTGGCCATTTTTTCTTGTAAGCACTGCATTGTCTCTTTCAGTTAGTATGTGCCAAAAAAACCCTTTGAATTCCCCTTTTAGCAGAATGTATTTGTTTCGAAGTTTTTTTTTTAAAAAAACAGTGCGCATAGCCTTTATGTTACTTCAGAGAGCTGAAGATGTTTGCAAAAAATACATCTACAGAAGAGCGGTGGGGGAAGATAGAATCAGCTCAGATAGGTGAGGTCCACATCCAAGTATACTCTTCTTAATTCAATAGACAGACATTTATAAGTAAAATGGGGAATATAACTTTTATTGATGGAAGCCAGGGCACCTGTATAAGCAGGAGCATTGAGAAAACCCAGGTTGGCTATGGTTATACTTATTTCAAATTATTTTGCTGCACTATTCAGCAGATCCACTGGAATGCAATTGTCCACCGTTAATCGTCCGCGTACCAACCCAGCCACATCCCGCGAATAGAAGAATGTGCAGCGGCTTGCCCTGGACGTGCAGCCGGTAAATTGGATACAGTTTGTCCAAAAGATACATTATCCCCCCACTGTTGGGGGTCCCTGTTTCATTCGGATGGGAGCTAATGCCGTTGAATAGTAATCCGGAAATGCAGGATGTGTAGATCAGCTCATGTTTCCATTAAGAGCCCTTCCCTTGCCTACTGTGGCCAGCCAGCACATATCCTGACTGGCTTATGCTTTATCCCTACCAAGTCCATTGTTTACACAACATTTCCAGTCGCTATTGACGTCCGTCAGAGGATGTTTTTTTGATCAGATGACATGCATTTTGTATGGTTCCATTTTTCAATCAACTTTTCCTGCGCTCCTGCCCCTCAAGGTCACAGAAGAGGTCCTATCCTGGCTCTCACTTACATTAAAATCAAATGCTGAATTCATCCTGAAGTTTCTTTTTATGCAGCCTGCAACGGAATCTTCAGTATAACTGATTTTATATCTGTACACGTACATCTAAACATCAATTATTCAAGATTAAAAAACTCAAACTTTAAAAATGTGAAATGCAACATCAGCCTGAAGTATATACAACTCCAAATGTCAAGCAATATTATAAAAATATACTTAGGCACATCATTCAAAAAGCCATACAATATTATAAGCTTAATTTATTTAGATTACATAAACAACATATAAATGAGAATGCTTCATTTTTTTTTTTACATTTATACACGTGCTTTGTTGATGCTGTGTAAATTATCCCTGGTGAGTTATAAAAATACTCAAGGTGGCCATGGATAAATAATGCTGAAATGTGCTGAAAATCAACCTTTAGCTGCAAACGATATGTATTGATTTTCTGCTATAAAGTTACTACTTTTTAAATCGAACACCACTTATGTTTACGTTTATTATTCCCTTTTCAATTCACCAATATTTTCCCCCGATGGGTGCGCTTTATGCCTTTATTCACTGACAAAATGCATTCACGTGTACACTTTCCATATATTACTTAAATAGACTCCCTTTTTTATTAAAAATACCCCTGTAACCGCTAGCCGCTGCGGCATAGGTCCGACTGAGACACATCCGTTTAGTTAATGATGAGTTTCTGCGTCCCGGGCATTTCTGTCCTGCCTTTCTTTACTGCACTGTAGCTTATGGTTGTGAGATATGTTAGTAAATTAACATAGCGCGCTAATCTATATGTATACATGAAGTAACAGGTCTATGAATGCACGGTACACATGTATATGTACCTCGGCATCCTTTTTATATCAATCCTGGTTCATTATTTTCAACCGTATCACTCATAAAGTATGAAGTATTCACTTGCGTATTTAAAACAGCATACACGTCCTGTCGATCTTTTCTCTCTTTATTTATTCTTTGCATCCCATTGTGTTTTCCTTTCTGTTTCGGTTCCTCGGGTTGCTTTTTCTGTCTCCTCTTTGGCTCCCTCCCCCTCTCCGCGTATATTTTCTTTTCTCTCTCTGTCTGCACTCTTACCTGCCATATCCCTATGAATAGGCTGTAGCACACTGCATGCATGGGACACAGGCACATTCTCCTGATCACATTATTTTGAGCGATGCAGGATACTTAAAAACTTTTAAAAATCGATATGCATGATTTAGTTTGTTCAAACTTTGACCTCCCTGCCTTGATGTGCATGTTTGCCTCTCTAGCATTCAATGTTTTCTTTTGTTTCTGTAGGTCTGATCACGTATCTCCTAAACATCAATTATGCGAGGCTAACTACAGCTTTAAAACATTTCAGCCTTTCTTTTTCTCCCTTTCACTGTTTGTGTGCCTGTCTGTGTCTTCTCTGTATATATTTCCATGTTTAAAAGTCAATTCGACTTTTCCATGTCAATAAAACAAAGTAAGGTTGACCAGTCCAACTCATTGACTCTAGCTGCACAATTTCAAAATGGTTGAGTACTAGTAGTGATATTTGTCCTAATTAAGCCTGACAGGTCTTGGTAAATACACTGTACAACGAAGTGTTAGACATCCATGAGGCCCTGTTTTAATCACACAATTAAACTCCTGGTCTATGAAGTTCTCTCTACAAAAGAGATCCAAAAAGTAATAACAACATCTTCCATTTTAGAAGGTGAAAAATACATTTTTGGAGTTAAGAGGTGCATCCATATATAAATGTTTAAGGTTCTTTATGAAAATCAGACTACACACTGCTCTTGAGAATGAACACCGTAAATGAAAGGAAATCTGCCTATATCAGAGTAAAAATACCACATCTTTATTACAACATTACTCACCCACTTAGTCAGCACTATGTGGATTTGTGGGTTCCACCTGTAGATATCAATACAATTGTGACCGACTTCAGTAATAATGTTGTCAATGGAAGCCGCTACTGTCCTTTCTATGTGCATCCAAATACTTACATCGGTGTCCATTTGAAATATTTATGAATGTATTTTTTCCTGTTCAATTTAGAAAGTAATTCACAAAAGCTATAGCCTAGTACTTGAGACAACAATTTGCTGCCTTCTGCTTTGCTGCATACCACCATGACTCAATATCTTCACTATGGCTCCTCTATAAATTGACTCTGTCAAATTGTGGTGATACATTTCCTTTCTCTGACAAGTTACTGGCATATGGGGGGAGAAGCAAAATGTCAAAGGACGTGTAGGAGTTGATGGCGTCTCATCATTAAGTAAATCAGATGGGGCCAGTCTATGCTGTCTTTCTTCTCTCTCTCAACCCTATTAGAGACAGGTTCTTTTTGTTGTAAACTGGTGGTATAAACGATTATTTTTAGGTTACGCAGGCTCCAGGAAAGATTAAAAAAATGGATATAAAGACCTCTGGGTTCTTGATCTTCGCTTCGTCTCATCTCACGCTTTAGAAAGTCTTGTTCGAAGAAGACAAGCAACAGCAGGACAGTTTCTTACAGATCTCTAGGACCGCCCTCTAGTCACATCCCAGGGGAGCTGGAGCGGAGTACCTCTGTGGTTCAAAAAGTCTTTGGACCAGAATAAGGGCCTTTATCTACCGGCATTTCAAACATACACAATCAGATATTGATCTAGGAAATCAGGCCATTTTTTTTGTTCCGGCGTGGAAATTAAATTAGCACCTGCTGAAGATCTGAGGGTAGGTCTCCTGAAGATGATGGCAGGGCACCGTAGGCTATTCCTTAGATCAAACACATTCATATGGACACCAGGCTGATTTAACATTTTGCTGTAATGTGCGAAGGAAAAAAGGGCGAAAGATCTGCCTGCCAACACTAATGCACTGGAGATGATCTCATGTGGCGAGACCCTGCATCAGCGAGTCAGGTTACGGTTTTTCAGATCCATCTCGTCTCTGAAATGAAAGGGCTGGTATGCGGCCCGCTTCCTCTTAAAGGCAGGTATTCATCACCGGGATTTTTTGATGCCATTTATTCGCAATAGCGGCAGCCCATGACCCCCTTTTTGGGCTCATAAACAGTCTCTTCCTATTGTGTCTGGTGTATAAGATGTCCCTTATTTTATTTTAATGCAAATGTTCTGAGCCTTGATCCTATCCCACCTCCTGATAGTGGAATATGAGAAGAGAGGTAGAACGCCCAATGTTGAATAATGGGCTGAGGCTCCCTTTAACTATTATTCCATAAAATTACAACTGTGCCCTAGTTAAAAGTCTCAGCTTGAGAGAGGGGATTGTGTGTTCAGATCTTTATGTGTGTGATATGCATATGCCACCAAGTTACAGAGTAGGGTCTATCCCTGCTTGATAAAATATGTACATTTCCAAACAAATTTGCTAGGGCTATAGATAGTGTACATCTGTTATTTTCCAATGTTTAGACTGTTGAGAGTATGCAAATTGTATTGGTTTTTGTACAAATTCATATTGTCTTTAACTGTTGTAGTGGAGAAGACCACAAAGATTATTTGCCTTGTTCCAGTGTTGTTTCCTGTAACCCTCAAGCTCTGAATGGCCATTGTTTCTGAGTTTTGATACACATTCCTTACCTCTACATCTAAGTTTTGAAAAAAACACTTCTCTGGCATATTACTGTTTAACAGTTCTAAATACATTTAGTGCCCAAATGAATATTTTTGCTCAAGTTTATACTTGACAGTTCCTGGTATTACGTTAAAAAAATGTATACCACAAGTTAGCGTCGACTGAAAGCAGATCCAGTAAAGAGCCTTTTAAGATATAACCCAGTTTCTGGCTTAGAGGTTACACATTGGTTGCGCTCAGTACCTGTGGAACATATTTCTGAATTTTATTTCAAATCCATGTTATCTTTTGTGAAGCTTCATTCTAAAACACTTGAGTCACAATAGTACTAAAAAAAGACAACACATAAAGCAAAAAAATACTGCGGTGACATATCCAAGGCAACCTGTATCCGTGCGATGTATAGTTAAGCATTCTCATTGTTAGGAAGATCAAAGGGGCCTTACCTTGGGCTACATTGAGAACAGTTCATGCTGTCTTCACTCGCCAAATTTTCCAAAACTTCAGGAAAGCCAAAATACGCTTGTGGTGATCAAGATATGGATTCAGGATTGTGAAGCATTTCTGATATCCGAAGAGTGAGTGGAATTCTGTTTCTCTCCAGCCGCATCACTCCCCATATTAACAGGGAGTAGCTAAGGGTGATCCTGTGTGGGAAGGAATGCACTGCGACAGCGAATGAAGCTCAGGAGCGTATTGTTTAACCTCTGTATGCAGATGGGTCTAGTCTTAAGGAATATACAAGCAAACACTATCTTGATATGTACTATCTGTCTGGGAGGCTTATGTCTGTGATCATGTTGGCGGTAGATAGCGGTTACTAAGGATGTCTTTATTTGAAGAAGCAAACCTGCTGTAAAAAGGCAAGTGGCGTAGTGATCTGGCTCATAGAGATGGTCCAGTGTTTTCAGGGGATTTATGTATTTGAGTCCTTTAACAATTAAAATATTTTTTAAGGAGTTATCCATGCATTCTGACTATTTGTAAAATTGAAGTATGTTTGCTGACACTGGAAGTTTTTTGATTGGTGGACATGTAGCTTCCAGTACTGTTCGCATTTTTGGCAGTATGCTGCATTTCTCAAATAGTGTTTTTGCTAAGCTTTGCGTGTTTTGTGCAGTATAGAAAACAGAAGAACACTTATTTAGATGAAGGTATTAATGCATGACCTGAACGAACATGTGCGTGCACATTGTTTACTGGTTTCATGACTTCCTTTGTTATGTTATTGTTTAATATTTCTCAGTAACTGTGCCACAAACCAAACAAAATGGAAACCAAATATAAAACGTAGGTTCAGTTACTTCATGCCTTGACATTTACAAAAGAAGTCCTTCGCCGTCTGAAACAATACTGCTTTTGAGATACGCGCCTTTACTCCCACTTTCTGTAACATATTCAGCTACTTTCACTGTGTTTTTTAATTGTTATGTTTTTATTGGTGTATGCTGTTTTATTTGGCCTCCCTGAACGAAACGCTATTTTTGTCTCCTTTCTGCACTCTCTCCATTTCATTCGTTTTTGTGCCCCCTCTCCGTCGTTATCTGCCTCACTCTCTCCATGTGTTTCGCCATCTTGAGGTGCCTGTTTTTGAAGTGATGCAGCATGTAATGGAGGCTATCCTTTCTGGGCTAAAATCTTTTTAAATACCCAATGAATGTTCAAGGTTTTTGGACACATCATTTGATTTATCATAGGACTTATGATAACAGTGAGACAAGTGAACCAGCACCGAGCTGCCTTTTCCAAATTGATGTTCCCTGTTTGCATGGAAGTCGGAATTCTAGGCCTGCATTCAAGTTAATCAGAAAATGTGGGCAGGCACCGAAACTTGGTTGTGACCCAATCTCTTTATCTTTACATAACTCTGTTAATCATCTTTGAATTGAGAGTTAACAGATGTGGTTTTGTCTGCGAGGCAAAGCATTTACCTTTCCTCAAACCCCAATTATTACATATTTCTGGGTGGTTTTTTTTCCGGATGAATTTTCCTATAATCTAAAAGGTGAATATCATTGCCTGTCTCTAATTAAATAATCACGTCTGAATGTAAATGGCGGTTAACGGTAATGAAACTCCGGGGTTCATGCACGCGGCACGTCACCTCCACCACTTATGTTTATAACGCTGAAGGCTCATTTGTGCAAGAAGATATTGCATGCCCGTTAGTTAGTACATGTATGTTAGTTATGTTTTTACGGCATAGGTTACAATTCCAGTTCAGAAACGCAAAGAAAATGCAGATAACGCGGGACAGAAGCAAACACATTTGCAAGCAACTGACAATTTCAGGTCCCATGACCCACTGTCTTCATTATGGACACCATTACAACCACCGGAGCTCGATAATGTCACCCAGGGGTAGGAGCTGTTTGTTCTCCCAGGCAAGCCTCTTCCTTGGTGACCTTGCACTGACCTTGCTATGAAGGAAGTGGCAGGGACAGAAAATAAACATTGTCTAAAGACTTTCCTGTCTCTATTAAACCCCCACCCGCCCAAGCCACCCCTCCGGGCGCCTGATAGGAGGCTGTTGAGTGTCTAATAGTGGAGCAAGTGACCAACGGAACCCTATGAAATGAAAGGGGTTCGTGTTTTTGGGAAATGGCGCCTGTGCTTTCCACAGATAAGTACAGTTGCTGCTTTTATAAAATATCGGATTGCCGTTTGGGATTAAAAAAAACCCTACCCTGTTATAGGTAGGTACTATGTAGTTTTCCTTCTCAGGTCAAATCAATTGTAGGCGCTATGTTCCGTGTCTATTTTCATTATTGGATTATTGAACACTGAAATTTTGAGTCAGAGTTCAAGAAATCCAAAACTTGTCATCTATAAGGGCCCAATAGCATACCCCACTAAAATGCAGAGAACACAATGGGAGTCCCCTGCATACAATAAGCTTCAGTATAATGTGTTGAATTTCTAAAATCCAGACAAAGTCTGCAGTTTAGCCTTACCACAGATGTGCCTCAGAGCGCTTGTTACACTTTGTCAGAGGTGAGGCTGCCCTGCTCCTACTTCAGGGTTGGCAGGAGGCCTCGAGGGTGTTCTTTGTGATTTCTTCACTGACTAGGTTCATCTACCATAATCGAGTTCCTCAGACCCCCTGAAATACCAGTATATGTGCAATGTGAAATTGATGACAAGGAGCCCCGGTTACAAAGCCAGAAGGCTTCTCCGAGTAACAAGGCCAATTCTCTGGAAGGTGGCCAGCGTCTCCTTCCTTCACCCTTAGGTAGTCCATGATGTAACACTGCTGAAAGGAGAAGAGATTGTAAAGGTTTGTGGTATTGTATATGTAGTCCCTCAAAGTGCGTCCTCTGACCTGGAGAGGCACAGTAGGATGTACAAGATGTAGACCACTCGCTTGGTAGTGTTTGTTCCGCACAACCCATTGGTGGAGAACCAGGTTGTTCCCTGATCCATAAACCATGTTGGCCGCAATTCCCTGATGTGCTTGGAAAAACGCATGCAGATCAGGGAACTCCGCCAGTTGCATGCACAGGTATTTCAACTACACCGCTGCATTAGGTATTACAGTTTGTAATACTGAATGTCGGAGCAAAGGGAGATGAGCCGTTGGTACAGATCCCACACTTTTTTCTTACATGGAGCATTTCTTTATTTTGAAACTTGGCTGCAAACAACAAATTCGCCCATGTGCTTTCTGTCGACTGGGACACTATATGTGGTGTAAACTAGAAATGAGTGAATTGTGGTACACAAACAATGATGCGTAGTCCAGGTGTAGCAGTAGATCCCTCTTTATTGACAGGTAGATAGGTGGCAGGTTATAGGATAGGAAGTTACAAGGAGAAAACCCCACTAGGAGAGAGCTTCCAGCTCCTCAGCCTGAGATGACCAACTGACTCTCTAGCTAGAGTCAAGCACTTAACATTCCATGATGTCACAGGACATTCTGATGCAGTGGTAGAGGGGAAAAGATATAGTAAGCATTTACCACATGAATCATTGAACATCCATTTATGGTAACAAAATTGACAAAACAAAGTTTCAGGTAATGAAGCGTTCTGGTTAAAAATCTTATTTAAAAAGTCTCTGAATAAACCATGATTGCTGCGAGGTTAAGATTAGAATAATACATTTATGTCAGACTGGATTACTAAAAAAGAAAAGTATCAATTTAATGTAGTGCAATTTACTGTAATTGGCATTCAATTGGCATTAAAGTTTCAGTTTAAACTCACAAAATCCTTAAGTAGGTCAAATGGGGTATCACTAGGGTGTGAACATGTTTATTTCACCTCAAATTCTACCTTTTCTCTTCCTGGGCGCATTTTGTTAAAAGCGACATCACAAATTACAACATCCGTGGTACACATTTTGGCAAAACATGTAGTGGCATTGTCAGTTTTCAGCTCATATCACAAGTCATTGCAATTTTTCAAACATCAGCCATCATCAGGGGCTACATTTCATATTCTGCGATCACAGCAAGACTGATTGCTTTAGAATAAGTGCAGCTGTAGAGGGAAAATGTGACTGACAATTTCATCGTGTGATTCTTGGAAGTGTAGATGCTGTGAAGGATGGGCCCTTTCGCGAATGGCATTTCTGCAAAGTCGTAAATCTATTTCTGTAGGAGTACGCCTCCATTTCAAATTTGTATCGGATTTACAAAGACTTTGAACTCCATGAATATAATAGCAGTTGTAGATTTCCATGAGTGCTCCAATATACAAAATGTAGTCATGTAGAATTTTCACCCATTGGAACTTTGTGAATGGGTAATGATCCAGATATGTGCATTTTCACAATTACCTTTTATTTATTTTCTACAGGATTTTTTTGTTCCTGTGGGGAAACACTTTCTCCTACAACCCCACTTGGAAAGGCCCTTTTTTGCATGTGCCTCCAGTGTGAAATTCTACCTCCAAATTGTTTGTGAGTATTTATTTAATTCAATATGCAGGGCCAACCACATTTCTGCGAGTGATTTGTATGTGCGAAGGAAGAAAGTCCATCAACGGGTAGATATTGCTGTTTTGTAAATACAGTTTGCTAGAGTAAAATTTCACTGGTCCTGGTTTTCTGAATTAGAATATGGAATTGACTTTTGCATATCCTATTTTGGAGCACCTAAGGAAATCTTGGATGCTTAAAAACCTTGGTGAATCAGACCGCCTGTATGGTACAGGCTTGTAAAACTGGCAAAATACATCATTGAATAGGGATCGGCTTGCACAGTTATTCAAAAGTACATGATCGGCTGATTTCTTCCCTGGTAACAGCATCCCATGAAGATGGAGGTGGTCGAAACATGTTAATGTATAGGCGTTATTCACATTGAAGCAATGCATTCATAGATTTATCATGTGAATTATAGGTATATTTTAATCAAATGTTTTTAACAATAAATCAGTGGGAAAGTTAGATGGAGGCAGTGCCCCCCCCCCCTCCCCTCCCGCTGGCAAGAAACCATCACATTTTCAGATCTGCCCTTGGAAATCCAATGCAGCACTAGAACTTATAGCTCAAGGCAAAGTGCTTTTAATTAGCTACTACTTGTTGCTGATAGTTTGAGGGGGAGCATTTTGCAAATTGTATCAGACTCATGATATACTTTTGATCTCTTTGTAAGGAAGGTTTTAGCCTAATATTGTTATAAATCATCACTTTGCACTTACATTTCTGAAAGAAGATCATTGCCAGTACCTTTGGAATCCTCCATAGAAGTAGTCTTTCACCTATATGTTACTGGCCAGATGCCTTGAAAAAGTTCGATTTACTATTCATCTTTGAACAAGTATTTGGGGAAGACCTGCACAAACAACCATCTAAAGTAGACTTTACATTTCACGAAGTGATTCTAAGGGCTTACAAATTGCAACCATATTTTCCCCAACTTTTATTCACCCACTAGGCACTTGACCTCGAGGCCGAACTGGATGTAAGGCAATCCATGTGGGCTGTTCTGACTGATCAGTGTGTGGGACTTTTTTTTAGCAGTTTGTGGGCCTGTTTTATGGCTAGGTGGGCTATTTTACAGTTGATCCCCCTGACAGTGCCACAAACATTACCTACAGCAAACTCAAGTGCATGCCTGTCTCCCCTACCTTGCACAATAGTCACCCATTGTGTCTTTACAAGTTTCAAATTGGCCTGATTTGCACATGTGGGTCACTTATTTAGCTATCTGGCTCACTAATGGGGCACACTTTTATTTTGTGCCCAGGCCTATTTTTTGTTCCAGTCAGACCGTGCTTGACCCAGCTCAAGCACTAAAGAGCACTTGCTGGATTGTTTTACGACGCTTTTCCCTACTGTCACTGGTAGAGAGAGGAGGTGACGGTGACATAAGATAAGGGGGCACAGGAGAGGCAGATGGTGTTTGTAGAACGAAACACCCATTAAAAAGGATGGTGATGGCAGAACACGTTACCAAATAAATAAGAAATATTGGATAGCGGCACAAAATAGAGCACGCAATGAATGTTGGGAAATATATTGTATTTGCTTTGTGTACCCTAAGTTGGCTGGCTATGCCCAGATGTGGGTCCCTTGCACACTTTACCACTGGATTCAAGGTAGCCTGGCTGATGAGGGGTGTTACCCCAAACCGGTCCCAGGATGCTTGTTTCTGGTCCAGGGAAGACCTAGCTTGGCAAATCAGGCTGTACTGTTTCCATTAAGAACAGGGTCAAGACTGATTTGCATATGGCTGGGTCTGAAATGGGGTGCGCAAGTGAGCTAAAGAATGATGATGGATGCAACCCGGGTCTGTGACTGAGGGTGAGTGTCTGAAAAGTTTCAGCGCTCCGTCCATCATCTCCTTGTGTTTGCTTTGTTCGCCCTAAGTTGGCAGGGTATGCCCAGAAATGAGTCCCTTGCTCACTTTGCCACTGGATTCAAGCTAGTCTGGCTAATGAAGGGTGTTACCGCAAAACCGGTACCAGGATGCTTGTTTCTGGTCCAAGGAAGACCTGGCTTGGCAGTTGCTGTCTGGACTGTTTCCATGACTAACAGGGTCAAGAATGATTTGCTGGGTCTGAACTGGCGTGGCCAAGTGAGCTAAAGAATGTTGATGTATTCAACCCAGATCTTTGACTGGGGGTGAGTGTCTGAAAAGTTTAAGCGCTCCGTCCATTATCTCCATGCGTTGACTGGTATCCATCTGAAGATTCTGCAGAGATTTCAGAGGGTGTGGAAGCAGGAGGAAGCGACTGCTTTGACTTGTCGTTTCATTGTCAGTTCGCTGTTGAGAATGATAGGCAGAGTGCATGTTCTGTTGGCATAAGTGTAGGTCCAAGTTCTACTGACCACCAGCTGTGGTCCCATATGTAGTTGTTTTTTCCAAAGATCAGTACTTCTTTCTTGTTGGAGTTGAATTTAAGGCAATTGACTCTCAGCCAGTTGGCTACTTTCGTCATGGCGTTGTGGAAGCTTGTTTTGGTGGTAGAGGGGTTTTCAGTGAGTGAGAGGATTAGTTAAGTGTTGTCTGTGTAGAAAATTATGTTGAGGCCATGTAATCTGATGATATCTGCGAGGGGGTCATGCAGGTGTTGAACAAGGTGGGGCTGAAGGATGATTCTTGGAGTACGCCGCATATAATGTTCTTGGATTCGGAGGTGAAGGGAGACAGCCTGATGCTCCGTGTACATCCTGTAAGGAAGGAAGCGATCCACTTGAGGGCGTTTTGATGTATGCCGGTGTTGTAGAGCCTGTTGAGGAGGGTGTGGTGGGATTCAGTGTTGAAAGCAGCCGAGAGGTAGAGGAGGAGCAGGGCTACAGTCTCCCCGTGGTTGAGCAGGGTTCTAGTGTCTCCTGTGGCAGTGATCAGCACAGTGTCTGTTCTGTGATTGGCTCAGAATCCCGATTGGGAGGCCTCAAGCAGGTGGTTATGTTCCAGGTATTCAGTGACCTCATGGTTGATGGCCTTCTCGAGTACTTAGGCAGGGTAAGGGAGCAATGAGATTGGTCAATAATTTTTGAGTTCCCTGGAGTTGGAGAAGGGTTTCTTTAGGAGGGGTCTGACCTCTGCGTGTTTCCAAATGTCTCGGAAGGCTGCTGTGGTGATGGAGGTGTTGATGATGCTTGTGATTTCTGTGCTGATTTGGTTGGTTTAGAGGTTGAAAAGGCGGTGGGGGCAGTGGTCGGTTAGTGCCCCTGAGTGGATGAACGACATGATAGCTGTGGTGGTCTGTGTGGTGAGTGGAAACCATGTGGTGATTGTTCGGCTAGCGAGCTCTGGTTTTCCAAGGCTATTTAGCTTAAGAGCAGGAGGCTGGGGGTCAAAGTAGTTGTAGATGATAGCGATCTTGCTGTGGAAGTAGTCTGAGAGGGTGTCGCAGAGTTCCTAGGAGGGTGGGTTCTGTTCTCTTTGGCTGCTGTGTTGGAGAATTCCTTCAAGTTGATGATGATGCCTCTGCCATGTCTGTTGGTGCGGTCTCAGTGTATCATCTTGTAGCTGTCAGTGTTGCGGTAGTGATATCGGAGTTTGAGGACAGGTTTGAGCTATGTTTGGTGATTAAGCAAACATCTGGGGAGAGGGTGGTGAAGGTGTTCCAGATTGCCATAGCATGTTTGCACAGGGATAAGGCATTGAGCAAGATGCATTGTAGCAGTTCCGGGTTGTATGTGGTCGTTCGGGTGCATGAGGAGCTGGATCCTATGTGGACTGATGGTCCTGTGTTGCAGGAGAAACGGCAATGGTGTCAGATTAAGGGTCCTTCGGTTGCTCTCCTAGAGGCTGCCCAACAGTTGTTGTTTCGGTGTCTGGGGTCCAGAGCCAGGAGCTACTCAGTGGTTTAGTGGAGGGTGGTGTGAGGGCCAGGGTTCCTGGCACTGGGTGTGGTCCAGGCGAGGACAGGCGCAGACAGGTTTGCCTTTGGAGCATTGGTAGCACAGCCACGCTGAGACCTCCATTAAGTAGGTTCTTGGGGAGGGCGGGGCACTGAGTGGTGGGAGGAGGGAAATGGTGGGAAGAGAGAAGAAAAGCAGCAAAAGGCAAAGAAGAGAAGAAAAAGGCAAAACGGAGGGCAGAGAAATGAGCAGAAAAAGGCAAAACAGTTCAGAAATAGGCAAAAGAGAGGGCAGAAAAAGGCAATACAGAGCAGAAAAAGGTAGGAAGGAGGGAAATGGTGGGAAGAGAAAAGAAACGATCAGCAAAAGGTAGGATAGAGCAGAAAAAGGCAGGTAGGAGGGAAATGGCGGGAGGAGGGTAATGGCTCAAAGAGGGAAGAAATAGTAGTAAATGGCAAAACGCCGCGCAGAAAAAGGCAAAACAGAGGGTAAAAGGCAAAACAGGAGGCAGAAAAAGGCAAGACAGAGCAGAAAAAGGCACAACAGAGGTCAGAAAAACGAGCAGAAAAGACAAACCAGATCAGAAAACTAAACGAGCGGAGAGGCACAAGCAGAGAGCAGCAGGTCAGCGAGGTGGCAGAGGGAATCGGACTGCAGTCAAACTGGACAGGAGAACCTGCTCAATGAGATTGCGCTGCATCCTCCATTAAGCAGGTCCTGAGGACATGGCGGGGTGCTTGGTGGTTGGATGAGGGAAACAGCGGGAAGAGGGAAGAAAAAAGGCAAAACAGAGCAGAAAAAAATAAAAATAGAGGGCAGAAAAAGGCAAAATAGAGAAGAAAATGCAAAACAGAGGGCAGAAAAACAGAGCTCCAAAAAATGAGCAGAAACGGCAAAACACAGCAGAAAAAAGAAACGAGCAGTGGAGGCACAAGCAGAGGGCAGCAGATCTGGACTGTGAGGCTCAGAGGGAAGCAGACTCCGGCCAAGCTGGACACGAGAACTGTCTCAAGGGGAGCTGGCACGAGGACATGGACCTGCCTTGTGCGGAGATTACTTAACTATGTGTATCTAGATAACAAATCCTGTTTCCCCAGCTTGCCAAACCAGTGCTCCTCATGTCGTTGACAGCCTTTACTCCTTCCTCAACAGTGATATGGCTAGCATCATATCATCACGCACCATGGACACACATCACAAATATCCTACTTTAGTACACTGGCGCTTTGGGTCAACATATTGAATGGGAGTGTCCACGCGCTGCATCAGAAGTGGAGTTGGCGTGCTCAAGTCTGTGCCCCTACTCATTCCCCCCACCCCCTACGTTCCCCCGCCTCTAGCATGCTCACATGGGAGCAGAACACTAACCATCACTTTGACAAATGTGATGAAGATATTCTGGACACCAAGGAGCAACAGAAATAGCTACGGTTTTATAAGGTTGTCCAAGGAATGTATGCCCAGTTTTCTGTTTTCTTTCTTTTAGTGCATTTGTATGCTCTCTGTTTCCGTTGGAATCCATATCAAAATAAACAAGCTGATATTTGAATTGACATGCCTCTTACACCAAATATTACAATGGTTTCTTTGCCCCAAATCCCTTCGAAGATATTTATTTTCCGCTCTCTTTTTATAAGACTTTCTTTTTGGGATAGCAGAATATTTTATCCTACATTTTACGGTTTTGTGAAGCCACAAATCCTTTTCTGTCTGCAAGATTTGGAGATTCTATGAATACTCAGAGTTGAAGTGAGTGACGTTACATCAATGTAAGCAACACAACTGTGGGAAGTAGTGAAAATTATGATACCATTTATTCTGCAGAAAAGCTCAAGGTTCATCTATCAAATCTCAAGTAATACCGTGTTGGCAAAGCTAAAATTACAAAGTGAGTGCTCAAGAGAAGTGTTTGAAAATGCAATGTGAGGATTGCAATCGGTGTTGCATACTCCAGACAATAAAAGAACAAGTTGAAACACCACTCAGCTCAATCTTAAAAGAGCATTAATGGTGCATGTCATGAACAAAAACAGCAAATAAATGAATGGCATGGCAATAAAAGAGATAGAGAAGCTTCAATGGCAGACAACATAATGACGTACACTACTAGTTGGAGGGATCAGAACTTCCAAAATGTGGAGAAGATAATTGCAACAATAGGAACCATGCCATGGGTGAACGTTCAACAATTTAATTAGAACAGTTTAATATTGTGTACTTTCTGCATTCTGTAAGGTTACTTTGATGATCCCCTCTACAGACACCACCAGAAAAGGGCTGGCCTATACGGTAATCTGGCTGTACCAGATTGGCTAATATTAAAGGTCAGAAGGCGGAGTGATTTTATTGTCTGACTATGGGCCTGTTGTGTGGGCTAGTGGGGGGAATTTGTTTCTGTTGATTGCAACAATAATAACAGATAATTTATCTGTAGCAAACATAAATACACGCAGTCTGCCATAAGATGCATATTACTTTTACAGCATGTCTTTACAAGTTCAAAACTATCCAGATTTGAAAACATGGGCCACTTTTTTAGCCATCTCATTAGCTAATGGGTGCCGCTTATATTGTGGTGCCTCGAACTATTTTCTGCCCCAGTCAGACCTTGGGCACAAGAGATAATAAATCACCAGCAGTACTATGTCGACTTCAAAATTTTCATTAGAAAAGGGGATCCTTGTGTACCTGTTCTTGAACTGTATGTTAGTATCCTGCACAATGCCAATGTACAGCAACAGTACTGACCAGGGACAAAGGCATAGTTGAATTAGAACTGATGCATGAGTGATTGGGCTGCTACATTTGGGTAGTAAAGTGGTGGGAGTCTTTCTGACACGAGTGAACGCTTGGTAACAGCTAACAAAGAGATCGCAAATGAGATTTTCATTCCGAGACGGGTATGTCCAACCCATTTTTGGGGAATATGTCCACCTCAGTGACCAGCTGACCGGTCTGAATCAGAGTTGTATGAAGATGGGCGAGTACTTTTTCTCTCTGTTCCTTCTTGTGGGCCAAGGATTCCCTGTGGAGCAATGAAGCTCCTAATATAAAAAGCATTTACAAAGCCAATAGGAATTTCCTTGATGATCTGTTGGCTTTGTAAATGCTTTATGCCAGTGTTCTGCAGCATTGGCAAATTGCTTTTTGTATTTTTTCTGACGGTGTGCATCATTAGGAACCAAAGGTGTGATCACTTGGCTGCCATTCCGAAGGCACATGCCTGGTGACTAAAGTGACCAGAATTTTAAAGCAAAAAACAGGACGTTTCATAAAAATAGAAGAAGGACTACAATTTTACTTCAAGCGAACAGACAGAATGACAGACCTCCTCAGCGGTAAATTACAGAACAGGTAATTAGAAGATACATAAAAGTAAATTTTTTAAACCCAGTAGCTTGCCTGTTAATTAAATTGCTTTATTGAAACAACCGATAGCTATCCCTGCTTTGTGAAACATAAAAAAGCACCTCCCGCCGTTTTCAATCGACCCTCTCTAAAAACTGGGACAGGAGCTAAATTTCCTGAAAACTGCCGTGACACCTAGTGAAAATCCGGGACCGTCCGGGAAAATCCGGGACGCCTGGTGACTTATACACTCGTATGCGTCCCCATACATCTGCGGGCCTACAAAATGAAGCAGGCTTCATGTGTTTTTTATTTACCTATCTAAAATGGCAAACGCGACTTAGATTGGTAAATAACACATTTTATTTCATGAGCACAAAAGTGCTCTTTGTCTAGCTATTTGGGAAGCCAAGAAATTACAAAGGTGTATTCATCTCCATACTCGTCCAAAACTTCAGAGAGCTAAAAATAGAAAGGGGTTGAGCTGTATACCCATAAGTGTATACCATATTTAGGTTTCGCACTGCAAACCGATCGCGAAGCGATCGTCGCTGCAAGACTCTATTGTAATCATTTCTGCTTTCAAGGAGTCAAGGGAGACAGGAGACAAGTGATGTGCACGTGCAACCTGGCGGACTCGGATCAGGGCGCTCGCTTCCTGTCTCCCATGGCTCCTTGGAAGCAGACTCACACGCACGCACACACACACATACAGACCCCCCCGCCGCCGAGCATACACACACTCACACACACACATAGAGAACCCCCCGCCCCGCCGCCGCTGTGCATACACACACGCACGCACACACACACATAGAGAACCCCCCGGCCGCCGCTCATACACACACATACACACATAGAGAATCCCCCCGCAGCCGCGCATACACACACGCATGCACACACACACACACATACATACAGAACCCCCGGCCCCCCGGCGCTTACACACACACATCCCCTACCTCGGCTCGGCGTGTCTTCTCATCAAAGCTTGCGCAGGGACAGTAAAAGTGCACGCACACTGCGACTGCGTCTCCTGCTCTACAACCGTGGTTTCGGTTTTGCGGCCTAACCTTGCCATTGGCTGTACTGCCGCCAACCGGCACTTGATTAGCGGCAGAGCAATTGCGCAGCTTTGTTCCTGCTTCTTGAAGAGTTCCCCGAGCGAGCAGTATGGATTCTTCTGGTATGTTGGTGTGTTGGAACCATCTGCGGATGTTAAAATAAACATTCTTTTGTATTGACAAAAAGCAAGGTAAATGTTTGAAAGTACTGCATACTTTCATTGTATTGCAGTTTCGTTACTATCGTTTATTTTTTGTCACTGCTGGCATGTTTCTGTACCCGCTCTGTTCGTTTAGTTAATTTGCTATCTAAAGCTGACTGATAAAGTTTAGTGTATGAATTGTAACCGGAAGTAGCTACGGCAAAAGATGGCGCATGCCGGTAGCACACTGCTCCTGCCTCGTATGCCGCTTGTTTACTTCCGGCTCCGCTGACAGCTGCTGCCTGACCATGAGCGACATCGTGGGCAAGACTCTGAGTTCTTTACCGGGACTGCTGGTGCAGGATGTCGGGGCCGGTAAGCTGGCGGGAACCTCCAAGCTGGGCACCCTGATCCGCAGCATCACTGCGCTCAGCTCCAGGCAGGTGAGGAGAGGAACCATTAGCGTGTAGCATCCTAAAATTCCCCCAGTCATGGTAGGAGGGGCAGCTCGTCTTTTCGGGCAACGGTCAGTGTGGCACAGTCTGGAGCAGTATCTCCCTCCCACGCAACATTGGAGGGGAGGGATCAGCCCATTAGGATAGTTTGTTTCATCCTGCTGCTGGTCTGACTGCGAGAGTAGGTTTTGAGGCGGAGTTCTATGTAGTTCTTCCCTAAAAAAATGTCAACAAACAGTTGTGTCGCCTCATCTTCACTTCGAGCATCTGGCGACAAGCAGAGGTTGGGCGTGCACAACATAATAAGGTGGGGGGGTGGGCTCAGACTGTGACATCACACGCCGAAAGGGAGGACGCTTTCTGCTATTATAAAGGGTCCTGCATGCTACTACATTTGTATCACTGATCAAATGCAGATGGACATTACCGCCATTATCCCATCTCACAAACTGATATTAGCTGCCAAGTGGGTAAATGCATTGGGTGGCCCCTAATGCCAGTCCTGTTCTTTTGGGCAGCAGCGTATTGCATTCTGGGTCTTGTAGTTTCACATTTAACTTTGCAAGTATGGGATTTAACATCCGGTTTTTCAAGAACACTACTACTGGCTATTGTTTTGTTTGTTTAACTGTGTTTGTGCTGCTCTGCCCGTTGGCACCCAGTCCGTTCTGTGACAGATATAGGGATCGAAAGTATAGTTGCCCGACCTATCGACATACTCGTTTCTCTCTGCAATCTGCTCGATCCACTATTACCTGGTCTCAACCTCTCCCTTGGATCACAGCACACCCTCTAGTGTTCCTTCCCTTGTCCTCTCTTCTGCCGAACCTCAAACCTCCAGAGGGAAGCGGGTCCTCTCCTTTGTTCTCGCCCCTCGTCTCAGCCTCCCTCTTTGACGTTACTGTCCCTCTTTTTATGTTGCCGTTCGGACACGCTCACTGTTACTCCTTCCTTGAAACTAGTTACAAAGCAAAATGCAGTTGTCAGGTGTGAAAATGCAGCACGAGTAAAAGTGTAAGGGGACAAAGAAACAAAAAGCCTGAAATGCTCAGGAGTAATTGAAATTAGGTCAGAATAATTGTGCAGCTACAGATTAAGATGCTCATTTAGACTCCAATGAAAACAAGCATTTGCAATGCAATAGGTCTCGCATTGACACAAGTCTGAGCTATTGACATTGTAAATAACAATGGCTTTTATTTATGTTTAAAAAAAAAGGCATTGTTATTTGCAATGTCAATAGCTCAAACTCACGTCAATGCGAAACCTATTGCATTGTAAATGCTTGTTTTCCTTGTGGCCATCTCTCATAAAAAAGTAATTGCTTGGCGACAAACACAGAGGTGATCATGCCTCAGATAAAGTCTCAGTCATCTCATGGCCTGTGTTAGAAGACTGCTAGGGCCATGCTACAGAATTGAACATTTTCTACCATTCGTGAACAAGAATTCTCGATTCTATTAAAGACAGGGTGCGAAGATTATGCATTCTCCTCTTTGCTTTAATGTTTACAGCAGCCATGTAAACAAACAGAAATATACAGATGTAATAAAAAACGACAAATCCCAAGTTCCAACAACCCTGTATGTCATAATAGAATATCCCATAACCAATCAGCAGTGGCGTCGGTGTATAAACAGGTTGCACTACATTAACTCCGCCTCTTCTGCTGTGAAGAATACTGTTCTTGAGTAATGAACCTCGGAATAACATTCTTGCTTTTGATCTGAAACTGAAAGGAAAAAGAGCATAAAATCTGTACAAAAAACGCGTGAGCAATTACTACACATTATTGAAAATAATATCAAACAATAGCTTCAGCCAGAATAATAGAACCGCTATACACATAACAGGTGGGATAATTTTAATCTCTTTGTTCTTAATAGAACTGAAAATTCTTGTTTATGAAAGCTAGAAAATGTTTGATTCTATGTGAGGACCAGTGGCTTCAGATTATGAAAGTTTAAAACTTATTAACCACCATAGAAAACGGATAATTACTGGCTTATGATAGAATTCCTTAAGCATGGAATCTGACGACCACTCCACCATAGGGAAAATTTCTTCCTATCTAGCTTCAAAGCAAAGAAAGTTGACGCCATGGCTCCTTGAACAGAGTGAGCTCCAAAGATAAAACTGACTCTCCTGGCTTCAGAAAGGAGCCATCTCATCCAGCGTGCTAGAGTAGAGCAAGACACTGGAGCATGATGTTGTAATAAAGAAATTAATAATGGACCAGAAGGAGAGCTTCTTAACTAGGCAGTAACCCTCTCATATTCCTGTAAGCATTGGACCATGCAGAGTTTCCTGTCCACTTGAACAGCCATAAATATCACCTGTCTGGTTGCATATTTGGTTCGCTTGGAGATCAGAAAAGAAATACCCTCATGGGGAAAAGACCTACCTGCGAGATCAATCACTCAAACCTCTGATACCCATTTGCAGAAGATGAAACACAACAAGAGTGTTAACTTCCCTGATAGTTGTTTCCTGGACAAAAGAGAATTATTGAGCCAACATTGAATGAACTTAAGAATAATGGAAACACCCCAAAAAGAGGGATATTTTGGATCAGGACGAACAGCAAAACATTTCCTTTGAGAAGTTTAGATACAAGCAGGTGTTCTCCTACAGGGTGAGCGTAAGATAGGCAGCAGAAATCGCCCATCTGTAGGAATTGATAGTACAATAAGAAAGGCCATCCAATGCTAGAGAGGCTAGAAAGTTTGCAATGTGTATCAATTCTGCTATCACAGGATCCAAACCCAGTTCCACACACCAGCCAGACCATCGTTTCTAAGCTGTCTGGTATTGTTCATGATTGGAATCCATCGAGGCTTTGTCAATGAGGTCGACAGTCTGTTCCGAAAGTCCTTGCACTTGCTAGCGTCGCCGGAAAATCTCCAAGCGACTAATCTGAGTTAATTGGACGTGACTAAAGGGTGAGGGTCCAGGAGGAGAGTTGGGAAGCAAGGTAGTATGAGAGGGCACTCGCAAGACAGTTACAAAAAATTCAAAAACCATCTCCGGTTTTTCCACAGGGATGAGATCAGAATCACTTCTGCAATTCGACGTCTCATCTTAAGGGTCTTTCTCAACAGCCTTAGAAAAGGGTGGAAAAGCATAATTGAGTCCGGTCCAAGTTTGCAAGAAAGGCTTCTGGCACCAGAGCTAGCAGGTCCGGTCTCCAACTGTAAAAGCATGGTAATTGGAACATCAGACGGGAAGCAAACAGTACCATCTGAAATGGACTCCATGTCTGTATCAGTTTGGGGAAAAGAGTCAGATTCAACTTCTATTCACTGCCATCCCTCATGTGCCACAAGTTCCAATCTGCCACTGAACTTTGGGAGTCCGGTAGGTGAATAGCTATGACCTAGATCTGGTTCTGAAGCCGATAATGCCACAAATCTTTGGTAGTTCTGCAAGGAGGCAAGATCATGTGCCTCCTAAGTGGTTGACGTATTGGACTGCTGACACACTGTCCATATTCAGGCAGATACAACAATGAGCGTGATTAGAGTGAAAAAGAGTAAATCGCAAAATATTGATGTGTAAAGAGAGTTCTGCTTTGGACCAACATCCTCCTGTTGAGAAGGCACTGCAGCATGCACCTCAACTTGAAAGGCTGTCGTCTGACTCGACCGCCATATCTGGAACAAGACCAAAATGGCCTTCCCATTCCAGGCTTTAATTTGGTCTAGCCACCACTGTAACACTTCCTGAGTGAGGGCAATCTGGTTCGGATAGGACAAACGCTTGCACAAGTGAGTGATTTTCAGACACTAAAGGGCCCGATAATGGAGAGGGCCCGGAAATGTGGCTTGAATGGATGAAGCCAAGAGACTCACCAGTCATGCTAATCGACAAATACTGATCGTTGGTTGGGTGACCGGTTTGCAAATCTCCATTTTATTGCCTGCTCTTCTGGAATGGAAGAGCTAGGGAGACTGAGCCAGAACTGAAGGATAATCCCAGATAAGCCATTTGCTGTGCAGGAAATAGGTCGGACTTTGTTGTAATTGATGACAAAACCCAAAGACTCCAACAGAGTTATTATGAGACTCAGTTGGTTTGTGAGCTAACTGAGATCATGAGCAATCAGGAGGAATTCCTCTAGGCAGACAATCAAGCAAATTCCTCTCTCCTTCAAGAATTCTACCACCGGCTTGAGCAGTTTGGTAAAACACCAAGAGGTTGATGAGAGCCCAAAGGGCATTGCCAACAATTTGTAGGTAGTCTCTTGCCATTGAAATTGCAGAAAACGACGGTGGGGAGGGAAGATTGAGACTGTTAGTTAGGCATTCTTAAGGTCCGCCGGACCATGTAGTCACCCTCTTTCAACAGGTCTTGTAACAAGTAAATTCCCTCCTTTTTGACATGACAGTAAAGGATCCAAGGGTTGTACGGTGTGACATTGATGACTACTCGGAAACTTCTGCCTTTTTTGTCTACTAGGAAGATGTTTCTGAGAAATCCCATAGAGTGGGGTTGGCAGGAGGAAATGTCCTATTTTTAAAAATGAAGACACCTCTCGATCTATGAAGATGCCCTTGTGGGTTGGAAAGTGGAGTGGGGAGGGTGGTTGTTAGGAACCAGGCGCAGTCCTCTTTCAGTGACCATGCCCTGTTGTCACATGATCGGCCAGTGAGGGATAAATTTCAGTCCTACCTTGCTGTCGGGGCTTATTATTGCTCACCTGTGGGTTCCTGTTGTTGGCTTCGGATTGTTTGGAATCATCTTGCTGTTTCTTACGGGCTCGTGAGAAACTCTTTCTTCTTTGTTTCCCTTCCCTTCCCTCATGTCCTGACCTGTTCGCTTAACCTGTTTTCCCCTGTGTAGTAAGTTTAGTTAGTTAGGTTCCCAAGTTCCCTTCTTCCGTGTTATTTCTGCCCCTAGGTGCTCCCTGGGTTGTTTTCCTGTCCCCCTCCTTCCATTGGGTTTATTTTATGTTCCCTGTTTTATTTTTATGGAAGAGGCTGGGTGGCGTTTACATAGCGAATCCTTTCGCTTACACGCGTCCATTGTTGTCGCCACTCCACATCGTTTTGGACGCGGAAATGACGTTTTAGGTCATTCCGCGAGTGCATCCTGATCCCGGAGGAAGCTGATGCTCCTGGGTGTATTGTAATACTTCCCCGTTTTTTAGCCTTCCCGTTCCCGTTCTGGATTTCATGTTGATATCTAAGCGTGAAAGGTTTTTTTTTTTGCTTCCATGGATGTTTTTTTCCCCCGAAGAATATAACGGGCAGTGAGACATCTTTTTGTTTGTGAATACCTTGGCTCGACCTGTGGTTACTTCCGAGAGACGTCATCTTGGGAAGAAACAGGTGGTTTGCTGTCTCCATGAAACAAAACCTGCACTCTTGACTGGTAAGCCTTGTATATTGTGGTAACAGGATATGGTCACTGAGAACATGTTGTCAGGTAGGGTTAGTATTGTAAAGTGTTCTTGCTTTGTGTTTGTGCAGGTGCAGAAGCGTGGAGGAAGGAGCTGTTCGCTATTCACATAAGGGGTGGTAGACTTGGTGTCTCCCTGATATCCACCCCCTTTTCTGGGTCATCAGTTTACTCATTGACTACATTTCGTGAGTGACTGGTGAGTCGGGGAAGAGGCTGGAACATACCTCGTTCCTGCAGTGTGTGGGTTGGGCAGGAATCTAACAGAATAATAAGCCCACGAAACGTTGCACTGCCCGAGCGAGTATGGATGTGGAGACGGGAGCTGCAATGGGTGGGGGCACTGATGTCCCCTCAATGCAGGACGTGATGGGGGCTTTGGCTGCCTTACAGACCCAGGTACAGGACTTACGTCAGGAAAATGTGGGTCTTAGACAGGAATTAGGGGCCGTGAGAGCTAGAGAACAGGCATATGCGAGAGGGACTGCCCCCGTGTTACAACCTGCCACGTTTCAGTATGGAGGGGCGGGACAGAACGTTAATGGGAGTGGGGCCCCGATTGCTGTTACTGTCACCTCCCCTGTTCCGGTACCATTGGCCCCCCCAGAGAGGTTTACGGGAGATTGTGACAAATACGGGATGTTCATGAATCAGTGCCAGTTACATTTCATGTGCAGACCTGGGGCTTTTCCTAATGATTCAGCTAAAGTCGCTTTCACCATCTCATATTTGGCTGGCACCGCTGCTCAGTGGGCTATTCCTTTAGTGGAATGTGATGATCGTGTGTTGAACAATTATGCAGAGTTTAAGGAGTTGATGCGAGGGCTGTTTGCCAAACATGCGTTTATGCAAGCAAGCGACTCGGAATTACTAAAGCTACAGCAGGGCAGACAGGATCTTTTAACATACATAGCTACGTTCAACCGGTTGGTGTCTGAGACCCATTGGCCGGCGGAGAAGCGGACGTCTTTGTTTTACCAGGGTCTATCTGAGGAACTCAAGGACATCGTATCGCAGGTGGTGAATCCACCAGATGATTGTGCTGAGTTCATAGACCTGGTTGTGAAACTCAACCATCGGTTAGCTGAGAGGCGGGGTGATCGGAGTCGATATCAAGTATCCCGCAGTTACGTAAAACCGGACATCAAACCCCTTGGGGAGCATAAGAGCACCCCAGGACCCATGGAGATAGGGGGAGTAAGAGGGCCCTTGACCCCTGAAGAAAAGAAAAGGAGAAGAGAGTTAAATCTCTGTTTGTATTGTGGACAGGGTGGGCATTTCGCCAGGGAATGTCCTGTGAAACCATCTGGTGCTGGGTACGGGCTGAGGGTTACCTTTGTCCATGTGGATTGTTGTATTCAATCAGAGGATGAAGTAAGGGGATGGTATGAAGTGGTGGGGGCAGTGGATATGGCTCCTAGGCATTTTGTTATATCAGCCCATCTGTTGCTTTCGGTACAGGAACAAGTACCGGTGTCAGTGTTATTGGATTCTGGGGCCACCGGTAACTTTATAGATATATCATTGGCGGATAAACTGAAGATATCCTGTATGTATAAGCAGCACCCAGAGCCAGTGAGAGCCATTGACGGAACAGAATTGACATCAGGGTGCATCACACGTCAAACCGTTCCTTTAAGACTGTTGTGTGAGAATGGGCATTCAGAAATGGTGGTGTTCGACTTGATTGATGCTCCGTCTTTTGGGTTGGTGTTGGGGGTTCCCTGGTTACAAGAGCATAACCTCAGGATTGATTGGGTACAGCGTTTGGTGACGTTGGATTCAGTACACTGTTTGAAACATTGCTACAGAGAGGCCCATGAAAGGATTCCCCCTCTGTCTTGCGCGGTAACAGAGGTGTGTTCAGGACCACCGCAGTATGCTGCTTATAAGAAAGTGTTTGATAAAGTTCAGGCCCAGGGTCTTCCTCCACACCGATCCTTTGATTGTATAATCGAGTTGATACCCGGTGTCCCTTTGCCATGTAGTCGTATATACGCATTGTCAGAACTTGAGGAACAACATCTCAAGGAGTACATTGCGGAGATGCTGAAGTCAGGTTTTATTCGTCCCTCCAGTTCACCAGTGTCATCAGCGATCTTCTTTATACCAAAGAAGGAGGGGACCTTGAGGGCTTGTGTGGATTATAGAACCTTAAACAAGGCCACCGTGAAGAATAAGTACCCTCTTCCACTCATCCCTGTGTTGTTGGACCAGCTCCGCAAAGCCACAGTGTTTACCAAATTGGATTTGCGGGGCGCATACCATCTTATTCGAGTTCGATCCGGGGATGAGTTGAAGACGGCTTTTAAGACCAAACAGGGCCTTTTTGAGTACTGTGTAATGCCGTTCGGTTTATGCAATGCACCGGCGGCATTTCAGTACTTCATTAATGAAGTCCTAGGCGAGTACCTTGACAGGACTGTCATTGTGTACTTGGATGATATCCTTATATTCTCAAACACTGCTGCCGAACATCAAGAGCATGTGTTACAGGTGCTACAGAAACTGCAGGAGCATCAACTGTATGCTAAACTTGAGAAGTGTCAGTTCGGCACCTCAGAGGTTGAGTTCTTGGGGTTTATTATCTCAGCTGAAGGCATACGAATGGACCCGAAGAAGATTCAGGCTATTGTGACCTGGCCTATTCCATCTACGGTGAAGCACATTCAGGTGCTTCTGGGTTTCACCAATTTCTATCGGCGTTTTATTTTCCACTTTTCAGATATAGTGGCACCTATGACCCGTTTGTTGAGAAAGGGGGTTCCCTTCGTTTGGTCTGCTGAGGTTCAGGACGCCTTCCGGTTGTTGCTCAAGAGTTTTACGTCAGCACCTGTGTTGACGCATCCTGATCCTGCCCTGCCGTTCTTTGTGGAAACGGATGACTCCTCGTGTGCGGTGGGTGGGGTATTATCACAGCGAGAGGAGAGTACAGGCCATATGCACCCTATTGCCTACTTTTCTAAAACCCTGTTGCCGGCTGAACGCAACTACACAGTGGCGGAGAGGGAGTTATTGGTGGTGAAGTTGTCCTTTGAAGAGTGGCGCCATTATTTATGGGGCGCTAGGCATACCATTACAATTTATACCGACCATAAAAATTTGGAGTTCTTCCGGTCGGCTCGAGCTTTGACTCCGCGCCAGATGCGCTGGGTTCTATTCTTTAACGAATATGATTTCGTTATAACTTATCGTCCCGCAGCGCAGCAGATCAAATCTGACGCCCTTTCTCGGATCCATGTGGTTCCGGATGAAGTGGGTTTGGTGAAGGAAGATAGACCGATGATTGAGAGTGAGAGAATCATCGGGCTTGTTACTACCGATGACTTCCCTTCACTAGTGAAAGAGCGGTTACGTCAGGTGGATTTGACTCCTTGGTTGGCATCACCCCAGATGGTGTCTCTAGATGGGTTACTGTACAACGAGGGTCGGTTGTTTGTCCCTCCAGCCCTGAGAGAGATGGTTTTGGAGTGGTGTCATTCCTCCGCATTGGTGGCACATCCTGGAATGCGGAAGACAAAGGAGCTATGTTTGAGATGGTTCTGGTGGGAGACGGTGGCGCGAGATATCCAGTGTTATGTGTCCGCTTGCCCAGTGTGTGCCATTAGTAAGCCCTCACACAGTAAGCCCTCTGGTCTATTGCAACCTTTAGAAGTCCCTCCTTCTCCTTGGCATACCATCAGTATGGATTTTGTGACGGATTTACCATCTGTGTCTGGTTTCACCGCCATTTTGGTGGTGGTGGATCTATTCACGAAAATGGCGCATTTCATCTCGCTAGCCAAGATCCCTACAGCTAAGGAGATGGCTGTGGTTTTTATGGCCTCAGTGGTGAGGCTGCATGGCTTACCGTCCGTTATTGTGTCCGATAGGGGGGCTCAGTTCGTGTCCCATTTTTGGACCGAGCTTTGTTTGGTGCTTAAGACGGAAATACGGTTGTCATCGGCATACCATCCGCAGTCCGACGGCCAGACTGAGCGCACCAACCAGACAATGGAACAGTATTTGAGGTGCTTGATTTTGTCCCTGTCGTGTGATTGGGTGACTGCTCTACCCATAGCGGAATTTGCGTATAACAACAGTTTACATTCCGCTTTGGGTATGACTCCTTTCTATTGTTCTTTGGGGTATCATCCTAAAGCATTAGCTATTCAACCTACTGGGCATGTGCCGGCCATTGATGATGTGTGTAAAAGGTTGAGTGACATCTGGGAGGTGGCGAGGGCACGGTTGCACGAAGCTAAGGCCACTATGAAACTGCAGGCCGACCGTCATCGGGTCCCCGCTCCTTCTTATCAAGTGGGCGTCCAGGTGTGGCTGGCTTCTCGCAATCTGAGATTGCAGGGGTCTCGAAAACTGCAACCACGTTTTGTGGGCCCTTTCCCTGTGGTTCGGGTGGTTTCTCCGGTGGCTATGAAGCTCCTGCTGCCGCAGGATTTAAAAGTTCATCCTGTGTTCCACACTTCTTTGTTGAAGCCATATGTCCCTTCCTATCAGGTGTTACCCCCTCCTGCCCCTTTGTTGGTCGATGGACAAGAGGAGTTTGAGGTCCAGGCCATCCTTGATTCCAGACGTAGGAGGGGACGTTTATACTATCTGGTTGATTGGAAGGGATATACCTCAGAGGATAGGACGTGGGAGCCAGCTGGAGGGGTGCATGCACCTCGGTTAGTGAGATTGTTCCATAGACAGCATCCCCTGAAACCCAGACCGGTGGGGAGGGTCATTGGGGGGGGGTACTGTTAGAAACCAGGCGCAGTCCTCTTTCAGTGACCATGCCCTGTTGTCACATGATCGGCCAGTGAGGGATAAATTTCAGTCCTACCTTGCTGTCGGGGCTTATTATTGCTCACCTGTGGGTTCCTGTTGTTGGCTTCGGATTGTTTGGAATCATCTTGCTGTTTCTTACGGGCTCGTGAGAAACTCTTTCTTCCTTGTTTCCCTTCCCTTCCCTCATGTCCTGACCCGTTCGTTTAACCTGTTTTCCCCTGCGTAGTAAGTTTAGTTAGTTAGGATCCCAAGTTCCCTTCCTCCGTGTTATTTCTGCCCCTAGGTGCTCCCTGGGTTGTTTTCCTGTCCCCCTCCTTCCATTGGGTTTATTTTATGTTCCCTGTTTTATTTTTATGGAAGAGGCTGGGTGGCGTTTACATAGCGAATCCTTTCGCTTACACGCGTCCATTGTTGTCGCCACTCCACATCGTTTTGGACGCGGAAATGACGTTTTAGGTCATTCCGCGAGTGCATCCTGATCCCGGAGGAAGCTGATGCTCCTGGGTGTATTGTAATACTTCCCCGTTTTTTAGCCTTCCCGTTCCCGTTCTGGCTTTCACGTTGATATCTAAGCGTGAAAGGGGTTTTTTTTTGCTTCCATGGATGTTTTTACCCCCCGAAGAATATAACGGGCAGTGAGACATCTTTTTGTTTGTGAATACCTTGGCTCGACCTGTGGTTACTTCCGAGAGACGTCATCTTGGGAAGAAACAGCTGGTTTGCTGTCTCCATGAAACAAAACCTGCACTCTTGACTGGTAAGCCTTGTATATTGTGGTAACAGGATATGGTCACTGAGAACAGGTTGTCAGGTAGGGTTAGTATTGTAAAGTGTTCTTGCTTTGTGTTTGTGCAGGTGCAGAAGCGTGGAGGAAGGAGCTGTTCGCTATTCACATAAGGGGTGGTAGACTTGGTGTCTCCCTGATATCCACCCCCTTTTCTGGGTCATCAGTTTACTCATTGACTACATTTCGTGAGTGACTGGTGAGTCGGGGAAGAGGCTGGAACATACTTCGTTCCTGCAGTGTGTGGGTTGGGCAGGAATCTAACAGTGGTAGTCTGAACTGGAGTGTAGTAAAATTCCATTTGTAAACCTTGAACAGTCTGAAGAAGCCTCGCGTCATGGGTAATGTACTTCATGTTGTGAAAAAAATGGCGAATCCTGCCCGCTAGTCCTACGTGCGGAAAAATGGAGGAGACTCACCTTGGAAAGAGGTGTTTGAAAGTGATCCACGAGAATTCCCATGGGAAAACTGTTCTCTGAAATCTCATGCCCAGATAGATTAGAAGGGAGTTCCTCTCTGCCCATCATTCCAGCTCAATGATCTGTGTCTACTCTGGCCTCAAAATGAGGAGCCTGGATATAGAGAGTGGCTGGTGACGCAGCCCCAGCCTCGACCAGTCTGGGAAAAGAGGTGGTGTTGGAAAACCTTTTATAAAGCTGCCTGAGCTTTGTCTAAAAGGAAGTAAACATATTCATGAACTCAGTTACCTCCTTAACAAGAGGGTCATCAAAGAGAAGGATATCCGCCAAGGGGCTGGCCTCATTAGTGGCCACCTCGCAGAGCTTCGAATCAATGTGAAGGAGGATAGAGCGGCGGCGCTCAGAAGATAAAGCAAAGTTAGCATTGCTCAACAAGCAAACACGTTATTGGGCCCAACCAGCAAATATATCAGGGTCGATAGGGGTACCATTGTCTTTTGCAAGGAAAGCCGTATCTAGAATTTTTGCCACGGGCCAGAAATATCTAAGAGTTTATCCTGGTAAGCTTTCCAGGAACGATCCATTCCTTTCTTGCAGTCTTTAACAAATGTACCCATGAAAGTTTAGAATTAGAATTGTCCTCATCCAAATCCTCCTCAGGAGAGGAGGCCATAGAATTCAAGAAGGCTGATTTTAATTGCTTGACGGCATCCATCTTGGACGTTGTGTTGAGGGAGACAGGTTCTGCCCTGGAGGAACAGGGGCGTCTTGAGGCAGCGTTCGAGGTATGCCTCCAAAAAAGGCCTGAAGTTTCTTAGTCAAGGGTCCCAAAGATTTTGTGATGGTCCTGTGGATGTAATTTTGCATGGTTTGAACTACAGCCTCTTTATCAGGGCTCATAATACATTTGGAAACGTTCTCCTGCGTTAAATCAACAGGTAGGTCTGCAAGATTGGACCATGACATAGTAAACACCAAAACACAATAAGCAGAATCAATTTAAGTCCCGCCTATATAAATGCCTTAGAGTTACGCGGGGCACACTTGCGTCTGCTAAAGGCAAGCCTGGTCAATACAGTGGGTGGACCCTGGCGAGGTAATAAAAACATATAGAATTACCGGGGTGCACAAGAAATACTTACCCCAGCATGTCTATTAATCCGAAAAACACAGAGTTGGGGCTGGATTGAGCACCAAAGAAGGGTATAGGAAGGTGGGTGGAAAACACAGAATATACACCCACAGGACCGTCTTTAATAATTGTTGTAGCCCAGTCAATGTGTCAAGGTTTTATTTTTTTTATTTTTTATTAGTTTTGTTGCTACTTATAGAGTTAACACAGCTTAACGCCTACAACCCAAGGGGCCGGCAGCTCTCATAACACATCTGCGAGTTTGTTGTACACAGCCTTCATGCTGACATCCCTTGGGTCCGGCGGCGATTCGTGATTTCAATATATTATAATGTGTCATTTTAATCGAACTGCTGCAGGTGTGTTGCAACTTTGCCTCATGAACTTACTTATAAACCCAATACACCCATAACCTCCCCACCCCTCTCTCTCTGCCAAACTCTAGGTACCAATTCCGTGATGTATGCCTATCTGCATTGTTGCTCTGTAAGTTGCTAGAAGTTTCTCCCATTCCTGTCCATGTATTGTCTCATATCAATTCAGTTAGTTGGACCGGGGCATCTGCCCTCTCTGCAGATTCCCTAAGTGGATTCATCTCCTCCCCGCCCCATCCTTAGATACAGTTTAATGATTATCCCGGAGGTCAGCGCCTCCCGAACCCAACCACTTCACAAACGGCTCCCAGATATCCACAGGCCTAGGTCTAGCAGGCATTAGCTCCCAATAATTTGTTAGTTGATCCCTGCAGTACGTGGCCGCCTTCAGCCATCCCGCTATCGTAGGGGGGCTGTGCTTCTTCCAATGCATAGCTTCCTGTCGTTTTGCCAACAACAGCAGCATAGCCATCAGTTTGCGCGAACACGTCGGGATTTCTAGTACAAATCCCAATAGTGCCATCAGTGGGGTTAGATGTATCTGGGCTTCGGTGATATCTCCAATGTGCCTACTCACTTCTCCCCAGTACTGTGCTACCGACCTGCAGTGCCAGGCCAGGTGTATAAACATCGCATCATGCGACCCACACCTCCAACATCTCGTGTCAGGTTGTAAACCCATACGGTGTAACTGGATCGGTGTTCTATATACTCTATGTAAAAATTTTAAATGTATTAGCCGCAACCTGTAGTTTGGTAAAAGATGTTCTAACTGCGAACAGCAAAATTGACACTGCTTTTCTGTTAGTACGATACCTGTTTCACCCTCCCACTGTGTTTTGGATGCGCTTACTATGATGGGGGACATTCCTTGTGTTGTACTCTAGATGCGAGTGATCAGTTTACTTGGAGATGAATTTGACAGTACATTCTCCAGAGCCGCCAACGTGGGGGGCACCTAGGGAAAGTTATCGTATCTAGCCCTGCTAGCTGCTCTGAGTTGGTAATATAGCAACTTGTCTGATGCCGATGGCTGGATATAGGTCTCTGCCCTTCATCAGGTTGTGAACCTGCGCCCTCAGTGTAGTAGCCCGGTCAGTGAGCGGCGCCAGGAGTGGATTGCCACCCAATGGCATTGAGGGGGCATATAGTTTGCTGTGGCCCGCCTTTTTAGCTATATTCCTCCAAGCCCATCTCGTTGTTTCCACCGTGTCTATTTAATGCGTCAAGGGTTAATAAATTCTTACAGCCTTGGGAGGGCGTCTCACAAAGGGAATGACAATCGAGGAAAGGTCCGCCATACAGAACGACCAAGCAAGAGGGAGGATCGTGGACATGGTCAGACAGGGCAGCAATGCATTAAGTAGCATGATGAGTGCTTGTAGAGGGCTGATCGAGATGCACCGCACGAGGGAAGGTGCTCGTGTCTGATGCAGCGGAAAGTGCGTGGGCAAATTTTACTCTATATTAATGACCAATGTCAAACTCACCTAACTTTCCTACCGAAGAAAATTTGGCCCATACCTTCAAAAATCTGATCCTCCGATGAATCTTGAATGAGTTATTTGGGACTGACTATTATTACGACGGATAATACCCCCCTTATGAGGACCTACAACAAAGGGAACATTCTTCAAACACACAAAAATACAGCGGCCCCTGCGGCGGAGTGAGTGGGCCCCGTTGCCGCGTGGTTAGGTTGTGTGGACCCGGCACTATCCCCAGCCACTGGGCATATAGCGCCTTGCGGGTGCTCCGCCGGGGTGTGCTCCACATTCGGAAGTTCACGGGGCCACGGCCTGCCCCGGCGACCTCGGAGACACTCATCACCGGAGAACGCACATACAGTGAGGGGTGCCTTGGGCTGTCGGTTCCCCCGTGATTGAGATCACTACTCTGCCCGCGATATGACGAGAGGGGGCAACAGCGGCAACACTTCCAAGCAGGGCCCGATGGACACGTTCGCAGGACCCAGTGGGGGTGCGGGGGCTTCTGGCGGTCCCCAGAGCACTGGGCCGGACAACGCAGCGTTGATGGCGGTAATCACGCAGTCGAGGGACATGCTGGGCGCGAAAATTGGAGCGGTCGGAGCCGACGTGACCCTGCTCCGACAAGACCTACGCAATGCGGTCGCACGCATCACGGAAACAGAATCCAGGATCACGGAAGTCGAGGACGATGTGGTAATTCTCAAGAAGAAAGTTGCCGCCATGGAGGGGATCCAGAAGGGACTTGCGCTGCGGGTGGAAGATGGGGAAGGGAGGGCCAGAAGAAACAACCTGCCCTTCGTGGGCTTCCCGGAGAACTGCGAAAAAGGGAACATGGAGGCCTTCCTGACCCAATGGCTGGAGGGATGGCTCCCCCCGGACTCCCTGTCGCGCTGCTTTGTGGTGGAGCGGGCGCATCGTGCACTTCTTCCCAAACCGCCTACTGGAGCTCGCCCCCGCTCGGTGATTGCCAAACTGCTCAACTACCACGATAGGGACATTATCCTACGACAAGCCCGCGCCCAGGACCCTCTAATGTTTGAGAACCACAAAATCCTTGTGTTCCCAGATTACACAAAACTGGTCCAGCAGCAGAGACAGTCGTTCACTGCGGCAAAGGCACGTCTGCGAGAGCTCAAAATTCCATATGCTCTACTCTTCCCGGCTCGCCTGCGTGTGGTCTTTCAATCCCGCACCCAGTTCTTCAATTCCCTGGAGGAAGTGTTTGAGTGGACAGACGAAACAGTGCGAGTCAAGGTGAATACCCCCCCTAGGAGGAACTCGGATTCGCCGACCACCGGGAGACCCCCAAAAACGCCTAGAAGATCACGCAGCAGGAGTAACTGGAGGTCGCGCTCCCAGAAGAGCCCGCCTCCCTGCGACGAGACGGCCGGGGCGCCGGAGGGGACAGATTCTTCCCCCTCGAAATCTTGAGACCCTCACGTTCACGCTGACTCTAGAAATGGGCCTAATGGGCTGATGTGGTACTTTGCCGGATGGAGTAGGCCTGGCGCTGCTCTTGGACATGCCACTTACAGATGGACTACATAACTCCTTACTCATGGGTGGGCAGTAGGTCGGGAGACGCTCGCACGAGAGCAGGCCTACTCCCGGAGTTCGTTCCCACGTGTTGGGTGGGGGGTTGTTGAATACTTTGTGGGTAGTTGGGTGGGATCCATTGGTGTAGTGGGTCTTGGACCTCCCGTTGGAGGGTTGAGATTGCCTGCACCGCGACAGGTACTTCAATGTTGCTGAGGTATGGGGTGTGGGGTTGGATGGGGGGTTGTTGGTACAGTTTGGGGCAGGGGAGGGGGTGCCGGGGGGCACCGGGGTTTGGGGGATCTGGGAATTGTGGGGGGGGGAGTTGGATCTAGCTCTAGCACTGTGTTTACGGGAACTTGGAGGCAACTAAGTGTGCGTGTGTGGTCTTGGTGGCCCGATAATCTCAGAATTTGGGTGATTGATGGCGGCTGAAGGACAGGGGGCGAGCCTTTCGCGAGCCTCGATGCGCATATTGAGCTGGAATGTGAGAGGGATGCTCGATAAAATTAAACGAAGTGCGGTTCTACGATTGGGGAAGACTGAAAAAGCGGATGTTTTGTTACTCCAAGAGACGCACCTTATGGGCACCAAAGTCCTTAGTTTACGGAGGTATGGGTATGAACAGGTGTTCCATGCTGGGTTCACGAGAGGGTCCAGGGGAGTCGCAATCTTGATACATCGCAGGGTCCCCTATACACACGACACACAGTGGCTGGATGTGCATAGACGGTACGCGTTTATCAAGGGGAGGCTGGGGAGTGAGCCCGTGGTCTTTGGCAGTGTGTATGCTCCACCCCCCCTACAAGACGCTCTGATTGAACGACTGTTTGATGTATGGACTGATGTCCCACTTGTGCTGACGATTGTGGGTGGAGATTGGAATGACGTGATGGACGGGAGACTTGACCGCTGTAGGCCCGAGGGAGGTCAGCTTTCTGATACTACTACACGATTGAGCAGAATGGTGCGAGGGATGGGATGGATTGACACTTGGCGATATCACCATGCATGCAATCGCGAATATACCTTTGTCTCTGCGGTCCACAAATCCTTCTCTCGCCTAGACTACCTGTTCGTCCCGCAGCCCTGGATAGGAAGAGTCGACTCTACCTCCATACTTCCTAGGGGCCTGTCGGACCACTCCCCGATCGCACTGACATTGAGCCTAGGTGTGCGGCGACAGCCGTTTCGCTGGCGTCTCTCCACGTGGCACTTGCAGCGCGATGACTACCAATCACGCATGAGGGAGGCAATAGCGCATTACTGGACGGAGAATGAGGACCCAAGTGTGGATAAACGAAATGGTGGTGTGGCACACCGAAGGTTCAAAGCGTATTCAAATTGGTAATACAAAAAAAGATTTTTGGTGCTTTTATGGGCGCCTCAGGACTGTATCTCTTCCAGCTTGTAGAGACAGACTTGGAAACTATAACATAGGAGGCGTGGGAGGTCCCACGCGGAATCTTGAGGAGCACCTGAAGGTCTTTGCCTTAAGAATGTCAAACTTTACTCGGGTTTAAATCCAAAGATTTGTTATTCCAGTTTAATCCAAGTGGTTGTATATTACAATTCATATAAACAAACATGGATATTTCACTTGTATCAACATTTGGGTTTCAAACTATGGTTGATCCCGTGGTTAATCCCAATGCATTTCGGGACTACCGTCCCTTCATCAGGGGATCTAAGGGGAGATAAACATCGTATTAGGGGGGGGCCCTACTCTCAACACACATATGTGAAGGTGAAAAATGAGTGACAGGGGTTTCTTGTTGTGACCCAGCGTGTAGTTCTATAAAACAAGACGTGGAAAAAAGAAAAAAGAAAAAAAGACGGACATGCTGATGATAGAAAGTAAACAAGTGAGTAAAGTGACCAGGCATTAGTGAGAACCGGCAATTTACGTGGAAAATAAGTCAAAAGGAGCGGGCATGCTGATGATAGAAAGTAAACAGGCGTTAGTAGGAACCGGCAAGTAACGTGAAAATTAAGTCAAAATGTTGTAGTGCTGATATTCGGTAAAAGGATAACCGGCGTGTTGCGTGAAGGTTAGGTGAAATTATCGAAGTGCTAAAAGTCGATAAAAGAATAAGAGGCCCAAAAAAGTGCAGGTAATAAATGTCGATTTGATAATCCAGTGCAGTGATCCTGGTTAAAAATAAACTCACCCGAAACCACGCGTTCTAAGAGTGATCTGGCGTTTCCGCGTTCGAGGTAAATGGTGGTGTACGGCTTCATGCAAGAAGGGTAATAACATGGAAAACGGACTCACGGGTGAAGTACGTCCGAACAACATAAACAAAAGACTGGGAAGTTAACGATCATTCCTAGTTACAAACATGGAAGAGGCCACGTAAATGGATGACTAAAACAGTGCAGAAATTAAAATATGTCCACGGATAATATGAATTAAAGTTAAAATATAATAATGAACAATAAACAGGTGAAAAAATGATGAGCTAAAGTAAATGAATAATACAAGTTAGGGTAAACAGGGGTAATGTGAAGAGTGAAGAATGGATGTAGGAGATCAGATGATAAACGATATCGGATGGAAATCAGTGAAACAACTTGAAAGGGAAAAAAGAGAGGTAAAGAACAGGGTAAAATAGAGGCACAAAAAGATATTAGGAGTGAAACGGGTTCAGGAGTAACGTAAGTGTAAAGTGAGTGTTCGAGATTCAGCAAGGAAGAAGGGGAGAGCATGAGGATGTGGAACGAATTATTATAAGAAACAACTATACTCTATACGATCATTAAGTCCAGTGGAGTCCAACATTTTCATCCATACTAGTTCACGTTGCAAAAGTCTCTTGTGATTGTCAACCCCCGGTCTCATGGGGACAACCTCCAGTGCAAGGAATCTAAGCTGGCTGATGTTGTGAGAGGCAGATATGAAGTGCGCAGCTAAAGGAGACTTCAAATTCTTGGTTCTGATGGTGCTTTTGTGTTCCGTTAAACGGATTTTCAGTTTTCTCTCGGTTTTTCCCACGTATGGTAAACCACAAGGACATTTCAGTAAATACACCAAGTTCATGGAGTCACATGTGGCATTAGTTTTGAGATGTATTACTTTACCAGTACGAGGATGATTGATGGAGTTACCTCTGATTATATTATGGCAATGACTGCAGTTGTGGCATGGTTTGGTTCCAGAAAAAGTTACAGCTGTATTAGGTGGAGTATGTTCTAGCATGTTTTTTAGATTCTTCGCTCTTTGGTAAGCGAACAAGGGAGTGCTGTTGAAGATTCCCTGGAAGTCCGGTTCTAATTGTATCATTGACCAGTTGTGTAAAATGATCTTTTTGATATTTGGGCTGGTTGATGAATATTTGGACACGAATACAGGTCTCTCAAGTTTCTTCTGACGAGTACTCAACGTTAAGAGTTCATCTCTTGTTTTCATCTTAACACGTTCTTGAGCAGCATGTAGGATCGTGTCAGATACACTCTAGTCACGATCGATGTATGTGCATTATATACCTCTATACCTCATAACAGAGGCATAGACGCTTTGGAATAATTTTTACTATCTCATCCCATAGATGAAGATCTCAAAGTTCTCATCTTGGAACTGATGCACTTCATGCTATATCATAGTTATTTCTGCTGGAATAACGAGTTCTTCCTTCAAATAGTTGGAACAGCGATGGGAAATTGTGCAGCTCCTAGCTATGCTAATCTGTTTATGCATCGGTTGGAAATTGACAATATTTTGGAAAATCCTCTATGGTGCAGCAAAATTCAGACCTACTGGAGATACATAGATGACATTTTTTTTATTTGGTCTGGTCCCTCCGAAGAGATCCTTGAGTTTCTGACCTACCTCAACCAGGTAGACGATCACATTCGGTTCACCCACCACATCGATTCAAACAGCCTGCCATTTCTAGACATTCAGGTTTCCATTGACAATGGAAGACTGAAAACTTCCCTGTACATCAAAGAAACGGATCGCAACAATGCTTTGTTGTATACCAGCTGTCACCCAACTCCCTTGAAGAAGCATCTACCGTTTTCTCAATTACTACGGGCTAAAAGAATCTGTTCAGACCAAGATGAATACCTAAAGTTTGAAACTAACATCATACTCAAATACAGAGACAGAAAATACCCAGACACGATCCTACATGCTGCTCAAGAACGTGTTAAGATGAAAACAAGAGATGAACTCTTAACGTTGAGTACTCGTCAGAAGAAACTTGAGAGACCTGTATTCGTGTCCAAATATTCATCAACCAGCCCAAATATCAAAAAGATCATTTTACACAACTGGTCAATGATACAATTAGAACCGGACTTCCAGGGAATCTTCAACAGCACTCCCTTGTTCGCTTACCAAAGAGCGAAGAATCTAAAAAACATGCTAGAACATACTCCACCTAATACAGCTGTAACTTTTTCTGGAACCAAACCGTGCCACAACTGCAGTCATTGCCATAATATAATCAGAGGTAACTCCATCAATCATCCTCGTACTGGTAAAGTAATACATCTCAAAACTAATGCCACATGTGACTCCATGAACTTGGTGTATTTACTGAAATGTCCTTGTGGTTTACCATACGTGGGAAAAACCGAGAGAAAACTGAAAATCCGTTTAACGGAACACAAAAGCACCATCAGAACCAAGAATTTGAAGTCTCCTTTAGCTGCGCACTTCATATCTGCCTCTCACAACATCAGCCAGCTTAGATTCCTTGCACTGGAGGTTGTCCCCATGAGACCGGGGGTTGACAATCACAAGAGACTTTTGCAACGTGAACTAGTATGGATGAAAATGTTGGACTCCAGCCAGCCCACTGGACTTAATGATCGTATAGAGTATAGTTGTTTCTTATAATAATTCGTTCAACATCCTCATGCTCTCCCCTTCTTCCTTGCTGAATCTCGAACACTCACTTTACACTTACGTTACTCCTGAACCCGTTTCACTCCTAATATCTTTTAGTGCCTCTATTTTACCCTGTTCTTTACCTCTCTTTTTTCCCTTTCAAGTTGTTTCACTGATTTCCATCCGATATCGTTTATCATCTGATCTCCTACATCCATTCTTCACTCTTCACATTACCCCTGTTTACCCTAACTTGTATTATTCATTTACTTTAGCTCATCATTTTTTCACCTGTTTATTGTTCATTATTATATTTTAACTTTAATTCATATTATCCGTGGACATATTTTAATTTCTGCACTGTTTTAGTCATCCATTTACGTGGCCTCTTCCATGTTTGTAACTAGGAATGATCGTTAACTTCCCAGTCTTTTGTTTATGTTGTTCGGACGTACTTCACCCGTGAGTCCGTTTTCCATGTTATTACCCTTCTTGCATGAAGCCGTACACCACCATTTACCTCGAACGCGGAAACGCCAGATCACTCTTAGAACGCGTGGTTTCGGGTGAGTTTATTTTTAACCAGGATCACTGCACTGGATTATCAAATCGACATTTATTACCTGCACTTTTTTGGGCCTCTTATTCTTTTATCGACTTTTAGCACTTCGATAATTTCACCTAACCTTCACGCAACACGCCGGTTATCCTTTTACCGAATATCAGCACTACAACATTTTGACTTAATTTTCACGTTACTTGCCGGTTCCTACTAACGCCTGTTTACTTTCTATCATCAGCATGCCCGCTCCTTTTGACTTATTTTCCACGTAAATTGCCGGTTCTCACTAATGCCTGGTCACTTTACTCACTTGTTTACTTTCTATCATCAGCATGTCCGTCTTTTTTTCTTTTTTCTTTTTTCCACGTCTTGTTTTATAGAACTACACGCTGGGTCACAACAAGAAACCCCTGTCACTCATTTTTCACCTTCACATATGTGTGTTGAGAGTAGGGCCCCCCCTAATACGATGTTTATCTCCCCTTAGATCCCCTGATGAAGGGACGGTAGTCCCGAAATGCATTGGGATTAACCACGGGATCAACCACAGTTTGAAACCCAAATGTTGATACAAGTGAAATATCCATGTTTGTTTATATGAATTGTAATATACAACCACTTGGATTAAACTGGAATAACAAATCTTTGGATTTAAGCCCGAGTAAAGTTTGACATTCTTAAGGCAAAGACCTTCAGGTGCTCCTCAAGATTCCGCGTGGGACCTCCCACGCCTCCTATGTTATAGGACCCAAGTGTGGATGCCATGACCTTGTGGGAGGCCCTGAAACCGGTGCTTCGGGGCGTGGACATCGCGTGGTGCGCCGCGAATCGTAAGGCCCGCACGTTGGCTCTGGCGGAAGCGGCTGACCAGGTACGAAACCAAGAGGCGAACTGCCTGTCAGGGGAGAGTGGAGACGCAGTGAATATGCTACTGCACCTCCAGCGGTCATACACCTCCTTATTGCTGGATGAGGCCCGACAGACTTGGCTCGCTACGCAGAGCAGAACCTATCAATGGGGGGACAAATCTAGCACAATGCTATATAGGCTATGTCAGGATACTTATCAAGCCCAGCCCCTACCGGGACTCCGAGACGCCGCGGGGAGCCCTATCTCGGCTCCCGAGGTCCTGGCCCAGACGTTTGCTCAATACTATGAGACACAGTATGCCCCCCGGGAATCCCTCCCAGCGGAGGAGATCGACAGATTCCTCGCAGACCTTCCACCCCGGGCGCACTCGGATGAAGCCCGGGATCGACTGGACCTCCCGCTGTCGGCTGAGGAGCTAGGAGAAGCTCTAGGCGGACTAAACACGGGCAAGGCCCCTGGGCCCAATGGGTTCCCCTGTGAATTTATGAAGATGTTTCATCTCCAATTAGGGCTGCGCTATAAGAAGGCCCTAGAAGTGGCTAGAGACCGTGGAAGACTGCCAACAGACTGGCGACATGCCGAGATAGTGTTTTTTTGCAAACCGGGGAGGCCCCAAGATAGCCCGGAATCTTATCGTCTGATTTCGTTGCTGAACTTTGAGGCGAAAATACTGGCAAAGGCTTTGGTGAACCGCCTTCTCCCATATATCACGGACCTGATCCATGCGGACCAGGCCGGCTTCATGCCCCACAGAGCAACGAGACACAATATACGACGCGCGCATTTGGTGGTGGAGGCGGTGCGGGCGGCGGGCATCCCCGCGGCCCTCCTGCTGGCGGATATAGATCGCGCCTTTGACTCCCTGAGTTGGCCATACCTTCGAGCACTCCTCCTCCGACTCAATCTGGGCCCACGTTTTCTGTCCTACATTCACTTGCTGTATACGGACCTGACGGCAGCGGTCAGGGTTGCGGGGGCGGTCTCCAGCTTGTTCCCCATTGGTCGAGGCACCCGGCAGGGATGCCCTCTCTCACCTTACCTGTTCGCCTTGGCTATGGAGCCGCTCGCGGCTTGGGTGAGGATGGATGCCCAATTGCGCGGAGTGGAATGGGTGGGGGGCCCATCTGATAGGATTGCACTCTACGCTGACGACGTGCTCTTCTTCCTCACAGACCTCAATAAATCGGGGCCGAGGGTCCTGGAAATAATGCGCATTTTCGGTGAGGTGTCCGGTCTTAGACTCAATGTACAGAAGTCGAAATTGTGGGTCCTGGGTGACGGGGGGACCTTGGGTCCCTGGGCCTCGGTCCTGCAGGAAGCGGCGGGAGGCCTTAAATACTTAGGTTTCTTTTTGACGGATGTACCGGGAGTGTCGTGGTCCCGCAACATAGTGCCAGTCTGGGACAAGATCCGTTCGGATATGCAGACGTGGTCCAGGATGCCCCTGAATGTCTATGGCCGCTCAGCCATCTTTAAGATGGTAGCCCTGCCCCGTATTCTATACCAACTGCAAAATCACCCGTACCCAGTTCTGCCGCATTGGTTTCGGCAGGTGAACTCTGCCTTGGGTCGGTTCCTATGGACTGGGGGAGCAGTGAGAGTGGCGCTCTGCACCTGCTTCCTGTCGACCTACTGTGGGGGGCTGGCCACGTCGGACGTCCAGTCCTACTATCAGGCGTCGCACCTGCTTGTCCTTAACGAATGGTGGTATGGGGATCGAGGCGACCCGACCTATGCCCTGGAGAGGTATATGATGGACCCGGACACGCTCCATACTATCCTATACTCGGCAGCTATCCGGAAAAGACTCCCGATGGTCACCCAGGTAGTCTTCAGAGTATGGCGCGATGCTCTCCGCCGCATGGGATGGTGGAATAGGCTAACGGGTGAGACTCCTCTGTGGCACAATGGGAGGCTGCCCGGCTTGGCTTCACTGCGGGGCTTTGAAGGCTGGGACGCTATTGGCATCTCGGCGCTGGGCCACGTTCTAAAGGGCTCAGTCCTCAAGTCGTTCCAAGCATTGCGGGATGAATTTGACATGCCCCAGTCTCAATTCTTTAGATACCTACAGCTCCGACACCCCCTGAACCCCGCAATAGCAAACATAACGTCCTTACCGGAATTCAGTCCCTTAGAAGCTAAGATATTTATGGGGGAATTGGAAACAAAGAAAATTTCAACCATATACCAAACGCTGGTTACCCATTGTTCCCCTTCTCTAGATAAACTGCGGGCGGTCTGGGAGGGTGAGCTGGGGGAGTTGGAGGAGGAGGACTGGAGGGAAGCCCTGGAGGCCCCTAGGGGAGCAGCGATAGCAGTGCGCCTGCGATTTATCCAATTTAAATACCTCCATAGGGCATACTATACGAGGGAGCGACTGTGGAAGGCGGGGCTGATAGCCTCCCCGGAATGCCTGAGGTGTGGAAGTGCGATAGGCTCCTTCTTACATACGGTGTGGGGATGTGTACGGCTGCAGAGATTTTGGACTGGCGTGTGGGACTGTCTCGAGGAAGTATTGGCATGGGAACTCCCTCGCACACCGGAGTTGGGCCTCCTCCATGTTTTGGAACAAGTGGGGGATAATAGGTACAAACGTCACTTGCTTCTTCTGGGTCTCACGGTGGCCAAGAGGGACATAGCCCAAGCCTGGAAACCCCCCAGAGCTCCGCTGGTGGGGGTGTGGAAGCGAGGCATGGACTTCAACATGGGTCTGGAACGCCCAATCTTTGAGGCCAGGGGCTGCCCCAGGAAGCACTATCGGATCTGGAAGAAATGGGCAGATTATAGGGGCCTGGTACTGGACCCCCCGGCGACACGAGCCACTGATATGGACCTCATTCGTACTGCCCCTGAGTGAACTGAACCACATGCTGCTATTACGATGCTTAAGCTCCTGTTCTGGACAAATGTAAACACCGTGCAGGGTGGGGGGTGGGAACTGGGCTGGAATACGGGGAGGGGGGTATAGGGAAATGTTGATTGAATATTTTGACCTTTATTGCTCTTATAAGCTCACTGTCTTCCTGCTACTATGGAAGCAGTGTCTCTTTTATATTCTGTCAACTGCTAAAACCAAATAAAATTTGTTCTGAAAAAAAAAAAACACAAAAATAAAATCACAATCATCATATACATCAATAATGACAGACTCTGATTACTTATCAATTTGTCTATATCTATTTCTTTAGTATATGAATGATCAATCAAACAATACAGTTTTGAATCACAGTTCTTCACAAGAGAGAGAACAAGCATTTCACAATAACATCCAAATTAACAAGCATGAGGGAGTGGATAGGAGGAGAGACAAAAGACATTTGCAAATATCAATGCAAATACAGATTTTCATACGAACCTAGAAACTACTATAGCACAGCGTGCTAATAGTCTGAAAGCTAATACTCTGGCTGGAAGGGAAAACACGGCAACCTCACAAAGATATGAGGAGCAAAGTTAAAGAGTCAGGAGTCAATCAGACAGATACAGCCAGCCGGATAAGGGAAACAGCAACACAGCTCTCTCCTCATCTCCTCGCCTAACTTCAATCGTCACACACCCCACCGCCTAGCACCTAACACTAGTAAATATACCCTATTTCAAAAAGTCCATCCCTATCTTTGTAGCAAACCTCGATCATTCGCAGTTCTCAGTGGTCCAGAGATGTAGGGTGTTCAGTCACATCTCTTCCATAGCACCTGACTTTCAAAAGTCCATTGTTAGAAACATGCATGTACATAAGGCAAAACTAATGTTAACAATCATTTTCACTAATTCATTAGCTGTTCAATGATGGCGCCCAATGCATTTCGGAACTAAAGAAGTTCCTTCTTCAGGGGATGATCTTCTTCTAAAGTAAGCAAGCCTCAATAGCCAATGTGCCTGTAGACAAAGTCCCAGCCTTCCTTTATCAAACACCATAAGCTCAAACTTAATCTCCTTGACTGTTATCTGCACGCCCGTTTAGAGAGAACGTATAGTCAGACTTCAGTCTGTACATGCATATGGAAGTTCTTAATGATTGAATTTGCAATGTAATGCACAATGATGATATATTGTTTTTGAGTTCATAAAAAATATATTGTTGAAAACATAGGAATAAACACTGTTACATATTGGTAAAATTTGATTTTTACAATGTGGTGTTTTCACACCAGGTGAAGTGTGCGTAACTTAGTCAGTTCTTGATGCTTGTGATAACTAGGTATTTCTCTAGGAAAAACAGAATACGTTTTTTAAATATTGGTTCATATAAATGTTTTACTTCTATTGTTCATAACGCAAATATTCTATCTCAAATGTTTAATGAAATTAATACCATTTACGTATTAATTTATTAGCACATTCGGGTTACTTTTCTCTTTATTATTTTATTTTTAATGCAGTTTTATTAAAACAAACTCCTTCTAGTCAAAACATAAAAGCTCATGTTTGTAACATTTCATTTCTCTGCTACTTTCTTTGTGCAGAAATCCTTTGCAGCCTACCAGAATCATTTGTCATTTTATCCTGCATGTTTTAACGGTTCTCTTTCTAGATACCCTGTATTAATGTTTTCTCAGGATTATTTCACATTTGTTAATAATTCACACATAGTGGGAGGTTTAATCCGAGCAGGTTTATTTTGCGAAAGCCCCCATAATGCCTGCGTTGTAGTGACATGCGATGGATGTAGTGTCATGCATTGTAATGGTATGCATTGTAATGCCTGCGTTGTAGTGACATGCATTGTAAAGGATGTTGCGATGTAATGACTGCGTTATAAGTGTAGTGCGATGTAATGGTTGCGTTGTAAAGGAAACGCTAATCTGAGTAGTTCAATTTTGTGTAGTTTCTTAAAGCACAGATAGTTCTGTTCTGCTTTCAAGGCCGCATTCAGAGCATTCCATAGCTTTGGGCACTGAACATCTAGTAATCTACCATGGAGGTTTAGCTTCTTGAAAGTTTTCTGGGTCATCTTATAGCTGACTGATGTTGGTTGGGCTGGGTCGCATGCAAGCAAGAGCTAACGCAGGGAGGAGTCCTGGTACATCTGTGCCCAAGAGTGACATACCTGTGCCTGATCTTGTCCAGTGGTGGCCGGGGCAAGGGGCTGACTCAGATGCTCAATCTACAGGGCACCCCAACCCACTTGTGCTCTACACACTGGACACGGTAATAGTTTTATTTGTAATAAAATGTCAACATGCAATCAAAGGGTAAGTGACTGTTGGACTTTGGCCCTTAGGGCAGGTTCACCCCTAGACTTTTTGCGTGAAATGGTGACCTGGCAATGGTGATTTTTGGGATTCTGCGCACTTTCACTGTGTCCCAGTGGAAAGTGCGTGCGCACTCTGAGTGCATGTGCTGAGCTAGGCCTGCCCGCCCATAGGAATGCATGGGGAATGTATGTGTCCCTGGTAGTTCCTGATGCGTGGGGTGTACAGGCTTGAGTCTGGTATGTGTGAACATACAGCATGTATGTGTCTAGTAGCGAAGCGCCCTTTCTAGACATGGCTGTACGTGTGCTGTGAGGGTGCTGGCGTGTGATTGGCTGGAGCTGGCTGGCATGCCAGGCTCCAGGAAGTCTGGATGGGTCTGCCCGGTGGTGAGTGGGAGATTAGCATGAGTGATGTGTGGGAGGAGTGTACCTGTGTCCTGGATGGGCTGGGTTTTCCCCACACAATGCTGGCTCCGCCCCCCTGTGGTGTGTCTAATGACCCAAGCCCTGCCAGTGAATAGAGAGGGTGGTTGAGGTAAACAGAGTACTCAAGAACCAGCTGCGACTGGTTCCGCCCCCACTCTGCACCCTCAGACAAAGGAATGCACTGTATAAAAATGGGGCTGTGTCCCCACTGAAGTTGTTCTGCTTTTGGATCCTGCCAGAGGGGGCTGTTGCTGCTGCTGGGGCCAGGAGGACCGCCACTTGGGGTGTCTCCCTGCCTGGAGACCCAGTGTGCTGGCTCTGGCCCAGCCTTGCCCCCCTGCCTGCCTCCAGCCCCCGCTGGAGCTTGTGCTGTGCCTACAGCACTGAGAGCGCTGCTCTCTGCCCTTCAGCGCTGGGGAGCGCTGGAATCCCTGCATAGCGCTTGAAAGTGCTTGATTTTGGCCCTAAGCGCTGTGAGCGCTGTGTTTTCATCCTGTGGCGCTGGAGAGCGCCTGCCCGTCGTTTCTAGCGCTACTAGCGCTTTGAGAGCACAGCCGGTGCCCACCCGGCATCTGATCGCCCCGTGTGGCGGTTTGACGGCGCGGGTGCCACCCCGCTCATTGCCGCTTTGATTTGGCCCGTTTTGGTAATTTACTACGAGGGAGGCCACCCCTCGGTAAATTCATCCCCCGCCTGCCTGCCTAAGAAGCGAGCCGCCGCGCTGCCCGCGGCGACCCGGAAGCACTGGGCCGGCTGACCAATTGCAGCGCGGCCCGAGACAGGCAACCCGGAAGTCCCGCCCCTTGCAGCAGAGAAGCTGCCGGCCGGGTCCCCGAGGCTCCCCGAGTGGAGAGGAGAGCCCCGGGACGAGAGAGAAGGAGCAGAGCCTGCCACGTCTGGTTGAGCCCCGGTACGAGAGGAGAGGAGCCCCGCCCGCGGCCCAGCTGCAGCGCCAGACAGCCGGTGAGTGTGAAAGAAGCCGGCAGTGGTTCCCGCCCCCCGCAGCACCAGTGAAGTCCCGGTGAGTGCGGGGGCGGGTTCTCTTTGTTTCCTCGAGCGGCCCCGTTGGTAGAGGGCCGCTCCGACGTGCACCCCAAGCCCCCCAGGGTTGAGGAGCCCCGAGGCTTCAGGCGCTATTTGTTTACCGAGCCCAGAGAGGGTCAAGGGGGCCTGCTGGTTTCGTGAGAGCCCTAAGAGAGGCTCTGGTGCCCATTTTCGTGTTGAGAGCCCTTTTGCGTGACGAGCCCCAGAGAGGCTCCAGCCTGCATTTGATTTACGAGCCTGAGAGGCTCCAGGCGCTATTTGTTGAGGAGCCCAGAGAGGCTCTGGGGCAGTGGTTCTGGAAAGAAGTGCCTGAGAGAGGCTCTGAAGCCCCATTTCTTGTCCAGAAGCCCAGTGAGGCCCCATAGTGCCACAGTGGTGGTTCTTGAGCCCAGAGAGGCTCCAACGTTGCCCTAACTTTCCCTGCACCAGTTGCCCAGCACTTTGTGGGCAACTGCGACGTTTAGGCCCTGACATTGGGACACAGGGACTGTCACAGGTGGTGACTGATCTAAGTTTTGCGCAATGTTATTGCTACACCTCTGAATGTTAAAGCATCATGTGTGTTGTTCTTACACCCCTACAGGTATTGTGATACATAGGTGGTTGTTTTCTCCCTAGTACAGGTGGTGCTAGTGAGATCCTGGTTACCAGTAGTTACTGGTTGTGTGCTAAAAGTGATTTTACATTCTATGTTTTACATTCTAAGTGCTATTTCTGAAAGTGTTACTTCTGATTCCTGACAGTGGTCCAGGTGGCCCTGTCTTGTAAATATCCCCTGTAAATTCTGCCCGTGCCTCTGGCACATTGTAAAGTGTGTGTTTTATCTAAATGTGTTTTGGTGTAATACAAAGGCTATTTTTTTATATAACCTTGTGTGGAGTTTCCTTTGTGGTGGGCCTTTGGTTGTTGTTGCTGGGGTGCGTGCGCAAATACTTAACTTACATCGCCTCCAAGTTTAGCCTTGCTGCTCGCGCCACGTTACCTAGAGGGTGAGTAGGGGTTATCTTGGCGTGTAACTCCCTTGCCCTGACTTGGGTGTGGTGGTCTCTGACTGACTTTGGCGAAAGCCCTGGCCAGCCGGGGATCCCATTTCCAACATTGGCGGCAAGTGGTGAGGATAAGGATTTGTGTTTGCCTTGTACCTTAGTAGCGGCGGGCTGCACCACAAAACTCTGCATTTTAGATGACCACATTTTAAGGGTATTGTTTTTTTGGAAGTTTCATATTTTCTTCTCCTGAAGGTATCATTGTGCAATTGTGTCCAGTGCATTTGTCCCCCACCCCGCGCCCAGAGTCTGGTACCTGTGTCACTTGTGGTCAGGTTGAGAAGTCAGGGGTGGTAGAAACTGCCTTACTAGTCCGAGGGGGGGGTTGTGTGTGGATGAATGGTGTGTGGCACTAGGCAAATGAGTGTGAGTTCTCTGGGGTAGAGAACTTGCTGATACCCGGTGAATTGTGTACTCCTGTGTTAGCTCAGACCCCTAGGTTCCCTGTGTGATCTCTTTTTTAGAACGTCTGCCAGAATGGAGCCTGCTTTTGATGTCTGTGATCTGTTTAGATACAGTATGGGAGAGTTGGTAAGGTTCTGTGAAGAGAGAGACATAGGGGTGGATGAGTTAGACACTCAGTCCGAACTTAGGAGCAGCCTGATCCTATGGCAAAAGTGTCAGTGGGACCTTGAGCGCAGTGAGGAAAGGGCCCGGGCTTCACACCAGGAGGGTGGTTGGTCTGTGGGGTGCCCTGAAGATTCAGAGGAGGAAGAAGATGATAGCCCCTGGACGCCAGTAGAGAGTAGAGACCCCATAGATAGGGAGTCCCTTGCTGGGTCCAGCGTAGGAGGCAGCGCCTTATCCCTTTACCTGTCCCCAGAGGAGCTGGAAGATAGGAGGAGAGAAAGGGAGCACCAGCTGGCTTTAGAGAGGCTCAGGTTGGAGCATGCCCAGGCTATGGCACAGCTGGGCATTAGAAAGCAACAGCTGGAGGTTAAGAAGCAACAGCTGGAGACCGAGAGGGTCTTAGCGCAGGACAGGATAGAGGAGGCTGAGAGGGCCGCCACCAGAGGCAAAGTAGCTCTGGAGGGTAGACTATCCCCTGCGCGCAGTGTTGAGTGTCTGGATCCCCCAGGGAGGGTTGAGTCCAGTGGTGGCAGCTATTTAAATCTCAATCTAGAAAGTCCCAGTTCCCAGAGTATGGTTCCTGTTTCCCCAGAGGAGGAGTTAAGGGTGAAGTTCAGGGACAGTAGGAAACTGTCTCACCAGTCTTGGGTAGATTTTGAGGATGAATGTTGTGATACACTGTGGGCTTGGGTAGAGGTTCACACTGACTCTGATTTTGAAGTCTTGTTTGATCTTATAGTCAAAGAGCAGGTGCTCAGTGGTTGTTCGCCAGAGTTGCGCCAACACCTGTTGCAAGTTGGATTTACTCATCCAGAGTTACTGGCAAGGGAAGCCGACCGCTGGGAAAGGGCCAGAGGTTCTCTAGAGTCATTAGGGAGTGATTCCAAAAGTAGTGGTCCAGGGATCTTCCAGCCCAGCGTGGTGGAAGAGGCTCAGTGTAGCCCAGCTAGGTCCCAGGATAGCGAGGAGGGTGTAGGGGCTCACTGCCTGGCTCAGTGGAGCAGGAGTGAGGGGGAGACCGAGGTTCCCCAGACGCCCGAAGCCCTGCCTCAGGACTTGGATGGTTTCTTGAGGGAACACCAGGTTGGGGACCTAGGCTGTCCTGTTAGTCCATTTGAGGAGGATCTCCTAGTGAGTAGAGGACCTGGAGTGTCTGTAACCAGAGCTCCTGTGGTTCTAGAGTCTGGCAGTACCGCTCCGGTAGGGAGGGTACAGGAGTCCAGAGTGAGGAGTGATTGGGGGAGTTCCCCAGTGGAAGGACCAGTGGGTCAGGGACTACCCAGTTGGGCTAGGTTCCCGTGTAGTGACCATGGTAACACCACTTCTGGTCTGGGGGATCGTCACGCACTGTCAGGTGGACAGAGGGCGGGAGATCTGCGCCAGACAGACAGTCACGCAACAGATGTGACATTTGTTAGCATCAGGGGGATTGCGTGTGAATCCCCAAAAGTCCAGGAGTGCCAGGCAATTGTTCCACCGAAGGTTCTAGACCAGAGGTTGGGAGGCCAGGTTCAGGATCAGCCTGACCTGAAGGGTAGGACGACTGTAACCAGTGTCCTGACCGGTTCTTCTTCCAGAGGAACTTCTCCAGGTGGGAGAGGGCAGACCTCTGGAAGGGGGTGCAGAGGGTGGGAGAGCCCACCTCTGACCCCGGTGCAACCTGAGTGGATAAGTCCTGGGTTGGAATGGCGTTCTAAGGGTACCCCTCGCAGAGGGAGGAGGAACCCTAGGAGAAGAGGTAGGGGAGGAGAGCCTTCCCTGAGACTCCTGGTCCGCCTGAGGTTGTAGGCCCTAGGCTGGAGTACCAGTGGCAGTCTAGTCCTGTCTTGCAGACAGGAAGAGTGGAAAATGGCTCCTATGTGCCAGGGGTTACTACCCCCCGCTCTGCGAATTGGCATGGACCAGTGGCACCTGGGTGGCCCAGGGCCTGGTCCTGGCCGTGGACAACTTGGGAGTACCAGTGGGGTAGCCCAGTTGGTCCAGACAGTGTGTTTAGAAGGAATCCCCTGGGTTCACCATGGCGTAGAACAGGAAGGTGTCCCTGCAGTTGTGGGCCCGCGTCCGTGTTCTATCGCCCCAAGCAGGGAAGTCCATCACGGTGGTGATTGGTCTCCCCTGCGTTTTGGCTGGAAGGGGGTTATGTTGGACTTTGGCCCTTAGGGCAGGTTCACCCCTAGACTTTTTGCGTGAAATGGTGACCTGGCAATGGTGATTTTTGGGATTCTGCGCACTTTCACTGTGTCCCAGTGGAAAGTGCGTGCGCACTCTGAGTGCATGTGCTGAGCTAGGCCTGCCCGCCCATAGGAATGCATGGGGAATGTATGTGTCCCTGGTAGTTCCTGATGCGTGGGGTGTACAGGCTTGAGTCTGGTATGTGTGAACTCGTGAGAGTGAATGCTGCGAGATGGTGTATGCAGCATGTATGTGTCTAGTAGCGAAGCGCCATTTCTAGACATGGCTGTACGTGTGCTGTGAGGGTGCTGGCGTGTGATTGGCTGGAGCTGGCTGGCATGCCAGGCTCCAGGAAGTCTGGATGGGTCTGCCCGGTGGTGAGTGGGAGATTAGCATGAGTGATGTGTGGGAGGAGTGTACCTGTGTCCTGGATGGGCTGGGTTTTCCGCACACAATGCTGGCTCCGCCCCCCTGTGGTGTGTCTAATGACCCAAGCCCTGCCAGTGAATAGAGAGGGTGGTTGAGGTAAACAGAGTACTCAAGAACCAGCTGCGACTGGTTCCGCCCCCACTCTGCACCCTCAGACAAAGGAATGCACTGTATAAAAATGGGGCTGTGTCCCCACTGAAGTTGTTCTGCTTTTGGATCCTGCCAGAGGGGGCTGTTGCTGCTGCTGGGGCCAGGAGGACCGCCACTTGGGGTGTCTCCCTGCCTGGAGACCCAGTGTGCTGGCTCTGGCCCAGCCTTGCCCCCCTGCCTGCCTCCAGCCCCCGCTGGAGCTTGTGCTGTTCCTACAGCACTGAGAGCGCTGCTCTCTGCCCTTCAGCGCTGGGGAGCGCTGGAATCCCTGCATAGCGCTTGAAAGCGCTTGATTTTGGCCCTAAGTGCTGTGAGCGCTGTGTTTTCATCCTGTAGCGCTGGAGAGCGCCTGCCCGTCGTTTCTAGCGCTACTAGCGCTTTGAGAGCACAGCCGGTGCCCATCCGGCATCTGATCGCCCCGTGTGGCGGTTTGACGGCGCGGGTGCCACCCCGCTCATTGCCGCTTTGATTTGGCCCGTTTTGGTAATTTACTACGAGGGAGGCCACCCCTCGGTAAATTCATCCCCGGCCTGCCTGCCTAAGAAGCAAGCCGCCGCGCTGCCCGCGGCGACCCGGAAGCACTGGGCCGGCTGACCAATTGCAGCGCGGCCCGAGACAGGCAACCCGGAAGTCCCGCCCCTTGCAGCAGAGAAGCTGCCGGCCGGGTCCCCGAGGCTCCCCGAGTGGAGAGGAGAGCCCCGGGACGAGAGAGAAGGAGCAGAGCCTGCCACGTCTGGTTGAGCCCCGGGACGAGAGGAGAGGAGCCCCGCCCGCGGCCCAGCTGCAGCGCCAGACAGCCGGTGAGTGTGAAAGAAGCCGGCAGTGGTTCCCGCCCCCCGCAGCACCAGTGAAGTCCCGGTGAGTGCGGGGGCGGGTTCTCTTTGTTTCCTCGAGCGGCCCCGTTGGTAGAGGGCCGCTCCGACGTGCACCCCAAGCCCCCCAGGGTTGAGGAGCCCCGAGGCTTCAGGCGCTATTTGTTTACCGAGCCCAGAGAGGCTCAAGGGGGCCTGCTGGTTTCGTGAGAGCCCTAAGAGAGGCTCTGGTGCCCATTTTCGTGTTGAGAGCCCTTTTGCGTGACGAGCCCCAGAGAGGCTCCAGCCTGCATTTGATTTACGAGCCTGAGAGGCTCCAGGCGCTATTTGTTGAGGAGCCCAGAGAGGCTCTGGGGCAGTGGTTCTGGAAAGAAGTGCCTGAGAGAGGCTCTGAAGCCCCATTTCTTGTCCAGAAGCCCAGTGAGGCCCCATAGTGCCACAGTGGTGGTTCTTGAGCCCAGAGAGGCTCCAACGTTGCCCTAACTTTCCCTGCACCAGTTGCCCAGCACTTTGTGGGCAACTGCGACGTTTAGGCCCTGACATTGGGACACAGGGACTGTCACAGGTGGTGACTGATCTAAGTTTTGCGCAATGTTATTGCTACACCTCTGAATGTTAAAGCATCATGTGTGTTGTTCTTACACCCCTACAGGTATTGTGATACATAGGTGGTTGTTTTCTCCCTAGTACAGGTGGTGCTAGTGAGATCCTGGTTACCAGTAGTTACTGGTTGTGTGCTAAAAGTGATTTTACATTCTATGTTTTACATTCTAAGTGCTATTTCTGAAAGTGTTACTTCTGATTCCTGACAGTGGTCCAGGTGGCCCTGTCTTGTAAATATCCCCTGTAAATTCTGCCCGTGCCTCTGGCACATTGTAAAGTGTGTGTTTTATCTAAATGTGTTTTGGTGTAATACAAAGGCTATTTTTTTATATAACCTTGTGTGGAGTTTCCTTTGTGGTGGGCCTTTGGTTGTTAACCACAATGCCCCTGCACTTGTACAGAAGTGTAATTAAGGTGTATGGTAACAACACTGTCAATTCGCTCAGTATGAGGGAAAAATTAGAACAACATCCAACTCATACAAGTAGCTCAATTGTCGGTAATCATTTTTCAGACAAAATAGGGAAAGAAGTTCAGGATGTAATCCGTTGTTGGTACGAAAGAGTTTCGTTTATTGTTCCTTTAGGTAGGCCCCTTAGTTGCCAGGCCTTTGGTTGTTGTTGCTGGGGTGCGTGCGCAAATACTTAACTTACATCGCCTCCAAGTTTAGCCTTGCTGCTCGCGCCACGTTACCTAGAGGGTGAGTAGGGGTTATCTTGGCGTGTAACTCCCTTGCCCTGACTTGGGTGTGGTGGTCTCTGACTGACTTTGGCGAAAGCCCTGGCCAGCCGGGGATCCCATTTCCAACAGTGACCTTCTCACCATGATTTGCATTCTTGTTTTCCTTACCCATCTCCAAAGTGTGACTAAAAAGTCTGCGTTAGGGCACTGTCGACTTTACACAATACACTTTTAAATGTAAGCTTACCAAACCAACAGGGAGGGCAATCGGTAGGACAGTGTCAGTAAAATATTCATACACTATTCAATTAAAATAAATTACATACCATTCCTATCTGGGAAAGTCAGTTTAGGTGCCTGTTGCACTATCTTTAAGCCTTTTGCCTCATTTTGGCCTCCATATATAAAAATAGAAAAACGCTCAGCATCTTTAGCATGTTTACTTACTGATAAAACCTTGGTACTAGTTATTAATTACAACAGCACTTTCTTCTTGGAGACTTTAGTTTTATCTTTTATCTAACAACAATAATAATGGGAATTATGAACCCTCTTTGAAGAAGCTCCCTCAGATAGGCTTTTCGTAATGCTGTTTTTGAGCATGTATGAACCAACTTCTTTTGTAATATATTAGGGGAAGTGAAAAAAACCCACATTTATACTTTTTACACAGACAATGCAACTCTAAGGTGTACACAGGACTGCTGTGGACTCATGGTCTGATGATTGTTATTTTTCGCCATTCTATGATTTGTAGTTTTTGCCATAAGTCCCAGAGGAGTTGAAGTCTTGTTATGGTGCTTACAGAGATGCTGCAGTAGCAGTAACGGAGAGTGTAGAGGTTAATCTTGGCTCCTGTGTCTTTTAGAGACCGAAAAGTCCAACTTGTGAGAGCTTCATCAATTTACACTCTTAAATACTATTTTCTGATGCCTGAGCTACACTCTGGCTTACAGATCCTGATCCCAATCCTAGACTAGTTTTTTTTGATAGACCTCCAGCAAGGAAAGCAATCACACTAGCAGGACTTTAGTCAGCTGCAGTTTCATAGTATATGGCCATTGGATGGGCTGTGGGTATGACTTTATCAATAGTTTAGCCATGGCCACAGCCTTTGATATCCAGGTAGGGTGACCTGCAGATCACCAAAACATTGATGTTGTAGGGTGAACTCTCTTTGACTGTGATATCTCTGATAACCAAGCAAGTGTGACCTTGTGGTATTTTCTTTGGGGGGGGGAGAATTCTTATTAGTTTTACAACAACCTAAAGACACGATCTAATCAGCGTTACATACAGGTTTTGCCAGGAATATAAAACCATGTCAGTTCCAGAAAATAGCATGACCACATCTCCTCAGATTCGAGTGAGAACCTCCAGACTAGGTAAGGGCTAAGTACAGTCGAGAGACGCTTGCGTGCTAGTTCAGGGAATCTGTTGGTACTCCCTCCACGCAGACCCTGTTGTATTTTTATGTAAAGTAGGGCCAGGGGACCCCTTATGTTTTCAGCATTTCAGCACATGCACCTCATCTGGACACTATCAACGATCTTATCTAATAGAGACTGTTAGTTGTAGATTCTGTATCTTATAATTTCCCCCAGGCGTCAATGTGGATCCAGAGATTTTTTCTTCAGCAAAACCCCTGCACATCAGTAGGTGGCGTCAGTCGACTCTGCGTCCATCTTCGTGGTCACCAGGATGACATTGAGATGCCCACTTAGATGCCGAACCTGCATGCTGACGTCAGTTCTTTCTTTTTCTGCACCAGCTTAGCGCAGATCCGGAGAGAGCTACTCTTTAGCTGTTTTTTGGCTAGGTTTTTGCAACTTTTGTCAATTTTTTTTGAGTCTAGGACTCCCAGTGCGGGAGAGATGCCCCAACGTTGGACCAGCTTCAAGCCCTGCGGCTTCAGTCACAAGATGATGTCTGTGAAGGATCCACACTCGTATTCTTGTGGTGTCTGGAGCACGACCACGACCTGAAGTCGTGCTCCGATTGCCGGGCCATGCATCCGAAGACTTTGCGGGAGCTGTCCCGAACGTTGTTGGAGGCCCGGCGGTCGGCTCTGTGTCACTCCCGGACCCATTCGAATGGAAGGTCACAAGGCCGTTCACAGAGCCCCCACTCCTTGTCGCACTCCAAGTTGTCGAGATCCTCTGGGAAGTCAAAGCACAAGAAGAAGGCGAAGAAGCACAAGTGCTCTTCACCTTCTCCCCATCAGTTATTGATACGACGTGGGACACGGAGCGTCGTCGCTCAAAAGATCCGTCTCCAGTGGCTGCTTTTGGGATGACTCCATGCCTCATACCCTTTCTGGGATCGGGAGTCTTCCCTGCCCAACTCAGGCAATTTTACAAGGCCTTACACCTCTTTTTTGGGCAGCCCGACTCTGCCGACGTGGAGCGGGTCGGGTGTCCTGGGCCTTCGATGCCAGCGGCTCTGGCCCCGGCGCCAGAGGGCCCCGCAGATCGAAGCTTGGATTAAGATCTCACTCGCTCTTCCCCTGTGCCGATTCAGATGATGACGCCCCCATCGTCGGCTGTGTCCCCGGCCGACGCCGTCTTCATCCTCATCCCCAAGTTGGACACGGAGCCGGACCGACGTTGGCCGATGTCAGAACCGATGCTGGAGGGTACTTTGGTTCCCCTGTTCATCCCTTGTGTTCCCTATAGACCAGAGGGTGGTGATGAGGACTGGGATGGGTCGCTGGACCCTTTAGCCGAACAGCTGGAAGAACCAGACTGGCGAGAGGACCTAGGTGATGCCAGTGGTCTAGACACTGGTTTGCTTTCTCCCCCTACCATGGCTACGGAGGAAGGAGTGTCCTATGCTGTGGTGGTGAGAAGGGCGGCTGAGGTCCTTGGCCTTGAGCTCCCTTCAGTGGCAGTCAGGACTAACCTCCTGACAGAGATGCTTCAGCCTGCGGCTTCTTCCTCTGAACCCCTATTGCCATTCAATGAAGCCCTTACTGATGTCCTCCTGGGCACTTGGTCCAAGCCAAGCACAGTGACTCCTGTGAAGAGAACAATTGCCCACCCCCACCGCCCATCCCCAGGTGACTCCGTGTTCTTGACCCAACACTCTTCCCCTGAGAGCTTGGTGGTCCAAGGCTCTTCTTCAAAGGGCGCGTTCCCTTGTGCTCCTCCAGATAGGGAATCCAAGAAGCTGGACCATCTTGGGGAGTGAATGTTCTCTTCCTCCTGCTTGGCACTGCAGTTGGTGAATAACGCGTGCCTCTCAGGCTGCTACTCCCATACCATCTGGGATAGGTTGCACAGGTGCTGCCTCAGTGCCCGGAGGAGACCCAGGCCATTCTCTCCCAGACAGTTGCGGATGGGAGAGACGCAGCCAAATTTGCGGTGTGGACTAGATACCACCGACTCACTGGGAAGAACGATTGCATATCGGTAGCCCTTAGATGCTATACCTGGTTGAGGACATCTGGCTTTTCGGGGGATGCCCTGTCAACCTTGATGGACATGCCCTTTGATGGCCGTTGGCTTTTTGGCGACAAAGCAGACTTGGCGATTGGTCGCTTTAAAGACTCTCGAGCTATGGCCAGGTCTTTGGGCATCACTGCACCTTCCCGTCCTCTCCAGTCTGCTTTGCGTCCCATTCGTGGCTAGGGAAGGGGGCACCCAACCACATCCAGTCCAGCCTAGCCACTGGCTCATGCAAGCTATCCAGCCTCTGCATGGTCAGGGACGTGGGACCCAGCGTCCTTGTGGGTCTGGGAGCCAGCGGGCGGGCCAGTCCTCAATCTGCCCTCCTGCCATTGCCTCCAAATCTCCCTAGTCCAACGCTCCAGGCCCATCTTCAGCCAGTTGGAGTTAGGATTCGCCATCACCTCCTCCACTGGCAATCCATCACGTTGGACATGTGGGTTCTGCAAATCATCTGTAGGGGCTGCTCCCTCCCCTTTGAAACTACTCCTCCCTCCATGCCACCGTTTTACAATCGCATGTCGGAGGATCATTTGGCACTTCTCCCCCAGGCAGTCTCTGGTCTTTTGGCCAAGGGAGCTATAGAGAGTTCCCTGCGCAAGAAGTAGGTTGTGGTTGCTATTCCGGCTACTTTCTGGTGCCAAAGGATGACAAAGCCCTGTGTCCTTTTCTCAACCTACGGTCCCTGAACCGCTTCCTCCGGAAGGAGAAGTTCAAGATGCTCACGTTAGCTCAAGTCCTGTCTGCCCTCGATCCCGGAGACTGAATGGGGGTTGGACTTGCAGGACTCCTATTTCCATATTCACATCCTGCCAGCCCACAGATGCTATCTACGGTTCATGGTGGGCAGCGAGCACTTTAATTTCACTGTGATCCCCTTTGGCCTTACCAGTGCACTCAGTGTTCACAAAGGTGATGGCGGTGGTCGCAGCTCATCTGGCAGATCAGGGGTTCCAGTCTTCCCCTATCTGGACGGCTGTCTGTCAAAGGTGGCATCACCCCATGCAGTCTTCTCCCACCTCCAGACTAATGAGGACCTCCTGCATTCGCTGGGGTTCACTATAAATGTGCCGAAATCACACCTGACTCCCTCTCATACGCTGCCTTTCATCGGACTGTTCTGGACACTGTGAAGTTTCTGGCCTATCCTCCCAAACAGCGAGTCCGCGATATTCAGCTATGATACCGATGTTTCACCATCTATCCCGGATTTCGGTGAGAATGACTCTGAGCCCGCTGGTCCTCATGGCGTCCTGCATTCTGCCGGTAGATCATGCCAGGTGGCATATGCAGGCTCTGCAGTGGGCGCAGCACCAGGGGAATCTTTCAAACGATGTCCAGATCTCAGAGGGGACTGTGAGCTGCAGTGGTGGTTAACAAACCAAGATTGGGTCAGAGGCAGATCCCTCTCCCTTCCCCAACCAGATCTAACTGTAATGACAGATGGGTCACTCCTGGGATGGGGCTGCCATCTGGGAGAGGTAGAGATCAAAGCAGTCTGGTCTCCGGCGAAGTCTGGGGTTCATATCAACCTGCTGGAGCTCCAGGCAATCAGACTGGCACTGAAGGTATCCCTTCCCTCTCTCAAAACATTTAGGTGTAAACCAGCTTCTAGATCGTAAGCCTATTCCCAGTGTTAGTTATGAGGATTTTGTTTTATTGGAAGTCTTCGCCATCTTCCTACCAGGGCTTTACCATAGAATGTGAAATTTTAAAGGCAATGTTTCCGCCTCAATATTGTGTTATGAAGTGCCAGACATCCCCTGTGCCAGTCAATGTCACTGAGAGCCAAAAGCTCTTCAGTATAAAAAACAGTGAATGAGAAGCCAGCCCCTCCACCCCCACACCCTTTCATGGTCTTTTTGCACATGTTAAGCAGCATTGTTTGCCTTTCAAGTGACTTGCAACTAATTTGGTAATTTGCATGACAACCATGTGGGCTACTCCATGTGAATTCTACAGGCGTCTCTCCCTGAATATTTGCTACAGGCCTTATTTTAGCCAGAAGTGATCTACCTGCATTTTTCTTTAAGTTCCATTTATGCACATATTATGTTCAAAGTTACGTCCTAACTGGATAAGGGAGTGCCGCGTGATACAACACTGCAGTCATGAGCCAATATAGGAAGACTGCAAAGTAAATCTACCAGCTTCCCACTTACCTAGGATACTCAGATGGGTAGGGTTGTGTGGAAATGAGGGCAAAGAGGTAGGAAAGGTATAGAGAAAACACACACACAGATCTCAGTTAGCAAAATGAACCACAGTCTGAAATGGGAACAACAGAAGTGAAGGTTGATATTAGCACATGTACATATTCAATCACAACAGCAATGCAAAAAACTTGCCACATTTGAGCCTTGGCGTGGTCTCACCCATGGGGCAAATAGGAGACTGGTCCCAGAATGGAAACAGACAGCATGTCGTACAACTGACCCAAAGTAAATTGCAAGAAAACCACAGCACAAGCTGCGCAGAGCACTTTAGGAAAATCCTCAGGGACAAAGACACTGCTTAGAATAATATCCACTGTGATCAAGAGTGCATCTCAACAATTATTGATCACTGAATTTCTAGATCAGTCAGGGAAGAGTTTTGTGAAAAGAATGCTCGTGCCTCTGAAAAATTTTACTTAAGCCAATAACCAGCTACTCAAGAGCAATGTGATAAACAGTAATTGGTTTTAATAACTGGGCTACCCTGCCTCATCTACACTAACTAAAGCAACACCACACTCAAAGGGCATCAGCAAGATTGTGAATCCTCAAGATTATTACAATCTAAATTTTGTTTTGGGACCCTGCCATCACAGACCAAAAGACTGCTATCTGTGTATTTCAAAACCTCATACATAGTGGTTCACCAGAAGGGACTTTGACACCCTCACCCAATCAGATAATGTAAAGTGAAATTCCAGGTACGAATACCCAACTATTGGAACTAGAAAACAATTGCCAAACTAACTTTAATATTATCAGAATGTCAGACTGGTTAGAGCACATGGATTTCAAAATATTCCTCAGAGATTACAGCAGCTAAAGTGAAAAAGTTTAAACGCTGAACTATCTGGGATTAGGAAGGACAACAAGTTTATGGAACCCATGGTGACATTGTTCTGTGAGATGAGACATGGTTTAGCTCTTACCTGTTGCTTACATGCTACAAGCCTCCCATATATGCTCTAGGAAATCTGTTCCGAAGGCATCTGCCTCTTTATTAATGCCTGCTCTTGCCTCAATTCCAGCTTTCTACTGATCAGATGAGAGGTTCTGGCATGACTAGTTAGGCGATCTAAGTAATGGGTGTATATTACTAACTTGAATGTCACAGCACCACCCTACAAGTACAGTGACACTACAACCTCACCCTATCATCATATGTAATACCTCTGCAATCATAAAAAAGAACTGGCAAAGCCAATTGATCTCGCCTTATAAGGCAAGTGCTGACCTATTGGCTTTGCCAATGGTTGTTGGCATTGAAGCCACCAAGTCAAATGTATAGGTCCACATGCATTATGACCAGTGGTCGAAGTAGGGGGTAAAGTAGGGGAACTGTGTGTGGAGAATCAGAGGGCGGGAATAACCCGAGAATTGGGTCAGTGGGCGGAGCCAGAGGTGTGGCCAGAAAGAGCAAAACATCCCAATCTTTAGTATTTGTTTGACATTTCACTGATCAGTTACAGCTTATTTCGTTATTTAATTCAACCAATGGATACACGTGTTTATTTAAGGTTTAATATGAGTTATTGAGATTAAAATAAATTCACAAAGTGAGATACATTTTCAATCACAGAATGTCCTAAATACGCTAAAAGTGGAATCCCAAGCCTTTTATCCCCGAGCCATGCAGTTTTTGTCAAAAACCTCCCTTTTTCCACAAGAGCAGTTAAAGCGTGAATGGCAAAATAGCCTAGCTTGCAAATGTTTTCCACATAATTATGGCTGTGCCATATTTGCCACATAATACATCATCTGCTGCATAATCTGACGATTTTAACAAAATAATTGAAGCTCCAATTGATCAAAAGTTACTAAAAAATGTGACTTGTGTTGCTGAGAAGTGGAGGGCCCTTTGTAAAGGTTGACGGGTCACCTTTCTCACAGCTGCATCTTTATGTTACACAGGTACTAATGAGGCAAAATCTTTGCAGAGAATGTTAGTATGTGTTAAAATGTCAAAATAATAAAGTATTAGGAAATGTACCACATTACGCTGCAACATTTTTATTGCTGCATAATTTAGTCAACACTGCAACATCATTTTGTCCTCTATTGCTGCATAATTCCAGTGGCCCCAAACCAGGCAGCACATGTTAAAAGTGCTTGTGCATGAAGCAGAGAGACTGTGAAGTTTGCAAACATTGTTTGGTTTGCGTGCAAATCCTGCATTGCTGATCCCTGGCAAATTGCACTTACTACCGCTTAAACAAAGCCAATGGAGGTTCCATTGGGTGAGGAGGAGTGGCCTCAAGGGTCCTGTGACCTCACTGACAAAGTCACTATTGCTCTAGGGTGTGCTGCTTCTTAGGCCTCTCCGCAAGACTGGAGGTGAACTTCAGTATGGATTGTGCTGGACAGGCCTTAAAGGATTAGCCCATACATGTCATCGTTAGTGTCCACCTGCTGGTGCTAATACACCCGTGCCTTCTAATATCTAGCATAGGAATGTCCTCCCTCAGGAGAGTGGTCTGGTGGACTGGTCATGAAGGCTGAACCTTATTCTCCAGTTCCATATTCAGCAGCTCTGACCATAGTGCCAAATCCTCTCCCCCACTGAACACCATACTGCCCCACTGAGAGAAACTTTGCCCTGCCTTTATCTACAACCCAATAGTGGCCCACTATAAACACCTTGATGTGACTCAATTCAAATTAGACCAGACAAGACACTCGACAAGAGTAATATGCTACCTGAAAAAAAATAAGATCCTGGAAAAAGCAAACACTCACAGCGAATGCAAGATTAAGTAAAGCATGAGAAGTGTAAGGAGGAACAACATGGTTAGATTACTGCTTTTATACGCATTATTCAATCAATGAATCAGTCAGTTTTTTATAGAGCGCGACTACTCACCTGTAAGGGTCTCAAGGCGCTGTGTGTGGGGGGGGGGGGTGGATATGCGGATCCGTCGAAGAGCCAGAACTTGAAGTCTTTCCTGAATTGCGGCAACGGTGGTGAGTGCCTGTGGTGCAAAGGGTTCACTGATAGAATATCGATGTCAAAAATATCAATGCTCTAAATATCGACTCCTATACCTAAACAGCTAAGTACAGAAATATCAAATCAAAAATATTGATCTAAAAAATAGAGATGTAAAAAATATCGATTTAAATATATATATATATAAAATAAAATAATATATGTTAAATATAATAAACATTATTAATTTTAACAAAATAAATAAATGTACTATCCATTTTTACAAAATATAACACATAAACTTAATAAAAAAATATAAACACACAAACATAAAAATGTATACATATATATATATATATATTCAGTTTAAAATAAGTAATAAACTATTATCTTTAATTTATTTAAACATTTTTAAATTATATAAAGATAATATATATATAAAGAATGTAAAATATAATAAAAACATTCTAGAATTAATTAAAACATTAAACTATATAAACTATAAAAAAAGATTTTAACTTAAATTGCCCAATACAATAAATGCAGCAGTAGAGAAAATGTTGGATAGCAAAATATTTTAATTTATTATTTCAACTCCAGGGAGTGCAATAGTAGGGAACGTGTTGGATAGCGAAGATGTAAAAATTATTATTCCCACTCCAGTGAGAGCATCAGTAGGGAACGTGTTGGCTAGCGAGGTGAAAAATGTACTGTTCCCACTCCAGTAAGTGCAACAGTAGGGAAAGTGTTGGATAGCGAAGATGTCAAAATTACTATCCCCACTCCAAAGAGTGCAACAGTAGGTGAAGTGTTGGATAGCGGAAGGGTAAAAATTACTATTCCCACTCCAGTGAGAGCAACAGTAGGGAAAGTGTTGGATAGCGGAGGGGAAAAAAATACCATTCCCACTCCAGTAAGTGCAACAGAAGGGAAAGTGTTGGATAGCGGAGGGATAAAACTTACTATTCCCACTCCAGTAAGAGCAAGAGTAGCGAAAAGTGTTGGATAGCGAAGATGTAAAAATTACTATTCCCACTCCAAAGAGTGCAACAGTAGGGAAAGTGTTGGATAGTGCAGGGCTAAAAATTACTATTACCACTCCAATGTGAAAGCAATAGAAGAGAAAGTGTTGGATAGCGGAGGGGAAAAAAATTACTATTCTCACTCCAGTAAGTGCAACAGTAGGGAAAGTGTTGGCTAGTGGAGGGGTACAAATTGTTATTTCTACTCCAGTAAGAGCAACAGTAAGGAAAGTGTTGGATAGCGGAGGGGTAAAATGTACTATTCCCACTCCAAAGAGTGCAACAGTAGCGAAAGTGTTGAATATCAGAGGGGTAAAAATTACTATTCCCACTCCAGTGGGAGCAACAGTAGGGGAAATGTTTGATAGAGGAGGGGAAAAAAATTCTATTCCCATCCCTGTTAGTGCAACAGTACGGAAAGTGTTGGATAGCGGAGGGGTAAAAACTTACTATTCCCACTCCAGTAAGATCAACAGTAGGGAAAGTGTTGGATAGCGGAGGGGTAAAAATTACTATTGCCACTCCAATGAGTGCAACAGTAGAATAAATATTGGAAGCGGAGCGGTAAAAATTACTATTCCCACTCCAGTGAGTGCAACAGTAGGGAAAGTTCTAATTAGCAGAGGGGTAAAAATTACTATTCCCACTCCAGTGAATGCAACAGTAGGGAAAGTATTGGATGGCGGAGACAATTTATTTTTACTTTTCACTATCAAAACATAAACCAAAAAGTTGATAATAATTAAAAAAAAAAAAAAACTATATTTAAAAAATAAATATTAAACATATAAAACGAACACATATTAAATATTAATTACATGTAACAAAAACCTAGAAATATTATAGAAAAGAAAATAATAAATACATTTACAAAAAAATTATCATTTTAAACTAGAAAATATTTACAAACAAAAAAATTAATTAAAGCATAAATGTATTAATTTTATTAACTACCCTACAACACAACACCAATAACAAAGCACTTCAACATGTTTTATTATATTTGTTTACATAATTAAAATTATTAATAATCAATTAAAAAAATAGTATTAATAAAAAACCATATAAAATTTAATTAACTACACAAACTTTAACATTATAATATCCACAACACACACCTAAATTAAACTATAAAACAATAAAACACAATTAAAATTTAGTTTATAATGTAAAGCTATTACTATACCAACTAATAATTGCATACTTTAATTTAATACCCACCCTTTACCCCTTAAAAATTAAAACAACACACAAAAAAATAAACAGTTACCCAAAATAAATATCAAATAATTAACAACTTATATATAAATTAATTGGACACAAATTACTTACCAACCTTTACTCCTATAAACACCACAACGCACACCTAACATTAATTACACAATTACCAAAATTAATAGCCAATTAATTAATTCAAATTAATTAACAACCATTAATCCATAAATTAAAAACAAACTACTTCCCACCCTTTACACCTATAAACACCACAACACACCCCCAAAATGAATTACACAATTACCATAATTATTTGCCAATTAATTAATTACATTTAATCAACAACCAATTATTAATTATTCAATAATAATTTACTTTACACATTTAACCCAATAACACCTCAATGAAACAAATATTAATACATTAAATTGATAAATGTTAATAAATAAAAAATAATCAATACATTTAATATAATTAAATTACTTCCCACCCTATTCCCCTATAAACCCACAAACCGCTACGGAACTAAAAACACAAAATTCAAATAAAAATAAATGAATAACTTTATTATAATTAAATTACTTCCCACCCTACTCCCCTATAAACCTACAACCTGCTATAGAACTGAAAGCGAAACATTCAAATAAAAAAAATAACTACTAAAATGTTAACACATATATTAAAAATACAAACGATTCTTATATAAAAAACATACATATGAAATATATACTAAAATACATAACAATAATAACAATGATATTTTTAACAACTTTATTTTTGCAAACGATATTAAACACTTCGATAATTTTTAAATCAATATTACTTACCTTAAATCGATATTCTTGACCACGATATTCTTGCTGTCGATATTTCTGACCCACGATCTTTATGCCCTGATATTTGTGCAACTCGATATGTATGACTCGAAATTCTGTCTCTGCACCAGTGCAAAGGCAAGGAGCTCCAGGTCTTCGCAGCAAGGTAGGAGAAGGATCTTCCGCCAGCAGGGGTCTTGCAGATCTGTGGGATGGTGGCCGCGGCTGGATGGGCAGAGCGGTGATATCTGGTGGGAGTGCAGAAGGGGCAGTGGTGGTTGAGGTATGCAAGTCTGGCATTGTGAAGGGCTTTTTAGGCATGCATGAGGTGCTTAAAATAAATTATTGTTGATGGGTAGCCGGTGAAGGTCTCTCAGGTGGCCGGTGATGGGGCTGCAGCGTGGGTTGTTCAGGATGAGTCTGGTGGAGGCGTTCTGAATTTTCTGCAGTTTCTTTCAGAGTTTCTGGGTGGTGCCATTGTAGAATGCGTTGCCTTAGTTGAGTCTGCTGCTGACAAGTGCATGGGTGACGGTTTTCCGGTGGTGGGGATCCACTTGGAGATCTTACGAAGCAGGCAGAGCATGTGGAAGCAGGAGATGATTTGGTGTTGATTTGGCAGTTCATTGAGAGCGAGGAGTTCAGTATGATGCTGAGGTTTTGAACATGCCCGTGGGTGTGGGGGCGGTTCCGAGCGTTGGCAGCCCCCAGCAGTTATCCCAGGCGGAGGGGATGGAGCCAAGGATGAGGACTTTGGTTGTGTTCGAGTTTAGGCTTGAGGCAACTGTCCCTCGTTCAGGTGGCGAATGCCTTCATCCTGTTGTAGAATTTGCTCTTAGCGTCTGTGGGTTCGTCTGTGAGGAAGAAATTCAGAAGTCAATGAGAGTTTTGGGCTGAAAAGTTAAGGACATGACTACAGGGCCCGGAGGGGACCAGTTTCAATGTCCATTGCTTATATCCTCATAAAACATAAGCTAAATGATTTAAAAAGACCACATCCCTGAACACAGAACCGCTGTACACATTTTATTAACTAAAATAAGGAAACAGCTGATAAGGATCACATTGAAACATTTTTCTCTCCACGCATCAACCAGATATTGCAGTACCTCCAGGAATGGTGCAATTCCCCACGTGGGGAAAACAACGCTGTTCAAAGAAAGACGAGAAAACGAAAGTAGCGCTTCACAAGCAAACTCTGTAAAGTGGCGCTAATGTGTTTGGGTGTGAATAAAACCCATCTGGCCACTTTGCGACCACTCTGTCTTTATTTATTTATTTATTTTTCGTATTTTGGAGCTTTTTTATCCCCGTATCGAGGCTGCACTTTGGAATAGACAAATGTCAGAAAAAGACGACATTTTCAGCAAAAGTATTTCTTTCTTTTTTGGATCCATTTCACAGGGGAACGAATAAAGGAAAGGAGAGAAAAGAGAGGGTCAGAGCCGTTTCTTCAAGTCATGGTTTTCAGCAAGTGAGGAGGATTGAGACAGAAAGAGAGGAAATAAGAGGACGAAAGAGACGGGAGAGCTGCCAGCGGCAGAGCAAGAGAAGTGGACACTGCCCTTGCATTCTCTGGGCAACAATGTAGAGACAGTCCTTTTCTTTCTCTGCCCACCCTGCCCGTCCCCGAACGGCCAAGCCTTATATATAGCCTTGGCTATTTCTGCTGTCCTAGTTGGGGAACGGATTCTATTATATTTAAAAAGTCGGGGCCCTGTCAATCCCACCCACTTTGACTACTGATTATGACACATGTTGATGCATGTCACATACAATGGCCCTCTTGGAATTGGGGGGTTTAGAGAGGTGGGTTGAAACCCGGAGAAAGCATAAAGGCTGAAGGTCTCACAAGAAATTAAAAAAAGAAGATATTAATTCCAATGTGTATGCAGGCTACAGTTTAAAGTAGTACACATTCGCAAAATGCTGTGGGCTGATACCAAAGCATGACAGACACCTTATGCATCAAGTGGGCTGATCCACAGAACTCATTTACTGAAAATACTGTCCAACATTCCCTTTTAGTATCTGTATGTATGAATGTATACGTGTATGTTGTGTGATGACATGAGCTCACACTAAACAACCAAAGCTGTCTGTAGGCAAAACCTAACAAGACACACTGACCTAGCCTAGGACTAACCCTAACCCGGAGATTAATTTGTACCTTAAGATTTACACAAACATCACATGTATCCTAACTCTAAGGATAATATTACTGGTTACTGTAAACCTAACCTGGTGAGCCTTACCCTATGCTTGATACAGCAAGTCCAAACTTTACCATAACCATAAACTTTACTGTAAAGCTATCCTTAATTATAACCCACCAATTAATCCAACCCAATACCTGAGCCTATCCACACAGTAATTAATTTGAAAAAAACATAAGTGATGTGGCTGAGTGCTTTTATTACTAGCCCTCACTGGCGCTGTTGAATGTTTGGGTTGCTGAATACCAAATCTTCCTATTCTTGATTCAGTCTCATGTCTTTCGTCTTTATCTCATTCTTACTTTTTAATTGTAATCCATGCATTCTTTTGTCTCTGGTTTCCTATCTTTCTCTTCCTCCTTTTTTTATCCTCTTCCTGCCTTTCTCTCTCTTGCTCTGAGTAAACGTTTAGAAATTAAAAATAAGTCACTGTAGCCAAAAAGGAGTGACAGTGTGCACCACCTGCATCCATCTGCACCTTTTACGCATTACACCCGCCCCTACTCCTAGAAGTTACCCTATCTCTCTAATATGTCAGTGTAATGTAGCCTATGTAAATGTCTGTGGATGTAGGAGGGATATTGTGGGGGTAAATGTTGATGCAGCGGTGGCTGTATAGGGATATTTGAGTGCATAGGAGTGGATGTAATGGATGTACACCCGACCACCACTTAGTTTCCATGAATGCTGTCATAACCCAATTGAAAAGCAACCATCTCATGACATCATGTAACCTTTCATCAAAATGTGATAAACTTCTCTGATTAGATTTATGTTCAGTGATGCTGTCTGGACTCTGTAATGTCTCTACCCTCACTGTATCAACAGCAGCTACAACTGCACATTGTGAAATGCCAGATTCGTTCTTCTTGTCGAGGCAGCTACTATTTCATTCAAACTCTTCACGTTTTACGACTGTAAACAACTTTCTTTCTAACCATGCCATTTGAAAAAGCAGATAATGACACTACACTCATAAAATCCGACTATATTAGCCAATAATATTTTATAGTCGCAAAAGCAACAATACTTCCAAGTAATAACTCAAGACAGCAACACATGTATTTCAGGGAGAGATCTTATTCGAACAACGTCAGGATTACTGAATATTTCGTTTAGTGACAAAGTACAGTACTCGTTTCAAGGGTGTTTTGAAACTGTTCAGAAGGCAGACATACTTAACGTTTTAGAACTGTATACAATATTACACCATTCTATCTGCCATTACCTTTTGGGATCGCGTTTAAAACGAATTCATACTTTTGCAAAGGCTGTGGCTTTTTTTCGGATTTAACTAACCCTGGCAGGAAATTAGGCCACTTTTTTCTTGAAGAAGCCAAATAAGGATTTGGGACCAAGAATTCCAGATGTAATCAGGGCCACTGGAATAATGCGATTGTGCAGCTGCAGTGTTTTTCACATAATTATAGATTTCCACATAATCCATCATGTAATGATTAATCTGAAGATTTTTTAACATTTCTTTCCAGCTCAAATGGTTCAACAGTTACTAAAAGTGGGGGCGTGGCCTGGGGGTCCAACATGGCAGATGCGCACTAGGGGGGTCATTAGGATGGCGGTCGGACAAAGTCCGTCTGCCATCCTGTCATGGGCAGGGATCATCCGCCATAAGGGCGGAGGTCCCGTGCCTCTTATTAGGATGCACCCGCCACAGTGGCGGGTGCATCCCACATTTTTAACATTGCGGCGGGCGGTGCTGTAAGCACCGTCCACCGCAATGCCAAAAATGCATGTTGTGCATTTCAAAGCACAACATGACAGGCACCGCGCGGTGCCTGCCATTATGTACTTTGAAACGCAGGGTGGTACCATAGGTACCACCCATGTGCACCCCCCCTTCACCATGGGGGCCCAAGCAAAGACCGTATGCCTTTCCATGGCGGTATTGCCACCACGGAAAGGCATTCCACAAGACACAGCCCTAATATGGCTGGCGGTGTCTGATAGACACCACCAACATATTAGACCTTTTCCGCCATGGTCGCAAGGCGACAGCGGCGGAAGAGCGGCGGACGGTCTTCCCGTCCGCCGCGGACCCCCCAGCCATCCTAATGTGGAGGGGGGTCATTTCTGTGAGGATGGCGGACGGATTGCCCCCGTCAGCCCGGCGGGGGCAATCCGTCCGCCATCCTAATCGACCCCCAAGTTAGCTCCAGGAGCCTGTCTCAGTATCCTTCAGATATCCTGCCAAATCTACACCCATCATCATGGTATACCATCTATACATCATCTGAATATCGTGGCCACAGATCGGTGAGGTGAAAAGCAGCGGTAACACTCGGAAATACTCTGAGGACATTGTAGGCCACATCAAAGGTGTGCCAGGAGAGGGGACCTGCCTATGCCTCAGTGCGGTCAGTGCCGGGCAATACCTGCTGGTGGTGGCCCACCTGTCAACGAACAGGACCCTACGCAGTTATTCGCCCAGATCATGGACCTGTACCGTGACTCACCCCGCACTGGAGATTGAGGCGGATGAAGGCTGCATATCGGCACACTTCGCCACGGGACACTGTGTGCCACTGCAGTCTGCCTGCCTACTGGAGGAGAGAGGAGCCTTCATAGCTGCCAAGGTTTCAGATTGCCATGTGTGACATTTTCATGACATTTCAACGACTATGAGTAACACTTTCTCAAGAGCAAAAATCATGCAATGAAGACGAGGGAACCTTCTAAATATCAGAAATTATAGCCGTTTGAGCCACAAGAAACTCCAAGAAGTTCTTAAAACTGCTGCAGAGCCCCAGAAATGGAAGGGCAATAACCCTAGTGCTCCCTCCTGTCTGAGCAGAGGAGCCTGCCTCAAGTTAGTCAACACAGCAGTGCCCCAGTCAGTGTGTTGCCGGACGGGCCGGCAGAAAAACAACACTGCAGTGAAGGACACAAGTTTATTGCCAGCCAGTAGCAGGGCCCCACCCGCCCCTTGGCCAGCTTCTGACTGAAAAATATGGAGGATAATGAGAGGACTCAGGGGCCTCTGAGAATGAAGCGCAAGTCGTGACGATGGACGATGGACCCCGGCCCCCACAGAATGAGAGAGAGCACTGAGAGTCCAGGCAAAAACTACACGCACCACCACCGCACCGTAAGTCACTGAAGATCATGGTGAGTGAGTGCTGTATGACAAGACAACAAGGTTAGGTATCAACTCACACACTACAGTCACAGTGGCAGGCTGCCTCAGTGACCAAAGAAAGTAGTAGTAGTACTCGAGGCCACGCCCCCATCCCGCACTTAAAGCGCTGAACACGAGCGCTCTGAGGCAGAACCTGTTCCTCCTGAGGCAAAATAGCCGGGAGTTTTGTTTGCTCTGATTTTAAAAAATTGTGTCACCATTTACCTGTACATTTTAGAAGCACGCCGCTCTTGGCACTTAGCAAACTGCTGGGAAGTTACTCGCTGCACAGCCGATTGGAGCGCTGTCGGTGAAAATCACTTGCCCTCACTACTCTCGCCGCCATCGACCGCGAGACGCGAGGCCACGCCCACTCGAGGCCACGCCCCCATCCCGCACTTAAAGCGCTGAACACGAGCGCTCTGAGGCAGAACCTGTTCCTCCTGAGGCAAAATAGCCGGGAGTTTTGTTTGCTCTGATTTTAAAAAATTGTGTCACCATTTACCTGTACATTTTAGAAGCACGCCGCTCTTGGCACTTAGCAAACTGCTGGGAAGTTGCTCGCTGCACAGCCGATTGGAGCGCTGTCGGTGAAAATCACTTGCCCTCACTACTCTCGCCGCCATCGACCGCGAGACGCGAGGCCACGCCCACTCGAGGCCACGCCCACATCCCTCGTTTCCACTTGATAAGTATGTGCCTACACCGTACGCGCAGCGGACGGGCGCAGCGGGCGCGCCGTCAGCGCGCCGAAGGCGCGCCAAAGGCAAGCCCGTCTGGGCCCGTCCGGGCCCAGCCGGCCCCAGGCCCAGACACTACGCCCATCTCGCAGAAACGTATATCGTACACCCAGGATATGCTCCGAGCCTGGAACACTAAAAAACACCCACAGTGTGAATTCATCCTTAAGGATGACACCCCGTTCACAGGATGCATCCTCTGTAACCCCTCAGAGGTAACGGAACGCGGCCAAATGCTTCGATTTGGCCTTCTGAACTCTAGGTCCCTGGTAAAACACGCCCACGAAATAAACCTCCTCGCCCAAAACCTCACGCTAGACGCTCTGTTTCTGACCGAAACATGGCTGACTCCTAACAGTAACTTCGATATGGTCAATGCAGCCCCACCCGGTTACCAAATCTGCTGCTTAAACAGACCGGTCGGAAGAGGTGGCGGGCTAGCCATACTTTACAAAGACCATCTCAGTTGCAGGATTGAATGTGGCACGGTCAAAGACTGTGAAAACTGCCATTTCACCCTCCAGATCTCCCCAACCACTTCACTATCGGGACTCTTAGTATACCGACCGCCAGGCTCGCTAGGAGAATTTGCAAGCTCCCTGATGGATCACATTCTATTAAAAACAATCTCAGCCCCCAACTTCCTCTTCCTAGGGGACTTGAACCTGCACTTCCTAGACCCTGCGGACAACACTGCAGCTAACTTACTAGCAGATCTCATATCAGCTGACCTTCATCTTCTAAACTCAAAAGCCACTCATGAGAAAGGACAGCTTTTAGACCCGATCTTCACTAATATCAGGAACCTCAAAACCCAAGACCCCACCCCCCTTCCATGGACTGACCACTTTTTGATCCCTATGCATTGGTCCCTCAGTCCATCCCTACCCTCAAAAAGAAAACCAAGATACGATCCAGACGATGGCACAAGCTAATACCAGAGGAATGGGAAACGAAGTTACGGGAATCCGCTGGCCCTCTCTCTACCGACCCTAACTCAGCTGACAGAGAATTTAACAGCTGGCTTACTCACCCCCTAAACGATCTTATCCCACTAACCAGCTCTCTTAAACACGTTAAAAGGATCAACCCCGCTCCATGGTACACACCCCCCCTTAATGCATTAAGGAAGGAATGTAAAAAGACTGAACGCACGTGGAGAAACAACAAATTGACGACGGACAAAGTCACTTACCAAACAGCTATGAAAGCGTACAAACAAGCCCTCCAAAATGCAAAAGGTACCTTCTACGAGGAAAAAATAAAAAATGCCTCCTGTTCAGCTAAGGAGACTTTTTCTATTCTCAAAGAGCTCCTCCACGTACCGGACCCCCCGCAGAAGCCCATGGATCCCAAAGCAGCAGAAGAAAAATGCGTCAACCTGGCCACCTTCTTCGGCGAAAAAATCAAAAAAATCCTGGCCTCCCTTCCTGCGACCAACCCCGACACCACAGAGAAAGCTAAGGATTCATCCCCCTTAGCAGGGATCTCCCCCGGGAAACCCGATACGCCTTACCTAGCGTCGTTCGGCCCAGTCACTGAAGAGGAAGTGGCTGCAACTCTGGTATCTACTAAGAGTGGCGCCCCCAGTGACCCAGTTCCCATACGGTTCGTCAAAAAGATCACCCGGACCATAACGCCCAAACTCACTGCCCTCATTAACATCTCGCTTGCCCAAGGAGAAGTGCCGCTAAGCTGGAAGGAGGCAGTCGTAAAAGGGTTTCTCAAGAAACCATCGCTGGACCCAGCTGATCTATCCAATTATAGACCTATCTCGCTCCTCCCCTGGATAGGGAAGGTCGCCGAGAAGCTAGCAAATAAAAAGCTGTCACTTTTACTAGAAACTAATCATCTCCTCAAAAACTCACAGACAGGCTTTAGACCGGGTCAGGGCACTGACACCGCCCTCCTTGCAGCAGTAGAGAAGACCAGGGAAATCATCGACACAGGAGGATCAGTGGCAGTGGTCCTCCTAGACCTGAGTGCAGCATTTGACACGGTCAGTCACCAGGTCCTAACCCAACGTCTAGATAACATCGGAGTGAAAGACAGCGCGTTGAAATGGCTCACGTCCTTTCTCTCCCGACGCTCCTTTCAAGTCTGGGAAGGTGAAAGTCGCTCCCCCTCCATCCCCCTCCGGTGTGGTGTGCCACAGGGCTCATCACTAAGCCCCACGTTGTTTAACGTGTACATGGCCCCACTGGAGGAACTGGTCTCACCATTCGGAGTCACCATCGTCAGCTACGCTGACGATACTCAGCTGGTGGTAACGCTTTCCCACCCCAAGCTAGAGCCTTCCAATCTCCGTGACTGCCTCTCCAATGTCCATCAATGGATGAGTGACTCAGCTCTGAAATTGAATGGATCAAAAACAGAGATCCTGCTCCTAGGACACAAATCCATGAATCTTCCCCCCAGCATCTGGCCCGCCTGTATGGGTGAACCCCCTACCCCCAAGACGGAGGTTAAGAGTCTGGGAGTATGGCTAGAGACAGATCTCACCTTCAGAACACAGGCAAGAAAAACGGCCGGCATCTGCTATGGCCTACTCAGATCATGTAGAAAGGTGCTCCCCCTATTACCATTCCAGTCCCGACTTCTGCTGATTCAAGGCCTAATTATATCGAGGCTGGACTACAGTAACGCCATTTACCTCGGAGCACCGGAATCCACTCTTCAAACACTGCAAAAGTCCCAGAATGCCGCAGCCCGATTACTCACGAACACCCCAGCCAGAACCTCAGCCAAACCCGCACTGAGGAAACTACACTGGCTCCCAATTAGGGAAAGAGTAACTTTTAAAGCCCTTTGCTTGGCCCATAAGGTCCTGCACAACGCTGGCCCCCCAATCCTCAACAACTGGATCATACCCTACAGACCTGCGAGAGCCCTTCGGTCAGAACATGGAAACCTTATCACGATCCCTAAGGTGAAGAAGGCCCGCGCAGGCGGCCGCCGCTTCTCAGTCAACACAGCAAAAAAATGGAACGCGCTCCCCCCGAGTCTCAGAGCAGAACCAAACCTCCTACGATTCAGGAAGTCCCTTAAAACCCTACTCTTTCCCTGAATCTTTAACATCTTCATCCCTCAGGAGGCCTAGGTTCAGCGCTGGGATACTCGGGGGTGACTACGCGCTCTATAAAAACCTAAAATAAAAAAAAAAAAATACTTACTGTTGTGAACTTCTGTACTAGTCTCAGACAGTCCAGTGACTGTGGCACTAGCAGGCACTAATGTCTCTCTAAGCGCCGGGTCCGCGGCTGCAGCAGTGCACCCAACTGCACGGGGTCATCGTCGGCCACACAGCACTGCATGCAGCAGTCTCCCCGCACCCAGCGCCCAAAGCCTCTGATGCCGTGCGGCCATGATGATGAGACAGACAGTGAGTCTGTCAGCTCGATGCTGCAGTGCCCCATCCCGCCGTGGTGGTCCAGCGCTGGCCGTGTGATCAGCACGGCGTGGAGTCTCACAACCCCAGTCCGCGTTGAGTCCCCGGTTTGCTTCTAACCGACCTCACTTCCTGTAAAGGATGTGAGGTCATGATTCCCCTACATGGTGCTCACACCACAGTAACGCAACGACTGAGAGGGCTGGCCCCGCTCGGGAGTTTTGTTTTAGTTATGCAGGCAGAGGCAGCAGTCTCCTGCTGCCTGGCAGATTGTAACATTGTAGCCTTGTCAGACTCTCACCCGGAGCACGATCGGATCTTTAATTAAGTGTCTCCTGCTGGCAAGTCTGCGGGGAGCCGCTGAGCAGCAGTCGGCGCATACTGGTGTCAGAGGCGCCGGCGTGCGCGTTAGCAAGTTTCGGAGCCAGTTTCAGCCGGCGCTGTCAGCAGAGTGCAGTCAGTGACATTAAAATGCTTACCAATGCATTTCAGTGCGGTGATGCGGAACATCACACTGAAATGCGTTAGAGTCACGCCTGATGCGTGATACTTGGCAGGACTGAATCTTGCAGCAGAAATTGGCTCTGCTCACAGAAACCCCGGCACCGCCTCCTAAGCTGAGACCCTGATACTGCTGGATCAGAACACAAGTAGTGGCTACTAGGCCTGCAGGGCAGACGGACCCGTGGTGTGCGGCCTAGATAAACTGCTGCCACTTCTGGCCACGGCGGTACCTGGATTACGTCGGGGCCTCCATTGCGGACACCCGGGAGTGTTCCCATCTGTTCTATGCCCGAACACGGAGGAGAATGACCAAAGGCTTTAACGGTCCGGCCGCGGCAGTGAGCGACGTCTGACCCAGCCGCCTATGCCCCAGCCCATGCCTATGGACCTCATCACCGACTTGTACTGCTGGAGACCAGGTGTACGACATAGCTGTCTTGGCCTACACACATTGGAGACAAAGCGGCGGACGATGGGCCCGCCATCACGCTCATAGGGACTCGCTGAACAGAAGTCTGCTTGCCGCCTGCCTAAAGGTCTGCCGCAAAGCGGCCTGAGATTGCCGGGGAGGACTAGATCTCTGGTGGCCCCAGCCCTGCTGCAAACACAGGTGAGGCACCCGTTAGGGGAGTTGGGTGCCTCTGTCTTCAGAAGCGATCGGGCCAGGATCCAATGCGGCTTGTGGGCGATGGGTCCCCTATCCGGCCTTGTTTTTACTGCAATAGGTCGTGGCTATCATTCCTATCATAGTCAAACAACAAGAGAGAAAGGGTAGAGTGGAACTACTCCCAGTCCCCTTTAGTGAACAATAGTAACAACAAAGGAAGGAGTTATTCCAAACACAGAAAGAGCTAATCTTTCGAATGAAAGCGAACAAAGGAAAAAGGAATTCTTTTAAAAGGACCCTCACGCCCCAACCTAGTTGGTGACATGCTTCAACATAGGGTCCCTACCCAAGTGGCCGAATGCTTTTCGGGTGTGCTACAATGCCTGATTACAGCAGAGCGGCTATTGGTGGTGAAAAGTGGAAAGTGATTAAATAAAATTGCCTTTATTAGTCCCCAAACCTTTATAATGGAGTAATAAGGCAAGATTAGAAACAAGAAGGATGTCCTATAAGGTATTTACTTGGTCAGTGACATCCGATCAGAGCCCTGGTAGATTCTGCCGAAACGGAAGGGCACATTTCTAACCAGGAGGCAGATTTTTTGGTAACGGGGGAAGAAAAAATCCCCTATTTTTATACACTACTAAAAATGCATAAAAACAGATTACCTCCTCCAGGCCGACCTATTGTCGCGGGTATAGGGTCCTTATTGGAACCCCTTTCACGATTTTGTGATTTTTTTCCTGAAGCCACACGTGCAGAACTCCAAGACTTACCTCAAAGAGACGAAAAGTCTGCTGAACCTCCTTAAAGATATCAATGTGGACAATTGCTCCACCATTCTGGTGAGCCTCGATATAGAGAGCTTGTACACAAGCCTCCCACAAGATGATACTGTGGAAGTGATCAGTAGAGCCCTGGCCGAGGCTGATTGGAAATATAGAACGCCCAAATACTTCATAATTGAACGTACCAAGTTGGCACTCAAGGAGAATTTTTTTTAATTCGAAGGGGACCTGTTTCTCCAAACAAAAGGTACTTCGATGGGAAGCACTTTTGCCCCTAGTGTGGTAGGGCTATATATATATGATTTTCAACAAAAATTCATCCTCAATAAAAGCAACCCTTACAGCACATATATTTCATTTCGGAGAAGATATATTGACGACGTCCTTGTCATCTGGCAAGGACCTAAACAAGTACTGTTTGAGTTCTTCACATGGATGAACAGCTGTGACAACAATCTAAAGTTCACACACTCAATGGATGAAAACATAATTTTTTTTCTAGACATAACATTCACCAAAGAGCCCGGGAGATTGGAAACTAAGACTTACCATAAACCAACCGCAAAGAACAACATCCTACAATTTGACAGTTTTCACCCGAGGGCTCTTAGGGAATACCTGCCATATGGGCAATACCTCCGTCCGAGGAGAAATTGCAGCAAATTGAAAGACTACCAACCTCAAGTGGCCGTACTATCGAATAAACTGACCTTCAAGGGCTACCCAGATAGAATACTCACTAAATGCCAGAAACGAGCCAGAAATCAGCCACGCACATCCCTTCTTGGGGAAAACACTAAATCCAATACTGACATCCCACTCACTTGTGTGACCACTTACACCAGGAGTTCCAACCAAGTGACAAAATCCATAAATATACATTGGAAAATCCTACATACTGGCACCTTGAAGTGGGAAAAACCACTTTTTTTCTTCAAGAGAGCCAGGAGCCTTAGAGACTCTCTTGTCTCCACCCGCCCAAGAAATGTGGAGAAAGACCAGACTTCCACTGTACTGAATGCCTGGGGACTCCGAAATATCATTGGACATTTTCCCTGCGGGAATTGCAGTCTATGCCACTTGACAACACCAACCAAAACCCTCAACCTTGAATCTAATAAAGTTTAGACATTTAAGGCACACACTTAGTGTAATTCTGAGTGTGGTCTACCTCATCACGTGCCCTTGTGGATTAAGATTTGTAGGGATGACCAGCAGGAAGGTCACACAACGTATCTGTGAGCACAGCAGTAACATCAGGTTCAAAAAAAGCACAGCAAAAATGACAAAACGTTTCCTGGTAATGAATCATACCACCAATGATTTAAGGTGGACTATTATAGAACAGTTAAAAACCAATGCAACCACACAACACCTTCTTTTAGAAAAGGAGCAACGCTGCATATATAGACTTGCCACATGTATATTATGGCTGAATGACAATATCCTGTGGAATTCTTTAAACTACCACTAGGGCCATTTCCACTTCCCTGTTTTTACCACACTACAGGGAGAGAGTACACTCTGGTTACAAGGTTTTTGCACTTTGATCTTTATCAGGGTAACACCCTTCATGATAAAAGATTTGGGTTGACTTAACAGTGAAAAGGAACATTACCAGCTCCTCTTTGTGCCCACCTTTGAGTCTACCACAATACCATGTTTAGACCTTAGCGCACGTATTAATGATATCGTAAGAGGGCCATTAGCAGCGATTCATCTTGTTAGTTCTCATGGTGATAGCCGATTAAATCCCCGGCTTTTTTGCATTAACAGTTGAGATGGTACTTCATCTCTTTTTTAGCCAATATGTGAATTTTCATTGCACATCCAACCATGTGACAGCGTTTTCTATTAAGTTTTTCAAATTTTCAACCTCCCAGTTGTGAAGGGGTTAACTACCCTGAGACTTCTAGATTGACAAGGAATATGTCACCACCCTGTACGTACAGACGCAGAAACGCTACGCGTCTAAGTCACATGATTCAAATACATCAAGGACCCAGACTCACTCAACCTCGGTATTCCATGTAGGGCACACTGTAGCTGCTAGCAGCGGGCGATTGTGCTTGACGAAGTAAGTAACTGTTGCGGCTCACTTTGAACGCTGTTTCCTAGATGTATTAGATATAAGCCTGATATTTTAATCTTTGTCTTCCTTTCCCTACCTACCTTTAGAGTGTGACAATAGCCAATACCCCTCAGCGGGATCCATGGGGCATGACGTATGAACCTCACATGTAAGACTGGAACTACGTGTCCCTTTTCACTTTCTCCTCTATGTTTTTCTAGTAGCCCACACAACGGCGCCTCTGAGCTCCATGTATGGTTTTAAAAGTCATGATCTCCATACCAGTGTGATTACTATTCGTAGATCGACGGATATAATATGGCACTTTGCCACTCCCACGTAGTAATATCTTTGTGCAGATGTGAATAGAGGGGTCTTCAAGTCACTGTACCCCTTCACCGAATTTGGTTTGAATACACTACGGTCCTATATTAAGAGATGTTTTTGTGCGACATGAATGCATGAGATTTGAATATTTATGGAATCACCACAGTTGGGTGAGCTGAGAGCACGGCGTGTACGCCACGGATGGAAGCACAGTAGGTTGCACCTTGCTGAGTTTCATCGTTCAGTGTGTATACTACATGTACAGTGTAATCTTTTCTTTTCTCTTATAGATTACAAACAATTGCCTTTCAGAGAGTGCTGAGAGGAAAACCTTATTTACAACAAGGGGTGGTGATGGACAGAGTCTCTGAATTAAGCAGAGTACTCTCACCCAGTCAAGAGATCAGGGCTAGATCCAACACCGTTTTTTAGCTCATTGCACCATCCCAGTTTCAGAACCTGGCTGTATGCAAATTAGTCTGTCCCTGGCCCAGTGCATCATGGGAACAGGGCAGACCAGACTACAAAAGCCAATTCTTACACTGGGAAGGAAACAAGCTTCCGGGGACCGGTTTCTGCCATTTCAGGCGTCTTCGGCCCGGCTTGCTTGAATCCTGATGGTGCAATGAGCAAGGGACTCACATCTGAGTATACCCTTCCACGCTTAGGGTGGACAAAATTATTTACAACAAGGGGTGGTGATGGACAGAGTCTCTGAATTAAGCAGAGTACTCTCACCCAGTCAAGAGATCAGGGCTAGATCCAACACCGTTTTTTAGCTCATTGCACCATCCCAGTTTCAGAACCTGGCTGTATGCAAATTAGTCTGTCCCTGGCCCAGTGCATCATGGGAACAGGGCAGACCAGACTACAAAAGCCAATTCTTACACTGGGAAGGAAACAAGCTTCCGGGGACCGGTTTCTTCCATTTCAGGCGTCTTCGGCCCGGCTTGCTTGAATCCTGATGGTTCAATGAGCAAGGGACTCACATCTGAGTATACCCTTCCACGCTTAGGGTGGACAAAATTATTTACAACAAGGGGTGGTGATGGACAGAGTCTCTGAATTAAGCAGAGTACTCTCACCCAGTCAAGAGATCAGGGCTAGATCCAACACCGTTTTTTAGCTCATTGCACCATCCCAGTTTCAGAACCTGGCTGTATGCAAATTAGTCCGTCCCTGGCCCAGTGCATCATGGGAACAGGGCAGACCAGACTACAAAAGCCAATTCTTACACTGGGAAGGAAACAAGCTTCCGGGGACCGGTTTCTGCCATTTCAGGCGTCTTCGGCCCGGCTTGCTTGAATCCTGATGGTTCAATGAGCAAGGGACTCACATCTGAGTATACCCTTCCACGCTTAGGGTGGACAAAATTATTTACAACAAGGGGTGGTGATGGACAGAGTCTCTGAATTAAGCAGAGTACTCTCACCCAGTCAAGAGATCAGGGCTAGATCCAACACCGTTTTTTAGCTCATTGCACCATCCCAGTTTCAGAACCTGGCTGTATGCAAATTAGTCCGTCCCTGGCCCAGTGCATCATGGGAACAGGGCAGACCAGACTACAAAAGCCAATTCTTACACTGGGAAGGAAACAAGCTTCCGGGGACCGGTTTCTGCCATTTCAGGCGTCTTCGGCCCGGCTTGCTTGAATCCTGATGGTGCAATGAGCAAGGGACTCACATCTGAGTATACCCTTCCACGCTTAGGGTGGACAAAATTATTTACAACAAGGGGTGGTGATGGACAGAGTCTCTGAATTAAGCAGAGTACTCTCACCCAGTCAAGAGATCAGGGCTAGATCCAACACCGTTTTTTAGCTCATTGCACCATCCCAGTTTCAGAACCTGGCTGTATGCAAATTAGTCTGTCCCTGGCCCAGTGCATCATGGGAACAGGGCAGACCAGACTACAAAAGCCAATTCTTACACTGGGAAGGAAACAAGCTTCCGGGGACCGGTTTCTGCCATTTCAGGCGTCTTCGGCCCGGCTTGCTTGAATCCTGATGGTGCAATGAGCAAGGGACTCACATCTGAGTATACCCTTCCACGCTTAGGGTGGACAAAATTATTTACAACAAGGGGTGGTGATGGACACAGTCTCTGAATTAAGCAGAGTACTCTCACCCAGTCAAGAGATCAGGGCTAGAGCCAACACCGTTTTTTAGCTCATTGCACCATCCCAGTTTCAGAACCTGGCTGTATGCAAATTAGTCTGTCCCTGGCCCAGTGCATCATGGGAACAGGGCAGACCAGACTACAAAAGCCAATTCTTACACTGGGAAGGAAACAAGCTTCCGGGGACCGGTTTCTGCCATTTCAGGCGTCTTCGGCCCGGCTTGCTTGAATCCTGATGGTGCAATGAGCAAGGGACTCACATCTGAGTATACCCTTCCACGCTTAGGGTGGACAAAATTATTTACAACAAGGGGTGGTGATGGACAGAGTCTCTGAATTAAGCAGAGTACTCTCACCCAGTCAAGAGATCAGGGCTAGATCCAACACCGTTTTTTAGCTCATTGCACCATCCCAGTTTCAGAACCTGGCTGTATGCAAATTAGTCTGTCCCTGGCCCAGTGCATCATGGGAACAGGGCAGACCAGACTACAAAAGCCAATTCTTACACTGGGAAGGAAACAAGCTTCTGGGGACCGGTTTCTGCCATTTCAGGCGTCTTCGGCCCGGCTTGCTTGAATCCTGATGGTGCAATGAGCAAGGGACTCACATCTGAGTATACCCTTCCACGCTTAGGGTGGACAAAATTATTTACAACAAGGGGTGGTGATGGACAGAGTCTCTGAATTAAGCAGAGTACTCTCACCCAGTCAAGAGATCAGGGCTAGATCCAACACCGTTTTTTAGCTCATTGCACCATCCCAGTTTCAGAACCTGGCTGTATGCAAATTAGTCTGTCCCTGGCCCAGTGCATCATGGGAACAGGGCAGACCAGACTACAAAAGCCAATTCTTACACTGGGAAGGAAACAAGCTTCCGGGGACCGGTTTCTGCCATTTCAGGCGTCTTCGGCCCGGCTTGCTTGAATCCTGATGGTGCAATGAGCAAGGGACTCACATCTGAGTATACCCTTCCACGCTTAGGGTGGACAAAATTATTTACAACAAGGGGTGGTGATGGACAGAGTCTCTGAATTAAGCAGAGTACTCTCACCCAGTCAAGAGATCAGGGCTAGATCCAACACCGTTTTTTAGCTCATTGCACCATCCCAGTTTCAGAACCTGGCTGTATGCAAATTAGTCTGTCCCTGGCCCAGTGCATCATGGGAACAGGGCAGACCAGACTACAAAAGCCAATTCTTACACTGGGAAGGAAACAAGCTTCCGGGGACCGGTTTCTGCCATTTCAGGCGTCTTCGGCCCGGCTTGCTTGAATCCTGATGGTGCAATGAGCAAGGGACTCACATCTGAGTATACCCTTCCTCGCTTAGGGTGGACAAAATTATTTACAACAAGGGGTGGTGATGGACAGAGTCTCTGAATTAAGCAGAGTACTCTCACCCAGTCAAGAGATCAGGGCTAGATCCAACACCGTTTTTTAGCTCATTGCACCATCCCAGTTTCAGAACCTGGCTGTATGCAAATTAGTCTGTCCCTGGCCCAGTGCATCATGGGAACAGGGCAGACCAGACTACAAAAGCCAATTCTTACACTGGGAAGGAAACAAGCTTCCGGGGACCGGTTTCTGCCATTTCAGGCGTCTTCGGCCCGGCTTGCTTGAATCCTGATGGTGCAATGAGCAAGGGACTCACATCTGAGTATACCCTTCCACGCTTAGGGTGGACAAAATTATTTACAACAAGGGGTGGTGATGGACAGAGTCTCTGAATTAAGCAGAGTACTCTCACCCAGTCAAGAGATCAGGGCTAGATCCAACACCGTTTTTTAGCTCATTGCACCATCCCAGTTTCAGAACCTGGCTGTATGCAAATTAGTCTGTCCCTGGCCCAGTGCATCATGGGAACAGGGCAGACCAGACTACAAAAGCCAATTCTTACACTGGGAAGGAAACAAGCTTCCGGGGACCGGTTTCTGCCATTTCAGGCGTCTTCGGCCCGGCTTGCTTGAATCCTGATGGTGCAATGAGCAAGGGACTCACATCTGAGTATACCCTTCCACGCTTAGGGTGGACAAAATTATTTACAACAAGGGGTGGTGATGGACAGAGTCTCTGAATTAAGCAGAGTACTCTCACCCAGTCAAGAGATCAGGGCTAGATCCAACACCGTTTTTTAGCTCATTGCACCATCCCAGTTTCAGAACCTGGCTGTATGCAAATTAGTCTGTCCCTGGCCCAGTGCATCATGGGAACAGGGCAGACCAGACTACAAAAGCCAATTCTTACACTGGGAAGGACAGATTCTACCGCTGCTGCGCACGCGCTGCTGCTGGCGTTTCTGATTTTTAATCCTCCTGATTTTGCTATTTGTTTTATTGTTCGTTTATTGCACATTTCCCCTGTTTTTAGCGGGGCTTGGTCAGGGCTTCCTCCCTCCCTCTCACCTGCATTTAAATAGTTGGTTGCACCGCCATTTGGTGGGTCCTGGTCCCGAGGGTGGTCCTGTGGGCGCCATCTTGTGTTGGGCTCATTTTTGGAAAAACGGGCGCCATCTTGGAGCGTACTCGCGCTCGCGACGTGATTGGTCGGCCTATTTAAGGCGGACCCACTCATCTGGCAGTCTGGACAGATTCTACCGCTGCTGCGCACGCGCTGCTGCTGGCGTTTCTGATTTTTAATCCTCCTGATTTTGCTATTTGTTTTATTGTTCGTTTATTGCACATTTCCCCTGTTTTTAGCGGGGCTTGGTCAGGGCTTCCTCCCTCCCTCTCACCTGCATTTAAATAGTTGGTTGCACCGCCATTTGGTGGGTCCTGGTCCCGAGGGTGGTCCTGTGGGCGCCATCTTGTGTTGGGCTCATTTTTGGAAAAACGGGCGCCATCTTGGAGCGTACTCGCGCTCGCGACGTGATTGGTCGGCCTATTTAAGGCGGACCCACTCATCTGGCAGTCTGGACAGATTCTACCGCTGCTGCGCACGCGCTGCTGCTGGCGTTTCTGATTTTTAATCCTCCTGATTTTGCTATTTGTTTTATTGTTCGTTTATTGCACATTTCCCCTGTTTTTAGCGGGGCTTGGTCAGGGCTTCCTCCCTCCCTCTCACCTGCATTTAAATAGTTGGTTGCACCGCCATTTGGTGGGTCCTGGTCCCGAGGGTGGTCCTGTGGGCGCCATCTTGTGTTGGGCTCATTTTTGGAAAAACGGGCGCCATCTTGGAGCGTACTCGCGCTCGCGACGTGATTGGTCGGCCTATTTAAAGCTCCCCCCCCCGCGCAGCGGGACGCGCAGCTGGGACGCCGTCGCTGTGCCGGAGTCGTGCCAGAGTCCTGCCCGTCTGCGCTCGTCCGCGTCGAGGTAGCGTGAGGCGGGCAGGCCCTGGCTCCTTTGACTGGGGAACTTCGCACTCCCTGGCGGGATGTTGTCTTATACACGGCCAGAACTTCTGGCTATAGGACAACGGTCTAGGGTATGCTTATGCAAGCCGGTAGATCCATTGGCTGGACCATATAGCTCTGCCTGTAAAGGCTGGTCACTCACGAGCCCCACCAAGATCCGTTCCCTGGAAGACGCTACTACCATCACACGCAAGCGTGTTGCGACTCGGGATCTTCGGATCTGGTGTTTGAATGTCAGGTCTCTGGCCAAACACTATCAGTTCATTCGTGAACTGATTGACAAAGATGACCCTGATCTCTTTCTATTGACCGAAACCTGGCTTCAGGACTCGGATTCTGCTATATTGAATCTAGCCTTTCCCCAGAATTATAAGATCTTCACGGCCAACAGGGCCACTAGAGGAGGTGGTATTGCTATGGCAGTCAAATCCTGTTTCCCGGCTGAATGGAAACTTTCAGGACTGCCCGCTTGTGAAAGCGCCATATTTAAAATTGCCTTTAGCCATCACTTTACATTCAGCGGTATGCTCATTTACCGCCCTCCCGGCAATGATTCTGTCTTCAGGTCCGCACTGGCCGATATGGTCAGCCCGATAGCGCTCGGTTGTGCCAATTTTAACATCTTGGGGGACCTCAACATCCATTTTGACAATGGGTCATCCACAACCGTGAGCACTCTATTGGCGGATCTGGAAGCCCTGCAACTCATCCAGCTTGTCACCCTTCCTACCCACTCAGGAGGCCATATTTTGGACCCCTTTTTTTCCACGCTTGAGGGGGTGAAGGTGTCAGACCCTTTGTTGATGGGATGGACGGATCATTTGCTAGTGGAAGCCTTCTGTTCGGTCCACGATAAGCCTTTTATATCGGTGGACAGGCCTATTTTAAAAAGGCCTTGGCATAAGCTAAAGCTCGAAGAGTTTTATAGGCTACTGGAACAGAAACCTCTGAGCACCCTTGTTAATGCAAATGTGAACCAAGGATACCATCAGTTCTGCACCTGGATCACCGACGCTCTGGACTCTCTTATACCTATGCGGTGGTCGAAAGGCCGGATAAAAACACAAAGCCCTTGGTATAATGAGTCTCTTGCAGAGCTGAAAAAATCTTGCCGAAAAACAGAGAGGGAATGGAGAAGATCTTACGATCCTGCTCTGAAAATTCGGTATTTCGCTGATCTGAAGGTTTATCACAGGGCTATTTGCAGAACACGAGCTGCTTTCTATGCACAGGAATTTGCTCTCAGTTCCAACCCCTCGAAATTGATTTTCAAGGTCCTGAAGGACCTGATGACTAAAAAAGCCACCTCGGAGGTGATTTGTACAGACTCCCATTGTGACAATCTGGCCACTTTCTTCTTAGAGAAAGTGGAAAAAATCTACCAAGGATTTGATACAGGCTGTTCAAATCTAGAGGTAACCGAACCTGATGCTATGGGACATGATACCCTGGCTATTCTACCAGACCTGCCTATTGAAATCTTTGACAGGCTCAGCCTCAGGGTTAAGTCAGGTTCTCCTCTGGACCCGTTGAAGCCAGCTTTTATCAACACACTTTCCCCGTTGTGCCGAGACCCCATATTGAAATTAATCAATATGTCACTGTCCAACGGAATGGTACCCACCGCATGGAAACAGGCAGTGATTACCCCTATTTTAAAAAAGGCCAATTCTGACCCCCGGATGCCAGAAAACTACAGACCTATATCCCTTCTGCCTTGGATAGCGAAAATAACGGAAGCCCATGTCAACTCAGTTCTGTCTGAGCATCTGGCTCGTAACCAGATATTAGATCCCAGTCAGAATGGCTTCCGGTCAGGACACAGTACCGAGACGGCGTTACTTTACATCACGGAACATCTTCGCCAGGTACTTGACTCGGGTCATACAGCAGCGCTCCTGCTATTAGACCTAAGCGCTGCTTTTGACACTGTGTCCCACCATATATTGATCCAACGCTTACAGGAAGCTGGAGTTACGGACATCGCTCTCCAGTGGTTTCGTTCCTTTCTATCGGAGCGAACCTTCAAAGTGGCTATACCACCAGCTCAATCCGCCACTTATTCCTTGGAGATGGGAGTCCCACAGGGATCCTCGTTGAGCCCTACAATGTTCAACCTCTATGTGAAACCGCTAGCTGCAGTCGTCAAACAGTGGGGTCTGACGATGACCTCATATGCTGACGACACACAGCTGGCGGTGACACTTAGTGGAGCCCCCGAGGTGGAGGCTCCCAGATTCCGAGAGGGTCTGGTGGCAGTAGCAAGCTGGCTCCGGACCAACTGCCTTCAGTTGAATGCCACCAAAACTGAGGTGTTGGTATTAGGGAAGCATGCGGAGCTATGGGGAAATCAGTGGTGGCCACCAGAGCTGGGTGTCATTCCGATTCCTGCCTCTGGCGTCAGAAATCTAGGCATTTGGCTGGATCCTGCACTCACCTTCATGGATCACACCAAGAAGGTGGCGGCCACATGCTATGGCATCTTGCGGGGTATAAGGCCGGTTTTAAAGTACTTTGACCCCCCCACTAGACAGCTTGTGGTCCAGGCATCAATACTATCCCGGCTGGACTACGGCAGTTCGCTGATGCTAGGGATGAATCAAGCAGAGGCCTCTAGACTACAAAGGGTTCAAAATGCCGCAGCACGTGCCATTGTGGGCCTCCCCAGACACTGTTCAGTGGCTGGCACGATCGTGGCCCTACACTGGCTCCCGGTCAGACAGCGAATCAAGTTCAAAGCGCTGTGTCTGGCTTTTAAAATTTTGAAGTTTTCTTCGCCGTCAGCACTTGCCAACTTACTTACTCCCTATTTTCCTTCAAGGTCCTTGAGATCTGAGTCGCTCCACCTGGCAGTATGCCCCCGTTTCAAATTGTGCAGAATGGGTGGCCGTTCCTTCCGGGTGCTTGCGGCAGGGTTATGGAACTCGCTTCCGGTCCATATTCGAGCTCTTGACGACCTGCTTGCCTTCAGGCAGGCGATTAAAACCTTCTTGTTTCCCGTCTCTGAATAGTTGCCCCTTTCTTTTATTGTGTGTTATGTTGTAGTGTCTGTCCAAGCGCCAGGACGCCCCTTTGCTGGGGCAGCTGTGCGCGATAAAAATACAATTAACATAACATAACATAACATAAGGAAACAAGCTTCCGGGGACCGGTTTCTGCCATTTCTGGCGTCTTCGGCCCGGCTTGCTTGAATCCTGATGGTGCAATGAGCAAGGGACTCACATCTGAGTATACCCTTCCACGCTTAGGGTGGACAAAATTATTTACAACATTTTGGCCACTATAGGTGTGGCAGGGTATACTCAGACATGAGTCCCTTTCTCACTGCTCCATCAGGATTCAAGCAAGCCGGGCCGAAGAGGCTGAAATGCCAGAAACCGGTCCCCGGTAGCTTGTCTCCTTTCTGGTGAAGAATTGGCTTGGTAGTTTGGTCTGCCCTGTTCCCATGATGCTCTGGGCCAGGGACAGACTAATTTGCATATAGCCAGGTTCTGAGCTGGGATGGGGCAGTGAGATAAATAACGGTGATGGATCAAGCCCTGATCTTTGGACTGGGTAAGAGTGGTCTGCTTAATTCAGACACTCTGTTCATCACCACCCCCTTTTCTGAATCGTTTTTGGCCACTATAGGTGTGGCAGGGTATACTCAGACATGAGTCCCTTTCTCACTGCTCCATCAGGATTCAAGCAAGCCGGGCCGAAGAGGCTGAAATGCCAGAAACCGGTCCCCGGTAGCTTGTCTCCTTTCTGGTGAAGAATTGGCTTGGTAGTTTGGTCTGCCCTGTTCCCATGATGCTCTGGGCCAGGGACAGACTAATTTGCATATAGCCAGGTTCTGAGCTGGGATGGGGCAGTGAGATAAATAACGGTGATGGATCAAGCCCTGATCTTTGGACTGGGTAAGAGTGGTCTGCTTAATTCAGACACTCTGTTCATCACCACCCCCTTTTCTGAATCGTTTTTGGCCACTATAGGTGTGGCAGGGTATACTCAGACATGAGTCCCTTTCTCACTGCTCCATCAGGATTCAAGCAAGCCGGGCCGAAGAGGCTGAAATGCCAGAAACCGGTCCCCGGTAGCTTGTCTCCTTTCTGGTGAAGAATTGGCTTGGTAGTTTGGTCTGCCCTGTTCCCATGATGCTCTGGGCCAGGGACAGACTAATTTGCATATAGCCAGGTTCTGAGCTGGGATGGGGCAGTGAGATAAATAACGGTGATGGATCAAGCCCTTATCTTTGGACTGGGTAAGAGTGGTCTGCTTAATTCAGACACTCTGTTCATCACCACCCCCTTTTCTGAATCGTTTTTGGCCACTATAGGTGTGGCAGGGTATACTCAGACATGAGTCCCTTTCTCACTGCTCCATCAGGATTCAAGCAAGCCGGGCCGAAGAGGCTGAAATGCCAGAAACCGGTCCCCGGTAGCTTGTCTCCTTTCTGGTGAAGAATTGGCTTGGTAGTTTGGTCTGCCCTGTTCCCATGATGCTCTGGGCCAGGGACAGACTAATTTGCATGTAGCCAGGTTCTGAGCTGGGATGGGGCAGTGAGATAAATAACGGTGATGGATCAAGCCCTGATCTTTGGACTGGGTAAGAGTGGTCTGCTTAATTCAGACACTCTGTTCATCACCACCCCCTTTTCTGAATCATTTTTGGCCACTATAGGTGTGGCAGGGTATACTCAGACATTAGTCCCTTTCTCACTGCTCCATCAGGATTCAAGCAAGCCGGGCCGAAGAGGCTGAAATGCCAGAAACCGGTCCCCGGTAGCTTGTCTCCTTTCTGGTGAAGAATTGGCTTGGTAGTTTGGTCTGCCCTGTTCCCATGATGCTCTGGGCCAGGGACAGACTCATTTGCATATAGCCAGGTTCTGAGCTGGGATGGGGCAGTGAGATAAATAACGGTGATGGATCAAGCCCTGATCTTTGGACTGGGTAAGAGTGGTCTGCTTAATTCAGACACTCTGTTCATCACCACCCCCTTTTCTGAATCGTTTTTGGCCACTATAGGTGTGGCAGGGTATACTCAGACATGAGTCCCTTTCTCACTGCTCCATCAGGATTCAAGCAAGCCGGGCCGAAGAGGCTGAAATGCCAGAAACCGGTCCCCGGTAGCTTGTCTCCTTTCTGGTGAAGAATTGGCTTGGTAGTTTGGTCTGCCCTGTTCCCATGATGCTCTGGGCCAGGGACAGACTAATTTGCATATAGCCAGGTTCTGAGCTGGGATGGGGCAGTGAGATAAATAACGGTGATGGATCAAGCCCTGATCTTTGGACTGGGTAAGAGTGGTCTGCTTAATTCAGACACTCTGTTCATCACCACCCCCTTTTCTGAATCGTTTTTGGCCACTATAGGTGTGGCAGGGTATACTCAGACATGAGTCCCTTTCTCACTGCTCCATCAGGATTCAAGCAAGCCGGGCCGAAGAGGCTGAAATGCCAGAAACCGGTCCCCGGTAGCTTGTCTCCTTTCTGTTGAAGAATTGGCTTGGTAGTTTGGTCTGCCCTGTTCCCATGATGCTCTGGGCCAGGGACAGACTAATTTGCATATAGCCAGGTTCTGAGCTGGGATGGGGCAGTGAGATAAATAACGGTGATGGATCAAGCCCTGATCTTTGGACTGGGTAAGAGTGGTCTGCTTAATTCAGACACTCTGTTCATCACCACCCCCTTTTCTGAATCGTTTTTGGCCACTATAGGTGTGGCAGGGTATACTCAGACATGAGTCCCTTTCTCACTGCTCCATCAGGATTCAAGCAAGCCGGGCCGAAGAGGCTGAAATGCCAGAAACCGGTCCCCGGTAGCTTGTCTCCTTTCTGGTGAAGAATTGGCTTGGTAGTTTGGTCTGCCCTGTTCCCATGATGCTCTGGGCCAGGGACAGACTAATTTGCATATAGCCAGGTTCTGAGCTGGGATGGGGCAGTGAGATAAATAACGGTGATGGATCAAGCCCTGATCTTTGGACTGGGTAAGAGTGGTCTGCTTAATTCAGACACTCTGTTCATCACCACCCCCTTTTCTGAATCGAGAGGAAAACCTTAGCGTGTGCATACCCCTCGTGCCACTGTTGGTCCTGAGGAAAGCCTCGCAAATTGACAACCCTAGGCTGAAACATGTAAACCTCGATTTTGTTCACGTTAAATGCTATGTGGATGTCACGTGCCAATTAATACCTCATAGGACATCCTTCTTGTTTTTAATCTTGCCTTATTACTCAATTATAAAGGTTTATGGACTAATAAAGGCAATTTTATTTAACCACTTTTCACTTTGCACCACCAATATCCGCTCTGCTGTAATCAGGCATTGTAGCATACCTGAGAGGCATTCCGCTGCTCGGGTGTGGACCTATGATGAAGAATGTGACCAACTAGGTTGGTGAGTGAGAGTCCTTTTAAAAGAATACCTTTTTCCTTTGTTTGCTTTCAAAGGAAAGATTAGCTCTTTCGGTGTTTGGAATAACTCCTTCATTTGTTGTTACTATCACCCCTATCACCCCTATCCCCCACATACGCATAGAGTGGTACCAATACACCTTCAAAGACGATGGCTTACGCCCAGTCAGCATCCAAAACTGCTTATGAGGCTTAGGTCAATCTTCATTGTGTAGGGGCTGCCAACCAAAGCTCATAGACCTATTCACAGTGACCCGCAATAAGTCATCTGGCATAGTCTCAAAGCAGACTACCATAGACTGCTAGGTGGGGACAGGCGCCTCTGCTGCAGAGTCTGGGAACTCAACTGCCATTACACCCGATAATGCAACCCTACTGGCTGCCATTACACAATCCTGAGACATGCTGGACGCCAAAATAGGTGCTGTAGGTTCTGATGTTATGCTCCTGTGACAAGATTTAAGAAATGCAATAGAGAGGCTCACCTAAACCGAGACGCGGGTCTCTGGCATAGAAAACACCGTGATCACTCTTCAAGAAAAGGTAAACACCCTTGGGAGCCTGACAAAAAGGCCTTGCCACATGCATGTAGGATAATGAATGAAGAGTGCGCCGAAACAACCTTCGCTTTGTGGGCTTTGCCGAGGGCTGTGAGTGCAAAGGCATTGGGATGTTTCTTACTAATTGGCCTCAGGGCTGGCTGACAGTACACTCTCTTTCCGCCTCTTTGTCATTGAGAGGGCTCACAGGGCCCTTGTCAAGAGTCCCACTCCTGATGCTAAGCCCGGACCCATAATCGCAAGAATACTTAATTTCCATGAGCGAGACAAAATCTTACGACAGGCCAGGCTACGGGATTCCATCTCCTTTGGTTCACAGCGTATTATGATATTCCCAGATTACACTAGACTAGTCCAGCAGAAACGTCAATCCTTCATGGTAGCGAAGGCCCACCTCAGAAGCCTCAAAATCTCCTATGCCCTGCTCTTTCCGGCCCGTCTATGAGTAACACACCACTCTTGCACCATGTTCTTCAACACCCCCGAGGAGGTGTTCACATGGACAGATGAAGAAGGACATGTGAAGCCTCTGACTCCGCTGCCATTCGACTTGGATTTCTCATCTGGTGACCCTTCACTCTGACAATCTAAACACAAGGAAAGCAAAGACACAGATCAGGAACTTTGTGGCGGACATGGGCTCGTTGTGAAGATCGATCCATACCTCCTTAAAATAGCTGGAACTATCAACACCGTAAGATTTGCCATGGCTGTCCTTCTGAAGATGGGACTTCATATCCTTTATACCTTCACATATAATGGCATCTGTCAATGGACTATATTCCAAGATAAGACACTGCCTGAACACCAGAAGAGACAATATGCTCTTGGGATGGTTTTTGGAGATCCATTGGATGGGTTTTGTCACCAGCCCCTATTGCGGTTGGTCTGACTCCCTCTCCACGATAGATACTTAAATGTTCATAAGGTGTTGGGGTGTGGGGTGAGGGGATATTGGGAATGTTTACTTGTTTCATGTGCTGTGTCTCATAAAGTCGTTACTGCTGCTCACTCCTTGGTGACTGTACACCAACTACACTGTCCTAGCATACACACTGACGAATGTCAACTCTAGTATCTCACAGGGCAACCTTGGCCTTATTAGCTGGAATGTTAGAGTTGTCTTAGACAAGGTGAAACATTGGGCGGTGCTCCGGCAGTCCAAGCCACTCACTGCAGATATTCGAATGCTCCAAGAAACACACCTCCTAGGAACTAGGGTCCCATGTTTGTTCAGATTCGGCTATGATCACATATATCACTCTAGGTTCACTAGAAGCTCCTGAGGCGCATTGATTTTCATACACCGTAGAATCACTTTCCAATTCACCACTCATGGATAGACATGCAGGGCAGGTACGCCATTGTGGCAGGCACTATGCATAGTGAGTGGGTGGTCCTAGTTAGCATATACACCCCCCCACCCCTCACTCAGGCCCTCATAGAACGATTAACGGCCATTTGGCTGGATATGCCCAGGGGATTGGTGGTAATAGGTGGAGACTGGAACAAGGTAATGTACCAACATCAGGATAGGTGTAACCCCGGCTGGAGGTGGCCAATTCCTCTACGCGGAGTTCTACGGAGTTCGCTTCCTCCCCCCTCCCTAATTAATTAAAAAAAAAATTAAAAGGCACTTACGCGCAAGACGTACAACTTAGGGGTTTCCAATGGTCAAGGATGGTGAGGACAATGAAGGAGCGCGGCCATAGCAAGAAGGAGGCAGCAATAGCAGGTAAGTGGCTTTTAAAAAAAATTATAATTAATTAGAGAGGGTGGAGAGGCCGGCTAACTCTGCTCCACCACGGAGTCTGAGTTTTGCCAAAGCTCCGTGGTCGCAATGGAGCGCGGAATAGGCAAAACTCTGTAAACTCCGCTGGCTCGCCCGGGCTTAGATAGGTGGCGAATCCTTTGGAGACTATGAAGTTAACGTGAGTCATGCCTACAACACTTGTGCGAAGGAATGGGATGGATAGACACATAGTGAATGCTCCATCCAACCGAACAGGAATACACCTATTACTCACATGTTCATAAGTCATTCCCCTGTATAGACTACTTTCTTGTACCCACCAGCTATGCCCATAGAATTTCAGATGCTGAGATACTTCCCAGGGGTCTCTCAGACCACTATTAGATATCGCCTGGCCTTCGGATTGGACCAGGTCACCCCCCTCCCCAATGGCGCCTATCCCCCTGGCACCTACTTGATCAGCAATACCGGACACATATACACCAGGCCCTAACAGAATACTTTGCTTCGAACGCTGGGACTGTAGCTTCAGCCAGGGTTCTGTGGGAGGCCATGAAACCGACTCTCTGCTGTATTGATATCTCATTCTGCGCTTATCGGCGCAAACAACATCAGGAGAAACGCCCATAAATAGAAACCGAATCTTAACACTGGGACGGGGGAATGAGGGCATATACCGTGTCGCCAGATGGTTCTGACACAACAATTATATTGTGGAGGGTTACTAGAAGAGGGACGGATGGCATGGCTTGCATCCCGTAGCCGAATCTACCAATGGGGAGACAGATCCAGTAAGCTATTACATAGGTTATTTCAATACGCTACACAGCCAGTTCAAATTCCTAGCGTCAGGGACTCCAACTGAGCTAGTCTCACAGACCCCTTGCTGAGTGCGAGCAGCTTATCTTATTACTACAAGCTTACCTACGCAGAACAAGACAGGTTGCCAGAGGCCACCATACAAAGGTTTATCCACGACCTACCCCTGAGGGCCCTTCAACATGTCACCAGGTTGCAGCTTGATGCTCCACTCACGATTGGGGAACTAACAACGGCCACAGCAGAGCTGTGTCCAGGCAAGGCTCCGGGGCCCAATGGTTTTCCGTGCGAATTCTTCAACATGTATATGTCACAACTAGGCTTCCCATACATAGAGATGTTACAAACTGTGGTACAGGAGAGACAACTTCCCTCGGACTGGAGACACATTGAGGTGGTAGTCTTCCTCAAACCAAATCGTCCCCTGGACTGTCACTCTTCGTATTGCCCAATTTCTCAGATGAATATCGAATCCAAAGTATTAGCCAATCGACTCATGTCCTATGTAACAAACTTGGTCAATGCAGATCAAGCTGGCTCCATGCCACGGCGTGCTACACACCATAATATCCGGCGTGCTCATAAAGCCATAGCAGCCATCAGTCACCTGGGACATCCAGCCGCCCTACTATTAGCCAACATAGATGAGGCCTGTTAGCTGGACATACATCTTTGCACTTCTGCATCGTATAAATATCAGCCCCTAAATTTCTAACATACATTGGCTTATACAAAGATATTACAGCTTCGCCTCCCTGTACATAGAGGTTACATGTCGGGGATGCCCCTTATCTCCTTCTCTTTTTGCATTAGCCATGGAGGCATTGGCGGCCTGGGTGAGAGTAGACGTCCAGGGGTATTGGACAGGAATGCGTTATATGCCAATGACATTCTATTCTTCCTAACCGACCCCCACATATCAGGTCCAGGCTCCTCTGCATTATACAAGTGTTGGGTGAGAAGTCCAGATTCCACATCTGAGGTCTTCAAACGTTTTTGCCGTGAGCCCCCCCTAAGCTTGAAGTTGGGCCCTCCTCCAAAACTATATGGCAAGGATTTGGGGAGTGGGAGGATGAGGGATGCTCACCGGGGACGGGGATCATGAGATCATTTCAGGGGTGCTTTACTGTAGCTAAATGAGCGCTTATATAAAAGCAACAGCCTCAAGCAAGAACAGAATTGACCAAAAACACAACTGCACATAATTGGGGTGCTGTGGGCTCCAGTGCACTCTACCTGCTGCACTATTGATGGCTGTAGCCCTGATAAGCAGACTATCTCCTCTTCTTTCACTCTTTCCCCACCATGTCTGACTATCACTTTAATCTTGAAACAAGTCTGGTCTCTTTCTGAAAGAAAATGAGCTGCTGCATGCTGCCCCCCTTTATTGTGCCAAGGGTGCTATCTTCCCTAATGTAGCAATAAAAATGAACCCCAATGCCCACATTGTATTGCAAAACATTCATAATTATGACGTAGTCGTCCCCTGGGCAAAAGTGTCACTGCACCGGTTTCACAAATTATAGGTACTGCCTTGCTGTCACCTAAGACATTTGTTAACAACATGGGCTCTCAGCTCCACCATCCCTCTCTGTCCCATCTCTCATCATCCCTGTCCCTCCCACCTCTGTATATATAGTTGGACATTTTGAGACTTCATTAAAGTGATATGTATTTACAAAAACTCACATTTCTGATTGAACATTGACATTTTTATTGCAACTATGATAACTTTGTTGTACTGTAGCTGGCCTCAACCCTAAGCCACTTCTTTTCAGCTTGACCGTGGCTGCTTGTCCACATCCACCCGGAAAGCCAACACCAGTACTCACAGCTTTGATAGTTCTTGACTGTCCCTGCCAGTGATAGGATTAAGGAAAAAGTCTGACTGGGAGACACACATTTGTAATATTTGTAATAAACCTTCTACATATATAGCGCACACACATACACACAGGTTTATTCTCATATATGTGCACAGGAAACAACAATATGTATCTTTCTCTGAGACACGCACAAGCACACACATATTTAAACTACCCTGCTGCATACATAGCTCTCTTTCCTACACACAAACACCAACACACACAAAGAATCAGAACTAGAATACACCTACTATACGATTAATTACAATCATCACAACAGCATATCTTTCAACAGTAAAATGCAAGTAAAATGTGAAGGAAATTAAAACACACACTTCCCCACTGAAATACATATTAACGCTGTGTAAAGGCTGAATCTATGGGCAGGTACAAAGACGGAGAAATCCCTCTCATATGAGTGCAATCAAATGTTCAAATTCTGGTCCTAGAACCCGTGAGATAAGCAATTTTCCTTTGATGAAATTTAAGTGCTTTTCACTGTTTAGCTTACAATGCCTCATGCAGTAAATTTTAAAATGCTGCCCAAACCCAACTAACGCTTTCCAGGCATACAGTAAGCATGTCCTAATTAATGAAGTGCTCCTCAAGTAAGATGAAGACTCTGCAAGGCATATATTATAAACAAAAATGTGAGGAGATGGAGGTAGACGTTAGGTTCATCCTCCAGACTGTGTATACTTATTAACAAATCTGTAAATGACAGATCAGCGAACCTAACTAAAGGAAAGGGCATCCGCTAAATGTGCGAAATAACGCCCCAAAACTAAGAAGAGAACATTCTCTTCTTGAGTACCCTCACTCACCAAGGGTTCCCTGTAGGTGACATGCTTCATCATTGGGGCGATCCCAGACAGCTACTGTCTGGGGCTTGCTGCAACTTGCGGAACTACATAGGAGCACTTTTTGTGAAAAAAATGTGTAGTGCATTGTTTGGGGGAGTAGTGATGGTGATGCTAAAAATACCTAGCTAGTGAGCGATTCATTTATTCCTGCTCCTAGTTGGTATGGATAAAAAGGGGTTAATAGTAGAGAGGAAGTGTAACTGTTATGTGTATACTTTCCCTAGTATTTGGTCGACATGTTTTGCAGTGTCCCCTAAACCTCTTCTTCAGGACCACATGGAGACCAGCCCCATGCGTACCACTCCGTGAGAAAAACTATCCTATACAAAATAAATAATATAATAAAGAACAGATGCACACCTAATGTGTGAGCACCAAATGTAATACATACAGTTGAAATCAGACCCGTAGTATCTGTTCAAGGAGATAAAGTGACAAAGAGATCAGTACATATTGCCTGCTCACCTCTCACGTGGGCAGGTCTAAACCATATGCTGTGCTTAAATCAATGCGTTCCTCTATAGTTTGTGTTGGTGCCCTTAGTAGTAACAATATTTAATAAGTGCTTGTATCCAATGTGTCACCTTGTAACAAATCGGACTACTCTATTGTGAGAAAGCATGGTGAATCATTAAAAACATTGGTAAAAAGAGAGAAACACTTCTGAGCAAACATTACAAGACAAAACAAACATTAAAAACAAACTGTTCACAATTTATAATAACATACTTCTGTTTTGGCAATGCTGTGCCTCATGGACTGCCAGGGTGGACGGGCTTGCAGTAACCCTCGAAGAATGTATATAAAGTATTTGAGTCAAGAGAGGGGCCATTGGTAAATGCGAAATACTGGTTAGTTATTCTCCATACTGTGGCCTGAAGGAAAAAATTGTGTTTATCAGGGATCCTGGGTTCCTGTTAGGGAAGAAATGATCTTACTTGGCTCAGCACTCCTCCGTCAATGACACCTACTCGTACCCGGGCGATCCGCATATTAGCGTGTCTTCAGCCCGATGATGTTTAAATACTGGCAGGAAAAAGCCCAGTCATGCTCATATGCGAGTAAAGACTAGACCGCGGTCGTAAGGAAATGGCCGCCTAGTTTCGGCAATTTGTCTCCACCATTTTGGGAGGATCATTTTCAGGGTTGGATTTTTTTTTTTATTGAATTAGTGGCATTGTAAAACTGGGGGATGTGTAAATAATAATTTTTCATCAGTATTTTTCGAAGTGACCAACACGAGAATATGTGAGCACCATAGCAACATCAGGTGCCACAGGGCAAGCACACAGATGATGGTGCACTTTAATGAAAAGAAACTTACCCCAAATGACATGCAATGGGTAGTGTTAGAACATGTGACACACTGTGACAAGTTGGAACAGAAGCTCCTGGAAAAAGAACAAAGATGAATGTTCAAATTGCACACAGATGCGATAGGCCTGAATGATAATTATTATTATTATTATTATGGAGATTTCTAAAGCGCCTGGTTACGTGCACCGGCGTGTCCCCGCGCTGTGGTGAGAGACAGTGTATAGGCCACAAGCCACTAATCAAGTGTAGAGCGGAATAAGTGGGTTTTAAGAGCTCTGCGGAACTTAGCCTCTGAAGGTTCAAGACGCAGCTCCATCGGGAGCTTGTTCCAGCTCTTAGCTGCAAGGTGTCTAAATGATCTGCCTCCCATTCGCACTTTCTTGATCTTGGGAACCACTACCAAACCAACACCAGTGGATCTGAGTACCCGATTAGGTCTGTAAGGTGTGATGAGGCTCAGTTAGGGGATGAGCGCCTTGCCCCCAATAATGCGGTGACATATGCATAGCGCCTTAAAAGCAATCCTTTCCCTGACAGGAAGCCAGTGGAGAGCCTTCATGGCGGCCTTGGAGGCTGCTCTTTTAGGGAGCCTTAGTACCAGCCGGGCTGCGGCATTCTGTAACACCTGCAGATGATTCAGACCTTTAACCGTGGTCCCCAGATAAAGAAGGTTAGCATAATCTAGTCGTGAAGTCACAAGGGCGTGCACCAGCGTCCGTCTTGCACCAACAGGAAGCAAATCCAGAGTCTTCCGCAGGTTTTTGAGAACGCCAACGCACGTCCCAACCACACGACCAATCTGGGGAGTGAATGAAAGGTCTCAGTCAAACATTACCCCAAGGTTTTTAGCCTGCTGACAGGGTACAGGAGTGTTGTCAAGGCATGCCGGCCACCATGCCGATGACCACACAGACGGGTCACCCCCCACCACGAGCACCTCAGTTTTGGCACCATTCAACTTCAGGCAGTTGTTGGACATCCAGGAGGCAAGCTCCTGCATGCAGGCACTGAAGTTAGGTGCCGCAACCTCGGGCGCGCGTGACAGCGAGATGACCAGTTGAGTGTCATCGGCATATGACACAATTTGCAGGCCATGACTCTCTACGATGTTCGCTACGGGGGCCACATAAAGGTTAAACAGGGTTGGACTCAAGGCAGAACCCTGCGGCACTCCTTGATCCAAGTTGATCATACGGGAGTAGTACTCCCCCTGTCTAACCTGAAAGCCTCTATTGGACAGAAAAGACTGAATCCACCTCAGCGCAGTCCCCATAACTCCACCATTGTTCAGACACTGTAGCAAGGTGGAATGTGCTACAGTGTCGAACGCTGCACTCAAGTCGAGTAAGATAAGGGCCATCGTGTGCCCTTCATCTACCCCTTGTCTGATGGATTCAGTGGCCATAAGCAGCGATGACTCAGTGGAGGGGGGAGAGCGAAATCCAAACTGAGTTGGATGAAGCAGGCTTGCCTTCTCCACATGATATCCCATGGGGACAGCTCACAAGATGAACTACACTTTGGGTATATAGGAGATACAGAAATAATAATCCCAATACCACTCCGGGACTGTTTTATTTACATTTCTGACGAGAGGAACAGACGGTACTCAAATCACCTCCAAGAAAAGGTCCCACGTACAGACTCTCACGTGAGACCCCAAATTGCTTTTGTAATTCCACTGGCATGATGCAAGGAACTTTCAAATTCTGAGCGACCGCATCCACAACCACAAAAAGCAACAGCCTAAATCCTACTGCCTGGCTCTCAAACATAGGCTTTATAGCAGTTTCTCCTCTCAGGTTGACACCACACTAACCACACCTCAATTGATAATTGGAGGTGAACCAATTCAGGCCTTTACTTCCAATATAGCGCACAAACCTTGCCAATAATGAAATGGTCATTAACCTTGGTTCATAGTCTTTTTTCATATTCCCTTTTTGTCATAGTCTTTTTTCAGTTGCGGTAATCACCTTGAAAAATACTGACAAAAAATTATTATTTACTCATCCCCCAGTTTTACAATGCCACTAATTTAATTTAAAAAAAATTCCAACCCTGAAAATGATCCTCCCAAAATGGGCAGACAAATTTCCAAAGCTAGGCGGCCATTTTCTTACAACTGCGGTCTATTCTTTACTCGCATATGAGCATGACTGGTTTTTTTTCTGCCAGTATTTAAACAACATTGGGCTGAAGACACCCTAATATGCGGTGCGTCCGGGTACGAGTAGGTGTCTTTGACGGAGGAGTGCTGAGCCAAGTAAGATCTTTTCTTCCCAAATAGGAACCCAGGATCCCTGATAAACGCTTGTTTTTCCGCCAGGCCACACTATGGGGAATAACTAACCAGTATTTTGCATTTACCCATGGCCCTTCTCTTGACTCAAATACTTTATATACATTCTTCTAGGGTTACTACAAGCCCCTCCACCCTGGCAGTCCATGAGACACAGCGTTGCCAAAACAGAAGTATGATATTACATATTGTAAACAGTGCGTTTATATGTTTGTTTTGTGTTGTAATGTTTGCTCATAAGTGTTTCTTTCTTTTTACCAATGTTTTTAACGATTAACCATGCTTTCTCACAATAGAGTAGTCTGATGTGTTCCAAGGTATCACATTGGATACAAGCACTAATTCAATATTTTTACTACTAAGGGCACCAACACAAACTATAGAGGAACACATTGATTTAAGCACTGCATATGGTTTAGACTTGCCCCCATGAGAGGTGGGCAGGCAATATGTACACATCTCTTTGTCACTTTATCTCCTTAAACAGATACTGCGAGTCTGATTTCAATCGTATGTATTAAATTAGGTGCTCACACATTAGGTCTGCATCTGTTCTTTATTATATTATTTCTGTAGTATGGGATAGTTTTTCTCACAGAGTGGTATGCATGGGGCTGGTGCCCATGTGCTCCTGAAGAAGAGGTTTAGGGGACACCTCGAAACATGTCGACCAAATACTAGGGAAAGTATACACATAACAGTTACACTTCCTCCCTACTATTAACCCCTTTTTATCCATACCAACTAGGAGTAGGAATAAATTAATCGCTCACTAGCTATGTATTTTTAGCATCACCATCACCACTCCCCCAAACACTGCACTACACATTTTTTCCACAAAAAGTGCTCCTATATAGTTCTGCAAGTTGCAGCACGCCCCAGACAGTAGCTGGCCTCTATGATGAAGCATGTCACATAGGGGTAACGCTTGGTGAGTGAGGGGACTCAAGAAGAGAATTTTCTCTTCTTAGTTTTGGGGCGTTGTTTTTTCTCTTCTTAGTTTTGGGGCGTTGTTTCGCACATTTAGCAGAAGCCCTTTCCTTTGGTTACGTTCTCTGATGTGTCATTTACAGATTCGTTAATAACCTGACTCTGCAAGGTAGCCGCCTTTCCCTCTATTTTACAGGAAACAGCCCCCTTCTTAAAACAGAAAACAACAACTTGTCACCATTTAAAACTATATCTATGAGTGACCATATAAAAAGCATACCGTCTTGACACTTTTTTTATGTTCTTTAACTGCTGCATATAAATGAAGACAGCCTGAAAATGTGACTTTCGTCCTTTCAGGCTATCTTCATTTACATGTAATTGCAGACCCATTTGCGCCCCCTTGGGCACACATTCACGTCCCCCAGGGGGCGTGCCCCACAGCTTGAAGACCTCTGTTCTACATGAACGCCAAAAAATCAGTCCTTTGGCCAAAACCGGGGACTCAAGATCTTGGGGCTTGTTCTGCTGATTTAACCATTACCACAGAGGACTTTAAGTACCGGGGTGTCTTTCTATCTGCCTCGCACACGCAACCCACTGCATGGCAGCGCAACCTTGCTCCGCTAATAGAACGCGTTAAGACACAGGTGTAATCTTGGGCTCATCTACCTCTTGCGCTCTATGGCCGATCTGCCATCTTTAAGATGGTCTCCCTACCCGGCCTTCTATATCAGTTGCATAGCTGCTCGTATCAGATCCCAGCCACCTGGTTTCAGAAAATCAATACACTACTATGCTAATTCCTCAGGAATGGAGGTGCAAGCAGAGTAGCCTTACGAATCTGCTACCAATCCACATACTGCGGTGGCATGGCAGCGGCTGATATAAAGTCCTATTACACAGCGGCTCATCTGCAAGTGCTCAATGAATTGTGGTTCAGTGTCAGAGATGACCCAGCGTATGCGGTCGAGCGATGGATAATGGGCGACACTTCTGTCCATATGTTCCTACACAGCGAGTCGGCGGCCTGGACATTGCCGCCTGTGACAAGGGTAGTCTTTCGAGTCTGGAAACAATTGTTGCGCTGGATGGGGTGGTGGGGCCGCCTGACACAGTAAACCCTGATATGGCGCAATGGCCTTCTTCCTCAAATGCCGCCCTGCCTGGGTTCTGAGGCTGGGACAATATAGGCATATCCTCAAGAGGGCGGTAATGCATGGGCAGACACAAGTCCTTCTAAGAGCTGCAAAATGAATTCAACATGCCACACACACAATTTTACAAATATGTACAGTTTCGACATGCTCTGACCCCCCTACATCAAAGTCTAAGAGACATTCCCAGAATTCAACCCGCTGGAAGGTAAACTGTTCATGGGGGAACTGGGTGACCATAAAATTACCAAGATATATCAGACCCTCATCACTAACAGCTATACCACACTAGCCGCGCTCCAGGAGGCATGGCACATGGATATAGGCCCAATAGAAGATGACGATTGGACCAAAGCCCTTGAGTCCCCACGAAGTGTGGCCATCTCATCTCGCCTCTGCTTTATCCAATTCAAATACCAACATCATGCATACTACACACATCACAGACTATAAAGGTCTGGCCTAGTGCCTTCTCCCATTTTTCTGCGCTGGAATACTGAGGAAGACACCTTTCTACACACAACATGGTCTTGCAGACCGCTCACTAGGTTCTGGCGAGGGGTTCTATGATGTCTATCTGATGTCTTGGCTTGGGACCTTCCCATGTCATCGAAATTGACTCTCCTACACACTACAGACTCAATTGGGGGCAATATATACAAGCAACATTTCCTTTTCCTGGGCCTCACCCTGGCAAAAAGGGACTTAGCTCGACTTTGGAAGGCACCCTCCTCTCCCCTACTGGGTGTCCGGAAACATGGGATGGACTTTTGCATAAGCCTGCAATGACCAATATTTATAGCCCAGGTGTGTCCTCAAAAACACACTAAGATATGGCAGTGATGGGCCTAATACAGAGGCATTCTATTGACACCCTTGACACCTGATACATTTAAAGGTTAATTGGTTAATTGGTGTTAAAGAAACAAAGAAACTTGGGAGTCCTGCACTTAAAGTTAGAAACACCTTCACTTTTAAAGATATCTTGCAGCAAAAGTGTGACATTTTGAATCTCCTCAAAACTTCAAAAAGTGTATTTTATTAACATGTAGAACCTTTTTACCCTAGTATAATTAATTATATCAACGCATTGATCAGTATTAATTTTAAAGTGATCGTTTTCAACATGAATTTAGAAACAATATTTCTTCCCTCTACCCTGAGAGCAATGCCAATAGTAAACTAAAGAGGCAAGTCATGTGTTTTGTGAATTTTTTGGGTGGCCTGCGTTCCTATTATACATGAACAACATTATAGTTTATTAAATCAAACACAGGAGCAGGTTTTGTACAGTGCACACCTAGAAAGCATGTATTTCAAGGTCCTCTTATATGTGCTAATAAAGAAAAAGGAAGGAATGTGAAATCAAACAATTGCCTAGTATCATACAATTTGGAAAAGTGGGGAAGCTGGGATTGATCCCAGGTTTTTTGGTTTCACATTGTTCAATCCAGCCAGTACATTTGTATCTTTCGCTTCGCCTACACCTACCTTACCCCCAATGCCCCCAACCCATTCGCCCGACCACAGCCTCGGTGACATCAATGCGGCCCTCAGTCACATCACAGACCAAACTTTTTGGCCCCTGGGTAAATGTTTGTGAGTACATCTGCCCTAAAATATCAGAAACAACTACCCAGAGTTCCCTGTTAACGCTGTGAAGGAGCTTGAATGAGTGCATGTGTGCGAGGAAACGTATTTAGCGCAAAGAAGGTCCTGGTGGTGCTTAAGATGGTGGCCATGTGCACTTATTTTGTAACCTGGAACCTTTGCATCATCACACTTTGATCCACAGCAAATGAGAGGCAGAAAAAGGAGAATAAAGAATCGAGAGAAAGATAGTGAAGCAGTGACAAAAGAAGAAAGAAGGGGTGAATGTCGTATGATCAGCACCTGGCAGCAGCCTAGTTGTTCGGCAACCCCAGCATTGGGCACGGCCGGCAGCGATTCCAAGAAAACCTTCTGCATCTAGCAGTCCTCCATTATTTATACATAAAATGGAGGAGTGGGTGGGATGTGGGGAAGAAGGATGCAAGGTTAAGTCCAGAACTGCTGACTTCAAAACTTGGAAGCCAAGTTTGTGTATCTGTGTCCGCTCAGAATCTTGTGATTCTTGATAAGTCATTTCATCTCCCCAGTGTCTGGAAAACACTTGTAATGTAACTGCTGACCATGTGAAGCCCTCTAGAACCCTGCAGTTGGGTCGCGTTTGCGCAATAATAAAAGTGCAAATGGAAAAAAAAGAAAAAGTACCTCAATCTACAGTGCGAGAAGAGGATGAGCACTAATTAAAGCTAAGTAGTCTGTGCTTGGTTCATGCTCCAGAGACAGAAAAGGAAGTGATGTAGCAGGGCACACTCTGGCCAATTGGGAGGCAGCAAAGAAGAGTGGCAATGATGCCAACATATGGTAAGCCCTTTATTGGAAAGAATACCCCTACCTGCCGGAGACAGCGCATACGCTGTCAGCAGTGAGACCTAAAAAGGCCCACAAATGGTCAAAAAAGCAGGCCGCACACGTTGCTGTCACTGCCAATGTCAGTCCGACCTTAGGTCAAGGTAGCTCATGCACCGTTTGTGATTAAATCGAAATCTGAACTCTACCTATGAGAAACAAAACTGGAAGTCGCAAGCCTGAGCCCCATAGGGTGCCTCTGGCACTGGAAAAAGATATTACAAAAAAGACCGTTTCAGAAATTAAACAACTCATTTCCGTCTCCTTTTTCACTGCAACCATAACTATGCGCCTGCCCGAGGCCACCCGGTGGCCATCAGGAGGGCGGGCCCTTAGTCGCGGAGGGCCGCCCCGCCCCTAGACAGGGTCAGACACCCCCCCTCCGGGCAGAGTCGCCTGGTGGAGGGGGCGGCCCAGTGACGCACGTCCGGGGGGCGGCATGCAGGAAGAAGGTATATCTTCCCCCTAGGCCACTGCGGTGGTCTCTTTCGGACAATCTCGTCGTGTTTAGGTGAGCGAGGCCTTGGGCCTACCCTCTCCCCCCCCTTATCGTAGCCGCCTGCTCCCTCCTTGTGAGGTGTGAGCCTGGCGAGGCGGCCCGCTAGAGTGGGCTGCTGTGGGGGGGGACGTCCGGTTTCCGTTCCGGTCTTTGTCCTCTGGTCAGTGCGGGCCCGGCCTATCTTGTCGGGCCCCGCTGTTATTGCTATACCGAGTCCCGTTTCTTGACCGAGTGGTGACTTAGTGTGAATTCTCCGGCGTTTGGGGGGAGGGTACAGTTGTCGCAAGATGGGGCCTGTATTCTCTGTGTGCACGATACATCCTTTTTCCCCCCCTTCCCCCCGTCTTGGGATTTCCAGGTGGCCATTTTGTGTTGGATTGTGGTTGTTCTAGGGGTAACTTTGTTCAAGGGCTAACTTTCTTCCAGGTTGCACGGGTGTGCGTAACGTTGTGATTCTCTCGAGGGCTGCAAGGTAGAGGGTATCAGATGCCGAAGCCGGGTGCCCCACGGAGTTCGGTCCACGCGGGCGAGGGACTGCACGGGCGCTCGTTGCTACTTTACCGCGCAGCCATTTCCTCCACGGATCCCCATTTGTCTGGCAGTCGGTCAATGCAGGCAAACACATGTTTGTATAGTCGTTCGCCCAGTTTTGTGTACCATGATGAGATATTTATTTAAAGGTCATCTCCATGCTTTATTGAAAATTATCTTGAAGTTTCATGCCTCGTCTCACATCAACAGAATGCACAGCCGAACGCTTGTCAGGGTGGCGCGGTGTGCCAGGTTGCCTGTACAGGCGTTTCTACGCATTCCTGAAATATTTTAAAGCTCGATGCTGTATGGGGGGGGGGGGGGGGCGCATAGCTTGCTGGTATCCGGTCCACGGGGGCGCGGGATCCGGCGAGCGTTTGTGCGTGCAGCCCTCTACCCGCCATTTGCATAGCTCATGTTTGGCGATTTGAAATGTTCCCATTTGCGCCTGAGTTCCAGTGGGGGGATGGCTTTGCTCATTTGCGCTACTGTTGCTATGTTATTGCGCGAGTTGTATTTATTGTGCAAGTGTAGGTTTTACATATGGGCCTTCGTGTCGTCTCTGCCTCATTTAATCTGTTTTGAAGGTAGGGTGTGGAGCGCGTTGCTGGGGTACCCGGTCCACGCGGGCGCGGGACCCGGTGAGCGCCCGGCGAGTCTCTCAAAGTGTTTGCTGGGGGGGGGATGAGGTGTCTGCTCGGGCAGGGGCCCGGGCCTGCGAGGGTGCAGATGCCTGGCGCATGCCCCCTCCCTCGAATCGGAAGGGCACTAATGTTGTGTGTTTTTCTCCCTTAGGAGGCGCCTTCCAGGCTGATGCCTGGCGCATGCCCCCTCCCTCGAATCGGAAGGGTACTAATTTTGTGTGTTTTTCTCCCTTAGGAGGCGCCTTCCATGCTAAATTATTGGCTTTCTTTCATTATGGGTGCGCAGTACCGCTATTGCGGTCTCGGCGGCGTCTTGTTTAACATGCCTCCTCCTTTTTCTTGCAGAATTCGGCCCTTTCGTGCAATCGCTACCGCACCTAGGCCTTCTGGGGTGTCCGGGTTTGCATCGGTGCATCCTCCCCCCCCCCTCCCCCTAACGCGCCCTCGATTCCTCAGTGCCAGCGCAAGGTATGTTTTCGTGTGCGTGAGCGATTAGGTGGTTAAGCAAGGGTTTTCTCGCTTTCTGCTTTGATGGTGCCGTATGCCACGGGCCCCCTTCTTCATGTTGTACATGCACTTTGGTGCTCATTGCGTCCCGATAAGGGCATTTCACGTTCGCGACAAAGTTTATGTTTTTTGTATTGTGCGGACATTGTTGCACTGTTACACGAGCTTTCCATTGAGAAGTGCTTATTCATGCACAATTTTGCCAATGATAACCTTTCATGTCAATGCGTAACGTTTTCAGGCTTGAGCTATCCCGTGGGGGAGTTTCACGGGTCGCTTTTCTCGACCGTGTGCGCACTACATCTGCGGTCTGGCGGATGCTCATTCTAGACCAATTATGTTTACCTGTAACTGCGCTGTTACGGTCGAATTGTAAATGTTTCTAGTGGCACCACACTACTTCCTCAGGTGTCGGTAGATGCTCTTTTTTCAAACATGCTTTGCTCTTACCAATCGTTTCAGGCCCTATTCCTTGACGCGTCCTCCAGGTCGTCTCATCAAGCAGCATCGCCAAGTGACGAAGGTATGTAGTCACGCGGTCCCGACGGTAACGCGATAGATGTAGTCGGGCCCTTGCTTTTGGATGTGCCTGTTAGAATGGTGCAGGGGCAGGCCGGCAACAGTTTCATCCACAGTCACGGGTAGCCCTCGAGGCAAACAGTGGTTTATTTACAATTGTTGGGTTTAGTGTCATTGTTCTTCCTTCCTGCAGAAGACGCCTGGTAGCCCTTCGAGGCAAATTGTTGTTTTAATTGCATGTGGGCTTATTGTCTTTTGTTCTTCCTTCACGCAGAAGACGCTTTGAGCTCACTCGGTGACCCCCCCCGTTCACGGCGCACCCGAATTTCAATTCTTGCGTGGTAAGTGCGTCAGGGGACACCAGTTGCAAGCCAACGTTGGCGTGTTATGTTGCTCAACCTTATTTGTGTGGTGCATGTTGTTGAGACATGGACTCTTGTTTTCGCTACCTTTTCGCCTGGAATTATTGTCGTTATTCGATTGGGCCCTCACAGTTATTTTTATTTCAGGTAAAGAGTCATACATAGGCATGGAGAGCCAAGGGTCCCCCCCCCTGTTTTCACAGATGTCCCAGGTCGACGACTCAGGGTTAGGTCCCTCGCAGGACGCTCAGATGAAGGCGTTGATGGAGATGATCAAGGTTAATGGAGTGGCGTGGGCTAGCGAACTTTTGTCAGCCAACCCGCCCAGGGCCACAGCCCCATCCGCTCCCGAGCAGGACATTGTAGAAGAGACTCTTACCAGGTCCAAGCGGCTCAAGAAGCCAACTTGTAAAGACTTTCCAGCGGAGCCTCCACAGAAATCTAGGGCAGTTGAGCTTGTCAGGAATGTGATTGTACATGCCCCCGCCTCCCCCCGGCGGCGATCGTGGAGCCCTCACCCATATTACCTCGCCCAGGGGGTTCCGCTGCAGACTTTGCCACCAAAGAGGACCTTGGTAAGCTCACTGATTCCCTCTCGGTTTTCATGTCTGAAGTCAGAGCTAGTTTGCTGTCCGCTTCTTCTCAGATTAGTCCTCCGGCAGGTCCCTCTAGTGTGGTGCCACAAGTCTTACCCTCTGCCCCCACGGACACCTTGTTAGCCCAAGTGTGGGGTGGGCCTCCTGTCCCAGGGGTGGTAGGCATCGCAGCACTAGGGAGCGTCCTGCCTAATCCTGTGGTTGCGGTGGCTCCGGTGCCAGTCACAGCTCCGCTGGTGCCCTCAGTCTTAGCCGCGCCCCCCGCGCCTCCGGCACCCCAGGTCTTATCCGCACCCCCCGCTGCGCCTGAAGTCCCCGTTGGGGTGTCAGTCCTCACCACCCCAGCAGTTAAGATGACCATGGCACCCTTGTTATCGGGCAAGTGTTCCCTGGCTTGGCAGGTCCCTCAGGCGGCAAAAGAATGCATTTGGCGTAGGGAATTTGTGGATATATTTTCTTTCCTTATGTTGGGCGTTCACGGGTTTGATATCAGGAAAGTGAGTGCCAAGGACGAGGAAAAGAAAGTCCGCTTTCAGACTTGGCCTGAGAAGAACATTAAGAATTGGAGGCAAGCGTTCTCAATGCTAGCAGCGGTTATAACAGAGCGCTTCCCTGAGCAGGCGCAGGCTCTTTTTCAGTATGCTAGTGTGATCGCGGATGAAGCGGATTCTACAACCGGTCTGGCATGGTACAGATATGATTGTGAGTTTCGCATGAAGATGGCGGTCTGTCCAGAGTTAGAATGGGATCAGATTGAGTTGAGATTGTGGGTTCAATACATGGGTAAGGGCAAACTATTGGAGGGTGTGGCGAAATCCGTGACTCAGGATAAGAAACCTGATACTAATAAGGTACAGCAGTCCGGGAACAAAAGCCACTTTAAACAGTCCTTTCGTGGAGGGCGCGGCGGGGGGGGAAACAGACAGTATAGCAAAAAAGGTTTCACAGCCACATGCAGGTTGTTCAACGCAGGTAATTGTTCCTGGGAAAAAGGCATGCCGGTTCTCCCACGTATGTAGTAAGTGCAGTGGGCCTCATCCCGGGTCAGCATGCGACAAGCGTGATTCCCCGAACACCTCCTCCAAAGACAAGTAATATCGATCAGTCGCTTCCCCCCTGCTCACGCCTCTTTGTACTCCCCACGCCAGCTATCTCCCCCCGAGACAGCGATACTGATGCTACTTGTCCTGGCGTTTGCGGGGTTTCTTTAAGCTACTCTAAGGGTCCTTCCCCCGTGGTCCTGGATAACCTTCTGCCCTTACTTAGAGAGTATCCCAATGATAAGGACAAGACTATTTTGGCGGGCGGATTCCTTGAAGGCTTCACCATCCCTTACCAGGGACCGATGGTTTCTAGGGATGCTGAAAATCAGAAGTCAGTAAGGGACCTCCCCGATGTTGTTGGCAAGAAAATAGTCAAGGAAGTGTCCTTGGGGAGGGTGGCAGGTCCTTTCCCTTCTCCTCCTCTCCAGAATTTTGTGGTGTCCCCGCTGGGGGTGGTACCAAAAAAGGAGCCGGGGGCCTTCAGGCTTATCCACAATCTGTCCTTCCCTGAGGGTAACTCGGTGAACTCTTGGCTTTCTGATGGCGTTTGCTCAGTTTCGTACTGTTCCCTGGACATGGCAATAGACTTGGTGAGGAGAGCGGGGAAAGGGGCCTGGCTAGCTAAGGCAGACATTGAAGCTGCCTTCCGTCTCCTGCCCGTGCACCCAGATAGTCAGCATCTCTTGGGCTTCAAGTGGCAAGGGGGTTACTACTTTGATAAGTGCATGCCCATGGGCTGTGCGGTGTCCTGCGCTCTCTTTGAGGCATTCAGTACCTTCTTGCAATGGGCTCTCTCCTGGAAATATGGTGTCACGGCTGTGACCCATTACCTCGACGACTTTCTTTTCATTGGTAAGGAGGGCACTCATGAATGTAGGGAGGGCCTGGATGCCTTCATTGCCTTGGCAGGACACCTGGGAGTCCCTTTGGCACCTGGTAAGACGGAGGGCCCTGCACAGATTCTGACCTTCCTTGGTATTGAATTGGATACAGTGGAAGTGTGGAAAAGTAAATTTTGCCATGTTCTGTGTCCCTACGCCTCATACATCATATGTTATGTGTGCATGACCAATATGCATATGTTATTCCCCATGTCCGATTAATGACGCAATTCCAGTTGTGTCCACCTCTGGTATGACATTTTCCAGTCCTCGTGAATACTACGAATATCAGGCCTATGTAAAGTAATGTTGCCACGTTTCTCAGTGTGCACGTTATTTCATTATAAAGTCCCCGTTTCCAGGCCTCAAAAGGGCCCGGACATCAGATTCAGCTCCTGTCTCCTGAAAGTCCTCGCTGAGGAGCGATACAGCCCCCACCTGTATCCTCGACCCTTCACTTACTTCCTGCCTCGCAGTGCCCGGTGCAGCCCGGCTCTGCCTCTGAGTCTGCCAAAAGTATGTTATAGTTCCAGTTATCAGTTCAGTCCTCCTCTTCTGCATTCCTGAGCTACTGAACTGCATCAATAGTTTCCGTCATTGTCTAGCCTATTCGGCTCCACGTTAGAGAAATACTGTATTTAATGGTCATTTAGTATTCTTCATCACGCATTTCATGTAGAATAATGTATGGTCCAGTCTTAGAATCAAGTTAGCTTTTCCCCTCATGACTCCTAGTTTATATCAACATGTTCCCTAAACATCAGATACCAGATAGGGTTTAGGTACATGTCGCTCCGACCCTCCAGACTCTAGTCTCTGCTCCTAGCACAGAGTTCGTAGCCCCCAGCTTCTCCTAGTAACACGTCATTGCCAGTTTTCGCGCACCATTAGGTTAGAGGTCCCGGCTCCTTAGGCAGCCCCCTCCAATGTTTCCGCCCATTCATGACATATTCTGTTACGTTTGCATCACATGTCTATGTATACTCCCAGTTACACCTACTTTTACTGTTATCTCTCGCGACTGCTACGCGTCACGCCTTCTGCTCCACCCACTGCTACGCCTACTGCAATGTAATGCTATGTGTTTGCGCTATGTATATAAGTTGATGTATTGTTATTAAAAGTTAGCGCGCTCATCCCAGATCAAGCCCCGGCAGCTGCTGGGCCCCAGTTGTCCTGCTGGGCCCTGTCACTCTGTTCCTATGCAGGTTGTCCTGATCCTGTCCTTATGCTGTAATAAACCTGCAGAAACTCCTACTACCTCGAATCTTGACTCTTATTTATTGAGCTATCTGTTATTCATTCATTCATCCAAAAATAGATCCGGTATTATTTATTTATATACCACATAATGGCGCCCGAACAGGGACTTGCCCTTTCCCCACGCGTCGGTGAAGCCACGCCGACCCCCTGACCCTCTGCAGTCGTGACGGAACTCTTCTGCGCAGTGGCAGATATTTCTGCTCAAGTATCCCTCAGGCCCACGGAGGAGACGGAGGAGGCGGTCCAGCATCCAAACGAGACGGTGGAGGAACGCGGCGAGTCCCGACCAGAGCCCAAGCCGAGAGTCCAAGGTCCGAGGTATCCGGAGGCCCACCCGTAACTGAAGTCCGAAGTCCGAAGTTCGTCGTCGTAGCGGTCCAGTCCCGTCCGAGGCCTTCCGTTCCGTGCTGCCCGGTGAGTACCATTGCTGGGGTAGTATCTAGACAGGGTCACTTTAATTGACTCTGGTCTGTGGGTTGGTGGTACACAGTCCCACAAACGAAGTGTCCACTTCGGTGGATGCGGGTTCTGACGTGTCTCTTTATGAGACCGGTAAATGTCGTACTGTTACAGCAGTGCATCCAGTAATTCTAGTCTGTTCCGTTCTCGAGAAATTCTGTTCTGTTTCTGTTCTCAGTATTTCAGGTAATATTCTGTTCGAACTGTTATTTATAATGTTCTTCATGTATTTTACTGTTGTGGTATGAGTGCGATGTGATTTCGTGTTTTTATTGTGTATTGTATTGTGTCCAGATTACAGTTCAGTCATGCCGCTCTTTTCCAAGTTACGTCAGATAAAAACTAGAAAGGGTCTGTTAGAGGAAGCGGTTCCTGTCCCGCCTAGGGACAGTCCAGGTCACTTTATGTATCAGAAACATGGCATAAGCGCCATATTGTATCTAGATTTATGGGTAGAGTATACCAAACAGTTAGAAGAAAAGTATAGATGGCCCGTATCGGGTACATGGGATGCCGAATGTATCATGCGAGTAGAAGAAGCATTATGGAAAAAGAAAGCCAGACAGTCACAGAAAGATGCCATCGAGTTATGGCGTAAGGAAGCTCATAGAAGAACCGAGAAAGAAGTCAGAAAGTCAGAGTTAAGTAGAGAATCCCAAGAACGAGCCCAAGAAAGAGAATTAATCGAGATAGGTGAACAAGTCAAAGCCGAACAGTCAGACAGACAGAGGCATGCCCTTATTAAGGGTATGTATCCTCTCCTTGCCGAAGGTGTGCCAAAAGCGACCCCAGAGGCATCCAGTAATTTCCCGCCATCATTAATTCCGACCAAGCTACGTCACAAACCGACCGCAGCTGATATTTTTATTTCGTCCTACTTGGACGACACAGTCCCCGAATATGCAAATCCTGTTCGCGCTCCGCCAGTCCCTGTAAATCAGGCACTTCCCGCTCCTCCAGACACCGGAGTACCTGTTACGGTACCCCCGGTCCAGTCCGCCATACAAGTCCAGCCCACGTTACAATTACCGACCCTGCCAGGACGAAGAATGTCAGTCGACGATTCTAGTCTAGGGGCCGCAGGAGGAGGTCTTCCTCAAACCCCGCCGCCACACAAGCGTTTAACGTTAGCCGAATTACATGCACAAGCATCACAGCGTACGCCTAGATATCAGTCTGTTGCAGAAATAAGAAAATCCCTTGCCGAATGTTGCTATGATCCAGTCCCAGGCGAGGATAATATGGTTTTATATTCATTCCGCGTAAGAAAAGTGACCGAGTATCTAGTCACCTTGCCGAATATGAAAGAAGATCTAGACAGAATATATCGTTTCATCCGTACAGGGGATGATCCAGAAAGTATTGGCGAGATTATGTCTCAAAGGAAAGCCGAGATCCAGCTCATGATATTAAAGTTCCTGATCAATTGTCTAATAAGAGAACAAGATTACCCGTCTAAAGATCCCGCCGAAATGAGAATCCTGACAAGGTGGAGTGATAATATAGCCGAGGGTAAGCACAAGACCGTCGGTGCCATGGAGAGTATGTACAAGAAAATTCGTAAAGAAATAATAAGGTTACACGACCAGCGTAAAGCAGCACAAGTAAGCGAGAAAGAAAGTATCTCTGATCCTGAAGAGGAAGACGAGAATTCCGCCAGAATAGCGTATGTAGGAAAATCTAGATTTCCAGATCGCCATTTACGTCTAGAACACAAGTCTATTTTTCATCATCCAGCACCAGAACAAGGTTCTCTAGAACAAGTATTTCAAGCTACCGATCACATTCTGAAATCACGAATCGGTTACAGTGAATTAAGTACTATGCATGAACAAGAACTAGCCCGATCAGCAGTCCGATGGATTACTGATTCTACCACTTTTCCAGACGAAATAGTGGCACAAATGTTTCTGAAACTGCCCCCAGCCGAGCAACGACTGGTGGGTATGTATATGATCCAGCACCTCATTACTCTGTATGAGGGTCAACATTCTGATCCAGGTCCGTTGCATGATATTCTGAACGAGTTACTCCAGTATAAATGGAGAGGTCTAGGTACCGATTTAATTAGTGTCATTCTAGAACAGCGCCACAAATATAGAACGTTCCTGAATCCGCATTTTGTTCATGTCTCACCCCCAGAAAGTAAATCATTCTACATAGACAGACAGAATCCGTTACGAGAAGTCCACCCAGTCCAAGGGGCGGGTGGCGTAATGCAACGAGTGTTTATATACACTCCGATTTCAAAGATGGAACTTCTTGAAATGAAGAAATTAATTCCCTGTCATGACAAAGATCCAGCGGGGTTCCATCGAGAATTAAAAGACATGCTCCGTATGGGAGAATACACTTACCCAGATATCATTAAAATGTTAAAGGTCCTGTTACCCGCAGGGGTGTATGAAAAGTTAAAGGAAAAAGAATGGGAGGTGGGAGAGAAAAAGATCGATTGGGCAGCTCTAGAAGCTGAAGACAAGGCACGAGTACCAGGTACCGGTCTTGGAGATAAATGTAAAGAATTACCAGAATTATTGATTCAAGTTTTACCCAGATTATTGACAACGAGAAAAGAAGACTGGGATGCAATCTCAGCCTGTAAACAGAAACAAGATGAAGATATCAGTGATTTTTATTCTAGGTTTGAAAAATGTTTCAGTATCAATAGTGGTCTCAAGACAAGTAGTGAGTCATACCCTCACCTTTTCGTTACCAAATTAGTCGAGAATTCAAGTCCACAAATTAAAAACCGAGTTTTGAAAGTCGAAAGCACCTGGCAAGCAAATACTCCGTCCCAGATGCTCCAGATGCTTCAGTATCACCAGAATAGAATCAGGGAAGAGCAAGAACACGAAAGAAAACGTATGAAAGACACGAAAATGAAAGTGCTAGTTGCACAAACTGTTCCTCAAGACAGTCAGAAGAGGGGTCCAAATCAAGCCAGTCATCCTGCAGCTCCCGTTAAAGGGAACTGCAATTATTGTAAACAGCCAGGTCATTTTATAAACGAGTGTGCAGTTCTGAAACATAACATAGCTACTGGTAAGACTAAAGAAAGACCACGTCCGCCTAGACAAGAACAAGTTTCACAGATTCCTCAGTCACAGAATGCACCACAGACAGTTACAGCACCGCAGCCCATCGCTGCAACACAGCACGTTACATCGCAGATGTATCAGTATGCACAGTCTGAGTATCCAGAGTACCAGCCATATTCATGAAACAGCCTAGAGAGGGAGGTAGGCTTGCCTCTCATCGAGATACCTGTAGATCAAGAAGGTCCCTATGTTCACAGTCAAGTATTAGGGAAAGACAGAAAGTTTTTGATCGATACAGGGGCAAGTAGGACCACAATTAGTCATGCCGAAGTTCCAGGGGCTCCGCTCTCAGGCTCAAGAAATGTTTCCCTTGGATTTTCAGGAAAGCCAATAGTTAATGAGATATCTAAGCCAGTCACTCTAGAAGTAGGTCCATTGTCCCGTACTACTGATCTGTTACTTACTAAGTCATGTCCAGAAAATCTATTAGGCATTAAGACACTGAAAGAATTAGGTGCAGTTATTTGCTGTTCCCCAGAGGGAATACGTCTGTTCCTACGTGACTTTAAGGGTCACTATGTATTACGAGATTTTGATTCGAGATTGTCTAATGTTCCACAGCATTTATGGGCGCAAGGTCCAACTGATGTAGGTTACATGCAAATCACACCCCATCGTGTGACTCTCAAACCAGGTGTAGTGTTACCCCGAATCAGACAGTACAGATTGCCACCTGAGGCTGTAGCAGCCTTATCCAAAATTATTGACGAGCTCATTGCTCAAGGAGTAGTTGTAGAAACTGACTCCAATGTATGTAATTCTCCGATCATTCCAGTCATGAAACGTACTGATCCGAATGCACCCCCAGTATATCGATTAGTGATTGATTTACGAGAGCTTAATAAATGTATTATTCCTCAGTACCCAGTTGTCCCAGATATCTCTTCCCTGTTAACAGCCATTGATTCCGAAGCCATGTTCTTCACTGTTATTGACCTCAAGAATGCATTTTTCAGTGTTCCAATTCATCCAGACAGCCAGTTTCTCTTCGGATTTTGTTTAAACGGAAGGAGCTATATGTTTACACGCGCTCCTCAAGGTTTCACAGAAAGCCCTAGTATTTACAGTCAAGCACTCAAGAGACAACTAGACAATATTCACATGCCAACTGACACTGCCCTGCTCCAGTATGTCGATGATCTACTGATCACAGCCCGTTCCGAACGTGCTTGCGAGCGAGCATCCCTTACAGTCCTGTATTTTCTAGCCGAGATGGGGCACAAGGTGTCACCTTCGAAGCTTCAATTCTGTGTCCAGCAAGTGGTATACTTAGGACACTTACTGTCCAAGAGGGGTAGGCAGTTGACACCCGACCGTATCCAGTTAATAGCAAGTCTTCCCCAGCCCAGAACCCAGAAGGAGGTACGTGCCTTTATCGGCCTTACTTCTTATTGTAGACAATGGATTCCCCAGTATGCATTTCTAGCCAAGCCACTGATACAGTTAACGACACAGGAGGCAGCCGTATCGACTGTCCTCCCTTGGACATCTGACCATACACTTAGTTTCAATGAGTTAAAGAAAGCCCTATGTCAAGCTCCAGTTCTAGCTACACCGAACTACAGTAAGCCTTTTACACTTTTCGTTACTGAACGTGAAGGTACAGCATTATCTGTTCTCACACAAGATCAAGCAGGACAATACAAGCCCTGTGCTTATTTTTCGAGCACATTAGATCCAGTCGCCCAGGCGTTACCTGCGTGCCTCAAGTCAGTTGCAGCCACAGCACTAGCAATCAGACAAAGTGATTCCATAGTTTTAGGACATTCCCTGACAGTACAAGTTCCACACTCCGTCGAAGTTCTTTTAAACCGAACACAAACTCAGCACTTGACAATTGCACGTTTAACAGGTTATGAATTGACACTGTTCCAGCCACACATAGAAATTAGACGCTGCAACGTCCTGAATCCTGCTACACTGTTACCATCAGTTAATTCAAATCCAGACACACATGACTGTGTGGAAGTAGTTAACATTACGACAAAGCCAAGACAAGACCTGACAGACATTCCGTTACCAGATCCCGACCTGACACTTTATGTGGATGGTTCATGTATGAGAACTAGTACAGGAGAACTAGTCGCCGCGTATGCAGTGACTACTGACACTGAAGTTATTGAAACACACCGTATTGACACCCTGTCCGCTCAAGCAGCAGAGCTAGTCGCCCTGACACAAGCCTGTATACACGCCAAGAACCTGAAAGTTAATGTTTACACAGATTCACGTTACGCATTCGGAGTTGTACACGACTTCGAAGTGCTCTGGCAGGAGAGAGGTTTCATGACTTCTCATGGAACCAAGATTCAGCATGGTCTCCTTATTCAAGCCCTGTTAGATGCCATACATTTACCGACATCTATTGCTATCATGAAATGCAAAGCACATACGAAAGTTACAGACATTATTTCCCAAGGTAATGATCTAGCAGATCGCACAGCCAAGCTTACAGCACAGACTCCAGACATTCCAGTCAATCAGACACACACCCCAGACCTGACTACATGCATGACAGTTAAGGACCCTACTCAAGACGTCATAAATATACAGTTACATGCTACCCCCGATGAAATCAAGAAATGGTATGAACAAGGAGGGGTCCAGACAGATCAAGGATGGTTAACGAAGGGTAGAGCCACATGGTTTCTCCCCGACTCTATGGTTCAAGTCATTATCAATACCGCACATAGTCCAGCACATTTAGGAGAAAAAGCTATGTTAGACAGTATCCAGAACATTTGGTTCAACAAGCATTTACGAGCTGCAGCCAAGCAGAAAGTCCGTACCTGTATGATATGTTGTCAGTTTAATCCAGGTAAAAGTGTCCCGGTGGAACAAGGTGGTTTCCAGCCCCCTGACCACCCTTTTGAGGTCCTCCAGATGGATTATATTCAGATGGAGCGATGTCGAGGTTTCAAGTATGTCCTTGTAGTTGTATGCGCTTTGTCCAGGTGGACAGAAGCATATCCAGTCCCAGATTACACAGCCGCGACCACTGCCAAGCAGTTGGTTCGTGAGTTTTTCCCTAGATACGGACTCCCTAGAGTCGTATATTCTGATAACGGCCAGCCATTCTCATCTGAACTGATGAAGCACGTTTCCCTGTTGTTAGGGTACCAGTGGAAGTTTCATTGTGTACGCCATCCTGAAGCAGCCGGTCTCGTAGAGAGACATAATCAGACCCTGAAAATCCGCATTGCCAAAGTCTGTAAAGAAAAAGGTGTGGACTGGCTAGTAGCTCTGCCAGTCGCTTTGTTTTATATGCGCATGGTCGCACATTCTAGATCAGGTCTGTCCCCGTATGAGGTCGTATTCGGCCGCCCCCCTAACATGTGGGGTACTCCTAGACCCCGAAGTATTACCGATGTTTCATGTAATATGCTGACAGATTACCTAGCTTCCTTGATGTCTGCCCTCAACTCATGTCGTTCACAGGTTGCCGCCGCATTTCCAGACAATACCGAGGTGGCACCACATGAAATCGTTCCAGGCTCCCTAGTGATGGTCCGGAATTTCGACAGATCAAGTCTGCTGGAACCACGTTGGAAGGAGCCACGTCAGGTCCTCTTGACCACCCGTACTGCCGTCAAGTTGGAAGGCAGAAAAGGATGGATCCACCTGTCTCATGTTAAACTTTTTAAAGGATTGAAATCCGTTTCTAAAAACATTTCCCAGGATTCGAAGGACTGCCAGAATATTGCTCTTAAGGACTGTCCCGCACAAGACATTACTACAACCCCTCCCTTGTTAGAGAAAACTCCGCAACAGGAGTATAAGTTAAAGCTCAGGTCTAGTAAAATAAGTCAGTCAGTTTGATTGTATAAGTCCTCCCCTAGGTGAAACGGTTAGACTGTTTCTGACATGTATAAAATAGACCCCCATAGTGAGAGAGTCAGTTTAAACGCAAACCGATGTATTGTTTTTCTGAGTTTCATATTATTCATCAGCATTATGATTTCCTGCACCAGCTATGCGTTCTATCTGTATTTTCCAGTTCCTCATGCTAATATGTCTGCTAATGCTACAGTAGAGCACACGTTTAGTGATCTGCCTCCTCACGAATATTCTTACCGCCTCGCTATGCGCAACAACACATTTATCCGTATGTTACATTATTCACACCAGACCAGCAATGCCACTAATTGTTGGGTGTGTGGTCGACTCCCCCCTTTCCAGACACCAAAGGGAGTTCTGCCACTGTTTCCTTATCCATTCTCACACAATGGTTCGTGTGGAGCATGGTCCACGTTAACGTCATCCTCAACAGATATGTTTTTTCTTAACAGTACATGTTTTCCAGACAAGCAAGGTCTCCCCCACAGAACAGGTTTAGATCTAGAAAATGAAGTATATAATTTAGGTAATTATTCGTCGAATTTCATGGTTCTGAATGTTCAGTCTGATACTACTCCAGACTTACCTGCTATTTCAGTACTACCTGTCAAAGGCGAATTATGTGTCCGTAGTTATGGTTCCATACATGTAGGTCATAGTGAATGTACTACTGTTATCCAGTATAGTGACAGTGGGAAATCTGTTTTCAAAGCTTCACGTCATTCTTATTTTATTTGTGGTCAAACTGCATATGTCCGTCTGCCCCTCGATTGGGAGGAAACCTGTTACATTGCCTTCCTACTGCCACCTGTTTTCCTAGCCCCATCTGATTATCACAGAAACACACATCTAGTACACATTAGACATAGAAGGGAGTCCCCAATTGTCGATTATACTGAAACTACTCTAGAACAGTATACAGATTTCAATAAAGGTTTCTTCTTCTTTTTAGGACCTGTCCAGAATAGTAAACTGATCCGTAGGTTAACAAGAACCCTTGAAGCTGTAGTAAATGAGACTGCCTCTGCTCTAGGTAACCTAACCGAAGAACAATCTGCTATGAGATTTGTCGTTTTGCAAAATCGTCTCGTCCTTGACGTCATACTGGCCGATAGGGGCGGGGCCTGTAGAGTCATCGGATCTAGTTGCTGCATTTTCATTCCAAATAACGCGCCGTCTGTTTATTCAGCTATAACCAGACTCCATAAAATTGCCCATCTGTTACATCAAGATCCAGGCACCTGGACATGGTCCGGTTGGTTCTGGAATATAATTTCAGCATGGGGATGGAAAGTCCTGTCCTTTCTAGGTATTGCAGTAGCGATCATATTTAGCTGCTGCCTCTGTATACAATGTGGCCCTGCGATTTGCAGCATGTGCGCTACCTCTTGTATTCCTAGTCCCAAGCCCCGTTCTAAGTCCCGTTCCAGGATAATTCGAGACGAGCAAATGATACTGTATGAAATGATAGACGGTATCATGAAAATTGATGTTTCCTGATGGAAACGTAGTGACAAGGAGGGAATGTGGAAAAGTAAATTTTGCCATGTTCTGTGTCCCTACGCCTCATACATCATATGTTATGTGTGCATGACCAATATGCATATGTTATTCCCCATGTCCGATTAATGACGCAATTCCAGTTGTGTCCACCTCTGGTATGACATTTTCCAGTCCTCGTGAATACTACGAATATCAGGCCTATGTAAAGTAATGTTGCCACGTTTCTCAGTGTGCACGTTATTTCATTATAAAGTCCCCGTTTCCAGGCCTCAAAAGGGCCCGGACATCAGATTCAGCTCCTGTCTCCTGAAAGTCCTCGCTGAGGAGCGATACAGCCCCCACCTGTATCCTCGACCCTTCACTTACTTCCTGCCTCGCAGTGCCCGGTGCAGCCCGGCTCTGCCTCTGAGTCTGCCAAAAGTATGTTATAGTTCCAGTTATCAGTTCAGTCCTCCTCTTCTGCATTCCTGAGCTACTGAACTGCATCAATAGTTTCCGTCATTGTCTAGCCTATTCGGCTCCACGTTAGAGAAATACTGTATTTAATGGTCATTTAGTATTCTTCATCACGCATTTCATGTAGAATAATGTATGGTCCAGTCTTAGAATCAAGTTAGCTTTTCCCCTCATGACTCCTAGTTTATATCAACATGTTCCCTAAACATCAGATACCAGATAGGGTTTAGGTACATGTCGCTCCGACCCTCGAGACTCTAGTCTCTGCTCCTAGCACAGAGTTCGTAGCCCCCAGCTTCTCCTAGTAACACGTCATTGCCAGTTTTCGCGCACCATTAGGTTAGAGGTCCCGGCTCCTTAGGCAGCCCCCTCCAATGTTTCCGCCCATTCATGACATATTCTGTTACGTTTGCATCACATGTCTATGTATACTCCCAGTTACACCTACTTTTACTGTTATCTCTCGCGACTGCTACGCGTCACGCCTTCTGCTCCACCCACTGCTACGCCTACTGCAATGTAATGCTATGTGTTTGCGCTATGTATATAAGTTGATGTATTGTTATTAAAAGTTAGCGCGCTCATCCCAGATCAAGCCCCGGCAGCTGCTGGGCCCCAGTTGTCCTGCTGGGCCCTGTCACTCTGTTCCTATGCAGGTTGTCCTGATCCTGTCCTTATGCTGTAATAAACCTGCAGAAACTCCTACTACCTCGAATCTTGACTCTTATTTATTGAGCTATCTGTTATTCATTCATTCATCCAAAAATAGATCCGGTATTATTTATTTATATACCACAGAAGGAGTGTCCAGACTTCCACCTGAGAAAGTGCAGGATCTCAAACGAGATATTCAGGATCTACTAGGCAAGGACAGGGCTACGTTGGGGGTCATCCAGAGTCTCCTGGGCAAACTAAATTTTGCTGCCAGGGTCATTCCTGTGGGGCGGGTGTTTGCTCGTAGATTAGCCAGGGCCACTGCTAAGGTAGTCAAGCGTCATCATTTTGTCAAGCTTTCAGCGGGCTTAAAGAAAGATCTGCTAATGTGGGCAGAGTTCCTGTCGGACTTTAATGGGACAGTCATTTGGAGGTCCCCTTGGGTGGACAGCCCCGAACTCAGTTTGTTCACGGATGCCTCTGGTAGGGAAGGTTTTGGAGCAATACTAGGTGACTTGTGGTGCGCACAGGCGTGGCCGAATGCTTGGCGTAAGCGGGGTATCACCTCTAACATAACTGTCCTGGAGCTATTCCCCATCGTTGTAGCGTTGCATTTGTGGCCGGCCCTTTTGTCCAACAGGAAGGTCCTCTTCTGGTCTGATAACATGGCTGTTGTGCAAGCGATCAATGGCCTCACTGCTAGCTGCCCGTTAGTCCTTTGTTTATTAAGGGAATTGGCGAATAGGAGCCTGCGGTGCAATCTGGAATTCAGGGCTAGGCACATTGCGGGGGTCAGTAATGTCGCGGCTGACGCTCTTTCTCGTTTGCAGTGGGACCGTTTCCGGGCGGCGTGCCCCCAGGCGAGAACAGAGATGACCCCCTTTGCACCAGGACTTTGGCGACTCTTGAAGTGGAACGAGAACTGAGGGATTTAGGGGAGAGGTCCTTAGCCCCAGGTACTAGGAAGCGTTACGCTAGTCATTTGGCCAATTTTCAGAATGCTACGTCAGATTTGATTTTGTCTGTCTTACCGCTGGAAGCCAGGGTACAAGCATTTGTGGTATGGGCCAAAAAGCAGGGTAAAACACACTCCTGGGTAGGCGGACACTTGGCGGCTATCAGTCACGATGCGAGGTTGAGAGGGGTAGGCGATCCGACCAAGTCATTCGCAATTAAGGCAGCTCTGAAGGGGTGGGCAAGAGAAGAACCTAGGATCCCTGACACCAGGTCCCCTATTGAGTTCCCCACGTTGAAAGCTATGTTGGCGGTCCTGCAGTCTGTAGTTCACTCGCATTATGAGGCTGCCCTCTTTTCAGCGGCCTTCAGCCTAGCCTTCTTTGGGGCATTCCGAAGCAGCGAGCTGGTAGCACGCTCAAAGGTAGATGTGTCAGGGGATGCTTTAGGGGTGGCAGACTTAACGCTGGCAGTAGGCCTGTCCATCACCCTTAGACGATCTAAAACTGATCAGGCTGGGAAAGGGTCGGTGATCCTACTGGCCCCCCTGGGTGATCCGTGTTGTTGCCCGGTTGAGACACTTAAGTCCTTTCTCTCGATCCGTCCTGCTGTCCAGGGCTACCTTCTTATCCATGCTGATTTGACCCCATTGACTAAGTACCAGATGGATAAAATAATGCTGGCATGCCTTGATAGAGCGGGTCTGCTGAAAGAAGGGAAAAGGTTCTCCAGTCACTCCTTCCGTATTGGGGCGGCCACCTCTGCATTCAAAGCAGGGTTGCAGCCTGAGAAAGTTCAGAAAGTGGGGCGGTGGGAGTCATCCTGTTATAAACGGTACATTCGCCCTTAACTGTTGTGTTCCTCATCAAGCCCCTTGTACATATGTTTGCTGTGTTTTGGTCATAGATGTGATGCTCATTGTTTTGTGCACCCTCTCGAAATAAACTTTTGATGTAGATTGCGTTTGTTTCTTGGCAGGGTCGAGAGTGTGGGTCTTGGGGCATTCCATGGTCGCCCGATTGGGTCGGTGGGCCACTATCAGGCATTGGACACAGGGCTTCACAGATATGGACTGTACTTGGTTGGGTTTTCCCGGCATGCGCTGGCATAGTCTGCTGTACAGATTACAGGTGGCGCTGACCACAGAGAGATCTCCACCACATCACTTAGTCATTCACCTGGGAGGTAATGACCTCACGAACTGGGGGAGGTCTACTTTACTCCAGAAAATGAAAGAAGATATTGGGGCCATCTGTGGAATCATGCGTGAGTGTGAGATTTGGTGGTCTGAAATTGTACCACGTAGAGTGTGGGTAGGCGCTAAGTCATGCCAGGCGATTGAGAGGACCAGGAAGAAAATAAACTGTGCCATGAAGAAGTTTACACAGCAGAGGGGGCTGGGTTTCATCAAACACGATCTTATTCAGGACAAAGTCAAAGGTTATTTTGAGGCCGATGGAATTCATCTGACGCCTGTGGGCTTAGATTTATTCCTCCTGGATTTAAAAGAGGCTCTGCAGAGCAAAGGTTGCAGGTAAAGCTATAGGTTGGTGGGGGGCCCATGTGGCGGCGGTGACCATCGCATGGGCTGTGGCGGAGTTACAGGGCAATCCGGAAACAGAGAGGTGCAACACTGTACTTCAGCGGGCACATAGGGGTGCCAGAGCCTAACCTAGAACCTCATGGGAGGTCTAGGAATCCGAGTCGGCGCCCCAGTAGTCCTTCGGGCGGTTGCGGGCCTGCGCAACTGGGGGTTGCTTAGTTACGTCCCGCAAGGGGCGTCAGTATTATTACCATAATTTCATCAGCTGGGTGGTTCGCCACGGCGCTGATTGGCTCAGCAGACGGGCAGGTGGCGAGAATGCGGCCTGCCCTTGGATTGCCCGTAAGATAACCCACCGTGATTACATAATCTTGTATGTAATAATAAACCTGCAGCATATTTTCCCAATCTTAAACAAACGTGTCTTTGTGTTATTTGCGGGATGATGGTAATGTGGGGGCGGGGGCTTTTCATGTGGCCCTGAAGGGACTATGCGCCTGCCCGAGGCCACCCGGTGGCCATCAGGAGGGCGGGCCCTTAGTCGCGGAGGGCCGCCCCGCCCCTAGACAGGGTCAGACACCCCCCCTCCGGGCAGAGTCGCCTGGTGGAGGGGGCGGCCCAGTGACGCACGTCCGGGGGGCGGCATGCAGGAAGAAGGTATATCTTCCCCCTAGGCCACTGCGGTGGTCTCTTTGCCGCCCCGGACGTCGCGTGGACTGGACACTCTTTCCCTCCCTACCGCTTACCCAAGAGTGTCAGCTGAGGGGGGGGCTCCTGAGGGAGTTTTAATGTGTTTCTTTTTTCGTTGCAGGCGGAGTTACAGGGCAATCCGGAAACAGAGAGGTGCAACACTGTACTTCAGCGGGCACATAGGGGTGCCAGAGCCTAACCTAGAACCTCATGGGAGGTCTAGGAATCCGAGTCGGCGCCCCAGTAGTCCTTCGGGCGGTTGCGGGCCTGCGCAACTGGGGGTTGCTTAGTTACGTCCCGCAAGGGGCGTCAGTATTATTACCATAATTTCATCAGCTGGGTGGTTCGCCACGGCGCTGATTGGCTCAGCAGGCGGGCAGGTGGCGAGAATGCGGCCTGCCCTTGGATTGCCCGTAAGATAACCCACCGTGATTACATAATCTTGTATGTAATAATAAACCTGCAGCATATTTTCCCAATCTTAAACAAACGTGTCTTTGTGTTATTTGCGGGATGATGGTAATGTGGGGGCGGGGGCTTTTCATGTGGCCCTGAAGGGACTATGTTCTACGCAAATACCCTTCTTGCCCTCCCTCCCCCCTTCACACCTGTAATACAGAATGCACCATCTGAGGATCTCCTTGTCGGTGTTTTAGGTCCTGCTGTTATTCTTTCTGTAAGGGCTGGGGTAGGGCCTTTGGACTTTAAGTTTGTAACTGTGCTTTCACATCATGCTTCTGAGCAGAAACCTTGGTTCTCTGTTAACACCCGTATAATAAACGAGTGTACGGCGATGCGAAAAGCATGCTATCTTTAGTCAAGTGTACATTGTTTCTCCCCGACAATTATGGACGAACTAGTGTGTATACAAATTGACTGAGAAGCTAAAGTACAAAAAAACGTGTCGACGCTCTGCTTTTCTGATATTCACACAAATTCCTTAAAAAACAAATTACGTTTAAACATACACAGCGACATCTCTCTCTCTCTTCTGTCTTTTCTTGAATAGGTTTGTTCGTTTCTTTTTTTAGTATTTATCAACAATTGAATTCCTTGACAATTGAATTCCTTGAGGCATTTACGTGTATGTTGCATTTCCTTCTCGTATTGGGTGCAAAGCAATGTTTGCAGCACGACTCTTGTTATTCAGTCTCAAAGACCTGGTATTTTTTTCACATTTAAAAAAATAAAAATTGTAGAAGCCCACATGGTTTGGTTCCTGTTCATAAAATCACAGTTGGCTGTTCTATGACCAATTAAATAAAAAGTAGCCATCAATAAAGTACCGTCATTTTATTGTGGTAACTCACGATAGTTTGGTATGCATGCGTGTCCCATGCTATTGCTCTTACCGGGGAAAAATACATCAAAATAAATAGCACGGGTAGTCTGCGTGCTGGTTTTGGAGTCATTTTTTTTTCTTTAAAAAAAAAAAAAAAAAGGTCAAACCAAAGACCACAAGATGGCAGCATTGAACACAAAAGGAAAATGTTTCCCAGTATCGACATTTTCCTTTCCTATCCTGGCATTAAACAGGTCAAAGAAGCTATTTAGCAGAAGCATATGCAAAATCATACAATTTTTGGCTTCTGTAATGAAACAAAATGGCTGTACAGGCTCCTTTAGTGAAAGCAACTGCAAATTGATTTTTGAGATATTGACTTTTTTAACAGTCTGATACCGCCACAGTGGTCCTTTAAGCCAAGCAGCGGAAACAATTTACTGCGTGAGTGTGATATGTGTTCGAAGCATGTGCATTTGCCATGATATTAAAATAAGTGCATGGTAATGTTAGGTACTAACGCCGTTTTGTGCACAGACGAGTCTCTGCTCCCCCTTTTCAATAACATCGCACTGTTCATGTAGCATTCCTTAACTCGGTAACTGCAACAGTTAGTGAAAGACTGAGATAGAGACCAGGTCCGGCTTTTGGCGTAGGCGCGTTGGGCCCACGCCCAGAACCACACAACCTTCAGAGGAGGGTTGCACTCTGACCTGGCCATATAGAAAAATATGTTATACATTGCCACCCCCCCCCCCCCCCCCCCGTGACCACATTTTGTCTGTTTTTCTTCGAATGGTCCCTAATTCTTCCCCAGACCCCAACTCTCGCAGTCCCCTCTCATTTTTGACAAACGGTGGGAGGGGGCGCCACATTTGATTGCGCCCACGGCACTCTCTGGCCAAAGGCCACCTCTGATGGAGACAGCATAGCTTTAGAACCGAACGGCAAACATTGGTTTGACTTCCTAAACACTGCTGCTGCCTGCAGCTTATCACTAACTCAGTAAGAAATTGAGCTGTGAGATTTCATTGAAAAAGGGACACATGTCCCCTAAGCGCCTATGCACGAGCGCAGAAAGGGTTCATACTTGAAAAACAAAATTCCCTTCTGTGTAGTAGTATATTTCTAATGAGGAAGTCTAAATTAGTTTGCACTGAACCAACAGTTATACATTTTTATTCTTATTTATTATCACACAACGTAATTCTTTTTGCCCGCTATTGACTTTATTTATCACTTAATCGTCAGAGCATAGCGTTTGGAGACCATACAGTTAAAAACACATTATAAAAACATTCAATAAAAATCATTTAAACACATAGATCTGTTGTTGCAAAAACCAACTGATGTCAAAACAAATATTAACTTGATATTATCTTGTATCACATCCAGGTATTTCTATTTCGACAAGTTCCTGCCTATATCCAAATCTACATCAAAGGTATTATCATACTTTACAGTTTCAGAAAACTATCAGGTTTTATACTCAACTCCAATATACACTTCTTTGCAGGATGTGCAGTTCTATCATCTGTAAATGACATCTATTTTATTAAAAACAATACGTTATTGTTGTCCAGATCTATGTGTACAAATGATTTTTATTGAATGTTTTTATAATGTGTTTTTAACTGTATGGTCTCCAAACGCTATGCTCTGACTGATTAAGTGATAAATAAAGTCAACAGTGGGCAAAAAGAATTACGTTGTGTGATAATAAATAAGAATTAAAATGTATAACTGTTGGTACAGTGCAAACTAATTTAGGCTTCCGCATTAGAAATATACTACGACACAGAAGGGAATTTTGTATTTCACAAGTGTGATCTGACCCGGTCACTTTTGGTCTAACCTGGGTAACTCTCTATTTTTTTTTAGCAGAAAGGGTTCATGCCACGCCCTCTAGTGCCAGATAAAGTGCTTCAGGGGCTCTGCAGGCTTTTGCACCTGACTTTGAGTCCCTTGGGACATTTCTTTATTTCAGAAAGAGTAGCAGTCGCCTACAGCGTGAAGCGGATGTTTCCTGGTTATGAGTGGGATTGGGGCTCCATGCAAATGAGGCAACACCTTTGCCTGTTCGCACACAGCATGTTATCTGCATGATACACTAGGAAAGAGAGTCTTCTGCGCAGCAGTATCTGCGCTACACAGGAAGTGCCGGATTCTTAGGGCCATAGTTATTAACAGTGGCTCAGATAAGCGCAGTGAGGCGGGGCAGGGCGCGGCAGGGGGGGGGGGAAGAGCTGACAAACGACGGAATAGGTATTATTCATTTATTTAATTATACCTATTCTGTCGTCTGTCGAATTAAGCCCCCTGCCGCACTGCGTTTACCTGTGCCAGCCGCTGGTGGTTAATAAAAAGTAACGCAGCGAAGCAAGCGATCTTGCTGCACTGAGTTACAAGGAAAGGGCAGAAATGCTCCGTATTTATTACAATACGGTGCTTCCTCTCCTTTTCCTAGTGTTAGCGTACAATGGGCTACCTAGCGCCAATGCAGGCACCCTTGCACCATGGTGCACCTTCCTGCACTAAAACAATGCCCTGAGAAATATTCGTCTATCTATGTGCATTGTAGGATGCAGCACATAGAAAGATGAAGTAAGGAGGAGAAATGAAGATATTCCCTCCGTTATGCCTCACCTTGGAAGGCGTAACATTATGACGCATTCCCAGTTCTACCAGCAATGATAAATCTGAGAATGCGTCAAAATCCATGGCAGTTGTGTGGGAACACCCACGCCACACCCATGGAATGCCTTCCCAGGGCGGAGTAATTCAACACAGCAATTTGCGTTGCTTTGCTCCTGGATTTGTCAAGCCACTCAGGGTCATGCAAAGTTTTAGGGTTTGTATAGTGCATGCACCAAATTGCGTGGGGCAAATGCTACTCAAACCCTTTATAAATATTCCCCCATGAGGATACCCATTGTGAAGATTCAAGGAGTGTCCCACGAAGACCAACTCCCTTACCCAAAGACAGGTAGGGACCACTTGTGGTAAAAAAACAGGGCCTGGGACACCACATTTTTTGCTGCCTTCTGGGACGCAGCCCTCATGTGTGCCAGGCCCACTCATTGTTGATACACACTGTATCAGCTTATTGTGTAATCAGCAGTGGTGGTTCCTCTGCTAAGATAGAGGAGCGTCACCCCACTGCTTTTAAGCAGTATAAATAAAGAAAAAAAAATGATAATAACTCTAAGATATTATCATTTTATTTTTTCCTTGTTGCAGCAGCTTTGCTGGAGGGGTAAGGGTGCCCTGCTGACAGAGCAGAGGAGTGGAGGAGTTGTTTGCACTGCCTATGTGCCAATGAATGTTTGGCTGGCTATCTAGGGCCGGCCAAACAGCCATGCAGACTTTGAATGTTCTCTATGCAGGTTGCATTACAACCTGCGTGGAGAACATGCCCAGGCCCGCAGTCCCTGTCTGAGCGCTGAACCATGGCGCTCAGACCAATCACAACGCTGCATAGCATTGTGATTGGCTCAGGGTAGCATGGGTGATCTGTGTTCCTTTTCCAGAGACGACGGCTGAGAGAGCGTCAAGACGCAGCGAGACGCAGCGAGAAGGTACGTTTTTTTCTTCTTTACCCCCTCTCCTTCCCATTCCTCCCACCCTCACACCCCTGATCTGTGCCAACTAACTCTGGTAATTGGGTGCCTAAAGTTTCTTTACATCTATTTAGTGCACTGAGTGTGTAGCGACTTTCAGGTTGTCTCCTGGCATAGTAGGTGGTAGTTCTCTACTCCTGGTATTTAAAACACTCGCTAAGTTACCTCCCGTGTTAGAGTTTGGTTGCTTCCCCAGTCTTTTTGCTTTCTGACCTCCTGGTTTTGACTCTTTTTTTGCTGAGTTTGTGACTTTTTCACTGCTGTTCATTGTTAAAGTGCAAGCACTCCTACTGTAAATCATTTTATGGATTGGTATTTCCATGATTGGCATGTTTGATTCACTGGTAAATCCCTAGTAAGGTGTACTGAGAGTGCCAGGGCCTTTAAATGAAATGCTACTTGTGGGCCTGCAGCACTGATTGTGCCACCCATAGAAGTAGCCCTGTAAAGGTATCTCAGAACTGCCACTTCAGAGTCTGTGCACAGTTTTTACTGCCATGTCGACCTGGCTAGTGCACCCCCTTGCCAAGCACTAACCTCCCTTTTATTACATGTAAGTCACCCCTAAGGTAAGCCCAAGGTACACCAATGGATAGGGTACAGAGTATGTGAAAGGTAGGGCATGCACTGGTATGTGTGACATATCTTGATAGTGAAACATAGTGTATTTTGTTTTTCACTATTGAAAGACTATCTGTCCCATAGGACAGAATGGGAGATACTTTGTAATATCTTACAAGGATAACTTCCCATTGGGACAAGATGGAGAAATGGAGTTTAGTATGCCTGAACTCAAAATGTAAAAATGCATCTTTTAGTAAAGATGATTTGTATGTTGTGTGTTTGAAAATACCACTTTTAGAAAGTGAGTATTGTCTTGCTTAACCTTCTTGTGTGCCTTTGCTGGGTTGTGGATTGACTGACTGGCTTTGCAGTGACAGGGGCTTTGGATGTGCATTCACTATAGACAGCCACTGGGGGGATGTCCTGCCTTTCCTGGATAAGTCAGGGCTGGGCTGAAGAGACCTGGGCGGCATTGAGATTAGGGGGAAGAGATTTACTTCCACCTGAATAGGCCTGGTCTGCCTTGGACAATGCCTTCTCCACCCCCTGCCAAGAAGCTGGACCAGAGAGGACAGAACTGGTTTCGACTGAACACAGACACTCCCTACCACAAGAGAACAAAGGGAAATGTGGTATAAATATTGGAGCCCAGATCCCAGATCTTTAAAACTCTTTTGGGCTCAGAAACCCGCCAAGAAAAAGAGCTGGGGAAGCTGTGAGTAGGAACTACCACTTTGCTGTGTGCTTTGCTGTGTTGGCCTGCAGTGGCTTCTTCTGTCTTGGGAAGAGAAAGGACTGGACTGACCTTCCTGCAACTTCTTTGTTTGAGTTTCTCCAACGGCTTGAGGTAGAGCTTGCCCCCTGTTCAAGAAGTCTCAGGAACAGAAAAGACTTCACTTTCCTCTGGGTACCGCTTCTGGGACTGCGTGTCTCAGTTGCCACAGAGGGAAACTGCAAGCTTACGCCATCCCCAAGACCGCCGGAGGTTCCATGATCTGAAGGCACCGCAGAGGACACTGCCGCAATTCACACCACATCCCTGCTCTCACCGACAACGACCGCTGCCGCCACTGAGCTGCTGCTTGCACCGCGACCTGTGGGCACCACACTCTGCACCGCCTCACTTCACCCCGCCAACCTGGTCTCAACGACTACGCCGGTGCCAGCTTACATCGCCGCCCTGGTCTGCACTGTGGTCTGGGGCCACCGCTTTTAAACTACACAAAGCACTGCCCCACACCACATCCCAGCCGCGGCCCACTGATGCCAGCCCCATCGATCCACGATCTCTGTCGGATGCTGTAGTTTGTACCGTGACTGTCAGCACTGCAACGAGCACTGCCCCGCTTCGCAACGCAGCCCTGGTCTCACCAACGCCGCTGGATGACCACCACGAGCCGCTGCCTGCACTGCAACCTGAGGGCACTGGACGCTGCGCCGCTCCGCTTCACACTGCAGCCTCGACGAACGCCGCGTAGGCCAGAACATAAGGTACTGTTTACAAGTCTCCTAACACCGATGCCGTTCCGCATCGATGCGGTTGATCAAAACTGTTTGATCTGGTTGTTTTCAGCACCGCGGAAGAACCGGATATTTAAGATGATTCTTGAAAAGTGCATATTTTGATTATTGTTTGCTGAATAGTTATCATTTTGGTCTTGTTTTACACAGATAAATATTGGTTATTTTTTCTAAAAGTGGTATGGTGTCCATTTGTAGTGTTTTCACTGTTTACTGTTTATGTACAAATGCTTAACACACTGCCTGAGTTAAACCTGACTGCTCGTGCGAAGCTACCAAGGGGGTGAGCAGATGTTATTTCAGTAGTGCATCCCCCTTATCTTGGCTAAGAAGAAGGGTCCCTACTTGGACAGGGTAACAACTTGCTAACTAGAGACCCCCATTTCTAACATCCAGTCTTAAAGCTACAGTACTTGAATCTCAGTAGCCCTTCATACGAGTTTACACAATGGCTTCTGACTTGGGCAGTACTTCCTAGCTCATCTGCATGATTTAATGACTTTCAGGGTGTACTGCTGTTGTGAAATGTAGACTAGTATGGCTATCGATGTGAACTGCTATGATACAGTGATGTGCACCTGAGTGTGTGGTATGTCTACACTGGCTTCATATGACTGGTTCTAAGGTGCATGTTGGTCTGATGTGGGAAAGTGTGAATGAGTTGGCATTGCTTTAGCAACAGTATTGCTTTGTTGCCGTGTATTGCACATGGAGGAATATTGGTTCTATTTAGTGTGCTTTATTTGATAATTGTAGTTATAGATGTGGCTGGAAACATGCTTTGGTACTGTATATTTTTTGAGGGAAAGTGCTGGTGAGTATCCAATAATAGCAAGCTCTTGCATATTTTAAATACTTTGGGTGGTCTTTGGTGTTTCTTGGATTTGGGTGATATTTGCATTCTACAGATAACCACTATTCTCCAACATGAGCCACATTACAGGAATATGTGTTATTAAGTAGGGCCAACTGATGGACAGGTTGGTCTGCAGGAAAACAACCAGGGCAAGCAAAAAGAATGAACCAGTATTACTTTTAGGATCATAAATGCATGATTTAAAATGTGATAATGAAGATGAAATTGAGTGTGATGGGCTGATTGGCTATGGGCGATGGAACCAACAACAGTTATTTCAATCTTCAGAATATGAAGATTTACGCCTTAGTTATATATTTATGTCCAACTGCTGGGACGGGAACAGTGCTTCCCATGGCACATGCACCCTTCCGTTATTGCCCCAACTTTAGCCCCTTCCATGCTCATGACAGAATGGTTCCGTCATGAGCATCGGTGCTCCTGTGCTGATGACGGAACCTTTCCGTCATGAGGCCAGGGGCACGAAATCCCTCTGCTGCAGACAGCAGAGGGATTTCCTTTTCACCCCTGTCACCTTGGGAGCTGGGGAAGAGCTTCCCCAGCTCCCGAGGCCCCCTCCCTGGTTTCTGTTCAATGACGATCAGCGCGCGCGTCGCGCTGTCGTCATTGAACACAAACCGAAACTAAAATGAGCCTTGAGGCTCATTTCAGTTTCACTTTCTACATGCTCAGTGGGCTATCTCAGCCCCCTGAGCACGTAGAAAGACGGGAGAGGTATCATTGGAAAGGGGAGAATCTCCCCTTTCCAATGGTACCCCTCCCGAGTGGATCCCTGCTTGGGGGATCGCCCCAGGAGGGAGGGATCCACCCACTAGACACCAGGGAGGGGGGAGCGGCCCCTTGGGCAAGGGCCTTCACTCCCCCCATAAATAAATTTATTGTATTCAGTCTTTCTGCCCCCCCCTGGGGTGTAGATGGGGCAGTAGCCCCCCAATCTGCCCCCCTGGGGGGGCAGAAAGCCCACTATACACCAGGAAATTTTTTTGGGGGCACTTTTTTTAGGGTGGGGGCTGCCCGAAATGGGCGCGCCAATGCCCCCACCCCCCGGCACCATTACAGCCTTTCTGCCCCCCCCTGGGGGGCAAATGGGAGCAGTAGCCCCCAATTTGCCCCCCGGGGGGCAGAAAGCCCACTATGCACCAGGGATTTTTTTTGTGTGCACTTTTTTTTAGGGTGGGGGCTGCCCGAAACGGGCACGTCAATGCCCCCACCCCCCCACCACCATTACAGACTTTCTGCCCCCCCACGGGGGGCAGAAAGCCCACTATGCACCAGGGATTTTTTTGTGTGCACTTGTTTTTAGGGTGGGGGCTGGCCGAAAAGGGCAAGCCAATGCTCCCAACCCCCGCCACCATTACAGACTTTCTGCCCCCCCTGCAGGGGCAGAAAGCCCACTATGCCCCAGGGATTTTTTTGTGCACTTTTTTTTAGGGTGGGGGCTGCCCGAAACGTGCACGCCAATGCCCCCACCCCCACCACCATTACTGACTTTCTGCCCCCCTGGGGGACAGATGGGGCAGTAGCCCCCAATTTGCCCCCCCCGGGGGGCAGAAAGCCCGCTATGCCCCAGGGATTTTTTGTGTGCACTTTTTTTTAGGGTGGGGTCTGCCCGAAATGGGCACGCCAATGCCCCCACCCCCGCCACCATTACAGACTTTCTGCCCCCCCGGGGGGGGGGCAGAAAGCCCACTTGACACCAGGGATTTTTTTTCATGCAATTTTTTTAGGGTGGGGGATCCCCGAAACGGGCACGCCAATGCCCCCACCCCTGCCACCATTACAGACTTTCTGCCCCCCCAGGGGGGGCAGAAAGCCCACTTGACACCAGGGATTTTTTTCGTGCAATTTTTTTAGGGTGGGGATGCCCGAAACGGGCACGCCAATGCCCCCACCCCCACTACCATTACAGCCTTTATGCCCCCCCGTGGGGCAGATGGAGGCAGTAGCCCCCAATCTGCACCCTCGGAGGGGCAAAAAGCCCACTAGACGCCAGGGATATTTTGGGGCAAATCTAAATTAGGGTGGGGGCTGCCCAAAATGGGCATGCCAATGCCCCTACCCCTCCCCACAAAAATTACAGCCTTTTTGCCCCCCCGAGGGGGCAGATGGGGGCATTAGCACCCAATCTGCCCACAGAGGAGGCAAAAAGGCCAGTAGAGGTCAGGGATTTTTTGGGCAAATGTTAATTAGGGTGGGGGCATTATCATGCCCGTTTTGGGCAGCCCCTACCCTAATTAAAATTTGCCCCAAAAACTCCCTGGCGTCTAGTGGACTTTCTGCCCTCCCTGGGGGGCAGTTGGGGGCATTATCCCCAATCTGTCCCGCCAGGGGGGGGCAAAAAGTCCACTAGACGCCAGGTATTTTTTGAGGGGGCAAATATGAAATAGTGTGTGGCTGCCCAAAACGGGCATGCCCATGTCCCCACCCCCTCCCCGCAACAATTACAGCCTTCCTGCCCCCCCGGGGGGCAGATGGGGCAGTAGCCCCCAATCTGCCCCCCCAGGGGGGCAAAAAGCCCACCAGACACCAGGGATTTTTTTGGGCAAATTTTTATTAAGTTGGGGGCATTGGCATGCCCGTTTTGGGCAGACTCCACCCTAATTAAAATTTGCCCAAAAAACTCCCTGGCATCTAGTGGACTTTCTGACCCCCCTGGGGAGCAGATGGGGCATTACCCCCCAATCTGCCCTGCCGGGGGGGGGGGCAAAAAGCCCACTAGACGCCAGGGATTTTTTGGGGGGGCAAATTTGAAATAGGGTGGGGCTGCCCAAAACTGGCATGCCGATGCCCGACCCTCTCCCCCACTAATATTACAGCCTTCCTGCCCCTCCCGGGGACAGATGGGGCAGTAGCCCCAATCTGCCCCCCTGGGGGGGGCAAAAACCCCACAAGACACACAGGATTTTTGGGCAAATTTTTCTTAGGTTGGGGGCTGCCCAAAACGGGCATGCCAATGCCCCCACCCCCCACCCGCAACAATGACAGCCTTTCTGCCCCCCTGGAGGGAGGATGGGGGCAGTAGCCCCGAATCTGCCCCCCCTGGGGGGGCAAAAAGCCCTCTTGACGCCAACGATTACGCTGGCTTTTTTATGGGACACCCCCGCGCCGCACGGCCACCAGCTGCTGCGTGTGCCCCCTCTCCTCGCTCTCTGCCTCGCTGCCTGCCTCGCGGCCGGCTGACCCTGCAGTCGTCCGTTTTTCCCTGTTTTGCTGTAAACTTATGCTTGTATTTTTTTCTCATAGTGTTTAGCCCGTTTTTCCCTGTTTTGCTGTAAACTTGTGCTTGTATTTTTTTTCTCATAGTGTTTAGCCCGTTTTTCCCTGTTTTTGCTGTAAACTTGTGCTTGTATTTTTATCCCTAGCGCTTTGCCCGTGTTAGATTGTTTTTGTCTACATTTGTGCTTGTTTGGCAATAGCTTTGCCCGTGCTAGCGCCCTCCTTCTGTTCCCGCCCTCCTCGCCGCCCCCCGTCTTCCCTCCCCGCTCCCCGCTTCCCGCCACCACCGCAGACCCCGCCCCTTTTTTCTTCTGTTCCCTCCCCGCTCCCGCCTCCCAGCTGCTCCGCCCACCCGCGCACTTCGCCTTATATGGCGACTGTGCGACACAGGTAAGTGTGACCCACTTGTGGGACACCCCCGCGCCGCACGGCCACCAGCTGCTGCGTGTGCCCCCTCTCCTCGCTCTCTGCCTCGCTGCCTGCCTCGCGGCCGGCTGACCCTGCAGTCGTCCGTTTTTCCCTGTTTTGCTGTAAACTTATGCTTGTATTTTTTTCTCATAGTGTTTAGCCCGTTTTTCCCTGTTTTGCTGTAAACTTGTGCTTGTATTTTTTTTCTCATAGTGTTTAGCCCGTTTTTCCCTGTTTTGCTGTAAACTTGTGCTTGTATTTTTATCCCTAGCGCTTTGCCCGTGTTAGATTGTTTTTGTCTACATTTGTGCTTGTTTGGCAATAGCTTTGCCCGTGCTAGCGCCCTCCTTCTGTTCCCGCCCTCCTCGCCGCCCCCCGTCTTCCCTCCCCGCTCCCCGCTTCCCGCCACCACCGCAGACCCCGCCCCTTTTTTCTTCTGTTCCCTCCCCGCTCCCGCCTCCCAGCTGCTCCGCCCACCCGCGCACTTGGCCTTATATGGCGACCGTGCGACACAGGTAAGTGTGACCCACTTGTGGGACACCCCCGCGCCGCACGGCCACCAGCTGCTGCGTGTGCCCCCTCTCCTCGCTCTCTGCCTCGCTGCCTGCCTCGCGGCCGGCTGACCCTGCAGTCGTCCGTTTTTCCCTGTTTTGCTGTAAACTTATGCTTGTATTTTTTTCTCATAGTGTTTAGCCCGTTTTTCCCTGTTTTGCTGTAAACTTGTGCTTGTATTTTTTTTCTCATAGTGTTTAGCCCGTTTTTCCCTGTTTTGCTGTAAACTTGTGCTTGTATTTTTATCCCTAGCGCTTTGCCCGTGTTAGATTGTTTTTGTCTACATTTGTGCTTGTTTGGCAATAGCTTTGCCCGTGCTAGCGCCCTCCTTCTGTTCCCGCCCTCCTCGCCGCCCCCCGTCTTCCCTCCCCGCTCCCCGCTTCCAGCCACCACCGCAGACCCCGCCCCTTTTTTCTTCTGTTCCCTCCCCGCTCCCGCCTCCCAGCTGCTCCGCCCACCCGCGCACTTCGCCTTATATGGCGACCGTGCGAACGCGCAGCGGCCACGCGCAGCGGGTGCGCCGATTGTGCGCCGAAGGCGCGCCAAAGGTAAGCCCGTCTGCGCCCGTCCGCGACCGGACCGCGACCAGTGCCAGGACCCCTGGCCCACGAAGACCCCGACCGACCCGCCTGACGTACTCCGCCGCCACCCTCATCGCACTCAACACCGGCCGACTCCCAGATTGCCACCAAGCCACCCCACGACGCACCCACGGACCTTTCAGCTGCCACGCCTGCGAGTTCACCTGCACCCGGACCTGCCTCGCACCAGCACCCGCCAAGTCAAACACCAGCAGCACCCACCTCAAGTGCATCCTGCTCAACACCCGCTCCGTCCACAGACACGCCATCGAACTCTGGAACCTCCTAGACGCCACAGCCCCTGACGTCGCCTTCCTCACGGAGACCTGGATGAACGCCTCTTCAGCCCCCGACATCGCCATCGCCATCCCAGAGGGCTACAAGATCGTCCGGAGGGACCGCAACACCAACCAGATGGGAGGAGGCATCGCCATCATCCACAGGAACACCATCCGTCTCACGACCAGCACCGACAACACCCTGACCAACGCCGAACATCTGCATTTCCAGATCCACACCAACCCAACCACCACCCTTAGAGGCACCCTGATCTACCGACCCCCGGGACCACGCACACAATTCAGCGAGGACATCGCCGACTTCATCAGCCCGCATGCCCTCCCCTCCGCTGACTACATCCTCCTGGGGGACCTCAACTTCCATCTGGAGAACAACAACGACCGCAACCCCAGCACCCTGCTCGACAACCTCGCCAATCTGGGACTCAAGCAGCTGGTGTCCACCCCCACCCACCTCGCCGGACACACACTCGACGCCGTCTTCTCATCCAGCACAGACGTCGCCTTCAGCCACGCCACAGAGCTTCACTGGACGGACCACAGCTGCGTCCACTTCACCTTCAGGAGAACGACGACTCACCACCACCAGCGACAGGCCGCCCGCAGAAGCTGGAACAAGATCACAGCAGACCAGCTCGCCACCTCCCTGAGCCAGCACCCTCCTGCCAGCTCAGCGAACCCCAGCCAGGCCGCCGACAACCTCACGAAGTGGATCAGCATCTGCGCGGACGAGCTCGCCCCGCTGAGAACCCCGCCCAGCAGACCCGGCAGCAAGAAAGCCCCATGGTTCACCGACGAACTCAAGAGCTCCAAGAAGAACTGCCGAGCCCTCGAGAAAGTCTGGAGAAGGGAACCTACACCGGACAACAGGACCACCCTCAAACTGGCCACTCGGAAGCACCACCAGCTGATCCGCGCCGCCAAGAAAACTGCATTCAAAGACCGGCTGGACAACAACGCGCACAACAGCAAGGAACTCTTCAACATCGTGAAAGAGCTATCCAACCCCAGCGCAGGAACCAACGACATCACCCCATCGCAAGACCTCTGCGACTCCCTCGCTTCCTACTTCCACAACAAGATCGCGGACATACACAACAGCTTCAACGAACAACCAACGCACACCATGACCGAACAACCTCCCCCCACCACCACCCTCCACGCCTGGACCCCGATCAGCACCGAAGACACCATCGCACGATGAACTCCATCCACTCCGGATCACCGACCGACCCCTGCCCTCACCACGTCTTCAACAAGGCCGACGCTGTCATCGCACCCCACCTGCGAGACATCATCAACACATCCTTCAACACCGCCACCTTCCCTGAGAGCTGGAAGGACGCCGAACTCAGCGCTCTACTCAAGAAACCAACAGCGGACCCCACCGAACTCAAGAACTACCGTCCCATCTCGCTCCTCCCGTTCCCGGCCAAAGTCATCGAGAAGACCGTCAACAAGCAGCTGGCCGCCTTCCTCGAGACGAATGGATCCCTCGACCCCTCACAGTCCGGCTTCCGAGCCAATCACAGCACCGAGACCGCCCTCATCGCCGCCACCGATGACATCCGAGCCCTGATGGACAACGGAGAAACAGCGGCCCTCATCCTCCTAGACCTCTCCGCGGCATTCGACACGGTCTGCCACCGCACCCTAGTACAGCGCCTCAGCAACGTCGGAATCCAGGACAAGGCGCTGGAATGGATCATCTCCTTCCTCGACGGAAGAACACAGAGAGTCCGCCTACCACCGTACAAGTCAGAGGCCTCCGAAGTCATCTGCGGCGTCCCTCAAGGATCCTCTCTGAGCCCCACCCTCTTCAACGTCTACATGAGCCCCCTCGCGGCCATCGCACGCCAACACAACCTCAGCATAATCTCCTACGCCGACGACACCCAGCTGATCCTCTCCCTGACCAACGACCCCGCCACCGCCAGAGCCAACCTACACGAAGGGATGAAAGAGGTAGCCGAGTGGATGACGACCAGCCGCCTGAAACTGAACTCGGACAAGACGGAGGTCCTCATCCTGGGCTCTTCACCCTCCGCCTGGGACGACTCCTGGTGGCCTCCCGCCCTGGGCACCGCACCCAAACCGACAGACCATGCACGCAACCTGGGCTTCATCCTGGACTCCTCCCCAGGCAAGTCAACGCCGTCTCCTCAGCGTGCTTCAACATCCTACGCATGCTACGGAAGATCTTCTGGTGGATCCCCACCGAGACCAGGAAGACCGTCACCCAGGCCCTCGTCACTAGCCGACTGGACTACGGCAACGCCCTCTACGCCGGTACCACCGCCAAGCTTCAGAAGAGACTCCAGCGGATCCAGAACGCCTCAGCCAGACTCATCCTCGACATCCCACGACACAGCCACATCTCCGGACATCTGAGAGACCTTCACTGGCTCCCCGTCAACAAAAGAATCACCTTCCGCCTCCTCACCCACGCACACAAAGCCCTACACGACCAAGGCCCGGGCTACCTCAACAGCCGGATCAACTTCTACGCTCCCAAACGCCACCTCCGCTCAGCCAACCACGCCCTCGCCGCCGTCCCCCGCATCCGAAGAGCAACCACAGGAGGAAGGTCCTTCTCCTACCTGGCCGCCAAGACCTGGAACTCCCTCCCGACCGACCTGCGCCTGACCCAAGACCACCTCTCCTTCAGGAAGAAGCTGAAGACCTGGCTGTTCGAGCAGTAGCGGCACCCCCCCCCCTCCCCTAAGCGCCTTGAGACCCTATGGGTAGGTAGCGCGCTCTATAAGTGTCAGTGATTGATTGATTGATTATGTGTGGGGGTGGGGGCTGCCCAGAATGGGCATACCAATGCCCCCACCCCACAAAAAATATAGCCACAATGTTTCTGCCCCCCTTGGGGGCATATCGGGGCAACCTCAGCCCTGAAATCTTCCCCCCAGGGCAGTAGAAAGCCGACTAGGCACCGATTTGTTTTTAGCAATATGCCTACCTGTGGATTATGGGCCCTAGGGAAACCTAGCAAACCTGTACATTTTTGAAAACTAGACACACAGGAAAATCTAGATTGGGGTGACTTGACTGGCTCTCAACAGGTTCTGTTACCCAGAATCCCTTGCAAACCTAAAAATGTGTCCAAAAAAAAAAAATGTTCCTCACATTTCTGTGTTGGAAAGTTCTGGAATCTGCGTGAATCCACAAAATTCCACCCACTCCATGGTTCCCAAAGCCTTCCGAGAAAAATGATACCTCACTTGTGTGGGTAGGCCTAGTGCCCGTGACAGGAAAGGGCCAAAAACCTATTGAGGCGACATCAAAATTACCTAACACAAAATAACCTGGTTTTGCAAGGGGGGTCCCATGAGTTTTTGGCCCCAGGCTTAGCGGCCATCCAGGGAAACCTACCAAACCCACAAATTTCTGAAAACTAGACATCCGGGGGAGTCCAGCGAAGTATGACGTGCGTGGGTCCCCTAATGTTTTTCTACCAGAATCCCATACAAACTCAAATTTAGCTGAAAAAAATCACTTTTTTCTCAAATTTCTGTGTGGGAAAGTTCTGGAATCTACATGGATCCACAAATTTCATCCCACCCAGCGTTCCCCCAGGTCTTCCGATAAAAATGATACCTCACTAGCGTTGGTGGGTCAAGGACCCACAACAGGCAAGGGCCCAAAACCTAATGAGGCGACATCAAAATTACCTATCACAAACCAACCTGGTTTTGCAAGGGGATTCCCATGAGTTTTTGGCCCGGGGCTCGGCGGCCATGTAGGGAAACCTACCTAACCCATACATTTCTGGAAACTAGAGACCCGGGGGAGTCCAGCGAGGAATGGCTTGCGTGGGTCCCTCATCATTCTCCTACCCAGAATCCACTGCAAACCTCAAATTTCGCAAAAGAAATCGCTTTTTTCTCACATTTCTGTGTGGTAAAGTTGTGGAATCTGCGTGGATCCTCAAAGTTCCTCCCACCCAGTGTTCCCCCAGGTCTCACGATAAAAATGGTATCTCACTTGCGTGGGTAGGCATAGTGGTTGCAACAGGGAACGGCCCAAATCGTACGGTGGAGACTTAAAAATTACCTTTAGCAAAACTACCTTACTTTTAGGGGGGGGACCTGAGTTTTTGGCCCAGGGCTCGGCGGCCATCTTTGCAAACTACCAAACCCAAACAGTTCTGAAAACTAAACAACCGGGGGAGTCCAGGGAGGTATGGCATGCGTGGGTCCCCCAATGTTTTCCTACCCAGAATTCCCTGCAAACCTTAAATTTAGGTTAAAAAAACACTTTTCCATACATTTTTGCGTGTGATCTCCGTGCTGACACAAATGTCCTACCACCCAGCGTTCCCCTTGTTCTCCCGAGTAAAATGATACCTCACTTGTGTGCGTGGGCCAAAGGCCTGTGACTAGGATGACCCCAAAACAGTAGAATACTCTGTGCTTGATTTGTCAATCCTGAACGCTACAATTTCTTAAAAATACATTTTTGGCCTGTTCTGCTTTGGCCCACCCACACAGGTGAGGTATCATTTTATTCGGGAGAACAAGGGGAACGCAGGGTGGTAGGACATTTGTGCCGGCACAGAGATCCCACGCAAAAAAGTATGGAAAAGTGATTTTTTACCTAATTTTAAGGTTTGCAAGGAATTCTGGGTAGGAAAACGTTGGGGGACCCACGCATGCCATACCTCCCTGGACTCCCCCGGGTGTCTAGTTTTCAGAACTGTTTTGATTTGGTAGTTTCCCAAGTTTGCCACCGAGCCCCGGGTCAAAAACTCAGGTGTCCCCCCCCCAAAAATAAGGTAGTTTTGCTATAGGTTAATTCTCCACTGTAGAATTTGGGCCTTTTCCTGTTGCAGCCACTATGCCTACCCACGCAATTGAGGTACCATTTTTTTAGGGAGACCTGGGGGAACACGGGGTGGGTGGAAATTTGTTGATCCACGCAGATTCCAGAACTTTCCAGCACAGAAATGTGAGGAAAATGCGTTTTTTTGTCAAATATTTAGCTTTGCAAGGGATTCTGGGTAACAGAACCTGGTGGGAGGCAGTTAAGTCACCCCATCCTGAATTCCACTGGGTGTCTAGTTTTCAAAAATGTATAGGTTTGCTAGGTTTCCTTAGGTGCGGGTAGAGCTAGGGTTCAAAAACGAAAGGTAGGCACTTTGCCAATAAAGAGCCCGTTTTCACTGCGAAATTGCGGTGCGAACACGTTGCGTTTTGCGCTGTTTCCTGTCGCAGGCACTAGGCAGACCCAGGCAAGTGAGGTACCATTGTTTTCGGGAGACCTGGGGGAACGCGCGGTGGGTGAAAATGTGGTGATCCTCGCAGATTCCAGAACTTTCTACCACAGAAATCTGAGGAAAATTAGTTTTGTTGGTCAATTCTTTAGCTTTGCAAGGGATTCTGGGTAACAGAACCTGGTGGGAGGCAGTTGAGCCACCCCATCCTGAATTCCCCCGGGTGTCTAGTTTTAAAAAATGTATAGGTTTGCTAGGTTTCCCTAGGTGCCAGCAGAGCTAGGGTTCAAAAACAAAAGGTAGGCACTTTGCCAAAAAAGGGCACGTTTTCACTGCGAAATTGCGGTGCAAACACGTTGCGTTTTGCGCTGTTTCCTGTCGCAGGCACTAGGCAGACCAAGGCAAGTGAGGTACCATTTTTTTTGGGAGACCTGGGGGAACACTGGATGGGTGGAAATTTGTTGATCCACGCAGATTCCAGAACTTTCCACCACAGAAATGTGAGGAAAATGTTTTTTTTTGTCAATTTTTTAACTTTGCAAGGAATTCTGGGTAACAGAACCTGGTGGGAGGCAGTTGAGTAGACCCCATCCTGAATTTCCCTGGGTGTCTAGTTTTCAAAAATGTATAGGTTTGCTAGGTTTTCCTAGGTGCCGGCAGAGCTAGGGTTCAAAAACGAAAGGTAGGCACTTTGCCAAAAAAGGGCCAGTTTTCACTGCGAAATTGCGGTGCGAACACGTTGCGTTTTGCGCTGTTTCCTGTCGCAGACACTAGGCAGACCCAGGCAAGTGAGGTACCATTTTTCTCGGGAGCCCTATGGGAACGCTGGGTGGGTGGAAATTTGTTGATCCACGCAGATTCCAGAACTTTCCACCACAGAAATGTGAGGAAAATGCGTTATTTTTCCCCAATTGTTTAGGTTTGCAAGGGATTCTGGGTAACAGAACCTGGTGGGAGGCAGTCGAGTCACCCCATCCTGAATTCCCCTTGGTGTCTAGTTTTCAAAAATGTTTAGGTTTGCTAGGTTTCCCTAGGTGCCGGCAGAGCTAGGGTGCAAAAACTACAGCTAGGCACTTTGCCATAAAAGGGTCAATGTTTAACTGCAAAATTGAGGTGTGACCACGTTGCATTTTGCCCTGTTTCCTGTCGCAGGCACAAGGCCGACCCACACAAGTGAGGTACCATTTTTATCGGGAGACTTAGGGTAATTCATATTTGTAAATCAACTGTTATTACCTATTGAGTTTTCATGCATTTCTCCCTTCCCAATGAAAGACATTGTGTAAAAAAAATCTTTTTGAAAAATGACCAATAATTCTCATGCTAGTATGAGTATTCCCAATTTTGAAAATGTGCAAATATATACTGTTTCTAAACTCTATAATTTGTACCCGATTCAGAAATACATAGGTGTCTTTCATACTGATTTTGTCATGTATACATTTTCAAAGAATAAGTGCTCTATACCCAGTACATAATAAAATACCATTGCAAGTTGCTGCTCAGTTTTTGGCTCTGGGTTTGTCGGGTTCTTGGTGAAACTACAAGTCCTATATATCCCCACAACCAGGAAGGTCAAACGGGTGTAACGGTATATTGCTTTCAAACAGCTGTCAAAATTACAAGAAGTTACAGGTGAAAACGTTGAGACAAAAGCTGGTTTTTTCAACTAATGTTCAATTATTCCAATATCTAACTGTTAGTTTCTATAAAGAAACCTTCATGGATTTAGACAAATGACCCCTTTCTGAATTCAGAATTTTGTCTACTTTTCAAAAATGTATAGCTTATCAGGATCCATTATTGCTTTCAAACTAATTTCTACCATTAACTGGAAGGAGGTTGAAAGCTCTAAAAATAGCAAAAATAGGCTATGTCCCAGAAAAATGCCAAAACTGTGTGAAAAATGTTGGTTCTCTGACAAAAGACTGTCATTCCCTAAAAGCTAGGAAAATGCTGATTTCAGCCCCACAAAACCTTTTTGGATAACATTTGCAGGGAAAAACCAAAACCCAGAGGCTTTCATTTGCAACCCGTTTTTCCAATTTTTCTGAAAAAAACAAAATTTTTACTGTATTTTGCTTAATTTCTAGGACCCCTCCAAGGGACTCCACAAACCCTGGGCACCTTTAGAATCCACATGATGTTGGAAGAAAAGGACGCAAATTTGGCGTGGATACCTTATGTGGTCAAAAAGTTACAGGGGCATAAGCTCACACTACTCCAAATCGCCAAAAAAGGGCTTAGCACAGGAGGGGAAAAGGCCTAGCAGCGAAGGGGTTAATGATGTCTGGAAACCTAATGCTGATTTTTTGTTGTCATGGACAAACATGGATCATGTGTCTTCTTGGACTGGGAGAGGCACCCCAAGCGCTTCCCTCATAGTAGCCGCGGCCGGTAGTGGGAGTAACAGCCGGGCGGTGACGTGGGGAGGGGCAGGGTGAGGGGTAATAATGTATTGATTACGGACTTTAACAGGTAAGTAAACATATAAATAAATAAAACGAATTTCATTGCGCGCACTGCATCGCATTTGGTGATGCAGTGCATGCAACGAAATTCATTTTATTTATTTATATGTTTACTTACCTGCTAAAGTCCATAATCCATACATTACTACCCCCCACCCTGCTCCTCCCCCTCCCCACATCACAGCCCGGCCGGTATTCCCATAGTGGTGAGAGGTTACTGGCTTTACCAGGAGTTAAGGACAAGTGCAGTGGTGGCAGCATACCTTGTAGTCATCAGTCAGAGTGAACATGGCTTTTTACCCTTGTCATTAGAGTGAGGCCTTCAACCTCACTCATTTAAGGTTCTGCTGCTGTTTGCTTAACTCACCCATGACATCGGTTTGGTGTAAAGTGCTGTTCAGTTCTGCACAGTGCATGTGTGTTATACATGTGCTGTGTGTATATGTGCCTGTGAATGACACAATACAGGGGTGGTGCAGAACTGTGCAGGGTGTAAATGCTATATGTTTGAACAGAGTGTATGTGTGTCCGTAAATGGTACAATACATGTAGTATGTAGTGATGTGCATTGCATGTATATTATATGCATGTGCTGGGTGTATGCATGCCTGTAAATGGTACAATACATTTCAGATTTTGGGTTTTGTTTTGGGAGATCTGGGGCTAACTGAAGGAACATGAGGAGGTAGAGGAATTTCTCCAGACTGATGTGTGGATTTCTGAATTCATGTGAGCTGGTTGGAACTTCTGGGAGGAATGGAGAGTCAAGCTTTTCAATACACTTCAAAGGGTGCTCTTTGATTCAGAGTAAGGTCACTAGAAAGGGGCCTGGCACATCTCAGAAAGTAGATGGCGCTGATAAGAGAATCATAAAGAGCAGGACTACTGGCCTGGTGTAACCATTTTGATACATATATCTCACTGTGGCTGGCATCCATGTGTTAACTTCTTTGGTGCCTGGAAATGGACTATAAGAAGGGGAGTTTGAGACTCCCAAAATTGTCAACTGTCAAGCAGGCATTCGGACTGTGGGAGTAGGTGCCAAGGCTGGATAAGGGGATATCACCCAGGGAGTCCAAGACCACCTGCTCCTGTACCCTGGAGAACCAGGGCCTGTCTGCTTGCCAAGATCAGTGTACCTCGTGAAGAAGAGGAGAGCATTTGAGGGAGCGAGGTCCAGTGGGGTTCCTGTCAATTGGGTCCCTGTGGTGAGGTGTGGGGATACAGCTGCTGCACCGATCGGGTTGTTGCCTGGTGACCCCTGTATGCCAGAGGATGGCCACTGTAATGGAGTTAACAGTCTAGTAGCTGGGGGGGGGCGGAGCTAGGTGGGCTGAGGGGAAGAGGAGGAGTCAGGACAGGAGGAGAGTTAGTTAGAATAGGGACCCTGAAGGAGCAAGACGTGAATAATAAAGCACCACCATATATCACCTGTAGTGTCTGTCTGATTGATTGCCAGGACACTACAACTGGCGACGAGGGTAGGATTAGCAGCCTGCTATCCTGAAACCCAGAAAGGAACATTGTCTGGTCCCTGGGCGTCGCGTTGAAGAGGTCGCCGAAGCGACACGTGAGCCCCAGCATGATCGCCGTCAGAAGATCAGCGATCGAAATGTGTGCTCCGCGATCAGTGAATTGTGTGGAGTTCCCCTGGTGCAGCTGAGGTAATTGCTGCCAGGGTGTCGGAGCAAATTTTGAACCGAGCGCTGTTCGCGCCAAAAGAAACTGAAAGTGCCAAAGTGAGGTGAGGGCTGAAACGGACTGAGCGAGGGATCGGGAGCCCAACCCCGACCCTGCCGTACTGCCGCCTAAAGAAGAAAGGCCAGCAGTGAGTGACCCTCTCCCCAGAGCCAGGGGATTGACAGGGGCCCGAAGGAACCGGAGAAACGAGCGCCAGAGCGTCAGGAAAAAGAAACGCTCAATCGCGCCAAAACGAGACTCACGCTTGATGCGTGTAATTTGGCATGCCCCAACGAAACAGAAGTCGGGAGCCCACTCCGACTCTGCCAAGCCCCAAAGGTGAAAGGAAAGAACCTCAGGGTGAAGGTCATCGCCCCCACGAAGGTCTACTGCCCCCACGAAGGTCTCCTGCCAAGCGCTGCTGAGCGTGGTGAAATTGGAGCCCAAGTGAGCTCCGACGTCGGAAAACCTCACGCCGGATGCGTGGGTTTTGGCACGCCGCCGCCGAAGGACCCTGCAAAGTAAGGCGGGAGCCCACCCCAACCTCACCTGACTGTAGCAGTGACCAGAGGGAGCCAAATCCGGAGTATGCTGACCCTGGGAGCAACTGCCGGTGAGTCCTGTGTGAAGAATCGGGTCGAGTGCAGAGAGAGAAAGTAGTGCCTGCAGACAACTACGGCGGCCATCTTTGAGTCAGGCAGGTTTTAAGGACATACCCTGTGTGATCCATGAGCGGCCATCTTGAGGTCAGGCAACGTCAAGAAATCATCAAGCATTGGCAAAGGAAAGTCAACAAGCATTGATAACTGTAAGGAAACAAACAAACAAGCATTGGCGAAGACCAAACAAACATTAGCAAAAGCAAGCAAGCATTGGTACATGCAAATAAACAAGCATTGGTGCATGCAAATAAACAAACATTGGTATGTGCAAATAAAACAAGCATTGGCGAGAAGAGACAAAGAAGCAATGACGAGAGCAAATAAACAAGCATTGGCGAGAAGAGACAAACAAGCATTGACGAGAACAAATAAACAAGCATTGGCAAGAAGGAACAAACAAGCATTGGCGAGAGCAAATAAACAAGCTTTGGCGAGAAGAAACAAACAAGATTTGATAAGAGCAAATAAACAAGCATTGACGAATAGAAGGAATAAACAAGCACTGGTAAGGACAAATAAAGCAAACACAAGAGTCGACACAAAACAAGCACGAACACCTGCATGAGGTGCAGTAAGCAAACAAGTGTAGGTAAATACGAGCAATAGGTTAAGGTGATCGTGAACACATACCGAAGAGTGCAAAAGGGAGAAGAGCTGCAGGACAGAATCACATGGGATTCAGAAGAAGGCAAGACTGCGAAGGACGGTCCCAGAAACAAGCACAACATACACTGAGGTGACTGAAGGATTTGCACTAGTGTGAAGGGAACGCCTGAATGAACAAAAAAATCATCAACGTCCCAGCAACTGACCAGACCGAAGGCCTCGACTAAAGAGGATCAGCTATGAAGACGAAAAGCCGAGTGAACAGCCCGTGCCCTGCGAACATAACCAATCAGAATCCTCCTCTCATGGCGGGGGAAGGAGTAGCACAACGGCGCAACCCTTGCATCAAAGAACCACCCCCCGGAGTTCAGTATGATACTTGGAGTCTGTGTCTCGAACGGAACAAATGGCTGGCAACATTGGGTGACTTCCTGGACGCCAATGATGAACAAAGAGAGACAAAATGTCTAATGCTACTCCTCCATCTGTTGGGTCCTGAGGGCCGATGCCCAATCGGAACATTCTCCAAAAAAGACACAAAAATCTATGAAAGACTCCAAGAGAAGATATCTGCCCATCTCTCCGCACAAGCAGATGTGGATCATGACCGCATCGTCTTCAACACAGCTCGGCAGGAACCAGGTGAACCATTGCCAGCCTTCATCAGTCGGCTGCAAACCCTGGTACAAGGCTGCCATTTCAACACCTTCACGAATGAGGATGCAGTTCGACTCCGGATAATTGAAGGCTGCGCAAACCCCGCAACAAAGCGCAAGATCCTGCGAGGGCATTGATCGTTAGAAGAAACCATTAAGAAGGCTGAACTAGGAATGCACGTCAAGGCAAGAGACAGATCAAAGGACCTGGCTCTGGAGGCAAATTGTCAAGATGCCTGGACAGAAGAAACTCAGAAGACAAACAAAACGAAAAGGAGAGAGAGGGAAAGCAGACCAGTGAAAAGACAAATCGACAAGAGAAGCGACAAGGTGTACTCCGAGTCAACCAGTCAAAGGACAACCCCAAAGAGTTCTTCTTACTCAAGGTGTCATTCAAAGTCTGACGAGGAGGGAGCGTCAAGTGAGACAGATCACACTCCTGGCCAAGATGGCAGCCTGCACAACAGGAGGGCAAGGAAGACAAACTATAGAAGAAGAGATCACAATGGTCAACACTGGAAAACGGCGCAGGAACACTCTTCGTCAAGTTGTGAAGATGAGTCCGAGGAAACATCCAGCAGGAGAACACATCACACCCGTATCATAGGTGTCCACGCACCAAACAAAGGGGAAGAAGAAACAGGTTGCACAAGATGAACTGATCCTCCCCAAGTACGAGCAGGAAAAGATAGAAGCATCAATGGCACCTGTGACAACGAAGAAACTGAGAAGTCGTTGACATCGTATGAGAAGGGCCAAGATAAAAAACCTCGAGATCAAACACAAAGAACAAGCACGTGGTTGTCGAACAACCTCTCAAATGAAACAACACCAAAGACAAGTCAACAAAGGCGCCCGGAGGAGCGTCTTAAAGACAATCCTGAGTTAAAGAACAACGTGTCACGGCCTACTCATTTCAGAAATCCATCACTCGATACCCTCTCAAAGGAACATTTCAAAGAGAATATGGCTAGGAACTCCTCTGATTCAGAGACCGCGTCTGTCCGATCCTGGAAGTCGACAGAGGACTTCTCTGACTCAGAAAGCATGTCTGTCCAACCCCTTGAGTCGACTGAGTCATGGTCCCGACGACAGCCATGGCGTCAACCACCCGAACGCACCATGGAGCCAAAGGACATTCCCCCTGTCAAGAGCGACATATCCCAAACTAAGGTCTCTGAAAACTCAGTCATTTCACAAGACAACCTGACATGTCAGTCGCAGATATCTCCAGACATAGATCATACACCGTCACCCCTGAAGGGGTCCGCGAGGCTGACTCGAAGGGCCTACACAAGGAAAACAGAGATAGTGGACCTTAGTCACCAGGGGGAAAGGGGCCAGCCAGTCACTCCGCAAGGAAAGCCGGAGGTGTCAGTAGAGAGAGATCATCATCGGATGAGAGAGAAACATGCCTATGCACAGATAGCCCAAGAGTACGCCAGACAACCCGAGGCCGCGAATGAGTTACCGAACCAAACCAAGACAATCTCTTCAGATAGCACCGTACTGTCTGATATACATGACCCTGAACTGGAGGGCAGTGTTGCCCTCGACCGGACAATACAAAAGAAAGTAAAAGTAGAGGCAGGTGCTTGGAAGAGAACAAGAACACTATCCACTCATGAAAGAGATCGAGCATCTGATCCAACAGCAGTTACACCACAAGAAGGAAACATCATGACTGCGGAATGCGGGAATAAACAGTTCACACGCAACGTAGTCAAGGATACCCGGACTAAGACAACGGAAAGATTGACCAAAGCTAGGTCCACCACTGATTCGACACTACTGATGTTTGAAGAACAGGCTGTGTGCCGACCTGTGCGGCTGATTGACGAATTGCGAACAGTGTGGAAATTAAGTTCATTTGTTTATTAAGAAAGGGGGAGATGTAATGGAGTTAACAGTCTAGTAGCTGGGGGGGCGGAGCTAGGTGGGCTGAGGGGAAGAGGAGGAGTCAGGACAGGAGGAGAGTTAGTTAGAATAGGGACCCTGAAGGAGCAATACGTGAATAATAAAGCACCACCATATATCACCTGTAGTGTCTGTCTGATTGATTGCCAGGACACTACAGCCACCGTGAAGTGAGTCGTAATAGTTGCTACACTGATTGGGTCTTTGCCTTTGTACAGATTGTAAGTTGGTGACCTGTATGCTAGTTGGGGCCGCCATGAAAAGTGTTGCTTTGCAGATCAGGACGTAGCCCGCTTGTGGAGCTAAGTCAGCGACCTCCGTTTGTCAGGTGGGGCTGCCATAAAGATTACTGCTGAGTCAATCAGGCCATAGCCCATGTACAGAGTGGAGTCGGTGACTCTGTATGTCAGAATAGGCCACCGGGACAAGTCAAGGAGCGTGGTCTGGTTGAGAATGGGCCTAATTCTGGACTGAGTTTTGGCACCAGGGTTGTCGCAACCCTTCCCCACCTATGGGGAAGATCGGAGGAGGCTTACAAACCATCAGAGTAGCATTGAGGAACCCCCAGCAGCTGCCTCCGCAGGACGGTGTTTGAGAAACTCGAGGAAATCTGATCTGGGACACGTGTGAGGAACTTACCAAGGACATCTGCTGCAGCTTAAGTGCCTGCAAATGACATGTTCTTGGACACTCTGGTCACTCAGGTCTTGCTGGTGTGGGTACGTTTATCTATAGGGCAGACAGCACGAGGGAACATGCCTGCCATATAGCACTTCGTTGCTGGAACACTTTTGTCTTTGATAAAGTTGGAGAGGCACTCTTGAGACTCTGACTACTTCTGGGGCCTTACCTGAATGTCACCTATAGTGACTGGGGAATAGCCACTACCGCTAGCGAGATGAGAGTGGGACTCAGGGACTCATCTATAAAACACTAGAGCCCTAACCTGTGCATTGTTTGTGAATAGCATATTTTACTCTGTGTAAAATACATCAGGAAATCAAGAGTATAAGGCCTCATCCCCCACAGCTGAACAGAATTCTGACACCAATCTTTCATCTTACTTGGAAAGTTAGGTGAAAGAATAAATAGGGAACATACATGTCTGGCATGTCAAGTTAAGCTGTGTGAGTATAAATTCCTAGGCAGTTGAGGTATTGAAAAACAAGTGACTTAAAATGACAGCGAAAGGAAAAATAAGAACCATATAAAAACAACCATAGTTTTAATAAACATAGTTAAAAATCATATAGAATACTGAACATCAGAAACTATATGAATACAATAAATTAAAAGTACATACAGTTTATACACAAATTGCTCATAAAACAAAAACACACTGAGAAAAAACAAATTTTTCTACAGTTGTCTTAGGTATTCAAGTTCAGTGGCAAGTTAAGTTGACATGGTATAGAATGGAATTGGCCCGCAGTCATGGCGGGACCTCCATACTACAATTATCCATTACGGAGGTCCCCCCATGAGTGCGGGCCCCCACCATGAGTGTGAAGCCCTGTCATGAGTGTGGGGCCCCAGCCACGAGTGCAGAGGCCCTTTGTCAATCGGGCCCTGAACTTTTTGTCTTTTCATCTAAAACGTCCTCTTTTTGCAATACCTTTTTATTCACATTTGGAAATATTACTCAAATAAACAGCAAACAAATGAGTGTCAAGGCAGAGAGTAGCAATCGTACGGTCAGTTACTTAACTCACCTGGAGTTGAAAATGGTAATGCAGCAGAAGGTTGATGGGGGGGGGGGTTGTCAGTTGTTCAGATACAGAGTTTGGTAGTCTCCATTACAATGCTATTGTTTTTTGGCGCAAAATGTCCAAAGTTTGAGTCTAAATCTAGAGGCTGTAGATGTTTCTGCATGAATTGATTTTCAAAATGGTTTGGTTGGACAGTGGCTGAATATAGTTCTTTGAGATTTGGAATGTTGCTTTATTTTTATTCTCTTCTGTTTTTTTAATGCTAAGCATCTTTATTCGATTCACAGAATCATTAAAGCATCATTAAAATACTAAAAAACATTGTTAAAAGCAGGTAATTTTCTTATTATTTGCAGTACAATACATTAATCCTCTTATTATTTACAGTTAACACCCAAAAAAGTAAAAGAAAATTGTAATGGTACAACATGGAGCTTAAGTTAATTCTATCACAAAGAATTAAATCCCAAATTACACATTTTGTTATTTTTTAGTAATATATTCCATAAAGTGCGGATTGCAAAGTGCACATTCATTGAGGCTTATTTGACAAAGCATGGTACCGGAATGAAAAGTGCTTACATGATATCGAAGGCTTTACAATAGGGACTCTAAAAAACAATTTTTTGTGTCCAAAAATGCACATTTTAGGCATCCCAATACCTGATCACTAAATTCAAGAGTAAGCCCCAATAAAAATAATATATTAAAATTTGAGCAATTTCTTCCTCCTCATAAAGTTAATAGCCGTTAAAAATCTGCTGACGCCAAACACAATGAGCCTGGGGCTATCAGTTTTTAATATACACAACATATCGTTCTATTTTCTAACACTCAAACTCCTGCCCAAAGGTTTTATCCATTTTCTTCTAGGATTTACATATGCAAGGCAGAAGAATAAGACATGTGTGATGTCCTCCTTGGTTCCTAAATGGCATAAGGTGCACCTATAATCTTTTTCCCCATCCTGTGGCATTCCCCATTTGGATGTAAAAGCCTTTATCTGGAGGAAGCCATATCTGAATTTCAGATATAATATCTTTGCCAGTTGGGGTTCAATTTCATCTAAAAACGGCTCAAAACAAGGGGTCGTTTTAAACATCAGGAATTGTGTTGTAAGAGTTCCGGATGTGCAATTTAAAGTGACTCTGTGCCAAATAAAGTCTGGCATCAATATGCTCGGGTTTTCCCAGAATCTGCTCAGGCCTAGATCAAACAACCATATACGGATTTGAGCCAGCCAAGGAAAAGTAACATGAATATCAAGTGTCAATAGTTCACTCAGTGTTTATCTGTAGGTTTGTAATTCCTCGGTGGTCCAGATTCTGACCCAGTATGATAGAGTCATCCTGATCGCCTTATGTTCGAGCCGTTTTATACTCAGATCATACATTAAGGGGATCACAGGAGTATTTTGGGGAAGGGCGATTAACCTTCTTAAGACCTTATTTTCCCCCCACAATCAAAGGGGAGAGGGATTCCCCCCCCCACAACTCTGAACCATACAAAGCAGCAGTTTGGGCCCTAGACTTATAAACTTCCAAGGCTGTAGTAACAGCCCTTGTCGTTGTTGCATGAAGTTTCTTTATAACTGGTGCTGAGTTTTGCATTAAAATAGATTTTGATTTCTTTATCTGTGGGTTCCATGAGAGTTTTGAATCAATGGTTACCCAAAGATAAATGAAAATAGAAACCCATTCTAAAATCACTCCATTTAGGATTATGTTATTTTGAAAGCATTTAAGGGGCCTTATGGACATATATGTAGTCTTAACTGGGTTTATTTTGAAGCCTTTTAACTTAAAATATTTGTCAAGCATGTTTAAAATATTTTGCAGTCTCCCTGGGGTTTGCAACAGAAATATTGTGTCGTCTGCAAATGTTAACGCACAGATATGAGTCCCTCCTAGTTTTAGGGAATCATGTTGGGATTTTTGGAGGAACTGGACCATATCATTAACATATAAAAGAAACAGGGATGGCGCCAGTACACAGCCCTGGTGCACGCCGCTCTTAAATGGTATCTCGTCTATGAGTTCTCTCCCTTTATCCCTGCGGACTTTTGCAAAATTGCCCTCATGCAGCCCTATCAGCTGGACTAAAATCTCCTTAGGTACCCCCTGCTGCAACAAATGTGTCCATAATAAGACTCTAGGGATTGAATCAAATGCAGCCTTTAAATCGATAAAGGCAACATATAAATGGCCAGATCTCAGCTTTGTATATTTCCAGGCTATAGTTACAAGCCTAAACACTTGATCTCTAGTACTGGTTTTCCTTCTCAATCCTGCTTGGCATGGGGAAAGTACACCCTTTTCATTCATCCAGTCATTTAGCTTGTCTAAACTTTTCTTGGCATAAACCTTTTGCATTATGTCTATCAGACTAATAGGTCTGTAGTTAGTGGGATCATCCCTACTGCCCTTCTTATGTATCGGGACGATCTCCGCGCCCTTCCAGGATTCTGGAATAGGCTGCCCTCTGGCAATGGCATTGCATAGGAGATTTATATACGGGGCCCACACCTCAGGTGCATGTTTTAAAGTGTCCCCTGGTATTTTATCGGGACCTGGGCTTTAGATGACTTGATAGCAGCTATAGCAAGTGTGGTGTCTTCTATGATGAAGTGTAATGGTACAATCTCATTTGAGGTCAAGAGCCCCTCAATACTACCTGAGGAATCTCTATGTTAAAATGTTAATGTTAATGTTAAAATGGAACTTTTATAGCGCAACGGCTACTCCAAAGGAGTGTCCCGGCGCTTTGAGCTCCTGACCAAAGAAAAAGAGCTGAAAAAACATAACAATAAAAGTGAAAGAGCAGGGGCCTAGAAGATGGGACAGATTATCCAGCGAATAGCCAAGTTTTTAAATCTTTCCTGAAGGCAAGCAGGTTTGCGGTGTTTCGCAAGGACACCGGTAGAGTATTCCATAACTGAGGGGCAAGGAATCTGAAGGACCGGCCGCCTAGCCGAGCCCTTTTGACGCGTGGCACCCGAGCAAGAGCCAAGGCTTCTGACCTGAGGGATCGTGCAGGTCGATAGAAGTCCAGCCTCCTCTGAAGATATTTGGCACCATTGCCATGCAAGGCCTTATGGGCAAGCGTCATGGCCTTGAACAGTATCCTCTTCCGCACCGGAAGCCAGTGAAGGGATACAAGGAGATTAGAGGCACTGGTGCGACGGTGTATCCATTATGATTGGGGGGGGCATATAAATTAGCAAAATGTCTTTGCCATGTGCAAGGATCTAAATTATAATCTTGGACAGGGTTGGTTACTTTACTACCATGGGCAATAATCTGCCAAAACAGGGACTGGTCACCGGCCCTTGAAGCTTTTATCAGTTCCCCCCAACTAGCACCTTCCCAATTTCTACGGGCTATTTTCAAAATTGTATTATATGCGTTTCTTTCGTGTCTAATCATGGTTATCTCTTTGGTTTGTAGGGCCTTGATAAGGCGTTGTGTAGTCACTGCACGTTCTTTGTTAAACCTATTATTAGTCTTCCCAGTCTGGGATTTAGTTAGGTATGGTTTTATATTTTCTACCAGCTTCTGAGGAATCTGTGTGTTAGGTATGACATCATGACATGATTTTAAAAAAGGGGTTAACGGTCACTAAAAATATTATATATATGAGTGAGAGGTTCTACTTGTTCCAGTATAGATGGACATTTTACTGCCCTCCTGTTGTTGCTCGTTATGGGCAGTTTAACCTCCGTGCCTGGTTCAGGTTGTATCGATGAGTGTAGCAGAAAACATTTTCCTGTGAGATCTAAACACAGTGGGAAATGGTCACTTTCTCTTCTATCATCGACTTTAAAGTCCTGTACATAGGCCCAATGGGCTACAGTTATCATGATATAATCTATGCAGGATGTAGAAGAACCCCTCGAAAAGGTATTTGAACATTCAAGGTCTGAGGGAGATCTGCCATTACAAGACCTTAGGCCTTTCTCTGTGGTGAAATTAAATAGTTGCATTGCAGAGACAGAACACCCTAAGGTCTTTTCTGTCCTAAGAAGCGGAATACCCATTGCTAGATCTTCTTCCTCAAAAATAGTGTCTAATCCCGACAGAGGCTCATAACAGCAGTTAAAGTCGCCCCCAACTATAATGTGCCCATTTGATTTAATAGAGTCAAGGTACTTCTTCTAAGTGCTGTATTAATGGTGATTCTTTTGAACGCTCCTTTGGCCATATGGATATGTTAAACAAATACATCCAAGACTTATTTGGAAACTTTAATTTTAAGCCCAGGATATAATTTGAATCAGTAGGTACCATTTCTATGGTTGCATTTACATAATTCTTTATCCAAATTAGAAGACCACTTGATGGTCTTCCTCCATTTGAATGTTGGGCCTCTATACTGAATGTTCTGCAGCCTACTTTATATAGTGGCCAAGCCCAAGTCTCTTGAAAGAGGCAAAAATCAAAGTTATAAATATAATCCTGCCAATCAGGTTCTTGGAATTTTTTTTGGAAGCTCAGCTATGTTCCAAGAAACCATCTTCACGCATTCTGGTGTTAAGTATGTTGGCTTATTGGCAGAATGATCAAGAATAGTTATGCAATTAAGCCCTTCTGACTCAGGAGCATTAGGTACCTGGCTTCCATCACGATTGTACCCTTCACAATATACATCCAAACCAAGTTGGTCATCCAATTTAATTACATATTGTTTCCTAGCAATTGGACACAATATACCCCCACTGTGGGACACAATTTCACCTCCTGGTTCAGTCAATCTATGGCTTTAAGATTGTTTTGCCCCTATGGCTTCAATATTGTTTTGCCCCATTGTAGCTTGTGTGGTAATGTTGCATCTGTCTATACAAGTTTTGTTCCGCCTGAAGAAGATTTTGGAGTTAAAAGAAGAATGGGTTCATAGATTCATAGTTATTAAGTTATCAGCAATGGTTTTTGAGTAAAATGTCAATTTTACACCATCCATATCCCCCTCATCTTGCTGTATCCGTATTTTTATATCGGATCTTATTACAGAAAGACACTGCTGTTTAGTTCTAATGCAATGTGTTACTTTTTTTATGAGGGAGTCCCTATCTTCCCTGGTACCCAGCTTTAATATTGGGACATTGGTAAGGAACACATTATAAGAGTTTATTTTCCCCAGGGTAGAATGGTGAGTTAACTGGTGGAATTCCTGCTTCCATTCAGAACCCCTATATTCCCACCCTAGTCCCTGGGTAGCTTGTACCGGCCTATTTGTAAGTTGATTTTCTGGGTGTATGTTTGTACTTAGCACTTGTTGATGCAATGGGGGCAATCTAGAGTGGTCATGCATATTAGTCGCATGGTGCCTTAAACTGGATGGGGGATAGGGTGTTAAGGTCGTAGTTTTACTCCGATTAAAGCTTGATTTGGGTGGTGTTTTAATATTGCTCTGGATGGCATTCTAGTTAAAGTGTTCCCCGCCTTGGTGTGATGAGATTTCTTCTCTGTGTATTCTCTATTCTCCAATACATTAGTTACAGCTACCAGATTTACGTGTAGATGTGTTGTTAATACCTAAATCATCCTTTTAAGTACCAGGACCTGCTCTTGAACTGTATTTAATTTTCTGTTTTACATGTTGTGTGGGGTTTAGGTTTGTCAATCTTATTCCTTTATATTGGGATTGATTTTTTTAGCTTTGGAAATTTGAAGGGCTTTCCAATAGTAGACCTTTAAACTATATCTCTGTCATGCAGTTGAAGGGTGCCATAGGACAAATTGGAATTTAAATTCAAGGGTATTTTTAAAAAAAATAACTCTCTTTATTGTTTTTAATGTAGGACCATACCACAGTAATATACAGACAATTAAGAATTGGTCAGCAGCATGTTTGGCAATCAAGACATAATATTTCTTCATTTAACGCCTGGCCACTCAGGGCGGGGTATGTGCATGTTTAAAGTAGCATTCCATGGTAGTAGTTATACCATGAACCCCACATCTTCTCATGCTTCTTCAGACGCCTTCACACTTTATACACTGTCTCCCCAGGCCCTGGCTCAGTAGTCCATCCCTCTAAGCCCATTCATTTGTGGAGGGACTTTGTCCATTAATGTCTTCTTTGTCAACTAATGAAATGAAAAGAAAACTTTTAAAGCACAATTAATGCCCGGAGGCATTTTGGCACTGCTAACAAACTGAATACCAAAAGTCTTTACTTATTTAGCAAAAAGCCACGTTTTAGCAATTTTCTGAAAGAGGGCAGTTTGGGGCTTAGCTTCAACTCTAGAGGGAGAAGGTTCCATAGTTTGACAGTGCAAACCATGAAACTTCTGGCACCCCATGAACTTAGGAACTGTAATATGTCTGGCTGAAGAGGAGCAAAGCCTTCTGGAAGGAATATACCAGATCAATTTCTTCCTACGAAAATCAGGGCCAGAGCCATGTAAAGCCTTATAGGGAATGCAGAGAGCCTTCAATTCTATCCTCCTTTTTTTAACGGGCAGCCAATGTAACTTAACCAGCGCCTGGGAGGCTGATTGGAACTTGGCGATACCCAATAAATGTCACACTGCTTCATTCTACAGAGTCTGTAGTTTGTGGAGGTGTCTTTGCTGTATGTTCAGAAACAGGGCATTGCAATAATCAAATCTGGATAGAGCCAGGGAGGCCACTACCATTTTCCGAAGATCAAACAAGATAAAAGGACAGATTTTCTGATGATCTTCTAAGTAAAGAAGACTGAAGAGGATACACATTGACCTGGTCTACTAATGACAGTTTCTTGTCGACAAGGACCCCAAGATTCCTGAACTCCGTCACTGATATGGGGAGCGGGCCTAACTTTTGAGGCCACCAGCTAGCTGTCCAGAAGGTAGTGTCTTTGCCCAAAAGAAGACCTCCGTTTTACAGGAGTTCAACTTTAGACAATTGGTTCTCATCCAGTTGTCACCTTGCTTCATACAATTGTTAAATCTGCTGGCTGTGTCCTCCAGATTCCTAGCTACTGAGACCACAGTTTGTGGGTCATTAGCTTAACAGATTACTAATGAGCCCATTATTACCAACTTTCAGGCACTCTCTCATCCACTCCAATTCTCTATCATTCCCAGGATTACCAGTTTTGGATCTCATGTAATGGGACACCCCACTACTTTACCCAGGGTGTGGTGTACCTTTGTCTCGTATTCAGTTCCAGACCGTGTGCATGAAGGTGCCTGGAGTATGTAAAGTGGTTTCCATCAGAGGCCATCCCGCTTGTGACCCCTGTCCATTTTCCACACTCTCTCTTGGGTCTGGTAGACCCTGTGGAAAGATTTCAATTAAATTACACGAAGGCAGAATAATATTGCTAACGAGCATGAGGCCATCTTAACTTCTGCCCAGTCCTATTCTTCCAGGGTTCCCAGGTCACATTCTCATCAGAAGCAAAGGTCTCTTAGGTCTCTTAGGTAAGTTCAATATTAAGGATATATAGATTCTGAAAAACCTCTCCTGCCCAGTGATTCCATGGTTAATTTAGGTTCTAATGGGTTAAATTTTGGAATGGCTATCAGGGCTATGTTTTGAATGTTCTTAATGCATTTCTTACCTGTACATAAAAATAAAATTGTTTTTTATGAAGGGTAAAGTCCTTTGCCAATTTCTCAAACAATTTCGTATGATTTTTATCCCATACACCTCCGGGCTTCAATATCTCAATCAGATCCCAGTGTTGGAACCCCTCTACTCTTGTTGTGTATTTGGCCCTGTTCCATGCCATAGTGTGGTTTTGCAAGGGAGTGTGCCATCCCATTGCATCCACTTCAGACTCTGGTGCCAGCCATTTCTGGGAACTCTGACAGCGGGAAGTGAGTGCGGGACCGCCAAACAGTAACGCTGGTCCCACATGTCAGACTCTTCTAAGAGCTTCACAGATTAATGTTGTTGGGACTGTGTTATGTCAGAAGAAGGCAGGCAATAGTAGGATCGCAGAACCAATCCTCGCTGTAAGTTTAAACAAACTTGTTAAAAATTACAATGTTCATATTGCAGCATCATCTGCCTCTTCTCTGTTCGGGGCTGAACCTGCAAGTCTGCTAGACCAAAAAGCAATCGCTTATAAAAGGTTATATTTATTCCAAAATCTTTCTGGTGTGCAAACATGCATGTACTACAAGCAGATACATGTAACTGTAATTACAAAAACCTAGGATGCACACCACTACCATACAAAATCTGTATTTAAAGATATGTTTGAGTCAATAATGGCCCTGCGTCCCTAGACGCGCTGCACGCTTGCTGGGAGAAATGGGTGGGTCCCCTGGAGGAGGCGGATTGGAGGGATGCCCTCAAGGCACCTAGAACCCTAACCACAATGGCCAAACTACGCCTGGTCCAAATTTACTACCTGCATGCGGCCTACCTCTCCCCTGAGCGCCTCTTCCGCGCTCGCCTACGACCCTCCCCAGATTGCTCAAGGTGCGGCTTGGCGCCCGCGGATTTTTATCACATGGTGTGGCTCTGTCCCGGGTTGGCCGGGTTCTGGAGGGGGGTTGAGCGGGAGCTCACATGGGCCCTGGGCTGGGAAGTTCCCCACGAGCCATTACGGCTGCTGCTGGGGGTCTTTGACGGTCTGGATGGTTCCAAGTCGGACAAACGCCTGCTGGGCACGGCGATAGCGGTGGCCAAACGAGACATAGCTAGATACTTGTCCCGAGCCGCGCCGCCTACCGTGGGGGGATGGAGGAGGGGGGTTGATGGGTGCGGGTCCCATGAGGAGGCCCTCTTTGAAGCCAGGGGGGCAACGGATCTGTTCCACAGAATTTGGGGGAAGTGGTTCAATCTCATTCCACCGTGACTGGAGATATACTGCGCGACTCCTGCCTTTATATCTAACGATTCAAGATTTGTATACGGACTGGAGAAGAATGACCCGACCTATACGGCTTAACGATTGTCCACTACTGTATGTGTTGAATGAGCTGCAACCAATGAATTTCCTTTGTTGTTTTAATTGCCTAATAAAGTTGATTATCAAAAAAAAAAGATATGTTTGTTCATTATCTAATGTTAGTTTTTTTTCAGTCTTTCTCTAATAGGTCTCATGATCTCAACATAAATTATCAGATAATATAGCAGTTTTGCTACTCAAGTTACAAAGCCCTTACAAAATAAGGCAGTAGCCAGATTACACAGGACTACAGGTAGCAACACACTATTATAAAGAACACAAATATATCGGTGAGGAACACAATTCATGACAAAACAGTTCTATCAGTAAGTGTCCTCAGCAATACGTCTCCCAAACTTAGCGTGCATTCTCAAAGAAATATGGGCCATATGTATCATTGAAATTCGCATTTGCAAAGGCCGAAATTCACAGAATTTCGGCCTTTGTGAATGCGGATTCGCAAAATGATATGTATGAAGGAAATCCCGATGCAAAATAAGGAATTGCAAAATTAGCGATCCCTTATTTTGCGATTGCATTTAAGGAATCACAAATTTTGCGATTCCTTAAATGCAATGTAAGAAAGCAAAAACGTTTGCTAAATGGCCTTAAGGAATCGCAAATTACCACCAACTTCTAGTTGGTAGTAAGCTGCGAATTCCTTGAAAAATGCACATTTTTGCTTTTTTCAAAGTGCCATGTGACGCACATACATGTCCTTAGGGCATGTATGTGCACCACATGTGCACCTATGCTTATTTCAGGGGTGCAACAGGGTGTCCTTTGGACACCCCTGCACCCTTGAAATTATTCTCAATTTGCGATTCGCAAATTGCGAATCGCAAATTGAGAGAAAATTCCCATTCCTTCCTATGGGCCTTCTGGCCCATAGCAATGAATGGGAAAGTATTCTTTAATTGTGCATTCGCAATTTGCGAATTAGCAATTAAGGAATATCAAGAAATCGCTAAAAAATTGCATTTTTCTTGATACATATCATTTTGCGATTCTGAAATAGCGATTTCTTAAAAATCTCTATTACAGAATCGCAAAATGGTTCCGTGATACATATGGCCCTATATGCTTTAAATGTATTTTAAAAGTGCATTCAGTTTGTCCTCAAACTTCAGATTGACGGTTGCTGAAGTACAGAACGTGTGCATTTGTAAAGCGTGCGTTCACCCAAGGGTATCTAGGTGCTAAATAACAGATGTTTATTGTTAACCTACTCAGTGGTGCTCAATTTATCGACCTCAGAAGGATGAGTGGACCTGTCGGGATTTGAAACTGTGACCATGAGGTTGAATACAGGTCAATATAGTGGATACATTAGTCCACTAAGCCACCAGGCCCGGCTCATTTTACTATCAAACACCAAATTTAAGGTATAATTGGATGTAAAGGACATAGAAGGAGGAACTATAAAGCTGGTAAGCAAACGAAACAGCCTACCACATCAGATGCATCAGCAACTCCCCAAGCAGATCAAGGTGGATCTTCTGTATCTAACAGATAGTGACTGTGTAAAAAAATGCCCCACGTAAGATCCACCAAATTGTGAGGGTCTACTGTTCTTCTAGCCCAAATTCACCAGTACTTCCTCTCCTGATATTTGTCAATTCTCGTTTCCACCCTACCCTATTCTTCAAGCTTTTTTTACCACCTTCCACCCAATAATCATAGTATAGCCAATTCCTCCCTTCAATTGATGTGGACCACACCTCTGAGGCCGCGTCTTCAGAAACTTTCCTATTATTACATCCATCCTCAATAAACTATCCACCGATCAGGAGCTTCTGTCTACCTACAGAACCCTTTCCACCAACCCCTAGCCTAGTTAGAAGATCGAAAAACGATGCCACAGGACAACTTAAAGAGTTTGTGGGACACAGCCTAACTCAAACAACCACTATTTTGCGTTCAGGCCTGCAAGGGGCACAGTCACTTTCTGACATCTTCCTGAGAAGACTTGAAGAACTGGCTGGTATTCCATATCTGCCTTGAAATGCAGGTGTTTGTTCCTCACTAGCCACACTCATTGAGTTCATATTGGGATCATTACAATAATTTTTCACAAAATACCTTGCAAAGTGCAATTAAGAATGATGTTTTCTTGTTTGTTTGTCTCAAAGATATACTCCCAGTTTCAGATTTTCTAAGCAGACGCAGCATGGATGGCATAACAAATTTATTGTCAAGATCTAAGACTCTGATTATGTGCAGGTCCTCTAATGTACTTCTCCTCAACTAGCACAATGCCATAGTAACATAAATTTAAAAACTTGTAACATTGTACTCCTTCTGGAATGCAGCCTCTTTTAATGCTGCTTTCCAGAAAGATGACTCACCTTTTTCATAACCTCCTATTTGTTGGTGCTGATGGAGGATGATTAGACAGTGTGCATTTGAAATTAGATATGTATGTAGGAACATGCATGGTGTATATGTATGGTTCCTGTTTTTTATAATTTATTTTGATTTTGGCAATGTCTTCATTGATATTTTGATCATCTCGATGTGTTTATGTTTTTCCTGTGTAATTTAGCTGTTTGTTATACCCAAAATCTGCCTTTAGGTGGCAGATTTGATGTATGGTTGTTTTTGTCTTGCTTGATATGCAGAGACCCTTTGAAGGAATGTTGATTTACTTAAGAGAGAGCCGCACCCACTAGCAGGGGTTAGTCTGGACCACGAAGGGTTGATTAGGCTAGCATGCCACAGATTGCCGTTCACGTGTGCTGCACCAGTGTATACCTATGCAATGTGTGTGGTTGTTTAGCAGTTGATGGGAGGGCCATTCAGTTTTAGATTAGCATGAGTCTCCAATTGGTGTTGTCTTACGGCTTATACTTTTGCAGAAACATTGTGGGTTTGTTGGACAACGTAAATGTCAGAACTGTGAAAGAGTCTAAGCACACCATCTGAATATATTTGCCTTAGTCCTGCTAGCTCATAGTGCACCATCTGTACCACTAACTAGGTAAGGTAACAGGTGGAATGTGCAACGTCAGAACACAACAACCCAGACTCCCCAAGGAAATCATGGTAACAGATCTAGAACTTTTTCATTTGGTTACTCATGAATACCCAAAGAGATACACAAGAAATACACAGCAAGGTGTTTCAATATTTATTGAAGCATTGTGATTCTTGAATAAAATACATGCACTGCTATAATCAATAGAAGGTAACAGAATAACGTGATCAGCATTATGAGAATGGTGAAGATAAATAATTCAACCTTTGTGCTGTAACAGAGAATATATGCATGCATACAAATACTGTTATATTTTATGCTCTTCCCTAGCGCTACCTAACTTAGTGTACCTAGGGTGGATGAATCTGCCAGAATCACTGAAGGGTGATCTAACTCCCCCGTTACCTGTGGGTATCATCAGGGAGCCCTTCTTGGTGTAGAGCTGGGCATCATCCCTCTCAGGACGTAAACAGGAATCAGCTGGGCTGGAATTCCGGTATAGGGCAAACTCTCTGTGCCAGTGAAATGCTTCTCTGTCTAAAAAGGGGAGTGATGTTGATTTTATAATAAACATCCTCCATGTTGCCATGCTGAAGACCCAATCAGGCCACTATTGTCAATTCTTTATTGATATCTCAGTTGATGAGCAGATAATAACGAACAACAACATTTTGCACAGTGAACTTAGCCCTTGTACAGAATGTTCAAGGTATTTGATAATATGCCTACAAAGAGGAAATATAAGCAAAGCCATTTCTGAGAATATTATCCTGCATAGGCACGGAAGCAAATGTGTGTCAAATGTCAGCGTGTTTAAGATTAGGATGCAACTTAAAAACGTGAACATGTAAAATGGTGGTGTTCCTACCCGGGCCTAAATGTGACTACATGACATGACACTCACTCCTTGGCCGTGAGACGACAAAAAAACCTCCTTGAATGTATGCTAAAAGCATGGAGTTGACATAAACCCAAAAATCCTATAAAGCAATGTGCTTCTTTAATAATAAAAGGTTATAGAAAGTCGCATAGTATATTAAAAGATAATATAAAAAGTTTAGTTAAAAAACACTTAATTTCTAAAAGCAATTTGTAAATAAAACCATAGGCAAATTGAAGAAAGTCTCCACTGCTCGAAACTGCCAGATTGTTTAAATGTTCCAAGGAGTAGAAGAAACCTCACTGTTCCCAGCTTCTGTGGATGACCAATCTATTGGCACTCCTTTCGCCAATTCCATGGATCAAATATGTTAAAATCCCACCCCCTCAGCATCCTCTGAAGGAGTAATGGCCAGTAGTGCATCAGCAGTGGACGAGTCAAGATCCCCATCACCAGGAGCTGAAGCATCCAAGGAAGACTCATAGTATGCGTTTTGAAGCAACGGCAATCATGCAGGGCATCTGTACAAATGTGACTTTAGGGGACCCACTAGTAGCGTAATGTCCATAGATTGGACTGATTGCATTCAGATGCATATATAAGATGTACACTCAAATGTGCACAGCTGACAGTGGAATACGGGCTGCACGCAGTGTAGCCAAACAGGCCGAAAGGACAAGAACAAGTTGCCATTCAGTTCCTGAAGCAATGGTGCGCCAAAGGACTGTATCATTTTCTCAAGACAAAGTAGCACATGTTGTAGTGCCATCCCCATTTGACCTCGTGGCGGAGCATCCATTGTGGAGCAGATAAAATAAAATCAGCCTCCTTACAATTAGAAACAGGACAATCGGTAAGCCCCGAAAATGCTTCCCAGTACAGAGTGTATAAAAGATGGAATAACTCCAAAGACTGACTAGAAGGTATTAACCTACCCGGAGCCAATTGACTTAAAAAAGTGTGTTATCCCTGAAGTGTTGGAAATGTTAAAAATGTGGTGCAGTAACCCCCCAAAATGTGTGTGTGAGATTGGTGCGAAGTAGTGACTGTATCTGAGAGGAAGACCTTGCAACTTGAAGATCAAACATCTCCCGTGCAGATGTTAAGGACACTTCTTTCTGTAACAATAAGGCTTTCAGTCTGCTTAAAGAATCAAAGTTCACATTTGAAATCTGTATCGAAGTCCAAATTGTTGCATTCCTTACTGTACGAGCAGGTAGGAACAGTACTTGTACTTAACAGATCTCGACCTTAGAAACCGTCACCAGATACTATAGTTCCACAGCAACGTTGACTATTCAACATCAAATATCTACCATTGCAAAGCAATCTAGATGTTGGATGAATCTCAGCTGCCCTGGAACCTTTCAGATAGCATGACAAGTTTGCCTGGGACACATTATATACTCCATGGAGAGTACTCTTCCTCCAAACTAAAGAATGGCCTAAAGCATGGGCGACCGCAGGGGGGGGGGCAGGAGGGGCATTTGCCACCCCCTGGGGCGACCCTCCGTGCCCCCCCTACAGACGCCCATGACCTGCGGACACCCATGAAAACCGTGACTTCAAGACGGGGTTCTCACTCTCTTTCCTCTCCTTTCTTTTATTTGCTTCCCTGTGAAATGGATCCAAAAAAGAAATACGCTTTTGCTGGAAATGTCGTATTTTTCTTACATTTTAATTCCAAAGTGCAGCATTGGGAATAAAAGGCTAAAAATATGAAAAATAGATAAATAGCTAAATAAAGTAAGACAGAGTGGTAGCAAACTGGCCAAACTGATTTTATTCACACTGAAACACATTAGCTCCACTTTTACAGAGTTTTCCAGTGAAGCACTATTTTTGTTTTCTTATCTTTGTTTTCCCTGGACTTGGAACTAGTGCACCAATCCTGGAGGTACTGCAATGTGTGGATTGGAAAATAAAATGTGTGCTGCGGCTCTGCGTCCAAGGATGTGGTCTTTTTACCATACTGCTTATGTTTTGTAAGGATATAAGCAATGGCCATTGAAATGAGTCCATTCAGGGCCCTGTAGTTGTGTCCTTAACTTTTCAGGCAAAAGCACTCAATGATATCTGAATAGTGAGTGTAAAAGCATTAAGGTAACCATGTTGTTCCTGCTTACATTTCCCATGGTTTGCTAAATTTTGCATTCCCTATAAGTGTTTGCTTTTTCCAGGATGTCGTTACTTTTTTTTTTGTAGGCCGCAAATTGCTCTTGTCTAGTGCATAATTTAAATTGCGCATCCAGGAGTTTATAGCGGGCAACAATTGGGTTGTAGTTGAAAACAGTGGGAGTTTTTCTCAGTGGGGCAGTACGGTGTTCAGTGGGGGAGAGGATGCAGCACAATGGTCAGAGCTGCTGAATTTGGAACTGGGAACCAGGTTCAGCCTTAATAACCAGCCCACCAGACCACTCTCCTGCGAGAGCACAATCACATGCTAGACCTTAGAAGGCTTTGCAACACCTTAGAAGTCCTGGCGTCTTCGCACCAGCAGGTGGACCCTAGTATGACAAGTGTAGGTTAACCTTCAAGGCTTGTCCACCACTATCCATACTGAAGTTCACCTCCAGTCTTGCGGGTAGGCCTATGAAGCAGCACACCCTAGAACAACAGTCACTGAGGTCAGAGGACCCATGAGATGGGCCAGCTCTAGGGTGGTGCAACCAGTGTGACCGCACCGGGTGCTGACTTTAGGTGAAGGCATCATGTTTGCAAGTATATTATGGTTTTAAAAACGCTTGCTGCCTCCTTCCTGGCCTCCAGCAATTTTCGGCAACAATAAAAATGTCATGATGACTCTGGTGATTAATGTTCTTCCTAGAGAGAGATCAGAATTTTGTCTAGTGGAAGTTTTGACTCATGGAAGGGTAGCTCAGAGGATTAATGTACCGGCTGCAAAGAACATGAGCCATGCAGATCACAAAGTGCACATAATGTAAATAGGTCAGAGGGCTACTGCTTTTGTCAGAGAGATCCTTTTGTTACTTGCCGTTAAAATCCTAACTTAGAACAGTGAGCAGTTAACTGTCATCTAAGAGCTGCATACAAACTACAAGGTATAAATTAGAGTGTTATGTTACCCCCCCCCCGTCCCCCAGTCTTTGATTATCCTAATGTCCCAAAAAGTGTTCCTTTGGACAGAAATCAATTCTGATTATTAAGGAGAACTCCCAACCATGGTATTACATTTTAAATTCCAGGTATTGTGTTTCTCCAGACCAATCACTATAAAACTATACGGGCTACTAGTATGGTTGTCATGTGACTCCTGCACCTTGTAGTCCTTAGTCTTATGTAACATTTTCTATACAGTGATTTACACACATATTGATTGTCTCTGTGTAATGTGTGTGATGTAAAGTGCTCTGACACCCTACAATGGTATGAGTGGTGCTGTAAATCAAATTAAATGCATCTGAGAGAGAGTGGTTATGGAGACTTGGGGGACACAGTGAAAGGGTGGTAGTGAGGGAATGCATGGCAGAGGTGGTCATTGAGAGGCACTAACAAACATTAATGCACAGGACACCACCAGTGCTATGGCTGGCCCTGCCCTTGAGGCCAGTCTGCCTCACCCACAGGTACCTCCATTGGCCTTGTTTCAGCAGCAGTAGTTGCAACTCACCAGGGATTGGCAATGAAGGATTTGCACACAGACCAAACTAAGTTCGCAAACTTCACAGTCTCCCTGCTTCATTCACAAGCACTTTTAACATGTGCTGCCTGCTGTGGGGCCACTGGAATTAATTATGCAGCAAAGGATGACAACATTATGCCGTAGTGTTGACTAAATTATGCATTAAAAAAAAGGCTGCAGCGTAATGCAGTATATTTTCAGATATTTTATTATTTTGACGTGTGTACACGTGCTAACAGTCTCTGGAAAGATTTTGCCTTATTAGTACCAGTGTAACATACAAACGCAGCAGTGAGAAAGGTGACCAGTCAACCTTTACAATAGGCCATCCACTCCGTAGCAACACAAGTCACATTTTATATTAACTTTTGATATGTTTGAGCTACAAACAATTTATTAGTTTAAATGGTCAGATCATGCAGCAGATCTTGCATCATGAGGTAATATGGCAGAGCCATAATTTTAGAGAAAACATTTGCAAACTAGGATGTTTTGCCATTCATGTTTGAACTGCTGTTGTTGAAAAAGGGTGAAGTGCTGATGACAGAAACTCCATGGCTCGGAGACAAATGGCTTGTGTTTCCACATTTTATCGCATTTGGTACATTCTGTGATTAGAAGCATATCCCACTTTGTGAATATATTTTAATGTCAATAACTCATTATAACCTTAAATAATCATGTGTATCCATTGGTTGATTAAACTGGGCAGTGAAATGCAAAACAAAAATCAAAAAATTCGGATGTCTGCGCATTCTAGCCACACCTCTGGCTCCACCCACAGATCCAGTCCTTGGGTTATTCCCGCCCTCTGATTCTCCGCCCACTGTTCCCCAACTTTTTTTCCCCCACTTCAACTACTGTGTAAGACTCAGCATCCCTGGACCTGTGATGTGGCGCCGCATGTGCCACACATTTACGGTGCCGGGCTTCCGCATAAGGGAGCTGGCCATTATTGTATCCCTAAACGTGCGCACGATGTCAGTTTGACATTGACTACATGTAGAGGGACTCTAAGTTTCTTTTCAAAAATATAGCTAACATTTGGACCTATACATTTTATTTTGTATAAATTAATTGAATGTGTGTAAATTTAGCAATGCCCGGGGAGTTCTAGTAAAGGGAGCACTCACTGGCCAATCACTAGCGTGTGTGATTGCTGCATTATTTATTACTAACTTTGACGTTGTGCTTTAACTTTGGATAACAGTTATCATGAATTCTAGCACCAAGTAGCCAATATTGGTAAATATGTGTGCTACAAATAATCGCTAACATACACTGTGCATACAGTATATTTAATTTGGTGTTTTAATCATAGGCTGTTTTAAAGTATTCTGATAAAAATCAAATCGTGCTGAAGACAGCCTTGATTGGTGTTGGATCGAGGACCCAGAAGTCTGCACACCTAGCAGACAGAGATAAAGCACCTTGTCAGAAAGTTTAGCGTTTTCCCAACAGGTGGTGTTTGTTGGCCTGTGGCAGGGTCAGTCAGATGTCCTGGATTCCTGGCATTTAATTGAGTCTATCCTAGTTCTGTGCCCCAGTGTTTCTTGGGCCCCACCTGGCACACATCATGTTGGAGGATGGTGATGACGTTAACATTTTGCCTCCCCTTGGAAAAATGTATGCGGATGCCCATGGCCTAAAGTACTCTCGCAGTATGTGCTGCTAAGAAGAACCTCAGTTGCACTATTCCTACAACGATGAGTGAAAGTTAAGACCCATGACACGAGTACAAACCCCTCTCCTAGTGCTTCGTATCTGCCTAACTGATGATGTTGCAAACATTATTAGAAGTGAAATGTTGAAATTGGCGAGAAATAAATCCATGTATTATCCATTCAGCACCTGGCACCTCTGCAAGAGCAAATGGTAGGTTTTCTAATTTTTTTTATGTGTAACATAGTGTATGTAACATCTTTCTTAGCCATCATGATCTCAACTTTTGATAATTTGTGTGGCAAGAGCAAGCTACTGGCGTTTAGGTGTTTCTATGGTATGCAACCTGTACATAGTGTCTGGAGAGTCCAACTCAGTAGAATGATAGCCCTAAGATGTGATTATCCATGTTGGAAAGAGGACATGTTACTCTGTATGATGTCGAAAGTAGATACACAATGTTACCCAAAGAATATATTCTAGTGGATAAGGTAATCATACCATTGACTACTACTCCTAGAGCCTTTTCTAAATTCACACTGTCACTCTCACGCAGTCTCTCAGAAGCTTCCTGCTGTGAAACTTTCTACACTCCATTCTATATTGCATTAAAAAAGCACTTTTAACATGGCTTTCAATGATCTAACAGAAAATCCTGTGTGGACATGCCATCATAAAGAAGAGACAGGTGCTGTTTCACCTCAGACAATGTTGAGCGTTTTAGCCAATCTAAGCACAACTTCCCTGTCTACATATAAAGTGGGCCTGGCCTGTTTATCCTAAAACCCTTTTTTGTTGTCAAGAAAACGTGCATGACATCCGTTGCTGTTTAACGTCTACACTAAGCATCCCTTCTCATTGGAACCTAAAGAATTGTATGTCCCATTTCTAAGCATGTTGTCAAATGTGTCCTCCGTGTAGTTTGCGAGTCATTGCCAATTCGGAAAACGTGCAAATGTGGGAATTTTTGGTTTGTTGAGATCCTTTATCTTAGCCAAGTCAAGACAGAATTTGTGCTGAAAGGATAATCGTTTGGTGTGGTATAAGGCATCCTCTAAATAAAGCCTCGCTCCCCCGAACCTGCCAATCTTTAGTTCCCTCATATAGATTTTATATTGACATTGTATTTTCAAAAGTCAAACCCTTGTACGGACAACTGGGAAATGAAAGATGCAGAATAAATTACTCTTGTATCAGTGAGCATAGTTCTCTTTGCCTGTGAAGGTGTGAGATTATAATATTAGGACTCTGGGTCAGCAGGATTGTGACTAGAAAAATATGCAAACTTCTGTGCAAATGATTTTGAGATACTTTGTGTAGGGCAGTGTTCTCATTGTGTGTAATTAAATACTGTACGTGGGGTACTTGCTCTATGTAAGTAATGGTGACCATAATGGTGGAAACAGAACATTTCATCATAATTTGAAGTCCCATCATACATTTCTTCATCATTAAAAACTGTGTAATGTTTTAGATCATCAAGATTTTCATGCACTGTATTAATGTCCCAATCATCAGACATAGTTCCAGGAGTGATAATATCATTAGTCAGTTGGACTAAATGTATCAAAGGATACCTTATCCCAAACAATTCCACCTGGAACTGGAACAGTCAAAATGTTAACCAAGGAAAGATCTCTTCACACTTTGTATGATGAAGAATGAGGTTTCAAAACCTCATTCACCAGTTCAACAGCAGAGCATTCTGGGAGATAGTGTTCGTAGAAAAAAGCCAGTTACAAAATCAATCCAGATAAAGAGGAAAAGTAATTAAATTGCAATCCAAATGTATATCCATGGAGGGATTAAATATGTCTTTTTGAGCCATATGTAAAATTCATGTGGGTTACTTGGTGAAGGTGTATCCGGTTCCAACAAATCCGAAGAGAGATCAGCAAAGTCAATGAAGTAGCCAGAGGCTGTTTGCACTAAATAAGGAGGCTTGTGGAGCTGTGTAGAACTGGTAGCTGACGCTAATGGTGGTCCATTGCGGTAGACACCCTGCTTGTGTCTTTGCAGAATTGAAATCTGTGTTTCCCGACATGATGATTGTATGGAGTTTGTTGATGTAACAGGAAGAAGTGATACTTCAGGGGTATCTGTCCCCATCCATGGAGGAGAATCTTCATCGTCGGTCAAAGCTTCCAATGGGACTTCCTGTAGGGCAATGAGTGGAGACAGGTAACTACCCAGAATCCCTTTTGGCCTACCGTGTAGAACCAGGCACATAATGTGGTTTGATGAGATCGATAGACACAAATCACTTGTGTTTGCTGCCAGCAAGGGTTGGTAAAAGTACAGTTTGGGTACATTGAACAGCTAACACTAGTACAGGCACTTTGTAGGATGGCCCGAATTCCTTCTTGCTCACTATCTTCTCCCAGACTAGATCACTGATCTTTGGAATCCAACCAGGAGTTGCTGGCACTTGCTTCACTTCACCCTTGGCAGAAGGTTTCTGCTGGACATTGCTGCGAGCATCTCGTAAGGCATTCATTTACTGTAAAACATCCTAACATTCACTGATATCGAAAGGCATTTCTGCTGCCACTGTACTGGAATTGTCGACGTCTGGAACCCACATCTTAACCCCAAACAAGATTTCATAGGGAGTCCGACCACCCATTGTTTTCCTAGGCAGATTATTGAGGGCTCTCTGGACCCCATATAGGCGATGGACCCAACTGTGACCTGAACCTAATACCCTAGCTGTTAAATACTGCTTTAAATCTCATACTTTGCTCTTCACTACCATGTTTCCCTCAGGATGATAGGGTGAGGAATACTGCACAGTCACACCCAATTTTCCCATGGTGTCTCTGGAAGCCCCAGAGGCAAACAATGGACCCAGGTCTGAATGGAATGTGGCTACTGCATATGTCCCGATTAATTCATGCAAGTCTTTTATAACAGTTCGAGTGTCAGCTGATCCCTGTGGCCAAACCCATAGGAATCAAGAGCAGAAATCCACATAATGTACTTGTAAGACCCATCAGAGTATATGGGTCTGCAGTGGTCGCGCGATCATGGCAATGGGGAGGAGTTCCACAGACTCATACTATAAGGCGAGCACCTCTTTTAAGTCATTTAGTTTATCAGGTGAGTGAATGACTGCTTTCTCCAGCCTCGAAAGAGAGGTTTCAGCTGTCTCTATATCCTGTGCGAGGCCCAACGTACTCTAACTGTTGTATGAATGCTAAGTCCCTTTGTAGCAACTTTAAAATCTTCTGTTTCTTTCAGTGGGGAGGAGGAGAAGGTGCCAGCATTTTTGTGAAAGAATGAATTAATGTGATTGAGTAGAGTCTGGCAAAAGACTACGTCATCCTTCATGGAAACTGCTAATCTCCACGTGGGGATAGGAGGAGGCGTAGTGCCCTGAGTGACTGTCATTACCAAAGGGTTGTGATCCGATAGAACTCTAAGCTGATATCGGATGACAATCAGTGATGTATGAAGAGGCATTGAGCATAGAAATCTTTCCAAGTGAGAGTGGAAGGTGTAAACCATGGAATAAAACAAGTATTCTTGCCGCCTATGGTGTTTAACATGCCAGGTGACACCCAGGCCCCAATAAATGAACCACTGTTGAAGTATGATTGTGCAAAGCAGGACAGGGAATTATGGGAGGGGGGCATCAAGCGATCCAGACATGCATCAAGGACCTCATTGAAGTCCCCCCGATGACCCAAGGAGTGCTGGGCCAATCATAGATAATAGTTGTCAGTTGGGACCAGCATGTCAATTGATTAGTATGGGTAGCATAAATTACTCCTAAAATGTAGAGGTGGCCATTAAGGGAGCCTTCACGGCCAAAACACTTTCTCAGTCCTGAAGGGGACTCATGTCCTGATCAATACTGCCACCCCTCTGGTATATTCTGAAAGACCTGTACCTATAACGCATCCTCTCCATTTAGCCTTCAGCCTGGATACCTCCCCTAAAGTCAAGTGTGTTTCTGGTAATAAAGCAATGTGTGTCTGCTAATGGAATAAAGGTGCATGCGCCTCATACAGTTTTTGCAAAGAGTTCATACCCCTGATATTCCAAGTGGTCAGCGAATTATATAGATTGTCAAGCCATGGGAGGGCTGGAAGTGATGATAAAGCACTCTGTGTTAGGGGAGTCACTCACCAGCGTTCCGGTTGTTTCCTTCTTGATGCTGTATTGTCCTAGTTCCTCCTGAAAGCAATCAACGTGGCAAGGAACAATGACACTTGCCAAGCCAATTCGTCCCTGGGGGAAAGGGGAAGTGGAGAGAGAAACAAGACAAAACACTGGACCCTCGTCTGATGGAGTCAGGTTGTTGTTTCCCGTATTGAAGTGCTCTGGGCCTTCCTTAATTGTCACCAGGTTATACTTCTATAAATATAATATCAAAATAAACATAATTGTTGAGTATTTTCTGTTGATTGAAAAGATGCACTTTTGTTACACAAACTCTAGTATTGCATACCTTATTTCAGGAAGTCCCATGCAATCACTTCTACAGTTTTTATGGGTGTCTATGATTCTCTATATTTGTTTAAATCACCTTCAATAGGATAAGAAAGCACAACAAAAGATAATCTCATGTACATGTGATGAACTGGTTAATGAGGTTAGTCTAACCAGTGATTAATGATACAACATTCATTCATACCTTCAAACTGTATGAGAGCTTCTTCCAAAAGGGGGTTCTGCAAGAAATTAAGAAAGAAAAGAAAAAGAAAACCAAAAAAAAACTATGCTAAGAACGAGTGGGGCTCTGCTCAACTCGCCTGATGAACACTTTGCCTGATAAATACCTGTGAGTCACACAAATAATGACTCTAACACTTGTTCCGTGTGTCCCCCTTTTTCCTAGGAGATTCTAATATATATAACAATTTTTTGCACTATAAATATCAACTTGTTGAGTAGGAAAATACACTGTCTTTAATAATAAAAGTGTCTCTGAGTCATGAAATCCTCTATCTATACAAATGCTAAAAAAGTCTTACCGGGATGCTTCCTTGTTCAAGAAGTCTTACCGGTTTGCTGGCAATAAAGATTCCTGGGTTTCCGAGCAACTAGAATGCTGTCTGCTCTTTTTTTTGGGGGGGGGGGGGGGGGGGGGGGTATAGAGTCAGGAATTCGGAGTATCTGCTGGACATCCGTAAGAAAAGGAAACCGGAAGTTGAAACCTTCTCAGCGCGTCGGATGCCTTGTCGGCGCGTTGGAAGATCGAAGGAAGGACAGGAAACAGGAGCCGGTCAGGGAGTTGAAGAAGAGGATCCGATACAGGTTGCTGGTAAGGATGGGTCGGTCCGATTGCTGGAAGGAAGAAGGTCCGATTGCTGAATAGTGCTGTTCCGTAACGCTTGCGGTGACTCTTTGAAGCGAAGCACTGCCACGTGTTTGGGCAAGTTCCTTTTTTAGTTTCGGGGAGGCGTGACGTAAGCAGTGTATGCGCTTCACGTGGAATCAACCTGACGGTTTAAAAGGCATCCACGTGAGGTTGACTCAGCGAATGTTGAACTATATGTTGTGCAACAAGCAGTGCTAACTACAAATGAATCCTGATACAAATAGATACTGGATTACAGAATACAGTGGAAATAACATACTGGGATTTAAGAAACACAGTTGCTGGGCACAATTCCTTATAACTGACTGGAATCTTTTGCTAAAACAAGATTATAGAGGAAACATGGACAGTGCATATGACACAAATCAGATAGCCGCGTATGAACCCTTAACAGTTCCTCCCCCCAAAGGTCGTCTCACTGGGCGAGGTTTCTCTGGATGTAGGACATGAAAGGCTTTAACTAATCTTGAAGCGTGTACATTACTTTCCGGTTCCCAGGATCTTTCTGATGGATCATACCCTTTCCAATCAATTAAATGGTATGAACGACCATGACTGCGATTCGCATCCAAAATCTGTTTAACCTCGTATTCCAGATGATCTCCAACCACGATCGGATGAGGGGGGTTATCTGGTCGGGTAGATGGATCATGAGGTTTGAGAAGTGACACATGGAAAACCGGATGAATGGTATAGTTTTTGGGAAGATCTAATTTTACAGAAACTGGATTTAAGATCTTTTCAATTGGTAATGGTCCTATGTATCTTGGTTGTAACTTTTTAGGACCTTCAACCAGACTAAGTCTCCTGCTTTGTATGGTGGGGTAGGTAACCTATATTTGTCTGCTGAAGCTTTTATTTTCAATTTGTTCTTGGCTAAAGTTTTTTTAATCTGTTCTTGGAACGTTAGTAATTTAGTGAATCGTTCGGTGACAGCGGGCATTATTTGTTTAGTTCCTTGAAACAGTACTGGAATTGAGCGTGGGTGTTGACCAGTTAAAATATAGAAGGGCGAACAACCTAGGGCTACATGTGTACTGTTGTTATATGAAAACTCAGCCAATGGTAATACCTCATCCCAATTTGCTGACATGGTGGTGGTTAGACATCGCAAACTTTGTTCCAGATACTGGTTTACCTTTTCAGTCTGGCCGTCTGTCTGAGGATGAAAAGCGGATGACAAAGCCAATTCTATTCCTAATTGCTTACTAAGCTGATTCCAAAATTTTGAGATAAATTGGGGGCCTCTGTCATCAATAATTTTGTTTGAAGGCCATGAAGTTTCACTATATTAGCCAAAAATATGTCACTAAATTCAACTGCTGAAGGTAATTTACTCAATGGAATAAAATGTCCCCTTTTTGACAATAAATCAACCACTGCCAGGATCGTAGTTAGACCATGAGATTTTGGCAAATCCGTAATGAAGTCTAAAGTAATCGTGTGCCAGGGAAAGGGAGGAATTGTCATTGGTTGTAATAAACCCATCGGTGCAGTATGTAAGGCTTTTTGTCTCGCACAGACTGGACATCCCCTGACGTATTGTTGTACATCTTTTTTTGTCAAAGGTGTTTTTATTAAGATAGTAAAGAAGGAAATAGAAAAACATGCGACAATCCCGCACAACTTCCCACGCAGGGGGGCAATCATAGAGGCAAGTGACAAAAAGGCATGTAGCAAGGAAAGCCACCGACATTTAGCCCGGAAAGCCCAGTCCATAGGAGGCACATGGGACACCCCCAAGCCATGGATATAGAGTCACCCCAGAATCAAGTACCGAGTTGGGGGTGGTGGCTTTGCAAGTTCAGAAAACAGTGCAAAAGTTGAGCATTCTACATTGCGTTGGGCCTCTTGTTGCCTCAGCTATCGGTAGGGTGTCACAAAAACATGAAGCAGGAAACACCCCCCTCCCACTCCCTCCCCCCCTGTGGTGGTGGCAACATCCGCACTTACTCTTTCATTTAATTATCACACTCAGACCTGAAACAGATGGAGAGCCCGTACCGTGGGTGGGCAAACCGCAGACGGCAGACCTTTGAAAAGAATGCGGACCAAAGGGCCCCAGCGGAACATGAAGTTCTTGAAATTACCCAAGAAGATATCCGCCATGCGTTCCATGCTCAACAGCTTCCATAATCTCGCATGCCACAGGGAAATCACCGGGGCTTCTGGCTTCTTCCAAGCCGCGGCTAGAGTGAGCTTGGCAGCTCCAATACACAGCCATAGTATCTTTTTGTCAACCCTAGTCTGATGTTCGAGATCCGGGTCCCGAAGGCCAAGCAGAATATGGGCCATCGAGTCCACGATCGGGTACCCCAGCATCTCCTTGGTATGGGATAGGATCTCCTCCCGGTATGGGCGGATGATCGGGCAGTCCCACCAGATGTGGCGGAAGTCTCCCAAGAGGCCGCAGCCCCTCCAGCATCTATCCGAGGAATTCGGGAAGATCCGATGCAACTCGGTCAGGTACAAGTACCAATCCATGAGAGTCTTAAGATGTGCCTCCCGGAGTTCCACTGAATGATTGTGTGCAGCGATGTCGCGCCATAGGTGCGACCACTCCACGTCCGAAATATTGCGCCCGAGGAGTTCCTCCCAGAGGCCCATATACCGCGGCCTCGGTGACACGGCGGAAGAGAGAAAAAGGATGTAAATGAATGAGATGACGCCCTTCATGGTGGATGTTCGGGATAGGAAAGCCTCGAATGGGGCGGGCGGTCTCTTGGCCACATCTCCGACCGCGGGTGACGTAGCCCAATGGAGCAGCTGGATGTGGTGGAACCGTTCAGATATTGGGACTCCGTAGTCCCGCATGCAGTTTTCAAAGGTGAGTGGGGTATAGCCATGAAACAAGTGCGTGAGAGCAAGGCACCCCCCCTCCCTCCATGCATCAAAGGGGCCCTCCCGCAGAGCTGGTGGAAAAGCTGGGTTGAAGTGTATAGGCGTAAAAGGAGACGGGAACGACGTCCATCGTTCATCACCAGATACCGAGTCCCATGCTTTCAGGGTAGTGCCGGTGGGAGTACTGATGTAGGCGTTCTTGGGCCTATCCCCCTTGGGCCTCCACACCAAGTCCCATATCGTTCTCCCCGCCACACTCCTGTCCATATGCAGCCAGTGTTTCTCCGAGGCCTGTTGGGTCCATTCCACCAAGACACGTAAGTGCGCTGCCTTGTAATATAGGTGCATGTCGGGGAGGCCCACTCCACCTTCCTTCCGCGGCCGACGGAGAGTGGTAAAGGAAAAACGCGCCCGTCCCCCCTGCCAGATGAAACAAAGCATTTGTGTTTTGAAACGCCGGAAGAAGTCCCTCTCCAGCGGAATAGGGAGTGCCTGGAAAAGGTATAAGAACTTGGGGAGAAGAGTCATCTTGAGCGCATGAATTCTCCCCAACCACGATATGTACATCGGTTTCCAGTGCCCGAGGTCGCCCTGTACCTGCGCCAATAGTGGGGGGAAGTTCGCGGAGTACAATTTCCCTATTGTGGGAGTCAAATGGATCCCCAAGTACAAGATGGAGTTGGAGGCCCACGACAGTGGCGTGAGCGGCCGCAGTCGGTCCATCTCCGCTGAAGAGAGCATGAGGTTGAGAATATAGGACTTATCATAGTTAATCCTAAAGCCTTCCACCTCCTCGAAGCGCGACAAGGCCTCCTGGACGAGCGTAAGAGATTGAGATGGATCCATAAGGGAAAGGAGAACGTCATCAGCGAATAGGGTAATCTTATATTGTTCCTCCGTAAAGGGAAGTCCATGAATCTCCTGGTGCACCCGTACGGCTAATGCTAACGGCTCAATGCTCAAGGCGAAGAGCAGGGGGAGAGGGGGCAGCCCTGCCTGGTGCCTCGTGAATGCGAAAAAAATGCCGACAGGTGGCCATTAACCGCCACTCTAGATCGAGGGCTGCTGTAGTTTTCCCTGACCATCGATAGGAATTTAGCCGAGAAGCCAAAGGCTGACAGGGTGTGGAACAAGAAGCCCCAGTCCACCCGGTCAAAGGCTTTTTCTGCATCAAGGCCCGCCAGGACCGCCGGAATCCTGAATCTATTAGCCTTCTCTATCAGATGTATCACTCTTCTGGTATTATCATGAGTCTGGCGTCCCTTAATGAATCCAGACTGGTCCGGGTGAATGAGAGCCGGCATCAGGTTTTGGAGCCTGTTTGCGATGATGGAGGAATACAGCTTGGCGTCAAGATTGAGAAGGGCTATTGGTCTATATGAGGAGCATTTAGATGGGTCCTTCCCCGGTTTGGGGATAATCGAAATTACGGCCTCGGCCATGGACCCTGACGTTTCCCCGGCCTCAGCCATGCCATTAAAAAGGTGCACCAGAAAATCGCCCACCTCGGTGGCGAAGGTTTGATAAAAAAGAGCCGAAAAGCCATCCACCCCAGGTGCCTTATGGGGCTTCAAAGCCTTAATGGCTCCCAAGACCTCTTCTCTAGTGAAGGGGGCAGTGAGTAACCCATTTCAGTTTGTGGAGACCTGGGGGAGTGGTAGGGCGCTTAAGTAGTCTCGTTGTTTCTCGGGGTCAAGGGCATCTCCCGCATAGAGCGTGGCGTAGAAGTCACCGAAGAGGTCAGCCTTGGCCTCGTCGGGGTGCTGCACAGTCCCTGTTGCATCCCGGATACCCCCTATGTATTCCTTCTCTCTTTTGTCCCGGAGTTTTCGAGCTAAGTGCTTTCCTACTTTGCTCCCTTGGGAATAGGAGAGGCGACGCAATTTCAGCAGGGTAAACTCCGCTCTGTTGTTATAATGAACCCTAAGTTTCCCCCTGACCGCCGTCAGTGGGCGAAGTGTCAGCCTGGTAGGGTTCTGTTTATGTGCCTGTTCAAGAGCGGAGAGCTCCCTTTCCAATTCCTCACGTTCCTTCCTTCGCAACCTGTTAAGGGTAGCATTGAGGGCCAAGCAGGTGCCCCTCAGAGATGCCTTAAAGGCGTCCCAGGTGTTGAACACCGAAGTATCTTGCACTGGGTTGAGAGCAAAAAACTCACAGATGGCCTTGCGCAGTTCCTTACACGAGGCCTCGTCCCGGACAAGATAGGCCGGAAAGTACCACTTGCGTTGGCCGTCTCCCCCTGCCGACCAGTGTAGACAAAGCACGAGCAAGCTGTGGTCAGAAACAGAAAGCGGGAATATTCTGGCTTCGTGGACATCTCCCCTAAGGGATTGACTTATAAAAATGTGGTCCAAGCGGGAATAAGAGTGATGGACATGGGAGAAGAAGGTAAAATCCGGAGAGTGGGGATGGAGAGAACGCCAACTGTCCACTAGCCCCATGTCACCGATCAGCCGCTGCGTCTCAGCAGAGAACAGACCAGTATTGGACCTCTGGAGGTGAGAGCTATCCAACTCCCTATGCCAAACCCGATTAAAGTCCCCCATCAAAAATAGGACCCCCTCAACAAAGTCTTCCACCCTCTGCAACAGGTCCTGAATGTAGCCATTTTGGCCCACATTCGGAGCATACAAAACCAAAAACTTGCATAATTTGCCATGAAGCAGGCCCTTAACCATGAGCCAACGCCCCTCCTTATCGCTACGCACACCCATGGGCTGGAAGTGGAGGACAGAGCGGAAGAGAAGGGCCACTCCCCTATGCTTCGTGGGGGCGGACGACCTATAAATAAGGTGAGACTGCTTATGTTTGAGGTGGGTCTCGTCCCTTCGTGCCAGGTGAGTCTCCTGAAGGCCCACCACATCCAGCTGATGATCATTTATATACTTCCAAACTTTCTGGCGTTTCTGTGGGGAATTCAAACCTTTCACATTCCATGTTCCTCTGGTGATCGGCATTACGAATTAGGGACCCCCACCCTCTCCACTAGCAGGCACACACCAATCGACTCAACTCCCTCTATCCGAACCCGCCACCGCCCAGATTGTAATAGTGCACAACAGTGAGTATCGCTACATAGAACAGGATCTAGGGCAGCGTACCTCGTCCAACAGCCCGGTTTTCCCCCCTCCCCTCCCCCAGGCTCCCCGCCCCCCCACAATCCGACCCCGTGCATCTGTGGATTCCACCCCACTTCCCCTCCTCCACCCGCACCAGGACACCAGGAACACGCAGCCATCGCAGCAGCAATCTCATCACAGGGGACACTCAGTGCACCAGAACCCAGCCCTGGCCGGTCAAAACACATACACACATCATACCACAACCTAAAAGCTGCACACACCCACACACCTTGGCCACCACCACCACACTCCCAACCCCCAATCCCCCCCAACCCCCCAACAGACCACCCAAGCTCCCTCCCACCCCCAAGACCCAAAAGACTTAACAGAAAACCAACACAACAAAATGAAGCAATGAAGAGTCTCAAAAAGAAGCAAAGAATGCAGATCAGAGGAACTGACAGTCCCAGAATGTGGACGTCCGTTGGTACCCTCAGAGAACGTGGATCGTGGCAACAGTTAGTGTCCCCCCAGAACTCCGGACCGGGGTGTCTTCCCAAAAGTACATAAATACCCACGGTACCTGAAAGGGAGGTGTCCCTCCGACGCCAGCCAATCTTCCTCCCTGGGCTCAGGCCGCTGAAGAGCTATCCTGTGATGGCGTCACCATCACCGTTGCCACAGAGGCAACTGCTGCACCCCTCTCCTGCAGGCTGACTGAGGGATCCGGCCTCCCCGATGTATCAGCCCGACCCACTCTTTGCCAGGACGGGGAGCGCCTTCTCCGTCTCGATGGGGAGACCCCTCCCTCTCGGGGAAGGGGCAGCATCATCCAGGCATCCATCAGGGATCTGACTTGAACCAACCTGTTCTGCCATCGGAAGATAAGGCGAAAAGGATGGCCCCAGGAGTAGGCCACATTCTGGTCGCGCAAGAAGGCCGTCTCAGGTCGAAAGTCGCGCCTCTTCTGAAGCGTCGAGGCCACCAGGTCCTGGAACAGCTGGGGACGATGGTCCCGAAATTGCAATGAAGAAATCCCTCGAGCTTTTCGAAGTATGCGTTCCTTCAGTTGGAAGACGTGGAGGCAAACCAGGATGTCAGGGGGTGGAGCCCCCGCGCCCCTCGGCAGACCAACTTTATGGACCCTGTCCATACGAATTTCATGGAGGTCATCCTCTCCCAGGATCTGCAGGAAGAGGGCCTCTACATAGCCCCGTAGGTCTCCAGCTTCACCGTCCCAGGGCACGGCTCGGATGCGGATGTTATTCCGGCGGGACCTGTTCTCTAAGTCCTCCGCGTGGGCCCGGAGATCCAGATTCTGCTCCGTGAGCCGGAGTACATCATGTTGGAGTTGGTGCACGTCGCCAGCCAGCCCCAAATCATGATCCTCCAGTGTGGCCACTCGCTCCCCAATGCCATCTACATCCCTCCTCACCTCACGGAGATCTGAAGCGAGCTGGGAGCGGAGTTCCGAGATGTCCTCTTTTATGGCAGAGAAAAGTTCCAACATGAAAGCCTTAGTGGCGGGCGTCTCATCGTCCTTTCGTCTGGGCGAGCCGCTGGGACCCGGCGATGCCGCCTGCTGGGCCCCCCTCAGCGGGGCATCACTGCCCGGCTTTTCCTTACGAGGTTTGGAGGACATTGCGCCGTCCCTGTCGTACCCACTCCAGCCAGACAGAGCGTCAGATCAGACTCTTCCGCCGGTCCAAGCCTCCCAGCTCCCAAGCTCGCCAACCACTATAGCACCAGCTGTCCTTCTTGCAGCGCCTTTCCACTCCAAGTAATCTCGCAGTTGTAATATTAGGCAGTGATCACTCTGTGCATTCCCCGGGCAGGCACGGTGAAGGTCAGGGCCCTTATATCTCCCTCTCCTCTGCAGCCGTTGGTTAGGGACCCGAGGTCCCCCAGCAGGCTCCACCGGCACCGCCAATGGCTGTGCCCCTCATAGGGATGTCGCAGCAGGGCAGGGTCTCCCAAGGATCCAGGCGCTCCAGAGCTGGGCTGCACCATGCCGTAGCCAGCCAGGCGAGCCCACCGAGCCAAGGCACCCCTCAGCAAGCCAGCTGCCTCGCGTCCCCAGGTATGGCCCTGTCCAGCCTCCACCAGTCGCACAGGATACTCCTGTTGTCGGGCCGTCGAGGCCGACTGCCTGTGATCGCTCGCAGTGCCTGACCGCTCTGTCCCCAGGCAGCACAGTGGGGCCCTTAAGACAACGTGCCGCAGCAGGGCAAGATCGCAAAGGTTCCAAGGGTCCAAGGAGGCCTCACGAGACGCTGGGAGCACTGTTCACAGAGATGCCTCCCAGAGCATCCGGACCAGAAGACTGTTACTTCCCTCCTCCGGCAGCTAGGGCACCACCTCGCATCGCCATTCAACCGGAGGCCTCCGTTCTAGTCTCGCGTGGGGCCGTCCCCTACAGCGTTGCCGCCGGACACCGCTGGGGCGCCGCGGGGCCGAAGGACAGGCACCAGATCCTCCAAAGTTGGGTCCCCCACGAGTGCTTCTCCACACCGCCACTCCAGGGACCCCAGATAGAGGCCAGTCAGGACCAGATCACCAAGCAGGGCCCCTCCAGCGGACCCACCGTGCCATGACCCCGGGTAGGGCTCTAATTAGCCGCCTCTCGTTGCCCAGGGCGCCCCCGGTGCCAAGCTGGCAGAGTAGGCCGCGTGGAACGGCCGCTGAGCGCTGTCCAGCTCTTTCCCCGGGTAGTTCCACGGGGCCCCAAGGCGACCCACTGCGGCAGGGCAAGCAGGTTCCTGCAGGCTCCCAGGAGACCCGATAAGTCAGCTGAGGGATCCGGTTCCTAGGTACACCGGGGGCATCCGCGCCAGGAGACTGCCGGTTCTCCCCACATGCGTTCAGGGCCCTGCCACTCTGCCTGGGCGCCCCGGAGGCCTCCGCTCGCAAGGCTGGCCGTGGCCGGTCCTCAGTGTCTCCTCAAGGCCAGGCAGCGGTGCCCACAGGACAAGGGCCCGATCTCGCTCCCCAAAGGCGGCAGCATCCAGGGGCTGGTTGGTCGCGCACCCTCGCGGCACTCAGTTGGTGTTCCTCAGGGCCCCCAGCAAAGCAGGGCCACCCACAGTGCCGAGGGCAATCCGGCCAAAGTTCTCCCGGAGCGAGGCGTCCCCGCCGCCAGAGCCGCACACAGTGCAAGGGAGAGGTGGGGCAGGAGTTCCGTTCGCCCAGGCAGGCTGCCAATCCCCGGCCTCACCTGCCAGCTACCGCCATGCTCCGCGATGCATCCCGGGCCTTCCCTCCGCTATCTCAGGGCCAGGAGTCGATTCCGCCGCCAGAGTCTCCCGGGGCCGTGCAATAGGGCAGCTACACCATCGGGGGAGCCAGGGATCGTCCCGCTACGAGGCACCACACAGGCCGCCTCTCCGCCTCCAGCCACAGCGACCCTCGGCCTCACCACGCACTCTGGGCCCCGGCACACCAGGCCTCGCCACGCCACAGGTCCGGCGGCTCGTCACCTCCGCCAAAGAGCTCCTGCGGTACCAATTACGGTGCCGGACCCCGCTACTCCGCACCAGGATACTCAGTTACCAGGTATGGTGGCGATTCTTGACCCGATCAGGGGCTTAAACAACGCTAAGAAAGTGGTGGCGCGGGAGGGACTCAGCAACACGTCCTACTCCGTCGCCATCTTAGCCACGCCCCACTGTACATCTCTTTTGACAGTGTCCCACCAAAAATGTCTTTGACATAACTCAAGAGTTTTGTTAACCCCTGGGTGAGCTGCTGTGCCCAAGTCGTGGTTCCAGTCTAACACCTGTAGACGCAATTCCTCATCAGGAACAAACATTTTGTCTTTATGAAAGATAAAACCCTCACGGATACTGTTATTTTTCTGGGAAAGCCACTCGTGTTGATCCATGGTTTGTAACTTTTCTTTAATCTGATTCAAAAACGTATCAGAGTGAACCACTGCCACAATGTTTTCAGCAGGGATGATACTTTGTGCATTAGTGATTTGATCATTATGCTTGTCACAAACTAGACGAGATAGAGTGTCTGCCAAAAGTTGTTTTGGTCCAGGACGATATGTGATTAGGAAATCAAACTCGCTAAAGAACTGCAACCAGCACATTCGTCTGGGGGTTAGTGATTTTACTGTAGAAAAGAATTGTAAATTTTTATGATCAGAAAAAATGGTGATGGTATGTGTGGCGCCCAAGAGATGGTGTCTCCATTCCTGAAAAACTGCCTTAATAGCCAATAATTCACGTTCAGCAATGGTGTAATTTTGTTTTGCAGGTAACAGTTTACGCGAATAAAAGGCTATGGGGTGTAAATGTCCTGTTTCAAGGTCTTTTTGCATTAACACACCCCCCAAGGCGGTTTGTGAAGCATCCGCTTCCACAAAAAACGGTCTGACTGGGTCAGGATGAATTAGAATTGGAGCCGAGGTAAAGGCATTGTTTAGATTCTCGAAAGCTTGTTCAGCTTCTGGATTCCATTGAAACTTTTTTCCCTTCTTTAGTAACTGTGTGATTGGAGTAACAATCTCAGAGAACCTTGAGATGAAACATCTATAGAAATTAGGAAATCCCAGGATTCTTTGTGTATCCTTGACTGTCATTGGAGTAGGCCAATTCAGAATTGCTTCCACCTTTTTTGGATCCATTATAATCCCCTCGGGCGATAGCCAGTACCCGAAAAACTAAACTTTGGAAGTGTTGAAAACACATTTTTCTAGTTTAACGAACAAGGAATTGCTCTTAGTCTTTGTAAAACTGAACGGACATGTTGTGTGTGATCTTCCGGATTTTTAAAATATATTAGTATGTCATCGATGTATACTATGACACAGATGTCCAATAGGTCATGCAGCACTTCATTGATGAAGTATTGGAACGCAGCTGGAGTGCTGCAAAGACCAAAAGGCATCACAGTACACTCGAATAGACCAAACTTGGTACGGAAAGCCGTTTTCCACTCATCACCTTCTTTAATGCGGACAAGGTGATAGGCTCCCTGTAGATCTCACTTGGTGTAAATAGTTGATCCTTTTACTTGATTAAGCAAGACTGGAATTAACGGTAGAGGGTATCTATTCTTGATTGTTGCCTTGTTAACCGCGCGATAGTCTATGCACGCTCTCAGATCGCCAGACTTCTTAGCCACAAAAAAAGTGGCGACGAGACTGGCGACGTTGAGTGGCGAATAAACCCTATTTCCAATAATTCATCCAGATACGATCTTAAGTATTGATTCTCAGGTTCTGTCAGGGCGTATATCCTACTACAAGGTAAAACCGCTCCAGGAATTAGATCAATTCTACAATCGTGGATTCTGTGAGGTGGTAATTTGGTTGCCTTGACAGGATCAAATACGTCGGAGAAGTCCTGATACTCCCCAGGAATACTGGAGGGTTCTTAATTCAGAGCGGCACAAAAGAGAGGCAATACAGAGTCTGTGGTTTCTTGGTAGCAGTGAAGCCTACAGTGAGATGAGTCCAAGGTCACTGTGCATTTAACTCAATCAATTTTAGGGTTATGGAGTTCTAGCCAAGGGACTCCTAGAATTACCCCAAAAGTTGGTGCGTCTATGAGGTCGAATATGGTATCCTCGGTATGTCCATTTTCAGTGAGTAAAGTCAAAGGAGTTGTGTGAACCCTGATTAAACCAGAGGATAATGCTGAGCCGTCCACTGCCCTTACTGGCTCAGGTTCTTTTTTGGGTACTTGAGTTATCTGTAATTTTCGAGCCAATTCTAGGTCAAAAAAGTTACCTGTGGCTTCCGAGTCTATTAGAACAGGAATACTATGCCTTTGTTGGGTGGATAAAATTAAAATCAATCTCACTGTGAAATGCCTGGGAGTGCGATAAATCACATTGATTGCATACTGAGAGACCTTTTGAGCACTGCATCCCGAGGAACCGATCTCCGCTTTCGCACGAGGAATTTAGTTTCCCGACTCCTGAGATAAATCACTGACTACTGCTAACCCCTTTTTTATAGAAAACTTTGCTGGACATTCTTTCGCCAGACTTACCGCAGTAAAGACATAAGTTTCTTTTACGTCTTCGATCTTTTTCTTCTACTGAAAGATGGCCCTTTATTCCTCCGATCTGCATTCGTTCTACAATAGAGGTCCTGTCCTCGTTTTCTTTTTTGTCTGTCTTGAAATGTAAGTTTCTGATGTCCCCTCTGGGTCTTTCGTTTTTTTGTTCTCCCTGTCTATGATCTAACTTGACTACTAGGTCTTGAAAGTCTGTAAAATCTTAAGGCAAGTTGACTATATGTGCTAAGGAATCTTTCAAGTCGTCCCTAAGACCTCTGTAAAACAAGGATACCCTTTTTTCTTCAGGCCAGTGGGTTTCTGCTAATAACCTATTGAAATTGGTGACGTGAGTTATCAAGTCCTTTGTTCCTTGGCGCAGATTTAGAAGCTCATTATCTGATGCTTGAATGAACATGTGTTTAGCAAATAAGCTGGACATGGCCGTTTTAAAGTTGTTTAAGTTATGCAATAAAGGATTGTTGGTATCTACTAGTGGCATAGCCCAATTAGCTGCCACTCCTCCCAAATAGGAAATTATAAAGGCTACCTTTGAGGTGTCTGAGGTAAAAATATGTGGTTTGCACATAAAGTGTAAATGACACTGACTCATGAACATTGTGTAACGACTACTGTCTCCCGTAAATCTTTCTGGATTTGCTAAAGGAATGGGATTCGGGGTAACTACTGTAACTTGTACAGGTTGTTCTGCGATTTGACCTTATGTATTCTGAGATGGAAAGGTTGTGGTACCAAATTTAGAAGGAGTTAGAATGGGTCTTCCTTCCTCGGATGAGTCTCTCCAATTAGTAAACCCTGATCTAGTTCTTTCTAATTCTTGCCTAAGTGTCTGGTTCTCCAAACGTAACTCCTGCATTTCTTCACTCAGTTTGCGCACTATCTGTGTCAACTGGGTGGTATCCATTCTACCAAGATGGATACAGAATCAAGAGGAAACAAAGGAGGATTGCTTCGCTTTCTGTTAAGGGAGTGACTCACCAGCGTTCCGGTTGTTTCCTTCTTGATGCTTTATTGTCCTAGTTCCTCCTGAAACCAATCAACGTGGCAAGGAACAATGACACTTGCCAAGCCAATACGTCCCTGGGGAATAGGGGAAGTGGAGAGAGAAACAAGACAAAACACTGGACCCTCGTCTGATGGAGTCACGTTGTTGTTTCCCGTATTGAAGTGCTCTGGGCCTTCCTTAACCCCTTCCACGCTCATGACGAGCTGGGCTCGTCATGAAGTAGCCTCCTCGCACGCTCATGACGAGCCCAGCTCGTCATCTTGTGTGGGATTTCCGATTTCTCAGCACAGCAGGGGAATATGCTGAGCATCCATGGGGTTAATTGTTCAACCAGCCACCAGGTTATACTTCTATAAACATAATATCAAAATAAACATCATTGTTAAATATTTTCTGTTGATTGAAAAGATGCACTTATGTTCCACAAACTCTAGTATTGCATACCTTATTTCAGGAAGTCTCATGCAATCACTTCTACAGTTTGTGTGGGTTTCTCTGATTCTCTATATTTGTTTAAATCACCTTCAATAAGATAAGAAAGCACATCAAAAGATAATGTCATGTACATGCGATGAACTGGTTAATGAGGTTAGTCTAAACAGTGATTAATGATTCAACATTCATTCATACCTTCAAACTGTATGAGAGCTTCTTCCAAAAGGGGGTTCTGCAAGAAATTAAGAAAGAAAAGAAAAATAATGATTCTAACACTTGTTCTGTGTGTCCACCTTTTTCCTAGGAGATTCTAATATATATAACAGTTGTTTGCGCTATAAATATCCACTTGTTGAGTAGGAAAATACACTCTCTTTAATAATAAAAGTGTCTCTGAGTCATGAATTCCTCTATCTTTACAAGCGATAAAAAAGTCTTACCGGAATGCTTCCTTGTTCAAGAAGTCTTACTGGTTTGCTGGCAATAAAGATTCCTGGGTTGCTGAGCAACTAGAATGCCGGCTGCTCTTTTTTTTGGGGGGTGTAGAGTCAGGAATTTGGAGTATCTGCTGGACGACCGGAAGAAAAGGAAACCGGAAGTAGAAGCCTTCTCAGCGCTTAGGACGCCTTGCCAGCACGTCAGAAGATCGAAGGAAGGACTGGAAACAGCAGCCGGTCCGGGAGTTGAAGAAGAGGATCCGATACAGGTTGCAGGTAAGGACGAGTCGGGTCCGATTGCTGGAAGGAAGAGGGTCCGATTGCTGAATAGTGCTGTTCCGTAACGCTTACGGTGACGCTTTGAAGCGGAGCACCGTCACACGCTTGGGCAAGTTCCTTTATAGTTTCGGTGAGGCGTGACGTAAGCAGTGTATGCGCTTCACGTGGAATCAACCTGGCGGTTTAAGAGGCATCAACGTGAGGTTGACTCAGCGAATGTTGAACTCTATGTTGTGCAACAAGCATTGCTAACTACAAATGAATCTTGATACAAATAGATACTGGATTACAGAATACTGTGGAGATTACATACTGGGATTTAAGAATCACAGTTGCTGGGGACAATTCTTTATAACTGACTGGAATCTATTGCTAAGACAAGATTATAGAGGAAACATGGACAGTGCATATGACACAAATCAAATAGCCGCGTATGAACACTTAATACTCTGCTTGTACCATGTGTGTGTCAGTGTCAATCTAAAGCCTTGGATATGGCTAACTGCAATAGATATATGGGAACAACGATAGAAATTCTGTATGAATGCACCTGGCATCCATCAGACAGATCAGAACTGGGCAGTCCATCATAAACAACATAAAAAATAAACACTCACCAATCCAACAAGGGGAGGAAATGTGGAGAACAACACAATACCAATGCAGTCCCCCAGGTATAGAAAGCTATGGTACATTGAGGGGCCCTGCAGATAACACATAATGCCGCTTAAGGGCGATTGGTCCCCTGTGAGTGTCCCAAAAAAGCATACTTCGGGCCAGCCCCCACCGGTCCACCTCCCCCAGCACAGAGAAGCGTTTCTCGCCGTTCAGCAGCCGAGGCAGGGAACCACCGTGTGGCAGAGTTTGTAGTCTCACAAGTTCACTAGGCATAGCTGGAGGCAATCTTTCCCAGGTCAGCAATTTTTTTAATTTTATTTTCTTTAGGGTTTTCTACAGCGCGAACATGACGCAATCCTGGGTGTCAGAGCGCTTTACAATTCGACAACATTCAGTTTCGATAACTATGTGGCTTGATAGAGGTACCTTCATTAGCCATCGTCCCTGAATCCTGCATATGGGCTTGGGTATCCAAACAGGTGTGACTGAGGTCCAGAGGTGAGACTCGATAAAAACACACTGACTTGCGCTACCCCCGGAGTCAGTACTCCGATATTTGCAGTACAATCACCCTGTTTATCTTCACCTATTAGCACATCTGAAAATAGTAGATTTCTGAATGACTAAAGTTCTCGATGGAGCTGCAAGAGGACCGAAGTTAGTTAAGGGAGGAATTTATTCATGAGAAAGGACTTATCATCTTTTTTGAACTGCGAGACAGAGGTGATTCCCCTGATATTCAGTGGAAGCGTATTCCAAATTCTTGGTGCAGCTCCTGAAAATGCTCTGTCGTAGGTTCTCTTCTTACAGAAAATTGCTGGTTTCAGTAGGCAATCTGCGGCCCCCCTCGAAGATCTCAGGCCTCCAGAAATCTTAATTGTCTGGGCGAGGTAAAGTGGTGTTTTGTAATGTAAAGCTTTGTTTGTAATACATGCCATCTTTCGCTGAATTCTTGCCTTGTACGGTAGCCATTTGAATGGTTTCAGATGTGGAGTGATGTGGTCACATTTTCTTGTACCTGTTACGAGTCTCACTGCAGCACTGAGGCAGGCTTTTAGTGGAGCTGTTGAAATCTTAGGAAGCCCTGCTAGAGTTGTGCATCCATACTCAATCCTTGAGATAACCAAAGCTTGGACAGCTGTTTTCAGGTCAGCAGTGTTGATGAACGGTTTCAATTTTCTGAGATAGCTCAGATGGAATAGTGCATTTTTGCCAAAGTGTTGATGTGAGCTTGCAAGTTTAAATCCTTATTCAGCGTGATTCCAAGTGACTTGATAGAATCAACTAGAATCAGAGTACCATTTAGTGCTATGATCAGTTTGGTCCATTCCTTGATCATCGTGGAGGATTTAGGGGAAGAGATCAGAAGGAATTCTGTTTCATGGGAGTTAAGTTTAAGATGATTGCTAGAAAGCCAGTGGATGGTCTTATGTAGTGCTTGGTTCATTATGTTGATCTCTTCAAGCGATTTGATATTCATATACAGCTGAGTGTCATCTGCGTACAGGTGGAAGGAGATGTTAGCCTGCTGCAGTACTTCAGTGAGGGGAAACAACCTTTACAACGCAACTTTTACAACGCGCTACCATTCCCACGAAACTTTTACAACGCAACATCCATTACAACGCATGCAATTACAACGCAACCATTACAACGCATGACACTACAACGCACACCACTACAACGCATGTAATTACCACGCAGTCATTACAACGCATACCATTACAACGCATAACATTACCATCCAACAATTACCCTACTTTTGCACCCCCTGGAGTTAGAATAGTAATTGTTACCCCTACACTATCCAACACTTACCCTACTGTTGCACCCCCTGGTGTAAGAATAGTAATTTTTACCCCTACACTATCCAATACTTACCAAACATGCAATGTAATGTTATGCGTTGTAATGGTATGCATTGTAAAGGTATTATGCGTTGTAAATGTAGTTTTTAAAATTTTCGTTGTAATGGCATGCTTTGTAATGGAATGCAATGTAATGGATGTTGCGTTGTAAAAAATGTGTTGTAATGGTATGCGTTGTAAAAGTGTGCGTTGTAACGTCATACATCCTCAGTGAGTGGCTCAGGGTTGAACCATGGGGGACTCCAATATGACTCGGGGATGGAAGAGATAGATTACTGTTCACCAAGAATCTTTGCGATCTGTTCTCTAAGAAGGAATGAAACCATTTTAGGACTGTCCCCCAGAAACCCATCCTATTCTACAATTGGTATAATAATTTGCCATGGTTTACCGTGTCAAATGCTGAAGATAGGTCGAGGAGGACTAGTAGACTGGTTTTGTTACAGTCTAGAGCAAATAGAGCGTCAACAGCTATGTGCATAATTGCTGTTTCTGTGCTGTGGTATGGTCTAAACCATGATTGGCAGTCGTTCAGTAGCTTATATTCTGTGAATTAAAGCTTCAGTTGTTGTTGAACACATTTTCCCCCACCTTAGCCAGTAAGGGAATGTTTGTTACCGGCCTAAAGTTGTTTGGGTCCAAAGGATTCTCCATGGGTTTTTTCAGTGGCCTTTTTTTAGGCAGTCAGGAAAGGAACCTTGGGAAAGTGAGGCATTAATTACTTTAGTCGAGCTAGGAATGACCATGTGGTTGACCATAGGCCAACATGTTGCGGGCAGAGGATCTTAGTAATAGTTGTTCGGTTTTAAAGCCAATAAGATTTTAGCAATGTCTTCCTGGTCATAAAGTTTGAAGGTTGACCACTGGACATTATTTTTGGGCACTGTTTGTGCAGGCTAGGCTGGCTGCTTTGCTTGAGTGCTCCTTTGAATCACAAGTTTATCTGCAGTAACCTTGAGTTTACTCTTCAGGGAGCTAGCTTTGGTAGTAAAAAATGCCGAAAAGCCTTCACAGCTCACAACCGATTGAGCTGTTAGTTGAGAGGATTTGGACAATTTGTTCGACTGATCCTTTAGTTGATCTAAAAGGTTTTTTGGTCTGTTCTTAGCATCATCAAGTTCATTTATAAAAAAGTCTTTTTTTGACTGAAGTATGCTTTTATTGTAGGCTTTCCTAATCTTTCTTAGCTGATTTAGATGTGGGAACGATGGGAGTTGTCTTCATTTCTTTTCTGTGAGTCTGAGTTTCCGTCTTTCTTCATTCACAGAGCCGTTGAACCATGAGTTTTTATCTTTGACTTGAATTCTTTTTAGTTCTAAAGGGGCTATATTATTGATTATTTTAGACATCGTACAGTTGTAATGATTCGTAAGCTCGCTGACGTCCACCACTTCAGGAGGAGGTTGAAGTTTGTTCTTGCAACTTGCTGTTAGCAACTCCATGTTCAGGCCTTTAATATCTCTAACCCATTGCTTAAGCTTGACTGCTTGTGTGGCTCTTTTCTTCTGTAAGGATGTAATTTGGAAAGTGATGATGTGGTGATCCGACCAGCCGGAAGGTACAATAGTGATTGAATTTACATTGTTTTCTTTGGAGATGATCCAGTCTAATGTAGCACTTAGAGTGAGATGGAAGACCACAAGCCTGCACTAGAGACTGGTCTGCTCGGAGGTTTTTGAAAATATTGACCTGATTATCTATGAGGTCATTCCAATGTAGATTGAAGTCCCCATGAAAGATATTGTTGGAATGTGGATCAGAATTTGCTGTAATAATTTCCATTAGTTGATCTATGAACATTGCATTTTTACCTGGGGGTGGTAGAACGCGTGTAGTTTAAAGTGTTGATTATCTGAGAGACGTGGAGAGAGCCCCAGGTATTCACAGGACTCAAGAGGTTCAGAGTGGGCTTTAGAGATGGAGATGTTTGATCTGTGGATACAGGCCACTTCTCCACCTGTTTTGTTTAGCCTGTCTAGTCTCGCAATATTGTAGTTTGGTGAAACCAATAGGTCTAGGCACGGGGGTGATGCATTATTAAGCCACGTTTCTGTTCGAATAGCTATGTCAATCCCCTGGCTATATCCGCTGCATGTTTTATTGCTAATCGGCAATTAGGTAGTAAGCACAAAAGCGGTTTCGCGGGAATATTTAGAATCGAATATTGCCCTAAAGGGATTAATGTTATTTCTTTCAGGTTGTTAGCATTTAGCTTTCTATTATTCACCTGTGTTATTCTGTTTACATTGATCGGAACTGCTCTAATTTGTTGATCATGTCTCCTTGGGGTGGGACTGGATGACACCACGTACAATGGCAATAAGGATTGTGTTTCGGAGTCCGTCAGATAAATGAGGATTTTGCAAGGATGAAGAATTCTCTTTGACAGAGTCAATGGGGTTGTGTAAAGCTTGTCAAGTTTGTTGTGTAATGAGTGTACTGATGTTTTAATCTGGATGATTTTGGAGAGATAGCTTTCGGAGAGAAGTAAAATATTCTTCATGTTTCTGAGGGCGTTTTGCATGTTTATTGCTATCCTATCAGTCTGGGCATTGGGTATTTCTAGTTCAATTCGTGGGGTAGGGGAGAGAAGTGAAAGTTGCAGCTTGTCTGCAGTCATGGAGATCTGAATGCTAGATGCATCTAGATCCGCGTGATTATGGCTATTTATGGTTTCTTCCGATGATTTTTCCTTCAACTGTATGGATAGATCGGAACTAGTATAGTGATCTAACCTAATGAAGTTCTGATCGCAGGAAGCTGCATCCAAGAGACCCTCGCTTTGCAAAGTATTAGATGTAATCGCCAGAGGTGTGTGAGGGATGGACGATGGGCTAGATTTGAGCTGGTTTGCTACTATGGGGTTATTGCTAACTGCTCTGGGTATGTCCTAAGACCGATTGGAGGCTAACCTACATTTCTTAGCACTAAATCTCATGCTGCGAGTTAAAGTATGGGGGCTATTACCTTGGAGTAGTGATACTGACTTCCTGTGTTGTATCCTGTTGTCACTAGTTTCAGTAATGCTAAGCAAAGATTTAGTCTGCAGGCTATCAATGTCTATCCCATTTTCATTAATAGCCAAAGTATTTCGTGATGTATAGGTGTTAGTATTTTCGGTGAGGAATTACTGGTGTATTTAGTTAATGTGATCTTTTAGCTTGCTAAAGTAGTCATCAAATAGTTCCAGATCTTTGTTGGCTGCCTGGATGAGTACAATGCCATTTTTGTAATATGTTATGTTCAGTGTGGCTCTCAAATGTTTTGAGGCTATTATTAGCATCTTAGATCATTAAGGGATGTTTCTTGACTCCTGGATTCTGAGACATTTAGCTACAGTGGAGCACCATTTAGCCAGATCTCTAGTGAAGAAAATTAAGTCATTGATAATTATCCCACTTTCTGGGTTGTAGGAGGGATCTGAGATAAGTATTTCAGGTTTTTTTCTGATCAGGTTGTGTCTAAAGTTTTTGGTTGCATTACTGGAAAGATTGGCGGGTAGACTATGGGGTATGAATTATAACCTGCCGGTATCAAATTTGCTCCTTTCATCTTGAGGGGCATAGGTGTAACTCCTGATATAGTATTTCCTGCTACCCCGTCTAAGTTAAGCTCTAAGGCATTTGATTACTGAGTAGTGATATTGAGAGCAACCTACTCTAATTATGATTATCTTTGATGCTGGTCCTAGGGAATTGTGAACGGCCGCTACTGTGTGATGAAAATGTCGAGACAAACCACTTCCTATAGCCTTCCTTTTCTAGTTACCTTAGTTTTTGTCCTCCTGTAGTTGTCACACTTTATTTTTTTGTTACTATTCTAGTGACGATCTTCTTTCTTCTTATTTATTAATGTGAATAGCAATAGACTGCGCCTTAAACTCCAGTAGCGTAGGCATGCCTGTGCCATCGTCCTCAATTATCAAGTCGTCTCCTGAGATAGCAGAGTCGAAAGATAGGAACTGTGGAGATACCGAAAGGTCCCGCAGGATGCCGTCATCACAACCACGTTCCTTTGTTCTCTTCTGGTCTGCAACAGCAAGGAAGTTCCACGTGGTGCTGTTTGGCGGCACAATCTTCGAACTGCATTCATTTTATGTTCCAGTTGCGGGATGGATGGAGAAGGAGACAGGGATCTCGGTGTACCCCATTTGTCGAAGGTCTCCACTCAGTCCTATTCCGCCTATGGTTGCGTAAAAAAATGAGTAGTTTGATAATCGGAGATCGATAACAGGAAACATCGATACATACTTAAGCCCAAGATCCCGAAGTTTCCTCTTAACCTGCAAAAATGATGCCCTTTGACGTTGGACAGCCATTGTATAATCTGGAAAAAACATCACCTTTGCGTTGTCTACGTGAAATGTTTTCAGCTGATGCTTGGCTGTCAGGATAGGATCCGGATCATGGTAATTCAAGAGTCTCACCACCAGAGATCTAGGCGGTGCTCCCAGAAGCGGGTGCCGAGCAAGCACTTTATGTGCCCTCTCAATAACAAAATGCGGAGAGAGCGTGGAAGGAGTAATATCTCGCAAAAGACATCGCCCTATGAAGCCACTGGATCTGTCCCATCTGCACCCTCTGGGAGGCCATCAATCCAGTCATTATTGCGGCAGGATCGCCCATCTGCATCATCAAGCAAACCCTCCGCACCTCATAGGCGCTAAAAAATCAATTGCATTTGGTCAGTGATGTTTTGAGTGGTTGGCCAAAGCTCCTGGATAGCTTGTGTATTAGCATAAACCTTCTCCCAGGTTTTCTGCTCGTTCTCCCAGAGGATTGCTGTGTCATTAATAAACAAGTTGAATATGGCTTCAAACTCCTCCATGGATTCCACTATTGCGGCCAGTACTTTGTCCAACTTATTGGTAAGGGCAGATTCTGCCAGACAAGTGGTTCCGTCCCCAGGGGCCTCCCACGTAGGTTCAATTGTAATGCATCTTGTTCCATTTGGCGACAACAGTGAGCGTGGCATCAGTGGCCCAGGGACAGGGGATAGCCTTTTGTGCATTGTGCGTCGCCCTACATCTGCCCATGCGATTAAACCAGACAGGGACATGTCAAGTGCTGCACTGTGGCCAGCCTCTTTAGGGATCCATGGCATGGGGTGGCGCATCTAGGAGATACGAATGCCCGCCTCACCCATGGCCAGCACATTTAGTTATTCATGGGGGGAAAAGTATCCTTTTCTAAGGTCATCCACTTCCCAGGAATGTGGAGGGTCTCAGGGGTCTGACCATGCCTGGGGGTCCCCTGGGTCAGCTCCACCAACCTCCCGAAAGGAGTCAATTAAACATTCTAGGCACACCAAGTCTATGGGCCAGATGTATGAAGGCCCTGTTTTGCGATTTCCTAAATGCAAATCTTCGCGATTCGCAATTAGGAAATAGCAAAACGGAATGCATGAAAGTGTGCTGCATCAGAAATGCATTTTTTGCGATCGCAAACTTGTCGATTCTGCTAATTGGCCCATCTGCGAGGAGCCAAATGCGCGATGCATCTGGCCCTATATCCGCTTTGGAAGGCAAGATCAACTCCAGTGCACTGCAGACAGGGCTAGAGATGTCATCACCGCTAGTAAAGGAAAGGGAGGCAATCAGTCTCTCTTGAGGCCGTAGAAGCTGGGACCCCGTTGTAATGTCACGATGGGGCTCTGTAGACACCTGCACAGCATCTCACCAGATCCGCCCACATGGGGCGCAAGTCCTCAGCAGACCTCTCCAGCTCTGGGCTACATTGTTGCACTTTTGCGTCACTGGCAAACTGGGGCTCGTGATCCAGTTTGGCCGGTAGAGCAATGGGAGGAGAGACATCCCGCAGGTTTCCAGGCCAGCACCGGTGCAGCCTGGTTCGCCAAGGATGGCCTTCAGCCCCTGGCTGCCGCATCTGAACCAAGGGCGGCGCTCAGCGTCTCCAGCACCATGCTCCAATTTTCAGCTTGGCTCCTTGAGACCTTTGATCTGAAAACCTCTGGCAGTGCTCTCGCTGCAGGTTGAGCTGAGGGACAGGACCAGCTGCAACTGCCAGCTGCAATGGGACATGGTGAGTGTTGTGGGGGCAGACAGTCCCCCTCCGATTAAGGCAGATTAAGGCAAATTACAGCAGGCTCAGGAGCTCTCTCAGCTCGCGTCTGCCATGTTCGGCAGCTAAGCCATGCCCCTCCTTAGGAGCAGCATGATGCTGTGTGGGGTCCCACCTCCAGGCAACACCAACCCTTGATTTTTTTAAAGGAACAGGGCGTTGAAGGCGCCGGTGGGCGGTAGGAGTTTTGGAATGTAACAATCGGGAGGGCGATCTAAAATGACAAGTGTATTGATTAGTATTCAATGATCTATTTGTATTGATTATTATTCAATGTTCTATTTATGTTTTTACAAAACATTATGTGCAAGTACCACTCCTTTATGTAGCTTTATTGAGAAGCCCTTTATACAAATGTAATGCCACTTTCATCACTGACTTATTCTAAGTGCTGGGGAAGCACTAACATGATATTGAACCTTTCACATTATTCACCAAAGAGCACTATACGAAGTCTCGAGTATGATCGTGTTCGTATGTTTACCTGAAAACAAAGTCTTTCACTGTTAAAAATGATAATTCGCAATAGAGATTTCTTGCACAGGTTAATTTCACCGTATTATTACTTTAATAAAGCCTTTCCTTTTTATTTACAAATGTCAAGCTTCCGGCTGTTTTGAATTACACAAGGTAAGTTTACGTTTGATTGGATATTGTTCCTTTTTCCATTAATGTCTTTAAATGCCTTATACTCATAATGCTTTTTCTCTAGAATATTCCTTTGTTTCCTCACACAATGTTGTCCTTGTTCATGAAAAAGAACATTTCTGAACTGGTTTATTTAATTCTGTTTGTTGAAGAATAAATAATCTGTTTTATGATTATACCTCAAAGAAAAAAAAGTCAACAGTGAGAGGCGCCTTTACCTGAGGGTTGATTCTCCTTTTCTAAAGAGCCTTGGACTAGGAATAAACCCACCGTCTTTTATTTGTACAGTGCTTTGGTACACAGAGCTCCTTTCATTCAGGCTACAGCCTAGGTGTGGTCATTGCTGTAGCTGGAGATCTAGGAAATAAGAAAGCCTTCCTGTGACTGAGGAAGATTCTGAATAATGAGCTTGAAAGCTCAGGTGTTGCTCCATTTTATACTGTGAGCCACCCAACATGGCTGCAGCAGGGTTTTCTGGGATTTGATTCCTAAGGCGTGAACGTAAAATATGGTCTTGTAAGAGGGTTCATGAATAAATCTGTTGTATTTGGTATACTTTGTACAACTAATGCTAAATGACAGCTAAACATTGGTAAAATCAAGAAACAGCCCCATGCAATGTACAGTGTGTAACTAAGTGCTAAATACAGCAAGAAGTTTAGGGTCCCAGTAGGGTGGTTATTCCTGTTGTTGTAAATTCCAGAGATTTTCCTGGGTCCCTGACATCATCTGACTCTTCAGAGGATGAAGGTTCCTTTTAACTCCCCAATAATCTCCACTGCAACTTCTCCTTTTCCTGCTTCAAACGGGACCTCAAAGCTCTACAATTCAACTACTACTTTCTCAATGTGAGCACAGGCGGATCCATGTTTCTTAAGACCCTACCCTCATCGACTAGACCAGCAGAGGCAGTCAACTGAATCATTCAGTCTCTATTCTGTCTCCAACACCAGGACAAAAAATATGATTTTGTCATATACTCTTTGTGACTATTTAACACTGCCTCAATTCTGTATATGTTGTGCTTTCTTTACCGTATTGGATGAAGACTATTATTTATGATCCTTATGAAGCCCCACATGCACTTTGAGGAAACCTACTCACATTATATGTAAAGCACTCAGACACCATGTGCTGTCTATACTTTCTGTGACTGTTTTACACTACCTCGATTCTATATTTTCAATGCTTTCCTTACTACATTGTATTAAGAATGTCCTATACACGTATGTATCCCACATGTACTTTGAGTAAACATACTCATATGATATGTAAAGCACTGTGATACCTTTGGGTCGAGCCAGCTCTATAAAAAACTCCTAAATAAATAATGAATAAATAACATTCTCCTCCACTGCATGGGGCTGGGTTACTCGCGGTGAATCCCTTTGTCCATGGATGCCAGGACGGAAATTCAGATGTTGTTAGACCACATGGAGGTTGAGAATGGCAGAGCAGTCTTCTGGAATGCCCCAGATGTTTTCATCAGATACCAATCACCAGAGACAGGAATAAAGTGTGGAGATGTAGCTACAGGAGGTTGTTGGTTAGAGGAGTAGCTCAAGTTTTACATCAACTGATAAGCACTTTTGGCTGGTTCCTTCTCTTTGCTGTGCCAGGGTGTCTTGCTGTTTTCTTCTGTTGATGGACAATATGTTGGCGGTCAGGTGCATCAACCAATGGGGAAGTACCATATCCAAGATGCTGAACCAAGGACATTTGCACTTCTGCCTGGACAGGCAAATCTCAGTAGTGGTAGAATCCTTCTAGTTACCTCAAATGTGAATGCAGATTGGAATTCCAGACACCTGGAGGACTGCAGCGACTGGATGCTGGCGCCAGGGATCTTTCAGGGCTTATAACTGATTAGGGCCCTTGTAAGAAAGACCTGTTCTCTTCTCGCATTAGGGAGGCACTAAAGTTAACTTTGCCATGACCGTGAGCCCAGGTGACGAGTTATGGGGTAAATCTCGTGTTAGGGACCCCTCTTTTTAATTTACTGAAACTTTCTAGGGATTGTCCAATCCTCCTCCACCTCTTTTTGGCGGTCCAGAAGGACAGTTGCTGTTATCCTCACCAGCTGATCTTACAGGACCTTCTTTGACTCATGGCTTGAAGGATATCCAGGGAAATTGGTCTATTTTGGGAGTTTCAAAGCAAGCTCAGTGCCTTATCAGAAAAGCTTGGTGAGACAGCACTAGTAACCAATAAAAGACCACTTAAAAGAGATGGGCTGGTTGGTGTGTGGGACACGGCCTGTATCTCATGGGAGCTGGCTTAGTCCATATAATATATTTCTTAACTGAGATGTCGATACCTTTAGGTCTGACAATTTTGCCATGGACTTTCTTTTCGAAAGAGAGCGGACTGTTGAACACCCTCTTGTATGCAGACTCTTGATGGGTATTCATCTCTCTAAACCTCAGGGTTCCAAATATTCTCTGCTCTAAGATATCAGTGTGGTCCTCTTCCACTTTCTGTACTGCCCTGACAGTGAATTCCTCTCTAGGAAGATCTCAGCCAAGCTAGCTATGTTGTTGTGTCTCACCTCCTATAAAAGAGTTATTCTTTATTGAGCTTAAAACACATAACATACCTGTTTTGACAAAAACAATACTTCAAGTGATATATTTTATTTGTATTTATTACCAGGAAGATTTAAGCAAGAATATAAGTGGTACATTAAAACTAGTACATATTTCATAATTGCATGAACATTCCAGTAAAAGAGTGCAAGGATACCAAAGTACCTGCACTCTAGGACTTCACTTTGGGTTTTGAGGTGATAATTGTACTGGGCTTTTGACAGGAAGAGGGTTTCTGTAAGCTAGACTAAAATGGTCTGAGCAAGATGGGGTCGGGTTTCACAGTTTGATGTAAACTGGATAACGCCATCACAGGTAGAAAAGGTACTTAAAAACTTGAGATCCAAGGGTGCCCCTGGACCCAACAGCTTACCGAACGCCTTGTTCAAACAAGATCGCCAGTTCTGGGCGGAATATCTCACCCCTCTGTATAACATCGCTTTTCAGTCCGGAAGTATTCCCCAATCATGGAGAGGCAGCATCCTCCATCCAATCTTTAAGGCAGGCTCAAGATCTGATCCAGCTAATTATCGCCTCATAGCGCTCATAGATGTCGAGGCCAAAATCTACGCCTCGAATCTGTTGACGGCCTTAGAAGACTGGGTACATACGAAAAAAATCCTCCCGATCATGCAGACAGGTTTTAGGCCTGGAACCAACACCCTATGCAACCTGCTGGCGTTAAACCTCTTGGTCGACAAAGCAAGGGACAAAACAACCAAGCTGTATACGTGTTTCGTGGACTTAAAAGCAGCGTTCGATACAGTCCCGAGGGAGGCACTATGGCAAAAAATGGCTACCTGGGAAATACCATCAAAGCTGTTGCGGGCAATTATCAACCTATATTCATCCACCTGGGTAAGAATAAAACTAGGCAACGGAGAAAGAATAACTAGAAAAATACCCACCCATGTTGGCCTTAAGCAGGGTTGCGTATTGGCACCAACGCTGTTTAACATCTTCACAGCGGACCTGGATAAGAGCATCGCGGAGATAGAAAGCGACCCACCAAAGCTAGCCCAGCACAAAATTAGGAGCATACAGTACACAGACGACATTGTACTGTGCAGCCAGACCCCGATGGGCCTACAACGCTCCATCACAAAACTCCACGATTACATCAGGGCACAGGGTTTGCAAATCAATTTTGAGAAAACGAAGATCGTCTGTTTTGCCTCGCGGTCATGGAAGAAATCTTTTAAATGGCACATTGCAGGCAACACAATAGAGCAGACTGCCTCGTACAAATATCTGGGCATAGTGGTCGACTCCAGATGGACTCTGAAAGATCACCAATCGTACAGAAAGTCTCAGGCAAACAAACTACGTTTTGCCTTAAACCTACTGAAAACAAAATTGAATTGCCCTTCTAACTCGCACCTGTTGAAGGTAATAGCTGCCAAGTTTCTACCATCTCTAACCTACGGGTCAGAATTGTACAGGGGTAAGGACGCAAACTTCTTGAACACGCAACAGTCAGAGCTGTTCAAATATATTTTCCATATCCCAAGGTACGTATCCCAATCGCAGATCCGCCTGGAATTTGGTCTAACAAATCAGCACCAAGTCAGACAAGCGGCCATTTTAAAAACATGTTGGAAACTAAGAGCAGCCCAAGAAGACACGCTCATGGGTCTGTGTTGGATGGAGATGAATTACCAGAGAAAATAAAAAAATGACTGGAAAACAGTATGTGTGAATGCCCTGTCAGACCTCAAGCTGGAAAAGGCATGGAATACAAACCTAACCTTCGCGGCTTTCAAAAAAGTGACCAACGGAGCCGCAAAGCAAAGATCATGGCTATTAGATAAAGCAATTTCAAAAAGGGGGTGGTGATGAATCGTTTTGGCCACTATAGGAGTGGCAGGGTATACTCAGATGTGAGTCCCTTGCTCACTGCACCATTAGGATTCAAGCAAGCCGGGCCGAAGACGGCTGTAATGCCAGAAACCGGTCCCCGGAAGCTTGTTTCCTTTCCAGTAAAGAATTGGCTTGGTAGTTTGGTCTGCCCTGTTCCCATGATGCACTGGGCCAGGGACAGACTAATTTGCATGTAGCCAGGTTCTGAACTGGGATGGTGCAGTGAGCTAAAAAACGGTGATGGATCAAGCCCTGATCTTTTGACTAGGTATGAGTGTTCTGTTTAATTCAGAAGCTCTGTCTATCACCACCCCCTTTTCTGAATCGTTTTGGCCACTATAGGAGTGGCAGGGTATACTCAGATGTGAGTCCCTTGCTCACTGCACCATTAGGATTCAAGCAAGCCGGGCCGAAGACGGCTGTAATACCAGAAACCGGTCCCCGGAAGCTTGTTTCCTTTCCAGTAAAGAATTGGCTTGGTAGTTTGGTCTGCCCTGTTCCCATGATGCACTGGGCCAGGGACAGACTAATTTGCATGTAGCCAGGTTCTGAACTGGGATGGTGCAGTGAGCTAAAAAACGGTGATGGATCAAGCCCTGATCTTTTGACTGGGTATGAGTGTTCTGTTTAATTCAGAAGCTCTGTCTATCACCACCCCCTTTTCTGAATCGTTTTGGCCACTATAGGAGTGGCAGGGTATACTCAGATGTGAGTCCCTTGCTCACTGCACCATTAGGATTCAAGCAAGCCGGGCCGAAGACGGCTGTAATGCCAGAAACCGGTCCCCGGAAGCTTGTTTCCTTTCCAGTAAAGAATTGGCTTGGTAGTTTGGTCTGCCCTGTTCCCATGATGCACTGGGCCAGGGACAGACTAATTTGCATGTAGCCAGGTTCTGAACTGGGATGGTGCAGTGAGCTAAAAAACGGTGATGGATCAAGCCCTGATCTTTTGACTGGGTATGAGTGTTCTGTTTCATTCAGCTCTGTCTATCACCACCCCCTTTTCTGAATTATTAGATAAAGCAGCAACAGCAAAGAAAAAACACGGGTGGACGGTGTTGGCCACATATGGGAAAATGGAGCCTCAACCGTATTTAGTCAATCACATATCCACGGCCGCCCAAAAGACTCTTTTAAATCTACGGCTGGGCACGTCCACCTTAAAAGATCACACACCAGCATGGAAGCAAACGTGGTCGACCCCTGACTGCAGACTATGTGGACAAAAGGAAGAATCATTGATGCACATATTGTGCATCTGTCCCTTTTTGAAAAATCTGAGACGTTCCTTTCTCCTTCACGCATTCCGTTTTTTCCAAATTAGAACATGCCGCTCGGCCGTCATGCTAGCACTGAACAGTCAACAATTGCAGACAGCTTGTAGAGCCGCAAGATTCCGTCAAAAGACACTGCAGCTAATACAAACTATCGAGAAACAGGAAACTAAAGGTCGGAAGCCAGATGCGTGAAGTGTAACGAACTGATCCACTGAACCACTTTTCACAATCATACCAATTACATGTAAACTTAGAAAGCTTTCCTTTTAACCACTTGAGAATTTGTACTTTTTTACGTGTTTTATGTTATAATCTTGTAAAGGTTTTACTTAACTATATACAATACAATTTCTACAATCCGGAATAGGATTGGGTCGGGGTGAGGTAGTAACAGGCCACAGAAAGATTTCAATGTCATAGTAAAAAATTGTACAAGGCTTACCCTGCTGATGCTGAAAATAAGATATAGGCCTGATGTAGGGAATGTTGAAAAGACGCCAGGTAGCAAATTTGAGAACATTCTCAAAGGGAGGACGGAGCTTGAAGGTCAATGCCATGTTTGTTATTATTGTACAGTTTGCTTTGGGGTAATTATATTAAGGAATAGCTCCACTGAAATGAGAGGTCGGGCGAGGGTTTCAGATATTAAGAAAGCTGCAGTGGACACAGACAGTAGTTTAGGTGATTAAGAGGCCTATGAACATATGACTTTAAAACAACCCAAATTTCCTAGCTTAAGGAAGGAACTGAAAGGTTGAGAGGGGAGGAGATGCATGAATGCTGAGCTTTGGCTACAGAGGTTCATGCAATGCCAAATGGCTCTGAAGCAAACAGTGACTTTCATATTATGGTTAGGATATAAAGAAGAGGAAAGAAAAGACCATTTAGATATAACTGGCAAAGGAGCGTTAGTAAAACCAGTAGAGGATCTCACCATGAAACGAGAAGAGTAAAAGAAAAGAAAATTACCTACTATTGTATTCTGCAGCACACATGCCTGTTAGGAATAGATGACGAATTAGAGAAGACCCAAGACATGCAAAAGGATCGATCTAGGGGGTGAATTCAGACAGTGCTGTGCCAGTGAAGCCAAAGAAAGGAACATGTTGAGATTCAGATTGTGTAGTTGGATAAGAAGGCGGGTGTATAAAAAATGGAGTGGGTAGCGGTGATGCAGCTAGAAACTTAAGAAAGAAACATCTCCATAGACTGCAGCCTGTGAAAGGTTGCCTGCTGTGGGAGATATCAACATCATTACTGGAGACCTGCTATTTTGCATAAATGCCTTTAGCCTTGTTTTTTGTTTCCTTTCAAAAAATCCAATAATATCTATTTCAAAAAACAAAAACATGATTACTGGATAAGTAAAGAGAATTAGCCCATTGAGAAAAGATTCTCATAGTTTAGAAAATGGGAGAAAAAGAGACTGATGCCAAGGGAAGCAATGTCCAAGTTATTTTTAAGCATATCAATGACAACAGTGATGGCAAAGTAAGTAGCGCTATTTGGTATTGTGTTTTGATTGGATGACCGCACCGTCAATGCTGAGGCTTTTTTTGATGTTGGGGCATGTACAGCTTAAGCCTTCATAACATTTTTCCTACAAAAGGTACTAAGGTTAAATATGCGTCTTTTCCCCCAAATAATGGAGATTATAATGTACCTAGGTCCTTCTTGACTACAGAAGACGTCCACCCTGCCACTGGTAAATGTTTGCCCGGCCTTTATTTCACTAGAAAGTCTGGAGCCAAACTGAAGGCAAGAGGAAAAACTGTTCAGAACTAGTTTTAGAGTTAGATAAAGGAATGTCCGCCACCCACAGGCTGGTACTAGGCATACAAAGTGGCATTCTCAAAACCTGAATTCTGAACATTCCTGGACCTGAGACCCTTCAGAAGGAAAACACGATGGGAGCACACTGCTAGCCTCTTCTCCGGATCGCCCCTCTGCATTATGGTATATGCAGTGCGTCCAACTTAAAGAGTGTCGAAAAAAGTTTGTGTGTGATTCACCAAAGTTGGTTCAAGTAAGTACTTGAATTTCCAGCATCTCTAGACACGAGACATGGCTTGTGTTTTGGGATAGTATCCCTCATCAATAGAGAAAAGTTCAGGGGTGGATGAGAAGGCCGCCAAACAACGGTCACAGGCCTCGATGCCTCTTAGGCGCGCAGGTGCATCTCCAAAGGCTCGTCAGCTTGGGGGCTCACGGGAGCCCTTTAGCAGGAAAACACGATGGGAGCACACTGCTAGTCTCTCCTCCGGATCGCCCCTCTGCATTATGGTATATGCAATGCGTCCAACTTGAAGAGTGTCGAAAAAAGTTTGTGTGTGATTCACCAAAGTTGGTGCAAGTAAGTACTTGAATTTCCAGCATCTCTAGACACGAGACATGGCTCGTGTTTCGGGATAGTATCTCTCATTAGTAGAGAAAAGTTCAGGGGTGGATAAGAAGGCCAACAAACAACCGTCACAGGCCTCGATGCCTCTTAGGCACGTAGGTGCATCTCCAAAAGCTCGTCCGCTTGGGGGCTCACGGGAGCCCTTTAACAGGAAAACACAATGGGAGCACACTGCTAGCCTCTCCTCCAGATCGCCCCTCTGCATTATGGTATATGCAGTGCGTCCAACTTGAAGAGTGTCGAAAAAAGTTTGTGTGTGATTCACCAAAGTTGGTGCAAGTAAGTACTTGAATTTCCAGCATCTCTAGACACGAGACATGGCTCGTGTTTCGGGATAGTATCTTGTTTGGCGGCCTTCTCATCCACCGCTGAACTTTTCTCTACTGATGAGGGATACTATCCCGAAACACGAGCCATGTCTCATGTCTGGAGATGCTGGAAATTCAAGTACTTACTTGCACCAACTTTGGTGAATCACACACAAACTTTTTTCGACACTCTTCAAGTTGGATGCACTGCATATACCATAATGCAGAGGGGCGATCCGGAGGAGAGGCTAGCAGTGTGCTCCCATCGTGTTTTCCTGTTAAAGAGCTCCCGTGAGCCCCCAAGCTGACGAGCTTTTGGAGATGCACCTGCGCGCCTAAGAGGCATCGAGGCCTGTGACGGTTGTTTGGCGGCCTTCTCACCCACCCCTGAACTTTTCTCTACTGATGAGGGATACTATCCCGAAACACGAGCCATGTCTCGTGTCAAGAGATGCTGGAAATTCAAGTACTTACTTGTACCAACTTTGGTGAATCACACACTAACTTTTTTCGACACACTTCAAGTTGGACGCACTGCATATACCATAAGGCAGAGGGGCGATCCGGAGGAGAGGCTAGCAGTGTGCTCCCATCGTGTTTTCCTGTTAAAGGGCTACCATGAGCCCCCAACCTGACGAACTTTTGGAGATGCACCTGCGTGCCTAAGAGGCATCGAGGCCTGTGACGGTTGTTTGGCGGCCTTCTCATCCACCCCTGAACTTTTCTCTACTGATGAGGGATATTATCCCGAAACACGAGCCATGTCTGGTGTCTAGAGATGCTGGAAATTCAAGTACTTACTTGCACCAACTTTGGTGAATCACACACTAACTTTTTTTGACACTCTTCAAGTTGGACGCACTGCATATACCATAAGGCAGAGGGGCGATCCGGAGGAGAGGCTAGCAGTGTGCTCCCATCGTGTTTTCCTTTTAAAGAGCTCCTGTGAGCCTCCAAGCTGACGAGCTTTTGGAGATGCACCTGCGCGCCTAAGAGGCATCGAGGCCTGTGACGGTTGTTTGGCGGCCTTCTCATCCACCCCTGAACTTTTCTCTACTGATGAGGGATACTATCCCGAAACACGAGCCATGTCTCATGTTTAGAGATGCTGGAAATTCAAGTACTTACTTGCAACAACTTTGGTGAATCACACACAAACGTTTTTCGACACTCTTCAAGTTGGACGCACTGCATATACCATAATGCAGAGGGGCGATCCGGAGGAGAGGCTAGCAGTGTGCTCCCATCGTGTTTTCCTGTTAAAGGGCTCCCGTGAGCCCCCAAGCTGACGAGCTTTTGGAGATGCACCTGCGCGCCTAAGAGGCATCGAGGCCTGTGACGGTTGTTTGGCGGCCTTCTCACCCACCCCTGAACTTTTCTCTACTGATGAGGGATACTATCCCGAAACACGAGCCATGTCTCGTGTCAAGAGATGCTGGAAATTCAAGTACTTACTTGCACCAACTTTGGTGAATCACACACAAACTTTTTTCGACACTCTTCAAGTTGGACGCACTGCATATACCATAATGCAGAGGGGCGATCCGGAGTAGAGGCTAGCAGTGTGCTCCCATCGTGTTTTCCTGTTAAAGGGCTCCTGTGAGCCTCCAAGCTGACGAGCTTTTGGAGATGCACCTGCGCGCCTAAGAGGCATCGAGGCCTGTGACGGTTGTTTGGCGGCCTTCTCATCCACCCCTGAACTTTTCTCTACAGATGAGGGATACTATCCCGAAACACGAGCCATGTCTGGTGTCAAGAGATGCTGGAAATTCAAGTACTTACTTGCACCAACTTTTGTGAATCACACACAAACTTTTTTCGACACTCTTCAAGTTGGACGCACTGCATAAACCATAATGTAGAGGGGCGATCTGGAGGAGAGGCTAGCAGTGTGCTCCCATCGTGTTTTCCTGTTAAAGTGCTCCCGTGAGACCCCAAGCTGGCGAGCTTTTGGAGATGCACCTGCGCGCCTAAGAGGCATCGAGGCCTGTGACGGTTGTTTGGCGGCCTTCTCATCCACCCCTGAACTTTTCTCTACTGATGAGGGATACTATCCCGAAACACGAGCCATGTCTCGTGTCTAGAGATGCTGGAAATTCAAGTACTTACTTGCACCAACTTTGGTGAATCACACACTAACTTTTTTCGACACTCTTCAAGTTGGACGCACTGCATATACCATAAGGCAGAGGGGCGATCCGGAGGAGAGGCTAGCAGTGTGCTCCCATCGTGTTTTCCTGTTAAAGGGCTACCATGAGCCCCCAACCTGATGAACTTTTGGAGATGCACCTGCGTGCCTAAGAGGCATCGAGGCCTGTGACGGTTGTTTGGCGGCCTTCTCATCCACCCCTGAACTCTTCTCTACTGATGAGGGATACTATCCCGAAACACGAGCCATGTCTGGTGTCTAGAGATGCTGGAAATTCAAGTACTTACTTGCACCAACTTTGGTGAATCACACACCAACTTTTTTTGACACTCTTCAAGTTGGACGCACTGCATATACCATAAGGCAGAGGGGCGATCCGGAGGAGAGGCTAGCAGTGTGCTCCCATCGTGTTTTCCTTTTAAAGGGCTCCTGTGAGCCTCCAAGCTGACGAGCTTTTGGAGATGCACCTGCGCGCCTAAGAGGCATCGAGGCCTGTGACGGTTGTTTGGCGGCCTTCTCATCCACCCCTGAACTTTTCTCTACTGATGAGGGATACTATCCCGAAACACGAGCCATGTCTCATGTTTAGAGATGCTGGAAATTCAAGTACTTACTTGCAACAACTTTGGTGAATCACACACAAACGTTTTTCGACACTCTTCAAGTTGGACGCACTGCATATACCATAATGCAGAGGGGCGATCCGGAGGAGAGGCTAGCAGTGTGCTCCCATCGTGTTTTCCTGTTAAAGGGCTCCCGTGAGCCCCCAAGCTGACGAGCTTTTGGAGATGCACCTGCGCGCCTAAGAGGCATCGAGGCCTGTGACGGTTGTTTGGCGGCCTTCTCACCCACCCCTGAACTTTTCTCTACTGATGAGGATACTATCCCGAAACACGAGCCATGTCTCGTGTCAAGAGATGCTGGAAATTCAAGTACTTACTTGCACCAACTTTGGTGAATCACACACAAACTTTTTTCGACACTCTTCAAGTTGGACGCACTGCATATACCATAATGCAGAGGGGCGATCCGGAGTAGAGGCTAGCAGTGTGCTCCCATCGTGTTTTCCTGTTAAAGGGCTCCTGTGAGCCTCCAAGCTGACGAGCTTTTGGAGATGCACCTGCGCGCCTAAGAGGCATCGAGGCCTGTGACGGTTGTTTGGCGGCCTTCTCATCCACCCCTGAACTTTTCTCTACAGATGAGGGATACTATCCCGAAACACGAGCCATGTCTGGTGTCAAGAGATGCTGGAAATTCAAGTACTTACTTGCACCAACTTTTGTGAATCACACACAAACTTTTTTCGACACTCTTCAAGTTGGACGCACTGCATAAACCATAATGTAGAGGGGCGATCTGGAGGAGAGGCTAGCAGTGTGCTCCCATCGTGTTTTCCTGTTAAAGTGCTCCCGTGAGCCCCCAAGCTGGCGAGCTTTTGGAGATGCACCTGCGCGCCTAAGAGGCATCGAGGCCTGTGACGGTTGTTTGGCGGCCTTCTCATCCACCCCTGAACTTTTCTCTACTGATGAGGGATACTATCCCGAAACACGAGCCATGTCTCGTGTCTAGAGATGCTGGAAATTCAAGTACTTACTTGCACCAACTTTGGTGAATCACACACTAACTTTTTTCGACACTCTTCAAGTTGGACGCACTGCATATACCATAAGGCAGAGGGGCGATCCGGAGGAGAGGCTAGCAGTGTGCTCCCATCGTGTTTTCCTGTTAAACTGCTACCATGAGCCCCCAACCTGATGAACTTTTGGAGATGCACCTGCGTGCCTAAGAGGCATCAAGGCCTGTGACGGTTGTTTGGCGGCCTTCTCATCCACCCCTGAACTCTTCTCTACTGATGAGGGATACTATCCCGAAACACGAGCCATGTCTGGTGTCTAGAGATGCTGGAAATTCAAGTACTTACTTGCACCAACTTTGGTGAATCACACACCAACTTTTTTTGACACTCTTCAAGTTGGACGCACTGCATATACCATAAGGCAGAGGGGCGATCCGGAGGAGAGGCTAGCAGTGTGCTCCCATCGTGTTTTCCTTTTAAAGGGCTCCTGTGAGCCTCCAAGCTGACGAGCTTTTGGAGATGCACCTGCGCGCCTAAGAGGCATCGAGGCCTGTGACGGTTGTTTGGCGGCCTTCTCATCCACCCCTGAACTTTTCTCTACTGATGAGGGATACTATCCCGAAACACGAGCCATGTCTCATGTTTAGAGATGCTGGAAATTCAAGTACTTACTTGCAACAACTTTGGTGAATCACACACAAACTTTTTTCGACACTCTTCAAGTTGGACGCACTGCATATACCATAATGCAGAGGGGCGATCCGGAGGAGAGGCTAGCAGTGTGCTCCCATCGTGTTTTCCTGTTAAAGGGCTCCCGTGAGCCCCCAAGCTGACGAGCTTTTGGAGATGCACCTGCGCGCCTAAGAGGCATCGAGGCCTGTGACGGTTGTTTGGCGGCCTTCTCACCCACCCCTGAACTTTTCTCTACTGATGAGGGATACTATCCCGAAACACGAGCCATGTCTCGTGTCAAGAGATGCTGGAAATTCAAGTACTTACTTGCACCAACTTTGGTGAATCACACACAAACTTTTTTCGACACTCTTCAAGTTGGACGCACTGCATATACCATAATGCAGAGGGGCGATCCGGAGTAGAGGCTAGCAGTGTGCTCCCATCGTGTTTTCCTGTTAAAGGGCTCCTGTGAGCCTCCAAGCTGACGAGCTTTTGGAGATGCACCTGCGCGCCTAAGAGGCATCGAGGCCTGTGACGGTTGTTTGGCGGCCTTCTCATCCACCCCTGAACTTTTCTCTACTGATGAGGGATACTATCCCGAAACACGAGCCATGTCTGGTGTCAAGAGATGCTGGAAATTCAAGTACTTACTTGCACCAACTTTTGTGAATCACACACAAACTTTTTTCGACACTCTTCAAGTTGAACGCACTGCATATACCATAATGTAGAGGGGCGATCTGGAGGAGAGGCTAGCAGTGTGCTCCCATCGTGTTTTCCTGTTAAAGTGCTCCCGTGAGCCCCCAAGCTGGCGAGCTTTTGGAGATGCACCTGCGCGCCTAAGAGGCATCGAGGCCTGTGACGGTTGTTTGGCGGCCTTCTCATCCACCCCTGAACTTTTCTCTACTGATGAGGGATACTATCCCGAAACACGAGCCATGTCTCGTGTCTAGAGATGCTGGAAATTCAAGTACTTACTTGCACCAACTTTGGTGAATCACACACTAACTTTTTTCGACACTCTTCAATTTGGACGCACTGCATATACCATAAGGCAGAGGGGCGATCCGGAGGAGAGGCTAGCAGTGTGCTCCCATCGTGTTTTCCTGTTAAAGGGCTCCTGTGAGCCCCCAAGCTGGCGAGCTTTTGGAGATGCACCTGCGCGCCTAAGAGGCATCGAGGCCTGTGACGGTTGTTTGGCGGCCTTCACAGCCACCCCTGAACTTTTCTCTACTGATGAGGGATACTATCCCGAAACACGAGCCATGTCTCGTGTCTAGAGATGCTGGAAATTCAAGTACTTACTTGCACCAACTTTGGTGAATCACACACTAACTTTTTTTGACACTCTTCAAGTTGGACGCACTGCATATACCATAAGGCAGAGGGGCGATCCGGAGGAGAGGCTAGCAGTGTGCTCCCATCGTGTTTTCCTGTTAAAGTGTTCCCGTGAGCCCCCAAGCTGGCGAGCTTTTGGAGATGCACCTGCGCGCCTAAGAGGCATCGAGGCCTGTGACGGTTGTTTGGCGGCCTTCTCATCCACCCCTGAACTTTTCTCTACTGATGAGGGATACTATCCCGAAACACGAGCCATGTCTCGTGTCTAGAGATGCTGGAAATTCAAGTACTTACTTGCACCAACTTTGGTGAATCACACACTAACTTTTTTCGACACTCTTCAAGTTGGACGCACTGCATATACCATAAGGCAGAGGGGCGATCCGGAGGAGAGGCTAGCAGTGTGCTCTCATTGTGTTTTCCTGTTAAAGGGCTACCGTGAGCCCCTAACCTGACGAACCTTTGGAGATGCACCTGCGTGCCTAAGAGGCATCGAGGCCTGTGACGGTTGTTTGGCGGCCTTCTCATCCACCCCTGAACGTTTCTCTACTGATGAGGGATACTATCCCGAAACACGAGCCATGTTTAGTGTCTAGAGATGCTGGAAATTCAAGTACTTACTTGCACCAACTTTGGTGAATCACACACTAACTTTTTTCGACACTCTTCAAGTTGGACGCACTGCATATACCATAATGCAGAGGGGTGATCCGGAGGAGAGGCTAGCAGTGTGCTCCCATCGTGTTTTCCTGTTAAAGGGCTCCCGTGAGCCCCCAAGCTGACGAGCTTTTGGAGATGCACCTGCGCGCCTAAGAGGCATCGAGGCCTGTGACGGTTGTTTGGCGGCCTTCTCATCCACCCCTGAACTTTTCTCTACTGATAAGGGATACTATCCCGAAACACGAGCCATGTCTCGTGTCAAGAGATGCTGGAAATTCAACTACTTACTTGCACCAACTTTGGTGAAGCACACACAAACTTTTTTCGACACTCTTCAAGTTGGACGCACTGCATATACCATAAGGCAGAGGGGCGATCCGGAGGAGAGGCTAGCAGTGTGCTCCCATTGTGTTTTCTTGTTAAAGGGCTCCCATGAGCCCCCAAGCTGACAAACTTTTGGAGATGCACCTGCGCGCCTAGGAGGCATCGAGGCCTGTGACGGTTGTTTGGCAGCCTTCTCATCCACCCTTGAACTTTTCTCTACTGATGAGGGATACTATCCCGAAACACGAGCCATGTCTCGTGTCTAGAGATGCTGGAAATCCAAGTACTTACTTGCAACAACTTTGGTGAATCACACACAAACTTTTTTCGACACTCTTCAAGTTGGACGCACTGCATATACCATAATGCAGAGGGGCGATCCGGAGGAGAGGCTAGCAGTGTGCTCCCATCGTGTTTTCCCTTCAGAAGAATGACTGCTGTCTGAAGAAGAAAGACTGGACCTGCTTACCTTACACCAAGGGCCCCAGAAGTAACTTCAAGAACTGGTTGCCAGGCCTCTTTTATGAGCTACTTTGGACACAACAAGCTTCCAGAGGCCTTATCTGCTTTTCAGCTGACCAAACCCAACTGGGCCTGGCTGCCTCATCTACTGGCCTCTGTGGAATGAGTCCTGACCCCAAAGTGCTCTCCTCAAGGTTCTGGACAGTTTGTTGGAGCCAGAGTGTACTTAACCCTGCTTCACTGAAGTTTTCACTGGATCGGACAAAGATCGGCACCATGCAATGCAGTGATCTGCACCGCACTCACATGACAGTACTATACAGCTCTTGATCTTTGGCTTTACCATATCAGCTCAGTGTGATGCAGAGACTTACATTGCAGCAAATCACAGCTCCTGATCGCCAATTCCAATGAATCTGATGCAGAGCCTCTCATCACACAACCCCCGCACCAAGGACAAAAGGTACAACTTCTAGTGGGCCAAACCTGGGCCCGTGCCCGGACCATGCTACATTACAGTCAGCCTGAATGTTTGACTTTGTCTTGGTCTGGTAGGACCACATATCCACAGTTAGCGCTCTTTTTTATCTGAAACTTAAAAAATGTGTAACTTGGTTTTACTGATTGGATTTTTGTTGTTGTAGTTCTGAATCTTTGGCTGGAGCCACAGTGTACTTATATCTGCTTCACCAAAGTTTTCACTGGATCTGACACAGATCTGTGCAATGCTATGCAGGGCATTGCATCGCAGCCTTATTCAGCTCCTGTTCAGCGGCTTCACCAGACCTGAGGCAGAAACTTGCATCACAGCACTGTTTAGCTTCTGATTCATGGATTCACCGATCTGACACAGAGCCTTGCATCACCGTACCGCACAGATCCTAATCAGCAGCTTCACCATATCCAACGCAAAGTGACACAGAGTCTCACATCGTAGCAAAGCACAGCTCCTGATCGCTGGTTGCAATGAATCTGTCACAAAGCAACTCAGAGCCACATCACTGTACCCCATAACCACGCACCAAGGATACAAGGTACACTCCAGTGGGATAAACCTGGTCCTGTACCTGGACCATGCTTCATTACTGTCGGCCTGAATGTTTTTTTTAAATTCTTTTTATTGAAAAGCTTGTCCAACCTAGATTTTGTTCACCTGGTGCCATATTGCTATTGTGTGGGCTGTGGGTCCCGCCAGGTTTTGCCGAACGGAATTCGTGTAGAGGGCTCTTTTATATCCACCTGGACCCATTAGCCATCTGTCTATCCGGTATCCCGTTTCAGCTGTGTTACCTTATACCCATTGGTTTACCACCACCAGCTGCGAAGCCCAACAATATACTTTGGTGTTGGATAGCGCAATTCCCCCCATCGATCCAGCTTCTCATTAGCTTGCTCATCGCTATTCTTGGGGGTTTCCCATCCCATAGTAGGGTTCTTACAGCACTCTTAATGTTAATGAAATATGAATGGGGATTTTATAAGGCGTATTCTGTAGAGTGTATAATACCCTAGGTAGGACTAGCATCTTAAAAAGGGCCCCATGACCCAGTATTGTCAGAGGTAGTGTTTTCCAGAGGCGTATGTCCTTTTGTAGGCGGTTCAGGGTCCCCAGAAGGTTATTATTGTAAAATAGGAGCAGATCTAGTGTTATAAAGATCCCTAATTAGCGGAAACCCTCTCGTGTCACTGCTGCTTTACAGTCTGACGGCAGTTTCGGGGCAGGACCATGAATAACGTAGACTAGGATTTTGGACCAATTAACAGTGTAGCCTGAGTGCCGGCCGAAGATGGAAAAGATGTAGAGGACCCTTCTGATGGAGGCAGCTATTTTCGCCACATATAACAAAACATCATCTGCGTACAACAATATTTTGTCCTTATGTTCCTCTGACCAGTTCAACCCTCTGATCATGGGGTCCCACCTAACCAACATCACCAGGGGCTCCAACATCAGAGCAATTATTAGTGGTGACATGGGGCATCCCTGCCTGTTCCCCCTCCCCAGCTGGAATCGACAGGACGTATGACGATTAACGATCACCTCTGCCATTGGGCCAGCATAGAGAAGTTTGATCCATTTTATGTAGTTAGGGCCGAAGCCTATCTTTTTAGCACTGCAAACAAATATGGCCATTCTATAAGGTTGAATGGCATCTAAGGACATTATGACTGCATCTTCCTGTACTGTCCCTGTTCTACCCATCACTCCCTGTAGGCGATGGATATTAAGGGCCGTGTTATGCCCTGAGAGGAATCCGGATTGATCTGGTTGAACTATTTTGGAAATTATAGGACTCAGGCAGGACGCCAATACCTTCGCCAGAATTTTAGCTTCTGAGTTTAATAGTGATATGGGTCTGTATGAGCTACAGTCCCCTTCCGGTTTGCCCTGTTTGTAGATCGTCACAAAAGTGGCGAGTCTTTGATCACTGGGCAGAGACCCCTTCTGACCGCTTTCTAGGTACATATCACGGAGAAAGGGTGTTATTTTAGAAGTGGTTAGTTTGAAAAATTCAATGGGATGGCCACTAGGCCCCATTGCCTTCTCTGACTGACTCCTAATTGCCGCTTGTATTTCTTTGTCAGTGAGTTCTCTAGCCAATGAATCCCTGGTTTCCAGGGTCAGGGTGGGCAGTGGGATATGTGCTAATAGGTCTTGTGAATCGGCAGCTGTAGCCACTGTTGCGGGAGTGATATCTCAGTGAAGTATGTTGCGAAGGCCTCCACTATCTCCTGAGGGTCCCTAATCTCCTCTCCCTTCTCCCCCGCAGCCACGGCAGCCAGCGTTGAGCCTGCTCCCACCTCTCCAGCCAGGCCAGCAGCTTGCCTGCCCTGTCACCCAGTTTGTATATTTTGTGGTCCGTCACCTTCTGTGTGGCCCTGGCAGCCCCCACCACTAAGTTTCTCTTTCCAGTGTTTCTATCCTTGCCCTTTGTTCTCTTTTGTGCCTTACTATAAGTGCCAGGGCCTGACCCTTAATCACTGTTTTGAATGCTTCCTATAGGGATTGTGATGACTTCACTGAGCCTACATTTTCACTGAAGTACTGGTCTGTGTTTTTCAGTAGTTCCTTCTTTAGCTGTGGTATTTTCAGGTATTCTGGGTGGAGTGTAAGAACCGCTCGTCTGGGTAAGGTATTGAGTACAATCTTTGTCAGAAATGAAGAATGGTCCGAGATACCCCACGTCAGACATTTTGCCTCCCTGTAGTAATGGGCGTCCTTGGAGAGCGTCAGTATATGGTCTATACGAGATTGAGTATTGTGTGCACCTGAGTGAAATGTAAATTGGCGTCCCTGGGGGTTAAAATGACGCCACATGTCTACTAGACCCAAAGCAGATAGAAAGTCCACAAGTTGTGAGTGGTCTGCACGTTCTGCCTCGGGGAATGTCTATCTAGTTGATTATCTACTATCATCTACTATCATATTTAAGTCTCCCCCTATTAAGAATAAACTGGTCGGTAGGTTCAGAATAAGTTTACTTATGTCCTATGGTGTTGTTTTTTGCAGTGCTCGGGGAACGTAGACTGAAAGCACGTTAATTGCTTTCACTTCCCACATTCCTGACACCGCCACATATCTCTCATGGGTATCGATCCAAGTTTTCTGTATCAGTAATGGGCATCCTATGCGTATTAGTATGTCCATTCCCCTGGAGCTTGAGGTGAATCCCCATCTATCCACAGCCCTGCAAGCGTTGCACACCAAGTGTGTTTCTTCTAGCAGTACTATTCCTGGAGCGTGTTGTTTCAAGTATTGTTCTACAATACCTCTCTTAAGTTTGTCCCCTATACCATTCACGTTCCAATTAAACACGTGGAGTGAAGTCTCAGCTTTCTTATCTATTGTGTGTGCTGTACAGTAGGTTTTAGTCTGTGCGGAGGGGTTCCTGATAATTCTTTGCCCCTTGGCAGGCCCAAGTCACTGGTTCGGTGACTGACTGTGAGGTGCATGTTTGGAATTGTGTATTTCCCCCTCCCCATGCACTGAAGACTGACTTAAAACTTCCCCCCATAACTGAAGTATCCCTACTCCCCTTCCCTGCCTCCCTGCTATGCGGTGTCCGAATTTGCTGCCTCCCCAACATTGCAGAGTGCCTTTCGCCCAACCTTCAAAAACTAGTGGAGCGTGTGCCCCGGCCCACCTCCCCCTCCCCGAATCAAAGATTGTAAACATGCAACTTATCTGTGACAGACTGATTCTTCTACCGGTGGAGTGAAGACCTCCAGCACATTATTCGGGGACAGTCCCATTGGGGCCCATGGGGCCATGCAGTATAGTTCCATCTTACTGTCTTTTTGTTACACCTGGATCTCCGTCTAGTGACTCAAGTTAGTTTTGTTCCTGCTCCCTTCATTTCCCGCTCCCTTCTCATTGTGATCTTGGTCCCCCTCTGCGGTTGTCAGCCTGGTAGTGTCCTCAGAAGGTGACACCTGTTTGCGTATATTTCCAGCGTTCATTTCCAACCTCCAGGTCTCTGTGCGAGGTCTGACCCTATGCCAGCCGTCCAGCCACTCCTATGCTTCCTGGGGGTTAGTGAAAAAACACAATTTACCTTCTGCCTCTACTCTTAATTTGGCCGGGAACAGCATGGCGTATTTGAGTTCCTTCTCTCTCAACACCAATTTGACGTCAAGGAAGTTACGTTGTTGCCTTTGGACTTTTAGCATAAAATCCGGGAAGAATGTCACTTTTCTGTTCTCCTAGCTGACAGTGGGTGCACATCGGGCGGTTTGCAGGATAACATCCCTATCCCGAAAATTAAACACTCTGGCTGGTATGGGTCTGGGGGAGACCCTGGTTTAGGTCTCCCCCAGGGACTCTGTGTGCCCTTTCAATGGAGAAATAATTAGATAACCCACGTGGGTGTAGGTGGATCATTATCAAGTTTTCGACAAACAAGTCTGCCGCTTGGCCCTCCGCCCGCTCAGGCACACCTAGAATGCGCACATTATTTCATCTTGCCTGTCCCTCATAGTCATCCAGTTGTTGTTCCATTATCTCGCTTTTAATTTGTAGGTCTTTAAGCTGCTGTTTAAACTGGGCTGTCTCACCGACAAGTCCTTTTGTCATAATATCAACTTATTTTACTCTTGAGCCCATATTGCGAATGTCCGCTGTGATCAGGGAGACTTCTGAGGACACTGTGTCCAGTCTCAATTCTAGTGAGGACCGTACGGTGTTAATTGCCACCATTATATCCTGTAGGGTGAGGTCCGCCTGACCCACCAACTGTGGTGCTTGCGCCTTTGTTGTGTCTGTCGCTTTTTCTGCTTTCACACCTTTCTGCCATGCCTATTTGTCCAGTTTTGCCTGCAGCATGGCTTTGTTGGTTCTCCCCCGCCATCCTCGAGGGGTGGTTTGTCGCCATAGATGTGAGGGCTTAAGTTGAAGTCTGCCGGTTGCTCTCCCCCACCTGCTCTGGGTCCTCCTTGTCCAGGGAGGGCTCCGTGACGGCCTGTCGGGTGTCCCCGATTTCCTCCCAGCGTTAATAGAGGCTTCTTTCTGGATTTAATGCATTCAGAGTGGCGCAGTTTGCTGCGGGCCCAGGGGATCTTTGATTCGCTCCCGGTGTAACCAGTTAGCAACACAGGTTACCGGCTTCCCACTTTAGCAGTGCCCCTAAGGTCTCGTGGGGCCATTCTTGTGAGGACGCAGGCCTTCAGTGCTGCGGTTCTGAGCTGTTATTCCTCTTCCGGGTCTGGCTTGCGCTGCGTTTGCTCTATTTCCACTTGCCTGCTTAGGGTGTTGGAGAGGCACCCCTTCTTCCATTGTGTCTGGCCCCTGTGAGGAGCTTCCTTGTCTAGTCCCAGGGGCCCGATTCCAGCCCCGGTCGCCCATGCATGTGGTCCCCAGTGCCCGAGCGTCCCATCTTGTGGCTGGGCCTCCGCGGGATCTGGTTGAGTCATCTCTGTTACGGCCCTCCTGTTTCAGGGCTCTGTGTCAGCATCTCGATTGGGCCCTGGTACGCTGCTGGGGGTCTGGGTTCCTCCGTGTCCAAGTCGGTGCTCTGCTGCGCCTGCAGACCTTCTCTTGTGGCAGAGGCTCTGCTGCTTCGGTTTGAGACACTCAGGGTCCCTCCCTCCTACCTCCGGGCAGACTGTGGGTGGACCGATCGGCGGGCCGGCCCTGGATCTCTCCGCCGGTAATCTGTTCCGGGCATACTGGTCGTTTGCCACAGAGGCCGCCTCTGATGCTGATCCTCCCGTCGTCGCGTTGGACGATCTCTGCCCCTCCTCCTGGCTGCTGCGCCTATCTCGTCCCCGATAGTCAGCCTCTTTGGTTTTCTTAGGCCACAGCGAGTGTGGAGGTCTTTCTGCACAAGCCCGATGTCCAATCTTCTTAGTCGTTGCCCACCGGTGAGGGGAGTCTTTCCCCGCCACTTGTTGCCTTTACTTACAGGTAATCAACGGATTAATGGGGATATCGAGGGTGATTCGACAGAGCTGCGCTAGAGTGCGGCTATCATCCTCGGCGGTTAGCCACGCCCCCGGCCTGAAGGTTTGACTTTGTCTTGGTACGGGGGGGCCACATATCCAAAGTTGGTGCTATTTTTATCTAAAAATTCAAAAGTTCCTAACTCCGATTTTACTGATTGGATCTTTGTTGTTGTGGTGGCACGATTTTTTAAAATGAAAATATCCTTTAATTTTCTAAATTGGTATGGGAGACTTCGTTTGTGTTTTCACTTTGTTACTGTGTCGGTGCTGCATAAATACTTTACACATTGCCTCTAAGTTAAACCTGACTGCTTTGTGCCAAGCTACTAGAGGGTTGAGCACAGGTTTAATTATCTACATTTGTGGTTCACCGTGAAAAGGATTGTTATTATTCTTTGAAGTGGGTTCCTTACCCCTTCAACAGATAATCCAATATCATACATGTATGAAAGATTACTATGTACTTTTGATATATGCAGACTATTCTAAGTTTAGAAATAGGGGTTATTTGTACAACTCTGAGTTACACATTCTTTCATGTGATTCAGATGCCATTTTGCAAAATGTGTGCTTTATTGCATACTGGCTTACAATTCAAATCCAAAAATGGAGAGCATTCCTACAGATAATAACAAATGTCCTACTATTCTGTGTTCCCATGCTTCTCCTGATGAAAACTGTAACCCACTTGTGTGGATGGACCTAGATCTGCAACAGGAAAGGCCCTAAAACGTAAACTGGTGAAATCAAACTTTTTTCATGAAAAAGTGTCCAGTGTGGGGATGTCTGAAATTTTGGCCCAGACTAAGCCTCGACCCAGAGAAACTTGCCAAACCTAGATATTTCTGAAAACTAGATACCAAGGGGAGTCCATGGTGGTGTGACATGTGTGTATTGCATTACACTTTTTTACGCACAATGCCCTGCAAATCACAAACTTTGCCTAAAATCACAATTTTTTTTCTCATTTCTGTGAGGGCAGTCTGGAAGTTGTGGCGATCCACAATATTCCTACTAATCGTTATTTCCACACATCTCCTGATGAAAATAGTACCCCCAGGTGGGCAGATTGGAGCTTAACCCCCATTCTGCCACCCTGTAGAGGAAGAAAGACTTCTGGGCCCATTCAGTGTTGAGGGCATGGCCCGATGTCTCATCAAGCCACCACCATGCCTTCTTTTTTTATTTCACCATTTTTCCCTTGTGTCTAGTGGGTTTTCTGCCCCCTCAAAGGGCAGATTGGGGACAAACACCTCCACTCTTCCCCCCCCAATTACAGAAAGACTTTTGGCCCTCTTTTTGGGTTGGGTCATGGCCCGATGCCTGGGTGGGCCCCCCACCCCTTCTTTTTTTACCATTATTCCCTTGTGTCTAAGGGGCAGTTTGAAGTAAGCACCCCCTATCAGACCCATAAGGAATGAAATACCATTGTGCCCAGAGGGCCACTCTCCATAAACGAAAAAAGTTCTTGGTGTCTAGTGGATGGATCCATGCTTGGTGATTGCAGTCCAGGTGCAGTCCAGGTACTGCTATGCTTCCCGAGCACCAATGAAAGTAAAACCAGTCGGCGTCTAATGGCACTGACTGGTTTCACTTTCAATAACTGTGCCATCAGGGCACCTCACACCACAGTGATTGAAAACATATGTTTTTAGGACACAAGGGAAGCTCTTCCATTGCGTATGTGAACCAGTTTTCAAAGAGAAAATCGTCTGATACTAGAGACTAAAATCATCAAAAAATGTAAATTCGACTGTTTAACTGTTCTAGAGATTGCCCTTGAATATAATCAAGTCGGGGCACTCGCTATGCCCAAAAAATTTCGTGGTATCTATGTGGCAGAGAACTTTCAAGATCTTTATTGTTTGAATTACCCACCTGTTAAAAATTGCCCTTTCTGCAGGGTCAACCTCAAACCTTCTGCCTTCCTCCTCCCCTTTTTGCTAAATTCGTTTTTGATGGCTAAGTGCACGTGCTTCTCCCCTAAAACATGGTTTGATTGTCTTATCCACTATTGGCACATCTATCTATAAGTCATTTCTAGAGTGCACTACCTGCTCCCAGGGCCTGTAAATTGAATGCGAATAGTGGGCTTGCAGCACTTATTGTGCCACCCACATAAGTAGCACTTGAAACATCTCTCAGGCCTGCCACTGCACAACCTGTGTGTGCAGTTTTAGTGTCATGTAGCTTGGTGTTTAAACTCTCTGCCAAGCTTTAAACCTCCATTTTATTACATATATGTAACCCGTAAGGTAGGCCATAGGTAGCCCATAGGGCAGGCTGCTGTGCAATTAAAAGGTGCGACATGTACTGTTAAGTTTTACGTCCTTGAAAACAACCAAATTCGTTTTTCACTTCTGTGAGGTCTACACCTCCCAAAGGTTAAAATTGGGAATTCCTTATTATGCTTCTAAGCTGTAATTATTGATTGAGAAGGAGCAGCTCTGTCATGTTTCATGTCGTTGGAATGGTAATAATAGATCCTCTTTGCTGGCAAAGTTACATTTATCATCACTAAATTAAAAATGCCAGTTTTAGAAAGATAACACAAGGAGATCTGGGTTGAATCCTGTGCTCTCCATGCCACTGGAGTCAAGCTATCCTGGAGTCAAGCTATCCTGGCTGCTGAGGGTTGAAATCCCGAAACCGGTCCTAGGATGCTTGTTTCAAGTCCAGGGAGGACTGATTTGCATATGGCTGGGTCCAAACTGGAAGGGCATGGTGAGCAGAAAACAGATGGATTTAGGCCCAGATCTCTGTACTGGGGTGAATGTACGACATAGTTCTGTATTCTGTCCATCAATTGTTCTTTTTGCATTCGTCATCCCGAGTCGGACGGGTATGCCCAGACGTGGATCCCGTGCTCTCCATGCCACTGGAGTCAAGCTATCCTGGTTGATGAGGGCTGAAAGCCCAACACAGGTCCTAGGATGCATGTTTCCAGTCCAGGGAGGACCTGGCCTAGCAGTTCGGGCTGGACTGTTCCCATTGGGCACAGGGTCAAGACTGAACTGCATATGGCTGGGTCCAAACTGGAATGGTATGGCGAGCAAAACAACAACAATGGATTTAGGCCCAGATATCTGTACTGGGGTGAATGTATGCCATTGTTGTGCATTCTGTCCATCAATTGTTTTTGCAATTTTAGAAAGATGGCCTTTCTCTGCTCTTAGCTCTGTGTCTGCAGCCTGTCTCCAAATTACGTCTTGTAGTGGGTAATAGCTGGAAATTGTGCATTCTCTCTAGACAGCTAAACGCAAAGGAAAGTTAGGTGTGTCTGATTGGCCATTCACATCCTGATGGGTCATTCTGGGCAGGATGGGAGGGAGGACCTGACACTTAGACCTGAATAGGCAGTGCCCTGTCCCCACACAAAGGGCTGCATACCCACCTGTAGTGTGTTTGGAGAAAATGCTGGGAGGGAGGACCTCTGTGCACCTCAAAGCCCCTCTTTGAAGTTAGCCCCACTTTAAAGGCACAGCTGGGTATAAGTACTGGTTCTCTGACCCCACCAAATCAGACACTACTAGACAGAAGGAAGGACTGCTGTGCCACTACAAGGACTGCCACTCTGCTGGACAGCTGCTCTGGAAGACCTACTTTTCTGCTGTGCTGCCCTGCTGCCCTCTGCCCTGCTGAGGAAGAACTGGACTAACATATTTGAACCCAGAGTGATCTCCAAGGGCATGCTGGCTTGCCTCCTGTTTTAAGACTCAGAGAGTCTTGTCCCCTGCTCCTGTGTCTGGTCGATTGGAAGTTGATCAAGGTGCTTAGTCAAGTAGAACTGGCACATCCTTTGTTGTGTGAGCAGAATCGACGCATTGCCACTGTTGCGGGAACAGAACCAGTGCATTGTCATTGGAACCACTGCATCACCGCCTCTACAGAGAGATGATAGACGCATCCCTGCGACTGCGTGGAGAAACCCAGCGCATTGGCTACAGAACCAATGCATCTTGAAACAGGTGCTTCATTTTCTGAACCAGCACATCGACATTGTTGTGTGGAGAAAATCAACGCATCACCTCAACTGCGGGATCGACACCGACTCACCTCACTGTTGCGACCAGGATCAAGGTACTTTTGTTCAGCTGGGCCTTCACTAGAAGGTGTTGTTCCTGTCTCATTATGCCTTTGAGAAATCCATGGTCGTAGTGGTATGACCCTGTGCCTCCTAAGTCTTTGCATGTAAATGTTTGTTCTGTGTCAGGTAGGCGGATGTACATATCTAGAAGATCTAGCTGCTGATCGTCTTTGTGCCACTGCTCACTGATCATTAATGGTAGTATCCTTTCCCTCTACCTCATTCAGATTCGGATCATGGCCCTCTGAAATTTTTGCTTCTATATCTGTAAGGAAATTGCCTAATATGATATGGTAAAAATGTTAGTTTTTTTTATAGGGGGTATAGACATATGTAAAAGTAATAGCATGATAAATGTATGTTTCTAATATTATTTTATGTCATTTATTTTTTAGCATGAATATTCAATAGAAAATTAACAGCTTTATGTTTTATTACAGGTTCTTATTGTCGAATCATATATTAAAGTGTCAATTAATGTTGTCCTGAAAAAGTAGTAATGGACTACAAATCCCATGATATCAAAATGCATGCTAAACCATGCAGCATTTTCATTTAAAGTTAACCGTTATGAACTTAAACCTGTTTCAGAAACAAATTGCTAAAGTTCTAATAAAGTTACCTATTGAATCAAACATTCTTTTAAATTACGGTAACCTGGGTTTGGCTGTGGAAGTTCAGATGTGTCGATATTAGTAACTCCTGACATACCCTCTGTATATAAGATGCTTTCAATGTCCTCATCCAAAGCTTTGGGTGGTGGCCGTGTGGCTGTCCCCTCTTCAGTGCCAGCAGCTTCCTTCCTCCGCCTTGCCAGACTCACCTTTATTCTGGAGAGAAGATCATACCACCTTTTTGGTATCTCAGTCATGCTGCGCATAGTGACCCCCACAGCATGAATTCACTGTTAGATATGGCTCCAAATACGATTCTTAGTTGCTTCTTATTCGCAACGCATCCCTCAAAAAGGATTTCAATTTCTTCATCGGAAAAATTCTGCTTTCTTTTTCTACCAGAGTCCTCCTGCTGGCCTTACTGACTCCCCATTGCTGAATCATCCTAACTTGCTCCCTGAGAGGCAGCTTCAGAGCTTTTGAATGTGATTGCAACAATATATTTCCTGATTCTGATGTCATTAGTGTTTGTCTGGGCACTGTTTGCATTTTACAAACTTAACTGAATCGCTCTTTGGGATTCAGTATTTTAGGAAAGTGAATACTAAGACATCGCTATATAGAACATGTACCCAATAGTACATTTCATTTTCAGAATGACAAAAGTATGATTCACTCAATTCAACAGTAGTGCATCTGACTCTAAATCTCAGTTTTTTGTGTTTTCAAGTGTGCTCCTAAATTTCAAAGTTATAATTCCTGTTTGATGTCCGATTTCCTTTTCTCTATTGAAGAGATGGCACTCCTTGTATTGTATTTATTGCACTGCATATGGTATGTAATATACACAGGCTACTAAGGAAACTTCATTGCATGGTATGGTTAATTGCTGATGATGCAGACCACGGTGGCCTTATAAAGCAAGTCTTGATATGTGTTCAAAGAACATAGAGGTTTTTTTCTTCCGTGAATTAAATTTGGGAGTCAGTCTCCCATAGTGGATCTGAAAGGGTACTTCCTGGGACAAAAGGCTATCCCAGTATTCCAACTTGGATCTCTACAGGGCAGAACAGAAATAAGGTACGGGGTTTTACTGGGAAATATTTATGAGCACTTTAGTTAATCTGCATGTTCAGAATTTAACTACTGTACAAATAATTTCCAGATGTGAGTTCATACTAAAGCTCTACCAAAAACTTACGACTACCATCCTAGAACTAACGGGTACTAGAGGGTTCACAATGTTACCAAACAACATTGCGTAATAACTTACACATTCTAGCTTGCCTTCTGCATACAATATTTATTGGGAAAACATTTCTTGATAGTTTTTAAATGTATGAATTTATCATTGTGCTAGCATTTGGAATCTTAGCCATTGTCTTTACCATATTGGCACAGTCAACAAATTCGAAAAATAAATTGACGATTAGAACAGGGCTGGTATTACTTGATGCCCTCTTCTTGAAACCTTTGTAATATTTCATTGATTAGTTCCCTGTAACGTAAAAGGTCAACCTCCAACCCTTGTTTTTTAATCTGGAAATATGTATTCATTTGTTCAGATGTTAGTCCATAAAAGGGTCGGCACACTATAAAAATTAATCTGGCTGCCTTTTGTTTTGGGTAAGTTATAATTCTTGAATGAGCTACTTGGGATGCTGATGGGGAGCCCTTTGAACTATTTCGCACTATCCACGCCGCACCTTGCACTTTAAGACTGGGTCCGCTGCCGCCAATTGCCGCCAATTGCACAGCACGGAGCTTCTCTGGATCCCGGCGGGGAGACTACACCCCCCAGCAGCCCTTGCGCCTTGAGGCGCCAGCGCACCAGCACGCCAGCACGCCCGCTGAGCGCCGGACACCGTTCTTAAGCGGCTGCGGGCTCCCGCGGGGCAGGAGCCCTTTAAACTATTTTGCACTTTCCACACCGCACATTGCACTTTAAGGCTGGGTCCGCTGCCGCCAATTGCACCGCACGGAGCTTCTCTGGATCCCGGCGGGGAGACTACAACCCCAGCAGCCCTTGCGCACGGAGGCACCAGAGCACCAGCATGCCTCCTGAGCGCCGGACACCGCTCTTAAGCGGCCGCTGGTTCCTGCAGCACGGGACGCACACAGGTGTGCCCGGGCCATGCCAGGGCAAAGCTCGTGCCAAAGGCGGGCCTGTCCGTGCCCGTCAGGGGCCGGAAGAGGCTGGGCTGGGCTACCCCCCTAACTCCACTGGAACTTTGAACCTGGAATTCCCCTAGAACATTGAAACACGCGCCCTATTACCCGGACACTTGCTGCCAATACAAGGAGGTGAGTTGAGGACAAACCTAAGGTGCTTATTGGCAATCTTTAGTCTTACTACTGTGGGGTGGTGACTGCAGTACAGCTTGGGCATTTATTCCTTGGAAAAACATAGAGGACTTGGGCAGAATATCTCCAGTTTTTTCTTAAGGCTTTGGACTTTACGGATTGTACTGTTGGTACTGGGTCTGCCAATCCGGTCATCTGTTCACTTAGCAGGATGAGCAGGAGGAAGGCGAAGGATTCCCTGGTGGGGGGGGGGCGTAAAGGGGACATTAGATGCATTTTTACTGAGGGCAGAGTCATTATTAGTGCATGAGATTCAGTTGGCTGAGAAAAGACTTTCATTGGACTCGATTGTGTCGCAGAAGAGGTCGTCAATGGGGGGATTAGCTATGGCCAGCCTAAAGTTGGCAACCCAGTAGTCCAAGACACTGTAAATGGTGACCACATTGTAATCAGCCCGAACGCCACTGCTGTAGCATCACAAGTAGCGGGATCATCAACGCATACAACCAAGTCTTCACAGGAGGGGCTGTGTATGACAAAATCAGTGGCAGAAGAGAATGAGGAGGGCTGCGCCCACATCTAGAACGATCATGCGGGTCAGGGCAGGTAGAGGGAGGCCCCGCTATGGTCATGACACCAAAGAGGTGTGAAACAGTCTCGAGGGAATGCGGGGAGGTGGTCACCCGGTCCAAAAGGGCATTATTAGATAGAAGCAAGACAAATAGGCCTGTCACCATTTTAGCTGGCCCTTTGGTAAGAGCTAAGCATACTTGAGGGGTGGGGCGTCACACTGCTAACAGTAAACCCAAGCGGAAAGGAGTGCCACTCCTATCTTAGGCTAAAGACTCAGAAGGTCCAGTAGAGAATTCACAGAGCACAAATTGTGGTGAATCAGGAAATGTGTGTGGGGGGGGGGAGGACATAGAAATGTGGTCCAGGCTGGAAACAATGTTAAGTACCCACTTAGGGCCCTTAAACGAGAAAATCTCATTAATCGAAGAGAAAGTTTCCCTGTTGATTGCCCAGATAAGCAACCATACAAACATGGTAAGGGCCCACACAGTAAATAGCTCGGGTGCACTAGACGTTCCCACCCCTCTACGGGTTGCTTTGCCCTCGGAGAGACATAACGACATGACACATGCTGGCGAATACCAGAAGGGAACAATGGAGGGTGCAGACAAAGAGCTCTTGGCAAGGTCTAGGGATGGAAATGCCCGAGTTTAAGAGGTGCTGTGCGAGATACCAGGCATACGAGGGCGGGACCGGTAGATCAGAACCTGAGGCCGACTTTAGGCCTGGAAAACTTGGGGGCACAGCGGGTAAAGCACTTGCACCACAGGACATTGTGTCCGCCCAAGACGACTGCGTAAGGGGCACTGAGGCTCTGCCAGTTTTAGACCTTCTGCCGGCAGCCTACCCTTACACACTAATTTTGACAGGGGTCCCTGCACTTAGGGGAAATAGAGAAGAAACCCCGCAAATGCTAATTAATAAGGCGGCCCACTGGTTGAATAGAAATTTGCATTTTAAAATCACAAACCACAGGCACATATTAATGGCGAGACGGGTGTCATGGATTGGTTGTAGCAGGAAGTGCTTCCCAGGAGACACCGTGATTTTTCCATTTTAGGCTTCCAGGGCTGGTACGTGACTTCCTCACCCAGTGTAAGGGGCCCTTCCAGGGAGAGGGTGGTTCGACTATTACAATTTTACCTCTTGGGTTCTTTTATAGGGACACGAGGGGAGCAAACATTTATGACAACCAGAAGAGTGATCAAGCAGGATGTGTTCGAGGGGCCCCCCGGTTCAGTTATCCAATTGGTATCCCCCTCTTGCAAACGTCTCTGCTTTGGATGATATTGATTGACGCAAAAAGAACATCCCAGCCGGGGATGACCACAAATTGGATGACGTTTCTCTCAATACAGGCACGGGAGGGATACCACTCTTGCAGGCCAAGGTGCCTATGTTCCCGTTTATCTCAGGAGACTTTAATGGCCCTGTTAATGAAGGGAATATTGTAGTAACTACTGTTCCCCCCAGGGCCATTAGCTGTTTGACACTAGGTAGCCCAGACACCTCTAGGCATGGTACTGTTGAGATTATTTCTTGGAACATAGCTGGGCTTTCATCTAAAATATCCAACATTGAATGGCTACTCTACATAAAACGCTTCCAGGTCATCTGCCTCCAGGAAACATGGGAGACAGATAGTAGCCCGCTCTCCCTTGAGGGTTACAAAATGTATTTTGTACCGGCTCGCAAGGGTGCTATGGGAAGAGCAAGGGGAGGCCTGATTACATACGTGGACTTAAGGCTCAAGGGGAGGTGGGATGATCTAGGCTGGGACTCAGATTCTTTGCAGGGAGTTAGATTGTGTGTGAAGGGCCATAAACTAATTTTCATTAATTTCTATAATGCCGTTTATGGGGTCAATCCACAACAAGACTGAAGGAATTGGAGAGCAGGCTAGCAGGGATACACAACAAGGGGGACCGGGCGCATCAGTTGGTGCTACTTGGCAACTTTAACTGTCACCTATGCCCACATGTGAAATTCAGAAGAGGGGACTTGTCTTCTTGCCCACTGGAAGAGGGTCCACATGCAGAGCACACAACAGAGGGAAAGGAGTTAAATAAGTTGTTAGGAACCTTTGGCCTCACACACACTATGGACCTGATTAAAGTAGGGGAGAGTGGCCTGGTCCAACCAACCTTTAAAGGTAGAGGCTGTGTTTCTTTCATTGATTTTTTTTTTTCTAACACGTTAAAGGGGGGGATTTTAGGGTTCGAGATACAGCTAAGTATTTTGAGCGACCATACTCCATTGGTCATGTCGCTCAGGGACCCAAACTCAACTAAGCATCCTGCCCGTACGGGGGAGAGTGGCGTTATAACAGCCATCGATCAAGGAAGGGGACTTAGATGGTCTCAGGCAGATGGTGAAGCCTTCTATAGAGCCTTATTGGGGGATAAACGACAAAATGTGTGGAAGTGCTTAAATCCAACGGTGGACGTGGCAGAATTGGTTATGGCCTTTGAAGGCATCACTAAGCACATTGATAGTCTACTTAGGACTAAACCCGCCAGAAAAGGGAAGGAGGACTTTAGGTGGTTCGATCGTGACTGCTCTCTGGCCTCGAAAGAGCTTAAGCAAACTCTAAAAACAGTCCCTGAGGACATGAAAAGGGTGTCCACGTGTCGAGCACTTTATAAGCAGACAGTCAAGCGACGCAAAACCTCCTTGCAACAGCAGGCCTGGGAGAATCTGAGGGAAGCGGCTGAGTCTAAGAACATGACTGCCTTCTGGAAGGTTATTAATGACCCCTGCTTCCAAGAGGCTAGCAATCCTAAAATAGCAAACCACATCTTGCCAGAATCCTGGTACGGCCACTTTAATGGCCTATACAATTATGGCATTACAGAGGACTACATAGCAGCTAAGGAAGGGGGCGAGACTGCGGACACATAATTTTTTCCTTGGGCGAGATTAAGGCGGGCATTGAGGGTTTGACAAGGAATAAGGCTCCAGGGCCCGACAGGGTTCCCCCTGACCTTTTTCTGAGTCAGGTGTAACTGTGGGCACCTATTCTGACCAGAGTTATTAATGCTGCAGTAGATTCGGGTATGCCTGCATCCTGGTCTATAGCTACTATCGTACCCATTTTTAAAAAGGGAAACAGGGACAGCCCATTTTGTTATCGTCCCATCTCTCTCATTGACGTGACAGTGAAAGTTTTAGGTAGGGCAATTCTCAACCGACTACTGGACTGGGCGGAAGAACACCACATAATCACTGACACTCAGTATGGGTTTAGACCAGGACGTTCAACGGCCGATCAATGCTTGAATTTATATCTATTGACAGCCAAGTACACCATTGCCAGCCAGGAGACGGTGTACTTCGCTTTCATGGACTTGACGGCGGCTTTCGACCATGTGAACCGCAAGAAACTGTGGGCACTCATGGGGGCTCTCTGCGTAGACCCGGGTTTAGTAAACATCTTAAAAGCTCTACATAGGAACACTTTTGCTCAGGTCAGATATAACGAGGAAGGGAGCTTGCCGATCAATTTCCATGCTCAAGGCGGGTAAGACAGGGTTGCATATTGGCACCTTTTTTATTCACCCTGTACATAAATGGTCTGGAGCAGGCATTAGATGTTCTGGGGGTGGACTCTCCAAGGATAGGAACTCGGGGGGCAGGGGGGTCGCCGTTCTGCTTTATGCAGATGACGCGGTACTTCTGGCGTGGACCATCTGAGGCTTACAACGCTTAATAGACGGCTTTGTCCGTTTCATGGAGAGTCTAGACCTGCCTGCTAATCTTTCCAAATCATATATTATGGAGGCGGGGAAAACATCGAAAAGGAAATACAAATATATGATTGGTGCCCACTGCCTGGAAAAAGTCCAGACATTTTCTTACTTGGGGATTTTATTTGATACCCGTCTTAATTTTAAACTCCTGCTAGATGAGAAATGTTGTTCCTTAACCACTTGTACAGGCGCCATTATGAACTTTGCGCGCAGGTTGGGTCGCTGGTCCCCGGAGCAAATTTTAAAACTCTACAACTCGATGTACTGTGCCAAAATACTCTACGGTAGTGAGGTTTGGGGTTTCACTGACCTGCAAATTGTCCAAAATGAAGAGAACAAATATCTGCGGCAATTGCTGAAAGTCCTGCAAAGTACCCTGTCATTTATTATTCACGAGGAATTGTGTGTCAGTTATGTGAGAGAAAGGATAGAATTAAAACCGATCAACTGTTGGATTAAGATTGGGACCAACCCAGAGGCCTCAACCAAGGAGATCATAATGGACTGCCTGGCACGCGACCAGGGAAGGAACATCCCATGACTGAAGTATGTGAGGGAAACCTTGTCAGCCCTGGGTTGTGTAGACTTCTTCAATAACCCCACAAAACTGTTACCGAGGGACAAGGCCCATGCCAAAATGGTATTCACGAAACATGCGGCCGACCGCAGGGAAGACAGAGAAGTGAATAAACCCTCTGTGAGAGTGTACCTCTTCACCAAATCCTGCTCGTACATTGAGCCTTACTTGTCTTTTATCTACAACGCCCTAGACAGATTTTTAAGGACACACTTCAGGTTAAATCTATTACATCATAGTCTAGCGGTGCTGGAAGGTTACACTAAAACTATAGAGTTGAAGGGCCCGTGCGGCTGCGACCAACGGTCTCCGTAGGATACCCTTCACTTTGTTTTACTGTGTCCCTACTATGCGCACCGTAGGAAGCAATTTTTAAAAAGTATTTTTAAAAAAGCTGGTTTTAAGCAGGCCAAGGTGGCTCTACTGCTTCTGAAATTGTCTACAGAGGTTTTAACTCTTTTTGTATTGTAAACCTTTTAAGGTCGGCAATGCATTTTAGAAACACCAGAGGAGAGGAGTGATTACATTAACCTTAGTATCGCTAGGCTAAAGGTCCTGTTAATGAATTGTGTGGGTGAGGGTACCTTTGAAACAAATGACTATTGATTGTGTTCCCTCTTAGGAGGCTGTATCTTTTATGTGTTAATATTTTAAGTGATGATGCTAATCCCATTTTTAACACACATTATTTATTAATCACTTGTATAAGAATGATACTGGAAAATGGGCTTTTATTAGCAAATGTTTTGTATATGTATTCTGGGGTCGGGTCTGTCTTATTGTGATTACTGTGTCATTTCAATGTTTTTATAATTTGCACTTTTATGGTATTGTATTGATGCCGAATAAAGTATATTGATATATTGATATATTGAATCTGGCTGCCTTTTGTTTTGGGTAAGTTGTAATACTTGAATGAGCTACTTGGGATGCTGATGAAAGACGTGGTTCTTTGGTTTAATATGAGGACAGCAATGCCCCTGCTCAATAGTTAAGTGCTGTTGTCCACACCCTGGGGCAAAGATGGCTGTTTATTGTCTGCCATGTAGTCCTTACCCATAATGAGGGGGTGTAGGTAACTAGAACCCCCCAGCTATTGCCTATAAGGCTATTTCCATCCCCACCAAAAATGGGGAGAGTAGTGCAAGCACAGGCTGCGTCTCATTGGGAGCGGGTGACGCTAACACATTGTGGGTGCAAGCAAAAAACATATCTCTCATCAACCACTTTGCTCCATCTCTTTCTCTCACTGGAAAAGTATAAAATACCAAACAGTATTAGGGCATTCGGCTTGATGGATTGTGACTAAAGCAGCCAACAGGTTCAACAACATCAGAAAAACTGGCTGTCCGCTTCCATATTCCAGTATGCTTTCTGTCACGTAAGGGGGAGCAGATTCATGACATGGGCCAGTCTGATCCCTGCGTTTTGGAGCCTGCTAGGCTATACAGATCAAGGTGTTCTGACGTTGTTCTGACTACCCTCTGCCGCTTAACTTCCATGTGCCATGGAGGTCTGAAAGAGATCTATAAGTGATAGGGCCTGATGGTTTTAGTTAGATTTGTTTATGTGGGAGTGTTACTGGCATATGCTTGAATTATGGAAACGCCCCATCTATGAATGATGTGTGGAAGGCTGATGTGATCATGCGAATAAGAACAGTTTAAAGTACTATGGTGAAGAGAGGAGGGCAGGAATGCACAGGAGAGGAGGAATAGCCAGACGTGGGAATAAGAAATGTGTACTGGAGCTTATCCTTCTATATGAAGAATAATGTATTTACTTTTCCAGGGACTAGGAGAGATGTACACCGAGGGAAGATGAATTGACTCCTCTTAAATCTTGCAAACACAAACTCTGTGGCTCATGAGTGTCTGCCGCTCTTCAACCACGTCTGCCTGTAGTGCCATGGTTGGTGACTACAAACAAGGTATAATAAGTGCATGCCTGGCAGCATAGATCAGGTCACTGAAGAGTTGTGTTCATGACATATTGGTCTCTGCTCTCCAGTTTCTAGTATTCTTTCCTGTTTTTAATCTTGCGAGTGTATGATCATTTGCAGCATAATTTGCCCTGTACTCTGAATTTGTCTGGTTGTTGCAATTTTGGGAGAACTTTTGAGGCAAAGGATGTTGTAAATATGGTTGTAGATGTCATACAACATTGGTTTCCTGGTTGATTCTTTAAGTGCTGAGCTCTTGTTCAGATGCAGAGAGGAAGCTGACAGGTGACGACATGGGCCCACTTCCTAGAGTAGCTTATCCGATTTCACTTGGCTCTGTGGTGGTGACGTAAATGTATATTGAGTGTATATCTTGTCCCTCTTCCTTCTCACTCTCCCATTAAAATACATCTAGCAACTGTGCTGCTCTCTCTCTCTCTCTCTCCCCCTCGGAGAGAGAAGCAGAGAGAGAGAGAGAGAGGGGTAGATTAAAATGAAGCCTTCCTACCTGTGTGGTACATCATAAACCGCCAGCCTGAGTATAACATTGCATGAGCATGGCACCTACTGTGGCCTGAAACTATTCCACCAGTAGTAACCAGATCCTCACTGGAAAAAAAAAGATTCATTGTATGACTGGAGAGTTCCCACTTCACTTAAAATTTGGGGATGCAATGTCATTTATTTTTCTGGGGGACGAATGGGTAGAGTTAAGATCACATCAGGGATCTAGGACTCAGGCATAGCCTTTTGCTCTATGGAATGTCCCATCCATAGTATGATGTCTGAACATCGAAGAGTACATGGTCGTCATCTGTGCTAGCATTTGTATTAACCAGTAATGGATTCATAAATATTCTGAAATTTTTCAAATCTCACATTATAATTGAGTGCTCAACCTGCAACCTAATAAAATGTTTCTTTGCAGTAGACCTTTCGTTTTTCAAGTCTGTAATTTGTTTAGCGATTATTTAAATACATTGATATACTGCCAGCAAAAGCACTGATTTGAAAAACACTCCTTTCAAGCATGACAGCCTAAAATAGTAATTGTATTTATGACCATGCTTTGATTAGCAATTGCACCGCAGTCAAGTTGCCACTTCAGTACTGAGAGCCGCCATCTTCATCATCATCTGAAGAAGTAGAAAGCATTGATATTTACCTTTCGCTTGGCTAATTAGAAGTTTCTCTGTTCTGTTCTGCTAACAAATGCCTAATGGAAAAGGTTTCTCGGAACTGATGTATGTCTTCATTCGAGCTGGAACATTGTGGCTCAAGAGGTTCATAGCCTTGGCGTGCACAAAGAATACAGGACCCATTTCACAAATATTGTTTGGACCACAAAATAATTTTCACATGAACTCTGCATATACAGCCGTGATGACTAGCAAACAACTACCAACCTGCAACTTAAAAAAACATGTAAGATAAAAAAATGTACTTTCAAGCCAAAATAGTAGAATGAAGTATGATTTTTCAAATAAGTAGGATTTTTCAAATATGTACAAAGGAGGGAGGCCAAACAGGCAAACATATTATTGATTCAGTAGCATAAACATAGTCGGAAGGCAAAGAATGCAAACTCAGAAGCATCCTTAATGACCTATTTAGGCCGAATGTTTTCCTCAAAGAAGAACTCTGTAACCCCTCTGTCAAAATAGAAAGTTTCCTATTAAGCATGCTGTTGGCATATTAGAAATGCGGTTCCCTGCCATAACAACATACTAAACACACTGCTTTCAAATGTGTCGACAAGCTCAGGCTTAGAAAGGTTAAACATTTGGGGCCCGATGTAGGTAATTCAGATTTACCGACTCTTAAATACCGAATCATACCGATTCGGTATTTAAGAGTCGGTAAATCTGAAGCAGGCAGATGTAGGTAAAAAATTACCGAATCTGTACGAGTCGGTATTTACCGAATCGGTAAATACCGAATCGCTATTTCCCATTGATTCCTATGGGCCTTGAAGCCCATAGGAATCAATGGGAAATTACCGAATCGGTAAATTTACCGATTGTGCAAAATATTGGCCCCTACATCTCAATCACCAAATACCTGTCGGTAACGGCCGAATTCGGCCATTACCGACCGGTATTTGGTGAGCTACATCGGGCCCCAAATGATTTGTTCTTTTTCAATGTTCGTTTCCTTATTACTAACATTTTCACATATAACAACATCTCGTTCTTCAGATCTTCCTGCTCAAACACTGATGTTAGTAAACTGCAGTTACTTTAAATTAAGTTCGTTTCTAGCTCAAGGATTTTTCCAAAATGGTAATATTATATTATGATAAACAAGCGATTATGGTGTGCAATATTACAAATGTAATCAAAATTAAAGGCCTAATTTAAATATTGACGGGACTACTGTCGTCCTTCCATGGTGGAGTATAAAAGTACTCCGCCAAGCTGACGTAATACCGGCATCCCTATTTAGATGTGTGCTGGCAGACCCGCAGTCTGCTTCGATAGAGTGTTCCCGTCCCGTAAACAACTCACAGCTGTCGGCGTGGCAGACTTCTCTGCTGGCTAACAATACTCCGTTGTCGTCAGTGTGGTGGGATTGCGGCAAGCCTATTTAGATTTCACACTTGTGCTGACGGTGTTCTTGTAGCGGGTTGCTGATGGAGTTATTCCATCGCGGGACGCGGTCAACATTGCACTATTTCTGTGAATGTCGGATGGATGCTAGCATCACACAAACAATGTGTTTTTCCCAATAGCGCATACCTGCATACCATCCTATAAAACATCCATTTCAGACCATGATCCTTTGCTATTCCAGCACAGCACAACATTTTCCTGGAGAAGTTTTGTCAGAGCATTTTGGGTTTATATTTTTGCTCCCTCTATTTCTTGTGCATTTAACATTTTCTTTTCTTTTACTTGTGGGCTTACAAATTCATTTAATTTAATTACATTATAATGGCGGGCGAAGAAATACCCATTTTACTGAGGGAGTATTGTCAATCATGGTGGATGAAATTATTAGAGTAGAGCCACAGTTGTTTGGAGCCCAAGTACAAAATACAACTATAGCCCAGAAAAGGCAAATGTGGGCCAGAATAGTTGATAGAGTGAATGCTGTAGCTAACAACCTGGGCACATAGGAGGAAATTAGGAAGAGGTGGAATGACCTGCAGGGGAGAGTGTATTCACTGGCCTCCAAGCGTCAACTGGAGGCCCAGTGGTGCCCCCCTTCCCACAGCTTTTTCCCTGGGAGGAGAAGGTCTTGTTGATCCTACATTCTGAAGGCTTGACAGGAATTCCTAGTGGAGTGAATACTGGTAAGTTACATTTTTGAATGTCACTAAACCTAAATCTTGTTTTTTTATGGTAATTTAGCTGTTGCTCATGTGTTTTACACCTTTGTTAAACATAAAAACCTAAATATATTAGTAACATTTTTGTTTGTTTGAATGTATTTTGTTGTAATTCAGATTACAGGTTTCAATCTCTAGTACAGTTCACAATATGTAATGGTGCTTTACACTAAATAACATATTTCATGTATGTGCTTATAGCCAGAATGTCAGGTTTTTGTTCTTATTGCATATCTTCACTAGGAATATTTAACTTAGAAGTTTGCAAGTGTTGTGCATGTTTAATTGAAATGATTACAACTACCAAGATGCCTTGTTTTTGTTATGTGAAAAGAACACTGCAATATAAATGTGCTCATTCTTTCTATTCTGTCACGTTTTCAAATATGTTGAAGTGTTATGTAGGTTATCAATCTCCATTTCATGTTATGTTTTTAAATGTATTTACGTTTAATGTTGTATGTTGTCCTATCTTTTGCATGTCATTGAATTGATGGTATTTGTTTCACAAATTCAGGTTTTCTGACTTACAAATGTTTTTAAACACATTTACTCTGCAATGTTTATATGATGAGTAATGCTATATATCCATCGAAGTTGTGTACTTGTCAGAATCTTTGCCTGCTAGGCCTTGTAATCATTTCGGTCACATTTCTCCGCTCTATTGTGCTGTATTGAATCTTTGGTATATCTTAAAAGTACTTTCTATCTTTTTCATTTTCATTACATCGTTTTATCAGCTTTTTTTTTAAGTTGCTTTGTGTGTAATTTTAACTATGTCATTTATGATAATACACACTCAAAGGTACATTCATCATATGAATTTACTTTTTCCTTTTATTCTTCATCTTTTATAGCTTCCAAGTCATTTAATGTGTAATCCAGACTTATACACATTTTAATTTTCTCTTTTACATTCATGGTCGGTCCAACACCCAGTGTACATGGACAACACTCTGCCACTCAGGATACCTCCACTTCTGAACAGGAACAAGCCTTCAGGGAGGGCTCCATTCATGAAAGTTTGGATGATGAGGAACAGCCTGGGCCATCTGGTCTGCCTGGGCAGACTGCTCCAGTGAGCCACACTATGTCCACATACACACCTTGCACCCCAGCTGTTACACACCTCAGCCTATGGATACCCCACTTCCTGTGTCCAAACCAATATCACCTCAATCTTGTGTCCCCCAATCCTGGCTGCACTTCAACAAAAACTTCTACCACCACCAATTCAGCCAGGAACCACTGGGATGGGGCACACTGGGTCAAGGCCACAGGGTAGTGGGGTATGGGTCGTGGGAGGGAATCTGTGGGCCAGCAAAGTGAGGCCACCAGGTTCCTTGTCACCCAGGCCACCATCAACCAAGTCTTGGGATCCCAATACATAATGGGCCAGGTCCCTTCAGAGATGAAGCAGTTGCATCAACTGTGTTTTTTGCAATTTTCACCCTGAGTGGGCTGGGGATGCTCAGACGTGAGTCCCAGGCTCTCCACACCACTGGAGTCAAGCTATCCAGGCTGATGAAGGCTGATAGCCAGAAACTGGTCCTTGGATGCTTGATTCCGGTCTGGGAAAGACATGGCTTGGTAGTTCGGACTGGACTGTTCGCATGAGGCACAGGGTCAGAGCTGATTTGCATATAGCCAGTGTCTAACCCAGGGTGGTGTGGAGTGCAAAAAAACGATGGATTTAGGCCTAGATCCTTGTACTGGGGTGAATGTATGACATTGTTCTACATTCTGTCCATCAACTGTGTTTTTTGCAATTTTCACCCTGAGTGGGCTGGGGATGCTCAGACGTGAGTCCCAGGCTCTCCACACCACTGGAGTCAAGCTATCCAGGCTGATGAAGGCTGATAGCCAGAAACCGGTCCTTGGATGCTTGATTCCGGTCTGGGAAAGACATGGCTTGGTAGTTCGGACTGGACTGTTCCCATGAGGCACAGGGTCAGAGCTGATTTGCATATAGCCAGTGTCTAACCCAGGGTGGTGTGGAGTGCAAAAAAACGATGGGTTTAGGCCCAGATCCTTGTACTGGGGTGAATGTATGACATTGTTCTACATTCTGTCCATCAACTGTGTTTTTTGCAATTTTCATCCTGAGTGGGCTGGGGATGCTCAGACGTGAGTCCCAGGCTCTCCACACCACTGGAGTCAAGCTATCCAGGCTGATGAAGGCTGATAGCCAGAAACCGGTCCTTGGATGCTTGATTCCGGTCTGGGAAAGACATGGCTTGGTAGTTCAGACTGAACTGTTCCCATGAGGCACAGGGTCAGAGCTGATTTGCATATAGCCAGTGTCTAACCCAGGGTGGTGTGGAGTGCAAAAAAACGATGGATTTAGGCCCAGATCCTTGTACTGGGGTGAATGTATGACATTGTTCTACATTCTGTCCATCAACTGTGTTTTTTGCAGTAGCATAGGGAGCACAGTGTAGAAATGGAGAATATGAACACCAATTTTGGCTCCCTGACTGGGGTGCTGCATAATATTAACACATATGTGCAGGACTTTTCCAACACTCTTTTTCCCTTTCTGTGGTCCAACAACATCTGGGCCAAATACATCTGCCTCGGCCATAAGAGGTAATACCTGCACCCACCTCAGTCCCTGCAACTATAGACCCACCAGCCCTCAGCACACGCTCATCTGGACCAGCAGGAAAGCATGTCAACACTACCACCATCACCAAGAGACGCAGAACCTAATTTCATCAATTGTGTGACTACCATTCACTCTGTGGACTTTTTTCTGGACACCTTTATCTTTCTGATGCCAGTTGTTTTTTGGACATTGGATTCCAAACATTTTTGGCTTTTCAATAATAATTTCTTTCACCATGATTGACCTTTATCATTTCTATTAGTTTTTTTGTATATCCTGTTTTACTTTATTTGGGTTTGTTGAATAAAAACAAAACTAACAAAGTCAAAGATTGCTGTAGTATTTCTTCACTCAATTTATTATCATTTGTTTCATTTCCATCACACGTTAAAATGTAAAACAAATAATCTTTATTTATTCGTAAATGAATTCCAAGTAGCTAATGTTTCTCACATTCTCTTAAAATGACAAAAAAGAAAAATAGCCAAAACCCAAATGATCTATGTCATTAAATTAAAAAGAAATGTCATAGTTTACAAAAAACACCATGGAAAGACATGATATAATTAAAAAAATCAGATTTAATAGGCAAACTGTCATTGATTCAGGTCATCAGCTGGAGCCTGATCTTCTGGCTCAGAATAGTAATCCCACATCAATAACACCAATAGTGACAATCCTGCCATTTTGTGACCCCGGGATCATTCCAAGATAATGTAGCAGTATCTAGTGCAATGTCACAAACAACTTTAAATGGTGTCATAAAAGAAGCTCTTTCTAAAATGATGTGACACATCAACAGCTTCCTACACTTAATGAAAAGGGAGGATTTAGCCAATATGAAGGGAGATCAGGATGTTTTGGGTGGAAAACGACATTTGGTTAGAGCAATTTAAGCAGCACATATTTGTTTGGTGCCAGCATTCCACAGAAAACAAGTCTACTGCAATCTTAAGAACTTCAAATCAATAGCTGTGCAAGTTGTCTTTGTACAAGATATGGACACCCAAAGTGTGTGTGTGTCTTTCACAGGATCAATCCATGTTTCCTTTATACTTAGAACAGCAGCATATAACTGCAAATGTCACAACTTTGAAATGTCGAAATGAAGATAACATGGGGAAGGGTCCTAAAACAGATTAAAATTACACTACTAGATGGACACCTTACAAATAAATCATTTTGAGGACACATTTTCTAAGAACAATCAAAGATAAACAATGCAAATGAACACGGTAGTCAATGTGTCAAAACTTTGATCAACAAACATCTTTGCCCTGGATTTCACTTATCTTGGCCTTTCTAAAAGATGCCCTGCACATAGTTTTATTCACATTACATTAAAAGTTGGTTTAACATTTCCTGTAATAAAATGTCAATATATACTTCCACTAATGTGAAGAAGTTGTCATTGAAATTTTGATGTAAGTCAGTTCCTTACCCTTTACCACTATCATCTTCTTTTGCCATTTCAACATCCTCACCCGGTGGCTCTTCATGGTCTTCTTCATCTGCAATGTATGGGATGTTCCTTCACAGGTCTATATTGTGTAACATGCAGCTGGCCATGGTGATTTTGCCACCTTATTGTGTGAGTAGAGGTGGGCTCCACCAGTCTTGCCCAGACATTGAAAACTAGCCCTTTAGGAGCCCAAAAGCCCTCTCCACTGGCCTCTGTGTTCGTCCATGCGCCTCATTAAGGAAGAGATCCCCTGGCGTTGTTGGATTCCCCAGCGGTGCTAACAACCGTGGTCGGATAGGATAAGCTGAGTCTCCCATGGGGGACAAAAACAAAAGAGCAAAAAAAGTTTCACAATTTTAGATCATTAGACTTTACATTAACCAAACAATATAATAAAAGATAGTAATTACCAACAATCCAGACCCTCTCATGTCCAAGTTGTGACATTTACAGGGGTATGCCACTGTTCCATAGTACAAAGGGATCCGGGGTTGATCCAGGAAAATGCACACATGCTTGTGATGTACAAATCTGGTAAGCAGGCAGCTAGCACATTAATTGAATACAAGTTCTTACGATTGTGGTGCACTTGTACTCTAGTGTGCGGTGGCATTAAGGCAATATGTGTGTCATCAATTGCTCCAAACACATGTGATAGGCAGACCCAGGCACAATAATCTCTCAACCCATTGATAATATCCTGGTTTGTAGGAAACTGAATGAAGCTGTTGATGTGTCTCAACATTGAAGAACTTCTTGTAGCACACCACTAAAGTTCGTTGTGACATTCCACCAGGTACTGCCACACTGTATTGGAATGATCCTGTGGCCACAAAATGGAGTACTGCCATAATGTTGACTATTGTTGTTATTGATGTGGGATTACTAATGTGAGACAGATGATATGGCTGTAGCTGATGACATGAATCAAGAATTGTTTCCCTAGTCAATAATATCCCATTCTTCCATGGTGGCAAGGTCTGGAAATGCTCTGAGCACTTGAGGCTGTTGTCTCCTCCATCTCCCTGGCTTCATATGTCTGCATTTAAAATTCTAAAAATGTTGTAAATTTTTGCTAACACAGTTTTAAACGAAACCACACATTTCATGAACTTTTCAATAGATATACATTTTTAATACATAATTACACAGAACCATATTATGTTTTGTATAAATATTTTTTAATTGACTTTTATTACAAGTGTAATTTGTTTTTATTCTGCATATTATTTACACATTCTTATTTTTTTAATGTTTTTGTCAGCAAAAATACTGTCAACGGCGATATAAATAACACCGTGCAAATATTTAATCAAGCCATGATAAGACACTACATTCCACTTATTTGTAAAAACAAATGAACAACATTAGCATTTTCTACATGTACACAAAGTAGCCACCATTTTGGTGGTGGTGATGCACTTACATTCATAAACACACTATTTCACAATCTAAAATGGGAGCCCCCTGACCTCACCCTCAGAACTATTTGAACTAGTCATCCGCAGAGGAAGTTGACAGTCTAGTGGGCATGAAACTCCATGACGGATCGTATGACAGCCAATGGATGTGTCCGTCGCGGTTGACAATCGTGTACCTCGTGCATTTAAAATAAAAAGCTCACTTGGCTCTTAACACTGCAGCCAGCAACACCTCCTCAACTTTGGCAGCTGTTTCAGAATTCTGGGGGCCACGGTGCCAGGAAGAGCAGGTGACAGGGCCCCAGCCGTTTCACCAGCGGAGCTGGAGTTGCTGGCTATGGAGGTTGTCCAGAAGAACAAGCACATGTTTGTAATAAAAATGTTATTCTGAATAACTTATTTTTTATAACACAGGCTAGAATGTCCCTTTCAGTTCCTGAGTGAAAAGTAGTGATTTAAGTGAACTTTCTGTTCCATTTAAATTACATAGAGCATTGATGATGTGTAGTTTTAAACACATTATATTTAGACAACACCACACCATTAGTATGTGGTCTGTGTTTGATGCCCTACATTTGATATGGTCTGCATTTCTATGTATATATGTATATTTGATAAGTTAATGTGAAATCTACTAACTTGACATCATATTAATTTAGATTATACATTTCCTTTTCAGTACAAATAAACATATATATTTGTTTTTACATGCCAAAAAAGTTGATTTTGCTATTTGTATTATCCAACAATTACTCAGCCTAAATCAGGTTTCTTCAACCAGTCAATCATGACCTACCAGTAGCTTCCAGAAAACCTTCAGAGTAGCTCACAGACTTGAGTACATTTTTAAATAAGCACAAGGTCATGTTTTACTTTTATAGCTAACAGAAGGCGGTGTTCATTTTACATTGTTATCATCAGGCTGCAGATAGCAGAGTCTGATAATAAGCAGTGCTCAGTCAGATTTTTGAGTGAGGCTGGGACTGGGTCACAGAGGTCAACAAGTGAAGCACATGCTACTCTTAAATGAAAGTCCTGGTCAACTCAGTCTTGGAGTTGTGAAAAATATTATGTTTCTGAATGCTTTTAAATGGAAGCAACTTAACATTGAAACTAACCTCCACAATAAAATGAACTCTTCATTTCAGTTTTCTCCTATTTCTAAGTGTGGAATGTACAAACAGCTTGATCCCTTCACCCAGTAGACACTGTGCCCTAATTATAATGGAAAAACACAGCCTTTTTTATAATGAGAGAAATTTAAAGTGCAGAGAAAAGTTCCATATTATTAACTTTTTAGCTGAATATTTGTTATTTTTGTGTTTGTCCCTCCCTCCCTAAGAACATATCCTCATTTCTTCTTCCACTTCTCACTTTTAGTGAACTACTGTATATGTCTTGCCTAACGGACAGCACAAACTGTCAGATGGTAAAAATACCTATTGTCAGTTTATAGAGCCCGCCCATTTCTTGCCATTGCTTGAATTTACTGTTACTCTCATGTGGTTGCTTTTCATTCATTAGCGTGTGAGGCCCTTTATTCCCCTACTTGTCTTTGCAACTCTCCTGGAACATGGACTCATTACTCGTGTTTGTCCATTGCTTGGTTTCCAAGGACTACTTTTTTCTTTAGGGTTAAGCATTTATGAGTGCATCCATGAGAGTGCATGTAATTTAAAGTTTTCTCCCTCATGTACTTTTTTCTCCCAGCCACAATCCATGTTGCTGTATCTCGCTGCTTCTTTTCCTCTCCCTCCATGTTGAACTCACACCAGTACACTTCTTCTCTCTCATTGCTTTCTTTACCAGGTGCTTCTCCCCACTTGCTCCACATTTCTTTCTCTCATTTGTTGCTTCTTGCCCTTTCACACCTTTCTGAGAACGACAAATAAGCCCTGGTCCCCAAAAATGAGTTCTGGTATCAACCACTGGCAACTACTGGTACTCTGCACTGCTTGCATAGCAAAACAGCAAAAAATAAATCAAATCCTAATGATTACTGGTTGAAGAGGAGCACACAATGCAATAAAGGAGGCGTGTTTCTTTGTCCCTTGTATAAGGTGATGTGAGAGGGAGGTAGGACTGCAGTATTGAGAGCTAAAGTGCCAGTGCCTGTTCGTCCTGCATTGTCACTGCTGTGTATCTATCTTCTAACTATATCTTAGCCAGTACCCTCTCCAGTGCTCAAGAGCTTTGATACCTTCTGGGTTTAAGTGCTATATAGACAACTACGGATTTGGACCAAGACTCTAAGTCTTGTGGATCTCAGGTTCCCAGTTGTTTTTTGAGACTTCGACAGCCCATTAAACGGTCTTCTGCAGCCAAGATGTCTGTGTTAAAACCTTTAACCCCTCCCGTGCTCATTACGAGCTCATCATGAGGCACGGTTGCGCTGTGCTCATGACGAGCTGAGTGACCCGTGCGGCGCTCACACGCGGGGATAATTCCCCTGCTGTGCTGAGCGTTCCACGCAAGCGGGTGTGGTCATGACGACCTCAACTCGTCATGAGCACAGCGCCACCGTGCAGCGTGGCGAGCTGAGCTTGTCATGAGCAGGGTGGCGCTGCGGGCGCCCCCCTCCTCCCAGTGCCACGGGGGGAATTAGCCCCGCGGTAAAGGTGTTAATACATTTAGCATTGATTTAGCATTGATTACGCCCCCATAAAAGTGATGGCCGGGGCGACCACCCCCACACCACTCAGCTACGCCACTCCAAACACCTACATTCGTATTTTACTACTGTGAGGCCTACCCCAGTCATAGGCTAGCATTGAGAATTCCTTAATACACTTTTAAGCTGTATTTCCTGATCAGAGAGGAGTGACTTTTTCATATTTCATATCTTTTGGAATGGTAATGATAAATCCTTCTCACTGGTGAAGTTGGGTATAATATTACTGTTTTAGAAATGCCATTTTCAGAAAGTAGATATTTATCTGCACTTACTGCTCTGTGTTCCTGGCTGCCTATTTCCAATATTAATCTGGCAGGGTGACAGCTACACTTTGTGCATCCCCTCTATTCAGCCACAACATAGGAAGGATAGGTGTGTCTGAGTACCCATCTACACTTAGCTGCATTCTGATGGCCTCACCTAGACAGAATAGAAGGGAGAGGCTAACATTTCACTTGAATAGGCATTGTCCTGTCCCCACACAAAGGACTGATTACCCCCCACAGATAGCCTGGCCAACAGGACTGGGTTGAAAGGGATACTTGTGCACTTTAGAGAGCTGCTTTGAAGTCACCCCCTAAAATCAGACACTACTAAACTTGTAAGTGAAGCTCTGCCAGAAGAACTGCGGTGCTGCTTAAAGGGCTTAATTGGAAGGGCTACTTTTCTGTTTTTTTCCCTGCTGCCTGCTGCTCTCTGGCTCTGCTGAAGGAGAGCTGGACTCTGCCTTCACTCCAAGTGATCTCCAAGAGGTTGTTGGCTTGCCTCCTGTTGCTTGAGACTCAGGGATATCAAAGTCTCTACTCCTGCTCCTGTGCCTGGCTCACTGGAAGTGGCCCAGATACTTGCAACACAATACAACACATCTCCCATCTGCGTGAAGCAGAACCGGTGCATCAACCGGATTGCGGGAGTAAAATCGACGCATCCCATCGGAACCAGCGCTTTGCCTCCAGTGATCAACGCATCAGTCATAGTATCGCTGCAGCTTGGTGAGATCGACGCATCCCCTTGACTACGTGAAAGAATTTGTTGCATTGCTCAATGCCAAATAACTCCGGCACCTGTCTGCGGAACTGCCACATCCCCTTCACTGCGTGGAAATAATGAACGCATCATGCGGGCCTTGACATTGACGCATTTTGCTGTTTGTGACCAGGAAAGGACAAAGGACCCTGTACTTTGTTCACCGGGGCCTGAGTGGGTCCTGTAGCCGACCAGTGCTCCACTGTGGTTGGCCTGAGCTTTTATTTTGCCCTGGTCCAGCATGGCCTAAAGTATCCTTTTTAGAGCCACTTGTTTCTAGGTGATTTACTTCAACTTCTCTACATTGGATTTTTGTCATTTTGATCTTGATTTGTTCAGAATTTAATATTCTGTTTTTCTAAACCTGTGTGTAGTCTGTTTATGGTGCATTCATTGTGTTACTATATGCGGGTGGTGCACAAATACTTTACGCATTGCCTCTTTAGATATGTTTGACTGCTCTATGCCAAGCTACCAGAGGGTGAACAGAGGTTATATTTTAGTGCGACTCTAGCTTGCCCTGAATAGAGTGGTAGTTCCTGCGTGGCCTGGGTGTATACCTCAGCCTACAAGGAATCCCATTTCTAACATTGGTGATCACCAGTGAAGATAGAACTTGTGTTTGTGCAATACCATATAATAAATCAATGTTCACTACACCTATATAACTAGACCAAATCAAACCTTTTTCAATTCTACCTGATCTGACATCTTTTGCCCATGCCCCATTTTTCTGCAATGTCTGTGGTCCTACCTGGCAATATGGAATTTGAGCTGACCAATCTGGAGGCATACCTAGTGGCCCAGCTCAAGGGGTTCTGCCAGGAGAGAAGAATGTTCCATAAGGGAAGCAGCCGCGGGCCGTGAAGGGAGTTACGGTGGGGCAAGGAGGCGGGGAGGGGGAGGGGCGGGGTGGAGGGTGCTAAAAACAGGCATATGGATCATTGCAGGTAAGTACACAATTTAATTAATGAAACGAAATTCGTAGTGCGCACTGCATGGCAAAAAGCAATGCTGTGCGCGCTACGAAGTTCGTTTTATTAATTAAATTGTGTACTTACCTGCAATGATCCATATGCCTGTTTTTAGCACCCTCCACCCCGCCCCTCCCCCTCCCCGCCTCCCTGCCCCACCGTAACTCCCTCCACGGCCCGCGGCTGAAGGGAAGTGGGAAGAAGTCAGAACTTCAGAAAGCCTTAACAGTATGGGCAGCATCCCACCCAGAAGGAGAAGTGTAAGAGAAGGAGGCATCTGAGTCTGAGGAAGAATCAGAGCGGGACTTGACAGAGGGTCTTGTCGTGCAGCCTAGAGAGGTGGTGAGCAATTTTCTCTCAGGACTGGAAGTCTACTCTAACCTGGTAGCAGTGTGTCCTCCAAGAACCTGTCACCAAAGGACCTGGAGGACAGGCAGGAGGAAAGAAAATTAAAGCTAGAGCTTGCCAAGATGGAGAAGGACAACAAGCAGACCCTTGCCTTTGGTAGGCTAGAGAAGGAGCAAGCTCTAGAAGAGAAGAGGCTGGCCATGGAGGAAAGAATGATGCCCCATGAGCTGAGCCTTAGAGAGTTGGATATAAGAGTCCTCCAAGTGGTGTCCAACAACTATATTGGTGGGGGTATACCTGAAGTGTTTTCACATGAGTCTAGATTTCAAACACCAAAAGATATGGAGCGAGATTAGGGAGGGGGGGTTGACATAGATAAATGGTTGGAAGCCTGTGAAGTGGCATTGTAAGTGCACAGGGTCCCGGAGGAGTTCTGGGAGGGGTGAGATTTATAGCTGTACTTGTCCACAGTGTAAAGGGACATACTCCTTCATTAGAGATGGGGGACAGACCCACTACACTGCCATGAAGGCCATTTTCATCAGCAAGTTTGAGCTGACCCCTGAGAAGTATATGCAGCAGTCCACTGCCAGTCACAAACACTCTACACAAACATGGGTGGAGTTCATGGATTATGCTCGTAAAGCTCTAAAGGGCTTTCTGAGGGGCAGCAAAGTTAATTATTATAAAGGGGTTGTGCATCTTGTTTTTAAAGGAGCACATACTTGATACTTGTTTTCCAGAGCTGTGCCAACCCCTGGTTGATAGCTAGCTTACTGACTCTAGGAAGCTTGCTGAGGAGGCGGACCTCGGGTCAGCACCAGAGTGTCCAAAAAGGTATTGTGGGGGACTCCCAAAGGATGGTTTGTGTACCCATCAGAAGAAGGAGGGGGGAGTTAAAAAGAATGAGTTCTCTACAGGCCACCCAAAAAACCCACAGGGGAAAGGGTTTGGTTCACGTTCCCAATCTTTTTTTTTTTTTTTTGGTGTAAGATGTTTATTGCACATTTCGCAGAAGTAAAATACAATTTTGCGCCTACAACCATATCAGGCCGGCCACATACTGGTGCAAGTCATGTAATACTTTGTGATTTGTACACAGCCCATCAGCCGACATCGTTAGGACCGGCGGCGTTACAAGTAGAAGCATTTGTAATATAGAACAGTGCTGTATACACATCAAATCATGGCCATGTTCTTACATTTTATATTTTAAATTTTTCCATAAACCTGTAACTACAGTAAAACAACAAGAGATCCTGTAACTTTGGTCACTGTGTCACAGCATTCTCCCTCTCCTTTAGAAACTGTTTATTACTACTCATCGTCATGTACTATGTCGCATTCCTTCTTGTCCATTCTATTCGGATTGTTCTAGTGCGTGCGCCATTAAGTAGTCACGCAAATACATCCAATAGTCCCTTGGGCGTGATCTAATCGGCAACTCCTCCTCATAAGTGGCCAGTGTGTCACGACAGTATGTCAGATCTTCCAGCCAGTTTTTCATCTTCGGCCCTATCTTACTATTCCAATGTAATGAGACCCTCCTTTTTGCCATTAAAAGCGCTACCACACAGAACTTACGACGTTTCGCTCGTAGCTGAGGGACAATCCCCAACAAACAGACCTTGGCCTTACATTCGATTGATACCCCAAGCATGTCACTTATGGCCTGTACCACTTACTCCCAGTATCTCGCCACAGAGCGACAATACCATGCTAAATGCATGAAGTCCGCATTCTCCTGTTTGCATCTTACACATTTGGAATCGTCCCTTAACCCGTATCTATGGAGCCTCTGAGGCGTGTAGTACATTTGGTGTATGTATTTATAATGGATGATCCTCAGGTTTCCATTCGGTGTTAGCATGCCAGTGAGTAGGCATGTGGTTTCCCAGTCCTCCTCTGACAGCGCATCATCTAAGACTTCGCTCCATTTACCTCTCATCCCCTCAGTGTTCCCTCCAATATCATTCTGCATGCTTGTGTATAGTCTCGACACTAGGTGGGAGGCAGTGGGCGTGGTGAGAACTAGTTGCAAGGGAGTCAGGGTCTGGGGTTCCTCCGGGAATGTGGGAAAGTGCTCTTTTACTGCTCTCTGTAACCTGTAATAGTTAAAGCTAAATAATAGTGTTGGATTGCTAATGTAGTCTAACTTAGGGTTTGAAAGATTCCATCTTTATATAAATCTCCCATCGTATCAATACCAGCGCGTCTCAGTAAGTCCATTCCAATCTGTTCTTGTGTAACTGAAAGCGCCGGGTGATGTGCCAGTGGGAGCGCAGGTGCGTAGAGTGGGAGGCATTTAACCACCTTGCCCATCAGTCTCCATGCTTCCGCGGTGGTGTTCACCGGGTTTATGTCACGCTCATGTAATCTAACTCGTTTATGTGGCAGTATGTTGGCCAACGGGACCGGGTCTGCATCACCAGCTTCCACCGCCACGTAGGTCAGGAAAGGAATCTCGTGGTACCAGTAGTGCGCAAATTGTGCCTGTGCGCATAAGTAATACAGATATAGATTTGGTACTTTGAAACCCCCCTTAGCATATGGTAGTGTCATCGTTTGTAGCTCTAATCTGGCTTGTTTTCCCGCCCAAAGCAGATTTAGCACCAATTTTTTTTATATTTCGGAACACCTCCGCAGGAGGTTTAATTGGAATGATATTGAACAAGTAGAGGAACTTGGGCAGAAGCACCATTTTCACGATTGCAGCTCTGTCCGCCAGCGACAGCGGCAGTTTATTCCATCTTTTAATCTTCTCGTCTAACGATGAGACTACTCTCCCATAGTTGGTCCGGATGACGAGTTCTGGGTCCCTGTGAAACCACACTCCCAAGTATCTAGTCGGCTCATCCTGCCACTCTAGTGGATAATCCAGGGCCGTTGGGTGTGTGCCGTCCGTTAACGCCAGAACGAGGGACTTAGCCCAGTTGATCTGGAGCCCTGAGTGTTGGCCGAATTTGATATATTCGCGCAGTAATGGGTTAAGGTGCTGTTCCGGGTTCTTAACGTAAATTACCATATCATCTGCGTACAGTGAGATGTGTATTGGGCGTGTCGTTAGCTGTATGGCCGAGTAGTGGTGGTGCTGTCTAATTTTGCAAGGTAAGGGCTCTAGTACCAAAGCAAAAAGCATCGGGGAGAGTGGACACCCCTGCCTAGTGCCGCGACATATTGCGAGTGGTTCCGAGACATGCTTGTTCACCCTAATGCGTGCTGTCAAATTCGTGTAAAGCATCATGATCCATCCTATGAAGATCGGAGGAAACCCCATACGCAATAGTACTGCGTGAAGAAATGGCCAATCGATCGTGTCAAACGCTTTGACCGCGTCTAACAGAACCGCCACAGCCTTTACCTCTGGCGCCAGGTAGTGAGCTAGCGCAAAAAAGGTGCGTGTGTTATGTGTCGTTGACCTGTCCGGTATGAAGCCAGATTGGTCGGGTCTTATCAGCAGTGGCATTAGTGGTTTGAGTCTGTCCGCCAATAAGCTAGCTATAATTTTTGTATCCACGTTTATGAGTGATAGTGGGCGGTATGAGTCGCAGTACTCCTCGTCTTTGCCTGGTTTTAATAATGCAATTAGCAAGGCCTCCCTCATGGATGTCGGAAGCGTTTGTGCCTCGTGTGCCTCCCCATATAGTCTCACCAAGTGTGGAGCGAGTAGGTCCGCGAATGTCTTATAGAATTCTATCGTGAAGCCGTCGGGCCCTGGTGCTTTGCCACTTTGTAGATGTTTGATTGTGTCTACTACGTCCTCTACCGTGATAGGGCGAGCTAGGTATTCTCTATGACCCTCAGACAACCACGCTATTTCTACAGCTGCCATGTAAGACAGTAATTCCTCTTGCGGTATCGAGGGACGTGCCTCATAAAGTTTGCCATAGGAGTCCACGAATTCACCCATTATTCCTTTAATGTCATGAGTTATGGTTCCCGCTCTGGTTTTGATGGCAGTGATGTGTTGTGGCGTTCGCCCGGTACATATTTTCTCAGCTAGGGCTCTACCTGGCCTTCCCCCCTCTCCGTACCTCCTAGCAGTTTTACGTTTGGATATATAGTTAAGCTCATCTGTTGCGAATTGTCGATGTTCTGTCAGGAGTACCTGTATATCTCCCAATACTGCCGTATCTCCTGTTTGTGTATACCTCTGTTCTAATGTGCATATGGCGCTTTCACGCGTTTTTAATTGTTGCCTGATGTCTTTTAATATGCCCGTGGTCGTGCTAATGCACCCCACCCCCGCAATGTAGCCTTGAAAGCTTCCCACAGTAGTCAAGGGTCTTCTGTCGTGGGGCAGTTTAGGTCAGAGTAATCTATTATTGCTTTATGTATGGTGTCTACGTACAATGGGTCGCGTAAGGCTACTGCATTAAATCTCCATGTAAAAGGTGGAGGCACATAGCGCGGTATTTCAACCTCCAGGAGCACAGGGCTGTGATCTGAAAGTGTTCGTGGGAGATGCTTTATATGGACAGCCCATGATATCACCTCCTGTGTGCCCAGTCAGTAGTCCAGCCTAGACCAACTTTTATGTGCTGCATTTATGTGCGTGCCGCTTGCTCCCCTGGGTGTTGGACCCTCCATATGTCAGCCATCCGTAAATCTTCCAGAGCTTCCTGGAGTGTCGCCCTCGCTTGTACGTGTGGTTCCAGTGTGTTTGGTGACCTGTCAAGCCCCTCCTTCAGTGCTATGTTGAAGTCGCCTCCCCATTTTATGTTGTCAACCTGGATATCTGCTAAGGTGCTCCATATTTTCTCAAAGAAACCTGGGTCGTCTATGTTCGGGCCATACGTGTTCACCAGTGCCACTGAGTGTTGTCTCACAGTGCCCACAACAATTACACTTCTGCCTTCGGAGTATCTGTGTGTGTTCGAGATCTTAAAGTGTACCCCCTTTCTTATTAGAATGCTGACCCCTCGAGAGTAGGAGGAGTAATTTGAGTTGGTGACCGATTCTGCCCATCTAGCTCCCAATGTGGATGCGTTGGTGGCTGCTATGTGCGTTTCCTGTAGGAAAGCTACGTCAACGCGTAATCTATCAAAATATGCAAACATCTGCCGAATTATCTTCGGATTGCCCAAGCCTCTGACATTCCACGTGATAAATTTCAGTGTGGTGGATTGTGTCACGGCAACAATTGTGGATTTTGGCGGTTCTTGTTAGAGCCCTTCTCCCCATACATTGGGATTACAGTTTTCTCTGTCCCGTATGTGAGTATACATGTTCTAGCAATGAGCATATCGTCAAGTACAGTGCATGTAGTAACTAAAGAGGTCGCAATGCTTCTCAGACACAGTGAGTCAATTCGCACAACTCCCAATACCCCCTTCCTCCCCCACCCACTTTAGCACCCAAACTTTGCCAAAGCCATCCCCATGTGGTAACCAAACTAGTAGCAGAACTTGAATTGGGGCGCACCCGCTTGGGGGTGTCGCCAGGTGCACACATCTCCATCCACATAGTGGATGTGGACGGGTGCGTACGCTATTTATATGATCCACTATATCCGTTTCACCTCTCTTTTCCTGCCATAGTCATATAGTAGTTTAATACACCACAACTACAATTGTATATAGTTCCATTTTACAGCGGTGTGGCTGAAATCAGATATGTTACGTGAGTTCACCCCTATTTTTTCGCCCCTCGGTCTTTGTAGCGGGCTTCACCTTCTCAGTCGCGCAGGCTGGGCCCAGTGTTCGCCAGCTCGCTAGTACGGTATATCATCATTTATTGTAGCTAAGGTGCTGCACGCCCGTGTCCCAGCACCGAGTTCCCTCCCTTGTCCCATATCCGGCATGGACTACCAGATTACTCACTGTGCAAATCACTGGCGCGTACTTGGAGTGCTGATAATGACTGTCCGCATGGCTCCCTCGGGCCCACATTTGCAGCTGCACTCAACTGCGGATGACGTCTGTAAGTCTCCATTTGCCTCAATGTTGACCTGTAAATGTTCGGAGTGGTCATAGCACGGAGGTGCCACCATCATCGTGGAGTCTCATATACAGTAGTGGCACATGTGCTCCCGGCGTCTTAGTCATTATCACTAGCTTGTTCATCTCGGTCCTGTGCCTTGCGTCGTTTTCCCAATTTCTTGATATATTCCTGTGCTGCTTGCACCGTGGGGAGAATCACGGGTTTGCCCGCATTTGTGATTTTGAGTTTCGCAGGATATAACATTGCATACTGAACACCTAGATCTCGCAATTTCTTTTTCACTGGTGCAAAGTCCTTGCGTGCTAACTGCACAGCCATGGTATGATCTGGGTAGAATTCCAGGGTATTACCTTGATATGTGATTACACCCATTTCTCTGGCTAGCCTGAGAACTGTGTCTCTGTCCCTGTAGTTGAGCAAGCGGGCAATTATCATGCGCGGAGTAGCGCCCGGTTTTGGTTTAGGCGCCAGGGAGCGGTGTGCACGCTCGACGAGGAACACGGAGGACAGGCTTTCAGCGCCAAATAATTCTTTCAGCAACGTCTCGATGTAGTTCTCCATTTTGCCCGTGTTTGTTGACTCCGGCAGACCTGATATGTGGACGTTGTTCCATCTCGATCTCGCTTCCTGGTCCTCCACCTTAGCTCGCAGGACCTCCAGCGTTTTTTCTATGCCGCCACATGTCTTCGTTGTGGTTCTGGATTTGTCCTCTACTCTAGAGATCCTTTGTTCCGCCTCCACAATCCGCTCATCGTGTTTTTCTATTTTCGCTGCCATATTGTCCACCCGTTGCATCACATTATCCAGCTTGTTGTTCATTTCCTGTAGACTTTGTTGAATCGCCCTTAGGACTGCCTCCATGCCGGTCCCATCATTTGTGTCTTGCTCCCCTTCCGCATCCGAAGCGGTCGCGTTGCTTTTAGTTTGTTTCCTTGTCTCAAAGGGTAGTTTAGTTTGCTGTTTGTCCGGTTTCCCCATATTACCGGCGCACGTTAGAGGGCTGTGCTGTGGCTTCCCCGGGCTTACCGTCGTCGTGACTCTTGCTGTAGATAGGTTGCGCCGTTGGGGTGTTCTCGCCGCCCACTGTGATGTAGAGTTATGCATCAGACACCCCACATATCCGCATGTTCGCCTATTTTCCGTGTGATACTTGCTCAGGGACGGCAATGGCTGCGTAAGAACCCCTCCGTAGCTTCTCAGCGCTCACTGCGATGTCGCTTGTTATGCCCGCAGCGCCGTATTGAAATTGGCAGCCTGAGGGCGCGTGGTCTATTTGAACACTTTAACTCCCCGCTTGTTCAACCATGCACGCCGCTCTCCCACAGTACATTCGCTTTTGCGCATGTATCCCCTTCAACACCTGCAGCGCAAGTATACAGTGGGTGTCCGTTGTTCGGCCCGCTTATCTTTTTCTCCGTGTGTCTGTTGAGCAGGCTTTTGGGGTTTACTCACATTCCTACGTGTCAGTCAGCCAGCATGGCCATGCGTTCGGCTCCGTTACAGAGTGTTAGGCGCCATATTCCATCCAATTCCTTCCTGTCTGCAAAGCGGGGCAGTGTTATATTAGAGCGAGTGGGGGTTCTTTCCTTGCCTGCAATTTCCTCCACCTTCTGGCCAATCCAGTCGCCCCACTCCCCGGTCTGCCGAGAACCCTCCGAGCCTTCGTGCAGTCCCGTAATATCTCTCCGCCGCTGTTTATTCCCTGCGTTCCATCGCCGGCGCCATTTTGAAGCCCTTGGAACGCAACCCTTCAAATAGCGCTTCAAACATTGTCGTTAGTTCTGAGCTTTTCCGTTGTGGCACAACTCAGTCGCTATAATAATGGGACGCAAAGTAGCCAGGGCATTCCTCGTACCTGCTTGTGTTTTCGATCTTACGGCCAGCAGAGCCGAGTGTCGGGAGCGGCCATCTTGGATCGCAACTCGCATCCGTGCCGTTTTTCGCTAGTATTTCCGACAATGACCATCAGACAGGAGTTTCATCACCGATAAAGTATGGGCAGCATGTTCCGATTTCCAGTTTTATCCTTTCCGTTGCTCTGGCGGTACTTTCAGAGGTTTAAGGCCGCTTTTCCTGCACCCGTCCGGCGGAGCTGACTTACTAGCCAACCATCCCGCAGTGCGCCCTCTAGCGCCCCCCTCACGTTCCCAATCTGGCCACCAGAAGAAAAAATACCCTGACAAAGGTCAGCAGCCCAAGCCTGTTAAGTGCTATGAGTGCTACGAGTATGGACACTACAAGGGGATCCCAAGTGTCCAAATAGTGCACCACCTCCCACTGGAGAAAAGAATCCAGGAGTGGCTAGTGTAGTGCTGGGGGAGGAGTATGTCCCAGTTAATGGGGTGGGTAGTTTAGTGGGTTTACTCTAGTGTCCTTGGGTGAAAGTGAGATAGTTCCAGAGATACATGTGTCCTCAAATACTACAAAGTATAGGCAGTGGATCACCATCAATGGGCAAGTGATTGAGGTTCTGAAGGATACAGGAGCCAGTGTGACTATGGTTAGGAGTCAGCTGGGACCTGGCAATTCCCCATGCGTTCTTTTTTTTTTTTTTTCTTTTTTGACAAGGGCAGGAGGAAGAGGGTTTTGGAGGAGAGGGAAAAGTGTTTTCTGTAGCCTACCTAGTAATAGATGACGGTCTTGCAATAGTAAGCACTAGAACAGGAAGTGACAAAAAGGAACACAGCAGACTCTGATGCATATAAGAAACACAAACATTTTCACAGGAAAATGGATCTCTCTCAGAAGTCCACAGATCCACAGAGCAGGGCCAGCTACCCAGTGATAACATAATCAGTACAAAACAGGCATAAGACTGTGGCAGAAAAGTAATTTTACACCTAAATCACTTAGATATCATCAAAGGCCTGGACAGTTTAGAACTGCCTTCTTCATTTACTCAGCAAGGCAGGTCATACAGTAGAAACAAAGTTTATGCACTGCATCTATGTTGCCAACTCTCAAGTGATTTGCCTTGGGCACACAAAAGAGGTAGTCTGAATGAGGCAAGCACAAAGCTGGCCTAAAAGTGTATGACATGCACATTGTTTTCCTGTACAGGAGCTAGCCGTAGCACTAGAGTGATACAATGGTGCACACATGTACCAACAGGATAAAGCAGTTCATGCATTGCAAGACTCCACATTATGACCCATAAGTGTTTTTAATGATTTAAATATCCGCACCTGCAGACAGGCGGTGACAAGTTGGATGGGTGCCGCATCAAACATTTTAATATGAAGGGGGATAAAATATATGATAGCGGTAGAAAGCTTACTTATAAAAATGGGCAAAGACTGAAGGCTCGGTGCCACAAAGGAACTAAGTAGATTTTTTATGAACTGAAAATGTTTTTTATATGAAATGTGTTTTATATGCTTTATGGTTTGTGAAAACCAAATAAAGTTATTTTTGACCGACTGACTGACCCATAAGTCAATACTATTGCGTTTTCACTTATTCAATAATGGAAGAGGCAGTGCAGAGTACTCAATCTAATATATACATACATTACTATGGAATTAGATATTTATGAAGAGTAGAGCCGCCATTTAGTGGCCTCATGGCACAGATCATCTGCAGAATTCAGAATGATGAAATCTGTGAAATGATGAAACAAGTTAAAGCTGGCCTTTTCTTTACTTCTCATATCTTGCTCTCAGAAAGTTGCTGGCCATTGTCACATAATTGCGTTGTGACTGAAGTTTGTTTGCTTAACTAAGGTGCCTGCCTCTGCTGGAGACTTTCTTTCAGTGCCTTCGTTGGCTGCTAGTAGAATAGAATTTGCATTTAGTATCCCGGCTGATCAGGTCTTTTGATGTCCAAAGCCATGTCTATCCAGTTAAGAAATGTCCACACCATGGGGTGCCCAATATTTGGGATATGCTCGTTCTTGGTTGCCTTTGATCCACAGAATTGAGAGCTTTGGCCTTAAAGTGAAACATGCCGATTAACCTGCATTGGATTTCTTGTTATTAAGTCTTTGGAAGGCAAGTAAGACCTGGTTCATTGCTCTTGCTTTGGTTTCTCATCCCAAATTCCCCATGCATTCTAACAGGTTGTGGTGGCTGACAACAGAAAGGGTCACTATCCTGTGGCCTTTGTTCCATTTGAGTGGGGGTCAGGTCTTCTGAAAGTTGCAGTGAGCCTGAAGCCTGACATGCCTATGAACTGTTTGTTGGGTAATGACCTTGAGAACACTAATTGGAAGAGGAGCTCAAGGGTCATGTGGAGATGTTAGGGTTACCAGACTGGATCTCTACCACCACGTTACATGGCTGCCCAGGATGAGAGTCAAAAAGGGCTGGAGCCTGAAACAATGGGGTAGCCAGCTGCTAGAAAGGGGAGAAGCAGAGGGTGTGGGAAACCAGCCCCTGAATGCACCTCCAGTGAGATGGATGGGGCACCTGCTGTGGCCGAACCGGAGTCCACTGAGGAAGACATTGCTTCCCTTAGAGACTTTCCTGAGCTTTCTGAATGGCATGTGGAAGGAAGACCCACTAAGGAGGAGTTCTGTAGGGCACAAAGGCAGTGTCCAACCCTTGTGGGCATGAGGCAACAGGCTGAAGCCCAATCGGCAGGTGATACCTCTGGTAGTCATCACATTTACTGGAGGACAACCTCCTGTACAGTGAGCCTAAGGCTCCTAGGCATTGGACAGCAAGGGCCGTTGTGGCTCACCAATACTAAAGGGCCTTCCTACTGGAGCTGGCTCATGAACGTCCACTGGCATGACACCTGGACCAGACCTTTGTTAAGCTTGTCCCCAGGTTCTTTTGGCCTAGGATCAAAAATTCCTCAGGTGTGTTGTGTTGGACTTGAGTGACCTACCAGGCCAGTGGGAAGACAGGGCAAAGGCTTACAGCCCCCCTAATCCCTTGCCTATCATTGGAACACCCTTTGAGAGATTGGGTATCGAAATTGTAGAAACTATAGTTCTCCCAGACTAATTCAGGCCACAGGTTTATCCTGGTCCTGGGGGATCATGCCACTAAGTATCCAGAGGCAACCCTTCTGAGAACCATGACGCACCTGCAGTGGCAAAGACCCAGATGGGGTATTTTACCCGAGTGGGTTTCCCAAAGGAATGTGTCTGACAGGGGTACACACCTCATGTCTGAATATATGCAGTCAATGTGGAAGGAGTGTGAGGTAACCCACAAGTTCCCCCCCTTACCATCCACAATCCTGAGGGCTTGTTGAGAGGTTCATCAAGACCCTGACCATGATTATAGGTCTGCCTGAGGCCTTTCAAAAGTGGAATATCCTCTTACTATGCCAGTTTGCTTACAGAGAGGTACCACAGAGAGGAGTGGGTTTCAGCCCCTTCCATCTTTTTGTATGGGTACCCAGTCAAAGGTCCTCTGAGTCTGGTGAAAAAAGGGTGGGACCAAGCTCCCAGGAAGGCCCCCCCCCAGGATGTAGCGAGCTATATGCTGGCCTTCAGAATCCAGATGGGTAAGTTATGGAAGCAATTTTCCAGTAACCTTGAAGCCAGCCAGGAAGTCATGAAGGAGCTGCATGACAAAAATTCTACCACTGTGGAGTTTCAACCTAGTCAGAAAATGTGGAAGGTGGAGCCAGTAGAGTCTAAGGCCCTCCAGGATCACTGGAATGGGCCCTATGAGGTGATTGGAAAAAGGGTTGAGGCCACCTACCCGGTGGACCCCAAGACTCCAAGGCAACCCCACAGGGTGCTGCATGTAAATCGCCTCAAACCCCACTTTGAGAGGTCTGAGCTCACCATGCTGTCGGTGAAAGATGGAGAAGAGGAAGAGTGAACCTCTCCCTGACCTCTTTGACCCGAAGTAGAAGGATGGGTCTGTCGAAGGAGTAATCCCTTCTCCCATTCTAACTCCTAAACAACAGAGAGACTGCCGTGCAAGTGTTGGGGCAGTACTCTTCTCTGTTCTCCCTTATCCCTGGGACTACGCACCTGTGTATGCATGATGTGGACTCAGGAACAACCTCCCTGTTAAGAATAAGTCTTACAGGTTGTCAGATGAGGGGAGGTCCAGCATTAAAGCTGAAGTGTCCAAACTACTGGAGTTGGGGGGTGGTAGAACCCTCCAGTAGCCCCTGGTCCAGTCCTGTGGTTCTCATAGCAAAATCTGCCTCACTGGGCACCACACCTGAACTGAGGTTCTGTGTGGATTACAGAGGGCTAAATTCAGTGACTAAGACAGATGCTCTACCCAACCCCCTGGCTTATGAGCTGATTCACAGGTTAGGGATGCTAGTATAACAGTACCTTTGATCTTACATCAGGGTAGTGGCAGATCGTCATAACAGAGGGAGCAAAAGAGATCCTCCAATCCAGAGGGCCATATTGGTTTAAAGTGATGCGCTTTGGATTATAGAAGGCCCTTGCTTCCTCCCAGAGGCTGGTGAACCAGGTCCTTGCAGTATGGAGGTCGCCTGTGCTGCCTATCTGGATGACATAGCTGTCTTCAGTAGCAACTGGAAGGACCACCTGTTTAAACCTCAAGGAAGTGCTTCAGGCTCTGCAACAGGCAGGATTGACTATTAAGACAATTAAGTGCTAGATAGAGTGGGGTCTGAGACACTTGGTGGGCAGAGGAAAAATGAAACCTCTTCTGGCCAAGATTCTCCCTTAGACCCAGACTGAGGTCAGAGCATTATTGGGGCCTCACTGGGTACTATAGGAGGTTTGTCAAGGGGTACAGCACTATTGCTGCCTCCTTGACTGAGCTAACTTCCAAGAAGCAGCCCAGAAATGCAAATTGGACAGAGGCCTGCCAAACTGCATTTGATTCCCTTAAGCAGGCCATGTGCTCAGCTCCTGTGCTCTGGGCCCCCGATTTCTCCCAGGTGTTCAGACAGATACCTCAGAGCATGGCATAGGGGCAGAACTATGCCAACTTAATGAGGAGAGCCTAGACAAACTTGTAGCCTTCATCTCCAGGAAGTTACTCCCCAGGAAACAGAGGTAGAGTGCTTCTAAGTGTTTTACTGCATTTAATCTTTTAAAGTTCAATATCTCAACTTCTATACATTTGATTTTTGTTGTTTTGTTCAGAATGTAATAATCAATTTTTTCTAAACCAGTGTGGCATTTTTTTATGGTTCATTCATTGTGTTACTGTGGGTGTGTGGTACACAAATACCTTACACAGTGCCTCTTTAAATGAGCCTAACTGCACTGTGCCAAGCTACCAGAGGTTGAGCACAGGTTATCTTTTAGTATGGATCTACCTTACCCTAACTAGAGTGGTGGTTCCTGTCTGGTCTGGGTGCATACCACAGCCAACCAGGAATCCCTTTTCTAACAGGAGACCTAGCAAACCTGCACATTCTTGAAAAGTAGACAATTGGGGAATCCAATTTGGGGTGACTTGCATGGCTCTCACCAGAATGTCTTGCCCAGAAGCCCTTGCATACCACAAACGTTGACAGAAAAAGCAAATGTTCCTCAAATTGCTGTGATGGAAAGTTGTGGAATCTGCAAAGAGCAACTAGTTTTCTACTACTGACCATTCTCCCAAGTCTCCCAATAAAAATTGTGCCTCACTTGAGTGGGCAGGGTTAGTGGCCATGACACAAAAGGCACCAAAACGCAACATGGACACAACACATTTTACCATTGAAAACCAACCCTTTGTTTTGCAATGTGGCTAGCTGTAGATTTCGGGCCCTAGGTCATCCGGCAACTAAACCTGCATATTTTTTAAAACTAGACACCTGAGGAAATTCAGGGAGGGGTGACTTGTGAGACTCCCACCAGGTTTCCCTACCTCAAACTTTAACTGAAAAAAACACATTTTCCTCACATTTCTATGATGGAAAGTTATGGAATCAGCAGGAGTCTACAAACTTCCTTCCATGCAGTATTCTCCCACTTATCCCAATAAAATTGCTGCCCCACATGTGTGGCTGAGTCTAGTGCCTGTGACGGGAACAGATCAAACCAAGGTCAATGTGTATCCCTTTGCAGGACTCCTATTGATGTTAGTTTAATCCGCTTCTGTCATGGGCACTAGCTCCAGCCCCACAGGGCTGGAGGCAGGTGGGAAAATGCTGGGTAGTAGGAATGTCGTAGATTCCTTCTGATTCTGGATGCACCCGTCACAGAAATGGAAGGAACATATGCAATTTCATCCAAAATACATCAGCCATAAACAACTGAAAGGAATTTAAAGGCAAAAAGTTTTCATTATTGACCCTACCTGCTGCAAAATCACTAAAGAGGTGCAACACAGGCTGCGCCATGTTTGGGGCAACCGAGAGATCAGCACTTCCAATGGGAAGCCTTCCAGCCTCAGGTCACAATCCAGATCCCTCCACACTGATAGTGCTTCTTCAGCAGATGATTCCTCATGGACAGAAAATGCACTGCCAGAATATTAGACTTCGTTCTCTGCCTCAGATGCAGAGTCAGTATCAGAACCATGGTCAGAGGAAGATTCATTCAAACTCAATGAGAATGGATCACTTGTACCTGCAACCAGGGTTCAATACGTTCTATCAGTGCTCAACAGAGTACTTGTAAAAAACCCTCATTCACGTAGACAGGTCGGATGGTGGTTTATCTTAATTCTCCGCCTTGTTATTTACGTGTCAGCATCATCATTGGGTCTCTTTCTGTATGCTTCCTCCACCTGGAGGGAACCACTGGTTTTTACAGTAGTGATCAGAAATCGGTGGTAAGTGAAGTAGTGCTCAAGTGCAGTGAAATGTTAAAAAGCCTTCCACATACTGCCATAAATAATTTATTCTGTCTGGTGTATGGGAGGGAGTTAAAAAACAGACGATGTAGTTTGTGCAGTTTAGGATTGAGTATTGATCCTCTGCACTATTTAACTGTGTCCAAAACGTTGGTTGACATGTTTCTGCCTCAAAACTGCCCCAGAAGGGGGTCTATAGGCTTTCTTCAGGACCTAAATGGTGAGAATATGGTATTTTCCTATCATGTGTATTAATCTCAGAGTTAGTACTCTGACGTACCTTGTGAAGTCCCGATTTGGGCTTCTAGAGGACTCCTGGCAGCTTAAACCCTCGTGTGTGGGGTGCACAACTTGTGCTGACGCTGCTCCCAGGGTCCTGGGTGGGGCGGGATCCCGAGTGTGTTCATTAAAAAAAAATTATTTTCTGGAGAAGCAGCGTGCTACGTGACGCGCTGTTTCTCCAGAAAATAAGTTTCCCCCGGCCAAACACCGGGGGCATGGTCACATTTTAATTAAAGGAAGGGAGCACATGGGCCCACTCCTTGTCTATTTATGTACACCGGGGACCAACATCTAGTATAGGGGGCTGTGCAGGCCCCTGGGCTCCCAGGACCGCCACCTCCCTGGGGCCAATTTGTAAGAAATAGAAGGGGCCTCAGGGAATACTCTGCAAACACATCTCCTGGCACAGAACTGATTGGGAATGAATTACACTTTTCTCATGAGGACTAAAGTGGTCTTCTTCCCCCAACCAGTAGTGCACCAGGAGGTCCGTTTGCAGAGTGGTGGAGAAAGGAGGCATGGCCTCCGAAAACCTCTTAGCAATCCCGCTATGTGGGACTTTCTGGAGATAACAGGAAGGGTTGTTCGCCCCCAAGGACCCTCAGCAGCCAAGGGGACTTCATCCCCCCACTAGTACTGCGCCAGGAGGCTTTTTGCTGAATGATGGAGAAAGGGGGCGTGGCCACTGACAAACTCTCACTAGTCAGGCTGTGTGGGACTTAGTGGAAGTAACAGGAGGTGTAGTCGGCATGGCATGGCCTCAAAAGACCCCTCAGCAGTCCTGCTGTCTGGGGCTTACTGGAGTTAACAGAATGGGTTCCTGGCTCCCAAGGACCCTCAGCATCCAAGGGTACTTGCCAGTCTCATAAAAAAAAAAATATATATATATGTTAGGGGAGGGGGACTGCTTGACCCCCCTTCCCTGGGCCTATTTCAGCCCCAGGGACCCCATCCTCCCGAGCCAGTCCTTTTTTTAATGAAGGAGGGGGGTCCACTCTCTCCCTCCTGGGCCGATTTCAGCCCCACCCCATCTTCCGGGGCCTAGACTCTATTCTGGGCACCCTGGTCCCCTCAGGGCACCCAGTCACTTTTGTTGGGGACCGTGGGGGAGCCAGAAGGGCCCTAAGGTCTCTGCTGGTTCCCCACATCCTGCGGGAGCCAGCATTGATTTCACACACAGGGAGCAGCTGGAATGGCAGCTCCCTGTGTGTGAAACCAATTCTGCTCCACTTTGAGCAAGAGAGAGTATTTTTCATGCTCTCACTTGCTCGAAGTGGAGCATTTGCTGTGCTTGGTGGGAGCGGTAAACCCCCCACCGAAACATAGCAAACAGCTGTGTTCTGGGGTAGGCACCCAAGGATATAGCTGGAGATGGCCTTGGGGGTAGCAGTCCTCAGGGCCATGTATTGCTCCAGGAGGGGGGACCGCATGGAGCTCCTCCAGTCTTTACTTTATCCCTGGGTAGGTAGTGGTACCCGGGGCAAGTGGTCCACAACGGACCACTCCATTATATTATGTGTGTCCCGGGGAGTTGGTGATCCCTGGGGCTTTGGGGGGGGCATGCAGGCCCCTGAGTTCTATAAGTTAATTTCCCAGGGAGATGGCGTCCCCGGACTGTGGAGGGCCACGCGGGCCGCCACACTTCTATAAGTGACTGCTCTGGAGAGGTGACAGTCCTTGGGGGCTGCGGGGAGAGCCACACGGGCCCCCACATTCCTATAAGTTCATTGACCTGAAATAAAATTTGTTCTACTAGCAGCATGAATTACGACTATTGCCCTGAAAAACACTGCCAGTAAAATGTGTCACTCTATCTGGGATTCAAAACAGCTAACTGTTCTGAGTGAGCACTGGACTCTATCATTTTGCAAGCTGAACAATCCACAAGTGAGAGCAGGCTTTTGGTGCATAAAGAAACCATCCTGGAAATTACACTGGAAATGCCTACAAAAATAACTACTTCGACCACTAAGGTTACATTAAGCCTATTGTTCTGCACTGCAATTGCCGATACCGAAAAACTCTTAGGGTCTAAATGCGAGTTTGGTGGTCCATAGGACTGCCAAACTCGCTGTGGAGGTGTGCTGGCAGTCGGGGACTGCCGCACCAGTGGTCTGACAACTGTATTACAGCTACGGCATTCAGACCACCATAGGACCACCGCGACCGCCAAGGATCAGTGATCCCTGTCAGTGGCGCGGCGGTCTGAGGGTTGCAATATGCTGGTGGTCCCGGTGCAGCACCGCCAAGCATATTACGAGTTTCCTCATCTGTAGAGATATCATGTCAGTGAGCCCGCCATGAAACCTGTGGCAGTGAGAAAACTAAAGGGGCCCTACATGGCACCCTGTTCCCTCACAGTCTGAGAATGCATGCAGGCTGCGGGGCACATAGTGTGCCCCCCCTGTCTGCATACTTCCCCTTTCCTGCTTGGCATGGACTTCACAGTCCATGCCATGCCATGCAGGAACGGGCTTCGGCGTTCCCATTGTGGTGCCTTTTTAATAGGCACCGCTGTGGGAATGCCAAAGGACCACCCGCCAGACCACGAGAAAACTTGTAATCTGACGGGCGGATGGCAGTGAGGTTTAATCTTGGGGTAGTGGGGCGGTAGCGTGCTGCCTCGCTCCCAAACTGCTAAACTCATAATCAGGCCCTTAGTATAATTGGCCATCTGTTTTTCCAATGTCCGAGCTGATGACAAGCTCAACACCTGCACCAACTGCTTTGACAAGAGACGATTCACAAGAATGTCTCCATCTTTGGATTTTTTGGCTATTAATGATAATTTCCAGTGCATATGCCCATCCGACTCATCAGTGGTTACTGAATCATAAGTGAAAGGTCAACATGCAGACCATTTCTATGCTATTTCATCAAGTGCTCATCTCCTATATTAGTAACACTGGATTTCATGATATCCTCACTGCCGATTAAAAACAAAACTAAATGAATTCCCAGTACAATTAGGGAACAGACTGCCTACTTTTTAGAAAATAACTAAAGAGAAGTGTGCTAAAGAACAGTTGATACCTTTTGTATAATATTTTTATTGAATTTTACAATATGCCATGAAAGAAATAGAAAAAAATACTACTTGTAACAACAATAGTGCGGTGCTGCTTGCTCCCGACCTCCCTATGCATAGCAATAGAATCAAGCAACATTTTAGGTCAATGCCTCGACACGGTGTATAACCTGATCTCTCCCTCGATGTCTGAGATAGGAGAGCACTCACCTCTCAGTTGTATACCTCTATGAGCCACCCACTCACTTCTAACCCTGCTGTGTTTCTGAGGGCAACCTCTATTGGTGTAAACTGGCTATTCACTAACCATGCACCAGTCTACTCTTTCATACACACAGCCAGCGCTGGCAGGGATTCTGCCTTCCAGTGGCTAACATTTTTCCCTCTTCGCCATTGAGTGACCCAGGCAGAGAAATGTTGTGCCATATCGAGTTAGTTACAAGTCATCAGTTATGTGAAAAAAGGATCAGCTTCAGGCACCCCCATGTAGTATACAGAGTCTGCAACCCTACTGTGGCATCGTGAACACAGTCAAAGTAATCACCCCCATGCAGTTGAGCCTTTAGCAAGTGAAGTATGTCCTATATAACATAATTTAAATGAATAAGACACAGTCGTGCAGACTTTGTCGCACCCCTCGGGGTGACATAGGCCCAAGTCATCGTCAGATAGGTTCCCCAGGTCATGCTCCCAGGTGAACGCAGGATGCTTGTTTCCAGTCCAGGGAGGAGTGGGATGGGTATGCCCAGACGTGGGTCCCATGCTCACTGTGCCACTGGATTCAAGCTAGCCTGGATAATGAAGGGTGACATATCCTGAAACTGGTCCCAGGATGCTTGTTTCCGGTCCAGGGAGGATCTTGCCTGGCAGTTCGGTCTGGACTGTACCCATCGGGCACAGGGTCAAGACTGATTTGCATATGGCTGGGTCCAAACTGGGGTGGCGTAGTGGGCAAAAGAACGATGGGTTTAACCCAGATCTTTTGACTGAGGGAGAATGTTTGCATTGTCAGGATTCCGTCCATCATTTGTTTGCTGTAACACTCTGAACATATCAGGCATATGTCGGATCAAGGAATGATAGACCCGTGATGCCTTGTGCTCTCTTCCTAAAGCATGGTAACATTGGCTTCCACCCAAATCACATATTTAATTTACTTGTAAGTCCCTAGAAAGTGGTTCTACATCTAAGTTAAATGCTACTAGTGGGCCTGCAGCACTAATTGTGCCCCTCACATAAGTAGCCCTTTTAAACATATTTCAGGCCTGCCATTGCAGCAGGTGTGTGCAGTTTTAAACTGCCGTTTCGAACTGCCAAAATACAGTACTGGGTTAACATTATTATATTTAATAAGTGATAACTTTCAATTGTAAGCAGGTATAAGTGTTGAGTTTTTGAGTCACAGAATTGAAAAAGCCACTTTTAGAAAGTTGGGATTTTCTTGTCCCAGTCATTTGGTGCCTGCAGCCTGTATCCTGGGTCACATGACTAGGCGTAGTTGGCAGTTGGTCTTTGTGTATTGCTCCCAGACAGTGAGTCACAGGGGGAATATGTATTGGCAGGATGAGCCATCTCTGACTTCATAGTGGACCTGAGCTGTCACCTACCACACGTGCCATCACAAACGCTCACAAGAGGTTTCACACTAGTCTTTTGTGCCTCCAGATAAGGAGCCAGGGAGGTAGAAAATTCCACACACTTCTATAGGAGGAGAACAACAGAAGCTTCTCCCACTTCAAAGTGGGCACCAGGTATAAATAGTGGAACCTCAGACCCAGCTCTTTAGTACACTACTGCATTCAGAAGAATGACTGCTATGCTGCAAGAAAGAAGGACTGCTACTCTGTTACCCTGCTGCCTGATTGAGAAGGACTGGACAAGCATCCTGAACCCTGGACCACCAGAGTGACTGCAAGGGCTAGTTGACTGGCCTCCTGATTAGAGGCTCAGGGACACGAAAGGCTCCAATCCCCTTGAAACCCAAGTGCTGGCATCTCAGTTCTATACTCTTGGTTGTGGGTATGAAGGTGCTCTGCCAGCCCAGCCATGGTCCTAGCAAAACAGATGCAGCATGACATATCCCCCTGCTGCTCATCCGAACCACCACAGAGCAACACATCTTGATGCAGGACCACTTATCACATTCACACAGCTTCTCAGGACCAGCATTGCACAATGCAGCCTTGACCCAGGACCTTGCATTGCGACTCCACAGCTCTTCAGATATGCCGGTGAGCAGCACATACTTGACACGGGACCTCACAACGCACCGCAACCAGAATTGAAGACACTGTTCAGCTGTCCTATCTTGGCCCCTGTAATTGGCCCGCGCTCCATTGTGGTCAGCCTGGAACTTGTGACCTTGTCCTGGTCCGTTGCGACCAAATAACCATAGTTAGCAATTTGTGCTTTTAGGCACTATTGTTACCTAATCCTTTAAAATTACAAATCTCCGGTTCTACTAATAGGATTTTTATTGTTTTAGTGTCAAATAATTGATTACATTTTGCAGTATTTTCCTAAATTGGTGTGGGAATTAATTTATATTTTTACTTTATACTAATCATGAAGGGCATCCTCTAAAATATAAGTTAAGATCCAGGAACACGGGGGAAAAAACATCAAACAACAAATAAATATTCCTGCTTGACCTATCTACATTACTAAATGAAATAAGTCCAATCAAGTCCCGGATCCAAATGTGTAACAATTCAATATTATTTTTTATATAATTCGCATATATCTTTTAGCACTTTTAAAAAAGCATATCTTTCATGGTTTGTCTATCAATTATCTATACTACTGTAATAAAGTAAGAACTTTCAGGCTTTGAGGCGGGTAAACTCGGGAACCACGGCGCCAATCTACACACCCGATACACCGTTGAAATCGTCAGGGTGTGTAGATGGTTATAGGCTATATAAATATAAAAAATAAACGTTATTTAAAAAATTTATATAAAAAAAAAATTAGTCCCTCCAAAGTAGCGCCGGCCGCAACGTGCGTGCTCACGTCAGGAGCATGGGGAGGAGCGGCGTCCTAGGAGCGGCGGACATGGCACGGGGGATGAGCGGTGACGTGAGGAGCTGCGGACAGGCCAGCGGCGGTGCGAGCAGCGGAGAGGCAGACATGGCGCGGGGGAGGAGCGCCGGCGGACAGGCGGCGAAGAGCAGAGCGGCCAGGAGTGGTGAACTGAGGCGCGGCGGATGAGGTAAGGCTCCGGGGACAATGTCCGGGCAGGCGGGTTTTGGGCCAGGCGGGGGACGGGGAGTTAATGTCGGGGCAGGCGGGTGTCGGGCCAGGCGGGGGACGGGGAGTTACAACACAACAGACTACAAGGCAGGCGGGGGTCGGGGCAGGCGGGGGACGGGGCGGGCGGGGGCAATGTCGGGGGAGGCAGGGGTAGGGGAAGCCTGAATGCTCCCGGACAAGGTCGGGACGGGCTGCTAGTATTTCTATACTTCACAAATCACAGTCAACATTAAATTTGTTAGCTAACCAAAACCTATGATTGAAAAGTCAGATCATTACCATACATTCGGAAAATTGAATATAAAGAGTCCCCACCCCACTTGAATCATCACCATTCATTCTGAACTACATTCATCCACACTCATAAACCATACTCTCTCCAGGAAGCCCCAGAGAAAAATCTATATTATACAGTTTTGCTCAATAAAGAGATCACTTTTCATTTAGTCTTTCATTGATCTGGGGTTTCCATATGATATTTGTCAACGCACATTTCCGTGGCTTGGACATCCTCTACACCACCTTCATCAGGACAAAAAAACAGTAGGTTGTCTTTCTATGAGCAGGAAACCAAGCAGGTTGGATTCTAATGAAATACAAAGAGCCATATGTCAGTTTATAAACAATGTGCAATAGCTTCACCCAGCATTATGTTTATAGTTTAACTCCAAATACAAGCTCATTCCCAATCATCAATCTGTCCACCCCTCAGTGTCGCAAACCACCAGTTCTGCCACAGGCATTTCAAAGGATGATAGTATTGAGTGTACTGTTAGATATTCAGAAACCGCCACCGCAGATACCCTAAAATCCAAAACCTTTTAGATTAGCCACCTATTCTGATGTGGCAATTCTTTCTCCAATGTCTAAGAGCTCACATTTAACCCATCCTCTAGTCAGTGGGGTCATCAGTTATTGGACCATTAGAGCCTACCAATAGATAAAGAGCCCGACGTTTAATACTCACATATGAGAGTGCTGGATGTTTATATTGTTGTTAATTACATCTGGAATCCATATTTCTTTCTTGCACAAATATTTACAGATTCTAAATACTAAATGTATGGTGAGCACATGAGGCATCGAGTTTGTAATGAGGGTGCATAAAGTACAGAAATAAATGAAGTTTTTACCCCTTCTCTTAGTCAACTCATATGTATAGTTCCTTAGATTTCTTCACTCATTGAAGACGCAATTTCTTTCTTTCGTCTACACCTTGATTTCTGTAATTCATCCACATTTCCTCAGCCTACAAAGTTTCTAAGTGGGAAGCATATAATATGACTCATATCTGTTTATTTAATCAGTCCTCCACTGTTCAAGTGCTCACTCTTATATTCAATTTAATATCGAAGGACCAATTGCCCCTACTCAACATCAGACAGACTTAACAATCACAGCGAGGTCAATCTACTCGTATAGCCTCATATGACCTAATGTTGACCTGCAGGCATTTGCATTTCACACCCATGCGTGGTCCTTATGTGTTCATCTCTCATAGGATCTTTTATACTATTGCTCTCTCTACTAGCAGCCAAAAACAGTTACTTCAGTGTTGGATCAATAGAGAGCTGTTAAGCTGCCTTGTACCTTGTCACCCTTTGATCTAAGGCTAGTGCGGGTGTGGGATAGGCACTTCAAAACTATTCTTCTGCTTCAAACCTTGTCAATCTTCGGCCTAAAGTTAATGCATGGTATAGACTAGCCGCTCCAAAATGATCCTAGATGGCTCACCTCTCATATCATGTGTTGCACAATTGTGGAGAGTCCTCAGACCCAAAATGCATCTGAGGTACACAATAAGTCCTCCAAAAGACCCCAAAATAGTTCCACAGTGCAGGATTCTCAATCCCTACCTGAGCAGAAGAGGAATGGGTTCGCTGATCGTAAGTGCTTAGGAAAGTTCTCACCCAAGTGTTATGAGTGCCATCAGGTCAGGAACTTCAAGGGTGATGCCAAGTGTCCCAAGAGTTCACAGTCTCCCATTGGTGAACAGCCACCAGTGCTGGCTAGCATAGCGCTTGGTGAGGAGGTTTTCCCAGTTAGCCCTGGATGGAAGTGCAGAAGTTACCATACTGTCCCTAGGTTATGGAGAGATAGTGTCAAGAGCCCACAGGCCTAGCAATCCTAAGAAGTACAGGCAGTGCGTCGCCATCAATGGGCAGCAGGTGGAGGCTCTGAGGGACGCAGGAGCCAGTATGACTACTGTCAGGTGTCATCTGGTGTCCTCAGAGCAGGTAGTCCCTAATATATTCCACCTAGTTATTGTAGCTGACAACCATGATAGTTACTATCCAGTGGCTTAGGTTCCCTTTGAATGGTGGGGTTTTGAGTTCCTTGAGGGTTGCTATGAGTCCATCAATGCCTGTGGATTGTCTGCTCGGTAATTACATGGAGCACACTATCTAGAAAGAGGTGGAGCTCTGGTCCCACCTGGAGATGTTGGGTTGCCTGAGTATGTTTGCCTGTTCACACGGTCAATGGCCGCCCAAAAGGGTAGTCAGGAGAACATGCAGCCTGAAAGAATGGCTCAGGTACCTGCCAATAGGAGGAAATGCAAGGGCTGTTCCTGAATCGCCTACAGTTTGGGAGAAGGCTGAGTCTGAGGGTGACACTCCAGAACCCTAGGTGCCCTAGGGAGCCTACCTGAACTGGCCAGTTGGCAGAAGGAAGGAGGTACTACCAGGGAAGAGTTATGCAGAGTGAAACGGAGTGCCCTACTCTAGAGGGCCTACGGTGGCAGGCTGAGGCCCAGGCAGCTGGCAACATCTCTGAGATCACCTGATTTGGTAGAAGAACCGTCTTCTGTACTGTGAGCCTATGGTTCCTTAGCCTGGTGCAACCCGTGGGTTGGTAGTCTGCCATCTGGGACAAGGCTACCACTTTGGAAGGCTTTTTACCCACTTTTTTTGGCCCCGGAAGAAAGTGAATTCAGATGTGTTCTGCAGGTCATGTCCCACTTGCCAGGCCAGTGTGAAGTCAGAAGGGAAGCACAAGGCTTCCCTGAAACCATTTCCTGTCACTGGCACCCCCTTTGAAAGGGGGAGTATCAACATTGTTTGGGCTCTGAAACGCAAGACAGGAGGTTCATCCTGGTCATGGTGGACCATGCCACCCAGTCCCGACTATATACCTCTGAGGACAGTGATGGAACCTGCAGTGGCCAGAGCACTGATGGGGATATTTATTTATCTGGCCGGGCTACCACCTTCATGTCTGGTTACGTGGACTAGTGTGGAGTAATATACAAGTACTCCACACCCTATCATTCCCAGACCAATGGGATTGTAGACAGATTCAACAAGACAGGCATGAAGGCATGATAATGGGCCTATCAAGGCTCTTAAAGTGGAAGTGCGACATCCTCTTACCATGCCTGTTGTTTGCTTACAGGGAGGTACCGCAGAAGGTGGTTGGAGTAAGCCCTTTTGAACTTCTGGACGGTCATCCTCTTAAAGGGCGTCTCAGCCTGGTAAAGGAGAGTTGGGAGCAAGCTCCCAAAAAAGTCCTTCAGGATGTGGTCAGCTACATGCTGGCCCACTGCACCTAGATGAAGTATGTCTGCAAGAAGGCAAATGAAAATCTAGAAGCCAACTAGGAGGTTACGAAGCTCTGGTATGACCAGAAGGTGTCAACACTAACCTGAGTGTTCCTGCAGGAGTGAGCTTAAGTCCAAGCTGCTGAATTACAACTCTACCACCGGACTCGAATCTCCTGGCAATATTAAAATGCTAAGGCAACTCTAATCCAATAGGGGAATGGAGAATGATATGTGAGAGAGACTGCTCTGGTTGTCCTTGCACCTTCTGCCGCTGTCTCCGTAAGTTCTGTCTGCAAACTAGGTAATGTCGGCTCTCAAATGTTTCTGTGGAAAAACACACACATTAGTTCTGGTGTGGATGATGTTTCCTCCCTATCGGGCTTGCTCTGTTCCATAGAAGTGTGAAGGAACCTGGTCATCCCATCTTTCTCGCCTGCACTACCTGTTGACTCACAACTGAATTTTGGGAAGGAGTACCTTTAAAACACAAGCGGTGCAATCATTAGGCGTTGCCCTTTGCTTGAATCAACTGTCATCGGTAAGTACATTGTGAGAAACTGTCTACATACCACAACTGTGAGAGTGACTGTCATTGTACATTTCTAGAAGGTTCTGAATTCTCTGTGGTGCTTACTATATTACAAACTACCACCTTGGTTAATTGGATCACACACAAGCATGCATAAACATTAAAATACCGTAATTGCTCCCACCTGCGTATTCAATGTTTAATGTCAGCAGCCGTTAGCATACAATAGTGATGCCCAAATGAGTATTCAGTGATTAATATCTGTAATCGCATTTCATGAGTCCAAGTATGCACAATTGCAATTTCAACCTATCAAGATATTGAGGTTTGTTAGTACATTAGTCTTTAGTTTTGTGTGTAATGCAGAACACTGTTAGCACACCAAGGGCCAGATGTAGGTAAATATATTTTACCGACTCATAAATACCGAATTTTACAGATTCGGTATTTATGAATCGGTAAAATAGAAGTACTGAGATGTAGGTAAATCCAGATGTGCATTTACCGAATCGTTAATATTCGGTATTTACCGAATCGGTAAATACCGAATTTCACAAGGGTGCAGGGGGTGTCACTTTGACACCCTCTAGCACCCCCAAAACAGGTTCGGGTGCCATGTGGCAGGCATACCTGCCCTAAGGGCAGGTCTGCCTGTCATATGGCACAGGTGGAATCGGTATTTTACCATCAAATTGAATTTGATGGTAAAATACCGATTCGGTAAGGCGTGTGGGACTCAGAAGAGTCCTACCTACATATCAAATTTACCGAATCGGTAAAAATACCGAATCGGTATTTTACAGAATCGGTAAATTTACAGATCGGTAAATTTACCGATTCTGTAAAAATATGCCCCCTACATCTCAAATTCCATTTACCGGTCGGTAACGGCCGAATTCGGCCGTTACCGACCGGTAAAAGCCTACCTACATCTGGCCCCAAGTCTTTAACACATGTTCTCCTCTTGTTAGCAGGTCTAAGGAACTGCGCCCAGAAATCAACAAGTTAGCTAGCTGTCCAGTTACGGAAACATAATCAAGATACATTTTAAAATGCAATCGTGCATGCAGCACGTTACAGCCTTAACTCTGTTCTCAATTGTCCTGTCTCCTTGTCTTCTTTTTTCTAGGTTGACGGATGTGATGTACAGTAGCAGCTGCTGCACTGACGACTGCAGGATGAAAGCACAGAGGAACCGCTGCAGCCGTGTCAGGACGCAGAACACGGGAGCCCCATCCACGAGGAGATCTTGTCAGGTAGGTGGGTGGAACGACAAACAATTCCCAATTGTTGGGTGCAGTTTAAATAACCGTCTGCACACAGCCACACCCAATATTGTCGCTGAATCTCGAGAGATCTCAGGGAATTGCCTTTGTATACTCTTTGGCAAGTCTATAGGCGCCTCTTTAAACCCAAAAATCTTTGCGCTAAGGAGAGGCGGAGTGCCTCTATGCTTTGTGTGCAATAGCGCTGTGCAATGCATCCTTGATGCAAGACCTTGCAAATCTATGTAACCAGAATTTAAGGTACTTTGTTCAGCGGCCTAACTTGGTCCCTGTAACCAGCCCACGCTTCATTGCCGTCAGCTTGAACTTGTGACTTTGTCCCAATCTAGCGCGACCAGAAAACACAGTTGCGCTTTGTGCTTTTAACCCCTTCCAGGCTGATGACGAGCTCAGCTCATCATGAGCGTAACCTGCCATGCGCTCATTACGAGCTGAGCTCGTCCTGAACCGCGGGGTTTTTAAAATCGCCACGCACAGCGGGAAAAGCCGCCACAGTGATGCGGTTAAACACTATTTTTACCTAAGTATTTAAAATTGCATATCTCCAGTTCTACAAGTAGGATTTTTTGTCATTTTGGTATCAAATAATGTATTTCAATTCGATAACTTTATTTCGGTCCCAACGGACCATAAAAGTGCATGATAAAATACATAACAAAGAATAAAAGATTAAATAACATAGAACAATACAAGGTCGATCTCAATCATATATATACACATTATTCACAGGATTAAAACTATGGCTTAATCCATCCCATCATAACACGAATTAAACATTGAGTTAGTTATCGAAAGAGTTCATTTCATTTTATACAAATATTCCTACTGTCCAGTTAAATCATTAAAAAATGTCTGCGTCTATTCCACATACCATTTAAAAAACGGGAGACGAAAAAATAATGGGGGGGGGTGGGTGTCATAGTTTAAGACTCTAAAAGCTTGAGCACACTGGCTGAAACCTAGGTTTCTGCAAATTGGTATCACCCAGAATTTCCGTACAGCCTGATAAGCAGGGCAGAAAAAAAGGACATGAGTTTCATTTTCAAGATTGTGTTTACATGCTGGACACTCAGTGTTCTTATTACTGTCCCATTTGCTAGTAAACACCTTGAGTGGAAGACTACCCATCCTGAATTGCATGTATAGTTTCCTCGCCAGTGATGGATAAATCAAATCTAAAAAATCTTCCTTTTTATAATCTTCTTTTACTTGAAGAAACGCAATAGTCAATCTTCCAACTGTGGAACTCACATGGAGAGATGATAGCTTGTAGTGCCTAAAGTGGCGAACCAAATCAGCCCTGCTTATCGCTGGGCAAGCTACATCAGGTGTATCCCAGAGCTCGGGTAGGCCAATCCTAATGCTGGTTGCCTTAATGTGTGTTAGCCACGGGGTTTTCTTTGCTCTCAATACAGCCCAGATCATTTTTACAGTGAGCAAGTTCAGGCACTGATCATAATCTTCTCCAGTACGTTAGTGGCCGTGGTGGCACCTCTTCCTCAATAGGGAGTAGCCCTAGGTCCATACGAAGGGGTACTAACGGAGTACTCACTGGAAGACCCAATAAGTTCCTCATAAATGTATGTTCTACCTTTCTGAGGTTAGTAGGCCTTTGGTGTCCCCAGAGTTCTGCCCCGTACAAAGAGGCCACTCTAGCATGTAGTTTGTAAATTTCAATGACAGGGGCGGCTGGCTTAAACTCAGACACTCTGTGCATTTTCTGAATACCCCCACCACTTGGGTTAACTTGAGAGCAGCCTTTGCTAACTGGGTATCCCTTTCCAGATGTTCTGCGAGAGTAATGCCCAAGTACTCAAAGGTCTTTACTCGCTCCAATGGAATTCCGTCTAGAAGTGGGTTTGGGCGTGTCTGCCTAGGAGGATTAAAAATCATAAATTTAGTTTTATCTACATTTATCTCCAGGCCTCTCAGTGCACAGAAATCAGCAAAGACGTCCAGGGTTCGTTGTATGCCAGTTGATGTCTTGGACAACAACAAAGTGTCGTCCGCGAACATCAACGCGGGCACCCGACCTGAGACTAGCCTCGGGGCATCGATATCCTTTATTCCAAGTAGGTGGTCTATAAGCCCATTAATATATAGACAGAATAAGGTAGGGGCCAGGACTCACCCCTGGCCCACACCCTGTTTCACCGGGAAGCCGGCTGACAGTTCTCAGTGCTTCCCACACTTAACTTGTGCATATGTATCAGTATGAAGCCTCATTAGCACATCCAGGAGATAAGGTGGTAAACCAAGATCGAGCAGTACACTCCACAGTTTATCCCTAGGGACCAGATCAAATGCAGACCTCAGGTCAACGAAGATGAGGTAGAGGCTGCCACCCTCCACACTCACCGTTTTCCAATAAAGGACCTGAAGTCTGAATATCTGGTCCACAGCCTGAAAAAGGCTCAAGATCTCGTTTTCCTCGTTCCAACCCTGGACTCTGTCTAATACAATCCGTCCCATCAATTTTTGAGTGACATCTATCAGGCTGATAGGCCTGTAATTGGATGGTTTAAGAGGACAGCCTTTTTTGTAGATAGGGACTATCTCTGCACCACGCCAGGTATCCGGCGGGTCCATGCCCTTTAATATAGCATTGAAGAGAACACATAAATATAGGGCCCATATTTTCGGTTCAGACCGTAATAAATCCCCTGGGAGCTTGTCTAAGCCATGTGCCCTATTTGGTGGTAATTTGACAATGGCGGCTTCAACCTCACAGGAAGTAATCTCCCAGACCCCCTCCAATTGATGCTCATGGAGGAGACCTGAGAATGGGGTTGAAGAACCGTCATCGCCCGACTATGCATACAGGGCTCCAAAATGAGCTTCCAAAACTGCTGCAGCTATATTGGGTTCATTCGCCAATCTACCCACCCTAGCCTCAGAACTAAAAATTGCCCAGAAAGATTTCGAGTCCTTGCACTGAATTGCACTTCTAAGATCATCCCATTTATCGGCTTCCCAATCTTTCTTTTCCCTTTGGATGACCCGATTGTGCTTAAACTGACATTGCTTGAACCTTATATTATCCTTAGCTTTTACAGCAATTAACAAATCTTTTTTGGCTTTCCGGCAGTTGGCAATGTACCAGGGATGTGCTGAGACAAGTTTTGCCTTTTTTCTTCCTTCCGGGCAGAACACATCATACAGTTTGGAAGTCAACTGGTTGTGTGTTTCCAGAGGCCTGTCCTCTGATCCTGAATGCATATCTATTTCCCCAACCTCTCCCATTTCTTTTAGATGTGGCACGGCCTGTTGATATACATTTGCGAGTTTATTTAGGGAACCTTGTATGTGTGGCCATTTAACTCTCCCCCTGTTGTTAGTTAGCGAGAGAGGATGTTGTAATGAATTGGGCTCTGGTGCGGGGTTAGACAGGCCCCAACTCCCTGGTTTAAGTGTCATACCCAGGGCATTGTGGTCACTGTCTTTCCTCGGATGGATCTGAAAATCCAGAACCCTATCCCATGCTCTGGATCCCACCAAAATATAATCTATAATGGAATTTCGCCCTTCTCTGTTGAAGTTCGGTAGGTCAGGTCTCTCCAATTTTGTCCTCCCGTTACATGCCCTCAAAGATGACGAAAAGGTAAACAAATTTATTTGGAGGACCAGCGGCGTCCATGCTCTAACTGATGGAATCTGAGGTTCTGGGATATGCCAGTGCTGGTCCTCGTCGTCTAGGCGATCTAAGCTTACGTCAGTGAGGGGCTCAAACTGACAATTAAAATCGCCCCCTACTATTAAAATAACTGCTGGTTCAAGAGTCGAAATGAACTGCCTCAATTGATCAATTACTCCAGACTCTTGCCCACTCTGGATAGGCCTTGAATAGATGTTAAGTAGGGCAATTTGTGTATTATCTGGGAGCGTTAAAAGGACACATTGTACATCGAGGGAATTAGTTGGTATCTGCACTGCATTAGCACCCAGGTGAGTACCCACCCAGATGCTTAATCCCCCCGATGGTCTGCCCCTACCCTTGATTGTGGCCAATATGCTAAAAGTGGCAAAACCTCTCCTCTGGTTGTCCTCCAGCGCCCACGTCTCCTGCATTAGGCAAACATCAAACTTCTCTACAAACGATCCCCAATCTGGGCATAGTAATTTATTTTGAATCCCGGCCAAATTCCAGGAGAGAATTTTAATATTTTCATTAGTCTCCCCCCAGGATTTCTTTTTGTACCATAATGCAGCTATCGTCCCCAGCGAGTGAGCCGTCAGTAAACTCCCCACCCCCCTGCTAGGGTTTGGCCCCTTCTCCCTTACAACTCTATCATGGTTCATTCCCGCTACTATCGGGAATACAACGCAACTTGCGCCCTCCTGTATTTCTGGAGACAAAACTCCAAGCAAAACACCAACCAACTTACTCCCACTGCCCCCCCCCTATCGATACCCCTAGTAACCTCCCGGGAACATTCGCCCCCCTGGGGACTAGGTAAAATAGTAGGACAAACATTTGCCTTGGAGCCTTCCCCAACTACAGATGGGCCCAGATCGTCAACGTGAGGGAATAGGGACAGGCAGCTCTTCGGCCGTCAATCTATTTAGTCCAGGACACTGAATCTATTGTTCTGGGGAAACATAGCCAGTCTAGGGGTGTGGATATTGGATCCCTTCCAATTAGCATGCCCAACCTGAACAGGACCCAGAATATCCCGGTCCCCCCAAAAATGACCTCCTCTATTGAAACTAAAATCAGTAGGAGTGGCAGGATAGAAGTAAGTTAGGGGAAGGGATTGAATTTGCGTTACTGTATGTACTGGGTCCCAGTTACAAATATGTTCAACTGCCCATCTGTTCTTAAAATGAATTACGACGCAGTCCCCCGTAATATTTTTTTTCCGTGGCCCCACCCAATCCACTCGTCGAGCAAAAAGAATTTTGCTAGATACATGTGTGGGAAGTGGCCTATTATAGTTCAGCCAGTGAATACATTTATTTCTGAGCTCACTGTAGACCTCCCTTTTTCCCTGGCTCAAAACTGGGACCCCTACAAGCACCACCATATACCGTATGGACTCAGGAGGGAGATCTATACAAGATAGTACTTTTTTTGATACATCACAGGTCGTAGTGCTATTTGCTGGAGGTTGTTGATTCTCAGTCCCTCTGCCCCCCCATTCTCCATACTTCTACTCATTACTGGATTATTATTCACAGTACTGTCGCTAAGTAGGGGTAGGAGGTCATTTAACGGTACAAGTGGGGGGGATGAATCAACTTCATTGTTCACAGCAGACAGGGCAGAGTGGGGGCAGACTACATTAGTTAGCCTAGACAGCCTCTCTAGATTACCATTACCACCATTGACCCGTGTTCCATCCTCTAACTGGGCAGGAGCAAACAATAGTTCAAGGCGCGAAAGTCTAGTTTCTATAATATTGAGTATATAAAGAGGAAGACAAGTCTTGGTAAAAATAATTTCCATTTTGGCCCAAAAGTTTTCTCCAAACTCAGGGGGGCACATATCACCAGAGCTTAATATAGGCGTAGTCACTTGTACAATAGGCTGACATGTAACAGGACTGTTAGGAGTTCTTAACAATGGGCTTTCCCCCACATTACTACATTTCTGGATTTTCGCTTTCTTGTTTTTCAAAGGGGCTCCTCCACGCTTCTTTTTAGGAGTTGGATCTAGTGCAGGATGTTTAGCCCCCACTTTAGAACTGCATGCAGATCGAGTTTGTAGTCTAGAAGTTGATGGTCCGGGAGCTCATAGTTTTGGATAGAAACACATTGAACAACTGGTGTGGCATCCGTACTAGCTGAGGAAATGGGCGGGCCTCCTTCTACTTGTGTTAACTGGCTACCCTCGCCAGTGTCGCCTGGAAGGGCAGTATCTATAACTTGTCGTTGATTTGGCGACGGCGCCTGGGCCAACCTGCCCATGGACGACCGTTTATCAAAGGCCGGATCTAGGGATAACCTCCTTTCGGTCATTTCTATTTTGTGTGCCAACATGGAAGAGGCCCTAGTAAGAAATTGGTTCAGAGTACCCACAATCGATCCACCAGGAATGGACTTCCTGCCCTTCCCCACCTTGGAAGTAGTCATTGCAGGAGGGGGTTACAAAACAGCTACTCCTCGGTTCAATTGCAATCGTTTTTACAAACAGAGTCAAATTAACAAAGGCAAACTGTTATACAGGTACTAACCTTTATATGTTAATTTGATTACAGAAGAAGGGGGGGCCCCGTCCCGTCCTCGTCCATACTCGAAAGGGCTCAAACGGGCCCGTCCTTGGCCTGGGCTTCACTTGGTGCCCGCCCACGTGCTTCCCGTGAAGCGGGGGCCGCGAGCCACTAAATAGCGCGTGAAGGCGGAGCCTGCGATCACAGGTGTGGCGAGGTAGAGGGGCTCCTAGGCTTTGTAGTCCTTCCCCTTCCAGCAGGAGTTGTGCAGCAGAAGTCCACGGCTACGAGCGGCTCCCGCGAGCCGCTAAATAGCACGTGGAGGCGGAGCCAGCGATCACAGGTGTGGCGAGGTAGAGAGGCTCCTGGGCTTTGTAGTCCTTCCCCTTCCAGCAGGAGTTGTGCAGCAGAAGTCCGCGAGCCGCTAAATAGCGCGTGGAGGCGGAGCCAGCGATCACAGGTGTGGCGAGGTAGAGGGGCTCCTGGGCTTTGTAGTCCTTCCCCTTCCAGCAGGAGTTGTGCAGCAGAAGTCCGCGGCTACGAGCGGCACCTTAGCTCTTTTCAGTTGTCCCTCCTACACCTCTTTCACCTGCTGTACCTCCTATTGTGAATAGATGAATAGATGATAGGTACCACTAATAATGGATTGATAATGGACTGAGTCTATTGGGGGTGCAGTGTGAGGCAACAGTGTAGAGGTGTGAGGAGGCTTGTGAGAGCGCTGGTATTGCAGGGAAGAGCACGAGAGCAGGGCACACTGGATACCGCTAGCGGCACCCCACCTAGTTGGGCCGCCTCTGCGGGATTCCTGGGCACTAAACTCCGCGGCCACTACTAACAGTGGCCGCACTCTCAAGCTCTGTCTTTTTTCTCTGCCAGCCTAGTCTAGGCTCTTCTCCACTTAATTGATTATTATTTCTTGATCATTTGATGGCTTAGTGAATTGGGAAGGATTGAAAAGGTTGTGCTGTAGTAGCACTGAGGTGCAGAGACTAGCTGGGGGGGAGAATCATAACCCCTCACGCCATGCACCCGCCATTTTCTCACCGCTACTCCCACTTGCTCCCGCTGTCAGCGTATCTCTGCTCATTATCAGTCACAGTCACTTACTGGTCACTTTACTTGTCTCACCGCAAGGCCGCTCCCACTCTCCACTCTCCTTGGTCTCCCAGGTCCTGCTGCCGAGTCTCCCGACCCCCGGGGTTCCTGCGGGAGTCACCCTGCACCGCAAGTTAGCGTGACAGTTTTTTTTGTAAAAAAAATATGTTTTACCAAGCTGAGGGAAATGAGCCGGCCGGCAGGCGGACGAGTGAGTGAGCGAGCGAAGTATTTCATTTTACTCTATTTTTCTATATTGCTGTGGAATTTTACTTGTGTGTGTTTTCACCTTTAATGCTGCTGGTGTGCTTCATGAATGCTCTTCACATTGCTTTTAAGTTAAGCTTGACTGCTTTTGTGCCAAGCTACCAGAGAGTCTGGCACAGGTAAATTACCGGTTTCCTTCTGTTTCACCCTGACAAGAATTGTGTTGCTGTGTGAGTAGGGGTTCACCTCCCAATAACCACTGATCCAATTTCCTACATTGATTCCAAGATTAATATGGTGTATTTGATCACAAATCTACCTTCAATAGTTTTTGCACACGCACAGTAATAGAGCATGCAAAAGTATTAGCTGTGTCAGTGATTCAGATGTATCCAAAAGTACTGCAACTTTTTTTGCACCTGCAGCAGTACTGCTAACCTGGGGAGCATAGGGCCTGTGGGACATGTACCTTCCATCCATGGTATTTGTATGTCCACATACGATATTACTGCTTATTTTACCAACCAAACCCAGAATAAAGGGCTTAGCATTTTTCTTGATGTTTACAATTTCTGCTGAAAGTTTGGTTGTTTACAGTGTACCCATTTTTAGGGCTCGCTGGTGTTGGAGCGCGAAGCGCTCCCGCCAGCAAAATGTATTGTCACCGTGACGGCTTGCAAGGGAGTACAGACCGGGCCACGCGCAGATTGTGGTCTGTGAACGCGCAGATTGTCAGCGTGCGCGTGCTCCCTTCCTGTCTCCGAACGCGTGCTGCTGCTGGCGCAGGGGCTGCAATTCCACAGCCGGCAACTGGGGACAGGTCCGAGACCGTCAGGGGGAAGCTGCGTCTGAGGTAGGAGCGAGGCATCGCCGCAGAGGAGGAACCAGGCCGGCTGCTGGGCACTGAGCAGTGAAAAACCCCGGAGCAGCAAGGCCCCACCTCCCCCACACCTCCGGAGTCCGGTTAGTTTCATTCTTGTTACTAGGAACAGTTTTTTGTTTTTCTTTAGCACTCATCTGAGTGCATGAGTTTTCTAGCTCTCTTGTGCGCTACCTCCTCCCCAGGTAGCCCCCTTGGTGCTCCTTGTTTCCAACCCCAAAGTGGTAGTTGCTTCCCCCACTACTCACTGACATTTTTTGTTATATTTTTTTAAACCCCCCCCCTTCAAGTCCTGCATTAATTCTCCCCTACCGCTTCCTGGTCTACCCCTTTACACCCCTGTGTTGGCCTATCCCTTGAGCATTTCTCTGTTGCTAACTCGCTACCCCTGTGGTGTTCTTTAAAAAGATATACGTAAATAAGACATTTATTTTTTAAGCATTTATATGGTCTGGTAGCTGCCATTTGCTGGTGGACTGCTTCTGTTGTGGATATTTAAATTGTTTTATTTTTGTGATGCAAGATTGGCTTCTGCCATCTTCGAATGGTTAAAAAAAAAAAGGCTTCTACATCAATGTGTATACACACATGGGTCATGAGACATACATGCTCATAATTCAATTCATCTTGTTGGCCACAATATCGTGGTGCTTGAACACGGTCAAAACATTGCACTTTGTTCATGTTTTTCTTCATCCTGTGCTGCACAGCATTGACGAAAAGCTTTTTTTTTTTTGCCGATGCTCAACAGCCTCGACAAAGCCAATCTATTTAAAAGGTGAGACATATTGGCTTTGCCTAAGCTCCGTTAAATAAGGTAGGGAGCGTTGCTTATAGTGGAGTGCTGCTAGCGAACAGCCTTATGTTTTGACATGGTTTCTAGACCCCCCATTAGGTTGCAAGGTACACTCCGATTTGAGGAGGAATTAAACATTTTCTAGCTCCTTGAACGGAAAGTTTCAAGTCTATTAAGGACGTGGAGGTGAGAATTGTGTTCAACTTTCTTGTTTTATTACTTTCAGCAGACTTCAACTTTAAACATAAACAACCTTTCTCTGAATACCCAGGGGACAGGAATACAAACAAGTTAATGTCCTTCCATAACCTTATGCCTCCTCTAGACCTCTTCCTCTTTCATGAGTGTGGCAGAAGAGACTTCGACCTTTACTTTTACTCTCCTTTGGCGCAATCATTACCTATGGAAGAAATATATACAGACCATAACTGTGGTGCCCTAGAACTGGTTCACCATTAGTTCACTGTAAAAATAACGTGCACATTCGAATCAACACCAATAATTTGCGTAAGAGAAAATTTTACATTGAGCTTGTACTGATTACAGTAATCACATGAGAAAACTTCCAATATATATAAAACATTCAATCCAAACATACTTATACCTCACTAAGTATTTCATGAGAGGTTCTAGTGTAAGGGATTCCTTTGAATTATGTAGGGTAGGGACAAAGGTTCATAGAAACCTTAGAGGGAATAATCCTCGCCTCCATGCACTTAATAGAATTGGAACTTTCTGTTATGAGAGCTAGGGAATTTTTCATTCTCTGTCAGGACTGAGGAAAGGATTATATTCGTTTAAACATTATCCACCACAAGAGAGGCAATGTCTACCACTGGTTTGAAGTAAAACTTTTTTAACATGGAGTCCAAAGACGAGTAAGCAGCATTGATTATGTCCTCTAGTCTCGCCCGTAGTGAAAAGGCTTTGGAGGCCATGGCTCCTCTGACCGAATGTTCCCTAAATTATGACAGATTAATGCCTGCCTTTCGCATGACCCAGCGGGCAATGGTGGAGGAAGACACTGCTTTGAAAGGTTTCACTAGAGAAATTACCAATTGTCTCTCGCTTTGGGGGCGAATGTCCTCCGTCATATTCTCGTATGCTTTAGACATCTGACCACACACAACAATACGGGAATCTGTCAAAAGCTGGGTAGGAAATCGGTTTTGAGTTGGACTTTGTTCTCCTAGAAATATGGAAGGTGATACCTTGTGGGGTAAAGCGTCTGCCTGTGACTTCCAGAGCACTCACATCCGACTTTCTGCGACAAGATACAAGACAACGCAGCATTGCAGGTTTTCGTGACAAATACTCGTACCTTTGCAAATAACGATAGAGGTTTAATACCACATTGACACCCCAAAGTCTGGAATACCTCTGTTCTGGCAGTAAGGCAAAATGATTCCCTATCATGATCATACAAACCATCAAGTGTTCTCCCACTGGGAACCACCAGTCGGTAAGTGACCTTCCAAAATAGCAGACCGATATGAATTGATTGGCCTGTAGGCCAGTTCTTACGGAGCGAAAGCGGCCAAGAAGTTCATTATTGGGACAACTTTGCACCCCATGGGATCCTCACTGTGTTGAAAACATCAACAAACCCATTGTGACCAAGCATATCTGTAACATTTTATTGTCCCAGCTGCCCATGCTGATGCCAAGAGTGTCTCAGCGTCTCCTGAAAGACTGGAGACTCTCCATCTCACCCGGTAATCCTCCATGCCATTAGGGACATCTTCTGTTTCAGGATTAATGGGTGAAACTTGCCCAGAGGATTCTGAAGGAGATCTGGAGCGTGGGGTAGACAGATTGGAAAATCCCTAGAAAGTTCCAGACGAACCGGAAACTATACTCGAGACCTTCTGAATGGCGTGATCAAGACCTCCTTCGCCTACTTTCTCTGCACTTGTGCAGACAATCTCATGATCATCCCAAAGGGAGGAAACGCTAAGCCCTACTCCCATGACCAGTCCTGTAGGAAAGCATCCTTCACTGTAGCTAATGGATCCTACTTCCAACTGAAGTATCTGGCCACTTACTTTTCCAGACGAAAGGCAAAAGAGGTCAAGCAAAAAGGGGACCCACCGATCACTCAATGTCTGGAAAACCTGAGGGTCCAGTTTCCACAGGTTCATGTCTGGCCATTCCATCGAGCACCAATCCGCTATTTCACTGTGACTGATACGTTATTGCTCAGGAAATCGGTCCAAAAGTCTTTGACCAGGTCCTCCAAGACTTTGGGTGTGGTGTCCCCAAATGATTTATGTATTAGATCGCCTAGATGTAGTTCTTTTTAGGTCTCGCCCTGGCGAAAGCGCGTTCTCGCCGCGAGGACCTATAGCTGTCAACTTGGCTTTGAAGGAGCCAAGAGGAGACAACAGATGTGAATGCGCAGCATGCCGGAATCGGATCAGGTCGCGCGCGTGAACATGCGCTCCGATTACTGCGTGCTCTTCACACACACAATGGATCTTGACGCGCGCACACACGCAGACACACGCGCACACACACACACAGACACACGCGTGGACACACACACACACGCAGACACACACGCGCACACACACACACATGCAGACACACACACGCGCAAACACACACGCCCCCCACTCACGGGTGCACACACAGCCACGCACCCCCCCCTCACCACTTCAGTAGACCCGATAACACACACACACACAAGCACGCCCCCACCACTTCAGTAGACAGCGAGCTTGCCCTCCACTGCTGCCGGTCCTGTGCTTTAATCTGACTCCCGACCGCATCCTCACTTCATGCCTCTCAATCTCGCCCCACGCCGCTCCCTGGCCACACACCGAGCAAGGTGTCTCCGCTCTCGCGGGCCATGAGTTCACCCAACGCTGTGATAATGGACCAGGAGTCTCGTACCTAGTGGCGTGCTCCTGCTCCCATCGCAGCTTGTTATTTTCTCTTTCTGCCGCTGCTCTCGCTTTTCTTGCCCTCCCCGCCCTACACGTAAGCCCGGCCCCCGGGCACCTCCCTCCCCTGGGCTTTCACTTGTTTTCCTCAGCAGCTGCACGTTTGTTTATCCCTCTCTGCTCGGCGACCCTGCAAACTTCAGCTTCCGCATCTCCCAGAAGGTGCTGTTGCGGGAGTCCCTCTCGTGTGAGATTCTGGCCGACATTAGCGAGCATGGCATTGTCCCACTCCCACCTGCCTGGCCTTATCACCTTTTATGTGCAGAGAAATGCGTGCAGCCTAGACTTCCACTTAGCAGACTGCACATTTGCACCCCAATCTGCCCGCCTTTCTTATCCATGGTTTCCCCTAAATCCTTAAGTATTTCTAACACTAGAGGTAGGTAACGTTTGTTCTTGTGTTTGAGTGTCCTCCATATATTGCAGTATTATACCTCTATGTTTACTTTGTACGCTTTTGTAACCTGAACACATGTCACTTTTTCCTCCTGTAATGCAACGTTGAGCTCTCCTCTGTGCATCTCACCAGAGAAAAGGCTGTCCTTTCATAGTTTCAAACAGTGGCACAGGAATATTGGCTTCCTCTAACAGAGCCGCGATCTCTTTTCTCTGCATATCACCCGAGAAAAAGCTGGCATTTCAAAATATCATTGAGCTTTCTTGAGGGTCATCCAGCTAAACAGCCTTTCTAGCAGACACTGTCATATCCCCTCTGCGGAAATCAGAGAAGACGCAGCATTTTGTCATTTCAAAGAGTCATGCGGGTATCTTCCTTTCCAATGTCAGTGAAGCCATTTAATACAGAGTACAACTCTCCTCTCCTCACATCTTCGGAGAAGGGATGGCATTTCGTCATGTAAATAGTCACGTGGTAGCTGCGGTTCCTGTACAGAGCAGCTTGACAAGGTCTCCTAAACACTTCCGAATTTCATCAAAGGATAACTAATGAGCAACTCTGTGGGCACTGGGCATGCAAATAACATTGGCTCCCTTGTGGTAATTTTAGGAGGACACAAGACTGAGCTGTCATGCTGGAATTGGAAACCTCAGACAGCAGAGCTACGTGGCCATTAGAGGAAAAAGTAGGTTCAAACAATGTTTGCTCAGGGTTTTGTTTAAGACACTGACAGGAGTCCTGTGAAATGCAACATTTTACTCTGTATATAGTGCAACTATAGCTTCAGAGCGCAGATGTGTGCATTCAGTTCTTGCATATGTCCACAGCACCCCATATCTCCAAATATCTACACAGATCACTAAGTTGCATTTATTTTGCGTTTTTATACACTGCGGACATTACCCAAAGGTGTTACAGGTTTTAGAATAGAACACATTTCATTACAAGAGATACTACGTTACAAACATCATTACAAAAAGCACAAAGTGGGGGGTAGAAACTTACGGTTATCGACTCGCTTCTAGGTGCTTCTCTGCGGAACTATCGCCCTCACTCCATCTATCTATCTGTCTTTCTATCTATCGCCCTCCCTCTATCTATCTATCACCCTCCCTCTATCTATCTATCGCACACACTCTATCGCATCACCACAGCATCACTCAGCACCACCACAGCATCATTCAGGGGCACCACAGCATCACTATGCGCTACCACAGCATCACTGAACGCCACAGCATCACTCGTCACCACCACAACATCATGCAGCGCCACCACAGCATCAATCTGTGCAGCTATTCAACAACAACTGGTTCAAATATGTTCTCTCAATGTTTCAAGCTTTATTACAAATGTCACAAAAAGATGTTAATATTTCACTTCTGTTCTTGGATTTTCGTCCCAATAAAATACACTGAACATAATCTTCACAAAAGTTATTTACAAAAGTTTAAGCTATTGCCATTATAAATTACAATAACTTTTATTTAAGTATTCATTATTTAAAAAAAATTAAAAGCCATTGTTATTTGTAATATCAATACATCTAAGTCACGTAAATACAACACATATTGCATTACAAATGCTATAGGTGTCACATTTGCGAAAGTTAAAACTATTGGCATTGTAAATGACAAAGCTATTAATTTAGCTATTTTCAAAACCAACACATAAATAAAAAATTTGTCATTTACAATACCAATAGCTCAAACTTTCCTAATGCGAGACCTATTGCAAATGCTTGTTATTGTTTGGGCCTGTTCCTTAATTCGCACATTGTATCATGGAATTAACCTTCTCTCTGATCTGTTGAATGTCTGAGACCATTGTGATTGTGCAGCTTTTCAAACAGGAAGCCTATCTTGGCTTTCTTTGAATTCTTCATTATTGCTGTCAGGGGCGCAATTTGACCTGAGTGAACTTTGGAGGGAAGCCAACATGTCAACCAAAAGAGGTGGGATTAACACTACAGTCGATGTGGCAGAACTATTCTTAGAGCCAATAGAATAAATTAGAGTGTTATGTTGGGCATTTAAACATGTTGGTCAAATCCGATAGGATACCAAAAACATGTTTAAGTGGATTTGATAATGTTTAGAGGACAGGGCACTGATATTGATCTTTGAAAGGGGGAAATAATGACTTGGCAACTAAAAAGCAAGTTCTGCAGACTTAAGTACAAAGCACTTTATAACCACTCTTTGCCAGCTTGCCAAAACATCTTCTCAGCAATCCTGACGAGGCAGGTGGGGATCTCTAAATAGAGTAGACAGTCAGTCTTCAACCTGAGTGGTGGAGGCCATGAGCATATCCCCCAGGCAAATCTGTTAAATGTACCAGGTTCTAAAGCATGGTCTTCAAGGTTATATCAGGCAGAACATTTGACATATCAGGTGAGTCCAGTGGTCTTTGAGTATCATCAATATCTAAGCATTAATATTATTATCTATTTGGCTTTCCTTTATGAAGTTATCATAGTGCAAGAGCAAACACAGAGCTGGTGACTGCAGGAAAAAGGATAGAATTGATAGTTCCCTTCACTCTCCACGCACATCCACATCCCCTTCTGTTTATAATATGTAATTGTATTGTCAGGGCATGTATAAGAGACTGTGAGGTTACATGAGGTAGACTCACGGGCAAACTGAGTGGGCCTAGCGACCCAAACTGAAACTTTTATATTTTAATCTATGTACCTCTAATAGTATCATCATGATAGAAGCACAGCAGCAGATTTAGAGACCAAGACCATGGTTCCAAGTTTTATACATTTGGGTGTTAATTAGTGCACATAGTAATTACCACCAACCTGGTGTGGGGTATTTAATGGGTAACATAATTTACTTCTGCTGAGTTCCTCACCTCAAAACGAAGCCTAACATGTGGAATCCTTGTTAAAGACACCAATTACTGTATGTTTTGCATTTATGTTGTAGAGTTTTATCCTTGTAGATTTCCTCAAGATTTTTCTGATGAAATATTCCAGGGAAAACTCCGAATTCTGATCTATGTTCAAACATCCATTTGTGCATTGATCAGAATTTAAAACACAAGTAAAGCTTGTAAGTTTATTGCAGGCAGGGATAGGCTATGTCATTATTATGGACTTGCAATACTGCACGGGTTGAGTGCATAGTATTGTTTTTAGTTGTATTCATACAGTGCTTCATGCACCTAAGGAATTGCCAAAGAGCATCTTTGGAAAGGTGGTAAGCTACTGTGTGAAGTGCCATAAATGGGATGGTGCATATTTGTTGTTCGGCCGATATGGGGAGTTTTTATGTCATGCGTCAAGACCAGAGTTATGCTCCTAACATGTTTTGTTGCTATGCCTCTGCGTGAATTTGAAGAATTCTGTAGTGCATTGTTCCCAATTGAGGCCCGTGTCTTTTATGGACATCTTGCAAGGTGGCTGATCAGGCAGAGATAGTGTGACACCAGGAGGCATGTGAAGCAATGAGAAAACAAAGAGAGCCTTAACAACATGTAAATACCTTTTGGTTGACCTCAGTTGTTGAAGTGGCGCATTTATTAGGAATGACATTCCCAATCTTGTTATATTTCTACAATAAGAGTTCAGATATATTTAAAAAAAAAAAAGGAAAAAAACATCCATTGCAGAAAGGATAATGGCAACATTCAGGTCCCTCTGGCTGAAAAGGAAGAAAAGGAGTTTCCTGTTCTGTGAAGCCAAGGTAGAGGTAGGCGGGGCGCACAGCGGGATGGCTGCTTAAACGAGCAGCTCCGCCGGGCGGATCTACCAACAACGTTTTCTGGTTATTAAACAACATCCTACCGAGACTGACACATGTGGCGCTAAACAGGAGCCCTCCCTGCACGACCGGAGCGACTTAAGGAATCACTGCAAGCCTCCTGCATTGATAAACAAGCTCCGGACGGCGAGCGAGAGCCTGGCAGCAACATGGCGACCTGCCGCCCGTCTCGGCACTGAGATGCCTGCACCAGCCACACACAGCAATAGTCCGTGAGCGCCTAATCTAGCCGTTTCTAGCAACTGGGCGAACAAGGTGAGCAGCTCCGAACTGGAGTTCCACGACATCAGCGAACACGGTGAGGCCGACTCGGCAAATACCCAGCGCGCAAAATGGCGGCACCGACACTCCAGCAACAACAATCTTAACCCGCACCAAAAGCAGTTATGTAGGCACGAACACTAAGGTACGAGTCATGAGTGTTTCAGCACTTCCACAATACACAAACATGTTATATCCATGGGACTTTATCTTTATGCCACAGCTATGACTTTCGCAAGTGTGTTCACACTGGGGGAAATATACAATCACAAGATGGCGGCACCCATACCTCAAGAAGGGATCCAGCTGTAAGTTGCTCTATCTTGAGATAGATACAGTGCGCTGGTGCTGCGGGAGGGGGTCAGTCTGTGCTACTACCTCTGGCAGACCTGTATCAGTGCTCCTACCCCCGCTTTGCCTGTAGCGCCAGATTCGCGCCATAACCCTTCCCCACCGCTCCAACGGCAGTACCCAACGGCGAGTAATGACCGAACAGCCTCCGGCTTCCGTGCCGTTCTTCTTCCGACCCGACGCCACTGCAAGAAGACCTGCAGCCCTGTTTCCAATTTTGTAACCTAAACGCTGTGGTGCAGACTGAGTGCTTCGAGGGGGTAATACATAGGCGAAGTGTGATTTACAACGCCGGGTGGGGTGAACTCCCCGGGCATTTATCTACTACACAGGTGATGTGACCCAACCTCGCAAATCCACACCAAGGTTTGCTTTCCACTAGCCAGTCTACGTTGACCACACACACGATCAAGATCTTGGGAGGCGACAAACACTGTCGAGGTCCGTCCGTACTTCTTGGATGGTGACTGGGGGCGACCAACATCACTACCCAGACTTCCGCGCCTCCCGCAACTTACCAACGAGAAAACTAGTGCCAGATCATCACTAAGCACTAACAGGTGCTTCACTAATACTTGGCAGCTATGGGTAAACCGGATAGACAACAACCCAAAATAAACTTTGAAGCACGCAAACCCCCAAAAGGCCAGGCGGAACCAATTGAGGAAGACACAGCGTCGGGGAGCTCGGAGGAATGCAATATGGTGGACATTCTCAAGGCCATTAAAACCAACCTTCAGGACATCAACTGCAAACTAGACAACCTGACGGGACGTATGGATAGTATGGCTGCCAAAATGGATAAGCATGAGGGGAGACTGGACGACACTGAGAAACGCATATCCAAGGTGGAAGATGACACGCATTCCACCGCCACCAAATGCACAGGCATGGAGAAGGTACTGGAGGTCATCAAGGCTAAGGCGGAGGAGTTGGAAGCAAGATCGCGTCGAAACAACATACGCATCGCGGGCCTACCCGAGACCACCAACACAGGGCGAATGGAGCCATATATTGAACAGTTATGCAAGGACATATTTGGTGAGGATTCCATGTCTTCTATCTTCATCATAGAGCGAGCGCATCGGTCTCTAGCGCCCAAACCTCCGATAGGCGCGACTCCTAGACCTATAATCGCCCGCGTCTTACAGAGAAAGGGACACCATCCTCCGCCTTGCGAGGGAGAAAGGCGACATCACCCACCAAGGTAATAAATTAGACTTTTACCCAGACTACACATACGCAGTGCAACAGGCGAGAAAAGAATTCAACACTGCCAAAGCCAAACTTCGGGACCTACAGATACCCTATGCCATGCTCTATCCAGCACGTCTAAGAGTCACATGGGAAGAAAAGCCAGTCTTCCTGACAACTCCCAAAGCTGCTATGGAATTCATCAAAAGAGCGGCGTCAAAGGGAAAAAGGGTGAACGGCAGGGAAAGACCACCTCACTCTGAGTAAAGGTAAGGTGCCGAACTGCTAATTTGCAATGTGGGATGTATACTTTCCCAGGTGCGGGATACCTTATCGAACTACATCCCCCAAGAGTCCAGCTGACGGACATGCAGGTTTATGTACACTTAGCAATCGCTGGTGTTTGGACAATATCTGCTTGGGCTACATTTCTGAGGTACGCCACTACGTCATCATACTGTCATGACTCGCATAACGACACCCTGGCACTTATACTGTGGGTCACGCACGGCCTTGATTTGAAGGTGACAGTGTAGACAGCCTGATGCACATATTACGGGGTGGTACCTCAAGACTGTCAAGGGGTGTTTTCACACGGACAAAGTCGAAAACTTTGATAGGGACGGAGTCCCGAGTGTATCCTATTCGTTTGTTGTTGGATTATCTGTCCAACTTTCAACCTACATACTGTACTTTTATAATAAGATCTGCCCCCATCCTTTCAGTAGGGTGGTGAAAGTGCATCCCCGGCGGACCTCCACATGGGAGATCCCCACAAAGTTATGGTTCCTGTGGAAGTTACTAGGGGAATATGGCTTCGGCAAAATTGGGTTGCTGAAGTGGGTGGGTATGGGACAAGTTGGGGTTTTGTTAAGCAGACAATACCAGGGCATTTGAGATGCATTGCTAATTCCCGAATTGTGTATCGAGTACAGTGTAAGCATACTCGTCGATTCTATGTGATGTGTACTGTGTCACCTGCCTTTCTAATGAGATTTGTACTATGGTATTTCACACAAAAGCTAAGTTATGGCTAGAAACAGTAGTCTAAACCTATTGACCTGGAACGTGCGGGGCATCACTAATCCTAAAAACACTAGACAGATATTCGCAGGGTTGTATAGACATCATATAGGCATTGCACTACTGCAAGAAACTCACATAGCTCCCACTAAGTGCAGAAAGATTGGAACGAAATGGGCTGAATCCTGTTACTCCTCCACATATTCCTCTTACTCCAGGGGGTAATGACACTAGTCAGGAAAGGAGTTAATTACAAAATCGACAGGTCCATCTTAGACCCCAATGGTAGATATGTGATTGTCTCTGGGATACTACGTGGACAGCACCTCACCCTGGTAAATGTTTATGGCCCGAACATAGACTCCCCTGAATTCTTCCAGGAGCTCTGGAATCATATGTTGGAATTCGTTGACACGAACATTATCTGGGGGGGAGATTTTAACGTTGCACTGAATGACACGCTGGATCGCTCCAGGGCCTCCATGGAACCACATAAACGGGCTAGAGGAAAGATATGGGACATAATGAGTAATGCCTCCCTGCGAGATATCTGGAGAGTTAGGAACCCGGAAGTGACTACTGCCACTCACGTAAATGTAATGTACGGTAGCTGGTCCAGGATAGACTACTGGTTGGGCTCTGATACTGTATTATTGTGGACAAACACTCTCACTACCTTACCTAGGACTATATCGGACCATAACCCGATCATGTTACAGTTACAGATACCACACTACACACCTCCCCCATTGAGTTGGAGATTTAATGCTAAAGCACTTCTAGACCCACTATATGCAGACACAATTGCTACGGCTGTCAAAGAATACTTCCAGTTTAAAGTAGCAACGACTGACGACCCGGGCATACTCTGGGAGGCATTTAAGGTGACATTACGTGGAGTATTAGCACCACAGTAGGGATATTGAGGGATATCAGAGATCAGATAACGAAATGCGAGGTTAAAATGAGAACGCTTGAAAAGGAATATGAAAGGACGCAGAATGTTGCTACGCTCGGTGACCTCAGACAGACGTACACCGAATATCAAACGTATGCCGCTGATGAACTGAAATATGTCACTAAACGACCTCTAGCCAAGCAGTTTGGGGAGGGTGGACGGCCAGGTAGGGTGCTTACATCGAAAATCTGTGAGGGGAAGAAACCACAAACTGTAACACAAATACGTGACACCGAAGGCACACTACTGACGCGACCGGAGGACATACTCCACTGCTTTGTCGACAACTATAGCGCACTGTACACATCCAAGCAAACACCGCCCCCGGAAGAAACATTCGAATATTTGCATGACATTGCCATTGCCTGGCTCTCAGATCAGCAGCGAGAATACTTAGCGATGCCCATCACAGTAGAGAAGGTGACAGACATCATTCAATCACTTCCCAATGGTAAGGCACCCGGCCCAGACGGGTATACCTGTGAATTTTACAAGACATACGCAGACGCTTTAGCACCACATCTAGTCGCCATGTACGGTAATGCATTTGATCAAACCACATTGCCCCCATCGCTGCGAGAAGCTGTACTGATAACACTCCTGAAGCCTAATAAAGACCCAGATGTCTGCGAATCCTACCGATCGCTATCCCTACTAAATGTGGACTCGAAAATACTGGCCAAAATTCTGGCGGTCAGGTTACAGCCACTGATGACTAAATTGATATTACCAGACCAAGCGGGGTTTATACCCACAAGGGCAACCTCCCACAACACTAGAACACTATTTTCATTGTCCCATTATTTAACACCTGACACTAAGGCGGTGGCGGTTATGCTCGATGCCGCCAAGGCATTCGATTCGCTCGAATGGCCATATCTGCTCACGATACTCCAGCGTCTGGGTTTTACCTCTCGATTCATAACATGGATTACGCTTCTTTACACTAACCCGGTAGCCAGAGTACGTGTGAATGGCTACATTTCGAACTCCTTCCACATTGAACGAGGCACATGGCAAGGATGCCCACTGTCACCCTTGCTATTTGCCCTTGCGCTGGAGCCCCTTGCATGCAATATTAGACAGTCACATAATCATTCAGCGCTACACTTCCCAGGTCGGCCATTGCATATCTCCATGTATGCAGATGACATGCTTTTATATATCAGAGACCCCGACCAGAATATGAACCCGGTACTACGCGAATACATTACATTCGGCAGACACTCTGGCCTACAGATCAATTGGGATAAATCATCCATAATCCCACTCACTGACACCACGTCACAACACGTAACAGATTTCCCGCTAGATTGGCAAACTGACCCAATCAGATATTTGGGGATATGGTACAGCAGAGACCCTGAGGAGATTATCCGCACTAACTATGGTAGAGTCCTAGATAAGTTGACAGAGAAAATCGACAGGTGGATACAACTGCCGCTATCATTGGCAGATCGTATTGCCATAGTTAAAATGAATATCCTACCTAAACTCTTATATCTATTTAACAATATACCGATTGCGCCCCCGAAAACAGTGTTCAAAAACATAACCACGCTGGTTTTAAAACTCATATGGGCGGGTAAACAAGCACGCATAGACTTGCGAACGTTGACTTTACCCTATGAAAAAGGTGACTTTTGTGTACCAGACTTCTATTTATACTATCTCTGTGCCCAGGCACAGTATGCTACATACTGGTACCATGCTGTTCCTTATTTAACACATACAGCGGTTGAGGAGGGGGACGCCTTTCCAATACCACTGACAGCGATGATCACAAACAAACGCCCACCACTACACGCGGCAGATATTAACACGATTGACACGACTGCGGCCGCTTGGAGATCACTAGGCCGGTTAACGCACAAAACACCGCTTTATGCACCAGCATTGCCATTACACCATCATCCCCAGATCTCTGTTACCAGTGAGCGAGTAGGTATGGGACTCCTAAAACAGGCTGGCATGGACACATTTGGGGACCTCTACTGTGATGGCGTATTCAGACACATAGACGACTTATCCTACATTAGCAACCAAACCACGCTGGTCCGTTTCACATACTATAGATTACAAAGAGCCATCCGGGATCTTTACCCGAACTACCCGACAGAACCCCCCTGCTTGCTTGGAAACACTACAGTGCATCATCACCTCCTGCTAATCAACACATCTAGTTTCAAGATTGTACAAAACAGCCCAAAGCGAGATCCCATTCACCTCCACTAAAGCGTGGACACGCTGGAATGAGGCATTGCCAGACCCACTGTCTGAAAAAGAATGGTACACCACATGCGCACTGCTTAGGTTACTCACTTCGAATGAGAATTTGCGCATTCTCCATCTAAAGTATCTATATCAATCATACCACACTCCGTCGCGTCTTCATAGATTTGGGTTACGAGACGATGCTAGATGTAAACGATGTGGGGAACAAGAGGCAGATTTTGTACATTTGGCGTGGTCATGCCCGAAAATACAAGACTACTGGGGGGAAAGTAACCACAATGCTTCAGAAAATGGTGGGGGTAGAGATTGAATGCTCTGTTAAGGTGTGCTTATTGGGTCTTCTTCCCTCGGTCAAAGCCGGGAAACGTAAGTTCTGTGCGGTCTCCCTATTGTTAGCCAAAAGGCAAATATCTCAATGTTGGGGAGGCACGAAAGTGCCAGGCACGAAACAATGGCTGCAAGACTTGCAGAGCTCAACTGCTGACTTACGAGGAGGAATTACTAGCTAGATCTCGGCCAAAAGACTATTGGACTTATTTAACAGCATATCTGCAGAATGATGATGCCTCTGACACATTGTGAATGCTACTTACAACTTGCTTAAATTTGAATATGCACTAACGTACTGCTAGCATATAAACTGTACTGACTATAACAATGATCTCTCTGTATCATGCGTGTTGGGATGCTGAATGCGGAAATGTACTGGTATTTGCTGTATTGCCATTTACAAATGGTTGTACTTTGTTTCTTGTTTCTGAAAATCAATAAACAGAATAAAAAAAAAAAAAGTAGAGGTAGGCAGAAAATAAGAGACAACTCTTCTTACCAGGGGGCCTTCTATCTGAAATAAATGTAAATGTGCACAATCAGTTAATCAGAAAACCTAAATGTTTCTTGTGAGCCAGTATATGGCTTTAATTCATGGAGTCATTTGAGGCTTCATGGTGAAAAAGCTTTATTTCTTTTTAGACTTAATATAAGGGTGTTATCAGCTGTAATCTTGAGTGCATCCTGCTAATGGAAACTTATAAAAAGGTTTTACACTAGGCACAGCCTGATTGCATATTATTACAATTATATAGTTTTAACACACGTATTTTATCTTAAACATTGAGGGCCTGATGCATGAAATTTCCAGTTGCAAAAAGTGGTCACAAATTGCGCACAGACTTTTTGTGAATCGACCTAAGAATTAATAGTTCAGTTCACAAAATTCAAAATCAAAGTGGGTTGCAGTCAGACCTACCTCATCAATATTCATGAGGTAAGTTTCAAAGTGTGACTTGACTCACTACAATTGGATGTCATCACAAGGATGGTTGGTGGCCTGCTGGAGTCAGCAGACACCCATGTCGGTGATTCCATTTAAATAATGTAGATTTTTTTGGGAAACTTTTTTTTAAAAGTTTGTTTGTGAGTTGGCAGTGGTCTTCAGGATCACTACTCACTCCCCGACAAACTTGTTTTTATGTTCACATTTTACCACTCTAGTAACTTTTCAATGCATTGAAACTGTATTTCAGTCCCAAAACATTGATATATACCATGATGAATCACAATTTGGAAGGAACACTCTAAACATGCCCCTTCCAAATACCGAATTGTTATGCCTCTCTAAACCATCACCAAATCGCAAAATGGGTTATGGTTATAGTACATTAAAAAAAAGCCATTTTGAGGTTGCAAACTCTGTGATTTTGCGACCGCAAACTGGCTTTGTATCTTGCACCCAAAATCTCTTTGAACATGTTGGAGCAGCCTATCTTATACTGTGTGCAAAACTTGTAAAGCCACAGTGCTTTTAGCCATAGGTTGGGACCTCTTAGCACTATAAATGCACGTCACCATGCCCCAGGATGCTTGTTTCCGGTCCAGGGAAGACATGGCTTGGCAGTTCGGGCTGGACTGTTCCCATGAGGAACACGGTCAGACTAATTTGCAAATGGCCATGTCTGAACTGGGGTGGCTGAGTGAGCTAAAGAATGGTGATGGATTAAACCCAGATCAGTTGCCTGGGGGTGAGTGTTTGATTTGCTCAAACGCTCCGTCCATCATCCCCTTTTGTATCACTTTTAAAACATGTCCTAAACCATTCTACCAACTCTACAGCATACATGTATTGTACCATCATTCTAACATCCCATTAATTTACTGCTTGTTGCCCAACAACAAAATACTTACACAGAAGTCCTAAACACAATAAAACAGGAAACAAATAATTATTTTCCACAAAAAATAATTATTGATTTCGAACTAGCTATGATCAATAGTATATTAAAAACTTTTCCTCACACAGCAATACAAGGTTGCTATTATCATTTTAATCAAAGCATTGTGGAGAAGTGTGGCTCACGGGTTAGAGGAGGCTGACCCTGAAGCAGAGGTCAGACCCAGGACCAGGGTTCAATTCCCGACACGGCGGTGTCTTGAGCTCAAATGTCCATGGACTCGATAATTCTCGCTTCGGTGCCTTCTCTAAACAGGGGTTCACACTCTGCAACTCTGGGCAATAGCTTGCTCAATCTCCACAACGGCCCCCGCAGCGGGATGCCTGGCTTTCACCTTGGGGGTGCCCAGTAGGGGCTATCTCACAGGGAAAAACCAGGATGGGTTCCCAAAGCAAGCGCCTTGAGACCTGTAAGGGTGATAAGTGCGCTATATAAGAAGCCACACATTTACATTTACATTTGGAGACATCTCCAAAAATCTACATTAAGCATACAATATGGTACAGACAGCACCTTTGCATACCAGATCAAAAAATTAATTGTGCTATCATATGTCCCTGTTACAGACGTAGCAGAACATTATAACATCCTAATCGACAGCCCATATTACAAAAAATCTGAGGAAAAACTAGCACCACCCCTAGACTACTTCGAAGATACATGGGTGGGAAGGCTACATAGATCGGGACACAGACGCCAACCTAAATTTCACATAGCTTGGTGGAATGTATATTTAAGTACACTGAATCAAGAAGCTAAAACTAACAACAGTGTAGAAGGATAGCACACTGCATTTCAAGCTACCACTAGCAGAGGAAAACCCAGAGTCCAAAAACTAATAGAAGCTTTACAAAAAGAACAGAGCTACCAAGAGCTACGTATACAACAATCAGTAACCCAAATAGGACCAAAACTAACTAAACAAACAAAACAAATGTTTAGACTACTCCAAAGCCAAGTCACCCTATATCCTTCTACAAGAGGCCTAGAATATCTATCCTTAATAGCTAAAAGCCTACTGTGAATTATCTACACACAAATAACAATACTCTCATTTATTTAATAAAATTGTGACGAGTAGCATATCAATTTTATAATTATAATAAATATTCCATAATTGCCAAACATATTTATGTACCAAAAAAAGAATTGTAGACAATTAAGCAATATTTGATATAATATAAAATATAACAATAATAATAACAATCACATTTCCCACCCAAATAACATAAAAATAAGAAACTTACAATTCATGTTGCAGAAGAATACGTAATCCAACCACTTGTAATCCGTGTACTCCACTGGTAATCCATTACAAATCCAATTTGTGAAACCCTCAAAAACCCGAAAACAAGTAAAAATAGAAAAAATGCTCCAGGAAATCCCGATAAAAGAAAGTATGTTAACTTTATTAATTTAAGTGACATACACACACTTTTACTAAAAATAAAACGCATAATCTTCTCCAAATCCAAATCGATAAATCCCAAAAAATTAAATTAAAAATTAAAAAATCGCTCCAGTAAATCCCGACAAAACAAAGTGTGGTAAGTTTATTCATAAAAGTAACATACACACACTTTTCTTTAAAAAACAAACGCATGGTCTTCTCCCAATCCAAATCGATACCCTTAAAAACCCGAAAAATAATCAAAAGGAGTAAAAATCGCTCAATGAACCCACGAGAACAGGAAAGAGAGTATAAAACAATACTTTAATAAAGTAATACAATCTCTTCTCCCAAAAAAAAATGCATCCTTCTCCGGAACGAAACGGCGAAATCCCGGAATCTGTAAAAAATATGGAAAACAAAACAACCCACACAAAGCCCCCAAACATTTCCAAATATACCTAAACATTACTATAAAACATTAAAATACACATATTTTAACATCAAAGTCAGAAAATACACTAGGCCTCAAACACTCACAACACCTCCGTAAAAGCCAAGTAACACCTAAAACATACCAAAGCCACAACTAAACACACACAGTAACACTACACACCTCCAAAATACACTCAAACACTAGTACTCTATAACATATAATATTAAAATTCACCGTACCTTTCGCAACGCGACGCAGCATCCAAATGCGAGCTTCTCCAGTCCTGAATGAAGCAAAATACCCTTACGCGGTTAAAAAAGTAGTCCCATTTAAACAATAATAGAAAGTTAAACATATTAAATACAATGTTCTAAGTAAAAATAAAATATACTACTAAACTTAAAATGTTAAACATTTTTTTCTAACACTTATAAAAATAATCTTACATTTAATCTCCTTAGCAAAATAATAATAATTAATAATTATGTATTATTAATTATCATTAATACTTAATTTAATTTATTAACATTGTAATACATACATACAACAAATAAAACTTGAGTTTATATATTATTTAAATTTATGTTTTATTTTTAAAATTACTATACAAATATGTAACATTTGTAAATTAATAATAATAATAAATAAAAAATATTATTTATTCTTATTATTAATCATATTTATGTATATATATATTGTAAATAAATAGAAATCCTAATTTACACTTGTGATTTTTTCCAACTTATGTTTTTGTTATTTGTTAAAATATTTAATAATTAATTTACATTTGTAAATTAATAATAATAATATTTAATCTAATATATTAATTATTATTATTAATAATAGTATGTATGTATGTAAATAATTTACATATTAAACATTGTATGCAACTGTATAAATGATTTACTATTTTATATTGTATTGACATTATTTTTTTATTTAAAAGCTTAGTATATACTTAATAATAATTAATTACAAATATTAATTATTATTAAGAACATTGTATTTAATATGTATACTTAATATACAAAATATATTTAGCATATAAATGTAGAAAATATATACTTACCTGTTTATTATTTTCTGTTCATGTAAATATTCTCAATATTTAATTAATACAATTATTATTTAAATATTTAATGTCCATTTACAAAATAAAAGTTTATAAAAAAGAAAAAATTGTTAAAAATTGTTGACAAAGTTTATAAAAACTTCAGAAACAACACTGTATATATTTTTATCAAAATACTGTTAAAAAGATTTTTTATTTCAAATGTAAAACATTTATGAATATTAATAAATGTAATACATTCAATTTACCTAACTGTTTATAAAAATGCTTACATAATTTGTATACTGTACTGTACATATAAAAAATACAATCTGTCAATAAAATGTTTTAAAAACTGCATGTCTACTTATTTTTCAAATAATAAAAAAAAATTATTTTTAAAATGTTATTATTATAATAAAAAATTTATATTTACATCTACCTTTTTCCATTATAAATATTTATTCTAAAATGATAATACTACCTAATATGTTATTTACATTACTTTTGGGAACATTTTTTAAAACATTTATATCTTACTATTCCCACTCCATTCAAATAACATTTAAGTAAGGTGCTGTACACTGACCCAATATAATTTACTATTCCAACTCCAGTCAGGTGAAAAACAGGGAAGGTGCTGGACACTGATTATATATAATTTACTATTCCAACTCCAGTCAAGTGAAAAACAGAGAAGGTGCTGGACACTGACCATATATAATTTACTATTCCAACTCCAGTCAGGTGAAAAACAGGGAAGGTGCTGGACACTGACCATATACAATTTACTATTCCAACTCCAGTCAGGTGAAAAACAGGGAAGGTGCTGGACGCTGACCATATATAATTTACTATTCCAACTCCAGTCAGGTGAAAAACAGGGAAGGTGCTGGACAGTGATCCAATATAATTTACTATTCCAACTCCAGTCATGTGAAAAACAGGGAAGGTGCTGGACAGTGATCCAATATAATTTACTATTCCAACTCCAGTCAGGTGAAAAACAGGGAAGGTGCTGGACACTGACCATATATAATTTACTATTCCAACTCCACTCAGGTAAAAAACAGGGAAGGTGGTGGACACTGACCATATACAATTTACTATTCCAACTCCAGTCAGGTGAAAAACAGGGAAGATTCTGGACACTGACCATATATCATTTACTATTCCAACTCCAGTCAGGTGAAAAACAGGGAAGGTGCTGGACAGTGATCCAATATAATGTACTATTCCAACTCCAGTCAGGTGAAAAACAGGGAAGGTGTTGGACAGTGATCCAATATAATTTACTATTCCAACTCCAGTCAGGTGAAAAACAGGGAAGGTGCTGGACACTAACCATATACAATTTACTATTCCAACTCCAGTCAGGTGAAAAACAGGGAAGGTGCTGGACACTGACCATATACAATTTACTATTCCAACTCCAGTCAGATGAAAAACTGGGAAGGTGCTGGACACTGACCATATATAATTTACTATTCCAATTCCAGTCAGGTGAAAAACAGGGAAGGTGGTGGACACTGACCATATACAATTTACTATTCCAACTCCAGTCAGGTGAAAAACAGGGAATGTGCTGGACACTGACCATATATAATTTACTATTCCAACTCCAGTCAGGTGAAAAACAGGGAAGGTGCTGGACACTGACCATATATAATTTACTATTCCAACTCCAGTCAGGAGAAAAACAGGGAAGGTGGTGGACACTGACCATATATAATTTACTATTCCAACTCCAGTCAAGTGAAAAACAGGGAAGGTGCTGGACAGTGATCCAATATAATTTACTATTCCAACTCCAGTCAGGTGAAAAACAGGGAATATGCTGTACACTAATCCTATTTAATGTAATATTCACATTCAAATAATGTAAAATTCAAGTAATGTGCTGAACACAGACCCATTATAAATTACTATTCCCACTCCTGTCATATTTAATTCTGAGAAGGTGCAGAATAATAATCATATCAACTTTAGTAATCCTAATACCATAAATTTACATTACAAATCAAATTTTTACATCACACTCCATAACTAATAACCCACATTAAACAAACCTCACATTGATATATAGTATTATTTTAATAAAAATGTGTATTTAAGTGTTTAACATATCTACATTTTGTTATATATTAATATAAATGTACCACATTTTTTTGCATTTTGAATGAAAATTTTAAAATGTGAAATTTTTTTAATTACATTTTTTTCTTTTACATTATTTATAAATTTAATTTACAATTTTAACATTTATTTGCAAAATTATATAATTTTTAACAATATTTTACATTTTGTAAATTTAAAAAATATTTTATTAAAATTCCCCCCAAAAAACATTATAAATGTCAATAATCTCCACTAAACACAATTATCGCCATTTAAATATATATTTAAATTCTATTTTTTCTAAATTTTAAATTTAAAGTTTCAAGTTTGCATATAATAATTTTTTTTTATTTAAACATAATATAGAAATACATTTATACATAGTTTTAAATAATCACCACCCTTATCCCCTATTAACCCAACATCCCACTCCTAACATTTTAAAAACATTTTACAATTTTTTTTAAATTTAAATTAAAATCCTACATTTTTTCAAAATATTTTTTAAATAATTTTTTAAAAAAAATAAACTTCTTTAATTTTTAAAAATTGTACTTTATTTTTTAATTTTAAAATTATTATTTTAAAACACTCCCCACTCTTATCCCCTATTAACCCAACATCCCGCTCCTAAAATGTTTTAAATTTTTTAAAAAATGTTTATATACAATTTAAAAAACAATCCTAAAATTTAAAAAAAAAATTTGTTTATTTTTAAATTTTATAATTATTATTTTAAAACACTCCCCACCCTTATCCCCTATTAACCCAACATCCCGATATTTTTTTTTAATTTATATAAAATTCCTAAAATTTAACAAAAATTTTAATAATTTTTTTATAAATTTTTTTTAAAAATGTACTTATTTTTTCATTTAAAATGTATTATTTTAAAACATCCCCCACCCTTATCCCCTATTAACCCAACATCCCGTCCCTAAAAATAAACATAAAATACACAACTAAATTAATTATTACATTTAAAATATTTGACAAAAATTACACATTGTACAATATTAACACTTTTTTTTATATTAACATTATATAAATTTTTCGATATTTTTTACTAACTATATTTTTTTCGATATTTTTATCATTCTATATATATTATTTCGATATTTTAAACTACACTAACAATTCGATATTAACACTAAACGATATTTTTGATTCGATATTTTTGACTTCGATATTTAGTTCGTGAAAACTATAACGATATTTTTTACATCGATATATTTTCTTTCGATATTTCTATACTATTGATATTTTTGACTCGATATTTAGTCCATTCGATATTTTGAAGGCGATATTATGCCCAGTTACCGTATATTACACCCAAAGTCTCTATGCACATTTTGTGGCAGCCTATCTTATACTGTGTGTAATACAATTTAAAAAAAAATATTTGCATATAGACTGGGACCTCTAAGCCCTATAAATACACATCGCTACTCCCTGTTGCACCAACCAGGATTCAGCTATGTGACCATCTCTTTACACACACAAACATCTGCAATGTTCATACAGACATCTGCAGTGGTTGCATTAACTAATTGAGCATTCCATTCTTGACATAAAACAATGCATTTTCCACTGATTACTTTAACATGCATTTATTTTTCATTTAAGGAGTGTGTGTAATACTTAATACTCAAAAACAAATGTGTAGAGGGTCAAAGGGGAAATAATTTAATGACCTGTCAACTCATGCCCCAATACTAGATACAAAACACGAAAAAGGAGACCAGGTCAATTAGTGGTGTGCTGTCCTGAATGGAGGGCAGGAATCACAGGGACACCTGTGTGAATAAATATGTTGGGTCACACTGGGCAGGAAAGGTCCCATCAGACCACCCTCTTGGCGGCATATCATCATTTGGGGATGGGCAGTTATTCCATTTACCGCCCAATGTGATGATGCGGAAAAGGAAACCAGCCACAGTGGTGCCCAAAATAAAATAAAGTGCAGTGCTATGAAAAAAGTGATGCTTAAAAATGGCTACCTAGACTAAAGAATTGGCTTATCGAAATAAGTATAGGTGTCATGATTAAAAACACGCCTAGTAGTAAATGAGTAAGACTACATTATGGCGCTGCGTAGAATGGTCGACTAGTTTCAGCTAGATGGAAAAGTGTTCCAGCTTTCATCAGGACCTTGGATATAATACGCTACTGCAACATGATCTGAAGGGTGTACAGATATGAAAAAGCAAAAGTTGCATCAAAATATTTTACAAAGAAAGTGTCACCCAAGATTTGGAACCTCTATGTCCTCTGAAGACAGGAAAAAGAACGTTCTACCTGTCAAGGAAACAAAAGATACCATATATGTGTTACCCCACAGGAATCCACATAACCCTACATACACCAACAAGACAAGGCCACACCTGCATGAACATTTTGCGTTCTGCATTATAAACAAGTATATTAATTTTATCACAAAGAGGCATTTCCTCACAGTGATACTTACCCAGCTTTGTGTGGGTGAAAAACCTCACCTTGCCCGGCAACCACTCGGGGAGTTGAGGCCCCGCTCTGATGTGTAAAAAAGAGGACACAATTAATACACAGTTAAAAAGTGTCCAGCCCAATCGCTATACACAATAACCCAATAAACGTGTGGTAGACTCCTGACTACCCAAATATTACCCAACCCTGCCATTGAACCCATATTGATTGTTTGTACTAAATAAGTAAAGACCCCTCAAACTAGGGTAATAGTAGTGCCAGTACTGACATGTATCACACCTTAACTCATATTATGAATAGCACTACAGAGTATCAGCAAGGGAATTCTGCGTTAGGAACCTGACCTAGCAACCTGTATCAGCTTCTCTGTTCAATCCGCCCTCTCTGGACTAACCTGTCCGTCGGTGCCTGCGCTCAGAGTCGAGCGGAAGGGAAGGCACCAACGGAACTGCCCGTTCGATTTTAAATATCGAGGCTTCCTGCTTGGTCAGCCAATTGCGGCCGATACTGGGACCAATAGGTAGGTGTGGCTTGAATAAAGAAATGATCTCACCTGCGTTAATAAGGAAGTGAGCCCGGGGCAGTCAAATCTGAAAAGCCCGGCAAAGGTCTTAACGCGCATGCGCAGAAGTGCTCAGCTCAAAGTCAGAGAGCACTATGTTTTTGCGCATGCGTGGAGCTGTTTAAGAACAGCACGAGTAACACTAGCCTGCATCTGTGCTGAAATGTATGGGCTCGATGAAAGAATGCCCGGTTTGTCTGTGACAGTATCCTAGCCCAAGAAGCTGTTTACGTGCAAACACTGGCAGATTGAAAAAACCCCCGCTCTGGAAAAACATCCACGTGCTTAGATAGAATTTTTTTTTTAGCAACTCAAGGGTCAGACTTAAGACTGGAGAGGGCATGTGGGCAGGCGGAGTCATACATAATTAAATTAGGTGAGCTTATATGATGCAAACAGCAAATAAGTTTGCATCTGGAAAAGACCCGCAACAAGAAGTTGCTCAAAATACTCAAAAACAAATGTGTAGAGGGTCAAAGGGGAAATAATTTAATGTGTTTTGTATCTAGTATTGGGGCATGAGTTGACAGGTCATTAAATTATTTCCCCTTTGACCCTCTACACATTTGTTTTTGAGTATTTACAAATGTGTAGAGGGTCAAAGGGGAAATAATTTAATGACCTGTCAACTCATGCCCCAATACTAGATACAAAACACATTAAATTATTTCCCCTTTGACCCTCTACACATTTGTTTTTGAGTATTTTGAGCAACTTCTTGCATCATATAAGCTCACCTAATTTAATTATGTATGACTCCGCCTGCCCACATGCCCTCTCCAGTCTTAAGTCTGACCCTTGAGTTGCTAAAAAAAAATTTCTATCTAAGCGCGTGGATGTTTTTCCAGAGCGGGGGGTTTTTCAATCTGCCAGTGTTTGCACGTAAACAGCTTCTTGGGCTAGGATACTGTCATAGACAAACCGGGCATTCTTTCATCGAGCCCATACATTTCAGCACAGATGCAGGCTAGTGTTACTCCTGCTGTTCTTAAACAGCTCCACGCATGCGCAAAAACATAGTGCTCTCTGACTTTGAGCTGAGCACTTCTGCGCATGCGCGTTAAGACCTTTGCCGGGCTTTTCAGATTTGACTGCCCCGGGCTCACTTCCTTATTAACGCAGGTGAGATCATTTCTTTATTCAAGCCACACCTACCTATTGGTCCCAGTATCGGCCGCAATTGGCTGACCAAGCAGGAAGCCTCGACATTTAAAATCGAACGGCCAGTTCCGTCGGTGCCTTCCCTTCCGCTCGACTCCGAGCGCAGGCACCGACGGACAGGTTAGTCCAGAGAGGGCGGATTGAACAGAGAAGCTGATACAGGTTGCTAGGTCAGGTTCCTAACGCAGAATTCCCTTGCTGATACTCTGTAGTGCTATTCATAATATGAGTTAAGGTGTGATACATGTCAGTACTGGCACTACTATTACCCTAGTTTGAGGGGTCTTTACTTATTTAGTACAAACAATCAATATGGGTTCAATGGCAGGGTTGGGTAATATTTGGGTAGTCAGGAGTCTACCACACGTTTATTGGGTTATTGTGTATAGCGATTGGGCTGGACACTTTTTAACTGTGTATTAATTGTGTCCTCTTTTTTACACATCAGAGCGGGGCCTCAACTCCCCGAGCGGTTGCCGGGCAAGGTGAGGTTTTTCACCCACACAAAGCTGGGTAAGTATCACTGTGAGGAAATGCCTCTTTGTGATAAAGTTAATATACTTGTTTATAATGCAGAACGCAAAATGTTCATGCAGGTGTGGCCTTGTCTTGTTGTTGTATGTAGGGTTATGTGGATTCCTGTGGGGTAACACATATATGGTATCTTTTGTTTCCTTGACAGGTAGAACGTTCTTTTTCCTGTCTTCAGAGGACATAGAGGTTCCAAATCTTGGGTGACACTTTCTTTGTAAAATATTTTGATGCAACTTTTGCTTTTTCATATCTGTACACCCTTCAGATCATGTTGCAGTAGCGTATTATATCCAAGGTCCTGATGAAAGCTGGAACACTTTTCCATCTAGCTGAAACTAGTCGACCATTCTACGCAGCGCCATAATGTAGTCTTACTCATTTACTACTAGGCGTGTTTTTAATCATGACACCTATACTTATTTCGATAAGCCAATTCTTTAGTCTAGGTAGCCATTTTTAAGCATCACTTTTTTTCATAGCACTGCACTTTATTTTATTTTGGGCACCACTGTGGCTGGTTTCCTTTTCCGCATCATCACATTGGGCGGTAAATGGAATAACTGCCCATCCCCAAATGATGATGTGCCGCCAAGAGGGTGGTCTGATGGGACCTTTCCTGCCCAGTGTGACCCAACATATTTATTCACACAGGTGTCCCTGTGATTCCTGCCCTCCATTCAGGACAGCACACCACTGATTGACCTGGTCTCCTTTTTCGTGTTTTGTATAATACTTAATATACATTTACCTGAAGGTGAAAGCCATACAAAAAAGTTGCAGAATATTTTATTATTTTTTAACCAGTGTCACTGGCACCATCCACATTGCACTACAAATCCCAGTTCCTCTTATTTTGTGCACCTCAACAATTTTTTGTACGACACTGTTTTTGAGCCCCCTTCTCCCGAGTATCCTAGTAAATCTTAGCTATACAACTGTGGGGCAGATTTACAATAGAAGTGATGGAGCGCAGTGTTAACCTTCTTGGCTTGAGGCCACGCTCCACCACTTCAGAAATGTAGGGCTGCACCATATTTACAACAATATTGTTTAGCCCTGCCTTTCCCCCTACACTGACGCTAAATTTAGCTGCCCAGCGGCAGGCACCCTTGCACCATAGTGCAAGGGTTTCGGCGTTGCAGGAGAAGATTTTTTACGCATAACAATCTTTAAATGGCATTTTTTAACTTCTATGCATGCTGCTTAATGCAGCACACATTGAAGTTGCAAAATGTAACTTTTTTAATGATTGTTTATGTGCAGGAAGGGAAACCTTCTTACACGTAAACAATCAATGGCATTTTGCTGTTTCCATGTGTGCTGCTCAACGAAACAACAAAAACGAGGAGAAATAAAACAATTTCCCTCATTGCGTCAGACTAGGATCAGGTTTTCCCTGGTCTTAATTTAGGCTCTGCCCCATATTTACTCCACACTTGTAAATATGGGGCAGCCTCAAAATCAATGGGTGTTGCTGTGGGGTGCTCACCGCAACACCCACTGCCCTCCCCTTTCGTGCTAAGGATAGCATGAAAGGGTGCCTTATTTACAAGGCTGTGTTAAGCCACGTTAAAGATGCCTTGTAAATAAGACGAAGACCTATCGCCACCACAATGTCGTGAAAAGCCGCATGTTGTCCTGTTTGCTGCTACTATGATTCTTGATATGCCTCAATTATGGGAGTGCAGCACTAATCTGTTTTATCCACTTGTTGAGTATCTTAGATCCACTTACTGAGATCTATTCAATATTTGTGTTCTGCTGGGTTATTGTTTTTTTTTTTTAGGACAGTTCATGTAATTTTGTGCACCTGACTTATCTGCAAACTTTCCCTTTTAAAAGGAGTAGAAATTGTGTCACTGGGAGTGTGCAGGCTCTATGTTCGTTCACAAAATTAGCATTAGAACTTTGGAATATTGGGAACTCCTTTGAAGAGGATGAAGTAGCTCAGGGCTAATAAAGGCTGGTATAAGTATTCAGCTCCAACATCCCAATGTTTGTCTTTTATGTTTCTCTCTTTTTAGTGTAGAATATTCTACCCTCAGTGGGTGGAGTGTTCTAACAGCCTTATAGCCCTTCTTCCTCTGGCTATACACCGGTTGATGACGGCCCTCTTCTTGGTTACAGGACCTTGCTGGAACTCGGACCTATAACTTTGGTTCAGGGCCTTTACCAACCGGTATAGCCCACAACAGCGGGTGATATGGCTTTCTTCTGAGCTTCTGCATGGGTGTTTTCCCCACTTTTCAAAATGATAGCTGCATTTCCTTTTGACCCCACTGACAGGTAATTGGGAGCATTATTGTGGGCCAACTCCGAGGACAGGATTTCGGCCTGCTATTCTGTGCTCTTTCTGGAATCCACCTTTGTCAGGGTCAGCCTACGTCCTGCAGGCCCATTAATCAATGGCAAATACTGTAGTTAAAAGTGCTTTTTAGCCAAGAAAAAGATGTGATATGTTTTAATGGTGATCACACTTAGTTTATTAGGTTACTTCGATTCTTTTCAGCACCATTCTGAGAGATTTCTTCTTTTCCCTATTTGATGTTAGAAAGGTTTTCGCATTCCCAGCCCCATAGCCCCCTCTATTTTTCCACTTGCATGAAAACACTCTCCCCTACCCCTTGCCCCCCTCCCGCCGCCCCATGTACTAATTGCAGCGATGTATGAATAGGTAGCATAGGCATTGTGCACAGTACTATTATTAATCTATTCAATTTATATCTCCACAAAATTATAATAATACAAAAATATTAAAAGGACTCCAGTCGTTCAGTATTTGTCTAGCTTATGTCAGGAAAGCATGCCTGTCTCTCCATCTATTTTGCTAAAGGTGTATCACAAGTGAACTGCTATACAGAGGCACAAATATGCAAGGTTTTTCCAGCTACCAGCAAAACCTGCCCGCTGGCAATAATAAAATGGGAAAGCATACAATAGTGGTACAAACATGCTTGATGAATACATGACTTGTTAATGTAAATTCATTTGACCTTCATTTCTACCATTAGAAACATTTACTTTCAATTTTATTTATATTATGCTAATCCAAGCTGAATCATTTGAAATCCAGAGTTCATTTCTAAGGCACAATTCTGTTGATTTTACTGCATGCCTATCACAGCAAATCACCTTGTCGCTTGTTAACGTAGTTACTTATATTTGGGTAATTAAATTAATGTACAAAATGATTGTAGAGAATTCGTGGCTGCTCTCAGACAACACTATTACAATATTGTTTTAAAGAAGTGTTGATTCTCTATGAGACCCATGTCTATATTGCTAATTGCAATCCTTCAGTTCACATCACATTTAGTCACCCCGGTGTGTTCTGGTACTTGAAGTCTTTTATATCACACTTGTTTATATGTTTCTCATTTTAAAGTCACTATCAGATTGTATGTAAACAATCTCCTTACAAATTTTTAGGAGAAGGAGTAGCCCACACTGCGGCTGTGACGGATGCGGGAGTGGCTGCGAGGGCAAGTGAGGTGTCTTGCAGACAGGAGGAAGATTAGTCGATGGTTGATGCAGGATGGTCCTTGGTCGTGTAAACATACATCTAAAATAGGAAAAGTGGGGATATTCATACACTCTTCATATACTATTAGTAAAAAGGAAAGAACATTGCCCTTCTTGACTGTCACGAATAAAAAGCTGGCTGAAAAAATTGTTGTGTAAGAGTACGCAAATGTGTACTCCTATAGTACTACTTCCTGTGCATATAAATGTTTTTGTGAATCCACCCCATTATATTTGAAGAGAAGATGTTGTTGCTCCCAAACCACCTTGAGCAGTTATAGTATTCCTTATTTGGTCCTTAGTGAGACCCTAGTATATTTTAGTACATAGCACCAGATTGAGAGTTTTGCCGACGGGTTACTCTGTCACATTTTATTTTATTATTTATTTATATATTATTTATTATTTTATCTGTCACATTTTATTTTATTTATTTATTATTTTATTTGTCACATTTTATTTAATTGTATTGTTTACTTATTTATTATTGCATTTTAGTACTTAGCACCAGATTTAGAGTTTCGTATACAGGTTACTCTGTCACATTTTATTTTATTTTATTTTTATTATTTATTATTATTTTTTTTTTTTGTCTCATTTTATTTTATTTTATTTATTTATTATTTATTATTTTATTTTGTCACATCTTATTTTATTATTTATTTATTTATATGTATTATTTCATTTGTCACATTTGTGGCAGATTCCCTTTTGCCTTATTCCAAGGGCATTTATATAACGCTAAATCAGACCCTTAGCCTTTTACATTGCATCAACATTAGTCATTCCCGTGTAGGTCTCCGGAGAAACGCTAAAGACCCCTGTACTCTGTAACTTGTAGATTTCATAATTCTTCTGAATTTGCATGTAAGCAGTCTGTCACTTAATGCACGGTTTAATCGTTTTTATCGCTGAAGTGCACACCTTGATTCTGAATTGCACCAGCGTAGCCATGCAGTACTTGCACAGGTGCAGTCTACGTATTTCGACAACAGGTATGTTGAAATCATTGTATCAGAAAAATAGCTGACAAAGCTTTGAACTCTCTGACGTTTGGCTCCCTGTGTCTATTGTTCTAGGTGAATAAACTCACAAAAGAGCGCTTGCACCTGTTCATTAACAGCATCATTCCATATCCCCTCCCCTGATTTGTCTGACCTCAATATTACAAGCAATCTTATTTTCTTTTATTTAATTGAATTCATTTGAAAATCACATCAGACTGGAAATGGAACTGTGAAATTACATTAAATTACTACTCTCAATATATTTGCGCCAAAATTGAAATCTGAATGACAGTTGACCAATTTATATTTGTATAATACATGACAAAAACGCTGTGAGGGGGAAGAAGACATGGCTCCAGGATGCCAAACAAAAATTATGCTGATAATATTTGATAGCTCAAATTGATCTTTAATTTATGACACAACCTCGGGAGAGACTAACGTAGGTAAACGTCTCGGTTGCTATCGGCAAAGTAAATGTTACCTTGAATAAAAATTGCATTGTTTCATGTTTTCATTTTATTATGTTTTGCTATGCCAGTGTGTTTTAAGTCAATAATATTCTTCTATAATGACTCACAGATTGAATTATTTAAAACCCCTTGCATGTTTAATGTTCTCTGCCTCTGTTTTTTTAATTTTTTTATTCCGAGTTCTTTTTGCTTCTCGTACAAAGTATTTGTGACAGTATAACATAACACAGGGCTACACTCCAAACGAAATTGAAATCAGGTTTCACAAAATGTGTACGCTAAGGCTAGATATTATGCAGGCCTCCCTTCTTATTTTCCAGGAAAACAGATTGGTTTCCCCTAGCCTAGTGTTTCCCAAATTGTGGGGCACAACCCACTGGTGGGTCGAGCGCCGATTTTTGGTGGGTCCTGAAAGTTCAAGAAATAAGTAAAGATGCCTTTGAATTTCTTTATTTATCCGCTGCCACTGCAAAGACAGAGGTCAAATGTCAAGCTATGTCTTCTGACAAATTGCTGCTAATGTTTTTAACATAGGGATTAGTCTTTACAAATTCTCACTTTGCAGTCAGTGAAGGAAAAGTAAAGTCAATTATGTGACAATCTTGCTGGTGCACAGGGTGTGTAAAGGGAGTGACAAGGGAAAGAATGCAGAATGTCATTTTTTGTAATACACAACAAAATGTAAATAGCTGCAAATTAAATGAACACACAGCAGTTAGGAAAGCAAAAATTAAGCATATTATTTCTGTAATTATGAAGTGTAATGGGAACAAAGGTTTTAAAAGGGTTAAAACAAATCAAGACATGTTACTTGGTGGTGCACAAATAATAAATATTCACTGAAAGCCGATTTCCATACATTGGGGCATATTACCAACAACTAGCGATAATTATCGCTATGTTGGTTTAGCGGCAATATTAATATCGCCGAGCTCCGCCGATTTTTATCGCTTAGGAGCCTTGCTATTATGAAGGTTTATCTCCTAAGCGATAAAAATCGGCCAAAATGCATGAATATCGCTGTAAAGTCAGCGATATTCATGCATTACCGAGCAAATGCTCTTAGCCATGTTATCCACCTACCTTTGGATAACATGGCTAAGAACAGCTCTGGGCAGGCATTAGCTTTTGGAAATAATCGCGCTAAGCGCGATTATTTCCAAAAGTTGGTAATAGGAGATAGGGATGTTAGCGACTGTTTCCAGTCGCTAACATCTGGGCACGCCCACTTTGCATGTCATTAGCGATAATTATCGCTGACATGCAAAGTGGGCACCTAAATGCCCGCTATCTCCTACTAGCTGTCGCTAAGTGGTGTTAGCGACAGCTAGGTAATAGGGCGATAAAATTATTGCCGCTTCAGCAGGAAAAATTCCCGCTAAAGCGGCGATAAGGCTCTTGGTAATATGCCCCATTATCCTTTGTGTGCAATATATTTTTATCCGTAAAACTGTAGGTCTGTGTACGTTTAGTGGTCATTTCAGTGGAAAATGTGCTGTCTTAAAATGACAGTGAGCTACCACACTGTGCTTTAGTTACATTAAAAAAGCTAGGTGAGTCGCGAACATTTGTCGTTCTAAAAATTGGGTCACGGTTCTAAAAAAAATTGAGAAGCACTGCCCTAGCCTGATTGGATAACGTGGTGTCCAGTACCCCTGGTTGGTATTTTATTCAAATGTTTTGAACTGTCTTCCTGCCTTGACAGTGGTGCCAGGTGAAAACTGGTAAATGATTCTGTGCATTTATGTATACCATTCTTTTATCCCATTGCCCCCTTGAATTCAGCTCTACTTCTTCTAACTTCCTGGATTGATTGGAAAATGCCATCAAGAACTTATATCCTTTGCAAAGGTACTATAGTGGAGTGCCTAGAAAAGAAAAATGTAAGATTTGAAAGCAGATCTCGATTTAGGCTGCCACATTCCCTCTTACTTTTGGGGAGGGTCACTGACTCGGGCTTGCAGTCTTGTTTAAAGCGTGTACTCTGCCATCTTCTTCCCTAGTGAGTTTGTCAGCAATGCAGCATCAACATACCGTTTCAGTCTATGCCAATTGCCACGTATTTACATACATCTTAATTTAATCGGCTCGCTCTGCAACATGGCATTTTACAGTAGAGGATGGTGTAAAGATTTACAAAGATGCTGAACTGCTATGTTCATGTAGGTGGCTCCTTTGTTAGTAGTAAACTACAGTATGAGTCTAGAAATCTAGATGCACCACCAGGAGCGGGGTAGCTTCCTGCTTCGCCTCCTCCTCCAGCTGCCATTCACATACACAGGATGACATCCCTATTATTCCTGGAAAACTAACAATCCAGGCTGGGCAGCAGCAGGCTATGAAGGGGATAGAAGAAACAGCTCCCAACAGAGAATCTCTCCTAAAATTGTGGATCAGATAAAATATTCTACGTCATTCTATTGCATTGGTGCCAACTCGTCTTATAACTGAGCAAGCCAATATCCAAGGAACTACAAAACCTTGCTATAATATCATGCCTTGTAGACACCACAACGAATGCTCTTTACTTTCAACATTCCCTGCTTTCAAGCTAACAAAGCACACATGTAACAATAGTGATGAATTGGAATATGTTTGAGTTTGCTACGACTGAGTATATGTCCATGTAGTGCTATGATATCTGACTCACTGCATTACTTATTAAGTATTCTTCTCCAAATTGTTGTTGCTTACCAACAATGTTAAGGAGATTGGGAATGGTAATGAGAAACCTATCATTTGTCCCTCACATTTGTTGTCTTTCTTCTCTGACAGCTTACTTCTTGTGGGCTTTGATGAAAACTTGTCTTAGCTATTTTTTAGAAATTTTATGAGCCATGTGTCTAGAAGGAAACTGACACTACTGTGCATCATAAAGCTATTGCTTTGACCAGTGGATTGCATCTGGAGCTAGCAATTAGTAGTTGGAAGTTGCATACGTAAATGAAGTCCTAATATGGGAAGAGCTTGGCATTATGTGTGTGAGAAAGTGATGTGTTTTTCTCATGTTTGAGTTTAACGCTGCTGCTTAGGTACATATGAAAGGGTCAGTGTCTATTTCTTTCAAAAACAACAAATGTCCAATATATACATTACGTATCTCAGATATTGACCAGTCCAGTAATTCAATGCACATTTTATTTAGCACAGAAGTGAACGGAGACTTAGCATTAATCAATAAGTTCCGTGAATTACTAATCCCATTAAACTTGCAGCGAAGGATATGAATAAATTCTTTTGAACAAGATCATTTATAACTTTTATCAATCAAAGTTATAACATAGTATTTACATAAATATCGGCGCACTCTCAGTGACAAAGAGAAAGGTAGTTAAGTGGGATAGGTGTGATGGGATAAGTGTGGGGACTGGGTAAAGGTGTTGTGACCATAACACAATCACAGTAGAATTCAATAAGACCTTTACAGTCTAATTTAGATCAACAGTTCCATATATCTCTTTTTACATAGGATAGGTTTCACTCCATTTGATTTTCTCCTATGTTTAGAGAAGTAGTATAAACTGGTCTACGTTTCGACTCCGCATGGTGTAAGGGTTAGTTGAAACCTCATTCTGGGGTCTTCATCAGGACATGGATAAGACGAGAGCGCCTACAAGTGATAACATTAAAGTGAATGTATCAGTACCTTATAAAGAGTCAAAAATGCCCAAGGACTGGCAAATAGTCATATACATACTTTACATTTGGCCATCCAGTGACCATTATGGTAGGACCTTCATTGGTTCCTATTGTGAACGATTCAACCTGCAATTAATTAAAAGGACTGCAATTACAAGAAGGTACAGAGATAGGATGTCCTATCTGATGGGTAATTAGGGAGGGGGACACTTACTGGGGTATGACAATCATCCAGTCAAAGTGCGTGATTAGATCCGGTTCGTTTCCAAATGTTTGCAGCTAAGGGGGTGTGCAGACCGTCACAGTTCCCCGGTGGTTCTAGAAAAATGGGAAATTGATAATTACACTGAATGGTAATAGGGGTCGACATTTAGATTACATGTCAGGGTTGAATCAGTAACTACGCTCAGAAACTGAGCATCGCCTGCTGCTTGGCATACAGATCCCGCATATTCTCAGTTGAGAAGTCCCCAAATGAGAGCAATTAGTTCTCTTTGTTTTTTTTGTTTTTTTTAAAGTTGAGAGCTAATGACTTAAGTGCAGGAGGTGGTGAGTGGTCACATATAGAAGATTTTTCAGGAAGGTCATAGAATTACTGAATGCAAAAAGAACAATCGATGGACAGAATGCAGAACAATGTCAACCATTCACACCAGTACAGAGATCTGGGCCTAAATCCATTGTTTTTTTGCTCACATGCCATTCCAGTTTGGACCCAGCCATATGCAAATCAGTCTTGACCCTGAGCCGAATGGGAACAGTCCAGCCGAACTGCTAGGCCAGGTCCTCCCTGGACTGGAAACAAGCATCCTAGGACCAGTTTCGGGTTTTCAGCCCTCATCAGATCTCTTGACTGGGGGTGAATGTATGATTTATTCAGCATGCCTAGACGTGGGTCCCTTGCTCACTGGGCCACTGTATTCAAGCTAGCCTGGCTGATGAAGTGTAATACCCAGAAACTGGTCCCAGGATGCTTGTTCCTGGTCCAGGGAAGACCTGGCTTGGCAGTTCGGTCTGGACTGTTCCCATGAGGCACAGGGTCAAGACTGATTTGGATAAGGCTGGGTCTAAACTGGGGTGGCATGGTGAGCAAAAGAACGATGGATTTAACCCAGATCTCTTGACTGGGGGTGAATGTATGATTTATTCAGCATCTCGTCCATCATTTGTTTACGTAGCAATAGAATTACTGAAGGCGTACACAAGAGCTTTGAGCCACAATTGCTGGAGGAGATTAAGCAACCAAAATGTACATTTCCCCTGAAGGGGAGAGTTGTATTTATATTTTTCACATACAGAAAAATTACATTTTATTTCTGTCTAATCTAAGAAAAAGAGAGACTGCTCAAATTGTAGACATGGGGGTTTCGATCAGAAGATGGATCTTTGAATGAAGACTATGCCTAGGCTATCAGACACACATCTTCTGTACCAATGTACCACACTTCTTTGGAGACCTCAGTGAGCAAAGCAGAGAGACTTAAATGGGAATTGCCTATATATAGGGAGCCATTGTAAACACAAAGTAGGAGATAAAGACAAAGATCTTGTCTTGCTGCGTCCTGCACTTGCTGAAACTCACTGGAGTTTGTGCAAACAGAATTCAAATGTATAGGGTTAGAATCTGGCAATTCAGACAAGAAAGTAAGCAGAGTGGCTTGCTGGTAGAAGAGTAATTTGGGGAATCTGAGTAAGAATGAGTTTCAAGTATTGGAAGAATGATTTCAGTAGTGAGTTGCCATGAGGATCTTTAATGAGGTCAACATCCAACATCCCTCCCAGGTTCTTCACATAGTAGGAGCAAGATTCCTATCTGTTGTCTATTGAAATGTTGAAAGGAGGCCGTGTCAGTTACTGCATGTGAGAACTTCAGTCTTGCTTACTTCCAGTTTTAAGTGGCTCTTTGTTATCCAGTCCTCAACTTTGTGAAGGCAATGTCATTGAGAGCCAGTTTCTAGATAAGGCATGTATTGCACTTTCAGTTTGTTTTGGGATTTGTCTCTACAGTTATAGCAAATATAGCTACAGATCTGGGCCAAAAGGTGGTGTGGGAAGAGATTGTGGTTAAGCAGTGAGGACAATGTTGGAGCAATGGGGAGTAAAGGTAGTAGGTTCATTTGGATTCTCAAGGGCTCACAAGTAACAAGGAGATCTAATTCAATTTCCCTTCTTTGATAGCTATCTGGGCCACAGAAAGTTGACTAGGTTAATGTAGGGTAACAAAAGCTACAGATCAGCTCAGCTATATAAGTGTATCTGTGTTATTTATACTAAATGGGGTCTTTAGGTCCTCCCAGGTTGAGATGAGAGTAGATCCTGTAAAATAAAGAGGAAGTAAGCTGCTTTCAAAGACAGCAAGAATGTAGTTATTCTCTAGGACTCTGTCCGCTGCAACTAGACCACTCTTTCAATTAGCTTGGCCATGAAGCATCCCTTTTCAATGAGTCTATAATTAAAGGGTTAAAAGCCACAGAAGCTTATTTCCTAGATCCTGTGGTACATATGTTTTCTCAGAGGGGACCACTTTACATTTTTTTTAATTATTTTTTTAAATTTAGTTAGTGCAGTGTTATCAACAGTACATGCAAAAGAAAATGTATCGTGTCCAGCATAGCGTGAAGAGAGTCTACATTCCTAGTAGCCATACACAGCCTTTCTGCCCACATCCCGAAGGCCGGGCGGCGTTCAACAAGCGGTCTCATAGTCTCTCACAGTGTGGGGGCTTGCAGCATCTGTCAACTAGTGTTGAAATCACAACATTTATTATGAGAACGTTAACAAACTAGAGATGCATTCCCATTATCTACAACCTATCATACCTGTGAAGTATGACCTCTGACAAGTCTTATAGTACTCAGCGAACCAAGTGCAGGTTCAGCCGACCCAGACGCATAGCGCACGCGGACAGTAATTATTCTATTGAAATACCATCTCAACCAACTGTCGCATCTACATCCACCCCCATAAGGGAGCTCTCAGACCTGTTCGCCTCATCACCAGCACCCGCCACATCCTGTCGCCTCCTATAATCAAGGTATAATCCCCAAAAGTTCTTGGGTCTGCTTTTGGGTGGAAGGAGTTCACTATAAATCTCCGACTGTGTGCAACAATAAGTCATGTCTCTAATCCACTGCGCAGTCGCGGGAAGGGGGCCTCTCATCCAGCACATAGCTAGCCTCCTTTTCATTCTCTACATCCCCATGTTCACTTATCCTACGCCTGCCTTAGGTAGTGCTTTGGAATAACCTAGCAGTGCAAGCGCCGGAGACGAGGCTATCTCCACCTCGAGGATCCTGCTTAGTTCCTGAAACACCGTGCCCCAATAATGTTGCACCCCCGGACACTCCCAAGCCAAGTGCATGAACCCTGTGCCTTGCAAGCTGCATCGATCACACGTCGCACTTTCACGCAGCCCAAACCGGTGTCGCCTTTCCGGGGTGTGATAAACTCTGTTAATGTACTTGAAGTGCACTAACCTATGCCTACCATTCAGGGAGACGGACCTCGTGTTGGAGCAGCAGTAACGCCACATGTCATCTGCAATAATTGTATCTAAGTCGCGTTGCCAGGCCAGGCGTGACTTGTTCTACCCAGCCACCCGTTCAGCAATGGTCATCTTACACAGAGTTGAGACCATTTTTCTCGGGTCTTCCGATTTGATTACATATGAAAGTTCCAATAGCTCTGAGGGTTCCTGAAAGTCTTCACCCAACTGTTCCTGCCAAGCCTCTCTAATTATATGAAATTGAAAGCGCCGCAGACCGGTAGGTCGTACCTCCTGCGTAGTCACATCTGATAATGTTTTAAGAGTCCCATCTATAAACATGTCACCCGAATCTGTGGTCCACCTCAATGGGTATTCCATCTCAAATCTCTCTGTGGCGGTGGTGAGGGGGAACGCAATTGATTTGTCCCAATTCACCGTCAGGCCCAAAAGTGCGCCAAATCAAACCACTTCCCGCAGGAGAGGTGCTAGATTCGTTTCAGGCTCTCTAACAGATAGCAGGGTATCGTCTGCGTAAGTTGTAATGACCAGTTGGTAAGTGGGAAAATTAAGGCCCCGGTGGGAGAGGTATTCTCGCATCGCACACGCCAATGGTTCAGCAACCAAAGCATACAGCATGGGCGACAAAGGACAGCCCTGCCGGGTGCCCCATTGAATCTTGATGGGTTCAGTGACATGGCTCCTGAGCTTAATACGTGCAGTCGGTTCGTATAAAGCACAGATACCATCTGAAGGAACATTGAGCCTAGCCCAAGTCTCGAGAGCACAGTCCTCAGAAAAGGCCATTCCACTGAGTCGAAGGCCTTCTCCATGTCCAAGAAAACCACTATCGCCCTCGTATCCGGCCTTGTATGTTGAATAGCTCCAAATACCGTTTGTAAGTTGTAGGTGATATTTCTGCCTGCCACGAACCCCACCTGCTCCGGAGCAACCAGCTCCGGGGTCAGCAAAGCCAACCTAGTCGCAAGTACTTTAGCATATATTTTTGTGTTCACATTAAGTAGTTACAGTGGTCTATAAGAGCTACACTCCTCCGGAGCCTTATCTGGCTTTGGGATGGCAACTATTAACGCTTCCCTCATCGTTTTCGGCATTTCCGCGAAAAAGGCGGAGAGGTGCGGAAGCAGCAGCTCCTGAAATGTTTTATAAAAACTGACTGACCTTCTGCCCCGGGCGCGCTACTCGCCTTCATCCCGCCAAGGGTCTCATCAAACTCCATTGGTTGCATTAGATACTCACGCTGCATGTTCGTTAAGAACGGGAGTTTTATATGCTCCAGATAGTCTAGGACCTCCTCCTCGCTCCCCGTTACTCGCGAAGCGTATGATTCTGAGTAGTATTCCAGAAACCTCTGTGCAATCCCTTCTTCTTCTGTAAGTATAGTTCCTTCCTTCGACCTGACAGCCGTAATCGTTATTCTCCTCCTTTGCTGTTTAACCATGTTTGCCAAGACCTGTTCCGGTCTGTCCTTTTCCCCATATGCTCTAGCTATAGCGTATTTGCCCAAATTCCTGACCTCTGCGTCCTCCTCCTCCTGATATTCTGCCATCAGCTCCTTCATTTCCTCCTGGGAGACGTCAGTATCTCCTGCCAACAAGCGGTCTTCGCAATCCGCCAGGCGTCGCTCCAGTTGCGACATCCTCTGGTGGATCGAGCGGAGTATCCCCGAATGTTTACTCATTGCCACACCCCTAATATAAACCATAAATCCCCCCCAAACTGTTTGGAAGCTATCCACCGACCCATATTAGTTTCAAAGTATGTCTCTATTGCTTCATGCAATTTCTCAAGGAAAATAGGGTCAAGCAGTGAATACGGCGGAAATCTCCATGTGAATGGGGGAAGGGCCTTCCGCGGCAATGAAAACACTAACAATATAGGTGAGTGGTCTGAAAGAGTACGGGGCAATACCTGACACTTGGGAACCTGTGAGAGCAGTCCTGTCGATGCTAGCCAATAATCAATTCATGTATGTATATTATCAAAGGCCGAATAATTAGTGTATCCTCCTAGCGCAGGGTGAAGGCTTCGCCAAACATCAGCAAGGTCCTCACCTATTAGTATCCTTTCAAGTTCCCTAGCAGCCTTTGCTTGTTGCCTGTCCGGGCCACTGGAAGGGTCCACGTCTAGGCACCTAGTCATGTTGAAGTCCCCTCCCCACAGAACGGTCAGCCTGGGAAACTCCCGAGTTATCGCTGCTAGCTTTATATAAAACTCGTGGAAGTCATAGTTGGGTCCATAAACATTCACAACCAAAATTTCTACACCTCTTCCAGTCAGCTTTGAGATAACATATCTGCCTTCCGGGTCAGCTGTTAGCTTACTAAGTGTATAGTCCAATTTCGGGTTAGCCCAAGTTAACACCCCTCGCGCATGGGACGTGAAACCAGCCGCATTAATCTGTCCTCGCAGCCCCCTTGCCTGTAATCTAAGGCTGTTCTCGGGTAAATGTGTCTCCTGAATCAAGGCTAGGTCAATATGATGTCTAACCAGATAATTCAAATCTTACGCAGCTTGCGGTGATCATTCAAGCCGCGCACATTCCACGTCAAAGCACTCAGACCATCCTTAGCATTCTTCATAGTAGTCTCACAAGGCATATCCTGCATAGCTAGCCGAGCACATCCTTATTCTGCACATAGTAGACAACAGCATGGAATCAGATGATCAAAATTTAATGGCAGGCATCTCTTAACAATAAACTTTGAACTACCCAGCCCCCCTCTGCCCGCCCATTCCACCTACAGCGGACCACCCCCAACTAGGTCGCGAAATGATTGCCCCTTGAGCCTACTCTCCCCCGATCCTCTACCACCCGAGAAAAAAGAAAAAAAATAACAAACAAGGTGTTACCACATGTGGGCGAAGGTGGCTTCAAACCATTCAAAAAAGTCAAATGCAATCACAGTACTTGATACTCATCCCGGCCACGCCAGCCGACAGCTATATGTCCCTCGAACCTTGGTGTCAACGTAAAAGTCCCTGTAGCGTATCTTCCCTCAGTCCTGATCCTCCAGACCGCCACCCGATGCTTCATCAAGCAGGTCTCGCTCCAGGGTCTTTCTCGGTTTTTTAGCCCAGTCTTTTATCGCCTTCTGCAATGCTTTGGGCTCAGTGAAGATATGCGACTGTCCATTTCTGTTCACTTTCAACTTCGCTGGATAGAGCATTGCGTAGTCTATTCCTTGTTCATGGAGTTGTCTTTTCATTGGAACAAAGTGTTTTCTCGCCTCCTGGACCTTTGCCGTAAAGTCGGGATATAATGAGATGGTAGAGCCGTCGCACGCCAATGTCTGTTTTTCTCTGGCAGCTCGCAAGGTGCCATCCCTGTCTCTATAGTTCAGAAGCTTAGCTATTGGCCTCGGTGGTGCTCCAGGCTTTGGGCGCGGGGCCAACGCGCGGTGTGCACGCTCCACAATAAACGTGTTAGAGAAGACCTCCCCCCCCAGTAGAGTCACCAGCATGCGTTCGATAAAGGGCTCCATCTTGCCAGTTGGAGTCGTCTCAGGCAGGCCCAGGATGCGCACATTGCAGCGAAGAGAACGGGCCTCCAAATCCTATGTTTTGTCTTGAAGCAGTTGCAGCACCCTACCCATTTGCTTATGTTCTGTGTCCATGGTGGTTTGCGCTTCTTCCACCTCTGTAATCCTCCTCTCCGACATGTCCAGTCTCTCAGCATGTTTATTCAGTCTCTCACCCATTCTGTCCATTCTGTACGTTAACACATCCATCTTCGCCCCTAGCGAGGTGATACCTTCCTTCAGCCCTTTTTCCATAGATTTCAGCATGCTTCTTATGGCCTGGTCTTGTTCCGGCGGTGTGGAGGGCATGCTGTCGCATCCTGCACCCCTGTCCTGAGACTTAGCCCGTGTTTGGGTGAAGGGGAGCTTGGACTGGTTGCGATCAGACTTTCCCATTGTGCTGACCAAGGAAGACCAGCGTTGTTACAATTGGCAGCGGGCGATCCGTCACCCACCGAGGTAATCAAAGTATGCGCAGTGTTCACAGCAATGCCAATGTCCCCAGTCAGTGGGCGAGGACCCTCGCAGGAAACTCCAGGGAAGCAGCAGCCCCACTCCAAGTCGAGTACCAACTAGGCCACCATGTGTTACCCTCAAAGAGTTACGTGGCCAGTATACTGTGGGATGCCACAATCCTCTCAGCTATCCCCACCTGCTATCCTCTTTGCCTCCACAATCTCTGGTCAGTCACCTACGCTTCCTGCTCGTCTGCTGTACAGGGAAGCGCGCCTCCTCCTTCAAGCCCCACAATATATATCTCCGCACAGAAATACACAGTGTCGATGGACATCGGGCGCTGATTATAGCTTTTCGCCGCCCAGTACGCTAAGCATCGCTTCCCTGGGCACTCACCAGCGTTTGCACCATAAATTAGTATTCAAGAGTGTTCGCAGCCCTCTAGCACACATCGGCGCTATATTCCACTCGCAGGTGTTAGCCGCAGCGTTAGCACTCCACAGAGCTGCCCCAATAAATCGCCCCCCCCGGTAGTGCCTCAACACGCACACCGTAGGGCACAGTTGCAATCCCCCGGCCACCAGCGCTGTGTTCGGGCACCGAGTCCAGGCGCGTCGTTCTCGCCTCCGACTCACCAGCAGTGTCTCTAGTGCTCTGCCACGTTGGTCCTCACAGCGCCACCTGGCACTGCATCACCGCGGGGGAGCGTAGCACAGCCCCGTTCCAACACCGGCAATTCTGTAATCACTGGGGTACTGAAACTCCCCTCCCCAGCCAGGCAGAACCGCGGCATGTACGGATTCCAAAATCAGCAAGGATGACGTGACCGCTGGACAGCCGGTGCGACGAGCGATCAGCAGGCCGCACGCAGGGTGACGTCGTCAGGAGGCCGCAGAACTCCAGGCCGGTGCTTCCCGGCCTATACCGCCGCTGGACTCCCTCGCGCAGAACTACTGAATGCGGCCAGAAGCCCACTCCACAGTGGGTCAGCAGGTGCCGGACCGCACCACCCACAATCGCAGCAGGTTAATATAGCGTCCATCGTCCGAGGGAACTCAGGATCATGAAGGATGTTGTGTCGGCTTGGCGGAGCCCGGGAGTCAAGTAACCATCTTAGACTCGAGCAAGCTCCGCCCCCGACCACTTTACATTTGGCACAGAAGGTTATGCCACAGATCACCAGTGTGTTTCTTATGACATTTTAGCAGTACGAGTGCTCCTGGACATGGACGTGAAAGAACCAGTAAAACTATTGGGACGGAAATCTAGGGGGCAAATAAGGGGGCAAATAAGGGGAAGGGCTAGAACAGTACATGTATTGTTGTTAAGGCATACCATCCTATCTGTCATTACACATCTGTCTGCTGTTACAGCACTGATTGTAATTTGCAGATTACCGGAGTAAAGGGAAGCTGAGAATATTGCATGAGTAAATTAGTGGTACAAGCATTCCCTGTGTCTATGGACAAAAATTGAACAGATATTGGGGTCCCTTTGAGCAAAGTTGAAATATTACAATGGAGAAATGAAACAGTGCGGTATCTATGTAAGTAGTCGTACATCTAATGCAGCAATGATATAGCAATATGATAATAAAGAGAGAATACTGTGGGTGGTCAGAATTGTGAATAACAATTTTGCCAAACAAGGGGTGAAAGGGGCAGACTCTTAGGCCCCCTCTCTCTCTCACTCTCTCTCTCTATAAACATACATATATACGGCTGAAGAGGCGTTTCCACTGTCACAGCAGCCTTTCTCGATCTGGCAAGCGCCATTAACATCGAGAAATATATATCGCATCCCAGTAACAGACATAAAAGAAATTTCTTAGATATAGAAGAGGTTAATCCGATGTGCAATATTAACGTAAAACACATCTCAATCCAAATTGGAACATTAGGAAGATATCATAACATACAAAGCACTATGAATAATAAGTGAATAATGCAGTCACTCAAAGCATTAATACTAATTGAATGCATAGTGCAACATTTACCACATAGTTCTTCATGATATGTCCAAAACTCTATAATGCACACAGAGGGTATCGTCTACTTATATTTAAAAAACTGAGATGCTAGGAGAAATGAAAATAAAATCCACTGTATGGTGCAAACCCCCTCAGGAAATGCAAACCAAATAAAATGCAATAACGTAAAACATGCTGTGTGTAACACTTGTACCCTTGAGAGAGACAACATTCATCGAAATTGAAATAATGTGGCTTGAAATAACTTGTGGGTTAAATCCATAACCTTTGCCCTTTCATACATGCCAGGAAACAGAACCTGTTCACATCCTGATTATGCTAACACATATATACATAATGAACATTATGTGGGGAATGAAACATGAGACTGCTGAATAACATTTAAGGCTGCAAACACATAATGTGCACTCTCGAGACAAAAATAGCGGCCTTAACATTCATGGCTAGTATCCCAAAGGGACTCCATATCCCATAATGGTCCTTGTCACGATGTGTCAAACTTCGGCAAAGTTTACCAAGTGTATATATATATATAATCACTGATAAAAACTGAAGGTTAAATGGACGTTATAGTTAGGCTCAGATTGCACACATGCGGAACCAGTAAAATTCAGCAGTTATAGTACCTGAGCTAACTATAACTTTTGCCCCCTCAATGCACTGCTTATGACATCATATATGACTTCCTTCTTGACATGATCAGTGACATCACTGAAGTCATCGTAAATGACATCATTGATGACATCATCCAGTAATTGTGAGCATTTTCTAAAAGTATTTGAGTGTTAAATATAGATAGGAAGATACTACAAATGTTAACTTAGTAAACTTTGTTTACTACTAATGAGTGATGCTATTTGTAACACATTATGTGGGTGGCTGTGTAACTGTGTGTGGATCCATGTGTGAGGTAGCGGCTGAGTGGTTTTATGGGTGTGTAAGTGGTTGTATGGGTGAGTGAGTGGCTGTATTAGTGTGTGTGTGTGCGGTTGTGTGAGTGGCTGTATAGGTAAGAGAGTGACTGTGTGGCTGTGTGGGTGAGTGAGTGGGTATGCCAGTGGTATGGGTGAGTGAGTGGGTATGTGAGATGCTATATAGCTGATTGAAGGGGTATGTGAGTGGCTGTATGAGGGAGTGAGTGTGTGTGTGAGTGACTGTATGGGTGAGTGAGTAAATGTGAGAGTGGCTGTATGGGTGAGTGTGTGCTTGTGTTAGGGACTGTATAGGTTAGTTAGTACATGTGCTAGTATATGTATGAGTGGGAGTGGGAGTAACTATGGGTGAGTGAGTAGCTGTGAGTGACTGTATGGTTGAGTGAGTAGGTGTGTGAATAGTTGTATGGGTGACTGACAGTGTGTGAGTGGCTGTATGGTTGTGTGAGTGGCTGTATGAGTGCGTGGATGTGTGAGTGGCTCTTTGGATCAGTGGGTGGGTGTGTGAGTGCTTGTAAGGGTCTGTGAATGGATAAGTGAGTGGTTGTGTGGGAGTGAGTGATAAGGGTGTGAGTCGTTCAGTGGATGATGTCACCAGTGATGACATTAGTGATGTCACTGACCATGTCATGAATGAATTAATGTGTGAGGTCATAAGCAGTGCATTGTGTGGAAATAAGTTATAGTTAGCTCAGGTAACTATACCTGCCGAATTGCACTAGTTTTGTATGAGTGAAATCTGAGCCTAACTAAAACGTGCCTGTAACCTTTGTTTTGTTCAGTGAATTTCTGTTTTTTAAATTCTATTTCCTAACTATAATATCCTTATAACCTTTGTTTGTTTCAGTGAATTTCTATTTTTTTAATTCTATTTCCTATCTATAATGTCCCTGTGAGCTTTGTTTATTTCTGTGATTTTCTACATTTGTAAATTTTTTTATTTCCCAACTGTAACATGTAAACTTTGAGAATGGGTGTGTGAGTGGCTGTATAGATTGGTGAGTGGGTGATTGAGTTGCTGTAGGAGTCTGTGAGTGGGTGTGTGACTGGCTGTATGGGTTTGTGAGTGGATCTGTGAGTGGCTGTATGGATCTGTGAGTGGGTGTGTGAGTGGATGTGTCGGTCTGTGAGTGCCTGTGTGTACCTGTGATTGGGTGTGTGAGTGGTGCCATGGATCTGTGAGTGGGTGTGTGAGTGGTTGTGCGGGTCTGTGAGTGGGTGTGTGAGCACCTGTGTGTGTCTGTGAGTGGTGCTATGGGTCTGTTAGTGTGTGATTGACTGTGTGAGTACCTGTGTGGGTCAGTGAATGCCTGTGTTTGTCTCTGACTGACTTTGTGAGTGGCATTATGAGTCTAGAGTGGGCGTGTAAGTGGCTGTGTAGGTCTGTGAGTGGGTTTATGAGTGGGTTTGTGAGTTATTGTACGTGCCTATGAGATGGTGTGTGAGTGGCCCTATAGATTCTGGTCATTTGCATACTTAGGGTATTTAAAGGGAGAACCATGGCTCTCACCAGGAGACGACAAGAAAGAAACACTCTACAGATCAGATTGCGCTCCATTAGATCAACTATGCATTCACCTTCATTAAGGATTTCACATTGTTTGACAACATGGAATATGAGAGGAAACACATTTGATTTGCCTTCTCCAAGCTCAAGAATTTGTGAATGGTTGTGCTTTACTGAAGTGGAGCTTCCACTGGAACACCTGCTATGTTTATATTTGTAAGTGCTTCCTGTTGAGGTTTCATTTCTGTGAAATCAGCATCAGGGCCAGACTGGAACCTTATTTTTTCCCAGAAGATTGACCAATATTGCTTAAAATGTCTATCCACCTGGAGTACTTTAATCTAGTTAATTATTAAGTGCTACCTCGTTGGGTAAATGTCTCATGCATATTCTGCACTGCAGCCGCATAAAGGACCAGATGATAATGTTTCCAGTGACCTAATGTGCATCTAATTTCGACAATTTGAGTGTTCCTCGAGCTTCTTCATGAACAAATCTGTGATTTCATGTATCCACGTCAATGCAGCTCCCTGTGTGCGCGAGCAATACTTTAATCTCTTTTCCTGCTCACAAGTCTGCGAGCAGGGTAAGAGATGAAAACTCCACTTCCAGTAAGTGGGAGCACTTGGACAGCTCCCACTTGCTGGAAGCAGTGGTTTTTGCTTTTGCCACGCCACGCAAAAGCAAATAGCTATCTCCCGAGGGTGGGCAACTCGGCAGATAGCAGGATCTGGCCCTGGGAGCTGGCAGTTCTCAGGGCCATATATGGCTCCTGGGGGGCGTTTGGCCCCCTCCTTTGTTCTGCACTGGCTGGCCCCAGGGAGGTGGTGATCCCTGCGGCTTTATATGGCCTGGTAGAGGGGCTGCGTGGCTCCCCTCCCTATTTTAAAAATAAGTAATTACCCCGGAAAGGTGGTGGCCCCTGGGGCTGGGGGTCCATATGGCCCACTCTGACTATTTTTTAAATATTTGAATTTATTGCCCTCAGAGGTGGTGGTCCCCAGGGCCCAGGGGAGTCCCAAGGCCCCTTCCTGTTTGAAAAGGCTCCCTTGAGCCATTGAGCTGACGAGCTTATGGAGATGCACCTGTGCGCCTGTGAGAGGTACTGAGACCTGTAAGAATTGTGGCAGCCTGCTCAGCCACCCCAGATAAAAATCGTTTTTTGTTGACCTCTACTGATGAAGGATATAATCCAAAAACACATGTGTCTAGAGATGTACAGCACTAACCTGCACTAACTTTGGTGGAACACTCCAGCAAAATACCGAGTAAGCATGCACTACAAACTGCATTTACCATAATGCTAAGGGGCGAACTGTGCTGGGAGGTCAGCAGTGTGCTCCCACCCCTTCCTGCCCGATTGTTATTAGTATAAGCTCTGGGGAGGTGGTGGTCCCTGTGACATAAAAAAGCTCTTGGGGGTGGGGCCCATGCAACCTGGACCACCCGGAGGTAAAATTAAAACAAAGCCAGTGAGACCATGCTTTAAAAACAAAATCACTGTAATATTCACAAATATTCAATATTTCACTGTAAATTTTCATAAAAATGCTTTTTTAACAATCCAAAGTCCCTGTGTGACCCCAGGTCCATCGCTAGAGGATTAGGGTAATCTTACCCTGCCCCCTTTTATATTTTGTGTGTTTTTTTGGGAGGGGACTCAGCTAAAGCCAATTCCCACGATGGCTGCTAACACTGCTGTCAGTGCACTGCTGGTGGGGCTATGAGGTCCCTTTACATCCCGAGGGCCTTAGGGCTAAAGTGGACTTCATCCTCCAAGCAGGAGTGCACCAGGAGGCATGTTTGCAGAGTGGTGGAGAAGGGGGCATGGCCTGTGACCACCTCTCAGCAATCCCACTGTGTGGGGCTTACTAGAGGTAACAGATAGGCTAGTTGGCCCCTAAGGCCACACAGCAGTGAAGGGGACTTCATCCCCAAACCAAGAGCTCACCAGGATGCGCGTTTGCAGATTGGTGGATAAAGGGGGTGTGGCCTGCTATCAGAACTCAGAAATTCTTCCGTGTGGGACTTACTGGAGGTAATAGGAGGGGTATTTGGCCCCCTATTTTTACCTCCAGTAGGTCCCACACAGCAGGATTGCTGAGAAGTTCTCAGAGGCCACACCTCCTTTCTCTATGACTCTGCAAATGTGCCTTTCGGTGCACTACTAGTTGGGGGATAAAATCCCCTCGACTCCAGAGGAACCTTGGGGGCCAAGAAGCCCTCCTGCTATCTCCTGTAAGTCCTAAGCAGCAGAATTCCTGCGAGCTGGTTGGAGGCCCAGACCCTTTTCTCCACCACTCTAGACACGTGACTACTAATTAAAAATCCATAAAAATTAACTTAAAAAAAGAATGTTACAGGGACGTTATATTTAGCAAATAGAATTTTAAAAACCTTAGAAATTCACAAAAAAACAAAGGTTACAGGGATATTATAGTTACGAAATGGAATTTTAAAAATCTTAGAAATTGACTGAAAAAAAGTTTTCAGGGACGTTATAGTTAGGAATTTGCATTTTAAAAACCTTAGATATTCACTGAAAAAACCTAGCATTCAGGGACATTATAGTTGGGAATTAGCATTTAAAAAAACTTACAAATTCATGAAAAAAAACAAAGGTTACAGTGACGTTATAGTTAGGATGACATTTCACTTGTACAAGCCCTGTTAAATTCAGCCTTTATAGTTAGCTGAGCTAATTATAACTAGTGCCCCCGCAATGCACTGCTGTTGATATCACATATTACATCACTCATGACATGAACAGTGACAGTGACATCACTGATGATATCACTGATGATATCTCAAATGACATCCAGTGAGTGTTTTTAAAAGGTTTATGAGCTTTAAATATATATACCAAGGTGCATTGAATCAGTGGGTGTATGAGTGTCTGTATGGTTGATTCAGTGTGTGTGTGACTGACTGTATAAGTGAGTGATTAGGTGTCTTAGTGAATGTATGGGTGAGTGACTAGGTTGTGTGAATGTCTGCATCTCTGTCAGTTGGTGTCTATGTGGCTGTATGTGTTGGTGAGTGGGTAAGTGACTGGCTGTATGGGGACTTGATTGGTTTTCTGAGTACCTGTATGGGTGTATGAGTATCTTTGTGAATGGGCGAGGGGTTTGTGACTGCCTGCATGGATGAATGAGTAGGTGAGTCGGTGGCTGTATCAGTTAGTGAGTGTATCTGTGAGGGCCTTTATGGGTGATTGAGTGTGTGTATGGCTGTGTCGGTGTGTGAATGGATATGTCACTGGTATATGGGTGTCAAGAATCAGTTATCTGTATATCCTGTTTGTTTCTTCTGGTGGAAAGATGAAGCTAGTTCTATCCTGCCCCTGCACTCCTTGCCTCAACACACTGAAGTAGAACAATGTGATGAAGTCAAAAATTCAAGGGAAGGGGGAATTGGATAAAACAATAAACAGAGAAACACAACACTGGTCCGGTTCCAAAGATGATCGATTTATCTGTACTCTGGTCTCTGGACAGTGCGATATCTAAACACATAAAAGGAAAACAAACTCTTTATCCTATTCTGCAATCTATTCTTTCTTATGTCTAAATGCTACTTTCATGCAAATTCTTTTATAATTTCTATACCCAAAGAATACCTCTCTAATCTGGCTCTATAGCTTGCCAGAACAGTGGTCCAGATGTAAAATGTTACTGCTTCCTTTAAAGAGAAAAAATAAACCTCATTAGCTTCATGTGGTTATTTTGAATTATTAATATTAATTCTGAGAATGTCCATGAGATGGCGCTACTTACTAAACCTGGGCCCACTGATGGTTATAAATAACCTCTGCTTTCTAATCATGGGTTCCTCGATCAAGTTTTAAATCAACACTGTTCTGAATTCACAGTCTCTTGAAATGCAGTCTATAATTTCCTTTAACACATTTATGGATCCCCAGAAATGTTTTTTAAAGAGCTTCGAAATCTTTGAAATACTTGAAAATGAATATAAATCAGTTCTTTCACAAAGTTCAGAGAAATCAACTTCTTTCCCTTTTCGAAAGTCTGTGTGATTGTTAATATGGCCAAAAGTCTTGACTGTATCCAGAGAATCAGAATAAAAGGTTCGTAGCCTTATAATGACAAATACACTTACTTCAGTGCTCTGGATTGCGTGCGCGGTACCTGATTGATGACTTTCCTTTTCTTTTGCAGATGAAACTGACCGTGTTCTCAGAAGTCCGGAAATGCTGGGGAAGTAGCCGGAGGGGAACCAGGATCGAGGTGACGTCTTCCGGTTGCTGAGAGAGGCAGGATGAGGCTTCACGGAGAGGAGCAACAGGACTGGAGACTCAGGAGAGGAGAGGTTCAGGATACGCAGGTAAGCTGGGGATCGACGATCACAAGCAACTCGTTTGGCTTTGAGTTGACTTTTATAGGCAAAGGCGGGCGGGGTCTTGCACGCGCTGCACGTTTTCAGGATTCACAGTTTGTAACGTGCAGCGCTAATTAACATATCGGCAAGAAGTGAAAGGCTGCAAGCATATAGTTTATTCAATAAGCCTTGCAACAAACAACTGCTGGTTTTCAAATGAGCTTGTTCTCTGCTGGTGACAAACCCTGCAAACTTGCTCTCTGTTGCTGACAAACCCTAACAGTCGCCCCCCTCAAAGGCCCCCTTACAGATCGAGGTTTACCTGGATGTTTTAAATAAAAAGTTCTATGTAAACTGGGGGGCGTGTACATTGAAAGCCGGTTCCCAGGAATTTTCTGAACTGTCGTAACCCTTCCAGGCAATCAGATAAAATAAACGACCCTGAAATCTCTTTGCATCTAATATCTTCTGGACTTCATATTCTTCATGACCAGCTATGATAATGGGTGGTGGAGGTACTTCTTTTCGGGTAAGGGGATTATGAGGCTTGATTAGGGATACATGGAACACAGGATGAATTGAGTAGTCATCAGGGAGTTTTAATCGTACTGTTACAGGGTTTAATAATTCTGTGATAGTAAAGGGTCCTATGAATCTTGGTTGTAATTTTCGAGACCCCTCCATATTTAGATTTTTTGTGGAAAGCCAAACTTTCTGTCCTATATTATAAAGGGGTGCCTTATTTCTGTGTTTATCTGCTTGTCTCTTCATTTTTTCCTTATAACTATTTAAATGATTCCTGGCTTTTTCCTGTATTTCGATTAAATCGGTTAGTCTCTCAGTAACCCTTGAGAGTAGTGAGCCATCTATGTTTATCGGCAAAGCTCTGGGATAATATCCTTGCAGAAAATAAAAAGGAGTACAATGAGTGGAAGCATGAATCGTGTTATTATACACAAATTCAGCAATGGGAATCGCTTCCAACCAATCACTGGAAAACTCTGCTAACAAGCATCTTAATGTTTGTAGTAAGGTTTGATTTAGGCGCTCCGTTTGTCCATCTGTTTCAGGATGGAATGCTGTGGACAATGCAGGTTCTATTTTTAATTTTGCACAAAGTGTTTTCCAGAATTTCGAATTAAATTGGCTACCTCTGTCTGAGACAATCTTACTTGGTAGGCCATGGAGACGCACTACCTCTTTTAGGAAAATATCTGCAAACTCTTCTGCAGTGGGCAATTTTCTTAAGAGAATGAAATGAGCCATTTTGGATAAATAATCCACTACTACAAGAACTGTGGTAAACTTTTTACTACAAGGTAGACTTACTATGAAATCTACACTTAAAGTATGCCAAGGTGTTTGTGGAACGGGCATAGGGATTAAATAACCAGCTGGAGCTCTATGAGATGTTTTTTGACAAGCACACGTAGGACAAGTCTCAACATACTGCTTAATATCTTTACTCATTTTTGGCCACCAGAAATGTTTTTTTACATGTTCAAGAGTTTTTGACCAACCTGGATGTCCTGTTAGCACTGCAGTATGGTGCCAGGTGAGTATCTGCTGTTGTACTTCTAGTGTCGGTATATACAAGAGGGTTCCATGATACATTAACCCATTTTGTATGGAATTTTCCTTATCCTTTAACCAGTCCAAAGAACTGATCAATAAATGTGCGTCATATAACTGTGACATGAAATCCTGCTTTTGAATTGGAGCTAAAATCTTTTGGGGTTGTATTATAGATTGTCCTTTCATTTCTTGATTTAATTCTGAAGAGTGGCCGTACCGGGACAAAACATCAGATTGAACTTGCTGTGTACCAGGCCTGTATGTTATTACAAAATCATACATGCTAAAAAAGTTCAACCAACGCATTTGACGTGGTGTTAACGCTTTCACTGAACTAAAAAATTGCAAATTTTTATGATCACTAAAAATTGTCACAGGAAATTTACTCCCCATCAAATGATGACGCCATTCAGTAAAAGCCACCTTTATTGCGAGCAATTCACGCTCGGCTACTGTATAATTTTGTTCTGCAGGTAGTAATTTTTTTGAATAAAAAGCTATGGGATGTAACTGACCATCTTGTGAATCTCTTTGTGAAAGCACACCTCCTAATGCCAGCTGTGAAGCATCTGCTTCTACATAAAACGGGAGATTAGGATCTGGGTGTCTCAAAATAGGTGCTGAAATAAATTTTTGTTTCAAAGTTTGAAATGCCTGGGACGCAGCAGCATCCCACAAAAAGTTCTGACCTTTACGTAACAATTTAGTAATTGGAGCTACTATGTCTGCAAAATGAGAAATGAATCTCCGGTAAAAGTTTGCAAAGCCTAAACATTTCTGCACATCTTTTAGAGAGGTGGGATCAAGCCATTCTTCAACTACAGTAACCTTCTTTTTATCCATTAATATGCCTTGTGGTGTGAGACAGTATTCTAGGAAATCTACCGAACTGGAATTAAAGGTACATTTTTCTAGTTTGGCAAATAAATGATTTTCTCGTAGTTTTGCCAATACTGATTTGACATGATGGGTGTGTTCCTCAATGTTCTTTGAGTAAATGAGAATATCATCTATGTAAACGATTACACAGACGTCTAAAAACTCATGCAACACCTCATTGATAAAAAATTGAAATGCTGCTGGAGCATTACATAATCCGAATGGCATGACTGTGTATTCAAACAAGCCAAACTTTGTTTTAAAGGCTGTCTTCCACTCATCTTGTTCTTTTACCCGAACCAGATGGTACGACCCTCGTAAATCCAGCTTAGTATAAATGGGGGAATGTGTAAGCTGCTCCAGGAGCACAGGAATTAAAGGGAGTGGATACTTATTTTTAATTGTAGCTTTATTTAATCCTCTATAGTCAATAAAAGCCCGCAAGGAGCCATCCGGTTTCGGAATGAAAAATAGAGGCGAGGACACAGGTGACGTGGAGTGTCTAATGAATCCTGACTGTAATAACTCATCCAAATAAGTTCTTAAATAAAGAGTCTCTTTCTCAGTCAAAGCATATACTCGACTGCTAGGTAGGGGAACTCCTGGGATTAAATCAATACGACAATCATAGGAGCGATGAGGTGGTAAAACACTAGCTTTGACTGGATCAAAAACATCCCGAAATTCCAAATACTCAGGAGGTATGGCCAAGCTATCTGCTGATGCGATAGTAGCACAATGCAACACTGAAAGGTGTTCCTGAGTGGCTTCTTTATAACAATTAGCTCGACAAAAGGATGAGTCTAAAGTTACGGTTCTGGCCACCCAATCAATCTTTGGATTGTGAGAAATTAGCCAAGGTACTACTAGAATCAAACCAAAATAAGGAGTATCAATTAGATCAAAACTGACTTCTTCAGTGTGACCATTGTGACATACCATGGTCAAAGGACTAGTTTTCTTAGTAATTAATCCTGAGGTTAAATCTGAGCCATCAAAAGCACAGACCGTTTCTGGGTGTGATTTCATAATTATAGGTAAATCAAGTCTCTTCGCCAATGCGTTATCCACAAAATTTCCCGTGGCTCCGCAGTCTAATAACACAGGTAAGGTGTACCTGAGCTGAACACTCACAATTAGGATGACATGTATTAAAAAATGTTTGGGAATTTGGGGTACTGTACAGGCTGCCGAAAAGGAGGTCTGGTTAACGCATTTACTCGAACAAGTGACCTCTAACCTTGTCGAGCTTTTTAGTTTTCCGACTCTAAGTCTAAGGAAGTTAGCAAATTCACGTTTTTTGATGTCTTGGGTTTGATTGGACACTCCCTGGCAAAATGACCCGCTTTACCACAGTATAAGCACAAGTGTAATTTTCTTCGCCTATCCTTTTCTTCGGTTGTCAAAGGCCCTCTAAGAGTACCTATCTGCATGGGTTCTGGATCTGGAAGTTTACTCTCAACTTCCTTCTTTTCTTGTTTAAAAAAGGTCAGTTTAGATTCTGTCCTAACTCTGTCCCCTTTTCTTTCTCCAAGACGATGGTCAAGTTTGACCACCAAATCAACAAAATCCGAATAATCCTCTGGAAGATCCACAATATGAGCCAAAGGATCTTTCAAATCATCTCTTAACCCTTTATAGAAAAGAGACACTCTTTTGGCTTCAGGCCATTGTGTTTCGGTTAACAAACGATTGAAAGAAGTAAGGTAGGTTAATAAATCTTTTGTTCCCTGCTTTAAATTCAACAACTCATTATCACTAGCTTGTATATAAGTATGTTTCGCAAACAAGCGAGACATTGTTCTTTTGAACAGGTTCCAATTATGCAAAATGGGATCATCTCGATCCACATAGGGAATAGACCAATTGGCCGCGGTTCCTCCTAAATAGGAAAAGACAAATGCCACCTTAGTGACATCAGTAGGAAACTGCTGGGGTTTGCAGACAAAATGCAATTGACACTGATTTAAGAAAACTTGAAACTTACTACCATCTCCGGTAAAACGTTCGGGAGCAGCCAAAGGGACAACATTAGGGACATTTACAGTGACCTCTCCTGGGGAAGAGAAGGATTTAGGAGTTTTAGGCCTAGTACCTGTATTAAAAGATGGTTTAAATGTGGCAGGTACTGGTGATCCCCAAAGATTTTCTCTAGGCTTATAACGTACCAACTCTTGTTTCAGGGACTCATTTTCTCTTTTCAAAAGATCTAACTCAAAACGCATTTGTTGTATAAGCCCTGTGAGTGACTCAGGGTGAGTCAAATCTTCATTGAGGGCTTTAGCCATTTCTGTGGCATCAAGGGCGTCTTGATCTGCATCTGAGTCCATCTTTCCAAGAGAAGTAAGATATTGGCTTGTGATTCTGTCAAGACTCAGTTATCTGTATATCCTGTTTGTTTCTTCTGGTGGAAAGATGAAGCTAGTTCTATCCCGCCCCTGCACTCCTTGCCTCAACACACTGAAGTAGAACAATGTGATGAAGTCAAGAAATTCAAGGGAAGGGGGAAATTGGATAAAACAATAAACAGAGAAACACAACACTGGTCCGGTTCCAAAGATGATCGATTTATCTGTACTCTGGTCTCTGGACAGTGCGATATCTAAACACATAAAAGGAAAACAAACTCTTTATCCTATTCTGCAATCTATTCTTTCTTATGTCTAAATGCTACTTTCATGCAAATTCTTTTATAATTTCTATAACCAAAAAATACCTCTCTAATCTGGCTCTATAGCTTGCCAGAACAGTGGTCCAGATGTAAAATGTTACTGCTTCCTTTAAAGAGAAAAAATAAACCTCATTAGCTTCATGTGGTTATTTTGAATTATTATTATTAATTCTGAGAATGTCCATGAGATGGCGCTACTTACTAAACCTGGGCCCACTGATGCTTATAAATAACCTCTGCTTTCTAATCATGGGTTCCCCGATCGAGTTTTAAATCAACACTGTTCTGAATTCACAGTCTCTTGAAATGCAGTCTAAAATTTCCTTTAACACATTTATGGATCCCCAGAAATGTTTTTAAAGAGCTTCGAAATCTTTGAAATACTTGAAAATGAATATAAATCAGTTCTTTCACAAAGTTCAGAGAAATCAACTTCTTTCCCTTTTCGAAAGTCTGTGTGATTGTTAATATGGCCAAAAGTCTTGACTGTATCCAGAGAATCAGAATAAAAGGTTCGTAGCCTTATAATGACAAATACACTTACTTCAGTGCTCTGGATTGCGTGCGCGGTACCTGATTGATGACTTTCCTTTTCTTTTGCAGATTAAACTGACCGTGTTCTCAGAAGTCCGGAAATGCTGGGGAAGTAGTCGGAGGGGAACCAGGATCGAGGTGACGTCTTCCAGTTGCTGAGAGAGGCAGGATGAGGCTTCACGGAGAGGAACAACAAGACTGGAGACTCAGGAGAGGAGAGGTTCAGGATACGCAGGTAAGCTGGGGATCGACGATCACAAGCAACTCGTTTGGCTTTGAGTTGACTTTTATAGGCAAAGGCGGGCGGGGTCTTGCACGTGCTGCACGTTTTCAGGATTCACAGTTTGTAACGTGCAGCGCTAATTAACATATCGGCAAGAAGTGAAAGGCTGCAACATATAGTTTATTCAACAAGCCTTGCAACAAACAACTGCTGGTTTTCAAATGAGCTTGTTCTATGCTGGTGACAAACCCTGCAAACTTGCTCTCTGTTGCTGACAAACCCTAACAATGGGTGAGTAACTACATATGTGAAAGACAGTATAGGTGAGTATTAGAGTATATGTGTGACTGTATGTGTGAGTGACTGATTGTGAGAGTGGTTGTATAGGTGAGTGTGTACTTGTGTCAATGACTGTATAGGGGAGTGATTATGTGTTAGTATCTGTATGAATAAGTGAGTGGGTGTGTATATAACTGTATAGGTAAGTGGCTGTGTGATCGACTCTATGAGTCTGTGAGTAGGTGTGGTAGTAGCTCTGCCGGTTACTGACAGTGTGTGAGTGGCTGTATTAGTGGATATATCAGTTGCTGTATTAGTGAGTGAGTTGGTGTATGACTGGCTGTATGGGTGACTGAGTGGATGTGTGTGTGTAGACATATGAATTAATGAGTGTGTATGTAAGTACTGGTGTGGATGTGTCAATGGTTTTTGGAATGGTAGGGCCCGATTCACAGACTAACTTAAGACAAAATCCTAAAATTACTACCATTTACTCACTTTGGTATTCACAGAAAGCACTTACTCATTTTGATATTCACAGAAGGCACTTACTCATTGAGGAGTAAGTGCCTTCTGTGAATACCAAAATGAGTAAGTGCACTTACTCATTTTGGTATTCACTGAAGTCACTTACTCATCAATGAGTAAGTGACTTCTGTGAATACCAAAATGAGTAAGTGCCTTCTGTGAATACCAAAATGGTAGTAAGTTTAGGACTTTGTCTCAGGTTAGTTCTAGGAATCAGGCCCATTGTGTGGAAGTTGGAGTGGAAGTATGAAAGGTTATATTGGAGAGTGAGTGGGTGCATTAGTGATTCTGTGGATAAAGTCATCAGTGATGTCATTTGAGTAGTCATCAGTGATGTCATCAGTGATGTCACTGACCATGTCATGAGTGATGTAATTGTGAGGTCATAAGCAGTGAATTGTGGGGGTATGAGTTATAGTTAGCTCAGCTAACTATAATTGCTGAATTTCTCTCGTTTTGTTTGAGTGAACCCTGAGCCTAACTATAACTTCTCTGTAACCTTTGTTTTTTTCAGTGAATTGCTAAGGTTTTTTTATTCCATTTCCTAACTATAGCGTCTCTGTAACCTTTATTTTTTCAGTGAATTTCTGTATTTTTAAATGCTAATTACTAATTATCACGTCCCGTAACCTTTGATTTTTTCAGTGAATTTCTATGGTTTTTTAACAAGTCGTCGCATTTGCAGAGTGGTGAAGAAAGGGGGCTGGGCCTCCAACCAGCTTTCAGGAATCCCGCTGTGTAGGACCTACAGGAGGTGCCAGGAGGGCTTCTTGGCCCCTAAGGTCCCTCAGGAGTAAAGTGGACTTAATCCTCCAACCAGTAGTGCACCATGAGACGCGTTTGCAAAGTGGTGGAGAAAGGGGTCTTGGCCTCTGAAGACCTCTTAGCAATCCCGCTGTGTGGGACTTTTGGAGATAACAGGAGGGGTAGTTGGCCCCCAAGGGCATCCTTGGGGGCCAACTACCCCTCTTATTACCCCCAGTAAGTCCTATACAGCAGAATTGCTGAGACCTGATAGCTGGCCGTGTCCCCTTTGTCCACCATTCTGCAAATGCACCTCCTAGCACGCTACTAGGGGGATACTTGTCTATTGAGGGTCCTTGGGGGCCAACCAAATCTCCTGTTACCGCCAGCATTCCCCACACAGAGGGTTTGCTAAGAGGTTTTCGGTGCCCATGCTCCCATTCTCCACCAATCTACAAACATGCCTCCTGGGTCAAAATGGTCCAGAAAATGGGCCACACAGTCCCACTGCCTAAAAAATAAATTTAAAAAAAGGGTCCGTAGGGGACAACAAGACCTCTTATTACTTAGAGTAAGACCCACACAGCTAAATTGCTGTGAGGGCATCAGAGGCCACAGCCCTGTTCTCCACCACTTTGCAAATGCACCTCCTGGTGCACTACTTGTTTGGGGGAGAAGTCCACTTTCATCCTGAGGCCCTCAGGAGGCAAGGGGACCTCATTCCCCACCGGCAGTGTGCTGAGGGGAGCATTTGCAGAGAAAGGGGACATGGCCTCTGACCACCTCTCAGCAATCCCGATGTGTGGGGCTTACTGGAGGTAACAGGAGGTCTTGTTGGCCCCTAAGGACCCTCAGCAGCCATGGGGACTTCCATCTTCCAACCAGAAGTAGGCCAAGAGGCGCATTTGCAGGGAAGTGGAGAAAGGGGGCGGGCCTCCGTTGAGTTGATGAGTTAAAAACAAAATTGAAAGGGGGACCGTGTTGCTTCCCTTCCTGGGACCATTTTGGCCCTCGGGGACTCCACCCCTGGGACCTGACCCTTTTCTATTTTTTTAATTAGAAAAAGGGAGGGAAGGCGCATTGTACCCCTCATGGGCTGATTTTAGCCCCTGGGGAACCCATCCCCGGGGCCCAGGCTTAATTTTTTAAATATAATTCAAACAGAAGGGGGTTTGAGCGGCCCCTTCCTGTTCCATTTTTGGCCTCGGGACCTCATCCCCCGAGTCCAGACTTGATATTTTCTTTTTAAACAGATGGGGGCAATACGGCTCCCCTCCACAGGCAGATTTTGGCCCCAGGGACCTCATGCCCCGCAGCCAAGCCTTTATTTATGTTTTGTTAATGGGGAAGGGGTCCCACGTGTCCCCCTTCCCCCGGGCCGATATCGTCCCTGGGGACTCCATCCCCTGGGACCTGCAACTTCATGGGTACCGCAGGGGGAGCCTGAAGACCCCCTGCATTCCCAGCCATCTCCACACCTCCAGCGGGAGCTGGCATTGCTTTGACCCAGGGAGCTGCTGAATATGCAGCTCCCTGGATCCCAAAGAAATGTGTCTGTTTGCCTGCTCGCTAGAAAGCAGGCAGATAAACAGGCTAGAGCATTTTGCGCTCTCACTTGCTGAAAGCAGAGCACTAATTTGCTATGGCTTTGCTCCCGCCAAGCCAGAGCAAACTGCACTGTCCCGGGCGTTGGCACCCCAAACATTGCTGGAGCCAGTCCTGGGGCTGGCAGTCCCAGGGCCATGTAGGGCACCTGGAGGGGGGCCACGTGACCTCCCTTCTTTGTGAAAATTTTCCCCAGGGAGGTGGTGTTCTCCGTGGCCAAGGGCCGCATCGGACCCCCTTAATTATTGTATGGGTAGGTGGCGGTCCCCCGGGTAGGGGGTCCATGAGGCCTGCCCGCATTCATGATTAAAAATTACCCGGGGAGGTGGCGGTCTGGGCCTTTGATAATCCCTAGGAGGGGGGCATTGTGTGAGAAAAGAAAGATATAACCCAAAAGGGAAACCAGAGGAAATGAAAGTGAAATAAAGAAAGAGAAAAGAGAGAATAATTTTCTCTATAAAAAAAGGGGGGGAACTGCCCACTCATTCGGTTTAGGGTCCCAACCACCTCTAACATACACTTCCCCTAAATAGCAGCATAAATAGCAGCATAGGTCTCAAAACGCTAACCTTCAAATTGTGAAATACGAGTGGACACTTACCTGCTTTTCTGTTTCCATCGAGGGTGCTGGCGGAGAGGAACTCCGAAGGACCTAAACAAAAGAAGAATTAGAAGATGCTGTGAAAATTAGACTGAAACTCCCATCTTATGACAACAAGAAAACTGTACTCCTCTACTAAATAAAAAGTGTTATTGATCCCTGTACCTATCCGGAGTAGTCCTTGAGCGTTAAATCCCTGATTTGATCACAGTGTGTATATATATATATATATTCATTGAAAAAACCATAGGTTTGACACCAGTTATAGTTAGCTGGAAATTTTACTGACTTAAAACCATTGAAATTCCCACGTTATAGTTAGTTGGACTCACTATAACTTGCGCGCCTGCAATGCACTGATGATGACGTCACATATTACATCACTCATGACATGGCCAGTGACATCACTCATGACATCACTGATGACACCATCCTTGTGACAGAGTGACAGACCTCCTTTCAGTGTAATGTAACCCTTGAAACACATATTAAAAAATAGAAACTAAAATTTACAAAAAAATGGAGATACCCATACCAGTTACAACAACCAATTCAGTAATTCCACCATCTATATACACATCCACTCATTCACCAACAGTTCTATATAGTCACTCATACATATACTCACTCATCATATGTAGTGATACACCTATACATCCTGTTACACACCGACAGTCATCCAAAAGTTACTCACACACATACTCACACATGCAAATAAACTATTGAACATCCATTTATTTGCATATACAGCTATACACACACTACCACCTTACTTCTAAGGAAACTTACACATACTTACTCTCTTAAACAATCACTTATAGAAACACATACTTATTTAAACAGGAACTCTTACAATCTCTCACTCTCACATATACTCACTTATATACATCAATACTCACATATACTAGATTAAAACATATATAGTTACTGATAAAGACACTAGTGAGACAGTCATTCACTCACTAACACACACATATACACACTCATCCACCCATACAGTCCTGCACATATGCTGTCTTCAAAACACATACAAACAGTGAGTCAGTCATTGATGCATCTATGTGCTAAGTAATACCCCCACCAAACCATACAGACACTCATACTGATAGTAAAAACACATCTAATAACCCATATACACACACATGTAGCTACTCACCAACCCATGCAGCCACTTATACACAAAGTGAAACACTGATACATATATTTAAATAATTAAACATTACTCGCTAATATATGTATTCACTAAGATACACTTAATAAGCCAGTTAACCAATCAATTTTTTTTAAAAACATCCATTTAGACACTTATTTAAACATTTATTCTTCCATCGACCTTTACATATACATATATAAAACATATTTATTTTTCAGAAAGACACACATTCACTGTATGGTGTCATCGGTGATGTCATGAGTGATGTCACTGACCATGTCATGAGTGATGTAATATGTGACATCATCATCAGTGCATTGCAGGCGCGCAAGTTATAGTGAGTCCAACTAACTATAACGTGGGAATTTCAATGGTTTTAAGTCAGTAAAATTTCCACTCACACACTCACACACACTGACGAAGGCCAAGTGCTGAAACGCGTCTGTGGCGAGCTTGTAGTTAATAAACTACTGTGTGACGAGTACCCCTCGAGTGCTGTCTTCTCTTTTCCTGCAATATTGGATTTGAATGAGCGCGATATATATATATATATATATATATATATATATATATATATATATATATATTCACTTAAAAAAACATAGGTTTGAGGCATGTTATAGTTAGAAATTAGCATTTAAAAAAACCTTAGAAATTCACTGCAAAAACCATAGGTTTCAGACATTTTATAGTTAGTTGAACATTTCACTCGTACAAAACCATAGAAGTTCCCCTGTTATAGTTAGTTCAGCTAACTATAACTCGCACCCCCGCAATGCACTGCTGATGACGTCACATATTACAACATTCATGACATGGTCAGTGACATCACTGATGACATCACTGATGACATCACAAATTACATAATTTATGACATCATCCAGTGACTATGTGTTTCTGTAAAGTTTAAATATGTTTTATATATATGCATTAAAGAATGAGTGGGTGTATACGTGTCTGGATGAAGAATTTAGTATGTTTGTGATTGGCTGAATAAGTGAGTGATTACATATGTCTTAGTTAATGCATGGGTTAGTGACAAAAGTGTGTGAATGTCTGTATCAGTCTGTCTGTTGTTGTGTAAGCTGCTGCATGGGTTGGCCAGTAGCTACATGAGTGTCTATATGGGTTATTGATTGGTTGCCTAAGTGTTTGTATGGAAGACTGAGTGTGTTTGGGTGGGTGGGAGGTGTGTGACTCAGTGCATAGATATGTGAGTGGTTGATTCACCGGGTGAATGAGTTTAAGAGTACATGTAGTAACAGCTGTATGGGCGGGTGACTGTGTGTATGCATGTGTTGATGAAAGGTTGGATATCCAAGTAACTACATATGTTAAAGGCAGTGTATGTGAGAGTTGGAGAATATAAATGACTTAATGTGAGAGTCAGTGATTGTGAGAGTGGCTGTATGCATGAGTGTATACTTGTATTAGTGATTATATAAGAGAGTACCTTTGTGTTAGTATCTGTATGAACAAATGAGGTGGGGTGTATATAACTGTGGAGGTGAGTAAATTGAACTATGATTCATTCTTTCCATGTCTGACTACGATGAGTGCATGAGTGAGTAGGATGAATGGTGGTGTGTCAGTATCTGTATAGCTGTATGAGTGCATATGATAGTATTGTATTGATCAGTGACTACATGTATGAATAGTTGTATGAGTGAATGAGTGCATGTGTCTGTAGACCTGGGAATTCGTGAGTGTGTTTGTAGTAACTGGTTTTGGTGTCTTGATGGTTTTGAAAATGGAGCTCTGTATTTTACAGGGGGTGTATCAAAGGTTATATTAGGGTGTGAGGTGGTGCATCAGATTGTCACGTGGATTATGTCATCAGTGATGTCATCAGTGATGTCATTTGAGATGTCATCAGTGATGTCACTGACCATGTCATGAATGATGTAATATGTGACGTCATCAGCAGTGCATTTCGGGGGCGCGAGTTATAGTTAGCTGAACTAACTATAACTGGGGAATTTCTATGGTTTTGTACAAGTGAAATGTCCAACCAACTCTAACATGTCTGAAACCTATTGTTTTTTCAGTGAATTTCTAAGGTTTTTCAAATGCTAATTTCTAACTATAACATGCCTCAAACCTATGGTTTTTTCAGTGAATTTCTAAGGTTTTTTTAAATGCTAATTTCTAACTATAACGTTCCTGAAACCTATGGTTTTTTCAGTGAATTTCAAAGGTTTTTTAAATGCTAATTCCTATCTATAACGTGCCTGAAACCTATGTTTTTTTCAGTGAATTTCAATGTTTTTTTAATGCTAACTTCTAATTATAATGTTCGTTTAACCTACAGTTTTTTACGACACCCAAGAATGACACAACACCCACTGCCACAACCCTCAGGACCTCCCCCTGTACCACCCATCTCCCTACTACCGCCAAGGCAGTGCAGAACAGGACAGCGAACCCTCTAAAAATTGCATGCTCCCTCACCCATATAATAGCTCAATTTTGGGAAATGTGGCAATTGTTTGTTCAGTAAATTTGATTTTTTTTAAAAATACTAATTTCTAACTTTAATGTTCCTGAGACCTATTTTTTTGTGAAATTCAAAGGTTATTTAATACTAATTTCTAATTATAAAGTTAAAAAAACCTATGTTTTTCTCAGTAATTTTGAAAAAATATATATTATATTTTGTAACTTTAATATCCTAAAAATAGTTTTTGTAATTTTTTTTATTATTATTCAAACTATATAAAGTCTTCTTGTTTTTAAAATATTATACATACAGTATGAAAGGGAGCCCAGCCCAGGGCCACATCTGAAGACCAAGACATGTCATAGACCTACTGATCAAGCAGCTCCAACACCAAAGAACACCACAAAACCCACCACCACCCCAGGACCCCTTTCACTCCTCCCTCTACCACCGAGGCAGTGCAGAACAAGACAATGAACTTTCCGAAAACAACATGGCCCCTCACCCACACAATAGCTAAATATTAGGACAGGTGTGAACAATCTATATGTGAAGGAAGCAATTCACCCATGAATAACATTGCACACAATGCAAAGTATAGCGGTGATGTGCTGGACACATCTCAGTATGCACAACACACACCTCTCCATATGCACACTTGTACTTGTAGTGTTGTGGACAGTGGACCCAACCATGTTACGTCAAACATTAGGGAAGATCTCAGTCATGTAGCTGTGTGGTCCCCCCCTCTGTAAACATAAGCGTAACCGGAGTGGGCTGGTCCGACGTACGCCACTTCTGTGTAGGAATGTGAATAAATAAGCTGAATCTCTGTGCATAGTTCACTTGTGGGAAAGCCAAAGCGTCTGCCAGGGCGGCGTCCCTCACCCTGCTACGAGGCCATTGTCGTGACCACCAGCCTCCTCAGCCGTTTTCTGGCTTCCACCACACAGGCCCCCAGTGGCACAGCACCGCAGACTTATGTCTGTATAAACTACTGCCTTCGATATACAATGCGGACAGAAAGGCTCACAATTCACATCGAGTCGCTATTGCAGATGACACAGTCCAGTAGGCAACAGGCATTGCTCAAGTCAACAACACGTGGCTGTGGGCCCTTCCTCACCGCTGCCTCTGGCCTTCATTGTGGTGAGTAGGGCTCACAATTCACATTGAGTCGTGATTGCAGATGACGCAGTCCAGTAGGCAACAGACATTGTTACCAGTACGGCCTGCCCGGACGACGCATCATCGGCACAGTAGATCCCACATGTGCAACAGTGTCCTGAGTCCTGAATGGCAGTGACCCCAAGTCCGTGGCAGCAACCACAGCACCAGATTCCCTTCGATCAATGAGGCATATTTCCATAGGCAAGGACGGCGATACGTGGTGCCACTAACCCTATTCAACACAAGCTGATCCCACATGTGGAACTGAGTCCTGAATGGCAGTGACCCCAAGTCCGTGGCAGCGACCACACCACCAAACTCCCTTTGATCAGTGAGGCATATTTCCATATGCAAGGCCGGCGCCGCGTGGTGCCACTAACCCTGTACAACACAAGCCGATCCCACATGTGGAGCTGTGTCCTGAGTCCTGAATGGCAGTGACCCCAACTTCGTGACAGCGACCAAAGCACCAGACTCCCTTCAGTTTTATTTGTTGTTGTTTTCTTTAAATAAAATGTTTTATATGTAAATCTATACATTTCTAAGATACTTGTTTGTCCCACTGCAGAGGGACACTTCCGGGCCCAAATAGGTTGTTGGGGGTATGTTGGTAATGTGGGAAGAGGATGTGTTACCTGCTGATGTGGGGAGACGCAGCGTGAAAGGGGTATCTCTAACAGAAAGAACTCCGGTATATTTTCAGAAATGCCTCGGACAGATGCCAGCTGACGCACTGAATCACAAAATGGCTTTTCAATGCTTATGTAGTGTGACTTATGAACAGTTCGTACCTAGGCTCGCAGAGGGACAACTGCTGCCCGTCCGCTCAACTGACAGACGCAGTACTATGAACCATCTGCGTCATTGTGGCTATCCCTGCCCTGTTCTGTCGTACGCCACGCCACTCTGAATATGTTCCGACCTTGGCCCCATATAGCTACCTGTCGCAGGCGTACTCGCTGTTGGTGTGCAGGTCAGGGGTCTAGTTGTCAACATGCCACGGCCACTCCCTGAGGGCAGGTTTGCACACACACCACACCCATCCGGCACATGCATCACAGGCCATGTGATCATGCAAATATAATGGATCGACAACTTCACATCCTTTATTGCCAGTGGTGACTGGATGGCGGACGCTCCATGGGTCTGAATCATAAAGAGTCCATGAAAAGTTGCGCAGAGGGTTAGTCGTACCCTGAGCTGTATGGGCGTCATGGGCCTACTACCACATGGCGCTCACTTGAATTGCAAAGGGTTACTGCCACCTGAAGCTGATATGGTCATCAGGGACCAACCACCATGTGGCACAGACTTGAGTTGCACAAGGTTAGTGCCACCTGAAGCTGATGTGGCCATCACAGGCCTACCACCACGTGTCGCGGACTTGAGTTGCACAGGGTTAGTGCCACCTGAAGATGATATGGCCCTGAGGGGCCTACTAGCACGTGGTGCAGAGTTGAGTTGCACAGATTAGTGCCACCCGAAGCTGATGTGGCTGCCAGGGGCCTACCACCACGTGGCGCAGACTTGAGTTGCACAGGGTTAGTCGCAACCTAAGTTGTATGGCCGTCAGCAGCCCACCACCACGTGGCGCTGACTTGCGCTGCACAGGGTTAGCGGCACCAAAAGCTGATCTCCGCCATTGATGACTCAGGACTCAGCAACATGTGTGGGATCTGCTAGGCTGTGGAGCGGGTCCACATAATGTGCACCAAGCCATGGTGTTGGGACCGGGCCCTGGAGCTTTCATGGGCACGTGGAGTGCCCACTAGTAGACACTCCTGTGGCAGCAGGTAATCATTTGGTCATAGATGCGCAGGAGTGGCTGTGTCTCTCTCTCTCTCTCACTCTCTCTCACTTCCTGCTCTTCACTCACTCTCTTCCTTCCTTTCCTTCTATCTCTCTCACTCTCTCTCCCTTCTCCCTTTCTCACTCCCTTCCTTTCCTTCCCTCTCTTTTTCTCTCTGGCCTTTTTCCCTTCTTTCTTTCTCTGTGTCTCACTCCTTTGATATGCGCATCCTTATTTTGTGCTTTATTTTCCAGGCTGTGTCGTCGACATTCATGGTCCCGACAGGAGTCTTCCGCCTTGTTGTTTTGTGTTGAGTTTGTTAAATTTAGTTTATCCTCTATATGTACGTTAACGGAAAAATCAAGTTTGAAAGAAAAATCAATAAAGTTTTTGGTTGTTACTTAAGTGCTGTGTGACTCTTTCTCATTCTTATTACTGTTATTTTGTGGTGTCCACCATGGTGTTAAATTTTAGGGCAGTTATCGTGGGAATACTGCTGATGTCTGCAGTTTGCACCAGCTTTTGAATAGTGTGTTAGATTTATCTCAACTTTAGTTGCATTTAAGTGCTGATAATGAGATGCAGAGTAGGCGTTTCCGTGCAAAAAGAAACTAGGTGTACCTTTACGATTTATTCTAAATACTAAAATCCTGTATTGAATTGCACTGTGGTAGTGGGTGCATTTACAGTGTACACACAAAATCAATGAAGAAATCTCATTGTATTTATATTGATTGGGAATAGTGAGTCAGGTGCTGGATCTTGATGGGATACACTGCCCAGTTCATTTATTTTTCTGTACACATGTGTCTATCCGGCAAGGGGAACTTGGTGTCTCGGACATGTCAGTGTACAGGAAGTGCAGTAAGTGTGTCTCTGTGTTCTCATGTGGCCACCACAAGGCCCACAGCAGTCAATGTAAAGTGGCATGCACCACCTCCAAACAGCAGTGTCACGGTGTGGTTGGAATGCCGCAGGACATGCTTGAATAAATAGGCATTACAATGGCTCGTTGGAGGGAGAAGCAGCTGTTTGCAACGTAACACACAGTGAACCCGCCCATGTGCCACATGCTGGGCATCTCATCCATGATGATCAGGGTCGCAGGCATACCACAACACCCACAACCGGCCTTTCTACACATCCTGTATGAATGCAGCTAGAGAAGGTACTGTAGGGATGAAAGGTTCTTTGTCTGAGCTATCTTGCGAGCATTTGTGTCTTGTGTTCGATTGTGCGAATGTTTGTGTTTGGACAACATTGTGTTGGATGTTGGTGTACTCTGCTTCCTTTATTTTTTTTCGTCCTCATCTTACCATATAGCTTCTGCAAATGTAGGCAAGAGACCAACCTTCGATCTTGAGCGCCCCGGGTTTCTGCTATTGCATTGGCTGTAGGCCTAACTAGGCCAGCTTCTTTGTGTTAAACTTGGTGTAATCATTGGACTTAGGGACATTGGATCTGTCTCATTTCTTTGACCCAGACTAAGAGCTGTGACCAGATGTTACACCCATCGGCATTCAAATTTCCTAAGTCCAAACGGGCCATACCCAAAGCAGCCCTCAGCCAGTTCTCAGAAAGCGGGGGCAATGGATACTTCCATAGCCTACAGATCTCTCTCTGGGCAATAAGGATCAGATACATTAGCAGACCTTTTTGAGTTGCTGACAATATAGTCTCAGAGTTATTATCAACACCAAGTATTACCACTGATGAATTCAGGTTGAAATTTACCTTAAAAATAGCACCAAGCGCTCGTTCTACATTCTGCCAAAACCCTTTTAGGACACCGCATTCAAAAAATATATGTAGATCGTCAGCCAGGGTGAAATCGCATCTAGGGCATTTTGTACTTTTAACATCGCAAGGGGAAGGAGGCAGGTTTGTCCCATCTCGCCCTTACTCTTTGATTTATACATAGAACCCCTTCCCCAGGCAATCAGATTGGACGAATTAATTGTTCCGTTCAGTATCCATCTCTATAGCAGCAAGTTAGCCCTCTGTGCGGATGACTTGCTGCTGTATACTGACAATCCTGCTGAGGTTCTGCCAAGAGTGGAAGCTCTTCTTGTAGAATTTGGCTCTTATTCAGGGTACCTTGCAAACCCCTCCAAGACAGATGTAATGATTTGGAACAAAGACAAATCAACTGGTAAAATAAGCAGAGAATTCAGATATTTAGGAATAACAATAGTAAACAACTTGGACGACATCCCTAAGATCAATCTAAAGAAGGAGTCTAAGGAGATCAATCGCCTGTTTTTAAGATGGGCAAATTTGCCTTTTACAATATATGGTAGGGTATATTTGGTAAAAAGGGTAATCTTGCCAAAATTGACCTACCTTTTTAGCACCATCCCCCTCGAGTTTCCACATAGAGATATAAGCAAGATGCAAAGTAAAATAGGAAGTTTTATTTGGTCCAATAAAACGGCTCGGCTCTCTTGGAAGAAATTAAGGTTCAAGCTTCAGAAAGGGGGCCTTGCACTTCCCGACATACTTTGGTATTCCTTTGCTTTTCAGTACAAAAACATTCGGGCATTACTTTGTATGGCGGGGGGATCCAATTGGGGGAAGATTTTAAGTGAAATGGTTGCTTTCGAGGGAGGTAGAGAGGGTTTCTTATATAAGTTTGGGGCACCCAGATTCTTCAAAAAGGTTCGCCTGAAAGTTTTAAAAGCATCCCTGAATTTGTGGTAAAGGGTCAGGAAAATATGGGGGATAGGCTATTACTTTGATTTTGCTCCCATTTGGAATTCACTGGGGTTACCTGTTTGTTTAGAGGCTAGCCTAGCATTGCCCATTAAGAAAGCCGGTTTCCGGGTTTGGTCCAATCTTGTATCCGCGGTTTGGATTCACCCTTGGGAGGTGTTAAGGCTGAAAATAGGAGACTCTTTTTCTAGATTTAAATATTTGCAATTGGTCTCCTTGTGCACTGCAGAGAAATCCTCCATAGGTGGAAACTGGGAAATTGAGCTTCAATGTCAGAACACACATCTCATAAAAAAGGAGGTTGGGTTTTGGTATAGGAAGATGCTGGAAGCTGAGGATACAGGGGCATATTACCAAGCAAAGGCGATAATTATCGCTATTGCTTGGTTAGAGACAAAAATTTACAGCTGAGCTGCGGCGATTTTTATCGCAGATAAACCTTGGTATTACCAAGGTTTATCGCAAATGCGATAAAAAACGACCGCAATGCATGAATATCGCTGAAAAGTCAGCGATATTCATGCATTACCGAGCTAATTCTCTTAGCCATGTTATCCACCTCCCATTGGATAACATGGCTAAGAACTGCTCAGGGCAGGTGTTAGCTTTTGGAGATATTCGCGCTTAGCGCGAATATCTCCAAAAGTTGGTAATAAGAGATAGCGATGTTAGCGACTGTTTCCAGTCGCTAACATCTTGGCACGCCCACTTTGCATGTCATTAGTGATAAATATCACTGACATGCAAAGTGGGGCCCAAGATGGTCGCTATCTCCTACTAGCTGTCGCTAACTGGTGTTAGCGACAGCTAGGTAATAGGGAGATAATTTTATCTCTGCTTTCTTGGCTTTTAAAGCCAAAAAAGCCGAAATAAACCCCCTTGATAATATGCCCGAGAGTTTTTCCCCCATAACACATAATCTGGAATACGTCAGCTTTGGAGACCACTGCCGTAGAATTGTCTGAACCCTCCCTCCAGATGCTATATAAGGTGGTTAAACCCGCCTCGCTAAAGAAGAACCATTTTCATGTAATAAACAGGTTAGACTATACCCCAAAGAAAAGAGCTACATTTGCTCCCCTCATTTCTACAAGGTGTACTCTGCTTCCTATGTGTGTGTGTGCTGCATTGTATGTGAGATGTCCCTTCATCTGAGGTTTCGTTCACCCTTCTCCCTTTCAGGCAGTGTGGTTTACACTTCTATGCTTGTGTTGGTGGGTTGTGTGACTTGTGCTCCTTGTTGGTATGTTTCATTTTGGCTATGGTTTGTCTGTAGTTGTGCTGTACTGAATTGTGCATGTGTGCCACTGTGCCCATCTCCCCCATCCCCCAACTCCCTGCTTGTTCCTCTTCCTGGTGCTGTTGTGTCTGTAATTTTGTTTCTCCACACATAAATACACGTAAAGAACAAATTAGAATAGTTGCTTGATTCTTTTAGATTGCAAAACTTCTCTCTGTTGTTTTTTTTCCATATAAACAGTTTTTTACATATTTAAGGACACATAGAAGTCAGAAGTGCAACGTATTCTATCAACACACTTTCTAGAACATTCTACAACACGTGCAGGTTAAAAGTTCATATATTTTTTTAAACCTAACAATATTTTTTTGCAACATTTTCTCGAACATTTAACGGCACGTGCAGGTTAAAATTTCATGATTGTTTTAAGTTCGAACAGTGCCTTCCAAATACACGTAGCAATATGGTAGAGTTGAGCACATTTTATCATATGATATGTACTCCATGTTTAAACTGCTTTTTCTTAACCAATCACAAAGATGCTTTTCCACAAAATGAATGTGCACCCTACTTTTAAAAAACAATGCTTTTCATCTCCCGAACAGTTATCATTTTGTATGGGAAAAAAAGATGTTTACCATCTTTAAACATATCTCTTATTGTACAAACGGACTGCATGAGCTACAGACATCTATCCATACCTCCCAGCCATACCTTCAAAATGCTAGTGTGGATCGTAGGACATAGCTATGTTTTCTGGTGCAAAAGGTATGCAGAACAGAGACGTATTGACTTAGACCTAGGTTTACAAAATGTGGACATTAAATGGTTTGGACAGAGAGGATTGAAGACAGTGGCTCTCAATCACAAAGAGCCCTACCAAGTCAGAAAGCATCGAAATCCTAGACCAATGGAGGGGTCTGATATGTCATCAACAATCTAGATTCCCTTAATGTGTAGAATAACACTATACCCAAGATCAAGATGCATCAACTTATAAACAGAGGAAGACACAGGCCACTACTCACTAAAACCAAAAAATGAAGTGAGAACAGAGAGAGTGCCTCACGGTCGAATCACCCGAGGGGGTTCCCGGTTGACAATTACCGGTTTACCCACTTCTCATCATTGGTCACTCTCTCTGAGTGAAGAAAAGAAAAGTACACAAAGACATTTACATGTGCACACGTGAGAATAGTGACATATAGACCAACAGTGAACAAATACCAACACTTATTGTGCAATTACATATAGTAATACCATGACCCCATAGAAAGTGAACCATGAGAGTGTGAAGATTGAGAATAGCGAACCCCACCTCTTGCCCTGATGAAGTTGCTGTAATTGGAGCAACGAAACATGTCGGCTTTAAACAAACAATGATGGTATACAATTAACCATTTTTAATTAGAGGGTTTTGCAGCACCAGAATAAAGATAGATAGCTAGCAAACTCCATCTAAATGTTATTCTTTGTCTGAACCAATTCTCATGGTTCACTTTCTATGGGGTCATGGTATTACTATATGTAATTGCACAATAAGTGTTGGTATTTGTTCACTCTTGGTCTATATGTCACTATTCTCACGTGTGCACATGTAAATGTCTTTGTGTACTTTTCTTTTCTTCACTCAGAGAGAGTGACCAATGATGAGAAGTGGGTAAACAGGTAGTTGTCAACCGGGAACCCCCTCAGGTGATTCGACCGTGAGGCACTCTCTCTGTTCTCACTTCATTTTTTTGGTTTTAGTGAGAAGTGGCCTGTGTCTTCCTCTCTTTATAAGTTGATGCATCTTGACCTTGGGTATAGTGTTATTCTACACATTAAGGGAATACACATTAAGGGAATCTAGATTGTTGATGACATATCAGACCCCTCCATTGGTCTAGGATTTCGATGCTTTCTGACTTGGTAGGGCTCTTTGTGATTGAGAGTTGATTGAGCGGGGGGCGGCCCTACCTGGCACTTTCCCCCTACACCCCTAGATATTGATGAGGATTGAAGTGGCACCAATTATTGTCTTTGGTTAAAACCGGTTTGCATCGCCAACACCCTGACCTTATGATTGTGCACTGTGGTGGAAACGACCTAGGGACATTGACTGGGGTAGGTTTGGAAATGCTAATGCAGGACACCTTTAGACAATTGATGTTGCTTTTGCCTCAAACTGTCTTTGTATATTCCAATATATGCCAAAGACAGAAGTGGAACTGGTCAAACCAATTTTGTCCTCAGATTGAAAAATCGAGGATAAATGTCAACAATGCTGTGTCTGCATACCTCAGAGACCATAGAATGGGGTCGATCTACAACAACAACATACATTTTGATAGGGCTGATATCTACATAAGTGATGGAGTACACTTCACAGATCAGTCAAATCGAGTTTTTCTGAATAACCTGAAGCTGTGCATCCGCACTTATATGTAGCTCTAACTAATAAACACAAGGGCTCTTTTTACAGCCGCCTTATATTTCCAATATCAGTTCGCAGAGTGACAGCTGCAATCTGGCTACACAGGGAGACCTGCGGGCCGTCGAGCAGGCTCGCAGGGGGAGAGCTGCAGCCCATCAGCTTGGCTCGGCTCGCACAGTGTGAGCTACAGGCTGTCTGCTCGCAAACGCACACCAGCATGCTGGTTCGCAGAGGGAGAGCTCGGGTCTAACCCGCAAAGGGACACCAACGGGTCAACGGTCCTGCTAGCAGAGACACACCTATTACCTAACGGACTGACTCGCACATGTACAGTTAGAGACACCACAGCTCGCAGACGCACAGCTGCAAGCCGACGGACTGGTAATGTTTTATGCTTTAGGGTAGTACAGTAGTGTGTGTGTACTGTAGGGGGTTTGTGCTCAACGTTGCGTTTTAGGGTTTAAGGTAGTGCAGTGGTGTTTGGGTAATGTAAGAATCATGCAGAAGGTAGTGTTTTAGAGTTTACAACAATGCACTAATGTTTGGGTAGTATAAGGGGTCATGCTGGGAGTACTATTTTGGGGTTTAGGGTAGTGCAGAGGTGATTGTGTAGTGTAGGGGGTCATGATGGGAGTAGTGTTTAAGGGTTTACGGCACTACTGTGGTATTTGGGTAGTGTAGGGGGTCATGCTGGGAGTTGTGTTTTAGGGTTTACAGCAGTACAGTGGTGTTTGTGTGGTGAAGGGGGTCGTGCTGAGAGTAGTGTTTTAGGATTCAGGTTACTGCAGTGGTGTTTGGGTAGTGTAGGGGGTCCTGCTAGGGGTAGTGTTTCAGGGTTTACAACAATGCAGTGGTGTTTGGGTAGTGTCAGAGGTTGTTCTGGCTGTAGTATTTTAGGGTTTAGGGTAGTGGAGTGTTGTTTGTGTAGTGTAGTGGGTCCTGCTGGGGGTAGTGTTTTAGAGTTTACAACAATGCAGTGGTGTTTCAGCAGTCCTTGGGTAGTGTAGGGGATCGTACTGACAGACTGACACACAGAGCTCCGAGCCGACGGATGGGCTTCTAAAGGCATACCCACAGCCAGGTGATATGAGGAGAGGCAGCGTGAAAGGCATATCTCACACAGACACAGATGCCAGTGTTGCCTCGCACAGGTAAAACTGCTGACTCGATAGCCTCTACACAGAGAGATGTGAGCTGACGGAGTAAATCACAAAATGGCTGCCAACACTTCCTAGTTTCAACCATTCACAGCCAATAAGCCGCAAGCTGGTGCTTGTAATCCTCAGCCGATCACGTCAGAATTCTCAAATATCGATATCTGTAAAATTCAATATTTCTCAAAAACTACTGAACAGATTTACACCATTTAAACAAAAGCATGCTTTCCGGACCATCCCATGGACCATTCCCTGCCAAATTTGGCGTAATTCTGTTCAGCAGTTTCACCTGTAGTGTTCTGAAAAGTTTCGCTTGGAAATTGCATGGAGAAAACACGATTTAGGACCCTCATTTTTCTCAGCCCCTCCTACACCATTCACCCCCAAACTTTCAATATAGGAGCTAATCAAAAAAAGAGAAATTTTTTGGATAATTTCATTAAGATTTGTCAAATGACGCCAAAGTTCTAAGCAGATAGGAGACTCCAGTAGGGGGCAGCGCAACCCCTCTCCCAACATGAGTGGAGCCCCTGCTTTTATTTGTTAAGAAATACCCCCGGAACCTTGCTCACCCAAGGGCCTCACTAAAATAAAACGAGAGAACCCGTGACCCCAGCGCACATTTCTGCCGTTTTATATATTTTGTTAATGATATTTTGGGCCCTGGGGGTCCTACTGGGACCCCTGAGCAGACCTGGTGGGTCAGGGTTCTTCTACCCTGTCCCCTTCTCTTATTTTATACCTTTGTTTCTCTGTTTTTGGGTAACTCGCTTCTACTGAGCAACAAGATAGCTGCCAACACTACCTAGTGTAGAGTGCTAGCAGCCAATCACAGTGAAGCTCACGCACGCGACTTAGGCTCTGCCCAGATATCAAAACTTTTATTTTTTTAATTTCTCAGCAATTACTGAACGGATTTACACCATTTTTAAAAAGGTCGCTTTCTGACCCACGCACTACCTTTTTGCCAAATTTGGAGTAATTCCGTTCAGTAGTTTTGGCTGTAGCCTTGCACAAAGTTTCCTATGGGCAAATTATTTTTTCACTCTTATTTTTTGAATTTCTCAAAAACTACTGAACGGATTTACACAATTAAAAAAAAAGATCATTTTCTGAACCAAGCTCTACCATTCTTCCAAATTTGGGGTAACTCCGTTCAGCAGTTCGGGCTATAGCTCGTTGCAAAATTTCCTATGGAAATTAACATGGAGAAAATGAGTTTAGGGACCCCCTTTTTTCTCAACCCCCACTAGACGAATCACCCCAAACTTTCAGGATACGAGCTGACCCAAACAGACTTTTTGTTTGGAGGATTTCAGAAAGATTCATCAAACGACGCCAAAGTTATTAGCAAATCAAAAAATGCTTTTCCTGTGGAAACTAGGTTCTAACTATAACTACCTACTGGAGACCGCCAGTAGGTAATATTCACTGAAAAAGCCAAAGGTTAAAATATTGTTACAGTCAGGTGAATATGTCAGTGACAACATTAATGTTTTTAACTATAAAAAACACAGAAATCCACAAGTATAGTTAGCAGCACTAACTATAACTTGTGCCCCTGCCATACACTGCTAATGACCGCAATCATGACATGTTCTATGACATCATTGATGAAATCACTGATGATATCTGAAATGTATCTATAATCTTTCTTAAAGGAGTCTATTTATTTATTTTATTTTATTTTTAAAATTTCTAAAGCGCACAAATACCTTACGGTGTCTCGGCGCTAGTGTTTGCAGATTGCGAGGGTTATAAAGATGTTACTGGTTGAAGAGCCAGGTTTTAAGATGTTTTCGAAAGGAAAACAGCGAGGTGTGTTCCTTAATCTGAGAGGGAACCTGGTTCCATAGTTTTGATGCAGCCACTACAAAACGTCTGTCTCCCCATGTTACCTTTTTTGTTGGAGGAATTTGGAGCTGTTGGGCCGTAGATGTCCGCAATGTTCGACTGGGTTTGTAGATTTTAAAAGCGCTTTTAAAAAAGTCGGGACCATTATTTTTCAGCGCCTTGTAAGTGATACACATGGCCTTGAACTTTATCCTACTTCTTATAGGTAGCCAGTGAAGCTCTCGAATTGTAGGAGAGATAGAGGCATGTTTTGGAATCCCCAAAAAGATCCTTGCAGCGGCATTTTGAACAAGCTGTAGCTTGCTCACCACTTGTTCCTGTGCATTGAGCAGTAGGCCATTGCAGTAGTCCACCTTGGATAGTACCAAGGAGGACATTAAAGTTTTGCCAGCAGTGGGAGGAAGAAAATGGAGCAGTTTCTTCACCATTCTCAAAGTGAAAAAAGAGGCCGAAACCACGGCATTGGCGTGACTAAGGAACGTAAGCTTGCTGTCAAAAAGCACGCCCAAGTTTTTCACCTTGGCTACTGGCAATGGAGGCATACCCAGTTCCGAAGGCCACCAGACCGGAGACCAAGACGGAGTCAGTTCACCAAAAACCAATACCTCCGTCTTGTCGGAATTTAGCTTTAAGCAATTCTGGTTCATCCAGGTACTGATGGCCTTCATGCCTGCCTGAAAATTCGCTGCCACAGCTTCTCCGTTTTTGTGTATCTCCAGGACCAATTGTGTGTCATCGGCGTACGATGTTAGCCCTATGCCAAATGACTTAATTACCCTCGCCAAGTCCGACACGTAGATGTTGAAAAGTGTCGGACTTAGCGAGGAGCCCTGGGGGACACCACACGGGAGAGAGAAATCAGGGGAGCTGAAATTTCCCATCTTTACGGACTGTATCCTGTTGGCCAAAAAGGATGCTAGCGTTGCTCTGGCCCTGCCCTGAATGCCGGGGGTGGCGACACGGTCGATCAGGATAGAATGATCGACCGTGTCGAAGGCTGCGGATAGGTCCAGGAGTATTAGGATAGCAGCACCGCCCCTGTCCATGATGATCCTGACCTCTTCTGCCGCTTTTATTAGAGCTGTCTCTGTCCCATGGCCCTTCCTAAACCCGAACTGCGTGTTGTCAAGCAGATCGTTCTGGTCAATAAAGGTCGACAGCTGTTGGTTTATTACCTTTTCGATTATTTTTGAGGGATAGGGGAGAGAGGCAATTGGACGGTAGTTTTTGGGCTCTGAGGGGTTTAGTGCGGGTTTTTTCAGAAGTGGTGTTACAGTTGCCTTTTTCCAGATTGCGGGAAATACACCTGTCTGAAATATGGCTTGGCAGATGTTGGTAAGTACTGGGGCGATTAAGTCAGATACTGATTTGATGATACGTGGGGGGCAGGGGTCCAGTGGGGATCCTGACTTAACAGTATTTATGAATTCCATCATAGATGCAGGTGGCGTAAAAGCCTCTAAGATTGGTTTTAATGGCCGAGGAAGAGTCTCCAGAGAGACTCCATCTGCGGTCGGTGTTGTGGTGAATTTATCGAAAATATCGTTAACCTTGGCCTGAAAGAAGTCTGCCACCTTATTGCAGAATGATTGGGATGGTTCGACGGAAGGTGGGGCAGGAGGATTGGCTAGGTCTTTTACCACCTGATAGAGTTGTCTGTTAGAGTTGAGAGCGTTTTCTATTTGTGTACTGTAGAAGGCGCATTTTTCCGCAGTGATCAGCTTTCTGTAGCTAGTCAACGCTTTCTTGTATGTCTCTCGGTCGGGGTTGGCATAGTTCCTGCGCCAACGCCGCTCCAAGTTTCTGCAGCGTTGTCTCTCGAGCCGTAATGACTCCGAGAACCAGGCCGCAGAAGGTTTGACGCGGTTTGGCTGCATTTTTTTTGGGGGAGCTAGGTGATCTAATGCCTTAAGTAGCCAGCGTTGATAGTTCTGAGAGGCTTCGTGGGGATCGGGTCGATCTTCGGGTATCGATGATTCCAGGATGTTATGTAGGGCAGTGACATCAATGTTTTTCCAGTCGCGACATAGGATCGAAGGGCAGGTGCTAGTGGAGAGATTCTTATGAGATTTAACTAAAATTGTGAATTTGACAGCTAGGTGATCTGTCCAGGTAAGAGGGAGTACTGTAGAAATGGTAATGTGGGCATTGTTGGTAAATAAGGCATCTAAAGTGTGCCCCGCTTGATGGGTGGCTGTAGTGATCTGCTGTTCTAAACCAGCGGCCCGAAAGTCAGAGATCAGCGTACGCGAGTCCTTATCGTTCGCATTCTCCAAGTGGAAGTTAAAATCTCCCATTATGGTGTAGTCCTGATTAGCGGCTACTGGTTCTAATAAAGGATTGAGAGATTTTAGGAAGAGCGTACGTGAGGTGGGTGGTCGATAGAGGAGGGTTCCTTTAAAAGTTTGTGTGGGAGAAAGAGAAATCGTAAAGGCAAGGGCTTCCGCACAGCTGTAATCAAGCGGTTCGGTTTTTAAGGCTAGCTTAGCTCGATGTATAATAGCCAGCCCCCCTCCTCTTTTCCCTGATGCCCTATCTAGTCTTGTTACTTGATAGCCAGCTGGAGTAGCGATGTTGAAATCCGGGCCAGATGCAAGGTCTGCCCAGGTCTCAGTAATAAACATGATGTCGATATTTTGGCTGGTTATTAGTTCTGCGACGTCATTCCTGTGTTTTATGAGAGAGCGTGTGTTTATCAGAATGCAGCTTATATATGTAGCGCTGTCATCTCCTGAGGATGCAGCCAAGGGGTGCTGGGAGATGGATGATGTGGTTGTGAACGCGCAATTGGAACAGACGGAGTGTAAGGAATTATACAATGAACCAAAATCAAAGTGGGTGCATTTCTTGTCCTGAAATCTGTTGCCTATGGTCAGGAGCTGTGACCTGGGATAGGTAATTACCTTAGAAGTTTGTTGGGGTGAGTGGTGGGCAGAGGAGGTGGCACGCGGCACGGTCCCAGCGCGGACTGGCGCAGACTGGCACCCCTTTGGCGCGGCTTCGGCGCGGAGACGGCGCTCCCGCTGCACTCTACCGCTGCCCTTCCGGGTGGCCATTTTAAATCCTGAGCCCCGCCCCCAGTTGAGACACTAGCTCCGTTGTGATTGGAGAGCCAGCGCTGAGGCGCAATGGAGCTGACCCTGCCCTCCACGCAAACGGCACAGAGCCGCGATGGAACGGGGCTAAGGGTGGGAATAGTGCAACACAAAGGTGAGTTAAGCGAGTGGATTTTTAAAAATACAATTAGTGATTCAATTGCATGGGTGACAGATACATTTTTAAAATCAAATGCAGTCAAGCGTTTCACAGTGGCCGGTAGCGTCCAGAGGAGGATCCCCTCGCAATCTGTGCTAACACAACAAACAAAACAGAGAGCTGCCACCACCCTGCTCGTCTATAGAAAATGCATGGGTGATTTTACTTTTAGGACCCCCCTTTTCTCTCGGTCCCCACTTTACAAATCACTCCGAAACTTTCCAGGATGGAGTTGAGGTGGGTGACCTTTGTTTTTGGAAAGTTTTGTGAAGATTTGTCCGATGGGGCCAAAGTTATAAGCAAGCTAGGTAATATATATTGTATATCTTTCTATCTATCCATCTATGGAATTTTCATGTGGGTAACTTACACTGCACCCATGCAGGTACCATTTGTGTAAGATTTTGCTTAGAAGTGTGCCAGCTAGGCGATGTAAGCGTATCTGTAAGTGCACTACTAATTCTTTTTTGATAATCAAATTTTATTGAAGTTTTCAACATAAAGAAGTTCATTTGTAGCAAGTCACATAATCCATTAAAACACCCTTGTCCCTCCCCCATGACATCACCGAGCATATCAGCCTTTGCAGAATAAATGTCTGGTACCCTCCAGGCATAATGATGTATCGAGGTAGGGCCCATCAAGATGGCAACAAGCCAAACCATCTGCCCCATACTTTACAAAACAGCTCCGGGCAGTCCCGGGCATCAAAGACGGCCTCCTCCTGTATCCCACACCAATCCACCCCCCTCCTCCACCTCCGCAGAGCTGGTGCTACTGCCTCAGACCATTTAGCTGCAATGTCTCGTTTGGCCTCCGCCAGTGCCGTTCCCAAGAAGCGCTTATCGGCTCGAGAGTTGTCCAGTCCATCAAACACTCCCAGAAGCAGATGTCTCGGGTCATGGGGAACCACCCAACCCAGAGCATTCGTAAGCTCCCTTTCAACCCCTCTCCACAATGGTTCCAAGGCCGGGCACAGCCACATCATATGGTAAAAGTCGGCCGGAGTGCCAGCACATCGGGCACAGGCCGGGGAGGTTCTTGCATCGGCTCGAAAGAGACGGGCCGGCGTCAAATACGCCGTGTGGAGGAAGTAAAGCTGGACCAGGCGTAATTTTGAAGATGTGGTTAGGGTTTTGGGTGCCATAAGGCCATCACCCCAATCTGGGCGATCTAAGGATGTGGGGGAATTATTAATCAAGGCCCGATATATTCGGGACACCCCCCCGCCCCAGATTCTCCATCATGACTTGGGCCTCCAGAGGACTAAACTCCGGAAGAGAAGTAGGTACAGGGAGGTGAATGTGGAGGGCGTGGCTGAGTTGTAAGTATCTGTAAAACTGGGAGTGTAGGAGTGCGTGTCTGTGCTGTAGGTCAGAGAAGCAACGTATGTGGTCCCCTACCCACATGTCTCCTCCTAGTAGGGATATCCCCACCAGGTCCCAGCGGCAAAACCCCTCCAGGGAAGCGGTCTCCCCTAACCAGATGCCACACGAGAGGGGCGTTTGCCTAGTCAGCTTCCGATCCCAGCGCACCATACGAAGGGCAGCGCGCCAAGCTATATGGACCGATCTGGTGATTGAGGGCATGGATTGTGGCACCGGGAGCCGTACAGGAAGCCCTGCATTTGTGCGAAATCGAGGTATTCTGTAAAATATAAAGGAAGCGGGGAAGGACCATCATTCTAAAAAGGGTGCTTCGTCCCAGTGGATTAAGGGGGAGGGACTGCCAATTCCGAAGATCGGTTTTCATCCGGGTGACTAGGGGGGCGATGTTGAGTGCCCACTCTAGTTCAGGCAGGAGGGTCACCCATACACCCAGATACTTGAATGACTGCCTCTGGAGGGGGATCACCGCCTGCCAGTCAAAGCAGTCCCGTGAGGGGTGTAGGGGGACCAGTGTGGATTTTTCCGGATAAAGGCGGAGACCCGAGATTTGCTCAATGGTAGAAAGGGCCAGAGCGCTCCGGGTCGGCCAAATAGGGCAAAACGTCATCCGCATATAGAGCAATTTTGTCCACTTGGCTCTGATCCCACTGCCAGCCTCGTATTAGGGGGTCTTGTCGTATTAACGTCGCCAGGGGCTCCATCACCAGCGCGAATAGGAGTGGGGAGAGGGGGCAGCCCTGGCGGGTACCTCTCCGGATCGGGAACGGATTGTCAATCTGCAGTGTGCTTGTCAATCTGTCGTTGACAAGCACACGGGCTCTAGGGCTATTGTATAGGACCTGGACCAGGCGGCGAAAGGGGAGGCCAAAACCCATCCTCTCCAGAACGTCACCCAGGTATCCCCAGTCCACCGTGTCAAAGGCCTTCTCAAAGTCGACAAGGAGAAGGGCCAGGTACGGGGAGAGCCGATGGTGATGGGCCAGGGCGAGGTGGAGACGGCGGATACAGTGTCGGGTACCCCTGGCCAGCATAAACCCGCATTGATCAGGGTGGACCAGGTCCTGCAGGAGGGGCCGGAGCCTTTGGGCAATGGCTGAGGCTAAGATCTTAATTTCAGTGTTTATCAGGGAGATGGGCCTATAGTCGGAGCAGTCCAGGGAGGGTGGTTGTGTCTTTGGGATGACCACGATAGTCGCCACGTCTGATTCAGACGGGAAGGACCCGTCGTCCACCACATGGCGGAAGAGCTCCATCAGATAGGGAACCAGATCCTCACGGAACACAGAGTAGTATTCCTGGGAGAATCCATCCGGTTCTGGCGTTTTGCCAGAGTGTAGCAGGGGGATGGCTCTGTGGATTTCCTCCGGAGTGAGCGGGCCGTTGAGGGTATCCGCCGTCTCTCTGGGGAGACACGGAAGGCATCATCTGGATTCTGCCATCAAGTCCATGAGGGAAGCGACGGGGGGGGGCGTGCGGAATAAAGGGCTTCGTACTATTGTGCAAAGGTTTGCACGATGGCCTGAGATGTCACCTGGCGTGTCCCGTGGACCGTGTGGATTTCAGGGATAATGCGGTAGGCTCTAGGGTAGGAGACCAGATTGTGGAGCAGTTTCCCATTCTTGTCGCCCCATCCGTAGATACGGGCCACCGAGGATCGCCAGAGCATTTTGGCCGACTCCAGGGAAAGCCGCCGAATCTCGTCCCGGACCAGAGCCAGCTGTCTGGAGGAATCAGCAGCATCGGCAGCCAGCTGCGCCTATTATTAGCGAACAGGAAAATAAACAACTATGCCCCTGCACTTCTACACATTCAAAAATCATTAATCACGTTATGCATTTAAGTCCTCTAGTACCAAATTGAAGATATTAGCACCAATTTGTAAACACAAGTAGCTTCTCCGAGAGTCAATACATCAAAGTTAGAGATATAAAGATGGATATAAGGTCTCTTGTTGGTGTAGACACTTCTGTTTATTGTTCCATAGCACAAGCCAACACGTGTTTCATCGCAGGGAACAATCTGCGAATCTTCAGGGCTGGATAAAAACAAAAGTACATTTTTGGGAACATGTTCTGTTTCTAAACAGACTCTGATGGTGACTTGGTGGTTTACACCCAAGTGAAAAAAGGCATGCCATTTGAGTGACTTTGTGTGTTTGACAATAAAATACAAAAAATAATATGTGTGAGTTTGCACTGAAAATGGTCTGTTAGCGAACAGCTCTGGATTCCAGCTGTGCCAGCTGGGCGGACTGGGCCGCACGCTTTGCATGTACGAGCCCCCTGGCGACTCCACGAATCACTGCTTTGCCCGCTTCCCAAAGCGTTGCCTGCAAAGGGACCGACCCCACATTGGCGGAGCAGTAATGTCGGAGCTCCTGACCGAGGGCTTCTACCAGTTCGGGGTCCTTGAAAATACCATGCATTGAGGCACCAGGTAGTCCTGGGGCCAGTGGACGGGGACCCAATGCGGATGGCGACGGGGGAGTGGTCATAGATTCGCCGAGGGAGAATCTCTGCCCCTGACACCAGTTGGCAGTCTGTGGCGGGCATCAGAATTAAGTCTATACGCGAGTGGGTGTGGTCGGTGGCGGACGTATGGGTATATTGTTCCTTTCGGGGGTTCCACACTCTCCATACATCGCAGAGACCCAGTGCCGAAGCCCAGCCCAATAGGCTCTTCGCAGAGGCGAGCCCCTGCGCCGAGGAAGGGCCCTACACGTCCCTGGAGGGTTGGAGGACAGCGTTAAAGTCTCCCCCGACAACTGTGAGGCCATGAGGAAGGGAGGAAACCACCCGTGTGAGGTGCCGAAGAGTGGAGGACCGGTGTGCCGGGGGTACATAGGCGCAGAGGAGGTTCAAGGGGTTGCCCCCAACCAAGTCCGACATGGCCACGTACGTACCCTGTGTGTCAGTGACGGCGTGGGTTATGGTGAAGGGAAGCCCTCGCCTCAGAAGAATGGCTACCCCCCGGGAGCCCCTGGTATAGCCAGAGTGCCAGACCCGGTCAAACCCGTATTGTGCCAAGAAGTGGCATTGGAAACCCAGAAGGTGCGTCTCCTGGAGGAGCAGGGCATCAGACATGTGGCGGCGGGCTGCACGCAGCATCGCAGTTTGTTTGATGCGATCAAGGAGGCCGTTCACATTCCAGGAGAGGATGCGGAGAGGCGTGTCATAAGTGCGGGTCATATGTAGGAGCGGGGTCTGGTATGCAGCAAGTGGGCCTTGGGGGTCTCCCCCTGTCGCACTCCCCTTCGCAAGCAGACACGGGAGACGGAGCGTTACAGGTACACTTCTTTATTGCCCTGCTACCAGCGTGTAACTAACTTCCCTTTCCCTTTCCGGTTCCTGTTTCCTGTTCCCTCCCCTTTCTACTCGCCTGCCCTGTCTCTGGACAGAGGTCAGGCATAACGATATGACATCTCCCCCTTTTGTACAAAGTCTCTCTGTGTCTCATATCTCTTCAATGAGTCGCGTTGGCCTTCTCACTTGGCGTCTCGGGCGGCTCGTTTGCTCTGGTGTTCTGACGTGATGATCCGCGTTGTTATCAGATCTCACGGGACTGAGGTGACCCCGGTCACTGTTGTCACTTTGACCCGTTGATTCAGTGGAGGTTCCACTTGACTGGGCCTCTCGATGATTGTTGGGATTGCATTTCTTGAAGTGTGAGATGTTCCTGGTATTCTGCTTGTGGTCAGCTTTCGCTGTGATCATAGTTCCCTTTCGTCTGCTTACCCGGAAAAGGGTGGGCGAGATAATGACTGTCTGCTTTTGTTTGCCAGTCGCTCCGGACCATCACCCAGTCTCCTTCTTGAATGTCAGTGTCTCTGGCTCGCCTGCGCCGGTCAGCGTATGTTTTCATCTTCAGCTTCTTTTCGTGGTCTATCTCGACTAGTGTGTTATGGTCGATATTTACAGTCCGTGGTTGAGGCGCGCTGTTCATCATGGGCAGTCGGGTGCGGGGAGTTCTTCCCAGCATCACAGTAGCTGGACACTGATTGGTGGTGCTATGTGGTGTGGTGCGGTATGCCCGTAGTACTTCATTCAGGGTTTGCTGGATGTCTCGGTGAGTTAACTCCGCTTGCTGGATTGGCTTTTTTAGGGTTCCCATAAAGCGTTCCACCATGCCATTGGCCTGAGGCCATAGCGGTGTGATTTTCTGGTGTTTGAAGTTAAGGTGCTCTGCGAACTCTGTAAATTCATGGCCGTTGAATGGGGGCCCGTTGTCAGATTTGACCCGCAGCGGGATGCCCCATGCTGCGAAGATTTCATCCAGTATTGGGATCACTGTAGTTGCTCTGATGGATGATACTAAGTGTGCAAATGGAAATCGAGAATATTCGTCCATGACGACGATGATATATTGTCCTGATTTCAGCGGACCGAAGAAGTCGACGGCGACTTGTTGCCATACTCCCTCTGGCAGTTCGGACATTTAGAGTGGGGCAGGTGGTTCCTCACGACTCACTAGCTGGCATGTCATACAGTCTTTGAGGGTTGCCTCCACCATCTGGTCTAGTGTGGGGAACCAGACACGTTCTCGCAATGTCTTCTTTGTAGCGCTTGTGCCTCTGTGATATTCATGGGCAAGATTAATCACCCCTTGCCGTAGCTTGTGTGGAATTACAATCCTCCCCCCTCTCAAGAGTAGTCCGTTGTCACTGATGGACAGTTCGTCTTGTACATGTTTGAAAGCTATCAGATCACGGGTGTGTTGGCTGGATTCTTGAGATGCGTCATTTACATGGCGCCAGGAGTTGTTGCGTATACGGTCCATGACATCTTGCACGAGTGGACCTTGTGCTGACGCTTCCCGGATGGCCTCCAGTGGGACAGTAGGCGGGCAGGCAGCACCAATAACAAAGTGGATGTATTCTTCTGCCAGGGAGTGTGCGACGCCCGTAATTGGTTGAGGGTGACGGGACATATAGTCAGCTGGGTTTTCAGCCTTCCCTGGCTTGTGGACGATGGTATAGATGTAATCCTGGAGACGTAGTCCCCATGGTTCGATGCGTGGGGGCATCTTGGCGTTGGGATTGCCGAAGATGGTGACGAGTGCTTGGTGGTCTGTAATGATCGTAAAATGTTTCCCATAGACGAACAGATGAAAATGCTCGCATGCCCACACCACTGCCAGGCTTTCCTTCTCTGGTTGGGGGTAAGCTTTTTCGGTGTCAGTGAGGCTGCGGCTGGCATACGCGATGATGTGGCGCTGGTCAGAGTCGCCTCGGTATTGTGCCAGGATGGCACCTAGGCCTACCGGGCTGGCATCAATTGTAATTTCTATTCTTTTCTTGGTGTCAAAGTAGGCGAGATTGATAGCCGAGCTTACAGCCTGTTTGATCTCGACGAATGCCCGTTCACACGTGGTAGACCACTCAAAGGGTTGACCCTGGCGTGTGAGTTCTCTTAGTGGGTAGCTAATAGTGGCGTAGTCTCGGATGTACCGCGCGCAGTAGCTCGCCATGCCAAGGAACGAACGGAGGTCACTGACATCCTGGGGTGTCGGGGTGTCAGCCAGGGCAGATACCTTCTCCGGGTCTGGTTTATTCCGTCTCTGGAAAAAACGTGACCGTAGAATTTCAGGGTGTTCTTGTGAAATTCGCATTTGTTGGCATTGAGTGTCAGGTTTGCATTCAGCAATGCATGGCATACTCTGTCTAGGGCTGTGTCATGTTCGTTTGATCTTTCCCGAAAATCAACAGGTCGTCGCTGTAATCGAAAGCATTTGGAATCCCCTGGATAAATCGCCGGATGGCTTCTTGGAAAATTTCGGCGGCTGAAGAGATGCCAAAGTTTAATCGCTTGTAGCGAAAGAGTCCTTGATGCGTGGTGAACGTCGTGATGTACCTCGACTTGTCGTGGAGTTCAAGCTGGTGATAACCTGTGTTAAGGTCAAGCTTGGAAAACACTGTAGCTCCATTGAAGCGCGTGATCATATCACTTATATGCGGGCCCGGATGGAGTCCCCGCTCAAAGGCGGTGTTGGGCGCGTGCATGTCCACACATAGTCGTACTTTGTTGTCCTGTCCCTTCTTAGGGACCACCACGACTGGTGATACCCATGGAGTGGGTCCTGACGTGCGCTCAATAATGTCTGTTTTTAGAAGATCTTGGAGTTCATCGTCTACAGCTTCCTGTAGGTGGAAAGGTACCTTTCTGTGATGCTGAGCTATGGGTGGCACACGTTCGTCGATATGTAGCTTCACTTTAAACTGGTTGAGCTTCCCCAAACCTTTGAAAAGGTTTGGGAATTTTGCCACAATGTCGGGAGCATCCTCGGTCATATAGAGGAGTTCTACAAGTCTTAGTCTTTCGGCTGTGGGTAGGCTGAGTAGGCAGTCGGCCAAGTCTGGACCTTCAACTACATGTATGTAAGCAGGAATCTTTCGGTCTTTAAATGACAGTGTTGTGTGGAAACGGCCTAGGCACGGCAGTGGTTTTCTTGACATCCACGTGAATATGCGGACAGCTGCTGGCTCTAGCTTGGGTCGTGGTTTCATGTTTTGGTATTCAAGTGCGCAGATGTAGTTTAGTGATGCTCCTGAATCAAGGACGAACTTGGCTGGGTGATCTCCGATCTTGATGTCCAGTTTTGGGTATTGTTTCAGGCGGTCGGGGTCCGACACCATGCAGATATACTCATCACTGTCTTGTGACACGGGGGTGTGTGATGGTGAGTCGCTGGACGTTGATCTTTGTGACCGATATGAGTGTGCGAGCCGACGTTGAGAGCTGTGTGGGCTTGTTGATCGGCCTCGTGGTCGGTATGGGCTTGCTGACTGGGCACTTGACCTCGACGAGCTGGAAGAACGCCCTTCCCTCCCTTTTATTGCGCGAGCATGATGGCGCGTGGTGTGCCGGGATCTTGAGGACCTTCGCTTTGACTGTTGGGCCTGACAAGCTATTTGGAAGTGGTTGTCTCTTCCACAGCAATGGCATTGCTGGCCAATGGCGGGGCATTGTCCCCAGTGAGGGTAGTCCTGTCCACACCTGTAGCATGCTGGCGCTGATTTGCTGTACTTGGTATGTCGCGACTCCTGTCGGGATGATGTTCTCCGGGAGGTCATAGAGTGAGGTGGCTTGTTCGACCTGTGAGAGCCTGTTTTGTGTCTGCTGTCTTTGTGCGCTTGCATTCGGAGAGCTTGTTCTTTCCTGTCAGACTTGTGGGTCTCCATCCGTTTCGCATGGTCTTCTGCTTGGTCGTTGATTCTCGTTCGTTCTTCGATCTCTTCAAGGGTATATTGTTTCTTTAGGAGTCGCCGGCGTAGGGACTCTGAGTGGCAGCCCTCAATTATGCGGAGTCGCAGCGCGTCCTTGGTGTTGAAGTTGTCGAATTCGCAGTGACGCGCCAGTCTTCTGATGCGCACAATGAAGTCACTCATGCACTCTTCTTTGTCTTGGGCAGCTAGATTGAACGTGTAGCGTCTTTCGCGCTCTTTCGCGCTGTCGGGCGATGGGCTGCAAACTCGCCGGTCAGGGCCGTGCACGGACGGCTGGGGCTGCGTTTTGTTTTAGTGGGTATATGAGGATCCCACCCTCGTCGCCATTGTCGCACTCCCCTTCACAAACAGACACGGGAGACGGAGCGTTACAGGTACACTTCTTTATTGCCCTGCTACCAGCATGTAACTAACTTCCCTTTCCCATTCCGGTTCCTGTTTCCTGTTCCCTCCCCTTCCTACTCGCCTGCCCTGTCTCTGGACAGAGGTCAGGCATAACGATATGACACCCCCCACCAGGGGAAAGGATCCAGCAGTATCTGGGGCTCGGGGGCCCAGTTAAGGAAGACTGGGGCATATGTGACAGTTGCAGAGGATAGTAGGACTCGCGACTACTCATATGAACAGAACAAGGTAGCCCGCAGGCGGCCAACAACAACCAAATCTCGAGAGACAACGGTCTCTCCCCCCACCCTCACCCCCAACTCCCCCCACCCTATACTACAGAACAGGAAGCATCTAGAACAAGTCACTAATGCCTCGCAAGGAGGCGAGCAGCTAAACTAAAACGGTTAGCAACCACGAGATCGGGACGTGGCTGAGTCGGACCCCCTCCACGTGTACGGATAGAGTGTTAACAGCAAATTAGAGGAAGATAACCAGTATCTGTGGACCAAGGTGTCTAAAGACAGAAGTGCAGCGCTATAAATATCCCAGCCAACTAGTTCGGCAAGCATCGCATGAGTCCGTGTGAGCCGTTTGGGGTATGAGCATCCGTGGATAGTTCCAGATTGGAGCTGCGATCCCCGGCGGTAGCGTCGATCAGGGTCCGGTGTCCACATCCGAGCTGCGGATCACAGGGCTTCCGGAGAGATCAGAGTCCGACACGGCTCGTCTCAGAGTCTCACTAGGGCAGGAGACACTGCCCATATTGATCAGGGAGGAGGCCAATGGCTGGGGAGCGGGTCCCCCCTCCTGAGGCCGGGACGGGGAGTGTTGGAGACGTGCCATCGGTGATTAGGAACCACCACCCCGGCGGCCGGCCCTCCTCTGGGATCTGGTCCTGCGTCTCCTGGGCCGCGCACTATTAATTCTTAAACTGCTTCACTCTCTGGCATGCTTATCTTAGCCCTGCATTGCCCTACATTTGGTATTAGCAGATGCAGACCAGAAGCAGGCTAATGTAGAAAGGGTCTCAATGTAGATCTTGTGCTCAGTATTGAGGACTTTATAGTAATGCTTATAGGTTGCAAAACACAAGTCTTACATTTTTGTCTTGATCAACCCTCAGTTAGAAGAAAAATATTTTCTGAAAATATAGGCCCTTTGAAGGCCTGCTGACATCTCTATGTCTTTGTTTTAATGCATTTGCCCAAGGGCCCCACCTCCCTGGGTGGAGGGATGGCATGTATAGTGATTAATGCGCACATAAAAACAGATTATTTTTTAATTAGATAGCTGGGCATGCTGGGCCTGTCCAACCGTATGTCTCACTCTGTCGGGCAGTTGCTGGCACTTGAATGAAAAAATGATCTTTCTTTATCAATGATTACACCAACTTTGTTAACGCCGGGCAGTTTGAACAATGAGGGGCAGATTTACAAGCCCCTTGCACCGCCTGTGCGTCACAGTGCATGACACACCGGCTGCGCAACCTGCCGAGTGATATTTACAAGCACACGATGTATGAGCAATCGTAAATCCGAAAATGAGTCAGAATGTGAGGTTCTGAAAAACTGGATTTCGTATAATTACTCGAGAATTAAAACTTCGTCGAAACATGACGAATTTGGTATCAAAAGACCGAGAATGACGAGTACATCATGTACATATATTTTCAGCATATTCAAGTGGCGATTTCACCTCGAAATCGCCCTTTGCATTCTGAACCTTGGCTTCATTTATATGTTGCCCTTTACATACGCCTTAATCCAGTAGATTTCAATTCCACAAGGACACGCACTCCTTAATCGACTTTTCCATGACCTCAGTACAAGTTGGAACCATTGCCCCAGGCCGAACTCGTTAGGTCAGTTCCCTCCCAGTGGCCGAAGCAAGATAGCATCTAGGCTCAACAAACCATAAAACCATTTCAGTGCGCACACCTGCCATATCTCGCTCACATCTATCTTCACTCTTTTGCTTCACTTACTTTATGGTGGGGAGGTGCCCGGTTTTATTAGGGGTCCAGTGATATCTGATGAAATGTTGGGCCTTGCCAAATGATTTGCTGTAGGCAGCACAAAGTGAAATATGGACATGCCATCATGACTCTGCTTTCTCTTTGTATTAGAAATATGTTAACGATTTACTTTACAACCAAGAATGTTTCGCTCTAGCGCTAAAACTGTGTATAAGAAGAGAAGCCTGACTTTGCAAAAGTGTGCAGTCTCCTGAGAATATACCCGTGTTGTACTTCTAGGACACTTGTTACCTTGGTTGCAGCCAATAAACTAATCTTTGACTTCACCTAGAAGACTCCGAGTTTCTGTAGGTCTGGATCAGGAAGAACCCGAGGTCTCTGGGTGTTGATTCCCTGGCACCGCTGGGTTACCGGTTCTTTACCGGTTCTTAAAAACCCAGTACCTCAAATGTTACTCCAACCTAGGGATGGTGTAGCGAGGTGCAACAGGGAGAAATGTTTGCATTTCTCCTCGTTTTTTCCTCTTTCAATGCGTGCTGCATTCTACAGCACTCATTGGAAGAGGAAATCACCTCATTTGATTGTTTTCATGCAGGAAGGTGCCCCTTCCGGCACAAAAATAATCTCCCCAAGAAGCAGGCACCCTTGCACCATGGTGCAAGGGTGCCTGCACCGGCGCATGGCAGCAATTTGTGCACCTGCGCAGGGGGAAGCACAGAAATGCGACATATTGTTGCAAATATATCGCATCCATTTGCTTCAAAACTATCGCAGCCCAGAAAAATGACTTGCGGCCCGGCACTACACTGCAATCGTTTCTTGTAAATCTGCCCCTTCGCATTTTCCGTCCTTGCTTTTGAATGTTTAAAGTATAATTCAATATTGTTTGGCACCACAAGGGTTTCCTTTAGCTGAAAATGTTCACAAATGTCAAAGTTGTTCTAAACAAGGGCCCCAAAATATGTCTTGCCAAGGGCCCCAAATATCTTCAAGATGGCGCTGTCTCTATGCACCCCATCGTTTCAAGCAAATACTTTGTGAATGCCGGCTCTGTGGTAGTTTACTTTTTGATTGTTGGCCTCCTAAATGTTGAGAAACGCTAATTCTATAACAACCAAAGCTTTCAACAAGCGAACCTGACTTAACTGCAGCTGTGATAGTCCCAGTTTCAAAGCAATTTTCAAACCTTATAAGTATTGACGCACAAAGAAATGTGCGTGCTTCCCATAGGCAGAATTATGCATCCTTTTAGATAATCAAACAGAGCCGTGTTCTCAGAAACTTAGACATCGACTTAAAGCCTTAACATATTGAAGTCCTGAATCAGCAAAACAAACTAATTAATTGAGTCTTAAAGTATGCTTACATTTGCTGGCCCTCTATGGCCATTAGATGTAGGTATTCAAATCTGTGTAAAATAGATAATGTGTGGCTTTATGGAAACAAATATAACTTTTTGTTTCAAATATCTCTCACAATTATGGAGCCGTAATAAGACTCGATCTACATTTATTGAAAGGAAGTAGATTTTTTATGAAGATTTTTATTTTACTAATTACTAGTTCTGGGGAAAGCAATACATGTTCCTCCTCATTAATCCCAAAAGGGAACACACACTACATTTTAAGTTACTTATCAAAATGCTTTCATTCGTAATAATTCGGCTTTTGTAATCTCGTGGGCCAGTGGATGTGCATTAAAACGGGCACGTACCATCGGGCTCTCAGTCTTTGAAAGTACAGACACTTGCCTGCCGGACGCCAGTCGTCCAGTAATAGGGCAGGATTTAATCAACATTTTCCCTTCATATAGCATTCTTAGGTATGGACAAAGTCTGGATGAGCCAGAAGTCCACTGTATGTGTGATAATCCTTAAAGCACACGTATTCAATTAAATTCATTAATTGCATATCAAAACAAGTATTCATTTTTACCTGCCTCATTTGTGCTCATTCTATCAACCTCAGATGAAATGTGGAGTTGAACCCTCATGAGTTGAACCTGTGACTTCAAGGTTAAACACAGGCCCTCTCAGTGGATGCTAAAGGTACTCACATCCCACCAGGTCCTTATCAACACTGTTTCTAGTCCTGGACCTTTGAGTGGTAACCTAATGCATTCTGAGAACTGTATTCTTGTTTTAATTCCATTAAACTAGACGAGCACATCTGAAAACAATAGCTTGTAGGTGAACATTTTAGGTCTGGAGAAAGTATCTGTAAAGACCTGGGATGAGGTTGTCACCCTATGCATTTGTCCACCACACCGACATGTTGAGGGTTGACTCAAGCAAGCATACATTTTTAGGTTCTCGATCTACATCCATTTAGAAAGTTTTTTAAACCGTTAGAAGTTCATCACTTGACGTTGGTATAGGTGAAATGTACCATTGGAAGATTGAAGATGGAAGCCTCTGATACACATTTCGCGAGACTGATTCAACTCAAATTAAGTAGAAAAGCAAGAGGAGTCAGGCATGTGGAAAGCTCCTGGGTGATAGAGCAGGCTGACGAAGTGGATGGTGAGCTCAGATAGCTAGTGAATGAGCCCTTGGACAGAAACTCCTGGGACATTTCTGCAGCATCTTGCCATCTTGGTGCCCAAGGCCAATGGTCTTAATGCCATCTAATATAACCTCTGTCTCTGTCCAAATTCGGATACATTAGACCAACGGGCAAAAGATGAGAGGATTTTTATCCTATTAACCCCACATTCTGTAAGTACTATTTGTCCGGTAAGCCTTTGAAAGATTTGTGGAGCCCCACCACACACCTATTTGAAGCGAAGAAGACATCTCCTAGGTCTATTGGCTCCCTGGATATTTGCCTCTACTCCAGGAATCTGTTCATGATTCAGATTTATTTATTTATTGCACGATTACTTAAAATCATTACAATCTAAAACCCAGGAATGTGGTTGATCTCAGTGTCCCAGGGGACCACTCAGCCCTTTATCCTTTCTTGGGCAATAAAATGAGTACTGTTTAGGTGGGAAGCAATAAATATCTGTTAAACAAGCACAGTAGCGCCCCAAATGGAGAATATACACTTTCCAAATACATAAGTTATGTACCCTGTTGTCTGTATCACAGTAAAATGTTTTTTGCGCCATTATCTTGTACATCCTCCAGTTTCCTTTCTTGCCCAACTTGTGATTTAGCGTACATTGCTTAACCTCTGCATGTGGATACTGGATTGCATACATTTTACACCCTTCTGCGAAAATGTTTTTACCAGTGTTAAATACTCGAGTAGATCTAGGTCTGGAATATGGGTAATACACTTTGGGGCATATTTACGAGCCACATGCGCCACCTTTGTGCCACTTTTTGTGAAGCAACAGTGGCACAAACCACCAAATCATATCTATAAAGTCACTCAAAGCCACTTTGCTTGGCTTTGAATGTCCTCATAGATATAGAGTGAGACACAGCAGTGCAAATCACTGTGATGCCTTACTCTGTACTATGGAGGTGCTCCATGGGCGTTGCGTGGGTATTCCCTAGCACCACTCATGGATTTTGACACATCCCTAGATTTACAGACATGTAAACCTGGGGATGCGCAAAAACCTTATGCATCTCCAGGGGAGGCACAATAATGAGAAATAACTTTATTTCTCCTTGTTTTTTCCTCCTCTTTCTACTTGTACTGCATCCTGCAGCATACATAGAAAGAGTAAAAGGTTTCAAGATTGTTTTTGTGCAGGAAGCTACCCCTTCCTGCACAAAAACAATCCTGCGTGCAACGCAGGCACCATTGAACCATGGTGCTAGGGTGCCGGCGTTGGCGCTAGGCTGCCGAAGCGGCACCAGCACATGAGAAAACGGACAGGAATGTGCCATATGCCATAGATATGGAGCATTCCTGCCTCTTCACTTTGACGTAGGGCAGGGCGGCAGTGTGACTTGCTGCGCAGCCTTGCGCCAAATGTCCATAAATATGTCCCCTTGTTTAGTGCACAAAAAAGTGTTTCATTTCAGCATGCTATGAACATATCAAGCACTTCAGAGCCCCACATTGAATTAGTAAGCGCTATATAAATTTTGCAATGCAATACAACAATATAGGTAAAATAATGACTCATTTTAAAAATTAATAAATAAAGCTAAATTACCAGTGCTTCATAATTTAGAGCAGCCGCGGCCCGTGGAGGGAGTTCCTGTGGGGCAGAAAGGCGGGGTGAGAGAGGGGCAGGGTGGTGGGTGCTAAAAAACGGAATATGGATAATTGAAGGTAAGTAAACAATTTAATTAATTAAACGAATTTCGTAGCACGCCCTGCATCGCGATGCAGGGCGCGCTACAAAATTTGTTTATTAATTAAATGAATTTCGTAGCGCGATGCAGGGCGCGCTACGAAATTCGTTTTATTAATTCAATTGTTTACTTTCCTGCAATTATCCAGATTCCGGTTTTTAGCACCCACCACCCCGCCTTTCTGCCCCACCGGAACTCCCTCCACGGGCCATGGCTGATTTAGAGCGGTTAAAAATATAGTGCCACCAGTCAAAATGTAAATGTTCAGGGGCCAGTTCCTTTGTCCATGAACTGAGGGCTTCTAGACGCAGGAAACGTACCGAGTGAACCACTACTGAAGGATATGTGTTCCCAAACAAGCATTGACCTCCTCCCAAGAACAGGGATGCTCAAAGTATCCTTAATCAAACACTATACACTCGTCTAAAAGTAAAAGGGGACAACTTGGCATTTTCAATTTCACAAATATCATCTCATGCCCCATAAAAAGTGATGCAAAGCTTGCAAGATTAGAGTATTTTAACGAGGGTGCGAAGCGAAGGCATGATTGAAATTGAACGTGATTTTAACGTTCCATCCGATTGCACTGCAACTTCTTTCATGGCAGTTGTGAGGCTCAGCAAAGGTGTCTGCAAATGAAGTCAAAATCGGTGCATCTCACTCCAAAGAAAGAGGTTTGACATGAGTGATGCAATACCTTTCACCAGAGTGTACAGCACTGGCAGGGATCTGTCAACAAGATTGGGCGATACATTTCCAAACACTGTAATTTGTGATAGAACAAAGAAGGTTCCGAATGAAAACTTCCTCCCAGCTCACAGGGTTTTCGCAAATGACATGTAATTTTGCAGTCTAGATCAGATTTCATACTTTAACACGTGCGTTTTTTTTTATTCAGAAAAGTGTGTTTTGACTATGCGCCTGGACAGAAGAGGCATGCTGAGAAACTGGAATGAAAGGCAGACAAGTTGCTCTCCTGTAATTTGCTCCGGGGAAGCGAGTCTTGTAGCCGAATGAATCCCAAGTAATCAAACCTATTTCACTGTAATTTCGCCACCATCATTGAGCCAGAAGCACTCGAGTACTGCGCCCCTAAAAATCATATTTAAAAAGCTAGCTTTCTTTTTGTTTTCCTTCATTAGGGAAGAGTAGTAGAAGTTGAAGTCGTTCATATGTATATCCGAAGTGTTTGTGCTGCATAGGAATAGGAGAAAAGCAAAACAGGTGAATGGTGGAATGCTTCAATTAATCTCAGTCATTCCCTCACTCCATCGTTTTGTCGCTCATTGTGCCATTTCAGTCAGGGACTACACCCGACCAAGCTTGAGTCACTCCCCAATAGGAGCAGTCGAGCCTGAACTTGCAGACCACATACATCCCTTATGAATGGAAACAAACACGACATCTGGCCTGTCTTGTTCTTGTTGGGCCTCACCATTGAGCTGCAGTTTAGGTCTCTTGGCACAGTAGGACAGGAATGGGCACAGAGTAATTACAAGTGGCTGGGATTAATTCTAGGTATTGGAAGCAGAATATGTCTACACTGCCCTAATTCTTTTATCGAGGTTCATCCTTTAGTGTTTCTGGGTGGATGTATGACGTTACAACACATACTTTTACAACGCATACCTTTACAACGCATTTTTTACTACGCAACATCCATTACAATGCATTCCATTACAACGAATTTTTAAAAACTATCTTTACAACGCATTCCATTACAACGCATACTACCTTTACAACGCATACCATTACAACGCATAACATTACATTGCATGTATGGTAAGTATTGGATAGTGTAGGGGTAAAAATTACTATTCTAACTCCAGGGGGGTGCAACAGTAGGGTAAGTGTTGGATAGTGTAGGGGTAAAAATTACTATTCTAACTCCAGGGGGTGCAACAGTAGGGTAAGTGTTGGATAGTGTAAGGGTACTATGCATTGTAATGGTATGCGTTGTAATGACAAGCGTTGTAGTGGTATGCGTTGTAGTGTCATGCGTTGTAGTGTCATGCGTTGTAATGGTTGCGTTGTAATGGCATGCGATGTAATGGATGTTGCGTTGTAAAAGTTTCGTTGTAATGGTAGTGCGTTGTAAAAGTTGCATTGTAAAGGTTGTTTCCCTTCTGGGATAATACCAAAGTACATTGACACGCCTATAATAGCTTTCCTTCTAATAGGTACGCCAGGCAGTTTGATAATGTCACAGGGTCCTTCAGAAGTGGACAAGTGGAGTGACACTGCCAAAGCGTTTGCAATACACATGAAAAAGTAAATATTTGAGAATTCGGTGAGGTGTTAGAGATCTAAGTTGGAAATGAATAGGGAACATGCGTTACCAAAATATAATTCTATCTTCTTATTTGGTCCTTTGTACATAACCTTTAACATGGGTGGTAAAGGCAAGCAGAGAGGGATTCAGGGGTGGCCGGTGGTCTTCTAAAGTGCACTCAGTCACACTTGCGGTCATCCATCCTCATATATTACTTCTAGAATCCAGTATAGGATTTTCTCTTTAAGCCATCGGCATGGCCTCTAAGTTAACATAGCCTACTTGTGGACCACAGCTTTGTTTTTCACCAGCATCATTTTCAATAATGATCATTTAACATTGGCACTGGTGATATAGTGTATAAAACACAGTCACCCTTAAGTGCACGGGTCCTTGTCAAGGAGAGAGTGAAAAGTGTTTGTGGAAAACAGGAGGTTATAAAGAGATGGGGATGAGCAAAATAATGCACAATGTAAAGCAGGTGGCTTGTGTGAGTATGTCAAGTAAGTGGGCTTGAGAAGGAAGATTTGATGAAGGAGTAAAAGTTGGTTTATGAGGCAAGAATTTCATTGAGAAATGAGAATGGTATAGAGCACGTGAGTGAGAATTAGACAGTAAGAGCAGTGTGTGGGGAACAGAAAATAGAATGTTTTGAGGGAAGGGTATGAGGAAAAGGTGAGTCTAGAAGATATGTCAAAGGAAGATGTGATAAAGAAATATAAGATATGATAGGGAGATGACTGTCAGGAAGAGTAGTGTGTCTATGCTGACCTTGAGGGTAGTGAAAAGATTTGCGAGAGAAGGGTATTATACGATGGACAGAAATGAGGATGCATTCTAGAGTGTAAGAAGGGTGAGAAGATGGTATGTGAGGTGGGGCGTTGAGAAGGGAAAGTGTGAAGATTACATATTTAAAAAGATGGATGAATGATAAAAAAAATGTCAGAGGTGTAGCTGTGAGAAGAGAGGATTGCGTGAAATTAAGGGCAATTGTGGGGGAAGCGGATACTAGGTGGATGCCTATACTGCCACCAGCATACAGTGTCATATTGCTATTACATGCAGCAAATGTTAAACCATTGCTAGAGTTAGTGGTGCAGAAAATGTACATTACCCTTGGGGGCAGAACATCTTGTGTTAGCCCCAGGTGGTGCAGAAGGAGAATGAGACAGAGAGGAGTTAGGTGTGAGATAGAGGGTTGAAAGACAGGAAAATGTGTGACAGAAGGTATACAGAGTAGAGTAGATTGAGATAGAAGAGGATGAGAGTGGCAGTCACAAATGAAGCGTGTGAGTGACTTATGAAAATAGTTTAAAGCCAAATGAAACTGAACGATAAAGAAACTGAAAACACTGAGAGGTGATTGAGTGATGAGGGTAGACGCTAAACTGAAGAGATGAACACAGGAGAAAAAGAGGTACAAATAGAAAGTAAAAAGCAAAATGGAAGAAATTAGACGATTGATATAAGTAGAGACTGGATAAAGAGCAATAAATATCTGTTAAACAGCCACAAGAGCACCCCAAACGAAGAATATACACTTTGTGAGAGAGAAAGGTTGAATATCCAAAAGAGAGATGGTGAATACAGAGACAGAAGGAGGAATCTAGTTCAGGGAACAAAAAAGCAGGATATAAGCATTTTGTTGTTTTTGCCATATTGTCTTTAAATGACTGGACTGGAGGCAAGCCTTTCCGTCCTCACCCTTTCACACCACAAGCAGGGAAGGTCTCTGGATTGGTATAGTAGGGGGCCAGCCTCTGAGATATAAGATTCATTGACAAATGTGCATGTCAATGGCAACAGTTGGATCAAATCAAATCAATTGAATCAAACCAGGACATGCAACGCATGGCTAATCATCAGTGAGGGTATCCAAGCACTGAGACCCTGCTGCAAAGGGAGGGTACAGTTGTACAGCCAGGCCTTGATTCCTTTCCTGAATTCTAGCAGGGAAGAAGATGTCCGGAGGTGGAGGGGGAAGGTTGCTCCAGGAATTTGCTGCGAGGTAGGAGAAGGAGCATCCCCTGCAGTTGCCACAGCCTGTGAGGGATGTGAGTGAATGAGAGGGAGGCAGAGCACAGGTGTCTGTAGGGTTGGTGGAAGTTTAGGTGGTGGTTGGTGTATGCTGGTCTCTGGTTGTGTAGGGCTTTGTAGGTGTGGACCTGTATCTTGAATTGTTATTTCTTCTGAATGGGAAGCCAGTGGAGTTTATTGAGCTAGGGGGTGATTTGGGTCTGCTTTGGGAGGTCGAGGATGAGTCTATTCACTGAATTCTGTATGGTTGGCAGTCTCTTCAGGATGTGCGAGGTGATTCCTGCTTAGCGTAGGCTATGTTAACTTAGAGGCCATGCCGATGGCTTAAAGAGAAAATCCTATACTGGATTCTAGAAGTAATATTTGAGGATGGATGCTTAGAGAGCATTGCCATAGTCCAGCCGGCTGGTGACTAGGGCTTGAGTGATGGTTCGTCTGATGTTGACTGGGAGTCATTTGAAGATCTTACCAAACATGCAAAGGAAGCAAGCGCGGGAGACTGCATTGATCTGGCTTTTCTTGGTGAGTTTGCTGCCAGGGTGATGCTGAGGTTGCGGGTTTGGTCTGTCGGAGTATTTGAGGACCCTAGTTTGGAAGTCCACCAGGAGTTGTTCCACAGGCAGATGTTGTTCCTGAAGATCAATACTTCTGTTTTAACTATGTTGAGTGTTAGGCAGTTGTCTTTCATCCAGTCTTGTCTTGCTACTGAGGAAGTTGGCCATCGTGGTGGAGGGGGTCTTCTGATAGCGAAAGGATGAGCTGGGTGTTGTCAAAGTAGGATGTAATGTTTAATCCATTGGTTCCGATGATGTTGGCTAAGGTGGTCATGTGGGTGTTGAACACTGTAGGGCTGAGGGACGAGCCTTGAGGAACACCGCAGATAATGTTCTTAGGTTTTGAGGTGAAAGGTGGAAGGCGGATTATCTGGGTTGTTCCAGTGAGGAAGGAGGTGATCCATCTGAGGGCGTTTCCTTGGATTCCAATGTGATGAAGCCTCGTTATAAGGGTGTGGTGGGTTACAATGTTAAAAGCTGCTGAGAGGTTGAGGAAGATCAGGGCCACTGTTTCTCTCTGGTCAAGGAGTGTTCCGATGTCATCTGTGGCTACAATCCGGGTGGTTTTGTTGCTGTGGATGGTGTGGAATCTGGATTGAGAGGTGCTGAGAAGATTGTTATCCTCCAGGTGTTCCATGCGCTGGCAGTGGATGGTCTTTTTGAGGACTTTGACAGGAGAGGGGAGCAGAGAGATAGGATGGTAGTATTTCAGTTCACTGGGGATAACAGATGAATTTTTTGAGAAGGGCTTTGACTTCTCTGTGTTTCCATTCTTCTGGAAAAGTTGCAGTGGAGATGGATGAGTTGAAGGTGGCGGTAAGCTTGTTGCTGATTATCTTGCTCCGGAGGTTGAAGATGTGGTGGGGGCAGGGATCCATGGATGCTCCCCAGTGGACGGAGTTCATGATGGCTGTGGTGTTTTGTGTGGTGAGCTGGTCTCAGGTGGTAAGCAGGTGGTTGGGGTTTGCATTTGTGGGAGCAAGGAGACTAAGGAGGATGGTGGCGGTGGGTTGGGGTCCAAAGTTTTTGTATATGGTGGAGATCTTGTTGTGGAAGAAGTCTGCCAGGGTGACACAGATTTCCCAGGAAAGGGTGATGATGTTTTCAGTGGCTGAGGGGTTGGAGAACTCTCTGACAAGGTTGAATAGTTCTTTGCTGTGTTAAGAACTGGCTTCAGTGCAGTCAGCAAGCGTGCTCCTTCACGTCTCTTTCAGTAGTTGGTGGTACTGATTGAGGGTTGTTTTTAATGTGGCTCGGTCTGTGGTCTCCTAGCAGGTTAGCATTTCCTTTCAAGTCACTTGCAGCTCTGTTTAGTGGTTTTCAGTTCCGTGGTGTACCACCTGGTCTGTTTGGAGTCTGTTGGGTTTGGTGGGCTTGAAGGGGGAGAATCTGTTGGATCAATCGGTAATCTAGGTGGAGAAGTTCTCCACAGCCTGTTATAGGTTGGTTATGCTGTACTTGACTCTGTTGCTGGCCGTGAATCTGGTATTGAGTGTGTGTCCTGCAATGTGAGTGGGGTTGGTGACTAGTTGGGTGAGGCCAATGTTGTTCATGCTTTCAAGGAGGTTGCTGGTGTTGGTGTTCTTAGGGTCATCGACGTGTGCTGGCGTTGGTGTTCTTAGGGTCATCAAGGTGAAAATTAAGGTCTTAGAGGAAGATGTTGTGTTTGGAGTCGATGGCAAGTGGGACGATGAATTCAGGGATGGTGAGGCAGAAGCTTGGACGAGGACCTGGAAATCTGTAGGTGAGGGTGCCTCTGATGATGGTTTTACCATTGGTTTGGAGTTGGAAGTTGAGTCGTTCCATGATCGGGTGGTGTCATCTGCAGTGGTAGTTCAGTGGATGATTTCTTTGTGGATGATCGAGATTTTACCTCTGTGTATGTTAATGTGGTCATGGTGTGCTATCTTGTAGCCCTTGGGCATTGCTGAGGTCATGTCGGGCATGGATGTGGGGTTGAGCCAGGTCTCAATGAGGAAGATGACATTTATAGTGAGGGAGCTGATGGTGTCGCAGATCTCAGTGGTGTGCTTGCAGAGAGATCGTGCTTTGAGCCGGAGGCAGTGGAGTTGGCCTGGAGAAGTCACAATCAGCGTGGTTGTGTTAGTTGTGCATGCGGGGCTCCTGTGTTGCAGGAAAAGAGAAACTGCTGGCAGGTAAAAAGTCCTACCATAGATCAAGGTGAGGTGGGGCAGCAGTTGTTGTGGAGTTCGGAGTCCAGGGCTCAGAGCTGCCTATCTCTGAGTGGTGGGAGAGCCTGGGTTCCTGGTGTGGGGCACAGTCCAGGCTTGGATGGGTGCAGATTGGCTTGCCATTGGTGTGACATCAGCAGGCCGGCTGAGCGCTGACTGCTCACGGCCATGCTACTGCCTCCATTAAGTGGCCCCGGGAGGAGGGAGGGATGCAGGGTGGTTGTGGGTGGCACTGGTGACAGGCAGGAAGCGGCAGGGAAGGAGTGGTGGCAAAACAAACTGGAAAAGAGGACGAGTGGGGCAGGGGGAGCAGCGGAATAAAATAGGAGGAGAAAACAGGCAAATACAGAAGCAGAAATATACTAAACAGTGGTGGAAGCGAACAATACAATTACAGCAATAATAGAACAACTAAACAGACCAAGAGGGGGCTAAACAAGTACAATTTGAACAGAAATTCAAGGACTATGCAGAGGGAAAAACCGTAAAGCTAAATAGTTAACAGTTGTTAAAAAGTAAAAGTAAAACGGAAATGAGAAAAAGCAAAAATGACAACTACAATCACTGGGGAGTAACAAGCGAGACCTCAGCAGAAAGGGGAGCTGGCAGAATGGACCTGCTCAATAGGGCAGCGCTGTGTCCTTTATTAAGTAGGACCTGGGATTAGGGAGGGACACAGGGTGGTGGTGGGCGGCGCTGGTGAAAGGCGGGAAGTGGAAAGGAAGCAGTGGTGGCAAAAAAACTGCAGAAAAGTGAGGAGGCAGTGGGGGAGTGGCGGAATACAACAGGAGGAGAAAGCAGCCAAATACAGTAGTAGAAATATACTAAACAGTCGTTGAAATGAACAATGCAATTATAACAATAATAACATAACTAAACAGACTAAGGGGGGGCTAAATAAGTACAATTGCAACAGAAAATTAAGGACTCTGCAGAGGGGAAAACCGTAAATTTAAATAGTTCACAGTTGTTAAACAATAAAAATAAAATGGACACGAGCAAAAGCAAAGATGACAATTTACAATCACTGGGGAGAAAAAAGCGAGACTGCAGCAGCAAGGGGAGCTGGCACAAAGGACCGACTGAATAAGGCCCGTTGCTGCCTTCATTAAGTAGCTTCTGGGGGTAGGGAGGGTTACAGGGTCGCGATGAGCGGTGCTGGTGAAAGGCAGGGATGCGGGAGGCAAAGAGCAGCAGCAAAAAACAGTGAGAAAAATGAGCAGGCGGGGGAGCAGCGGAATACAGCAGGAGGAGATAACAGGCAAATACAGAAGCAATATACTAAACAGTAGTGGAAATGAACTATGCAATTAGGGCAATAAAAACAGTATTAAACAGATCAAGATGGGGCTAAACAAATGCAATTTCATCTGAAAATCAAGGACTATGCAGAGGGGAGAGCAGTAAAGTTAAATGGCTAACAATTGTTAAACAGTAAAAGTAAAACAGAAATGAGAAAAAGCATACATATTGTGAAATTTATAACGCGCTCAGTTACCCAGGAGCATCCCGGCGCATGACAATTATGATCACTGGGGAGGAACAAGCGAGACCGCAGCAGCAAGGGGAGCTGGCAAGAAGGACCTGCATATTAGGGCTTTGCCGCAGCCTCTATTAAGTAGGTCCTGGGAAGAGGGAAGGATTCCGGGTGGCGTTGGGCGGCGCTGGTGAAAGGCGAGAAGCGGGAGGGAAAGAGCGGTGGCAAACACAGCATGAACAGTGAGCTGGGGTGGGGGAGGGCGGAATACAACAAGAGGAGAAAACAGGCAAAGCAAAAGCAAAAATATAGTAAACAGTGGTGGAAATGAACACTAAAATTATGGCAATAATAACATAATTAGAAATATACTAAACAGTGGTGGAAATTAACATTACAATTATGGCAATTATAAATACAATTAAACAGACTAAGAGGGGATTAAGCTAGTACAATTGCAACAGAAAATCAAGGACTATGCAGGGGAAAACAGTAATGTTAAACGGTTCCTATTTGTTAAACAATAAAAGTAAAACAGAAATGAGAATAAGCAAAAATTACAATCACGATCGCTGGGGAGGAACAAGCGAGACAGCAGCGGCAAGGGGAGCTGAGACGAAAGACATACAGGAAGTGACAGCAGCAAGACTGCCAGTTATGAAAACATAATTATGCCAATGTGATAAACACAGGACTTTCTGGACGCTTATGTGGAATATCACCTGAGAATGGTAAAGGAATGAACATATCCAATCATTCATCCACATATATATCCATCTCAGTGAGTTAGACACCTACTCAAGTGATCTGCCTGTAATATAAATTTCACTCATAACTTATCTGTACATGGTCCAGTCATGAATGAGACATAGTCATTATAAGAGCTCACTTAGCAGTAAGAAACCTTCAGCTAAAATTATCATACATTGAGACCTCAATGAGTTTTAAAATATCCACTAATCCAATACTTAAAAAACTAGAAACGAACCTTGTGCATCCTTGTACTTGGAAGTTTTTTTTTGTTAAAAACTTTTATTGAGCAACGAAAACATGTGTACAGAGATGGGCCCACAACCGCACGGGCTGGCCGCTAGGATCAGAGCGTAATATGAGATAAAACAGTGATCGCCACTCCGGCAGTCAGGCACAAACTGAACACAAAATGTCGCCCACATCATGGAACAGGATGAGACAATTTTCCTATTTTAAAACACACCAAAACAACAAACATAAACACCAAGGCGAAAGAGTAATACACAGAGAGTCAGCTCTGGAGGGGTGGGAAACCCACTAATCAGGAACATGAAGGTACAATCAATAGGACAAGTTAAGGCGGGGGAACAGCGTGGAGGTCAATCAAGCCAAAGGACAGTACGTTAAATGTCAGGAACATCGACCTAGGGTGATAAGAGAGTATCAGGGGCCTCCACCTGGGGAGGAGCACAAATGTCTCCACGATAGGCGTTCCACTGACACCAGATCTTCGTCCATGCCCCAGGTCTGCCCCTAGCTGTGTAGACGGTCTTTTCGCGAAACATAGACCAGTCCATGTTTTCTTCCCACACAGAGACAGTGGGGGGCCTATGGGAGCCCCAAAGTTGCGCTATGTCTCGCTTCGCAACCATATACCCCAGGGTCGCCCATCTGGTTTGGGCCACCGAACAGTCGGTAGGTTCCCACACATTCAACAAGCATCTCCGGGCCTCCGGCACCAGTGCAATTCCAGTCACGTCAGCCATCACCGCAAGCACCGCAGTCCAATAGGCAGCCACCCTCCGACACTCCCAAATAATGTGAAGGAACGTCGCACTCATCCCACACCCACGCTTGCATAGGCCATCCGGGGAAAAACCCATCGCAACCAAACGAGGACCAGTAACATACACCCGGTGGAGGATCTTGAGCTGGACCAAACGGAGACGGGCAGGAATGGCAACCTCTTTCGGAGAAGATAACGCCGATTGCCAATCCTCATCATCTAATTCTAGCCCGTCGCCGACCCACGCCTCTCTAAGTCGAACGAGCAAGTCAGCGCGATTGTGAATCAGCTTCTTATAAATCAAGGAAATGGTGCTATCAGGGAGATAGCCATCTAGGATACGATCCTCAAGGGGGGAGGATTCAGGGACGGCGACACCGGAGGCCAGAACCGAAGTGAGGGCATGACGGACCTGTAAATATCGAAAAAATTCCCTATCACTCAGGTCATAATCATTCCGAAGGGCATCGAAGGACTTCACCGCCCCATTCGCACACACGTCACCCACTCGACAGAGTCCAATCATGTCCCAACGGTCAAACCCTTTCGTAGTCCAAAGACATCCTAGACGCTCAGATGCAAAAAGCGGAGTAGCCAGCGTCACGCGGTCATCCCACCCCAAGCTCACATTCGCGGCGCGCCACACACTAACAGCAATCCTAGTTGGTCCCGTAAGGTGGAGCCCAGCCGACCTAGAGTAAAGCGCTCTATTAAAATTACCACCCGGCAGTTGGAGTCTGTCCATCGCAAAGGCCGGAGCCGGACCCGGGGAGTACAACGAGTGGTTAATGGCAGACAGCTGCGTAGCCCAATAATATCTCCTGATATCAGGAAGCGCTATGCCCCCGTCATACCAAGGGATGGTGAGTTTCGCAAGTGCGATACGTGGGCGCCCGTCCCAAATCAGTTGCCTTTGTAGACTCTTGACCTCTCAGAAGTAAGTAGTGGGGATATCATCATAGGAATTCTGGAGTGCGTAAAGGAATCGCGGTAAGGACATCATCTTGAAAAGGGCAGCCCTGCCCAGCGGCGACAAGGGTAATTTACGCCAGCGAGCCACGTCCAGCCGCAATCTATGAAGCGGGGGAAGGAGATTACGTTCAAACCGGAGCGACGAATCCAATGTAATAAAAAACCCCAAATATTTGAAACCGGACTGAACAACCTGGATGGGAAATCTATTCGGCAACGGGGGCAGGTCACCCGAAATAACATAGACACAGGATTTAGCCCAGTTTATAATCAATCCAGAATTCTTACCAAACGAGGCGAGAACATCAAATAAGACATTCAAAGATTTACGCGGGGAAGTAAGATAAAGAAGAATGTCGTCCGCGTAAAGCGAAAAACGGTTCTCAAAATCTGGGGACCAACGTATACCCTTGAGGGAAGGCTCCCAGTGAATCCACGCAGCTAGCCGCTCTAATGCAAGAGCAAAAAGTAGCGGAGACAAGGGGCACCCCTGTCTGGTCCCCCTACCAAGGGGAAAGGGAGCCGACACTCGACCATTAACCACGACCTGTGCAAGGGGGTCGGTATACAGGAGCTTCACCCATCCAATGAATCCCGGGCCAAAACCAAACTTCTCAAGAGCCGCCCAAAGGTAGGGCCACTCTATCGTGTCGAAGGCCATCGAGGCGTCCAGCGAGGCCAAAATGGCCGGCTCCGTCAGAAGCCCCGCCCTCGCGATGGCTCCATGAAGGCGACGTAGATTAAGGGCTGTGTTACGGTGTGGGATAAATCCGGATTGGTCCGGATGAATCAGGTCACTGACAACCGTGAGGAGGCGAGTAGCCAAAAGTTTGGCAAGAACCTTAGGCTCGACATTTAACAGGGAGATGGGTCTATAAGACGAACAAAGATCCCGGGGCTTACCATCTTTAGGAATTACCACAATCGTAGCCAGGCGCTGGTCATAAGGGAGAACGCCCCGCTCCCGGGACTCCGAAAACATTGTCCGAAGATAGGGCGCAATCTTATCAGGACGCAGTTTGTACAACTCGATCGGCAAACCGTTCGGGCCCAAAGCCTTGCCCGAACGGAGAGAGCGGATTGCAGTCGCGATTTCGTCCGTAGAGAACGGGGCCTCCATAAAGGACCGCTCCAAATCGGAGAGGCAGGGCAATGCAATATCGCGCAGCGAGAGTCGTCTTCATCCCTTTCCGACACTGGGGAGTAAACCGCACGAAAATAATCCGCAAAACATTCCACTATTTCAACCGGGTCCGTCACTCTCACACCATTCAAAGTCTGAATCACAGGCACCACTCGATTCGCCCTCTCCTTCTTATCCAACCAGGCAAGCAATTTCCCCGCTTTGTCTCCGAAATCATACAGACCACCCGGTTGTTCTCTAAACATCATTTTGGCCGCGTCTGTGACCAGAGACTTATAGGCCAATTGCTTCAGACCCAGAGCATGGAGTTTGTCACGAGTGACACTCAATTCCAGGTCAGCCTCCATCTCAAGTATTTCCCTCTCAAGCTCCACCACCTCCCGATTCCTCGCCTTTTTGGTTTCAGCAATGAGAGATAGGGCCTGCCCACGAATCACTGTCTTAAAAGCCTCCCATAGGGACACTGCAGAAGAGACAGACCCCTCGTTCTCCAGAAAGTAGTTGTCCAAGGACGCAATCAAATGACCACGGGTCTCAGGGGAGGTCAGGTACCAAGGGTTGATAGGAGCCACCCGGCCCGCCGCCGCCACCCCCACATCAAACCAGAGCGGAGAGTGGTCCGAGATGCCCCGGGGGAGGTGTCTAATCTCGCGGACAGCAGATGACTGGTCAGCAGGCATGAGGAAGTAATCTAGTCTAGACAAGCTCCCATGGGCCCCGGAGTGGAAAGTATATTGAAGTTGAGTGGGGTGCGTAAGTCTCCAGCAGTCAACCAAACCAAAAGTATCCAAAAAGCCACCCAGCCATAATTGGGTCGAAGGAGTATCCCTAGGGGGGTAACGATCACTGAGACCAGAGAGAACAGAATTAAAGTCATCAGCCATAAAGAGAGCACCCTCAGGGAGGCCCAACAGAACTCGGACCAAGTCGAAGAAGGTAGAGGTCTGCAAGCCGGGGGGCACATAGACGGTAAACAGGGAAAGGGGGTTACCCTCATATCGACCTACGAGGACGGCATAGCGCCCCCGATCATTAAGGATCACATCATCTATCACAAGGGGAAGGGAAGCCCGGTCTAGGATGCCCACCCCCCTGGAACCCGTTGTAAACCCTGAGTGCGCAACAAGACGATAGCCCCACCTATTCATCGCTCGACAAGTATTGCCCACTAGGTGCGTCTCCTGCAGAAAGACAATATCAGGAGACAAACGTCGTAAGCATCGCAACACCACCCCCCGCTTTATACGATCCCCTAGACCATTGACATTCCATGAAATAAACCTCAACCCGCTACCCCCCATCCCACGAAGTAATGCAGGAACCCTCCCCCAATGAGCATGACACCGAAAATACAATCATCAAAATAGAATCTCCTTGAAAAAACAAAACACAAACTACAAACCCCCAACCAACCCACCCCCCAACACCCAAGGAAACACCCCCCACCCTGCACCCCTGCAGTAGACATAGAAGCCACCCCAACATGCAGTGTGCCTGTCGCCCAAAAAACCCCAATCTACAAAAAGACCCCGGAGGAGGAAAAGGCTCTGTCCCACCCGCCACCCCGACAGAAAAAAGGGGAGAGGAGAACACAGTGAAAAAGATGCGCTCAAGTACAGAACCCAGGAAGAGATAACATGATACGGAATCAGGGGCACAGATATCAAGTTCAGCTCTCCACGCCACCCTCGGCACCACCCGGGTGTTCGGTGGGATCAGCCAAATTAAGCCGGTCCGGCAGAGAGTCCAGCCAGTCATTTACCGAATCAGGTCGGTCAAAGAAAAGGGTCCGTTCATTGTACTCCACTCGTAGCCTGGTAGGAAAAAGCATAGCGTATCTCAGACCCAGGTCCCGAAGACGCTTCTTAACTCCACGGAAACCCATTCGCTGTCTCTGCACAAGCTGTGAGAAGTCCGGGTAAAAGTTCACCGTGGCATTTTCGAAGGCCACCGGGCCCTTAACTCTCGAGGCCTGCAGGATAGCGTCTCGGTCCCTATAATGAAAAAGTTTAGCAACAATGGGCCTCGGCGGGGCGCCCGGCTTACCCTGGCCACCCGGAACACGATGGGCACGTTCCACCGCAAAGAATTTGCTCAATCCGGACGGAGAAAGGTAGTTTTGTATCAAGTCCTCAACCAGGAGATCAACAGAATGCGGATCAGGATTTTCCGGAACACCGATCACACGCACGTTACAACGCCGTGCCCTGTTTTCAAAATCCTCCAGGCGCTGAGTCATGAAATCGTTTACCTTTCTAAGGTTGCCGATTTCCGTCTGCATCTCCGAGACGTCGGCCGTGAGGCTAGATGACTTGAGGTCCAATGACTTCACCTTCTCATTGGTTTTAGATAAGTCGGCCCGAATAAGGTTCACATCGATAGCCACAGTATCGATTTTATGGGCCAGAGCTTCATACTGTTGGCCAATGGTTTCTCTCATGCCAGAGATGGCGCCCATGATGTCTTGCAGGGACGGCTCCGCCGAAGCCTCCAAAGGGGGCCCCACTGCACTCGGGACAGGAAAGGAGGCACTGGGGGACACCTTCAATTGCGTGTATCGGTCCATGCTGTTCGACTGGACCGGGCCTCCGCGAAGGGGCGTTTTGGCCTTTCGCCTCTCCTGGTCCCCTCTGCCCGTCATAGTGGAGACCGCGTCCCCGAGGGACCCACACGACCTGGTGAAAATGGCCGCAGGGAGACAGGGCGCCAGAGCCAAAAAAGTCAGCAGCGAGGGCAAGTCGAGGTGTGAACCGTCCCAGAAGGATACTGCGCAGGCAGAGGGTACAGCTGTAGCCTCACGCCGCCGTACTCAGCACCGGCCAGACACCTCCGCCGGAAGACGTAGTCTGAGTCAGAAACGAAACCGAAAGTTAAGAGGGGGGTCCAAGGGTCGAGTCTCCCTGCCGCTGTTGTTCAACTCAGACACGGCCACAGAGCCTCACCAAGACCCGGGCACGCCACCAAGGTGGGCCCCGAAAGTTCGAGTCGACGTAGCTTCGGTGCCCCTGGTCCAATTCGAAATCCAAAAACAATATTAGGATCAGCCCAGGTTCCTCTTCATTAACCCTTGTAAGAAATCAGGATATGTTCAGGATATCATGTCGGGAGTGGCGGGGGTCCGGAGAGCGCTGTGCTTACGCGGCCATCACGGATGCCCGCCAAGCTCCTCCTCTGGAAGTTTTTTTCAATGAGAACTACAGTCACTTCCTGTGAGGTATGAACCGGATTACTAATTCACCCCCAAGATGAGCTTGGGTAATCACCTCTCTTCTTACCTCACTTCTCTTCACTTTCTGTCTTTCCTACTTTTCATGCTCTCTCTTTTATATCTTTCCCACCTTATGGTTGTGCAACAGATATATTCTTTCCAAGCTGAGCTTTCTGATAAATGTATACCAGTACTTGTAACATCAAGAATACAATTTTCATATGTTCAATGAACTGATACGCATTCTACCCATCATACTTATGGATAGCATATTCCATATCAAAACTTGCCAAATAGTGCCAGTATATATTCAAAATTAAACCAAGCTTTCCTTTCTTCCTTTCATTGGAAAAAGTGCCATGACAACATATGAAAAACACCAACAGTGCTACCCACCAACCCATCAGTCCACCACCTCCTCCTAGCTAACCTCCACCCATAACCCCTGCTCCCACCCACCACGTGAGGCATAAGGACCAAGGGTCCTCAGTGATGGAGAGCTAGCCACCACCGCTCCCCCTGGACTCCCTTCTCCCTCATCGGGTGAAAAGGGCAGACAAAAAAGAAAAAAGCATGCAACAATAAAAAAGGGGCAGACCCGATTCTAACATCAATGCATATATCAAATGGGCATCAGATACCCGGCACAAACTATCAAAAGCATTTTATGTTATTTTTGCAGTAAATTGTAAATTGACAATTCCATCCTAAATTGATTGCAAAAATTATTTTGCCAATATTGCTGAAGAAAAAAATTGCGTCTGACCCTTGAACACCACCTTTAGTTTAGCAGGGTTAAGCAAAAAGACCAGCGCCCCCTTTGCATGAAACAAAGTGATCAATTGTCGCAGCTGCCACCTTCTTTCTACTGTCACCTGAAAAACATTGGGTCTCACAAAAAATTCACAGCCCCTTCCCGCCCTTTTCCTATCCGGTCTGGCCAAATTGTATATTGCTTCTCGGGCCATGAAATTATTAGGACATATCAAGATAGCCCTAGGCTTATCCACAGCTTGCCCTGCTTTTTTACGCTGGTTAAGGGGAAATCTGTTGACCCTTTGCAACTCCACTTTCCAGTCCCATTGTGCAAGTTTGGGAAATGCTTCCACAAAAAGTTCAACCACAAACTGCAGAACATCTGCGCCCTCTGTGCCCTCAGGAATACCCAGAACCCGCAGGTTGTTCCTTCTTGATCGATTTTCCAACTCGGTCAACTTCCATAACATGTCCTCCTTCTGAGCCTTCAGGGAATCAGTAAGAAGCTCATCCTCCAATGTTGAAATTCTGTCTTTGGCCTCTCCACTCCTAGCTACAAGTTCTGAACATGTCTTAGCCACCCTGCGTACCGAGTTCTGTAATTTACGACATGCACCTTGGGTCCTAGAGCTTTCTATCCGAGTCTCTTCTTGATGAGCCATTATGCTCTGATAAATGGTAGAGAGCGTCATTTCATCTGGATCTCCTGAATTTGCATTTACAGTTCCCGTAGGTCCCCCTGTAGCAGCCTGATTACTGCCAGCCAAATTAGGGGAGAAAGAGTTGTCCCACACCATTGAACCGGTTGAGTCTGAAGCCTTTTTTAACAAGATATGTCCTGGCTCCCTTTGCTTAAGGACCGTTCCAAGAGTATATGGAAAATTATCTTCTGTCTCTAACTCTTCCAAATGCAGACTGCTTGCACCACTTTCATCTTCTGCCCAGTCTCTTCTGGGACTTTCATCCCTGGACGAGTTGGAGGGGTCTGACATAGAATAAAACGTATCCGCCGAATCCCCCTCCTTTACAAAAGCCATGGCTGAATATTCTTCATCTCGGAATCCCAGCTAGAGGTCAGTTTCCTCTGCTTCGACCTTCTCGCTAGGGATACTTCCATCCTTCTGGCTGATCACCCCTTTTATTTGGCTGTTATTTTGGGGAGCTGCAATTCCCATAAGACTTGTTTCCTGCTGGTTATCAAGTGTGACCCCTTCTGCTATAGATGACCCAACAGCAATATGTGGAGTATCTTGATTTCCCTCAGGATCATTGAGGGCAGTATCCCTTAAAGATTCCTGAGCCCCCCCTTTCCAGCAGACTCAACACTCAACACCCTTACTTCAGTCAAAGTAGTGGACAGAGTACCTTCGGTAAGTGCGTCATGAGACTCAGGAAGTATCACAGATGTAGTTGGAGTTTTCCTCACAGTTACCTCTTACAGTTGAATCCTCCGAAGTTTTAGCTTTCCCTGCTTGCACCTTAAGTAAAGCAGGGAGCGTCTTGCACCCACGATCAGGGATGCCTCCTTTCCAATGACGCTCACTGGGTCCCAGTCCTACAGATCCTGAAGAGTACCCGGCTGCCAACCAGCATGTTCACGCGTTTCCACCATCGCCGTCAGCAGCTGTCTTCCCTGGACTCCCAGGACCCGCGAGCAGTTCCCGGGTCCTAGTGCCTCTGACGGAGGTCTTCGCTGGCATCAGCAAGATTGGACGGATGAAAACAGCTGTAAGCGCTGTGGTGAAGAGGGAGCCCCCATGAAATAATCCGAAGGGTGCAGGCAATTCCCTGTGCCACAGCCACGAACGCAAGATCATAACGGGAGTCAGACACAATTGTATTTCTTCCCTCTATATCATTTAAAGACCAGGTAAGAAGAAGGGGAGAGGTTAGCCAGGAGAGCCCTGGAGACCGGGCTCACTCGACTGGCAACGCGGCTGCCATCTTGCCTCACATTTCTAAAATATCTGTTCTGTTCATTGAATGTATGTTGGGTGAATGATAGGAATAAAAGAGGTATGTTGGCCAAGGTCATACAATTTATGCAGATAGATGTATTGTGTATGCAAGAGACTCATATACCTCATATACCTTGGAACAAACACAGATGGTTGAAGGATTTAGGACTTGACTTATTAGCGTGCACTTGCCAAGGTACTATGACCAAGGGGGTGGCTATTTCAGCAAAATGAGGAATCGGAGTTTGTAAATGAGTCAAGGAGGATGGACTGGAACGCTGGGCCACTGTCGAACTTAGAGTTAATAATGTCCCTCTTTCAATTTGTTTCATATAGGGATCCAATGTGGATGATTAAGATGTCCTCTATCATTTAAGCATAGAACTGGCCCTTTGGCTGCATCCGTTGATCTTTTGCGGAGAGTTTAATATTCATGTAGATAGTGACTTTAATCTTATTGGGAATCTACTGTATCAAGGAAGAAAGGTCAGAATTTTCAAAGCTCTCCAAGGACTAGTTAGGGAAAATAGGTTGACTGATGTCTGGTATAGACATATACAAATGGACCCAGGGTTTACTTTTTATTCGGCCCCTCACGATAAATTAGTTTGTTTGGATTATTCTTTTGTCTCCCATCAGATGGCTGAGAGAGCCAGCATTGAGATTTCCCTAAGGGTCATTACAGACCATAATCTATTAGTAGTAGAAGTAGTAGAAGTAGCATCTTAAGTACTCAGAGGCTGTGGACTTTTGAAAGAAAATTATTGTTGAATCAGTCATACTGTGAATACATGGCCAAATGGATATTAGATTTTTTTTATTTCAATAGAAATATGGCTTCCAAAATCATGGTCTGGGACACATTCAAAGCTGTTGTATGTGGTGAAACTCTTAGTTTTTCTATTTTTCACCAGAAGGCAATATTGGGGAAGATTAGGGGATGGGTTGAACAGTTTAGGGCTGCTGAGGTTGATCTTAAGGGGAAAAATAGCGGTGGGTCAAGATACAGAAGGGTGCCAACAGTTAATTGCTGTTATTAAAGCTAAAATACACCAGCATTTTGGGGAGGAGCTTGCTACCAAGTATATGCAGTATAGGACTGAAATATACGAATTTGGAGAGAATGCAGGGAGAGTCCTGACCAAGGGCCAGATGTAGGAGCCGAAATACCGGTCGGTAACGGCCGATTTCGGCCGTTACCGACCGGTATTTAAGAGTTGGGATGTAGGGGCATTCTTTTTACAGAATCGGTAAATTTACCGATTCGGTAAATTTACCGATTCTGTAATATACCGAATCGGTATTTTTACCGATTCGGTAAATCTGAGATGTAGGTGGGACTCTTCTGAGTCCCAAAGGCCCTACAAATTCGGTATTTTACCACCCAATCCAATTGGGTGTTAAAATACCGAATTCAGGTGTGCATGCACATGTGTGCATGCACACCTATGCCATGTGACAGACAGACATGCCCTTAGGGCATGTCTGTGTGCCACATGGCGCACAAGTCAATTTTCGGGGTGCCCGAGGGTGTCAAAGTGACACCCCCTGCACCCTTGCAGAATTCGGTATTTACCGATTCGGTAATTACCGAATCGGTATTTCCCATTGATTCCTATGGGCTTCACAGCCCATAGGAATCAATAGGTAATACCGATTCGGTATTTACCGAATCGGTATATACCGATTTTTAGCGATTCGGTAATTCCACATCTGGAATTACCTACATCTCCCCCCCTCTATTTTACCGATTCATAAATACCGAATCGGTAAAATTCGGTATTTATGAGTCGGTAAAATAGACTTACCTACATCTGGCCCCAAGTGTCTACAACAGAGAGAAGTCTCAAATAGAATTTGTACTTTTAAAGATCACTCAGATCAGATACAGGACTCCAACAGGAGTTCTGGATGTATTTCAGAGTTATTATAAGCAACTCTACACCGAGGGGGAGTTAGGGGAAGAATCTCAAGAAGAGTTCTTTATGGACCTCGAAACAACAAAGGATACACTTGATCAAAAGGAGCTTTTGGCAGCCCCGATTACATGGGATGAGGTGGAAAGTGTTATAACTTCTTTAGCTGTTGGCAAGGCCGTGGGTCTGGATGGAATTCCTTTGGAATTTTTTAGAGCATTTCTGCAAGTACTCCGGCCAGATGTCTTATTTTTATTTCAGTCAGCTCAAAGGAGCTGCACTCTTGATTCTTGGCGAAAGACTACTATAGTGGTATTAAAAAAAAAAAGACAAACCTGAACTTAGTCCATCCTCATATAGGCCGATTTCACTTATTAATTCCGACAGTAAGATCTATTCTAAAATACTTGCTTTTAGGTTAGGAAAGGCCATTTCCCCTTTGGTCTCAGTTCACCAGCATGGGTTCATCCCAAGTCGGAACACGTCAGACCTTGTTAGACGCATCATTGACCTTCTTGACTGGGCTCGGGCCATGGAATCACCGCTAGGGGTGAACCTGTTAGACGCTGAGAAAGCATTCGACAGGGTTTCCTGGCGGTTTTTGTGGTCCATCCTACGATGAAAGGGGATGTGCACTGAATTATTCAAGCAGTTCAGGCAATTTATCTACTACCGGAAGCTGGGATTAGTATTGAGGTTCTGTAATTCTCGAGTCTGACTCCATTTTGTTCTGTGCCACCATTTTGTGTTGCCCTCACGTAGGCCTGTAAAGGTAACCTGGCAAACGAAGTGGCCTGGCCTTATTAGTTCATGTATACATTAACTAGGTTTCTTTTTGACTCTGAAATGAACTGTAAGAAACTGACCTCTTCACCTGAAACTGACCTCGCAAAGCCAATTTCCCTGATCGATCTTTATCTGAGATTGCCAATCAATGTCCAGGACATCATTAACTTTTTAGTTTCCTTGCACGTGCTTTATCTTGTTCGCATCTGTTACTGTTTCTTTTTTTATGTTTCTTCATTACATGGGTTATGCTTTCAATTATAGGTTTGTTCTGCTTGTGGAGATTGAATTTGGGGCATTCCTAATAATTAACTTTTGGGTTGGAATACTGTAAATTGAGTTTTTGCTATGTGATACTTTGTTTGAAAATGTATCTTATTGGTTAGAATTTTGTGCAGTGGGTGTACATTTATAATGTGAATATTGGGTATAAAAGTAGACGTCTCGCCTTAGTAAAATGAGCAGTCTCCTGAGAATTTACACCGTGATGTATTTCTAGGATCACTGTTACTAGCTGCAGCTAATAAACTTGGTCTCTGACGCCATCCAGAAGTATTCTGTGTCTTTGAATACCAAGACAGGTGAACTCGAAGTTCTTAGGCGTGCCCCTGATGCTGCAGGGTTAAACCCCGGTTCTTCAACTGGCGCCCCACGTGGGGCGACTTCAGCGGTACTGGTCCAAGCCCGAAGATTGTGAGGAGCCCCGTGAGGAAATTCTGGGGGACGGCCACCATTTCATTGACCCCTGCATGTTGACGTGGACTGAAGGTTTTTTCTGCGAGGCTTCCCCTTTCCCAACGGCTGCGAAGGACTGCTGCCCTGACTGTCACCCTGTTTTGGACCCTCTTGTGATGATTTGCAAGGCGAGACGTTAGACGGTCTTCTGGTGGCGTGACAGACATTTTGGTTAAGTATAAGTGGGTCGCTCCCACGACTTTGTTTTGTTTCTTGGTTTTGATTCGGCCATTGCAATAGTCGAAGCCGAGGGGTTTGTATATTTACGAGTGTATAATTTTTGATAACCCCTTGAAGTTTGAAGCAAGACTAGCGAGCTAAAGATGCCTGGTTTTGGCAAAATGAGGAAATGGTTTTGTTGTAGTTGTAATAAGGATTCCCGATTGGAGGACTCGTGTTCGATACCTCCGGTTGGAACTCCAACCTATGAGCTCTATTCAAAGCATGGTGTGGGTCCCATTACCTTTATTGAAGTATGGGTCCGTTATACAAGGAAAGATGGTGTTTTACGATGGCCCCAACATGGTAGTTTTGAATCAGATGTTTTAAATAACCTAGAAGTTGCGCTATTTAAGAAGAAAGCCCGGCCGGCGATGTTTGACTCTTTCCGCCTTTGGCGTAAGGAAGTCAAACAGCGAGAAATTAAGCATGCTAAGAGAGATGTGAAGGAAAGGAATATGTCGGTAATGCAAGCTGCTAGGCAGTTTAAGGAAGATGAGGAAGATCGTGCGATTGAAGTGTCAGATAGACAACATTGCATGGCCATTGACAAATGTAACCCGGATTTGACACCTCCCCTTTCAAATGTGACTGAAGACCCTGAAAAGGATCCTTTTAAGTCACATTTACTGAGATTACCACCCCCTTATGTGCAGGGTGCTACTGCACCTCCGTTACCTAAAGTTGTTGCACCCCTTGTTGTCGTTCAACCCCCTGTTGTTGTTCTGCCACCTGTTGCTTCACAGGTGGTTCTTCCTTCCGCGGCGCAGCCCCCTCCAGGACCGCCAGCTTTGTCACCAGCCTTGCCTCAAACTCCTTTGCCTTACACTCTTTTATCTTCGACTTCTCTTATTTCTGTCCCTACGTCTCTCTTGCCTCAAAACACTTTGTCTCCTCTCCTCATGTCAACCTTTTCTCCTTCTGCTCAGCAACGAATGACTGAGACTGTCACTAGTCTTTTGTCGCCTTTCTTTGGGTCACTAAATATGACCCCTGTTTCTGAACGTAAGGAGAGACGTAGTCAGCTTCCTGGTCCTGAAGAGTGGGCAGTGTTAGATCTCCTTGCTCGTAGATGGGTTACGAATGCCTCCAAGTACGGTCCACAAGTGGTTATGGACATCTTCCTACAGTGGGAGGCACCAAAACAAAGGTATGTTTTTGATGTCATGTGTACCTTCCTTCGTCAGGAGTGGGAAGATAATGAGTTGGGTTCAATTCCATTGGAATTGATTATTGTTTAGTCTGAATTTGCTAAAGGAACGATAGTGGGTTCCGATGTTGAAGAAGCGGTAGAGACACTACTCACTTTTAGGTCTAGACTTCCACCTCATTTATTGTTCGAACCAGACCCTTCTGTTAGGAGAAAAGTGAAGCAATATCCTATAAGAGAGGTTCCCCCTGTATGGAGAGAGGCAGTTGTGGCTGATGCCGCTCATGGTATTGTGGCTGCACCGGCTCATTTTCAGCGAGTGTGGGTGCATGTCCCTTGGAAGAGAGCTGAGGTCCTGGCTCTTAAGCAGACCTTGCCTGACCCCCGTAAAAATCTTGCTGGTTATTACAAGGAGTTGTCTCAGACAGTTGATGCATGTGTTATGAATTTAGCTGACATAGATATGTTGATGGGTAATGTAGTTCCTCAATCCTTGTGGGCGAAGATCCGTCATGAGGATCACGCGCCAGAGTTAGGAGATACATGGTTAATATTACTGCTACAGATGGTCGGCAGGTAGGAGGTGCCAAACCTGAACCCTTAGTTGCAGAACTACCTGGTAGGATTATTAATTTAATGAAAACTATGATGCCTCCTTTGCGGGTGAATTGGGACAAGTTAGCAGCATGCAAACAAAAGAAAGATGAGAGTGTGTCTGATTTCTTCACTAGGTTCGAGGAAACATTCATTGATCATAGTGGTCAGGACATGAGTACAGAAGGTGGTCAGAGGTTGTTTGTAGATAAGTTTGTTTTTAATTTACTTCCTGAACTTTCTACTAAGTTAAAAGATTCTGAGAGTTCATGGGCTGTTTCTTCTTCAGCCCAGATATTGGCTACTGCACAATACTATGAGAATAGAGATAAAGATGAGAAGGATAAAGTAGAGAAGAAGACTAGAGAATTAAAAACGAAAGTTCTTCTGCAGCAGGCTTATCCGCCTCGCCCTAATCAGGGTCAGTTTCAGCAACCCCCACAGTTTCAGAAACTGTTGCAGAAGCCTGAGTCTTTTGCTTCGCGACTCCCGCTAGGCCCTAATCAGTGTGCTTATTGTAAAGAGGAAGGTCACTTCAAGAATAGTTGCCGATCTTGCTACAGCGTGCGAATGGTATGTCTGGTCTGAGAGGTCGTGGTGGTTACCAACAAGTACCTAGGGGTAGGGGACGTGGTACGTTTCCCCAGAATGAACGTTCCTTTTCCCCTCAGAATTCTATAAATTATTTTGACCAACAGAATGTTCCGACTGTTCAGTCCGCTCAGTACTAGACTGATGATTATTATGTTGGAAGTGAGAGTGCTGGTTTTAATGATAGTTAGGACAGCCATGGACAAAGAGAGGGAGTAGTGTCAGTTCCAGTAGACCAGAGTGGACCTTATGTTGAAGTGATTACATCAGGTGTGGCAGAACATTTTCTTTTGGATACTGGTGCAGCAAAGAGTTCTATCATGCACTCTAAACTCCCTGGCGCACCCTTGTCTGGCTTGACTAATGTTTCGGTAGGATTTTCTGGCGCCCCAGTTCATAACCCGGTTTCTTGTCCTTTGCCCCTTTCTATTGGTCCTTGTGAATTGGAGGCTCCCCTTATTCTAACGACTGGCTGTGGCGAGAATTTGTTGGGTTTGGACTTATTGAAAAGATTGCATGCAACATTACATTGTTCTCCTTTGGGAGTACATCTTACAGTGGGTAAGAAAGTGATTTCCCCGATGTATTTGTCTAAGGATCATCTTCCACTGGAAGTGCGTTCTTTCCCTGATACACTTTGGGCTACAGGTCCTAATGATGTTGGTCTCTTGCAGATTCCACCTTACATTGTTACCCTTAAGTCGAATGCTAAATTACCTCGCATTCCTCAGTACAAAATTTCCAGTGATGGCGGAAGAGCTCTTTTAGCGATTATTTATGATTTGGTTGAGAAAGGTATGGTTGAAGAAACAAGAGGCAATGTGTGTAATAGTCCTGTTCTGCCTGTCCTTAAGCGTACTGACTCTTCTCAGCCACCTGTGTATTGGTTTGTGATTGACCTTCGAGAGGTCAATGAGATTGTTGTGCCACAGTTTCCTGTTGTTCCAGACATTACTGCTTTATTGACTATGATCCCTGCCTCAGCTGTTTGGTTTTCTGTTATTGATCTGAAGAACGCTTTCTTCAGTATTCCGATTGCTGAGGAAAGTAGGGATATTTTTGGCTTCTCTTTAGGAGGCCGCAGTTTCCGGTTTAAACGCGCTCCTCAAGGTTATTGTGAGAGTCCCTCCATTTATAGTCAGGCTTTGAAAACTCAGCTTGATACTTTTGCAGTGCCTTCTGGTGCTACTCTTATCCAGTATGTTGATGATCTGTTGGTTGCTGCTGATGATGAAGAGATTTGTAAAGAAGTTACTCTTTCTTTGTTGCGACACCTGTCTGACCTTCATCATAAAGTGTCACCTTCGAAGTTTCAGTATTGCCGACAAGAAGTGACCTACTTAGGTCATCTCTTGTCGAAGGAGGGAAGACGATTGACCCCAGAGCGTATTCAAGCGATTGCCCAAATGACTGTGCCATGCACACAGAGAGAGGTGCGTGCCTTCTTAGGTATCACCTCGTATTGTAGACAGTGGATTCCGAATTTTTCTTTGCTAGCGAAACCTTTGTTGGCACTTACTCTTAAGGACACACCACACCCTCTTCCTTGGTCTGACGAATGTCAGAAGAGTTTTTCTGAATTGCGTGATGCATTGCGTTCTGCTCCGGTGTTGGGTACCCCCGACTATAGTAAACCTTTTACACTTTATGTACACGAGAGAGAAGGTTGTGCGTTGTCAGTGTTGACGCAACAATTTGGAGACAAGCAGCGCCCATGTGCGTATTTTTCAGCCACTTTAGATCCGGTAGTTAGGTCATTGCCTAGTTGTCTAAGAGCTACAGCGCCAGCGGCTGTTTCTATTCGACAGTCTGCTGGTTTGGTATTGGATAATACATTGATTGTGATGGTTCCACATGCAGTGGATACCCTATTGAACAGAACAAAGACTCAACATCTTACCAGTGCACGTTTGTCAGGTTATGAGTTGATGCTTTTGGCTAGTCATGTGCACATCAAGCGGTGTAACACATTGAATCCAGCTACATTGTTGCCAATTTTTGTAGAGACAGATGTTCAGGAACAGCATGACTGTTTTCTCCGGACAGAGGAGGAAACGAAGGGTAGAGGTGATCTGAAAGATACTCCTCTTTCGAATCCTGATGGTACCCTATGGGTAGATGGTTTGTACTTTAAGCTTCCGAATGGAGAGACGACTACAGCATATGCTGTCACAACTTTGCACACGATTGTTGAAACAGCACGTATTGCACAGAATTCAGCACAGGCAGCGGAGTTGATAGCATTGACTAGAGCGTGTGTGTTGTCAAAAGGAAAGAGAGTGAATGTTTCTACTGATAGCCAATATGCATTTGGCGTGGCTCACAGTTTTGATCATTTGTGGAAAGAGAGAGGATTTCTTACTTCCCATGGTACGAAAATTCAGCATGGACAATTAGTGAGTGAACTTCTTAACTCACTTACTTTGCCGACCCAAAATTGCGATAGTAAAGTGTAGTTTGCATAAGAAGGTTACGGATGATGTGGGTCGAGGGAATGCGTTTGCAGATGAAGTAGGGAGAGAAACAGCGAAAGATGTGACGAGTCGGATGTATGTTGCAGGTCCTGCCGGATGTGTTGTGGAAGGAGGAATGTGTGAAGATACAACAGAAAGTGTGAAGATGATTCAGGCGGAAGCTACTGAGAAAGAATTGAGTATGTGGAGAGAGAGTACGGGAATGTTGGATTCAACAGGCTGTTGTGTTGAGTTGTCAGAGCACCGCCGATGGTTGTTGCCGGATGCATATGTGCTCCCGGTGGTTACTATGGCTCATGGGCTGGCTCACATTAGTTCAAAAGGGATATGTAAGTTGTTGGCTCCGGTATGGCAGAATGGTGGAATTCCAAAGTGTGCTGAGAATTTGGTTAAACACTGCATGATTTGCTTGATGCATAATCCTGGAAAGGGAACCCCAACTCCAGCGGGTCATTTTGCTCCTCCAACGTATCCGTTCGAGGTGCTGCAGATAGACTACATTCATATGGAAAGATGCAATAACTTGAAGTATGTCCTTGTGGTTGTTTGTGCCTTTTCCAGATGGATAGAGGCCTACCCCCTAGAGGATAATACTGCCTTGTCTACAGCCAAGGTTTTGCTCAAAGAATTTATTCCCAGATATGGCTTGCCGAGGATGGTATGGAGTGATAATGGAAGTGAATTTGTGGGTCAGATTATGAAGAAAGTATGTGCGGGTCTGGGTATTAAACAGAAATTTCACGCTGCAAATCACCCCCAGTCAGCAGGCCTAGTCGAGTGCTATAATGGCACTCTGAAGCTGAAGTTGGCCAAGGTGCAAGCGAGCTCTGGTCTCACATGGCCCGATGCCTTACCATTGGCACTTTTGTCCACGAGAACGACAGTACATTCTTGCGTGGGACTTAGCCCATACAAGACTGTTTTGGACGCCCGGCGAATGTCTGGGGTGTGCCGAGTCCTAAGAAGTACAGTGATATCGAGTACCCTATGTTGGTTACCTACTTACATGATTTGACTGCTAAATTGCGTGTTCTTCACCAACAGGTCCATGACACTTTGCCTTCAGTTTCTGTAGACGCAGGCCACACGATTCAACCTGGCAACTGGATTCTAACCAGGAATTTCCAGAGGTCAAAGAACTTAGAACCAAGATGGACCGGTCCATACCAAGTCCTGTTATCAACTCGGACTGCTATTAAGGTGTTCGGCAAGAAAAACTGGTTACATGGTACCCATTCAAGAAGATACCTTTGCCCTTACCGTACGATAAGTGGGTCCGGGAAGGTGTTGCTGATTCCGAGAGTGAAAGGGTTCCAAGATTTGTACCTTTTAGCGATGCACATCTGGAATGGACTCAGTCAGAACGTGCGGATAATGAAGTCTTGCAAGAAGCTGTGCCGCCGTGTTTGAGATTTGATACTGCGCATCCAGAGACACTCTTTCAGGATCAAACTGTGCCTGGTAAAGAACGATACAACTTAAGGTCTAAAAAGGACAAATAAAATTAGAATTTTTTTGTGACTTACATTCTTTCAGACAAGAGACTATTTTTCTTTTTCTTTTTTGAGCCACCTTCCGGGTTCAGCTGCAGGGTCGCGGTATAAGACTTAAGGGGTGGCCCGCGTATTGACGAAAGGTCTGCGGTTCTAGGGACGTCTAGGACGCCTGGATGCACACTTGAGTGAAGAAGGAAAATTGCCGCGAGCAGCACGTTAGAGTATGGAGTCTGTTGTAACTGAAAGAGATGTTGAGAGAATAGATCTTAAGACAAGATTTTGCACATTGATATGTAGCAAATATTTTATAATATTGTGCTTTTTGATGTTTTTAAGTATCACATTAGCTTGTGTGGGTTGGATTGTCTATGTTACACAACAGACCTCTGCACCCACCTCCCAACCTAAGCTTTCTTTCACTACTGTTTCTTTGCATCAGTTTTATACGTTGCTTGAACATGAGCAAACAAGATCAGAATTTGTCAACAACTCGTTCATACAGTTGTTGCATCAGCATCAGTTAGTAGTAAATACCACTAATTGAAGGGTGTGTGGTCTTATGCCTCATACGACAGATAAAGGTATGCCATATTTGGTTTTGCCTTTTTCTTTTAATGGGTCTGTGTGGGCTTTACAGACTATGTTTATCTAAGCAAATGAGGTACGCCCCTTACGTTCCCTTAAATATAACTCCAGCAATAATGCCTTGATAAGGGGAATAGTAGCTATGATCCGAGATATTCATGCATATAATGCTATCCCTAAGGATGAGGTGCAGGCTTATGTTGGTTGGAACGTGACTGGATATAGTACCAGCTTGACAGAGAAGGAGAGACGAAAAAGGTCTCCCCCTATTTGGATTGTACCCCACAGAGGCCATTTTTGTTTGCAAGGTTCTGGTCGGAATCCGAAAGCTCAGCTAGGTCAGAGTGTGTGTGCTCAAACCTATGTCTATTCATCCCAGACTTCTCCACCGTTTGTGCCAGCTAAAGGCACATATTTTGTTTGTCATGACAGAGCCTACACATGGTTGCCACCTGATTTTTCAGGAACATGTTATGTGGCGTTTTTGCTTCCCCCTACATACACTACTGCTTCAGACTATCATAGAACGAGATATGGTAGAGGTGTCTTCAATCAGGAAGATACTGCAGCACATGAAGTAGGAGATTTCTTCAAGGGCTTCCTGCCCTTTTGGGGTCCTATGATCAATAGTAGGCATATTCGACAGCTTGTCCGCGTTGTTGAAGCTACTATTAATGAGACAGCAGGTGCTCTTAGTAATGTTACAGCTGAGCTTCAAGCGGACCGCCTTATGACTTTGCAGAATCGTATGGTATTAGACATCATACTTGCAGATCGAGGAGGAGTATGTGACTTGATTGGATCCAGTTGCTGTATTTACATACCAGATAATGCCCCTACAGTATACCAAGCCATCTCTAGGTTGCATAAAATCTCTGAGTCTATTCATGTAGACGAAGGAGACTGGTCATTGACGGGATGGTTTTGGGGACTGCCGTCTAAGTGGGGTTGGAAGATTCTGACATTCCTTGGTATGGTTTTAGCCATCCTTTTCTCTTGTTGTCTTTGCATCCAGTGTGGTCCCGCCATTTGTAGTCTTTGTGCTACTATGTGTGTTCGGAGATCTGTCCCGAGGGAAGCAGAGAATAATAAAATGATGCTACAGCAACACTTTGATGACCTAATGAATATTGATATAGACCTAGATTCAGATTAACATGAGTCTTAGGTTATTGCCTACGTAATGGCAAAAGGAGGGTCTGAGGTTCTGTAATTCTCGAGTCTGACTCCATTTTGTTCTGTGCCACCATTTTGTGTTGCCCTCCCGTAGGCCTGTAAAGGTAACCTGGCGAACGAAGTGGCCTGGTCTACTTAGTTCATGTATACATTAACTAGGTTTCTTTTTGACTCTGAAATGAACTGTAAGAAACTGACCTCTTCACCTGAAACTGACCTCGCAAAGCCAATTTCCTTGATCGATCTTTATCTAAGATTGCCAATCAATGTTCAGGACATCGTTAACTTTTTAGTTTCCTTGCACGTGCTTTATCTTGTTCAGCATCTGTTACTGTTTCTTTTTTTATGTTTCTTCATTACATGGGTTATGCTTTCAATTATAGGTTTGTCTGGCTTGTGGAGATTGAATTTGGGACATTCCTAATAATTAACTTTTGGGTTGGGATACGGTAAATTGAGTTTTTGCTATGTGATACTTTGTTTGAAAATTTATCTTATTGGCTAGAATTTTGTGCAGTGGGTGTAAATATATAATGTGATTATTGGGTATAAAAGGAGACGTCTCGCCTTAGTAAAATGAGCAGTCTCCTGAGAATTTACACCGTGATGTATTTCTAGGATCATTGTTACTAGCTGCAGCTAATAAACTTGGTCTCTGACGCCATCCAGAAGTATTCTGTGTCTTTGAATACCAAGACAGGTGAACTCGAAGATCTTAGGCGTGCCCCTGACGCCGCTGGGTTAAACCCCGGTTCTTCAGTATTCTCGACAGGAATCAAAATCATTCAATATAAGTCGAGGTACTAGGCAGGGGTGTCCGTGTTCTCCCCTGCTGTTCGCATTATACATTGACGCCTTCCTTAATAAATTGGAATTGAGCATGAACATCAAACCAGTTAGGGTCAACAACAGTGAGTATAGGACACTGGCATATGCGGATGATATTTTGATACTTACCAGCAATGTCATTTTGGCTCTCCCAGCAGTGAAGGCTCTGGCAGAATGGTTCAGTGTTTTTTCAGGGTACAAATTAAACATCGATAAAACTCAAATTTTACACTCTGATAGTATTTCCCTGTAAATCTCCCAATTGTCTCTAAGGCAACAAATTTGGGGATTAAGATTACACCAGCAGTGGACCGAATCCCTGAATTGAACATTGCGCCAATGATTGACACAGTTAATAAGAAATTGGAGAGGTTAGATCATCTGCACCTATCCCTGTATGGACCAAGTAATGTTATTAAAATGATGGTACGCCCTAAATTTTTATATCTTTTTAGGGCTGCGCCTTTGGAATTTTTTGTAACTTGTTTGGCAAGGGTCAAAAGGATTTGCTCTAGGTTCCTCTGGGAGTACCGTAGATCAAGGAGAGCGGCCAAATGGATGACTCTCCCAATGCACAGGGAGTGATGAGCTGGTACTAATTTCATTTTTTATCATTGCACTTCCATCTTACAATATATGGGGATATTTTTAACTGGGGACAAGGCTGAACTTTCGCTGCTTGTTAAACTGACCATTTATGAAATAGGGCTGGGGAACGTAGCAAAGGAAGGTTTGGTTAAGATATTAGAACCTAGTTACTATAAAAATACCAAATTTAAGATAATCATGGCACCATACTCTGTCTGGAGACAGATACAACACAAATTGAAGATTTTTTTCATATCAATGTATATACTCCATTTTTGGCTTCTGGTATCTTCCCATCAATATTTCAGGACCAAACTACTTTCAGGTGGGGGGATATAGGAATTTGTGTTTTGGGTGATATTTGTAAGGAAGGTCAAATTGCTTCATTTTTGTTTTTACAAGAGAAGTTTGGTTTGTGCAAATAAGACTTCTTTAAGTATTTGCAGATCTGAGTTTTCTGTGGAGAAATGCCCAAGGGTCAGCTCTAAGATTTGAAAAGATACGGTTGGTGGAAATAATATGAGCAAAATCTCAGATAGGAAGTATATATCAAAAACTATTGGAAGCTCTCCCTGACGACATGTGTATTCAGAATATTAAATAGCAGAGAAGGTTTGGAAAGGGGGAATTAGCATTGAGGATTCTCTCGAACTATCTAATCAGATTCTAATAACTGGAAGCCTGAGGAGTTAACACTTTATGTTTGTTTTCGATCTTTACTATACTCCCGCAAAGATAGCTAAATGGGGGGAGGGGTGGTAAATGTAGTAGATGTGGTTTACAGGCAGAGGATACTTTGCATATGTTCTATTTACTATTCTTGCTGTAGCTTGGGGTTATTTTTACTGGATATTGAATCTTTCTTGAACCTAGGGACTTCGGTAACAATTACACCAGAGCTGGTAATTTTGGACATGGAAGGTAATTTGGGGGGAAATACGAGGCCAAGATCTGTGACTGGATTCTTGCATATTGCAATGGCTATTGTGCGCCTATGGTTTACCTCCCAATGGTTAAGTCTTGATTTTTGCTACTTTTTTTAATTGCCGGTCAAGAATACTTGCTATATTTAATATTAAATCCTCAGTATATCGGCTAAGAGGACGAAGGAGACGGGAGCTGGGGCAGAAAATATGGGCTCCAATTGCAGGATGGCTTCAGTAAAAATAGGATTAGACAATAGTCTTGAGTGTAGCTGCTGATTGTCTGAATATTCTTTAGGGGTTTTCCTCTGTGGTTATGTTAATAAGCTAATGAAGAGAATGATAATCTATTGTATTAATGCATAAACACATTTCTTGTCTTTCTTTCTTTCTTAATCATTCTGGATGGGGAAATATTTGTTTCCTTTAATCATTGTATATCTTGCCTACATGCTCTTATTTTTTTATGGTTGTTGGTTGCCATCATGTTCCCAAAGGCTTAGTGTATTGATCGCTGATTAACTTTCCCTGACATGTTTTATGTAATATCCTTTGTGTTTTGGGGTAAATTGATAAAAAAAGAATATTTTTTTTTTTTTAAAAGTACAATTTTCAGACAATATACTCTGTACGGACTATACTCAGCCTTTGATGATACGCCAACCGTTTGTTTTGTATATTTTAAAATTTCAATAAACACTTTTGAAATTAAAAAAAGGTCTCTGATGGATTAATACTTAGCTACGTGTTTCTTACAGGGTAATTTAGTTCACTTGCTACCCTGATTTTCAGATCATGCGTTAGTTGTGTAGTTAGTCTGCTAATTCATATCAGAGATAGCTGACTGCCCAGCTCACAAACAGGCTCAATCCCAATTAGCTTGACCAAAATAGGTGATAATATGCTACACAATTTACTAGAAAGTCCTCAAGTGATGTAGCACGCAGATGGGACACTTGTAAAGTCAGATCAAAGCAATCCCAGGACCATATGAAAACCCTGAATGTTTTACCAAGGTAGGACATGCAGAATGGAGTTTTAGATTCCGAGCATCAGTTTTTTGCTTCATGCTTATCATACTTCTAATATAAATTTGAGCAGTTCAGTATGCACTAAGATTTTTCTCTTCACCATGAGCTTATTAATTCACATTGCATAGCACAAAGAGTTATTGAGCAAAGCAAAAGAGTTAGTAGACTAATTTTTGCAAACAGACTGAGTAAAACAAGCATGCAATATGGTAGCATTAATGATCCCATATCTGGCATTGTCAAAATTAATGTGTATAGTATAAATCAAGTATTGTCGCTATGCTATGTTAAGTGATTTCTAAAGCTCACTATCACCCGGGAGGGATAATAACTTCATCTATCAAGCAGATTATGTTTCTATATTCTATTTCTAATGATCAGCCTAACAGAAAAGGGATACGTTCCATTGAATTTTAGCACTTTCTTGAAACCTAACAGGTTTGCTGTAGAACCTGGGTCATTTCCATGTATCAGTTGGCCTAATACTGACTATTTAGTATTAACTAAAATATTGGCAAAACATTAATTAAAATTGTTGTGTATAGTAATTAATGGATGATCAGACTGGGTTCAAATAACTGGCTGGGGTTACTGATATGTATGCGACTATGAAGACACCATCTTCTGTTATCATCCTGTATAAGGAAAAGCCATTCAACCTCATCAAGTCAAAACTCTTTTCTCTGTTCTTAGAACATTTAGTTTTCTTTGTCAATTCACTAGCTTGATAGTTGGTTGGTGACCAGAGGAACCAGTCAAAGGTGCCTAATGTCCCCTGTTTTAGTTGCATTATTAACTGAGCCCTTGGAAGCACTAATTAGCAGCTTTAATATTATATTACAACCAAACAAGGATATTTCAGTCATCAAACTATATGAAGATTCTATTGCTCTGTTTTTGAAAGCTGTTCTGTTCATTATTCGAGAAATGTATAATATTATGAAGAATTTCAACAACTTTATTGACTATAATGTTGAAACAGTAAATCGGAGGTCAGCTATTAACCCTCTGACTCAGTGGTCCTAATACCTTTAGGCTTGAAGAACAATGTCTCAGGATGTACCTCCATGTTGTATTCTCTGTGGAGTCAGCCATATATATTCATTCCTCTATCACCTCTTTTATGTCAAGTTAACCCATTAAATTGCTGAAACTGTATGCCTTAGACGATCAGAAGATGCATTGCACTTCTCAAAATGTGTATTATGCTCAGGAGCGGCCCGTGCAGGTAAGAGCGGTGGGTGGGGGTGGGGACTCAGATGACTACGAGGGAAAATTAAAGAAATAATTATTTTTCCCTTGTTGTCGTCTGTTGAGTCCCCGTCCACCTTGCCTTACCGCTCTCACCTGCATGGGCCGCTCCGATGCTTCTGTTTTTTGCTCTTTTTTTGTTCTGCTTTTCAGTTTTTATCTATGAATTTTAAGCGAGGTGGAAAGTAGGCAAATAACCACATCTCAGTTTGAAAAGGCTCCAATTGTCTACATCATAAGGAAGTTTAGTCTTGTTTTTGCCTCTATTTTAGGGCGTTCTTTGTTCTGCAGCTTGCACAGTTTCCGCTTCAGAAGCCTTTGCTATTTTGATGAAACACCTAAAAATATATTTTACAATACATATCAAATTTACCATTCTTTCTTTGGATTTTGGATCGCCATACCTTTAAAGTATGGTGCCTGATCAGTTTAGCAAACAATGTCGAGCATGAAGCCTTTTTTTCGATGTTTTACAATTCCAACACTTCAGTCTGAATTACTGAAGTAAGATTGTAAATGTGTTTGCAATACGCAAGACACTGCACTGATAAAAACATTTAATTTTGTTCTCATTAATAAGATAGGGGAACTGATTGACCTGAATTTTTTCAGAGCTTCATCTACCTCTTCACATGGATAGCTCTAGTGTTATATTTTCCTATTACTAACTAAGAGGTAGTTTGTACACTCTGTCAGGGCCTGGTATTGTTTGATCAGAGGAATTATGTCTTCCACCTGGCTAGTCTCGTTTACTCCTTTGGCTTTTCCTTTGCAACCTATGCTGATGATGCTTAGATTTCATTACAAGACCGAAGGCTAGCATTATGCATTAACTTTTTTTTTTTGATCATCAATTGTATTGACTTTTCAAAGTAACCAAACAAACAGCACCATTCAGAAATATATTGTATAGAATCAGACCAAAATAAACACATTCCCCATCAAAACGTTAAATGACATATATATGCAGATCAGGGACCAACACATCCAGAAGCAATCTGTAAGCCCGCCCAGCCCACCCTAAATCTCCATTACTCGCATTAACGTTTTTAATGCCACTCCTGAAGCAGTTTAAAGAATTATATAGCATCACAATAAAGTCGACAATCAGAATTAGAACTTCCCCAACACATAAATACATCCCCTTTGCAATGCACTTCCTTTTTTAAATGCTGCTCCTGAAACAGTTAAGTAGCATTTAATTTTGTATCTGAGGATATTCTGAAAATTTGAACGGGAATATAGGCATTATGGGTTTCCAATTTATGGAAACAGCATATGCAAGACAGTATGACTGAGTACAGAGGTTTACTTTCCTTGGTATTTAAGTAGGCAAGGTACGTTATTTTTAATCTTGATATTGAAATACAGGGAGATTGACAGTGTAGCGCTCGCTATGCGTGTTAGAACTACATGTTTTTGCCCAGTTGAGGAGTTTCTCCATTTAGCGCGTGTGTAATCATGTAATATTTGGACGCCATTTTTGATTGGGCTTATTTAAGCCAAAATATATGAAATATGAGTACTCGTGTATATGCTTGGAGCAACTGACACAGAGTTGTTTAGAAAAGAAAAGATGAATGGTTAGAAAGCGGTTTGTTCATTTGGATAGTAGTTTGAGGGAATATGTTCAGGAAATAGATACAAATATATAAAAATGACTTCAGAAAAATATAAAAATGAAGAAGCTTTCTCTGAAGGAAACTTAAGTTAGAAGACAATTATAAAATTGTTACAGCAAGAAATGAAAGCTTCTGTAAAAGAAGCAATAGAATCTGTTAAGAATAAAATGAATTCTACAAAAATGGAGGGACAGATAGGGCTTGAGTAGGTCCAACATACATGCCCTATATCCAATTAACGAAAAAGGAGGGTACGGAGTTCCTAAGTGATGTATTAACCACTCACAAGATAAGTCTTAAGAGGTACTACAGGTTGTGAGGAGGGGGATTCCTCCTTTCGTAACTAGGACCCTCACACACCCAGCAAGCTAGGTGTCATGCTTCATCATATGGGCCTGCTCCTCGTCGGGCCGCGCTGCAATGCCCGACGGGTGCCTTAAAAGGGGCTCTTTATCGGACATCTTTTGTTCCTCGCCGTAAGGGTGACATGGGTGTGAGGTACAAAAGGGGGTGGTGATGGACGGAGCATCTGAGCCAATCAAACACTCACACCCAGTCAAAAGATCTGGGTTTGATCCATCACCGTTCTTTAGCCCACTCTGCCATCCCAGTTCAGACATGGCTATATGCAAATCAGTCTGACCCTGTGCCTCATGGGAACAGTCCAGCCCGAACTGCCAAGCCATGCCTTCCCTGGACTGGAAACAAGCTTCTGAGGACCGGTTTCATGGGTGTGAGGGGCCTAAGTGAGTGTAGATGTATAAAGTGGTGATAAAACAGATAAGGGAGTCCTCTGTGGTAAAATTAATTTTGCGTGGGACCCAACCTGATTAAAAGTCAATAGGGAGGGGTAACTCTTTTGAAATATTGTGACAAAAAAACATACTCAACTCCCAGATGGTAAACGTGTTTCTCGCCTTATATTGTCAAGGAGTGATCATGGGCGAGTCTTCAGGACCGTGAGAATTAAAGAAAAACTATCTACACGTGAGTGGTGAGGTGCTACGCTACCTACCACTAGTTGTCCCCCTGGGACATTACCTTTGGGAAAATGAGGCGACCTGTAGTACAAAAGAACACAAAAGTCCATGTGAGCTTCACATTAGACAGTGGAAATGCGTTGAGTACAAGTAGCTTGGTTAAAAACACAATGCTGATCATGCATTTCAAAATGAAACACTGCATGACTTTCATTAGCAATCCCCTCTAATTAATCTTGAGCATAAGTGACAACACCGTGGTGGTGAGTTAGGCAGAGACTCACCTAGTTAGGTTAGGTGGATAAAAATGATTATTAGTCTACCAGGTACAAGTTAGGAGTGCGTAATGTATGGGGCTGAACTTTGGGGTCATCGTCCCACTGCTGGTTTGTCAAGGATAGAGAACAGATTCATGAGACAGTTGTTGGGCTTACCATTGAGCTCACCCCTTATACCACTATACATAGATCTGGGCATTAGACTTATTGCAGATGAGGTCGGGTTGAGGCCACTAACTTTTTGGCGTAGACTGTGGGTGACCCCATAGCTAGCAGATTACCAATCTGAGCTAAAGGGGATAATGGGTCTCCTGGGGGTAGCTAACCTACCATGGTTTTCATACACAAAAAATACATCACTTAGGATTGGTATCCCCCACTTGTGGAGCAATCCTGAGGTGGCGTGTTAGACAATCTCACATCTAGGATTGGTAAGAGTCTACTGATCTGCTAAGTGTGCTGACATCCAGGGGAATCCCAATCTTGGTCACCTAACGGTTGGTTTTCTGAATTTTAAAACTGACTATTTTATAGAGCCATTTTTAGATGTCATTCAACCCAACGTGGCAAAGAAGCTGTATACACAAACAAAAACAATTAATATGAGGGTCCAAGGGTAAGTTTAACGACCCACACTAGATACATACCCCTAAGTACAATACTTCACACAAACAGTATCTAGGGGTCAGATGACCATGTGACTCAACTGTGGATACGGACACTAACACATCACGAAAGGAATAGTGGATACCCAAAAGTGCAACAAAGGTGACATGTGATTACCACGTGGCAACTCAAACGAATGGGAAAATATTCCCATCAGTAACCGTCCTGTAACGCCCTTTTTAACATCATTTGGGTTCTCCTTGCCCAGGAGACAAGACAACACAACACAGCCTAATGATGTTATCAAGGCTATGTGTAGTTATTGAAAAGATGTGTTATCAATAAGGGTGGTATATGTAGGATATATCAGTATATGTGAGGTTGTGAGGTTACTGAATAAGCAGTGTGAATATAAGTGAAAAGATGTGAATACAAATAAAATTGGATACATTGAATAAATGGTAATGTTAATAGTATTTCTCAATTGTCCAAATCTAAAAACAAAGTGAGAGTACAGATTTAACAAAATATCTGTCAGCAATATTGGTCAACATGTTTCAGCATTTAGAATGAAATAGTTCATATGCCTTCTTCAGGACCTGTTCGTAACTACTGCTTATAAAGTGAGAGTTAAAATCAATATCACCTGCAATGTTCAGGTTTCATAATCCACCACGTACTATTTCGTATCATGTTGTAGACCCGACATCCACAGGAGAAACATGGAAAGAACAAAGAAAACAAATTGCCTGAATTATGTCACATTCTAGATACATCCTTATGATCAGTGCATCATAATGAACATCACTTGATATCATAATCATGACATTTCATGCTTATTGATATTCCATGCATTTAGGACACTCACCCATTTGTAGTGGTGATGGCACTTCACCCCACCTGGCTGCAGCTCAGGTTTAGAGGAGCACCGCTCTGAATTAGACACAAAATAAAACACAGAGAAACAATTCATTGGTCCCATCACCGACTAGGTTTACATCTTTACCTCCACAGATGTCCGAACATATAGAAGACTAATCGTCATCTGTGGATATTGGGCATTTATGTGCACTTATCACGCAAACAGAGGGATATTTTCTTTTCTTTTTCTTTTTCGTTTTCTTTTTTCTTTTTTCTTTTATAGCATTTCGGCTACTTATGGTAATCTAGATAGAATAGTTATCTTACGTAATCGAAAAAACTTTTTTGGGCACCCCCATGTGTTATTCTTGTCTTATCGATCGACAGGGATAAATATCATTCACAACCATAAGTCGAAAAATGCAGCGGTTTCAAACAAGTTATCATGTGGTTTTCAACAGAGTTTTTCGACTATCAGATCACATGCTGTCACGCTTTTCACAAATCAATAAAAATTATTTTAGCAACTTCATTAAGGTGTACTCTAGAAAAATCATCCGCCAATCAAAGAAGAGAGCGTCTAATAATCATCGAGAGGATCACGTTTGTGAACATATTTAACACTAGATCTAATCAAGTTCAGAAGATCATTCGTAAACGTTGGTCAATACTAAACACAAGTGGGGATAAGATACCTTTGCCCCTTTTTGCCTTTAAGAGAGGACAGAGCCTTAAGGACCAACTAGTCCACACACGGCCTAAGAACAAAGAACCTAGACAGGTCGGCACTTTGTGGAATTTACCGCCAGTACAGGGCCACCATCCATGTGGGGCATGCTCCGCATGCCCACAGACACATAAATCAACATCTGTAGACATAGGTACCATCAGGCCCTGGGAACAGCGTAAATTTACGAACTGCAACAGCGAAAAATTGATTTATCTGATAGTCTGTCCATGTCAGAAACGGTACGTGGGCATGACAACAAGGAAAATCAAGACAAGAATACTGGAACATAAGAGCACGGTACGCTGTCGCAGGCAAGCGACCAGGTTAACATCACACTTTCTGGAAGTTGGACACAGCCCAAATGACTTCTATTGGACTGTCCTTGAACAGCCCACGATACCAGAATTCTGTCCAGATGTTAGTAAATTTCTTTTCACGAAGGAACAGAAGTGAGTCTACAAGTTAAATAATGATAAAGAGGGACTCAATGAACCAATACCATTGATGTCCCTATGATGGTGGAGGCCCCTTTATGTTCGACTAACCAAGTGTATCCGTTAAACCCTAATGGACATTGGTAGTGTTATTTAAGATAATAAGAATGAGAAGACTTGACTCTAATGAAGATTTCCTTAAAATGTTGTCACGACATCTACAACTTTATAAATAGTTTGAGTAAGCTTGCTCTTTTCTAACACCAGTATATCGAAAATACCCAAACAGAGACATAACCTTTCCAACATATTAGATACATGCTGCCTTTTAATAGATACCGCTCGAAAAATAGATGGCCTGAAATTTAAACTTAAGCCATTATGTTTGCCATTCATTAGGAACAAGATATCTAAATAATGATAATGATTGTGGGCGCAAGTTGTAATGAATGCGCGATTGTAGTATCAATGAACAAACTACATATCCCATCATTCCTGAGAATCATGTGATTATTATCACGTGCTCCGAAACAGTCCCGCTTCCGGATAAACATGGAGTATTCCTGCTGCTCGGTGCCTCCCCAGACAGCACAGACGACTGTGCGGAGACACAGACGGACAGGTGAGTAATATACAGGGTAGATAACTCGTGTTCCGCAATGTGCCCGATGTATGTAGAAATGCGGATTTTCAAGCATGCGGGAATAGCGGGGGCATATGACACAGCGTTCCCCTGCAGTGGCCTGATTCACTCGATATTCCACACGAGATCATTGCATTTCTCGTCCTAGCGCTTTGTGTAAACACCTTAACGAAGTTGCTAAAATAATTTGAACATCACTTTAATAGAGCTTTGTATTGATTTGTGAAAAGCGTGACACGAGATCATTGCATTTCTCGTTCTAGCGCTTTGTGTAAACACCTTAATGAAGTTGCTAAAATAATTTTTATTGATTTGTGAAAAGCGTGACAGCATGTGATCTGATAGTCGAAAAACTCTTTTGAAAACCACATGATAACTTGATTGAAACCGCTGCATTTTTCGACTTATGGGTGTGAATGATATTTATCCCTGTCGATCGATAAGACAAGAATAACACATGGGGGTGCCTCAATTACGTACGATAACTATTCTATCTAGATTACCATAAGTAGCCGAAATGCTATAAAATAAAAAATAAAAAATAAAAATAAAAATTAAAGAAAATATCCCGCTGTTTGCGTGATAAGTGCACATAAATGCCACAATATCCACAGATGATGATTAGTCTTTGTTGGAACTGGCCCTTCTTGCAGGGTCATCCCCAAACTTTTTGCTTATTCCTCCCTTATTTTTCCTGACCCGTGGCTGTTGGCAATAGGACTCTGCACACTTTACCACTGCTGATCAGTGTTAAAGTGCATATGCTCTCTGTGTAAATTGTTATTCTGATTGGATATACATGTTTGGCATATTTGTATCACCATGAAGTCCCTAGTAAAGTGCACTGGGTGTGCCAGGGCTGGTGATGACAAATGCTACTAGTGGGCCTGCAGCACTGATTGTGCCACCCACAGGAGTAGCCCTAAAATGATGTCTCAGGCCTGACACTGCAGTGCCTGTGTGCAGTTTAGAACTGCCATGTCCTCCTGGTCAGTGTCCCCACTGACCAGGCCTAACCCTTCTCTTTTTGTGCGCATCAGTCACCCCTATGGAAGGCCCAAGGTACCCCCCTGGGCAGGGTGCAGTGTATGTAAAAGGTAGAACATGTACTAGTGCAGGTGACATGCTCTGGTTATGAATGGCAGCCATTTTCGTTTTTCACTACTGTAAGGCTATCTTGCTCCATAGGTTAACATGGGGGATGCTGGCTACAGTGGTTAACAGCATTTCTTCCCATAGGAACAAGATAGGACATAAGTATCTAGTATCCCTGAACTCAGAATTTAATAACACATCTTTTAGGAAAGGTTGTTTTTAAATCCTGTGTTTGAGAACAGCACTTTTAGAAAGTTGCTGTTCTCTTGTCTGACCCTTCTGTGTGCCTGGGCCTGTTTGTGTATTGACTGTCTGGTTTGAGAGTGACAGGGGCTGGGGAATTCCCCAGGAGGCTGGATGAGTCAGCACTAGGCTGAATGACTGCAATTGCAACTGGAGTGGTGGGAGGAGTTAGCACCTGGGCTGAATAGGGCTGTGCCTGCCTTCCACAATGCTGGCTCCACCCCCTGCTGGACGGCTGAGGACCCTGCCCCTCACTCTAAAAGGAAAGATGCAGCCAGCAAAACAAAGTACTCAGGAACCACCCAGAACTGGTTCAGACCGGGCTCAGGGCCCACATGCACCCAGAGAACAAAGACTTTAGGGGTATAAGTACAGGACCCCTGACAACAGAAAATTAGATCATCCTGGAAATCAAGAAGGAACCTCTGCCAAGGAGAAAGCTGAAACTGAAGAAGGAAGATTGTCCTGCTGTTGCTCTGCTGGACTGACCTGTTGCTTTGCTGCCAAGTAGAGGGGAAGGACTTTGCTGCTGAGCTGTGTCCCCTGTCTTGAAGGAATCTCCAAGGGACTGAGAAGAGCTGGATCCCTGTTTTGAAGTCCCAGGAACAAAAGGACTTCACCCCCAGCTTCCCTGAACTCTGCTGAGAGAGTTCTGTCCTTCCTAGAGTGCTTGATCCAGTTGTGGGGCCTCTGGAAGTTGTAACTGTGCTGGGAAGCTTGAAACTAAGCTTGAGTGACTTTTGAAACTGAAAAGTGTCGCATCGCTCGCTTGCGGAGCGCATCCCCGACAGTGCGAGAAGTTTCCCGCCACTACGGAGGTCGAGATCGTCGCAGCGCCTGATGCCGCTGCCAGAGACGTCGCATCCTTCGTTTGCGGGACACACCAGACCGGTGCGGGAGAATCAAACATCGCTGCGAGTATCGTCGCAGAGCCTGTCGTCGCTGGGTGAGATCGCCGCACCGCTTGCTTGCGGACCACATCACGTCGCTGCGAGCATCGTCGCAGAATCAACGCATGGAGGAGCTGCGAGAGAGAGGATCCCCGCTGGACCGCGCATCGTCACCCCGGAGATCGTCGCAGCCCCTACGAGATCGTCGCATCGTGCCTTTGCGAGAACAGACTTCCTATGGAACCTACGCACCGGAATCCATACAAGTGGCCTTCCTCCCCATACAGACCGGATTCGTCGCAACACGCCCGCTGCTGCAGCGGGGCTGTAGCATCGCCTCCCCAGGGTCTCAGGAGCAACGCATCGCTTGTTTTCCACCGCACCAGCTTCTGGAACTTTGTTGCAACTAAAAGGTACTGTGAGTAAACGTGACGCAACTGTGAACTTTTCACGCATCAGTAGAGAATACTATCGCAACGTAGAGAATTCAATCGCAACCTAAGAATTTTAACGCAACCTTAAGAACTATTTTTGAAACCATATTCTTGAACTGTGTATGTTGGATTTTTGTCGTTTTGGTCTTGTGTAGTTTAGATTAAAATACCTTTATTTTTCTAAACTGTTGTGGAGTCAGTTTGTGGTGTTTTCACTGTGTTACTGTGAGTGTTGGTACAAATACTTTACGCATTGCCTCTGGTTAGCCTAGACTGCTCGTGCCAAGCTACCTAGAGGGTGAGCAGGGGTTATCTCAGAGGGTTATCTCCTTGCCCTGACTAGAAGCAAGGGTCCCTAATTGGACAGTGGTACCTACCTCTGCCAACTAGAGACCCCCAGATCTAACAGTCTTCCATATGTTCGGACATCTGTGGAGGTAAAGATGTAAACCTAGTCGGTGATGGGACCAATGAATTGTTTCTCTGTGTTTTATTTTGTGTCTAATTCAGAGCGGTGCTCCTCTAAACCTGAGCTGCAGCCAGGTGGGGTGAAGTGCCATCACCACTACAAATGGGTGAGAAGCCTAAATGCATGGAATATCAATAAGCATGAAATGTCATGATTATGATATCAAGTGATGTTCATTATGATGCACTGATCATATGGATGTGTCTAGAATGTGACATAATTCAGGCAATTTGTTTTCTTTGTTCTTTCCATGTTTTTCCTGTGGATGTCGGGTCTACAACATGATACGAAATAGTACGTGGTGGATTATGAAACCTGAACATTGCAGGTGATATTGATTTTAACTCTCACTTTATAAGCAGTAGTTACGAACAGGTCCTGAAGAAGGCATATGAACTATTTCATTCTAAATGCTGAAACATGTTGACCAATATTGCTGACAGATATTTTGTTAAATCTGTACTCTCACTTTGTTTTTAGATTTGGACAATTGAGAAATACTATTAACATTACCATTTATTCAATGTATCCAATTTTATTTGTATTCACATCTTTTCACTTATATTCACACTGCTTATTCAGTAACCTCACAACCTCACATATACTGATATATCCTACATATACCACCCTTATTGATAACACATCTTTTCAATAACTACACATAGCCTTGATAACATCATTAGGCTGTGTTGTGTTGTCTTGTCTCCTGGGCAAGGAGAACCCAAATGATGTTAAAAAGGGCGGTACAGGACGGTTACTGATGGGAATATTTTCCCATTCGTTTGAGTTGCCACGTGGTAATCACATGTCACATTTGTTGCCCTTTTTGGTATCCACTATTCCTTTCGTGATGTGTTAGTGTCCGTGTCCACAGTTGAGTCACATGGTCATCTGACCCCTAGATACAGTTTGTGTGAAGTAAAGAAGCTGTATATACAGTTTAGAACAGGAACTTTGCCATTGCATGCTTTCACTAACAAATGGCAGAAAGCGCCCCCTCTCGGATGCCCCACTAGTACCTGTTCAGAAGAGACGGCTATCCATGTTTTCTTTTTTTGCTCACCTATGCAAAGGCTAGACAGCGCTTGCTTGAACCGTTTTGTAGAAACCTAGGATGTAATCAATGTTTAGAGGCATTCAGAATTTCAAGAACCGACACACACCCACCTATTGTGTTTGCAGTGTCCTGTTATTTGAATTCAATGTGGCAGAGTCGAAGGGGATTCTTAAGACTATCATTGTAGGTAGTAATCTCCTCCACTGAGCATTGATTCGTAATTTCCCATTATAATTTTTTTAAAGTTTGCTTAATGTTTTTAGCTGTTCTTACTGTTTTAAACTAATAACAATGTATTATTGTATTACTCCTTTTCCATTGGTGGAATAGACTGTTAACTGATCTAATTTAAAAAAAAAATGCTTACCATTGTCTTTTTTACTATCAGTATTGTTTCTTTTTTATGGTCTGTAATGACCGAAATAAAGTCTTTGGAATCAGAATTGGATTATTAGTCAGTTTCTGAAAGGGAAGCTGATGTAAGTGAAATAAGGGTAAAAAGAAAGAGAAAGACTAAACATCTTGAGGTAAGGCAAAAGAGCCAAAAAAAAGAAAGCTAATCACTGTACCAATATGAGAAAAGGTGTCCTTATCGGCATATAGAATTCCAGTTCAGAGATAGTTGTCCTTAGTGACACACAGAGAAAAAATGTCCAAAGCGGTAGACCAGGCTTGATGGATGATATTGTAGAGGCGGAGTTTATTGATAATGATAATTTGAGTGGAGGAGACCAGAGATTACATGAATATGCGCTGGACTTACAGCAGGATGATGATGTGTTAAGATTTATTTGGTGAAGATGTAATACCTTCCACTTCTAAGGAAGAGATAACTAATCCTTTAGGGGAAGATATATTTTCTTCTTATAGCATAAGAGACCTGAGAAGTACTGATTGGTGGCCTTTAGAGCATGTGGGGATTTATTTTTAAACAATGGAAAGGAAAGTCATTAGAGAAAGATATTTGAAGTGTTTTACAAGCTTAATGTCCGAGGTCTGTTATAGAAGATGAGATCTGTTACATCCTAAAATCTAGATCCTGAATTGATAACATATCTTTTCAAAATGGGAAGAGATCCTTGAAAGGGTCTGGAGAGATCTTTGAAGCAGTTCTAGGATATACTAGGTCCACTGGCATATATTATAGACATGGCAGAAGAGGCTTGTCTGAATCCTTAGGTAATGTTTGCAGGCCTAAATGCAGAAAAAAGCAAGGGAGTGCTAAAGAAAATCAATCCTAACTTAGCAGATATGCCAGGAAATGAGGCGCTTGAGAACCCAAAGGAGTTACTTTTTTTAGAAGATATGGTTAAAAGCCTTAGCAAATATGCATCAACCTTCACTGCCTTGGATAAGGCACAAAACAATATGAGAAGAGTATTCCCCAAATAGTGTATTTGGCAGGGCCAGGAGAAAGATACTTTTTACTGGCCGAGGATACAAAGGTCCAAAAACAATTTTGCCCAAAGTAGAGGAGGAAGAGGTATCAACAAAGCGGAAGGTTTGCAAGGCCTAGAGGAGCATGAGGTCAAAGAGCTGAAGGAAGTCTGGGTGAGTACAGTGAATATTATTGGTTCTTTCCAAGGAAAAGTAGATGGTTGTTTGAAACATTTTACACAAGTTTTGAAAGGTATGACTCTAGATCCATGGGTTATAGAGATGATGCAGGCCTTCAAAATAGAATTCATGGAAGTGCCTCAATAGATACGAGAGCCTGCAGAATTGGCTTTAAGATAACAATTTCAAACATTAGCAGAAGAAGAGGTAATTTCCATGCTAGGAAAAGGAGCAATTGTATAAGTAGGAGAGGAAAACAAAAGATTTGTAAGTATTATTTTCTGGTGTAGAGAAGGACAAGGGTGGGAGGCCTAAAATACATCTGAGAGATTTGAACAGGTTTTTGGTATACAGGCATTTCAGGATGGAGTGTATCTTAAGAGATATGCTTTTGAAGGACTATTGGTTGGTAAAATTAGATCTCAAGAATGCGTTTTTTAACATTCCAACGGAGAAGACGGGTCAGTCTTTTCTTCAATGAGAATGCAGGAATAGCTTTACCAGTTTCATTGTCTTCCCTTTGGCCTTGCTTCTCCACCATTGTATTTCACCAAGGTGTTAAGGCCGTAGTGGTGTATTGGAAGGAAAAAGACATTTATGTGTACCCAGAAATGAAGCTCACCTTCAGTGTATTTGACGACCACAACATCTTGAAAAATCTTTCGTCCATAAAACCAAATAACCACTTCAATGACCCGCTACCCTCCAATTGTCTGTGCGCAACCAAAAAATGTATCCTACCCATCTGGACTACAATAGTCAACGCTTCCCTAACGCAAGGATCCATACCCGACTCTCTAAAAACTGGTCAAATCATCCCCCTTTTAAAAAAAAAAACCACACTGAACCCTGCTGAACAGGACAATTTCTGACCCATATCTAACATTCCTAAACTAGAGAAAGTGCTCAAGAAATGTGTGCAAAAACAACTTAGCCAACACATTGCCAAATTCTTTACTTTAGAATAGCTTTATTCGATTTCAGAAAACAAAATCATAAAAGCATACATTATAAAGTGCCGTAAACATTAAATATAGATTATACATGTATAACATTCACCAATTTTAAAAGCTTATCACACAGTACTTATCATGTCGAAAATAGTCTAATCAAGTATATATATTCGTATAAAGTTTAAAAACCTAGTATTCCAGGAAGTAAAACATTTAAAATGGGGTTGATTGTCATAAACATTACATTGAGTTCCGGAACCTAATTACAAGTTTTAAAAAACTGGATACTGCATGGGTGACAGAATCATTTTCTAACTGTTGCAACTTAATAAATGCCGGTCTACAGGTACGTATCCCCCAGGCCCTTAAAATAGGTTTCAAGAAAACCCCCCTTGGTGCCTGATAGAATTTGCAAAACAGTACACAATGGATATTTGATTGAAAAGAAATGTCATCACATGGGCATTTTAAATTTTCCCTTGACCAGTAGTTACAATCTGGGAAAGTGATCAAGCGGAAAAAGGTGCCCAACCTGAAACGAGTCAGTAACATACGAATGTAGCAGTTTGACTCAGATAAAAGGTACTGTTGGGGCCCTTCACAGATGGTAATTTGCTGATATCCAGCAACTGTACTTTTAGCTTTTTCCAAGCCCCACCTCTTGTTAGCTAAGTAATCAGAAACCATCTTTTTTAGTGACCCTCTGGACACGACTTCCATGCTTAAAGGCCTCGTGAAAAATTCCGGATGCCCAATCTCAGTCAACATGTTTTTTACGTAGGAGAGCCATTTAATATTAGCTACTCCATCGAGTTTAAGGCAATCGGTAATTAGATTTCTATTTAGGGATGTCTCAGGGGTAACCCATACCTTGTGCCACAGTAGTATAGGAGAGGTTTGTATGATGTCTGAAATATATGGTAGACCCACTTCAATGTGTGCAATATAAGTGGCTGTTGATTTGGGGGCCCCTAATAAGTAGCGAATGTACTGATTTTCGCAATGTTGTATCTGTTGTGCGTGTTCGATCCCCCAGAGGCCTGAGCCGTATGTACCTGTGGAAAAACATTTAGCTTTATAAATTTGGGTCAATTCTCTCACAGGTCTTCCACCTAGTTTAGCCGCAAAGTTAGTCAGAGCCCCTATGGCCCAAAAAAAAGGCTAATTGTCTTGCAGTCACTGCTGCATGCCAGGTGCCCTTCCTATTAAAGTTTATTCCTAGGTAGGAAAATCTCACTGTGGTCTCGATCCTTTTACCATCGAGAAAAATTGGGCAAGGTGCCCTCTTTGTCCCGGTGCTGCATGACATAGTATATGTATTTGTGATGTTAACTTTTAGCTCTCTATCTCTCAGGTAATTGGTGAATTTAACAACAGCCCTCTGTAGGCCGGCCCTAGTCCGAGACATGATGGCAGCGTCGCCGGCGTACAAAAATATTGACACTGGTGTTCCCATTATGGTTGGATGGTCGTGCTGTGACTCCCTAAGATGTTGACCAATGGAATTGATGTATAGGGTGAAGAGAAGGGGTGCTAAAACGCTCCCCTGTCTCACTCCTCTCCTAATGGAGAACTTATCTGAGCACTCGCCCAATCTACCATAACGTACCCTTGTGCCAGCAGCCCTGTATAGTTCTTTAATAAATAGGAGGATTTGACGATCTATGCCCATATCGCTAAGTGTTGACCATAATTTCTCATGGTTCACACAGTCAAAAGCGGAGCTTAGGTCCACAAAGGTAACAAAAAGGTTTCCCTTCTTGGCCTGTGTGTATTTAGATATAACTATTGCCAGGTTTAGTCCCTGTTCTATTGTACCTTTGCCCGCTCTAAAGCCGTACTGTAAATTTGAAATGACATCGTTATCCTCTGCCCATATTTGAATCCTATTTAAAATTATCCGACCCGCCACCTTCATTAATGCGTCAAGTAACGAAATTGGCCGATAACAAGTGGGATCATTTCTGTCCCCTTTTTTAAAAATTGGATCAACGATTGCTTCAGGCCAAGACGGTATAAACCCCTGATAGTTTGCATTATTTAAGACATTTGTTAACATAGGAGCCCAAAGATCAATCTCGGTTTTATAGACGTCTATTGGGACTCCATCCGGGCCCGGAGCTTTGCCTGAAGGGCTTTCCTTAATTGCCTTTGTCACCTCCTTGCAATTAAATGTGATGCCTAGCGGGAATGCGCTAAATGGATTGTTATCGTGATGGCTACCTATCTTCTTAGTCGTTAGATTCGCAGGGTCAGAAAGATTAACTTTATCATAGAGGTTTTTAAAAGGATTCACCCAGGTTTCCCCAGTGATTGCTAGGTCTATAGCATCTGCCTCTTTACTCTGTAATACGGAGCGTTTACCGCTTTCCAAAATGCGGTGTTATCTTTTCGTTCAGAGGCTTCGTGTAAAGCCGACCAAGTCTCTCTCTTCAGTAATATTTACCTAGTCTTAATAGTCGTTTGGTAGAGCTTTCTAGCTTGATGAATCACCATGGGGAGTCTTGGTGATGCGTGCAATGCCCTTTTCAAGGCTGTAAGTGCTTTTGTACAGCTATTATCAAACCAGCTATGAGCTTTATTTGAACCTTGTCGGTGTTCCCTGGTCAGTAACTTTTTCGTCTCTGCTTGAATTTTCAAAAACAAGTCCATGACTTTTAAAGGCTCCTCGTTTTGTGAGAGGCAAATAATCATGTCTTCATAAGATATTAATACTAGGTTTTGTAGAAATCCCACAGGCTCCACCTTATCCCATTTAATTGAATATCCATTTCTGGTTGCCAGGTTCATCGTAGATTTGTATAAGGGATTATCCTCTGGGATCTGCTCACGTCCTCTAATTTTTACACTAAAAGAGATAGGATAGTGGTCGCTGAATGCAACTTCGAGTGTTTCCCATGATGATACTAGCCCTGCATGCATTGTAGATAAAAGTGTAAAATCAATCGTTGAATTGCACCCCCTCCCGTTGAAGGTCGGCTGAAACGGAATGATTGGGCTGCATAATTCATTAACATAAGACAAGTTAAAATGGAAAATCATATTATTCAACATGTTACCAAGTTTATAGTGGGTGAAGTGAGTGGGATTGTCCTCCCTGTGTTCGCCTAGGCCGCAAATGCCAGTCGAACCGCGAGGACAAACAGTGCAATTAAAATCACCCACCCAAATCAAGACCATCTCTCCTGCTAACTGGTCCTTAAGAGTAATTAAGCTACTCATAAGTTTGTTGATTATGTTTTCCATGGTGTTTGTTGGCACGTTGTTATAAAAGTTTACTAGGGTCATGTTCTTTACATGGCCCCAACTAATTGTTAAAATCTGATAAAACTCAGTGGTCATGAACTTAAGTAATTTAATTCCCCCTACGGTGGAGACATATATACACAGGCCCCCTTTATTTCTCCCCTGTTAACTTGCTATTGCGGGTGTGTGGAAGGTTTGATACCTGAATATGTGTAATTCATCTATAGTCCATGTTTCCTGGAGACAAAGTATACTATGCCTAGTGGCTATATCTAACCATGGTTGATGGGACAATTTGTTTGGCAGTCCTGCGACGTTCCAGGATAAGATGTTATGATTGGGGCTTTTCCCCTTAAGGGGAGTACTGTCTGTGGTATGTCTCACTATCGCACCCCTTGGGGATGGAGGGCCTATCTTTGTCTGATGTTCAACTTGAGGCCGGGGATCAGTAGATATGTTGTCTAGTTGGATCTCACCCGGGTGATGTGTGGCAACTACAACCCTCTTTTCATCATCCCTGCTTTTTGTCCCAGCCCGCCCTAAGTGTACCCTCCTCTGTGGCCTATTTAAATCCGATAGTGACGAAGTGACGGTTGCTTGTAATTTCCACTCCGTGTTATTCCTCTTCTGTCAATCTAAATCGTCCATACCTGTTGAGGCCTCATAGCGGTTGTCTAAAGGAATGGACCATCGTGTAGTGTATGTGGCTTGCTGTATTCTACCACGTTGGTATGTGAGGGGCCTATCTGCATATGATTGTGATGGATAGAAGGCCCCCAGTCGGTTGGCGCTCATAGGAATTTGAACTGTAGGGATACATCTGGTACTCTTAAAGGTGTCACAAGCGAGTCTTGTGTCACAGGAGGTCAATAGAGATCGGGGGTAGAAGTAACTCAAGTCATGTGGCGATATTCCTCCACCTCCTCTCTCTAGGTACCAATCTACAATGTGGGTGATTACTCTCGGATCCCTAAAATTAACAATAATGACATCCCCGTCTTTGTGTCTGTGCCCCACCCAAGCTAATCTTCTCACATGCACAATTTCACCGTTTATATTGGGGGGCAATGGTCTATTCTTTCTTAGCCAATAGACTGCTTTATTTTTATAACCTTCCGTCTTCCCTGCTGCCAGTTCTGGGACCCCGGCGAGTACTATAACATATGGAGCCGCCTCTGGCGGCAAATCTATTTGCTATATGATTCCTTTTAAGTTCTTATCGGGTAAATGCACCATGGCAATGTTTTCATCGTTGTAATCTAGCTTATTTGCATGTCCTGCTTGTCTTTCTTCCCTGATTGTCGTAGGGCCGATGTCTTTTTTTGCGGGCACCCGAATGGTCTCGTGGGGTGAGGGTAAAATGTCCCCTATATTGCTGGCGTTTGTGGTTTTCTGCCCTAGAATTTGCCCACAAGTGATATGAGTCTGTTTATGGGCTGCCAGTTCCTTTAATAGTTTACTATTGGAAGCGATCGCTTCCTCTATGGTGCCCAGTTGTTCGCCCATCCTTTTCACTCTCTCCATAAGGGGTAGTAGTAGAGATTTGACTAGGTGTTCAATGTTTTCTACTAAACCTTGGGTGGGATGAGATGCTGGAGGTGGAGGTTCGGGCAGATATTTCTTTACTAGTTTACTTTGGCCCTTTAACGGGCTGTGTGAGTTCTAAGTGTTTTGGCGCGTCTACCCCTATGACAGTTCCACTTCCGCTTTCTCTTTAGTGTAGCTCCTTTCCCTGATGATTTGTATTGTGTGTTGTTCTTCTTATTCCTAGGATTGGGGTTGGGTACTGATAATAGTATGGACTCCTTGGAAATAATTTCTAATAAAGGGTTCATATTGGCGTCATTGGTATGCAATCCCCTACATGGCTCTGGTGGTACTGTTCGGTCTTGTAGGAGTAAAAGGATACTAGTATCACTGTTTGAATTTTCTTCCATGCGTTGTTTAGGCGGGGTAATTACTGTTTTAATGGATCCCAGGGATGATTGTTTGTTATGGAGAAGTTCTGAGGACAGGCAGCGCTCTGTGATTGCTATCTTGTGCTCCAATACCGAAGCAGCCCTTGTTATAAAGTGATCTAACGTCTCTCTGATAGTACCGCCCACCAAAGATTTCCTGCCTTTGCTTGATCGTGTGGTCATCTTTCTGAAGGTTACGGACACAAAGCTAGAACTTATACCTAGCAATCAAATATAAGAATAGTATCGTGAACACAGGACGTTATTTCATCAATTTCATTACCCAGTTCAGGCGGCTACAAGTCTAATGTGTCTCTTAATTCTTCTGGACATATCGTCTGTGTTCGACACAGTTAACCATGAGAAGTTACCAGATCCTCTAGAAAACAGGAAGGGTTTGGGGGAACCATTCTTCAATCGTTTAAATCATTCTTACGGAACCGCTCTCAAAGATTCTTAGTTAATCTAAATCTGTCCTCTCCGATCAGAGTCCTGCATGGCTCAACTCTCTCTCCAACTCTTTTCAACCTCTACCTGGGACCTTTAACTGAAATTCTGCATAACGCCAACATCTCTTTCCATATGTTTGCAGATGACACACAGATCTACATCAAAGTTTCATCCCTAGAAGAGATCAAAACAATGAACGAGGATCTAAAGCTGACTGTGCAATGGCTAGCTAGAAACTAGATCAAACTTATTGCACAAAAAACTTAATTATTTCTAATTGTCCCTCCCAAAAACTCCACTGACACGCTTGAATGGACCAAATCGATCTTCGTGCTGAAATGCACCCCGATCTTAGTGGACTCAGCCAAATCACTAGGAATCACACTGGACAAGAACCTAAACCTGCGAGCCCACATCAACACATTGGCCAAAAATGCAAGGTTTCACCTGAGCTACCTTAGAAAGCTAAAACCTTTCCTAGATACGTCTGACCTCAAAATGGCAGTACAGGCAATAGTTATCTCTAGGATCGAATACTGATGCTCGACCCTCTCTGGTATATCCACGATCTCAGTGGCTACCCTAAAAGCCTGTCTCAACGCAGCAGCAAGACTCCTAACAGGTTCAAAAAAATTTGACCACATCTCACTGGACTTAAAGGCCCTGAATTGGCTTCCTTAGGAAGCCAGAATACAACTCAAATTGGCCTGTATCACACACAAAGTGCTACACTCTAAGTCACCTTCACATCTTGCTCATTAAGTAGTAGAATCCGGAGGAGACAGGCACTCCCAGAGTGCCTGGGATCTTGTGCTGAGACCACCCTTCTTCCAGAAAAGGAAATCTTACAACAGAGCTTTCTCTGGGGCCGGACCTAGAATTTGGAACTCACTCCGCCAAACATCAGAAGAATATCCTCTCTGCGAAGATTCAAGAAGGAAGCTAAGTCTTTTCTAATGGACAAATTCCTTCCATAACCTCTCTCAGAGCACTTACAGAATCAGCGGCTTAGCGATACTCTATTGCTCTTTATATGAACACTACCAGGTTAAGCCTCACTACACTTTGCAGATTAAACTTACGCGATTCTAGTGTCATGGACAATGTGTAGCATACGGCTTCATTCGTACCTCACTGTTAACTTAAAGGGCAGAGGCCAGTGTCGTTCAGTCCTTCTCTGCTCCTGCCGGCATCTGTATTTTCTCCCTCAAGTGTATTCATGATCGTTTGCTCCTAATCTTTGAAATTAGCTTGTTATCTCCGTAAAGCGCTCTGATACCCTAACAGGTCCCGTTCGCGCTCTATAAAACACTAAATAAATAAACAAATGTGATTATTTATTTTGATGACATGTTAGTGATGTCTCAGTATTTGAAACAGATTCTGAGAGACTTTTTTTAAGTGAAGAGTTTATAAAAAAACATAGGCTTTATGGATAACAAGGAGAAATCAGTTTTGATTTCAAAAGGAACTTTGTAGTTTCTGGGTTTCAATATAGATACAATTAAAGTAATGCTGTTTTTACGAGGGAGTAAAATAAACACAATAAATAAAGATATTTTGCATGTTTTGAGAAAGGAGTGTTTTACTTTGAAAGGTTTAGCGAGATTCATAGGATTATTATCATCATCAATACAAGCAGTGTTTCCAGGTCCATTACATTACTGAGCATTTCATAGAGTGAAAGCAGAAGCCTTGAGAAGAGTCTTATGGCATAACAACAGGATATAGTTAGGTCAGGAAGGAAAGATGGGGATATGTTGGTGGTTGGAGAATCTAGATGCATGGAATGGGCGAGCCAGTTTTGTATGAACTGGTGCATTGTGGTCACATCTGTATGCATTGAAGAGTTTCAGTAGCATTTTGAAGGACAGTGCAGTGCTATTGAAGATGGATAATGTTTCTGCTGTGGCTTACATAAATCGAGTAGGGGGCAGCAGGTCCCATTGATTGTCAGATTTGGCCTAGGAACTTTGGATATTTTATTTGGAGCCCAAAATATGTGTGAGAGTATTTACCTGGGAAAGAGAATGCAATTGCCGATTGGAATACAAGATTCTTGAGAGATTAAAGTGATTGGAAGGTTTGATCTGGGTTGTTTCAAAAACATAGACTGGGTATGGGGACCTTTGCAAGTGGATCTTTTTGTGAGCAGATTGACTTACCAAATAGAAAGATATTATAGTTTGATGCCGGATACAGAAGCGTTAGCAGTAGACGCTTTTCAGCAGAACTGGAAGGAGATATTAGCTTATGAGTTTCTTCCTTTTCTAATGAATCAGGGGGTTTAGCTGAAAGTTTGGAGAGAGAAGTGTAATGTAGTGTTGGTGACTCCGTAATGGGTATCTCAGGCATGGTTTCCAATGGTCATGGAGTTGGCCTGCGAAATGCCTTTCTTTATACCAGCGAGAGAAGGACTTCTGCGTAACGGAGATAGAGAAGAACAGCGTTTGGTGAGGTCGAGGGTGCTGAACCTTCTTGATTGGAGGATAGCAGGAGATCTTCTAATTTCGCAGGGATTTCGAGAAAGGCTCCTTAGTTGCTTGAAAATTGTGGTCACCAGGAACAAGGCAAAGGTTAAGAGGAATTTGGAGAGTGTGGGTACTTTGGCCATAAAGAGGAATTTGGATTCTGTGGAGGCTCCTATAGTGCAGATAGTTAATGTTAAGGTAGAGCAACATGAGAAGGGAATTAGTGACAGAACATTGAATTGTTATAGACCTGCAATTTCAGCAGCTCACAGTCAGGTAGATGGGAAATGTATAGGAAGGCATGTTTTGAAATGCAGAGTACTGAAGAGTATTACATTGAAAAGGTCCCCGTAACCAAGATATAGTGTGTTTTGTGGTGTGAATTTTGTTTTATCTTTATTAATTTCCTGGCCAAGTAATACATATTTAGACTTGAAGCGACTGTCTAGGATGTTGGCTTCATTGTTCTGTTTGATTTCATGCCGCACAGTATCAGGTGTGAAGGCTTTGGAGATAAGTAATACGTTTTATGGTCCAGTTGGAGTTATGTTTTAAATGCAAAGGAGAATTAAAGATATGTCTGAGACAATCTTTTATCCAAAATGTGAGAACTGTAACAAATGTTGTTTTTATTGCGGAGTCATAAGAGTAGAAAGGAGGAATTTAGACCAGACAGAGGAAGCGAATTGTTGGTTTCTTTTGCAAAATTGTTTAAGATGATAACTTCTTCAACTATTGCAAGATCGATCAAGTGGACTATGGATAAAGCTTGAACTGACTTACAAAGGTTTTAAGTACATTCAATAACAGGTGGAATGGCTACTAAAGGATTTTGGTGTGAAGGACGTTTTAAAGAAAATATGAAGTCTGCTGACTGATTGAATGCTAGTGTTTTTGCACAGCATTATTGTAAACCAATTGAGCATAGACTAATGTGATGATGGAGGGCTATCAACATGCATAATGATAGCCTTCCATCTTGTAATGAAAGCCGATTCGCCAATTGAAATGAAAAGAGAATCTGGATTTCATTAAAGACATGGAGGCGAGCATTATGCCGCCCTCGAAAACCTTGAGGAAAAGTAAACAAAAAGTTATAAGAGTTAGAACAACATTTGTTACATAGTAATAACAAATTATTTTAAGAACTTTTTTTCTGTTTGTGTTTAATGCACAACAATATGGAAAATAACTGATGATTTATTTCTTTTATAGAGTTATAAGTGATGTTGTATTAATCTGGAAAGAAGTTTGGATAAGAAGAAAAACAAGATATCAGGGTGTGGATGACCAGCTTTGCATGTAAAAGAGGAAGAGCATTCCAAGTGGGATGTGTTTCTGTGCTGGGGAAGTTCTAATCCTAGATCGTTCACTTTATTGTTATGTTATATATCTCTTTAAACTGCTGCTGGAGTGGCATTCAAAATGTTATTGCATAATGCTTGCATCTGTGTCTTTAGTGACACAGATGCAAGCATTAACAAGCAATAACAGGTGGAATGGCTACTAAAGGATTTTGGTGTGAAGGACGTTCTAAAGAAAATATGAAGTCTGCTGACTGATTGAATGCTAGTGTTTTTGCACAGCATTATTGTAAACCAATTGAGCATAGACTAATGTGATGATGGAGGGCTATCAACATGCATAATGATAGCCTTCCATCTTGTAATGAAAGCCGATTCGCCAATTGAAATGAAAAGAGAATCTAGATTTCATTAAAGACATGGAGGCGAGCATTATGCCGCCCTCGAAAACCTTGAGGAAAAGTAAACAAAAAGTTATAAGAGTTAGAACAACATTTGTTACATAGTAATAACAAATTATTTTAAGAACTTTTTTCTGTTTGTGTTTAATGCACAAAAATATGGAAAATAACTGATGATGTATTTCTTTTATAGAGTCATAAGTGATGTTGTATTAATCTGGAAAGAAGTTTGGATAAGAAGAAAAACAAGATATCAGGGTGTGGATGACCAGCTTTGCATGTAAAAGAGGAAGAGCATTCCAAGTAGGATGTGTTTCTGTGCTGGGGAAGTTCTAATCCTAGATCGTTCACTTTATTGTTATGTTATATATCTCTTTAAACTGCTGCTGGAGTGGCATTCAAAATGTTATTGCATAATGCTTGCATCTGTGTCTTTAGTGAAATCCAGATTATTTTTTCATTTCAATTGGAGAATCGCCATTCTGGCTTGTCTTGACTCAAGAGAAGCCATCTCAAATGCAGATTTCTTCTCATGCCTTTTGGCTAGGGTCATGTGGATGCAACATAATTCACTTCAGACCAACACTGACAAGACTGATATGTTATTTGTCAGCAAGGACCCTTCAATCTGGTCCATGAACTGGTGACCTGCTGATATGGCCATGCTTCTGTATACTTGGTTAGGAACCTTGGTTTCTACTTCAATCAGGATACCCATATAGGGTGATAGTAGCTTTAAAAACATATTAATATCAGCATTACGGAATAGTGAAATACCTACATAAAACTGACTCCAGAAAGGTAGACCCATCTGGATGGTACTTTTAGCTGCAGGACCAAAATCCGACCTCAGAATATTTGGGGTCTTATCTAGAGTTTGATGGATTAGATACTCTGTCAAAATGTGAAAATATCCCACCCATATTATTACATGTGCCACAGACTATATTGCCCTTGTAATATGGTGGACGGAACTTCCCTCACATTTATGCCAGACTATCGTGTCTGCCACACTCTAAGCAAGGCTGTTTATACTGCATTAATGGGAGGAGGAATGCAAAAACTGACTTCGGGTAGCAGACTGGCAAATATATATTTCATAATTTCAGTTGCCTTTGGGGAAGTGATCTATGCTGGATGCAGTATGACATCATGTGAATGATTTATCATAGAACTAGAAAGGAGTGTGCAGTTCCTGTAAGGACACACAGGGAAGACAGATCTTTCTTTGTGATGCCCTCACACACCCCGAGAGGTGTCATACTTCATCATTGGGCTGTTGCCCCTTGTCAGGCCGGCGCTGCAATGCCTGACGGGCTCCTGAAACCAGGGCTCTTTGGCGGGATATTTTGAAGAAGAAGCTGTAAGGTGCGTGTGGGTGTGGGGGCTAGGTATTGCGGTGAAATAGTTAAAATAGGTCAAGAGCAGTCCTATTGGGTCAAATTTTAATATTTGCATGACACCTCTCAGGGTGTGTGAGGGCATCACGAAGAAAGACCTGTCTTCCCCCTAGTTCTTGACCTTACCCTGGAGCCTGTGTGTAGGACCTCCTAACCCAGCTCTCTGTCCCTCCTTTTTGATTTAATGATTTACTATACCCCTGCCTACCTAAGTAAAGTTAACTCAAACATCACAGATGTTTGAGAAATTGGATTCTTATGTTATGGCCTTCATCCAGTATCCAACTACTGGCAGTCAATTTCCAATTTTAGTCATCATTTATATCCCCAGAACTGGTAATTCATTCCATATGTACAAACTATTTTGTTGGGATGAGTAGAAGATTCAATGTTAGTTAGACAAGTTGGGGCATCACATTGTGTATTTCTTGCCAAGTTCATAGCACGTTCTGTTATTACCAACTGGAAAGCAAGGGATTCTCATGATTTCAACGTTTGGCGTGCTGAACATTCAGATTTGTTTTACTAAAGCATTTTATAAAAATATGGAATCTGTACAATGACGTTTTCTGGAATGAAAAAGACTGTATTTTAGTCATGACTATTTCTGATGAATTAAGTTTTGATCTTCTTTTGATCATATATTTACTCAAGGAAATTCATTGTAGCCATAAGGTAATATCATGTGAAATCATAATGGTTAATAAGATTTATATAATTCCACTTAAGGCTTTTCTCTTATTCTAATAATAATACCTAATAACAAAAATACTTTTGGTAGGGGCTAGTCAGGGGTTTGTTGCTCGAATGTGAACTTATTTTGAAAAAACAAAGACAAGATGCGTTAGGCAAAACAGGAACAGTTAGTTTAATTAAACACTTTGACTGGGATCACAGTTACAGAAACGGGTCTGAGGACTATCTCAAAGTACAATTGATTGGAGCGCCATTTTATACATTTCTTGGAGCATCATAAAACAATTCAAAGATCCTTTTTAGGAAGAGGAATGTGGTCCTAGTCAAGGAGTCATAAATGACTCCCACCTGATAAGAAACGCAGGTGGGCCTCGACCTTACATGGACATAATGAGGGCCAGTGGGTAATGTGTCCAGATGTCCGGCATACGGAGCGCGTGATCACTGCGTGTACTGTGTTTGCTGTGTTCTGATTGGCTTAGTGTTCCTAACTTCATGTGGCATCTAACTTTGTGGTATTTTGTGAACGCGCTCCCCTCCATGTGCGCTTTATTGGGGCCAATATTCCCGGACCATTGTGGTGTCGCTGCCTATCTGTGGGATTAATCTGGGTTTTTCCTGTTTGCACGTTTGTTCTGCTGGTTCCGTGTCACCCCACCTTTGATCTGTCAATAAGTTGCCTCAGGCCTAGGTCACAGGGCCTGCTTGACCTCATATTTCTGACTCGGGGTTGATGGAGAGATATCGGGTGATTTTGACAACAGTGATTCGATTTTTTTTCTGCAGTCCTATCATTTCGTACATCAACATCAATATTAACAGGTTGGCAGTTCTCATTAGCTGCTAGTAATCTGATTAAAAATGTATTTAAGTATTTCACTTATTCTGTACTGCATTTGGGTCACAACATCTCCATGTTTCCAGTTTAGCTGTCTCCAGTGTGTCTTTAGCATCCTTTCTGCATTGTTTAGTAAACAAAACAGACGCTCCTTTTGCAATGATCAATGTGCCTCAGTTTAGATATAGTAATAATAATAATAATACCTGTAGTGCATAGTTCTACGAAAAGACAAAATCCCAAACCGGAAGTACTACATGAAAGATTAAGGTTGCATTCATACCCTATTCCATGCTGATTGGTGATTAGTTGGGTCTAGTGCTGTGTTTCCAGATATAAACAAGAGTAAAACCTTTTAACAATATTTTTAAGAAGAACTCTAATATTACCAAGAACAGAAATCAAATCAAAGAGTTAATCTTATTTCTGTTAAATATCCTACATCCTCGGAAAGGCACTACAATGCACTGTACACATAAAAGGCTTTGTGATATTCCCCGTGCCATGTTCGCGCGCGAAGCAAAGTTCAAGTAAAGCTGACATACACTGTATCTCAATTGTGAACCTTCTATTTTCGAGGCCCTTCAGAAAAATTGTCCTTTGAGAACTGACTGAGTTCAATCTGCCCGAAAAACGAATTACAACAGGAGATAGGTGGAGACATGTTGACATCTTCGACAACTTTACTCTCTTGACAAACAGCATTTGTCCATCGTTAAGTGAGAAAGAGGCATAGGCGCGAGTGGCTTTGTTGCTTTAATGTGTCGAATAACTCAGATCACAAAATGACTTTCAGACCCCGAGGCCCATGCGCTCCAAAAATACTTCTCTCTAATCATTCATGGATAAAAATATTGGTGTTTTGAACAGGCACAACAGTTAGGAGCGAAAAAAAATGTTAGGTCTGGGTAAGAGGTGCTCTGTGTGGCATAGCCTTTAAAATTCGTCTGAAGAGAAACGACGTCAATTATCAAAGTCATTTCCGCGTCTAAATCTGATTAAAAAGCGTCAATGACCGGATGTACGAGTGCAAGTTATTCACAAAAGGTGACATTCCGTTTTAGTTCAAAGTAGTTATGTTCAAAATTACCCCCAGTGTATACAATTATTGTGTGGAGACAATTTTACTGACAGTGATGGACAGTAGGAGTTCCAAATCGTGGATGCCCGTGAACATTTGGGAACACCTTCAAGATCTTGGTAAGCACTGTAAATACAATTATCGCTGTTCAATTGCAGCCTATGTAGAAGTGCATATTAGCAAATGCCATTGATTAGTCAAAAGTGCACATTTTCAAACCTTTCAGGTAGTATACCTGGAAACGATGTTTGGACAGAATATTGATTTTAAATATTGTGGGACATTATAAGAAAAAGGTACCCCTAAAAAACAGTTAAGGTCTGAGAACAAGGGGGGGGGACAATTGAGTAGTAGACTAATTCACTCTATCACTACAGACTGACCAGATGTTACAAGAGCCCAATTTACAACACAACTGCTAAGGGCCTGATTACGATGCTGTAGGAAACGGCTCTTACCCTTGGTAGGAACAGTTCCTACGGCATCATAATCGGCTGTTCGGATTCCTTTTGATGGAATCTGTCAGAAAGAAATCCGAACCGGATTTCCGAATGGCAGAGGCCATATGGAAATTCTCCAGTAATCCCCTGGGCAGCTCTTTACGCCTGAGGGATTACGATGGCAGATTCCAACAGCCTTTCTCTAACACAGAAAGGCTGTGGAAATCCTACTTAGGGGTCCCCAAGCAAGGCCCCCATAGGTGCAAGGCCTCCGGAAGGTGACCTAGGGGGCACCTATGGTGCCCCACTGTTGATCCCTGCACGCTGTCACAGGCACCTTGAGATGCCTGCCACCAGTTGCAGGGATGAACTACACCTCAACTCTTTCCAATGAGAGAATGCATTCCATTCGGAATGCATGCTCCCATTGTAAAGAATAGGAATACGGCTGAACAGTGTTCGGTCGCATCCTAATTGCTGGGTTGGGAATGACGACAGGAGGTCGGGCGGTCCCAGTTCCCAAACAATGTCAGACGGACTCAGGTTTGACCGACATCGTAATCGGTCCTTTCTCTCCATTCTAGTCACCTGTGTATTTAACCTGTAGTTGGGATGGTTATAAATGAAATGTGTATGTGAATGTGTGCTGCTTTGTGTAGTGATAGAGTGGATGTGTGTGGTTGTTGGTTGGGGGACAGATCAAGACATGTCAAAAATAGTTTCTATATGATTGTATTGTTTAAACAAAAAAGAGGTCTGTATTCGATGTAAAGCAAATTTATTATATTGTAAAAGAAGTATGCACTCTGCATTGATGAAAAGCATCTTGCATGTACTAAAAGGTTCTTTACATAACAAACATCACCAAATGTGATGCAGTGCGCGCAACAAAATTTGTTTTATTTATTTAAATGTTTACTTACCTGTAAAACTCTGTAATCCATACATTACTACCCCCCACCCTGCCCCTCCCCCTGCCCACGTCACCGCCCTGCAGTAACTCCTACTGCCGACCGCTACTGCTTTTTTGTGAAAAACTAAAGTTGACTTGCCACTAAACCTGTACTGTATCACTTCGGTCGTCGAAATAAAATAATTTTGAATGAATTCAGGTTTCAAAATTTTGACACTTGATCTTTTCAGTTCAGGACATATAATAACAGAAGTGTCACGTCTTCTTTGCCATAGCCGTACAGGCAAAAACATTGGCAAAAAGATTTGGTATCTGTCTTTTGAGCCACCCCAGCTAAACCCGAAATTTGGTACAATATAGGGCACATATAACCGGTTCTCACATTTATGGTTAACTACCGTGCTACCTCTTTTTAGTGGTCTGGGTGATGAAGTATTCATAATTTGGTCATTCCAGGTCGATAGCAGCCAATATTGAGCCACAAAACTATCGAAATAATGACCACATGGTTTATATAACTCAAATGTTATTAAAATACTAATTTACTGCGGATGTTGTTGACTCGTGGCACATTTAGTAGTGGAGCCCCCAGAGTTAGCAGACACAAGGGGCACCTTCTTGACATATGTACATATCTCAGAGTCTACCTCTTCCAAAGTCGAAGAAATGGAGGAGTATCTGTTGTTTCAGAGGGAAACAATCACAGAAGGTTTGAATTCTGGTGCAATTGCATTTAAGCCCCCTGTCCCAAAGTTCTCAAACAGTTTTCAAATCACTTCTTCTATAAATGATTCCTCCCGAAACTGCAATGATCCTTAGAAGAACACTTTTTCTACGATGGACTTTTTTCCTTCCTGCTTGATAGGGCTAAGAATAGATCTTTTTTGCTTAGCTCTTTCGCAGAGATTGACATGTTGCTATTGGTAAAAGCAGTGATATTGAGTCAGTCTACATTTGTCAGTATCATGTGGGTTTAAGCACAAGGGTAAACTTCCATTCTAAAGTAATAGCAAACCTTGTCACGGAAAATTATAACTATTTCCCAAGTCGAAGCATTGAGGTTGTTCCTTTGCTCCCCTCTAAGAACATTGCCGTAGGTTTTAAATCAGTTCCAAATTCGGGTGAGGTCACTGGTGATGGAGCACAAGTTTCATATTTGCATTTTGCTCATTTGTTGGGGTGCATCATAATCACGTGTAGTGATCACCCGCATATAATTATGTCTTGTGTAAATAATGTAAGTGTTAAAACGGTGAAACACGTTAATTTATCAACGTGACATATTTTAGTTTATTGACAAGTTGTATGAAGTGTTAACATAGAAAATAAATTTAACTAACAGAAAACGCTTACATGGACAAATCGTGTTGTTAAGTTTTATGTTACTAATGTATTAGATGTGTTTGATAATAATACTTTCCATGTTTAGGTAAATGTGTTGATCGAAATGATAAATGAATTATGCAACTTGTAATAATTAAATGATACGTTCTTATGTTAGCCAAAGCTGTAAGCCTGGAATGGAAACCTCTGACACTCTCGCTTTAGGATTAATGTTCTGATTTTCATGTGCACTGTGGAATCTGTTCATTTTCATGTTTGCATTGCAGGTGGAGAGGTATTATTTTAGAAGTTGGTTTCACACGGGAGAAGGCACAGTGATCAATGACAAACTGTTGCAAAGGGATGCACATGGAGAGCACCATGGAAAAGTACACTCATGTGTAATACATGCGAGAAGTGTGGGTAACTGGCTGTTGGAATTAGGGATAGTCTCCACATCTTCTTTGCCTTTGGAGAGGGAGCATCTCAGAACAACTTGTGATTGTAGCTTTATGCTGCTTGACCCATGTCAACAGTGTAGAGACTTCTTAGGAAGATTCCCCGACTGACACCTTTTATCTTGATTCAGAATGCTTACTCATTAATGTAGGGATGTTACTATAGTGATAGAGGAGGGATTGATTTAAATGCTCTTCATTCATCAGCCGTTGATGCAGGGAAATTTGAATTTTTGCTTCTTTATTGTCTGTATCCTCTTTCTCAAGCAAATAGTTCAGCTAATGTTGCACCATCTGAATTTGATGTGCAGATTTGGGTTCATGCTGTTTCCTCTGTACTTCTATACACTCATGCTAAGGTGTGTTATTGTTCAATTATTTTTGGCTTTGTAACAAGCCTGACTAACCTTTCTCAATTGTCCTTTGGTTATTATGCATCGGAAAGCGTTGTTCCTAAGCTGACGGTGCATTCATGATTTTCTCCCCTTCACACTCTCATGCTGCTTAAAAGAACCATCAGAGTGTGTCTCTAGAAAAGTTTCAGAATGACTAGAAACGCCCCTTTGACTGGTAAGGCCTTAAATTTAGCCTCAAAGGAAGCTGTTCATGTTTTAAGACTCAGAACACAATAATAACTGTTGTCCGCACCGGAAGAATGATAACCATCTTTACTGTTGAAGATTTGCTGTCTGCCTCCATACAAGAAGAGGCTTAGAATTAGCATTGGTTGACAAAATCATTCAATTATAGCCAATCAATATATAGCATATTTGGCTCTCAACCCTAATATATGACTTTCATGTTATATCCTGGAATATGGCTTACAGTACAATGTTAGACAGGAAAGTAGCACTTCTTGCTAGCCTTAGGGTAGAAATAAGTTGTATCCAGGAAACATGGACTCCCTTCTTTACTCTACATAAATATCTCACGATCAACTTGCCTACTTTCTCATTGGCCAGGGGTAGTGAGCTGCCGCGGCCCGTGGAGGGAGTTCGGTGGGGCAGGGAGGCGGTGCGGGGGAGGGGCAGGGTGGAGGGTGGTAAACCACGGAATATGGATAATTGCAGATAAGTAAACAATTTAATTGATTTTCTACATTCTGTAGAAAATCATGTGCTCTTTTATATAATCCAAGTAATTAGATGGCCTGGCGATTTGTGATTTATTGTCTTTTCTATTGCTCATTTGAAGCATTAATTAGCTATATGATATCTGTATATCTGTATGTTTGTGATTCTTTTCCTCAATTTATGGAATCAAGCAAGGAGCAACGGTAATATAAAAAAATGAAATTTGTCATTAACTGGAGATAAAAACTGTTATATAATTTAAAAAAAGATAGTATGGTGGGAGAGAAGTAGGTTTTAACAAAGTATTGTAATCCCCAAAATGAAACTAAAACAGTAGAGGTTCTTTCTGTCTGCTGTCATACCTTTAGATGATATGATATATTTGCTTCAAGTTTGGAAGAATATATTACAACAATTCAGGAGGGGATTTACAGCCAATTCCTGAAGTCGTATTCACAAAGTCCATGTGAATTCCTTAAGAAAAGTGTGCCTTGTCTGCCTATTGATTTTAAGATTAAGATTTTTGTTGAGTATGGATTTACATTTTAATCAATCATCTAACCCTTTAGCCGCAGTGTGACAAAATCTGGACATTTTCATCTCCACATGAAACAGAAGGTAAAAAATCTTTTATTCCACCAGCCAGCCTAATGCTAAATAATATCACCAAGAATCGATACAAGATCGTAGTTTTGGCAGGACGTCCAGACAGAGTACACTTTTGTTTCTCTACTTGATGTGCTACTGTCAGACTAATGTGTCTCACGAGCTATTTGATCATTGTTTGAGTCTGCTTCCTCTGAAGGCCAAAACATTTCTTTTGTAGTGTTATAATGTGTCTATCTGATAAGAACAATTTCCAATCGTAGAAAAAGTGAAAGTACATCCACTCAAAAAGGGTGCGTGTCCATGGCTGATTTTTTGCGATTGCGGCCTCTGAAATTCTCCAAAGTCTGACTAGAGAGTACGAATAGTTCAGTTTTCAGGAGTTCCCAAATGAGCATATGATTAACTTCGGATCTCAGGGAGGGATAGATGACTTTCCACAGTCTCAGGCCTACTACTCCCAGTCATTGGACTCCATGGGGCAGATTTACAAGCCCCGTAAGGCACATTTGCGCCACCGTTGCGTCACTTTTGTGACACAGCGGCGACGCAAAGCCAGCGCCATACTACGGGGTATTTACAATGTAACACATCTAGGGAGATGCATCACGTTGTAAAGCCCTGCGCCACATGTGGGTGTTCCAGCACAGGGAGTGCATTACGGCGCAGAAACGCCTCTGAAAAGTGGCTGAGTGAAATCTACAAGATTTCACTCAGTCACTTTTACGGCCATGCTGCGTCAAAACCCTGCGCCTGCTTGAAGCAGGCGTAAGGATTGAGGCAACATGTTGGGAATAGGGGCACCCGAGCCTTGCTGGAGCTGTGTCGTGCTTGCAACGCGGCTTCAGCAATGCGCCGCCTTTCCGCCGGGGGATGCGAAATGCATATGCCCATCCGTATGCCACGGTGCAACTCATAGTAAATGCGGCACATCAGTGGTGGCGCACGGGTGGGCAGAGGCGTCACAACTTTTCTGACGCATCCCTGCTGATTAGCAGAGATGCGCCAGAAGTAGTAAATCTGCCCTCGTGTTTCTCTGCTTGAACGACCGTTGCTGGTTCAAGTTAACTGCTGATGATTGATAGGCTCTGGCTGGGTTGTAGCGTGGTGCTAAGGTTTACAAGTATTTTGTGCCTTTTAGGACAATCCAGAGAAGTATGAATTTGATCCTTGCATCGACGGGTAGTCCCCTGAGTACTTTTTTTTTTTTTTTTTGCAGAGTTTTATATAGCGCGAACTAGAACCGAATCAGTTATCAGAGCGCTTTACATAGCACCAGTTACGTTACATGAGGACACACTTTCATTTTTTTAGGCACGGGGAGATTAAGTGATTTGCCCAGAATCACAGTTTTTTTTTGGCGTCGTTACCGAGACTCGAACCCAGATCCCCAGGTCCGAGGTCGAGCGCCTTAGCCGTTAGGCCAACCCCTCTCCAACCCCTCTTCAAGTAATGCTTGATGTGGACCAACTTATGAAGGTTGATGCACATTCCTTTTTTTAATTATTATTTCTTAATTGATTTTATCAACCAAGTACAGCAGTACAGTCCTGTTTCCATGGGCAGACATATTTTGCTATCTAGAAAGGGTTGATGCACATTCTGGCTCAAGATGGCATCGATTACAGAAGGATTTTCACTTGTAGACTGTATTTTCAGGGGCGTAACACAGGCCCCGCGGTGCGGGGGGGGGGGGGGTGCTCGTGGCTCCAGGGGCCCCGGGGAAGGGAGCAGTGACCTTTCCCCGGTGCCATCGTCGTTCTGTCACATTAAGATATTTTAACTGCAGTGTCGGAGACTGCACAGAAGCATCAGCGGCACACGCCCATAAATAACCTGAAAGAGAGTGAACTGAGAGGTAAGGGGGCTGTTAATTTCAAAGAAGGCTAATATAGTGAGGAGGCAAGATGTGAGCGAAAAGATAACAAGGGGTAAATAAGGGATGACTATAACAACTATAAAATATTTGTGAAAAAGAAACAGAGAAAGGCGACACTTGAGGAGAAAGAAGAAAGGCAGAGGCAAAGAAGGAAATGAAAAACGATAGGTAAGTTTGGGACCGCTTGTTTTCCTCACTCGGTGTGCTTGCTCTCTCAGTACATGCAGGAAATAGTACAAGGGAGTAGGCAGAAATTTAAAATACACCCTCACTTCGATGTATGCCTCAAATGTCTTCGGGAGAGCGAAGCAAATACGCCCTTCCCAACCAAGAAGAGGTACCTTCATCCGTCCTTTGTCTATCAATATCTCCAGAATTTAAGTCTTTCCCCCATCTACCCTTTTATCATTACATTCTTCGACCATCCTTCCAACCAGTCATCCATCCTTTTACCCATCCATGCATTCTTTTTTATGCATCCACCCATTATTTCACCCACCTTTTACCAATCCACACACCCATCCTTTCACTCTTCAATCCAGGTTTTTTTTCCAACTACACATTCATCCTATTTTTTATCAATCCTTCCATACTTTCTTTTGCCCAATCATGTAACTATTCTTTTACCATTCCATCCGTCAATATTTTCATCCTTGCCTCTAGTCTTAAATCCTATTGGCCCTTCCTTCTTGTAACAGTTCAGTCCCTATTTTCGTATGTCCTTCCTTTCTCGCTTCCTTCCTGCCTCTCTCTCTCTCTTCCACTTTCTCTATTTTTCTCTTCCTTTCTCCACCTGGGCCCCCTTTATTGTGATTTATGTTATCCCCCTCACCTCTGTATGGGGTTTCCAGTCTTTGTTTCTAAGAGCTTTTGTGTGTAGAGCTGCGCAGATATAGCATGTTCATAAATTTGGGGCCCGAGGGGTTTGGCGATGCGACGAGTGTAAGGTAAGTGGTTTTATTTATTTATTCTGTTTTCACTATCCCATTGTTTGTCACTTACACTCCTATGGTGCTAGGGTGCCTGTGTTGGCTCTAGGCATCTGAAATTAGCACCAGCGCAGGGGGATTTGAAGGGATGCACTGTATTGTTGTAAATACGGTGCAGCCCTGTGTTTCAGAAGTGGCAGAGCGCGGTGTTAAGCCAAGACGGCTAATGCCGCACTCCGTCACTTCTTCGTAAATATGCCCCTAAGTTCTTCATTCGTGGTTAGGACCCACAAAACTGGTCATAATATGCTCTACAGAACTTTTTAGATGTTTCTAGAATCAAGGTGTGGTGACTTCTCCCTGAGGCCCGGCAGAAAGGTAGTTCCACAGTTCAGCTGCCCACCTGAGTATGTTCTAAACTGGAGTAGGCATATTAAGGTAGGAGGACCGGAATGTAACCTTTGCAGGCTGGGGCGTAACACAGGCCCTCTCAGCCCCCGCAGTGCGAGGGGCTCTGTGCTCTAGGGGCCCCCGCACTTACTTCTTCATGAATTGAATGGTGCACGATGCGCAGTGTGCACGGCACCTTTAAAAATAAATGGTGCGCAAGGCATGCATGCCTGGGCCCCGCCGGGATGCGGGCCTCATAAGCTAATCTCTAATTAAATGGTGCATGCGCAGAGGCTTGCCCCGGTCTGCATGAATTAAATGGTGCACAACAACAACTGCTGCACAAGGGGCGGGCCCCGGCCGGGGCTTCCTAGGCTCTTAAGAAATGGTGCCCGACCCTGGCCGGGGCCTCTGAGGCTCTTTATATTAAATTGTTATAGTGGGTCAGGGTGGGTGTTAGCGGCGCGCAACGCGCATTTTGCTTCCTGGACGCGTATGCACATTATTCAGGGTGGGGCAGAGCTGGTGACCAATGCGCTGACTTGAATTTGTCCTGACATGCGCATTGAGCGAGCGCAATTAAAAGTGTGCATGAGACTGAGGTGTGGCATCCATTCCCAAGAAGACCCAGCCACGCTCCTAAGCAGGGCTCACTGTCCGAAGTCTGTCACCGGGCCATAATTTAAATTAATGTATTACTAGTCCCCCTGCCCCTGCCTGCCTGACTAGCCTTGTCCTGCCCCTGCCTTCTGCTGCCTGCCTGTCTCACTCGTGCCTAACTCTGAAGCTGCAGGCTTGGCCAAACCCTCAGGTCAGGTCGGTCCGCTTCTTAGGCCGAGCCTAGTAGCAGTAGGGGAGTGTCCATGGGTGGTGGCGAGGACCATCGGAGTTGGTGGCTGGGTGGTAATCAGAATTATCAGGTAATTTGGATTGGATTCAGGGACGGCATCATGGTGGGGTCCGGCCGGCAATAAAAGTAAAACAAACATAGTGTTTCTTATGCTGCTCAGCCTCACCTCCCTGTCCTTTGGCTTCTTAGCCTCCCTCGATCACCGCATCATTTGACTGCTACAGAAGGCTCCAGTCTTTGCAGCTATTTGTATCCGTGTGGGAGAGTGCAGTATGTGCTGCTGTGCCTGTGACAAGCGCACAGTCGAGAAAGGTTCTCAGAGAAGAACCACTTCGCTATGGTAACTTGCGAAACTGAAATATTGCAGGGCAGTACATCCTGTTAATGGGTTTCATGTCGAAAGTAAACTAATTTGGGCCATAAGTATATTTCACACATTTAATAAGTGAAAGGAGGAGTACTCGTGACAACGACTTCGTCGATGCAGCCGGAGCAATGGGGCACCCGCAACATTTATTCAAAGACTAAAGAAAGACCACTTAGGGTAGAGGGGCACAATGTTTAAACTGATGGGTCTGTCACAGTTAATGATGTTTCTCAAGAGCAGGGTGTACCGTGGGCTCGGCCAGGGCATGGGGTGAAAGGCCAGACACTGAATCCACCCCTTATGGACAGGTGGCATGGATGCCGTGGGGGGGTCAGTGGTGATGGCAAAGCTCTTTGCTTCAGAATTGAGGGCCCCTAACACATAGCAGTATGTGGGGATCTGGCCCTGTCTGCACTGGCTGCAGAGACAAGGAGAGGTGGGCAGACTCTGGGTGGGCTCCATTGCAGCAGGGCAGGTGGGCAGTGGCTGCATTTGCTGCAGAGCCAAGGAAAGGTGGGCAGACTCTGGGTGGGCTCCATTGCAGCAAGGCAGGTGAGCAGTGTCTGTGTTGCCTGCAGAGCCCCAGGGTAGGTGGGCGGTGTCTGTGCTGGGTGCAGAGCCTCAGGGGAGGTGGGCAGTGTCTGTGTTGCCTGTAGAGCCCCATGGGAGGTGGGCAGTGTCTGTGCTAGGTGCAGAGCCTCAGGGGAGGTGGGCAGTGTCTGTGTTGCCTGCAGAGCCCCAGGGGAGATGGGCAGTGTCTGTGCTGTGTGCAGAGCCTCAGGGGAGGTGGGCAGTGTCTGTGCTGGGTGCAGAGCCCCTGGGGAGATGGGCAGTGTCTGTGCTAGGTGCAGAGCCCCTGGGGAGGTGGGCAGTGTCTGTGCTGGGTGCAAAGCCCCAGGGGAGGTGAGCAGTGTCTGTGTTGCCTGCAGAGCGCCAGGGGAGGTGGGAAGTGTCTGTGCTGGGTGAAGAGCCTCAGGGGAGGTGGGCAGTGTCTGTGTTGCCTGCAGAGCCCAAGGGGAGGTGGGCGGTGTCTGTGTTGCCTGCAGAGCCCCAGGGGAGGTGGGCAGTGTCTATGCTGGGTGCAGAGCCCCAGGGGAGGTGGGCAGTGTCTATGCTGGGTGCAGAGCCCCAGGGGAGGGGGGCAGTGTCTGTGTTGCCTGCAGAGGCCCAGGGAAGGTGGGTGGTACACTATACTAAGCAAAGATTTTTAGCTTAGGTGTTTTTAGCCAGGTCTGTTATTACATCCAACACACACTTTGGAGAGACCCTCCATATTTATCATCCCACTTAAAGCCCCAGAGACAACACCATGTCACTGTCACCTCATGGCCTGGCACTGTGCATCATGCATGGCTCATGACAAGTTTCCAGATTGCCTATGTGCAGAGGCATAGAGAACCCTCCCCCACCGAACTCGCCCCCTGCTTTAGGAACTATGGCGAAGTCCTTGATGGGCCTCTTCTGTCTGCAACACTGCAGACAAAGGCTCAGCTCATAATTAATATGAAAAGGTGGGCAAGTGAGTAGGTGAAGGGGTGAATGGATGGATGGATTAGTGAAAGGGTGAATGGATGAATGAAAGGTTGAATAGATGGATAATGAGAGAGGATGGATGAATGGATGAGTGAGTGGAAGTATGGATGAGAGAAAAGGTAAATAGATGGATGTATGGGTGGATGGGTAGATGGATGGGTAAAAGGGTGGATGGATGAGTGAAAGGATGGAAGGATGAGTGAAAGGATGGATGGATGAGTGAAAGGGTGGATGATGAGCGAGTGAGTGGGTGGATGGATTAGTGAAATGATGGATTGATGAATTGATAAGTGAAAGGGTGAATGGATGGATGATTGAGTGAAAGGGTAGATGTAAGGATGGAAGAGTGGGTGAAAGGGAGGGTACATGGACAAAAGGATGGATAGATGAGTGAAGGAGTGAAAGGATAGATGGATGAGAGAAAGGATGGAAGAGCGATAGGGTCAATTGATGGATTCATGAGTGGATGAGTAGATGGATGGATGGGTGGATGGGTGGGAGGAAGGATGGCTAAGTGAAGGGTCGTTGGAGAGAAAAAGTGAGGATGGATGGATGACTGAAAGGGTGAATGGGTGGAAGGATGAGAGGCTGGGTGGATGTATGAGTAATGGAAATGGTGGATGGGTGGGTGAAAGGGTAAATGGCTGGATGGATGGGTGAATGGATGGTGGAAGAGTGGATGGATGAGTGTACAGATGGATAGGATGAAAGGGTGGATGGATAAATAATGGATGGATGAGTGAAAGGGTGGATGGAGGGATGGATGAGTGAAATGATGGATGGAAGATACATGATGGATAGGTTTGCAAATGATTGAATATGTTTGGATATGGATGTGCTTACTTATATACTATTGCACAACCTCCTCTGATGTGTCTGTAAAACTTACCTTTTGTCCCGAAGTTATGTCCTGAATTTTAACCTCCTGTCCTGAATTTTGACCCGTGGTAGGGCAAAGTGGTAGGTGGTGGGCTGGGCCGCCGGGGGGCCCCCTCCATGTGCTTTGCAGGGGGGCCCACTCAATTTTCGTTACGCCACTGTGTATTTTGCAGATACATTGATGATAATCAAGTGGGAGGCTACATCACTGGAGTTAAACTGCTAATATTGGAAGTCCCTTAACGGAAAAAAAGCACAGACTTGGGGTCTGTTTTTTTGTAGCATTGCTTTAAACATGTGGATTTCTATCCCATCAGAGATACACATTTTATCATTACTGATGCAGTTTCGAAAAATATTTTAAATCAACTTTTCAAGCAGCATTGACATGCATTTTAAGCAATAAAATGTTTGTCTGTGCTGAGATACTCTCTACTCAAAAATATGGGTCATATTTTAGTCTCAATTAGTAAGTTGACAACGCCAATAGGAATATCCTAAAATTGCATAACACTGGAACAGTGTAGTGTGAGTTTAGAAAGATACAGAATGTAGCTGCAAGTGCATACTTTCAAAGCTTTATTTTAAGTCATCAAATGTTGGGGGATAAGGTGTTTCCATTTTGCTGGGGAATTATGTTTTTCACCTACCTAATAAATACAAAGAATTCTTCACCATCGTTCGGGAATTCACCCATCTGGCAGCCATTTCCTACTCCATCACCCCGTCACCAGGACTATGCAAATACTGTCCAACTTCTTACATGACAGGATATCTAAAATCTACAGGAACTTCGAACCTCAACCACACCCTGCCTCACCTCCGACCTCAACCGCTAAGGTCACCCCACTCAAGGAGTGGACTCCGATGACCAACCAAGACACAATGGCTAAAATGGCATCCATCCACTTAAAGGTCTCCACAGACCCATATCCCCACCGCTACTTCAATCTAGGGAGACCCACGATAAGCACAGCACTTACAGCCATCATCAACATCTCCTTCGCTACAACCACTTTCCTGGGCACCTCGAAACACGTAGAAGTCACTCCGCACCTTAAGAAATCGCCTGCAGGCCCCAAAGTCCTCAGCAACTGCCGACCCATCTCCTTGCTCCCCTTCCCAGCCAAAGTCATAGAAAAGGCCATCAACCATCAATTCTCCCACTACCTTAAACACTACGAACTCCTGAACAGCTCCGGATCAGGTTTCTGTAGCAACCACAGCACCGAGTCAGCCCTCATCGCAGGTGCAGAAAACATTCGCATCTTACTAGGTCAAGGCCAAACTGCTGCACTCATCCTCCTGAACCTCTCTGCTGCCTTCAACACAGTTTCCCACAACACACTCATCTCTAGACTCCAAGACATCGGAAGCCAAGGACCAGTTCTCAAGTGGGTAGCCTTCTTTCTGACTGGAAGAACTCAACAGGTCAAGCTCCCTCTTTTCACCTCAGAACCCAAGGACCTCGTCTAAAGAGTCCCGCAAGGCTCTTCACTCAGCTCCACTCTCTTCAATGTATACATGACTCCTCTATCAAGCATCAGTCAGACCCACGGATTCAACCTGATCTCTTACGCCAACAACACTCAACTCATCCTATCCCTCTCAGAAGACACCAACACCACCAAAAGTAATTTAAAAATGTGCCCACGTGGCCAACTGGATGAGAGACCACTACCTCAAACTCAAAACTGACAAGACGAAAGTACTGATATTCAGCAAAAATAACTCACCCTGGGACTCCACCTGGTGGCCCACAGAACTAGGCCCCACAAGCTCTCTCTCTGACCAAGCCAGAAACCTGGGCATCTTCCTGGACACCAAACTCACCATGAGACATCAAATCAATGCTGTGACTTCTGCCTGCTTTCACATACTTTGCATGCTCAGAAAAATCGTTAAGTGGCTCCCTCCTGACACCAGAACAACCGTTACCCAGGCCCTCAGCACAAGCAGACTGGACTACAGCAACACCCTCTACTACAGCATCTCTGCACACCTGCTAAACAAGCTGCAAACCATCCACAATGCTGTTGCCAGACTAATCTTCAACCTTCCTCGCCACACCCACATCAAACATCACACTGGATCCCCATTCAGAAGCGCTGCTAGTTCAAGATGCTCACCCACGCCTACAAGGCCTTTCACAACCAGGGTCCCTCCTACCTCAACCATCATCTACACTTCCACCAACCAACCCGGAAACTCTGCCCTGCATCACTCGCACTTGCCCACAACCCCCATATTCACAACCCCCATATTCATAGAAGCAAGATAGGAGGTAGGGCCTTCTCTTACCCGGCATCCAATTCTTGGAATAACCTCCCAGCACATCAGGGCAGCCGCACCACTTATGGATTCCTCAAGAACTGAAACCTTTCTTTTCAACGGATCCTTCTTGTAGAACATGCACCTACTCAGCACCTGGCTACCCACCTGGGTGCCAAGTTTTATACTCTAGAAAACCATATTACATTACTTTACATTTACCTGTTTCTGAATGAAATACCTATCCCAAGCTAAATAAAATCTACTGTGCAGTTATGAGTTATGAAGATTGCTGTAATTTCTCCCCTAAATATAATATTTTATTACGTTTCAAAATATTTTTTTAAGCACTATAAAGCCCCATAATTGCAGTCATGGACCCCTGGTGTGAAAAACAGGTTTAGTGACAGGGTGTGTTATTTTTTGTAGAGGTAGATGTGCGATGATTGGTGTCAGTATGGTGATCATGATACCACTATATGTCGTTTTTTTAAATTAGTGTGCTGTAGGAAAATATCTTGATGTGTACTACAAACAGGATTACAGTGTATAATAACCTAATTTATTTCTAAACCCAACAGACCCTCTAACTTCAACACCACTAATTCCCCTAACCAAAGGCCAACGTCATGCTTCCAACCACCGAATCCAAACAAAACCATTTGAGTACTCCAACAGTCCTTTTTTTTTTTTATTTAAATTTGTTTTTATTGTTGCAGTAAAGTATCTCAGTACAGCATAAACAGTCCGCCGACGTGGCCTCAACATTCAGCCACGAACAGCTATGTGCGCAACATTTTCTTGCTATAGAGAACTGGTACACATAAACATGACTTCGATGAGTCAGTGCATCATAATCACGTAAAGGCTCCCGCAGGCTGAGCGGTGATGGGACGGTATCGCCATAGGGGCGATGAAGAAGATCAAATGGGCACTCTCATGCCATAACAGCACTGGATCTGGATCTGTACTGTGCACATAACAGTGTTACCAGTGAACAGGGGGGTAACAGAACTGTGGGAGGGAAGCATGTAGGCGCTAGCAGGGTCTAAGTAGGGGGAGGATGGCAGCGGGTGTCGAGGCGGGGGGGGGGGGGAGAAGCCCACGGATGGCCGGACATGCAAGAGGTTGCCCAGGACGTAGGGGGTTATCGGGGTCCGACTCTGGGGTGACTCACTTCAGGTGAAGGCTACTGGTCTTCTTGGGTGGGGGGAGGGGAAGGGTCAGACGGGTCACCAGCCTGCGTGGACTGGCGGAAGCTGTGAAGGAGCATGGCCCATTCCATGGAGATGGGAAGTTTGCGCGCGCCCTTGGCTTCTTCCTCCCTTAAAGCGTCTTCCTCCGCTGCCGCCCATTTGCTAACCGCCCCCTTCCATTGTGCTATGGGGGGACCCTCTGGGGATCGCCAGCGCATGGTTATACATCTATTGGCTAGTAGGAGCGCTAAGGACACGAAGCGCCGTCGCACCGGTTCACGCTTAGAGATGTGGAGGATGCCTAATGCACTGGTCTCCCAGGTGGCTAGTGTAGTGAGACCCGTGAGTTCCCGTAGTGTGTTGTGTACCCCCTGCCAGAAAGGCTGAAGATTGGGACAGTCCCAGAACATGTGACGGAAGTTCGCAGCTGGGAAACAGCATCTGGGGCACAGGAAAGGCGTGGAGGGGTAGAACTTCTGTAATCGCGCTGGGGTGAGGTATGCCCTGTGTAATATATAATATTGAATATTTTTGAAGCGGGCGTTCCTAGAGACGCGTTTAGGGGCCTCGAGAGCTTTAGTCCACTCCGAGTCGTGCAAAATACGGCCTATGTCCTCTTCCCAAGTGGCTCGTAGGGTCGCCAGGGGGGTGTATGAGAGTTCCCGGATGGATTTGTAGAGCCATGTGACCAGGTGGCGACCCACCCCCATATGTAGAATAGTATATATTACTGGATGCGTGTCTGGCTCGCCATTTTGAAGATTGAAATGAGGTCGGTATCCGTCGAGTAATTGCCTATACCTAAGGAATTGGCCTGGGGAGAGCCCGTACTCTGCGATCAGGCGGTCCAGCGGTTTCAGTTGACCCTCCTCGAAGAGTGAGTCCAGATCTGTGATACCACAGCGGGACCAGTCGGCGAGTAGTGGGGCCGCAAAGTAGGACTCCTGCTTGGGGCCGCCTATTAGCGGCAGCAGCGGGGAGTATGGGGGCCTAGCGGAGGACAGCCGGTGTATCCGCAGCATACATCGGCGCGCTATCGTCACCTGAAGGGGGTAAGTGCGCCGTGGCTTGGTGCCCGGAAGGAGCAGACGGGTGAGTTCCGGGGTTGTGATTCTACCAGTAGGAGTAACCGTTTCCTGAGGGTAACGGTCCGCTGTCCAGTAGGACAGCCACTGGAGCTGTGCTGCGAGGAAATATGCCTCGAAGGATGGAGCTCCGAGTCCCCCCTGTGATGTGGGGAGTTGAAGAGTTTTCAGGGCGACTCTGTGGCGGCCGGCTCCCCAGATGAGAGTTCCCAAGAGGGAATCAACGTCGCGAAAGAAGGACCTGGGTGGTATCACCGGCAGGTTTGTGAAATGGTAGAGGAGCCGGGGGAGCATCACCATTTTAGCAAGGGCTATCCGTCCAATCGGGGCCAGTGGTAATTTATTCCAGAAGGCGACCGTCGGGCGCAGACTCTCGAGTACCGCGCGGTGATTGCCTTCAAGGATGTCCGTCGGAGAATGGTATAAGCGGACGCCAAGGTATCGGGGAGCTTCCGCGGACCATGAAAGACTATGTGGTCCGAGGTCGATGTCTCGGGGGGGTAGGTCCGGGTGTAGGGGGTACACCACGGACTTGTCCCAGTTGACTTGTAGACCCGAGGCAGTTGCAAAGTCCGCCAATGTGGCCCCTATGGGGGTTAGGTCCAGTTCAATGTCCCGGACATATATGAGGAGATCATCCGCGTACATGGACACACAATGGGTCCCATCTGCAAGCGGTACTCCCCAGTTCACGCCCTCCCGACGCAGTCGAACCGCCAGCGGCTCGACCGCTAGCGCGAACAAGAGGGGCGACAAGGGGCAACCTTGTCTTGTGCCTCGTCGGACTGCAAACGCCGGTGAGATACGTTTCCCGATACGAACTCGAGTAGTGAGGTCGGTGTATAGGAGGCGGGTATATGCCATGAGCGTCGGGCCGAGATTAAGGCGACGCAGGACCGAAAACAGGTAGGGCCAGGTGAGGGTGTCAAACGCCTTCTCCAGGTCCATAATGAGGCAGGCAGCGCGGGGAAATCTGTCGCGTACCTGATCTTGGATATGGAAGACTCGGCGAAGGTTCTGGGAGGTATTCCTCCCGGGGACGAAGCCGCATTGGTCGGGGTGGACCAGCGGGCGTATGATCTGCGCATAACGTTCAGCTAGGATCTTCCCCAGTATCTTACAATCAGCCGACAGGAGGGTGATAGGCCGGTATGACCCCATGTGAAGCGGATCTCTGTGGGGCTTAAGAAAGGTGACAATCACGGATTCCCGTAGCGACTGGGGTAGTTTCCCCAGGTGGAGTGACGCCCCGAACATCCGTGACAGACGGGGAACCACCAGGGGAGAGAATGTAGCGTAGTATTCTAGTGGGAAGCCGTCCAGTCCCGGTGCTTTATTTCGGGACATGGCACGCATCGCCTGGGTGATGTCAGAGGGAATTATCTTGGCGTCTAATGTGCGCTTGTCGGAATCCGATATCGTGGGCAGCGTTAGAGGGTCTAAAAACTGATCCGCGGTAAATAGGGTACAGCATGCCGGGGCTTCGTACACTCGTGCATAATGGCGTTGGAATGCTAGGAGAATCTCATCTTGTGATTGCACCAGTACACCCTCCGGGTTGAGAATGTCCGTGATCGGCTTGATTTCGGTGTCCTGCTTCGCCATCCAGGCCAGAAGCGCCCCGGTTTTGTCTCTGTCTTTGTGCACCCGAGAGGCGTATGCCCTGAAATTATACTTACGGAGGTCAGCGCAGGCAGTTTGATATTCCGTTTTGGCCTCCGCCGTGAGTACGGCGTGTTCCTCCGAGTCGTCAGGCCGTTTGGTGAGAGCAGCTAGAGCCTGTTCCGTCGTTAAGAGCGATCGTTCTAAGGTGCGGCGGACCCCCACTATCTGTTTGATGCATTCTCCTCTCGCCACCACTTTATACGCGTCCCACTCCACTAGTACCGATGACGCTGTGTTCTCGTTGTGTATAAAGTAGTCGCGTATGCAGGTTTTGTGCGCGTCCTGAAAGACCGGGTCCGCCAGGCAGTCTCTGGGGAGGCGCCAGGTGGGGACCGGTGGATGTGGGGGGCGCCAGGTAAGCCGTATTATGTGGGCATCATGATCTGAGAGGATCCGTCCCAGGTAATCTGTAGATGTAACCTTAGGGAGGATCGGAGCAGAGCAGAGGAAACGGTCTAGGCGGACCCGAAGGTTGTGTGGAATCGAGTGGAAGGAGTAGATGCGAGCCAGTGGGTGTAGGTGTCGCCATGCATCAGTGAGCGCCCAGTGTGTGGTCCATGCCTTGAAGAGGGCCGCCTGCCGGGGGGCCGGGGAGTGCGTGGGGGGAGGATGTGAGCGGTCCAGCGAGGGGTCTAGTGTGCAGTTAAAGTCGCCTCCCAGCACCCATGGGACTGTGGTGAACTGGGCCAGGACGCCCGTAAGGTGATCCCAGAACCGGTCCTGATCTGTATTAGGGGCGTATATGCTGCCCAGAAGTACCCCTTGCCCATCAAGAATTCCCTCCAGTAGCGCATATCTGCCCTCTCTATCTACTACTCGCCGGAGCGCCCGGAAGGGAGTACCAGGTCTCACCCAGATTAATGCGCCGCGTGCAAACGCTGAATATTGTGTGGCGCAGATGGTCCCTCGCCATTTGGCCTGTAGGCGAATGAGTTCAGTAGCGTTAATGTGCGTCTCTTGTAAGAACGTAATGTTGGCCGCCATGCGCCGTATGTAGGAGTATACAGAGTAGCGCTTGCTGGGCGTGTGTAGGCCCCGTACATTTAGTGTAAGGATACTAACGTCAGAGTGGGGGACAGCCATTTCTAGGGTGACGTGGTCGGGGGAGGGGCACCTCTACAGTTCCCGTGTGCCGCCCATGTGTGCGTGTCGTGTGTGTTCCTGCGCGCCAAGCTTCCTTAAACGTGGGGGGGGGACTGGGGGAATTAACAACAACTAGAACCTTGGGTGGGCAACTGTCCCAATTCTGAGGATACGTCACTGGGGGTGGCATATCCAAACTAGTGTCCCACTAGGGGAAAAAACCAACAGAAATTCGCGGGGGTGGCAGCATGTGTCGCTGCTGGGCCTGTGCGCGGGTCGGGCTCTAGCAGGAGAAGTGTGTATCGCTCGCTGGAGCTCGCAATTATCTAGTAGAGTAGTCTAGGCTTCTAGATGTCGCGCATTACAACAGGCAATCATGGAAAGGATATGTCAGTTGACAGTTCAGGTGTTCACGAAGAGGTGGTAGGCTGGCTGGCTAGGGCAGCGTCCAATGTGTGTGTCACCACGAGGGGGGAAGAGATTGGGCCAATTCCCGACATAGTTCCATCACTGTCCCGGTCTTTCTCTGGAGTGAATAGGTGCGGCTGACCCTCCAGGTCCGAAGCCGGGGGCGACGAGTGCAGTCCGGTCGCCGCCCGTAGGGCGTCTCGCCGCTCCTGTATGATTTCAGCGAGGTCGGGTGAGCCCGCCTGGGAGGACGCCCGGCTCTTGGAGTGTCCAGATCGCCCATGGCTCGCGCCCCGTCTCCTGGGTCGTCTGGAGTCATTGTTGCGTGTCGTCTGGGGTCCGGGTTTAGGGATCAGTGGGCAATGAAATTCAGTCCAATCCTGCGCGTCCGCCGCCGTATCGAAGAAGAGGGCTTTCCCTTTGTGGATTACCTTGAGGCGGGCGGGGAACAGTAGGGAATATTGAAGATCGTTTGCGCGGAGGCGTCTTTTGACTTCCAGAAACGTGGATCGTCGCTGTTGGACCTCTCGGGCATAGTCCGGGAACACCATGACGTGCTGGTCTTCCACCCGCAGGGGGCCCGCCGTCCGGGCCGCGCGGAGCACTGCATCCCGGTCTCGGAAGTGTAGGAACTTGGCCAGCATGGGTCGTGGGGGAAGACCAGGTTTGGGCGCCCGGGCTGGGACCCTGTGGGCCCTCTCGATGGAGAAGAACGGCGATCGGTCGCAGTCTGGGGTGAACGATTTAGTCCAGGATTCCATGTATGTCAGGGGGTCCGAGTTTTCAATCCCCTCCGGCAGGCCCAGGACACGAATGTTACAGCGTCTCGAGCGCCCCTCCAAATCCACTGTTCGTTCCTCCAGGGTCGTCACGCGGCGCAGGATCTCCTGCATGTCTGCCTCCTGCGATTTCACCGCTGGTCGTAGTTCAGTCACAATCCGCTCACCCTCTTTCACCCTGTCTGCCAGTTTACGGTGTTCATCCCGAATTAGGCTGATGTCTGTCGTCAGGGTGCCCAATCTCTCCTCCATCGAGAGGCGAGACATTTCTATTGCTGCCAACACCTGGTCCAGCTTCGCTGATAGCGTAGGGTCGGCTTGCGACGTGTTGGTTTGCGTCCATGCTCTCGTCTGTGGCATCTTCTCGGCGGCTGTTTCCGGGACCGCCGTCATCTGTGTGGCTCTCGGCTTCCCCATGGGTGCTGCTAGGAGGGAGAGGGGGGGTTCCCCCTGGTCGTTGCGTGTCCCGGGGGAGATAGGTCGTCGCCACGCAGTGTTACCGGGTGGCGGCAGTCGGGTGCTGGTCAGTTCCCTCGGTCCTTTCCAGGCCCAAGGCGAGGTCTGTTCCTCCTCGGGGAGCCCCCACCAGGGGCGTCAGGGGAGGTTTGTGGTTGCCAGGAGCCGGCCGCTCTGACCACGTGAGGATCCTCTCTGCTCCGTGGGGTGAGGTCGTGTGCTCCGGGCACAGCAGGTCAACGTGGCTGGGTCAGGGGGCAGTTTAACATCTGCCGGTCTCTCCTGTCCCCTCAGGGTCTGGGGCGGCCTCCCCTCGTCTCAGGGGACGAGCGCTAGATCAGGGCGACAAAGGCGTGCGGGTCTCCCTCGGCGTGTGGCCCAGCGTCAGTAGCGGCCGGTAGGGCCAGAGGACAGATGGTGAAAGTTCGAGGGGGTCCCAGTGGTGAGGCTCGCGCTGTTCGCGGTGTTCAGGCCTCTGCGGGCGCCATCTTAGGGTCAGGCGCTTGGGTCCGATGGTCGTTGCGGGGCCGCGGGGGCACCCTGAGTCCCCGAGTTAGCCAGCGGTGTGATTCTCATCAATTTGCTGAGCCCCCGAGGTCGCAGGGGGGGCTATAGGCATCAAGTGTCTCGGGGGAAGGGGGGGGGAGAGAGGCGGCCACTCACCGCCGCTGTGCTGGTACGGTTGCCGGCCCTGGAATGGCCCACCACCACGCTGGCAGCACGTCCGCCGGTCCTCCGCGCCTCGCGGCGGCGGAGCGGGTGATGTCGGAGAATGTTCAGGCACCCGGTGAGGTCGCAGCGTCAGTGCGGTGGAGCCCTGGTGCGGCGGCCGCCATCTTGCGCACCGGGGTGGTGGATCAGGAGAAGGTGCCGTCTGGTGTGCACCCCGGGGGGGTCGGTCTCGCTGTTGCGCCGGGATCTCCCGCCGGCGGTCGCCGGTCCCGCCTCCTGGAGTCTTCGGTCACTGGGTCGGCTCCTGGCGGCGTACGCTCCCGCCGGACGGAGCCGCGCCCGCCATCTTGAATTGAGGCGCCCGGCTCCGATTTCAGAGAATCGGCCTGTGTCGCCCGTTCGCCGCTGTCAGAGGTCGTTGGAGCGGCACCCCAATGCACGTGGGGAGTCCCAGGTGCTTTTCCAGTAGGCTGAGGCTCCCGGCGATCTCGGGAACTGGGCTGGATGCTAGCCCGATCGCGGAGCCTCAGCAGGACACAGCCGCCATCGTGGCCTGCTAAGCCACGCCCCCAGTACTCCAACAGTCCTAATGTGAAGATGAAAAATCAAAAGGTGTCTTGCTATTAGTGCACATAAGACACCAGTTTCTAGGTTCCCAACTGCAGACTCAATATCTGTCATGCTATAGGGGACCTCAGTACCTGTGTGTACCGCAAACCTGCATACCAGACAAATGCAGTACTACACAAAAAACAATAAACAAATCAAAACTGCATGGAGTTGTGAGTAATGGTGGTCTTTGCTGCTGTTACTTCCCTCACCTGTGTCCAAGTGGGCTCTACCTCAGTGCAAGGTTAGCGGATTACTGAATGGACTTTCTTTAAGCTTAAGGGATTGGATGGCCCACAAATTTGCATTTCCCGCTGTTGCATGGCCATCAGCTCAAACCCTAATGGCAGGACCTACATTTTAAAAAAAATTAAGTGTATACCAGAGACTGAAGCACTCTAAAATTACACTAGACACATTTGATGGTCTCAGATTGATCAACCAAACATAGGTAAAGGTGGCCTCTTTGTATTTTATGCAATGTCTGGCCTGTGACATTGACAATACTGTCATTTCTAATGGTTTCAGGGTGACTGACAAGCACACTGCTGAACGGCTGCTAAAGTAGGCTTCTACTTTGCCTATCCGCACACAGTGGTGGGGATTTAGTCAGGCCTGCAGTAAGACAGAGCATGATTTGTGGCGGGCTCTTGAACCTTTCATTCACGATTTAGAGCTGGTGTACATGAAGCAGTCTTTTAACCAAGGGCTATTGAGGAAGGCGAAGCAAGAGTTTAGAAAAAAAGCTTGGATGTGTTGGGGTATACATGTAAGTCCAAAGAAGGTAGCCGCCTCTGGTGTTTGATAGCTGGCAAAGGCTAGGTGTTCTAGAAATTGCTTCTGGATTGACAATTAAATTTGTATAGCTCATTTGAGGCTCTCTGTGGCACAATATCTTTCTCACATCAGAACAGTTGCAATACTGTGTTTTCTTTGATAAACTGATGACAGCAGTTCAGAGTCCTATAAATAGGACAACTTGCCCTGATGGTGTTCTTATCAACATTTGTATGACTATCTTGGATCTGTGAGTTCCTCCCTTAACCAGAATGAGAAATGCCTTATGCAAATTGCCTGATTTTCCACACTGTTGGTGGTCTTCATCATTTTTCCAATATTCAAGCTAGTGAAAAAGTGAAACCTTCTTGGTATTGGTAGATTTCCTTATAGATTCAGTAGTTAAACCTCTGGGTAGGATCTTGTTTATTTATTTATTTATTTATTTATTATAAAGTTTTGTATAGCGCGAACAAGACCCGTGGGTATCAGAGCGCTTAACATGAGGTAGGAAAAGGAAACAAGGTTACATATGTATACGCCGTTAGCAAGCAATCGCAGTGAGGTAGATGACATATAAATTCGTAACACCTGTGACGTTAGCAAAAGTAAGTATGCTATGATTAAATAAAATACAAGACCTGTATATATAACAAATATGAGGTAGCACGGTATAGGTTCATGTATGAGGTAGCACGGTATAGTTTCATGAAAGATATTGTTCTTCTGTTCAATCAAATCTCCATTCCTGTTGGCTTTGGGTTGTTCCCATATCCTAGGATACATATTCCATAATAGTATTGTCTGAGCCTCCTATTTTGATGGCGTACATGATCTGTACTAAGGCAGTATTATAGCAGATCCAAGTTCAGTGATCTTCATTAAGTAATGTATCTATTCATCAGCAGGCTCTTCACTTCCCGTTTGAATGTTACCAGATTCTGGATCTTCCTGATGTTTGGAGGGAGTGAGTTCCATATTCTGGGGGCCGCTCCTGAGAACGCTCTGTCATAAGTTTTTTTCTTTCGGAAGAATGCTGGTCGTAGTAGCAGCTCCCCAGCACTCCTAGATGTTCGGTTGCCACCGGACAACTGAATTTTCTTTGCTAGATATCTTGGGGTGTTGTCGTGTAATGCTTTATGTGTGATACATGCTATCTTCATTTGGATTCTTGCTTCATATGGTAGCCAGTTTAATGCTTTCAGGTGTGGGGATATATGGTCATATTTCCTAGTTCCGGTGATAAGTCTTGCTGCAGCGTTAAGGCAGGCTTTCAATGGTCCTGTGGACATTTTTGGTAATCCAGCCAAGGTGGTGCACCCATATTCAATCCTCGAGATAACTAAGGATTGGATTGCCAATTTGAGGTCTGACTCTGTGATGAAAGGTTTCAATTTTCTTAGGTAGTTCAAGTGAAATCGGGCACTTTTCGCCATTGAGTTAATGTGGGCTTTCATGTCTAGATTCTCATCTAAGATGATTCCTAGAGATTTGGCTGAGTTGACAAGGGTAGGGGTACAGTTTAGCGCAGTCACGACTTTCATCCATTCCATTATTTCAGTATTCCTCTTTGGTGGAGAGATTAATAGGAACTCTGTTTTATGTGCATTCAGCTTCAGGTGGTTTGCCATTAACCATTGAAGTGTCATTTTTAGTGCCTCATTCATTAATTCCAATTCTTTTATGGATCCGATCTTTACGTATATTTGCGTGTCGTCTGCATACATGTGATAGGATATTTGAGATTTTTGTAGAATTTCTGTGAGTGGCTCGACGTATAGGTTAAACAGATCTGGGGATAATGTCGATCCTTGAGGGACTCCAATTGTGGTAGGGCACGGAGGGGAGATTGATTGGTTAACCAGGAAGCGCTGTGTTCTGTTCTGTAAAAAGGACTCGAACCATTTCAGCACTGTTCCCGATATTCCCATCCTGTCCCGTAGCCTGGCCAGTAATGCTTCATGATTTACCGTATCAAATGCCGATGACAAGTCCAGGAGAATCAGTAAGCATGCTTGATTTTGGTCAAGGGCCTGTAATGCGTCATCAGTAATGTGGAGAATCGCTGTTTCAGTGCTGTGCCCTGCTCTGAATCCTGATTGGCATTCATCTAACAAGGAGAATTTGTTGATGTGTTGGCACAATTGGTTCTGCACACATTTCTCAGTCAACTTGGCCAGTAAAGGGATGTTGGTCACTGGGCGAAAGTTATTTGGATCTGATGTATCTGCTGTGGGTTTTTTGATTATGGGAACGACTTGACCTGTTTTTAGGCAGTCTGGAAGGATCCCTTGTGACAGTGACGCATTTATTATTTCGGTCCATATTGGAATCAAGATGTGATTGATTTCTTTTACGCATTTTGCAGGCAGAGGGTCTTGGTGGTGGTTGTTAGGTTTGATTCCTGAGAGCGTCTTGGCAATCGTGTGTTGGTCGTACAGTTCAAATGTTTCCCAGCTCGCCTTGTTTTTTGCCTTAGTGCAATCTGTTGTAGAGTTGGCATCGTTAGTAGCCCAAGGTTCGTTGGGGAGGTTTAATGCCGAGTTTTTAAGCTCTATTTCGAGTGCTTTGGCCTTTTCCATGAAAAATGTGGAGAAATCATCACAGCTTAGAGATGTTTTTGAATGTTCTTGCACTGTTTTGGCTAGTTTGTTTGATTGCTCCTTTAGGATTTCAAATAGTTTTCGTGGCCTGTTTTTGGCATTATCCAGTTCTTCTCTTATAAATTCCTTTTTTGAGTTGATGATCTTTTTATTATATTGTTTCCTTGTTTTTCTGAGGGCTTCCAGTTCAGGAGTTGATGGGTGTTGCCTCTATTTTCTTTCGGCCATTCTCAATTTGCGTCTATCTTCATTTAGTGCTTCGTTAAACCACGGGTTTTTAGTCTTTTCTGAGATTCGTTTCAATTTTAGTGGCATGGTGTTATTAACGATATTTTCGACAGTTGTTATGTAGTGTTCCGTCAGTTCGTTAACTGTTTCCATATCGTTGGGTGGCTTTAAGTCTCTTTCACAGCTTTTGACCAGTAGTTCCATATTTGTTTCTTTTGTGTCTCGAGTCCATTTTTTGGTCTTGATAGGTTGCCTGGTTCTACCTTTTCTCGTTGCGGGTATCATGAAAGTTATGGCGTGATGATCCGACCAGTCACATGGAGTTATGGAGTGGATTGTTGCAGCTTTGTTTCTTGAGATTATCCAGTCTAACGTCCCTCCTTTCGAATGTGTGGGCAGTGTGCACGCTTGAGTGAGGTTTAGTTCAGTGAGGAAACCTTTAAGCATGTTGACCAGTTTGTCATTGCAGTTCTCCCAATGCAGGTTGAAGTCGCCTAGGAATATGTTATTGGCAGCGTCATTCGAGTTGGCTGTTATGATCTCCATTAACTCTGCTATAAACTTTGTGTTATCTCCTGGTGGGTGGTAGAAAGTATGCAGGTTGCACCATTGAGTGTTGGATGATCTTATGTTAAGACCAAGATACTCACATGATTCCAGCGGGTCGGCCTGAATTTGTTTAACCTCTATGTCAGATCGATGAATGCATGCTATCCCTCCCCCTAGCTTTCCGTGTCTATCCAGTCTGAGAACGTTGAATTGCGGTGGTATCAATAGATCCATGGTTGGGGATGAGGATTCCGTAAGCCAAGTTTCTGTAAGGATTGCCAGGTCGATGTCCTTGTTGAGGATGAGGTCCGCTATGTCCGATGCATGTTTGGTAGCTGACCGGCAGTTGAGTAATAGACAGGATAGGTGTTTTTCTTTTTTACTGGCGATCACATTTTCCGCTTCGTTTGGTGTTAGCTGTATGTGCTGTAAATTGTGGGGGTTGGAAGTTCTCTCGTTTTTCCTCGCTGTTCTGTTAACGTCTAGCGGGACTGTTTGGATTCTCTCTTCCTCCTTGTGGTCCGATAGGTCATATGTTCGGATTAAGGCCAGCGTTTCCTCTTTAGATAGTGACTTCGTCCTGTCTGGTCGGTTGTCTCTCTGTATTAAACGCATGTTCGCCTCGATGCTCTTTCTGTGTGAGGACTGTACGAGATTTTGTTGGTTAGTCTGCAGGATTTCCCAAAGACGTTGGGCTTAATTTCGGAGGCACATCTTGAATTCAGAGAAGGCTTGATACAAAAGAACAGTGCTTCATTTTATATTTCGTAATCAGCAAGCATTCCATGATTAACACGTTGACAATTCACTTGGTGTTTATAGACCTGCCCACTGCTTTAGAAATTGAACTGGTTCAAACTTAGTTTTGGAGGTGAATCTTGTTGTTTTGTTTTCTAGATCTAGCATTCACACTGATTTTAGTGTGTTTCTTTGATTTGAATGTGGAACGAAATCCAATGCTTCCTTCAACTTAGTGAAAGGGGTGGGTACTAGCACCCTTCCTCTTCACACTATATATTAATTGACAAGAGAGGGAGTTATTTTCTGTGAATTCTGTTTATCTGAAAAATAGCAACACTTTCTTCTAAAACCTGTGTTGGATCTATCATCCTTAAGGTGGTCTTCCCCTAAATATTTTTTCTTACTTTGTCCTGCTTTTGCTGAACTTGTTTATGTTGCCCCAGGACTCTGCAAACATTACCACCGATAACCAGTGCTAAAGAGCTTGTGCTCTCGCCTTTAAACATGGTGAAATTCAGTGGTTAATGTGTGGAAAAATAAGTGATGGGGCCCTTTTCAGAAGGCCACTGCAGCTTGCACCAACCCACTGTCCCTGTGAGCGTCGCCTATGAAAAAACCAACGCAACTACTGACCAGGAAACTGTCAAGTGTGAGAATTCAGACTTTCCCAGCCCACCAAACCTGTAGGAGTGGTTTGGAAGGCAGGTAATAACCCTTTTAAAATATAGTGAATTAATAACCAACTATTGTTGTGCAGGTTTCTGTATAAACCAAACAATGTCACCATGTGGCAAACTGTCATAAATGCTGCTGTTGACAATTAAGTGCCGGTACCGAGCACCGGCTCAATTTAAGCACTGATAAAATTGGCTTACACCTATTGGAACATTTAATTTAGATGGAGGTCCCTAGTAAAATGGTACTACATGCACCGAGGGTTTGTATATTAAGTGCTATTAGTGGGCCTGTAGTACTCATTGTGTTGTGCAACCCACTTAAGCTGCCCTTTAAACCTATCTCAGGCCTGTCAATGCAGCCTGTGTGTGCAGTTGTAAACTGTTATTTTGACCAAGCAAAATAAACCTTTTGCCAGGCCTAAAGGTTCCTTTCAAATACATATAGGTCACCCCTTGGTTGGCCATAAACAACCAATAGGGCAAGGTGCAGTGTATTTAAAAAGTTGGAAATGTACTTTTAGCGTTAAAGTGTCCTGGTAGTGAAAAACCCCTGAAATTTGTTTTTCACTACTGCAAGGCTTGCATCTTCCTTAGGATAACATTGGGTTACCTTAATACATTTAATAAGTGACAACTTCCAATTGGGAGCAAGTAGGAACATCGAGTTTGGTCTCTAAAGAATTGTAATTTAAAACCCTTGCTAATTGTAAAGTTGAATTATAAGTCACAATTCTGAAAACGCCACTTTTAGAAAGTTGAACAAACAATGGATTAGACGCAGCAAGAATGCACTCAAGATTCTAATTCAAACAATCGGAATCTTATTGAACAAGTTTGAACTAAATCTCTAAAAATCCCGTGTGCAGCAGATAAGGGGCTCTGCAGGCCACCTAGTTCAAAAAGTGAAAAATACCTGGAAATGTATCCAGGTTAACCCAGTGCACTACTATTACGTCACATTATAGTGTACGAAATATAATCACAAAGTAATCTCAAAGGTATTCAGTATAATACAATCTCCAACAGTAATCAAAACAGTTTTCCGTGGAATCCAGAAATTCCAAATGGGTTCTTTAAAACCTGGTGTGAGTCAGAATCTGCTTTTATTCAGAATCCTCGCAGATAAAGTTAAAAAATTAACAAATAATACAGCTTGTATTCAGCATGCAGTAACAAACTTCATAAGTCCCAATGCATTTTGGGCTTTTGACATAAGCCCTTCATCAGGGAAATCTGTAACATGTAAATTGTTCCGGTGCCGACCGGCCCAACACCGCAGGAGTGAAGAACGTCCCAATCCTCTACCCTCACCGTGACCCCCAACACCCGAAATCAAAACGGATGGTGGAGAACACGACACCGGGAGAAGGTGGGTAACAAAACAAGGGAACCCAAGGTCTTGGGGAACACAACTTGTCTCCTCTGGCTTCTTGGCAGCTGACAGCTTGACACAGACGAGACCGCTAAAATGAAAGAAGGGGACAAGATTAGACACACCCCTACTACTATTACCAGTGCCAAGTACACACACGAACCACCGACCTCCCTGCTTACCCCAGATAACAAACGGGAGTGGCTTGATACGAAACAGGAATTCTTCCACTGCACTCATATTGGTTGTTTCTTGCGTAACCCCAGACCAACCACGCCCCCTCAGGAAACACCGAGAATGACAAAGGGGGTGGAAATCACAATTCTTAGGACAAAAAGGGACAGGGGAAAAATTGTATCAAGGGAATACGAAAGACACTCAAAAAACCCCTGGAATCTAAAAAAGAACACAAAGGTAGCGCAAAAAACGGCCGTTATTCAGCTCCTTCGTGAAAACACCCAAACACAGCGTATAACAAGATGGTTTGGATACAAAAAGGGATAATAACGGGACGTTAGAACTCAAAGGAAACGCAGCCGCGAATCCCAGAGCGTCACCGTTGATCAAAAACAGGTCCCCAATAAAGGGTTCAGAAATGCCCAAAAGGAATAGGAAAACAAGGGAGCAGGGGAAAAAAAAGGGGATCAAAACCCAGCACTAGAAAAGACCGCTGGAACGAAGCTCGAAGGAAGGGAAACAAGGTGGAACCACAGGAACAGGAATCACACGGCAAGGGACAAATAAAGAAACCAAGCACCAGTTTCCTGTTGGCAGCCCCCTTTTAAAGCGAGCCCTAGGGAGCGTCATTAAATTCGCATATGCACTTGGCACTTTTATGAAAAAAACGCTAACGGGGAATTAGACAGAGGGAACCAGGCCCCCTTGAACCCCAACAGTACCCCCTCCCGAAAGCCTCCCTACAGGCCTTGGCCTCCCAGGGTGCAGGCGATGAAACAGACGAACTAACCGGGCAGCATGAACCCTACTTGCCGGAACCCAAGAACGGTCCTCTGGGGGATAACCCTTCCAGTCAATTACGTAATACAGCCGTCCCTTCATCCACTTGGAATTCAAAACAGTTTTAACCTCATACTCCACATTATCATCTATTAAAACGGGAGGAGGAGGTGGCAACTCTTGAGAAGTGGTGACGTATGGCTTCAACAAAGATGTGTGAAATACAGGATGAATACCATACTCAGCCGGTAAAGCCAACCTGATCGCAACTGGATTCACCACCTTCTAGACAGGAAAGGGACCTACAAACCGAGGCTGTAATTTTCTTGGTCCTGGCAACTTCAGATTCTTCGTTGCTAGCCAAACCCTATCCCCAACTGCATACAGAGGAGCTGGCCGTCTATGCCTATCTGCCTGTACTTTCATGGCTTTCTTGGACTCAAATAAATGCTGTTGGGCTTTCTTCCAGATTTCAATCAAACCCCTGCTCAGGGAATCCACTGCTGGTACCCTCTCAGATGGCTGAATAGGAATTGTCTTGGGATGGAACCCCATTGAACAATAAAACGGTGACATGCCTAAAGCTGAGTGCATGCTGTTATTATATGCAAACTCAGCCACAGGAAGGGCCTGTACCCAACTGCCCGTCAGTGACGTTAGCAAACAGCGCAAATACTGCTCCATGGTTTGATTGGTACATTCTGTTTGCCCGTCGCTTTGTGGATGGTAAGCTGTTGACAAACGTACTTCCATCTTTAATGATCGACACAGGGCAGTCCAAAAATGTGAAACAAACTGTGCCCCTCTATCTGAAACGATGGCAGTAGGAACCCCATGCAATCGGATCACTTGGGCCATAAACACATCAGCCAATTCTCTAGATGTAGGTAACCCTGGTAAGGGAACGAAGTGAGCCATTTTTGTGAATAAATCCAAGTCCATACTGACTGTATGCCAGGGGGAAGGAGGCACCGGCAATGGGTGCAACAACCCAGACGGAGACATGTGCGAGGACTTATTAACAGCACACACCGGGCATGAGGCCACAAATACCTGTACATCATGGGCCAGACACTTCCACCAAAACCAACGCATACACAGCTCTTTGGTCTTATTGTCCCCCGGATGCCCAACCAAGGACGATGAATGACAATATGTAAGAACCAGTATGCGCAATTCGGGGGGCACAAACAACTTCTTTGCCTGATACAATAACCCATCCTTTAACATGGTTCCAGGTTCCGACAGCCACGGAGCCAGATCTAACTGCTTCATTTCATCCTGCACTTTAACCATTAATTCGTCCATGGAAGCACAACCAACTATCTTCTCACCAGGAATCATAAAACAGGACTCCTCTGTCTTGTTTCCTTGTGACGGATCCGCATAAATCCGAGATAATGCGTCAGATTTCCCCTGTTGAGCAGCTGGCCTATACGTGATGGTAAAATCGTATTCATTGAAGAATAGCACCCATCTCATCTGTCTGGGAGTTAAAGCCCTAGCGAACCGGAAAAACTCCAAGTTCTTGTGATCCGTATAGATGGTAATGGGGTGACGAGCCCCCCAAAGGTGATGGCGCCATTCCTCAAAAGACAGCTTTATGGCCAATAGTTCCCTTTCGGCAATGGTATCATTCTGCTCAGCAGGTAGTAGTTTCTTTGAAAAGTACGCAATCGGATGCCTCAACCCAGATTCATTGTCACGCTGAGACAATACGCCCCCAACGGCTAGCTGGGATGCATCCGCCTCTACATAAAACGGAAGAGCAGGATCAGGATGCATCAACACAGGAGCAGATGTAAAAAGCCCAATCAATCTTTCCAAAGCCAACTGTGCCGCCGGCGTCCACTCAAACACCACTCCCTTCTTCAACAATAAAGTCATAGGCGAAACAATGTCAGAGAAATGACTGATAAAACGCCTGTAGAAGTTGGCGAAACCAAGTAGCACCTGTATATCCTTAACACATGTGGGTATGGGCCAGTTAACTATAGCTTCGATCTTCCGGGGATCCATCTTTATACCATCCGCAGATATCAGGAATCCCAAAAACTCAACATGTGTCGCACCGAAAGTGCATTTATCCAGCTTGACAAATAAACGGTGTTCCAACAACTTAGACAAAACCTGCGAAACATGAGCATCATGTTCCTCAAAGGACGGGGAAAAAACCAAAATATCATCAATGTAAACAATCACACTGACATCCAAAAACTCACGCAAAACCTCATTAATAAAAAACTGAAAAGCGGCAGGGGCGTTAAACAAACCAAAAGGCATAACACAATATTCAAACAAACCAAACTTAGTACGGAACGCCGTTTTCCATTCGTCGCCCTCGCGGACGTGAACGAGATGGTAAGCACCTCTTAAATCAAGCTTTGTGAACACCTTGGCATGTCGCAGCTGGTCTAACAACACCGGTATAAGAGGTAATGGGTACTTGTTCTTTATTGTGACCTTATTCAACGCTTTGTAGTCCACGCAAGCGCGAAGATCACCCTCCTTCTTCGGTATAAAAAATATGGAGGAAGACACAGGCGAAGAAGAAGGCCGAATAAACCCGTTCTTTAACATCTCATCCAAATACTGCCGTAGATGTTTCTCCTCCGGCTCCGACAACGCATAAACCCTACTACAGGGCAAAATGGCCCCCGGAACCAAATCAATACGGCAATCAAAAGCCCTGTGTGGTGGCAATACACACGCCTGATCCTTATCAAACACCTCCTTATATGCCACAAACGAAGGAGGCAAACCGTTCTGATCGCAACCACTCGCTGCACAAGACAACGGAGACACCCAATCAGTCGCCTCACAATAACAGTGAAGAAGACAATACTCCGAATCAAGCGTAACCAACCTCCGCGCCCAATCAATTCTGGGATTATGGGCCTGTAACCAGGGTACCCCGAGTACCACCCCAAATGCTGGTGCGGCAATCAGATCGAAACAGACCGTCTCAGAATGGCCATTATCAAATGTCATCAACAAAGGTTCAGTTTGTCGTACAATCGACCCAGAGGTTAGCTCCGTGCCGTCAATAGCCCTCACGGGTTCAGGTTGTTTCTTCATCACACAGGGAACCATCAACGACTCGGCCAACCCAATGTCCATAAAGTTCCCTGTGGCCCCACAATCCAATAATACCGACAAGGAAGCTCTACCACAAGATGGGTAAGCGAAGCAAGCCGATCCCGTGAAATGATGCGGGACTCTTTGAACCGCCCCTTGTACGTCATATGGGTTACAAAAACCTCTTTCATGGACTAAAGGACTCTCACAATCCCTTCCCACGAAAGCCACAGCCTTATTCTCTGGGATCCGGGACGGTTTCACTGGACACTCTCGAGCAAAGTGTCCACCCCTCCCACAATACAAACACAACTGCAACAAGCGCCTTCGCTCCTTTTCCTCCTTGGATAAGGGACCCCGCACCCCCCCAAAGGCATAGGTTCAGGATCTGTTTTCACGCCCCCATTCTCAGATGTTTCTCTCTTGGTTACAGTTGTCCTTGGGGGTTGAAACCTGATCTTTTCCCCTTTTCTTTCACTCATTCGATGGTTGAGTTTAACAACCAAATCGACGAACTCAACACAATCTTCGGGGGGGTCTACAACCTGAGAGACTATGTCTTTTAAGTCCTCGCACAAGCCCTGATAAAACAAAGAGGTTCTTTTAGCCATGGGCCATTGTGTCTCTGCTACTAGGCGATTGAAAGTAGCCACATAACCCAAAAGATCCTGCTTACCCTGCCGTAGCTTTAACAATTCAACATCGCTTGCCTGCATAAAAGCATGCTTAGCAAACAGACTATGCATCTGGTTCTTAAAGGCCGGAAAACTATTCAACACAGCGTCATTGTTTTCCACTAAGGGGACCGCCCAACTAGCTGCAGGTCCCGAAAGATATGAGATCACAAACGCTACTTTAGTAGTGTCGTCAGGAAAAGTGGTTGGTCGACACATGAAGTGCAAATGGCACTGGTTCATAAATATAGCATATCTGCTACTATCCCCGGAAAACCTCTCTGGAGCTGCTAGAGGCACCGGCACAGGAGTGTTCACTGTAACGGACAAAGGAGAAGGAGACCCACTCTGCCCCCCACTCCTCTCATATTTAAATGTGGCTGATTGAATCAATGGGGGCTTAGCCTTAACTGAGGGATCCCCCCTCTTCTCTTAGTGCTTTCCTTCACCTCACTCAGTGTCCCCCGTAACTCCTGATTCTCCTGACGCAGGGATTGGACTTCACCCTGTATGTGCGCTAAAGCCTGCATGATTTCCTGCATCGAAGAAGCCCCCCCTGCTGCCTCCTCAACCATTCTTCACTCGGGCGGTGTGTTAATTCGTGGGCTTGGTTTTCTGTTCCGGTGCCGACCGGCCCAACACCGCAGGAGTGAAGAACGTCCCAATCCTCTACCCTCACCGTGACCCCCAACACCCGAAATCAAAACGGATGGTGGAGAACACGACACCGGGAGAAGGTGGGTAACAAAACTAGGGAACCCAAGGTCTTGGGGAACACAACTCGTCTCCTCTGGCTTCTTGGCAGCTGACAGCTTGACACAGACGAGACCGCTAAAATGAAAGAAGGGGACAAGATTAGACACACCCCTACTACTATTACCAGTGCCAAGTACACACACGAACCACCGACCTCCCTGCTTACCCCAGATAACAAACGGGAGTGGCTTGATACGAAACAGGAATTCTTCCACTGCAATCGTATTGGTTGTTTCTTGCATAACCCCAGACCAACCACGCCCCCTCGGGAAACACCGAGAATGACAAAGGGGGTGGAAATCACAATTCTTAGGACGAAAAGGGACAGGGGAAAAATGGTATCAAGGGAATACGAAACACACCCAAAAAAAACCTGGAATCTAAAAAAGAACACGAAGGTAGCGCAAAAAAACGGCCGTTATTCAGCTCCTACGTGAAAACACCCAAACACAGCGTATAACAAGATGGTTTGGATACAAAAAGGGATAATAACGGGACGTTAGAACTCAAAGGAAACGCAGCCGCAAAGCCCAGAGCATCACCGTTGATCAAAAACAGGTCCCCAATAAAGGGTTCAGAAATGCCCAAAAGGAATAGGAAAACAAGGGAGCAGGGAAAAAAAGGGGGATCAAAACCCAGCACTAGAAAAGACCACTGGAACGGAGCTCGAAGGAAGGGAAACAAGGTGGAACTACAGGAACAGGAATCACACGGCAAGGGACCAATAAAGAAACCAAGCACCTGTTTCCTGTTGGCATCCCCCTTTTAAAGCGAGCCCTAGGGAGCGTCATTAAATTCGCATATGCACTTGGCACTTTTATGAAAAAAACGCTAACGGGGAATTAGACAGAGGGAACCAGGCCCCCTTGAACCCCAACATAAATATATGGTTTTAATTTAAATGTATAAAATAACTGCCACATTAAATATTTCGACTGACATTCTGACTCCAAAAGAAAAAGAAAGACGAAAAAAAATAGAAGGGCTAAGAGCACTGCCTACGTAAATCCCTTCTCAATAGTGTCAGCAATTCCACGAATCTCTAATGCACCGGTGAAGATCAAATCAGAGTGAATCCAGCCACCAAGCAAAACCCTGAAACCTCCGAAGGTGACCAGTGAAGTTAAAAACAAGTGAGTTAAAAGAAGGTTCAGTGAATTTAATATATATCCACAATACTGCGAGGGCGTAAAAATGTATACCTGAAGGCTAGAGTGTTTACACCCACTGCCAAAAACCGCGACCAGCGGACACAACACGAATTCTGCCAAAACAACCACAAAGATCAATTTCTCATCGTGTTCAGAAAAACAAAAACTAAGGGCCCGATGTAGGTAGCCAAATACCGGTCGGTAACGGCTGATTTCGGCCGTTACCGACCGGTATTTGAAGATGGAGATGTAGGGGCCATTATTTTACAGATTCGGTATATTACCGAAGTGGTAAATTTACCGATTCTGTAAAATACCGAATCGGTAATGTTACCGATTCGGTAAATCCCAGATGTAGGTAGCACTGTTTACAGTGCTACAGGCCTTCAGAATTCGGTATTTTATCACCCAATAAAATTGGGTGGTAAAATACCGAATTCAGGTGTACATGCACATCTGTGCATGCACACCTGTGCAATGTGACACACAGACATGCCCTTAGGGCATGTATGTGTGCCACATGTCACACAAGCCTGTACTTGGGGTGCTAGAGGGTGTCAAAGTGACACCCCCTGCACCCTTGCAGGATTCGGTATTTACCGAATCGGTAAATACCGATTCGGTATTTCCCATTGATTCCTATGGGCTTCAAGGCCCATAGGAATCAATGGGAAATAGCGATTCGGTATTTACCGATTCGGTAAATACCGAATCGTACAGAATCGGTAATTCATTACCTACATCTGCCTGCTTCCGATTTACCGACCCTTAAATACCGAATCGGTATGATTCGGTATTTAAGAGTCGGTAAATCAGAATTACCTACATCGGGCCCTAAATGTTGCCAAACCAGTGTGCAACCTGCATACCTCTAACACAGTGTGTCACCGCCATCATGCTCGAAGAAAAGTACTATATGAGCACCTGTAAATAAAGTCAGCAGAAGATATTGAAAAAGTATTTGCCGCTGTTATCCCATACAGCGGAGAGGGAAATAGGTGAATTTAAACAAAATCAGAAAAGGAAAGGAAATAACCACCCAATGTGAAACGCCTGTCTGTAACAACCTCTAGGACAACACCGGATACGAGTAACACGTCCTTCCGTTGAGGCCATTAATGTATGTTTTGACTGGAATGGAACATAAACACAGAAATGGGACTAGGAACACAAACAAATATGTCGTCCGAGAATCGGCAAAAGCAGAGCAAAGCAAGCCGGAAAATGCACTAAAAGCACAACTAAACGTAAAAAGTGCAGGATTAGTGAATGACTCACACAAAAACTCCAAACCATATACTATTAATCGTTGAGATAGTGCCTATAACATAGCTCATGCATTTAGACATTCCTTTGAATAAAACTTTATTGGTATCTGAGGGTTTATTCAAAATTTCTTTAAGATGTCTTGATCTTTTGTATGCAAATAACGGGGGACTAGAAAACATACCCTTAAAAGCAGGTTCAGACTGAAGCAAATCCCATCTTTGTAGAATGCTTTTTTAAACAAGCTTAGAATGAGTAGAAAAAGTTGAAACCACAAAAAGCTCAGATTTCAATAAAGTTTTATTCAAAGGAATGTCTAAATGCATGAATTGCACACATTGCACAATGTAATTGTTGGCAATAGTTTACAACATCCTCGTACAGGCAAAAAGATTTTCACCATGTGATTTATGTCATCAGATGTCCATGTGACTTGTTTTATGTTGGGATAGACGGAGAGGATTCTCTGCTCCAGAATCACTGAGCATTAAAGCAGGATTAGGACTAAGACAATGAGTTCGCCCTTAGCACAACACTGGCAAATTGAACAACACTCTATTGCACAGCAGAGATTTGGGGTACTTGAAATTGTTGAGAACCGTTTGGATAGAGTTATGTCAAAGGCACTATCTCAACAAGAGTCATATTGGATTTGGTTCATGCAAACATTGTCTCCTAAAGGACTTAATGACAAATTTGAACTATCATGCCTTCTGTAATTGAAGTCTTTGCCAAATTTATGTTGTGGTTAGCTGTATACGTGTATGACTGTTTTTTAGACAGTTTGTTCATGTATTAGATTAGGTTTTTTTCAAAGATGTTTAGCTTTATTTGGCTTTTTGTTTATTTTGGCTCTTGAGTATCTGCATTCTTCAGTTCGTGCTGATTATTTTTCTTTCTCCACGTTTGACATGACTCATTCACTTATCACATTTTTTACGTGCTCAAGTCATTACATTTTTATCACGATTAATAGTATATGGTTTAGAGTTTTTGTGTGAGTCATTCTCTAATCCTGAACTTTTTACATTTAGTTGTGCTTTTAGTGCATTTGCCGGCTTGCTTTTCTCTGCTTTTGCAGATTCTCGGACGACATATTTGTGCGTGTTCCCAGTCCCATTTCTGTGTTTATCTTTCATTCGGGTCGAAACATACATAATGGCGTCACCGGAAGGACGTGTTACTCGTAGCCGGCGTTGTCGTAGAAGTTGTTACAGACAGGCGTTTCACGTTGGGTGGTGAGTTCCTTTCCTTATCTGATTTTGTGTTAATTCACCTATTTCCACCTCTGCTGTATGGGATAACAGCAGAGAATTCTTTTTCAATATCTTCTGCTGACTTTATTACTTTTCTTCGAGCCAGGCGGCGGTGACACACAGTGTTAGAGGTAAGCAGGTTGCACACTGGTTTGGCAACATTTAGTGTTTGTTTTTGGGAACACAATGAGTAATTGATCTTTGTGGTTGTTTTGGCAGAATTCGTGTTGTGTCCGCTGGTCGCGGTTTTTGGCAGTGGGTGTAAACACTCTAGCCTTCAGGTATACATTTTTTCATGCTCTCGCAGTATTGTACATATATATTGAATTCACTGAACCTTCTTTTAACTCACTTGTTTTTAACTTCACTGGTCACCTTCGGAGTTTAGTTGCAGGATTTTGCTTGGTGGCTGGATTCACTCTGATTTGATCTTCACGGGTGCATTAGACATTCATGTAATTCCTGACACTGTTGAGCATGGATTTACGTAGGCAGTGCTCTTAGCCATTCTTTTTATTTTTATTTTTATTTTCATCTTTCTTGTTCTTTTGGAGTCAGAATGTCAGTCAAAATATGTAATGTTGCAGTTATTGTATACATTTAAATTAAAACTGTATAGTTACATGTTATAGATTCCCCTGATGAAGGGCTTATGTCAAACGTCCGAAAAGCATTACGATTTATGAAGTATGTTACTGCATGCTGAATACAAGCTGTATTATTTGTTCATCTTTGAACTTTATCTGCGAGGATTACCCGTGCAACCACTGGCATGGATACTCGAAGCGCATGTATGGAGCCATCAATGAAGCCATCAATGGCTTTAATAAAAGAAGAAAGCGGGTATCCTTTGCCACAATCGCTAGTACTTCCTTTGACCCCCGTAAAAAAATCCCAAGGCAACCTGAGCAGAATCATCGAACAACTAACTCCAACCATTGGACCAACGGTGTCAATAGCATCTGAACAGCGCACATTGATGCAGTTTAACGACTCTCAATCAACAAATAATTCCATAAACAATGATATGTCTTCTATTTCTGTACAAGAGTGGGAGGAACTAGTCGCGGCTTATAATGCCAAATCCCCCGAAGAGAAGCCGATGATCAATGCCGCCCCGAGACCGGTAGGGGATACTAACTTAGGCAACTTAGTCCCGGACACCCTATGGTCCACAATCTTAGGTACTTTGCAACAGTCGGCTACTGCCCTGGACTTTCAGTCACAAAAAATGGACTTACAGCTTACCGTCTTGCAGTCAATGGCCGAGTCAATTTCAGGGACTGACTGGAAAATCTCAGAATTAAATGGACTTATAAGGAGGGGCCAAGACGCAGTTCTCGCAGATCTCTCAGTTACCACCCGACCCCCCCCTTTTGATCCCCTTTTAGATAAACTATCATCTTTACCATCTATGTTAGGGGACCTGATAAGTAACTTAAAAGCATCAGCCCTCCAACCATTAAAGCAACACACCGCCGACCCCCCTGCAGTTCCTTTGATATCTGTCTCAAGGCAAGAGATCAAGTTGCCAAGTGACCCAAGCCTAGTCACTACCTTGCCGCCCCAAGCTCCACCCACTAAATTATCGGAAATAGAGGAAGCTATCACTATCGCGAGTACAGCTGAACCTCCGACTCAAACCAACGCAAAGTCCCGCAGAAAGAATAAAAGGAAAGGTAGGAACCGCACTCTAAGAGGAGCAAGGCTTAATACAGACGAATTATCACCTTCCACCGCGGCTTTAGACACTGATGTCGGGGGCCCGTCACCTAGTGTCCATCGGCCTCCCTTGCCCGAAGCCCGAGACTGTGCACCAACAGAGCCGCCATCACAGTGCTTAAAATTAACACATGATCTCGGAAAGAAGATGACCTCAAAAAAATGCACCAAACAGAAACTTTTACAATTCAAAATAATTCAGCCAGGCCAGCTCCGGACAACAGTAAAATTAAATCGGGCGAAGAAGCCACAAAAAACATGCGGAACACCACCCCTCTGGTCACGACCTCGGAGACATGTTCGGAGTCTAAGCCGGAAATAATCAGTACCACGTCCATGAGCTCGGAAATCTGTCCTGACCCCCAGCCGAAAACACACAGTATCCTCTGGGCAACGAAGCAAGATAATGACCAAGGCGGAGGCTTACTCGGGGCATCATCCTCTAGCCACGCCCTTGAGCAACCTTCTCATGCCACCAAGAGTCCACCGATGGTTCCAACAAAATCGCTATGTCAGAGCATTCCAACCTCAATTCTGTTTATCCCAGAATATATATCTAGAGGGAAGGAAGACACATTGAATAGGGGGAACATCCTAAGACTTCTGCACTCTTCAACAAATCTAGCAAACATCAGCACGAAAGACCTTTTATTAGTAGGGTTCGAATCAAACACCTCGACCCATCAGCCTGACATCACCAAAACTACCTGGATTTCACAGGAGATAGCTAACAAAATCTTGGAAGAGGAGCCAATGTTTCAGCAATGGGGAATCGCCTTGAAATTGGAAAGGCAACCCCGCTATCCAACTCTGCTTTTACCCTCCATTCAACCCCAGCTTCATAAAAACTCCACTTCAATATTAAAGGGAGCTAGGAGCTGTTCACCGGGGCAACGTGACCGGCACACCATAAGTCCCCAAAGGGGTCAATATCGTAATCAAGACACCAACTTGTCGTTATCGACGGACCCCAATTGGAGATATATTCAGCGTACTATCGCGACAACGACCGCTGACGTTTGACAGAATGGGCTAGCGCCCGCTAACTTCATGGTGGTACGGAGGGTCACAAGAATCTGCTCATGGAATATCAATGGCTTAGTTAATAAAAAGCACGACCCGGAGCTCATACAATACTTAACCTCATTCGATCTCCTGTTAATACAAGAAACTTGGGAAGATAAAGCATTTGATCTACAGGGGTTCACGTCACTCTGTACGCCAGCAACCAAAACTTCAATCTTCGGTCGTAGTTCAGGAGGATTGATGGTATTTGCCTTTATAACGACAATAGGCGAAATTAGTGCTCTGGACTTCCATATAACCCCCCCAAGTGTCATACAGGTTGTAAAGCTTTCACTCCCTCTAACAAAGCAGCACCAGGAAGTTATTATTATAAACACATACATTCACCCCAAATGGAAACAAAAATCAGTGGAAGAGCTGGGGCACGTTCTACAAAAAATAAGGGACTCTGGGGAGTCAGATACCTTCATTTTGGCTGGTGACTTTAACATGCTTCTCATCAGCAATGAGCAAGGCACTGACCTCTCTTATGAGTTAGACACAGCATGGGGCGTGCCGGCGCAAGGTCGAACAAAAAATAACCTAACGAAACACTCAAAAAACCTTCTTCGGCAATTGAACACCCATAACTTAAGGGCCCTAAACGGACGCTATGCTGAAGACGATCCACCGGCAGTTACTTTCCACTCTAGCACACAATCTTCGCATTTGGATTACATGTTCATGTCATTGGACATGTTCAGCTGGATAACTTCATTCAAAATAGACGTGAGTGCTTTCAGCGACCACCTGCCCTTAGTGGCTGAGATAAAATCCAATTCGGCAGAGAAAAAAGAATGCTACATTGGCCCAGAAACAGAAGTCAGTGCAAATTTAAAACGGATACGGTGTAGTCTTGATAACATCGACCGTATTGGTTCAAGTGCGAAAACCCTCTTCCACCAAATTCACTGCTCATCCAAGTTGGGGAATGTCTGGCAGGACTTCATCATCACCATCGGGGAACAACTGGGTAGTACCAGGCCCTCCAATTCTCGCCTTGTGAGGGGACCCTCAAACACGAGACAGATGTGGTTGGACATGAAAACATAAAAACGCCTGATCAATCAAACTCTGAGACAGATACGAAAGGATCAGGGAAACCCTAGTTTGCAAGTAGTGCTGAGGGAAGGGAAAAAGAAACTTAAACAGCTGAAATGGTTAAGTCAAAAACAAAGGAATGAAGAACTTTGGGGGAAACTTGTTCACGAAGGAAAGCAAAAAAACAGTTCCAGGTTCTGGCAAATGGTGAAAAGAATCCAGAACCCTGACCATCTGGGGCAAAATTCGCACATATCAGAGGAAGTATGGACTAAATACTTATTGTCACACTTTAATAATGACAACATAGGAGATACGGCAACAAAGTCCCACTGCTTGGAAATTACAAAGCTTAGTCATGATGGTAACTCCAGTAATCAAAGCGGGACAAGCATGTGTGGATTGGGGGAGTTTAAGGGTATGACCTTACCACAACTAGAACTTTTAGAAGGGGAAGGCAGACCTATAAGGATCATGGAGACAGGGCTCACGGAATATACCCCAGCAGACATCGGGCGGCGAATCATCAAGGGACGACCGAATGGGGCCCCGGGACCGAATGGAATCCCCCCCATGTTGTACAAATCTGACGTAGCCTTTTGCAGTGCATCCTTGGGTCAGGTCTTTAATGAGGCGAGACTTACTTTATCCCTTCCGGACTCTTGGCATGGGTCCATTATTAGTCCAATATACAAACATGGGAGTAAGAGTAACCCGAACAGCTACCGTCTCATTGCTTTGCTTGATATAGAAGCAAAATACTTCAGTGGTCTCATTCTGGAAGAACTATCGGCGTGGGTGTCCGAAAAAGCCATTATCCCTCCCAATCAAACAGGTTTCCGTAAAGGCCAAGGGACAACAACCAACATCATGGCCCTGTCCTTACTGATGGACGAGGCAAAAACCACCAAGCTACCGCTATGTCTCTCATTCATTGATTATACTGCGGCCTTCGACCATGTGGACCGGAATAAACTTTGGGAAAAACTATTTAATTGGGGCATTCCGAAACATCTCCTAGACGCCCTAATACTTCTCCACTCTAACACCTGGGTTAAAATTAAACTTGGAACTGGCCAGCACCTCTCGAAGCAGATAAGGACAACTAAAGGACTAAAGCAGGGGTGCTTATTAGCGCCAATCCTCTTCAATCTGTTTATTTCGGACTTACCGGAAGAACTTGACAAATGCCGAAATCATGCACCCAAGCTAGGAAAAGTCACCCTCCCTAGCCTGCTATATGCGGATGATTTAGTGCTGATAAGCCGGTCGCCAATAGGCCTTCAGCATCTTTTGAATTGTACCCATGCTTTCTCGGTAAAGAATGCCCTAGAAATAAACCTCAACAAATCTAAGGTCATGACAGTTAACTACAGGAAGAAAAGGATCCCTGGTTGGTACCTGAATGGAGTAAAACTTGAACGGGTAGCCACATACAAGTACCTTGGCGTCATGTTAGATTCTAAGAATACGTCTAGGCCGCAGCTCCAGTCTATTCGAGGGAAGGTAACAATGACCTACCTCGCATTGAAATCTCTAAAGACTAAACTCCCTGACCTCACCCTTAAACCCTTTCTTGAAATCCTCCGAGCAAAACTTCAACCAACGCTCACTTATGGGAGCGAATCGCTGCATGGGAAGGACGCTGCAGTGCTAGACGCAGTCATAGCCAATTGTTACCGGGCCATCTTCAACCTTCCCAAATATGCGTCTCCGGCCCAAATTCGTTTAGAATTTGGAGTGGTCAAACAAACACTAGAAAGACGGAGTGCATATGTAACTACCTGGCGCAAGATTCGCGATGCAGATCCTGACTCCTTAAATGCCAGCGTCTGGGAAGAGCTACTTAGATGCCGCACCTCACAGCCGAGGGACTACTTATTTGGATCTCTTGACGTGTTAGGCTTATCTGATATTTGGGAATCCGCAATAGATCACCAGTCCTTCAAAAAGTTGGCAAAAAAGTCTGCCAGAATAATTTCTGCAATAGAAGATAAGAAAGATCTAGCCAACAGGGCGCATGGATGGATAACGGTGGGAGACTATGGCAAAATACAGCCACAGGCATACCTTAATATCGGGATGAAAATAAAAATCAAAGAAAAGTTCCTGAAACTGCGCCTTGGAGCTATCCCGATATTGCCGCACCTGCCGCCATGGGAGAGAACTCACCCCTCGGCTCTATGTCGCCCGTGTAAATCTGGCAAGGAGGACATCATCCACGTGATATGCATCTGCCCGAGACTAATGGACTTGAGGCACAAGCTGTTGCTACCTTTTTTTAGATCATATGCCGTTCGGACTTGCAGGCAGGTAGTTAAACTATGTTTTTCCTCCAGTGACATTAAACTGAACTGTCAGGTTGTGAAGTTCTTTGATTTAATGAAGAAAAGACTCAATCACACCTGAAAGACTCATCGGAACCTAGCAACAACCTTGAACTGACAATAGTAACTGCTGTATTTTAAATTATTTGTATTGCCATGACGTTTTATATTTTTGTAAGGATTTTAATTAATCATATACAAATAAATATATTACTTATCTGCGAGGATTCTGAATAAAAGCAGATTCCAACTCACTCCAGGGTTTGAAGAACTCATTTGGAACTTCTGCATTCCATGGAAAACTGTTTTGATTACTGTTGGATATTGTATTATAATGAATACTTTTGAGATTACTTTGTGATTATGTTGTGTACCCTATAATGTGACGTAATAGTAGTGCACTGGGTTAACCTGGATACATTTCCAGGTATTTTTCACTTTTTGAACTAGGTGGCCTGCAGAGCCCCTTATCTGCTGCACACGGGATTTTTAGAGATTTAGTTCAAACTTGTTCAATAAGATTCCGATTGTTTGAATTAGAATCTTGAGTGCATTCTTGCTGCGTCTAATCCATTGTTTGTTCAACTTTCTAAAAGTGGCGTTTTCAGAATTGTGACTTATAATTCAACTTTACAATTAGCAAGGGTTTTAAATTACAATTCTTTAGAGACCAAACTCGATGTTCCTACTTGCTCCCAATTGGAAGTTGTCACTTATTAAATGTATTAAGGTAACCCAATGTTATCCTAAGGAAGAGGCAAGCCTTGCAGTAGTGAAAAACAAATTTCAGGGGTTTTTCACTACCAGGACACTTTAACGCTAAAAGTACATTTCCAACTTTTTAAATACACTGCACCTTGCCCTATTGGTTGTTTATGGCCAACCAAGGGGTGACCTATATGTATTTGAAAGGAACCTTTAGGCCTGGCAAAAGGTTTATTTTGCTTGGTCAAAATAACAGTTTACAACTGCACACACAGGCTGCATTGACAGGCCTGAGATAGGTTTAAAGGGCAGCTTAAGTGGGTTGCACAACACAATGAGTACTACAGGCCCACTAATAGCACTTAATATACAAACCCTCGGTGCATGTAGTACCATTTTACTAAATTAAATGTTCCAATAGGTGTAAGCCAATTTTATCAGTGCTTAAATTGAGCCGGTGCTCGGTACCGGCACTTAATTGTCAACAGCAGCATTTATGACAGTTTGCCACATGGTGACATTGTTTGGTTTATACAGACAACAATAGTTGGTTATTAATTCACTATATTTTAAAAGGGTTATTACCTGCCTTCCAAACCACTCCTACAGGTTTGGTGGGCTGGGAAAGTCTGAATTCTCACACTTGACAGTTTCCTGGTCAGTAGTTGCGTTGGTTTTTTCATAGGCGACGCTCACAGGGACAGTGGGTTGGTGCAAGCTGCAGTGGCCTTCTGAAAAGGGCCCCATCACTTATTTTTAACCTGGATACATTTCTAGGTATTCGTTTTCCTTTTTTCAATTTAAGAAAGTTGGCATTTTCTTGTCCTAACCATTTGGTGCCTGTATCCTGGGTCACTTGACTAGGTGTAGCTGGCAGTTGGCATTTGTTTATTACTCTCAGACTGTGAGGCAAAGGGGAAATAGATGTTGTCAGAATCGGCCATCTCTATAAGGATGAGGGAGAGGAGTTGTCACCTACCACACTTGCACATCACAAAGAGTCTCCCTCAACACACTCACAAAGGGTTTCATACTACTCCTTTGTGTCCCCTGTCAGCCTTGGGCCAGGACAGTGAGGCAGGACATTTCAGACACCTTTGTAGGGGGATGACTTTAGAAACATCTCCCACTTGAAAGAGGGCACAAATTATAAATAGTGGATCCTCAGGAACCAACTCTTCAGATCACTTCTGGACCTGCAGGCCCTGCCATAAAGAAGGATTGCCAACCTTTCAAGTCTGTCCTGGTGCTCAAACTCTGCTTTGCTGACTAAAGCCTGCTATTTGTGCACCAGGACTCCTCTGCTGCTGTGAGCTGCCCTGATGAATCCAGTCTGCCTATGTGGACCCAGAACTCTGGGAATTCCCCAAAGGTCAGTTGGCTGGCCCCATGTTCAAACCAACAAGGATGTAACAGGCTTCTTCAACGTCGAGGTAACTCCTTGCATCTTGATGCAGTATGATCAGCTCACCACTGGTACCGGTCCAGTGTGACTCATCTAGTCCTCGGAGTGATGCATCACAGCGGAAGGCCTTGCACACCCAGGTAGTTTCTTTAACGATGACACAGCTCGATGCCGGCATCTGCCCAGTGTGGCGCATCTTGTCCTCCGCGACAATGCAGCATAGCGCAAGTCCTCACAAGCTCCTGTCGATGGGTCCTTGATGACAATGAAAGGCCTTGCATTGTTAGCTCCTGTCAATGGCTTCATCGACTATGCCCTGTGCAACGCATATCCATGTCAAACCTCGCATTGCAGATCCTCGTCGGCGACTCCTCTATGCCAGCCTGCACAGCTTGACGCAAGGACTCAGCATCTCAATGCCCAGGCCACAAGGTACTTTGTCAGCAGACTGAACTCAGTCCTGTAGCCGGCCCACGCTCCATCACAGTCGGCCTGAACTTGTGGGTTGGTCCCGGTTTACTGAGACCAGATAACAGCATTGACGATTTTTGCTTCTGAGAGCTTGATTTCTTTAAAAAATTTAATATTGTATAAGTCCGGTTCTACTGATTGGATTTTTGCCATTTTGGTGTCAAATAATTTATTAAAGTATACTCTAGTTGCCTAGATTGGTATGGAAATTTTCTTGTGTTGTGTTTTAAATTAATTACTAATATACATTGCTTTTAAGTTTAGCCTGACTGCTTTTATACCAAGCTACCAGAAGGTTAACCACAGGTAAATTTGTTGTGGTTTTCCCTTACAAAGATTGTAGCTGTTACACAAGTAGATTTCCACCGCGTCAATCAACAACCCAATATCTCACATTCTGAATTTTTCACACAAGGCTGTCCCTATTTTAAAATTTGTAAATGACTTGCAGTACCTGGTTTCTACCGATAGTCAGTATATGGGCACCCTTGTTCTGAAGACCAAAGTGTAAAAATCAAAAGTGATGTCCTTGGGTCTTTACACATGAAAACAAAACCAATTTAAATTATTAGGAGTCCTGAGAGTCATAATTTGTTTTACTTACTTAGGCGGCGACCGTTAAGCAAGTCTCCCATGTTGGGTATATTTATAATATAGTTAGCCAAAGTTAAAAGCAGAATGTATTGTATTGATAAAAAACATGGGGGCTCTCATAATCCTCTATTTTAAAAGCATACAATGCAAAGAGTATTCCTTTGCATAATGGGCTAAAACAAGATTCAGTCTGTGTAGGTGCTAGTGAAAACATTTCTCCCAAAAACTTTGGAGCTTGTTGGCTCTATGTCAAATTACTTTTTCTGTCAAGACGCCCAGTTGTTATTCATAGAAGATGAGATACAGTAGAGGCCCAATGACACTATGGTTAGATAATCCCCACTCCACTCTTACTAAATCTGCCTTGTGCGATCTGCTGACATGTTGTCCTATTCTTTCATATGATTACCTTGTGAGGATTTTGGGTTGTTTAGCTTGTCTAGATGACATTGAGTGTGACACTGTGGCAAGGGATGAACAGCATATTTCTGTTCCTAGCTGAAAAGGAATCTTTGGAAATCGGTAGTCACTCACTTGTAGGATCTTCCCCTATCTGCAACTGTGTTAAGGGTCGGGTCTCAGCTTTTACAATGGAACGTTTCAGGTTGGGCCTTATTTAAAGATCCTTAATTTCTCAAAAACTAGTGCCCTGGAGAAACATACACCCTGTTAACCTTGTGGCGTCATGTAAAGATCTTCTGGGGCACCGAAGGACTATTTTGTATATTGTGTTTTATTCACTGGACAATAGAAATTGATGAGGATGGATGATCTATTGGGATCATAATAAACTGGTTTGAAAAATCAAGTCAAAGCCACATTATGCAACACTGGACCAACACAATGTAATTTTGTAATGTAGAAACATGCACAAAGAAAGTTTTTAAGAAATATGTGATAATGGACATTGTGCAGTATAGTTTCTTTGGTTTTCAATGTTATGAATAACAGGTGTTACACCCAATTTAATGGTCCTCACTTTTACAATTTCGATGAACTGCTGAGTCACAGCATAAACTGCAGAGCTTTGTGGCATGGTTGGTCTGGCCTACCAGGCAGTCTGGCAGTGCCTGAAGAGCTGCTTTGACAGGTCAGTGTGTGGACCATTTTTAGGGCTGTTTGTGGGCCTGTTATAAGGTTTGCTGGGCCATATTTTTTACTGTTGATTTCCCTGATATCAAAACAAGCATTGTCTGCAGTAACCTGAAATCCATTTCGTCTTCCATACTTTGCAAAACACTTCTATAGCATGTTTTTACAAGTTCAAAACTGCTCCAATTTGCAAACATGGGCGGCTTTTTTTAGCTTTTGAATTCACTAACGGGGTCCACTTTTTTTTTCGGGCCAATCCTATTTGCTGTCCCCGTCTGACCCTGCTTAGTGGAGACAACAACTAGCTAAGCCACCATGCCCGTCAATCAGTACTAGTGCCCTTTTCCACTGGTGGATCAAAATGCCAATGTTGTTTTTGAAATGGTTGGTTGGTGCGGATACTGATGGAAAAACATAGGTAATCCACTCCAACTAAGAATAATCCATGAAAAATGGAGGACTCTCTAGTACAGATTCCCCAAGAACTGCCTGCGTGGAGAGAGAGTACAAATTAAGCAAAAAACAAGCTCATGTGAAGAAAGATGCTAAAAGATGATTAGTTGGATAAAATCCTTTGTTACACAACACCTCACATGAAAAGTAGCAATGAACACCTAAGCATATGGAAAATAGGTTTACACCACGTGAAATATATTTAGAATATGCTTTAATGTTACCATAGCCACTCATGTTTGGCAGCAAGCCTTCTTGAATAACCTTTATCACAAAGTTGCTGATATTCACTACTGGGTGATAATTAGCCATATCAGTGACTTTTTTTTTAATCAGAGTTCCTTCGCAGTTGTCCAGGTTGATTTATGTCATGATCCAGATCTGTCATTGTTGTTGTAAATGTGTTCTCTGCAGTCATGACAAATAACTATACATGCATATGCACGTGGTGGTTATCCTTGGTTATTTTTACAACTATGGGAACACGGGTCATATTTGTAATATATATGTTTTTCTGCACCTAGCTGAAGCTTAATTTCACATGTTTTAAAAAGTAGTGTATTTTGCAAATGTATACTTAAAGGTGTTAAAAATATAAGCATTGCAAATCTAAATCAAACACTGAACTCTCTATTTCCCTTGGACCGCTTATTCATCCCTTGCATGGTGCATATTGTTAGGGAAAATATTGACTACTTTCTTTACTCTTTGTCTGAGGCAATGTGCATGCTGCTGCTGTTTTATAACTTTGTTTTTTCATAAAAAGAGATCTGAATGAGTTGTTTTGCTGCTTTCCTTGCCTTCTGGCGACAAACGATGACATTTAATAATTAAATGATCTAAAATTCATGTAGTTGTATTTGGCTAACATGGATTCTTTCTTTCACAGATCTTCTAAATATTGTCAGCAGTTTTCTTTGGGTTTTTAAACCTGATTTACATTTGCCTTTTAAATACCTCCCTCGTATTCAAAATTTTCTCCCTCTTTTGCACCCCATGAACATACAATTTTTTCCATATTGTTCTTGTTCTCATGGTCCCGCTCTTGCCTTGCAGAGCTTTTGCATGACTAATTAAATTACAAATGTTGTATTGATAATATCAATGATGTCACAGAAGATGTTGTGAGAGATGTAATATGTGGGGTAATTAGCAGTGCATGGTGAGGGTGCACGTTACAGTAACCTTAGGGCACGAGTATTATTAATAACTTGAAATAAATATAGCTGGTGAATTTCAGTGTTTTTTTGTTTAAATCATTACATTGTCTCTGAAATTCTCACCTAACTATAATGTTTCTTTAAGTTTTGTTTTTTTAGTGAATGTTTAGGGTTCAATTAAAATGTAATGTAATATTTTCTTACCATAAGTAAAGCCCCCCTCCCCAAGCCATAATAGGGCTAGGGGACCCCACCCCGGGGGCCGAATTCCAACCAAAAGGGGAGAGGGACCACACAGCCACTCTCCCAAGCCTTAATAGGCCTCTGCGACCACATCCCCTGGGACTGTAACTTAAAGGGGGGAGGGGCACGTGACCCCCCTTCCCTAGCCTATTGTGGCTCAGGGGACCCCATTCCTCGGGCTTGTCTTTCTTGTAGGTGGGTGCCTAGGTACCCGTCCGGGACACCAACCAAACAGCAAGTTGGGGGCCACCTGCCGAGAGCAATGTGAGTTTCCCTTCCAGCAGGAGCATGAGCAGGGAAACACATGTCTTCTCCTACCCAGTGGGAGAATTGTTAAAGCTCCCGCCAAGTGAGAGCAGAAATGCCTCCCTTGTACACATTGCTGCAAGTAGGTAAAAAATGAGTGCTCCCTCCCGGTGAGAGCTTTAAACAAGCATTTGCAATGCAATAGGTCTCGCAGTTGTTAGAGTTTGAGCCATTGCCATTGTAAATGGCAATGCCTTTTATTTATGTGTTAGTTTATAAAACGTAAATAAAAGGCATTGCCAATTACAATGCCAATGGCTCAAACTCTAACAACTGCGAGACCTATTGCATTGCAAATGCTTGTTACATTATTGCTAGCAACCATGCCTGATGCATTGAGGTGGTCACTGCTGGATAATCTTGCCTATGGTAGCCAATAAAATAACCTTGTTTTATGCTGTCACCCTTACATCTCTAGTAATATTAGTAGCTCGGGAGGATTTTCATTAAACATAAGTAGCTCTTTGTACAGAAAAGGTTGGAGACCACTGTCCTTGGAGCAGTAGCACTGTGCTGTAGCATCTGGTCTTCTACTTCAACAAATTGTTTGATCTTGAGCAAATCACACGCTCCATATGCTTCTGTTCACTTATCTGAAAATATGTGAGCACTTTGAAACAAGCTTAATGTAATAAATAAACACCTAAGACATATTCTTAGTACAGGAGCACAGCATGGTTTTCATTCACGCATTAACAGCTAGTGACTGTTTTTGCATCTAAACAGCTGAATTTGCTCCTGGAGTTGGATCGTGCAGTACCCTTCTTGAGAGGCAGCATATCCCTCTCAATCACCAATAGGTACCTCATTTACTGCTCATAAAGGACTGAAAGAGTGACAATTGGCCGTTCTTCAGTGCCTCTCTGTCAGTAGTAGGACAGGAGTCAGGACTGCGGGACAAAATCCACAAAATTCAGGACCTTTAGCCCCTCTAGTAGTACTCTGTGGGTTGGGGGGGGCAGAGGGGGGGCAGAGGTGGCCATGTAGATTGCAGGCAGACATAGCCTATGACCCCTGGCCCCATCCCAAAGATGCCACTAGTTACTGAGAGGTGCCATTCTCAGAAATCACAAGCTGGAAAAATGGCTCAGTGAGTTAAGCGCCTTAGAAGTTGCATGCAAATTAAGACACCGCCCTACACTCCTGTCAGTATTCTACGTTGGGACAGTTCATATCTGATCCACCAAAGTGCCTTCAGGCGACCAAAGAAAGGAGGTAAATCATAAGGATTCAAAACCAAAGTTTCTGGAATGCTTTTACCCTGGATTAAGGGCCAAAACAAATCACCCACCCTTAATGAAACTCCTGAAAGTAGTGCTGCTCGACTGAAGGCATCCGTCAACAGGAGCAGCAACAAAAAAATATGAGATCCAGGCCCCCAATTCACGTGTGGTGGGATTTGAACAACCTCTGAGCCCTTTCTCTTCGTTTCTGCAACCTATAACTTGGTCCCTGATCAGGATGGGCTTAGCTGCTCAAAGTTGTTGGCCCTGCAATGCATAAAGTCAATTCATTTAACCCGATATTTCCCTTAGTACTTTATTTTAGGCAACACAACTTAAAAACAAAGGCAACAAAACTTGCTCACTGTTTCCAATCAGTAGTCTGAAAATGAAGCTCTGATGTAAATAAATATCGAGCTAAATAAACTCTGACTTTAAAAAATGGCAGCGCATAAAAAACAGGCGCTCTGCAGTGCGCTGAGGCGGCAACGCCTAATCATGGATATGGCCCTTGGAGTGGCTAAAAGACATCTATTGTACCACACAACCCAGTGCAAAAATACACAGTATTGCTGAGATCTGTTTAGAAATTGTACTTAACAGTCTTCAATCTTCGAAAGGCAAGCTCGACAGTGTGTCCTTCCGAGGTCGCTACATTTCACACTACCGAGTTCGGTGATAACGTCTTGCTCTTTGCTCTTTACAGTAATAGGAAATGGCAAAGCATGTGACACCAAGTTCTATATATACACAAAAAAATCGAATTTATTATTCTTTTTTTAACTATGAATATATGTGTAATTATTATTTTATTGCTATTGTACACCAATGTACAAAACTGAAAATAATGACACTCGTTAGTAAAGCCATTTGTGTTTTTTTTAAAAAGCTGGATGATTGTGCTGTACTTTTGAGTATGCACTTAACACAACATTCTCTGAGCCTGTAGCTACTCTACAGGAGTCTTCAGTAGGTGCTGAACCCACTGATCTATCCTCCAGTCCATATTCTGGTATTAGCAGAATTCATCAACCGCGCCAGACATTTCCTTATTAGCATCTATTAATATTTTTGGTGTGAAAATCCCAAATTGCCTTTTTCTAATTACGGGGCCAATTTCCACCTGGAGCATGAAGCACTTGTTGTACACTCAGCACCACAGGGTTATTTGCTCAGGACTTAAAAGGGTTAATTTGCCTTGCTTTTATAATAAACTGCTGGATATAGGGCTTACACAGAGCCCGGTTCCGTGCAAAGATTTTCAGAGCTCAAGACAAAGTGTACTTTACTATTTGGGCACTCCCCTTTCTTTAGAAACAAGGCAATTTTTTCATTCATTTGTTGCAACCTTAGGAGTGTAAAAAGCTGCAAAATTATATATTTTCGTGCCTCATTAGATTGCCCTCTTTCTCTTCTCTTAGATGGGGACTGTACCCTGCTTGACTCCCACAAGAAACACAAAGAAGCGTCTGCAACCTGCTGTATATTAAGTGCCATAATATTTAGCTCCCTTCTAAATAACTTTTTTGTGATACGGGATTACAATTGATGGAACTTTGTCTATGGCTTTTTTATGATTACCAACTTTATTTGGTAAGCACTAAGCCGCCTTGTACTTTTTTGGAAAATGTGTTGATGGGTGATTATTCTAATTCTTAACATCAGAAATCCTATGTAACTGCATATTCTTAGTAGATAAACAAATGCTGACCCTCCATGAGTTTGGTACATATTTTTGACACATGAATGATTTTGCTTATTTGCGTTTTTAAAATATTTATACTCATTCCCATTTTGTAACTTCAGCCTTAGATATAGATTAGTTATATTGCCAGCTTTTTTCTCCTTTTCAAAGCTGCTGAAAATTTGCTTAATGGGTGATGGTAATGGCTAAAAGTTCCCTCCATCTTATTATTTCTCCTACAAGGTCATTATTTCAAGTGTCTCCTGGACCTTGATTCTGAGGAAGACTCTATTTAAATAACATTTGTATGGGTCGAAACATTGTCGACTACCAATGCAATCACAATATGTCACAAAAAATCCTCACTGATTGGGGTGCAGACTTTCAATTGTGATTAAACTGAATCCATTGCTTTGTTGGTACTATTACATTGGTGAATCACAATGTACAGACACTGTATATCACTTGAGAAAACTGCTGCCGCTCTTTGCTTAGGACAATTATTTTTCTGAAAAATATAAAAACAAATGAAATTTCTGTATTCAAATATTAGCTTATAAGATAGTTTCACTAACTCCAAAATGATAGTGTCTTTACGTGTTTAATACTTAAATAATATATTATTTAAATGATTACCTAGATACTGATGGTCTCCTTCCTGGATCCGCAATGCTAAATGTAATAGTACCAAAGCAACCTAACATATTTCTATTATCAAATAAACCTAATAAGACATAAAAAAATCCTTTTACAATTCTGTTACATCCCAATGATAATTTTCCCAGGTTGTGAGAGTTACAGAGTAGGCCCACTGTACATTTATTGCAATACGACAACTTCCTGTGGCCTTTTCTAGTTGCACATAACCAGAAAAGTCAAGTACCTGCATTGTTTTTAGTGTGCCCCTGGCCCTGACTGTGGAAGCTGAACAGTACGGCTGCTGGGGTCTTAGCCTTCCAGCTGAACTAGTGTATCGGTAAAATAACTAACTTCAAAGAGAGCATCAAGCAGAATTTTCGCTCATGCAGACAAACCAGCATACATGCACCCATGCAAGCCCAGTTAATATCGCATTCACAATTGATGAAAAAGAGGATGGTGGTGTAGACACAAAACATACATTTGTTGATCACAATGTTAACAATTTCACCTAATTACGTTTTATTCTTTCAAAGAAAAACAATTTTTATTCTACTTGGCTCTCGCACTTAATAAATAAAGCCACGATTTCTCTGCAAATATAAAATGTATTACGATGCCACGATCAGCCTACAGTAAGTCAAACAGCTAAAATTATTGGAACGTCCTCCCTCCCCATCACCGATCTAAAGACAAATGATTGAGCTTTCGAGGAACGCAGTAATCTACTTGTTCATATCAGACTTTTACCCGGCTGCCGCCTCGAGTCAAGAGGACATTTTAGAACCAACAGCAAACACTCCCGTTTAACCGCTTATCGTTTACTATCCTTTCCCTGCTGTTTATAAGCAGCTGCAACGCAGTGTGAAAGGAAAATAAACCCCCTAAATTAAAATAACTTCAATAAATTCCGCAACGGGAAAAATTCCAGTTTATCATTTGCAGCGGCTTCTGCAGAATTCTGGGGTCGCACGTCGGTTTTGGGACAAATGTCAGCTCAGAAACCAATCGACCAAATACGTCGATTCAAAAACACAAAGTGATAAAAGAACTAGATGTAACACACATTTGGGTTCAACGTGACACAGAGCAGATGAGAGAGGCCATCGCCTCTGCCAATGATGGCTCACTTGCCTGGCTGCAATCTTCTATTCGTGTGGGCTGAGGAAGGTTCCAAAACAATTAGGAACACCTACTTCCGGTTTGGCCGGCAATGCTTCCGGGTCGCCGCAGGCAGCGCGGCGGCCCGCCCTGCACGGGGAAGGGAGGCAGCTTTCGAGGAGGACAGCACCTGGCCGCGAGCGCGTTCTCGTGCGCGTGACCTTAACAAATCGCCGCGCGCGGCCAGTGCTGTCCTCCTAGGAAGCTAAGCCGCTAACTATAGGTCTCTGGTGAGAGCGAGCTTCGCTCGCTTCACCGAGACCTAAAAAGCTCTAACCGGGTGGGAGCAAGCATATGTTTACCATTCTGCGCTATTGTGGGTAGGTAAGCTACTGAGTCCTGGAGGTGGGAATTGGCGGACTCAATACCAGCTTCCTCTGTGGGATGGGTAGCTCGGGGCCTTTACAGACTCAAGAAAGGAGGCCTCTTTGCTATGCCATTCAGCCCCAGGGGATGGAGTCCCTGGGGTTTATTAAGGCTTGGGGAGTGGGACTGCACCTCATCCCTCCCTATGTATGGCATCCGGTCCTGAGGATGGGTCCCCGGAGCCAATTAAGCCTCGGGGAGGGGGGCTGTGCCCCTCTCCCCTTATTATCACATCATGTTCCCAGGGGAGTGGCCCCACAGGATGGGGTCCCTGAGAGCCTTCTTGAGGCTCAGTAATGGGAGCAATGCCCCCTCTCCAAAAGTAATTTGTTGCGGTGCCCCTGGGTCTTGGTCCACTCTGGGGAGGGTTTCTTAAGACTGTGGGAGCCTGTGCTATTTTTAAATAACGTTGCCTTGGATTTATGGACTGTCCAATACTATGCAGTAAAATGTAAAAAACAAAACATTTTGGCCCCTCACCACCAGGCCTAGGGGGTCAGGGTATCTCTACCCTGCCCCTTATGTTTTTTTAACCTTTTTTGTTCCTAAGATAGCTGCTGCCACATCCTTGTTGCTGTGGTTGCAGCCAAAGGATCTCCTCTGGAGAGAAATATACAAAGTTTTTCAGCCTTAATTCCGCAAAAACTACTTAACGGATTTACTCTAAATCACAAAAAGCACTCTAGCTGGACCAATATATATCTTTGAGCGCAATTTATTGTAAATCTATTTAGGCCTTTGGCCTGTAGCTGTGTCTAAAGTTACTATAGATAAAAGAATGGGGAAAACATGTTTTGGGACCCACCTTTTTCCTTTGCCCTCATTTGACGGAACACCCTGAAACTTTCCAAGATGAAGCTGGAACTTAAAAAAAAAGTTTCTGGGACATTTGTCAAATGGCACCAAAATTATGAGCAAACCAAAAAATGCCATTCTTATGGAAACACTATATATATATATATTTGTTCCGGTTATACCGTGCAATGCGGTAGACATATTCCACGGCAGGGTAAGTGATGAACTGATAAACCTCTATCGCAAGTCTAAATCCTGTATTAAGACTCCTAACTACTATACACAGTATTTCCAACTTATGGCCAAACTAAAGAACAATTCAACTGTGGTCATTGACAAATCCGATAAAGATGGAAATATTATTCTGTGGAGTAAAGAGGAATGTCAAGTAGAGGCATATCGGCACCTAAACAACCAAGACTGCTACAAAAAAATCAGCGTCTCAGAGGTGAAAAAAATCTGTAAGATCTACAAAGATTAACTTATCTCCTGGAGAATAGAGGGCTTGATATCAAAGGATGAATTCAATTTTTTAAATAATGATTTTCCCGTGATGCCCATAATCTATTTCTTCCCAAAGGTTCACAAAGGTGTCAGCCCTATCCCAGGAAGACCGATTATCTCTGCCAAGAATAGTATTTTTGAGTGCACATCCAGCTATGTCGACTATTACCTACAAGAATATGTAATGAATCTCCCTACTTATATACGTGATTCAAATGACTTCCTTTCCAAATTGAATGCACAAATATGGTCCAATGATTATCCGTTTCTTACCTTAGATAAAACTGCCCTGTACACCAGCATTTGACACAAAGATGGTTTAAATAGAGTGGATTTCTTTTTTTAAAAAGAGCCATGTACCATCATAACATCATGTTGCTCAAAATTATTCAATGGTGTTTATGAAATAATGTGTTTACATTTGATGGTAATATCTTTCAACAAATGCAGGGTGTTGCTATGGGGGCATGCTTCTCCCCCAGCTATGCCTGTCTCCATGTGGGCTGGTGGGAGGAGCATGTCCTACAGGTAGAGCATATGGCCTTTTGGGAAAACCATGTGGTGCAAATGTGGAGATACATAGATGATGTTTTTATAGTTTGTAAGGGAACACAGGCTCAGGCTGAGAAATTTGTAGATGACATTAATTGTAATTTTATGGATTTAAATTTTACTGCACACATTGACCATAATACCACTAACTTTTTGGACATTTCTGTATACATTGAGAAGGACGCAATTGAAACATGTCTCTACAGAAAACCCACAGCTGGCAACACACTATTACACGCTACAAGCTTTCACCCACAGCATACCATTACCAGTATTCCTTAAGGAGAGTTTTTGCGTATTCGTAGAGCGTGCAGTTTGAATGAAGCATTAGAATTACATCAGAGTGCAGCCAAACAGAGGTTCATCAAGAGACGTTATAATCCCTCTAAATTAGATCAAGCAATAAAGAAAGCTAACAGGAAAGAAAGGCAGTTGCTGTTGAATCACAATAGTAGGGAAGTAACAACCAATACCCCTTCAAATCATACCTCAGTTGAGAGTACTGCATCTAACAGCATGGAAATTGCTCCTTGTAGACTCATCACCACCTACAGTAAATAGGCCAATGCCATCAAAGGCATTATTAATGCACAATGGCCTATTGTTCTAACTGACTCTACTCGTAAGCAAATATTGCCAACTAGACCTAGTTTAACTTGCCCTAAGGCGTACTCTATGCACAATGACCTAGTTAAAACCAATCCTGAATGCGAAAATAAAATTAGCTGGCTTTCACCAAAAAAGGCTTCTTTAAGTGTAGCACATGCCGTGCATGCAAATTTGGAGTTAATACTACCACTTACTCCGCGGCCTTTTCAAACATCTCAGTTAAACTTAAAGGTCATGTCACATGTTGCACTGAGTATGCCGTATACGTCTTGCAGTGAAAATGTGGGTTACGCTATGCTGGTAGCACTAAGTTAAATGCATATGAGGGTATATAACAACATCTGCGCTCGACGGTAAATTCAGACCCCACATACCCTGTCGCCAGACATATCAAAAAGCAACATAGTAACAATCTAAATGTTCTCCAATACTATGTGATCAACAATGTACCCATAAACAAATGAGGTGGTAATCGAGAAAAAAAACGCAGACAACTAGAATCCCAATATATAGTTGAACTTGATACTTAAGTCCCCTCAGGGTCTCAATTTATGTGAAGATCTACATAATTACTTGTAGCCACATGCAGTCTACCCACTTTTAGCATCCCAGGGATTTTATTCTAATCATCCCTACAGCAGGTCATAGATTAGTACAAGATATGGTGTTGTCTATGCAGCATTACATATTAATTGCTTCCAAGAGTTGGTTTCTTCGCTCTGCGTACTGTAGTGTAACGGGGTTTCCAAGCTTGTTACTTTTCTATAATTTTTGTATATATACATTCTCTTTTCTATTCAACAGCAGCCATTCGTATTCTTACCTTCACTTTTTTATCCATGCACCTTAGAGATTATGCACATTTGCACTACTCATTCACACTTAGTTTTGCACAATAGCACTGCAATTTAGACCAGACCATGCTATGAATGATTTATTTTCAATAAATCGCTATAAGTCAAAAACATTAATTACCATGTTTATATTGCAGTGTTTGCACCAGTGATATTGACTTATTTTTTTAAACTGTACATGGCAAAGAGAAGTTTTTTTACTACTTAGCATATTATTGAGTATATCTTTTATGCACTTTTAGTCCTGCTTTTATTCACCAATTTTAGCATATGTGTTTACTGCATTTGTGCGTTTTATACATTATGTGCTTTTAAATGGTGTAACAATGATTTTATTTATGAAATTGATTACATTCTTGATTTATATTCTTTTTAAGCAGTACTGCCTGGTAATACTCATGATATACTTCTATCAAGATCATGTATTTTTTGAAGTTTCAAAAACACCCATGCTGTAGTTTTTCATCTATGTCTTTGTAAGTTGCTGGCATGTTGTCACATGGTATTTTGGTATCCAATAAATGCTTCATTATCACGTAACATGATCATGTGACCAAGGCCACTGCGTTGGGCGAAACACGTCATGATCGACTGCACAGAGAACTGAAAAATAAAACGCTGCACTGGCAATTTAAGCTCATCAAGTTGTGGATTTCTCTTTAAGTGTGTGAATGCACATTGGAGTGATAATTGTATATATATATATATATATTATCTACTGGCAGTCACCAGTAGGTGGTTATAGTTAGGACCTAGTTTCCAAAGAGGAAAAGTGTTTTTCGTTTAGACAATATCTTTGGCACCGTTTGACGAATATTCACGAAATTTTCAAAAATAATGGGGCGCGCCCGTCAGCTCCTGTCTTAAAAGTTTTGGGATGAATCGATAAGCGAGGGTCGAGAAATAAGTGGGGTCCCAAAATGTGTTTTCTCATATTAATTTCCAAAGGAAGTTTTTATCGCAGCTACAGCCCGAACTGCTGAACGGAATTACACCAAATTTGGCAGAGAGGCTATTTGTCCAGAGTGCACTCTTTGCTTTAAATGGTGTAAATCCGTTCAGTAGTTCCTGAGAAATAAAAAATAAAAAAAATCAATATCTGGTGATCTGCGAACCCTCCCGATCACAAGCTTTATTCTGATTGACTGACAACACTCCAAACAACAACGTGTTGGCAGCCATCTTGTGACTCAGTTGAACTGAGTCACAAGACAAAAGGTCAATAAACAAGAAAAGGGGGCAGGGTAGAAACCCCTGACCCCCTAGGCCTGTTCAGAAGGTCCCACAGGGACCCTGTGGGCCCAAACAACTTTTTTTTTTCAAGAAATTCGTCTGGATTTGCATAGGGCCTGTGAATATGGACGAAAACTTTCTTAAAAAATGAAGTGCGGTCTCCCGCACTTCATTTTCTTGAAGCCCCTGGGTGGGGCAGGTCCCAGGGGCCATGTTTTATTATGGTGCGGGGGCCCCGCAGCCCAGGGGACCGCCATCTCCCTGGGACATTGCAGTTTGATATGGGAGGGCGGGAGCACTGCTCAAAATGTCTCAGGCCCTGGGGGATGGGGTCCACAGGGCCCAAAAATATTAAGAGAGGGGGGCCACATAACCCCCTTCTAAAAAACAAGAAACAGGAAAGAGAAGCCAGCATCTCACCGGAGTGCCCTACCCCCTCCCTTCACCACTCTGAAAACATGCCTCCTGGTGCATTGTGGGTTGCAGGATTAAGCCCCCTTGAATTCTAAGGGTCCTTAGGGGCCAATTAGCCCACCAGGTACCTCCAGTAATCACCACACAGTGGGTTTGCTGAGAGGTGGTCTGAGGCTACACCCCTTTTTACACCACTTTGCAAACGCGCCTCTTGGAGCACTGCTGGTGGGGCAATGAGGTCCTTTTCTGTCCTGAGGATCACAGGACTGAAGTGTACTTCATCCCCCGAGCAGCAGTGCGCCAGGAGGCGCGTTTGCAGAGTGGCGTAAAAAGGGGGCATGCCTTCGGACCACTCTCATCAATCGAGCTGGTTGGGGCTTACTAGAGATAACAGGAGGGCTAGTTAGACCCCAGGGACCCTCAGGAGGCAAGGGGACCTCATCTTCCATCCAAGAGCACACTTGGAGGCACGTTTGCAGAGTGGTGGAGAAAGGGGACGTGGCCTTTCTTCACCTCTCAACAGTCCAGCTGTGTGGGGCTTACTGGAGGTAAGAAGTAGGCTAGTTGGACCCCCAGCAGCAAAGGGGATTTCAATCTCCATCTAAGAGTGCACCAGGGAACGTGTTTACAAAGTGGTGTGTAAAGGGGGCGTAGCCTGCTTGAGAAATTACCAATCCTGCTGTGTGGGAGATATTGGAGGTAATAGGAGGGGTAGTTGGCCCCCAAGGATGTCCTTGGGGCCAATTTCCCCTCCTGTTACATTCAGTAAGTAACACACAGTGGGATTGCTAAGAGGTCTTCGGATGCCATGCCCCCCTTTCTTCACCACTCTGGAAACGTGCCTCCTGGCACACTAATGGTTGGTGGATGAAGTCCACTTTATTCCTGAGGGACCTTGGGAGCAAAGAAGCCCTCCTGGTACCGTCTGTAAACCCTACGCAGTGGAATTCCTAAGCTCTGGTCGGAGGCCCAGCCCACTTTCTCCACCACTCTGCAAATGCGACTACTAGTTAAAGAAGCATTTGAAATGTAATGGGTCTCACATTTGTGAGAGCTAGAGCTGTTGGCATTGTAAATGTAAAAATTTTTTACAAATGTTTTGGGAGTGGAGTGGATATACATTGTATGTAGTGAAATTATGTGGTATGTTGTGCAGTGAAGTTATGTGGATCTAAAGTATGTAGTATTTAGTGTATAGGAATAATGTAAAGTGGGATTATGTGTTATGGAGATTAATTATGTGGTATGGTAGTCTGTGTTCTGGAGTGGTAACCTCAGTTTTAGTCTTCCTCATTTCCATAGAAGCTAAACTATAAACTCAATAGGCCAAAAAAAAGAAGGAACCACTGAGAAGCACTTCTGGACCTAATCAGAGAAATGAGTAGGGCCACTGGAATTATGCGACTGTTTGGCTGCAATGACTTTCGCACAATTGTATATTTTCTGCATTTGCCACATAATCCATCATCTGCTGCCTAATCTGCAGGTTTCAGCATAAAAACCTTGTTTCCGGCTCAAACGTTACCATAAATACGTGGTGGAAGGACTTCTCTGCAAACATAGAATGGTCACCTCTTACTTATTGCTAAACGTGGGTGTTAAATTGGTACTAATGGTGTGCAAACCACTCTTGCTTGTTTTCGGACCTCTTTTGCTTCTTTCTGCACTACTCGTGCCTATTTCTCTATCTCGCTTGCCTCCTTCTGCACCTCTGTTGTTTCTTTCTGTACTGCTCTTGCTTCATTCTGCACATCTCTTGCAAATTTCTGCACTCCTCTTGTCTGTTTCTGCACCTCTGTTGGTTCTTTCTACACTGCTCTTGCGTCTTTCTGCACCTCTTTTGCCTGTTTCTGCAAATCTCTTGCCTCTTTCTGCACTTCTATTGTCACCTTCTGCACCTCTGTTGTTTCTTTCTGCAGTTCTCTTGCCTCTTTCTGCACCTCTGTTGCCTCTTTCTGTACTTCTCTTGCTTCTTTCTGCACCCCTCTTGCCCCTTGCTGCACCCTTCTTCCCTCTTTCTGCACCTTTCTTGCCGCTTTCTGCATCCCTGTTCCCTTTTTCTCCACCTCTATTGCCTCTTTCTGTAACACTCTTGCCTCTTTCTGCAGTTCGGTTGCCTCCTTCTGCACCTGTTGCTTCCTTCTGCACTTCTGTTGCTTCTTTCTGCACCCATCGTGTCTGTTTATATACCCCTGTTGGTTCTTTCCGCACTGCTCCTGCTTCTTTCTGCACATCTCTTGCAAATTTCTGAACCCCTCTTGCCTGTTCCTGCACTCCTCTTGTCTGTTTCTGTACCTCTGTTGGTACTTTCTGCACTACTCTTGCTTCTTTCTGCACATCTCTTGCAAATTCCTGCACCCCCTGTACCGCTCATGCCTCTCTTTGCACCCCTGTTCCTTCTTTCTGCACCTCTTTTGCCTGTTTCTGCAACTCTTTGCCTCTTTCTGCACTTTTCTTGCCTCTTTCTGCACCTCTGTTGCTTCTTTCTGAACTTCTCTAGTCTATTTCTGCACCCCTCTTGCCTCTTTCTACACTCCTCTTACCTCTTTCTGAACCCCTCTTGCCTATTTCGGCACCACTTTTGCTCTTTTCTGTACTTCCCTTGCTCCTTTCTGCGCCTCTCTTGCCTCCTTCTGCACCTTCTTCTCTCTTGCCACTTTCTGCATCCCTGTTCCCTTTTCCTTCACCTCTCTTGCCTGTTTCTGCAACTCTCTTGCATCATTCTGCACTTCTCTTGCCTCTTTCTACACCCCTCTTTTCTGTTTCTGCACCTCTGTTGGGGCCATATGTATCATACAAATTCGCATTCGCAAAGGCCGAAATTCGCAACATTTCGGCCTTTGCGAATGAGAATTTGCTAAATGGGATGTATGAACGAAAAGCTGGTGCAAAATAAGGAATCGCAAAATTAGCGATTCCTTATTTTGCAATTGCATTTAAGGAATCACAAATTTTGCGATTCCTTAAATACAATGTATGAAGCTAAAAAAATTGCTAATTGTCCCTAAGGAATCGCAAATTACCACCAACTTCAAGTTGGTGGTAATTTGCGAATTTCTTGAAAAATGCCCATTTTTTGCATTTTTCAAAGTGCCATGTGACGCACATACATTCCCTTAGGGCATGTATGTGCACCACATGTGCACCCATGCTTATCTCAGGGGTGCAACAGGGTGTCCTTTGGGCACCCATGCACCCTTGAAATTATTCTCAATTTGCGATTAGCAAATTGTGAATCGCAAATTGAGAATAAATTCCCATTCCGTCCTATGGGCCTCCCGGCCCATAGTAATGAATGGGAAAGAATTCCTTAATTGCGAATTCGCAATTTGCGAATTCGCAATTAAGGAATATCAAGAAATCACAAAAAAATTGCAATTTTCTTGATACATACCAATTAGCGATTCAGAAATAGAGATTTCTTAAAAATCGCTATTACAGAATCGCTAATTGGTACCTTGATACATATGGCCCTTGGTTCTTTCTGCCTTGATCTTGCTTCTTTCTGTACCTTTCTTACAAATGTCTGCACCCCTCTTGCCTCTTTCTGTATCCCCTTGCCTCCTTCTGCACCTCTGTTGGTTCCTTCTGCACTGATCTTGCTTCTTCTGTACCTCTTTTATCTGTTTCTGCAACTCTTGCTTCTTTCTGCACCTCTTTTGCCTGTTTCTGCAACCCTCTTGCCACTTTCTGTACCCTCTTCTCTCCTTTGTACCTCTTTTGCTTCTTTCTGCACTTCTGTTGCTTCTTTCTGCAACCTCTTGCTTCTTTCTGCACCTCTGTTGGTTCTTTCTGCACTGCTCTTCCCTCTTTCTCCACATCTCTTGCCTCTGTCTGCACCCCTATTCTCTCTTTCTACACCTCTTTTGCCTGTTTCTGCAACAGTCCTGCCTCTTTCTGCAGTTCTCTTGCCTCTTTCTGCACCCCTCTTGCTTCTTTCTGCACCTCCGTTGGTACCTTCTACACTTCTCTTGCTATTTTCTGCATCTCTCTTGCTTTTTTCTGAACACTTCTTGCCTCTTTCTGCACCCCTGTTGCTTCTTTCTGCACTTCTATTGCTTCTACCTTTTTGTACAGAAATTTACAGAATATGCTATTTGAAACACAGGTATTCGAGTATTTGTGTGTTTATTTGCAATATGTCCATAGGTAAAAGCAGAGACACACGCATGCACACCTTCACAAACTTGGTCAGACTTACAACAGTGATATGGTTTTACATTTGGTAGGCCTAACATTCTGAGGAGTCAATGAATATTGAACCTTCAAGAGAAAAGTGAGGTTTAGTACATCTTGGGAGAAGGGTCAGTGATTAGGCTACTTTGTATGAGTCTGTGGTATGATACAGTCGAAGTAGGCCTCTTTCTGCACCCCTGTTCCCTTTTTTCTGCACATCTCCTGCATCTTTCTGCATCTCTCTTGCCTCTTTCTACACCCCTCTTTTCTGTTTCTGCACCTCTGTTTGTTCTTTCTACACTGCTCTTGCTTCTTTCTGTACCTCTCTTTCAAATGTCCGCATCCCTCTTGCCTCTTTCTGTACCCCCTTGCCTTTTTCTGCTCCTCTGTTGTTTCCTTCAGCACTGCTCTTGCTTCTTCTGCACCTCTTTTGCATGTTTCTGCAACCCTCTTGCCACTTTCTGTGCCATTTTCTCTTCTTTTGTACCCCTCTTGCTTCTTTCTGCACCTCTGTTGGTTCTTTCTATACTGTTTTCCCTCTTTCTCCATGTCTCTTGCCTCTTTCTGCAGTTCTCTTGCCTCTTCCTGCACCTCTGCTGGTTCTTTCTGTACTTCTCTTGCCTCTTTCTGTATCCCTCTTGCTTCTTTTTGCACATTCGTTGGTACTTTCTAAACTTCTATTGCGTTTTTCTACATCTCTCTTGCTTTTTTCTGTACCCTTCTTGTCTCTTTCTGCACATCTGTTGCTTCTTTCTGTACTTCTAGTGCTTCTACCTTTTTGTACACACATTTACAGAATATGCTATTTGAAACACAGGTATTCAAGTATTTGTATGTTTATTTGTAACATGTCAGTAGGTAAAAGCAGAGACACATGCATGCATACCTTCACAAACTTGGTCAGACTTACAACAGTGATATGGTTTTATATTTGGTAGGCCTAACATTCTGAGGAGCCGATGAATATTGAACCTTCAAGAGAAAAGTGAGATTTAGTACATCTTGGGAGAAGGATTAGTGATTAGGCTACTTTGTATGAGTCTGTGGTAAGATACAGTCAACGTAGGCCTCTTTTTGCACCCCTGTTCCCTTTTTTATACACCTCTCTTGCATCTTTCTGCACTTCTCTTGCCTCTTTCTACACCCCTCTTTTCTGTTTCTGCACCTCTGTTGGTTCTTTCTGCACTGCTCTTGCTTCTTTCTGTACCTCTCTTACAAATGTTCGCACCCCTCTTGCCTCTTTCTGTATCCCCTTGCCTCCTTCTGCTCCTCTGTTGTTTCCTTCTGCACTGCTCTTACTTCTTCTGCACCTCTTTTTTCTGTTTGTGCAACTCTCTTGCTTCTTTCTGTACCACTTTTGCCTGTTTCTGCAACCCTCTTGCTACTTTCTGTACCCTCTTCTCTCCTTTTGCACCTCTGTTGGTTCTTTCTGCACTGCTCTTCCCTCTTTCTCCACGTTTCTTGCCTCTGTCTGCACCCCTATTCTCTCTTTCTGCACCTCTTTTGCCTGTTTCTGCAACACTCATGCCTCTTTCTGCAGTTCTCTTGCCTGTTTCTGCACCCCATTCATACGTTCTACACTTCTCTTGCTTTTTCCTGCACCTATTTTGTATTTTACTGTACCCCTCTTGCCTCTTTCTGCACCTCTGTTGCTTCTTTCTGCACTTCCCTTGCTTCTACTTTTTTGTACACAAATTTACAGAATATGCTATTTGAAATAAATGTATTCCAGTATTTGTATTTTTATTTGTAACATGTCAATAGGTAAAAGCAGAGACACCCGCATGCATACCTTAACAAACTTGGTCAGACTTACAACAGTGATATGGATTTACATTTGGTAGGTCTAACATTTTGAGGAGTCGATGAATATTGAGCCTTCAAGAGAAAAGTGAGGTTTAGTACATCTTAGGAGAAGGATTGGTGATTAGGCTACTATGTATGAGTCTTTGGTAAGATACAGTCGAAGTAGGCCTCTTTCTGCACCTCTGTTGCTTCTTTCTGCACTTCTCTTGCTTCTTTGTCCACATTTCTTCCCCTTTCTGGACTTCTGTTGCCTCTTTCTGCCTTGTTTCTTGCTTGTTTCTGCACCTTTCTCTTTCTTTCTGCACCCCTCTTTCCTTTTTCTGCACTTCTCTAACTTCTTTCTGCATCTTTCTTCCTCTGTACATGTTCTACCTATGTAGGCATTGTTAGAAATTAGCATTTAAAAAACCTTAGAAATTCACTGAAAAAACGCAGGTTTCAGGGACGTTATAGTTAGGGATAAACATTTAAAAACCTTAGAAATTCATTAAAAAAACAGAGGTTTCAGGGACGTTATAGTTTGGCTGACATTTCACGCGTACAAGCAAAGAGATGGGATTGGAGGAGACATTTTTCATTTTACTTCAAAGGACGTTTCTACCTGTTTCTTCCTTCTTGACTATATTAGCTGCAGTTAGCAGTATTCCAGGAGCTGTCCTGCACTTTATGATACAGACCTTTTTTTCAGTTTTGTTGGCCTTATTTATAAAACAAAATGGCAGGAGCTGAAGAGGTGGAAGAAGTGGATCTTCAGCCTGAGGAGCAGGAGGGGGTCCTCTGATGAAGAGCCTCCAACAAGAAAGGAGAGTATTGCTTGGACATTTTTACCATCCCATCTGGGCAATCTAAAACTGTGGCCAAGCTGGTAAGGTGCATCTTGAGCACTAAAACTCCTTCTAGAGGCAGTGGTAAAAAGTATTCTTGTGGACCAACTTCTATGCTGTACCATCTGAAGACATACCACAAAAAACTGTTGAAGAGAGTGCAACATGAGAGAGATGGGGAGCATCACCTCTACTGTTGTACTATCTATGCCTGGAGAGCCAGTTCCTGCAGACGTTCAGAGGCAAAAGCCTGAACTGTATCCGGACTTGAAAGAGGTGGACACTTTTTGCCTGGTCTGTGATGTAGCTCTACAGCTGGAGAGCAGTGTGTTGGTAAGATATTGGAAGCAGCAAGACAGCCGACTTGCTAATTTTTCATTTACTTTCTGTGACAATTCTGTTATCCTAGTTGCCTTTTTATTATATAAAAAATATGAAAAAAATGAATAATTCCCCCAAAATTTAATAATACATTTAAAACAAATGGTTCTTTTCAGAACCACCTTTAATGGCTTAAAAATAGATATGCTGCATGAATGAATGAGAGCATGAATATGTGGTGTCTGGTAATTGAATAAGTACATGAGTGGAGCATGGATGTTAAAAAGAGTGCATGAATGGTGCATGGATGTTAGAATGAGTGCATGAGGGGTGCATGTATGATTGAAAGAGTGCATGCGTGTTGCATGGATGATTGAATGAGTGCATGAGTGGTACATTGATGATTGAATGGGTGCATGAATGATTTAATGAGTGCATGAGTGGTACATAGGTGATTGAGTGCATGAGTGGTGCATGGATGATTGAATGAGTGCATGAGTGGGGGATGGATGAATGAATGAGTGCATAAGAGGTACATGGATGAATGAATGAGTGCATTACTGGTGCATGAATGATTGTAAGAGTAGTGCATGGATTACTGAATGAGTACATTAGTGATGTCTGGATGATTGAACGACTGCATGAATGGCCCATGGGTAAATGAATGAGTATGAGTGGTGGGCGAATGATTGCAAGAATACATGAGTGGTGAATGGATGATTAAATGATTGCATGAGTGCTGCATGGATGATTGAATGAGTGCATAATTGGTGTATGGATGATTGAATGAGTGCCTGAGTGTGGCATGGATGATTGAGTGCATGAGAGGTACATGGATAATTGGAAGAGTGCATGAGTGGGATATTGGTCATTCAATGAGTGCACGAGTGGTGCATGGATTATTGAATGAGTGCATGAGGTATGTTATATGTTTTTTATAAAGTACGGCAATTACGCGGAGGCGTCTCAGCACTGCAGGATACAGAGAGATATGTGCTCGTTAGTTGTTAAAGAACCAAGTTTTGAAAGGCTTTCTGAAGGTAGGTAAGTCTGGCACAGGCTTAATATGCAGAGGAAGGGAGTTCCCAACTTTTGCAGCCCTTACTACAAAACTTCTCTCGCCCCAAGAAGACACCCTAAAGGTAGGAACGACGATCTTCATGGCAGTGCTAGAACGTAATCTGCTTTCTGGCAGATACCACCTGAAACTTTCTTTTAGGAATTTGGGGCCTGAGTTGTGTAAGGCCCTATATGAAATACATATGGCCTTCATTTTTTTTTTTTACTTTTATTTACAGATTTTCCCCAACAGAGACAATCATTACATTTCGAAATCCACAATTAAACACTTCACCACAACACAACAGTTCGAGTCATACTGTAACCCTGGTGCCAAACATAATAAAATAGGAGCAATACCACAAGTACATCATTACTGAGAGATAGTGGGTTCTGGGTCCGTTTGCAAGCTTCTGATCTAGGAGATGCAGTTTGGATGGCTGCCAAATATCAAGTGGGCGAGAGACAGGGGGTTGTAACTGGGCATACAATTCTGAGTTGGTGATACAATAAGTCATGCTATACAGCCAGGCCTTAACCGTGGGGGAGCGTTTGTTGCCTCAAAAAATGACAACCTCTCTTTTGGCCAACAATAGCATGAGAGCGTAAAAACACCAACAGGATTTGGGAAGATCTCTGACATATCCCAGTAGGGTCATGAGTGGAGAAGGATGGAGGGGTTGGTCCAACATTAAGTGTATCGCCTCAAAAACGTTATCCCAGAACATGGCAACCCTGTACAGGACCATACCGTATGTGCGAAGTCAGCCATGGGGATCTTACAGCAAGGACAAGCATGAGGCCTGGAGGAGTCCATGCGGTGCACCACGCTTCGCGTGACACATGCCCGCTGAAGAAATTTAAAATGTAACAATTTATGCCTATAATTAAAATAAATCTTATGGGTTTGATCACAACAGAAAGACCATTGGGTGTCTGATAGGGGCTTGCCCAGGTCGCGCTCCCACGTCTGTTGTAGTTTCATGTCCCCAGGAGGGAGAAGTGCGATAGCAGCTTTATACATTTTGGACATTAAGTGGTCATCACTGACATCCTTAATAAGGAGAGACAATGGAGGAAAGTGATGTGGCTCCACAGGATTAGTCAGAATAGAAGACCTTAAAGCACTCAAAAACCGGCGTAAAATGAAATTGTTAAGAAAGGTGGCATCCGAAAAGCGTGCATCCTCACAACGTGAGAAGATATTATTGTTTGGAAAAAGATCCCCTAAAGTACCCAAGTTGAATTTCGAAAGCATGCGCTGTACGATGGCCTCTTTGGTGATGGGAATCCAGAGGGAGGGATGGAAATATTGCAGTGCCCTCCCAGTGACACGGGTCAACTGTTTCCATGCCCAACTGGTCCTTGTAGAGGGTGTGTAAGTCGTGTGGGTCACGTGGAATCCCTACTGGCAATAGCGCTGAAAGGGGAGAGGGAAGGGTGAAGTCTGCCTCAGGCCGGATATATGGAACTCGAGCCTCAGCATGAAGCCAGTGGCACGAAAAACTACACTGCCCAATCAAATAATAAATATGGAAATTAGGTACCCCGAATCCCCTGCAGTCAAAAGGCAATGTTCGAGCGTCCCAGCTGACCCTAGGCTGACCACCCCCACATACCAGGCACAGCAGATGAGAGCAAAGAGCCGCAAAGAAGCTCTAGTATAACGGAATAGGAATGTTCTGCAACAAGTACAAGAATTGTGGGAGCACAAACATTTTGATGAGAGCCATTCTGCCATCCATGGATAAGGTAAGCTTCAACCAGCGATCAATACTGTCAGAGAGTTTCGCCTGGGCTGGCCCATAATTGAGTTGGAGAATTTGGGATTGATCTCTATGATTGTGAATGCCAAGATACTTAACAGAGTCGTCACACCATTTAAGGGGGAACTCAGAAGTACGATTGTAACGGGCATCAGTCAAAGGAAATACCTCAGACTTCCCCCAGTTAATGTGCAATCCGACAGGGCGCCAAAGCGGGCGAATTCCCGAAGGATTGGGTATAAATTATCATCCGGTTGTCGAACATAAAGAATGACGTCATTCGCGTAAAGGGTGAGTAATAGAGGCCCGTGTTTAATTGAATATCGCTCTGGTGATGTCTCTTTAAAAGGTACCGAACCAGGGGGTCCATTGCCAGTATGAAAAGAAGGGGAGAGAGGGGGGATCCCTGCCAGGTTTCCACTGGACAGTTAAAGGGGGGAGAATGTGAGCCGTTTAGCTGAATCCTAGCCGTTGGACCTGTGTATAATAATGAAATCACAGAAATAAACTGGTGAGGAATGCCGAGCCGCACCAGCGTAGCTCTAAGAAAGGGCCACTCCAGGGAGTCAAAAGCTTTCTCGGCGTCCAATAGGACTGCCGCCGCTGGAAGAGAAGGGTTGACATGGAGGAGGGTGGTGAATAACCTGCGTAAATACAGCGCTGTAGACCGGCGAGGAATAAAACCTGCCTGTGCAGGCAAAATCATCGTATCGACGATCAGGGAAAGCCTCTTGGCGAGCATTTTTGCTCAAATTTTGTAATCAAAATTTAGCAACGCGAGGGGCCTGTAAGATTCACACTGCTGTGCGTCTTTACCAGCTTTAGGAAGGAGAGTGACAATCGCCTCCCGCACCGTGGGGGGTAGCTCACCACGCTCAATGGCCCCTTGAAACAAATCAATGAGATGCGGGAGAGTGTCTTTTTGAAGATTTTATAGAAACAACCAGGGAACCCATCAAGACATGGCTCTTTTAAGCCGTTCATGTCTTTGATGGCTTGGAGCACTTCGTCAACCGTGAAGGGCCTTAAAGTTCACTATGTGCTTTACTGGGACCCAATGTAGCACCCATAAGATGTGTTTCACTGATTGGGTTTTAGGAATTCCTAGTAACAGTCTTGCTGCTGCATTTTGGATAACCTGAAGCTTGTTGGTATATTGAGAACATAGATTCAGATATAATCCGTTACAATAATCAAGTTTGGCTAGAATGAGTGCTGTTATCACGGTTACTCAAAGAGTAGGGGGGATATATGACAAGATTTTTTTATTATCTTGTGAGTGTAAAAAGATGCTAATGTAGGTGCATTCACTTGATCATTGTAAGTAAGTTTGTTATCAATGAGGACGTGTAGGTTCTTAACTTTGGTAGCAGGAACAGGTAGACCTTCTAACTCGGGATGCCAGAAGCTGGATGATCAGAAGGAAGTATCCTTCCCAAAGAGCAGTACCCCTGTCTTACTGGAATTCAGTTTAAGACAGTTGTGATCCATCCAGTCATTGATGGCTAACATGCAGGTATTACATCTCTGACAGGTGTCATTCAGCAGATGACACAACTTTGGGACTGGAGTATGAACGATTGAATGAGTACATGAGTGGTGCATTGATGATTGAATAAGTGCATCACATACATGATGAGTGCATAAGTAGTGCATGGATGATTGAATGAGTGCATAAGGGGTGCATGGATGAGTGCATACGTGGTGCTTGGGTGATAGAATAAGTGCATGAGTGGTATATAGATGATTGAATAAGTGCTTTATAGATGATTGAATGAGTGCATGAGTGGTGTACGGAGGATTGAATGAGTGCATGAGTTGTGCATGGTTGATTAAATGTGTGCATCAGAGGTGCATAGATTATTGAATGAGTTTATGAGTGGTATATAAATGATTCAGTGAGCATGTGAGTGGTACATGGATGATTTAATGAGTGCATAAGTGGTGCATGGATGATTGAATAAGTGCATACGTGGTGCATGGATGATTGAATGAGTGCATGAGAGGTGCATGGATGTTACAATGAGTGCACGATGGTGCATTTATGATTGAACGAGTGGTGCATGGATGATTAAATGAGTGCATGAGGGTGCATAAGTGATTGAGTAAATGGGAGGTGTATGGATGATTGAATGAGGGCATGAGTGGGCCATAGATAAATGAATGAGTGCATGAGAAGTGCATGGATGTTAGAATGAGTGGATAAGTAGTACATGGATGATTGTATCAGTAAGGAATGGATGATTAAATGAGTACATGCGTGGTGTCTGGATGATTGAATGAGTGCATGAATGGTACATGGATTAATGAATGAGTGCCTGAGTGGTGGGCAGATGATTGAATGAGTGCGTGAGTGCTGCATGAATGATTGAAAGAGTGCATGAGTGGTACATGGATAATTGAATTAGTGCTTGAGTGCTGCATGGATTGCATGAGTGCATGAGTGGTGCATGGATGATTGAATGAGTGCCTGAGTGGGGCATAGGTTGTTGAATGAGTGCATGAGAGCTGCATGGATAATTGAATGAGTACATGAGTGGTATATGGGACATTCAATGAGTACATGAGTGGTGCATGGATTATTGAATGAGTGCATGAGGTATGTTATATGTTTTTTGTAAAGTGCTGCAATTACGGGGAGGCGTCCCGGCACTGCACTGCAGCATACAGAGAGTTCAGTGCTCATTAGTTGTTAAAGAACCAGGTTTTGAGAAATTTTCGGAAGGTAAGTCTACACAGGCTTAATATGTAGAGAGAGGTAGTTCCAAAATTTTGCAGGTCCTACTATACAACTTCTCCTGACCCAAGGAGACAGCATAAAGGTAGGAACGACGATCTTCATGGCAGTGCTAGAACATAATCTTCTTTCTGGCAGATACCATCTGAAACTTTCTTTGAGAAATGTGGGGCCTGAGTTGCATAAGGCCCAATAGGAAATACATTGGGACTTAAAGTTCACTCTGTGCTTTACTGGGAGCCAATGTCGCACCCGTAAGATGTCTTTGACTGACTGGGCTTTAGGAATGCCCAGTAACAGTCTTGCTGCTGCATTTTGGATAACCTGAAGCTTGTTGGTGTATTGAGAACGTAGATTCAGATATAGTCCGTTACAGTAATCCTGTTTGGCTAGAATGAGAGGCGTTATCATGGTTACTCAAAGAGTTGGGGGGATACATTGCAAGATTCTTTTTATTATCTTGAGAGTGTAAAAAGATGCTGATGAAGTTGCATTCACTTGGTAACTGTAAGTAAGTTTGTTATCAATGAGGATGCGTAGGTTCTTAACTTTGGTAGCAGGAACAGGTAGAGCTTCTAACTCGCGATGCCATCAAGAAGATGACCAGAATGAAGTATCCTTCCCAAAGAGCAGGTACTTGTCTTACAGGAATTCAGTTTACGACAGTTGTGATCCATCCTATCATTGATGGCTAACATGTAGGTATTAAATCTATTGTAGGAGCACTAAAGGGTTCTGGCCCAATCAGCAAGGCTAGGCCAAATTCAATACTTCAACACAATTGCCAATGCTGATGATTAGTGAATCACTCTTTTGCACAATCAAACATGACACTCAGTGACTGACTAATTTTTGTTTTGTTTTCTCAATATCTCTTTTAAATTCAAGTTTTTCTTTTGTTCATGATTTTTTAGAACAATTCAACATGAATTCATTTGAACCACATAACAATAAAAATCACACATATATATAAAACAAATCAATAATCACATAAATGATATCACAATACATCACACATATACCATGAAGAAATCAAAAAATAATAAACTATCTCTTGTTCCACAAAACAAATGAGTCAATAAACAGAGAAAAAAAGAGTAGTAGAAAAGAAGAAAAGGCCCGAGCTGGGGAGAGGGGAGATAAAAATGTTTTTTTGTAGTCAGAATCTCTTCAATAACAACATTACCCCACTTAGGGCACTTGCCAAACTGTGTGCCACACAGGTAACCACGATTAATCAATAAACACAAATCCTGTGTAATGGTTGACCTGGTAGACTATTTTAGCATTCCTTTGATTGGACATGAAAGGGTCCACGCATCTGCGTTTCGAACCGCGTTGGAAACTTTTTGGTGGGGTTCTCCTCAGCACCAGGAACGAGCTTGCGTTAAGTTTCAAGGTGTCTTCCACTTTCATTTAGGACCGGCAGTTACTGAAAACTTTGACATCGTGGTAAAACTGGGTGATCATGGCTTATTAAAACATTTTCTGCTCCGAACAAGTTTATTTGCAGAGCAGGGCTGTTTCCTTGCGTGTCTGCTGGCGATTCTTTTGCACAATATATGCCGTCCAACTATTCAAATAGTTTGTCACACTTGCCGTTTTTCTGCGCCTGTGTGTTTTCATTAGGACTGGCCCGTACTGTAAGTTTGTATTCTTTTTTATACATCCGCGATTATGGGTTTTTGAGTGTGTTTATGGCAGCTGGCGTTCATGCTGAATTCAGCTTAAAGCTTTTCTCTGTTGGGCCATAAATCTCCTCTGCTCCATACGTTCGAAAGGTATTAAATCTCTGACAGGTGCCATTCAGTGGATCAGCAAAATTCACAACTTTGTGACTGGAGTATTAACGATTGAATTAGTACATGAGTGGTGCATTGATGATTGAATAAGTGCATCAGTTGTGCATGGACGATTGGATGAGTGCCTGAGTGGTGCAGGTATGATTGAATGAGTGCATAAGTGGTGCATGGATTATTAAATGAGTCCATGAGTGGTGCATAGGTGATTGAATAAGTGTATGAGAGGTGTTTAGATGATTGAATGAGTGCTTTATCAATGATAGAATGAGTGCATGAGTGGTGGATGGGTGATTCACTGAGTGCTTGAATAGTCCGTGGATGATTCAAAGAGTGCTTCAGAGGTGCATGGATTATTGAATGAGTATAGGAGTGGTGTATAAATGATTGGATGAGTATGTGAGTGGTGCACGGATGATTGAATGAGTGCAAAAGTGGTACATGGATGATTGAATGAGTGCATGCGCGGTATATAGGTAATTGAATGAGTACCTCAATGATGTATGGGTGATTCAATAAGTGAATGAGTGCGTGTATGTGTGAGCAAATGAGCATGTATATAGGTGAGTGAATGTATGGCTGCTGTATACATAAATGTATGGGTAAGTCACTGGTTGTGTATGTGCCTTCATAAATAAGTGCTTGAATGATTGAGTAAGCAGCGCTGGCACCACCTGTAAACCTGCTGCATAACAGTGAAAATGATGTTTACAAAAGTGGCAAAACTAACTAATAGGAAGGCATGGCACAACCACTTTATGTTTAAAGCCACACTCATAAGAGATGTGTAAGCAATATGTCTGTGGTAGACACAATGTTTTATGACATCTAATGCTGTTAAACTGCATCCACTGTTGAAAAAGAAGATACAAATATGTTACTATTTAATCTCTAAAATTACACCAGTACACATTAGTTATACTGTATCACTATATTACAATGTAGTAAGTGTATTATTTACCCTTTTTTGCTGTTCTCTGCTTTCAGACTGCTTCACCATAAACAGTGGTCTGTATGAATGGATTATTTAAAAAATACAAACATAGCTACACAGTACATCACTATAATTAAATGCATTAGGTTTACTATAACTCAGAAATCAGTTTTTGTACCTGGAATTACAACACTAATATAAACAATCATAGCAAGAAATATTGTTATATCTGGTACAATACTGCAATTAAATTTGAAGCACTATTTAATTTTGGAGATCTTCTGGAAACATCACCCATGGTAGGCCAAATGATGTGTAAACTGCTTATGGTTTATATAGAGAAAATCCCATTCAGTAGTTTTATCCATAAATGGTATCTTGAAGTTTGGTTGGAGAAACACCAGGGCACACTTTTTTGATTTTGAAAGCAGTTTTTTGTTTCAACTTAAGGCTGCTGCAATTAGAGCATATTCATCCAATTTCAGACTTTATTTAGAAACTGTACACAGATGTTATAGTAACTCCTTCCTAGAACATAAAAGGACTCTTGAATATTGAACATCTTTTTGGAGACATTACTACCAATAGGCCGCATAATGTCTAAAAACAGATAATCCATGTAGAAGAAACGCCATACACTACTTTCTTTTATCCAGAAATCCTCCTTAAAATATAATAAATATTTGTGAAGCTCTCTTAATTTTATATATCATTTTGAAATAATCTTAGCTACTAGGCTAAATGATGTGTAAACTGCTGATAATCCAAATGCCCAAAACCCATATAGTAGTACGTAGAAGTTGTTGTTGGAGAAACAAAAGGGGCAATTCTTTTAAAGGTTTGAAGGCAGTTTTTATTTCCAATTTACAGCTCCTGTAGTGGAGTGTATCCATTCTGTTTTTAACTGTATTTAGAAAATGTAGTATTTTGATCTTATATGAACTCCTTTGTTGATGTTAAAAGTACTCTTGAATTTGGAACACCTTTTTGAAGACATTACCCCAATAGGCCAAGTAATATCTACTACACACATACACCACGTAATAAAAAACACTCTATGGCACATTTTATGCAGGAATTGCCCTCAGAACGTTGCTTTAAGAAAGAAGAGATATGAATTTGGTAAGTTCTTAGGTTGTCTGGGTTTGTATTTTAAAGGGATGTCATTGCATTCTGTACATTCATATTCACACTTTAAATAGACAGTGTAGTGCCCAGACGTTGCATTAACTCCTTCATGAAAGTTTGTAGCCAAAGTAGTAAAAGTCCTTCCAGAAATTAATATTTGCCCAGCTAACAAATTTGCAATTTCAGTTTCCAATTTTGAACCATACGCTCTAGTATTACTGTAAGGTGCTTTCCATTTGTTTGTAGAAACAACAGAGACAGAACATCTGATCTGCCTTTTGGGCAGCTCACATTTTTATTGGCCCTTTTCATCAATTTATCAAAAGTCACGTTTTTTTAATCTGTTACTGTCAAGTACAGAAATCATTCAGAAATGATTACAGTGCTGGATGTGAATCCACAATCTTCGCAGTCATAGTTCCACTTGTAACTCAATCCAAATAACTCATTAAAATATGATTTTTCTTGCTCTAACACTCCTATCATTACCATAATAAATTCTTGTGCATCTTGTTGAATATTTAGAGGGAAAAAAACTGATCCGGTACATATATCTATGGGATCTTGGATTCCTGAAGCACAATGTATTACACTTCTGTCACTCAAACGCTGGAGCAAACCATATAGTGCAAATCCGATTCTCCTATCTGTTTTTTGTTCAATTTGATCTACTACATGTGGTAAATGGAACAGTACACTCAGAGCAACATTTGCATAGCAGTTGACCCCTGAACTGTTCAAACTGGTAGCCTGCAATTTCTCCATCATTTAGCGGTTTTCTTTTCATAGACCATTGGGGATTCCCCTGCTGTTGTTCCTTTTGTTCAACATCCATACACTGTTTTGTAATCTTCAGCTTCCAACAGATTAACTGTTTGTCATAAACAGGGTACCTGCCTAACTGAGGAGCATATACACTTCTTAACCAATTGTCCTCCCTTACATATCTTGTATCATCACTAACTTTTTTGTAATCAAAATCATTTAAAAACAAGCCAGTCAGAAACCACCACTCTAGTCATGGCAAGGGAGTTACATGCCAAAGATAACCCCTGCTCACCCCCTTGGTAGCTTGGCACGAGTAGTCAGGCTTATCCCGGAGGCAATGTGTAAAGCATTTGCGCCACACACACACACAGCAGCAACACACTAGGCACACCACAAAAGGAACTCCACACAGGTTATATAAAAAACAGCATTTGTATTGTGATAAACACATTAGAAACATAAACACACATTTACACTGTGCCAACTGGCATGGGCAATATCCACAGGGGATTATATACAGGACCAGGCCAATTGGGCTATGGTCAGAACCATCAGAATTAATGTAAGTAAGTATAAACCACAACCAGTAATTACTGGTACCATAATGACCTAAGCATTATCACATTAGACATGAACCAACACTAGGCCCAAACCTCATCAGCATAAACACAATACACAATGGGCCTCACCAGCATAAACACATGCACCAACCCCATAAGCATAAACACATTACGCAAACAGGTACTACCCCAAAACATCATAGAATGACATTAGGCATTAGCACATTAGGCCTAAACCTCATTAGCATAAACACCTTACACATAAGGTATCACCAGCATAAATCACATTAAACAATAGCCCTCACTAGCCCAGATAAAGTGCACACAGCACCTTACCAACTGACCCCAGGCCAACTGGCCTCTTACAAGAGGCTCCAATGCCCTCTGTCCACAATGTCAGGGCCGGCTGCGAATGCAGCAGAAGAAAGTGCGCACTGGCCTAAACTTTGCAGCTGCCCACTAATTTGTAACCTATATTAAAGTTGCACCACTTACAAATTTATATATTTGTCAAGTAAGTTCATATTAAGTCCATCTGATAAATGAAATTCCTTGTTTATTGCTTTTTATTCTTCTTTTTCATTGAACCACAGCCAACGCGTTTCGTTCTGATAACAGAACTTCTTCAGGGCTGGAAAATTAGAACATATAAAAACGACATATAGATAAATACAAACAACACATATCACATTTAGACATCACATATGTGACAAATTTAAAATATATACAGATGCGTTACAAAATCCGTAAAACGTACATGAAAATACATAGAAAAATACATTAAAGATATATATATATATATATTCACTGAAAAAACCATAGGTTTCACACCAGTTATAGTTAGGAATTAGCATTTAAAAAACCTATTAAATTCACTGAAAAAACCATTGGTTTCACACCAGTTATAGTTAGCTGAAAGTTTTACTCGCATAAAACCATTGAAATTCCCACGTTATAGTTAGTTGGACTCACTATAACTTGCGCGTGCAATGCACTGCTGATGACGTCACATATTACATCACTCATGACATGGTCAGCTACCCCCATCAACGTCTAGACCCTCAACATCAAAACAACCCACTCCATCGGGTCCGGGGGCAAGAGACACATTGGCTACTATTCAACCTAAGTTTACCGATTACAAAATCGTGTGCAAATATTGTAACAAGACACTTTGCTATGGTGAGCAAAGTATCGAACTTATCATGGTTGCTGGTGATAACCATAAGTGTCCAAGAAAACCCTAATTTTTCCTGATTTTTTTTGCTCCAGTTGAGCCATTTACAATTCCCTGTTTTTTGTTTCTCCCCATAAAAAATAAAAAAAATATAAAAGTGTTCAGAAAAGCCAAAAAAAGTACAAAATAATCAAAAAAACATAAAAAAATATAAAACAACAAAAAGAAGAAAAAAACCAGTTCTTTTTAGAACTACCTTTATTTTATAAAAATAAACCTATATTTTTAAAGAATCTCTGTCAATCTTTTTTCGCCAGGGTACGCGTACCGGCACGTACACCGGGGCGCGCACCGAGGCGCGCACCAAAAAAAAAAGAAAAAAAAATTAATGAAGGAGTTAGCATGAGGGAAGAACACAAAGTGAGTAATGTTAAGAGAAAGAGAGCTAGAGGGAGAAACACAGAGGGATTGTTTATTACATAGTAAAAAACAGAGAAGGTGTAATAGGGTGAAAGTAAGAAAAGTAAAATGACTAAAGGAGCGAAAGAAAGGAAGAGAGAGGAAGAAGACTAAAGTAGAGATAGTGGGAGATTGTGAATGGGTGTTGAAAGAAAAAGAAAGGACAGTAAAAAATGGAGAATGAAGGGTAGTGGCGGAACCGGGATGAATGAAGAACGGTGAAGGAGGGTGAGAAAAGACCAGTTAGTGTAAGTAAAGAGGGGTGAAAGAGGGTGAAAAATTGAAATAGGATAAGACATGGGGAGTGACAAAGAGAAAGGACAAAGAGAGTAAAGGAAACAGTGCCTGAATGGGTTTGAGTGAAACAGCAAAGAAAGGTAAGTAATGCAGTGTGTGTGACTTATAGGGATTCAGTGGGTGTAGGTCGGGATATGGGTGTCTAAGGTGTGTCTGTGGGTGTGGGTGTGTGGGGTGTTTCGGTGTGGGTGGAGGTGAGGGTGTCTGAGATATCTGTGAGGGGTGTATGGGTGTGGGGGGTATGTGTGTGGGATGTATGTGTGTGTATGGAATGTGTGTGTGTGTGAAGAGTGTGTGTGGGTGTGTGTGTGTGTGTATGAGGTGTGTGTGTGGTGTGTGTGTGGGGTGTATGTCAGAGGTGTGTGTATGTGTTGGGAGGGGGATGAGGTGTGTGTGTAGGAGTCAAGTAAATAATTAAGAAAAAGAGAATGAGTGAATAAGTAAAGGAAGGGAACAGAGGGTAAGTGGAGTAAAGAATGGGAACTGAAAGAAGTTGAATATGAGAGGGGAAATAGGGAAAGGGGAGTAAACATGGAGAATAAGTGAGGGAAGCAGAGTAAAGAAACAGGAGTGAGGTTCGTTGAGAAAATATTAGTGAGGTTAAAGCAAAGGGTGATGACAAACTACATTTTTTTGTCACACTTACCATATAATTAATGTAAACTTAATTACATGTTTTTACTACACTTTGTATCTGTGAAAGAGAGAAGAAAAAAAATTATAATTAGTAAAATATGTATTTTAAATTAAAAGATACAAATGAAGAGGTTAAAAATCATAACAGTGTATTTAGAAATAAAGTAAGAGTGAAGGACACAGAAAGGGAAATAAAGTAAAGTAGAAGGACAAAAAGAGAGAAAAAGAAATAGAAGGAGAGCAAATTACTAAGAGTAAGGAATATAGATTCACTGACAGAGAGGAAGAGAAGAACAGAGAAATGAACTGAAGGTAAGAAAGATACTAAAACAATGTGAGTTAGCAAAACTAAATCAGGAAACAGTAGTAAGTAAAAAGATAATGACTGAGACAGAAAAGGGTCTAATTAAGGATGCATTTAGAAGAATGAGGAATAGAAGATAACTGAGAGTAAGTGAAGAACAGTCATAGAGTGAAGGGATGAAGGGAGAGAGGATCATATACAACGATTGAGGGAAATGGAGTGAGGAAGTTAGTAGACAGACACACTAAGAGAAAAACTGAGTGAGGTGGAGTACAATGAGTGAGAAAAGGAAATGAGTAAGGGAGCAAAAAAAGGAAAGAGAGGAGAAGATGACTAAAGCAGTGGCACAGAGAGAAAATAATTTGGTGATGAAAGTAAAGAGAAGGACATTGAAAGAAAGGAAATGAGGGACAGTAATGGAACAAGAGTAAAAGAAATGGGATGAAGAACGATGAGAGAGGAGCAGTGAAGTTGTTGTAAAAGAAATGATAGAAGGTAGATAAACACAAGTGAACATAACACAAGGAGAGTGAGGCACTGAGGACATAGAGGTAGTGAACGAAAAATAGAGAGAAGAGGTAAAAGGAAAGGAGAAAACAAAGATAAGCGAGGGAGAGTGGGTGATTTATAGTGATAGAGTGCGATAATACTGCTGAGTGAGTAAACAGGAATTACTAAAAGAGCAAAGGAGGAAAATAAGGAAAAGGGAAGTAAAGCAGAGAGACTGAAAGCTGAAAAGTTATGCAAGGGAGAGAGGGGATGCAGACAGTTGAAATGAGAATGAGGGGTTGTCAAAGAAGTGGAGTGAAGGAACGGGGGTTACAGAGAGTGAGAGAAAGACAATATAAGTGAGTAAAAAGAGCTGAAAGAGGATGGAAAAAGGAAAGTGAGTGTCAGAGAATGGGAATACAATTTAATTTACACAATCCAAAGTATAGAATAACTTGTACAACATGTTACATAGTTTATTTTTGCTGTTCTCAGAATATATTGAATTTCACTTAAAACAGTGAGTTCAAATTACTCATCATATGACAGCGGAAAAAAAAACACAATCTAAAAGATTGTGTTTTAAAAAAACCCTTAGATACTGACAAATGACAAATGTACACTAATCTTTGATTGACTTACTTTTCCTTGAGGCCAAATAGTATATCATGGAGGTCCTTTTCTCGTTGCAAAGTACTCTGCTGTTCACTAAAAAATCCATTTAATCGACTTTCTAGAAGAAAAGCTCCAGGAACATCTGAAATATTTTCATTGTTTTTATATACTCCTTTTTTTCAGTCATGACTCTTTACTCATTCCTGTACCTTTCCTTTTGGCCAAATAGTGTCAGATGTATAAGTATATTTTCAAATTAATTCTAAGAAACTCTGAAATTACCTTTTTTTGACGTTCTGAAAGAAAGGCTCATACAACATTTTCACAATATTTAAGTATTTGTAAAACCATCTCTTACTCACTCATGTTCATCATTTTGTATAATACTAATATCACTTACTATGAGATCCACTTACAGTACCTATATGACAAGTCAATTTTTTATATTACCTGGATCACTTTTACTCAGAATATATTTTTTAACAGCAAAATAACCTTTATTAACTGCTCCCGTCTTCATAGGCCAATTACCTTTACTTAAATTTTGGTTGTAAAAACACTAGGTATGAATTTTTTAAGCCAAAAGGCAAACGTTGCTTGAAAGTCAAATGAGTGTCGTTACAGTGGGTCCAACCTTTACAACTTTTTAAATAGCATGTGTAATGCCCTGATGTTGTAGAAGGACCGTCATGAAAAATAATAGCTACAGTTGCAAAGGTTCTTCCTGATATTGATAACTGAGAAGCCACGAAATTTTTAATAGAAGTTGTCAATTTAGTTCCATCAGGTCTACATCGTTGGAACATTAAAATGACATACTGACCATAATTTTGTAGAAATAATGTGGACAGCATTGCAGACTTACATTGGGTACACACCTTATTGTGATCCGCTGCTTTAACTAGATTATTAAAAGGCACTGATTTGCAGTCTGGTAAAGTCAAATATATAAATCTTTCAGTGTCTATTCTAGTAGTACTTGATAAAGTACAGTTGTCGCAGTCATGCTGCCATTGATAAGAAAGGCTAAAAAATGTTTTATATCTACACCTTCATCTTCCAATACATCAAACATATACATTAAAAATTCCTGACAATCCTGCTGAATATTATGTGAAAATTGATTTTGGCCAGAACATATCTCTTGAAGATTTCGAATTTCTGAAACACTTTCTATTTTTGCTCTATCACTGCTACATTTCTCAAACACGGAATTCAACAAACAACAGAATCTTTGATCCCGATTTTCAACAATCTGTTCTTGTATATTTTGAAGAAAAAAAACAACATTAACCACTACATTAGCATAGCAGTTGACACCAGAACTGTTTTCAAACTGAAATCCAACAACATCTTCAACAGAATCCTTTTTCTTTCTCCTTACAATTACAGTTTCATCTACTTTTTGTCTTTTTGCTACTACCTCACTGCAATTATTCTCATTTCTTTTTTTTCGGCCTACCACACGTTTTTCAAACAGAGGATATTGAGGCAAATGTGGAGCATACTCTCTTCTTAACCTATTGTATTCTTTAACACAATCTAGATCTGCACCAATCTTTGTTTCATCACACTCAATCAAGTACAATCCTGATAAAGTTCTGACTCGTGATAATGCCACATATGCCATACCCTCTTTAAACACAGAACTTCCAATGTTCACCAAAGCGCTATCTACACTTAAACCTTGAGATTTATTAATTGTCACCGCATATGCCAAACAAATTGGAAACTGTTTTCGGCGAACATATAAGTCTTTCACAAGCAAAAATCTAGCTGAACAACGACAAATTTGTTCTATTTCATCAATGCCATCAAATTTAATTTTTAAAATTTCAATTCCATCTCTATTTTTGTAATTCACAAAACCAACAACATGACTCATTGCTCCATTTACCAGACCTCTTTCAACATTTAAATTCCTTCTCAAAATGATACCACAATTTAAACACACATTCAGAGTCTTTTCAAAACCAGCAGTTTTAGATATAGTCTTCTCTAATGAATCCAATTTTGATTTCAAATTTTCAGACAAAATAATTGTTGCTCCCATATGTTCAATTTTATCTATAGCTTCCAGTTTCACTATCTCTTCATTTTCTAACTTTAACATTTTGTTGTTGAACATGGAACATTCTTTCAGAGTTGGCATCAAACATATGACAGATTTCTTCTCGTTAATTTTCTTAAAAATATTCTCTGGAATAATGTTTTCATTTGGGTACAAATTTGAAATTAATCGTCCATGTAAAGCTTCTTTCCCTTGTTGATTTACTTTTCCGATTCTTACATCTTGTAGAATATTTTTATAATCTTCATCCTTTGCCTGCCTCATATTTTGAAGCAGTTCTGCATATTTGAAGTTTAACCATATATTAACGTTTCCAATACTTCCTAGGCACTTCCTGGTATCTTCATGCGTGAGCATTTTGAACACAGGTTGTCCTTTCACTGGAGTCAACTGCAGTAGATCTCCAAAAACAAAAATATGTTTTCCTCCAAATAAGACATCATAGTCTGTTCTAAGAATTTCTTGCATTCTCAAATGCACAAAAGCAAGCATTATATTTGACACCATGCTTATTTCATCAATGATAAGAAGTTTCATTTTCTTCAGGACTCTCAAAACTTCGGAACACGCATCTCCAGATAGCTTGTGATATTGCAATTTGTTATCATGCTCCACTGGCAGCATCAGTAAAGTAATCCCTTTAATATTATGTGCTGCCAGCCCAGTTGGAGCGGTAACAACACAAGATAGCGGTGATTCAGTCCTTTTCTGCAGATAAGTTTCAATTGCTTTAATCAGAAAACTTTTTCCAGTTCCCGCTTCTCCACTTACGTACAGTTGGACTGGTTTAAATGATGTACATGAGCACTCTTTTTTCTCATGAGTGAATCCATGTTCAATCTGTTCTGTGACTTCGTCATATATCTGTTTCTGCTCAAGGTTTAGTTGTTTCACCAAATCTTCTAAGTTAACTACATCATCTTGAGCTTGTTCCATAGCTCTTTCCACCTCATCCATGGCAGTGGCAGCTTCATTTTGAATAATTGGTCCTCCAAGTGGATCCTGACTCAATGAAGCAGAACTCTGACTTTCTTGAGAACTGTCTCTAGCAATCTCTGCAGCAATTGTGGCTTCTTGCTCTATTTCTTCGTTCAACATTTGCAGATAATTTGGAAAAACAGGACATTCTATGGTATCCTTGGTTGCATTAAAAGAATCTTCGTAACAGAGAAAATCACCAAGTAGTTCCTCTTCTGTAAGCCATGGCTTAAAGAGTTGCAAAAGAGCTAAATAGTAAAATTCCCTTTTCTCTGGATTTTCGCAACTCAATTTTCGATGATTAATCAAATGGCCTTTTTTCTGTCTCACTAGACATCCTTCACACCCAATGATAGCATATATTCCATTGTTGATATCTTCTCTGATGGTTCTCTTATAAATATAGTTTTGCAGAACTTCATACAAACAACTGTTCTCAAGATGACTACTTCTATTTGGATAGTATGTATCCAACATGTTTGTCTTCAAAATATCTGTACTTTCTGGTTCTTTCTTCGCCAAATACTCTATTTCTTGTACAGATTTCAAAACTCGATTTCGTGTTGCAGCAAGACCTAGACTCACCCAAATGATGGTTCTAGATTTGGCATAGAGACTTGCTGATGACAATCGATCAGAACATTCATATGCTCCAATTTCTCGATGCGACAACATCTTCAGACTGTAACTGTATAATTTCTTGCTTAGACTCTTTTCATGTGAAATGTCCTCCCACATATCCTTCAGTTCTGTCTTTTCTTTTTTTGTGATGTAAGAGGTCACATATCGAGCCACAGCAATAGAGTTGTCAGCAACAAATTGAATATCCATGTTAGCATTCCACATGGACAAAATCACTGGGTTGTAGTCGTTGATGTACTTGGACTCTTCGTTTCTTTTTAAATTGTATGTATTTTTTGGTGATTTCCTCGTCACAGTATGTCGCAGAGAAGACATCAAATTATTTACTCTTCCTTTAGAAATCACTGGTCGTGGAAAGCCGAAGCGACATTTTGTGTAGAACTTGTCCTTGTTTCTGAATTTTCGACGACAGTACTTTCCACAACGATGGGATTGAAAGCGTAAATCTTGTTGCCTTAAACTGTTTTCTTCGGTAGTTTTCAGAACAGCACATGTTGAATACTCTTCAATGAAGCTCATCACTGTCTCATCCGAATCTGTTCCAAATTTGGGTGCATCTTTAATCCACAACAACATATGTATATGAGGAGCACCTCTCGCTTGATACTCCTTTCTCCAAAAGAAATCTAAAACCTCTCCAAGGGGAGGATTTTTTTTGTTGGTAATAAAAGACATCATAGCTTCAAATCTATGATTGAAATATCTGCACACATTCACTGGATCCAAAGAACACAGTTCTCCAGCAGTTTTGAATTCTATATTTTGAATATTTGCATTTGCCTCTCATAGAAATTGAAGTAAGTAGTCCCATGCATACTCAGCACAGCTAAGAGTGAGGAACCACTTTCTCCATAAAGTCCCTTGCCGAAACATTTTGCAAATGTGCTCCACTTTTCAGTATATGGTTTACTGCATAAGAAAGCCCAGACAAGTCACTTTCATACAGTAGATGAAACAAATAGGGAATGCATTGACGAAACCTTGGATCTTCAGCAAATAATCTTACAGTTCGATATTCAGATGCAGGAATTTGAAGTGGTCGATCGTCATATCGTCCACCTCGACCTGTTGGAAATAGCTGTGGAAAACAACGAGCTTCCAAACTTTCTTCCCATACACTAATGGGACTTCCTTTTGCTGCTTTCATTTGAAACAATTCAATTGCATTCCCCATTACTTCTTTGGAATGCAAAGGATGAACAGTATAATGTTCATATATTTCTTCACTTCTAGACACATCAACTTTTTCAATTTGGCCGCCTGAACAATCACTGTCTTCATCTGCAGCTGTTTCCTCTGCTGCAACACATACATCTTTGTAATACTCATTGTTTTTGACTAAATACAACGTTGCCTTTTTGACTTTCCTAACATCCACTAAATCTTGCCAGATTTTCTTACTCTTTGTCGGAACCCCATTAACTGGAATAACTAAAGGTTCCTCTTCTACATTTTCTATACCAATTGTATCAATATTTTTTTTGAAATCTAGAGGCAAATAAACTACTCTTCCCTTTAATCCTCTCTGCAAATCTGTAGGAGGCACTTTTCCTATCTTAGGCTCCATGCGAACAATTGCCTGAAAAGGATGGACACATTGAATCAAAATAGACTCATATGTATTTAAATCCATCAATTCACGGGGAATGTCTATCAACTCCAGATTATTATGAACAGCTCTAGCAGGCATCTGTTTTGATTTAATTTATCATAACAATATGTACAAATACGCTGATCAGAACTCAAATCAAAACAATTCTCCACCCACAAATAAGATGCAAAATCCTTCCACTCATAATTATTTATCTTTTCACTTTTTACGTATAAATCAACTAATCTAGTTTGATGCTTATAATGACTTCGTCGACAACACACACAAGTAAAATTCGGCCTTTCACTTGATTTCACCTTAAACCTGGTAATTTCCTGCTCAAACTTTTCTGTACTTGAAATCTGTACATTGTCTTCCACATTACCTTGAATTGCTGTGTCAATTTCTACACTGTCCTCTTTTTCACTAAAATAACAAATCTCAATTTCTTCACAAATCTTCTTCACATCTAATTCAGTTCCATGCAAAAGAGCACTGTTTAATTGTTTAAGCTTAAGTGCTGGACTTTTTGCATAATACAACATTCTCACTAATTTCCTCATTTTGGTATGATGCACTTCTAACATCCTAAAATGATGAAAAACACTCTGACAGACTTTTCTAGAAAGACAAGCCAGTGAATGCCCTTGCAAACCTGTGTTTTCTCTCACTCTGCAAGGATCTAAGTGTTGCAACAACTTCACTTTCTGCTTTAGACTTTTCTTACTATATGTACGTAAGAAATTACAAAACAAATCAATTGATTCCTGTCGCACACTACAAATACGACTACACTTCCAAGTGTACACTGAACCCTTAGTACGTCTCCCTAAAACTTCATCAGTTAACACCTCTTCTGGTTCTCTAGGCACAAGTTTCTCTTTTTCAATCGGACAACCGTCTTTCACTTCATACGCTCGACCACTAGTGTCAACTGCATGCACTAAATCATTCTCCTGGAAGTAACTCTTCTCATTACAAAATGGCTCACAACTTGAACTGTGCATCCATTCTCCTGAAAAAACTTTACAAAAATTAGTCCGATTAATTACTCTTTTCCATCTACTGTTTGATTTGAAAACATCAATTGTCTTGTTAAGTGTCCTAATTCTATTAATTATTAAAATAAATAATTTTTTCTTAACTTCAAAAGCCTGATCAACAATCTTCTCTACACTTTTCTTTTTCCTATAAAAAGCAGCTCTCTGTTTACCTTTCCTAATGTTTTTTAACAAATTTAAAACCACCCTATTGCGAAACATTTGTTTATGAATGTCTCTAAACTGGTTCTGCCTTCTATTCCTATACATATTATTCTCTCCTGCTCCAGTTGTAGGATTCTTTGAGGGTCTCTCCTTCCTTTTCAAATTTACTCTCTCATTCTCTTTTTCTACATGCTGTCCAACATTTTTTTTTGATCTACATATGTTCCGTAAGAAAGACTTAGTTGTCTTACCAGGAGCTTTGTTCCTGTTTTTTGAAGTATTTGTTGTGGAAGAGTGCTGTAATTCCGTTGCTGTTTTTGTTTTTTTGCGGTTATCATGTTTTCTTCTCCTTTGCCTTGAGGGCATCTTTCCTTACTCTTGAAATCTTGATTTCAATCTGTGTTAAAGAAAAAAATAACACATTATAGACCACTATTACCAAACAACAAAGCAATGACAAAAAGCAAACGGTCTATTCAGGGTTACAGATCAGGTGAGGATTCTCCAGGGGTGCAGAAGAGGTGAGGCCTGTATTGAAGAGTGTAGTGGAAGACAGCTCTGTCCACAGGTACAAAGAAGATGAGACCTGTGTCTAAGAGTGCAGTAGGGGATAGGCTTCATGAAGTCTAGTCCACTGCACTCTTACACACAGCCTTCACCACCTATGCTTCCCAGGAAAGGCCTCTCTCCCACTACAGTCTTGAACATAGACCTCACCTCCTCTGTTCCTCTGGACATGCCTCACCTCATCTGCACAATCTACTTCCTAATCTGAAGTAATACAGGTGACATTATTGTGAAAGGGGCAAATGTATTCCTTTAAGCATGCAGACACTCTTTATTCCTTCTCAAAAATGTAAAAGCCATTCATTTTCCCCAAAATCGTTTTTCACATCACATTTAAGAAACACAGCACAGCTCCTATGAACAAGCATTCCATGTCACTACTGAAACTTCACAATTTTACAAAATACAATTCCTCTATGCAAAGAAACTCAATGTGCTTCCTACACTGACTTAACACAGGTAACATCATTGTGAAAAGGTCAAATTTACTTCTTTAAGCATGCAGACACTATTTATTCCTACTCAAAAATGTAAAAGCCATTCATTTTCCCCAAAATCGTTTTTGACATCACATTTAAGAAACACAGCACAGCACCTATGTACAAGCATTCCATGTCACTACTAAAAGTTCACTATTTTACAAAATACAATTCCTCTATGCAAACAAACTCAATGTGCTTCCTACACTGAGTTAACAAAGGTAACATAATTCTGAAAAGGTCAAATTTCTTTCTTTCAGCATGCAAACACTATTTATTCCATCTCAAAAATGTAAAACCCATTCATTTCCCCCAAAATCGTTTTTGACTTCACATTTAAGAAACACAGCACAGGTCCTATGTACAAGCATTCCATGTCATTACTGAAACCTCACTATTTTACAAAATACAATTCCTCTATGCAAACAAACTCAATGTGCTTCCTACACTGAGTTAACACAGGTAACATCATTGTAAAGAGTCAAATTGACGCTTGTGTCTAAGAGTGCAGTCGGGGATAGGCTTCATAAAGCCTAGTCCACTGCACTCTTAGACACAAGCCTCACCACTTATGCTCCCCAGGAAAGCCCTCTCTCCCACTACAGTCTTGAACAAAGGCCTCACCTCCTCCGTACCGCTGGACATGCCTCACCTCATCTACACAATCTACTTCCTAATGTGAGGTAACACAGGTAACATCATTGTGAAAGGGGCAAATGTATTTCTTTAAGCATGCAGACACTCTTTATTCCTTCTCAAAAATGTAAAAGCCATTAATTTTCCCCAAAATCGTTTTTGACATCACATTTAAGAAACACAGCACAGCACCTATGTACAAGCATTCCGTGTCACTACTAAAACTTCACAATTTTACAAAATACAATTCCTCTATGCAAAGAAACTCAATGTGCTTCCTACACTGAGTTAACACAGGTAACATCATTCTGAAAAGGTCAAATTTATTTCTTTCAGCATGCAGACACTATTTATTCCTACTCAAAAAGGTAAAAGCCATTTATTTTCCCCAAAATCGTTTTTGACATCACATTTAAGAAACACAGCACAGGTCCTATGTACAAGCATTCCATGTCATTACTGAAACCTCACTATTTTACAAAATACAATTCCTCTATGCAAACAAACTCAATATGCTTCCTACACTGAGTTAACACAGGTAACATCATTGTAAAGAGTCAAATTGACGCCTGTGTCTAAGAGTGCAGTCGGGGATAGGCTTCATGAAGCCTGTTCCACTGCACTCTTAGACACAAGCCTCACCACCTACGCTCCCCAGGAAAGCCCTCTCTCCCACTACAGTCTTGAACAAATGCCTCACCTCCTCTGTACCTCTGGACATGCCTCACCTCATCTGTACAATCTACTTGCTCATCTGAGGTAACACAGGTGACATCATTGTGAAAGGGGCAAATTTATGTCTTTAAGCATGCAAACACTATTCCTTCTCAAAAATGTAAAAGCCATTCATTTTCCCCAAAATCGTTTTTCACATCACATTTAAGAAACACAGCACAGGTCCTATGTACAAGCATTCCATGTCACTACTGAAACTTCACAATTTTACAAAATACAATTCCTCTATGCAAAGAAACTCAATGTGCTTCCTACACTGAGTTAACACAGGTAACATCATTGTAAAGAGTCAAATTTCTTTCTTTAAACATGCACACATTATTTATTCCTTCTAAAAAATGTAAAAGCCATTCATGTTTCCCAAAATCGTTTTTGACATCACATTTAAGAAACACAGCACAGGTCCTATGTACAAGCATTCCATGTCACTACTAAAACTTCACACTTTTACAAAATACAATTCCTCTATGCAGTAAAAACTTTTTACCAAGCATTATCAAAAAGCATGACACAAAGCAACATTAAAAAACCACAATTTGCTTCCAAATCTTCTCCATAGAGTGTACAAGTCTCCATGTATATTAAATGAATCATTACTCACCTTTACAAATGCTTTAGGAGATTGAGAACAGTGTCAGACACACACACCAATATTTCTTTAGCAGAGCAAAAGGTATGTACTCCAGGCACTGCAACCATGAATGGCACAGAGAACCTCTAATTCTACACACATATTGCACATAATAACCAATCAAAACTCTTCCCTCTCTATTTTCAAACCAACACCCTTCCCCCCCTGAGCCTTTTCTACCTGTTACCATAGCAACTCTCTCCTCACTAAGCTCTCAGGGTTAAAAGTTTATTCTACAATGTTGCAAATGAACTAAGCAAGGATGTTTGACCTCTCAATACACCAGCTTATCCGCTGCAATCTTTCTTTAAATGACTTTTTCTTAACCATTCAAATTGCTTCTTTCACAGAACAGAACCATGCACCTAACTTCCAGTTTTCAACTATCTGAATCCACCAATCATTGCTTGTGATTGAAGAGCACTGAAACTCCACCGTTTTTTTTCTTCCAAACTCATACTGTTCCAACTGCCATTTCATTCCCACACTTCATCTGACTGCACCAGAACCTCCTCTTACCATGTATTCTGTATGGATTATTGGACATAGCTACATCCACTGGGCACAAAGGTATGCAGCAACCAGAAATTTTCACAACCTTGACTTACCAAATGTAGACATAAAATGGATTGGCCAAAGAGGATTGAGATGTCATCAATTGATACCATTGGTGAAAACCTTTTTGCATCTGCCACACGCTAACCTCATAATTCTGCACTGTGGTGGAAATGACTTAGGCAGTTTGACTGGGGTAGGTCTGGAAATGCTTTTAAAGGACACCTTTGAGCAATTGATGGCACTTTTTCCTCAAACTGCCTTGGTATATTCCAATATTAACACAAAAAACCAACGGGGGAAGCGTAGAGGTTGAGATAGAATCACCCTCCTAAACGGTTCATGTAAACATAGAGATTCTATCAATGTGTAGAGGTGCCAAATATTTTATGATTTTTTTGTTGTTTTTGTGAAATAATAGGCTCTCTCTTAACAGTGGAAAGATGAGAGCACGTGTGCTTTGTTAAAATACCCCTCACACACTAAAAAAATCCGTTAGTGTCATGCTTCATCATAGGGGTCTTCCCGTCCCTATAACGGGGCGGGGCGTGCTACGACCAGACGGACTACGCGGGAGCACTATAGATGTGACAGGGCTATGTGTGGGTGCAGTGGTGTCAGTGAAGTGTAGGGATATAACTAGTGGATGCACAAAAAATACAAAAATTTAAAAATTCCCTGGCTAGTAGAACAAATACATTTTATTGGTTTCTCTAGCTGGAAATATTAAAAAGGGGGATAAAAGGTAGAGCAATTACTGACTACCGAGTCGACATGTTTCATAGGCAGTCCCCAACTGCCTACTCATCAGGACCTTTTGGTGATCCCTACTACGAATAGCTCGGTTCTACAGTGGTAAGCCTACTGTCCTACAAATATGTCAGCAAAAATAGGCTGAATATTTGTGCTTCGGGGCATGAGCTGGCCGAAGTGAAGCAAAGCACCAAAAATCAGTGCCAAAAAAGAGTGACCAGTGGTCTTTTTCCGTTAGTTTGACAGTGCCCCATGAGCTTGCAGGCGGAGGAAGTTTTGCTCGGTCAAGTTACCGGCATGGCAATTCGCCTATCATCCCTACCGTGCAGCTCCGAGGACACGTGCTCTCATCTTTCCACTGTTAAGAGAGAGCCTATTATTTCACAAAAACAACAAAAAAATAAAAAAATCATAAAATATTTGGCACCTCTACACATTGATAGAATCTCTATGTTTACATATTCCAATATATGCCAAAGACAGAAATGGAAGTGGTCCAACCAATTTTGTCCACAATTTGAGAAAGCACGGAAACATGTGAATAAATCTGTTTCTGCTTACATGAGAGACTATGGAATGGGTTCAATATACAACAACAACTTGCGTTACAACATGCAAGATATCTACAGAGGAGATGGTGTGCACTTCTCAGATGAGGGGAATAGAATATTCCTCCTGAATATAAGACTGTGCATTGGAACCTACTTGTAGGTACCTAAATCAGCCACAGAACCCAAAAGCTCTTTTCAGAGCTACCCTACCTCTGATCACTCCAAATGATGATCTTTTTCTAACTTTTTTCACTGTTTTTCACTAAAGTACGCTCCCCGGTACGCTTCCCGGTGCGCATACCGGGCGCTCCCCCCGCGAAAATTAGAAAAAAAATTGTTTTTTTTGGGCCTATATTGGCCTCCTAAGCCCCCCTCAGAAAACCTAGGGGGTCAGGGAGTGTCTACCGTGCCCCCTTTTACCCATTCCCAACGTTGTTTGTCCTCCATCTTGTGTCCCTCTGCTATAGTTATAGATAGAGATAGGCTCCTCTGTTATATTTATGGATTGACTTAGGCTTCTCTGCTATAATTATGAATTAACTTACGCTTCTTCACTTTTTTATATTTCTACTTCCTGCCTGTTACCATACACTGCCCAAAGTTAACTTCACTGTTAAAAAATCAGAACTACCTGTCTGAACTGAAACCCAACAGTGCCCTAACTCTTCTGATATAGTTATTTTTTATGCAATATACAGCAAGAAAATGGAAGATACACCACAGACCAACAATATTTCTTACGAAATAACTGATGATCAGATTCATTTCGAAATAACTGATGAAGAGATTGTTGAAGAAGATTTATTTGACTTCCTGGATGAATCTCTTGACCAACAATTCATAGACTGTTTAGATAATATGGAATCATGCAGTACAAATTTGGAGGAGATTTCGGATAATGAAATGTTGCAAGTGTTATTAAATTATGAAAATTCAGAATAATAAATTAATATTTAATAATTAAAAATTGTTTGAGACATTATTCATTTTTATATCTAATTCATGAAGTACTACCAACATGATTATGTTTATATTATAGTATAAAGTGAAACTTACAGTATACTGTGCAATTTGAAAACATCATAAGGGTGTGTGTGTGTGTGTTGGGGGGTGAGGTGTGTGTGTGGGTGTGTGGGATGTGTGGGTGTGGGTGTGGATGTGTAAGGTGTCAGTGTGGGGTGTTTTGGTGTGAGTGGAGGTGTGCGTGTGTAAGGTATGTGTGGGGAGTGTGTGGGGAGTGTGTGGCTGTGAGGGTGTGGGGTTGTGTGCTTGTGGGTGTGTATGGGACGTACTTGTAGGTACCTAAAACAGCCACAGAACCCAAAGCTCTTTTCAGAGCTACCCTACCTCTAATCACTCAAAATGATTTTTTTACACTACTATTTTCACTATTTTTCACCAAAGTACGCTCCCCGGTACGCTCCCCGGTGCGCATACCGGGCGCTCCCCCCCACCCTTTTATGGCCCCCACATCAAACCTAGGGGGTCAGGGGTGTCTACCCTGCCCCCTTTTGGTTATTTTCCCCTTTGTTTTTGCCACCTCTTGTGTCTCGATCCTACCGAGACACAAGATGGCGGCCGCTCCGGACTGTTTGGAATGTTTACAGACACCCGAGAGCCAATCAGCTTTCCGTGCGCAAGTCGCGTGGCACGCCCGGAGCGCTCCCCGGTGCGCGTACCGGGGCGCGGCTATAGATATATATATTTTTTTTAACCTAAATTACTCAGAATCCTCTGGAGCACATATCTTGAGACATAGCAAAGGCACATCGGGCTACCAGTCCCTACAATTTTGCCAAGTTTGGTGAAAATCCATTCAGCCGTTCGAGCTAAAAGTGAGTCCGACCGCCCTATGGAAATTAACATGGGGAAAACACGTTTTGGGACCCTCTTTTATCTCGGCCCCTGCTTGACGGATCCCCCCCAAACTATCAGGGAAAGACCGGAGCACCGCGAGGCAAAGTTGAGGAAAATTTCAGGCAGATTCCTCAACCGGCGCCAAATTTATTCCCAATAGAATGTTGCGATTTCCCTATGGAAAACAATCCTAACTATAACTACCTACTGGCGACCGCCAGTAGGTAATATATATATATATATACATACAACAAATCAACAACACAACCATATATATTATAACATACTGAACACATACAAATACATAAAAAGGCAAGTATGTTGTATATATACATTCTCACTGACCATTTAGTATTTTTCCAATTGTAAAATTCATGTTTGATAACTGTACATCAGATGTGGCAAAAAATAGTTATTCTTACAAAGCAAGACTCTCATGACCTGTCCAAAACTGAGAATATTGATCCTCCTATGTGCACAAAAGTCCAAAATAAAGACAAATGCACAAACAAGACATGTACTGGATTTTATTTAAAATAGCAATTCAACAGTTAATTAATTCCAAAGTTCCTTAATGACCCAAAAAAGGAAAAAATAAATTAAAATCATTACAGCCAAGAAAAGAAAGGAGAAAGAGAGAAAGTGAAAAACATACCATATATAGTTTCCACAGCACGGGTATAGTATAAAGGTCAATTCAATTCTCCTCTAAATGGGTGATTCTTACATATAATCATATAGTCCTATATCAATTTCAGGAGGAAACAATAGTAACTAGAAAAATCATGCACATCGTACTCCCAAATATATCTTTCTGTATGTAAGCCAAAAATGCTCCTACCTGTCAAATGTTCTTTATATTATCACTCCAAAATCAATTCCCTTCACGGGTGTAACGTCCTGATTTGATAATCAGCACCTGGTCCGCTCTCCCTGCCAGCTCCTCCCCGCCCTTCTAAGTACCTATATTGTACTTCCCTAGTTCCGCTGCGCGGGAGCGCGCGGGAGAAGCCCGGGACAAGGGCGGGGCCGTCTGTGGCCGTCAGGGGCCGAGGGAGGCTGGGCTGGGCCTGGTCCCCAAGATTTTATACTCTGTTCCACTGACACTTGGGTTAGTCTGATTTTTTTGATCTTATAAATTGTAAAATTGTAAAACCCATTATAGTCATGTCTAACTCCCTGCCATTTTGTGTTGGAGTCTCAATTTTAGGCCCTCTTGACAAATACTTTGAGAAAGCTAACAGGGAGATAGACAAACAACTTCTTTTAGAAATAAAACGCGCTGAGCGACGCAGATCTATTGAATATTTGAAACAGAATCCTCTACCCCCCATTACTAATAGAAGTGCCACTCAGGACATGGGAAGCATATGCGGGATGGACAGAGATGCCGACCTTTTTTGTACTGACCATTTACCCACTATTTTCCGTGATTTAAATACTTCTGTTATTAACTCTGGTATCACTAATGTCGATAATTCCACTAGTCCGTCCACTGATCTAAACAGTCTTATAGACCTTAATACCCCTGTAGCTTCATCTATAGTTCCACAATTACACTCTTCTTTAACCAACCAATCGGCTGTTAGCGTAGCTCCATCTAAGCCAACACAATATAAAACAATGTCTCCACATAGTAAAAATGTTACTGGAGCAAAACCCATGAATTTACGTAGGGTGTATCATTCCCCGCCCAGAAAAAGGAGGAAAAAAGGGGGCGTTAAAAGGGAAAGTTCTGCCACACAGGCCCCCTTATCACCTCGGGGAGAAACACTTAATTCCAAAAAAAGTGTACCTTCAGTGAGGGTGGTTTTGCCAGGTTCTCTTTCCCAATTTACTCCTCCCGTTCATGATGATCCTGTACATATGTCAAAAAAAGAGACCTTAGATCTCTTTGATCAAATGTTAAAATCCTATATGTTGCCTCTGATGGAGAGGATTAGGATTTTGGGGGAGAAAATGGATAACATTTTATCAATAGCTGACCCGACCAAAACACCTCACCTAACATTACCTACGGATCTTCCTCAACTAATGGTGATTCCACCCACTCCTGTATTGAATCCAAGCACATTACCTAAAACCCTTGCTAATTCAGCTAGTGAGAAAAACAAAGTTAACCCAACAGTTAAACCGTAATTAGTATATAAACCAGCTAATGAGAAGCATGTGTTGGTTTCCAAGCAATCATCTATTGTTAATAGTCAGACTCTGCTATTGGGGGCAGACAAAGCTCAAATTTTACCTCAAAGACCTCTTTCAAATCCTAAAAATATAGTGGACCTACCTCCTGAGTCTTCTAATTTTGTGATTGTTTTAACCGGAGTCCCCCAATTAGAAATGGTAACCGTGAGGCCAATGCAAATTTGAAAAATAAAGTCATCTTTTGGCTGAGTAAATACAGACCCTTACCAGCCCATCTTAATGGAGATATTATCTCAGTAAGAAGGTGTAACCGGGTGGGTCTCCGTCCAAAGGATCTAGAGGGTGACATCGTGATTATTCATTTTAAAGATCACAGAGTGGTCTCCCACATAAGCGATTGGTTCCCCGGGAATAATGAGGGTGGTGTATCCACAAGGAACCTGAGTTACTTCTACCCAGAGCCCTTGCTCAGACCTCAGGTTTATCGTGGTGCTAGTGGTTACACTCCCTTTTTGAACACCCCAAAACCCTATCAGTCTTTCCTGTATCCTATTAATAATTTTAAGTTTCCTTGTCCTCCAAATTCTTGTGGCTACCCACCTAAATATTTCCCCACAATAAGCAATCATTCAAATTCAAACTGGCACAATGAGCATTGGAATATTCCATTGCAAAATTTTTATGAACCATTGTCAGGGATGGATCTAAATGATTGACTTGATTCCCCTTCTCAAGTTGACAGGGATCTTTTAGGCCCTATGGGTACTCTTATTACCCCAGAATCTGTTTGTCATTCTGGAGTTATCCCAAGTCAGAATCACATTTACTGTGATAAGGAGAAGTACGATCCTCCCGGTAGGGTGTGGGGTAGGACCCTGGACATAGAAAGGGTTACTCAGATAGTAGCAACAGTAGAGGTTGATGATGTGGTGATTGACATGGACGGAGGGTTATGTAGTGGGGTTTGTTTGTTAGAGTTGGGAGTAGTTGGAGGGGCCGAAACGAATAGGAGTAGAGATAAAGTGCCCCCAAAGGTTAGTTCAAACTATATGGGTGCTACAGATGACGACATAGCTAAGGTCTATAGTACCCCAGGGGTTGTTTTAAGCGGGACCAAGTTTGGCACTTGGAATATCGCTGGGCTTGAGTCCCGTCTGTATAACACGGAATGGGTGGATTTCACTAATCAAAGTGATGTCTGATCATTCCAGGAAACCTGGACACTTCAAGCGGTGTTCCTTGCTGGCTACCTAAATTTTAGCAAGCCAGCAATCAAAGGGCATAGAGGACGTGCAAAGGGAGGTCTGACCACCTGGGTCCGACAGTATGAGGGTGTAAGAGCTGAGGAGGTGCAAATTGAAAGCCCAGACAAACTGATAGTTAGAATAAGATCTACTAAAGGCCTAGATATCCTGTTGATAAATATATATGCCAGGAGTTCCCAGGGTGGAAGGGTTGCCTCAAGCCTTCACATTTTGGATACATTTCTCTCTGGCACAAAAATAAAAGGTTCCACGGTTGTTATGGGGGATCTTAATTCCTGTTTTGAACCCCTGAGTATAGGTGATGATTTACTCACCGAGGCCGAGGACACGATATGGGGGATTCTCCAGCTTGAGTTGGCCCCGATTAGAAAATGGACGCAATCTGCGTTGTTTATTAAAGGGTTATGTCTGGATAAGGGATTGCGAGCACTCAACGGTAGGGTACGGTCCGATGGGATTGGTAGACATACCTTTTCTAATGGCAGATCCAGTAGTAGGATTGACTATATTTTGGTTGATGTTAAGATGTGGGCTCAAGTGGAAGATATGGCGGTTACAATTCGACCTGAAAGTGACCATGAACCATTGGTAATGGAACTAAGGGAATATAGCTTTCAGGGGTTAGATAGAAATCGCATGAAGGTTGTAGAGAATTAAGTTGTGCTTAGCAACAACATGAGAAGGGTTCGGTGGCCAAAAGTCTCAGTTAATGCTGAGGCACGCAAGGAGATTAGAAGTTTGGTCTTAAGCTCCTTGGAGGAAATTGTGGGTCGTGAGTCCCAAGATGATTTTATTATGAATATTACTGACATTCACAACAATTTATTTTTAGAGTTAAATTTTTTTTTTGTTAAAACCATAGCTAAGCAGGGTAGGAGGGGAAAACAGAAAACCCTATCTTGGTTTAACGAAGATTGTCGCCGAACCCATGGGGATTTGTTTAACTCATTAAAACTTAAAAATTATAGTGTAATTAGGGACTGTAGGAAGGCTTATAAAAAAGCTAGAGATAAAGCTAAGTCCAACTGGGATGATGAACGATGGGCATTGTTAACTGAAGCATGTAATCCTCGTAACATGCGTCAGTTTTGGCACCTGTTAAAATGGGGTAAATCCCAGGAAGATCGCCCAAGCCCTGCCTTTGTTGGTCCAGACCAGTGGGTCCGCTACTTTGAAGATCAATTTAAGAACTTTAGTAACATACAGGTTCATATTCCTTGTCTTATTCCCAGTCCCCCCCTCAAATTTACAAGTTCCGAAGTTAAACACACTCTGCAGTCCATCCCAAGTGGTAAGGCCCCAGGCCCGGATTGCATTCCTGCCGACTTATTCCAACATGATCAGGACCTTTGGGTCCCCTATCTAGTCCACTTGGCAAATGCTTTAGCTTCAGATGCTAAGATCCCCGAATCATGGTTCGGGGCGGAAATCCTGCCAATCTACAAGAAAGGCGATCGGTCGGTTACCTCCAACTACCGACCGATCAGCCTAATTGACGCGGTGCAAAAAATTATTGCCCGCCTTGTTCTTGGCAGGATTTAAGAATGGATTGATGAGTCTAATGCCCTTACACCCCTTCAGGCAGGTTTTTGGGCCCATGTGAGCACCCTAGATCAGGCTCTTCGATTTTCTCTTCTTTACTGGAAGACTGTCACTTTAGGTAAAGGAAATCTCTACGCAGCCTTTGTGGACTTAAGGTCTGCTTTTGACCTTGTCCCAAGGGCTAAACTGTGGTATTGCCTTGCGAAAATGGGTATGCCATCTCCCATTGTACGTCTTTTGGTTAACCTACATGCCCATACATTTGCCCAAGTACGTTGGGGTAAACCAGGTGAGGTAACAGACAAATTTCCAGTTGCAAAAGGGGTAAGGCAGGGGTGCGTTTTAGCACCCACCCTGTTTTCCCTATATATAAACGGGGTTACACAATATTTTATGAACCAGCCCACCGATGCCCCGTCCCTGGCCGGTTTGAAAATCCCACTGCTCATGTTCGCAGACGATACTCTTTTAATGTCCAAGACCAGACAGGGCCTTCAACACGCCCTGTCTAGGTTTGAGTTATTCTGCTGCGAACATGAGCTAGAGGTAAACGTGACTAAAACTAAATTTATGGTTTTAAGAGGACATTCCTCGATCACAGCCAGGGTTACTATGGGAGGTATACCGCTGGAACAGACCAAGTTGTTCACCTACCTCGGGGTTACATTTAGTGAGACCCTTGGTTGGTCCCATCAAGTCGACTTATTGGCACTGAAGCACTCGCAGATAGGTGGAGCACTGCTTAAAGAATATAAAAGCTCCTTCTCTAGGCCCATGTTGCCCCTAATTAAAATCTATGGTATGAAAGTTTTACCCTCAGTTCTATATGGAGCTGAGCTTTGGGGCTATAGCAACCTTGAACCCCTGAAGGTCGCCCAAAACAAATTCTTAAGGTTAGCTACTGGCCTCCCGCAGTCCTCCCCGCGGCTACCGCTCCTGTATGATCTTGGGTGCCAGCCGGTGGAGGACATGGCCAGATTTCGCCCACTGGCGTTCTGGCGGCACCTATGGACTACGCCAGAGCTTCAGTTGTATGCTAGAGCATGTCTGGAGGTTAAGGAACTCCCAGGCTCCTCTAGCATCGGCTGGTTCAAGGCTCTAAGAACCACCCTATTCGATATGGGCTATGGAGATCTTTGGTTAAATCCTGCTAATGCAACCTTTCCCTCAAAAAAGGTTTTAAAGCTGCATTACTGGGATTGGGTGGCAACTAAAAGACATTCTGGTCTTACACATAATGACCTTACTGGCAGTTTTCTTGCTAAGAAAGATGTCCCCAGCTTCAAAAACTACTGGGAAATAATAACTAAGCCCCTGGACCGCAAACTCTTTCATCAATTTAGGTGCGGTTCTTTGCCCCTAAGGGAATTCACCAAAAAACGGGGTAAGGGAGGACAGGGTAACTGTCCAAGATGCAATGGACAGGTAGAGAATATTGATCACTTTCTTTTTGTCTGTCCGTTGTATGTTGACCCTAGAGCAAAGTGGCTAAGCCCAGTTTGTAGGAACTTGGGAACTCGCTCAGCAGCAAACGCTAGCAGGATACTAAGGTCTGACCTGTCACCCATAATTGTAATAGGAGTTGCTAAATGTATTGGGTGGGCTTGGATCCTTAGAGCCAGATATATTAATTTGTTATAGGCTACATTGTTAAGCCTTCAGAATTGTTGGTGGTTATGTGTAATTGTGGATTTCTTAAACTGCTCTAGGTTTACTGCTATGGTCATTTGACTCAGGAACCATCGCAACCTTCTTTCTCCCTCTCAATGTATTTCAAAGTTGTCTAAACATCAGTGATTTAATATGGTCTTATTGTTTTTATATTCACTTTATTTGTTTTACGAAATGTACATGTATTTTTAGAAATTTGTTTTATGTACATGTCTTTTATGATTTAACTATCGAATAAAGACTTCTTGAAATTGAAATTGATAATCGATTTCAAAAATATACTGTCCATGTTTATATTGGACCCATCATCCGAAATACCTGTCAAAAACCAACCATATTAAACCGGACATGAGTAATACATAGAATCTATTCAAATGCATTCCAAGTGCACTAGCCTCTTGATCCTTAGAAAAGCAAAACACAGTGATCCTGATAGATCAGCGCAACAATACCTTCACCACAATGCAGTGGTTAAACAGTTTCCAAACAGTCAGAGGAATAGTAACTGGACCGTATGTTACTTAGCCCCCAAAAGTGCTGTGTATGAACCGGCACCTATAACGAAAAATATCAATGCATATAAATCAGTCATGGGGACATAAATACAACTCCATTCCATAAGCCGTTCCACCCACCCACTATCACCACTATCTCATACCGGACAGGGAGCATAATAAAAGCAGCATCAATGCACCGGCCTAGAGATGAAACCGAAGGCCAGTGCCCACATCACTTAAGTGGAAAGACGTCCCCCATTAGAATAAAAAGACGTCCCCCATTCTTAGCTTGCAATGGGGCCCGTACGCCTGACTCGGCGTCTCGTCCTTCAAAGCAACTTGCCAATTCTACACGGCGCTAAGTGAGGCAGTAAGCCGTTTTCAAGGAAACAAACGTCCTGCGTCACCGGTACGTCCCGGCTGTGATCACGTGATCGGCCACAGCGCTCGCATCCAAAATCGCCGCCATCTTGGAATGGATGCATGGCCTACGCTAATGCACTATAAATCGTAATATTCCAAATTCGTAAGAGGCTGCCATGTTAATTATATCATGACCTCCCAAAATGAATGCATGATAAATAAAGGGGAAAATTATGAAGTGGTTTTTACATGTAACGGATAAGACTCCATATACGACAGGAATTGACATACATTAAAATTTATATTTAAATAATAAATCCTATATATAACCATTTCCCATTTGGTTATTTACATCCTGGCCTAAACGCAAGATATTACCTCTCTTTCTATTCTCTCTCTTCTACAACCCGACGGCCACCGAGGGAACCATACCACGTGACCCGCATAATAACAGCAAGAAAACAAAAAAGGAAAAGGAGAAAAGACCCGTGACCGGCAATTGTAACACAAAAGCTATTAACAAGTATTGCACATCTATAAAAAATAAAAATATTGGTACATTCACTGCACCAGTACCAAATTAAAAGTGTCAAACAGTAACTCCTAACATTGTCACAGATCAATAGGGTTATTGATAGAGCAGATCCAAGGAACAGGAAATATGACAATAAAAGAACAAATGTATACATATCGTGCAATTAGAAGCAATAAGTAGCCTGGATACAAAAGCATATGCATCCATAAATTAATGAACATAGTGCAGAGACTGAGGGGGGCTTATATATCCAGAAAGATGACCCGCACAAATATTTCTGCATACAAAGGCATATGTGTTCGTAAATGAATGACCCTATTGTAGAGAATGAGGGGGGCACACTTAACCAAAAAGATGACCAACGAAAAAGTTCATAACACTACAATCATTCTCACAGAGGATAGTGCATTTCGTCATCAGTGTTGTGCCCCTTCTCTATACATCTAAGGCGGCACATCCACATGGCCTCCCATTTTTTGTAGGATTCATTTCCTATTTCCACCACGTGGGTGGGAGGGAACATGATCAATACCATGAAACCATATCTTGCTGTTATCACTATGGTGCTCCCTCATGTGGTATGTCATAGGATATTTGAGGTCATAATTTTTGAATGCTCGTACATGCTTCTGTATGCGGGTTTTAAGTGGTCGCACAGTACTGCCCACATATATCTTGTTGCACTCGCAGCCTATAACATATATGACATGACTCGTTTTGCAATTTATAAAATGTTTTATATCATATTCCTTCAATGTTTTGTATTGAAAATTCCTAATCTTGTTTTTCCCAAATGGGCACATAGTGCAGCTTGAGCAAATATAAAAACCCATAGGAGTGGTGGGGAGCCATGTTTTAGGGGTCAAACTTCGAGGGTAACTCGAACACAGTAAATTACGGAGTGTCTTGCCTCTCCGAAATTCTACCTTCGGTGTTGCTCCGACAAATTCCCTCAAACTTGGAGTCTCATATAGTAATCCCCAATCTCTTTTGAGAATATTAAAAATAGATTGGCACTATTGTTCGTATACTGTGTAGTGAAAGCCAAACGTGAACCTTGGGTCTTTTTACTGCTTGTACTTGATCGTTTCTGTAATGTGCTTGCTCTACAAACCTTTTTTATTCTTGAATCTGCCCTTCTCAAAGTTTCTTCATCATATCCTCGTTGCCTAAATCTAGTTTTCATTGATGTTCTCCCCAAATGTCTCATCTGAACTACAATTCCAACGAACAGGCACCATTTCTCCAAATGGGATGTTCTTAATTACTGATTTTGGATAAGAGCTAGATGCATGCAATGTGCTATTGCATGACTTACTTTTACGAAAGATGGTGCTATGTATCTGATCATTGCTAATGTAAAACAGAATATCCAAAGTATTCAATACTGCTTTCACTGTACTTTAAATTTAGGTGAACATTATGGGGATTATCATTTAGGAAAGCATGACACTCCATAAGCTGACTAGGAGTGCCCTTCCACAACATAAGATTGTTGTCAATATACCTCCCCAGAAGACAATATTATCCAGCCAGGGGGAGGCATATCTCCCCAGGCATGCTCCCTCTCTCACCAGCCCATAAATAAGCCGACGTACGAGGGAGCAAACCTGCTCCCCATCGCAGGTCCTTGAATCTGGTGGAACCAAGTCCTGTCATGTAAGAAAAAATTGCGTGACAAAATAATGGCAATCATATCCATTAACATTTCGTTGTGTTCTGCATGATCAGCCGTGCGTGTAGTCAAAAATGAATGCACAGCTGTCATGCGGAAATGCTTGTGGATGCAAGTGTACAGTCTGGACACGTCCATCGTAACAAATATCAAATCCTCTGACCATGATAAGCCATCAAGTTTCTCTAGAATGTCCCTGGAATCCTGTATATATGCAGGCAAGTTGACAACAAAGGGCTTAAGAAATCCATCCACATATTCTGAGAGTCATTCAGTGGGCGAATCAATGCCCGATATTATAGGCCACCCTGGAGGAAAGTGCCCTCCTTATGGATTTTTGGAAGAATATAAATACAAGAGGGAATGGGATTGCTAACAGTAAGGTATCTGCATTCGGCTTCCGAAAGAAAACAGCTCTCACCCCAATCAAAAATCTCGGCATTTATATAGCTGTCAAGGGAGGGAATTGGGCTGCCAACCACTTCTTGGTATCACAGGGGATCTCCAAGTTGTCTCTTTATTTCAGCTGTATAATCAGTGGTATTCATAACAACCACATTGCCTCCCTTGGTGATCGAATTGTCATTCCTAAGGTCCTCCAAAGCCTGTCTTTCCTTTTTAGTCAGATTTTGCTGACATTGTGTATATTTACCAGATGTGTACATCAATGTATATAAATCTTGTGTCACTTTTTGTTTAAACAGATCTATATTCCTATGTGTGTTGTTAGGTATAAATTTAGACCTTGGTTTAAGTCCACTTGTCACCGCCAGGTTTTCCCTGATATTCAAATCGTCCCTTATGGTTTGTATGGGAAAATATCTGTTTCCTGGGATGGACAACAACATCTGAATGTTCAATAAATCTGAAACAGTATGTGTCACTGTAGGACTTGGCCCTGTTCCCAGAAATTTTTCGTTTTTTTATTCCTTTAATTTAGGATGTCCCCCATTGTAACAAAAGTGTATAGGGCTTGTGTAGTGGAGATGCCCTGTGTAATGTTAAATTAATGTTAAGGTGCAGGTGCCCTCTTCCCTTAACATGGCTGCCACTGACCCCTGCTACTGCAGCGCGGTCTTTGTGGGTGCATTCTAGTGGCCAGGAGCTGGCTAGAACCCTCCAAACAATGTATCAATACTAGCCTGCCAGCCTGCCCATAGCCAGAATGGTGGAACCTCCTAGAACCTCCTGGAACCTTCTGGAACAGGTGAGGTGACACCAACTGCCACTGCCAACTGTCAACTGGCACTAAATAAGGAAAGGGAGGAAAACTTTCCTGTCAGACTGAGGGAGCACAGACCTGGGGGAGCACCTACGCAGGAGCTTTAGGCGGTGGGGGCCTAGACGGGGACCTATGACACTGGTAGAGACAGGGCCTAGGTGCTGCTTATCAAGTGATGAGGTATCCTGAATTTGCCCCCACTGACATGGCTTTTCTGGATTGCCACTGTTGTGTGAACTGTCCTGTGGAACCTGCTGATCTGACTCCAACTAATATAAACTGTCTGCTGGCTAAGCGCTCTTATTCCCTGGTGCTAGCACCCTGCACTACCTGTCCTGAGGAAAGTGCTCCACTGAAGTGAATGCTAAGCGCTATCTCTGCGTAGCACTAGCCTCCTGAACTGCTAGCCTAACTGAATTGCCTGAGGCTCAAGCACTGTAACTGCCTGCAGAAGCGCTAGAACCCTGAAGCGCTATATCTGCCTGAATTGCTAGCCTGCACTGTCTGAACTGTACTGATGCAAATAATCTACCTGTGAAGCGCTATTGCTGAAACTACCAAGCGCTAGCACCCTAGACTACCTGTTCTGCTGGCGCTACCTGAACTGCCTTATTTATGGGAATGGCCCAAGAGAAGCGCTGTGCCTGCGAAGCGCTGGGGCTGTAACTAACCCTGAGTGCCCAGCGCTGTCATTTGAGGATCTGTGGCTGCCAGGAGCACTATTGTGGAAACTGCCCAAGCGTTACTGCTGTCTGAGCGCTAGCTCCCAGAACTGCTGTGTCCCCTGCGAAGCGCTGTACCAGAGAAGCGCTATCTCCAGGACTGCCATATTCCCTTCCCCTTCAACTGACACCAGAAAGCCATTACCAGCGCTGTTACTGCGAAGCGTTGTGAACCTGAGAGCTCGGCTGCTGCCTGGGGACCCTTGAGGTACTGTGAAGCGCTGTACATCCAGCATCTGTCATTAACTTCAAGCGCTGCATCAGCGAGGCGCTGTGTGCCCAGGACCTGAATTTGCTGCCTGGCGCTGTGTCAGAAGGCTCCCTGAACTGGGGAATAGCCCCATTGGCCCTTCAAGTACTGGAACTGGGCCAGGCCCCCCCCCAAAAGACACCGTGGGGGCCTCAGCTAATAAAAGTTAACCCCTGCCTGGGGTACAGTTGCATGCCAGTTAGTGTAGCCCTATGCATGTTTATGGCTGAGTAATGCAGCGTTTATTCTCTCATGAAATGTTGAGCCTTTTTATGGGGTACTTACCTAATGGAAAGTTTTATACTCCTGCCCCAGTGTTCTAACTTCTACCTACCAACAGGGATACTCTTTAATACTGAAATGTTTTATCCCTGCGTCAAGAACTGCAGAGCAAGGAATTGGTTAATTGTGCCTGTCTAATGAAAGGTTTTGTTCCACCCTGAGAATTCCTGCTCATGTGCCATTGTCTTACTGGTTCTTAGGCACAGGGTTTAGATATAATTAATGGAAGGTTGATCCCTGCTTGAGGAGAATGTTATTCTGGGTAAATGAAATGTTTAGTCCCACATAAGGGGCTGTTATTTTTAAGCTGCAGGAGCTAGCAAAACCTTATTACAGGCCCTGCCGATTCGAGGAGCTTGCTGCGCAACATTGCTAATGGGGCCTGGGTTCTAATGACCTGTTTATTCCTGATTAAGGAAATGGTTGCTTCTGCCAATTGAATGGTTTACCCTCATTCGAGGCATTGTTTATTCCTGCGGTTTTGGAAATGTTAATGCTGAGAAATGCAGTGTTTGTGCTCCTAATGAAATGCATAAGGAGTTATGGCTGTAGTAACTTTGGAATTGCCTTAAGGAAATGCACATATTACAATAGGCCTATTTATTATTGCTTTGAGGGAATGCTCTGCATAGGCCCAATTAAATGTGCAGGTCTGAGTCATGAAATGGTTGATCTATTATTAAATGTTTACTTCTGCTCAGAGAAAGGCTACCCTGATTGAAGGAAATGTTTGTCTTACTTGATGAGATATGTAATTCTGGCCTAATGAAATGTTTTACACTGGCTTCATAGGAAGTTCTATATCTGCTCAATGAGCATGTTCTTTCTGGCCTACAGAAACGTATTGTAGCTTATGAAATATGTAGCCCTAATCTAGGAAACGCTTATTCATACTAGGAGTGATTCCTAAAATGGTTATTCCTGATTAAGGAGTGGGTTATACCTGCACAAGGGGATGTTTATTCTTAATGAAATGGTTTTCTCCCACTTAGTGCTGCATTTAGTGGAAGCCTACAGTTACCTATTCACATGTTTACTGCTGTATAGCGGAACGTTATTTCTTTCCTGATTGGAACACTGAAATGTACTATTGAAATGTTGTTTCATGTCAAAATGAGCCGCTCACTCTTGGCTAAGTGCCTGGTTGTTTTTCCTGAAATGGTTTAAGAAAATGTTCACCCTTGCTTGGTGGGAAGTGGGTAGAATGCCTGCAGAACCAATGAGATGTAATGTCATTTGGTAATCTTCTAAATGCTTTCTTACAGGTGCTGGCAAGAAACAAAGCTAAGTCAGGCCTGTGGTTATCGACACTTAATGTCATCTAATATTCAATATTTATCTGATATTTAATATTTATTCATCTGACTATTTATGACAAAATGTTGTAACACATGTATTTTAAGGGAAAAGCGAATAAGCTAACAATATTGCAATTCTTGATTACCCTGATCCTGCTCTACATAAAAGTTATTTGCTTTTTATACAAGTTCACTGGAGTGGCGTCACTTATTGCGTGCCCATTTTTCTGTCTCAGTGGTTGCGTGTGCTGTATGGTCGCTTTACACAAAAGCTTTCGGATGCCTACCCGCTCGTGCCATGCTACCCTCGGGGAGCTGGTGACCCCAGTTCCAACAGTCACCATTTGTAATGGTTGTACATTAGAGACAGTACTAATAGGAGTGTCTTGAAAATTATCCTTTAATTTTAATAGTCACACAAACTTAAACAAATGAACCATCATTTCAGCTGGATCTCCCCAGTGAGAGGGACAAAAACTCAATCCCTTCTGCAAAACATCAGTTTCCATATTCGTTAGAGAACGATCAGATAAATTAACAATAGTCAAAGCATTCTGTTCTACATAGTCCTATACATTCCTTTCTATACTTTCTTGGACCCGGTATCCATTGCATGAGTTGTCTCTTTTCTTGTTCCTTTTTGCCTGCCACTTCTTTCCTCCCCTCCTAATTTTTGATCATATTTGACCAATTAGTTGCCCAACCTGATCCTTTCCATATCTAATAAAAAATTCTGCTGCACTGAAGAGATTGCTGGTGTCTCTCCCCCTACCCTAGAAGCTCCACTTTCAATTGATGAAATGGAACTGCTACTGACAGATAAGGACTCAGTTGATTTCTCCCTTGATCTTTTGCCTTTCCCTGCTGGTTTAACATTATTGAATTTGTGGGCAAAGGTGTAAATACGCCTATTTTTGTAGTCATTGTCATCTCAACCAATTTTCCTAAGTTTCCTGTCTCTCAAATAAATCTGGTGGGTCTCTATTACCCTATCATACACCTCATAGTTTTTCTTAATATTCTCCTTCAGGTTTGAACACTCAATTTCTCTCTCAAGGTTAATGATGTCCTGTTTCAAACTTGCTACCTTTTTCTCTGAGTGTCTAATCTAAATGCACATCATAGTATTAGAAGCTTGTTGTAAATTCTCTTCCCAGTCCTTCAGTGCCTCCTCATCGAGGTTCTCAAAGGTTGGGAAGATGAGTATCCTCAATCCTTGAGGGATTTTTTGATTATCGATGTATTTTTGTAGTGTAATTCCGTGCCACCAGCGAGACATTTCCTGCTTTTTTAATCTCTCTAATTTTTTTAACTTAGTTCGCAGACCCGCATTAGGTTATTTCTTGGTTGTGTTTGATTGCTAGGCAGCAGTGGTTCAAGTGAAGGCCCTGGCACCAATGTGCCTCCTCTCTCCTGCCCCACTCAGGGACTGCTCTGCCAATCTGCCCAAAAGGTTGCAGCTGCCCGCGCTGCCCGCGCTGGTGTGGTGCAGCTGTGACTGCAGTAAAGAGGCCCTGGCATGACTGTGCAATGTCCCTCAAGTCCCACTCCGGGACTTTACAAACCAAATGGCCCCTGCCCCATTCTGGGGCTTTGTAGCCAATGTCCCCCAAGTCCCACTCCGGGACTTTGCAAAACAAATGGCCCGGGCCTCATTTTGGGGCTCTGTAGCCAAATCAGAAGGGTTGTCACCGAAGGCACCAACGTTCCTTAAATGTAGCCCCACTCACCGGGGCTCCTGAGGGAGAACTCTGCTCCTCTTGCTGGTCTCCTCTCCTCGTCACTCCTTCCAGTGCTGTCCCTCCACCTCAGGACTCCTCCGGTCTCTGTCTGGTGGCTCGACTGCACGCAGGGCTCTCCTCACCAGAGGGGAGCCCCGCCTCGATGCTGGCAGCTGTTCCTGGTGCCCCGCTCCACTTCCTGGCACTGGCTTCCCCAGCGACTCCCTCGTTGCTTTGCTAACTTACTGGGGGAGCCACAGACAGCCTCAGGAACAGAGGCAATTTCTTCCGGTTTCTGTCCAAGACCCCGCCCGCAACCAGGCTTTGACTGCCTTTGACTTACGCGGGCGACCCGTAAGGCAGGCAGTCAAAGCCTGCGCGGCCCTCAGTGTTCTTGGTGGCAGTGCCTGTTTTCTTCCCGGGCCACGGCGGTCATGTTGGGTTGGCACCCGCTCTTAATTAAAGCAGGAAGCGGGTTGGGCACCCGCCATCAAAATAAGCACAAAGCGGGTGGGCACCTGCCAAACAAAGCAAATCGCTGGGTGGGCACCCACTCTTTTTAAAGATGCATAATGCGGGGTAAGCTCCCACGCAGGACAGGCAAAGTGTGGGGTCAGCACCCGTAATTATGAATCACGGGGGAATCCCTAAGCTGGGGATTCCCTCTCTCTCCCTTCAGGCAGCACGTAGCTGCAAAGCCTGCTCGCTCCTCTTCTGGGCAAATAAGAAAAAACAAAATCAGAAACAATAATCCCCAACATGTGACTATCTAAAATGCAGAGTTTTGTAATGAAGCCAGTTGTCACTGTGGTACTGTGCAAACACGAGTCCTAATCCCACCGCTGATCACCAATGTTAGAAACCAGATTTCTGGTTGGCTAAGGCTTGCGCCAAAGCCAGGCAGAGACCGCCACTCTGGTCAGGGCTTGGGAGTTACACGCCAAAGAGAACCCCTGCTCACCCCCTTGGTAGCTTGGCACGAGCAGTCAGGCTTATCCTGGAGGCCATGTATAAAGCATTTGCACACGCAAACAGCAACAGCATCCCAGGCAGACTACAAAAGGAATTCCACACAAGGTTATCAAAAATAGCCTTTGTATTCTCATAACACTTTAGAATAGTAAACACATAATATACATGGTGCCACCTGGCATAAGGTCATATCTTCAAGTGAATTATTTACACAGAACAGGGCCCACTGGACCACTGTCAGAACCATCACAAAGCAAACTTAGTAAAACTAAAACAGATCATAAACGTACAACCAGTAATCACTGGTAATCACTGTACTTAGCATTAGCCTGTAACATAAACTACATTATGCTCAGTATTCTATCAGGCGTGAATTACATTCAGCGCCAACCTCACCAGCATAAACACATTATGCAATCATCTCACAAGTCTAAACACATTAGACCCTAACCTCCTAAGCATAACTCACATTAGGGGCGTAAATCACACAGTGAAACATAATCTCACTAGCATAAACCATAATATGCAAAACAACCTCATAATCCTAAAAGACCACATTTAGAGGTATAACACAGGGTGCGTAACACATACTACATGAATTACATTTCCTAGCACCAAAATCACATTAGGTCCTGGTGCCCTATTTACCTCCCAGCCCCCCTGGCCAACTGGCCATCTCAGAAAAGGGGCTCAAATGCCCTGTGTTCCCAAGGTCAGGGCGCGCTGCCTAGCAGCGGAATCCAATTGTGCCAAATCGCAAACCTAAACGGTGCAGCTGGGCTAAGTTCTGCGCAGCTGTGAAGGGATGTGGGCGAGGGAGTGTGTCTCACTCCTAGCTTACAATCAAGGTACCCCAAGGAATTGCAGCCTAAACGGTGCAGCTGCCCACTACTTGCTGGGCAGCTGTGAAGCAATTATATTGAGGCCTGGCACCACTGTGCCCTTTGATACAATATGTCAACGTTGCAGCTGCCTTCTCGCAAGCGGGCAGCTTTGAAGAGAGGCCACACAAAAGGGTATCAGTATGGACCCCTCTGGGCCCTCTTAAAAGAATGAGGCCATCGTCGGAGCCACCTAGGCTCTAAAAATAATTATGCACATGTCGTTGTAGCCACGCACAGTCTCTGGAGATAATTAGTGACCCCAAGCGTTGGAGCCACACGGGGTTCATAAAATACACAGGCCCACTTTGTTGGAGTGGCCCACTCTCTTGTGGGACCACTCATTACCCCTGCCATCCCAGTGCTGCAATCGGCACCAACAATGCCCCCCCCCGAAGCCCCCACTCACTGGTTCTCTGGGACAGACACAGCGCTTCCTTTCTCCCCCGGTCTCCTTTTCACCCGGTCCCGCTACCTGGGGGCTGGGTTTTCTTACAGGCGGCGGGCGGGGCTCTCTCACTCATTAGAGCCTCGCTGGGGGATCTGGCTGCATCTCCCTCCACCCGGGCCCCCTCCTGGGACCCAGGGCTTGCTTCCAACAGGCCAGCACTCCGTGGGGCTTTCCTCCCAGACGGGAGCCCTGCAGTGCTCTTCACCCGGGGCTCCCAGCAGCTCAAGGAAGCCCCGATGATGCATGAGCTGATGACTTCTCCTCTCCTCACTCGGGCCCCCTCCTGGGACCCGGGACATTGCCGTGATGCCTGTAGAGGGGGGTAGTCTCCCGTCCTCCCTTCCGCCTGTACTGCTTCCGCTCCTGCCGCCGGTCCGCCCAGAAGCAGGCGAACTTCCCCTGGATTCCGGGTCGGCGGCCATCATTTGCTCGGGTCGTGGCGATTCCTTTGGCGGCATAAGCGGGGTGGGCACCCGTATTCTAAACATCAAATAAGCGGGGTAGGCTCCCACTAGGCCTCATAAAAATAAGGATAAAGCGGGGTAGGCTCCCGTGATTGCAGGCAAAACGTGGGAGAATCCCTATGCCAGGGCTTCCCTCCTGCACAGACAGCTTTGCGCTGTGGAGCCCTCATGCTCCTTCTTAGGACAATTACAGCGCCTGGCTGTAATGGAAATACAGCGCTCCCAGGGCGGTAGAACAGCAAGAAAAAAGGTCCTGTAGCAAGAAGAAACAAGTCCCAAAAGTCTTTAGAGCATCCAGGGGCAATGCAGGGCCCAGAGAGGCAAGCCCTCATGGCAGCTCCCCTGGGCCCCAGCAGCTGCATGCCCCGCAGGGTCAGGATCCAAAGCAGACCCATTTCATGGGGTCACCGCCCCTATATTTATACCAGCACATCCTTTGTCTAAAAGTGTAGGCAATGGGAGAACCAGATACAACTGGTTCAGGGGAGCTGTTGAGCACTTTGTTTTGGTCAGCTCCTCTCTCCCTTTCACAGGACAGGCCAAGGACATCAGACGCACCGCAGGGAGTGGGGCCAGCATTGTGGAGAGAAGGCACAGCCCTATTCAGGTCCCAGGTGCAACTCCTCCCTCCCATCTACATGCAGATCTCCCTATTCACCACCGGGCAGACCCATCCTGGTTCCTGGAGCCATCCACATCAGCCAGCACCTGTCACTCACAAGCCAGACATGCATTTACATCATGCAGGCAGACACACAGTACACAGAAATGCCAACTTCTAAAAGTGGCATTTCTCCACCAGTCACCATAGATCTGCACACACCATTGCGCAGCATTTATCCTCACGAGTTTGCACATACTAAACTCGCCCCTGCACTCCTCTCATACCAGGAACTACCAGGGACACAAATATCCCCATGCATTCCTATGGGAGGGCAGGCCCATCTCCTCACACATACACAGAGAGCGCATGCACTTTACACTTGGCCACAGAGCTAAAGTGTGCAGAGGCCTAAAATCACCAACACTAGGTTACAGAAAAAGGCTAGGAGAATGCAAAAAGTTTTGGGGTGATCCTGCCAAAAGGTCCAACACGAGCAGAGCGTGCCCAGGGTGAAAAATGCAACAAGAAGTCCTGAAGGTCCTGGCATGCAAAAAGCAAAGTGCTCACAGGGCGTAAAAGGTCCCATCAATTCCTTCAGGTCCATGAGGCAATGCAGGACCCAGGAGGCAAACCTTCATGGTAGCCCCCCTGGTCCCAGCAGCAGTGCGCACCAGCAGGAACAGCACACCAAGACTGAACAACCTTATGGGGTCACAGCCCCTTTTTTATACACCCTTTCGGCGTGAACCTGCCAAAAGATCCAAGTCCAACACAACCCCCTTCCAGACAAAACGCAGGGCAGACCAATCACTCCCTTTATGGGCTTCCCTGCTTTGGGAGATAGAACATGGATGTGGGCCCGCAACTGCAGGGACACCCTCTGGTTCTACGCCACTCTGAACCCACATGGTTCCCTCTGAAACAAACTCTCAGGCCCAACTAGGCTACCCCACTGGTACTTCCTAGTTGTCCCCGGCCAGGCCCAGGCCCTAGGCCATCCAGATGTCACAGGTTCTTGCCAATCCACAGAGTGGGGAGAGTAACCCCTGGCACATAATAGCCATTCTCCACTCTCCCTCTCAGTGTAGTTCCAAACTACCACTAATCCTCCAACCTAGGGTCCGCACCCTCAGGCTGACCAGAGATCACAGGCAAAGCGTCTCTTCACCCTACCTCTACTTCAGGGGTTCCGCACCCTCCCAGGGGAAGCACCCACCAGAACACAACTCTCCCACCAGTTCAGGACCTCTCTCCATCAACTGGTCTACCACTTGGGATCTGGAGACTCTTATCTTCAGAGAAACAAAACACACAGCACAGTTCCTCTTCAATCAGGGGGACACACAGCACACAGCAAAGTCCCTTAGTACTCTACCTCAGCAGAAACAACAAACTATTGGTCAGCCCCCAGACACACAGCAATGGCGGCACTTTTCCTAAGTCTATTCAGCTGTTCTCTTTGGCAGGAATTCCCCCTCGATCACGAAGTTTCCAATCTCCCAACCTAGGGTCTAAACCCTCAGGTTGCACTGGGGTCAGAGGTGAGGACGCCCTCCCTCTGTACCCCCTTCCAGAGTTATATACCCTCCTACCTTGGAGCGGTACCCCTGGAAGCCAAACTGCCAGGACACTGATTACAGATGGCCTTCCCTCCAGGTCAGGCTGAACCTGGCCTCCCCAACCTCGGGGCTTAACCCTTTTGTCAGACAATTGCCCAGTGAACCAGGACTTCCAGGGGAGCACGCATGCACCCCCTTGAGGGTGACACATAACTAATCGGTCATGTCACAGTCTGCCTGGCTGTAATCTCACAACCTCCTGTCCCCTTGACAGGGCACAGAGATTAACCAGGACCGACGTGGCATCACCATGTTCACTCATTGGTGGCTCAGCCCTTCTGGCTAGCCCCTGACCCAATGGTTCTTCCACTGGGGACTCTTTTCCCCTCTCACCCCTCACCCAGGACTTCTGCGCCCTCCACTTAGGAGCGATACTTCCCAACACCAGGACTGCTGGAGCTCTGTTTACAGACACTCCACATCCTCTAGACACTGGAAGATCCTCCTCAAATGACCTACAAGTACAGCCTAGGCCCCCAACCTGGCACTCCCTTAGGGAACCCTCAAGGCCCTGAGACAGGGTTTCGGGCCACCGTGAGACAGTGAGCCCCTATACCCCACCCATTCCAGTGGGACCTATTTGAGCTACTTGAACCTCTTCCACCACACAGGACCGGAAGATACCCAAGCCACTACTTTTGGATTCACTCCCCAATGCCTCTGCAGGCCCTCTAGTACACAGCCAGAGGTCCACCTCCCATGCAAGCTCCTTATCACCAAAAGAACTCACACACACTTGTCCAGTGCAACACACCACTCATCCACACAGCCCCCCAAGACTGGTGAGACAGTTCCTTACTGCCCCTGAATCTCAACCTGTACCCCTCTTACTGAGCACCAGGTGCCGTACTCTGGGAACGGGAATGGGGCTTCCTGCACTGGACTCACTTCTGCTGCCACCACTGGATAATACCCATACTGGTGAATCCAGACAACTCCAACTACACTCAGGGGATAACCTACCCTCCCCAGCTAGATTTTTCTCCTCCACACTCCCTCTCTTCCCTCCTATCCACCTACACCTCTGGGGACAGGAAAAGGGATGGGGTACTGGACCCTGCAAGGGACTCCCTATCTATGGGAACCACCCCACCTACTGGCGTCCCGGCCCTGTCATTTTGTCTCTTCTGCCACTAAACATAAAAGCGCAGAAAACACCATTTGAAAATGACACTCTTGAGGAGAAAATAAAATCAGAAACAATAATCCCCAAACACGTGACTATCTAAAATGCAGAGCTTTGTAATGCAGCCAGTTGTCGCTGTTGTATTGCGCAAACGCAAGTCCTATCCCACCGCTGCCATCAATGTTAGATTTCTAGTTGGCAGAGGTAGGTACCTGTGACAGATAGGGAGCCTTGTGTCTAGTCAGGGTAAGGGGGTACCCTCCTACAATAACCCCTGCTCACACCCTTGGTAGCTTGGCACGAGCAGACAGGCTTATCTCAGTGGCAGTGTGTAAAGCATTTGTGAACACATACAGTAATCAAGTGACAACACTACAGATGAACACCACACAAGTTGTATATTAAAAATAAGTATCTTTTATATAGATTTAACACAAGACCACACACGACAAAAATCCACAAAACTGTACTTAAAATGCTAGAATTAGCTTAGATCTCTTTTGGATGTAAAATGCGACACTTTGAGTCAATATACCTTAAGATGTGTAACGCTATACAACTAAAGTGTTGCAGGGAAGGTGATCCGTCATTTCCTTACACGCAAGAACGGTGATGCGTCGGTTCCCTACTGCTGCGTAGGGGATGGTGATGCATCGGTTCTTCTCTGCGAGGGGAGGTGATGCGTCCGTTTCTTACTGCGCTTCCATGGCAAAGCGGCCCGCAACGCTGTGATGCGATGAAGATCCGGTGCAAAGAAACAAAGATGGCGTCTTCTTCTTGGTGCGACATGATGCGGACCTAGAAAGGTCCTGCAACACGCTTCCCGGTGATGTCGAGGCGTCTGATGCGATGTTGATCCCCTTCTCTGGTGATGTGAGGCGCTTCGACAACGATGCGAGCCGCGAGAGACCCTGCGACACGCTTCCCGGTGATGCAGCTGCGTCTGATGCAACGTCGATCCTCTTCTCGGGTAATGCGAGGCGCTCCAGTGGCCCTGCGATGAGTCTACAGTTCTTCTGGGCCACGACAGACCCTGCGGCACTCTTCCCGGTGATGCGGCAGCATCTGCGGCAACGCCGATCCTCTTTTTCGGTGATGTAAGGCACTTTCACGTTGTGAAGCGACAGCAGCAGTTCGGCGTCATGCTTCTTGCTCGTGAGTCGCGCTTTCAGCTCCTTGCTACACAGAGTTCCTTAGAAAGCCCAACACAACTGCAGACACTTCCAAAGAATTCTTGGGGAGCTGGTGGGTGAAGTCTGTTGTCCCTGAGACTTCAGCAGGAGGCAAGCTCTTTTCTCAAGCCCTTGGACATCCTTCACAAGTTGATAAAAGTACACACAACGTTCCTCTCTCCTTTCTTTGGCCGTCAGGCACCCACTACAGGCCAATCCCTCAAGCAGCACTTCAGCTTAGGGATAGTCTCTCCTCAGTCTCTTTGGTTCCTCACCTCAGAAAAGGTTTCTTCTTGTTTCCCAAAAGTGATCTAATTCTCTGGGGTCTGGGTCCCCTCTTTTATACACAGTTGCTCTTTGTTCTCTGAAGGCAGAGAGGCCTTTGCCTAGTCCTAACCAGTTCTGGTCAGTCCTGGAGAACTCTGTTTACATGACTCCTTCTTTCCTTTCACAGTGCAGGGCAGAGACATCAAACGTACCGCAGGAGGTGGAGCCGCCATTGTGGAGGGAAGGCACAGGCCTATTCAGGTCCCAGCTGCAACTCCTCCCTCCCATCTATATGCAGGTCTCTCTATTCAGCACTGTGCTGACTCACCTTGTCTCCTGGAATCGCCAAGCCCCTGTCACTCAAACTCCAGCTAAGGAATACACAACCTAGCAGACGCAGGCTTAGATGGTTAGACAAGAAAATACCTACTTTCTAAAAGCGGTATTTTCAAACACAGAATGTTAAAACCAACTTCACTAAAAGATGTATTTTATCATTCTGAGTTCAGGCATACTAAACTCGAATTTCTACCCAGTTCCCTCAGTCAGGTATGATTATAAGTTGTAATAATCAAACTGCCCATTCTAGTTATTGGGGAACAGGTAGCCTTGCAATAGTGAAAAACGAAAATGGCTGCAATTCACTATTAGGACATGCCACACACATCAGGGCTTGTCCTACCTTATACTTACAATGCACCCTGCCCTTGGGCCTACCATAGGGGTGTCTGACAACAAAAAAAGGGAAGGTTTAGGGACTGGCAAGTGGGTCAGCATGGCAGTACCAGACTTCACACAGGTTCTGCAATGGCAGACCTGAGTCACACTTTTACAGGCTGCTTCTGTGGGTGGCACAACCGGTGCTGCAAGCCCGCCAGCAGCATTTGGTGTACAAGCCCTGGGCACACTTAGTGCCCTGTACGAGGGTCTGAAAAGTAAACCAAATCAGCCAATCATAGAGTCACTAATCCATACATCAATTTACTCTAGAGAGCACTTGCACTGTGGCACTGGACAGCAGTGGCACAGTGCCCAAAGCATCTAACACCAGCAAAAAACACAGGAGGCAACAGCAAAAATTGAAGGGAGACCCACGCCAAAGTGCCAGGTCTAACAACCTTTTTAAAGATATTACCCCAATAGGCCAAGTAATGACTACTACACACATAAACCACATAATAAAAAACACTCTATGGCACATTTTATGCAGGAATTGCCCTCAGAACGTTGCTTAAAGAAAGAAGAGATATGAATTTGGTAAGTTCTTAGGTTGTCTGGGTTTGTAATTTAAAGTGATGTCATTGCATTCTGTACATCGAGATTCACACTTTAAATAGTGTAGTGCCCAGATGTTGCATTAACTCCTTCATGAAAGTTTGTAGCCAAAACTGTAAAGGTCCTTCCAGAAATTGATATTTGCCCAGGTAACAAATTTGCCATTTCAGTTTCCAATTTTGAACCATACGCTCTGCATCGCTCTAGCATTACTGTAAGGTGTTTTCCATTTGTTTGTAGAAACAACATAGACATAACATCTGATCTGCCATTTGGGCAGCTCAAATTTTTATTGGCCCTTTTCAACAATTTATCAAAAGGCACGGTTTTAGAATCTGTTAATGTCAAGTACAGAAATCATTCAGAAATGATTACAGTGCTGGAAGTGAATCCGCAATCTTCCCAGTCATAGTTCCATTTGTAACTTAATCCAAATAACTCATTAAAATATAATTTTTCTTGCTGTAACATTCCTATCATCACCATAATAAATTCTTGTGCATCTTGTTGAATATTTAGAGGGAAAAAAACGGATCCGGTACATATATCTATAGGATCTCGGATTCCTGAAGCACAATGTATTACACTTCTGTCACTCAGTAAACGTTGGAGAAAACCATATTGGACAGATCAGATTCTCCTATCTGTTTTTTTGTTCAATTTGATATATTACATGTGGTAAATGGAACAGTACATTCAGAGCAACATTTGCATATCAGTTGACCCCAGAATTGTTTTCCAACTGGTAACCTACAATTTCTCAATCATTTAGATGTTTTCTTTTCATAGACCATTTGGGATTTCTCTGCTGTTGTTACTTTTGTTCAACATCCATACACTGTTTTGTAATCTTCAGCTTCTGACAGATTAACTGTTTGTCATAAACAGGGTACCAGCCTAACTGAGGAGCATATACACTTCTTAACCAATTGTACTCCCTTACATATCCTGTATCCTCACTAACCTTTTTGACATCAAAATCATTTCAAAACAAACCAGACAATGTTCTAATTCATGCCAATGCTACAAATGACATTTCTTCTCGAATACAGCACTTCCAATATTACCAAAATCTGTATCTACAGTTGAACCTTGCGATTTGTGGATTGTTACAGCATATGCTAAAGAGAGTGGAAACTGCTTTCACTGCACGTAATATTTTTTCACTAGTGAAAAACCTACAGTGCATCGACTACCATCAACGTAATCAAATGTTATGGCCAAAGTAATCAACCGCATCTCTGTTTCGGTAATTAATTAAATTTAAACTTTCCCCATAGCCCATAGTTTCTAACCTTTCTTCAACATTTAAATTCCAATGCAAAATGATGCAACAGTTTTTGCAGACACGTTACTGCTTCTCTAACCCTGCAATTTTCGATACAGACTTCTCCAAAGAATCCAATTTTGCTTGTAGTTTACATATGAGTAGTATTGTGACTCCCTAATGGTCAATTTTTTCAGTAACTGTAACTTCCAAAATATCTTTTTTGTCCAGTTATAGCAATTCTTCATTGAATTTGGAGCACTCTTGAGGGGTTGGCATTCAACAAAGTAAAAACTTCTCTTCTTTAATGAAATTATACATTAGTTGTGGTGCTGTAATATTACATGGAAATAGTTTCTTGATGAGGCAAGTTTTCAAAGCATGTTTGCCTTGTTTTGTGAGAACTCCTACTCTAATGTCCTTCAGTCTATCTCCATATTCCACATCTGAAGCTTGGCACATATTTTTCCACTAATACTTTATATTCAAAGCTTTGCAAAATATTCACATTCCCAATACTTCCTAGAGAATTTCTTGTATCATTATCACAAAGTGTCTTGAAAACAGGTTGTTCTTTTACAGGTTTTAATTGTAGTAGGCCACAAAATGCAAATAAATGTTTTACACCAAACTGTATATCATAGTTTGTTCTCAAAATCTGCTGCATTCTTAAATGTATGAAAGCAAGCATTGGGTTTGAAACCATACGTACTTCTTCAATAACTAGATTCTTCAGTTTTTTCAATACTCTTGCTACCTGAGGACAAACATCACCAGATCATTTCTAGTATTCTAGTTTATTGTCATGTTCCACAGCTACCATTAATAGTCGAAGAGTCATGAATTTTATGGTATGTGCAGCTAATCCTGTTGGTGCAGGAGACACATGACAAATTTGAATGTGTAGGCTTCTGTAGATAACCGGTGAGCACTTTAGTCAAGAATCTTTTTCCAGTGCCAGCTTGAACACTTATATATAGTATAACTGGTTTAAGTGAAGAAGATTCACAATGTTTCTTCTATTGCAGGAATCCATGCTCTATTTTATCTTTAACTTTGCAAAAAACTTCTTCCTGTTAATTATTCAGTTGTTGTACTAACTGTTCAAAATCAACACTTTCCTCTCTATCTTGCTGCATTACATTCTACACCTCATTCATAGCTATTGCTGCTTCATTTGTCTGATTGGCTCTCCAAGAGGCTCTTGACTTGCTGGTGCAGAGAACTCTCCCTGGCTATATCAGCAGCAATGAATTCTTCCTGTTCCAGCTCATCTTTCAATATTTGCAAATAGGTTGGAAAGGCTAAACAATAAAAAATACTGTCTGCCACAGTGCTGAAAGATTCTTCATAACAATCATAGTGTTGTAGTATCTTTTTTTATCTCACCATGGCTTGAACAACTGCAAAAGTGGCAAGTAGAAAAACTGTCTTCTTTTCGGAGTTTGGCAACTAAGATTTCTAAGGTTTCCATTGTAATGTCTCATTAAACAACCATCACATCCAAATACTGCATATCTTCCTTCTATGTTTTCAGTTACATTATTTCTATATTTATAGTGTTGAAGTACTTCATAGAGACATATGTTTTAAAGATGAGGACTTCTTCTTTGGTAGTATGTATCCAGCATGTTAGTCTTTAGTATGTTTGTACTCAGGATCACATTTAGCAAGGCACTGTGTTTCTGGAAAAGACATAAATACTCTTTTATGATTGCTTGCAAGGCCAAGGCTTACCAACACAATCTCTCTTGACTTTGGGAACACACTAGCCATGCTAAACCTGTCCGAGCATTCATAGGAACCTATTTCTTTGTGGGAAAGCATTTTCAAACTAAAACTGTTAAACCCTCCTTACGAAACTTCACAATTCTGAATGGTGTACACCTAACATCCTGAAATGATGAAAAGTTCTTTGGCACACTTTCTTTGATATACATGCTAGTGAGTGTCCTTGTAAATTAATATGCTTTCTTACTTTGCATGGATCTAATCCTTGTAATGCCACAACTTTCTGTTTTAGACTTCTGCTTGAAAAAGTATGTAGGAAATTTCTCAATAGATCATTTGATTTCTGTTAAATACTGCAAACACTACTACAGTTCCATTTGTATATAGGGGCTTGCCTACATCTTCGTTGTACCTCTTCAGCAATCACTCCCCCATAATCTTCCAACTACTATCACTTATTATTTAATAAGAGTACCATTCGTCTCCTCATAACATCGTCCCAATTCCTCAACTGAATGCACTAATGGATTCTCTTGTTAGTTAATTTTATTCATTAACGAAAGGCTCAGCACTCAAAAGTATGTGTCCATTCACCATTAAAACTTTGCAAAAGTTACTTCTATTTGCAAGTCTTTTCCCTGACTATGTCTCCTCATACACAATACTATTTTATCCAGTGTTTTAATTCTAAGTATAATCAAAATACATAGCTTTCTTTATAGAGAAAAGACCTTATCAAATATACCCTCAACATGTTCCTTTTGCCTGACCGCTTCCCCTCTTCTTGTACACTTCTTCCTACTTCTTGTGAGATTAACAATTACTCTACTATGAAACATTCTAACTCTGATTTCCTTAAGCTGTCTCTGCCTCCTGGATAAAGTCTCTCTTTTTTATTACATTGTTTTAGTCTTTTTAGCCACATTTTCTTCCTCTTTAGTGCATCTGAAACTCTGTTTTTTATTTACTTGATTTTGCACTCTTTCCAATTGAGCACATACAATTTTAACAAATGTATATCATCTTACCAGCAGCTCTTTTCTATTTCATTACTTTTTAAACATTTTGACCCTTTTGTTTCTCAGTTTTGAGGAGATACTATTCTGGCTGCTGTTTCTTTATTGTCTCAATTTTTGATGGCGTTGTAACTGTTTGTAGTTACGAAGATATTGATATCTGAAAAAAAAAGATAAGCACATTTACCTTTTAATTATGTATCAGATTACATTTTTTAAATACTTTTATACCAACATAAACAGTTCTCTTCTTCTAATATACCTAACATTACCCTATAAATGTTTATATGCGTTTGGACGACCACATATAACTCACTGCACAGCCTAATGTTTTAAGCACACATCTTTATGTCCTAGTACATCCTACTTTAGTGATTAGTTATATGTGGTAGAAAAGCAGTTTACTCTTTGACTAGCAGTTTTGAATGAGAAGATTAGCAAACCAGTAAAACGGCATGTACAGCCTCAAGTGTAACAGTCCCAAGACATAATGCAAGGGCTACTTTTCTGGATCTTAGACTTGAAAGTGCCAGTCCTTCAGCAGATATCTGAAAGAGTGTCTCAGTCCTTCTCTGGGAATGTGATGACATGTGTATGTAAGTTTCTTGCTATATCACTGCCTGTCTTTATGGCATCTATGTTTCTCTAAATGTGTCTGTAAGGGGCTGCATGGTTTGCCTCTGGGTTTGTTAGCGAGTATTGGGTTATTTAAGTGTGTGTGAAACTACCTCCATTAGCACAAGATGCATAACAGTTGTGCCTGTCTGTGTGAGTGAATCTTTAGGTGCTTCTGTTGCAGTCTAAATGGGTGTTTCCGTCTCTGTCTGCTTTTCTACTTAGGTATGTGAGATTAAAGTCTGGGTTGCTAGTTAGATATATAGTTGGGACATATGTCTGAGTGCACAATGGTCACTGAATCTTCAGTGTACGAGTAGTAACTTTAAAGCACATATCACCCTGCCCTTGGCCTAGCAATAATATATGTTAGTGGTGAGTTATACCTGGCACAAGAGTAGTTTAAGCCTTGTCTAGGACTTTCAAATCAGAAGATAGCACTAGCAGTAAGACTGCATCCACAGACTCAAGTGTAACCGTCCCGACACATAATGCAAGGGCAACTTCTCTGGATGGTAGACTTGAAGTGCGGAGATTCCACTTTGCCCCCGGAGTGTACTCTCTGAACTTGGAGAGTACTCTCCAGATGTAGAGTGGAATCTGCGCACTCCGCCCGAGTGTGGACATAAAGATACTACTTGTAACATACCTTTGTGAATTGAGCCTTGAAATTATCAACATTCTGTTAACCAGAATGCATATGAAGGCTACTAAAGACAGGTCACACTCATGTTACATAATTTAAGTGCAGTGTGAGATAACTTGCTTAAGTGTGGGTGCATTCATTTTCTTTTTGTAACTGTAATGTGTGTGGGCCTCATAAGGCTCTGTCATGCGCAGCCTAACGTTCCATTTCCTACACCTTTTCAAGTTAGCTATATTCTATCCTATGTAGCACTTCAGTTCCTTGACCTACATTCTGTTTGCAGTGAGAGTGCAGAGCCCTGAAGACTTCTCAGAACATTTGAATACTTCTACATAGGATGTACTGATCTATACAGCATAGCTTTATTTGAAAATCTTGTGCCTAATAAGTTAGGGTGTCATACCTTGGCCCCATCAGGTGCTAGCACCTTCTGTTTTTTCTTAGTATCATAATTTTGGATGCCCTATTTTACTTACAAGTTAAATAAAGTTTGTCTTTTAAGCTTTAGCAATGCGTGATTTCATTGTTTATTTATTGGCTCATGCTTTACATGAGTGTCTAACCACCACCGCTTCACTGTATAAGCTTTAAGTTTTTAACTTCACTGTCACTGAAGAGTTCCACATGGAGTGATTTGGTTGTTGCATTCCAGTACTAATGTATTAGTGGTCCTGGAACGCCGCTGGTAATTGATACTATCCATGCAGGTTACAGGTCAATAGCCATTAACTACTCCATGACCACAAGAAAAGGCCTAACAGGGATTTCAGGAAACACAGTTAAATAAAGTCTTGGCATCCATGCGATGCTCAGTTGGGGGAGTCTGTTGACTGTTGACTCTTTGGGTTCTTGATATTTTTGTAATGATTTCAAACAGTTTTGAAAAAACTTTCAAAAGTCCAATGATTTTATCTTTGGCCTTGCGTCAACAGAGTGGCCTTTTCTTGACTCCACCCCTGGAAATAACTGGTGCCAATGGGTTTGCATTTGGTGTGCTTTGAACATGCTGCCAAAATGCCAGAGCTTGCATCTACTGCACATGCATATTATGAGGTTCTTCAAATGCTCCAGCCTTTGTGAAATTATCACTCATGTGTTGTAAAGGAGACAATCCAATTCCAATCGCAGAGAACAAGAAGGAGAGCATGACTCACACACCGGGAAGTAGGTCATCAAAGAGCCAGTGGCAACAAATTCATTTTAAGGGTAAGTGTTCACTAGGATATAGTACTCCTGAAAAAGCTGAAACTCTAAAAGAAATTAGGCTGTTTGTAAAGAGTTCTCTCATTAGAGTAAATGTGTTGGCGGGATTTTTTGGAGGGAGAGGCTATGGCGAATTCGCTAGCACATAGTCTAGGGTGATCTTCGCACCGTCCCCCATTTTGCAGCTCCTGACCTTTGCTGCCCGGCTGTGGATGGGCGGAGACTCTGTACTGCATTTCCCGATGCCGTTGTTCCTCGCGCTGTTTGAAAGGGGGAGACTAAGCGTACAGAGCCGAGGCGAGGCGGAGGCAATATCAAAATGCGTCCGGCTCGGTCCTGTCTTCCTGCTTCGGTTTTCAAACGTCTTGCCCACAGCACGGAGAAGCTACTTGAAACCATGAGGGCGGAGTAAGGAGCGTCTGAGATGGCATCCAAAGCTCCCTGATTGAAAGGTTCTCACTACACTGGGGGCTACCTGGATATGGTGAGAGAGAACAGAGCATGAGCATTTAGTGGAGCCCCACTTGGCTGTTGGTTGCGAGATGTAAAAGGTGAATGGCTTCAGGAGAGAGAGGGACCTGCTTCACCCGGTCAGCATGCTGGGAGTGAAAAGGGTTTGAACGACTACCCCAGGATATTATTGTATTCGAACTAAATACAAACTTGTAAAACCAAGAGGGCTGGACTTTCTTTTTTTTGTGCTCTAAAGAAAAAGTATGGGGAAGCATCTAAAAATTAATAATGTACTGGCTCAACCGGGGGTTAATATGGGGCCTAAATCTAAATCTCGCAATACTTAGTTAAAGATGGCCTCCGCAACTGCAAGAGCTGAGCGAGCACAAAAAGCACGCCATGGACAGGCACAGGGTTGGGGAGTGGCAGATAATTGGGAAAAAAGTGAGCAGAGTTAGAGAAATAATTGTGAGTATTAAGGTTGTTACTGGATACAAATGGTACAAATGGTATGATGGTATTTTGTTCTTTACTGTAATATGGATCCAAATCGGAGGATTATATCGATAAATGTTAACGGGGTCTCTAACAAGAAAAAATATGGTGGGTTGATTAGATGGCTTACATTCTTCTCTCCTCAGATCTTGTATCTTCAAGAGACCCACCTGAAAACTAATACTCCTAAAATTCATATACCAAAATATTACTCTAGAGCACTATTTGTCTCTGCAGGGCTCGCTGTGAGGGGGGTAGCCATTTATTTTGCTCAAGGAATCAATTGTGAGATACATCAAGTAACAAGAGATCCTCAAGGGAGGTGGATCTGGGTTACCGCTGGGGTAAACAGGGCACTGTTCAATTTCATTAATTACTATGCTCCAATTAATTATGATCCAACTCCCCTTATAAAGATTAATGAGCTGTTTAGAGGCGAAGAGGGCCCAATAGTCCTAGGAGGCGATTTTAACTTTATCCAGGATTTGAAAAAGGATACTTCAAACAAAGGGAAAAAACTGTTAAAACTGAGGACAAAGGGGATTTTAGGCTCTATGAAACAGAATTATCTTGTGATCGATCCATGGCGGGAGCTGTATCCAGGCGATACACAGCTTACCTGTTACTCCCAGCTGTATAAGTCAGCCTCTTGGATATACTTTTTTTTTATTCCTCGTTATGTTCATTGTATGAATGCTGCAATCAGAGCAAATTCCTTTACAGATCATTCCATGCGTATTATTAAGATTAGAATTGAGGGGGTGAGACAGGAGCAATCCAGGTGGCAGATGGATCGGCTCCTCCTCTCGAACCCTAAATGGGTAGAAGAGATGAAGGAATGGATCAAGGTATTATTTCAGGAAAATAAGGGCACGGCGTCCCTTTTCTCAATTTGGGTGGCGTTCAAGGCTACAGCAAGGGGCCAGATGATAGCTGTCTCGGAATTACAATCTAAGGTGCGGAGGCACCAAATAATTGAGCTACAACAAGCCAAAGATTCATCCTTAATGCAGAGGGATAGTTGCAAGGGAGAACACCAAGAATTGAACTGCAATTAATAAGAACAAAAGAGGAATTAAGAGAGTTTTTTACTTTTGAGGAAATAGCCAGTTCCAGGGCATATCAACTGCGTGTATACGAGGAGAGTCAGTTAGTGGGAAAACTCCTTGCCTGGTCAAGCAAAGCTAAGCAGGAATCAATGTTAATTACAGAGCTGATAGATCTATTGATTATAGATAAAGATAAAATAGCACAAGCATTTCTCAGGTATTATCACAAGCTTTATGCAACTGAGTTTTCAGTATCTAATGAGGCTATAACCCAATATCTGGGGTACATTGATCTTCCTTGTATGACATCGGATCAGGGAGTTGAGGTATACATGGAGATTACCTCAAAAGAAATTAAAGAAGCCCTTGCTTCAATGCCGGGAGGCAAGTCCTCTGGAAACGATGGCTTACCCACAGAGTTTTATAAGGAATTTTCAGAAGAATTAACACCTTTCCTGCTAGAGCTATTCCATTTTGTGAGAGTGGGGTGGGGGAGTTCCTTCTACTTTCAAAGAGTCAACAATAATAAGTTTTGTTAAAAAAGATAAATGCCCCAACAACGTTAATTCATAGAGGCCAATTAGTCTGTTGAGTGCGGATTATAAAATCCTAATGAAGATTTGGGCAAATCGTTTTTTTCCTATAGCGCAGAAGATTATCCATAAAGATCAGATAGGGTTTGTCTCTGGTAGACATATTTAATCAAATACTGGGTTTCTGGTCCAAGCACTTGACTTCTTCAATTCAAATAAACTATCTCTTCTTATAATGACGGTTGATGCTAAAAAAGCTTTTGACCTAGGTAATTGGGAAACTCTTTTTTCAATTACTCACAAAGGTCGGGTTCCCAATCCATATCACACAAATGCTGGCGAATTTATATCAGGCGCAAGTTATAATAAATTCGCAGATAGAAGGAAGAGTGCCTATAAGGCGAAGAACCCGTCAGGGATGTCCTCTATTGCCTGCTTTATTTCCTTTCTTTATAGAACCCCTAGCGGCAAAAATTAGAGCTAACTCACAGATTCAAGCGCCTCTGGAAGGAATGCCAAAACTAAAATTATTTGCTGATGACATTATTCTTTATCTCATGCCAGAGGAGCAGAATATTAGGACAACCTTAGCTGAATTTAAGCAGTTTGAAGCTATCAGAGAATATAAAACTAATCATAATAAAACCGAAGTTATACTACTTAATGCCAGTAGTCAAAATCTCCCTGAGTCTCTGCAACAGCAAGCCCAATCTTCAATACCAATTCGTTATTTGGGGATTTATGTAACAAAGAGCTAGGAGGAACTTTTTAAATTAAACTACTTAGCAATGGTTATAAATATTAGAAGCTTATTCGATAGATGGACCCTTCTGCCACTCACAATAATTGCCAGAGTAGCACTTATTAAAAGAACGGTGATGGATTAAACCCAGATCTGCTGACTGGGTGTGAGTGTTTAATTGGTTCAGATGCTCCGTCCATCACCACCCCCTTTTGTACCACTTTGTTCGGCATAAGTTGGCATGGTATGCTCAGACGTGAGTCCCTTGCTCACTTTGCCATTGGCTTCAAGCAAGCTGGGCTGAAGACGGCTGAAATGCCAGAAACCGGTCCTCGGAAGCTTGTTTCCGGTCCAGGGAAGGCATGGCTTGGCAGTTCGGGCTGGACTGTTCCTATGAGGCACAGGGTCAGACTGATTTGCATATGGCCATGTCTGAACTGGGGTGGCAGAGTGGGCTAAAGAACGGTCATGGATTAAACCCAGATCTGTTGACTGAGTGTTTGATTGGTTCAGATGCTCCGTCCATCACCACCCCCTTTTGTACCACTTTGTTCGCGATAAGTTGGCAGGGTATGCTCAGACGTGAGTCCCTTGCACACTTTGCCACTGGATTCAAGCAAGCCGGGCTGAAGACGGCTGAAATGCCAGAAACCGGTCCTCAGAAGCTTGTTTCCGGTCCATGGAAGGCATGGCTTGGCAGTTCGGGCTGGACTGTTCCCATGAGGCACTGGGTCAGACTGATTTGCATATGGCCGTGTCTGAACTGGGGTGGCAGAGTGGGCTAAAGAACGGTGATGAATTGAACCCAGATCTGCTGACTGGGTGTGAGTGTTTGATTGGTTCAGATGCTCTGTCCATCACCACCCCCTTTTGTACCGCTTTGTTCACCATAAGTTGGCAGGGTATGCTCAGACGTGAGTCCCTTGCTCACTTTGCCACTGGATTCAAGCAAGCCAGGCTGAAGACGGCTGAAATGCCAGAAACCGGTCCTCGGAAGCTTGTTTCCGGTCCAGGGAAGGCATGGCTTGGCAGTTCGACTGGACTGTTCCCATGAGGCACAGGGTCAGAATGATTTGCAAAGGCCATGTCTGAACTGGGGTGGCAGAGTGGGCTAAAGACCAGTGATGGATTAAACCCAGATCTGTTGACTGGGTGTGAGTGTTTGATTGGTTCAGATGCTCCGTCCATCACCACCCCCTTTTGTACCACTTTGTTCATCATAAGTTGGCAGGGTATGCTCAGACGTGAGTCCCTTTCTCACTTTGCCACTGGATTCAAGCAAGCCGGGCTGAAGACGGCTGAAATGCCAGATACCGGTCCTCGGAAGCTTGTTTCTGGTCCAGGGAAGGCATGGCCTGGCAGTTCGGGCTGGACTGTTCCCATGAGGCACTGGGTCAGACTGATTTGCATATGGCCGTGTCTGAACTGGGGTGGCAGAGTGGGCTAAAGAAGGTGATGAATTGAACCCAGATCTGCTGACTGGGTGTGAGTGTTTGATTGGTTCAGATGCTCTGTCCATCACCACCCCCTTTTGTACCGCTTTGTTCACCATAAGTTGGCAGGGTATGCTCAGACGTGAGTCCCTTGCTCACTTTGCCACTGGATTCAAGCAAGCCAGGCTGAAGACGGCTGAAATGCCAGAAACCGGTCCTCGGAAGCTTGTTTCCAGTCCAGGGAAGGCATGGCTTGGCAGTTCGACTGGACTGTTCCCATGAGGCACAGGGTCAGAATGATTTGCAAAGGCCATGTCTGAACTGGGGTGGCAGAGTGGGCTAAAGACCAGTGATGGATTAAACCCAGATCTGTTGACTGGGTGTGAGTGTTTGATTGGTTCAGATGCTCCGTCCATCACCACCCCCTTTTGTACCGCTTTGTTCGACATAAGTTGGCAGGGTATGCTCAGACGTTGAGTCCCTTGCTCACTTTGCCACTGGATTCAAGCAAGCCGGGCTGAAGACGGCTGAAATGCCAGAAACCGGTCCTTGGAAACTTGTTTACGGTCCAGGGAAGGCATGGCTTGGCAGTTCGGGCTGGACTGTTCCCATGAGGCACAAGGTCAGACTGATTTGCATATGGCCATGTCTGAACTGGGGTGGCAGAGTGGGCTAAAGAACGGTGATGGATTAAACCCAGATCTGTTGACTGGGTATGAGTGTTTGATTGGTTCAGATGCTCCATCGATCACCACCCCCTTTTGTACCCGTTTATCTTAGAACTAGTCAGATAAGGTTTTGGGAAAGTAAAGGTTTTAAGCAGCTAGGCAATTTTCTGGTTACAGGGAGATCCATAAAATGGGAGGAGATTCAGACTAGATATGGGACCAGCTGCAATTTGTATTTCTTGAGGTTTCTTCAGATCATGAAATTGGTGCAGGAATACTGTTTCCCATTGAGTACCTTGGCCTCTCTTTTGCAGCTCTTTTTTGAGTTAAATTAAGGGGTGTCGGGAACTGGTATAGAATATTGCAGGAACAACTGGAAAATCCAGTGGTAACAAGGTTTCTAGATAGAGTTTCCCAAGAAACTCAATGTAAGTTCTCAGAATTAGAGTGGCAAGAGATCTCAATACAGGGCCACAAACTATTAAGAGCTGCTAATTTTAATAGAATGGCTTTCTTATCACGGTGGATGTCCTATTATACACCTGCCACCATGCATAAGATGTACCCCGAGGTAGAGGATAAGTGTTTTCGTTGTCAACAACCGGGGTTGGGGGGATGGCACCTCATCTTTTTTACTTGTCCTTCTTTAACCCAGTTTTGGGAGGAAGTATTCTCCATTGTTAATGAAAATTTACAGAGAACACTGAAATCAGAACCAGAAATAGAATTATTTTGGTTTCTAAAGGATAGATTGAATACTCCAATCCCTAGAAGTGAGAAATCATTTGTTGCGATCTCTGCTTTGGTGGCCCGCTCCCTGATCCTTCAGAATTGGAATTCAACAAAAATTCTAACCCTATTGGATTGGTATAGAAAAATGCAATATACTAAAATCTTTGAGGAAACCTATGCAAAGAGGGTAGGGGCCTCTAGAATTTTTTTTGCAGTTTGGAAATTTAATCATCGCGCGGTCGCGCAAATCATAAACTTTTTCGGGTGGTGCAGGAGCTAGTATTGCAGGAAAAGGACCCTGAGTCTGCGTTGTCTGCTTCCCCTGTGTCTGTTTTTTAGGCCAATTTTGTTTCTTGGACTTGGGCTGGGCATCTGTCACTGCCGATTGTCCCAGTCGTTTTTTTTTCTCCTTCACTGGAAAATATTTCAGACCTCTACTTGTGCGGCCAATCTTTTTATAAGCGGCCACCACAATCTTTGCTAACTGACGGTATTTGTCGGCATCGGGCAGAGCAGCCAAAGCATTCGACACCTGAAAGTTAACTGCATCTCCTTTAACATTGGAGAGAATGAGATCACTTACAATCTCAAAAGATCCACACAGGCGCATACCCAATTCAACCGCTGCCTCTGGACCGTGATCATTCTGAACACGTCGAACAATTTCAGGCAGGGCAGTCATAGACGGGGTGCCGAAGCACCTTGTATAAACTGCCGCAAATGTTTTTCCCCAGCTGTCACAGTCAGCAAGTTCAGGAGTAATATCCTTCGGGAGAGTAATCGTCAACATTCTATGTTTATCAGCAGGAGTGGAATTCGGAAAAACCGCTTCCAGTTGATCAAACTTCTCTGCTAGCCAGAATGGGAAGTCATCGTTGTCAACAGGACGCGCACCAAAAACCGAATTTACCATAACAGGATTGAGACGCATTCCGCCTCGTTCCATGGGAGCGATCACACCCACCTGGGGACCACCAGGAAGATGTCGACCGATGTATTGCACTAAAGCACGAATCACGGAAATGGAAACTACATGCAGCCTGCGTATTTCTATCAGGGTACAAGCCCCGTGATTCGGGTGCGGGGTAAAGCCACCCAGCGCAGGCCAATTAGTACCTGGAATCGAGAGTGGACCTAACCTCGCACGGGACAAAGAGTGGGGGATGGCGCCATCAAACCAAACTCGATGCTGCCAATGATCAATACGTATTTCCAAAGCCCTGTATGGCGTATATTCAGCCGGGACATCCGAGGCGGTGTAGGAGTGGTACAAACCAGAATTAGCGTCCACAGCCGGAAACGTAACCCAAGAGTAAAACAACTCGTAAGGAAACGCCGGATCTGCACTTACCACGAAAATCACAGCCATCCCATCCACTGGGACTTGGTACGTCTGAAGATGGTTGCGTACCGCTACGCGACTATGCTGCGCAATAGCCACCGCTGCCGCCATCACAGAAATGGAAACAAGAAAACACAAAGAATACTTCGTAGCACAACTGTGTAGTAATTCAAAGAAACCGTTTGAGTAAGAATCAAGCTTGAATAAAGACCCATTTCAAAAAATATGTATGTTTCACCAACACCCCGTTTTCCGGAAACGGATGTGAAGGTGTAAAGGCATGAATGATAAACTACTCGAGTGTCATGATATAAGACCACCGAAACCGTTGGGCGCCATGTTGCAGGGTTTCTGTACTCACACAGAACTGTGCACAGAGGAGTGGAACCTCGGCAAATTAGGATGTCCCAAAACTTACCTTAGCAACCAACTCACCCCTTACCGAGCTAGCTACAGTGTCTCATTGGACATATCAAACACCCAATGTTTAGACAAACCAGAACATGAACTTACAGTACCTCAGGGTACGTGGGACTCATGAACACTCTTTCGTTATATTATCATTACAAACCAGAACATGGAGTAAAGAAGACACATGTGCATTTGAAATGTTTATTTACTAATGCCGTCTTCTCAGGCGCAGTATCTTTGATAATACAAGTATACTTATTATCAGTAGCAAAATTATCAGCATAGTTACTAAGACATAAAAAGCGAATGGTGACAGCATGTTAACATGCTGTAATGAATAAGAGTTAACAACACTTATATCTCACCCTCCCTAACACATATATTATATTATTATCTAAGAAGGTCTCTTTGGGTTGTTTTAGGGCGGGCCCATACCTTAGTGTCCTAGCATGAAGGAATCACATCAGCATACACCAGCTCTCTCTGCATGTGCACCGCATCAAGTGTGTTAACAATTCTCGTGCAAAGCAATATCAATCCCGCCTCAAGCCCAAGTTGGCAAAGGCTGCACTTGTGTTATGACTATGAAGGCGTGGAGATCAGACCTCATAACAATTCCATATCGTGTTGCTCCTGAAACTTCAGCACTCTCCGTGCAGACATGTTTTATTAAACAAAGCAGATATCAGAGCAATAACATATTATTCTCACATTCACCACGGCAAACCACTAGGTTGAAAGCTAAGTCAACAATTAAGGGTCGTGTGCAGAAGTTGCAAGAAAGGAAAAATGGCGTTTAAATCTGAAATGTACCTATGCTAACTTAACACGAAATATGGATATATAGGAGCTATACAACAATGGTACAATGCTTCTACACAGCACTTTACTGCTTATCTTATACTTCTTACTAGCTTTGTTAAGTATACGAGGAAAAATCATTAGGGGATGAGAAATGAGGGGAAGGTATCTTACTGCACTGTAGAAGGGGGCAGGATGCACACCTATTATTCCTCATTTTACAAGTTCATCTTCTTATGTCTAAGATATGCGTGCTGATTGAATCAAGTGCCATGCCCTGTCGGCACTAAAGTTATAAACATCACTGTAATGAGGCTTAATCTCGCCTCAAACAATCGCACTGCAAAATGTGCGAATTTCGCCAATGTATATTTGTTTATTCAACCATACTCAAAGTTCATCCAAATACTCCATAGTATTTCATACTCTTTTTTAACTTCTTCTCAAATCTTTATGCGAGTCCACATGCTGCGTGTCTATGCCATTTCCGAGTTTTTACTGTTCACTCTGCGTCTATCCAGACTTCTTCAATAAACAGGACTGAAGCATAAATTCATATCAGGCAGCGTTTATTTTTTAAAAAGAATACCCAATGCATTTTGGGCTCAACGCCCTTCTTCGGGGGTCACTGTAAATAGAATAATAAATAACCACAATCACAAATACTGTTTGTAACTTCCATACAACATCACCCATTACAAACTGATAGTAAATTTGTTATGCAACAATTCAACGTTTTTACACTTTAGCAAACCTAGCGCGGTAATTACATGTATAACTGAAATGACAAACAGCCTTCCTCGTCCTTTCTTCCCTACTTGTGAAACCATCCTTATTTCTCAAATTCCACTTTTTTGAATGCAACCCCTCACCCCATTCGAGACACATGATTTCCGATAAACCTTCCTACTCCCCTCCAACCAAACAGCGTGTCGATTATATTTCGCTTTAATCATCTGCGCATTGATCTACAATCACCCTGTCTCCGCTCGTGAACAGTTTGTGAAATACCGTGAACCTATCTCTCATCTTCACTCCCCCACCGCCGTTCTCAAAGGTGCCATTATTTCACAACATCTCCCGCTCCCTCTCACCCTCGGTGATTGATCCACTGGCACATTCTACTTAGCTCGTACCTGCCATACGTTGTTTAAAACCATCTGTCCTCCTCCGTTTGCCTTCCCGTCAGTCTCTTACCCATGATCCCTCTCTTATTTAACCACTCATTCTATCTGTCCAATAGGGCTCTTCTGTTTGAATCTCCCGCCCTCGCACCCGCTCAATGTTACGCCTAGGTTTTCTCTATCAGTGACTGCATTTACCACAATTCAGTGCAGCGCGGTTAAGCGAACCTATACGGCGCTCAAAGTAAGAGTGTGAAACAATAGTGAATCACTCAGTACAAACGTATAACGATTGTGAACATTTAAAATGTCATTTACATAGTCAAGAGAGGGATCATGGGTAAGAGACTGACGGGAAGGCAAACGGAGGAGGACAGATGGTTTTAAACAACGTATGGCAGGTACGAGCTAAGTAGAATGTGCCAGTGGATCAATCACCGAGGGTGAGAGGGAGCGGGAGATGTTGTGAAATAATGGCGCCTTTGAGAACGGAGGTGGGGGAGTGAAGATGAGAGATAGGTTCACGGTATTTCACAAACTGTTCACGAGCGGAGACAGGGTGATTGTAGATCAATGCGCAGATGATTAAAGCGAAATATAATCGACACGCTGTTTGGTTGGTGGGGAGTAGGAAGGTTTATCGGAAATCATGTGTCTCGAATGGGGTGAGGGGTTGCATTCAAAAAATTGGAATTTGAGAAATAAGGATGGTTTCACAAGTAGGGAAGAAAGGACGAGGAAGGCTGTTTGTCATTTCAGTTATAAATGTAATTACCGCGCTAGGTTTGCTAAAGTGTAAAAACGTTGAATTGTTGCATAACAAATTTACTATCAGTTTGTAATGGGTGATGTTGTATGGAAGTTACAAACAGTATTTGTGATTGTGGTTATTTATTATTCTATTTACAGTGACCCCCGAAGAAGGACGTTGAGCCCGAAATGCATTGGGTATTCTTTTTAAAAAATAAACGCTGCCTGATATGAATTTATGCTTCAGTCCTGTTTATTGAAGAAGTCTGGATAGACGCAGAGTGAACAGTAAAAACTCGGAAATGGCATAGACACGCAGCATGTGGACTCGCGTAAAGATTTGAGAAGAAGTTAAAAAAGAGTATGAAATACTATGGAGTATTTGGAGGAACTTTGAGTATGGTTGAATAAACAAATATACATTGGGGAAGGTATCTTAGACATAAGTCAGGAGGATAGATTGTATTTCATGTATTTAAATCAACGACAACTGTTGGAAAGGTTAAGGATATGTATTGTAATTTTTAATTCTGCTCAATAAATAAATATAATTTTTTTTTAAAAATAGAGTAAAAGTGTTGTGACTGAGTGGCATATTATCAACGGCCAGCGATAATTATCGCTGGCAGTACATAGTGATAGAAATATTAGCACTGCCTATCGCTGAATATTATCGCCATGATAGCCCTATATTTACAACACATAGCGCTATGGCACTAACATTTCAGCGATAGGGGTGTTTTCAATGGAACACTGCTGGTTTTCCAGAGATGTTCCATTGAAAACAGCATAATATTGCTGATACGACCCTGTGGTTGTATCAGCATAACACATCTCCCATTAAAAGTATGCCTTAGTCAGAAATTTAACAGACGTTAAATTCCTGAGTTAAGGCTGAGGTAGCGCAATTTTTTTTTATCGCTGCACCTCCTTGTTAATATCGCGAAGCTGCCGTCACGATATTAACATGTGTTATTTTCACAGAAACGCCTTCTTTGCATCTCACTAGCGATGCGACGTGAGGCTGTGAAAAAACGGGCTCTACATCAAGGAATGATGATATTGCCATATAATTATCGCCACTTTTTCGCCCAAAAATGGACGCTAAAGCGGCGATAATTATATCGCCAGCCCTTGGACATTTTTAGCCGCACACATATCAATTTATTCACCTTAGGTAAAATAGTTTCAATATCCAGATACAAGCCTTCAACATTGGGCCCAAGCACTTCCATGGCGAGATGTGTACGTTATAACCTATTCTGTGCCGACTGGTGATTCTCACATGTCCGAAAATTCTGATAGTGCCCAGATATAAATACATTATAAATACAAGGCGCTTGTACCACTAACTGTTAGGACTCTGCATATTGAAATGCAACGTGTACAACATTTTTCCCTTAAATATATATTCAGTAAGGACAAATGTAGAACTTCCATCTTAGTACAGTCGGAAAATATAACCCTGCTATGACATGCACTAAATAGTGTGATACTCAGTCCCAATTCCACTACCTATAACCCATGAAGGCATTTACCACAAAGCAACCTATAATTGGACTGCTACATAATTTAAATATTTCAAAAATCCCTTTTGCCTAAGTAAACTTATACTTTGTGAAGTTTGCAGACCTCACAAAGTTTGAAAAAAACTGGACCACTTCAGGAGCCCAAGGCAAAGTTGTTTTGCTGGCCATCTCCCCAGTTACCCCATAGCAACATCCCTCTGTTGGTCAGCCCCAATCCTACCCAGAATCCCAACATCCAACGGAAAATCACTCTATTATCTTGAACACACTCACCCTCACCGGCACACTTGTTTGCATACCCAAGGCAAGTTACTGTTTTTGCCCACCTCAGCAAAGAATGGTGTGTAGTAGAAATCCCCGGCCTATCTACTTTCAAAAAGAGCTGGCATCACAGCCTGGACTCTAGGCAGAATTTGTCATATAGACATTCCAGCCACTGGACATCCTGCCTAGATCAGAAAATCTTCATTACAATGATTCTTTGCTCAGTGTTTGAAAGCATTGCTATTAGACCTGCCAGCTTTAGGGTAGTCGTCCCCCAAACCTTTTGCTTGTTTTGCCTCACCTTTTGCTGAATTGTTTTGTAGGGCTTAGGACTCTGGGCAAAGAACTCCTGCTAACCAGTGCTAAAGTGCATGGGCTTACTCCTCTAAACATTATCACATTGGTTTATCCACAATTGGCATATTTAGTTTACCTTTAAGTCGCTAGTAATGTGCAATATAAGTGCCCAGGGCCTGTAAATGTAATGCTACTTGTGTGCCTGCAGCGTTGACTGTGCCACCCACTTAAGTAGCCCTGAAAACATGTCTCAGGCCTGCCACAGCTGAGCCTGTGTGTGCAGTTTACACTGCCATGGTGTACACTTGGCAGTGAAATCCCCTTGCCAAGTCTTAAACTCCTCTTTTGTTACATATAGGTCAACCCTATGGAGCCCATAGGGTAGGGTGCTGCAAGTAAAATGCGGGACATGTGCTTTTAGGTTTTACATGTCCTGGTAGAGAAAAACTCCCAAATTCCGTTCTTACCTACTGTGAGGCCTACCCCTCCCATAGGCTAACATTGAGGATTCCCTGTAAGACCTAGTAAGTGTAATTCCCAATTTGAAGGAGGCAGTGCTGTCATTTGCAGTGCCTATGGATTTGTAATGATAAATCCACTTTAATGGTAAACCCAAATTTATCATTGCAATTTAAAAATGCCAATTTTAGCAAAGTTAATGCTACCTAAGACAATCTGTCTTAGACTAGGTCTGCACTACCCTGTTGCACTCATCCTAGAGTGCATGTAATTTCTTTTTATTCAAAGATGCAAGGCGGAACAAGCCATGAATTTCATTGTGTGTGATTCCAATAATTCCCAATGCATTTCGGGTGTTGAAGTACACCCTTCCTCAGGGGACAATCTATAACAAACATAGCATACATCAATCATACATGTAAACATTAACTGTGTTTGCCTCATCTAATTAGGGGAGTGAAGGTTTATGTGCATATACATGCTATTTACCTCAATTATAACAGAAACAAAATGTGAAAACATAGTGCAGCAAAAGACGGATCATAATATGGTCAATCATATTAGTAAAACAGCAGGATTCCAATCAAGGAGAAGTCAAAGAAAGGTTAACAATGGAACTACATAACCTTCCTGGAAAGTATATGTTAGTGTAGGAGATTATAGACGTGCTGGATAGAAAAGGACCCGTGTAGGCATGCTTGCTGTGATGGTCTAAATCGTGAAATTATCGTAACAAGGTTACCTGATCACGCTGAGTAGTAACTCATCCGTTGGTAATCCAAGAAATTCGAGGAATCGCGGTTAAAATCTGCAAAAGTATATAAAGGTTCTAACCAAACTCAATGGACTACAAATTGCGGAAAAAACTACTGGCAAAGCAACCTGAGACAACTGGACGCAAATATTCAGTGTGAACGCCGACGCTCTGTGAGAGAAAGAGCATTGTCAAATGTAGTAGTGCTACCATAACACTGGCCGAATAACAATGTTAGATACGTGTCGACTATGTGAAACGTACGCGTGCACGAGCACTGAAATAAAGTACAGTTCACCTACACTTTGGACAGACACGCAATAACATATTTGGACGTCAGTCTAGAAATCAGAGGACCTCAAATCAGCACCAAGGTTTTCAAGAAACTAACAAACTGCAATAACACCCTGCTGTATAGCAGTTTTCACCCGGAAAGTTTGACGAAACAACTTCCGTTATCACAGTTTCTGAAAATAAATCGAATTTCGTCTGATGAGCATTCCTTTGAACAGGCTTTAACTGAATCTAAAAACTATTTCTTGAACCGAGGATATCCTAACGAAGGGATTGAATCATCTGAGAGAAGGGTGTAAGTAATCCCTAGGGAAGCACTACTCAATGATAAAAGAGAGAAGATTTAGAAAAAACGGGAAGTATATGTGTCTACTTTTTCCACCCAATCCTCTGCCATCAAAAAGATAATTTTACGTCGCTGGGAAATATTTCAATCGGAGCCAGACTTCAAAGAGTTATTTCAGGATCCCCCGATATTCGCATATAAGGGATCAAGCAACTTACGCGAGATCGTCAACAAAAAATCTACATCTGCCACAGAACAACACAAGGGCATGCAAAAATGTCACAACTGCTCACACTGTAATAATGTCATTACAGGATCTTCCATACCTCACCCATGGTCAGGAAAACTCATCAATTTGAAGTTTACAACTAATTGCAATTCTCAATAGGTCATCTACATGATTCGATGTCCGTGCTCATTGCATTATATACGAAAGACAGAGAGGACACTAAGAACTAGAATCACAGAGCACAAAGCAGAATAAGGACACACACCACGAGCTCTCAGCTAGCTCAACATTGGAATGAAGCACATCATTCTATAGCTCAACTTCGTTTTACAGTTTTGGAAGTTATGAAATATCGCAATGACAGAGACATGAGGAAAGCTTTAACTCAGATGGAAACAGTCTGGATTAAAAATCTTAATACTCTGACCCCCTTTGGTCTTAATGATAAAATCGAATTAGCATGTTTTTTGTAAACATACTTTTCTTAGAACGGTTCAGACTCATTACCTATAGGAAAACACACAAGTAGGGCTGATGCTCCACGGGCCCGGGCTCACATATGGTCTACCCTAAACAGACAGTTTTTAGATTGTTATTAAGCTAGGAGTATTCATTGGACGATTTAGGTTTTGTAGCAGCTGTTCATGATAATCGGATCATTTACATTCTCTTCCTGACAGATTATGTGTATTCGGCAACCACAATGATGAATGTAAATAATGTACTTTTATTAATTTATTACAGTCTACTTTATTACAGTGTACATATGACCACATGGTTGGTTGTTGTTCAGAATAATTAAATAATGAGTTAGATGCATACTGTCAAATCACATGTAATCCAACTGTGGTACTACTTTAATCTCATGGCTACGATGGACAATTTTCAGATCCACATACAGCAGCCTTCTTTTCACCCTCGTTTTTATCTTACACATTAGCAATAGTGGACCCACGTCACGAGAAACATCACTACAATATGGCGGGCACGACGAGTCTCGTACATATCAGTCCGCTCTCACTGTTTACATCCAGCATTTATGTCACATGCCAGCGCTGATGTGGGAAGTCGTTTTCTCTGAGTAGTGTTGAAGCCCGTCGCAGCGCATTTTGCAGAAATTGGAGACTTTTGGAAATTTTTCACCTTGTGCATGCGTACGTTTCGCATAGACAACAGGTATCTAACATTGTTATTCGTCCAGAATATGCCAGCACTACTACATTTGACAACGCTCTTTCTCTCACAGAGCATCAGCGTTCACACAGAATATTTGCGTCCAGTTGTCTCAGGTTGCTTTGTCCGACAGGTGAGATCTTATGTCTCAATCACTCGGGTGACGGGGGTTTGTTCTAGAGCTCACTCTTAACCGTTTCTTGACACACATTGGCACTACTCTTTCTCAACAGGGCGCAGTGGCTACGATCTTGTCACGACGCGATAGAGTGATTTATCTTGCTGTTCAGAATAATTGAAGATTTTTTTGCTGGCTGGCCGTTGAGCTTCCTTCTGCACAATAGTAGGTTTTTCCGCAATTTGTAGTCCATTAAGTTTGGTTAGAACCTTTATATATTTTTGCAGATTTTAACCCAATTTCTCGAATTTCTTGGATTACCAACGGATGAGTTACTACTCAGCATGATCAGGTAACCTTGTTACGATAATTTCACGATTTATGCCATCACAGCAAGCATGCCTACATGGGTCCTTTTCTAACCAGCATGTCTATAATCAAGTCAGGTCAAGTCAAAAAGGCTTTATTTTGATAAATATTATCATAAAAGCTTCATAATAAAAATACATGAGTTCATTAGATTAAAATAGGGGAAAGAAAATACAGCAATTTAGTTCAAGACAATATTAAAAAGTTTCAATTTCATTTAAGAGAAGCATTTCATAAATAAAATTAAAAAGAAGATTAAACAATTGCATTTAGCCTTTTGCTTCTGATGGACCATGCCCATGATAAAAATTTGGAAAGAGTGCAAACGTACAAGGTGCGACAGTCTGACATTAATATGCGTAGTGCCTCCTCATGGCGCCTGGTCCCCAGCAGGCGGTACAGGTGCTTGAGCCATTTTTTCCTTGGTAGGGCATACTCCCGGCATTCAAACAGAAAATGCGCCACTGTCTCCGGTCTGGATGTGCACACATGGCAGTACTCTGTGGTTTGAGCTGGCGATTTCCACTGGGATATAAAAGCATGCAATGGAAGAGTTCCTGTTCTAAATTTGAAATAAAGGGCCCTATCAAATGGTTTCTCAATAGTGTCTAAATAGAGTTCCCGAAGTGGCAGGTCCTTGAATTATAAAAAGTCCTCCGTGAGTCTGCCCAAAGAACAATTTTTGCTCCGTTTGGATAGAATCCAGTTCCAAAAGAGCTTCTTGAGCATTGCCTTTGGTGGAGAAGATCTATTTGCCCAGGCTTCACTTAGACCCAAGTTGAACAAGAGAGATTTCATATCTCTTAACCATTTGATTCTATGCCATCCTGGTGACGCCATTATTTCTAAAAGGCCCTGCGCATATTTGGCAAGCTCCGGAACTCGCCACAGGCGGGCCCAAAGCAGAAGAGGCCGGAACCTAGCTAGCTCTTCAATGGGACGACATCCTAGATCAAGCGTTAGTGGAACCATGGGAGTGCCTTGGGGAAGTGACATGATGGCCCTCCAGAACTTCCTCTCAGATTTTGGCAGTTCGTTGGTAATACATGAGCCCCATAGTTCTGCCCCATAAAGAGCCGAGCTGACCCCCTTTGCTGTGTAAATTTCAATGACAGGGGCTATAGGTCTGGAAGCACAGGAGCATTGTTCTTTCAAAAGAGCTCCTGTTACCCTCTTGTGGGCTAACAGCATTTTGTCTTGTTGAGGGGTCCACTGCATATTATGCGACAAGCGGATGCCTAGATAATCATATACTTCTACCCTCCCCAATGGTATAGCATTCAATTTCGGGGGACGTACAGATTTTTTGGGGGAATTCATAACTAGGTATTTCGTTTTGTCAGTATTGATTACTAGGCCCCGTTCTGTGCAAAAAGACTGAAAGTTATTGAGAAGTTTTTGTAGGCCCATGGGGGTTTTGGATATCAAAAGCGTATCATCGGCAAAGAGAAGGGTGGGAATACGCTCCCCCGCCAGGGATGGTTCATCTGAAGGATCTTTCCGAAGGTGCTCAACCACTCCATTGATATATAAAGAGAAAATAGTGGGAGCTAGAACACATCCCTGGCGGACCCCTCTCTCGACCGGGATACTACTAGTTTTTTGGCCTTCTGTGCCCCATCTAATCTGGGCGAAGCTATTTACGTGGAGCCTTATAAGTAGCGAAAGAATGTAGTGCGGCATCCCCATTTCAGCAAGAACTTTCCATAGGGTTTCCCTGGGTACTAGGTCAAAGGCAGTCTTTAAATCGATAAAAGCGAGATAAAGACTGCCTTTGCCTATAACCACCACCTTCCAATACACCAGCATCAATCTAAAGGCTTGCTCGATTGTGCCAGTGCCTGTTCTAAATCCTGCCTGGTATGTCTATAATCTCCTACACTAACATATACTTTCCAGGAAGGTCATGTAGTTCCATTGTTAACCTTTCTTTGACTTCTCCTTGATTGTAATCCTGCTGTTTTACTAATATGATTGACCATATTATGATCCGTCTTTTGCTGCGATATGTTTTCACATTTGGTTTCTGTTATAATTGAGGTATATAGCATGTATATGCACATAAACCTTTTCTCCCCTAATTAGATGAGGCAAAAGCAGAGGATGTATGACATTACAACGCATGCATTTACATCGCATGCCTTTACAACGTAAGTATTACAACGCAGTCCATTACAACGCATAGTGCTTTGGGGTGCTGGATAGTGAATAGTTTAATTTACTATTCCAACTCCAGTCCCCGTGGACACTAGGGAAGGTTATTGGATAGTAAATTAACCTATTCCCTATCCTAGAGCGCCCCCCAGAGCAATGTGTTGTAATAGTTTGCGTTGTAATGGTTGCGTTGTAAAGGCTCTGCGATGTAAAAGTTGCGTTGTAAGTGTTGTTCACCAAAAGCAGATAGTGTCAACATTTATGATTGATGTATGCTATGTTTGTTATAGATTATCCGCTGAGGAAGGGTGTACTTCAACACCCGAAATGCATTGGGAATTATTGGAATCACACACAATGAAATTCATGGCCTGTTACGCCTTGCATCTTTGAATTAAAAGAAGCATCAAGGAACACTGGATAACAGAGAATCTTACTTTCATGTCTATTGTATTGTTTGATATCATTACTTATTGATGATTAGTTTTGAGTAAACGTCGCACATTGTTCTACCACTGTATTTAATGAGTAAAAAATTCCATGCACTCTAGGATGAGTGCAACAGGGTAGTGCAGACCTTGTCTAAGACAGATTGTCTTAGGTAGCATTTTCTTTCAGAACCGGTGGTCAGTTAGTACCACTTCATGATCAGCACACCAATTTGGTTGAATTTCTGTAGTTTGTTTTACAAGAATACAGAGATCATATAGAGTGCACTACTGCTGTTATTTATTATAACAATTTTAGAAAGTTGCCATTTTATTTTTCTGCTCTTAACCCTGTGTTCCTGCTGCCTGTCTCTAATACACTTCTGTGGTAGGTGACAGCTCGGCCTTGTGCATTCCCTCTAGACGGGCCACAGACAAAGGGAGCGTAGGTGTGACTGATGGGCCATTCCCATCCTGATGGGCCGTCCTGGGCAGGATGGTAGGAAGGAGCTAGGCACAGCCTCACACTTACACTTGAATAGGCAGTGTCCTGTCCCCAGACAAAGGACTGCGCAACTGCCTTTAGTGAGTCTAGAGTCAGGACAGGAAGGGAGGATCTCTAGGCATTTCAAACCCCCTCTTTGAAGTCTCCCCCACTTCAAAGGCACCTGTGGCTATAATAACTGGACATCTGATGCAGCCAACTCAGTACACTTCTGAACCTGTGGATACTCTGCCAGGAAGAAGGATTGCTGTGCTGCTGAAGGACTGCCACTCTGCTGGATTGCTGCTCTGGAAGATCTGTTTTTCTGCTGTGTTGACCTACCTACTTCCCTCCTTGCCTAGGTGAAAAGGACTGGACCTATACCACTTGAACCCAGAGTGACTCCAAGGGTTTGTCTGCTTGCCTCCTGTTCTGAAGTCTCAGGGACATAAAAGACTTCAACAACCCTCCTACCACACCTGGACTCTGCCATCTGTGTGTCTTGCCCTGCCAAGTGGTGGGAATCCAGTCCTAGGCCCTTGGAAGTGGGTATAAAGTACTGCTCCAACAGAAATCAACCCAGGGATGCTGTTGCGCCGCTCACAACTGGCACAACTCTATTAACGCCGATGCATTGCAGAAAATACCGAAGATATCATATTGTCGACTGCGCAGTGCATCTCCTCCAGTTCTCGATGCATGCTTAATGTGTAGCTCGACGATGATGCATTGCCTACATCTTGGGGTTCTACTACAACATATGTCTGACTTGCATGGATCAGAACCTACGCATCGCCTACATTCGACAGGTTTGATGATGATACATCACCTCCTCGCATCTCGACATCTATGCAATTGTGGACCAAGGTACTGTTTTAGGGGAGTAAGGCTGGTCCCTATATCCGACCCGAGCTCCATTGCGGTCAGCCTAAACTTTTGGATTTGATCCCGTCAAGCATTATCAGATAGCCCCGGTTTGCACATTGTGCATTTCAATATATTCTTTAAAAATGCACTTCTCCAGTTTTACTTATTGGACTTTTTTCATTTTGGTCTTGGTTTGTTCAATTAATTAAGCTCTATGTTGCCAGCCAGGTGTGGTACCTTTTTGTGTGGTGTTTTCGCTGTTTTACTGTTTGACTTGTTGCACACATACTTTACACATTGCCTATTAAGTTATGCCTGACTGCCCTATGCCAAGCTTCCACTGGGTGAGCTCAGGTTAATGTAGGGTGTGTGTGACTTACCCTGACTAGGATTGGGGTTCCTTCTTGGACAATGTGCATAACTCTGCTAACCAGACAGCCAATTTCTAACAACTGCTTTGTATTGGCGAAGCAGGGGTACTTGGGAAAGTCCACCAAATCTCATGAAGAATATAATTGCCGAATTCGCCTGCCAATTATGGATGTGAAAGTTCCCCACAGTCTGAGAAACAGAAACATTTTGACTGCTTCTAATAATAATTAATTATTGTTGCATGGCATAAAAGAGATAGCATTTATAAGGCCTGGCTGGTAGGTGCTTCCCAATTATTTGCAAAAAGACATATTTGCGGCCATCAACTATTTGTAAGTAGTATAAACATCAGAGCTATATTGTAAGTAGTATAAACTTCAGTCAGCCATTGCATCAGTAAGCTATGGGTCATACAAACCAAGTTACATATACTCATAGCAAAACTCATAGCAAAGGTATTAGTTTATTAATGAAATAATACAGCTCTGGAATAATGCATATCTAGTGATGGATCAAATGTCTGCGTGTGTCTCTTGTAAATATTGTTCTTTAAAGTCTAGGACAAACGCTAACAACACACTAGAAAATGTGCAGTGTCAGCTACCTATTAAGTTTGTGTTGAGTCATACTGATCTTGCTAGCCACCAAAGCGAACAGCCTTAAAATCTAAGGTCTGAATCAAATCCAGATCATCATCTCAGTTACCAGGCCTTGTCTACACATTGCACTTGTGTTCAGTGTATGAGTGTTGGTTACAACCCTCCACCCTCCTCCCGTAATAGCTTAGCCTGGCATGCAACCTACCTACCAGGCGATAGGGCCCTGAATGCCATATTTTTAAAGCCCATGTTTCAAACCTCAACATCCATGCAAATTCGTCAATGGCTGAGCCAGATTACACAGGGTTCACTAGTAGCTGGGCAATATTACATTGGTAACCGTGCAGTGTTGCACCAGCAGCTGCTCTACCCGAGCAGTGCATGATGCCCACACTGCCCGATTGGTTGAAAAACCTTTGCCCCAGCTGAAAATGTCAATTGTGATTAGGTAGTGCAAATCCCATAACTAAATAGTTGCCAATTCACTAGAAATAAATTGCTTAGTCACTGATGCAGTGCATGTAATACGAAAACAGTTCTACAACGGTATCATATAAGATTAGGAGGAAGGCATACTGCTAACATGAAGTAAATCATGTAGTTAACTGTGCCAACCTTCTTTGCCTCACAAAACTCATTCCCTTGCCAAGCTTGATTTAATTATTCAACATTGCCGTGTTGTAGCTTTTCTTTTCAATAGGAAAAAAATATGTTATTCCACATTTGATCATGATGTTTTAGTCCACACCACAACTATGTCTTCGGAATCATCATTTCTTTGAATTTTCGTATCATGCATCAACAGAACTTCAGCTACATATTAACATGCAGTTCCTCTGAACTTTACAGTGCGCTGGTAATAACAACGCTTAAGTGCCTTACAAATTGAATTGCACTTCTGTTAGAAGCTGGATTGATGAAATAAATTACTACATCTTGGAGGTTAAAGTTCTAGTTCCGCGAGTGTAACTGTTACAAATTACCCGAAAACCTTTTTATTCGGTATTTTACAAGACTCTTTTTTTACAATTACAGCAATAAAAAAATCCGTACAAAATAAAACAGTTTTATATTAATAGCAATCATTAACGACGCAATAGATTCTTGTTAAGTATATTTGCAATACTTGTAATCTTATTAGCCTCTGCACAATGTTGTTTCTTCCAAATAATATAGGTTTTTATGAAGCTAGCAATATAAAGTAGATTTCAACTATTTTCAGCCAAGAATTAGGTTTAGCTTAATGGATCAATTCTTTTCTTATTAAAGTGAGCCTGACCAGTGCCAAGTAATACATTCAGCATTGATCTTTGCCTCGCCCTGCGATAGCTTGTGCTCTCTTTATGTACATGAAAAATAAGGTGCCAAGATTGAAAACAATGCCTCTGCAATACAAATATAGAATTTTTCTGTGGCTTCCATTGCATTTGTCATATTTCTTATTAATGCTAGGTTTGCAGAGCTTCAGGAACATATGAAAAACAGTTGAAAGTATTACTTAAAAGATTGCACTTGTGCTGTTGGCTGATTTCTGGCAGCACACCACATGGGCTTGCTGAGGGCCTTCGGAATAATGTGGGGAAAGTAGAATATTACATTTTCGCAATGGATTCATTACGGGATCATTTCAGTTGCTTTATCTACCGTGCATGGATAGTTGAAGGCATGCCTTTGCAAAATAAAAGTCCATAGGCGAGGTGTATAAAGGGTTTTAGTGTTTGCAAATCCTCTGATTCGGTAATGTAAATGGTTTGCAATGCTAAAACCCTTTTACAAATGAATTACATCGATTGAACGAACCAGAAAAAGCTTTTTAAAATCGTTAAATGGATTTAGGAAACCATACTGAACCTGTATATGAGAGGGGCATGTTTAGGATGTCCCTTCTAAAAACTGTTTATACTTATCGTATGTGTTAATGTTTTGCGATTGAAATCAGATCGCAAAACATTGATATTTTACAGACACCTCAAAGGAGGTGGTAATCCATTCGCTTAGTGAATGTTGGAAAATATATTTTTTAGGAGTAGGCGGTGGTCCAACCAAACATGATCCTAATCTATACAATGGGTGGTAGGAACTCAACTGAGAGAAATGGTGGGGAGGAGGAATTAATCACTTTCTGGACAGGAGTGAGAGAGAGATCTGCACATAATTACTTTTCCAAAAGGAGTAACAGTAATATATGGAGGGTTAAAGAAATAGGATCCCATATCTTGCAGCCATTGATAGGTGACTGTATTGTGTAACATTGACATCTTTCTAATTCTTTGGTGGATGCATCCAGTTAAATGCAATTTTCATTATCAAATTGAGAAAAGACGGAGGGCAGTATAGTGGCGGTGTGATAAGTAGGGTCACTGAAAAAAGTAGAGGTGTTTGTCTAGAATGATACCCAGATTGTTAAACCTGATGAAAAGGAGTAGATTATTTATTTATGTATTTATTTACAATTGTAGAGCGCGCTGTTACCAAACGGTGTCGTGGCACTGTAATGATAGCTCCCCTGGCCAAAGTCTCCTGTTTAGTTCGTGAACAGCCAAGTTTTCAGACTTTTACGGAAGGTCATCAGGTCAGTAATCTGTCTAAGAGCCAAAGGTAAAGCATTCCAGGCTGTTGCTGCCCCCAGGACGAAGCTTCTACCTCCCCAGCGCGCTTTCCTAATGCGTGGGGTCTTAATCAGCCTCAGGTTGGCTGACCTGAGGTGCCTGCCCGGTCTATACCAATGGAAATGCTGTTTTAGAAACACCGGGCCAAGTCCATGGACCGCCTTAAACACTATGCACAGGGTTTTAAAAGAGATCCGTTTCCGAACTGGAAGCGAGTGTAGCTTCAACAGTTCCTGGGAGACGGATGCAAACTTTGGCAGGCCTTTGATGAGTCGAGCTGCTGCATTTTGCAGAACCTGAAGTTTGTTGAGAAGCCCCTGTTGAGCTGCAAGGAATAAACTATTACAATATTCATCATACACGAATGCGATGTACATCCCCTTGTGGTGGACAATGAGTCCCAACAAGGAAAATGATTTTCCTCGCTCCCTGGGCTTACTCGCTGGTGATTGGCCAGGACCCGGCGAGCCCCCAAGCAGCATTTAGCGCCGGCACCTCGAGGCGGCTCTTTTCGCTGCTGACAGCCGGAGGAGTTGTGCGAGACAGACCTGCCCTGCGAAAATACAGGTGAGCCCTTGACGCTTTCCAGCGCGTCTCCCCGGTCCGCAGAAGGCTTCACGGATCCGTCTGTGTTTTAATATCGTGTAGGATGTCTTACAGTATGAATCATTCCCAACGCGCAGTATAGTTGACTATTAGTTACCAACTCCGGCGGTGCGGTTTTTCTTTCACTGCCCCACCGCCACCGGATTAGTTACGACTGAAACTGTCAATTACCCGCGCTTACTTTGAGCGTTCCTCTGGGCAGCTAACCAGACACCGCTTTAACTGCATCTGGAGTAGCTTGCCACACGGTTTCCATACCCAGTAGTCACGGCATACCTTAACGACTTTCCAGTATGATGGCCCACTCTTACTTTACTTTCTTTAGCTCACGCTCGATACCGCGTAATTACCAAGTAACCAGTATGCGGCATTGGCGGTTAACTAATTATTTACCTTATTCACTGAGACCGATCCATCTGCTATATTTCACTTTCAGAGACATACGGATTCCCTCCACGGACCGGCTGGTCTAGTTGGCCAAAGAATCCAACGTAATTTAACCGGATTTTTGCAAAGCTCCCAGTAAGTGCTCCCCTTGTTTTTAATTTGGTTTTATGTTACACTGGTGCCCTATCCACATGTTGGACAGCCCACTGTAACTATGATCCTTTCACTCAATTACAGGCATATCATACAACATAGGAACCCTGGAAGGTCCCAAGCTAGAGGTCCAACACGGGCCCCATGCAAAGTAGGTAAATTTCCCTCTTTAGTTCGAGTGCATCAAATGATTTATTTTAGTATTAGATACATTCATTATTTTCGCATTACCTATAGGCGCTCCTGCCACACCAAACGTCCTGATGAAGACCCCAGCCTGAGGTTCTGAATTACCCTTACCTTCAGGGGTCGAAACGTCGACAACCGATACTGTTTATTGCTCCAAGCATAGGACTCAATAATGGATGATCACGGAACCTATGCTTGAGATTATTTTGGAACCCATTGATCTATATATAGACTGTAAAGGCTTTCACTTGTCACTGTGATTATAACCTAGTCACACCACCTTTACCCGGTCCCCCCCTCTATCCCCACACACCCATCCCTTCTAAATACCTTCTTCTCTATGCACCGTGAGCGCGTCGACATACCTGAATGTATTTATTGTATAGGAATGTGTTTTTTCTAAGTTGATTTATATTGTCAATGCATCAATTGCAATATCTTCTACTTTAATGTTTGGAATTTACGCATTTTATAAATTAAGATGTGCAAAATAAATATGCACCGAATGTATGAACCTGTTCTATTTCGAGTGACATTTGTGGCTTAGATATAATGAAAGTGATTCACTGAAAAATTTGTGATGCTTTGAGATATTTGCTACTGTTCATATCAGACTCCGACCACTTCTATATGTACCTGATTACAATATTCAAGGCGCGATAGGACAAGGGCCGTCACCACAGTTTTCTTACACTCCTCCGGAATAAAAGGAAGAATCTTCCGGATAATTTTCAGTGAACAGTGGATGGATGAAGTCATTGCATTTACTTGGGGCCTAAAAGTGAGTTTATTGTCGATCAGGACCCCTAGGTTCTTGACCTTTGTGACTGTGATGGGGGGTGTGCCCATCTCTTCAGGCCACCAGTTCGAACTCCAGAAATTATTAGTGGAGCCAAATAGTAATTCTTCGGTTTTAGCCGAGTTCAACTTTAGGCAGTTCTTGGCCATCCAGGTACCAACTGCTGCCATACACTCCTGGAATTTGCTTGCCACGCCTTCCTCTCTCTCTGGAAGCAGTGACACCATGATCTGTGTGTCATCTGCGTAAGATGTAAGTTCAAACCCATATGAACGAATAACCAGGGCAAGAGAGGAGACATAAATATTAAAAAGGGTGGGACTTATGGAGGATCCCTGGGGAACCCCACAAGGTAGCACAAAGGTACACTCATTACCAGTTTACATTTTGCCATAATGGAGAAGTCAAGAGAGAGGGGTCTCAGACCGTAGTGTTATATACTACAAAGGAATTCTAACTGTGAATTAAGGACATATAAAAACAAATACAAATCTGTAAAGAGACATTGTTATTTAATCACAATGTATCAACCAAAATGTATTATATACAGAAAATCATATCAACTTCATCACAATTGGTGCCCCAGAAGGAAAGTTTTGAGGAGGGTGTCACTGAGAGGAATAGTGCAAGGTTTGAGGGTAGTGACACAGTAATGGTCAAAAGACCGTATTAAACAATTATATAGGCCTGATTTATGAGAAAGCCAGATGCAGAAAAATTAACGACTTCAAGTGCAAATCAAAAACGCCATGCTTCCAAGGATTACAGTAAATAGCATATTGAGGGTGGAAGCTGGTACATTGACAGATTGTCGACATTTTGACCCCAACAACGTAGGCAATGATGGAGCCTTACAGAGGGGTCTTCCTCAGGACGGGTGTGGGGCGTGGTGCGGTGGATCAAAAAATGAAATCACAGAGCATGTAACTAATGCAGAACCGACATCGAAAGTATGTGGCATCAATCGGATTATAGAGGATGGGCTGAGTCACCGTCCTCGAAATGATTATATCAAACAAAGCCGCCACAGTGCGGTCGGACAGTAGTAGATCTGACGGCTGTGAAAATCAACGTCACGCTCGGAGCTTCAATCAGAAATGACAAGCTTGTCCATTAACCCAGGTCCCAGTGACTACTTTGGGTATACCCCCTTTTTGTAACATAATGGAGAAGTCAGTTCTATGAGTATGATTTCCGTCATTGATCGCCTCAATTTAAATAAATTAACTGATATCCACTTGTGCCCTATGGCAATTGGGTAGAGGAGTTGACCAAACAGCCAGGGCGGTCAACCTCGAATCTGGGGAACTGGGTTGGAGTCTCGGCAATGACTCCTGACATCCTGTGTTTCTAGGCAAATCACTTAATCTCCCTGTGTCTAACAAAAATTAATGTGTCCTCATGTAATGCAACTGGTGCTATGTAAAGTGCTCTGATACCCGATTCGGGTCAAGTTCGCGCTTTATAAAACTCCGTTAAAAAAAATGTGTAAAAGTGAGGTGGTTTTGATCAGTAGCACAGTATGTTTGTTCACTGAAATTAATTAAAATTTCATACATGTAAAGTGTTACATGCAACATTTTGAGGAGGTTTCTAGTGGGAGCATTAAGATGTTAATTGAATGAGGGATGAAATAGCTTTCTGAGAGACATGAGCTGGGGGGGTGGGGAGAAGGGACAGAACAAAACTGAGAAAAGTCTATAATCTGATATATGTCAAAATGAAACGAGTGAACCAACTTAGGAGGGTTCTTAGGCAGCAGATGTTGACCAGCCTTAGGTTCAGCAAAGGATGGTAATTTTTGTGGCAAAGACTGCTGACAAACTGAAGAGAATCAGCACTGCACACCATCCCTCTACGCTCCTAATCTGAGGTCATTTTGAGAGAATAAGACGACCAACTACAAGATGTGACCTGGCTTGAATCCATTTTGGGGGGATTTCAGATATTATGGGTCAACAGAAAGTGTTGAACCTAAAGATCAAATGTTTTCTCCAGGCATTTCCCTAGTAAGAGAAGAGAGATAGGTGTGACATTTAACAGTGTGTTTGCTTTTTAGGCAAAGGGGTGGCCTCAGCTGTTTTCTTCTCTGTAGACATGATACATAGACCCCCAGATTCATCAAAGTCCCGTTTTGCGAGTCCTTCATAGTGATTTTTAAGGACTCGCAAAACAGGATGCATGTAGAAATCGCAATATTGTTTGCGATTTCAACTGCTTCCTTATTTGCGATTCGGTAATTGCTAATCGCAAATAAGGAATGGCTTTCCCATACCTTCCTATGGGCCTTGGGGACACCCTGGCACCCTTGAAATGGAAAGGTACACTGGTGTTGCGCACACACATGTCCAAAGGACATGTGTGTGTGTAACATACAACTTAGAAAAATGCACTGAAGTGCATTTTTCTAAGTTTTCGCTATTTACCACGTAGTTAGCCTTCGCGGTAAATAGCGGCCCCAGATTGCGAATTCACAATTTTAACATGGTTCATGAATTGCATTTAAGTAATCTCAAATTGAGATTCCCTAAATGCAATTATTCCCAATTTAGCGATTTCTAAAATTGCGATTTTTGCATTTGGGATGATGAATCCCAAATGCAAAAATAGCGCTCGCAAAGGGCCAGATTTTCAGAATCTGGCCCTTTGCGAGCCGATTTCGGCTTGAAGAATCTGGCTGTTAGCTATTAAGCTGTGAAAAAAGGGGAATCAGGAAAGGTGTCAAAGCACTTTTCATTGCTTGGAAAACAGATTTGGGGCAAGGGTCAAAAGTTGACCCAGATGTTCAGGCCCTTGTATAGCACTTCAGTTGTCTCTTGTAGGGGAGAAAGTGTGCCAAATATGAAGGGAATTTTCAGGTGGGCTAGATGGAGCACAAAGTATCTGGGTCTTTCCTGTTCTCCTTACAGACAGATCATTTACATTTTGTTCGAGAATATACAACATAATTAAACACAGCTTTCTTGAGAGACTCCTAAAGGAGCGTGACATCACTGAGGATTTGTGAGTTGGGAATTGGTAAATTGTTACTGGACTCGATGTTCTGCAGAGTAGCCTCTGTGCCCAGGTATTTGGATTTGCTTATTTGAAATTTTACAGCCTAAAGGTCAGGGTTAAAAATAGGATGACAGAGATGAGGTGAGGTGTGATAAGTGGAAGAAAGTTGGTGCTCACGGTGCTCATGTAAAGCGCTCTGTTACCTTCTGGTCAGGTTCGCGCTATATAAAACTCAGAAAAAAAAATCTAAAGTTTGGGAAATTTACTGTGGAAACTTATGGGAAAATTGTTAGGATCAAGTGAAGTCTAAGTAAGGGATGAGCGTTCTGTGATTAGCAATTTCTGAAAATAGGAAGAGTCTTGCTTTTTCCATTGTCTGGAAGGCTTGGGAGAGGGTGGTGGGGGATTTCTATTTTTTTTATTTCAGGTGCAGGAGCGAGTATGTCAAGACTAACAGCAAAATGCTCCAATCATAAGAAATGGACCAAGTGTAAAATAAGGACTGAGTTATTGGCGCTGAACATGGATTAGAGAAGATGAATCATTATGTGGGTAGATTGTTGATAAAGTAATTTAAAACCAGCTGTGTTTAGAGTGGACAGTTATCAGGCTGGCCAGACTGATCTTCAAAATAATAAATTAAGGATTTTAATTGCTACAATGTGTTCATGACTAACAGCTAAATTACAAAGGAAATCCATTCAATCTTGAAGTTCTAAAAAGCAGAGTTGGATGAACAACATTTTAGTTTTAACTGTACAGTTTGGAGGTTCCAGTGTAAGGTGCACAACAAGTATTCACCTGGTAAATGATCTGGATGTAGGGTGGGCGCAATTTATGTCTAGAATCATGGATGGTGGTGACACACCTTCCAAAATGTTCCTTCCTATGAATCCTAATTATTTTATAATTCTCTTTATAGGTAAGATCAGATACCATGCCTGGGAAAAGCCAGGTTTCTTTAAGAAATGCTCTATTGTATAGAATAGTCAAAGATTTTGATGTGGAGTTTTACAGTTGTAAATGCAGACAACTTGCCAATTTTGATTTTGTGGTGGTATGATGGTGGACGTGGATGAGTGAGGACCGTAAACACCTAGGGGATTATTTACAAGCTCCTCCTCCACTTTTGCGTAATTTTTCCCATGTTAAAAGTGACGCAAAAAAATGGCGCAAGGGGCTTGTAAATATGCCCCCTACTTCTTACAGAATAATGGTTAGAGTCTGTGAAGAAGTAGATGTGGCATTAGCCATCATGAATAATTATTCCAAAAAGTCTGCTAATGTAGATTGCTTAATTGGTGATGGAGAGGCAGAATTGTGGGCAGTGGGTGGCAGGCCGGGCATGAACGGGTGCAGGTGGGCTTGCCAGTGGGCCAACTGTGTGCACCCCTGTGCAAATGCGCAGTTAGTGGCATTTGATTATATGAAGTGCAGTTGGACCAATTAAGTTGGTTAAGTGGTAGAATTAATATGACAAAATCGTCTGTTATAAGATAAGTTCATGGCAGGGTCACAATCTCAGGAAGGAAAGTGTAAGGCGTGTACACGCAACAAGTCATCTTTTATGTGTCCAGGTCCCCTGCACATGCTAGATACGGTCCAAAAAGAATAGAGGGGCATATTACCAACAACTAGCGATATTTATCGCTAAATGTGCTTAGTGACTTTTTTTTATCGCTGCCGATCGCTGGATATTTTAGCAGAGAAAACATGTTATTAGCAACGTTTTTCTCCATAGCGCTAAAATATCCAGTGATAGTGGCGTAATGCAAGAATATCGCTGAGAATATAGCGATATTCTCGCATTAGCGACGAAATGCTCTTAGCCATGTTATCCACCTCCCATTGGATAACATGGCTAAGAACTGGTCAAAGCAGGCGTTAGTTTTTGACGATAGCGGGAATATTTACATCGCTACGCCAGCCTTGTGAATAGGCGAAAGCAACGTTATCGACTGCTTTCAGTCGCTAACGGGTTGGGTACGCCCACTTTGCATGTCATTAGCGATAAATATCGCTGACATGCAAAGCGGGCCCCAAACCGCTCGCTATCGCCTTCAAGCTGTCGTTAATTGCTGTTAGCGACAGCTTGATATTAGAGCGATAGAATTTTCGCCGCTTAGCGGCCGAAAACGGCCGCTAAACCGGCGAAAAGTGCCTATCGCCCCCTCTTGATAATATGCCCCTTAGTTATTTAAAAGATAGAATTAAAATGACAAAACTGTCTGCTACCAAGATACTTGAGAATGGTGTTGTCACGATCCTGGCCATTGAAGTATGGGGCGCGCCGCGCGACCAGCATTGAGTCATATTGTTAATTGCATTCTACACGTTCAATATGGTCCGAAATGCTGACAGTGTAAATATCGGCAAACAACAACATAATGAAGTGCAGATTGACTAAGAATTAGCTGAATAAAAAAGATAAAATTAAAAATGCAAAACTAACATTTAAAAGGTAATTGCTTGGCAGGGTCACACTCTAGGAATCAAAATGTAAATATTTTTCTTATTTGTGCAAATAATTCCTGTTACCTTAAGGTGTAGTTTAAACATGAAGGGAAGTCTGAAACCGCCCAAAAAAGGGTAAGGAAAAAAGAAAAAAGAAAACAAAATGCATTGGCAAAGTAAAGTGTTTGCCCCAACCACTCTGGCACTGAAGTGGACTTCTTTTCAGGTGAATCTGCACACATAATCAGAAGAAAATACCGTCGCTGACAGTGTAAGAGTGCAAATGGCCGAAGTAGGCTGACCCAATACTCCATGCTATGTGATGTGGTGGGTAGAAGCAGAATGTAAATACAGTTCAGCAGATCGATGGATGAAGAGGACTGACTCAAAGGGGCTTATTTACAAGAAACTGTCGGAAACCCAAAATGGGCAACACCGCTCTATAACTGTTTCAAAATGTAGGGATGCTCTGTATTCACAAGAAAGCGGCACACCCCTGCATTACCGCTAGCGCTTGTATTAAGAAAAATACCTAGTGCCAGTGCGGGCACCCTAGCCCCATTTTGCTCGGGTACCTGCGCTGCAGGGGCAATTGTTTATGTGCAAGAACGGACACATCCATCGCACCCCATCTCCGGAAAATCATCAACACCTCCTTCGAGACAGCAACCTTCCCGGAGACCTGGAAGCATGCCGAGATCAACGCCTTACTCAAGAAACCCAAGGCGGACCCCAAGGACCTCAAGAACCTCCGGCCCATCTCCCTGCTCCCGTTCCCGGCAAAGGTCATCGAGAAGACCGTCAACGAACAACTGACCCACTACCTCGAGGATAACAGCATTCTGGACCCTTCCCAGTCCGGGTTCCGCAGCAACCACAACACCGAGACTGCCATCATCGCCGCCACCGATGACATCAAGTCCCCGCTGGACAATGGAGAAACGGCGGCCCACATCCTCCTGGACCTGTCAGCCGCCTTCAACACGGTCTGTCACCACACACTATGAACACGCCTCCACAACGCTGGGATCCAAGAGAAGGTCCTGGACTGGACCACCTCCTTCCTCTCCAGCAGAACACAGAGCGTCCGCCTTCCCCCCTTCCGCTCCGTAGCCACCGAGATCATCTGCGGCGTACCCCAGGGCTCATCCCTCAGCCCAACCCTGTTTAACATCTACATGGCACCGCTCGCCCACGTCGCCCTTCGGCACGACCTCAACATCCTCTCCTATGCCGATGACACCCAGCTGATACTCTCCCTCACCAAGGACCCCCACACCGCCAAAACCAACCTTCACGAAGGAATGAAGGCCGTTGCTGAATGGATGAGGAACAGCCGACTGAAGTTGAACTCGGACAAGACAGAGGTCCTCATCCTCGGATCCAACCCTTCGGCCTGGGACGACTCCTGGTGGCCGACCGCACTGGGAACCGCTCCAACACCCACCAACCATGCACACAACCTAGGGGTCATCCTCGACTCCACCCTCTCCATGACTAAACAGGACAACGCCGTCTCCTTCTCCTGCTTCAACACCCTCCGCTGCTCCGTAGGATCTACAAGTGGATCCCCACTGAAACGAGAAGAACAGTCACTCAGGCCCTTGTCAGCAGCAGGTTGTACTATGGAAACGCCCTCTACGCAGGAGTCTCGGCCAAACTCCTGAGACGGCTCCAACGCATCCAGAACGCCTCTGCACGCCTGATCCTCCACATCCCTCACCGCAGCCACATCACATCCCACCAGAGAGACCTACACTGGCTCCCGGTCAACAAGAGGATAACCTTCAAGCTCCTCACCCACGCACACAAGGCACTCCACAGCACCGGACCAACGTACCTCAACAGACGACTCAGCTTCTACACCAGCCCTGCCGACCTCGCCCTTGCTACAGTCCCCCGCTTCTGAAGAGCGACCTCAGGTGGCAGATTGTTCGCCCTCCTCGCCGCCAAGACCTGGAACACCCTCCCCATCCACCTACGGCAGACCCAAGACCTGCTGACCTTCAGAAAACTCCTCAAGACCTGGCTTTTCGAGCAGTAGGAGCATCCCCCACCCCAGCGCCTTGAGACCCTCACGGGTGAGTAGTGTGCTTTACAAATGATATGATTGATTGATTGATTGAAGGTTCAAGGGGCATATTTATAAGAGGAGTTGTGTAGCTATTACACCACCCTACATGGGTCAAGTGCAATGCAAGTCCAAAATGCCTCAGGATTGTTTTTGGTGTGTGGGAAGTTGTACCTTCCTGCACAAAAACATTTCTGCCTGCAATGCAGTCACCCTTGCAACATGGCTCAAGGGTACTTGCATTGGTGCAGAAATATGCTGCATAACGGGAAATATGGCGCATTCATGCCGTTTTCCTTTCACTTAGTGTCCCAAAGTGGCTTGATGCATAGTGCTGCATGATTGTTTTATAAAAATGGCCTGTGGGGTGCAAATAAGAAGGCGTGCAAGATAGTGCAGCAAGGCATCTTGCTGTGTTGCACTGCATGAAAATTAGAGGGCAGGAATATGGGGTATAGACCAATATACAGTGCATTAATGCTCTCTGCTTACGCTGGCGCACATACTCAATCAATCAATCAAGGGCATTTATAGAGCGCACTACTCACCCGGAGGGTCTCAAGGCGCTAGGGGGGGGGGGTGCTGCTACTGCTCGAACAGCCAGGTCTTGAGCTTCTTCCTGAAGGAGAGGTGGTCTTGGGTCAGGCGCAGGTCGGTCGGTCGGGAGTTCCAGGTCTTGGTGGCCAGGTAGGAGAAGGACCTTCCTCCTGTTGTCGTTCTTCGGATGCGGGGGACGGCGGCGAGGGCGTGTCTGGCTGATCGGAGGTGGCGTTTGGGAGCGTAGAAGTTGATGCGGTTGTTGAGGTAGCTCGGGCCTTGATCGTGCAGGGCTTTGTGTGCGTGGGTGAGGAGACGGAAGGTGATTCTCTTGTTGACGGGGAGCCAGTGCAGGTCTCTCAGATGTCCGGAGATGTGGCTGCGTCGGGGGATGTCGAGGATGAGTCTGGCCGAGGCGTTCTGGATCCGCTGGAGTCTCTTCTGGAGCTTGGCGGTGGTTCCGGCGTAGAGGGCGTTGCCGTAGTCCAGTCGGCTGGTGACGAGGGCCTGGGTGACCGTCTTCCTGGTCTCGGTGGGGATCCACCGGAAGATCTTCCGTAGCATGCGCAGGATGATGAAGCATGACGAGGAGACGGCGTTGACTTGTCTGGTCATGGAGAGGGAGGAGTCCAGGATGAAGCCCAGGTTGTGTGCGTGGTCTGTCGGTGTGGGTGCGGTGCCCAGGGTGGGGGGCCACCAGGAGTCGCCCCAGGCGGAGGGCGAGGAGCCCAGGATGAGGACTTCCGTCTTGTCTGAGTTCAGTTTCAGGCGGCTGGTCGTCATCCACTCGGCTACATCTTTTATCCCTTCGTGAAGGTTGGCTCTGGCAGCGGCGGGGTTGTTGGTCAGGGAGAGGATCAGCTGGGTGTCATCGGCGTAGGAGATGATGTTCAGGTTGTGTTGGCGTGCGATGGGCGCGAGGGGGCTCATGTAGACGTTGAAGAGGGTGGGGCTCAGCGAGGATCCTTGCGGGACGCCGCAGATGACTTCGGTGGCCTCTGACTTGTACGGTGGTAGACGGACTCTCTGTGTTCTTCCGTCGAGGAAGGAGACGATCCATTCCAGTGCCTTCTCCTGAATTCCGACGTTGCTGAGGCGCTGCACTAGGGTGCGGTGGCAGACAGTGTCGAATGCCGCGGAGAGGTCTAGGAGGATGAGGGCCGCTGTTTCTCCGTTGTCCATCAGGGCTCGGATGTCATCGGTGGCAGCGATGAGGGCGGTCTCGGTGCTGTGGTTGGCTCGGAAGCCAGACTGTGAGGGGTCGAGGGATCCATTCGTCTCGAGGAAGGCGGCCAGCTGTTTGTTGACGGTCTTCTCGATAACTTTGGCTGGAAACGGGAGGAGCGAGATGGGGCGGTAATTCTTGAGTTCGGTGGGGTCCGCTGTTGGTTTCTTTAGTAGAGCGCTGAGCTCAGCGTGCTTCCAGCCCTCCGGGAAGGTGGCGGTGTCGAAGGAGGTGTTGATGATGTCCCGCAGGTGGGGTGCGATGACAGCGTCGGCCTTGTTGAAGACGTGGTGAGGGCAGGGGTCGGTCGGAGATCCGGAGTGGATGGAGTTCATCATGCGGACGGTGTCATTGGTGCTGATCGGAGTCCAGGCGCGGAGGGTGGTGGTGGGCGGTGTTGCTGCGGTCGTTGTGTGCGATGGTTGAATGCTGAAGCTGTTGTGTATGTCCGTGATCTTGTTGTGGAAGTAGGAGGCGAGGGAGTTGCAGAGGTCTTGCGATGGGGTGATGTCGTTGTTTCCGGCGTTGGGGTTGGAGAGCTCTTTCACGATGTTGAAGAGTTCCTTGCAGTTGTGTGCGTTGTTGTCCAGCCGGTCCTTAAATGCAGTTCTCTTGGTGGCGCGGATCAGTTGGTGGTGCTTCCGGGTGGCAAGCTTGAGGGTGGTCATGTTGTCCGGTGTTGGTTCCCTTCTCCAGACTTTCTCGAGGGCTCGGCAGTCCTTCTTGGAGCTCTTGAGTTCGTCGGTGAACCATGGGGCTTTCTTGCTGCCGGGTCTGCTGGGCGGGGTCCTCAAAGGGGCGAGTTCGTCCGCGCAGTTGCTGATCCACTTCGTGAGGTTGTCGGCGGCCTGGCTGTGGTTCGCTGAGCTGGCGGGAGGGTGCTGACTCAGGGAAGCGGCGAGCTGGTCGGCTGTGATCTTGTTCCAGCTTCTTCGGGCAACCTGTTGCTGGTGGTGGTGGATCGTCGTTCTTCTGAAGGTGAAGTGGACGCAGCTGTGGTCCGTCCAGTGGAGTCCTGTGGCGTGGCTGAAGGCGATGTCTTTGCTGGATGAGAAGACGGCGTCGAGTGTGTGTCCGGCGAGGTGGGTGGGGGTGGTCACCAGCTGCTTGAGTCCCAGGTTTGCGAGGTTTTCCAGCAGGGCGGTGGTGTTTCGGTCGTCGTTGTTCTCCAGGTGGAAGTTGAGGTCCCCGAGGAGGATGTAGTCGGCTGAGGGGAGGGCGAGCGGGCTGATGAAGTCGGCGATGTCCTCGCTGAATTATGTGCGTGGTCCCGGGGGTCTGTAGATGAGGGTGCCTCTGAGGGTGGTCTTGGGGTTGACATGGATCTGGAAGTGCAGGTGTTCGGCTGGTGCGATGGTGTCGTCGGTGTTGGTCGTGATGCGGATGGTGTTCCTGTGAATGATGGCGATGCCTCCTCCTGTCTGGTTGACGCGGTCTCTCCGGATGATCTTGTAGCCGTCCAGGATGGTGATGGCGATGTCGGGCGCTGAGGAGGCGTTCATCCAGCTTTCCGTGAGGAAGGCGACGTCTGGGTCTGTGGTGTCGAGCAGGTTCCAGAGCTCGACGGCGTGTCTGTGGACGGAGCGGGTGTTGAGCAGGATGCACTTCAGGTGGCTGCTGTTGTTGCTCGTCTTGGTCTTGGTGGGTGCGGGTGTAGTGCAGGTCCGGATGCAGGTGAACTTGCAGGAGCGGCAGCTGAAGGGTCCGTGGGTGCGTCTCGGGGTGGCTCGGTAGTATCCAGGGGTTCTGCCGGCATTGAGTGCGTTGAGGGTGGCGGCGTCGTACGTCCGGCGGGTGGGCTGGGGTCTGCGGGGGCCAGGGGTTCCGGCGCTGGGCGCGGTCCAGGCGCGGACGGGCGCAGACGGGCTTACCTTTGGCGCGCCTTCGGCGCACCCGCTGCGCGTGACCGCTGCGCGTTTGCACGGTCGCCATATATGGCGAAGTGCGAGGGAGGGCGGAGCAGCTGGGAGGCGGGAGCGGGGAGGGTACAGAATGAAAAAAGGGGCGGGGTTAGCGGCGGTGGCGGGAAGCGGGGAGCGGGGAGGGATGAGACGGGGGCAACCAGGCAAACAGGCAATAGAGGGGGACAAAGTTACAATTGACAACAGTTATAATTCAAACCAAAAACAAACAGACAGTGGTACAATGCAGGATAGCGAGCCCAGACCACGCCGCTCGATGGCAGGGGGCGTGGTCACGCGGCGGCAGCCGGAGCAGAGAGGCAGGCAGGCGGGGAGGCACTCGCAGCAGCTGGTGGCCGTGTGGCGCGGGGGTGTCCTAAACTAGGTCACACTCACCTGCGTCGCACGGTCGCCATATATGGCCAAGTGCGAGGGAGGGCGGAGCAGCTGGGAGGCGGGAGCGGGGAGCGTACAGAATGAAAAAAGGGGCGGGGTTAGCGGCGGTGGCGGGAAGTGGGGAGCGGGGAGGGATGAGACGGGGGCAACCAGGCAAACAGGCAATAGAGGGGGACAAAGTTACAATTGACAACAGTTATAATTCAAACCAAAAACAAACAGACAGTGGTACAATGCAGGATAGCGAGCCCAGACCACGCCGCTCGATGGCAGGGGGCGTGGTCACGCGGCGGCAGCCGGAGCAGAGAGGCAGGCAGGCGGGGAGGCACTCGCAGCAGCTGGTGGCCGTGCGGCGCGGGGGTGTCCTAAACTAGGTCACCTAGCACCAATCCAGGCTCCTTTGCACCATGGTACAAGGCTGTCAATGTTGTATGCAAGAATTTATTGGTTGCGGAAAGGAGGCCTTCCTGCACAAAATCAATCCTCAGAGGCATTTTCTTATTTTTACATGTGCTGCACAATGCAGCACAGTTTGAAAGAGAACCAATCTGGAGAAATGAAGATATTTCTCCCCGGAGTGCCATTGCTGGGGAAGTGTACAATTCAGACGCATGCCCAGGGCTACTATTGTTGGTAAATCAGCATGCCCAGGGCTACTATTGTTGGTAAATCAGGGAATGGAATGTGTCATAATTAAGGGTGGGCGGTGTTGGGGGAGTGGCACTACGCAGAATTCTGCGAAGTTGCCTAAAAACGCATTGAAATTCTGCAGAGTTATGCTTCACCCTAAGGCAGAAGCAGACTGCCTCCAGCTCTCACTGGCTTACCTTTTGGCCGATCTAGGTGTTGCTCTTCTGCGCTGGGCACGGTGCTGCCACCCCTCCTACGGCCATGGTGGTGATCCACTGTGTTTTTTTCTCCTGGAACTGATGACCGTAACCTGGTCTCCACCCTCCATGCGCACGCAAACGCAGTCCTCGCGAGTCCTGCATGGAAGGGGTTTCATTAGTTTCAGGAATAGAAACGCCACAGCATCTTCATTTATGACCCAGTAGCTCAGCACACCAACATCCAGAGGATGCCAGCAACTCATTGCTGAGATCCAGGTAAGGAGGTAAGGGTGGGTGGCGGGGCAAGCTCCACCACACAGCGGAATAAGAGTTTTTACTGAACTCAGCAAACACTACTGGCGGAGTGGAGTGCACCACCCACCCCTAGTCAAAATGCATGCTTGCGTGCGTGGGAACACCCATGGCATGCCTCCCTGCTCCAGGGATGTTTCAAGTACCGAGAATATGGGTTGGGCATCAGGGAAGGAAGTATTTATAGCGCATGTGGCAGCACGTGTTTGATAGGACGTGAAAGTGTCAAGCAAAGTGATATCATCACCTTTTAAACTCAGTTGTGGTGAAATAAAGATACCATCCGATAGATTGCATTTATAGAAGTGAGGTGCAATTTGCATAACCTGGTGCATGTGCCAGGATCACAAATGATGGAGTATGAGGGGTGGCCAGTAATCAGTACCGATGGCCCAAAGAGGTGTTCAGTGTGAGCCCATCTTCAGAGTTCATTCCACGCCCACACTGTACAAGCCACTGTATTTATTTGTGCTTGTGGGAGCTTAGGGGGAAGAAACAGGGCCATCCCAAGTGGGCAAAGGGCAGCATCATCAGTTTCAGGGACAGTAAGAGCTACGAACTGAGAGGGAAAAAGCCAGGGATGAGCAAATTGGACTTGAGAACAGAAAGAGTACAAGTCCATATCCGGAGCTCCCACCCGCCCTTTTCGAAAGGAAGTGTGAGGATTTCCCGAGCTATACATGGCTGTGTACCTGCCTGAGCAAGAGAAATAAGACTCTATCCAAGTTGTCAGCAGAAATGGAGACATAAAGGAAGCAGGAGATTGTTGAAGAGATACACAAATCCTTCCAGCACTCAATTCTCTCATTCAGACAGTTTATAAGTCAACCATAGTTATATCTCCAGCATCCCTGCTGAGCCAAACCCGAAGCATTCAAACAAAGCCATCAGCCCATGTAAGTGGGAATTCTGAGGTGAACGGGAGTGTCACATCTATTGGTGAGAAGGTAATAGACTTTGTCCAGTTAATCTCAATTCCCAACAGGCCACCAAATCTAGTGATTCCCTGATGAGAGGGTTTAGATGGCTATGTGGGTCCCTAACATATAGAGTAAAATCATCTGCATAGAATTACAAAAAGTATAGGAGACAAGTGACAGTCTTGACGGGTGCTCCATGTGACCACAAATGGGTCAAAACCCTGTCATTGACTCATAAGTGAGTGAATGGATGAGAATAGAGCAATCTGATCAATTTAATGAAGGTGGGGCTCATCCCAAGTTGAGTCAATAGGGTAAAGAGGTCAAACGCCCTAGTGGCATCAAGAAATACTGCTGCAGCACACATAGCTGGATCAATTGTATGAAGTAGGGCAAAGAAGATTCGTAGATTGTGGGATGTAGAGCAGCCGGGTACAAAGCCAGCATGGTCAGGTCTCATCATGGTGGGAAGCAAAGGGAAAGATGTGAGGCAATGAGCTTAGCAAGGATTTTATTGTTGGTGTTCATTACGGAGAGTGGACGGTATGAATCACAGCAGAGGGTATTTTTTTTTTAACATCTGTTTATTGGTTTTTGTTAATAGTAGAACAATCACAGCATCATGTCGATCACATCTAAGTACATCCTGGGTCCATCAACAGTACAAAAGAATACAGTTTGAGATCCTCACGCATCCTCCTCCCATTAGACATTAAAGGGATATTCAGAAACATGTAGGGTGCTTGGGTACATCGTGTCTTATCATGCAACATTGTAATACATCTACTCTTTCTCAGCACATTTAGTGTCTCTTTTCCATCTGTCTGTCATATTACTAACCTCTCTCTCTGGTCTAATCAACTGGATCATAATGCATGCATCATCTTAGTCATGTCTACAATATTCCAACCGCTTCTCCCTCCCAGCGATCTATTATCTCCGAATCATACCGGTCATTGTTCTTTCGCCTTGTCTACCTGTAGGTTCTAGGGTGTGTAAGCAGATAACACGTCAATGGAGCCCAAATATCCCTAGGGCGGGATGTCAAGGGTAGTAGCTCAGCATATGTTGCAAGGCGCTCCTGACAAATGCACATCGATCCAAGTCTTAAATTTGGGTGCTCTTCCCCGCCCCCAGCGGCAGGCCACTCTTCTTTTAGCCATTAGTAACGCCAATGCAACAAATTTGCGGTTTTCTGCTCTCAGTGGTTTGACAAAACCTAACAGTGCCGTTAGAGGGGTGGGGTCTACCTTCATTTTAATCATCAATTGTATGGCGTGAAAGACCTGATCTCAATACATTCTCACCTCCAGACACTCCCATGACAAATGCTGGAAGTCTGCCCCTCCAGCACCGCACCTATCACATCCATCAGTCTCTCTTAGTTTGTATTTACACACCTTGGCTGGCGTATAATACAGTCTGTGCAGAAATGTATAATGTATGATGCGAAGCCTGCTGCTGGCAGATATCCGCTCCGTCTGAAAACAGCAAAACTCCCATTGGTCATCAGTCAGGGCAAGGCCTAGTTCCTCCCCCCATCTAACGCGTGATGGTGTGTTTGGCCTGTCTATTCGTGTGTGAACTGTGCTATATATCAGTGACACAAGGCGTCTTGCCGAGTCAGCTTTCAGTAGTACTTGTAATGGCTCAAGAGCTTGTGGCTTTGCAGGGAAGTCCAGGGTAATCGCACGGATCCCCTGCCTTAGTCTAATGTACAAGAAATCATCAAGTGGTGTCTGTTGTGTGTTTTGAAATAAATGTTCAGCAGTTCTGAAATTACCATTATGATACAAGTCCCCCCAGGTGTGGATTTGCGTACGCTTTTTGAAAATATGAAAACCAGTCTCCTGAAGCAGGGGCATGCTCGGATGATAAGTGAGAGGCAACAGTGGTGAGTACAGTAAGGGGGTATCCAGCATATGGCCTATGCTTTGCAATGCCGCAATCGTACATGTGAGGGCAGATGGCTGTTTGTCTCTAGCTCACACCCGGTCATATAAGACACCGTCTAATGGAATGGGGTGTGCGAGCCAATGTTCGGCCGCAACTTGAGGCATATATCGTGGTTGTTCCACCCAGTACCATGAATAATGAGCCTGTGCGCTCGTGTAATACAATTCAAAATCTGGTATACCAAACCCTCCTTGTGAATAAGATCTAGTTAGCACATTCCATTGCAACCGCGGTTGCTTGCCTCCCTATACCAGGCGTATCAATTCCAATTTCAGCGTCTTAAAGAAATAGGCCCCTGGGTGATATGGTATATATAAAAAAAGGTAGAGAATTTGTGGGAGTATCACCACTTTTATTAAGGACGTCCGCCCTGCAAACGAGAGAGGCAACGTTATCCAGCGTGTGACACAATCCGCTATATGAGAAATGGTTGTTCCATAGTTTAATCTCATAAGTTCCTCTCTATCTCTGGTGATTTTTATCCCCAGGTATTTCAGTTCCTCCTCACACCACTCCAAAGGATAGTCCAGCGGAAAGCGTGTTGTCGCAGCCGTCAATGGGAAAATACACAACTTTTCCCAGTTGATCTGTATTCCTGACAATTTCCTGAAAACTATAAATTCTCTCAGGATTGGATTTAGTTTGTACTGTGGATCATTGTGGCATTGTCGCAATTTGGCTGCCAATGGTTCCAGCGCTATGGCAAATAGCAACGGGTATAGTGGGCATCCCTGACAAGTCCCCCTAGTAATACTAAATGACTTGGACGTATGCCCATTAATCAGTACCTTTGCCACCGGTGCACAATATAATAATTTGATCCATGATAGAAACAGTGGTGGGAAGCCCATGCGTAGCATTACTCCAAAAATATAATCCCATTCAATGGAATCGAATGCCTTAGTGGTATCTAGAAAAACTGCAGCCAGGGGAAGGTCCGGTGAGACGTTATTTAAGACTAAAGAAAGTGTCTGCAAGTTAGTCAGTCAGTCAGTCAAAAGTACTTTATTCGGTTCATATCAAAAACCATAAAAGTATACACACATCAGAAATCAAGATCATAGTACATTGTTAAAAACAAACAGGACATGATAAAAAGACCCTAAAAAAATCTACTATTTACAACTAGGCCAATTAATTTTTTTCCCTAGTCTCATAGCTATTGTTAAAAAACATGCGACATAAAAAATTTCCCAAGTATTCAACAGCAACTGGAGGTACATAAGGGCCGGTTTAACTTGTCTAAACCCTTTGCATTTGATCAGTGGTATAATGAACTTTTTCCGTATTTCCACAAAGTATTTACAGAAAAACATAAAATGTGCAGTGTCCATTATGGAAAACCCGTCACAGGGACAAATGTCTAGATCTTTCATTTTAGTCCAGGTTGGTCGTGTGGTAAGGAGCAGATGAAATTTGTTCAACCTGAACCTAGTCAAGAGAAAACAATGGTTATTATTATTGACCATTTTCAGGTATAATTCAATATCAATGGAACTGATTAAGAGATGATGGGCCCTCACGGTCACTTTACTCAGTTCCATTTCCTCCCTTACAGAACTCTTGTTCAACATAAAAGTATCTTTGGTCCATTTCAAGTCTCCCTTAACCAGTTTTTGGGGCTGGGTAAACAATTCTGGGCGACCTAATAAATCAGCTAATGTTTTAACATATTTCAGCCATGGGATGGATGAACTGTGGTCCAAAGTCAAACAATCACTCAAAATTTTGTGATTTAAAACCAATTCCGGATTTAACCATGATGCTATCCACTTTAATAGCGGTGCAACAGCTATACGGTCTTCCAAATAACCAACCCCAAGTTCCTGATGTACACTATAACCAGGGGTTGATTGGGGAACTGATAAGATATTTTTCAAAAACTTATCTTCAGCAACCTGTAGGTGTTTTACGCTTTTAAAAACCCACAGGTCTGCTCCGTACATGGCTATAGATACACATTTTGCGTCATAAACTTTCAAGACGGCTTCCAATGGTTTCACCCCTAATTTGCGGGAAAAATCTAAGACGGCCGAAATAGATCTTACGAAAACATTTCGTTTAACGGCCATTTGGGGCAACCAGGTGGAGCTGCCATCGAAGATAACCCCCAAGTATGGGAAACTCGTGACTCTGGATAGCCTATTACCATCACAAAACAGGGTTTTAAATTTTTTACTTTTACTACCCACCGCCATTATATGCGATTTAGAATAATTGACGCTAAGGTCCAGTGCATTCATAAAATTATAAAATGAATTTAAAAGACGTTGGAGGCCTACTGTTGTACGTGCTAAAAGAGCAGCATCATCTGCATAGAGCAGAGCGGGTATCATAAATTTGCCTGCCCTTGGTATATCCTTACTTGCCGCCCCCAAAACTGTCCCCAAGTCATTAATATAGAGAGTGAAAAGCAAGGGGGTTACGATACAGCCCTGCCTGACCCCATTCACAATCCTTAGCTTTCCGGTACAGTTCCCTTTATAATCATATCTAACTGTGGCCGTGAGATCACTATGTAGGTCAGCTAGGAAGTACACAATGTTTTCATCTATACCAAGCTTTAGTAACAAATCCCACAATTTGGACCTGTTCATGTCTGCAAGTTATGGGAGGTGGCCCTCCCAGGTACAAATCCCGACTGGTCGGGGAGAATTAAGTTCTCCATCAGTAGACTCAGTCGCATTGCTATCAGCTTGGCCAGTATTTTGGCATCGCAGTTAAGCAAGGAGAGCGGTCAGTAGGAGTCGCACTTTGTAGGCGACTTCCCTGGTTTCAGCAGCGAGAGTATTAGAGCTTCTCTCATGGAGCTGGGAAAGTATCCCACTTCCAGCGAGTCCTCATACACTTCCCGAAGAATGGGGGCCATAAGATCTATATAGGTCCAATAGAATTCGATCGGAATGCCATCCGTTCCGGTGGCCTTCCCAGATTGCATATTCATTATAGCTTCTCTCACTTCATCTAACCCAAAAGGAGCACATAGGAAGGTTCTCTGTACATTACTCAGCCAACCCAATGCTACATCACCCAGGAATCCCTCTTAGTTGAGTACCTCCATCCTTTTCGAGGTGTATAGTCTGTTATAATGTGTCAGAAAGGCATTAAGTATGTCGGTCGTGTCCCGGGACACCACTCCCTCTCAGTTTTTGACTTCCAGTATAAATAAATATTGTAGCGAGGCTCTCTTATCTTGTGCATCAAAGACTTTCCTGATCTGTCCCCTTTTCCGTAACTCCTAGCCACCCAGTATTTACCCCTGAACCGCGCTTCTCTCTGCGCTTCATCCATATATTCTATGAGTTTGTCTCTGAACCTGGCGCTGGCAGTTCCATTCTGACCCCTGACAGCCTCTAACTCCAAAGCCTTAAGATCCGTCTTTAAGCTGCGCAGCATTTTGAGTATATCTCTAAGTACTCCTGCCCCTTTCGACATACAGTATCCGCGGATCATGACTTTAAATGTCTCCCAAACAACTTCCACACTATTCACTGAATCTTTATTACGTGCAAAAAAATCCTGAATCTCTACCCGCAATTCTTCTTGAAAGACAGGGTCTAACAAGACAGGGGCATGTAGCCGCCATTGACTGCGCGGGATGTCAAGGTCAGCAGAAGTAAGCACGAGGAGCACTGGGGCATTATCTGAGTATGTCCTAGCCAAATGGCGTACTTGGTCTATTGCGGTGCCAATCCTCTGGATACAAAATAGTAGTCTAATTGTGCCCATGACGCCGCCTGGGCCGTAAAGTGCGTGCCTTCCTGCGCATGTGGATGTGTGTGTCTCCAGGTGTCAATTAGTCCATAGGCAGTGATTGTATCCAGTACAACTGCTCCCGCCTTGGTGTAGTGGTGGGGGAGGGTTGTGATCTATCTAACCTAGGATTATGTGTGACATTAAAGTCTCCACCCCAAATGATATGAGTAGAGTCCAGTTCAAAAATCTTAGCCCAGAGCGAGGTAAAATAGGTCGGATCATCAGTGTTCGGCCCATAACAGCATGTCAATGTAACTGACAGTGATCCCAGTCTCCCCCACGCCAGGCAGTATCTCCCCTGCATGTCCCTCATGGCTCCCGATAACTGAAAAGGGACCTGCTTTTTTATCAAAATCGCAGTGCCTCTAGAATACGTGGAGTAAGAGGAAAAGATTCTATTTTCCACCCACTTACTGGCAAAGCCATTTGGCTTAAGAGGTGTAAAGTGAATTTCTTGAATCATTGCTATATGCACATTATGCCTATCCAAATATGACAGGATATTCCGTCTTTTCCTGGGATATCCCAAGCCCCTAACATTCCAAGTTATAATGTTCATAGCTCCAGTACCTACCTTAGCCATGGTTTGCGTGAATCTGGTCTGCCATCAATTCCCCCCCTACCAAATATAGAGTTTCCATAGTAGGCTAAACCCAACTCTCTCCCTTCCCTCCCACCACCCATTGAAGAAGCCCCAACTTGCCAGAATGATTTTCCCTCCCGCCCTCCCCATACCCCAACTGAACCAACATTAACAATACCACTATACTCACACTCATCATGCTGTGGTACACCAATGGGGAATACCCTCTGGGCGCCATTACAAGGCAGCAGCACAGGTACCCCTCCCCCCAGACCCTCCTCGCCTGTGCCTTCCGGGTGTCTTACGGGGGGAGTGGGGGCCCGGTGTGCTACGTATCTAACCCAAATGACCTAGCCAATGAACAGTAACCATGTCTCCTGCCTGAGAGACTACAATTATGCATCGATGTTAAACATTATCATAACAGTTATGTTTGAAGCCAATATATGTTCCTTTGTTATTACTCCTCCTCCATCGCCTGTTGGGAGGCGCTCAGGTTTCTGCCAGCTCGGTTTTCACGTTTCATGTGTCATAGGAAATCATCGACCTGTTGCTGGTTAGTAAAGAACCTCTGCTTTCCCTGGTGGGTAATCCTGAGGCGCGCCGGATATAACAGCACAAAATCAGTTTGCGCAGACCATAGCTTTTTCTTGACCTCTATAAATTTACGCTCTCCTCCTGCACTATGGGTGTAAAATCCGGGTACATGGAAATTGTATTACCATCATAAGAGAGGGATTGCTTACTTCTTGCCGCTCGGAGGGCCACATCCCGATCTTTGAAATTCAATAGTCTCGCAATTATGGTACGCGGGGTATTGCCTGGATCCGGACGTGATTCCAAGGGATCTGTGCGCCCTTTCCACAGCAAATTGACTGGAGAAAGATTCAGCTCCTATGGTCGTTATTAGCAGCGGTTTCTTTAATGTGGTCCTCATGCCCGTCAAGTTTATGTGCGATAGCATCTATTCTTGATTATATTCGATCTACTTTATCCACTATTGTGGCGAATTCCTGTCGCACTTCCTGCAGTGTGGTCTGCACATCCGAGGCTTGCGTTGTGGTCCCATTCTGGTTCTCTTCTCTCGCCTCTAGGTCCTTAGCATCGTGCGTACCACGCTGCCCTCTCTTCGCAGCCTCAAAATTCAATTTTGGCTGTCTCGTGTCTGGTTTACCCATGCTGGCTCTGTTCTGTGGGGCTGATGCTTATGTCTCTGTCCAGTCCTTACCTTGCACCTCGCTGTGTTCACACCAGCACACCTCGCAAATCTCAGGGGGTAGGTCGCTTGAGGTGCACTCAGTCCCATAAGCTCAGTCTATCTTTCTCACTTGGCACAGCAGTTACGGCTCTGTCCCACTTCAATCCCTTGTCAAAGAGCTGCAGTTACAGTATCGTGCCCCACCAGCCTCAACAACAATGCGCTAAAGGTGCACACAGTCCCGTGAATCCAGACCTCCCCTCTCATTGGGGGCTGCAATGTATATCCTAAGATGAAGCCCCAGACACTCCTGATCACACTCACGGTCGCTACTTGGCTCTGCTTTGCAGTTTATCTACCTGGCGCTTTCCGCACTTTTGGGCACTGGCTTTCTGCTTATTTTGTTACAACGTCTGATCCCCAGTCACTCCTCGAGGGGGGGTGTTGGAAGCTGAGAAATAGCATCCCCGTTGGTATTGTACAGCATATAGCACCTCACCCAGCACTTGCATCTGCACTGGCCATATATGTGCACTGTGTCACCCAAAATGGCGGCTGCGCTATCTTCTTCCCCACAAGGCGCCTGTTGTTGGGTCTCAAAGGTCAGTTAACTGTTGTCCAGGGCAGCGCGCCGCATTAATGATCATGGCTTCTCCTCTAGGTGCTCTCCGGGGGGGTACTCAGCTAACCCTCTAGCAAGGTGCACCACTTGCCTCACTCCACGCGCACCAGCAGCAGCCCAGAGCTCTCGGGCGACCCACCTAAGATTTCGGCACTCCTGACGTTAGAAGTGGAGCCTGAATACAGTCACCTCTCTTGCTGTGAGCTGCGTGGGCATCTGGGGCCTCTGCTGCTTGCAGTACGGCTCTGCCGTCACAACGTATGTCCCTGCGATGTGGCGTCTTGCACGCTACCTCACTGCCGTCTCACATTGCGGCGCCTCCAGTGCTACATCAATGCCAACGCCACCTCTCACCGCATGTCCGGGTTTTCACAGGTCTTCAAATCCGCCGCTATGTAAACCTCCCCACGATGTCCTCTAGTGTGGCACCTCTTCCCGCTGACCGCTAATTTCCCTGCACCTGCCTCTCACACAGCGGTCGCAGCCCAGCCGACAGTCCCACAGCAGCAGTCTGTACTAGTCGCCACCGCCGCACTCCAGCTTCACCATGCTCCCGCGCCCCCCTCGGTCAGATCTTCGGTGGCTCAGTTCACAGTCAGTTCAGCTCTGATCAGACTGATTTTCGGATCGAGGTAAGATGCCGTCTATTTCTCTCAGGTGGCAGGTTTTCAGAGGGTTATAATGTCATTTGGAAGGATAACTTTAGGATAATGTACACCGGGCTGCAGGAGCCTCACGCTTGTGTGGCCATACTGCGTGTGCGCCCCGCCCCCTAGCGCCCCCAGCAGAGGGGAACTTTGCCAGGTATAAAGATCATTACAATTAGTGCTTCCCGTAGGGAAGGAGGCTGGACCCCGGATCCCAGATAAGATTCCTCATACATGGCAAGCAAGTGCAGGACTAACAGAAGGCCATCTAGGCCAGACTACTTGTCGGCAGACACAGCACCGATTACATTGAGAACCTCTTCAGCATTAAGTAGCTTGTCTAGATATTGTCTGTGGCCATCCTCCAGCCACAGGAGTAGGTAAAAAGAAGTCCACTATGGCTTTCTGGACAGCCCCAGCACCCGAGTGTACATGCAAATGTACATTAGGTATCTCAGTGACATAATCGCTCGCCCAAGGCTTGTATGGCAAATGAGCGAGATACCGATCAGGTCTGTTGCCCTCCCCAAAACTTCAAGCCTGTGCCTCCTTACCCAGATAATGAGTTGTCATATAGATACGCTTTGCCTATATGCTGTGTTAAGTTAGCATAAGCTTATTAAAAGTTTAAACGTCATTTTTCCTTTCTGCTGCTTTTGCACACGACACATAAACTGTTGTTTTAGCTTTGAGCCTAGGAGAGCGCTTTTGATTCACACGAGAATAATATGTTATTACTCTGATATCAGCTTTGCTTAGTGAACTGTGTCTGTACAGTGAGTGCTGAAGCCTTCAAGAATAACTCGACACAGTGGTTGTTGTGAGGTCTGATCTTCGCACCTTCCTAGACATAACATACATGCAGCGGCAGCCAAATTCTGGCTTTAGGCACGTTTTATATTGCTTCTCGCAGCGCACCCAAACACACTTGATGGTGCTTCGCATGCAGAGAGCTGGTGGAAGATGATGTGATCCCTTACCACTAGGATCTTGAGGTATGGGGCCACCCTGCTAAGAACCTCTGCTTTCGCTGGTGGGTAATCCTGAGGCGCGCCGGATATAACAGCGCAAAATCAGTTTGCGCAGACCGTAGCTTTTTCTTGACCTCTATAAATTTACGCTCTCCTCCTGCACTATGGGTGTAAAATCTGGGTACATGGAAATTGTATTACCATCATAAGAGAGGGATTGCTTACTTCTTGCCGCTCGGAGGGCCACATCCCGATCTTTGAAATTCAATAGTCTCGCAATTATGGGACGCGGAATATTGCCTGGAGCCGGACGTGATTCCAAGGGATCTGTGCGCCCTTTCCACAGCAAATTGACTGGAGAAAGATTCACCTCCTATGGTCGTTATTAGCAGCGGTTTCTTTAATGTGGTCCTCATGCCCGTCAAGTTTATGTGCGATAGCATCCATTCTTGATGACATTCGATCTACTTTATCCACTATTGTGGTGAATTCCTGTCGCACTTCCTGCAGTATGGTCTGCACATCCGAGGCTTGCGTTGTGGTCCCATTCTGGTTCTCTTCTCTCGCCTCTAGGTCCTTAGCATCGTGCGTACCACGCTGCCCTCTCTTCGCAGCCTCAAAATTCAATTTTGGCTGTCTCGTGTCTGGTTTACCCATGCTGGCTCTGTTCTGTGGGGCTGATGCATATGTCTCTGTCCAGTCCCTACCTTGCACCTCGCTGTGTTCACACCAGCACACCTCGCAAATCTCAGGGGGTAGGTCGCTTGAGGTGCACTCAGTCCCATAAGCTCAGTCTATCTTTCTCACTTGGCACAGCAGTTACGGCTCTGTCCCACTTCAATCCCTTGTCAAAGAGCTGCAGTTACAGTATCGTGCCTCACCAGCCTCAACAACAATGCGCTGAAGGTGCACACAGTCCCGTGAATCCAGACCTCCCCTCTCAGTGGGGGCTGCAATGTATATCCTAAGATGAAGCCCCAGACACTCCTGATCACACTCACGGTCACTACTCGGCTCTGCTTTGCAGTTTATCTACCTGGCGCTTTCCGCAATTTTGGGCACTGGCTTTCTGCTTATTTTGTTACAACGTCTGATCCCCGGTCACTCCTCGGGGGGGGGGGGGGTGTTGGAAGCTGAGAAATAGCATCCCCGTTGGTATTGTACAGCATATAGCACCTCACCCAGCACTTGCATCTGCACTGGCCATATATGTGCACTGTGTCACCCAAAATGGCGGCTGCGCTATCTTCTTCCCGACATGGCGCCTGTTGTTGGGTCTCAAAGGTCAGCTAACTGTTGTCCAGGGCAGCGCGCCACATTAATGATCATGGCTTCTCCTCTAGGTGCTCTCCGGGGGGGTACTCAGCTAACCCTCTAGCAAGGTGCACCACCTGCCTCACTCCACGCGTACCAGCAGCAGCCCAGAGCTCTCGGGCGACCCACCTGAGATTTCGGCACTCCTGACGGTAGAAGTGGAGCCTGAACACAGTCACCTCTCTTGCTGTGAGCTGCGTGGGCATCCGGGGCCTCCGCTGCTTGCACTACGGCTCTGCCGTCACAACGTATGTCCCTGCGATGTGGCGTCTTGCACGCTACCTCACTGCCGTCTCAGATCGCGGCGCCTTCAGTGCTACATCAATGCCAACGCCACCTCTCACCGCATGTCCGGGTTTTCACAGGTCTTCAAATCCGCCGCTATGTAAACCTCCCCACGATGTCCTCTAGTGTGGCACCTCTTCCCGCTGACCGCTAATTTCCCTGCACCTGCCTCTCACACAGCGGTCGCAGCCCAGCCGACAGTCCCACAGCAGCAGTCTGTACTAGTCGCCACCGCCGCACTCCAGCTTCACCATGCTCCCGCGGCCCCCTCGGTCAGATCTTCGGTGGCTCAGTTCACAGTCAGTTCAGCTCTGATCAGACTGATTTTCGGATCGAGGTAAGATGCCGTCTGTTTCTCTCAGGTGGCAGGTTTTCAGGGGGTTATAATGTCATTTGGAAGGATAACTTTAGGATAATGTACACCGGGCTGCAGGAGCCTCACGCTTGTGTGGCCATACTGCGTGTGCGCCCCCTAGAGCCCCCAGCAGAGGGGAACTTTGCCAGGTATAAAGATCATTACAATTAGTGCTTCCCGTAGGGAAGGAGGCTGGACCCCGGACCCCAGATAAGATTCCTCATACATGGCAAGCAAGTGCAGGACTAACAGAAGGCCATCTAGGCCAGGCGACTTGTTGGCAGACACAGCACCGATTACATTGAGAACCTCTTCAGCATTAAATAGCTTGTCTAGATATTGTCTGTGGCCATCCTCCAGCCACAGGAGTAGGTAAAAAGAAGTCCACTATGGCTTTCTGGACAGCCCCAGCACCCGAAAGTACATGCAAATGTTTATTAGGTATCTCAGTGACATAATCGCTCGCCCAAGGCTTGTAAGGCAAATGAGCAAGATACCGATCAGGTCTGTTGCCCTCCCCAAAACTTCAAGCCCGTGCCTCCTTACCCAGATAATGAGTTGTCATATAGATACGCTTTGCCTATATGCTCTGTTAAGTTAGCATAAGTTTATTAGAAGTTTAAACGCCATTTTTCCTTTCTGCTGCTTTTGCACACGACACATAAACTGGTGTTTTAGCTTTGAGCCTATTAGAGCGCTTTTGATTTACACGAGAATAATATGTTATTACTCTGATATCAGCTTTGCTTAGTGAACTGTGTCTGTACAGTGAGTGCTGAAGCCTTCAAGGATAACTCGACACAGTGGTTGTTGTGAGGTCTGATCTTCGCACCTTCCTAGACATAACATACATGCAGCTGCAGCCAAATTCTGGCTTTAGGCACGTTTTATATTGCTTCACACAGTGCACCCAAACACACTTGATGGTGCTTCGCATGCAGAGAGCTGGTGGAAGATGATGTGATCCCTTACCACTAGGATCTTGAGGTATGGGGCCACCCTGCTAAAACCGAATGAGACCTTCTTAGATATAATATAATATGCTAGTTAGGGAGGGTGAGAATTAGGTGTTGTTAAACCCGATTCATTTCAGCATTTTAGCATGTTGTCACCTTTTGCATTCTATGGACTAGTAACTTTGCTGATAACTTTGCTTCTTATAATATGTCTGCTGGTATTATCTAAGATACTGCGCTTGAGAACCCTGCATTAGTAAATAAACATTTCAAATATGTATGCAGCTTCATTTACTCCTTGTTTTGAATTGAAATGATTGTATAACGAAAGAGTGTTCATGTGTTCCACGTTACCTGAGGTAATCTAAGTCCATGTTCTGGTTTGTCTAAGTCTTGGGAGTTTGTAATGACCAATGAGACACTGTAGCTAGTCAGGTAAGGGGATTTTGGGAACTAAGGTGAGTTTTGGCACGCCCTAACTCACTGAGGTTCCAAGTCTCTATGCACAGTTCTGTAGGAGAACAGGATCCCTGCGACATGGCGCCCAACGTTTTCGGTGGTATTATTACATGACACTTGAGTAGTACATCATTCAGTCCTTAACCCCTACACTATCGTTTCGGGAAAACGGTGGTGTCGGAAAAACCTACCTATTTTTGTAATAGGTATTTTCAAGCTTGAATCTTTCTAAACGGTTTCCTTGAATTACAACCCAGTTGTGCTACAAAGTTTACTTTGTCCTTTTATCTTCCTGTGTCGTTGTGGCCGCGGTGGACATTCCGCAACATAGTCGCATTGCCGTGCGCAACCATTTGCTTCAGTATAATGTTCCCGTGGATGGCATGGCCGTGATAATGGTATTGAGTGTAGAGGTAGCTTACCCGTACGAAATCTTTTACTCGTGGGTGACATTCCTGGCTGTGGGCGGAACTTCAGGTGTGTTCCACACTTACACTCCCACTCCTGTACCAAATGAATATACTTCGTATAGGGCACAGGAAGTACCTATAGATACTTGGTAGTACCGCGTTTGGTTTGGTGGCACCCTCCCCCACTCTTTAACAGCTCCGAGGTTAGGTCCTTTGTCCATTCCGGGCAAAAATTGGCCTGTTTTGGCTGGATTTACTCCTCATACTCAGCACAGCATGTGTTCTGTGGTTGAGTTAAGACGACTACATGTGGTCTCAATTAGCGTTATTCGACCGTTGGTACAATACATAACCCGTAATCTCCCAGGCGGGGCCCCGGGTTCTGCGGTGCTTCCTGCAGGACAGGGTGGCATGAAGCTCAGTCCCGTGATGGTCAATGCAGTGATGGGCAAGCGTCCTCTGGATAAGAATGATTTTCCTTTCTGGCTTGCCGAGAAATTTGACAAGCTGGAAGCAGTATTTCCTAACACGACTCCTGGTGAAAAACACAGGATTCTGACAATAAGCTTACCTAAAGACTTGGCCCCTGAAATAGGTGACTGCGAGACCTGGGGTAGAACATTTGCAGCGGTCTATGCGAGGTGTTACGGCACTCCGTCTATGACTGTCCTGCCTACGGTCCTTAAGCGTGTTCAGGATTAGCACGGACCCGAGGCTGCGGTTGAATTGGGTATGCGCCTATGTGGCACCTTTGATGTGGTTTGCGATCTCGTACTTGCTAATGCCCTCGGCCTGGTCGCCCCCACACCCCCCGCCTGCTCCTCCTACCTGCTGCCTGTGCCTCGATCTACACGGCGCCCCAGCCGCCACAGGACCGCCGCTGAACCACCCCAGCCGCCACAGGGCCGTCCCAGCGCCGCCCCAGCCACCGCAGGGCCGCCGCCGAGCCCCCAGGTTTTCCCGCCGGATCTCTACGAGACCCCGCCCCCCCGCACACCGATTGGCTACCGCGATCCCCGCCTCCCCGCACACCCTCCCTCCCGGCTCCCCTCTTAAGGGGACCCACAGCGCTGCTCAGGAGCGACCACTGCGCCCTCGGCCTGGTCGCCCCCACACCCCCGCCTGCTCCTCCTACCTGCTGCCTGTGCCTCGATCTACACGGCGCCCCAGCCGCCACAGGACCGCCGCTGAACCACCCCAGCCGCCACAGGGCCGTCCCAGCGCCGCCCCAGCCACCGCAGGGCCGCCGCCGAGCCCCCAGGTTTTCCCGCCGGATCTCTACGAGACCCCGCCCCCCCGCACGCCGTTTGGCTACCGCGATCCCCGCCTCCCCGCACACCCTCCCTCCCGGCTCCCCTCTTATGACGCCCCCTGAGCGACCGCGCAGCGGACGCGCGCAGCGGGAGCACCGAATGAGCGCCGAAGGTGCGCCAAAGGTAAGCCCGTCTGCGCCCGTCCGCGCCTGGACCGCGCCCAGCGCCAGGACCCCTGGCCCCCGCAGACCCCAGCCCACCCGCCGGACGTACGACGCCGCCGCCCTCAACGCACTCAACGCCGGCCGAACCCCTGGATGCTACCGAGCCACCCCGAGACGCACCCACGGTCCCTTCATCTGCCAGGCCTGCAAGTTCTCCTGCACCCGGACCTGCGCGGCACCAGCACCCACCAAGCCGAACTCCAGCAGCAGCCACCTGAAGTGCATCCTGCTCAACACCCGCTCCGTCCACAGACACGCCGTCGAGCTCTGGAACCTGCTCGACACCACACACCCAGACGTCGCCTTCCTCACGGAAACCTGGATGCACGCCTCCTCAGCACCCGACATCGCCATCGCCATCCCGGACGGCTACAAGATCATCCGGAGAGACCGCGTCAACCAGACAGGAGGTGGCATCGCCATCATTCATAGGAACACCATCCGCATCACGACCAACACCGACGACACCATCGCACCCGCCGAACACCTGCACTTCCAGATCCACGTCAACCCGAAGACCACTCTCAGAGGCACCCTGATCTACAGACCCCCGGGACCACGCACACAATTCAGCGAGGACATCGCCGACTTCATCAGCCCGCTCGCCCTCCCCTCAGCCGACTACATCCTCCTCGGGGACCTCAACTTCCACCTGGAGAACAACAACGACCGCAACACCACCACCGTGCTGGAAAACCTCGCAAACCTGGGACTCAAGCAACTGGTGACCACCCCCACCCACCTCGCCGGACACACACTCGACGCCGTCTTCTCATCCAGCAAAGACATCGCCTTCAGCCACGCCACAGGACTCCACTGGACGGACCACAGCTGCGTCCACTTCACCTTCAGAAGAACGACGACCCACCACCACCAGCAACAGGTTGCCCGAAGAAGCTGGAACAAGATCACAGCCGACCAGCTCACCGCCTCCCTGAGTCAGCACCCTCCCGCCAGCTCAGCGAACCCCAGCCAGGCCGCCGACAACCTCACAAAGTGGATCAGCAACTGCGCGGACGAACTCGCCCCTCTGAGGACCCCGCCCAGCAGACCCGGCAGCAAGAAAGCCCCATGGTTCACCGACGAACTCAAGAGCTCCAAGAAGAACTGCCGAGCCCTCGAGAAAGTCTGGAGAAGGGAACCTACACCGGGCAACATGACCACCCTCAAGCTTGCCACCCGGAAGCACCACCAACTGATCCGCGCCACCAAGAAAACTGCATTCAAGGACCGACTGGACACCAACGCACACAACTGCAAGGAACTCTTCAACATCGTGAAAGAGCTCTCCAACCCCAACGCCGGTAACAACGACATCACCCCATCGCAAGACCTCTGCAACTCCCTCGCCTCCTACTTCCACAACAAGATCGCAGACATACACAACAGCTTCAGTAGTCAACCATCGCACACAAAGACCGCAGCAACGCCACCCACCACCACCCTCCGCGCCTGGACTCCGATCAGCACCGATGACACCGTCCGCATGATGAACTCCATCCACTCCGGATCTCCGACCGACCCGTGCCCTCACCACGTCTTCAACAAGGCCGACGCTGTCATCGCACCCCACCTGCGGGACATCATCAACACCTCCTTCGACACCGCCACCTTCCCGGAGAGCTGGAAGCACGCCGAACTCAGCGCTCTACTTAAGAAACCAACAGCGGACCCCACCGAACTCAAGAACTACCGCCCCATCTCGCTCCTCCCGTTTCCAGCCAAAGTCATCGAGAAGACCGTCAACAAACAGCTGGCCGCCTTCCTCGAGACGAATGGATCCCTCGACCCCTCACAGTCTGGCTTCCGAGCCAACCACAGCACCGAGACCGCCCTGATCGCTGCCACCGATGACATCCGAGCCCTGATGGACAACGGAGAAACAGCGGCCCTCATCCTCCTAGACCTCTCCGCGGCATTCGACACTGTCTGCCACCGCACCCTAGTGCAGCGCCTCAGCAACGTCGGAATTCAGGAAAAGGCACTGGAATGGATCGTCTCCTTCCTCGACGGAAGAACACAGAGAGTCCGCCTACCACCGTACAAGTCAGAGGCCACCGAAGTCATCTGCGGCGTCCCTCAAGGTTCCTCGCTGAGCCCCACCCTCTTCAACGTCTACATGAGCCCCCTCGCGCCCATCGCACGCCAACACAACCTGAACATCATCTCCTACGCCGATGACACCCAGCTGATCCTCTCACTGACCAACGACCCCGCCGCTTCCAGAGCCAACCTTCACGAAGGGTTGAAAGATGTAGCCGATTGGATGACGACCAGCCGCCTGAAACTGAACTCAGACAAGACGGAAGTCCTCATCCTGGGCTCCTCGCCCTCCGCCTGGGACGACTCCTGGTGGCCCCCCGCCCTGGGCACCGCACCCACACCGACAGACCACGCACGCAACCTGGGCTTCATCCTGGACTCCTCCCTCTCCATGACCAGACAAGTCAACGCCGTCTCCTCGTCATGCTTCAACATCCTGCGCATGCTACGAAAGATCTTCCGGTGGATCCCCACCGAGACCAGGAAGACGGTCACCCAGGCCCTCGTCACCAGCCGACTGGACTACGGCAACGCCCTCTACGCCGGAACCACCGCCAAGCTCCAGAAGAGACTCCAGCGGATCCAGAACGCCTCAGCCAGACTCATCCTCGACATCCCCCGACGCAGCCACATCTCCGGACATCTGAGAGACCTGCACTGGCTCCCCGTCAACAAGAGAATCACCTTCCGTCTCCTCACCCACGCACACAAAGCCCTACACGACCAAGGCCCGAGCTACCTCAACAACCGCATCAACTTCTATGCTCCCAAACGCCACCTCCGATCAGCCAGTCACGCCCTCGCCGCCGTCCCCCGCATCCGAAGATCGACAACAGGAGGAAGGTCCTTCTCCCACCTGGCCGCCAAGACCTGGAACTCCCTCCCGACCGACCTGCGCCTGACCCAAGACCACCTCTCCTTCAGGAAGAAGCTCAAGACCTGGCTGTTCGAGCAGTAGCAGCACCCCCCCCCCCCCAAGCGCCTTGAGACCCTCCGGGTAAGTAGTGCGCTATATAAATGTCCATGATTGATTGATTGATTGAATGCCAAGGGAGATGCAGTGAACAGGTAGCCAATGCTTTGCAGGTGCTTCCCGATGCCGAGAAACCCCGTCAGTTAGCGAGGATTGTTGTGGTGGCTTATAAGACCGTGGGCCACAATAGTAGGGGTCTCAAGCCTTTTTCTACTAAAGAGAAGAACCAACACCAAGGGCAGAAGTCAGAGACTGACGTCTAGGCCAAGACCAAAAAGCAAAATTGGCCTAAAAAACAAAAAGAAAGGGAAAGCAACAGCAACAGAAACAGGAGTCTCGTCCTGCGTCTCCATTGCCTGCCCCACAGAACTTGTTTATGACTTGCGCGATCGCGTGAAGATTAAATCACCTGATCGTTTTCAGGTTTCTGATCAACGCTCTCCTCGTTCTTTTCAGGATTCATCGGCCTCGGTGACCGGTGGTGCAGGAGGCGGCAGGAGTCGGGGTGTCCAGCAAGGACGCGACCTGCCACGAGCGAAAGACAGTGCAGGAAAGCAGGACGGCTCTACACCGAAGAGACCCCAGTTTCAAAAGAAGAAAGTCGCCGCTTTAACAGCGAGATATGCCACAGATAGTGAGAACGCAGCTTCGGAATCTGACATGGGCTCTGACCTTGCTGGACAGAGGTAATCTAAGTCCATGTTCTGGTTTGTCTAAGTCTTGGGAGTTTGTAATGACCAATGAGACACTGTAGCTAGTCAGGTAAGGGGACTTTGGGAACTAAGGTGAGTTTTGGCACACCCTAACTCACTGAGGTTCCAAGTCTCTATGCACAGTTCTGTAGGAGAACAGGATCCCTGCGACATGGCGCCTAACGTTTTCGGTGGTATTATTACATGACACTTGAGTAGTACATCATTCAGTCCTTAACCCCTACACTATCGTTTCGGGAAAACGGTGGTGTCGGAAAAACCTAACTATTTTTGTAATAGGTATTTTCAAGCTTGAATCTTTCTAAACGGTTTCCTTGAATTACAACCCAGTTGTGCTACAAAGTTTACTTTGTCCTTTTATCTTCCTGTGTCGTTGTGGCCGCGGTGGACATTCCGCAACATAGTCGCATTGCCGTGCGCAACCATTTGCTTCAGTATAATGTTCCCGTGGATGGCATGGCCGTGATAATGGTATTGAGTGTAGAGGTAGCTTACCCTTACGAAATCTTTTACTCGTGGGTGACATTCCTGGCTGTGGGCGGAACTTCAGGTGTGTTCCACACTTACACTCCCACTCCTGTACCAAATGAATATACTTCGTATAGGGCAAAGGAAGTACCTATAGATACTTGGTAGCACCGCGTTTGGTTTGGTGGCACCCTCCCCCACTCTTTAACAGCTCCGAGGTTAGGTCCTTTGTCCATTCCGGGCGAAAATTGGCCTGTTTTGGCTGGATTTACTCCTCATACTCAGCACAGCATGTATTCTGTGGTTGAGTTAAGACGACTACATGTGGTCTCAATTAGCGTTATTCGATCGTTGGTACAATACATAACCCGTAATCTCCCAGGCGGGGCCCCGGGTTCTGCGGTGCTTCCTGCAGGACAGGGTGGCATGAAGCTCAGTCCCGTGATGGTCAATGCAGTGATGGGCAAGCGTCCTCTGGATAAGAATGATTTTCCTTTCTGGCTTGCCGAGAAATTTGACAAGCTGGAAGCAGTATTTCCTAACACGACTCCTGGTGAAAAACACAGGATTCTGACAATAAGCTTACCTAAAGACTTGGCCCCTGAAATAGGTGACTGCGAGACCTGGGGTAGAACATTTGCAGCGGTCTATGCGAGGTGTTACGGCACTCCGTCTATGACTGTCCTGCCTACGGTCCTTAAGCGTGTTCAGGATTAGCACGGACCCGAGGCTGCGGTTGAATTGGGTATGCGCCTATGTGGCACCTTTGATGTGGTTTGCGATCTCGTACTTGCTAATGCCAAGGGAGATGCAGTGAACAGGTAGCCAATGCTTTGCAGGCGCTTCCCGATGCCGAGAAACCCCGTCAGTTAGCGAGGATTGTTGTGGTGGCTTATAAGACCGTGGGCCACAATAGTAGGGGTCTCAAGCCTTTTTCTACTAAAGAGAAGAACCAACACCAAGGGCAGAAGTCAGAGACTGACGTCTAGGCCAAGACCAAAAAGCAAAATTGGCCTAAAAAACAAAAAGAAAGGGAAAGCAACAGCAACAGAAACAGGAGTCTCGTCCTGCGTCTCCATTGCCTGCCCCACAGAACTTGTTTATGACTTGCGCGATCGCGTGAAGATTAAATCACCTGATCGTTTTCAGGTTTCTGATCAACGCTCTCCTCGTTCTTTTCAGGATTCATCGGCCTCGGTGACCGGTGGTGCAGGAGGCGGCAGGAGTGGGGTGTCCAGCAAGGACGCGACCTGCCACGAGCGAAAGACAGTGCAGGAAAGCAGGACGGCTCTACACCGAAGAGACCCCAGTTTCAAAAGAAGAAAGTCGCCGCTTTAACAGCGAGATATGCCACAGATAGTGAGAACGCAGCTTCGGAATCTGACATGGGCTCTGACCTTGCTGGACAGTGCGGCGGAGATTACCATAGTGCGAGAGGCCCTGCGTCCACTACTGAAGGTGACAGCGACTGACCGTTATGTTGTAGTAGAAACAGCTGACACTCGAGTTGCTCCCCCTGACAGACTTCATGAAGTATTTGCGAATAACAAAGGCCCCCTGAAAACTAGATCAAGGAATTCCTAGGACCTATGGTAAAACATTTTTTAGAAATGGAACACAAGCCAGAAGATCTTCGATGGAGGATATTAGAAAAGATCAGAACCCCAGACCCAAAAGGAGGTCTCAAAATCCGAAAGAAGCGTGAGGTATTTTGGATTTTCTCCCTGGACACCCATAAAAATGGACTTAATAGTGACACTCCGTGGGAGAACGCCATTATCTGATTATGTCATCCCCAATTCTACCCTCAACCCCCCTTCTTTATTCTGTAGGATACCATGTTCTGTTTGGTTGCACCAGAACTAACAAACAAGGCTTTAATCCACATTATTACACGCTATTAACGGACCATGCCTTTTAATCTCAGCAAATAACTAGCGCTGGTTGGTTATTTGGGTCACATCTATTGGTTACTCCCCTTAAATTTGACAAAATGTATATTGACATGTTCCTAAGTAATTCCTAATATGATTAGTTGAATTAAATGGTCACCTATTATATTTTTCATATAATAAATATTTTACTGTTATTGATATGATGTCTCTAAAGGAGGTATAAAATACTAAATATATGTATTTCTTGTATTTGGAATATATATATATATGTAATTTCATCAAAAGATAAATATTCCCCTTTCAGTGTTTCTCCATTTTAACGTATACCTTCAGTCCTATTTTTATGTTTATTTTATTTACTCGGACTTGCCTTGGGTCAATTATATATATGATCACTGCAAAATCCATTTTGACAATATTTTTCTATCTCTGATCTAGTTATTCGCTCTATATACTTTTTCGTTTTTCGACAAATATTTATGGTCTAGAATATAGATTCAGAAACAACAAACATTGCCGATATGCAGCATTGACCAATCAACATAGAGAAGGGACTATAAAAGTAAGGATCTGATCCGGACACAGTTAATATATTACTTCCGGACGTGACATCAGACGCGGGAGCTTTAGTCAGCCGGGGCTATGTTTTTGAATGAAGACCGCCAATCAGGTAACAGTGGACCCTCTCCGTACAGATAACCTGTGTAATTATTGCCGTAGACCCTAAACACATATGCGGCAACTTTCAAAACTAAATTCCCTCTCCGTGTATTTGTGTCATCTATACAGAATTTAGAGTGGTTAAGTGGGTAATCAAACTATCAATCAATCAATCAATCAAGGCATTTATAGAGCGCACTACTCACCCGGAGGGTCTCAAGGCGCTTGGGGGGGGTGGGGGGGGGGGGGTGGGGGGGGGTGGGGTGCCGCTACTGCTCGAACAGCCAGGTCTTGAGCTTCTTCCTGAAGGAGAGGTGGTCTTGGGTCAGGCGAAGGTCGGTCAGGAGTGTGTTCCAGGTCTTGGCGGCCAGGTAGGAGAAGGACCTTCCTCCTGTTGTCGCTCTTCGGATGCGGGGAACGGCGGCGAGGGCGTGGTTGGTCGATCGGAGGTGGCGTTTGGGATCGTAGAAGTTGAGGTGGTTGTTGAGGTAGCTCGGGCCATGGTCGTGTAGGGCTTTGTGTGCGTGGGTGAGGAGACGGAAGGTGATTCTCTTGTTGACGGGGAGCCAGTGCAGATCTCTCAGATGTCCGGAGATGTGGCTGTGTCGGGGGATGTCGAGGATGAGTCTGGCTGAGGCGTTCTCGATCCGCTGGAGTCTCTTCTGGAGCTTGGCGGTGGTTCCGGCGTAGAGGGCGTTGCCGTAGTCCAGTCGGCTGGTGACGAGGGCCTGGGTGACCGTCTTCCTGGTCTCGGTGGGGATCCACCGGAAGATCTTCCGTAGCATGCGCAGGATGTTGAAACAGGACGCGGAGACGGCGTTGACTTGTCTGGTCATGGAGAGGGAGGAGTCCAGGATGAAGCCCAGGTTGCGTGCGTGGTCTGTCGGTTTGGGTGCGGTGCCCAGGGCGGGGGGCCACCAGGAGTCGTCCCAGGCGGAGGGCGAGGAGCCTAGGATGAGGACTTCCGTCTTGTCTGAGTTCAGTTTCAGGCGGCTGGTCGTTATCCACTCGGCTACGTCTTTCATCCCTTCGTGGAGGTTGGTTCTGGCGGCGGCGGGGTCGTTGGTCAGGGAGAGGATCAGCTGGGTGTCGTCGGCGTAGGGGATGATGTTGAGGTTGTGTTGGCGTGCGATGGCCGCAAGGGGGCTCATGTAGACGTTGAAGAGGGTGGGGCTGAGCGAGGAGCCCTGAGGAACGCCGCAGATGACTTCCGTGGCTGCAGATCTGAACGGTGGCAGGCGTACTCTCTGTGTCCTTCCAGCGAGGAAGGAGATGATCCACTCCAGAGCCTTTTCCTGGATTCCGATGTTGCTGAGGCGCTGCACTAGGGTGCGGTGGCAAACAGTGTCGAACGCCGTGGAGAGGTCTAGGAGGATGAGGGCTGCTGTTTCGCCGTTATCCATTTATTGGGCTGCCCAGTGAATCATCCAAACAAGGGACGATACACTTGATGCATTGAAGACATCGTTCATAGCTCCGTAATACAGCCACATTAGTTATTTTGAGGTAATATTTTATTTACCTTATGGTAAACACTTTGCTTTTTGTTTCAGGAATAAGTTTATTCGGTTTAAATCAGACCTTTAGCTAAATACGCTGGTTACTAAATAATATACCATAAGGATCATTTTTATGAACTGTGCAAATTAGTTATTTTGCAGATTGTCATTTTTCTATAATATGGAATTTTAACGCCCAAGTTTGGTTCACTTACATCATATGATTTCAAAAATTGAGAGCTTACTTTACGATATAGTTCAAAGATGTCAATATGTGAAGCATTCTATGACATGCCCTAATTCACAACTTTAATCATGCTTGCTATAATATCTGCTTTAATTATGCTTGTTACAATATATAGTTAGGTTTAAAGCTGTCTATCCGATATAAAATGGACATTCTAGAAAGAATACTTCCCAAATTATAATTTTAATAATCATTAATCCATGCCATGTTATTTACGTATTTGTACTAATGCAGTATTAGGTAATAGCTTATGTCATTATTCTTTTCAGAGTGTTTTTCACCTTTTTAAATTTCATCCATTTGAACTATCGATTTCTCCCATGAAAATAAGTGAAGGAATTATATGTTAATACTATCATCATACAATATCCAAGTAAGTCTTATATATCCTTTGCGAATACATATGTGTGCAGAGATACCACACTGATGCCCAAACCCGTTTTTATACATTTTAAACTATTTGTCCTTAGGTATATTAGAAACATATAACTGCTTATTTGTTTCCTGTGAGCTCATCACAGTTAATCCAGCTGAGTCAGCAGAGTCATCTACATCTTGCTGTACAACACTGTTTTGAGTAAGTGTAACTTTAATACTGTATAGCTATAACTTTGTCACTTTAACAGTTGTTTACACTTTTCGTCTTATCAATAAATATTAAAATGTACGCCTCACTTGGATCAGGTTACCTTGACCAAGATCGATCTATTCTAAGTCTTAGACTATAAACACATTTCCATCCTTGTCCTACCATTTTCTATTATCTGCAATTTACGTACTGCAATATTTTCAGCATGGCAAAGTAATTGGTTTTTCAACGGAGACAGGTTTATATTTATATTTGCATTTGCGTCGTGCAATTAAGATAGTGAGGAGTTGCTCTGATAGCAGAACTTTGTTCTCGAAATTATAATGATTCATTGGATGTTATACATGAACTGTTCGCTATAAGTATTATTGGGAAATGTTTTGTTTTACATTATGTTTATTTTTATTTACAGATGTGGTAATTTCCTGAAGAAGGCGTTCTCGATACGCCGAAACGCGCGTCGAAAAATATAGATAATTACTACTATGAAAATTATTATCTTAACAATGACTGTTGCCTGAATTTTTTAATTGTTATTTTACTGTAATTTTTTCTGTGTATGGCTATGATAGCCTTTTTAAACACACTGTATTGAATACATTATATGTAATAAAAACACACTGCGAGTTTTTTAAAATATACTTTGGTTATTTTTGCTGTCGTGCTGAGCACTCCATGTAATACTACTATGTCGATTCTATAATTGCCTAGGAAATATATTTACCTACAGACTTCATGAAATAGTCCTTTTGATAGAAGGTGACATACAGCGTACCATAACAGGGATATTTTGGGAAAATCTTACGACTACTTATGACATTTTGTTAGCGGAGGCTGACTGGCCCCCACCTTTTGTTCTCGCAGCTCCGCGAGGGGAGGAGGTAATCCTCCCCAGTTTCACGCACACAGTCTCGAAGGAGCATGCGCTGAATTTTGCGGAAGAGTGGGCTAAGGCTCTGGCGCCGGCTCTGTACCGTACATACTGTGGTTGGGATACATTTACCCCCCACCACGAGATTCCTTTGCGGTCTCAGCCACAGCCTCAACCTCAACACCCCATTAGACGTGAAGCTAAGGCTTCCGTTGCGGAAATCCTTGAACAATTGGAATATCAAGAAGTGATTGAAACATGTGTGTCACCAATGAATAACCCTCTTTTTACTGTGACCAAGCCTGACGGTTCGTACCGTTTGTTATTGGATTATCGGCATTTAAACTCGCATTGCCGTACCTGTGCAGTACAAAATACTCACAGCTCTGCCTTAGTGGATAGTCTTGTGCGTAAGCGGTTTAAGACCACGCTTGACATTTCCAACGGTTTTTATGCCCACCATGTGGATGGTCCGAGTTCCCAATGGACCTCCTTTACTTGCGGCGGTGTGTAAAAACAATTTCTACGTTTACCTATGGGCTACAAGAATAGTCCTGGGGTTTTTACTGCCCGCATTATCTCTCTCTTGGAGAGAATCGACCCTGATGCATGCTCGTATCTGGATGACATTTATCTCACAGACGACGAACTTTGGGAGCATCTGTGTCGAGTTGACCGCTTAATTTGTAGCTTTGCAGACTTCGGTTACAAATTCAACTTTGCAAAATCGCACATTGCAGTGTATACAGTGTTGTTCCTGGGCTACGAGCTCAACAATGAAGGTAGAGGATTGGCTCCTCACTTCTTGGGGTAATGCGCACAGCTGCGCGCTCCAACAACTTTGCAAAAATTACAGTCTTTGCTGGGATTTTTGAACTTCAGAAGAACATACATTCCTGAATATGCCCAGCGTATCAAGCCTTTGTATGCTTTGATACAACCTACTTTTACCAAATCAACCTGGCTGCCTGAGCACTCAGCTATCCTGCAATCTTTTCAGGCGGATCTGCTCGCTTCTAAATTCTTACTGACTCGTGACAACCACACCAACCTGGTGATAAGAATCATCCCTGGGACGGTGGGTTTCACTTACCTGACTTTTAACGAAGGAGACACAGTACCTATTGCTTACAAGTCACACTTGTACACTTCGGCTGAAATGCGATTTTCCACTGGGAGAAAGTTTTGACGGCTGTACAGATGGCGATTCTTAAGGAACGTGCTCTGTCACAGGGAAAACGCATGTTGGTTGTTACCCCTTGTCCTACGTTGGAGGCAGTTACAAAAGCCAGTGTACCTAATTCAAAAGCTTTGCACCCTCGGTGGATACAATGGGCTGCTTCATTGACGTCCCCGGATGTCACGTTTATTTTTGATGCCTCCTTACGGTCTCAGGAATATTTACAGTATGAATTCGTTCATCAAGCTCCTTTAGCTATGAGGCCTTTGGAGGATTTCCATTGCATCATATACACTGATGGTTCGGCGCAGGTTGCGCATGGTTCTAAACATGCCTATGTTTCCGCATGCGCCATTGTGGTCGGTGCCATGTTGAACGATGAGTTCAAGTCCAGTGTCGTGCACACGCAAACACTAGGGGACTGCACCGCACAATTGGCAGAGCTTCGTGCTCTGATGCTTGCATTAGAGTACGCTGATCCTAGTGTGACGACTCTTATTGTGAGTGATTCTTACTACTGTGTCCAGTCTTACAATGAGAACTTGTTCTTTTGGATTCAGAATGACTTTTGTGATTCCAAGGGTAGCACAACAAAACATAAAATGATCTGCGTCCGAGTGGCTGAGCTTAAAGAGCGGTTACCACTCGTGTTTGTAATTCATACTCTGGGTCATCAGCGCGTTGGAGTACACGCTGTTGGCAACTCGCTTGCTGATGAGGCAGCGAAATCTGCGGTATCGACATATTTAGTTGCAGCAGTTGCACGGTCCAAAAGTAAGATTGATGATGATTTCTTGGCGCCTGTTGCTGCCACTGAGAAGGGAGGTAAATATCCTACGGGGTTCCCTTCTAAGTACATATATCACTTAAGTCCCGATAAGGTTCCTTATGTGAAAATTCCTGAAGTTGGGGAGAGGTTGATTCCCAACTCGGATCGCAGACATACATTGATCACAGTGTCACATGAAGGTGTTGCGTGTGCGCATGCGGGCGTTTCGGCCACTGTGTCTCAGTTACAACAACGTTTTTGGTGGCGGGGACTGTACAAACAGACGTGCGATTATGTCCTTCAATGCGACATTTGCCAGCAGATTAAGCCTTCGACTGCTGCGCGTCCGCCCCAGACACAGTTGTACATATCTAATAAACCACTAGGATGTGTTTATTTAGATCACTGCGGTCCTTTTTCTTCTGATACTGCATATAAGTACATCTTAGTCGCAGTTGATTCATGCACACGCTTTGTTTGGGTCTGGCCCCACCGCAGTGCTGATTCACGGACTGTCATAAGGGATTTGCGCGTCTTTGTAGGGATTTTTGCCAGTGGTACCTTCCATTCGGATCAGGGTCCGGCTTTCGCCTCCAAGGAGTATAAGGATTCCAGGATTTCGATGGGGGTCCAAGTCAAGTTTTCGTCTCCATACAGACCTGAGGGTAATAGTGTAGTGGAACGAATGAACCGTGACTTAAAGCAATCTTTGACAGCTCGAGTTATAGGCACTGGCAGGAACTGGCTGGCCCATCTCAATGGCGTGCAGCGTGCTCTTAATAATCTCCCTAGAAGGTCTCTGGGTGGGCGGACCCTATACAAAATGCTCTTTGGTATCAAGATGTATGTACCGGACCTTGACGGTCTAGACTCGGTGGCTAGCGCTGCCTCCTTTGACGTAGATGAACATTGCAATGTTTTACAGACTCTACAAAAGACAAGAGACAGTCTTGCAAAGGAACATTTGCCCTCCACTTCGGATGATGCGTTGCAGATCCCGGTAGTTGGCTGGCTACCCCAAGTTGGAGAACTAGTTCGGGAGAAGATCGAGAACAAGAAAGAATGTGGTCCCTCCTACCGAGCTGCGGTTCCTGTGCTTGGTGTGAAGGGCACAAGAACAGTCATTTTACCACCACTTCCTGTCATGAGATAACTGTTATGTATCCAATAGATCTGTCATGTATTCATAGTCATCGTGTGTACATTAGTATTCCTACATATGAGAATTGATTTTTTGCTATTAAAATCATTGGTAAACTTGCAGCTAGCAATGCTTGATTATTTTGGTGAATGCTCAGTTCGCTTTAGACACTGTAAGATCTCTGCCCTGAATTCACGCGTTAAAACAGTTCTGAACCGCATGTGAGGAATTCAGCCAACGCCCAGTTAAAAAGCTATAAATACTGTGCCCTTCGCTCATTCAGACACTTCGCTTCTTGATGCTGCGTCTTCACGAGTGTTCCTGCCCTGCATTCGAGAACCCGCCTAGCCTCCCAGAGATCTCCCGTCTTCCTTCCTCTTCTGAACCATCTTCGCCTGGCCCCCCTGAAGAATCGGGTCTTCGGATTCACCTGTCTTAGAATACAGAGACACGGGACTCTTCGCGGTGATGTCAAAGATCGAATTTATTGACTGCAGCCAGTAACAGAAATCCTAGAAATCATCACGGTACGAGTTCTCAGGAGACTGCTCAATTTTACAAAGCAAGCCATTCCTTTTATGCCAAAAATCACATTCCAGACCAATACCTAACATTTACGAACTGTCCAATCACATGTATCCACACCAAAAAGTATCGCATGACGGTAAAACCCACTTTTCAATTGTTCGGCCCATGATCGATCATCGGACAAACCCAACATTCTTCTTTAGAAAGGCCGAACGAACCCATAATAAAAAAGGTCACGACCCATATCATAAATAGACCATAAAGAAAGAAACAGAAACAGGTAAGAGTAGGATAAGGCATATTTGTGTGTAGTAAACACTTTACGATGTCCTGCGTTCTGATCTTAGTCTTGATCAGCTAGCGGGCAAGAACTGGCTCAGCAAGGTCGGCTTCAGGCAACGAGGTCAGTTCACTTCGGGTCATGTAAAAGTCAGCACAAACCCCAGCAAAAGGGCACGAGTCTTAAAGACTCATTCAGCCACAGTCATCGGCCTATGTGAGGAAAACCACAAAATGGCTGCCTTACACAAAATGAAAACTATGGTTCGGAACGGAATCTTTAAATACACTGTGAATCCTTGCCGAACTCATTAGTTATGGTTCATTGTTACTAAAATCGTAACGGAACCATGACATTTAAAACACGGGTTCAGAATTCACGGAACCTCAGGCCCTCCTTTTGCCCTTACATAGGCAATTACTCAGTCTATATCTGAGTCAATGTCAATTTTAATCATATCACCAAGGTGCTGTTGAAGCATTATCTTGTTTCTCTGTGCATCTCTCAAGACAGGCGGTCTCCTGACACACGTAGTAGCACAAAGGCCACATATGGCAGGACCGCACTGTACACAAAGACAACATGAGAAAAGAACCGCTAGAGCCACACCAATGATTATCAGAATCTTCCATCCCCAAACGGATAGCAGTCCCCAAAACCATCCAGTTAACGACCAACCTCCTTCGTCCACATGTATAGACTCTGAGATCTTATGTAACCTGGAAATGGCCTTGTATACTGTCGGAGCATTATCTGGGATGAAAACGCAGCAACTCGATTGGATCACTTTACATACTCCACCTCGATCCGCGAGTATGACGTCTAAAACTATACGATTCTGTAACGTCATAAGGTGATCCGCTTGAAGCTCAGCTGTCAGATTACTAAGGGCACCGGCAGTTTCATTTATGGTGGATTCAACCACCCTCGTCAATTGCCGTAAGCCCCTACTGTTAGCCATAGGTCCCCAAAACGGTAAGAAACCCTTAAAGAAGTCTCCCACTTCCTATCCAGCGGTATCTTCCCGATTGAAGACACCTCTAACAACTCTTGTCTTGTGGTAATCTACAGCAGCAGTATACGTAGGGGGCAACAAGTATCCAACATAACACGTTCCTGAAAAATCAGGGGGCAACCATGTATATGCTCTGTTGTAACAAACAAAATACCTGCCCTTAGCTGCCAAAAACGGCGGGGAAGATTGAGACGTAAAAACGTACGTCTGAGTACAAACACTGCTGAGCTTTCGGATTTTTGCCATTACCTTGCAGACAAAAATGACCTCGGTGGGGTACAATCCAAATCGGAGGTGACCTCTTTAGTTTCTGCCTTTCACTCAGACTAACACTGTATCCTGTTGTGTTCCATGCAACATAAGCCAATAACTCTTCTTTGGGAATAGTCCTGTACGTATTGATATCTCTGCTCATATTCATAACTCCCTTCACCAAAGCTTGATTACTCAAGTTATCTCTCATGGAATGCAGGGGAATCTATGCTCTAAACGAATCTGAAAATGAGTATTTAAGAACTTACTTGGATGAATTATTAGAGATTGGTTCCATTCGTCAATCCACATCGCTGGTCTCCTCTCCTCTTTTTTTGTAGCAAAAAAGACAGGGGATTTAAGGGCTTGCATCGACTACCGCGCGTTTAATAAAGTAACTATTAAGACCCGGTATCCTTTGCCATTAATCCCTGTACTTTTGAACCAAGTGAGAGGCTCCAGTATTTACACTTAACTGGATTTGCTTGGGGCTTATCACTTGATTCGAATAAAAGAAGGAGACGAATGGAACACAGCATTTCGCACCAAATTTGGCCTATTCGAGTATACTGTAATGCCATTCGGACTTTGTAATGCCCCGGCTGCATTTCAATACTTCATAAACGAAGTACTGCATGATTTGTTAGATATCTGTGTCATCGTCTATATTGATGACATTCTGATTTATTCCAAAAAATTCCGAAGAGCATGTGAAACATGTTCAATCTGTCCTCCAAAGGCTGAGAGACAACTCCTTGTTTGTTAAACTAGAAAAATGTGTGTTTACCACTTCCACGGTGGAGTTTTTGGGATACTGGTTATCCACTGAAGGAATCATCATGGACCCCAAGAAGGTTGAAGCAATTTTAAATTGGCCCGCTCCAACCTCAGTTAAAGAGACACAAAGAATTCTAGGATTTGCGAATTTTTATAGACGCTTCATTTCTAAATTTTCTGAGATCGTTGCTCCAATCACACAATTACTTCAAAAAGGAAAAAAAATCCTTTGGTCTACAGAAGCGGAAGTAGCTTTTGAGACCTTGAAAAAAGCATTCACCTCAGCACCAATTTTGATACATCCAGACCCTGACAGACCGTTCTTTGTTGAAGCAGATGCTTCACAAACCCCCATTGGTGGAGTCTTGATGCAGAAGGAATTCAATACAGGACATTTTCATCCAATTGCTTTCTTCTCAAGGAAGCTTTTGCCGGTGGAACAAAATTATACCATTGCAGAGCGTGAGTTATTAGCAATTAAGGCTGTCTTCCAAGAATGGAGACACCATTTATTGGGAGCAAAACACACTATAACCATTTTCTCCGACCATAAAAATCTGCAATTTTATTCTACTGTCAAAGCATTCACTCCTAGATAAATGCGATGGTTACAGTTTTTTAGCGAATTTGATTTCCTAATAACTTACCGTCCAGGCGCCAAACAATTATTGTCAGACACACTTTCCCGCTTGGTTTGTGAAAAAGGTATTGAACAAGCAAGGGAACCACAAAGCATTATTCCAGCTGAAAAGGTGTGTGCAGAAATTTCTATTGCAAATTTCTTAACTCATTTAAAAGAAAAGACGGAAGGCCTAGATAAACAACAATGGCTTTCACATAAACACGCAACAATACAGGATGGGATCTTTTATCACAAAAAGAAAATGTTTGTACCAGAAAAAGAATTAAGTCAACAAATAATAAAATGGAATCATGATTTAGCTACAGCAGCTCATCCAGGAATTGCTAAGACCCTTGAGAGTGATGATGTACATCAGTATGTTCAAACTTGTCCAGTTTGTGCTCGACAGAAATCTTTACATACTCCTCCAATGGGGTTGTTACAACCAATGACAATACCTTCGTATCCATGGCACACGATCAGTCTAGACTTTGTCACTGATTTGCCCAAGTCCAATGGTTTCACTACCATTCTAGTAGTGGTGGATTTATTATCCAAAATGGCACATTTTATACCACTACCTAAACTTCCAGCCGCAATTGAATTCAGCAATCTATTCTTAGCCAATATAGTCAAACTTCACGGATTACCACAAAAGATTGTGTCAGACAGAGGGCCTCAATTTCTTTCAAAATTTTGGAAACACCTTAGTTCCCAGTTAGGTATAGAAGTGGCGTTATCATCAGCTTACCATCCTCAAACTGATGGTCAAACTGAAAAAGTTAATCAATATCTTGAGCAAAGTCTACGATGTTTATTGACCACCTTGACTTCAAATTGGGATGAGGCACTACCATTAGCGCAATTTGCTTATAACAACTCAATACACTCAGCCTTAGGGTGTTCACCTTTTTACTTTCTTACAGGGCACCATCCCCGAGCTATATCAATAGAATTTTCCTGATCAAGTAGGTGACATGCCAGCTGTTACAGAACGATTAGCTAAATTGACAACATTCCAGGAACATATTAAAAAGACCTTAATGAAACAGAAAGAAAGAATGAAGAAGGCAGCTGACCAACACAGAATACCAGCTCCACAGCATAGAATTGGAGAGTTAGTGTGGTTGTCAACCAAAAACATACAAATCGAAGGTCCCAAAAAATTAAACCACGATTCATTGGACCTTTCCTTATAGACAAAATCATAAATCTAGTTTCCATGAAATTACTTCTCCCCCAGGAATATTCCATCCATCCAGTTTTTCATGTATAACTCCTCAAACCTTACATTCCTGAAACTCGTACTGATAATCCTCCACCTCCCATTATAGTAGGAGATCATGTTGAAAATGAAGAGAGAAGAATTTTGGATGCCAAAAGAATACAGGGTCATTTATATTACCTAATAGTCTGGAAGGGATATGACCCTTCTGAACGATCTTGGGAACCAGCGGCTAATGTAAATGCTCCTAGATTGATTTGATCTTTTCACTCCCTATATCCCAACAAACCACGACCTGTTAGACGACCTTTGGGGGGGAGAACTGTCATGAGATAACTGTTATGTATCCAATAGATCTGTCATGTATTCATAGTCATTGTATGTACATTAGTATTCCTACATATGAGAATTGATTGATTGCTATTAAAATCATTGGTAAACTTGCAGCTAGCAATGCTTGATTATTTTGGTGAATGTTCAGTTTGCTTTAGACACTGTAAGATTTCTGCCCTGAATTCATGTGTTAAAACGGTTCCGAACAGCACGTGAGGAATTCAGCCAACACCCAGTTAAAAAGCTATAAATACTGTGCACTTCGCTCATTCAGACGCTTCGCTTCTTGATGCTGCGTCTTCACGAGTGTTCCTGTCCTGCATTCGAGAACCCGCCTAGCCTCCCAGAGATCTCCCGTCTTCCTTCCTCTTCTGAACCATCTTCGCCTGACCCCCCCGAACCCTGGACCCATCCCGCAAATCATTTCCTTACCTGTCATCATCGACGGACTTCCCAGCTCTGGTTCTGCTTTCAAGATACCCGCGAGGTTTCTTCCGGTCCGGTCTGCCTCCTCTTGACGACATTCCGGATCCTGCAAAAATACAAGTAAGAGCGTTCTTAGTAGCAACCGCGGAAGAAAGACTAACAACGAATTGAGCACACAGTTAAACTTCAACAAACATTGGTCTCGGACTGGGAGCTCCGGCGAGGGTGGCCAGTCGACCCCAGTTGAGTAGCCCCTCCCTTCTTTCTTTGGATTCGGCTCGTTGGCTGGGAGCTCCGGCGACTGTGGCCAGTCGACCCCAGCCGAGCAGTCTTTCTTCTCCTCCTCTGGTTCCAACTCTCTGCATGGGAGCTCCGGCGTTGGTGGCCAGTCGACCCCAGCAGAGTAATCCCTTTTTTCCTTCCTTGGATTTAGCTCTCAGCTTGGGAGCTCCGGCGACTGAAGCCAGTCGACCCCAGCTGAGCAGCTTTTCTCCTCCTCCTCTGGTTCCAACTCTCTGCTTGGGAGCTCCGGCGTCGGTGGCCAGTCGACCCCAACAGAGTAATCCCTCTTCCCCTCCTTTGGATTTAGTTCTCAGCTTGGGAGCTCCGGCGACTGAAGCCAGTCGACCCCAGCTGAGTAGCCCCTCTCCTCCTCCTCTGGTTCCAACCCTCTGCTTGGGAGCTCCGGCGTCGGTGGCCAGTCGACCCCAGCAGAGTAATCCCTCTTCTCCTTCTTTGGATTTAGCTCTCAGCTTGGGAGCTCCGGCGACTGAAGCCAGTCGACCCCAGCTGAGCTGCTTTCCCCTTCCCTCTTTGAAGGAGTTCGGAGACTTAGCGCTTACTGTTACTTCTGGTTCGCCTTTGGATCCTCTCCCTCCAAAACTCTGGAAGGTGTTTCAAGAGGAGCTCTTCCAGCCCTTGCATTCCATCTGCTGTCAGTCATTTGAGACAGGCATTGTACCAAGTTGCTGGAAGAAGGCAGTGGTATCCCCACTTTTAAAAAAACCGACGCTCGACCCTACATGCCTATCCAACTACCGGCCGATTTCCCTGCTTCCTTTTCCGGTGAAAATCATGGAAAAATTGGTCACCCGCACCCTGTCCGGCTTTGTTGAAGGGAACACCTGGTTGGATGAAATGCAATTTGGTTTTCGCCCTGCACACGGGACGGAATCTGCGCTGGTGACCGTGCTAGACAACCTGCGGGCGCGAGTCGACAGTGGTCGGGCAGCATTTTTGGTGCTGCTCGACATGTCGGCCGCGTTCGACACGGTCAGCCATCCCACCTTGATCTCTAGGCTGGAAGAATGCGGGGTTACAGACAGAGCTAGGGATTGGTTAATCTCCTATTTGGACTGCCGTCAGCAAAGGGTCTCGTTACCCCCCTTCAGTTCAGAGGAGCGGAGAGTGGGACAAGGTGTTCCCCAGGGCTCTGCCATCAGCCCAATACTTTTTAATATCTACCTCCGCCCTCTAGTCCAGATCATTAAATCCTTTGGTATCTCCGCATTCAACTATGCGGATGATACCCAGCTGGTCTTTTCGCTGGAGGGTCAGGATGCAGTCACATTGGAGACTTTCCACCGGTGTATGCAGGCGACAGCAGAATGGCTCCGTCTGAACTCACTACAGTTCAACGGTACCAAGACGGAGGTTTTACACTGCTCTACAGATCGAGTTCCTCGCGACTTGCCGGCCGATTTTTGGCCTCCGTCCTTTTCTGAGACGGTGTCAGCCGCACAATCTGCGCGCAACTTGGGCGTTATTTTTGGGCCCAACCTGCAGCTAGATCTACATGTAAACAAGACCACTTCTACATGTATGATGCTTATCCGTATGCTGCGTAAGGTCTTACCCCTTCTCCCGGAGCAGGCCAGGCCAGAAGTAGTGCGTTGTACCATCCTAAGTCGACTTGACTATTGCAACGCACTGCTTCTGGAGGCCCCGGTAACACTTCTGAGCAAGCTGCAAAGGGTGCAGAACATCGCTGCTAAACTTGCCCTTTCTCGCCCTTATCATAGTTCTTCTACGACAGCGCTGCAAGAACTCCATTGGCTGCCGGTCCATCTGCGGGTTCGTTATAAAGCAGCTTGTATGGTGTTCAGGGCTATTAATGGCCTGGGCCCTATTCCTCTGCGACGAATGTTCGCCTGGTATTGTCCACCTCGAGCCTTACGCTCCTCGACGTCCAGACTACTGATAGTTCCGCGCTTCCAGAGAGTGAGAATGGGTGGCCGCTCGTTCAGAGTAGCGGCGGCCAAACTTTGGAACTCTCTGCCAATATCCTTGAGAAGCCTTGAAGATCTTCTGGCCTTCAGAAAGGCTCTGAAAACCCATCTCTTTCCCAGGATGGGTTGAGTTACTGTTTCCGCTGGATTATGGGTCAAAGCGCCAGGATGCCCTTGGTGGTGACAGGTTGCGCTATACAAGTATGCTACAATACAATACAATACAATAAATACAATAGAAGAATCGTGTTTTGAGCAATAGAAATGCTGATTTAAAAGCGGAACTAAACGGACATTATTTTGTATGAATATGTTGTATGAAAATCTTTTGTGACCATTGTTAGTTACCTTTTAATGAACGTAGAATATGCAGAGGTTTTTCATTGATGCGCCAATCTTAGACCTGCAATTATATTTTGGTTAGGACATAATCTGAGTCCTGTTTTGAAGCAATATGAAGGCAGGCTTTTGCTTTTCTCTTTTCAGACCCTCATTTAAAGGAAAGTCTACATTGAAACAAAGGTGGGTCAAGAAACAGTTAATCGATTTTGCATGACATTAACACAACTAATCAGTTTTCGTTAGATTCACTTTTAAACCCGGCAAAAGTATTTTGATCAATATCTTGTTGTGTCAATTCATATCTAGTTGTGTCTGTTTTTTCTAGATTAGATTTAAACTATACCATTTGCAAGAAGTGTTCGAATGGGCTCTCCAAAATAAGGTACTTTCTCCTAAATGTTGAATTGGTATTTATGAAGACAAAAATGGAGTGCTGGTGTTTAATACTCTAATTTCATCACATCGAAAAGGCGTTAGAAAGCATCTGAGTTAATAGGAGGAGCCCAGATCACTTCGAGAGAGAAACAGAAGTCTGAAATCTTCAAGAGAAGAGATCCTGTGTTGTTTCTCTTTGTTTCTCTCAATCCACTTCCCCTTTCCCTTGTGGAGACACCAGTGGGTCCAAGTGTTATATTTTTGGCTTACTGGTTGTTTCACGAGGGAGTTGGGAGCTAGCGTCGTCAAGCAGGAAAACAACAGGACCTCCTGAGCAGACGCTTGACACCTCCAGGTCGTAAGAAAAACAGGTTCATCTCAATTGACAATGTCAAGATACACAGAGTGGCCGAAACGTTTCTTAGTATGACACCGGCAGTCTCCTGTCCTTCGATTGTGAGAAATTCTGTTTTGGCCACTGCTTCTAATCCTGAGCCGGAGGTGGCCATCGAGATGCCTACAAATTCCAGTCCTTTATTAAGTACATTGCCTGGTACTAACCTTGATGAAATTGACTACACTTACCCAACTGACTTATCGATGCCTGATTTGCAAACACGTTTGGCCACAGAATCCAGATTTTCATTTGACACTGTCTCGCACACTTCAGGAAAGCCCTCTCGGATTGCAGTATATACAAGTTTATTTTAAAACATTTTTTAATTCCTCCTTGGACATATGTTTGGCTGGTACTTTTTTCAATTTACCTTTTTATGTCAATTGGTTTTGTGTTTTATTTTTTCCGATTGGTCAACGGACATAATGTCGAAGAGAGAACATGCATTCGACATCTAAATTGAACATTGGCACCCCTTTCCTCCTCACATTCTGCCCACAGACTGAAGAGAGACTTGGCATTTGTTAACATTACTGCTTGGCCTGCCCTAGATGGGATTGTATGGGATGCTGTTAAATTTCAAATCCATGGCCCCACTGAAGTCATTAATGTCCCTAATGTGCTCAGAGTTAACATGGGGGATGTGGTGAAACAAAACATACGTTCTGATGATTGGGATGTTCAGGCCGTGGAGGCATTGTTTTCTGATTTGAAATATTATGCTGCATTTGATGCTGAAGATTTATATTTAGATTCTGCTAATTATGGTGATTTATTTTGCTTCCAACATTTTGGCAACCACTTCTTACACAAAACTAGTTCCAGGAGGAATACTGTAAATTATACACAGTGGGAGCATTGCCCAGCTCCTGTACAAGGCAGTTCAAGTACATTTTTGAAGAAGTACACTTATTTTACTGACTTTAATCAGTCCAATTCCGCTTCATTTTATTTTAAAATGACAGAAAAATCCATGTCCAAGGTTAGACTTACCGATACTAAGTTATTGTATTCGAAGTCCTTCCTAGACCAGTTAGCTGTTGGAGGCTACAAGTTGTGGAAGGAGACGATTGACCTTAAATCAATTTGGGGTTCTAAAAGTTGGCAGGTGCAAGGCACTGAGGCTTTGCACCGTGCATGTCTCATCCCAAATCATATGTTATTTTTGAACTCTACCATTTCTCAAACGACATGCTTTGGATTGGCTTCTTCTAAAAAATTGAATACTCCTTCTATCCCTGATCTAGAATAATATTCAGGTTGGGGTAATTTTACAAAATGTTCCATTAGGGAATTGCAAACTCTGTTGCATAACACGTCCTTAAACATATCCGGTTTGGATCCTAATGGTTCGCTGTTGTGGCACAGAAGTGCTGATTCGTGCCAACATCGTTTTCTGGGTTTAGCTGATGGCTTCAAACAAATCAGGGCCGATCCCCGTTTTGAGAATGACCATTCTGTCACCACTTATTCAATAGGCAAATTATGTCAGAATTGGCTCCAACATTCTACCTTGGCGTCAGTTAAACTACATCTATCTAAACTGACGGGTGATGTTGATTTGAATGATTTTATAAAAGGCCCGGCTAGTGGTGGATCTAAAAGATGAATATATGCGGTTTATAATGAAATATGGAAAACGTCACAGATTGAGGCAGCTACCCGCCTTCAAACTATTGATCGAGCTAACTTGGAGAACGTGCTTGCAGTTGTAGATAATAACATTAACACGCTTTCTTCCCGCGTTTACACATTGGATAATATTGTATCGTCTGTTGTTGATATTGTGCAAGATGAAGTGTCTGTGTTATACCATGGTCAGAATCAATTGCGTTCCATTATGCAGTTCGCATGGACCCTGCAGACACTTAAGGCCGGAAAAGTGCCTTGGAATTACATGAATGTCTCCTCTCTCTTTGCCCCTTTTAATTTGACTGACAAGCAACGTTTGCTTTCAATGAAAGATGCATCTTTTTCCATGTTACACATTGATAAGTTGGAGTCTTTACCATTCTCCGTGGCAGAGAACACGGCTGCGCCGTGGCTTATCCGCGGTTTAATTACGTTACCGTTTGCTTTATTTAAAATTACAAATTGTATGAAATATTTTGCCATTGGTAGATACGAGCCACTGGGTAGTTCGTACCACCATGAAGCCTGGTCGCTCCCTTTTACTTACAGATGCCTTAGAGAAGGGAGGGAAGTTTATCTCAAAGGTGAGGTGTGCACAGAAACGCCTGATCACTCATTAATGTGTCGACATATCTAATTGCACGGTTCTTGCAACCAAGAACAGCCTAATTTAGCCTGTGTTTTGAAAGGTACTCCCGTTCCCGATATAGGGCCAGATGTAGGAAGCCCAATACCGGTCGATAACGGCTGAAAATCTGTATTTTTGGCCGTTACCGACCGGTATTGAGCTTTCGGTATGTAGGAGACCAAAAATAGCCCGATTCGGTAAATTTACCAAATCGGAAAAGTTACCGAATCGGTAAAATACCGAATCGGAAATTTTACCGAATCGGTAATTTTACCGAATCGCAACGGTTTGCGATTCGGTAAATTTACCGAATCGCTAAATTTACCGAATCGGTAACTTTACCGATTCAATAAAAATACCGAATCGGTAAATAAGAATAGGTAAAAATGGAAATTGAGATGTAGGGAAGCTCCTAAATACCGAATTTGCTTCAAATTCGGTATTTAAGAGTCGTTATTTACCATGGATTGGAATCAGGTGGTAACCAGGTGCAACCTATAAAAAAGGACCCAAAATGCAATTCTGTTTGCACAATGGTGGCATTTTATGTCATTGCAAGACGGCTACGGCTACGGCTACAGGAGGAAGAAGAGAGGGAATGGCAGAGAGAGGAGCAGGTCTACAGGCAGAGGGTCACCTTGTTCATGCTCACAGAGGTAGAGATACTGCAGAGGTACAGGTTGGCCCCAGACACCATCTTGGAGCTCATCAGGGACCTCCAACCACTGTTGCAGCACACTACCCCAAGGGCACATGCAATTCCACCCCATGTGCAGGTGCTGTGCAGCCTCCACCTGCTTGCGTCTGGGAGCTACCAGAGCGCGGTTGCTGCGGTAGGTGGGGTGACAAAGAGCAGCCTGTCAAGGTTTTTCCACAAATTCCTTGACGCCATGTAACACAGGATGGAGCATTACATTAATTTTCCTGCTACCTATGCTGAACTGGTGCAAACAAAAGCTGACTTTTACCAGATGGCTCGAATTCCAAATATTATTGGCTGCATAGATGGCACACACATTCCCATTTGTCCCCCAGCTGACACAGAATATATCTACAGGAATAGGAAGTCAACCCACACCATCAATGTGCAGGTGATTTGCAATGCAAAGTGCACCATCACTGACATTGTGGCAAAATTCCCTGGGAGTACCCACGACTCCTGTATTTTTCAAAACAGCGGCATCTATGCACGGCTGACTTCAGGGGAATTTGGGGAAGGATACCTCCTAGGTAAGACACAGTGTCTGACCCCCACAATACCTATTGCAGTAAGAAATATATGTATGCATGTGACTAATGTATTACCTTTTCCTTTTAGGAGACAGTGCATATGCCCTCTGCTCTTTTATACTTACCCCCTACCTCAACCCCTCAACACCCAGCCAAAGGAGATATAACCGGGCCCACAAAAGCACACGGAATGTTGTTAAAAGGACCTTTGGTATCTGGAAAAGCAGATTCAGATGCTTGCACAAGAGTGGAGGTGCAAGGCAGTATATCCCCATCACCTGCTGTAAGATAATTGCTGCCTGTGCCATGTTGCACAACCTTGCTGTTAAGAAGGGTACTGAGGTGGAGTTGTCTGAGTACGAGGATCATGACGACGACATTGCTGTGCCTGACATAGCACCTGCTGGAGTGACAACACCAAGTGATGGCAGATACAGACGTGAGGAGATTACAGACAACTATTTCTGAGTAAGTGATGAGACACAGACAGGTTGTGAATGAATAGAACATCATTTAATGTTGCCACAACGTTGATGCACTGAAGTGCAACAATTTAAAGAAAAGAAAGGTGGGGACTACATGTCCTGGGTTACATCACCCACACTGGCAAAGTCATTTGCGCCCACGCTTCCCAGACCCACTGGGATGTTGCTCACTGCTTCCCTCGTGGCCTGCAGGCTCAGCTGGGTGCCTGCTGCTCCTACGTGGCTGGACCACAGCGCTTGCCAAGCTGCTGCGGCTACTGCTGTCCTCATCCTCAGCCACATCCAGGGCAGGATCCAGTGCAGTGTTTGATATTATCATTGCCTCGAGGGCATGCCCCTGGTGACCTCTGCCGTGTTCTGAGTGAGGCTTTCCTGCATGTTAATGCTTCTACGGCATAGTTGTGATGTGGCAGTGGCCAGACGGTTCATGGCCCTATTGGTTACACGGGCGTCCCTGCGCCTTGTGTGCTCCAGGCTGTCCAGTTTTGAGCACAGCTGGGTTATTGAAGTGCTCATTTGCTGCATTCCTGCAGCTAGGTCAGCATTGGTTTTGGATATCTCCCTGTTGCTTTCTACCATGTCTCCCATGCCCTTCCCCATCTCTCCAATTTGTTGGTTTAGGACACGAAATTGGCGGTGGCAGGCCTGTATTGATTTCCCCTGCATGCGTTGGATGCGCACCATGCTCCCCTCCAGCCCACGGAACACTGTGCCATCTCCAGGAACACCTGCACTGCTGGGCCTGCGTTGCCGTCTGCGCGAGGACAAAGACTGTGTGTTGGGCTGCAGTGCAGCAGGACTCTAAGGTGCAGTGGCTTGGGCCTCTCCCTCTGCTGCCTCCATCACTGGCAGTGGGGCCACGACTCGCCTCCTGGCTGGTGAGGTTGCAGGTGCAGGCTGTAACAGTGATGGTGAGGTCTCAGGAGAGAAAAGCAATGTAGGGGATTGTGAGAGGTGTGGGGAGTGGGGAAACTCGGGTGTCTGGACTGTCTCCTCTTTCTGGGAGATGGCAGGTGTGTGTTCTTCCTCCTGCGTGGCATGGACATGGCTTGGCCCTGCCTCATCACTCTCCTCCCTCGCTGGTGCAGTCCCTGCTGTTGCTGAAGCTTGACTGGCTGGTGTTGCCCCTAGGTATAAATAAACATATGTCAACTGAGTGCTACTGTGTCACAGTCACTAAAATAAATGCTTTACACATTTTACTGTCATTATTCAGCATTACTTTCACTGCCTTGCTGATGTCTGTGCAGTTACACATGGTCTTATATTAGCTGACTACATTTCCCATAATGCATTGCTCCTGTATAGTGCTAGCAGTACTGGACTGGGGTTGGCCTGTGCACAAAGGGTTAAGGGAAGCTGGTTGATATGGGGAGTCATGCTGCGCATGCGTCTTACCTTTTCCTTTGGCTCTGGCTGAGCTGTCCACATCTCCCACTCCCACAACACTGTCTGGCTCTATGGTTGACGCCACCAACTCCTCCAGGTCAGTCAGGGAGGGCGCTGGGTTTCTGCCTCCACCGGTGACACCAGCCTGCTTATGTAGCTCTGCCATCTTTTTCTTGGTGAGGCTCCTGATGTCGTAGAAACGTTTCTTGAGGTCATCAATGCTCCTGCTTGTCACTCCCACAGCATTGACCCTTTCTCCTATATCAAGCCACAGCTTGCGTTTTGCTGACTCTGCTACTATGAGGGAGTGCCTGCCAAACAGTTGTTTGTGGGCTCTCACCACCTCCTCCACTAGTACTTGGAGCTCCATGCTGCTAAACTTCACTTTTCTTTTCCTCTCTGCCTTCTGGCTCTCACTGCTGCTAGCCATTTTCACTGAGGTAAAGTCACAAAAATCACTCCCTGCTGCTCTGTGTCTCTGCTCAGCTCTGACTGCCTCTCAAGAACCTTCTAATGAGTTGCAGCTGCCTGGGTAGCCACTTCCTGGTAGGGAGGGGGAGGGTGGTAGCACCTGATTGGCTGTTTTAATTGGTTTCACTTTTGCTTGCTTCCCGATTTGGAATTTACCGAATCGGTATTTACCGATTCGGTATTTACCGATTCGGTATTTTCAATGCATTCCTATGGGCCTTTTTACCTACATCTCATTTACCGATTTTTGAATACCGAATCGGTAAAATTCGGTATTTAAGAATCGGTAAAATCTGATTACCTACATCTGGCCCATAGTCCCCACTTTTGTGTTACTGGCAAACGGCAGCTATTTACTTTTAAATAATGAAGATTGTTGTGGGTTAATAAAAGGCATCGCTAATGTGGTTACAATCTCTGAGCGTGTGGTTTGCTGTAAAAATGTTTTGTATCCTCCTCCGCATGGGAACTCGGATGTTTCCATCTGGCCGCGAATTCCAACCTTGAAGGCAGAGTTCAATGGAATGAGTAGAATAAGAGCCCTATCACAGAAAGAAGTTGCACTGACTTCTGCTCACGAAACATTTGTCCTTCAACATAGCCAACACCCGCACAGAGGTGCAAGCTTTATTAAATACTGACCTACCATTGCATTTCAGTGAACTGATTTATACAATCTTTAACGCCTCCGCCACATCGGTCCTCGTACATTTTTTTAAAATAGTTAGCAGCGGTCTTGTGACTTCATTTGAAAAGATATTTGGAGTCATTCCTGCTTTCTTTCATTCAATCTTTTGAAGCCTGTTTGGTGGGTTTCCTGTTTTACTGACGTTGGCTGCAGGCATTCTGGTCATATTTTGTTTTGTTAAAAATGGATGCCCGTCCTGTGTTTCAAGACGCTCAGTCCCGCCTGGCGCTGTTTCGCAACAGGATGCTTGAATACTATGGCACACTGCCGCTCGCCACCTTAAGTGCAGCGTATGGATTATCATTTCGATTTTCCTATTTTACATGTGTCCAGCCTGTCTTTCATTGCCTGAGCTGCGATTTCGATTGGGCCCTGGATTTGTGTCTTTGCAAGATTGTTTCTCCTGACGTGGATTTTAATCATCTCCCTTAGTTGCTCACGAGTTGCTTTGTTCTGACGAAAGGATTATGGCCTTGGCAGCGATGCATGGAGTACTGGGCCATTGGAATGTATTTGCAGCGGCGCAAGATTTCTTGGCACACAGCTTCATTGAGAACCCACCGAGTTGTCCTCTGATGGTGCTAGAGGCTCCGGTAATTGAAGAACATGAATGTTCTTTTTCGCTATTAGATTGGATGGCTGAACTGTTTTCGGATGATAACAGTGACTTCCTTTTGGAAGCTGTTGCTGCTTATTTTGCATATTTAGTCCTGGCCTGAGACCAATCGAGGCCTTTGTTGACATTGAACTTTTTTTAGATTTTTTTTGGGGATTATATCGCAGATGTTCATGTCCCAGACCTATTGACTTTGCTCAAATTGTCCAGATGGAGAAATTTTGGTTTTTAGAGTGCCGAAAATATTTTTTCTCACTTCCTCAAATTTGAACTGACTATCGTTCTTGAACTCTGCACTTCAAAAATGAGCCCCTTATCTTATCTTGTCTTATCCGTGCTCGGATCATGGGGGGATGTCATATAGATACGCTTTGCCTATATGCTATGTTAAGTTAGCATGAGCTTATTAGAAGTTTAAACGCCATTTTTCCTTTCTGCTGCTTTTGCACACGACACATAAACTGTTGTTTTAGCTTTGAGCCTAGTAGAGCACTTTTGATTCACACGAGAATAATATGTTATTACTCTGATATCAGCTTTGCTTAGTGAACTGTGTCTGTACAGTGAGTGCTGAAGCCTTCAAGGATAACTCGACACAGTGGTTGTTGTGAGGTCTGATCTTCGCACCTTCCTAGACATAACATACATGCAGTGGCAGCCACATTCTGGCTTTAGGCACGTTTTATATTGCTTCACGCAGCGCACCCAAACACACTTGATGGTGCTTCGCATGCAGAGAGCTGGTGGAAGATGATGTGATCCCTTACCACTAGGATCTTGATGTATGGGGCCACCCTGCTAAAACCCAATGAGACCTTCTTAGATATATTATAATATGCTAGTTAGGGCGGGTGAGAATTAGGTGTTGTTAAACCCGATTCATTTCAGCATTTTTGCATGTTGTCACCTTTTGCATTCTATGGACTAGTAACTATGCTGATAACTTTGCTTCTTATAATATGTTTGCTGGTATTATCTAAGATACTGCGCTTGAGAACCCTGCATTAGTAAATAAACATTTCAAATATGCTTGCGTCCTCATTTACTCCTTGTTTTGAATTGAAATGATTGTATAACGAAAGAGTGTTCATGTGTTCCACGTTACCTGAGGTAATCTAAGTCCATGTTCTGGTTTGTCTAAGTATTGGGAGTTTGTAATGACCAATAAGACACTGTAGCTAGTCAGGTAAGGGGATTTTGGGAACTAAGGTGAGTTTTGGCACATCCTAACTCACTGAGGTTCTAAGTCTCTATGCACAGTTCTGTAGGAGAACAGGATCCCTGCGACAGAGTCTCTTGGTGTGTTGCTTCCTCAAATTCAGAAATCTTACAGCGAATATTGGCGAGTACCGAGGCCTCGCGTGCATCAAAGCACCTCAATTATAGGACTCTAATTCATGGTCGGGACGTCTAAGATCACCATGCAGAACAAGATAAAGTGTAAGTTTCACCACTTTTCTTGTAGAACTCTTTGGTAATAACATGTCGACTAGTAATTGAATCATTCACTCTCATGAAAGGAGTTTCTAGGCCATTCAGTGATGGTAAAAAACTTCAGTATACAGGTTCTCAATATGAGGTGTTGGCTGGTTTATCAAACTTGTAATTCTGTACCCCAAGTGATGAGGAAAATGGCACCCTTGACCTGCAACGTGAAAGAAGAGAATAAGCAAACTTTCTCTCCTCACATACTACTGAACACAACAAGCTTCTAGACATATTCAATATCTAGGTGTCTGATATGGTGTCCCCTCCTGCTGTGTTGGGAACATAATGCATTTCAACATCTACAATGTCATAAAAGGGAAGCTAAGAAAATCAAAATATGGGAGTTGTAAGACAATGATGCTAGACGATCCATTTTTTAAAATATTAAACAGCAGTTACTAATCTCACTGTGCTTAATTGTTTAAATATATATTTTCATACAACACTCCATAATAAAATGGTACTACAGAAAGGCAACATGTAATCTGTGTACAAACATTGTCATTTTAATATTATTTGACAGTCTCTCAGCTATGTTACAGCCACGTGACACAAAGCAAAAACATTGATATTGGAATTTGACAAAGCAGCACAAAATACCTATCTTCTGTTACTGTGACCGACCCAAAGAAATTCTTCTTGATAGGAATGGAATGGAAAGAGGATTTGTAGAGCGCGATAGCTACCCTGAGGCGTCCTAGCGCTACAGAATTGTGAGAGCAGGGTGTAGGGGAGAAGGCTAATCCGGGTGTGAAAAGAGCAGAGTCTTTAAATGCTTATGGAAAGATAGTAAGTTGGGGTGTGCACGCAGGTGCAGGGGAAGGGAGTTCCAGAGCCTTGATGTGTTGTGTGAAAAGACTAGGCCTCCGCATCTGACTTTCTTGATCCTGGGGACTGTGACCAGGAAAGATGTTGATGATCTGAGATGTCTTGCGGGGATGTATTCAGTGATATGGGAATGATTAATGGGCGATCCCGTTTTCCAGGAAGCTCGATGAGTGATACATAGAGTCTTAAACTCAATTCTTCATCTCACTGGCAGCCAGTGGAGGCTCCTCAGACCGGTCTTAACCGAGGTACGACGGGGGATTTGAAGTAATGTGCGGGCTGCACAATTCTGTGCGATCTGGAGCGTGTTCAGGGTAGACTGGGGGGCTCCCAAGTAAAGGGCATTTCCAAAATCCAATCTGGAGAGAACAAGTCCCTGGATCATTATGTTCCTGGCTTGGAAGGGCAATATAGGAAGAATCTTCCGTATTAGCCTAAGTAGGCCGAAACAGGTCGTCGATAGTTTGGTGGCTTGGGCGTTGAGATTGAGACATTTATCAAGCCATATGCCTAGGCTCTTGGTTTTGTCCTTAGGAGTGGGGGGTACAACAAGTGAGGGGGGCCAGAGTGATTTAAGAGCTAGTGGGGAGGGGTTGCCTAGGAGCATTAGCTCAGTTTTTTCGCTATTCAGTTTAAGGAATGACAGGGTCATCCATTTGGAAACCTCTTCCAGACAGGATTTAAGGTTGTCGGGGTTTGAGTCTAGTTGGTTCAGGGACACCACTAGCTGGGTGTCGTCCGCGTAGGTGATGATTTTTATTCCAAACGGACAGACTACCTCAGCTAGTGGCCCCATATAGACATTAAACAATGTCGGGCTCAAGGACGAGCCCTGGGGAACACCGCAAACTAGGGGCTTACTTGGGGAAGTGATGTTACCTTCAAACACTTGGAAAGAACCATCGGTGAGGTAGGATTCGAGCCAAGACAAAGCCTTGCCTGATATCCCAATGTTCGCAAGCCGAAAGAGTAGTGTGCTATGGTTGACAGTGTCGAAAGCGGCACTTAGGTCCTGGAGTATTATGACGGCTGATCCTCCCTGGTACAAGATCTTCCTTACCTCCTCCGTCATTGCCAATAGAGCGGTTTCAGTCCCATGCTTGGGGCGAAAACCAGTTTGTGAATCATCGAGCAGGTGGTTAGACTCGATGAAGTCTACTAGTGCGGTGTTGGTATGTTTTTCAAGTATTTTACTCATCCAGGGAAGTAAGGAGATTGGCCTATAGTTTTTTGGGTCTGTCTGATCCAGATTTGTTTTTTTTAGAAGGGCCTTAACCATGGCGCACTTCCAGGGGGGTGGGACTAAGCCAGTAGCTAGGGAGGAATTAAGTAGATTAAGTACAGTTGGAAAAATGTTATCAGTTACCATGTTCAGAGTGCGTGGAGGAGCCGGGTCATTGGGGGAGCATGATTTTACCTGTGATAGAATGGCATTTAGATTAGTAGGAGTGAGAAGAGGGAAGGTTTGCAGGGACGTGGTGGGACGGGTGTCAGTGGTGGAGATATCTGCTATTTGAGCAGAGGTAGGGATCAACGGAAAGGAAGAGTAGATGATTTGGATTTTTCAGAAAAGAAATCAGCTAAGTTATTGCAACGAATTGCCTTGAGTTCAGAATAGCACCGCTTATTAAGTCAGTCCGAACAATGAACAAGATCCTTTAGTTATTATCCATATTGATACGCTGGCTATCTGCATACATTTTTGAAAGGAACATTAAACATATTTTGAAATATATACCGGGACTCAGCGCATCAATATGGATAATAACTAAAGGATCTTGTTCATTGTTCGGACTGACTTAATAAGCGGTGCTATTCTGAACTCAAGGCAATTTGTTATTCACCCTATGTGTCGGGTGGTGCCCCTGGACAGAGGGCATTTTGGAATCAGCACGCAAAACGATCAAAAGACTTTGGTGTGTGAAAACATAGGGTTTGGTGCCTTTTTGTTGTTTTTTAAGTCCACTGTCCAAAGTGTAAGTGTACTAACAAGTTATTGCAACGAGCTTGTGCATTGGAGGGATCAGGGGGCTGTTCTCGACGTTTTAAGAGGGTCTTTGCAATCCGATAGATTTCTTTCGGTTTGGAGGCTGCTGTGTTGATTTTTTCTGCAAAGAAGACTGATTGAGCAGATTTATCTCCCTTTTGTAGGTCCTGAGCATATCTCTATAGTTGGTTTTACTGGCAGGGGAAAAGTCCAGTCTCCATTTCCTTTCCAGACGTTTGCATTTGATTTTTAGTTTGCGCAGTTCAGGAGAGTACCAGGGAGCGGTCTTAGAATTATGCTTGGATTCCATGCAATTCAAGGGGAGTACAGAATCTAAAGAATTGCAGATCCAACTTTTAAATTCCTCATTAGCTGAGGTAGGGTCTGGGTTGTTATGGGGTCTGGTGTTATCCAGGGTAGTCCGCCAGTCGTCCAAAGGGAGCTTGGACCAGTTCCTCTGTAGTGAAATATTAGTTTGTTGCAACAAGTGTGAGTTAGGAGCAGTCCAGGCGAAGGGAATTAGATGGTAGTCAGACCATGGAATGGGGGAAAAAATAGGTACTTCCAATTCTGTACAGTTGCTAAAGATGGGGTCGAGAAGATGGCCTTTTTTATGGGTTGTGATGACTAGTAGCTGAGTAAGTTGTAGGGCCGCTAAACTGGCGAGCAAGTGGAGAGCAGTGGGGTTGGAGGTGTCATCAAAGTGGATATAGAGGTCTCCAAGAAGAGTAATATTGGCCGGCTTGGTCGCTAGGCTGGCAACTATGGCGACGATAGTAGTTAATGGATTAGCAAACGAGTCCTCTTAAACTAAGCTCCCAGGCTCTGGCAAAACATCTGCCATAAATTAAGCTCAATTATTAACACTTTCACTTTATGAGTAATTAACAGCTCATCTGATCCTTGAGCACCTTATTTGCTGCTGATAAAGAAACTCTCCGATATTTCTGTCTCGTGGGGGCAAACCCAGACAAGAGCTTATCATTCCTCCTTTGACAACTGGCCCACACATTTTGCATTTTTTTGTAAGCAATCCTGAATTGTTCCCATGTATGTAGACAGCTTTGTTGCTTCCAAATTAGGTGTGTGCGACGGGCATTCCTATGCGTTCTGTCAGGAGGAACACAAGAGTCTGATGGCAATCCGCCCTACTCTCCAGGATGTAGTTTGCCCGTGTGTCAGCAGTCACACACAGCAGAACCAAACTCTGAAGAGAATGGGGAATGGGAGTGAGAGAAAGGGAAAGAAGAGAAAAGCAGAGAGTCACAGTCTCGTCTGGTGCAGGTCTCTCAGACTTTAAGAGTTTAAAGTGGATGTGAAAGATTCTAGTTCACAGTCAGAAGCAATGTAATAACAAAGGTAACTTTCATTAATATGTTTACCAGCTACAGAAAGGCTGACTGGAGTGAACCTAAGCTAACATGGTGGAAGCCACTACTGGAAATAGTGAACTCCAGGTTGAAAGCAGTCTTTAAAAAAAAGGCAAGATTAAACAAGTGACAAAACAAAGCAAACCAAGTCAATTCGTAATCAACAAACAGGCCAAAGTTCAGTCAATAAGACAGTGAGCCTAGAGAACTGAGCACGGAGAAAAACAACAAACACCAAGGGCAAGTACTACAGTGAATGAACTAAACAACAGTGAATGAGGCAATAAAATACTGAGGGGCATATACTCAAGGCCTTATCACCGAGTTATCGCCACTGTATTGCAGCCAAAGTGCCAATTCATTTATTGCCCCATTCACAAGCTGGTGCTATCAGCCCATATCACCAGTTTACCTGCGATAGCAGCTGCAAAAAACATCACCACAGAGGACCCTGGCAACTATCGCTAATGAGATGAAGAGTAGGCATTCCCGTGCAAAAAAGCCGCAACAACACCCCTCCGCAACATTCACAACGACCAGCCCGATCGCGATAAGAACCCAAAACAGGCAATAAGGCATGTTAGCAGCAGGAAATTAACACCTGCTCTGACCTGGTGTGAAGTCGGATGACAACCTGCACCAGAAAAGGGAGCCCAGGCCAGAGTCACACCTGAAGGGAAACAGATGGCATGGAGCTACTGATCATGCAGCTCGGAGTCCCAACAGGGCTACAACACCCACCACCACCACCCCCAGGCCTGCCACCCCCGGACCCCTGCCAGTCCCTTCCCGCTAGACCACCACAGAGACAGCATAGGCAAAGACCAGCAGACCTTCAGGAAATGCACCAGCCTTACAGACTCAACACCAGAGAAAGCCCACTACAGGCTCAAAAGGACAACCAGCATTCGCATCCTGACCATCCTGACCAACATTGACCACAGGCTGAGGGTACCAACAGCAGACAACTAACAGCTTGTCATTTGAGTCCTATGCCTTCACTTTTAAAGGAAACGGGACCTCTGCTTCTGGACTTCCCGACCTTATCTCAGGCCTCTTCCCTTGATCTTCTAACCCGACTTAAGTCAGGCTCGCCGCTGGACCCATGTCCTGCTACTTGCCTTGGAAGGGTTGCTCCAGCAATTAACACCTTTCTTAACCCATTGCTCAATGCCTCCCTTACATCTGGTGAGGTACCCTCGGCCTGGAAGCACGCCCTAATTCTGCCGCTGTTAAAAAAAACAACATCAGATCCCCTTGTTCACGCGAATTATAGACCAATCTCCCTTCTTCCATCCATGGCTAAGGTGATTGAGAAACACGTGCACCTCTCTATTTCCAGCTTCATAGAGAACAACAACTTGTTACACGACTCTCAATCAGGTTTCCGTGCGAATTACAGCATGGAGACAGCCCTGTTAGAGATAACTGATGCCATTCGAGAGACTCTGGATGGAGGAGGGAAAGCCATCTTGGTCATGTTGGACTTGTCGGTGGCGTTCGACACCGTCCCCCATGTCGGTCTCCTTTCAAGATTATGGGAGATCGGTTTGCGGGGGACGGTGTGGAAATGGTTTAAGTAATTTCTTACCAACCGCCGACAAGTGGTCTGGGCACCTCCGTTTTCCGCTGAAATGCCTCCGCTGGAGGTAGGGGTTCCGCAAGGGTCCATTCTGAGCCCCACCCTTTTTAATATCTATATGGCTCCTCTGGCGGAGGTAGCGGAATCTTTTGGTGCCCAGATCATATCCTATGCTGATAACACCCAGCTACTTTTCACGTGTAACAAGGGTGAAGATCTTGACAGCAATCAGATCAGGGAGTGTCTGGAAGCCGTGTTTGAGTGGTTTAAGAGACATAGTCTGAAATGCAACTCTGATAAGTCGGAGCTGCTCTTCTTTGGAAGCCCGCCTAATCCCGAGTGGCGGTCTTGGTGGCCGCGGGATATGGCACCGCCTGGGGATACCTCGCAAAAAGCCAAAAATCTGGGCATCTTATGCGATGTTGATCTTTCTTTTAGACCCCAGGTTATAGGGCTGACTGGAAAATGCTTTGGCACCTTGAAGATGCTGCGGAAATTCCTCCCACTAATATCCCTCCAACACAAAAAAATCATAGTTCAGGCCTTGATAGGCTCGCGGCTTGATTACGTGAATGCCCTTTACCTAGGCCTCCCCAAATACCTTTTAGCTCGTTTGCAGGTCATGCAAAACTTGGCCGCTAGAGCTATCTTTGGACTACCACGAAGGGCTCGCGCGTCAGAGTTGCTAGAGAAACTCCACTGGCTTCCAATTGCCAAGAGAGTCACTTTTAAGATATTGACTCTGGCTTACAAAGCTCTCCATCACATCGGCCCTAAGTATCTCCGGAAACGGATGGCTTTCTATGTTCCAAAGAGGGCCCTGAGGTCCGCACGACTAGCCAAAGCTACTGTCCCTATAATTAAGCGCGCTCGTACTGGAGGCCGCTCTTTTCGGTATCTGGCCCCTTGTTGTTGGAATTAGCTCCCTATTGCCCTGAGAACTATGTCTAACCTGCTTGCCTTTCGAAAGGATCTGAAGACGTGGCTTTTCGCCCAGTAAATTCTTTGCCGCCCGTGGAGAGCACTGTGTTATGTACTTTCTTTTGACTTTTCTCTTTGCCAGTAGCCGTGCGCTATAGAAGAGCTTTCATAACATAACATAACATAACATCCCACCTAAGACAAAACTGCTGACTGTGCTGGACCTGTTGGCTTCTGGTACCTTCCAATCAACAACCACCAGAGTCGGAGGAGTCTTACAGCCAGCCCTATCCAAGTTCCTCACACCTGTCCTGGATGCCATCATCAGCTTGGTATCCCAGTACCTATACTTCCCCCACACTGCGCAGGAACAGTTGGAGACCAAGCAAGGCTTCTACACCATAGCTGGCTTCCCACACGTGTTGGGGCAATTGACTGAGCACATGTACTACTTGTGCCCCCTGCCAACACTGCACACAGTTACCGCAACAGAAAGCACACACATTCCATCAATGTGCAGGCAATAGTGGACCACCGGGGACTCTACACTAATGTCATCACAAATTACCCAGGCAGTGTGCATGATTCATACATCTTATGACAGTCCATCATCAACCAGCACTTCCAGGATGGTGCCTACGGAAATGCAATGCTTGTTGGTAAGTACCAAATGAACACACCACACACCTCAACTCCACAATCATGCAAATCACAACTCTGGGAATATACACATTACAAACTCACATACAATATGCCAAACAACATGCCTACCCACCAGCACAACTTACTGTGGTACCTGGGCCAGCCATGTACATAAGCCATCAACGGCATGGCACCTTAGCCAAACAATAGCAGATTGTGGGGAGAGGTGAGAGCCAGACATGTGTGAAGGAGGCAAGTGACTCATGAATGAGAATGTACACAATGCCAAGTGTGGCACGGATGTGATGGCCAGACTGCAATATGCAGACCATACACATATCCATATCGACATACACCGCTGGTGTATGGAGTGTAGTGGACAGTGGACGCAACCATGTCACCCCAGCCAGTGGGGAAGATCGTGGAAATGTAGCTTCTAACATCCCCCCTTTTAAGCGTGAGCGAGTGGGCTGGCCCGGCCTATGCCAGGCCAGCATAGGGGTGTGAATAAAAAGCAGGTAGCTCTGGGCGTCGTTCTCTTCCGGAATGCCCAACATCTCTGCCAGGGTGGCGCCTCTCCCCCCACCACGAGGCCGAAGCCATCGCTGTGAGCGGTGTTGCCTGCGAGCATATGCGCCTGCTGCACCCGGGCCGCTGGTTAGTGAAAAAATCTTGCCCGCCCCTGTGCACCCAGGCCTCACTGCCCACCTGCCAATGCAATCTCTAAGCCCGAGGCCCATGAACCTGGCTCAGACGGCATCCGCAAGCAAGGCCTGCAGTACTCCTTTCTCGTTGACATACTCCACCGGCATACACAGCGGACAAGTGGGTCACACATTTGGAACTGAGTCTTGATTACACTATGGCAGAGTTCATATTCAATGGCAGAGTTTATATCACTCTACACCCTTTGATGTGGTGCCACCAAGTTTGTGCATAGCATTCCAACCACACGTCTGTGGTCCCTCGCGGACTACTGCCCTCTGACCAAACTGCGCTTGAGTAGGTCACACATTTGGAACTGAGTCTTGATTTCACAATGGCAGAGTTCATATCATTCCATGCAAGGAGAGGTGTAAGAGGAAGACGCGTTTCAGTCAGGAGGAAAGAGGACATCATACGGAGGTAATTGAACACTACCAACAACTGCTCTGGTGTCACTAACTCTGTGCATCGCGAGCCAACAACACGTGGCTGTGGGCCCCTGCTGACGGCTGCCCCCGCCGACACTGGGGTCGAGTAGGTTACACATTTGGAACTGAGTCTTGATTTATTTATGGCAGAGTTTATGTCATTGTACCAGCCTCATCGCAGACTGCATCCTCTCTCAGCTAAGGTGCCGCTAAGTCTGTTCCCCGACTTTCATGAACACTCTCTGGTTGGACATTGGTGGTGTCTGAGTCTATGGACTGGAGGTTGTCTTCATCATCATGTAGCTGATACCGACTTGGTGGTAATAACAAGACTGTAGCATTCCACTCCCCAATTTGCCGCTTCTGGACGGCTTCTGCCCTCTGCATCATGCCCTGGAGCACACCTTCCACTGTCGCCCGCAACCCTCCGCTACATTCACCTTTGACAAGGACCCACTCAGTCCTCGTGGCCCTACCTCAGTGCTCCACAAGTCAACGTCCCATGGAGGTGTGCCTGTGCTGGCCGCAGTGCATCCAGGGCCACTAACACTGTGAGTGAGTGAGTTAAAATTTGTAAAGCGCACCTTAGCCCATAGGCATCAAGGCGCATCGAGATGGTACCGCTGTTTGAGATGTAAAGACATGTGCCGACTACAGGTAGGCTTCTGTGAAGAGCCAGGTTTTTAAGGCTTTGCGGAAGAGCGAGAGGGATGCCTGGCCCTTGAGCTCAGCTGGAAGCGTGTTCCACAGGCTGGGGGCGAGGGAGAAGAAGGCCTACCCTCCCCATCTGGCCTTGGCAGTTCGAGGAACAGACAGAAGGTTCTTGTTGGCTGAACGAAGAGCCCTGGCCGGAGCATAAAAGGACACAAGAGACCTAATGTCTTCGGCTCCAGACCCTTGCAAACCACAGTAGGTAAGGCATAAGACCTTAAAGTTTATCCTGGCCTGCACAGGGAGCCAATGCAAAGTTTTTCTAATTGAAAAGCCAGATGACCGTCTAGGGACATCTACTACAAACCTGGCTGCTGCATTCTGCACTATTTGTAGGCATTGAACTAATCTTTTATTTATGCATAGATATAGTGCGTTGCAGCAGTCAAGCCTTGAGGAAATGAGAGCCCCCGTGATCTGTTTCTGAGCTTAAGGGGAGAGGTAGTGCGTGATCTTTCTCAAAATTCTTAAAACACCACAACAGGTAGAAACCGTCCTGCTGACTTGTTTGTCAAAGGAGTGAGTGGTGTCAAGAATTACGCCCAGATTGCGGGCGGTTTGAGACGGCATGGGACAGGTTCCAAGGGCAGGAGGCCACCAGTCCATTGGCCAGACCTCCAGTTTACCCCCGAAGATGAGTACCTCGGTTTTTTTCCCATTTAATTTCAGGAAGTTCTTAATCATCCAGCGCGCAACTGCTTCCATGCAATTCCTGAAATTAAGGGCCGTGATGTCCACTGATTGAGAAAGAGATACCATAATCTGAGTGTCATTAGCGTACGACAATACTTCCAACCCGAACGATCTTACTAGCCTGGCAAGTGGGGCCATGTAGATGTTAAAAAGTGTGGGGCTCAAGGACGAGCCCTGAGGGACCCCACACTGCACAGGCTTAACGGGGGAAAGGAAGTCACCCAGCTTGACCCTTTGTTTACGCAGGTTAAGAAAGGATGTCAGGAGGCTCAATGCTGGTCCCTCCACTCCCATCTCACTAAGGCGGGTAGCCAGAATGGTGGGGGACAGGGTGTCAAATGCAGCTGTAAGGTCGAGCAGGACCAGAAGGGTGGTCTGGCCATTGTCGACCTTAGCGCGAATGTTATTGATCACCACTGTAAGGGCGGACTCAGTGCTCTGCGCCTTCCGGAAACCGTGCTGAGAGGGGGTCAAGCAGGCTGGAATTATCCAGGAAGGTGCTCAGATGATGGTTAAGGTGGGCCTCGAGCATCTTAGCGGGGGCAGGAAGCAGGGAAATGGGGCGAAAGTTTTTCAAGATCGTGGGGTCTAGAGTAGCCTTCTTCAAAAGGGGCTTGACAATCGCCATCTTCCATGAAGCAGGGAAGACACCTTTGGAGATTGCCAGATTCATCACCTCCAAAAGAGGTGGCAGCAGAACCTCTCTACATTCCTTAAGAATCTTTAGAGGACAAGGATCCAAGGGGGACCCGGATTTAAGCTTATCCAAGAGTCGATTCAGGTGTTCAGGAGTGAGAAAGAGGAAGTTAGAGAGGTTGTTGCAAGGTCCATTAGCCAGGCCTTCCAAAGGGGGAACAGCCAAGAGGGGCACAGCCTCTAGATTTAGATTAAGGACTTCTATGGCTGTATGAATGTCCATAATCTTGGTGTAGAAGAAAGTGGAGATCTGATTGCACAAATTCTGGGTTGCAACGATAGGATCGGGTGGATGAGAGAGAGACAGAGCATCTACGATTTTAAATAGTTCTCTGGGGGAGCTAAAGGAGGCAGTCATTTTAGTAAAATGTGCTTTCTTTTCTGACAATCCCGCAGCTTTGTACCCTTTAAGCAGACTTTTATGTTTAGCCCTTTCCTTCGGATCAAGATGGGACCTCCAGAGTCTCTCTTGTTTCCTACAATCCTGCCTTAGCAGTCTGAGGGAGTCTGAAAACCAAGGGGCCGAAGGGCGTTTCCTGGCGGAATAATGCTGCTTAGCCGGGGCTAAGATATCAATAGCATTCGAAATAGAATTGGCCAGATCAAGGGCAGCCGTGTCAGTGTCAGTTGTCAGAGGGGGCTTAAGATTGGTCATCACAGTGGCAAGGGACTCATTATTCAGGCCCCTATAGTTCCTTTTCAGTTCCCAGTTGTTGGGGTCCACTATGGGCACAGAGAAAGGTCGAGGTGTGAACTCAAGTGGGACGGCCATATGTTCTGACCAGGATAAGGGTAGGGGGGGACCTATTTCCAGCCTGGGGTCGTTAGTGAATATCCCGTCCAAGATATGGCCGGCTGAGTGAGTGGGGCTTCCGACCCCTTGCGACAGGCCACAGGCCGCCAGAGAGTCTAACAGGAATACGGTGTCACCCGAATTTGAATTTTCCAAATGGAAATTGAAATCACCAAGGATAGTCAGGTTTGGCTTATCAATGTACGGTTCCAAAATTCCCAAAAGGGGAGGGGAGGTGCTCGGTCCGGCATCTTATAGAGTTTTTATAAAGTGTTCCAAGACCCCCCCCTGCGACCCACTCTATCCATTCTTTAAAGGGCATATCCCTCAGGGAAGGCATTAACGAGCTCGGGCCCCGTAAACTCTGAGGCCCTGGTTTCAGTGACGAAGGCCCATGAAGGTTTCCTATCCGAGATAAAATCTCTGAACGCAATATTGTTCTTGACTAGAGACCGGGCATTAATAAGAAACCCAGATTCCTTGCTGAGTGAGGAAAGATTTTGTTTCTTAGTCATGATAGGCTTACACGAGGAATCAGGAGAGATGCAATGGCCTATCCTCTCGGTGCATCTGCACTCGAAAGCATCCAGCAGCCTCTCAGGTAAAAACCAGTGATGGCAGGGCTGCCAAGATGGTTTCAGTGTTTGTAATGTACATATGTAGTAAAAAAGAATTAGTGGGTCGTGGGTATAAGTAACACCAGCCTCCCTGGCCCCTGTCGCTTACTCGGTGCTGACGGGCACAGACGGGCTGGACTCAGGCGTGACTCCGCCGCGAATACGGTGCGACCGCTGATCGCGTCCGCTGCGTGGAGTCATAACCGTCCCCTTTTATGCTGTCGACTAGAATGCACAAATGCGATTCCCCCCCCCCCCCCAAGATGGCCGCTACGAAATTTCAGCACCCAGGTCCGTAGGCCTCAGCGTCTGACTCGGCTGAGCCTAGCCCAGAATACGGGATAATGATTTTAAGAGTTAAAAGGTCGCTGAAAATTCAGCACAGTGCAAGGTGACTTAAAACAAAGATTTAAAATCCGTGGCACAACAGGGAAATAACCCACGTAAGGAGAGCAGCACACACAGCAAACCTCCCGGTTTTCCGCATCAGGAGGGAAATACAAACAACAAGGTCAAGTCAGGCACCCTGTCTGATAGGATATTGGATGGCCTCTGGGGTAATGGCCTTGGGGTCATCAACGCCATGTGTCTGTGGCCCGGCACTGTCTGCTCCCTCCGGCCTCAACTGTGGTCCACCAGAGCTCACATATCAAATCGAGTCCTGACCGGCCCAGACTTCGCATCACCACAGGAGGCACACGCCACCATCGTCAGGACCATCTCCAAACAACGAAACAGTCGTACTGGCAGACTATCAGAGTTGCTCTCACCTGTCATGGATTCCATCCTCTGCCTGATACCCTTCTCAGCTCTTCAGGTGCCACTAACTCAGTGCACCACAACTCATATACCATTTCTGATTGTGTTTTGTGCTGTGGAGAGCTCACGCAGAAATTTCACCTCAGACAGAGTGGGAGACCTGGGACAATGATGAGGAAGATGATGCAGGTGTTACACACCCCACTGCAGCTGCATCAGGAATACCCCGAAGGGACACAACCCTAGACACTTTATTCACATGAGCACTCTCAGCTCTAGTGCTTCAACCTCAGTGCACTGCAACTCACAGACACTTCTGTTTGCATAGGGGTGACCTCTGTCCTTGATCCAGCTACCACCATGATGCTTCCCAGTTGCTTATGTAATGCTGGTGTTTTCTGTTTCCGTTTTAATAGTGATCACTGTTCAAGTCGTTGCCAGCACCAACCACTCCGTGAGGGCTGGCTTACTCTCACCCCACACACATCCAGCACAGTACATGTGACCCTGCCAATAAAGGTGCTGCGCGCACATGCCCGTAGCCAGTTCCATATACTATTTAATGTGTGTGGAGACGACGCTGCCCTTACCTCCTCGCAGCGACGTCCGAGCGTGGGGGTCCTGTCCCCCACACCCGGTCACATAACGTCCCGGTCACCCAGGACATCTTCTCTCTTTTTCCCCCTGCAGGCACGACACAGTCAACAGAGCACGGAGAACCGGAAGCGATCTCTCGCGACCCCGGAAGTGACGACCCGGAAACAGCCGCCTCTGACCCCGGAAGTGATGGGACGGACTTCGTCCCGGAAGGTAGAAAAGACCGAGGAAGAGAAGGAGAGGCGTTCCAAGCAGCCGACTCGTGGCAGGAGACAGCGGGAAGCGAAGAACCACCGACAGTGAGCGGAGCAGCGCGGCAAGACCGACTCGAGGACGAGGAAGAGGAGGACGTCTGGACTGAAGACTGGTGGCGTCCTCAGGAGGTGGCTGGAGAGCGGCCGCAACTCGGATGAGAGTTGCGGCGGGGCACGTGAGTACACACCATCCTTTCTCAGTGCCCCTTCCTTGTATATAGTTGTAGATATTGTAGGTAAAGCTGCACGAGCACAAGCACTGTACATTGATCTCTTTTCACGTGCACTGTAAAGAGCCCGAGCACCACCCAGCACCCGTCACCCCTCTTTTCCCAACCCTCTCTTACTAGCCTTGTCCTACCTCCCTGACCATCCCTACCGCACGGGTCATTTCTCGTTCCCTCACTCTCTGGTGTGGGTGGAAGTGCTCCGAAGTCCATTTCTGATCAGGACTAACGCCCGTACACTTCTCTCCTTTTTCCAAGCCTCCGAGGAGTCCCAGTACCCCAAGTGGGAGAAGACTGTACCCGTCCAAGGAGGAGAAGACCGGATCCCCTACGGCCTCATCAAACCGTGTCATCAGCCTGCAGACCCACCCTACACCTCCTGCCGGAACCCAGAAAGCAGTCCACCACCCCTTAAGACTTTGTTCAATCCTTGCAATAAAACAACTACTGAGCATAGCTCATTACATCCGGCCTCCTCGCCTGTTATTCCGGTCCGCCCAGCCCACGCGTCCACAGGTGGTGTCAGAAGTGGGATACCCCGGAAGCATGGAGGCCGCAGACAAACAGCTGGCGGAATGCCAAGAACAGCTAGGAAAGATGATGGAAAGGTTCCTCAAAACGGCGGAGGACGATCGGGGACAATTGCACGATGTTCTGAAGGGCCAGGGCACCGCTCAGGACCAAGCCCTGGAGAAGCTCACTACCGTTATGGGGCAACAAAGACCGGTCACCACCCTTCCTTCCATAGTCTTACAGAAATACGTGCCAGGCGAAGACCCCGATTACTTGTTCACGAACTTCGAGCGCCTAGCCCAGGCCGCTGCATGGCCTGCCGACCAATGGGGCCACTACCTGGGTCCCCTGTTGACCGGCGAGCTGCAAGCCGCCTACCAACAGGCCAACATCCAGGGACAAACACCATACCAGGACATCAAGACATGCATCCTGGAGCGTCTGGGGATTGACGACGAGACGTACAGGGTTCGGCTCCGTCAGGCAAAGTAAGGAGCCCAAGAAACGCCTCGCGCTTTATCCTTCCGCATCCAGGACCTGGCAAACAGATGGCTGAAGCCCGCCACAGCCACCAAAGAAGACATCATGGCCAAAATATATCTGGAGCAGTACCTAGCTTCCCTGCATCCGGCCACCCAGAAGTGGGTGCGCCAACACGCCCGTCTAACACTCGACAGCGCCGTCGAAATTGCCAGCGCATACAACAGAGCGCAAGAATCCCAGCGACCCAAGGAGGAGCATCCTCCCCGCATACCACATGGCAGTCATCCCAGGGCCCAAAGGCCCCCTCCCGTGGTCAGAAAACCAGAGCTCGCTCCACTGATGCCCTACCCCGTCATGCCTCGCCCAACCCCGCCAGGACCTCAATGTTTTCATTGTGGTGGGTACGGACACATAGCACGCGTATGCCCCCAAAAGGACGAACCCATGGACATAGGACTGGCCAGGAACTATGTATGTCTCACCGCAGAAGCCACCCCTCCCCCTTTTCGGTGTCCGGTACGGATTGAGGGACACCGAATGATGGCACTGGCCGATACCGGGTGTAGGCAGAGCGTTCTATGACCACAGGAGCTGCCACACCCCGTCGGACCGGTGACAGGCACCGTGGCCATCAAATGTGTCCATGGCGACACCAAGAATTATCCGACCGCCAGGGTCCGGATACAACGCCCTACAGACGAGGGAAGCCTGCTAACTGTTGGCCTGATACCCAATCTCCCAGAACAAGCAATATTGGGTAGCGACTATAGCGGTCTGCCCCATCTCCTGCAAGACACCACGGACTCCCTAAAAAAATGGTGGGCCGAGGCTCCTTTTCCCCATGACCCTCCTCCTACGAATCTTGTGGGAAAACCGTCCAAGTCCAGAAGGCAGAAGAAGAAGGAAAAAAGGGACTTTGCTATGGCCTTCCCCGCTCAGGTGGATATCCATCCGTGGGAAACCGACAGAGAATTCCGCGCCACCCAGCAAGAAGACCCGGTGCTCCAGGAGGCCTGGGTCGTGCCCTGGACGCTGAGGACCCGCTGCAAGTAGGTCCTTACTTCTTTAGGAAGAACGGGCTACTCTATCGAAAGGGAGGACCCCAACAGCCTCCCCAGTTGGTTATTCCCGGACTGTTTCGAGATAAGGTACTGTTCCTGGCCCATAGCCATTTACTGGGTGGACATTTCAGCGATGCGAAAACCGGACAAACGATTCTGGAAAACTTTTATTGGCCGGGTGTGCACGGGCAAATAAAAAGATACTGCCGGGAATGCCCGGTTTGCCAGAGAAACAGCCGGTATCGTCCCCCCAAGGTCCCTCTCCAACCCCTCCCTCTCATTGACGTCCCTTTCACCAGAGTAGGGATGGACATTATAGGACCATTGCTACCCTCTAGGAGTGGGTGTAGGTATGCTCTCGTACTGGTAGACTATGCCACCCGCTTCCCTGAAGCAGTTCCCTTGCGCCAACCCACCACCCAAAACATAGCCAAGGCCCTCATCTCCATCTTCGCGAGGGTGGGTTTTCCTCGTGAAATATTGACCGATCAGGGGACGCCTTTTGTGTCGTCCCTTATGCGCCAGATATGTTCCCACCTAGGCATAAAACAGATAAGGACTGCGGCATACCACCCACAGACCGATGGGTTGGTGGAACGCTATAATGCCACCCTGAAAACAACCCTTAAGAAACTCTTAGGCCTAGAGAGCAAGAGATGGGAGGAGATGCTTCCCCTTGCTCTTTTCGCCATCCGGTGTAAGGTTCAGAGCAGCACTGGGTACTCACCGTATGAGTTGTTATACGGACGAGCTCCTCGGACCCTATTGGACATGGCTAGGGAGGCCTGGGAAGCCAAACCAGACAGAACCCGGCCCCTGCCCGAATACGTGGACAATCTGAGGACCCACTTAGGACAAATAAGGGAGATCGTGAGGCAGAACCTGGTGGCCGCTCAGGTCACACAAAAACGGCAGTACGACAAGGGAACCAAAGCCCGTACCTTCAACCCTGGGGATCTTGTACTATTGCTTTTGCCTTCTTCGGACCATAAGTTGTTAGGGCAGTGGCAGGGCCCCTTCCCTGTTCTAAGACCCGTGACCCCTGTTACATATGAAGTGGAGACCGACCCCACCCGAGGGACCACCCAAATCTATCATGTGAATCTCCTAAAGAAGTGGGAAGGGCCCCGTCCTGTCCTGTCCACAGCGACCGCCACTCCCTTCGAAGGTTGCTTTGACCCTGACCTCCCGGAACAAAACAAACAGGACCTCAGAAGGGCCTTGTCCTCTGTGCAAAAGGTATTTTCATCCCTACCGGGGCACTCCACCATGGTTGAACATGCCATCCACACAGAACCGGGAAAAACAGTGAGGCAAAGACCCTATCGTATCCCCGAAGCACGTAGAGCCATCATCAAAGAGGAGACGAACCAGATGTTGAGAATGGGCATCATAGAACCCTCCTGCAGCAGCTGGAATTCGCCTATTGTTCTAGTGCCCAAACCCGATGGCTCCACAAGATTTTGTATAGACTTCAGGGAAGTGAATAAAATGTCGGCCTTCGACACCTATCCCTTACCCCGCGTAGATGAGATGGTGGAGAGCATGGGCAAGGCTAAGTTCATAAGCACCCTTGACCTATGCAAGGGGTACTGGCAAATCCCCCTCAGAGAAGGAGACAAACCCAAAACCGCCTTCTCAACCCCTGAGGGCTTATTTCAGTTTAAGGTGATGCCCTTTGGGCTTCACGGAGCCCCGGCTACGTTCCAAAGGGCCATGAACTTGGTGTTGCAACCCCACAAACGTTACGCTGGGGCATACCTTGACAACATCGTCATCTATAGTAACAGTTGGGAACCGCATTTGTACCATTTACGGTCCGTCATTTCCTCTCTGGGGAACCATGGCTTCACCATCAACCCCTCCAAGACCACATTAGCGGCACAGAGCGTGCAGTATCTGGGATACCTGTTGGGGGAAGGGCTCATACGTCCTCAGGACAACAAGATCAAGGCTATCCAAGCCATCCCCTTCCCACAAACCAGGAAGGAACTCCGTGCCTTCCTTGGTTTGCTGGGATATTATAGGAGATTTATCCCGAATTTCTCACAAACCGCAGCCCCTCTGACCGATTTGTTGAAAAAAGCCACAAAGACAGAAGAGCAACTCCGACACCCCTCTTCCCTGGTGTTACGTGCCTTTGACCAACTGAAACATTCCCTGATCTCCGAGCCGGTGCTCATCAGTCCGGACTATACACAACCCTTCATCCTGCAAACAGATGCATCCGACCAGGGCTTGGGGGCTGTACTCTCACAGAAGGACCCAGAAGGGGTCGAAAAGCCGATCTTATACCTTAGCAGGAAACTCTTTCCCCGAGAAGCAAACTATGCAGTAGTAGAGAAAGAGGCCCTGGCGATCAAGTGGGCGGTAGAAAGCCTTAGATACTACCTGGAGGGGCGTGAGTTTCTCCTCTACACCGACCACGCTCCTCTGGAATGGATGGCTCGCAACAGGGGCCACAACGACCGAGTACTCCGGTGGTTTCTCTCCCTACAGCCCTTCCGATTCAAGACGATGCACAGGAAGGGATTGCAACAGGGCAATGCTGACTACCTCTCTCGGTATCCTTCTCCCACAACCCCTACAAGAAAGACTGCTAGGGAAAGGGGATGTGGAGACGACGCTGCCCTTACCTCCTCGCAGCGACGTCCGAGCGTGGGGGTCCTGTCCCCCGCACCCGGTCACATAACATCCCGGTCACCCAGGACATCTTCTCTCTTTTTCCCCCTGCAGGCACCGACACAGTCAACAGAGCACGGAGAACCGGAAGCGATCTCTCGCGACCCCGGAAGTGACGACCCGGAAACAGCCGCCTCTGACCCCGGAAGTGATGGGACGGACTTCGTCCCGGAAGGTAGAAAAGACCGAGGAAGAGAAGGAGAGGCGTTCCAAGCAGCCGACTTGTGGCAGGAGACAGCGGGAAGCGAAGAACCACCGACAGTGAGCGGAGCAGCGCGGCAAGACCGACTCGAGGATGAGGAAGAGGAGGACGTCTGGACTGAAGACTGGTGGCGTCCTCAGGAGGTGGCTGGAGAGCGGCCGCAACTCGGATGAGAGTTGCGGCGGGGCACGTGAGTACACACCATCCTTTCTCAGTGCCCCTTCCTTGTATATAGTTGTAGATATTGTAGGTAAAGCTGCACGAGCACAAGCACTGTACATTGATCTCTTTTCACGTGCACTGTAAAGAGCCCGAGCACCGCCCAGCACCCGTCACCCCTCTTTTCCCAACCCTCTCTTACTAGCCTTGTCCTACCTCCCTGACCATCCCTACCGCACGGGTCATTTCTCGTTCCCTCACTCCATGGTGTGGGTGGAAGTGCTCCGAAGTCCATTTCTGATCAGGACTAACGCCCGTACACTTCTCTCCTTTTTCCAAGCCTCCGAGGAGTCCCAGTACCCCAAGTGGGAGAAGACTATACCCGTCCAAGGAGGAGAAGACCGGATCCCCTACGGCCTCATCAAACCGTGTCATCAGCCTGCAGACCCACCCTACACCTCCCGCCGGAACCCAGAAAGCAGTCCACCACCCCTTAAGACTTTGTTCAATCCTTGCAATAAAACAACTACTGAGCATAGCTCATTACATCCGGCCTCCTCGCCTGTTATTCCGGTCCGCCCAGCCCACGCGTCCACAATGTGTCTGTGTGGTCATAATGTATGCATGAGTGCCCCGGGCCCTACAATATTACATTGTGTGAGGACAGCGGATGCACACATGTCACCGCAGGCAGCGGGTAAGACCTTGGACATGTAGCTTTGTCGTCACCCACTCAATACGTAAGAGGAGTGGACTGCGCCTTCATACACAGATCCAGCATGGGGGTGTATATGATTATTCCAGGGCTCTTGGCATGATTCAGTACAGGAAATTAGCAAATGCATGTGTCTCTGTCGCAGGGTGGGTCTCCGTTGTGGGGTGTAGGTGGTCCCTGATGGGACTTTAACATCCACGTATGTGATCTAGTTTGGCTTACACGAGGGTGGACCACACCCGCAACTGTTCGGCCACTTCCTTTTGGCATTCTAACACTTGGCATTGGAATGCGATGTGTGCCTCGGAACAGTGTTGGGAGCCAGCAGTGGTGGCGGGTGCTTCCTGCTGTGTGGTCTGTGCAGGGGCTGGGCTCTCCTTTATGTAGCTATTGCCCAGCTCCTGAGGGTGGTTGCCTAAGATGTCCACGAGCTGTTGTAGGGCATCGGTGTTGAAGGTGTGGAGATCCTCTCCAGCATCACTAATGAGTTGCCTGGTCTGCTCTGCTGGAGGTGTTGTTTGTCCCGCTGCAATGTGAAAGGGAGATGCATTTTGACACTGTGTTGACATGTATGTTGGCGCATTGTTCTTGTTTACATGCAGACTGTATGACAATGTACATTGTGATTGTTTGGGAGGTGCTGTATACGTGATGCGGGACAGTGAACATTTGGACAACATGACGGATGTGAGGTTGTACATGTACATTTTCATCTCACAGTTTCCTGCTATGTTAGATGTGATTGGCCTGTTCCTACACATGAGTGGACCCAGTTGTGTCCTCTGTTCTGCAGTGTTAGTGTTGCACTTCGTACCACATTGTCGTCAATGTGGATGTGCTGTTATTGCTATTTGTGTGTGCAGCATTGTGGGAGAGTTGCCCATGCTGCTGTGATTTTGCTGCCCCTTATCCCTCTGAGGTTGCGTGCCTTTGACGTTTGTGCTTTTATGGTGCTGAGATGTTGGCGACTTCGGTCATTTGTGCTCTTGGACGGTTATTGTACTCTTGTGCATTGTTTGTCTGCAGATGTGTTGTTGACGTCAGGGGTTGATTGTGCACATGGATGTGTCATAGTGTGACCTGCTCCTTTCCGGGTGTGGTCCACACTCAGCCACCTCAGTGTTGTGACATGCACAATGTCATGATGATTATACTGCAGTCATGCTGATCGTCATGTAGTGTCACTTGCATTGTCAGTGTGGCTCACAAATACGCATCAGTGCAGGGTTTCGCACGTGTGCATGTGATTGTTGATGTGTGGGGTGGGACCCCTTGGAAGGGGCATACTTGGTGTTTGTATGTGTGCTGCAGTGTGCCACTGGGATTAGGGACATGATCCAGGGTCATTGTGGATGTGCAGTGTGCTACACATCATTGTGCATGTGTGCCATTGTGCCCAGCTCCACCCGTCCCCCCAGTCCCTGGTCGTTACTCACCCTGTTTATGTTGTCTCAGGTTCTATCGCGCTGTGTCCAGACTCCCAACTCCTTGCACCGTCTCCGCACTGATGACTGTGGCCACCATGTCTTCCAGCTTCTCCTGTGGCGCAGGACTCCCACCTCCTGTTGCCGTTGCTGCCTTCCTGTTGGCAGCGGGTTTGTGCTTGGTTTGGCTTTTCACGTCATGCCAGCGCCTCTTGGCCTTCTCCATTGACCTCCTCGACACTCCAACTGCATTCACGTTTCTCAAATTGATGTTCAGTTGATGGTGGTGTTCTGTCACCTCCGTGACGCTGATATGGGTTTCCTACAGACTGCACCCCATCTTCCTCTTCCTCTTCTCCTTGGCCTTCCCCGACCCCGAGGTTCCTTGCTGGTGGTCTGTGGGGTTGTGGGGTTTGCGTTCCTAGATGCAGTAAATTTGAAGTTAAACTGAAACTTAATCTTGGAAAAGTAATCCATGGGAAAGAACAACAATTTGCAATGTATGTAAAGTCTAATATTATTTTTAAACACCAGCTATGATGTAATGTAGGATGGCATCACATATTTCATTATGTGAAAGACAATACCTGAACCATACCTTAATCATTTTTTTTAGCAAACACAAGCGTGTCAAACCCCAGAGTTGAGCTATTTATAAAACGAATAGACCCTCAGAGATTAACTTAGCCACTAGAGAGCAGAAAGGTAGGATTCCTGTACATGAGCCAGCATTGTGGTAAAGGATATCAGACGTAAGTTATTATTCAATTAGCTTAACAATTTGCTAAAATTAAAAATATGAAACAAAGTAGAATTGGGCATGCACATTTGCTTAATTGTTGCTTTAATAGAAAAGTGTGTAAATAAAAAAAAATGTCCAGTTCTGAATTGCACAATGTGGTCATGACTGAATGAACAAATGAATTCATCCATTCATTCATTAAATGATTAATTATACAATGCACTGATACCCAGTGCTGAGCACCTTGACACTAAGGGCCTCAGTATTATGCTGGTCGGACGAGCGTTGGACCAGCAATGCGTCGGAAACAGGACCGCCCGACAAGAAGTGGGTGGTCCTGCTTCCCACATTGCAATGCCACCACCTTTATGGCAGTTGGAAAGTGTATATTTCCTATTGCGGCTTGTGCTGCGGGCCACAACACAAGCTGCAATAGGAAGTACACTTTTTAAACATCTATGCACCGTGTGGCAGACACCAAACAGTGTCTGCCACACGATGCATGGATGTTTAGGTGGGCACCACAGGTGCACCTCAGGGCCCATATCTGAGGGCCATGGGGGACAGAGGCCCTGGGAGGGGCCCCAAAAGTCCCTTTCCACTAGCCTTTTCATGGCAGAATAACCAACATGAAGAGGCTGTCGAAAAGGTGCATCGTAATCCTCAAGCTGGTCCCTGAGTAGGCACCGCCTCCAATTTGGGGCTAATAATCCTCCTTCCCTCAGACCCAATGGGCTTCTTGAGTCTGTCGGAGGCACAGCAGATTCCCCCCGCAGGCATCGGTTGGACCACCTGTGTCCAAATACAGCGCTCGGGCTGATGCCTCACAGGAGCTGTTGAATGGCTTTCCACCCGACATCGTAATAAGGCCCTAAGTATTGGAAGCAAAAATGTTAAATGATTCTCCATGCTAGTTCAGAATTGTCCATTAAAAAGTGAGTACATTAGGGGAAAATGAATCTTGTATACCAATATTCAAAGACCTTCATGCCTAATAGATTCACTAAAAATTAGACAATTACTTGCCACCCACTTGTTTTGGCTGCATTACAAAAACATGCATATGCTGAATTCTCAAAGTCAAGTTATAATCTTTATTGTAGGAAATCAGGCATAAACAACATATTTCTGGCTGCAGGACAAAATTTGATAGTGTTAACATTAGTGATCCATGTACTGAGTAGGTGAGTGTGGATAATGATTTTTGTTCATAAACGGAATTAAGACTGTAAGAATTTATTTTAAAGGCTGGGTACAATAAGTGACTCAATCAAAATTCTATCATGAACCATAAGGCTTTGATAACTGTTTTCCTCCACTTTTGATACTGTACACTCCCCTACTGCTAGTCGATTTTTGATCAATTCTTAGTCACTGCTACATTTGGATTTGCAAACTGATAATATTTTGGCGTCTGAATCTTCTATTGCTTACTCTAACACGGTGGTCAAGGAGCTAATCGATATTTCCAATCAAATTTCCAGTGACATTTTAATGACTCAAAATCCCACTGCATAATAATAGCTGAATCATTGCTAAAACTGTTTGATTATTTAAACAGGCCTTTAGCATCAAATGGTAGGCTAGTAAGCACCAATCCCCTATTTAGGGGGCAGTGCTATTTTCTGAAATCTGAAGTATTAATACATTTTATTGTAAATTAAATCTGGTTTTAAACATTTTTTAGTACGATGTTTGTAACTCAGATATTATTGGTGACTAAAGTTTCACACGAGTGAGTAACTTGGGTTCCAGTAATTACAATGAATTTAGACAATTTGAGTTAGATAGTGACAAGTTGATGCCTTATTCAAAGCCTCATTGCCAGTCAACAATGTCACAGATTTACCATCCCTTGAGTCTTTTTATGTCCTCCTTGAAATTGGATGATTGATTGAGTAATTAACATGTTATAATGCCTGGGATCCCTACAAGAAAAAGTGATGTAATTTACACCTTACATATTAATAACATTACTAACAGCCAGTTGAACTACACATAAAACAATTACTGAAATACCCCCAAAAAAGCTTCAAAAATACATTTGGAGCAGAGATTAGAACAACAGCTTTGATCCTTAAATGAGCAAAACAGAGAGGTTAAGCAACCATAGATTAGTTACTTTCAGAAGGGATGTGATAATTTAGAAATTAAACCCAGGATACGAAAATCTTGGAAAAATCAGCATTACAAAACTTAGGTTGAAAAAGACCCTGCGACACACAGATAAATAGTAAGATATAAAGGTAAAGGTAATGCTATAAGGTGAAGGAAGTTTTACAATACAAATGATAAGAATGAGGTTAGGATGAATTTAAGGTGATTGGGCGATATCACCCATATAAAAGTTTAAAAACATTGGAATACACCTGTAAATAAAATATAATTTCAAAAGAAATATTAACAAATGGGACGCACCAACTAATAACCCCTAGAATAATCACTTACAATTAATCTAATAGTGAATAATTAACTTGAAATCAAAACAGGGAACCATGTCGGGGAGATAGAAGCCGGAAAGAAGAAATTATGGGGCATATTATCAAGAACGGCGTTAAAATTATCGCCATGTTCACATCAGAACATGGACTTCTATTGGAATTCTCAATGGAATATTATCAAGCCCATTATCGCTGCTTTAGCTGCAGTTTTCTGATGGTTAACCAACAATAATTTTTAACGCCGTTCTTGATAATATGCTCCGATGATTTTATTACTGTGATTTTGATAAATCCGCATTTGCAAGTGCTAATTCTACTACACCTTTTTGAGCAACAATCGTGGTAGTAGTTCTCAAACCAAATCCTGAAGGTGAGAAGAGTGTAATTTTGCTTTATTGGCCTGGTTTGCCTTGCTTTGATTTAGTCATATTTTTACTGGACAAAGACTGAAGTGAGACCACCCACAAAAGCTTAGTACTGCGATGATTTCATCTCTTCCACATGGAAGTATATGTTTTAACAATTACCAAATTTAGAATCAGAAAGACTGTGCCCTCTGACAGTGGTATACAAAGTCACACATTAAATAAAGTATCGATTGAATTTTACTTAACAATTACATCTCTATTCATCTTTGCCCATAGTGAGCACTTTTTTCAGACAAATGTAGTAAATCAGATCTATTCAGCATTTATCAGATTACTAGATATTTGTGATGATATGATTTGCCCTCAGCCAGCCCAGCCCAGTTTCCTTAACCCTTTGCTAAAAATCAATCCATCAACATGATTATATAAATGCCAGAAATCAATTACGTATGCAGCGGTTTCTGCTGTGTATTCCCACAAGAGCAGCTTCTTCTTCCCGTTGCTACTCACAGCAGTAGTAGACACATTACAACTTTATCTGAACCAATTTTAATAGTATAAAGTGGGGCATTATTGGCTGAAATTTTGGAAACAAACACAAAGGGCCTCGTTTGGTGATGCCCAACAATTATGGAACTCTGATTGGTGGCCCATGGAACTAGGCACAGCACTTACGCCCAAACAGGTCGTCAAGAACGTGGGAGACTGTTTTGATCAATCTGTTACTATGAAAGAGCAGGTACATTCAGTTATGGGCTCCTGCTTTCAAATGATCCAACTTTTTAAGACAGCCTTCCCACTCCTTCCTATCAAAGCGAGGACAACTTTGGTGCAGGCTTGTGTTATTAGGCATATGGACTATGGAAATGCTCTATTGGCCTCAGCTAATGAGACGCTGTTATCAAAATACAGGTCATTCAGAATACGGTGTCCCGCCTCATTTGTATTGTATTGTCCCATCTGGGACTTCTTCCGCTCCCTTTCTTCATTCCCTGCATTGGTTACCTGTTTGGAAGAGAGTTATTGTAAACATTTGCTGCATTACTTATAAGTCCCTGGCAGGAAAAGGTCCCTGTTATCTTGACTTGAAGCGTTCTCCCTATTGCCCTCCTAGACATCTCAGATCCAGTGATTAAGGCTTGTTAACTGTTCATTGGGTCAGAAAGTCCAGTTCTGGGGGTAGGTCTTTCTCTTACGTAGCCCCTCATTATTGGAACGAGCTACCGATACACATTAGAACATGTTCAGATTACTCTTTTTTAGGAAGAGACTGAAAACAGTACTGTTTTAAATAGCTGGACCTTTTTGCCTTGACCTATGGTTGTGGCAAGATACCCCTGCTGGGTGATTTGTGCGCATTATAAATTACTATAATTTAACATAATATTTAGAGTTGGGCGGATTGATTACTCCTTCATAAAAGTTACGGATATCCTGTCCACCATAATGCAAGTGCCATAGTATATAATGCACTTGTAATACAGCGGATGGGTTATCTGTCATGTTTGTGACTGAGTAACACCTCCACCAAACTCTAAATCAGTCCCAAAATCACTTTCTAGGTGAAGATTTCCATTTAATCTTCACTGCAGTGAACCAGGCTACAATGAGTACCTTACTAATACCACCTGAAGCAACTTCAAGAAAACATTAGCTCTTTTGCTTCATACAACCTTTTGCTTCATACAACCATGAATATTATCCTAATTGTCAAGCTAGGTGTAGCAGAATTTGTTTTTGAAAATGTTGCAGCAAGTATGTGGTACTGCCTCAGCTATTTAGAAAGGACCACAGGTACTTTCTTTGATTACAAAAAAATCAAGGGGACGTGGCTTGGACGGCAAAGAGGATGTTTGCCTAAGTCAGCCGCTCCGTCGCACCCGGGAGCAAAAGCGACGATATTGTACACCACATCGAACCAAAGGACACTGGAATGACACCTCTGTGCATCGGAATGACTGGAGCAGAAAAGCCAAGCAAAAAGAGAACCACCGAAGAGGATAAATACCGATTTCCAGACTTTTGCCGGGCGCAGAGACGATAACCAAGATGGCGCTGTGAAACCGAAACTGATCCTAAAGCAAAGCAAGCTAAGCGAGCAATGACACAAAAGTTGGCGGAGTCTATCGAAGGTGCCCAACCCCGGGAAGCACCCAAACCCAGGTCAGGAGAGAATAAAACCACCGCCCGACCCACAGTGACCCAGCTAGACCACCCGCAAATCACTGGGGAGAAAGCAACAAAATCGCAGCTCTTACCGCAAAAGCGCTAACCGGCACCGCAGGAGGTGAGCAGAGGTGGAGGCGCAAAACGAAGCAAGACGGCAGGAAAAGGCTCCAAAAAGAGCGCTCATCCGCGCAACCAGATGATGGGGCTCATGCGAAGGAAAACAAAAACAAAACTGATCCCAAACCTGACACAGAGGCCGCCATCTTTTACGAGGCAGAGTATTGACAGATCTGGGTAAAGGATACCCGGACCCCGGCACACAAAACAAAGAGAACGGTTTGCCGAGAACAAGACAGGGCAAACGGGAACAAACTAGAACAGTACGCAGACTGAGTACAGAGGAAAGGAAAGGAGCCAAGCAGTAGAGAGTGAGACTGGCCACGGCAACTCCCCGATACAGAGTAGCCATTTTGAGGGGAAGATCGTGACCTGCCCACAGGGGCTAAGCAGCCTAAAGGTGAGGAGACGGGCAGAAGTCGGAGGCAAGTGTGTCTGATGCAAATTCCCCCGCCATTTGAAGAAGAGGGAGACGCCAGAACGCATACACTGGGTAACAGCGTATACTGGGACAAAAAGGAAACTGAACCCAAGCCTGACACGGAGGCCGCCATCTTGGATGAGGCGGAGCCATGACAGTACTGGGTACACAAAATAAAGAGAACAGGTTACCGAGATCAACACAGGGCAAACTGGAATACTGGAATAGACCTGAACAGTACACAGACCGAGTACAGAGGAGAGGAGCAGAGCAGTAGAGAGTGAGACTGGCCACGACACCCCCCATAGAAAGCAGCCATTTTGAGGGGAAATAGACGCCACACGAACTGCCCACAGGAGAAGAGGGAGACGGCAGAACGTGTACTCCCCAAACCTATAACCACGATGCCCAGTGAGGTACAGGGCAATCACTGAATACCCAACCGAGTGAACCAGTTGAAAGCTACCCAACAGCACCCCCGCAAAAAGACCGCAGGCCAAGCACGTGATTATCCCGGGTCACACGAACGAGGGAGCAAGCCTCACAAAATCGAGATTGGAAGCCCACGACTCCACTGACCTGCCAGTTGGAGGGAAACGAGACACCAAATAACCCGTGGCCCCAAACCCACACCGCTGCCCTGGTAACACGGGCAACACCTCTCACAAGCAACTGGAGGGAACCACCATTCCAATAGAGTCCTACACAGAAGAGGGGGACGACCAAAAGGGCCCCAGACCCTAATACCACAGCAGACACTAAGGGGCCTCTGACCAAACCTGGGTGAGCACTGAAAGAGAACAAGCCGCGACACAACTAGGAAACAGTCGGAACACATGGCGAGAGGATAAACACCCAAACAAGGACAATCGAGACGCACGGGCCAAAAACATTATCTCTCCTAGAGGAGTCCACCTAAGCGGAACAGCCGTGGAGCCCAACCAGCATAAATACTCATTACGGAAGTCACCTAAAACCCGCAGACCGCTGTCCAAGCAATAACAAGAGATTCGGCCTACAACAAGAGAAAAGAGGCCTAGGAAAAATGGCAGGAAACGGGGCGCCCCTGCAGCAGCAACTAAAAAAGAACAAAGTTGAATCCAACCTCTCTGACTCACCGATTAAAACAAAAGCCAGACATCACCAACATGCTAGAAAGTATACTAAAGAAACTGTCAGATGTCCACGACCTGGCCAAGTCCACAAAACAAACCACGGATGTGATACAGCTGGAGTTAGCAGCAGTAAGGGCCGACATACATGCTGCCAACAACAGGCTATCTGCTGCAGAACAGAGAATAGGCGACATAGAGGACGCGGACCTGCTGATATACATGGAGCTAAGGTCACTAACCATAGCAACAGCAGCCCTACAGAGACAAACGGCCGAGCTGGAAGACCGAAACCGGCATGGTAACATAAGAATCCTAGGAGTCCCGGAGGGGGCAGAGGAGGACGCGGGATCATGCTGGCCTTCCTCGAGATTATGATACCAAAAATAACGAATCTCAATCTTGACCACCCCTTTGAGCTGGACAGGGCCCACAGGGTCCCTACATTTCGAGTGACAACAAAAACCGGAGCCCGCCCGATAATATGTAAACCGTTGAGATCACAACATACGGCAGCCATTTTCAATTATGCACGGAAAAACCACCAAATCATGTGGAATGGACATAAGATAATCCTCATGCAAGACTATTCCAAGCCCACAGTGGTCATCAGAAAGGGTTTCCTAGCCCTACGAGACAGCCTGAAGAAGAAGAACATACTGTTCTCATTCATCGGTCCATCCAGATTCAGGATAACAGATAGGGGGGATACACGCATCTTCGAAGACCCAAAAGAACTAAGGAACTACCTCGAAGGCCCAACCCTGCAGGAGATGGAGACCTCCCAACCAGGCAACAGCAAGAGAAGGGCCTCGCCTGAGCTCGGTGCGGAGTGAGCTATCTTTAACTCAACGACCATATCAAAAGACAATACCTAGGGAACAATATCTACCTCATAAACTATGTCACGAACTACCTCAATATCAACCAACAAGACCCACCTCAAGAGCACAGTGAAACACGAATAACACAACATGCAACCGAGAAGTCACCAGCCTTAGGGAGCGAATGAAGGGATGCAAGAACCCAGCAGAAATTAAACCAACAAGTCCCCAACGAGAGTCCCGCTAGGTCGGCTGACGGACCAGTTGCTGAACAATGCCAGGAACCGTGGAAAACACCTGCTGTAAAGTTCCGAAAAGGGACGGCCCTGCAGCCAGAGACTCAACCTCCCGAACCTACAACAACCGGATTTGACACCGACACCATATCCTTTTGTTCGTGCACCTACGTACTTGGGGGTCGGCATGTGTCATTTACATTGGGTAGAGAGAAGGGGAAGGAGGGGAAAGAACAGTGGCCTGAAAGAAGGGGAAGTATAGGCAATAAGCATACACTGGGAAAGAGATTCCCCCCTCCTTCCTTCCCCACCCCATTAACAGCTAAGGCGAAGCCAGAAAGGTCAAGAACAAGGGGGGAGGGGGATTATAAAACTATACCTGCCCTGAATATAACAGGAAAAAGGTAGAAAGGGGCAATGTTATAACACAGTGGTGTACCACAACAAACCACCAATCTCAGGGAGACGGACCGGCGACCTTGTTATCGCACGTTCGACATATATTGTTTTGTTTGTAGAGGGGAAGTGGAGGGAGGGGGAGAGGGGGTACTATTATCGTTGTTTTTATTTTTTTTATCCTCACTAACATCTACTATCCTCACACTTTCCTATCATCTCTTTCACTTGCAAGAAGTCATTATTTTGCCCACTTGGTACAAAACGAGCATGGAACCTTCATGGGCTGGTTACCGGGCCAACATCAGAAAAATGAGCCTAACTGGGGGAGGGGGGAACACGAAACACTGGGGCTGCAGAGTAGCACCACTAGACCACAATGATATCAGATAATGGCTCCAACCAATAAACTACTCCAGGCGCGGACATAAAAATAGTATCCCTCAATGTCAAGGGGCTAAACCACCCAGTCAAGCGCAAGAAAATACTCGACAATCTTGCCAAGACCAAAGGGGATGTGGTCCTCCTACAGGAAACCAAGCTGTCCCTCGAGGACCTCAGACTAGTTGAAGTCAGATGGATATCACAAACAGCATGCTCCCCAGCAGAAGGGAAAAAACGGGGTGATAACATTGCTACCTAGAAACTCTAACCTGACAATCGAATCACAATACCATGACAAAGTAGGAAGACTTTTACTAACACACTTGAAAAGAGGGGACAACCACATACATGTTGCCAACATCTACGGCCCTCACAATGACGATCCAGCTTTCGGGGAGTACGTAGCACAGAAACTAGATTACTTGCCAAAGGACGATCTCACGGTAGTTGCAGGGGACTTTAATGTCCCCCTAGACCACACGCTGGACAGACAGTCAAAATGCCACTCGCAACCCACCAAAGCACAAACCACCTTAAAAAACATCTGCGCCAAACTCAGCCTCAAAGACCTCTGGCGACTCCAGCACCCAGACACAAGAGACTACACTTTCTACTCCATCCCACACAACTCATACAGCAGGATAGATTACATCCTGATCACAAGCCCACACACACACCTAGTAGAACACACAGAGATAGCCCAGACACTGGTATCAGACCATTCATGCATTACCCTTAAACTGAGTGGGTGCCACAACAAGGATATTCCCCGTAGGTGGCAATTCAATAGTGACCTCCTGACAGAACCGGAAAACAAAATAAAAATAGAAGAGGCCATAAAACAATACCTCAGACACAACGACACACAGGACACCAAGCTAAACACACTGTGGGATGCACTCAAGGCTACAATCAGAGGCATAATAATCGAGCTTAAGGCCAAAATTAACAAAACTGCGAACCTACACCTATCACAGCTGGAACAAAGCATTAAGTAACTAGAAGCAGACCACATCTCGGCCACGCATGATGCCACTATCCTACGCAAACTAACTAAAAAGAAATATGAGTTTAACAAAATTCTGAGTGAAAGGGCCGGGCTGCGGATCAACAAGTACAAGGCCATAAACCTCTGCGAGGCCAACAGAGTGGGGAAACAACTAGCCTCCTACCTAAAATATAAGCGCAACCAATCCACAATATCATCCATCACAGACTCACAGAACAAAACATACACAAAACACAGGGACATCCTAAAATCCTTCCAGGAATTCTACCAGGAGCTCTAAAAAAATGACCAATCCTCCGACCCAGAGGCATGCACAAAATACCTCACCAGAATAGACCTCCCAAAACTATCAAGTGCAGAAACACAAAAGCTAGGGGAAGAAATTAGCGCAGCTGAAATCGAAAGGGCAATCAAATCAATGAAAGATAATAAAGCACCAGGACTGGACGGATAAACAACGGCCTTCTACAAGGTCTTCCTAGAACAACTGGGACCCACCATGAAAAGGCTTTTCAACCACTGTGCTGAGGATGGGTTGGTATCAAAATCCATGTATGAGGCCAATATAGTGGTGATACCAAAAGAAGGCAAGGACGCTCTCCTACCCAAGAACTACAGGCCCATTTCCTTAAACAACGTAGACTGCAAGATCTACGCAAAATACTGGCAACAAGACTAAACTCGGTCCTATCTAACCTAATAAGTAGCTCACGAGTAGGGTTCCTAAAGACCCGCTTGGCTAGCGATAACACCAGACTCCCCTGCCACATATTAGAACACACCTCCAAAAAGACTGACCCAGCTGTGGCCATCGCCCTCGACGTCGAGAAGGCCTTTGTTAGGGTTTCGTGGGCCTTCCTCGACCAATGCATGCATACATTCAACTTGGGGGAGGGATACATCAGGATGGTAATGCAACTGTATGGGGACCCAAGGGCGCATATAGTAATAAATGGATCGCTTTCAGAACCCCTCAACCTACAACGTGGCACCAGACAGGGCTGCCCGCTATCCCCCTCACTCTTCCTGCTGGCCCTAGTACCCCTGATCAGAGACATTAAAGCGAATTCCGAAATGAAGGGAGTCAGCATAAGAGACTTGGAAATTAAGCTAGCCACCTATGCGGTCAACGTCCTCATTGTGACAGAGCAACCTGAGACCTCTATTGCTGCCCTGATGGAGACCATAGAGCTATATTCAGCACAATCAGGATATAAGCTCAATAGAGACAAATCAGAGTGCACGCCCCTTAACATCCACACCACAAGAGAGTCACTAGGAGGGTCGGATTTCACCTGACAGAAAGGTTTCATTAAATACCCGGGGATCCACTTCGGTAACAAACTTATAACCACACTTAACGAAAATGAAAAAAGGCTACTAGGGAAAATAAAGACACTCCTAGAGTCCTGGTCCCCAAAATGTATAACATGGTGGAGCGGAATAGAGACAATGAGGATGATGATCACACCAATGATCAACTACCTGGTGAGCATTCTCCCCCTGATACTCCGCAGAGTGGACAAACTAATCAATAACTTCCTATGGCGAGGGAAAAAGGCACGCATAAGCATTAAGAAACTCAGACTAGACAAGAAACTGGGAGGTGTAAACCTAGCAGACTTTAGATCCTACCAAACGGCATTCTTAGCAAAGCAAGGTTCTGCATGGCTAGCACCTCCACAATCCTATACCCCAACATGGCTACTAGTAGAGAGAGCAATTCTAAACAACCTCAATCCGCTGGTGCTCCTGACAGCGAATAAGCTCACACATGTCTCCAGCCCTATCTTCAAGAATACGAAAACCGCCCTGCTAAACATAGACAACAAAATGGAGAATAGGGTAAGGAACTCGAAATGGGAATCCCTATGGGCCAACAGCAAGTTCAAATATTACTGTCAGTGCCTTCACCTAGAAGCATGGATTGAGAGAGGCATCTCGCACCCAGCGCAGCTTGAGGATGAAGGTCAACCCTATACTTTTGAAACACTTAGGAGGAAGCACAACCTCCCGACAATAGAATTCTACAACTTTCTTAAAATCAAGACCACCCTCTCAAAAGCCATTCTCTCGCCAGACATCCCCTCAATCATGCAATACACCTGTAATCTCAATAAAATAGGCCATCAGTTATCACATCTATATAAGCTATTACGCCCAAAGTCCACCAAACTCAACGACAAAACTACTAACTACTGGGTAAAGCAGACTGAGACCCCACTCACCGAGCAGGGGCTAGCTCTCCTTTGGTCTTCGCCATCATGCAACACAATTACACTAACACTGTCACAAAAAAAATCTGGCTCCTCCACAAAACATTCTGGACACCTGCCCGGTTGGCCTCATTAGGACTCAGAGACGACAACCTATGCTAGAACTGCGCCAAAGAGAAAGGGGATCTAGCGCACCTTATATACTACTGCCCTAAACTTAAACAGTTCTGGGAAGAAATCTTTGATTTCATAAAAAATGCATTGGGATGTATACTAACCCTGGTTTTCTCCTCCCTCACCACAGCTTTCATTACCACACATCTCCCCACACAACAAGACAGAGACCTCCTAGACCTCCTTCTGACCGCAGCAGTCAAGTTGGTCCTGGCCAACTGGAAAGATACCGCTAAAACATCATATAGGTGCTGGTTTAACTGAGTGACATACCTCAGAGGAGCAGATAGCACTGCCCTGCAAAACTCACCCTGGAAACCACCATCTAGGGGGATGTGGAAAGCACTGGACATCTAACTCGAAGTATATGTCCAACCCTGAATCCATCAGGGCTCCCTCCGGCGGATCAACTCACCCAGACGCTGACACCAACCCAACCCAGGCTTAGAGCGAAACATCACTTCTTGCACACTATCTCTCTCTTCTTCTATCTTCTTTCTACACTATTCTATACCTAATGTACCCTCGACGGACAATATAGAGGGCTCCAGATGGATGAGCTTAAATCAGCAATATGCACTGTTTGTAACACCAATCAAGCTTTTATCTTTTTGCAACAGCATTTAACGATCACCTGGAACTCTTAACTGTAAAGCGAATGTACTTTATCTGAGGAAAATAATCAAAATAACTTGAAATGAAAAAATAATAATTAATAAAATGCAGCCAAGACACCTTAAGTATGACATTTAATCATGTTATGCATGCTTATTGTCCTCTTATATCGGAGTTTGATATGTGTCACCCATGCCCCCTTTGGATTCTGAGAAGATACGCATAATTGAACAAATTGTTTCTAAAGTATTCCCTTCTAAACACTAAATACCTTTATGAGTGATCAGGACCTCAGTGTTTCAATTATTACTAAGGCCATTTACATGGACCTAGCTAGAAGTGCCACCAATAGGTTCTTTCAACCTTTGGGAGTCTGGGAGAGAAGTACCACATCATTATTATATGATCTATGGGATAAAGTACTTTGTGCTGTACAATGTTAAGAATATTGCTAGTCATCGACGAGTTCTGTGACCATGTAAAGGAACAAAGCTAAAAGCCAAGTCCCTTTGTAAGGTCGTGGGACACTAAGGTAAAAAAACTGTTTCCGTTGCATTGTTTAAACTGCAGCAGTAACTATGCTCAATCCTGCCTTTCACCCTTTCAGCTGGTTCTATCAGCAGGCACTGTGACATCAGAACTCAACTGTAATAACTTATTACAGTTGAGCAGGTACATCCTTCTTTTATAACAGTTGACTAGGAATGTCACAAGTAGCCTGTAATAAAGATATTAGACACAGACTGTAGTGTAGTTCTATATTCCCAATAGGCTCTGCACATTGGAATAATGTATGCTATAGATTAGACGTAGGACTGAGGTCTACTAGGTCTCTATCGAATATACTAAACTTAATAGTGAGTGCCAGCTAGCTCAGAGGTCACTAGAAAGTTTCTCGAATTCACAAGAAGGGATTAGTTTCTGACAACCGCATAAACAAGACAACTTTGTTTCCCAAGAATAAGAAATATATCTCTAGAGTTGCCGAAACAATAGATAAGTATTTCACTCAGTCAATCATGCATGCTTTGTTTCAACAGAGCTTGTAGAGAAATATAGAGATGGGCGTTTTCAATAAAAAGGTTTATTGAACAGTCTTCGTTCTCTTACAAGAGAAGTGAACTGCTACAATCGTTAAGCAGACTGCAAAGTATAATGCGTACAGTGAGAATAGTATTATAAAATAATATTGTAAAAACATTGTATGTTTTCTAAGCCATATACAAATACATACATAAATAACATTGACTAAAATACTCAACTGGTGCTTCTAAATACTCATACCCCAATGTACCTAACCTAGGTCTAGTACGCGGGAAGAAGTAAGTATTGTGTGGCATAGGTTTAGTTGTTTTTGCCAAGAATCTACCAAAGGTTTCTCTATGTTCTAATCAGCTCTATACCTTGGTTTAGAATGAAGGAGGTCTGGTATCTCTGTCTCAGGACTCGATTTCCCAACACCCTGCAAGGGGAGCTTGGAAACACCGGAGCTGGAATCTCGGCGAAAGAAAGACAGCCTCTTGATCAATGTGTCAGCTGGAGGGTTGGCTTCCTTCGGCACATGCTGTAGCGAGCTGCGTCGAGCAAGTAGATAGTCGAACTGCTCCGAACCACCGTAGTTTGCTATAGCAAGTGAAGGTGTATTTATACCTTGAAGGTGTTTAGGAATGCCATAGATTGACGTAAAGTCAGGCATAATAACGTCAGGAAAGAACCACTAGGGAATAGTTGTTCTTTGCAAAGTACATGAGTTCTTGGACAAATCAATATTCAAGCAAGGGGAAGTTCCCTAACTGTTTAAGCTGATTTTCCAAGAAATAGTTTTGACGTTTGGTACGGGTGGAAGTAGCCAAGCCTGTATTTGGTCTACATGGGCTATTTCTAAATAAGGAATTGATTTCTATGCCTATATAAGGACAATATGAATTGTACCTACATAAGGGCATGAATCGGGAAAATTCACTCGGAGCTCTAAACGCCACACAACACACACTCCACTTTATTATGTACGACTTTACTACGTTCTAAACACATTAAAACATATCTAAACATGATGTGTTAAAACCCACCCAAAAAAACATAAAAAATATATGTGAATTGGTTGTACACGAAAAGCATTTGTGCTGTACGCATTTAAAGCAATGTTTCATTCAAAGCATAGAATTTGACATTTTGAAATGCTATCCGAATGGATCACGAGAATACATTATGAAATGGCTCTTATTTACAGAAGAAAAAGTCGAGACCATTGCATGGCAGACTAAAAAACTGTGTGAATGTGGACAAGGTCAAATATTGTCTCTTGGAAGCTTTTCAAAGAATTACAGTTCTCTATGAATAGTTCTTCTATGAGCAGATTACTTTATGCCAAATAATAAAAATACAAATTTGGAAAAACAAAAAGGCTTGATTATAGAAAAAAATAGAGTTCCAAAGTTAGAAATTTGTTTTGAAAAAATGAAGGCAGAATTCAGTCTCTCAGAACACTGTGTGCCAATTCAAAAGTCAGTGTTATTGTTCAGAGAAAACATAAAATCTTCTAAGTCTGAAAAGAATTCATCCACAATTGTAGGTGAAAGTTGGATTACCTCGTTAAGAAGATTAATTGCACAAAGATGAGATCAGAATTGGTAGCCGCTGGGGACAAAACTGTGCATGGGCCTTTGCCGGGTCCAGCAAAGCATCAGCATCTGTTGGCATGACTGATGGGAGTGTGAGACAGATGTCAAACACGCATTCTTCTCCACATAGCAGTCATCGTAGAACAGGTAAGATGCAATCTTGCCAGATTGGTCTGAATGACATAAACCATGTGGTATTTAATTCTCTTAAACGAGTTAATCCCAAAATTTGGACTATGCGCTCATGACACTTCATCGCCAGAAGAGTGTTTTCCACGGTGATTCGGGTATCGCTTGTGATTTGGCTTGCCATATCGGAGCAAAAGGAGCAAAAATAGTATCCCTGCTGCGAGTCCCAAAATGAGAGGCAGTCCGCCAAACACAGAGTGCACAAAGTTTTTAAAAATTCCTAGGACTGTTTCAAAGGGTGCTAACAGTCCTGAAAAAATTGTCTTAAATATATGTACAATACCACTCGTATCAGACATGTTTAAGATACGACCTAACATTTCTGAGAAATGTACGGGGCAGTTTGTAATTAATAGGGTGTGTATCTCGGCAGAAGTCCTTGCGACTTGCAGCTCATATATTTCTTTAGCCGAGGTCAATGGCGCAGTTTTTTGCAAAAGAATGGCTTTCATTCTGCTCAAAGTATCAATTCGATAGAAGAGATGTTCAACGAAGGCCAAAACGGTGACTCCAGGTCTGTCTTAGTTTTTGGAAACAATATTGCATACAGTAAGTGACCCTGGCTGACACAGTTACGAGATAGGCTGAACCTGGCAACATGCCACAGCAGCTGTGATCATTCAACATAATGTAGCTTCCATTAGAAAGCTGCCTAAAAATTGGATCAATCACTGCAGCTGGTGAACCTTGCCGGTGGCAGGATAAATTGTTAGAGGAACCATCGCAGGCCCCGTGTAAGTTTATACCCTGACATAGGAGAGAACCGCTTAGTGCGTTTTCACAATTATTACCACTAAGAAACACTTCTTTCCCCCCTCTCCAACATCTGTGTGTATAAGGTAATTCCCAGGATGTTTTGATGTATTCTTTACCCAACCTTTCATATAGGCCTGTTGTTAAACGTTTTAAGCAATATTGAAAATGGAAAATTGTAACAGGCAGAGTGATTGTACCGTGTATTATCCATTCAATAGCTGTTTTTTCAGTGACTGTAAATGGCAATCTTTCCAGTTTTTCAATGCTCAGCACCGTATAGTCTGCTCCCCTCTGCGCCAATTTGATTTGTTTATCTGTGAGATTAAATCCAGAAAACAATGAGGTTGTGTTGATTAAACGCCATGGCACATAGCCTGAACGAAGGTTTTGTAACGTCCAGCCCAATAGCATTATAAAATTCAATTGTGACTGACCATGTTGCAACATGACTAAGTCCTGTTTCATTATTTCTATGGCAGAGGATACTATGCTGTCCAAAGAATATATTCTGGATGACAGAGTCGTTAACCCATTGTCAACTACAGAGAGAGATTTCTCTAAATTAATACGATCAATTTTTCATATTCGTTCTGCAGTCTCTGCTTGGTAATCTTCCATGCTTCATTATATAGGGCATAGATACCGGCGTATATAAAACGTTTATGACGCGGCTTCTTCGGTCCTTGTAAGAAGTCCCTCAGGTCGGCTCCATCTTTAAGTAAAGATAAGTGTTGTTTCACTTCCTTCAGTGTGGACTTGTATAGCCACTCAATGCACAATTTCCCTACACTGTATGATGTTACAATCCCTGGATGCTGTCTCTGAACATGTCTTGGATCTGGCCTAGAGTATGTGAACCCTTCGGTCTTGTTCAGGAATCTATCTTGACAGTTGTTTGTGTCTGTGGGCCAGATTAACCATTTTTACCATTCAGGATCTGTTCTGTTGTGAAGCAAAATAGTGTGTATGGCGACCTCCCCCTCTGAAGTGTTACTGCTATCAGTCGTAGGTGTAAGTATGGATGGTTTGTTTAAATCCTTTATCTTGGCCAACCCAAGAAGAGATGTTTGTTGAACAGTGTCATTCAAAAACATTATTTTTTTCTGGGATGATGCAGGCTCTAAATAAAGCTTCTAATCCCTGCACCTGCCAGTCTTTTGTGCCCCAGACAGTTTTTGTCTCATTGATGTCTCTCCAAAAGTCAAAACCTAATGTGGACAGCTGAGAATAAAAGGCCGCAGAATAAACTTGCTTTGTATTAGTCACATACATTTCATTCCTGTCTTATTACCATTTTTAAAGTAAAATGATTCTGGATTTGAAACATTATACCCTGAAAAGTAAGGAAACTTGCCCAAAAATATTTTTGAGCTACCCTTTGGTGGCATAGGACAATGTTCCCATTGGTTGTATGTTAATACATTTCTAGGATTTGCAGATTTATGCAAGAAATGATGACCATAGTGATTATAACAGTACATTTGCTCATAATCTGATGAACCTTCTAAGTATTCATGATTTGTAAATTTTGCAGCCATTTCTAAGTCTGACATCATATTATTAACAGTCTCGAAGTCCCAATTATCAGAAAAGGTACTAGATGAAACAAAGTCACTCAAGGAAATCTTGAATTGGTGTAGAATCTTCAACAGCTCTGCCGGACCAAGATTGTCATATTCAGATCTGTCCCAAGCTATACCCACTGGTAAGGAACGGCTGTGATGTTCACTGATGGCAAGTCTCTTTGTTCACGATGAGATGATTTGTGTGGCTTGAGATGTAAGTTGATGTTCTTACTTGCTGTGTCCTTTTTAACATATCTTCCATTTATCAGCATTCCCAAAGAAAATACAAGAGTCAACCAAAGTAGAAGAAAAAGTACTCCCAACACAATCCAAAGTTCAATCCATGGTGAAACCAGATAAGTCTTTTCCAGTTGATGAAAATGTTATGTTGCTTTTTCTTTCAAAGTTCTTGTTACTGGCATCATTTCAGGTTTGCTGGGATCCTCGGAAAACGTATCAAAGTTAATGAAATACCCAGAGGCAGTTCTGTCAATTGTAGGGATTGCTTCAGGATTCATTGAAATCGCTGGAACCACTAGATCACTTGTTACATTTGTATGGTCAGTTGCTATTTCATTGTAGACAGGCGTTTCTTGACGAACTGTTATTTGGGTCTCAAGAGGTACAAGTTCCATGGCTATGTTGCATAGTCCTTCTTTTCGCACTGCAGATTCTTCAAAGGTGATGAGTCTCTCAGTTGGAACCTCTTGGATAGTAGGCAGATTCGGGCGTCTGCTACATCTTTGGAGTCCACTTCGCCTACTACTTATGATCGGCCACATGATGTGGTTTGACCAGGTCGATGGACACAAACCTGTTCTCCTTTCTTCCATCAAGGGGCGGCAGTAACACTGTTCTTGATCCGTGGATTGCTGGGACAGGTACTGGTTGTCTGTAAGAAGGCCCAAATTCCTTCTTGTCTGTGATTTTTTTCTCTGACTAGATCCCCAATCTTTGGAATCCAGACAGGTCTTGCTGGGACGGATGGTTTCTCTTCAGTGGTTGTTGGCTTCTGGAGTACGTTGTACTGGATCTTATTTCATTTAAGTCCTGCAAAACAGCCAACCAATCTTTGATATCAAAGTATTTTTGTTTTGCCACTGAAGTGTGACAATCGAGGTCCTGCACAATCATTCTCGTTCCAAAAAGGATTTCATATGGAGTGATACCCCCTAGAGAACTTCTTGGCAGATTGTTAAGACTAAGTTGAACACTTAGTAGATGTTTGACCCACCCGTCACCCGAGCCTATTACCCTAGCTGTTATAGATTGCTTTATGTCCCGGTTTTTTCTCCCCACTACTGAATTTCCCTCAGGATGGAATACACTAGAATACCGCAATGCAACGCCCATTTTGGCCATGGCCTCTTTGTAAGCTCGAGAGCTAAATGCAGGACCCTGGTCAGAATATAGCGTGCCCACTGCGTATGTGCCAATAAAGACTTGCAAATCTTTTATAACTGTGCGGCGTCAGCCGAGCGCTGAGGCCACATCCAAATGAATCTTGCGCATGAATCTACTGCGACCATGATATATTTATAGTTATCATTCCTTTGTAAGGGACCACAGTGATCCAGGTAAACACACACTAATTGTTTATCTGAAATTAACAAGGGCGTCTGCACAGGACGTTTCACAATAGAGACTTTCATCTTTTGCCAGATTTTACATTTCAAAACATAGTTTCTGGTTTGTTTCCTCATGCGCGGCCACCAGTATCTTTGTTTTAATAATGACACTGTAGCGGAAACACCTGCGTGTGCAAAGGCGAGCCCTTTCGACCTTTTGATAGCTGAGGCATTATCATATGTCGATGACATCTATCTAACAGACGATGACTTAGATAGGCACTTGAACAGGGTGAACACCAGAATATTGGGATTCGCCTCTGAAGGGTACAAATTCAATTTCAAGAAATTGAGAATTGCCCATTTAAACGTCCTTTTCCTAGGATATGAATTATCAAGTGAAAGCAAAAGCCTGGCAGCAAACTTTCTAGAGAAATGTGCGCTGCTCCAACCTCCAAAAACGCTGAAAAACTTACAGTCGATTCTAGGTATCCTCAATTTCAGAAGAACTTAAATTCTAAATTATGCAGAAAGGGTTAAACCTGTCTACGAATTAATCAAACCAGATTTCAAACAAATTAATTGAACTCAGAAACACACATAAAATTTGCGTTCAGTCCAAACGGACATGATGGCAACCAAACATTTGCAAACACGCGTAAACGTACGCAACTTAGTGATCCGAATAATCCCAGGAAGATGCGGATTCACGTACTTAACCTTTAATGAAGGAGAAAAGGTACCAATAGCTTACAAATCACACTTGTACACACAAGAAGAAATGAAATTCTCTTATACAAAAACAATTCTGACAGCGGTTCAAACTGCAGTAGAAAAAGAAAGAGCCCTCGCACAGGCTAAACGCATAATGGTCGTTACTCCTGAACCTGCCTTAGAGGCAGTGACGAAAGCGAGTATTCCAAATGCTAAGGCTGTACATCCGAGATGGATACAATGGGTTAATTCTCTTGTTGCAAAAGACGTTGAATATGTTTTCGACCCTTATTTGAAAACACAAGAAGTTCTACATTATGAACATGAATGTCCTCTGCCTACTGAAATTCTGCCCTAGAGCAGTCTGAATGTATCATTTATACTGACGGATCAGCACAGCCCACGGTGTAAACAAGCTTATAGTGCTGTGTGCGTGATCGTTAAAGGTCGCTGGCGAGATGGTAAATTCCGACCAATGGTCACTAAAACTCAATCTCTAGGAGATTGTACAGCTCAGCGAGCTGAACTGCAAGCATTTAAGATGGCGCTTGAAAATACTGATCACGGATTCCCCACACTCATAGTGTGCGATTCATATTATTGCACTCAATCTTTTAATGAATACTTGCAGAACTGGATTGAAAACGTTTTCAAAGATGCAAAAGGTGGCACAATCAAGCATAAGTTTGATTGTTCAATGTACTTAACCTAAGCCTAGTACGCGGGAAGAAGTAAGTATTGTGTAGCATAGGTTTAGTTGTTTTTGCCAAGAATCTACCAAAGGTTTCTCTAGGTTCTAATCAGCTCCATACCTTGGTTTAGAATGAAGGAGGTTTGGTATCTCTGTCTCAGGACTCGATTTCCCAACTCCTCGCAAGCTTGGAAACACTGGAGCTTGATTCTCGGCGAGAGAAAGACAGCCTCTTGATCAGTGCGTCAGCTGGAGGGTCGGCTTCCTTCGGCACTTGCTGTAGCGAGTTGTGTGGGGCAAGTAGATAGCTGAACTGCTCCGAACCACCATAGTTTGCTATAGCAAGTGAAGGTATATTGGTACCTTGAAGGTGTTTATGAATGCCATAGATTAATGTAAAGTCGGGCATAATAACGTCAGGAAAGAACCCCTAGGGAATAGTTGTTCTTTGCAAAGTACATGAGTTCTTGGACAAATCAATATTCAAGCAATGGGAAGTTCCCTAACTGCTTAAGCCAATTTTCCAAGAAATCGTTGTGACATTTGGTACGGGTGGAAGTAGCCATGCCTGTATTTGGTCTACATGGGCTCTGTCTAAATAAGGGATTGATATCTATGCCTATATAAGGACAATGTGAATTGTACCTATATAAGGGCATGAATCGGGAAAATTCAGCTTACCCGGGATGCCCCCGGGTAAGCTGAGCGCGTTACAAATTTCATATAATAATAATAATAATAATAAGCTATAAACGCCACACAACAAGACTTTGTGGATTGCAGGGATTGCAAGCTCCCATATACTAATGCACAGACTATTAATATACTAATACACCGGGCACTATTGGGCTGGTTTGGGGTTTCTAGAAGGCAGTATCCTTGGTGGATATCTCAATTGTGCATTTCCCACTCACTTGGAGTTGTACAGGTGTGTTATATCCAACACCCTTGGCATGGCTTTCCTCCAAACTTTTCGCCATCAAACCAGTGGTGAAGTGCTTGTGCTCTTTAAATTGTTTTTATTTCACTACTCCAAGGCCTGCCTCGCCCATAGGATAACACTGGAGCTACCCTATTACATTTAACAAGCTGTTGCTTCCAAATGGGAGTAGATTAAAGTGTGCTATCTTTGGAGTTGTAATAAGAAATCCTCTCATATGGTAAAGTCAGATTCTAAACTACGATCTTGAAAATGCCCCTTTAGAAAGTTGCCATTTTATTGCCTTAGGCATTTAGTGGATGCAGCCTGTCTCTGGGTCACATGATTGGGTGCCACTGAAAGTTGGGATTGTGGATTCCTCGTAGGCTGTCACACACAACAGAGAGCTTAGGTGTGCCTGGATGAGCCACCACTGTCAGTATGGGAGGGCGGAACTGGCCACAGACCTACTTACACGCAAATAGGCTGTGTTCTGCCTCCACACAAAGGGCTCCATAGCCCCTGTAGTTAGTATGGTGCTAGAACAGGAAAGACGGAAGCCTGGGGAATTCAAAGGGAAGCCTCTAAATGCTTCTCCCGACTTCAAAGGCACAAGTTAGTATAAATGCTGGACATAAAACACCTGCTCTTCAGTACACTTTTGGACCTGTGGATTCTCTGGGCTGCTGTTCTGCTGAAAGTACTGTCATTCCACTGGTCTGCTGCTCTGGTGAAACTGCTGTCCTGCTGTGCTTACCTGCTGCCTGCTACTCTCTTGCCTGAGTGAGAAGGACTGGGTCTGCATCTATTCTACTCAGGGGAGAAAGACATTGGCGATCCGGGGAGGTCCTTAGGTTTGCCGCCCGGTGCAGGTCAGAGTGGGTGTGGGGTGGTGCCCGATGGATGATTTGTTCCTGGGGGGGATGATTGGCAGCCCACAGATTATTTGCTCTTTGGGTGGCGTGGTAGTCGACAGACCTGACTTTCGCACCTCCGCCACCCCCAAAAACCTCCCCAGCTATGTCACTGATCCCAGAGGTAATCCAAGGGCTATTTGGCTGGCCTCCTGACTTGAGCCTCAGGCACAGAAGGCTCCAATAGACTGGACCTCTAACACCTGGACTCTCTCATCTGTGAGTTTGCCCTGCCAGGTGGTGCCAACCTAGTCCTGGGCCCTTGGAAATGGGCCTAAGGTGTTCTTCCACCCTCTGTGGGTTCAGCTGAACCAACGCATCTTCTTTTATGCATGGCACAACCCTGATCAGAACTGACGCATCACCACTGCTGTGGTGGGTCTTCCCCTTCACAAAGACCAGCATTGCAGCCTCATCAGAACTGCCACTGTGCATACGCCAGACTCCTCATCACAGCCTCGAAGCTCCATAGGATCGCCGCATCACCCCAACTGCATAACTCATAGTCCACGCTGAGCCTCACATCTCAAGCCTTGTCTATGGCATCCTCTGCGACAATGCAGGCCCTCGCATCACAGGGTTTCTACACCTCTGAATTGACGCATCACTTCGGCTGCACAACGCAACCCAGGATTTAAGGTACTTTTTTCAGCTGGCCTAACTGGGTCCATGTAGCCGGCCCACACTCTATCATGTTTGGCCTGAACTTGTGACATTGTCCTGGTCCGGCGCATTCAGATATCCACATTTATTTCTTTGTGTGGCTATTTTTATTGAAACATTTAACATCGCAGCTCTCCGGTTCTACAGATTGGATTTTTGTTATTTTGGTCTTGGTTGATTTATTAATCCCACACTATTTTTCTAAACTGGTGTGGAACCTTTTTTCTGTGATGTTTTTCACTTCATTATTGTTTGACGAGCTGCACAAACACTTCACACATTGCCTCTGATTTAAACCTGACTGCCAAGCTACAAGAGAGTTGAGTTCAGGTTACTTTAGGAATGGCTTATGCCTCACTGTGGCAAGGATTGTGGTTGCTGCTTGACCAGGGCTCACACCCCAGTCAATCAACAACCCAATTTCTCACAATGTGTTAGAATAAAGCTATATCAAGAGCTGCAGTAACTAAAGGGCCGATTACGAATTTAATTTTGCGGCGGCAGGACCGCCCACTGCCACACCACCAAACCCATGTGTGGACACCCACCCTATATTGACTTTTTTAGTCATAGGCAGGCATTTCTTTTGCTGTTCCCATGGTGATGCCTATAAAACAGGCAGCACCATAGGAACGTCAAAGGAAGTTCTAGCATGGCATGAACTGAAAAGTTCATGCCGTGCTGGAACCTCTGTGCATGCACACAGGGGGAACATGTTGTGCCCCCCTGTATGCATCCACAAGGCGAGAGGTACAAGGGTGCCCTGTATGGCTCCCTTTCTTCCTCACCGCCACTGCTTTCATGGAGGGAAGACCTCTATGAAATGAGTGGTGGAGATGAAAGTCATCATATGCTTTGCGGGACCATGTGGTCCTGCCAAGCATATAAATACCGCTGGACCGCCGCGCCACCGGCAGGTAACAGTGGTTCCCTGGTTGAGTCTGTGGTCCCAGGGCCGCACAACCACTGGCGTTGTAATGTGGAAGTCGCAAGACCGCCACTCCACATAAGACCGTTAGAATCATAATCAGGCCCTCAGAGTCTATTACGATATACAGCATCTTCCGCCATAGCCTCTTACTATAGATAATACTGAAAGCTGAGGAAATGTCTGCAAAACAATTTGTACAATATGCTTTCCCACATTGTGGGCCCAAATCTCCAATTAATACTATAAAAAATGTGCAAAGACTTTCTGGGCGCATAGACTGGATAATGGGTACCTGGGCTATAACAACCAAATAATTAGTATTCTGAGATCTATTGAGCAAGAACCCAAAAGCAGACCTTGTAAAATCATGTTACTACAACCAGCAACACTAACATCTCTTCTTGACACCACTGGGAAAATATATCATTTCACAAAAAACAAAAGGAAATCTGATAACTTTGGTAAATTCCAAAAAAAATAGAGTGCATTAGTGTAGAGTGCAGTAGAGTGGCATAGAGTTGAGTGGTGCAGAGTAGAGTGCAGTGGCATAGAATGCAGGACCGTAGGGTACAGTGGAGTAGAGTGCAGTGGTACGGACTAGAGTGGTGCAGTTTAAGGTGGTGCAGAGTAGAGTGGTGCGTGCAGAGAACAGTGCTGTAGAGTACAGTGTTGCAGAGTGGAGTAGTGTTGAGTTCAGTGGCGTAGAGTGCATTCTTGTAGAGTAGAGTGTCATAGAGTGCACTGGCATAGAGCAGAGTGGTGCAGAGTAAAGTGGTGCAGAGAGCAATGGCCTTGAGTACAGTGGTACAGAGTAGAAAAGAGTGGCATAGAGTGCGTTGATATAGATCGCAATGGTGTAGAGTAGTGGAGCATGCAGTGGCATAGCCTGCAGTGTAGATTGCACTAGAGTAGAGTGTTGCAGAGTAGAGTATAGTGGCATAGAGTGCATTGGTTTTGAATAAAGTGGTGTTGAGTGCGTTGGCGTAGAGTACAGTGGTTTAGAGTTGAGTGATGTAGAGTACAGTGGCATAGAATGAGTGGTGCAGAGTATAGTGTAGTGGCATAGAGTGCAGTGGTTCAGATAAGAGTGATGCAGAGTTTAGTGGCAGAGAGTGCAGTGGTGCGTAGTAGAGTAGGGCGTGGTAGAGTGCATTGGTATAGAGTAGAGTAAAGTGGTGAAGAGTGGAGTGGTGCAGTGACACAGTTTGGAGTGGAGTGACGTAGTGTGGAGTGGTGCAGAGTAGACTGCAGGGTTGTGAAATAGTGCAGGGTAGAATGGAGTGGGATAAAGTGAAGTATGGATGATGTGGTATCGCACTGCCATTAGAGACAAAACATCTTCAATTCAAATGACCATTACATTTGCAAAGGCATACAGTTTTATTGATAAAAGTATACAGCGCACAAACGGTAATGTGTGGGAATGTCAACGTATTGATTTGCTTAATCATAATAAAATATTTGTTTCCACCACACTTCAGAATTACCAAAAAATTTGCTTAATTTGTGCTTTTCTAGTTCTGATATATTCTGAAGTATCTGCATAGTTCTTTTACAGAGATTTTAAAATGTGTTGTGCTAGAAAAGAAATAACATTGTACCGGATTGTCACATACATTCTCTCACTTTGAAGTCAGAGAAAGAAAAGCAAACACCAAAACTTCTTGGAAACAGAGCTTGATATTCGACCTCTGTCTTTGAATGGACAGCACATGAGACAAGATAAGAACAAGAATTAAAGGCCTGTTTACAGAAATTGAACACTGAAGCAAGAATACAGTAAATATGGTTTGGGCAAGGGAAGGGACAAACTCAAGCTGGACAGCCTAAATCAAATAGAGCCAGCAAATAGAAAACAAGCAAATGTGAGTTACAAACCACAAAGCCAATAGTAAGCAGTTGGCATAATGCATTCCCAGGGAAGCTTTCCAAATATCCCCAAGATGTCTTAGACAAACCAGACACCTGTTTGGTAGACTTCAACCTAACCACACACAAGAGCCAGAGCTTCGAGTAAGAGGGAGGAGAGGAGAGCTGCTGAACCTACAAGTAGAGAAGTATTGCTCAGTAAGGCCAGGACAGGCATGCTGTGTATTGCTCTCTGCTCCTTGTGTATCAAATTCCAAGCTGTGGTTGTCCCAACTGACAGAAAGTAATACGTTTGTATGCGATCTCCTGAATGTAGTAACACTATGTGGCCAAATTAATTGTGGAAAAGAGAGTGATTTATGGTGCTTTTGGACCAGGAGTGTGGAGCTGGGCTTTGGTTGGGCGGGGGTGAGAAGTACTAAAACATGAGCATGTTTGTACTCTCAATCCTCCCTTAGGTCCATTCAATTGAGCACCCACTTTAAATAATTCAGGGCCATATGTAGGTAATATAAACAACAAACTATTAATGGAGGGTCTGAGGAATGTTTATAGACCAGCCTAGGTTAAATTCCTCACATTCCCTGTTGTATCCATATGTAGGTAAAACATGAATACCGATTCCATAATCCCGAATTTTCCCGATTCGGTATTAAGGAATCGGTAAATGCGATGTAGATAAAAAATCAGTAAACATTACCGATTCATTAAAAATCGGTAAAAAATACCGATTCGGAAAAAAAAATACCGAAAAAACAATACCGATTCGGAATTACAGAATTCATTACCGACTCGGTAAATACCAATTCGGTAATTCAAAAATTCGTAATTCGATGAATCAGCCAATCCTGTGCCACCCAATCACCTCCCAAACAGGAAGTGGCCACACCCAGGCAGCTGCACAGGACCTGGATCTCACTGTGAGGCAGGCAGGTGAGCTGAGGAGCCAGCAGCAACAGAGGCTCACAGCTACAAACAATAAAAAAAAAGAAAACAGCATTGAAATGGCAAGCCAGGTCAGGGAGAAGGAGGGAAGTGAGAGGAAAAGAAAGCTGAAGTTCAGTGACAAGAGGCTGGAGGTACTGATCCAGGATGTCAGTCAGGACTATCACAGGCTTTTTGGTAAGCAGTCCCTCCATGTGCCCGAGTCTCAAAAGAGGCAGAACTGGATTGGCATTCAGGACAAAATAGAGAGGCAGAGGCAGGCTGGCAAAACAGGTGGAGGAAAGAACAGAGCACCAGCACCAACACCACTGGAACTGAAGGTGGAGTCCACCCTCCAGCCGGAGAGTGTGAGTGGCGTGGGAGACGCAGACAGCTCTGCCAGAGCAGCAAGGAAACAAGGTAAGACGCATGCCCAGCATGCTGTGCTACTCCCTCCCCAACCCCAATCCCCATTGTGGCATAGGGCCTCCCACTCCACTCCATGTCTTACCCATTACCCGCTATGCATTATGGGAGATGTAGTTAGAGGGAACTGATCTATAGGACAGTCAGGCTAGCAAACACAATAGCATGTTAAAGTAATTGGCAATGTCAGGACAATCACTGTGATCTGTAGGCAAGATGTTTAATGTAATTCAAATGTAGACAGAGCAGTGAGTATATCTACATTTGTGTCATTACAGGCGAGACATCTCGCAGTGCTGCAGAGGGGAGCAGAGCAAAGACAGCCAGGCCAGAGGGGAGGAAACATGAGGAAGAAAGGAGGCCTGCAGGGACCACAAGCTCTGCGCAACCACAACCACCAAATCCTCCATCACATGCATCACCACAGTGCCAGGGAACGCCGCCATCCCCTCATAACCAGTCCCCACTGCGACGATCACCAACACCACCACCACCACAGTCACGCAGGAGGCATGCCGTGGCCACCCTCCAGCAGATGGAAGAGTCGTCGGAGGAGGGCACTGGGGGCCAACAGACTGCAATCCATGAGGGAGACAACAGGGAGAGGGCTGTTACTCCATCTGAGGGCGCCCACAGTTCATCCAGACGCCGCAGGGCAAGGCCGGAAAGTCCTAAAGCATCCCAACAGGGTGAAAGTGTGTTTGCTGGACTGGAAGGCAACATGCTGAAGGTCCAGCGCCTGCAATGGAGGGAGATGAGATCACTGCACAGTGAGGTGGCACACATCAACAAGCACATGCACAGGATGGAAAAGGGCATCAGTGCATTGGGATACAACATGTGTGAGGGAATGCAGAGAATAGCAACCTCAGTGGACAACCTCTGCAGCCAGCTGGAGCAGGACCGTCTTGGCAGGTGCAGGGAGAGGCAGAGGCTCCTGGCCTACACCAAGGCCGTGAACCGGCTGGCCACTGCAAACTCACTGATGTGTCGCAGGTCCATCGCCATGCAGGAGGAAATGGCGCATTGCAGCAGGGATGTGGCCAGGAGCATGGTTTGTATGACCTCTGCATTAGAGCTCCTGCAGATTGCGAAGGCGGCCACAATGGAAGGGGGGGGTACAGTGAGGAGGCTACCAGCCGTGGTAGCATTACGCCCTCTCCCACCGAGGGCTGGAGGCGCAGCGAATGCCACGGCGCTGCGCAGGAACAGTCTGACACTACAGACAGTGTTGCCAGGGAACGTGCACATGCAGCGCGTGGACACAGGAAGTAGGGACCACTGCCTATTGCCAAACATTAGATGGGTGATGTAACCCATGTCCAAATGGACACTGCTTACAATACTGGTGGTGTGCTTATTAAACACCATAACATAAAACTGTTACTGGCTCTGTCTCGTTACTCACTCAGAAATAGTTTGATGTTATCGCTGCCCGTCTCTGTCTCCCATCATGTTCAACTGCAACACCAGCTGCGCAGGGCTCTGGCTGAGGGTTGTCCTCGTCCTCAGAGTCAGTTAGTTCCACTGCTGTTCCTTTTTTTGGGGCCAGATTGTGTAGCATTAAACATGTAGCAATGATCTTGCAACATTTGATGGGGCTGTACAGACGTCCACCTCCACTTTTGTGGAGGCAACGGAATCTGCTTTTAAGCAGTCCAAATGTGCGCTCCACCACGTTGCGTGTGCTCTTATGTGCCACATTTGATCTCCTCTCCCTTGGGGTGGTTGGGTTGAGAAATGGTGTGAGTAGATAAGGCCGGAGGGCATATGCGCTGTCACCTATGTACAGAAGAAAGTGCCATTAATTTGTGTGACCAATAGCTTGAGCCAAGGTGTACATCAGGGTGTGTCATATTGACTTACCTAGTAGGTATCCTTCTCCAAATTCACCAGCAGCCAGACGTGTATGGATACCACTGTTCCTGAATATGTACGAGTCGTGGGTACTCCTGGGGAATTTGGCCACAATGTCAGTTATGATGTACTTGGCATCACATATCACCTGCACATTGATGGAGTGGGTGGATTTGCGGTTTCTGTAAATGTATTCAGTTGCTGCAGGTGGGCAGATTGGTATATGGGTCCCATCGACGCAGCCAATGACGTGTGGGAAACGCGCAAGTTGGTAGTACTCCAGCTTTGTCTTCTGCAGCTCCACCTGTGTACTGGGGAAGGTAATGTAATGTTCCATTCTGTCCATCATGGCATCCAGGAAGGTGTTGAAAAAACGGGATAGACTGCTCTGTGACACACCACCCACTGCGGCTATCACACCCTGGAAACTTCCAGATGCTAGGAGGTGCAGGCAAGAGAGTACCTGGAAATGGGTGGTGATTGCGTGCGCCCTTGGTGTCTGATGCTCAAGATAGGGTTTTAGGTCCCGTATTAGGTCAAGGATGGTGTGTGGGTGCAGTCTGTACCTTTCATGGATTTCAGGTTCAGTCAATTGAAACAATGTGATGCGCAGTCTGTACACCCGCTCTTCCCGTATCCAGATCCTCACTCCAGCTGCTCTCAAGCTCTGCCGCCTTGCTATGAGTTAGAGGCCCACCATTGTATTCACACAGTTGCATTTTGGGGCTGTTTTTATACACTGCACCTGATTACCACCTGCTCAGGATAAGTGGTAAATACCGAATCGTTATTACCGAATTTGGTCAAATTCGGTAATACCGATTTTTGCTACATCGCATTTTGGGGTTTTTACTGAATTGGTATTTCCGATTTGGTATTCATTTTTTCGTGGTTCTCCGATCGGTAAATAAGGAATCGGTAATTATTAACCGATTCGTTATTACCAATGCCATTCGGTAATACGTACATCTCACATGGCTAAATACCGGTCGGTAAAGCCGAAATCTACCAATTTTCGGCTTTACCGACCGGTATTTGGCCACCTACATATGGCCCTCAGTTTGCTATTACTTGAGCACCCTCTCTAAATAATTCAGGTTGCTATTACTGTAGAATTTTCCAGAAGGTAGTCGTTTTCGCATATGGTGACCATAATGGTGAAGGTGAAGATTATTTAGAAGATCTACACCATTCCCATCATGAAACTTGAGAATGGTAAATTTATCAAAATTCTAACCTTTTGACAAGCATCACAAATATTTTTATTGAGTATTGAAACCTTGGGAAACTAGCTTAATGCTAGCTCTGACACCTGCCTGGGACTTCCAGGTTATATGTTGCCTTCTTGGAGTGTCTTTCCTCCTTGTGAGGTTGGTAAATGGCCTGTAGATTGGCTAACCATGCCACCTGTGATATACAGTGCTTAGCAGTGGCAACATTTCAGTACTCAGCACTATACAAAAACAAACATTTAATTGGAAGACGACCATCATTAAAACTTGCAGTCACCTGTGAGGGATATTTGCCTACTGCCCAACGCTAGTGTAATATTGCCCCTAGCATAATGTTGATAATTACATATTCTGGACATCTGTGCATGTGACGATGGTACATGGGCATGAACACAGAGCCTTTTGAGGTGTGGCAGTGGTACATGTTGGTACTTGATGGACACTGTAAGCTGACATTTGGGTACCAAACATGCATTTACTAAAAGTGAAAAGCTGATATTCCGAGACAAATTTTTATTTTGTGTCTTGAAAGTGCTCACCTTTTGCTTTGGGGAATTAAGGGCCTTATTATGATGCGGTCCGGTAAGGCTCAGAACATTGATCAGAGAATTTCCTGGCCACTTCTCGGTTTAATTTCCGATGCCGCATTACAATGCTGGCAGTCGGTAATTAAATCGGCCGGTCATTATGGCTTGCTTCTGACGGGCTCAAGGAGCCCGTTGGCCAGACGGAGGCTGGCCCGCTATCCCAAAGGGCGGCCTTTCAGCCCTTGGGATTACTATACTTGGTCATGGAAAGCCTGTCAGAAAGCGAGTATAGAGGCCCCTAGCAGGGCCCCTTGCCTCTCCCGCTTCCGGTTGGGGGCCGAGGGGGCACATATGGTGCCCACACTTTTCATCCCTGCACCATGTGGCAGACACCCTTAGTGTATTATTCTAGAATTCTAACCTGGGACTGTATCATGATGGACTTTTCTAGTGCAACGCAAAGCTGAGCGCCAGTGTAATACGCTTGCAGGGTGTAAAGTGAAATCAATGTTTCCCTTAGTGCTTTATTTTCAGACAGCCCAGCTGAGAACCTCAATAAGGCACTGTTTCATAGCTGGACTATCTGAAAATGAACCACTAACTAAAACTAATCTTGGGTTACCTGAATTCACTTTATACCATGATGGAACATAAAGCAGGTGTTCGGCTCTGCGCTGCATCAGAAAAGTCCATTAACATATAACCCCTTGTGTCAAATAGCAAAATTCATTTATGGTCATAAATTGAGAAGCTGATGTTTCAATACAAAATTAATATGTTTACAAACATAAATATAAAACCGATATATGCATGATAACCACTAGTGCTATCTACAACCCTGCTCACTGTCCTAAGAGATTAGTGTTTTTAGGTTGAGCCTACCAGACAGCGCAGCTACCTGGTTACAAATACCTATTGTGGGCTTACAGAGAGCTTACATGGGCTTATAACAACCTGCCCAGCGCTAACTATTGGTTGGCTTCATTGTCACCCTCATTTGCTTGCTGCTCATTGAACGCCTTTCTGTTTGCAACTTTTTATCATGTGATCGGCCCTCCACTGCAGCATAGCTTTCTAACCATCTCCCTGACTTGCTCGCTTTTTTACCTTCTACTGGTGACTTTGAGTAAACAGTTTTTTCTTTTAGCTTAGACACTCCAAGAGTGCATGCATGTTCCAGCTGCTTGCCTCATGCGCTGATCTCTATCCCTATGCTCCATTGTGCTTTCTCTTGCCCATGTGCTTCTTTTCCCACACCAGCTCCCAGTGTTGTGTTGCTCTCTCTCTCTCTCTCTCTCTCCTATGTGCTTTGCTAAGTCATCTGCACTCCATGTTGCTTTCTTTGCAATGTTGTTCTACCTCGTTTGCTTCCCTCCTGTTCTCAGTGTTGCTTTCTTTGTGTAGCTCTGTCGCCCAACCTCTGTTGTTGCTCCAAAACTCCACAACGTCTGGGCACATCTCTCACCTTGACAATGGCTGTGTAGTACTCAACAGTGGGCAAATGACTCCAGAAAAGAGCATCACATTGCTTACACTGAACAAAGAAAGATTCTCCCTTGGTATACCTGTACTTTTGTAAGTTAGATTTATTAATACCTCATATCCTTTATCTGCCCTACATAATTTTTACACATGCACCAGCATTAGTCGTAAATTGGCTTTCTTATTTGCTTCATTTATTTTACTGGATTTGTGTATGTTATCATTCAAGTTTCTCGTAACATTCAGCCCCTTTGTTTCTCTATAATGTTGAAGGGAGAAAGGGAACAGACGTTTACTTCTAACTAAAATGATAAATTAATCATAAACCATGCATCTATGGAGCCTATTCAGCAAATAGAATTTAAATACAATATAATATGTAATGGAGGGATTATGAAAGCTAAAAATGTAAGTAGACTGACAGAGTGTAATTTAGAAGTATCAACTACTCTTTCCATAGCTGGAAAAAAATCATCTTAACAATGCCATATTGGAAACCAGCAGAAAACAGGAAATACCCCCATATCAACATTTCCAGGGTTATGCAATAAGGTTGTGAAAACAGACCCCAACTCATTACACAGGATCCTCAGCTTTTATACATTTCTGAGAAGTTCAGACATAACATATGTTAATGAGAACCCCATCCACTATCCATAGAGTAAAAGTCAATCCACTCCTCCCACTGTGCATGGACCTGACTACCCGGCCCCACCCCCACTGGATGGCGCTCCTTTGTTTAATACATAAAACACAAGGAAAGCATATTCACCCAGTTAGGGTTGTTTTCCATAATAAACATTTATCAATGTTTTTAATCTAGCCTTTCAGAAAAGCAACCTGTTTCTTCTGCCCTTAGCGCATGGACATTCCATGTTAAAATGATTATTTATCTGAATATTTCGACTAGTGCATTTTTATGACTTCACCAGTCCCAAATTCTTAGTTACATATAACGCAATTTTTATAAGACATTTCTTAATACTACAGCTTTTACTTTTCTTCAAGAGTCACACTTTTCTTTCTATATTCTTCAGTTCAAAGAATACATTTTTCCCACTCTACTTCCTGGCTCTTCTCTCCACAGACAGTTCCACCTATACCTCACAATGTCCCATGGTTAATATCTGGGGACACTGGCCCTGAAAGAGACATGGGTGGTTAGCTATAATACTCTGAAAACAGTGATACCATAATTGTCCTCATTAGCAGGAGTTTCACTGGTGCATTCTTCACCAAAGAAACTACCAGTGTCTTCGCTACACTAACTAAAAGCCATAACCCCTTCTTTCAGTTTCAGGATCTTTGATCTGTAGGCAGCAACCTAACAGTAACTATTATGGGTCTAGTTTGTAGGCAAGTAAGGACACATATTGTAGTGGGTATACTTACTGCTGACCGTAAAGAGTTAAATTCCAATACCAGCTTCAGGCCTGAACAAAAGAACTGTGTGTTTCGGTACACAACACTTAATGGTCTCTAATGCTTCAAATTGCAAACTTTTGGAAGCAAGTGTGTAAAACAAAAACAATTATACAGTGTGCTGTCAAACAGTCCCAATGACATATTACCAAACCTCCTCTCTATGAAGTTCTTGTTTCTGTAATATGGTAACTGCATTGACTTTTCTGATGCCGGACCACACTATTGACTCACTCCTTATTTGCACCACGCCCCCTTTCTTCCAGCCATTATGATTGCTCCGACCCTGCCAATCAGCCTTGAAACAAGTGACATCGGCACTCTTGGCTCCTCCTCCAGATTCCTGGTGAAAATATCTTCCTTTTGCACGATAATGTGTGAAGAAAGAACCTTACCTTTGCATGGGCCCTAACTGAAGAACTAACTCTCTTATCATTGAGTTGAAAGGTAGGAACCACCACTTACAGATGTGCAAGGCTCTTAAAATGTGAAATAGTTTAGATTCGCAGTGTGTTGCACAGAGGGGATTAATTATTAATTAATTATGCTCACTCATTCGCTCACTCAAATATTTCACTCTGTTGCTCAGTCACTCGCAAACAGCCTATTCCCCCTGTATTGAAGTCTTTCCAGCTGGTTTCGTCCATCATTTCCTGTTTTATTTTTTCATTGTTTTTCATTGCTGAGTATTTACCAAATCAGCTTTTTGCCTTTTTACTTTCAAGTTTCCTTTTTCTTGTTTACAATTCAATATTATTATTACATAACAGAAATCGACAGACTTACAAAGACGTGTGAACATCTTCTCTCCAATGATAAAATAATTCTTATAATGCTCAATTTGTTTAAGAAATACATACAAGTTACAATACTATTTATTGATTATTAGTCTCTGACCATTAGCAAAAAACGGAAATGTTTAATCAAAGTAAAGCTAAGGCATAAAGATCATTCAAACTACTGATCTACTAAAAGGTCATACTCAAAAACATTTATTCTCATATTGTATAGGACGTCTCTTATTTTCAGTTACATAGTGCCAGCTAGACACGTCCCCTAGATTGGTCAAAATCAATCACACTTTCACATGACTAATCATGCGACTTTACCTAGTCTTGGAAATCTGCAGAGTTCAGCTACCTATCCTTAATAGTAAATCATTGGACATTATTCATAACAGCATGCATGCAATATTACAATCCCAAGCAATCAGTCTGACAAATAAAAATAGCAATCAAGCAAAATCTCAAAAAACAGACTCCACTTGTCTTAAATCGATTATTTAAATCTAAACCTGTAGGACAGGTTGTGAATAGTCATTAAAGTGAATGTGTCAGGGCACTGCACCTGGACTCTTTGGTAGTGATAGAGCCATGCCAAAAGCTATTGTTGGCTAGGGGCAATGAACTGAAGTGAAGCTCCTGCCCCAATAAGACCAGAAGTGCCAAACTACAGTTCGGAAGAGTTAGAGCAGTAGAATGAGAGATCAGCACTGTTGAAGAACTGTGAACGAGGCGTGAGGACCACAGAGGCGAGGGCCAATTGTGGAAAGTATGAAGGGGAAAAGAGAAGATGAGAGAGGAGGGAGGGTGACAGGAGGAGGATTCACACAAATAGAAAATGGGCAAAGATTCAACTATAGGGACATGAAACATATTCATACTTATACTTTTTTTCATTTGGTTACCAATGTGGATTCCACATATGTGATATATTAGCATGACAATGGGACAAAGTACAAGACTCAAAACCAGTAATTATTTCTGGAAATGTCCTCTTCCTCTAAAGCTGTTTCTGGAATGGAATGAGGTATTTAAAAAGCACACTGTCACTCAGAATAGAGCATGTTGGCGCTAGCTAAGATATCAGACTGGTTACTAGGCCTACTGGAATGTTAGAATAAAAGCAAGAAGCAAAACCAACCACTAAGTCATTCAATCAGCCATTTAAATATGTCATCAGGTAAGGAAAAAAGCAAAATTTTCAAACATTTCTTAAAGTCTGATCCTATTGCACCTTTACAGGTGGAGGAGGAGGGGTAAGCTTGTCTGGCAACCACATCTGAGGGGAAAACAAATTGTTGTGCCAGGATAGAGGATTCTCTCTGTCTTGTCTGTGTTGTCTCTGTTGCACTTTAGAGTATTACTCTCCATCCAATGGATTATACTTGCAAGGCAGTTCTTAAAACTAAGCTTGGAACCAAAATAATTTCATGTCAAGTGACAAGGTCAATTGGGTATCATCTGCATAAGGATTAGCAGAAATACCAAAAGAGGTAATCAGTGAAATAAGAGGGGATCTATAAATATTAACTAATGTCAGGCTTAGTGATGAGGCCTGGGGCACCCCATATCCTAAGGTTTTTTTCCTTTGAGGAGAACTGGACCAGAGATACCACCTGACTCCTGTTGGTAAGAAAGAATTGAAACCAGGCCCAAGCCTGGCCTCAGATGCCAATCTCCATAAGATGCTGAATAAGTACTGGATGGGACTCCGTGAAAATTGTAAGTGAATTAGCATGTCATTCAATCCCTTATCCAGTGTCACTTTTATAGTTTCTGATACTTCCAAAAGAGTAGACTCTGTGGAAGGCTTGGACCTTAAGCCTGATTGACTGGGATGAAGAATGCTGGAATCTTCAAGAAATGCCATAAACTGATCGTTTGCTAATTTTTCCAACATTTTGGCAGTGTTGGGAGGAGGGATCAAGGCCTGAAATTGGAGCGAACTTAAGGGTCCGCTGTTGGCTTCTTCAGTAATGGTTTTACCACTGCCAACTTCCATGTTTCAGGCACAAACGCTAAGGAAAGAGAAGCATTGAAAATGCCATTGATCACAGGATTCATGACCTCAATAACTTTCCTCAAGACATGGGTCCAAATGGGAACCTGATTGCAAAGTGATAAGGCACATTCGGATTGCTGAAGAGAAACCCGTTGGAAAGCAGCCAATTAGGGCTTACAATAAGATGTTACCTGCGGGGGACAGTGAGAATTTGCCGACTCGTCAGCAGTACAATTAAAATTCCACTGGATAGCTAGGATTTTCTCCTCATAAAAATTGGAAAGATTTCCGTGTACATTTTGAGAAGCTTTGGGGTGGAGAAATGACTTTGACATCTGAAAAATCTTAGGGTCATTATTGGCCAGCTCAATTTGAGAAGTGAAAAATACCTTTTTTGCTTCCTTTATCAATTTATGATACCACCCCAAGGAAGATTTATATTTAAGTTTGTCTTTTAGCTTATATTGAGCCCTCTACTTCCTTTCAATCCGCTTGCAAGAAAGCTCCTCTTTAGCCAAATATTTGTAAACCATGGTGCGGATTTAGTAAAGTTCTTCCGACCAAGCTTGGCTATCAGAGTGAGTTCATCAATTGCTTTTGAGATCCAATAATTAAAGGAATCAACATCCTTCGATAAATCTCCGGATGGAAGTAGGGGATACCAAATGAAATGACTTTTCAAATTGCCACCTGCTATTTTGCCTCATTTCGGTATAGCAATATTCCTAGAACATATAGTGCTAGAGCTGTGTGCTCGATGATCTACTGATATATTGAAAGGGATAAGAAAATGATCTGACCACAACTGGACTTCTGGCATGTGTGAATGCAACAGGGAATGATTGACAAAAGTCAAATTGAGTGCTCAGCCGGCAACATGAGTGGAACCTGCCACACATTCAGTAGGCTTCAGAGCCACCAGATTATCAATTAGGCTCTGAATATCTTGTTTAAGGGGATCATCAATATTTCAATTAAAATGCCCGATAATAATGTAAAATTAGAGTATTGTAGCACATGATGGGCCAGTGCCTCACCTAAGGAGCTCAAAGAATTAGAGCAAGGATCATGTGGGTGGTAAAGCAAGAACTCCAACAAACAAGTATGTCTGACTTACTCTAAAACAAAAACCAAGACTCTCTGTGCCTTTCAACTCATTGATAGCAAACATTGTATACAAGAACTTTTTGATAAAAGTTAAGGTTGTATTGTACGATTGGAAAGCTGGCATGTCCAGCTTTTGAAACCTCTACCTTTGAGGAAATTCCACTTTCATTGTATGATGGAGTTCTACCTTCATTAGTTTGTAGACTTTATAAAGACAGATCATTTCTTCATATGAGAAAGGCATGGTATATTCTTTGTTCTGGATAAAATAAGGCACACAGGGCTCAATGTACAAACATAGTTATTTGTTATTCTGTAATTGTGAGAAATACTAAATTGCAATTTCACATCGCAAATCTATATGTATTATGCACTGTCAGTACAGAATTGTGTTGCGTTAAGATTTACACTTGTAATTTACCTATTCCAATTTGCAATTTATTAAGCATTGAAAATTACAAATCAGGTGTTGCAAATTGTGAATGTTGACATCGCAGAACCGCAGACATTACAACCAAGAAATACTGCCCCAAGGAGCCAATTGCTGGCAGTCTGCTCACAGAAGAGGTGCACAGAAACAGGAGAGAAGTCAGAAAGAATGGCAAGCCAAAACCCAGGGAGAGAGAGGGGAGTGCTGGCAAGAAGCATACATTCTTAGGCACTGGATTTGAAAACCTTGTTGAGGAAAATGTGGCTGCTTCCTAAATTGTCCTTTACTGTGCCTGATATGACCAAAAAAAGATCTGACAAAGAATCTTTGAAAGAGTCAATGCAGTTGGTGCGATGCAAGCTTTGTCACCAAGTCAGAACACGTTCCAAAAAAAGCTAGCAACCAGAAGTGATGCAGACCACAATTGAGGTGAATTGAATTTGAATTTGAATTTAAAATATTTGTATAGCGCAGCGTACACCAAACGGTTTCTTGGCGCTTTAGGAGGCATGGGAGGCGACCTTCCAATGAACCACCACTCACTGCTGGCAGAGGAGATGATGGAAACAAGCTTCATGCTGGACGCACTGACATGTGTCAGTACCGTTAATATATCTATACAACGCCCCACATCTACAAGTCAGAACAATCACCAGAAATCACATATTTTTCAAGTCAAGTAGCCCTACCATGTAGGGATCCTTGTGATGTGTGCAAACATCTCAAGTTTTCTAGGTCCCTGAATGAGATGCTGGTTAAGTTGTATTTTTTTGCTTTGCATTCTGGGACTATAGGAAGAAATATGACTATCCGTCAAGAGGGGACCCTGCAGGTAAGAGCGGTGGGGTGGGTGGAGTATATTCGACAGAGGAGAATAAGGGAAAATTAAATAAATAATTCTTTTTCCCTCTTGGTCGTCTGTCGAATCCCTCCACCCCACCCCACCCACCCCACTGGTCTTACCTGCACGAGCTGTTCCTGCTATCAGTGTCAAGAATACAAAGTAAATATGCATAGAACTGGAAAATGTTTGACTTCTGTATGTGTGGCACATTAGTTGTTTTCATCTCAAGCACATAGTCAAGAACCAACAAATCCATACATGTAAATTGTGACAGTGGTGAACAGCATTGTGGGGCTAGCAGTTATATGATTAGGAAAGCGACACAAGTGCACTGACAGCACAGTGTAGGTATTACATGTAAAGACTAGTTTATGGTCAGTGGCAAGAGCTCAAGCCTTCCACCTATACTTAACACACAAACATGTGGTAATACCCCTATAGATTAAGACAAAGCAATACCTTTTCCAATAGATGTCGTATTGCAACAGGAAGAAAAGGAAGAGGAACGGGGCATGGGGGTCGAGTATGAGGGATCTGGCATGGGAGAGCCAACAACTCATGCACGCATAATCATCCAAGACTGTGACAGGCAGTATAAGTCTGTATCTTAGCCAAGCCTCACACATGCAACCCAATCAGAATTAAATTCTTCCTTTGCCTCCTGTGGAAGATTCAGCAGAATGCGGAGGTCTGCCATGAAGGCAAGGGCACCCATTGGTCATGGGGTACAGACTACACCCCAAACACAGTAAAATCCAAGGCATTGGAAACATCAATGCTGATAGTCTAGCATCAGCAAAAAAGGCCATACAGGTCCTGGGGAAATATGTAGGATCCTGCTGAAGACAATTAAGAACGTTTCAGTAGCAGTAGAGAAGATCATCAGTGACTGGCATCCGCATCCCAAATGGAGGCAAATGCTGAGTTAATGCTCTTAGTGGAGCAATCCATGAAAAATCTCTGTCACAATATTGAAGAAACAAAATCTTGAAGACAGACTCCATGGTTTTAGGCAGTCAATGGACATGGTGTCAAGTGCTACGCAGGTGTTGTCTCAGTGTACTCTCAACTTAAAATTGGGGCATTTCAATAGGGACTTAGCCGAGAGCCTAGTGCAGGTGATCTTATTACTAGAAGAGCTGCAAGTAGATCATGTTGGTACCATGGAGCAAGAGACTGCTCACAAAAGTGAGTAGGACTCCCACTTGAGCAGTGCTTCTGGTCCCGAGGTGGCCACTAAATGGCACACAAGGAACAGCGGTTCTGAGGGTGATTGGGTGGCTGAGCTGAACAGAGGGAAGAGGGAGGAGGAGATATGGGTAATCATTTCAGAACTGATTACAAACATACATGTGGCTATAACAGGTTTATGTAGTACTCCCAGTGATGATCATCATTAAGTAATATCCAGAACTGGCTGCTGTTTTGTTTCATTTTCAAGATTCATTTTTTAATATAGAGGCCATTCATGGAAAAAAATAGTTTTTGAAAAATATGTATGATGTGCTAATCATGTACTTCAGAAATAATTGTTGGTGATGTCTGCTCACTCAGAATTCCCTTGCTTCTCCAACCCTAGTATCATTGAGAACTTAGTTTACATGAAGAGGAAGAGGTATCTTTATTGTCTGACTGATCATCTGGTTTACTTGATAGGCCTTTCCAGGTTACAATTTTACGCAACATAGCCCAACTTGCTACGATTTTACATCAAGTTTCGGGTACTTCGGTGCACCCCTCCTTTTATGAGGGTACCAGAATCTACTTTCAGCAGGTTGAAAATATGCTCTACCACAGAAAATATTTTCATGTGTGCTACATTGTACCTGCCTTGATGTCTATGGCTGGAGTATGGTGTCATGAATGAGGGCAGAGTGGCATGCTCACAGTTTCCTACAAGAGGTATTATATGTTCAGACATGGTGGAAATGTTGGGGTATAATATTTAATGAGGATACTGCATTTTACCTGACTTACAGGTATACATCTTCAAACTTTCCTTTTGCTAGGCCATTGTAAAGCACACAACAATGTTGGAACATATATGAATCATGGTTACTGCCAGAGTAGTGTGCAACAAAGCCTGCTAAAATGCACTCAGAGCAAAATATCACTGGTTCATTCAGTAATTCTAGATCCTCCTATTCCTAAACCAGTTATCGATCCTAGACAGGGTGCATATTGATATGTGTGGTCTATCCATACAGCTAAGGACTTGTAAAAATTGTAAAATTAGTTAAAATGCCACGATGATGCCCTGTAAGTCCTCTTGTTCAGTGGATCCTAAACATTTTACTTTTGTGGACTCCAACTGGAATCTGGTGATCCCCTTTGTATCATTACAGGAATCCGGGACCCCCACTGAGTCATTATTGGAAGCTGGTGACCCCAGCCTAAGCAGTTTCTATCATTTAAACCTCAAAATAATACACAAAAATACAGAACAAAGAACAGCAAACAAATATGCAAATTATGTAATTTTTTATTTACTTGAAAAGCAATTATTTTAAAAAATCCAATGTTTGGGGAAATTGAAGCTTTTCTCAACTTGTCTTTAATTCTAAAACGATTAACCGATATGCTAGACTCTTGCGCTTTGCCTTTCTTGCTCCTAATGCTCTCTTTTTGTCTGTGCTTCAGTTCAGATACCCCATCATCCATACACTATTCTGGATGTTTTATTTTTGCTGCAACCACAGCTCACGCTTATGATACCATCTTAATTTTCGGGCTGCATTTTCAAATTACTTCACATTAACAGAACGCTTTAACATTTGCAACTGCACATTTTGTTTCATATATATATATATCTGTATCTATCTATTTATCTATTGATCAGTGATGTCATCAGTGATGTCACTGACCATGTCATGAATGATGTAATATGTGACATGATCAGCAGTGGATTGCGGGTGCGCGATATATAGTTAGTACAACTAACTATATATGCGAATTTCAATGGTTTTGTGTGAGTAAAATAAGGTTTTGTAAATGCTAATTCCTAACTATATATGGTCTATAACCTATGGTTTTTTCAGTGAATTTTCAAGGTTTTGTAAATGCTAATTCCTAACTATATATGGTCTATAACCTATGGTTTTTTCAGTGAATTTCAATGATTTTTTAATAGCAAATATCAAAAGCTTTAAAATGTATTCTTCTTTAATTCGAAAAATATATTTTATATGTTTTTAATACAATTTTTTAATGTATTTTTTTTATTATTTTTTTTTGTTTCGCTCCCGGTCCGCGAACCGGGTAGCTTCCCGTTAGCTCAATTTGGTGCCGCGACCCGGTCCGCGCACCGGTAAACGTTCCGTTTGCGCAACTGCCGCGTTAGAAAACAACATCGTGACGCGTCGCGTAAGCGCGACGTATGGCGTTCTCGCATAATGCATCTTATGACGCGCCGCGTTAGCGCACCCGGAAGTGCTCCGGAGCGCGAACCGAGGCGCGAAGCGCAGCTCTCCGGAAGCGATCCGGGGCGCGGCGCGCAGCGCGTAACGTAAGCGTAACAGGTCATGTGACTTGTTATTAAAACTTTTCATTGGTTCATTTCACTTTTGGTTTCCTAATGATGTAAGGCTAGGTCATGTGACCTAAAAATAACACTTTTCATTGGTTTAGAACTATTTTTTCCAAAATGATGAAAGCCCACACCTTTTTTCTCACTCAGACTTTCAACTTTGTGAGAGGAAGACCTATTTTGCTTACTAAGAAATGGCTTCAGTAGTAGCTGCAGCTGGTGCACCCCCACCACCACCACCACCTCCTAGGAAGAGAGGACCACCTCCTCAGGTTATCCTTCAGCAAGAGGAGGAAGAAGAGGAAGAAGAGGAAGAGGAGCAAGGGGAGAGGCAGTTTTTGCCTGAGGAGCCAAGAAGGTCCCATGTAAAGGAAGATTTCATCTGGCAATTTTATTCATTTCCTCGGGGCCATCCCCGGGGCCAAAAGAAAGTAAATGCCCGCTATGTAACTTGTCTCATCTGCAAAAAAGATTTGTCCAGAGGGACTGATAAGAAATACAGCTATGGCAATTTCACCATGCATCGCCACATGGAGAGGTGGCACCCTATTAATTATAGTGCTGCGCAGGTACGTCACCTGCAGGATAACCCCCATCCTGTGGCCAGAACATCAAATGAAGAGGCAGTGACGGGACCAGAGGCGAGGGAGACGGTCTCAAATATCCAGCTGAAGTTTGGGAATGTGAAACAAGTGTGCGTTTATTGCGGCCAATTGATTTGCTACAGGGAGAGTAGGATTAAATTTAATCAACGTTGCTATTGACAATCATAATTGTCCAAAACGCCCCAGATAATAAATTATCTTTTTTTTGTTGCTCCTGTTGAGCCCTTTATAATGAATCATTTTCGTTTCCCCCCCCCCAAAAAAACCAAAAAAACAATAAAACCGTTCAAAAAATACAAAAAAAGTAAAAAAATGTTCAGAAAAATAATAAAAAAAATATAAAACAACAAAAACAATAAAAAAAAAGTTCTTTTCAGAACTACCTCCCCTTTATAAAAAAATTGCTAGAATGTTTAGCACTCTGGCAACCTCTATTTCTTTTGTTTCGCTTCCCGGTTCGCGCCTCGGTACGCGAACCGGAAGCGAAACAAAATAAAAAAAATAAAAAAAAGAAGAGTAAGTATAAGGGAAGGAAACAGAGACTAATGTTAAAAGAAAGACAGCTAGAGGGAGTAAAAGAGAGATACTGTTAAATAGATCTATTTACCAAAGAAAAGATGTAAGAGGGTATAATTGAGAAAAACAAAATAGATAAGGAAGTGAAAGAAAAAAAGGAGAGTAGAAGAATAATAAACAAGAGTTTCTTAGAGAATGTGAGTGAATGTTCAAATTAAGAAGAAAAACAGTAAAGGATGTGGAATGAGAGGTAGGGATAGAACCGGACTAAAAGAACAATCATGAGGGAAAGTGTTAAGAAAACAGTGAGCGAAAGTAAATAGGAATAAAACAAGATGTATGACAGTGACTAAGGTTAAAACATGTGGAATAACAGAGAGAAAAAACAGAAAGCAGAAAAGAAGAAGTGACAGAAAAGGAATGATTGAAACAGCAAAGAAATGTAAATAACATAGGGGCATATTATCAACACAGGCGATAAAATTATCGCTGCTTTTATCGGCAGAAAACTGCCGCTAAAGCCGCTTTTGCGGCAGAAAACTGCCGCTAAAGCCGCTTTTGCAGCAGTTTTCTGCCGATAAAAGCAGCGATAATTTTATCGCCTGTGTTGATAATATGCCCCTTAGTGTGCTTGAACTACAGGGAGAAAGCATAATGAACAAGTAGTGAAAGAGTGATGAGTCAGAGATAGTGAGAGTAATAGAGACGCGGTGAGTGAACAGGAGTGAGGAACTATGAGAACAGAGGGACTGAGAAAAGGAGTGGAAGGAGTATAGTAAGTAAGTAATAGAAAAAGGAATGAGGGAAGTAGCAAAGGCAGGAAACTGAGGGTTAAAGAAATGAAGCAGTGGAACTAATAGAAGTTAAATGTGATAGAAATGTAACGAAAAGAGTACAAAACACTTACCTTATAATTGTCGTTAACTTAGTCACTTGTTATTTTTATACTTTCAATCTGTGAAAGAAAGAACAAAAATTTGAAAAATATTAAAACATGTATTTAAAAATTAGGAAAGACAAGGGAAAAGATTGAAAATCATCCAATTTTACAAAGAAATAAAGTTAGAGATAAACATGCAGAAAAAAAGAGAAAGAAACGGTGATAGACAGTCAGAGACAAAAAGAAATTGTAATTGAGTAAATTACTAAGAGAAAAAAAAGGAAGAAAAGAAGGATAGAAGAGAAAACTAAATTGAAGTTGTGTAAGCTACTAAAAGAAAGTGAGTAAGGTAAACTATATAAGGAAAGGGTGAATAAGGAAAAGAGAGTGAGGGAGAGAGGAGACAGAGGAAGTGAAGGAAAGAGTGTCAGATACAGACTGAGTGAGGCAACAAAGAAAGATAAATGAGTGAGGGTGAATTATACTAACTGATTGCACCAAAAAAGGAGAACCCAAAAATATTTAATTTAGAAAACAAAGGGAGGAAAGATGGAAAAGACAAGCGAAGCAGAAGGTCTAAAAGCTGGAAAATGGTGCAAGGGAGAAAAGAAAAAAGCAGAGTTGGATTAGGGAAACAAAGGTTGAAAGATAAGTGGAGTTAGAGAGCAAGGGTGAAAGAGAATAAAACAAAAGGCAATGTGAGTATGTAAGGAGGATTGATAGAAGGTAGTAAAAGATGAGTGAGCATGAGATAAGACGAGTACAAATTAAAATTAACTATACAAAGTACAGAATTAATTATACATGTTAAATGGTTTATTTTTGCTGTTCTCAGAATATATCAAATTTCACTAAAAACAGTAAGTTGAAGGTATTCATCATATAACAGCGGGGAAAAAAAACACAATCAAAATGATTGTGTTTAAAAAACCCATAAAACATAACCAATCAGAAATCAGAACTCCTCAAAAGTAACTTACTTTCCATGACGTCGAAGGATGTCCTATGAACAGCTTACACTCTGTTGTGCTGTTATTATTTTCAGCCCGCCACTTTCTGAAAGAAAAGCTCCATCGTTTTGACAAATATGTTACATACAATAAATGACTTCTCGCTCTCTACCGCACTTCTCCTGAAGGCCAAATCGTGTAAGAGCCATTTATAACTCTTGGAATTCTTCTAAGAAAATCCCGTCATTTTCTTTTTCCGCAACTTTCAGAAAGAAAACGTCCAAGATCACTTTCACAATCCTGTACTAGTAATATCTCACCCTTCTTGCTCACTCATGTTCATGTTCCACATTTCCTATGACACTGACACTGCTTACTATGAGGCACACTTACACTACCTCTATGACTACTACAATTATTTAATTCTCTACATCACTTTTAATCACAAAGCAATTTAAAACAGTACATAAAATTATATCAACTCCTAGAATCATTATAGGCCAGTTACCTACCCTAAATTCTCTCTTCTGAAAACAGAAAGTAATAATATTTTTAAGTCAAAAGGCAACATTGTTTCATAGTCAAATGTGAATCATTTCCGAAACATCAGCTTTTTTTACATTTTCAATAAGCTGTGTAATAAGCGGATGTTGTCAAAGGACCATCATGTCATATAATAGCTGCAGTTAGAAATGTTCTTCCTAAAATCAACGACTGTGTAGCCACAACATTTGTAATTAAAGTTGAAAACTTACTTTCATCAGGTTTATATAGTTGGAATTTTAAAATGACATTATAACCAAAAGTTTGTACAAATAATGTGTACAGCATTGCAGACTTACGTTACCTCTACTCCATGTTTTGGTTGGCTGCTTGAATTAGCTTATTAAAAGAAACAGTTTTTCTGAACTCATTCAAAGTGCAGTTATTTTTCCATGATGTCAAGTGTTATGGTAAGAACACCGTTTGCTTTGGGAAATACTCTGTTGTCCTTTAACTAATCCGTGCCCACCACTTTCTGTAAGAAAACCTTCTTTTTTTTCAGGAACTACTTAAAACTCAAAAATAACTTTTTACTCTGTACTACACTTATCCTCAAGGCCAAATAGTGTAGGAGCCATTAGAACCTCTTGAAATTCCTCAGAGCAAATCCCGAGATTCTTTCCCTAAAACTTTGGTTGTAAAAACACCAGGTAAGAATTTTTAAGGTCAAAAGGCAATTTTTTTTTAAAGTTAAAACAGAATCATTGCAGAATGACCAGCCGTTTCTAGACTTCAAATAAGCTGTGTAATGTCCTGATGTTGTTGAAGGACCGTCATGATATATAATTGCTGTAGTTACAAAAGTCCTTCCTGATATTGACAACTGCGAAGCCTCAAGATTTTTAATTAAAGTTGTCAATTTTGTTCCATCAGTCCTACATCGTTGGAACATTAAAATGACATACTGCCCATATGTTCGTATAAATAATGTGGACAGCATTGCAGACTTACATTGGCTACACTCCATGTTGTGATTGGCTGCTTTTACTAGCTTATTAAAGGACACTGATTTACTGTCTGGCAAAGTTAAATATATAAATCTTTCTGAGTCTACACTAGTAGTACTTGATACCCTACAGTTCTCACAGTCATGCTGCCATTGATAAGAAAGGCCAAACAGATGATCTACATCTACACCTTCATCTTGCAATACATCAAGAATATACATTAAAAACTCCTGACAATCTTGCTGAATATTTTGAGAGAATTGCGTTTGACCTGAACATTTGTCTAACAGATTTCGAATTTCAGACACACTTTCTATTTTTGTTCTATCAGTGCTACATTTCTCTAACACAGAGTTCAGTAAACAGCAAAAACTTTTAAAGTTTCTAGAGAAAAGACAACATTAACCACTACATTAGCATAGCAGTTGACACCAGAACTATTTTCAAATTGAAAACCAACAACATCTTCAACAGAATCCATTTTCTTTCTGCTTATAATTTCGGGTTCATCGACTTTTCGTCTTTTTGCTACAACCTCCCTACTATTGGTCACATTTCTTTGTTTCCAGCCTACCACACGTTTCTCAAACAAAGGATATTGAGGCAAATGTGGCGCATACTCTCTTCGTTAACCTAATATATTCCTTATCACAATCTAGATCCGCACAAATGTTTGTGACATCACAGTCAATCAAGTATAATCCCGATAAAGTTCTGACTCGTGACAATGCCACATATGCCATTCCCTCCTTGAACACAGAACTGCCAATATTCACCAATGCACTGTCTACACTTAAACCTTGCGATTTATGGATTGTCACCGCATATCCCAAGCAAACAGGAAACTGCTTACGGCGAACATATAAGTCTTTTACAAGCAAAAATCTAGCAGAGCAACGACCAATTAACTGTACTTCCTCAATGCCATCAAATTTAATTTTTAAAAATTCAATTCCATCTCTATTTCTGTATTTCTCAAAATCAACAACATTACCCATTGATCCATTTACCAGACCTCTTTCAACATGTAAATTCCTTCTCAAAATGATACGGCAATTTAAGCACACATTCAGAGTCTTTTCAAAACCAGCAGTTTTAGATATAGTCTTCTCTAATGAATCCAATTTTGATTTCAAATTCTCAGACAAAATAATTGTTGCTCCCATATGCTCTATTCTGTCAATAGCTTCCAGTGTCACAATCTCTTGGTTTTCTAAATTCAACATTTTGTTGTTGAAGATGGCACATTCTGCAAGAGTTGGCATCAAACATATTCCAGATTTCTTCTCAGTAATTTTCAGAAAAATATTCTCTGGCACAACGTCTTCTTCTGGATACAAATTTGACAGTAATCGTGCATGTAAAGCTTCTCTCCCATGCTCGGTCACTTTTCCGATTCTAACATCTTGTAGAATATTCTTATAATCTTCATCCTTCGCTTGACGCATATTTTCACGCAGTTCAGCATAATTGAAGTTTAACCATATATTAACGTTGCCGCTCACGGACTGCTGCTGCTTTCAGGCAGTGAGGGAAGGTCGTCGTGGGATCCCTGCGCTCTGTCAGCGCTCACTCTCCCTGTCTGTTTGTGCGCGAAGGGGAAAGGACTTTGGTGAGAATCTGACGCCGAGGGACTGCGAGGTCCAGCAGGCTCTCTGCCTACCCAGCTGCTGCCTCTTCCCTCGGCGTTCCCGCCCCCCTGTCTTGGACCTTTAAAATACCTATCGCGTCCCCCGCTCCGCGGGAGCCGCTCACGGACTGCTGCTGCTTTCAGGCAGTGAGGGAAGGTCGTCGTGGGATCCCTGCGCTCTGTCAGCGCTCACTCTCCCTGTCTGTTTGTGCGCGAAGGGGAAAGGACTTTGGTGAGAATCTGACGCCGAGGGACTGCGAGGTCCAGCAGGCTCTCTGCCTACCCAGCTGCTGCCTCTTCCCTCGGCGTTCCCGCCCCCCTGTCTTGGACCTTTAAAATACCTATCGCGGCCCCCGCTCCGCGGGTGCCGCTCACGGACTGCTGCTGCTTTCAGGCAGTGAGGGAAGGTCGTCGTGGGATCCCTGCGCTCTGTCAGCGCTCACTCTCCCTGTCTGTTTGTGCGCGAAGGGGAAAGGACTTTGGTGAGAATCTGACGCCGAGGGACTGCGAGGTCCAGCAGGCTCTCTGCCTACCCAGCTGCTGCCTCTTCCCTCGGCGTTCCCGCCCCCCTGTCTTGGACCTTTAAAATACCTATCGCGGCCCCCGCTCCGCGGGCGCCGCTCACGGACTGCTGCTGCTTTCAGGCAGTGAGGGAAGGTCGTCGTGGGATCCCTGCGCTCTGTCAGCGCTCACTCTCCCTGTCTGTTTGTGCGCGAAGGGGAAAGGACTTTGGTGAGAATCTGACGTCGAGGGACTGCGAGGTCCAGCAGGCTCTCTGCCTACCCAGCTGCTGCCTCTTCCCTCGGCGTTCCCGCCCCCCTGTCTTGGACCTTTAAAATACCTATCGCGGCCCCCGCTCCACGGGTGCCGCTCACGGACTGCTGCTGCTTTCAGGCAGTGAGGGAAGGTCGTCGTGGGATCCCTGCGCTCTGTCAGCGCTCACTCTCCCTGTCTGTTTGTGCGCGAAGGGGAAAGGACTTTGGTGAGAATCTGACGCCGAGGGACTGCGAGGTCCAGCAGGCTCTCTGCCTACCCAGCTGCTGCCTCTTCCCTCGGCGTTCCCGCCCCCTCGCCAGTAGTGATTTAATTTCGATCCCTTTCCCGCGACGCGGGACGCGCGCGGGACATAGCCCGGGGCGAAGCCCGGGCAAAGGGCGGGCCCTCCAAGGCCCTCAAAGGCCGGAAAAGGACGGGACGGGCCATCCCCCTTGGTTGACACATTGTAGGCATACTATATAGTAGGTAAAGACCCCCTGTAAGATTCCTGTGATCCTATTAGTGCACTCTTTTTTACATTAAGGCCTTACATCCCTATACCACCATGAACCATTTCACCTACGAAGATAGCAATGGGCAAACGTGCTCCCTGCTAGATGAGCTGAATCTCCTCTGCAAAACCACATATGCCTCATTGGATACTCCCCTTCTGCCCAAAAATGTTACTTTACTCTCACATAAGGCTACACCTCGAGATCCATCCATATTGGACAATAAATTCTGCTGTCCGAATACACAAAGCAATGAGCCCCCTTTGATTCCATTTCCATCCACCTCAAACTCCCCAACGATCCCTCCGTCTGTGGAGCTCCCAGAAGCCAGTGCACCCCCTTCCCAACTGCAATTAATACCCATTATCGAACAACTGCTCACTTCTATGATAGCACCCCTATTAGAAAAAATGAACCAGTTAGGGGAACGGCTTTCCGAGATAGAGAAAGCCATTATGTTGAATCCGCTGGTTGGCAAATATAGTGCTACACCCAATTGCCCTAAGACTTCCCCTACACATCCAGGCTCAAAACCACCTGTGCAGTACAAAAGGCATCAAATAAAACCCACTCCCCTTTCTGCTTCAGGGCAACAAACACCTAAAGTCCCCACTAAAGTTTCCCTCCCACAGTTGACCGCACCGAGAGTAGGTCAAAACAAAACTAATTCTATCCATTTACCTCCGGAAGCGGCCCCATACGTGTGCATCCTTGCAGGTGTACCTTCTCTGCCACCGGAAAAAATTGAGAGACAATATGATTTAGTCAATAAAACCAAATTTTGGCTCTCAAAAAATAGACCATTGCCTCCCAATTTATACGGAGTAATAAGGAGTGTTAGAAGGGTTGGTTGGCTGGGCTCTCTTCCCAAAGACGTTGCGGGGGACCTGGTACTCGTGAGATTCAGGGATCGAAACATAGTACCTTATTTGAAATCTTGTCCGCCTCGAGTAAGAGACGGCCCAATTTCAATATGGGACTTACATGACTTTTACCCCATAATCCCGTGCTTTCCCCCGTGAATATCTGGATATGTAACAAAGGCTAATCATGAGCTCCTGTGTTTAAATCACGAACCCCTTTGACACTGCCATAATCTTAGAGCGGAAAATAACTTTTTATGTCAGGGACCCTTTCTTACTGTACGCTGGTTATTTAAAATGTTTTTTATTGTAAATTGTATTTTATCATGAACTTTTATGGTTTTGTTTTTCAAAAGCCGAATAAAGTATATTTGATTTGATTTGATTTGAACGTTGCCAATGCTCCCTAGGCACTTCCTGGTATCTTATAGTGTAAGTAGTTTAAACACTGGTTGTCCTTTCACTGGTGTCAGCTTCAGAAGATCACCGAAAACAATGATGTGTTTGCCACCAAATAACACATCATACTCTGTTTTAAGAACTTCTTGCATTCTCAAATGCACAAAGGCAAGCATGACATTGGAAACCATGCTTACTTCGTCAATGATAAGAAGTTTCATTTTCCTCAAGACTCTTGAAACTTCACAACAAGCATCTCCAGATAACTTGTGGTATTGTAATTTGTTATCATGCTCCACTGGCAGCATCAGTAGACGATGCAAAGTAATACCTTTAATGTTATGTGCTGCCAGTCCAGTTGGAGCGGTGACAACACAAGACAGCGATGACTCAGTCCTTTTCTGCAAATAACATGAAATTGCTTTAATGAGGAAACTTTTTCCAGTTCCTGCTTCTCCACTCATGTACAGTCGGACAGGCTTCAACGACATACATGAGCACTCTTTCTTCTCATGACTTAATCCATGATCAATTTGGTTGGTAACTTCGTCATATATTTTCCTCTGCTCAACATTGAGTTGTCTTTCCAAATCTTCTAAGTTAACCGCATCCTCCTGAGCATGTGCCATGGCTCTTTCCACTTCAATCATGGCAGTGGCAGCTTCATTTTCGATAACTGGTCCTCCTAGTGGATCCTGACTCAATGAAACAGAACTCTGACTGTCCTGAGAACTGTCTCTAGCAATCTCGGCTGCAATCGTTGCTTCCTGCTCGATTTTCGCATTCAACATTTCTAGATATTTGGGAAAAACAGGACATTCTATGGTCTCCTTGGTGGCATTGAAAGAGTCTTCGTAACAGAGGAAATCTCCAAGCAGTTCCTCTTCTGCACGCCAAGGCTTGAAAAGTTGCAAAAGAGCTAAATAGAAAAACTCTTTTCTTTCAGGAGATTCGCCACTCAATTTTCGATGATTTACCAATTGGCATTTTCTTTGCTTGACCAGACATCCCTCACTTCCAATTACAGCATACACTCCTTTATCAATATCTTCTTTGATGTTCCTCTTGAATATGTAATTTTGTAGAACCTCATACAGACAAACATTCTCGAGGTGACTGCTTCTATTTGGATAATATGTATCCAACATGTTGGCCTTCAAAATATCTGGACTGTTTGGCTCCTTTTCCGCCAAATACTCAATTTCCCGTACAGGTTTCAGAACTCGATTACGTGTTGCAGCAAGACCAAGACTCGCCCAAATGATACTCCTAGATTTGGCATAGAGACTTGCTGAAGATAACCGGTCAGAACATTCGTAAGCTCCGATTTCTCGATGCGACAACATCTTCAGACTGAAACTGTACAACTTCTTACTGAGGCTCTTTTCATGGGAAATGTCCTCCTACATATCCTTCAATTCTGTCTTTTCTTTGTTTGTGATGTAAGATGTCACATACCGAGCCACAGCCATACAGTTATCAGCCACAAACTGTATATCCATGTTAGCATTCCACATGGACAAAATCACTGGGTTGTAGTCGTTGATGTACTTGGACTCTTCGTTTCTTTTCAAATTGTATGTATTTTTGGGTGATTTCCTCGTCACATTATGTCGCAGCGAAGACATCAAACTGTTCACTCTTCCTTTAGAAATCACCGGTCGTGGAAAGGCGAAACGACATTTTGTGTAGAACTTGTCCTTGTTTCTGAATTTACGACGACAGTACTTTCCACAACGATGGCTTTGAAAGCGTAAAACTTGTTCTCTTAGGCTTTTGTCTTCCTTTGTCTTTGGAACAGCACATGTAGAATACTGTTCTATGAAACTCATCACTAAGTCATCCGGATCTGTTCCAAATTTGGGTGCATCTTTGATCCATAGTAGCATATGTATATGAGGAGCACCTCTTGCTTGATACTCCTTTCTCCAGAAGAAATCCAACACCTCTCCAAGAGGTGGATTTTTCTTGTTCATGATGAAAGACATCATAGCTTCAAATCTATGATTGAAGTACCTGCATACATTCACTGGATCCAAAGAGCACAGTTCTCCGGGTGTCTTGAATTCGATATTTTCAGTGTTTCCATTTGCCTCTCGTAGAAATTCAAGTAAGTCTTCCCAGCCATACTCGGCACAGCTGAGAGTGAGGAACCATGTGGGAGTTCCTAAGTTTCTCAGCATACATTTTAAATCTCCATGTCGACGGTACCAGTACTCATTAGTACCACGCTGACATGCCATGAGATTAATCAGGTGAGAATCCAAAATACTGTCTTGCACATTGACTTTATCCATAAAGTCCCTTGCTGAGATATTTTGCATCTGTATACCACTTTTCAAGATGTGGTTCACTGCATATGACAGTCCAGACAGATCGCTTTCAAACAGTAGATGAAACAAATAGGGAATGCATTGACGAAACCTAGGATCTTCTGCATACAATCGTAAAGTCCGGTATTCAGAAGCAGGAATTTGATCAGGTCGCTCATCATATCTTCCTCCTTGACCTGTTGGAAATAGTTGTGGGAAACACCGAGCTTCCAAACTTTCCTCCCAAACACTAATGGGACTCCCTTTGGCTTGTTTCATTTGAAACAACTCAATAGCATTCCCCATGACTTCCTTGGAATGCAAAGGATGAACACTATAATGTTCATATATTTCTTCATTTTTAGAGGCTTCTACTTTTGAAAATTTGTCCAGTACACAAATCGCTATCCTCTTCTTCACTTACTTCCTCTTCTGCAACATATACATTCTTGTAGTACTTATTGTTTTTCTTCAAATACAATGTTGCCTTTTTGACTTTCCTAACATCCACTAAATCTTGCCAGATTTTCTTACTCTTTGTCGGAACCCCATTAACTAAGATAACCAGAGGTTCCTCTTCCACTTTCTCTACTCCAATTGTATTAATGTTTTTCTTCAAATCTAGAGGCAAATAAACAACTCTTCCCTTTAATCCTCTCTGTAAATCTGATGGAGGCAATTTCCCTGTCTTTGGCTCCATTCGTACAATAGCCTGAAAGGGATGGACACTTTGAATCAAAATAGATTCATAAGTATTTAAATCCTTCAATTCAGAAGGAATGTCAACCAATTCCAGATTATTATGAACCGCTCTAGCAGGCATCTGGTTTTGATTTAATTTGTTACAACAATAAGTACACACACGTTGATCCGATCCCAAATCAAAACAATTTTCTACCATCAAGTATGTTGCGAAATCCTTCCATTCACTATTATTTTCCCTTTCACTTTTTGCATATAAATCCACTAACTTAGTCTGATTCTTATAATAAGTGCGTCGACAACACACACAAGTGAAATTAGGCCTCTCACTTGATTTCACCTGAAACGTGGCAATTTCCTTCTGAACATTATCTGTACTGGAAACCTGTACACTCTCTTCCACATTACCTTCTTCTTCTGGGTCAATTTCAACATTCTTCTCTTTACTTGCAAAGTAACAAAAGTCAATTTCTTCACAAATGTTCTTCACATCTACTTCAGAACCATGCAAAAGAGCAGTGCATAATTGTTTAAGCATAATTGCTGGACTCTTAGCATAATACAACATTCTAACTAATTTCCTCACTTTATTATGATGCACTGCTAGCATCCTGAAATGATGAAAAACACTCTGGCATATTCTTCTGGATAGACAAGCCAGTGAATGACCATGCAAACCTGTCACTTCTCTCACTCTGAAGGATCTAATTCTTGCAACAACTTCATTTTCTGTTTTAAACTTTTTTTATTAAATGTCCGTACAAAATCACAAAGCAAATTGATGGAATCCTGTCGCACACTGCAAATACTACTACACTTCCAGGTGTACACTGGTCCCTTAGGACGTCTTCCTAAAACCTCATTACCTAACACCTCTTCTGCCTCTGTTGACACAAGTTTTTCTTTTTCAACCGGACAGCCATCTTTCACCTCATATGCTCGACCACTGGTGTCAACTGCATGCACCAACTCATTATCCTGGAAATAACTCTCCTCATTAAAAAATGCCTCACAACTTGAACTATGCATCCATTCTCCTGAAAAAACTTCACAAAAATTACTACGATTAACTGTTCCATCTACTATTTGTTTTGAAATCATAAATTACCTTGTTTAGTTTCCTAATTCTAATGATTATCAAAATAAATAACTTTCGCTTAATTTCGAATGCCTGATAAATAATGTTCTCAATGTTTCTCTTTCTCTTATAAAAAGCCACTTTCTGTTGACCTTTCTTAATATTTTTAAACAAATTGCCAATTATCCTGTTGCGGAACATTCGTCTACGAATGTCCCTAAACTGATTTTTCCTTCTACTACCATGCACAGGGTTATCTCCTGCTCTAGCAGTAACATTTTTGAGTGGCCTTTCCTTTCCGTTTAAATTGGCTCTCTTTTTCTGAACTAAAACATGTTCTGTATTGATACTTTTTTTTCTGGAAATGTTTCTTAGGAAAGATTTCGTTCTCTTACCCGGAGCTTTTTTGGTGACTTGACAAGTTTTTATTGTAGAGGACTGCTGCAAGCATGTAGTAAGCTGCTGTGTTTGACGTTTTGTAGCCTTTCTCCTTCTTTGCTTCGATGGCATTGTAATTTTGAAATGATCTGCAGTTGAATCTGTGGTAAAATATAATAAAAATGTTATTAACCACTATTACCAAACAGTAAATCAATAACAGTCGTCAAAAAATTAACACACTACTTGTCAATTCTACATACAATAATTTTTAGTGCATTGGCAAATTTAAAAGTCACAAAAAGTAGCAAAGAAATGGAATGCTTCTACATTTGACCTGTGCTCTTTTATATGTGAATCTGAACTAATTTTATTAGCATATTTCACTATTTTATTAAAGACACTTCACACAAGCTGTTTTTGAAGTTGTAATTAATTTTAAATAAAACGGTTAACATGGTTACTTTTCATTTCCAGTAACTTTTAAAAATAAGTCTTTATAGTTCCATAGGCTCGAGCAGGTCAGCTTCCCATCCTATGTCATACAATTCTGACAAATCGGCATCCTCATCATATTCTTCATCATCCACAGGATATAAATCATCCAAGGGATCTACTTCCACTGACGTTTCAATGACAAGTTCAATGATAAGATCGAGATCAACAGATTGCTCATTATCACTCATGCTTGATGTTGTCGTTATCTTTAAAGAAAGAGAACAACAATGAGATGTTGCAGAGTAAGAGACAAATCTCAGAGACTATAATAGAAAAATTGTTTAACAAGAGTAACATTTTGCAGATATTATTTAACCATGTCTAGCGATGCTGAGGAGGTGAGGCCTATGTCCAAGTTTTCAGTGAACAGGACTCATCTCTTCTTAACATTGGATAAGCCTCACCGACTCTGTGTCCCCTGCTCATACTTAAATGTAAAGGGGCAGATTTATATTAACTGGCGCATCCCCAGGGATGCACCAGTTAACGTGCGCCGCTGCTCTGCCACCCATGATGTGCCGCATTTACAATGCGGTGCACCATTGAGGAAAAACAGCACAGATGCGTCACGCATCTGTGCCACAAAAGCGGCGCATTGCAGGAATCACGTCGTAAGCGCGACATGTCTACTGCAATGCACAGGGGCAAGCCACACATTGCATGGTGCGTCACTCCTTATGCCTGTTTCAAACAGGCGTAAGGATTTGATTCAGCAATGCCATAAAGCTGACTCGGTGAAATCTTGTAAATTTCACTGTGTTAGTTTTACAGGGCTTTCATGCAAGTGAATGCCCACCCTGCAACAAAACGCCCACATGAAACCTGACGCAGGTTTCATGTGGCACAGGACTTTACAGCGTGACACATCTGCCTAGATGCATCAAGTTGTAAATATGTCGCAACATAGCGCATCTTTTGCGCCGCTGTGCGTCACAAAAGAGACACACAGCGGCGCAAAAGAGGCACACGGCCATCATAAATCTGCCCCTAACATTTTAAATGATTGATTCCAGATGCCGATAAGGTGTGGCCTATCCAGAGGTTTGTTTGAGGTGAGGCCTACTCAGGGTTACAGATGAAATTTAGGCTTGTTGAAGAGTACAGAGGAGATAGTACATGTGCAGGCCTACCAATTAAGTGAGTCATGTCCACTGCACTCTTGAACAAAGGCCAGACCTCCTCTGTGTCCCTGGACAGGCCTAAACCTCATCTGCACAATGTGATTCGTAATGTTAGGAAACACAGGTGATGTAATTGAAAAACGTGCAATTTCTTTTGCTCATTTCACAATCACATCACCTGTGTTTCCTTTGCTTAGTTATCTCATTGTGCAGATGTAGTCTAGCATATGAAAGAGTACGTAGAAGGTGAGCACTGTATGCAACAACTTTGACACTTACAGAAACCTCAGCTTCTCCATGCCCCTTACACTGTCCTAAATGTATACAGTTTAAACTGACGGTATCTTGTTGCAGATGAAGTGAGGCCTATCTTGCAACATGTAGCATCTTTTCCACCACTGCTGCGTCACAAAAGTGACGCAACAGCGGCGCAAAAGAGGCACGCGGCCATCATAAATCTGCCCCTAACATTTTAAATAAATGATTCAGGATGCCGATAAGGTGTGGCCTATCCAGAGGTTTGTTTGAGGTGAGGCCTGCTCAGGGTTACAGATGAAATTTAGGCTTGTTGAAGAGTACAGAGGAGATAATACATGTGCAGGCCTACCAATGAAGTAAGTCATGTCCACTGCACTCTTGAACAAAGGCCAGACCTTCTCTGTCTCCCTGGACAGGCCTAAACCTCATCTGCACAATGTGATTCGTAATGTTAGGAAACACAGGTGATATAATTGAAAAACGTGCAAATATTTTTGCTCATTTCACAATCACATCACCTGTATTTCCTCAGCTTAGGTATCTCATTGTGCAGATGTAGTCTAGCATATCCAAGAGTACGCAGAAGATGAGGACTGTATGCAACAGAGCAATGTACATTACTCACCTCCCTTGACACTTACAGAAGCTTCAGTTTCTCCATGCCTCCTACACAGTTCTAAATGTATATCATTATCATCATAGTGACTATGAAACTCTTTCAGAACATATTGTGAAACCTTAATGACTTCAAGAAACGTGTTTTTAAACCAGCAAACAAGGAAAATTATTCTCACATATTCATGGTGGGAAGTGAAATATTTATTTAAAGAAGCAGACACCAATATGACCTTGTCATAAATGTGAAAAGCATTTCTTTTTTTTTTAAAACGATTTTCTGGTCATAATTTGAAAACACAACACAGGTCCTATGTAGAAGCACACCCTGTCAGTACTTAAATTTGCCAAGCACACATCGGGGCGTATTTACAAGGACCTTGCACCACGGGGAAATGACTTAAATTAAAATGGGGAAAATAACATCAAAGTGACTCAAAGGCCTTGTAAATATGCCCCAAGCAGCCTATGAAACTCTAGCAGTATATATCAAGAAACCTAAATGACTTCAAGAAACGTTTTTAAACACATCAAGTAAACCAATTATTCAACTACATTCATGGGGAAGTGACTTAAAATGCCCTAACACACATGAAAGCGTATTTTTAAGGCCCTTGCACCATTTTTGCGTCACTTTTAACATGGCTATGTAACTCAAAGAAACAAAATCTAAATTTTCCAAGCACACATGGGGGCGTATTTACAAGGACCTTGCACCACGGGGAAATGACTTAAATTAAAATGGGGAAAATAACGTCAAAGTGACTCAAAGGCCTTGTAAATATGCCCCAAGCAGCCTATGAAACTCTAGCAGTACATTTCAAGAAACCTAATTGACTTCAAGAAACATTTTTAAACACATGAAGTAAACTAATTATTCACCCACATTCACGGGGAAGTGACTTAAAATGCCCTAACACACATGAAAGCGTATTTTTAAGGGCCTTGCACCATTTTTGCGTCACTTTTAACATGGCTATGTAACTCAAAGAAACAAAATCTAAATTTGCCAAGGACACATGGGGGCGTATTTACAAGGACCTTGCACCACGGGAAAATGACTTAAATTAAAATGGGGAAAATAACGTCAAAGTGACTCAAAGGCCTTGTAAATATACCCCAAGCAGCCTATGAAACTCTAGCAGTACATTTCAAGAAACCTAATTGACTTCAAGAAACGTTTTTAAACACATGAAGTAAACTAATTATTCACTCACATTCATGGGGAAGTGACTTAAAATGCCCTAACACACATGAAAGCGTATTTTTAAGGGCCTTGCACCATTTTTGCGTCACTTTTAACATGGCTATGTAACTCAAAGAAACAAAATCTAAATTTGCCAAGCACACATGGGGGCGTATTTACAAGGACCTTGCACCACGGGGAAATGTCTTAAATTAAAATGGGAAAAATAACATCAAAGTGACTCAAAGTCCTTCTAAATATGCCCAGGCAGCCTATGAAACTCTAGCAGTACATATCAAGAAACCTAATTGACTTCAAAAAACGTTTTTAAAGACATCAAATAAACCAATTATTTTCCTTCATTCATGAGGAAGTGACTTAAAATAACCTAACACACATGAAAGCGTATTTTTAAGGCCCTTGCACCATTTTTGCGTCACTTTTAACATGGCTATGTAACTCAAAGAAACAAAGTCTAAATTTGCCAAGCACACATGGGGGCGTATTTACAAGGACTTTGCACCACGGGGAAATGTCTTAAATTAAAATGGGGAAAATAACATCAAAGTGACTCAAAGGCCTTGTAAATATGCCTCAAGCAGCCTATGAAACTCTAGCAGTACATATCAAGAAACCTAATTGATTTCAAAAAACGTTTTTAAACACATCAAGTAAATCACTTATTTACCCACATTCATGGGGAAGTGACTTAAAATGCCCTAACACACATGAAAGCGTATTTTTAAGGCCCTTCCCCCACTTTTGCGTCACTTTTAACATGGCTATGAAACTCAAAGAAACTAAATCTATTTGTAAAACACTTGACACAAAGCAACATTTTAAATACACAACTTTCTTCATAAATTTATCCCTAAAGCATACTATTCTCTATCTAAATTAAATGAATCTTTTCTCACCTTAGCAAATACTTTTTGAGTTTCAAAACAGTCTCAGACACACACCAATTTTTCTTTAGCAGAGCAAAGGGTATGCACTCCAGAGGCTGCAACCAACAATGGCACAGAAATGCTGTAATTCATCACACATATCTCTCATGTCACCCAATCAAAACTTTTCCCTCACTTTTTTCAAATCAACACCCTTCCCCCCTCTGCCCTTTCTGCCTTTTTTCCATAGCAACCACCTCCTGAAAGACCTCTCATGTTTACAAGTTCACACAACAATGTTTCAATTGAACTCTGAGCTCTCAGTACACCTGCGTATCCAGTGCAATCTTTCATAAAATGATTTTGTCTTGACCATTCAAATTACATCTTTCAAAGAACTCATCCATGCACCCTAACTTTCTGTTTTCAGCAATCAAAATCCACCAATCACTGCTACTGATTCATTAGCACAGAAACTCCACAGTTTTTTTCATTACATACTCCTACTGTTTCAACTGCCATTTCATTACCACACTTCATCTGACTGTAGAAGAACCTCCTCTCACCATGTTTTCTGTCTGGATTGTTGGACATAGTTACATCCACTGGGATCAAAGGTATGCTGATAACAGAAATTTACACAACCTCAATTTACAAAATGTGGAAATCAACTGGATTGGCCACAGAGGATTAAGATGTCACCAATTGATACCATTGGTGAAAACCTTTTTGCATTTGCCAAAACCTGACCTGTTAATTGTGCACTGTGGAGGAAATGACTTGGGTACTTTGACTGGGGTAGGTCTGGAAATGCTTTTAAAGGACACCTTTGAGCAATTGATGGCACTTTTTCCTCAAACTGCCTTGGTATATTCAAATATATGCCAAAGACAGAAATGGAGGTGGTCAAACGAATTTTGTCCACAAATTGAGAAATCGAGGAAGCATGTAAATAAGTCTGTTTCAGCTTACATGAGAGACCATGGAATGGGCTCCATCTACAACAATAACATGCGTTACTACATGCAAGATATCTACAGAGAAGATGGAGTTCACTTCTCAGATGAGGGGAACAGAGTTTTCATCCTGAATTTAAGACTATGTATTGGTACCTACTTATAAGTACCTAAATCTACCACAGACCCAAAAGCTCTTCTCAGAGCTACCCTAACTATGATCACTATAAACAAATTTTAAATGTAACTTTTTTTTTACAAATTTTCACAATTTACGCTTTCCGGAGCGCTACCCGGTACGCGCACCGGACGCTAACCGCGCAAAAATTTGAAAAAAAATGTTTTTTTCCGCACATATGGGCCTCCTCAGCCACCCTCAGAAAACCTAGGGGGTCAGGATACGTCTACCGCGCCCCCTTCTACCCATTCTGAACATTATTTGCCCTCCATCTTGTATCTCAATTCTACCGAAACACAAAATGGAGGACTCCCGTAACGCTGCCGGTTCGCGTACCGGGGCGCGCACCGGGAAGCGCTCGCTTAAAAAAGGTGGGAAAGTAATTCACAGAAAAACCACTGGAGACACTTTTACCAAATACTACATACCAATCCCTACCATTTTCACAAATTTGATTGGAATTCCATTTAGCCATTTAGCCTGTAGACCTCTCTAACTACCCTGAGGTAAATTACTTCACAAAACAGATCTGAAGTGTTGGACTTGACAACCAATTAAAATGTTACTTTCATTTTCTACTTTTTTTACCTGACATTTGATTGGTTATGTACCTGAATATATATAAAGAAAGAGAGAGAAACACAGCCATTTTGACTACTACTTCCTGAAGTACTTTGCAAGAGCATTTTCACTGACAACTTAAACTTGTTTTTAAAAGGTAAGATGTTATTTTGAAAACTGAAGTATATTGTGCACTTTAAGTTAATATGGAAAACTTTTTCTGATAGTTATATACTATCCCTCTGTAATAGTTATAGATTTAGATAGACTTCTCTGTTATAGTTATGGATGTATTTAGGCTTCTCTTGTATAATTATGAATTTACTTAGGTTTCATCACATACACTTTTTTATATTTCTACTTCCCGTCTGATACCATACACTGCCCAAAGATAAATTCACTGTTAAAAACTACCTATCTAAAATTAATCCCAACAGTGCCCTATCTCTACTGATATATATATTTTTTTATGCAAATTTCAGGCAAAATGGAAGGAGAACAAAAAGTGTCATTTGAAATTGTCCTTGCAGAGAACAATCAAGAAAACATTGAACCAAATGACATTGAATTCATGGATGAATCACGGGACCATGAACTACTACAATGTGTACAATCTGTAGATTTCCTCCTTCAAAATGAGAACATTTCAGACACTCAAATGTTGCAAGTTATGTTCACTCAAAATAAGGACATTTCGGACACTCAAATGTTGGAAGTTATGTTCACTGAAAATGACAACATTTCGGAGAGTCAAATGTTAGACGTTCTATTAAATTTTGAAAAACAATCACAAAAATAAATGTATATTTAATAATCAAAAATTGTTCGAGACTTTAATCATTTTTATATGTAATTCATAAACTAGTACCAAATTGATTATAATGTAAAGTCAGACTTATAGTATACTGTGCAACTTTTTTATGTTACATAGTAATTTTGCTCATAGTTACTTCCTTTCTCCAACTATATTATCTCCAATGTGTATTTAACATCTCTTTATCATCTCCTGCCTCCATATTGTTTCTGCTTTCCTGACACACTATGGTATGAATTCCATATTCCACAATAACTTCTGAAACAACATGCAAGATATATACAAAGGAGACGGTGTATATTAATTTTTTAACTCTGCATTGGTACCTACATATTGCTACTTAAATAAAAAAAACAAAAAAAAACAACAAAACGAACAATCAATAAACATCCAATATTTGAAAAGTCTATCATTCTTTTTTCCTCATAGTATGCTCCCCGGACAGCTTCCCGGGGCGCGTACCGGGCGCTCCCCACGCAAACAAAACAAATTTGTTTTTTTGTTTTTTGCCCCGCGGGGCCCTTTTAAAGCCTCCACATCAAACCTAGGGGGTCAGGGAGGATCTACTATGCCCCCTTATGGTCATTTCCCCTTTTGTTTTGGCCTCCTCTTGTCTCTTGATCCTACCAAGAGACAAGATGGCGGCCGCTCCGGACTGTTTAGAATGTTGACAGACACCGGAGAGCCAATCAGCTTTGCTTCCCGAAGTTCCGTTACGCGTCAGGTACGCGAACCGGGGCGCTAACCGGAGCGCTGTTACAGATATATATATTTTTTTGAACGTTAATTTATCAAAATCCACTGGAGCACATATATTGAGACCTAGCAAAGGCACATCGGGCAAACAATATCTACAATTTTGCCAAGTTTCGTGGTAATCCATTTAGCCGTTCGAGCAAAAAGTGAGTCCAACCGTCCTATGGAAAAATGAATGGGAAAAACGCGTTTTGGGACCCCCGTTTTTTCTCAGCCCCCCCTTGACGAAACCCCCCCAAATTTTTAGGGGCTGCTCGGAAACAAAATGTGCCATTTTCCTGAAAATTTCAGCCAATTCCGTCCTCAAACGCCAAAGTTATTCGACATAGAATTTTCAAAAATCCCATAGAGAAAAAATCCTAACTATATATACCTACTGGCGACCGCCAGTAGGTAATATATATATATTTTATTCAAACATTCTGTTACGTCAAAGTGTGGCGCACACTCGAGTCAAAATACTTTAGTCTTGTCCCATGGCTTGACAAACGCATTTCGGCTTGACAGCCTTCATCAATGTCAATGTGACAATTATTTAATAAAGTTTAATTTACAGGCTCTAGTGTACATGTAGTACAGTTTTTTTTAAATTTATTTTTATTAAACAAAAATACAACAACAACAAGCAAGGCATTAGATACAATAGTGACGACCATGTGTCCACATAGAGTGTTACTCCAAGTAGATCAAGAAAAATCATACAATTACAATCAAATGTGAAGGGGGGGCAGTGGGGAAACAATGCAGCACACCCAGTAGTAAACATTACATGGAAAGTCATTTAGGGGGACAAGGGAACATCAGGTACTAAGTCTTGCGGGGGAATACATATATTCCCATGATAGGCATTCCACTGAGACCAGACTCTGCTCCATGTCCTAGGTCTACCCCTAGCTAGATACACTGTTTTCTCCCTAAACATGCACCAATCCATGCCCTCCTTCCACACCAAGACCGTGGGCGACCTCTGGGAACCCCACAACTGTGCGATATCTTTCTTAGCTATCATGTTACCAAGGGTCGCCCAACGGATCTGAGCAACAGTGTAATCATTCGGTTCCCACACGTTCAGCAGGCAGCGCCTAGCTTCAGGTAGCAAAGACACTCCGGTAACTCTTGCCATTACTGCATGCACTCGGGCCCAAAACCCCGCCACCGCCGAACACTCCCACAGAATGTGGAGGAAGGTACCAGGCATACCACAACCACGCTTACACAACCCATCCAGAGAATAGCCCATTCGAACCTTCCCGAAGGAGGTTAAAACGTCAAAAAGCACGATCAGGGATTTCTGGGGGGATGTGAGGTACAAAAGAATGTCATCTGCATAGAGCGAAATACGATCCTTGAAGTCGGGAGTCCACCTAATGCCCTTTATCGAGGGCTCCCAACGGAGCCATGCGGCCAGCGGCTCCAGCGCGAGGGCAAAAAGCAAGGGAGACAACGGACAGCCCTGTCGAGTGCCCCGTCCAAGGGTAAAAGTGCCAGATACCTTCCCATTAACCACCACCTGAGCCAGAGGCTTCTCATAAAGAAGCTTCACCCATGCAATGAATACAGGGCCGAATCCAAATTTGGCGAGAGCCGCCCAGAGATAAGGCAATTCGATAGTATTAAAGGCCATTGTGGCATCCAGAGAAGCCAAAATGGCCGGTTCAGAGAGGGTACCGGCTCTCGCGAGAACTCCATGGAGTCGCCGAAGATTAAGGGCAGTATTGCGATGCGGGATAAAACCGGATTGATCCGGATGGATCAAGTCACTGATCACCTTAACCAAACGATTAGCTAACAATTTAGCTAAGATTTTGGGTTTGGCATTTAAAAGTGAGATGGGCCTGTAAGAGGCACAACGGTCACGCGGCTTACCCTCCTTATGTATTACCACGATAGAGGCCAGCCGCTGATCCGCAGGGAGGGAACCAGAGTTCAGCGCCTCAAGGAACATATCCCTCAGATAGGGGGCCATTTTGTCAGGCCGCAATTTGTACAATTCAATGGGCAAACCATTGGGGCCCATAGCCTTACCAGAACGAAGGGAGCGAATCGCAATCGCTATTTCGTCTGTCGTGAGCGGTGCGTCCATAAGATCCCTATCAGCATCAGAAAGACAGGGCAGTGCAATGTCACACAATAAAAACTGGGAATCCTCCTCGTCCCTATCACAGACTGAGGAATACACAGTACGAAAATGGTCTACAAAACAATCAATGATCCCAGCCGGGTCAGTAACACATACCCCATTCGGCCTTTCAATTACAGGGACAACACGATTCACTCTTTCCTTCTTATCAAGCCACGCAAGCAATTTACCAGCCTTGTCACCCACATCATACAGCCTACCCTGTTGCTCTCTATTCATTACCTTAGCAGCGTCGGTCACCAGGGCCTTATAGTCAGATTGCTTTAAGCTGAGGGAATGGAGTTTGGCACGGGTGACACCAGCCTCGAGGTCACTCAATCAACAGTTATTTCAGCTTCGATGCGTACCAGTTTCTCACATTTGGCCTTCTTGGCACCAGTAATTAACGACAAGGAATGTCCACGTATAACAGTCTTGAAAGCCTCCCACAATGACACAGAAGAAGAAACAGACCCCACATTGTCAAGAAAGTAATGATCAATAGATTTTATCAGCTCCGAGCGGATCTTAGGATTCCGGAGATACCAGGGGTTTATGGGAGCAACCCTGCCTTCGCTGCACACCCCGGCCTCCACACAGAGCCACAAGGGGGAATGATCCGAAATGCCCCATGGAAGATGTCGGATTTCTCTGATAGAGGAGGATTGGGCCGCTGGCATTAAGAGATAGTCAAGCCTGGAGAGGCTCCCGTGGGCCCCTGAATGGAAGGTATATTGTAACTGCACAGGATGCATCAACCTCCAACCATCTATCAGCCCGAAAGTTTCCAAAAACCCACTCATCCACAACTGAGATCTAGCCAACTCTCTGGGAGGGTAGCGATCCGAGGTGCCAGAAACAACTGAGTTAAAGTCCCCACCCAGGATTAAAAGACCTTCAGGGAGCCCTAGAACAACCCGACCAATATCAGCAAAGGTGGGAGTCTGCAGGCCCGGGGGGACATAGATCGTAAGTATGGAGAGCGTCTTCCCCTCCCATCTACCAGTGAGCGCGGCATAGCGCCCCCTGTCGTCAAGTATTACATCATCAATCTCAAAGGGGAGAGAAGACCGGACCAAAATACCCACCCCCCTAGAGCCTGAAGTAAATCCGGAATGAGCTACCAAGCGATAGCCTTGTCTATTCATGGCTTGACATGCGTTACCAATTAAATGTGTTTCTTGCAGAAGGACAAAATCAGGAGAATGACGTCTCAAAAACTGCAACACAACCCCTCGTTTTATCCTGTCCCCCAACCCGCTGACATTCCAAGACAGCAGTCTCAACTCACTACCCCCCATTACCGGAAAGACTGCAGAGCACACCCCACATAGAGCACAACGATCGAAGCGGTAAAGAATACGATACGATGCCTTGCAAAAAATAACAAACGAACAAACACCCCCCCAACCACCCCCCAACTTGAACCCGTTACGACTCCCCCCACCCTGCACCCCTGCGTAAGACTCAATAGCCACCCCAACTTGCAGTGTGCCTGTCGCCCAGTCATTAAACTAATCTAAACAAAGAAACCCAGGAGGAGGAAAGAGTCCCATTCTACCCCCCGCCACCCCGGGCCAATATGGAACAGGGCATAAAAAGACTAAAATAGTCGGACTCAGCTGAAATACGATGGAAAAGTTCAGACATTGGGAACCACAGTGTCACTCTTGCTCCGGCAAACCACCCTCGGCACCGCCAGAGTGTTCCGAACGATTATCCCTTTTAGGCAAAGAGTCAAGCCAGTCACTGACACTGTCCGGACGATCGAAGAAAAATGTCCGATCCTCGTATTCGATCCGAAGTCTAGTTGGGAACAGCATGGCGTACTTAAGGCCCAAGTCACGTAGCCTCCGCTTCACTCCCTGAAAACCCATTCTCTGCCTTTGAACCAACTGAGTAAAATCCGGGTAGAAGTTAACGGACATGTTCTCGAACTTCACCGGGCCGCCCACCCGAGAGGTCTGCAGGATGGCGTCTCTGTCACGGAAGTGAAAATGTCTCGCAATGATAGGTCTCGGTGGGCACCCAGTTTTGGCTTTCCACCCGGAACTCGATGGGCTCGCTCAACAGCGAAGAATTTGCTGAGCCCGGAGGGGGCGAGATAATTTAAAACAAGATCTTCCACCAGGAGGCCGATCGAAGAATGGTCATGGTTCTCAGGGACTCCAATGATGCGTACGTTATTACGCCGTGCCCTATTTTCGAAATCCTCAAGCCGGTGTGCCATCAAGTCGTTTGAGGAACGTAGGTTGCCGACTTCAGTCTGTATGTCGGAGACGTCGGTAGTCCGGCTGGAGGTCTTCAAATCTAATGACTTGACCCTTTCATTAGTTTTCGCCAGGTCCGCTCTAATCAAGGTGACATTGACGGCCACTGTGTCGATCTTCGAGGCAAGAGCCTCATATTGTTGCCCCATCGAAGCCTTCATGCTGGCGATGGTGCTCATGACATCCTGTAGGGAGGGTTCAGGAGAAGCAGCAGGGTCAGCACTCGGATCTTCAGGAGTACGGCTGGTACCACCAGGGGATCCCTTAGGATGGGTGTAACGATCCATAACATTGGTTTGAGTCTGTCCCCCTCGGAGAGGCGTCTTGGTCTTGCGCTTCTCGGGGTCGGGTCTGGTGGCCATATTGAAAAAGGTGCCCCAAAGGGGCCCGCGAGACCTGGTGAAAATGGCCCTTTATGGCGAGGCCAAAAGTCAGCAAAAGTGAACCACAGTAGTATAATTGCCGAAAAAGTTGGAAGCAAAATGTTCACTGATGAATCACGTTGCGGAGGGGCAAAGCCAAGCCGAATCAAGGGTAGACCCGAGCCGTCTTCCAATCGAACAAAGCCCGGAGTAGGAAAGCGAAACTGAAAGTTGAGATGAGGCCGCTTGGGGGAGAACCCCTCCGGCCGATGTTATTCAACTACTATTGCTGGCTAATAGCCCCCCCGGCCAAATCCTGGGGCAGGCCACAAAGGTTGAAGTCAATGTAGCAGCGGCTCCCGACGTCCAAATGAATGTATCAAAAAAGTATTGAGATCAGCCAAAGTGCGTCTTCAAAAGCCCATCGTCGAAATCAGGATATAGTTCAGGATAGTTGCGAAGGGCGGCGAGGGTCCCGGGAGCTCTGTGCTCACGCGACCATCTTGGATGCTCGCGAAGCTCCTCCTCCTCATGTAGTACAGTTTTATTAGGGACTTACAAGTGAATTAAATGTGTCTCTTCACGCTTTACTACTGCTTGTACTCTCTCTCTAAAACATGTGTTTCATTATGGTCGGCCTGAACTAGTGAATCCGTCCCGGTCTAGCGAGACCAGATACCCACAGTAGGTGCTTCTTTAAAATTTTATTTCTTCTGTTCTATTGATTAGATTTTTGTTATTTTGGTGTCAAATAATTTATTAAATTCTACTTTATTTTTCTAAGTTGTTTTGGGATTTTTCACGTGTGGTGTTTTCACTTTGTTAATGCTTATGTGCGGCACAAATACTCTACCCATTACCTATAAGTTAAGAGTGATGCTTTTGTACCAAGCTACCAGAGGGTTGAGCACAAAGTAATTTTGATATTTGCTTGTGTTTCACCCTGACAAGAATTCTGGCTTCTGCTTGAGTGGGATTTCACCATCCCTCAACCAGTACCCCAGTTTCGCACAGTGGATTTTGCATCTCAGTAGTTTGGCGATATGTATGACCGCAACGAGGATGCAAGGAAATAAGAACTTGCTGAAAGCTTGGAGGAAGAGAGTGTGAAGATCTTTGTACATTGGGGTGATGTGATCATACTAGTGCTGGCTAATTATATGGGAGTCCTGTTTTTGGAGGACAGCCTTCCAGATAGTGAGGCTGGAATCTGAGACATCTATAAGCAGGGTGTAGGAGAAGATGAGAGCTTGCAAAGTGAAGCTCAAGATGTAGGTTGTCAGAAAGTTAAATATCTTTATCAGAGGTTTAGCTTGCATCAACTCATTTAAGGTTATTTTTTCAAAAGCTCTATATATGTAAGGGAGGGTTAGATGTAGAGAACTACAGTCTTGGAAGTAATAGAGAGCAAGGGGTCAAAGTCAGTCAGTTGTATGTCATTAAATCAGACGTTGGTATGTGGTTGGAGTTTGGCACATTTCTAACAAGGAACCCAGTTTTAGTCACATTTAGATTGAAAAAACTGCTGACAGCTAGGAAAGGATACATTTCAGACAATGTTTCATTTTTTTGTATCAGATGTTGACATATTAAGGTACAGATGCATTCTATCAGTATACAGTATAAGGCTGAAGTATTTTCTGGCCCTTGGAACCCCCGAGATTTATGTAAAGATTGAAGACTAATGGGGCAAGAATCACATTTTGGGGTACTCTGCACTAGACAGTGGTTGGTAATGAGATCACATCTATGGACCTATCCATATATCTACTCATATACACATCTCTTTAGAGAACAGTGTAGAGACACATTTTAGCACCGCAGAGTGCCTAGATCATGTACACTTTTGATTGAAGGAAAGGTGCCTGTGTCTGAATGGATCGAATATTGAAGTCATCATTGTAGGAAATTTGGTTCAGAGTCTTGACTTTTCAACTTGTGCTCCAATCTAACCCCACTCTCATCTTCTCTTAATAGATGAGATATCAGAGATCTTATTTCACTCCATAAATCACTGCAGTGGTCATGTGAAGTAATTTCCAATACTCTCTCATCTATAGAAAATCCTCAAACCCATCACTGCAAACAACTAAAATGTGCTCCTGTTGACTGGTCTACTGTAACTTCGTCTGGAAAGGACCTTCAAAAGCACTTATATCTAGACTGCAAAGATTACAAAATTAGACAGCCAGAGTGAGCCTACGCATATAGGAACTTTACTAAACTAAGCCAGTCCTTAAAATTGTCCATTTGCTCCTGTCCGAATTGAGGAACAAATTTGAAACACTGTGGATTATAAACAAAGTCTACTGCGTTAAATTTCATGACTACCTTCAGAAACTAGCACACCCTTAACCGCGAATCAGGCATCTGTGACTGTTCTTGACTCATGTGATCAATCAACACTCCTTTCAGAAATTAAATTATATGGGCAGATCTTTGGGGCCCAATGACAAATAGTTTGGACCAGTCCGAGTCCCTGATTCTGAACAGAAGATTTTCATCTTCATGCTTTTCATTGAAAAGGTTTTCAATTTAGTATAAAGTCTTCATGGGAGTGATCGAAGATAGTCAGATTATGGTCAATTCTTTGCATTTGATGGTCTCTATGTATTCAGAACACTCAACATTCAACCCCCATGAAGTGACCTATTCTGCTTTATAAATCTCCAAAATACATAAATAAATAAATAAGTATATAAATAAATTAACTGTATTTTGTGCTGCTCAGTTTGAGACATGCCTTACTAACTTTTTCCTGTAATAATTCATTTTAAATTGCTTTATGGTACACAGAGAGGTACATACCTTCCAATTTCTGTGCGTGGTAAGTGTGCCGATTCTTACTCTTCATTCAGTGTATGACTTAAGAAAGGGATTTCCATCAAGATTCTCTGGCTTACATGCCTATCATACCCTCAGTTTCTACAGTTTTCTCGTATGCTGCTCATCATCTTTAGAGGATTACTAATTCCATTTTAGTGGTTATAGCTGTTGATGGTTTACTGTTCAGCCTGACAGACTGAGGAAATTCCTCCTCTTGAAGTTGCAATTGATTTTCAAAAACATTGGAAATCTATCTGTTTCTTCAATTCTTTATATTTGTTGTCTCAATCCTGTTCTAATTATTCTCTGATGTGTGTAGAGGAAGTTTGGTTCAGAGTGCTCAGCATAGAAATAAGTGCAATAATTCAATCAAATTCAAAAACTGTTATAACAGAAAATTTCTACCAATTTTCCATTCAAAAAGGCGATCCAGCTTTGTACTACACTACTGGACCCATGAATATTGTCTCACAGTTATCATTGTCCCTGTTACTTCTAGATGGGATTTATGCCCTGTACTGTTTGACCACACCCTCCTTGTGGGCCCTCTTAGTCTACTTGTCACTGCCAAGCTAATCAACAATGATTTAGAGTGGGTGACATAGATCTTGTGTTTCTCTCCTTAACCATGGTACCGCTGCAGACACCAACACCATCCCACCATGCCATTTGGGTTGCACAGTCTAAATATCGATTCCTAAATATCGACCTACAGAAATATCGAGTTGTAAATATCGAAGGTACAGAATATCGAGGTCAAGAATATCGTTGGACTGAATATCGACCCTAAGGTAAGGAATATCGTTTTTTTTTATATCGATGTAAGTAATATCAAAGTTAGTAATATCGATATCAAATATGTTGATGTTACTAATCTCGATGTTACTAATATCGTATTTGTATTATTGTTATGTATTTTATTATGTATTTAATATGTATGTGGTATATGTTTTTGTTAAGTATTTTACTTGTTTTAAATCATATGTGTACTATTTTTATATATTAATAATGTTATTTTTAAGTCAATTTTATGTTTTGGTGCCGGAGCGGGTTGTGGGTTTAATAGGGGAATAGGGTGGGAAGTAATTTAATTATACTAAATGAATGATTCATTTTTAGGAATTATAAATTCATTTAAAATTATTTTTGCGTTTAAGTTCTGTAGTGGGTTTATGGGTTTATAGAGGAATTGGGTGGGAAGTAATTTAATTATAATTAATTAATGATTTAATTCTATTTATTGGTATTGATAATTATTTTATTTTTAATTAATTATTATTTGGCAATTCATTATTTTAATTGGTAATTAATTTTTTTAATTCATAATTAATGTTTGTAATTGGTAAATAATTGTTTTAATTGGTAATTCATTTTTTTAAATGGCAATTGCTTTTTTAATTGGCAATTACTATTTTTAATTGGTAATTAATTTGTATTAATTGGGAATTATTTTTTATTAATTGGTAATTAATGTTTCATAAAATGTATTTTGAGGTATTAAAAAAATGTTATTTTTAATATTTTTTAATTGTTAACCATTTTTAATAATGAATATGTGTTTTGTTATGAAAAGTATTGTATTGTTCAATATTTATTATTTGGTAACTAATATTAATTAATTAATATTAATTGGTATTTATTGTTAATTTATTGTTAAATAATTATTCGATTGTAATTATGTTTTTTTAATAATTATTAATGGGTATTTGTAAATGATTTAGAGTTATTTAGAAATTAAATTATTAATTATTTTTAAATACAACAATTATTTATAAGTATGTTATATTTAACTTCTATGCTATCCAACGCTTTCCCTACTGTTGCAGTCTCTGGAGTAGGAATAGTAATTTTTACCCCTACGCTATCCAACCCTTTCCCTACTGTTGCATTCTCTGGAGTGGGAATAGTAATTTTTACCCCTTTGCTATCCAACACTTTACCTACTGTTGCACTCAACTGTAGTGGGAATAGGAATTTCTTCCCCTACGCTATCAAACGCTTTCCCTACTGTTGCACTCTCTGGAGTGGGAATAGTCATTTTTACCCCTACTCTATCCAACGCTTTCCCCACTGTTGCACTCTCTGGAGTGGGAATAGTAATTTTTACCCCTAAGCTATCCAACGTTTTCCTTATTGTTTCACTCTCTGGAGTTGGAATAGTAATTTTTACCCCTACGCTATCCAATGCTTTCCCTACTGTTGCACTCACTGGAGTTGGAATAGTAATTTTTACCCCTACGTTATCCAATGCTTTTCCTACTGTTGCACTCTCCGGAGTGGGAATAGTAATTTTTACCCCTATGCTATCCAACACTTTCCCTACTGTTGCACTCTCTGGAGTTGGAATAGTAATTTTTACCCCTATGGTATCCAACCCTTTCCCTACTGTTGCACTCACTGGAGTGGGAATGGTAATTTTTACCCCTACCTTTCCAACTTTTCTCTCTGGAGTTGGAATAGTAATTTGTAACCCTACGCTATCCAACGCTTTCCCTACTGTTGCACTCTCTGGAGTTGGAATAGTAATTTTAAGTCCTACGCTATCCAACGTTTTCATGACTGTAATTTTATTGGGACTTTGAATAGTAGTTTTATTTATTTAGCTATTTAATATTTTTTGTATTATTTTAGATAATGTAGTATATAATTAATTAAAAATATTGAAAGTATATTTAATGTTTTTAATTTATTAAACATAATTATTTACTTTTTATGTATGTTATTGTTTTATGTGTGTAGATGTATTTGTAATTTATAATATGTTTTAATAATGTATAAGTTATTAAAATAATTATTAAAACGTATTATTAAGTAAGTATATATTATATAGTTTATGTTTATGTTTAATTAATGTTTTATTATTATATATGTTTTATTTATTAATTGTAAACATTATTATATATTTTTAACTATTTTTTTTTTATTTATAAGTATTATTTACCTTATTTTGCAAAAACAATTTAACAGAAAAAAACCGATATTTTTAATTACGATATTTTTAACATCGATATTTTAGTTTCAATATTTTTGTACTTACCATGATGTAGATAGGATGTCGATATTCTTGCCTTCTATATTCCTGCGTCGATATTTCTGTAGGTCAATATTTTGTAGGTCGATATTCTGTCAGTGATATGCCACTTAGTCGTGGCCACTGAGACATCAAGCGCACCATGGCCATCTTTGGGGCATGCATCAATGGAACCAGTTTATGGAACCTGACCAACACTAAAAAAAATCCACAAAGCAGCCAGGTAGAAGGACAAGGAATATGCCCACAAACCAACAAGGCCAAGGGACTTCGATTGTCCCTACATAAGATCAGTGAGCATACTGCAGCAATTGAACCAATGCACACAGATTGCAATGTGTTTGTGATTTCCCCTAGGATTTACAGCAGTTCTGACAAGAATTCTAATTCTCGTACTCCACACAATGAAGATGAGCACGTGCAGCGGGGGCAGTTGAAAAGAGTGCAGTGACTGGAAACAGCCAGGTGCAGAGACTGAAAAACATTTATTTATTTATTTATTGATTTATTTATGTTCTTATATAGCGCAGGACTCGACCCCCTGAGGGGTATCTCCGCGCTTACGCTTTTATTTTGAAACTACAGCTACATTCCTGAGCTCATCCCACACCACGGCAGGCATCTCAGGGAACATATACATCTTTTTTTTCTAGCAGATGTATTGTTCCAGTGGTGGCCTGATTGCCACCACTGGAACAATACTGGAACAATTACAGTCGGTGAGTAATCCTAATAGTGAGAATCAACAGTCATTGAGCATACACCCAAAGGATAGCATAGCATTACTCCATTCAGCCAGAAAAAGACTACTCAATCTGCTAAACCATCATCTGTCTGCTTTCTATTTACTGTACCTCTTGGCAATTTACACTGGCTGTGTGCCTACTAGTAGCTAGCGAGGGGTAATTGACCGGGCGCATTATTTTTATCTTTGGATCCACGACGCACCCACAGTGGACATAGGCACCTGACATTACCACTTTGCTAAAAAGATTTTCTTTCCATGATATTGTCTGTGTCCCTAAGCATTCTAAGCATTCTTGATCATCGCCATGCCAAGTGTTACAAAAATTATTAATTGAAATTGCCTACAGATTGTGTAAGCCTATCTTGATGGTTAAGATTTTAGAACATGAGGGACAATATTTCAGCCCACGATTTCCTGATAGGGAAAAGCACCCTTATTGAATACAGTAATGTATTTATCCATTTTGCAAGTTAGACCTTTTAAAATAATCTGAAATAATGTGAGGCAATGTAATTCGCAAAAAAACACAGTTCCGTTTAGTTCATTAGTTAAAACATCTAGAAAGACGAAGTTTTGTTCTAATTCTTTTATGCTTTTATCTTTGGTAATGGTTGTCTACAATACTTTTTACAAGTCAATGTGTTTTTAAGATTTACCAACGGTGCACCCCATTTTGTTCAGTGAATACCTTTGATGTAGATTTCATTGTAACAATTCAAGCATTTGACAAAGCAATCTTACTAATGATTGTTAGTGTTTTGTAAGATTCAGCCACTTTAAATTCCCCTGTTGATCAGTGATTTAATTTATAATCGGTTTGATGTTGGCAATGCATGCGTTGACAAAGTCGTCTTATTTAATGGCTGTCTTCATTACTTTTAACTTGTTAATGTGCGTGTAGGGTTCTGTCACTCGAAATCAATGATTACATTCAAAGCAGGTTTAATTGTGACACTGTGTATTTTTTATAAACTTAATTTAAAGGCTAAAGCTGTAATTTGTGAGTTTTCTTTCAATTAACCACAATCTTGACGTGAAACGAAGGACTTAAAATAAACAGAATATTAATTCATTCCTGCAGAATCATATATTGTGTGGATAGGCATAGCCAGGCTCAAGCCAATAGTTAAACTTGGTCAGGGTGTTAAAATGAGCCACAGATATGCAAAGAGCCCCTGTCCCCCCATTTATTAAGTGTTAATTCGCCTAATACATTTTCATTACAGAAAGATTTTAAAACCTGACAAAATGTTATAGCTAGTTTTGAACATTCTAGCATTCTGACTTAATTCATACGTAGAGAAGGATAATTTCGAAACATCGTACTTAAAATTAATTTAAAAAAATATTTCTTCAGTAAACAAAATCCTGTAAAAGAGCCTTCTTTATTTCGCCATTTGTTTTACTCATCCTTTTTCTTTTCTCCTTATAAACACATGTAGTGATGGGAATGCTTGACAGACTTCTCATTTCTCGAGTCTGTGTTTAATTTTTTTCTATAAAGACGAGAGGAATTATCAGTTTGCACTGAACCCCCCCCCCCAAACAAAAACCACATAAATGCTGATAAAATGAACATTAGCAAATCCAGCAGATGCAAATGTTCCATGTAAATAAGTTGAGCGATTTAAAAACAATTACAAATCACTTATGGTGTTCATCTAACTTATTCCTAAAAGCAAATACAGATCGTATATTTCCCAGAGTGATAGACCATTCAAAAACATGTGGTGTCTGAAACAAATGCCTGCATGGCTCCCCTGGTATTAATCTCTGCAACTGTGATCAGTAAAGACTGCACAAATAGCCCTGAATTATATAGAAATATAATTAGATTGAATGAATAGGGGAGGCACATTTCTAATGCAGTTTATCAAGATAGCAATTAATAACTGTGTTTTTCTTTTTACTTTATTGAAATCTTAGCTACCCAGTGAGGGGGGAAAATGTAGTAGTTCCCTTCTCTTTCTCAAGCAAGTTCATCTCATTGGGCGCCACTCACCTGCCAACGCACAGGAAGCTACGTCGCTCCAGGACTTCTTTTTATATATTTTTTTTATTATTATTTCACAGAAAGAAGAATTTCACAACGCTTATACTTTAAGTTATTTTGGCATAACAAAAGCACAAATTAAAGCATTATACCACCTATGCATTGCTTAATTTGAACCGGTGGGAGCCACTGGCACTCATTTTTGAGGACCGGCACTTATTCTCCCTTTACAAACATTTCTATTTTGCAAGAGAGTGAAAACACACACACGAGAAAAAAGGAGGGCATGAAAGACAGAAAAATAGCCACAAAGGGAGAAAGCAGGAACCTGCAGGAGGGAGATAAAGGGACAGGTAGTGCTTGATAGTGTATTGAAAAGGCCTGAGGTAGATTCATGACAATGCAGCCTTGGTCTTCGGCGCGCTGACATTTATAAGCACTGGCTGAGGGTTTTTAAGCAGCACTTTTAGCACCAGCACTCATTATTCCCAAATAAGGCACTGCGGTTCATGATTTTATCTACAGTCTTGCTAAACTTTCGTTTATAATCTAGTAAAATTAGAGAAGGGTATGAAATCAGAAGCAAGATGATCTAAACATTTTGTTAAAAAAGACGAAGAGGCCCGGTGAGAAGAAACATCACACCAGGAAAGGGTGTGTGAGCTGTAGGCTAGATTAAAAGAATACAGGAATATTTTATTGGGAATGTGGACTTGATTGCTAGGTAGTGAGAACTCAAGTAGGTCTAAATGTCATTCCCTACCAGTTCCTCCATGAAGTGGGGTGACATCAAGGATCTCCACCAAATAAATTAAGGGATCTGTAAAAGGAGAAATAAGGGAATAAGATAATATGGGAAGGTATTAATATTATAGAGGACATATTGAAGAAGAGCCCTCACCAGTGTGCATATTTTTCTCAGGTTCCATATTATCAAATATCCAGAAAGAGCAAAGGAAGGGCATCCCCCTGAAATGTAGGACGTTGGACTTGGCCCTTTTTGTAGGGTCATCCCCAGACTTTTTACTTTTGCCGTCCTGTTTTCTGAACCCGCTTTTGTTGGCTTTTAGGACCCTGCACAATTTACCATTGCTAACTAGTGCTAAAGTGCTTGAGCTCTCCTTAAAACATGGTAAGATTGACGTATACCTAATTGACATATTTAATTTACCTATAAGTCACTAGTAAAGTAGTACTATATGTTGCCACTGCCTTTAAATTAAATGCCACAAGTGGGCCTGCATCACCTATTGTGCCACCCACTTAAGTAAAGCTTTAAACTTGTCTCAGGCCTGCCATTGCAGCCTGTGTGTGCAGTTTTTAAACTGCCATTTGGATCTGGAAAAATAAGCCTCTTGCCGGGCCCAAACCTTCCTTTTTAATACTTATAGGTCACCGCAAGGGTAGGCCCTGGACAGCCCAAAGGGGAGGGTGCAGTGTATTTAAAAAGTTTGACATGTACGTTAAAATTTTCCATGTCTTGGTAGTAAAAATCTCTTGAATTTCTTTTTCACTACTGTATGGCCTACCTCTCCCATGGGATAACATTGGAGTTGCCTTTTTACACTTAATAAGCTGTAATTTTCTAATGGGTAGATGTTCATGTTTGCTCTCTTTGGTATTGTAAAGAAAAATCCTCTCTTATGGTGAAGTCGGATTTTAAATTACAATTTTGAAAATTCCACTTTTAGAAAGTGGGCCTTTTTCTGCCTTAGCCATTAAGGGCCTGTAGCATGTTCCTGGGTCACATAACTGGGTGTAGCTGACAGTTGGGCTTTATGTATTCCTCCTAGACAGCTACACACAATAGAGAGCCTAGGTGTGATTAGATGCGTCATCGTTGGTAAGATGAAAGGGCGGACCTGATTCCTGCCTGGCAGGATGAGAGGGGTAGAGCTGCACCCAGCCCTACTTACACTTGAATAGGCTGTGTTCTGCCTCCACACAAAGCGTTGAATGCCTCCAGTAGTTAGTCTGGAACCAGGAACGGGAAGTCAGGATGCCTGGGAATTTCAAAGGGAAACCTCTAGAAATTTCACCTCCACTTCAAGGTTTTTCGCTGTTTGTGACAAAAAACTGGTCAGTTTGCACCAAAACCTCAATGCTCACAGTGCGATTCAACGAGAAGATGTGGCAATGACCTCTTTGAGCTGCAGCATCGAGCGCTACTGAGGGACCACCACTGCAAAGCTCCAGCAATTCCAGTTTATGATGCCTGGCATTCTCTCTGTGTCACTCTAGTAGCCTACTGCAATGCTCTTCCCGCTTCTTGCAGCCCCCACTCTACCCCGAACAGGACTCTTGGTAGGGATGGGCGGAACTCGCAAAAATCAACTCATTGGAATTCCGCAGTTACAAAAACACTCCACCAGATTCCGTGGAGTTTGTCAATGGGTGTAAATAGGCATGTCATGTTGCTAGTGCTGTGACTGAGTGCCAGGAGCATGTTCTGTGCTGAAAAAATCAAAATGAAAGGCATCACGTGACGCGCTAGAAGGCACAGCTACTCGAGTTGATTTTCTTACCACTTTATAGGTTTTGTACTCGAACAAAAGCCTTCTGACCATGAACAGGCATAACTGTCTGTGTTAGAAAAATCGCATTGAATGTCCGCTTAGTGGCTGGAAATCACACTAGGGGATGCCACATCTCACTTGCGCTGGCCAACTTACTGGAGCCGGTCACAATAAAAATTCTGCTATGTGGTGCTTGGAGGAATTGGTAGGAACTCTGTGCTACAAAAGTAATATGGAGTTGCCAAAATTCAACGAATTTGATGGGCGTAACAAAATATTCCATCGCAGTCTGGCTGAAAGTGTGACTCTGTCTCTGTAGAGCGCAACCAGATAACCCTAGTTGGCGCTTTAGGATTTTTGCTGCTATTTTTACTAACATATTTAAAACCTCATAACTCTGGTTCTACTGATTGTATTTTATCATTTTGGTGTCAGATTTGTGTGAGATTTATGTGGTGTTGTGCTTTCACTTTATTGCTGTGTTTGTACTGCATAAATACTTTACACTCTAGCCTCCAAGTTAAGCCTCACTGAGTTTCGCCAAGCCGAAAGAGAGTTAAGCATTGATTAATTTAGGGCTTGCTTCTGCGTCATCCTGACAAGGATTGTGGTTGCTGCCTGACCAGGGCTCACACCCCAGTCAACCAACAAAACCAATTTCTCACATAGGATACGTGGTACAAAAATCAAAATAAATCATGGAAAAGTTAGCCCAAAAAGATTTTGCCTTTTCTGGGACTGGCAGTATACACTATTGTTATAATGGGAGAGCTTCCCAAACCCAGTGCCATTCCCTGGTTCCAATCAAAACAGGGTGACAGAATTTAATATAGTTACCCTGGTGCATGGGATTTAAAGAGGGAGATGAAGGATCAGGTCAAGTTCAACAACCTACTGTGACAAGTTCAAACATGTACTTATTACTGTCAGCGATAATTGATAATGTAAATACTGATTGTTTCAAAAGCAACTAAAACATCTAAAAGAATAGCACTCTTGCCCTTCAGCTGAGCCTATACAGCTACTAACGTTCCCCACAAGGCCTCACATTTTAGCACCTGACCATTAAGTCTTTGCATTATTCTCTCAGGTGCAGCAACCACCATCATTTAGACCTCCAATCTGCAAAAGGTGGTTTGACCAGAGACTTCCATATTTGCAAGGAATAGAGTTTTACAACTTCCAATGAGGTGATCAACTATAATTTCGTGCGATTTTTCAGACCCTGGATTTTAGCTATGTCATAGAGGAGGGCTAAGTAATGCCCCAGTGGTGAGGTTTAGGTCATTGTTCCTTTCAGAAATGCCCATTTGTCTTCTAAGTACTTTTGATGTACAGGACAGGTCTAAAGAATATGAACAAAGTCACATGCTTGCTGTTGATATCTCTAGCAATGAGAGTCTGGGGAAAGGCCAGCTCTGTGCAACTGCTGCAGCCATCAGTGCTAGTCTTGAATCACTTTAAAGTACTGGAGCATTAGTCAGCCCTTGATCATTCAATGAAAATAACTCCAATCAATTCTCTTCATCAATTTGAATTTGAGGACCTCTTGCCACATATAATGCATTTCTCTTGCAGTTGTATTTCAGCGAAACTCTCGGAATACACTACTGTATAGGCATATCTACCCCACGAAGACAAGTACTAGGTTACAGAAGATTGTTGCAGTGACTGAATTCTGGGCGACAGTCAATGGTTCAGACATGGTAGCAATTGTATGCATTTCCCTCTCTGACTTTTTGATAACTGGAACCTTTGTTGTAGTGGTTCAAACAACTTGATTTGACCTTCCACCAGCAACTGACCACTCTTGGCAATACCAAATGATTTCGAATTGACCAAGTAGACTAGACACCTCTGATACGAGACCAGTGTTAAGCCACTATAGTGCATTGGGATGTCTCAAGGTATGAACTTTCATGATGTGTGTACTGATTTCCAGATCAGGAAAGTGACATGCAGCCCAGGGTATTGGTCTCAATCTGGTGGGTATTCTTGCTGTAAAGAATCTCCATTCAAGCTGAAGCAGCTTTCAACAGGTTAGTTTCAAGTGCCACCCTTTATGGAGTTTCAGCACCAGCATATGAGGAGAACACTACTTGTGATAGGTGATGAGACTCAGTATGAATGCTTGTCGGGAAACTGTATTCCGCATAATATTGTGTCAGTGTAAGAAACCATATTGTTATATGAGGTGGGAACACAGACTTCAGATTGCTTACCAACACATTTGCCAAACGTTTGACATCTTAGTTAATCAATGAGATCTGCCATCAACTTGCTCTTGAAAGGGGATCCTTGCCCTTTCTTGAAGTAGAGTTCTAGTGGTCTGTTAAATTTTGATATGGGTAGGCCCATACCTTGTGCATTTTTTAAAAGACTGCATTCAGTTGAGTCGCTGGCCTATCAATGGCCATTTTATACAGCTCAGTGGAAAATCCATCCACTCGAGGGGCTTTACTAGTTGACAATGATTTTATCAATTGTGATCTCCCCTTCAATGTACTTCCTTCCCTCTGGTGAGAGATGTACCAAGTCTAGATTTTTAAAGAAGTTTTACTTAGCCAGTGAAGCATGAGACTCTAAACTGAGAGGCTAGAAAAAGTTCTGCAAATTCAGCCACAACTCCCATCAGCAGTGTGATCAGTTTGCCCCTAGAGTTACACATCGCTGAAATCACTGTGGTGGCTCCTCTTTGTGTAGGTTGCTGAGCTAGTAGTTTGTCAGCTTTTTCTCCATTCCCCTAATTTCTCCAATTCAGTCTTATTAAGATGGATTCAGCTTTTAACTTGAATAAAGAATGCTAATCAAATTCAGATTTTTCAGGTTGTCATAATAAGGCATCTGACAGCTTCAAATAATATCGCAAATATTGCTAATAGTTGACCCCAAAGTCACTTGTATGTCAGCAGCCTTCTTCATCTCTACTGCTGTACATCTCATCAAATTGCCTCTCAGATAGATTTTACCTGCAGCTCAAAGATGCCTATAGGTAACCAGGCGCTATACAAAACTCAGAATAATAAAGACGTTCATTGGCTGATACAGTGTTTTCTTTATGGATAGATATTCTTCAAAAAATTGTTGAGACTGTTCCTTCTCCTTTGGGTGTCTGTGCTTGGTGACATTCAATCTCCACATTCTAGTTGCAGGCACTAGAAACCCATATAAAGTTGTAACAGTATAGGCGAGTGACCAGATATTCCCCCCTCTACATTAGCCCAGCTCACTAAATGAGGGAGTGTTATATTAGAAATCAGAAAGTAATCAATTTGTGTACTCATTCCATGAACACAAAAAATGGAATTGTGCTCAAGTCCTTTGTATATATTAAGCGCAGTCGACCTTGTAGTGTGTCGTTAGACATCAGGTCTTTAAGAATCCACCTGCTTCCGATCCTCATACTGGTGGGTTTTCAAGACTTATATCCAGGACAGGATCAATGGATAGATTCCAAACCCCCAATGATAGGGTGCAGCTTCGCTGGTTTTTCGAGCCTGTTTTTCTGGGAGAACGCCGAGCAGGGACTCTAAGTCCCAGGAGACCTGCAGACTGCCCCACCTGTGCTGCTGGGCCGCTGAAGACCTACCCACGATTCAGAAAAGGGGGTGGTGATGAACAGAGTGTCTGAATTAAGTAGACCACTCTTACCCAGTCCAAAGATCAGGGCTTGATCCATCACCGTTATTTAGCTCACTGCCCCATCCCAGCTCAGAACCTGTCTATATGCAAATTAGTCTGTCCCTGGCCCAGTGCATCATGGGAACAGGGCAGACCAAACTACCAAGCCAATTCTTCACCAGAAAGGATACAAGCTTCCGGGGACCGGTTTCTGGCATTTCAGCCTCGTCGACCCGGCTTGCTTGAATCCTGATGGAGCAGTGAGCAAGGGACTCATGTCTGAGTATACCCTGCCACACCTATAGTGGCCAAAAACAATTCAGAAAAGGGGGTGTGATGAACAGAGTGTCTGAATTAAGCAGACCACTCTTACCCAGTCCAAAGATCAGGGCTTGATCCATCACCGTTATTTAGCTCACTGCCCCATCCCAGCTCAGAACCTGGCTATATGCAAATTAGTCTGTCCCTGGCCCAGTGCATCATGGGAACAGGGCAGACCAAACTACCAAGCCAATTCTTCACCAGAAAGGATACAAGCTTCCGGGGACCGGTGTCTGGCATTTCAGCCTCGTCGGCCCGGCTTGCTTGAATCCTGATGGAGCAGTGAGCAAGGGACTCATGTCTGAGTATACCCTGCCACACCTATAGTGGCCAAAAACGATTCAGAAAAGGGGGTGGTGATGAACAGAGTGTCTGAATTAAGCAGACCACTCTTACCCAGTCCAAAGATCAGGGCTTGATCCATCACCGTTATTTAGCTCACTGCCCCATCCCAGCTCAGAACCTGGCTATATGCAAATTAGTCTGTCCCTGGCCCAGTGCATCATGGGAACAGGGCAGACCAAACTACCAAGCCAATTCTTCACCAGAAAGGATACAAGCTTCCGGGGACCGGTTTCTGGCATTTCAGCCTCGTCGGCCCGGCTTGCTTGAATCCTGATGGAGCAGTGAGCAAGGGACTCATGTCTGAGTATACCCTGCCACACCTATAGTGGCCAAAAACGATTCAGAAAGAAGACCTACCCACAGCCACTTGAAAGCGCCTTGCGGTACCCGGTGTGCGGGTGACGCTTTGCTGGTTTTTGGAGCCCGTTTTGCTGGGAGAACGCCGAGCAGGGACTTGAAGTCTCAGGAGACCTGCAGACTGACCCACCTGTGCTGCTGGGCGCTGAAGACCCGCCCACAGCCACTTGAAAGCGCCTCACGGCACCCGCTGCGCGGTTGCTGCTTCGCTGGTTTTTGGAGCCCGTTTTGCTGGGAGAATGCCGAGCAGAGACTCGAAGTCCCAGGAGACCTGCAGACTGCCCCACCTGTGCTGCTGGCCCGCTGAAGATCCGCCCACAGCCACTTGAAAGCACCTCGTGGCACCCGCTGCGCAGGGTGCGTTCCGGGCGAAGCCCGGGCCTAGGGCGGGCTCGTTTGTGCCCGTTGGAGACCGGGGGAGGCTGGGCTGCCCCCCCCCTGACGTCCTTTGCAGCACAAGACCTGGTGTTGCACGAAGTAAGTAGATACCTAACCTGTACCTGCGCATTTTTTACTAACTTTCTGTGAGATGCCTGCCCACGAAGGAAAGGGGAAGAAGGCGGCTGGGGCTGGTTATGTAGCTGGGACCCTGGATCAATTTATAACGAGGGCCACGTCCGTTCTGGCTCACGAAATCACCATTACAGAATGGAGCCTCTCTATGGACCATGGCTTTAATAAATGTTCATCCCTGGGGGGCCTAATGGGTGCATGCACTCCAGATGAAAACCCACAATCAGTTTCTGCCCCAAGGGTATCAAGTCAAAGCACTTGCCAGCTGTAAACCATGGTTACTGGATCACCCAATTTAGGCGGAGAATCTGCGCAGCCAGTCCCTCTGCCGTGCGGCCCAACATTGGATCAGATTGGTGGCCCTGCTACACATGCTATGCACGGCCATCAAAACGCAACACAACCCACCGAGCAGACGCAGGGTGCAATCCCTAAGAGGACCCGAGGGGTTGCTCAACATACAGGAAGAAAGCCAAAAATCTTTAAACCAAACAAGGGTAGCACTGTGGTAACTATGGAGTCCCCTATTACTGAAATATCCCAGGATAGACGCTTTGTTGCTAACAGTATGAACGAGGCGGATATTCTTAACGGATTGCCCCAGATAGAGGATGCCTACTGGAAAATAATCAGTGGTCTTATTGAAGCGTCCTTACAGCCTCTAATGGAACGACTTTTACTAATTGAAAACAAACTTGTAAAACTTGAAGAATTGACGATGTCTATCGAGGGTGGTATCAAGAATAATATGGTGAACTATGGCAAGCCCCATGATCTAGGTAAAGAGGGATTAAGGGGTTCTGTGGTGACGGCTAGCTCTAATTTAAACAAGGTTGCACAACCAATGGCTCCTACCGTAGGGAGGGATGAAGTACGGGGCATGAATGATTTAGTAGATTTAGAGGTTTTATGTGATAGGGGCAGCAACCATGGGGAATCACTGTTGGGGGCTGCAAAGTCTCAGGAAGTGGTTATTGCCCCCAAGAGAAACCAGACAGGGATAGTTGTAAAGAACTCTCATCCACACTTAGATTTACCCCCTGATTGCGCTCCATATGTTGCTGTCCTGACTGGTGTCCTGGAACTAGAACACGGAAAGGTTGAAACATAGGACCAACTAAAAAAGAAAACGATTCACTGGCTGAACAATAATAGACCTCTTTCTAGAGAGGTCCAATGCCAGATTTTATTTGTGCAAAGAGTGAGTTGGGTGGGATGCAGACCAACAAATTCTGTAGGAGACTGTATTGTTATTAATTTTAAGGACCCCAGAGCAGTGGGATATGTTTGTGTGGGCTCTACGAAATATTTAAGTTCCACTATCTAGGTTCGCAATCTAAGCTACTTGTACTCCCGTCCCAGACCACACGCCCAACTATGGCCAGCACGAATGGACCAGGGGCAGGTGTAGTGGACAACAGCCATCTGTACCGCTTAGCAACAGATTTAGTGTACTGGATCTGGTGGATTGACTGACACCCACGCTTACCTGCTTGGATACAATCCCTAACCAAAGTCCAACCCTTAGGGAGGTAGGGGATGGGGACTTTATTCCTCACATTTGTCCCAGTAACGATGAGGGGGTGATTAATGACAGAACACCACCTATGTCTAATACAGTGGGGGAGGCGGCGAGCCCTACCGTTATGAATGCACCTTATTGTGACAGTGGTAGTGTTGACCAATGTTTAGAGGGACCAGTGCTAGACTCTAATGGAATTGGTATCCAGGGATTGGTTGCTAAATACGAGGTAAAGCCTGGCTGTGGCAAACAATTGGCCACTGGTGGCTCAAGAATCCTATCATGGAATATTGCTGGCCTCACGGCTAAATTGGATCAACCTGACTGGGGGGCTTATATTGATTGCCCTGAGATCTGCCTATTTCAGGAAACGTGGGCTGTGGACCCTCAAGACAGAGTAGGGGTTGTGGCATATGGGCAGACCATCGGGGGGCTATGCAAATGGGTGGGTTCCCACCTAGGATGTAAGATAAAGCGAGTAGATATGCACTCTCCAGACATTACGTGTATCCTCCTGTCACATAGTAACCTCCCGAAACTAGCGATTATGAATATTTACTCCAGGCCAGTCCAGTACGGTGCGATTTCCCCGACGTTAGATTCGCTGGCAAATTTTCTCAGCACATTTGAGGGGGATACCTACTTTATAATTGGAGGAGACTTTCATTGTCATTTTGAGCCCCTTAACGGCCTCGCACAAGCTATAACTAGTGATGAGGACGCCGCATGGTCAATTACTCCTTCTAACATTTACCCAACTAGGGAGTGGACACCTTCATTCCTTCAGTTAACATCATTAACCCTGACTTACTCCCTATGGGCCTGCAACTGATGGTTCCCGGGAGATAACCGGGGCGTCCCACTTTTGAGATAGCTGGCCGAGCCTCAACAATTGATTATTTAATGCATAGTTTGTAGATCTGGCATAATGCGGCTGATTTCAGCATCGAAGCACGCTGTGAAAGTGATCACAATCCTTTGATCAAAGTGCTGGACTTTCAGATGGGGGAAACAGGTCTATCCAGAGATATTTCGCAGCAGAACAAATTGGTCGTTGTCCAAGGAGGGAGACGGATTCGGTGGGCTAAAATTAACCAATCACCGGAAACCATGTCAGACCTATATACAAGTATTATACTGCTGCTGGAGAAAGCTAGTCTTATAATGGATGATCGACTGAGTTTAGGCCCTAACAGCGATTTAGGAAAAATCCACCAGGAAATGGTCCGGACTTTGGGAGATTTCTTTTTTAATAGTGGGCCCAATAATTATAAACCAGGCAGTGATAAAAAATCCTGGTATAACAGGGATTGTAGTGAAGCGAAAAAAGCTTTGTTGCTCTCACTTAAGGGGGGCGACAATGACTGTATTCGGAAAGCCAGGGCCGCATTTAGGAAAATAACTACAAAAGCTAAATCTGACTGGGAAGCAGATAGATGGCAGGCCATTAAGAACGCCCTAGACCAAAGGACAGTAGAACTTTTTGGAATCTGGTCCACTCGGGGAAAACTGAGGGTAGGACCACTATTGATCCAAATATTGATGAGGAATCCTGGTATCTATATTTTAAGGAATTGTATTCAAGTTTGTGAATTGACTTAAGTAACAGTAAGGCCCCGCTCTTTGATTTTAACTTTGAACCCTTACGGGACATACCCCCATGTACAATGGGCGAGGTAGCATCAGCTTTAGCAAAGCTACAACCTAATAAAGCACCAGGGGCCTCATTTATGAAAAGTGACGCATCGCTGCGTGAAAACAGTGATGCGTCACTTTTCACTGCGCTCTCCCTGCGACATGATTGATGCGTCATATTTATAATATGACGCATCATGTCGCAAGGAGTTACAGATACGTCAGTATTTCTGACGTATCTGTAGGCGCAAAAGTGACGCATTGCTGGAGTGTGTCACAAAAGTGACGCAACTCCAGCAATGCTTCCTTTCACATGGGGAAAGCCCCATGTGAAAGGGCTTGCATCAGTCTTACGCCTGCTGTGAGGCAGGCGCAAGATTTTGACGCAACAGCGTCCTAAAAGTGACGCAGTGAAATCTCATAGATTTCACTGCGTCACTATTACGAGGCTTTTTGCTGGTGAACGCCCCCTCTGCATACATTATACCTGACGTAGGTATAATGTAGCGTAGGGGTTTACAAAGTGACGCATCTGCTTAGATGCGTCACTTTGTAAATAGTGCGCATCAGGAGGCATGTTTTACGCCGCCGGTGCGTCACAAAAAGTGACGCATCGGAAGCGCAAAACTCACGCAAGGCCTCATAAATGAGGCCCCAGGATTGGGCAAAATCCTGGGGGATTTGTTAAAAAATGAGCAGACAGTGTGGGCCCCATATCTATTATCCCTCTTTAACACAATTCTTTATGGCCTTCAAGCGCCGCCCACCTGGGCAGGCGCTGAGATTGTCCCTATTTTTAAAAAGGGATCGAGCCCGCGAACTACAGGCCAATCAGCCTCATTGACGTCAAGCAGAAAATCTACGGGAGGGTACTATTAGGTAGGCTCCAAGATTGGATGGAAGAGCGAGAGGTATTAACCACGTTGCAAGCAGGATTCAGAGCGAAAATCTCAACTGTAGACCAATTGTTTAGGCTCCAGTTAATTTACTGGAAGTGGACTTGAAATCGGCGTTTGATATGGTGGACCGCGACCAGCTGTGGAGTATCTTGGTGGACATGGGAGTCCCGCCTTATCTCTGTTTTCAACTTAAACGCCTCCACGAGGGAACATATGCCAGAGTAAGATACGGCAAGAATGGCCAATTAACAGCGCCCTTCCCTGTTGGGAAGGGGGTAAGGCAAGGCTGTGTGCTAGCACCGACCCTTTTTTTCCTTAATTTTAAATGGTCTTATTTAAGATCTGCTTGCCGCAAAGGATCTGGATTCTCCTAGAATATCATTATGTAAATTTCCCACACTAATGTTTGCGGATGACACCCTGCTCCTCTCGAAATCACCAATGGGGATGCAGCGAGTGCTAAAGGAGTTTCACCAGTTCTGCAAAAAAAGGAACCTGGTAGTCAACATTAATAAAACAAAATATATGGCCTTCAATGCCAACTCCACCAATTGCCCACACCCATTGATGGATGACAGGCCTCTTGAGCAGGTTCACATTTTTGATTGCCTGGGCCTATCGCTAAACGACAAGATGGGATGGGGCCCCCAAATTGATAAGGCCAACCTGAAATTAGTTCAGGCAATAGGGGGAATAATGAACGTCCAAAAGACCTGTGTCGCGAGGGCCATAAGCCCGCCACTTGAGATTTACAAAGTACAAGCTAGGTCTGCTTCCTATATGGGGCCGAACTCTGGGGACATTGTCCATCTAATGCCCTGACACTTGCTGAAAATAAGTTTATCAGACAAATCCTGATTTTGCCAACAAACAACCCCCTAGAACCGCTATGGATGGACCTGGATCCTCCCTATGGTGGACTTAATATCGACACGACCATTGCTATATTGGCGACGGCTGTGGAGTACACCTGAGCTGAGACACTATAGGGAGGAATTAAAAGCGGTAATGTCGCTACTGGGGGCTGTAGGCAGTATACCCTGGTTGTCTTTTGTCAGGGACTCTTTCCGTGCTATGGCTAGGGAGGATTTATGGACTACCCCTGAAGAATCTTGTGTAGCTACTTCTAAAAAACAACTTGCTAAAGCATTGAAAAATTATAAGTTGACTAGTTTAATTCAGGCAGTCAAAATCACTAGTCTAACGTATGGGTTCTTGGATTTTAAGTCATATTATCGATTTGAGCAGGTGCAAGATACAATACAGCCTCCTTTACCAAGGAAGTTGCTTCTGCAATTTAGATATGGGTTGCTCCCATTCTTTGCAGTAACTAATAAGTGGGCGGGAGCTACCAAGTCCCTTTGCCCTGGATGCCTGGTGGAGGAGGAAACAGTGATTCATGTAATGCTCTTCTGCCCGGCATACAAGCAGTCCAGGTCCAAATGGATCATTCAATTGTGCAGAAACCTGGGTATTAGGAACCATTGTGAATTTTATAGGATCCTAAAATCGGATATAAGCCCAGTATATGTTGTTGCAAGTTCAAAATCTCTCCTTGCTATGTGGCTAAAACGAAGGTACTTGCTAAAGAACGGCACCTAGCTATTTGTGGCTTTTTTTTTTAAACTATTTTAATGTAACCAGCCCAGTAGTAATATTTCACAAGTTGCCTCTGGGTGAGAGACAGAGTGTTCCCAAGTTGGCAGCCTTACTGAAATGGATGTCTAATTTTTAAGGTTTTTTAGCAAGTTCTTATGTTTTTATTTTTACATTATATTTTTAAAACCCATGTTCTTATTTGATAAAATGGTTCCCTTGTTATTCCGGCCTGACTTTCACTAAACTTGTGTATACCAGTTTCATAATGAAATTGTATTTTCTATTGCTGCCACTGATTATATTTTATTGTATTGTATTTTTTGCTTTTATGGCTGTAATAGCCGCAATAAAGTTTTTGATGATGATAGTTTTAGAGTTGCCAAATTTACCCATGAACCTGTTCAATGAAGCACGAAAGCTAGTTGTACAGTCATTGGGGGAATATATTGAGATTACCACAAAGGAAGAGTTCTGTATTTTAATTTGGTGAATATGAACCCCCCTCCTGGATTGAACCATAATTTTAGTATTTGATAAATAGGTAAAAGCGGTCATCAAACCCACTCTATTAGAAGCTTTGGCTTTAGGATGTGCCATCGCCCATGGCAGGGGGCCTGATGATTGTACACAAACTTTCACACCCAGGCCACTTATGTTTCTTGAATTCTTTGAAAGAAAGTTGGGTTTCTTGTCACATTGTTATGTTTGGTGTTTTGGTATCCAAGTATATAACAGTTTTTTTCACTTTACGCAGCTACACAGCTCATTGCAATTTCATCATACAAGGTGAAAAGGGCAAGCAGTAGCATTGAGCAGGTATTGCATTATTGCATTGTAGGAACAGAACCGGGAAGCAGGAAGAGTAGCTGTAGTGGAAAAGGAATGATGTTAAAATGGGTGAGTATACATTTCCTTTGCGGAGTCCTTTCCTAAACACTCTATGGGCATCTTTAAAAGGCAGGCTATGTGAAGGAGTCTAAATGTCCCTTCTAAAGGTTATGGATTTCTACATTCAAGTGGGGGAATAACAATGTATAATTCATGTGCATGTATAGTTATGGGTAGATGCTGGCCTGGGGTTCAAATGGTGAATGTCATACTTACAAATTTAAGAACTGGACAAATCGATAATCCAGGTCTTCCCATAAATAAACCCACTCGGAGAGAATTGGCAACACATTGGAGTTTTGAGAAAACAAGGGATGAAGTTGGTGGCACATGGAGTTTATCAGACATTTTGGTGCTTTAACTGTCGTGATTATATATGTATATCATTGCTTCTTGTCTCCTCCTATGCTTGGACCAGATGGAACTCAGAAACTGCATGTAATTCCAAACAAGTAAATGAATTTTTTTATTGATGAGCACAGTATTACCATATAATCCAATTGTGTATACAGATTAAATGAACAGTGCATCATACCCATTGCAGATATAACATTATGGGTTCAACCCTCCTAGAATGTGTTCATGTAGGTTGTGTCTGGAGCACACCGGGTGCGATAGGGTTGCAGGAGTATTGTAACTTGGGTATAATATAGTTCAAAGAGGTTTGTGAACAACATCAGGGAGGCAGATTAATGGAAAGAATGTGCATTCTTCCTCAGTACAAGTGGATTTCAAAAGCGATGTGATATATCTTAGTTTCATAGTGGCCACTCTATCAGTCGTCTTGGTCAGTTGGTGGGAGAGTTCTATCTCATTTCCATTGACAAATTATCAAGGGAGTCCTGGACCTTTTTTGGGGTGTGCAATTCTTTGGAGAAGCCATCCATCATGAGCCCCATTGCCACCAGTTCTAACAGACTCTTATATACTTTTTCTTCAGCATGGGATTCAGGGCTAGACATGTTTTCCCTCTAGACATTCTTCTACTGGAAGTAGTCAGTGGAGATGTGCCTCTGGTAACCTATAAATTGAAACAGACCATTCTTCTTGGCTACAAAAATAATCTGCCTTGCATGTAGATGTCTCAGTAGACACACAGTAACAGGCCTCGGGTTGTCACCAGTGTATCTGCTCTGAAATTGTGTCCCATGAGTTCTCTGGAATCCCAGTGGAAGATTAAAATAGGCAACCACAACATCAGACAGAAGCCGCTTCAGAAACGCCATTTTTTTGCACATTCTTTTTTTTCTGATAACACATCTTATATCTTCTGCTTCTTTCCTTAAGATCTATGATTTTCCTTTGAAGATTCCAGATGTCCTGTTACAAGCCAGGGCTCAGCAACAGCTGTTCTTCTATGACGATCAGTGGTTAATCAGTGATATCCAGTCCAGAAGTGAGAGTGGAAAAATGCTTTTAAAGTGACTCAACTTCTTTCCTGATTTTGGCAGCAGATGATTTGACCACACCTATAGCCATTATTACTAGGGGTGGTCGGGCCTCATGGAGCTTTACTCTGTCAACATGCTGACCACCTGCAGAAGAATCTGCCCTCATTTCAGCCATTCTTTTAAAGCCCGGAAACAGCTGCGAATTATTCAGCAGTTGAAACCCTGATACAGGAGGTGCCAACATGTTGGAATTCCACCTTTTACACGTTGCAATAGCTGTTTGAGCAGTGCAAACAGATCAATGATTATGTCATTCAAACAGGAGGGGATGTAGTTGGGAAAGATATGACCATGTATGTAGACAAATGGGGCCTAGTCAAGTGCCTGACACAGATGCTACTCCCTTTTGAGGTTTTCACACAGGAAGTTAGCAAGGAAGACAGTACGATGGGCCACGCTATCCCATTGTTGCATCTCCTACAAGATCAGGTAAAAAAGGTGTCTGAAATGTTCACCTCCTCAGGTGTGAATGAAAACACAGAAGTGCATGCCTTGTTTGAGACCCTAGTCCTTTGCTTGACTTCTAATATAAGGTTGCATCATGACATCATCGAGTCCAAAGAGTACATCTGTGCCACACAACATGATCCACGGTTCAAAAAAATTCAGACCACTTTCATTCCTTTTTCTGAAGGGGATGTTTCACAATACAAGAGGTGTATTGTAAGGGTGGGCGTAGTGGGCGTAGTGGGGCTCCGCGGAGCTACGCGGAGAGGGCGAGAAGCTACGCCCACTCCCGCACTCCGCGTAGCCCCACTACGCACCTCCCTCTTGCTCTCCCCCGCATACATTATTTAAGCAATTAGCCTTATTAAAACAATATTAAAGCACCTACCTTGTCCGGGGCTCGTCCGGGGCTCCCTCTTGAATAGCGTCCTTTCCTGGATACCAATGCGCATGCGCGGGCGGCCGCGCATGCGCATTTCTCGGGAGAAATGCGCATGCGCGGCCGCCCGCGCATGCGCATTGGTATCCAGGAAAAGGACGCTATTCAAGAGGGAGCCCCGGACGAGCCCCGGACAAGGTAAGTGCTTTAATATTGTTTTAATAAGGCTAATTGCTCAAATAATGTATCTAGGGGAGGGCGGGAGGGAGGCGGGTGGCGGCCGACTCGGCTACGCACACGGAGTGGGCGTAGTGTTGCCGGCTACGCTGTCTACGCAAAATGCGTAGAAGGCAACACTACGCCTACTCCGTGGGCGTAGCCAAATCAGGCGCCCAGGGTTAGTGTATTGTAAAGCAAGCTGGAGACTTGGAAGAAGAATAGCTGGAACTGCAAGTCCCACCCTGCAGTTCTGGGGTGCCGCCTTCAACTTCCAGAGAGGGCAGTCTTATCTCACAGCAGCCAATAACACCATCAACCAGAACACTAGCAAAAACAGCAACAGAGAGACTGGACCCAACCTATGCATTGGATTGGTTTTGATTGGCATGGCTCAAGTCCAGTGTAGAGGCGATGGCAAAACAGGTTGAGTAAGTGGTAGCACCAAAGAGCATCCAGGATGTTCCAGGAGTATCAGGATGATCTAACAGAGGTCCATGTGGATCAAAATCCAATGATGTATTGGTATAAGGAGATGCAACAATGGCCAGAGCTCAGCAAGCTGGCAATAAAGTATATTTCTGGTCCTGTTGCCAGTGTGTCTGCTGAACATGTGTTCAGTGCAGCTGGTGTGGTTGTCACAGTGAGAAGGACCAGTCTCCCTCCTTAAAATGTGGAGAGGTTGAATATGATCAAAATGAGCCAACATTTTATACCACACAATTGCACCGTTCCTGAAATAGCAGCACAGGAGGAGGAGGAGGGTGATTGGTCTGAAATTGAATCAAATGTGTTAGCTGACCAACCTCTGGGTGAGCCACCTGAGTTTGAGGATGAACTCTACTTCCCATATTAAGTATGCCAGTGCCCCCATAGAACATTTTTCTAACATGTGCGTTTAGCTTAGTTCTTTCTTTGCAAAAAAACTCAAGAAAATAGCTAGAGAAACAATAATAATTTTGTGTCAGATTCATGATTTCCCACTTTTTTTATTAGTTGCAATTATATTGCTGATTTGCAGTTGGACTAGTGTGCATTGAAGAAGGCTCCATAATTCCTTCATGACATTGGGGATAATGCCTACCCCCCTCGCATGCCTATTTCCTAATGCCTATACTTTTTTGTATCACTTTGCACTAGAAGAACTTCCCCATAAAATCAATTATTATCTACAAGACTGCCTGCCAATACCAAATTCTAATGTGCTGCCTGTATCAAATATGATTGAATACCTAATACCTAAACTACCCCTTCTTAGATTGGAAGAGGTAACTTCAAGTATTGCAAGGGTGAGTGACTGATTGCTTGAGTGATGATTTAAGTTGATTGATGATTCATATGGTGGCAGATAGTGAGGGATGGTGTTAAACTGTAATGTGGGAACTTGCATGAGATGACTAATTTGCAATGTTTGGGGCCTGAGAGGTGGGTGATCATTTTTCCCCTGGAGGTGATTGGCCTTTACAAACATATTTTTTTATTTTATTTTTACAGAGTTTATATAGCGCAAACTTGACCCGAAGGTATGGGGTATCAGAGTGCTTTACACGAGCACCAGTTGCGTTACATGAGGACACATTCATTTTTGTTATGCACGGGGAGATTAAGTGGTTTGCCCAGAATCACAGGATGGTGTGTGTCCTTGCCGAGACTTGAACGCAGTTCCCCAGATTTGAGGTTGACTGCCCTAGCCGTTAGGCCAACTCCTCTCCCTAACTTACTTAGCAAATATGAATTAATCTGTATGTTCTGCTCCTAAGTACCTTCTGTGTTTTTGATAATCCAGCATGGCCGCCCCAGACAATAGTTTTATTTACAAGATTGCCAATTTCCAATATGTTGCTTGCATTAAAGGGGAGAAAGTATACCTACCACCATGCTTTGAGTGGAACAGGAAACCATTGCATCAATAAGTGATCAGATTACCGAGTGACTGTGAGTTATGATTGATGTGGAGGCTGAAAGTGAGGGAGAGTGTGTTGAAGTGTAATATAGGAAATTTCTTGAGATGATTATTGATTTGCATTGTTTGGGCCTCGGGCGATGTGTGCTCATTTCTTTCCCTGTAGGTGATCAGCCCTTTCACACTTAGCCAGATTTAATTACAGAGTGTTCTCATTTTTCTGGTTCTTCAGAGACCAGAATAGTTACTTTAGTTAACAAACAAAAACCTATGCAAAATATTGCAATTCTGTTTCTCTACTTGTTCTTCAACAGCAGTGCACTCCACGTCTATCTTGCTAGGGTCATCATGATTCATGATGATAATAATTTGTCTGGAACGGCGTTAATTGGAGTCAGGAGGAGGCACATGGAAGAACTCAGGGTGGGAGCTGTAGAACTAACTCATCAACAGCTAGGAGCAAGAATATATTGAGTATCAACTTCAGTTCAAAGATAAACCAAGAGTCTAAGGCCTAGTACTCAGCTGTGTGGAATAGAGAGAGGTGTGCTTGTGAAATACTGCTCTGTGTGTGTGTGAGTGTGTGTGTGTGTTGGACTTGCGGCAAAAGTGAAACTCTGAGTCCCCCTTTTGTTTTTTTGCTCTGCCAATGAGTCTTCTTGTTACACTATTCATGAAGCTTGCCTTTATTCTGTCCTTCTCCTTAACTCTAAAATACAGTTTCTCTTTCACAATCCGCAGGCCTTCTTCTAGTCTCCTTAATGAACAAAAGTCAAAAACTAGCAGAGCTGAACAACACTTTTGCTTACCTACCTGACCAGTGCATACAAGCCCCAAATAGTGGAGGTTCCCAAGGAGAATACAGATGCACCCCCTAATTTTGCAATAAAGTATTAGTTTTCTTTTAACAATCATATTAACTAAGAGAAGTGGGTGGGTGTTTTCTCTCCCTAACCTAGAAGACAGAACTTTTAGATATCTGATAAGTTGGTTCTCAGGGGCAGAAAGACTGTTTGCAATACATTTATCTGTGCTCTGTCATACTCATTCCTTTGTTTTCTTCTAACAACAGATTGATGGCAAATGATGTGCTGCTGCTTATTGCCCAGATGAATGTTGTCTTTGTGTTGTAGTGTTTGTCTTTGTCAAACCTTTCCCCAAATCCCCTTGCCCATCCATTCATCAAACCCCTAACCCTCTTCCCCCAAGCTGTGTGATTTATTGAGATGTGGCTTAAATTACACCATCAATGGATTACACACTTGGTGGGGCTGATGTGGTAAAAGCAACACCAACTTACTGTAGAATCTTCTAAGCAGTAGCCCACACCAGCACATTACCAATCCGTGCATTAAAAATGATCCATATTTTAGATATAGAATGAAGAACATCAGTCGTTAGAATCATCATTCCTGCCTTGTGTCGCCTAACCATAAACGCTTAACCTAAGCTTGTCCACTCCAGACTCTGAGTCAACTTTTTTTGTAACTTGAGGATTTCACAAATAGCTAGCTCCACATTAGCCAAAGCTCACTAGTATTGCTATTTTTTCTATTTTAGCACAATCAGGCATTCTCATTGTGTTGTCACGTAATACTCAGGTGGTGTCATTTCTTTGTAAATCTTTGATAAATATATAACCCACTAACTCAGTCTTTTTACCTCCAGTTAGTTACATACGATGGATAATCAATCAATCATTCAAATCAATCCTACAGTTGGAGCTCACCTGGGTGGAACTGGAAATTATACCTTGCTTGTGAAGCTGTGATGCTTCCCCTGTTATTGCTGCATGTATATTCAGGTAAGACAACTAGTATGGATGAAATGTAACTTAGCAAGAAAGTAATTCACTTCTACTGTTGTTTATCTCGCTAGTTGTACACAATATAGGTCATCATGGCAGCATTCCGCGTAATGGCCAAGATAGTTTGAAAAGTATAAGTCTAGACTCTATAAGTAAGTGCTACACTCTCTCTTCCATTAAAAGCACATACACAGGCTGTGTAAAACTACTTGAAGGCAGCAGCACAAAGTAAAAGTAAAAATAACTACTTCAGGCATAAATTTAGAATGAATAACATAGTTCCCCTTTATTTATTCACAAAGAAACCCACCCTCTCTACCTAAAAAAAATGCCCATCCCTCTCCCCAAACAAAACCGACCCAAGCTCAAAAGTCAAAATGTCCAAGAAAAAGTCTCTCCAGTCCCAACTCCTTTCCCACCATCTCCACCCAGCCCCAACATACCAGTCCCTCCCACCAAAACAAATGTTTTTAAAAAGGGCTAGAAGAGGGCATTATGGATGTCGGTCCGTACCTAGTTCAGGCTCTGCTCCATCATGGTGTACCGGCCCTCGATGGTGTCTAGCCGCTGCAAGATGCGTTGTAGCAATGGCCTGTTGTCAGTGTGGTAGGGGTGGCAGCAGTAAGCTGGAGGCAATGCAGGCAATGGGATGGCCGGGGTTGAAGGGGTCAGCTACACAGGAGCCCAGCTGTTGTGCGTTCATTTCCTCCTCCTCTTCCAACTACCAGCCACCGGATTTCAAGCTACATACACTCCAGCCTCTGCCACAGCAAACAGGCCGATATCTCCTGCCTGTTAGGTGATCTGGCTTGACCAGCAAGACCAGCTATACTGAAAAAATAAAAAAAGACAAAAAGTAAATAATGCTCTGTGCAAACAATTGTTTTAAATTACTGGGTGGCACACTATCAGTACATTGCTGGTCCCCAAGGGCCATTGGCATTTATTTGAAGTGATTATGATTAGGAAAGTCACAAGGCCAATTTTATGTTTTACCCACAAATGTTGCTAAACATAAAAAAGCACTGACTGTGTGGCAGAAAAGTATTTACAGGCAGAGAATAACATCACAGAATTTTAAAAAACAGTGATTTGACTAGTTTTTGTTTTATTCTAAAGGCTTTTCAAGTAACTATAAACAAAGTCAGGCACTTTGAGTTGAAAAATAAATGATTTCTCATTAATGAGTATGGCATTCAGCAATATATGGAGTACAAGTTGTGTGTGGTTCTAAAATAATGTAAACATCGTTATTGCTAGCCAGCACCTTGGCTAGTTTGCTACTGTCTGCAGCTGTAGTTAACAACTATCGATTTTTAATTCCAATGTCCCTGTTCTTCGCCAGATGCATTTCTCTTTCTATCTTGTCTCCAAAGAGGCAGATGAATAATAAATAAGATACTATGTCACACACCTCATGTATGAAATGCGGATATTAATATATTATCCTGTTTGCCGGAAGTAGACGTTGAGGAAAATTAATCTAATGGACTGCACTACAGGTAAAGGAACGGGCGATAGAGATTTTATTTGGCACATTCCTCACTGTGTATCCCTTATGCCAAACTTTTGACATGAACAAACTGCATGATCCCTGACACTTTTGCCATTCTTAAAAGAGTGTCTAGGTGGTTCATTTAACGCAAGATCATCTGAACTCAATCTCAAGTAATAGTTAATGACATGTCTGATATAATTTTTGCGTGTGCAGTTGATGGTAGCGCAGCTCATTCTGTCCATAGGATTATCACTCTGTGGTTTAGATTCTAATAGGAATTCTCTGGGGTTGAACTAGGCCCTCTTACGTGCCTTTTAAAGTAAACGCTTGGGGTACCCTCTCTTCAATAATCTGAGTAAAAGGTCTTCAGATTCCTTAAAGTAGTCCATACCCTGGGAGCAGTTTCTACGTACCCTGAGGAATTGCCCGTAGGGTACATTATCTCTGAGACCTCTGGGATGGTGACTACTATAGCGTAGAAGAATGTTCCTTTCTGTACTCTTCCTGAATAAGGTGGCGTAGAGTTGATCTTTCTCGACCTTGATGGAAATGTGAAGGAAATCAATCACCATATTGGATTGTAAATTTGATATCAGAAGACCTATCATTTAGTCACACGTGGAAAGCCTTAGGATCGATTTCACTGCCTGCTCAGATGAGGATGACATCATCTGTATACTGTTTCCAGAGGGTTACATGGTTTTGGTAGGGACTGACCTTGTTAAAAAGTAAACTGTCCCCAAAGTTATCCATATACTAGATCAACAGATTGGGCAAAACAATTGCGCCCATCGCAAAGCCTTGAGTTTGAAGGAAAAAATCCCCCTGAAAAATAAAGAATTTCTTCATCATGGCTACTTCCAATAATTTCAAAATTAAATCCGTGGGTACTTGAACAGGTTGAGGTCTGCCTTTGAGACTTCAAGGGCTGCCCTCTGTGGGATGCTAGTATATAAGGATACTAAGTCCATCAATACCAATAGTTATTGCATAGGGTTAAAGGTCAGTTTGTCAACCAATCTAATTGTTTCCATGGTATCTCTGTGAAATGCTTTAGTAGATCTGCGCAGGGTTTGAAGAATCAAATCTATGTATTTACATAGTGGTTCCAGTATTGATCCACATCCAGATACTATGGGGTGACCTGGTGGATGTTCAAGATTTTTGTGAACCTTAGGGAGAGCATAAATCGTCGGTATACATAGTTGCTTTTTGTTGAGGAAGTCATTTTCCATTTCGACAGATAACCTAGATTGAGGCCTGTATCTGTAATGCCCTTAATGAGTTTGCCTATCTCTTTCGTTGGGTCAGAGCTCAACTTGGTATAACTAACTCCTGCCATCAACTGTGTCAATTTCCATTTTGTTGTTTGCGGTGTTCTAAATGATGATCACACTACCATTATCGGCTGATTTAATAACAATGTTTTAATTTTCTTTCAGAGATTTTATTGCTCACGCTCAGCCTTCGAAATGTTATAACTGACCTATTGTTCCTGAGAACATATATTCATGACATCCATTAGGCAGCCTTTTCATATGCCAATATTTTAAGGGGACATTGCATGCACAGGGGGAGTGAAAGTCGAGGGGCACCTGTTGTGGAGAGGGCTAGATGTGTGGGTACTTTGTTAAAGTAGTAGCGCAGTCGTATTTAAAAAAAAAATATATGAAGTTCCAATTTCAAGTTGAAACTTAGTATCTGTTGCTCCTTGGTGGACAGTTCATAGTTGGATAAATTAATGATGGGATTTCTTTTATCAGTTCCTATCATTGGTAGAGTTGCCTCCTGGTCGTCTGTATGTCTCCATGGCTCTCTTTTTGGAAACTGACCTGTTTTTGGCCCCTGTTTCTGCCAGCACCCCAGCCATGTCCTCTCTGTTGGCCCTGATTCCATGAATTTCATCTGCCCCTGGGTGGTCTCCATTGGCCGTCCCAGAAAAATGGGGGTTGGCCCTGGGATTGTGCCTGATATTTGTACTCCTAAATATAGCGGCTTGTAATAGTGCCAGGTTGTTCAGTATCGCCTCCTGTGCTTCTTGCACCAGAAGAATCAGAGAAAGTAGTAAATCTCCTGAAGCCTCTGATGCCTCCTCTACCTCTGGTTGAGTAACGTCCCTGCGTGTCTTGTTCGTAATTATCCTCCTGTAAGAAAGGGTATGTAATCTTTTTATCGTAGGTCCTTATGTGTTTTGTCAATTTGTCTAATTTACGTGCTGTGTGGTGCTATCAAACACATGTATCGTCTAGTCTAGGTGTTTAAGGGCCTCCCTTGCTTTGGTCAATGCCGCATCCTCAGTAATCTCATGTTTTAAGCCGGCAATTTCTTTCATCAATTTTTCTGATTGTTCTAAGGCAGTCTCAACCCCCGGAACCATCCAATGACGAGAACAATTATTTGTGTTGGAACAAAAATTCTCCTTGAATTTTGGAATGTTCACAAAAAATGCTGTTTCGTTTCTGAATTGCACCTTTAAAGGACAACAAAGCCATTCAGGCAGCTAACCATATAGAGGTTATGACGAGGGAAGGCCATCACCGTAAATCTGATTGGTCTTGGCTCCCAAGTGTGCTGATTGCCAGTTCAGACAAGGATCTAAGGGGCATATTACCAACCAATAGAGATAATTTTTGTCTCTAACTTGTTTAGAGACAAAAATTATCGCCGCACATCGATAAAAAACGGCCGCAATGCATGAATATCGCTGAAAAGTCAGCGATATTCATGCATTATCGAGCAAATGCTCTTAGCCATGTTATCCACCTCCCATTGGATAACATGGCTAAGAACTGCTCCTGGGCAAGTGTTAGCTTTTGGAGATATTCGCGCTTAGCGCGAATATCTCCAAAAGTTGGTAATAGGAGATAGCGATGTTAGCGACTGTTTTCAGTCGCTAACATCTTGGCACGCCCACTTTGCATGTCATTAGTGATAAATATCACTGACATGCAAAGCGGGGCCCAAGATGGTCACTATCTCCTATTAGCTGTCGCTAACTGGTGTTAGCGACAGCTTGGTAATAGGGAGATAATTTTATCTCCACTTTCTTGGCTTTTAAAGCCAAAAAAGCGGAGATAAAGCCCCTTGATAATATGCCCCTAAGACCCTGACAGAACAAAGTCGGCAACGACGGCCGTATTATGAATAAAGTTTACATGTGCTCATGGAATATAGAGGGCCAGGCAGTAAAGGCAGATGATGAGGAATTTTTATCTTATATTAGAAGGTTCCAGATATTCCTCTTTCAAGAAACAGGGGCTCAAGAGGAAATTAAGCTTCCGGGATATCTATATTACAGTAAGCCAGCAATCAAAATAAAACTGAAGGGGCGAGAAGCAGGTGGTCTGGCTTTATATGTAACAGTGGACCTGAGAATAAAAATTGAAGAAGTAGAAATTGATCATGCGAACATACAAGCTATTAAGGTGTGGCCTCATAGTCCAGCTAATAGGATCCCCTTGATGATAATAAACGTGTATACACATCCCCTTGGAAGCAGGAAAAAAGAAACAATCGACAAGATTTTGAGTTTATTGACATTGCAAAGCATAATGAAACAAGTTCCATGGATCCTCTTGATGGGTGATTTTAAGATGAATCTCTTCCAGGTGACACCTAGGGATCAAATACTGGACGTTTCGGACCAAATCTGGCATATCCCGGGGACGGAAGTACCCAAACAATGATCTGATAGATTGGGTAAAGAAGCAGTGAGAAATTTGGAGCACCATGGTCTCCGAGTGTTGAATGGCTGGACGTATCCAGATATACTAGCTCAAGTGACTCATTACTCGGTAAAATCAAAAGCTGTTATGGATTACGCACTATATCAGATGGTAACAAGTTACAAGTTAGGCAATAGGCTGGAAAGTGATCATCAACCACAAATGTTTTGACTTAACTTAACTATTCCTCTACACGACCAAACTGCCTCAGAGTTGGGTCAGATCATTGGCCGTAATTATAAGAGACTACACTGGTCAGTAAGTAGTATACAAACTATCAAACAGTAAGCAAGAGCCCAGTGGGAAGCTTTAAATAAAATAGATCAAAATCCTTTGACTCAGTGGGAGCAGTTTTCAATCTGTCTGGTAGAGAAAAATGCTGTTCAGTCAAAAGTCAGGGTAGCAACAGTTACGTCATACCCAAATAAGATGTCTGTGCAACTTAAAACAGCAAAGAAAAAATGTAATCATGCCTTAAGGGTTTTAAGAAATGACGCATCCTACAGAATCAGAAATGACGCCCTACCAAAACTAAGGTCACTTTATAAAAAAGGGGTGTGGTTACAAATAAAAGCGGAGCAAGATATGTATTGGTTTAAAATTAATTATGCAGCTAAATGTAAAGACGAATATGAGTTTTGGAGATTGGTAAATCAAGCCAATGGCAGGAAACAACAACTGATATCTTCAAATACATCGGAAGAAGTCTGGGAAAAGCACTTGGGTTCTACATCAGGTGCCATAAACAACATGATAAAGCCAGTGGAAGGTGGATCAGGTGATAATTCAAGGGACATCACACAGTTAAAAATCCAGTACACAACAGTGGAAAAAAGTATATGTTCTAGTCGTTGGAGTGGTGCTCCTGGACCAAATGGCAGCGCTGAAGCTCTATTTAAAGAAAACTTGCAATATTGGGCTAAGAATCTGAAAATACTATTTAATTACGCCTTGCAAAATGAAGAAATCCCCGATAAATGGAGGGGCTCAATGTTGGACCCGATCTTTAAAGCTGGCCAGACTTCGGACCCCGCAAATTATAGGCTAATAGCCTTAATTGATTGTGAAGCGAAGTTTTTTGCTAAATGCCTGCTGGCAGAGCTAACTGCTTGGGTGGGAGACAGTACACAGCTGCCAATGAATCAAACAGAGTTTATAAAAGGCATGGGGACATTCAAATGTTAGCTCTTATAACTGAAATGGCAAAGTGCAGAACATTGAAACTGTATTCATGCTTTATTGATTTTAGTTCAGCCTTTGACACGATGCAAAGGAATATTCTTTGGAACAAGTTATCGAAAAGTGGAATCACACCTAGTTGGTTGAGAGCAATACAACTTCTGTATACTAATACCCGTACGAGAGTTGGTTAGGCCAGGGTACAGTAGTGTAAAAAAAATGATAACAAGGAATGGGCTGAAGCAAGGATGTGTGCTGGCTCCTACCTTGTTCAACCTGTATTTGGCTGATATTTCTCCTAGGTTGAACGAGATTGATTCTCATTCCCCGTCAGTGGCCAGTTTTAAGGTTTCCCATTTACTGTATGCCGACAACATTGTATTAATAAGTCACACAAAGGTGGGGCTGCAAAGACTAATAAATGAAACTGCTCTATACGCTTCATCTCACGGGTTAAAGGGCAACTTAAAAAAGTCAAAAACAATGCTGGTGTCAAGGGGGTTAGCAGTGCAACCTCTATTGAGTATAGAAAAGGTCTGTTTTAAAATCAGTATCAGAGTATGGATATCTGGGTGTCATATTAGACGCTAGGGGGTCGGGTAAGAATCAGTGGGCTGCACTACATAGAAGAAGAAATAAACTCACTAACTGCAGCATTCACAAACCTAAAGAACAGCTTAAAAGGCCATTCCTTCAAACCATTACTTGAAGTAATATCAGTAAAACACGTTCCATCTCTGACATATGGTGTAGACACTTTTAGAGGACATGCTGTTAATATGATAGACAAGCTGGTGACAGGTACCTATTGACGCTTGTTTCATCTCCCTCAGCAGACATCACTAGCGCAAATTCGACGTGAATTTGGCCGTAGATGACAGAACCTAAACAGTTTATGGGCATATTTTAAATGTTGCCACAAACTGAGATGGGATAATGCAATGCTGATGATAGTGATTTAGGAGGTGATAAGTGACAATAAACATAAGCAGGCCAACAATTACTTCAAATTGGCTATAGATACGTCCAAGACTGAACAATTATGGGCTTTACCCCTTTCACAGCTGGCATTTAACAAAGTGATAAATGGGTATAGCAAAACAAAATTCTTGCTGCTGGATAAAGCAGTATTGGCTAAAAGAGATCATGCATGGACAGTGATTGCTTCATCTGGTATGCTTAAAGCTCACAGCTATCTAAGGGTTCTAAATAGCCAAAGGGCCAATTTGAAATTTATGAGTCTCCGGTTAGGCAATAGCCTATTCCGTGGGGAAACCCCTATGTGGAAAACGCTGAGTGGTAATAGAAAGTGTCGCCTCTGTAACTATATTAGAGAAGATATTTGTCATATCATCTGTAGTTGCCCGGGGCTATTAGTAGAACGTAGGAGGCTGCTGAGGCAGGATTTTAATAGCCAATTGATATGATCATGCCGACAAGCAGTCATTGCCAGCCTGCAGGAGAAGGTTTACAATTTACTGGCAGATTTTTGAAGTTTATAGAAATAGCAGAGAGGAAATTGACTAATAGTGATCAATGACGAGATTATTTTGGTATTTATGAATTGAGGAACTGTACTTTTAATTATGTGGTTTTTAAATAGGGGCCCGGGATTGGTTGTGTATGAAAGGTAAGGAAACTGCATAAAGAGGCTTTATTGTATGAATTGTTAAAAAATTTGTATTAAGTTGTTTTTTACTGTAAGTTTCTATTAACTAAACAATACATTTTTCATTAATTCATTAATTTCATTCATTTGTTTCTGACTTGTAATCCGACTGAGATGATATTGGCCTGCGAGTATTTGGCTAACAAATGTTCATGGAGTCTTTTGTGTATGAGCTTCTTTTCCAGTCTTTCCAACCTATTGACCTTATCACTGAGAGTAAAGTCAATAGTGGAAGATGTGGATGTCAAGAAACCTGTCTCTGCTTGTCGTAGTCTATTCATTTATTCTTCTGTGTATGCTAGTGTCTCATGTTCTGACATAGTTTTAGTTTGTAAATAAATTAACAATGAAAATTAATCAAATAGAAAAAACCCTTGCAGGTATGCACCTGCTCAGACAAACCATTACACAACAATGGGAAAACCCAGCAGCCCGCCGGACCTGGGTCAGATAAGGTGCAAAAGAGAATTGGTCCAAACGGGATTGATTAACATTTTTGAATTATTATCACCCAAAATTAATATATATTCACAAGAAATTAGGTTCAATTCCATGATTTATATTATATTGTTTAAGTCACAATCAAGTAATATAACAACTTATATAGTTACTCCAAAACAAGTGAAGAGAAACAAGTGCTCAATGGAGTGCTCGTGAAAGGATGATGGTAAGGATAAGAGTGCAAATAATTGCAATTTGTACAAAAAATGATAAATGAAACTATCAAACAATGTACTATTTATTAACTGATATAATCCACAGTTGCAAGACATAATAAATGAATATTCCATTATCTGCATGTGGGCAAAATTCAAGAGTGCAGGTTGGAATATAGAGAAAAGTCAACGTTTCGACCCCAATGGTAGTGGTAGGGCCAGTAGTTCCTTACACAGGGATCTTCATCAGAACAGAAGGACTAGCAACCTACAGAATTGGTAAAGATATACCATGAGTTAATAAAAACTAGGTGAAAGAATCGAATGGGTGCATTTAAAAAGTGACATCAAATCATGCACTTACTCCCACTTTACTCTGTGGCCTCGCCCGCCACTATGTATTTCCGTCAAATTCATTTGCTGGGCAGTAACCAAGGAAAATAAACTTGATTTTCTCTACTGCAGGGGATAGGGTAGACGGATTAGACAGGTTGGGTAGAGCTTTTTTATATACAATAGAGGGGCCACTACACTGATCATCAATTCATCATCTTTGGCTTATTCAGTCACTGTAGAAGTTGAAAGGGGAAAATCTGAACAAGTGTAAATTAAATCTGTTATGGGAAACCATGAAATATATTCTGGAATCACTTCACATGGGAACCACATTAAATGTGGCGCATGCCAAGAATGGATTTTCCAATTTGGTAGGCTGGGACAGAAGAACTTAGGAAAAATAAACGAGCGAAGTACTAAGAGGTGACTGAGTGGGGGAAGGGACAACACACCTTGTGTGTTCGTTTTGCAATGCATTAAAAACATTGTAAATCCTGCATTAACTGAGCAGATGCATATTACACAGCCAACTCTGCACTCACAAATAGATTGACCCATATTGCACTTCGGTTATAGTTGGCAAAAAAGACATGGGTGGGCAGGGGGATGATGACTGATAGTTAGGATAGATCTGGCTCACTTAACAGATACAGTGAGTCAAGGGAGTAGAACAAAATATACAAATAAATAAGCCCCACTTAGAACCATAGCTTTGAATGATATTACCATACATAACATGACATAAAACAAGTAAGCAAAGTAGGTGAGCAGCATACTCCTCATGAGAAGAAGAGGTACCTTACTTATTCATCCAAACAATCCACATATTCATTCATCCTTTCATTCTTATTCACCCATAGCCACCATGATTAAGCTTTACTTTCTCCCATCCAGTCTTTCACCAAAATGTCCAATCCATTGTCTGCCCATTCAATAGCAACTCTTTCTTCAACTCATCCTTTCACCCCTCCATCCCTTTTCCCACCCATGCACCCTTTCACCCACCCACCCTTTCGTTCATACACCATTTCATTTCTTTTAAGTAACCTTCTGTTCTTTCATGTCGCCCTCAAGCTGATTATGTGAGATTTTGCTGAGTTGCAGATAGAAGAGGCCATAATAATTCAACCACTGCTGTGGCTGGTAAAGCTGGGGTGGTTTAATTTCATGGTCCTTTTTGATGACGAGCGACGTCATGGCAATAGCTAGTGAGCATAGTAATTGTAAGAAATTATGTGACTTACTATTGAACGACCCTGTTGCCGCTTGTCCCCTTCCAACTGACCCCTCTCATCCTGCTGCGGCACTGCAGCTGGCATCACTCATGTTCTATGTGGCTAAAATAAAACATTACACCCAGTTTAGATGCCAGATATGCAACCCCAAATAAACTGTATTTCAGCACTACAGTTCAGTTATCACATCCGTATCTTCTAAAATTCACCCTAGGCATTTGATTGGTTGGTTTCAAAGGTTGACAAGCCAGGCGTAGAATAATAGTCAATGAAGGATATATGGTGTTTGTTAGCAAATGCAATGGGATTGGGACCTCATACTTTTTTTGTCATGGGAAACTGCTGGTATACTGTAACTATAAATGAATGAGTGAGTCCACAGCACACTACCTTGGGGAGGGTGGGGGTGGTCCATGATGACCATGGCCACTCTCTCGTGAACTGAACTGTGTTAGAGCTAGGTATAAGCAGGAAAAGGAAAGCTTTCACAACAAACACACATGGTGATTTTTATTTATAATTCTAACTCACTTGGGCCTGCTATCTGAATCTTCATGATAGACAGCGGCAACATTCCAATACCCCATGATTCTACCCTTATAAGTCCACAACAATCATAAAAGGACTTACTGAAATCAGCAGAGCCCTCAGTAGTGGTGCTGGTTTGTTAGAGCTGACTGACTAGCTTCTCATGGGACCTCAAGAAATGTCCATCTTCTGGCCCTTGGAAGCTGATAAAAGGAATTAAGAAGATAAATAAGAATAGATTAGTGTTTCAGTTAATAATCTCCACAAAATGTTTTATGAAAAAAAATTCTGTCACATACTTCGCTAAAACAGATCACATATATACTACTAGTTTTGACTTGAGTCTATCGTCTGTCGTTAAATCCATATTCTAAATTTCCTTAACAAAAACTACATTTGGAACTAATGTATTGCAGTGAATGAGCTTTGATTCTATTCCCATTTCTCAACACCCTTGATGGACCAACTAAGTCTCAGCCTTTTTTGCAATGTATAGATGCATGCTTCACATCACTGTGAATTCAATTAAATAACCTGGATGTGCATGAGCTACACAAACAAAGTCACAGCGAGAAAGCGCTACTCACTGATTCACTATACAGGAGAACAGTCTGCAATGGCATCCTAATTAATCAGCCAAATTGAGCACCTGATGAGTGCGATTAGGTGGTTCTGAGCACCTGCCTAGCAAAAAACTAGATAGTGGATTACAGAATAATATACCGGCGTAAACTAAACATGACTTACCTCTGAGTGTGAGCAGCATGCTATTCAAACAAAAATGTTAGGATTGTAGAACACACACACAAGAAATAATAAATACTCACCGAGCCCGAAATCTTGAAGCGTAGCAGGACGAGCATGTCCTGTTCCAGGTCCAGAAAGTCTGCCCAGTGCTGCGTCAGCTGCTGCTGCACTGCACACACCGGCACACCGTTCTCCAGTGCTGCCGATGCTCCCTAAGGGGGTAACTGCTACCAGACCTGCTGCCAGCATAGAGCGGAGGTGACCCTGCACAAAAAAAACCTTTAGAACGTGAGAACACACCTGACAACCGTGTAATGTCGTTCACACATGATTTTGGAGCAAGCGGACACACTCCGCATTCCCAAACACAACACAAATGGGTGCGCCGGCAACCTCCGCCTGCAAGCGTAACTCCGTGTGGTGTAGCTGAGTTTTTTTCGACTTTGCTGAATTCCGCATAGAAGGACTCTGCCAACTCCCCCCACCCCTACTATTAAGTACATCAACCAACTGTGTGAACCCCCACAACCCTCCGCCATACTATTCATTGCACCTACCGCCTATTAATTCAGAGAGTAAATAAATGGTACAATCTGCCTGCATAACACTAATATTAATAGTCAACAAATAACCAATGGCACTGGACCAACCAGTAACCATGGGTGCTGGAGCAGCGTGCTGCCTGGCGTAACATGCTTTAATCCTTGTCAGGTGTAATATGTGCTGTATAAATGTAACTACAATACAATGCAATATACCCAAGTGTAACCTAAAATGCTTAGGCACGGTCATCATATTCTCTTACATAAGTTAAGATACTCAAAACAGCCTCAACTGTTGTGGCACAACCACCAGTATCCAGGCAAGAGGACACAAATTTTACAGGATCAGGTTTAGCTCAGCAGAATTATTTCTGAAATTAAGCATATTTTAAAGACTCAGACTTCAGATTACCTTGCTAACTCTTTTATCAAACAGATGATACGGGCAAAGCTTAGTCTAACAGACCTGATCCTCAGGTTATTAATTCTTATATTATCAGGCCTAATATAATAAATATATTTACAGCATTAGACAGCTCTTAGAGGCTCAGCAACAAAAGTTAGCCATCAAAATACACAGATTTCACAGGCTCAAGCCTCAGACAGAAATGTATCATACTTAGGCTACATGGATCTCAAATATTGAAGCAGAGCTAAATATAAGGTCACACTGATGTTACATGCTCAGGTTTTGAAGTACAGATTTTATAGTCGCAGTAGATTGATTGCTATGGTTAAATATATAACTGCTTACAGAGTACATTTGTTCCTCGGGTTACCTATATACTATAGCCTCAAACTTCAGACAGCAGAGCAATCCCTCAAAACACACAGATACCAAAGTTTCAAACTCATCCATCAGGTTGCCCAGACATTACTGGCTAAAGTTTAGGAGAGCAGATGTATCTTTTGAATTACACAAATCCTGCATTCAGGTCTTTGGCTGCAAAGCTATCTCTCAGTTTCCATAGATCTTTCAGGCTCATACTTCAAGTATTTTAAAGTCGGCACAGACATACATATAAACGGTATCATCAGATCGAATATACACCACATACAAAGCCAGCACGTTACTTTATGGCATTTGTAACATTCAGGAAGTCCCTGCTTTTTATCCAACACGCTTTGTACTATTCATCTTTTAGGTATATACCTATATTGGGAAAACATGAAACTATACGCCCCAGAATGCAATATACAGTTGACTAAAAACTGTCTTATCCTCTCAAACATGAACTAGGATTTCCACTTGATTGCAAAAAGGGTACAATATGTTGAAAATAACAGATACCTTATTTACCAGTTTCTCAGTGGAACAAGAGGAAACATTAGTCAGACCAGTTTCCTGATAAGGCCTTTTATACCAGCTGCTTAGACTAGAGAGGTTTTACATTCCTTCCCTCCTCCTGGCTGACACTGTGCTCTTCCGTGCTGAGTCCCAGCTAACTGAGACATCCAGCATTCATCGCAGGGTAGACCCCTGTTGATGAGCAGTGACTCTCTCAAACATCACCTATTCCCCGTACCCTAATAGTCATCCTTTCTCACCTTGCAGATCAGTAACCAGGCTTTGAAGGAAGAAAGTCTTCATAGACAGAGAATGGCTTGTGTTAAGATTGCCTCACGTGCCTGTTTTTCCATATTTTAATGTGGCCCTTTATCATATGTGTTTCTTAAAATAAATTAGTGGCATGATATGAGGTCACCCCAAATCTAATTTATTTGTAAAATTGGATTTACCGGAAATCATCCTTTCTCCGTTTACTTTAATGGTCTTTAATTACATTTTCAGTACCCATGTATTTGAAATTCAACAATTGTAAAAATGATCAATTCTAAAAACAATCCGTGATTTTGTTTTAATGTTAAAATTACCCCATATTTATTGCGCCAATATATTTTCTCAAGTCTGAATTTGGGCAAATTCAATTGCAATCTAAAGTAAAGAGAAAATAAAAAAGGTTCTTTACAAGATTGCATTTCCAAAGACAATCAAGTATTCATTTTAACATGCCTATCCACTGGCAGTGTAGTTTTTAGGTGCATACGTACAAATGCACAGTTGCACACATCAATATTCTCCCGGCCATTTTCTGAGAGAGTGGGCATGCTGCACCCACCTGAGTGCGATATGCAGGGTCATGCTTTTGTCAGCCAATGGAGATGGCGGCAAGGCGCAGAAAACAGAAACTAAAACACGTCTCTCAAGCCCTGCTCTGTCGTCCCGGTGCTGCGCTTGCACCCATCCAGAGATCGCAAGGACAGTGACAGGAGCCATCATGGGCCATCCCAGGGTAGCAACTGCTACCTCTCGCGCGAGCCAATATGCGTCCTTGCTCCATTCCGCAAAACGGAATTTTGATCGTCTTCCTGTACTGCTCGGAAAGTCATGTTCATCAAAAAGATAAAGGAAATTGCGTACACCACAATAACCGGAAGAAAATATTGAAAAGCATTGCAACGGACAACACAAAATAGTGAAAACTGACTGTAATGACAGTTGTCCACTGAATACTGAGAGATTCAGCATTTCCTCAAGGAATGGAGACACATATCTGCAAGATTACCAGCCTCGCTTTATCCCTTTAACAGAAATAGTAAAAAGTCATATGGGACAGTAAAACGATTGATTTATGAGTCATCACTCTTCCACAGAAGTTGGATGGCCCTTCGCTTGAGCCTCTGTTGGCTGTAATAAATGCCAAATTATTACCAACGGTGGCCTACGCCAGCGTTGCCGTGTGAGGGCAATATACAGCCCTTCTGGACACACTGCAGGTCACTGCCTACAAGCGGTTGTTCTGTCTTCTTCACAACACCTCTCTTGCACACATTTGATTGGGCTTACACACCAAGACCTTGGGAAAACGTATGCTACCATTAAATGCGTGTACAAAATAAGGTCAGATCAGGAAAGTTCATTAAACAGATCTTTATGGTTAGCCTTAGATAAAGTCCACCAATCTGCATATTACAAATACTTGTACATCTCTCTGGAGTTGAAGCATGTAACAGAACTTTGGGATAAGAACCTGCCCTTCGTGTCTTTCAAGAGAGTGGTGAACAAGGCAGTAACGAGGCACACTTATTTGGAAGACAAAAATAATTTCAGTCGTCTATGCCACGTCTGGATGGTGCTCAACCACTATGACAACTTGAAACCTACTCCATACTTAAGTATTACTTTTCCAGAAATAGTTAAGCTAGGATTGATGCTCATACGATTTAGGCAACTTTTGCCAGCTCTGGCATCTCAACCGAACCAGGAATATACAATGGACCAACAACACGTAGACTTTGCGGTGCCTAGAAGGAGGACTTGGGGTATCTGAATTGTATAAGCCCTGTTCTGCACAAGCCTATCATCACTTTGTTAAAGTTACGTTTTAATGCCAAAGGAGAGAAGCTATGACAGCAAGTCTTAACTCAGCTGATCCTCAGTTGAACAGCAAATAATGACATTTTTAGCACGGCATAAAAAGCAGTTTGCTAAAACCTTGAATATAAACAAAGTAAATGCCATTCTGTGTATTCAAGTTCCTGTATGGCGTCTAAAAATATATAAAACTCGGATGGTACTATGGCCCCAACTGAAAGCAGAAAGGCTCGACAGGCTACTAGCTGAGAGGAAAAAATGGGGCTAAATTTAGCCATCCTGTCCATGGACTGGGACAAAATAGTTTTATATAAAGACAGATTAGGGCATATTTACAAGGGCATTATCGCCACTGTAGCGGCACTTTTTGCCGCTAAAGCCAACTATAATTTCATCGCCCTATTAACAAGGCGGTGCTAACATGCATTAGCGAATGTTAGCTGCCGTTTTTGTAATGCCACGCATCTTAGCGATATACATCGCTAATGAGATGCAAAGTAGGCGTACCTTCCTGTAACACCATGACAAAAGGTCGCGAACAGGACATTGCGTTATTTACAACGTGGCCCCGGAACCACGAAGCGATGATAAAAGCTGCGCTAACCATGGTTTTTGAAGGATCCTTAACGCCTGGTCAAAACTTGACTTAGGTATGTTATGAATGGGAGGTGGATTGTTTGGCTACGTCCACACTCTCCTATTATCAAGCTTTTCATTAGCGTGTGAAATCATCACTTGATTTCACACGCTAATGATGAATATCGCCATCTATCGCAGGTTTGTACATCGCCTGTGAACAAGACGTTGTAAATACGCCGCTAATACGGCGATGTAAACCACCAATAGGCGGCAATATTCAAAATCGCGCTAAGCGTGATTTGCGATGTTTAACTCGAATCATTGATAATATCCTCCTCTATCTTTAATATGAACTGTGGAGTTTTAATAAGCCATCCACTTTAATAGATTTAAATATTGTCATTATTGAAGCACTCGACATAGGCGCCCACTTGTCACTCTATTAATCAACACAATCTGCCGAATTTTCAATCAGATAATCAGATTTTCTTAGTACCGATTCATTTTATACAGCCACTTATCTGATACATTACATATGAACATGCATTGCTGTATTTAAAAATGATCTTCCATATAGACCTGACACATCTATAATCGGTAAAGCTTTCATTTCTGTAATTGATTATTAATTGATAAAATATGCTGCTGCTATAATTTACTTAAAAATGATGCACTTTATTTAGGTATTCAACTAATTGGATAAGTGTGTTTTAAATGTAACTTTGTCACAGGTTTAATTAACTGAAACAATAAAGAATTATGATTTGATTCTATTGATTTTGAGTCCTCTGAATGCCTCAGATCTCATCATTTCCAGAGGGGCATCTCAGTGACCTTGCATGCAGGCAGTGATGGCTGCACTCAACATGAGCAACACAATAATGTTGGCAAGTATTTGAGCATAACTTCTCAAAAATAATTTTTTTACACATTCACTATCGTATTAACAATAATGAAGGGATACACCCATAAAAAGTCACCACATGATCTACTGCACTGTAAGTGTTTACAAGTTATTTGTAAATTGTTATTGTTGCCTTAAATAAAAAAATGCACCCTATTTAATATTTTTGCCCCTGTTCCTTTTTACACTTTTCATTGTTCTATTATGTGATTGGTAAGACTATTGTTCTGAATACTGACCGGGTCCTTCAAACTGAGAACCTGCAGGTGCCATTTACACCCACCAGATGAGCGTTTACCCCAATGCATGGGCCCAATTCACAAAGAATTTTCTGTAAAATGTGTGTCTCACCCCAGGCTAAGATATGGCTTATGCATCAATTTTCAGGAGGGAGACCCGCTTATTGATAGTTTTTGGAGCCAGAATATCTTTCTCCTAGAAAGTACTTACAGAACATAATTGGTGACTCAGACCTGGATTTTCAGGTGTAACTCACACCTAAACTGGGAGAAAGACACAGTTATTCTCATAAAATCTCTTGTATTTTCATGCCCTTATTTCGGCATTGACATACACTAGTCCCAAGCCACGAAGGGAATCGTGAACTAGTTCTATTTCTTTATCCAAACACAATTTCAGCAGCTGTGACCAAAGACAAAACCTATTGCTCCCCAAATTATTTCTTTATGTAGAATTCTTCATCAGGGTGTCCTTTATCTGGTACTCAGCTGCTACGAATACCACTGCAAACACATGCAGAATCATCCATACATCCGGTTTGGGAAAGGTACATTCCAAAATGTAATGGCTTGACAAAGATTCCAAATTGCTAATTAAAACGTCTCTGTATGCAGCACACTTAGAAAGAGGAAACAACGAGGAAAAATAAAGATATTTCTCCTCATTGCGCCTTTATCAGGAAAGAGTGCAATGTTGACGCATTCCCAAGTTTAATAGTCTTGGTAAATCTGGAAATGTGTTAGAAAGCATGAGTGGATGTGTGGGAACACCCAACGCCTTTTGGGCACAGAGTTACGCAAGACAGCAACTTCCGCTGCCTTTCATTACTCTAGATTTACCAAGCCACACAGGGCCACACAAGGTGGCACTGCATAGCTTGGTAACTCTGATTTAAGGATTGTGTTGCATTTGCGTGACACAAGGGCAACAAATGCTTTGATAAATCTGGACCTGCATGTTCTTTAACATCCTAATAAAGGCTTCTCCAATGCGTTGTAAGCAACTGGTAGCTCTCCAGTTACATGTTGGAGAATCGGCTGTATACAGCCAAGCCTCCTAAATTAGAAGCTTTTGCTTAGTTACATTAAAATATGTATACCAAAATTAAAAACTGTATTGAAGACGAAAGTGTTTGCATTTACAGAACTCCTAACCTGATATTTAGGTAAATATAGTTTAATTTCCAAAATATATTTATAGCTGATATTTGGGTGACAGAGCTTGTGGCATTGGGGGAGACTGTCATGTATTCCTATAGGTTCTGAATCGATCCCCCTATTCCTGACCCTATTCTGGTTAAACTAACTGTCAAGTTAACTAACAGTCAGCCCATGAGGCAAGAAAAGCCCCCATGATGCAGATACCGTTATCTGACGCAGTCACACTACGGCACAGGAACGTGTTATCTGATTAGGTCATAACGCTTGAGATCTAATTAGACAAGCGACATTCCTCCAGCCCCTGATAAGGCATACGACGTTCTCATAACAAATCAAACCTATGACAACCTGGAAAATCCGTGCGGCCATTGTTTTGATTTCACAGAGAACTTCAGTAAAAGAATGTGCTAACGAGCAAGTCGTATGACATCTTTATTGACGTATCTATGTCCATCCTTACGTCAATCTCGGCACCTTTAAGGTATAAATATTGCCGATCTTGCCCTATGCAAACACACGCGTGGTGATGAGACGGAGCAGCCATACTTGCCGAAGCCGAGAGCAGAAGCAGACCCAGCTGGCAGCAGCCCCGCCTTCCTGACGCGCTGAGAGACGCGCTGCTATCTCAAGCCGAGAGACCCAGCACCGGCGCTTCTGGGCAGCCCTCGCAGGCAGCCTGGAATATCGAGAGCAGAGAAAGAGATACCATTCCTCATTCATCCTAAATTCCAGGTACAGAACTGAATAACCCCTCACAGAGAATTATTTAGTTATTCACTTGGCAAAAACAAACTTAACTTAAACTGTAACTTTCTATTCCCGCCCACGCATTAGACTTAGGTCAGGTACACGGGGTAGGCGTATTTAGAAACACCAGTTGAGTACGTTTAGTCAAATGTATATGTGTATGTAAATATATTTTAATCATTTTAAACATCATATGGCTCAGAAACCATATCAATGTTTTTACAGTATTATTTTATACTATTGCTTTTAATGTATGCACTTTACTTAACTATAAGTATTGCAATAATATCGATCCATTTCTCTTGTACGAGAAAAGAGACTGATCAATAAATAACACCTTTTTATTGAACACGCCCGTCTCATCCTTTTCTCTACAATCTGATGAGACTAAGAATGCACGTACTGACTGAGTAAAATAATTGCCTTGTGCTCACACGACTCTCGAGATTGACTCTTGATTAGGGGAGAGCAAAGTTGTCATGTTCTATGGTTGTCAGAAACTAAATCCCTTCTTGTCTAATCAGGGGAGTTAATTCTTTCCTGAACATTCGAGAAAGTTTCTAGCGAACTCTGAGCTACGCTGGCAAACCCAAAACTTAAGTCTAGTATCGACAGTAGTAGACCTAGTTAACGTCTGGCCTAGGCCTTTACTGCTGTAGGTATTATTCCAATGCGCAGAGCCTATTGGGAAGATAGGAACTACACTACATGGCGCCCAACGCGTTTGGAAAGGGCGATAAAACTAACGTAAGACATTTAGAGTAACTCAGTCGTGCTTTCTCACTCAGACCCCTTTTCCCAAATACTCCAAAGACGTCTGGAGTGGGTGAAAGGTAATATCCTCCAAAAACCTCGCAGGAGGGAACTCCTATGTAAGGTTATTGGTTTAGTCAACGTTGAAGGATACACTGTTCCAAAATATTGTGCATCTAATCTCTGTTTCCATAAGAAACCTGATCTGCAAACAAAAAGAATAACCTTTCTAACAGTAAAATGTCAGAAAGTGATGAAGAAAGAGAGGCAGTTAGATTAGCAGCTGAAATAGTAGCAGCTGATACTGCAGCACTAGATGCGGACGGGGATATAATACTCATCCCGGTCGCCAAAAGAAAATCTATAACCTTAAAACTTATAGAAAATGGACTGACACCTAGAGGTGGCACAGTCATATTCGTAATTGAGGCACACGAATATCGGCAGACAGAGGTATACTATACATGGATACATTTTCCAGCAGCAAATGCTGTAACAAAGTACTTCCACTATTACAAAATAGAGGTTCCACCCGACATTTACACTCCTTTCGAGGAGGTGGAAGTACCACTCAAATTCCAAGAGCATTTGCTCTTATTTGATGGCGCCCTAATACATAACAATCACATTACAAGGCTCGGTCCTTTAGGTAGACCAGGAGCAACGTGGCCGGTCTTAGCCGGATACACACCACACCCAGACATCGAAAGAATGTCTACAGGAGAGCTGTTAATACAGCTAAAACAATTACTAAAAATTCATAGACAATTAGTTCAGTATGTAATGCGGACTTCAACAATTCAGCCAGCGATTAAACTTCCACAGCTGACCCCTCACCAGGGGAACACAAATAAAATCACACCACAGAACATCCAATCCTGCCTAGGTAAAGTTCCGGCTAAACGGGAACAGATACCATTCTGGTTGGCACAGAAAATCACCCAAATAGAGGCGGTGTTTCCTGACACCACCCCGCTAGAAAAACACAGGATTCTGACTATATGTCTCCCAATGGGAATCGCACCACACATAGAGGACTGTGACACTTGGGGTACAGTCTTTGCTTCAATCTACACAAAAACGCACGGTGTTCCATCCATTTCGGTAATACCAGATGTGCTAAAACAAATTCAAGATGAATACGGTCCAGAACCAGCTTTAACTCTTGGTATGAAATTACTGAAAGACTTCAAGCAGGTCTCGGCTATATTACTAGCCAATATAAAAGGTGAAGCAGCAAACGTGGCGATCCGCCAGAGGTTAAAAGAGACAGATATAGCAGACCAACCAGCTGAAATTGCCAGAATCATAGAAAAATCCTATGAAGAACTAGGTAGAGATAGTTTAGGTGGAATACCAGTAAAACCGCAACTGACTGAAAGTCCAGAAAAAATATTTTTTAATAATAATTCACCAAAAAAGAACTGGGATGGAAACAAACAATCCAATCCTAAAGAAAAGAAATTCCAGTCCAGAGGAAGGTCTCCTAGGCGAAGAGAAAAATCTCCAAACCGAAGACAGAGGTCACCGCAGAGTGACCCCTCTGGGAATAGATATAACCTTAGAAATAGGGATAATATTAAAAAACCTGATAGATATCAAGACATTGATACACGTCCCTCTCAATCTTTTCAGAATTCCTCGCAGAAATCGGAAAGAAGAGGACGATCAGAACAAAGAGAAGAGCACGCCAAGTCCAAAGACAAGGAACCTGCTCAGCTAAAAAAGAAATTACAATTTCCAAAAAAGAAGGTAGCCAGTATCAAGGTAGTTAACAATGCCGAGAATACTGAGGACACAACTGAAAAACGGAGAGTGGGCTCAGACAATGCTAGACAGCGCAGCAGAGGTGAGCATAGCTCGCAAAGTCCTTATGAATCATCTGGAGACAGTGGACACGAATGAATATCTTCAAGTGGAAACTGCAGACACCAGAGTTAGCAAACCCCACAAGATATACGAGATAACATTACGTATAGAGGGAGATAAGACTAGGAAAATAAGGGGACTATTTTGGGATAATCTCTCCAAGGGCTATGATATCCTTCTAGCTGAAAAAGACTGGCCACCAGAGTTATTCAGGGAGTGCCCTCATGGCGAAGAAGTAATTATGCCTGCCTTCTCGAATCAAATCCCGATTCATAAAAAATACACACTTGCTAGAAAGTGGGCAGTGGCCTTAGCACCTGCTTTATATAAAAATCATGTAGGATGGGATGAGGATTCTCCTCCTCACAAAATCCAGTTAAAATCACAACCTACTGCACAAAGGCAGTACCCAATTAAGCAAGAAGCTAAAAAACAGGTAAATGAAATACTAGATCAGCTAGAATACCAGGGGGTGATTGAAACTTGCACCTCACAAATGAACAATCCTTTGTTTCCGGTCTCCAAACCAGACAATTCATATCGTCTAGTTTTGGATTACCGACACCTTAACACATGTTGCAAAACCTTTGCAGTGCAAAACTCACACAGTGCTGCACTAATGAATAACATAGTGCGCAAAAAATACAAAACAACCTTGGACATCTCCAATGGATTCTTTTGTCAAAACATAGCACCAGAGAGCAGATATTTAACTGCATTCTCAGTAAATGGCACTCAAAAACAATTCTGTCGGTTAGCCCAGGGGTACAAGAACAGCCCGGGGGTATTCTCAGCGAGAGTAACAGAATTACTTCAACTATATGATGATGAAGCATTATCTTATGTCGATGACATTTACTTAACAGATGATGACTTGGATACTCACTTGAAAAGAGTGAACACCATAATACTTGGGTTCGCAGCAGAGGGTTACAAATTCAACTTTAAAAAGTCCAGAATTGCCCATCTGACAGTCCTGTTCTTAGGATATGAGTTATCAAGTGAAGGCAAAAGCCTGGCTGACAATTTCCTAGAGAAATGTGCCGTAATCCAAGCTCCTAAAACACTAAAAAACCTACAGTCAATTCTAGGCTTCCTAAATTTCGGAAGAACATACATTGCAAATTACGCAGAAAGGGTCAAACCCCTTTATGATCTAATTAAACTAGACTTTAAACGATCCAATTGGACTCAAACACACACAGAAATTTTGAGATCCTTACAAACAGACATGCTAATTAAAACAAAATTAGAAACACGTGATAACACACGCAATCTTGTGATTCGAGTCCTCCCAGGGAGATGCGGATTCACATACCTAACCTCTAATGAGGGAGAAAAGGTACCAATTGCATTCAAATCACACCTGTACACAGAAGCTGAACAGAAATTCAGTAATACAGAAAAAATCATTCGTGCAGTTCAAACCGCAATAGCTAGAGAAAAAGACATAGCTGACGGTAGACATATCACAGTCAGAACAGCAGAATCAGCCTTTGAGGCACTAACAACACCGTGTAATTTACCAACAACAACATTGAATCCGGAATGGATACAATGGGTGAATTCAATCACAACGGACAAAGTATACTACTACTTTGATCAAGAACTAGAAGAATTAAAAAATCTAAAATATGAAAAGACGTATCCTCTGCCAATCGACATTCTGCCTCTACGACATTACGCCTGTGTAATCTATACAGACGGACAGGCTCAACCCTCCGTTTGGGGAGAACATGCATACAACCCCACATGTGAGATTACAAAAGAAGTGTGGCGCGGAGGTAAACTAAGACCTCTATTAACAAAATCACACTCAGTAGAAACTAATTCCGAACTACAAACTGAAATAATAGCATTAAAAATGGCACTGGATAATGCGGATCGCGAATTCCCGACACTTATAGTGTCAGATTCATATTACTGCGTCAAAGCATATAACAAGGATTTGCAGACATGGATTCAGAACGGTTACAAAGATGACACAGATGCACCAATAAAGCAGAAATTGCTCTGGGAACAAATAGCTCTTTTACAAAAAGAACTACCAAAGACTCACGTGACACACTCACTGAGTCATCAGCGTGATGGCGTTCACGTTGTAGGGAATTCATTGGCTGAAACAGCCGCAGCGGCAGCCACTAAACCGGCTCCCGTAGATCGAAAAAAGCGTACATTAAAATACATTGACGGTGAAACAGTGCTGGCAGTGAAAACATCATCAAAAGGCGACTGCTCAGCGTTACCGATCAACTATCCACTCAATTCAATTCAATTCAAAAATCTTTATTCGATTGTAAATAATACAATCATAAAAGTACAATTCATAAGTACACATTAAAAAGCATTCCAGACAATTCATTGCATATGACATGTAAGAGACACAGTATACAGTACAAAGAAAAAGATCAAACAGCGGGCACTATAGGTATGAGCAGTGTTTTAGATAAGAACATAAATTACTGTGTTATTTAAAAACACCTAAAACGTTCGCAGCATACTTATCCATCCATACTTTTCCTAAAACAGATGGCTTTTTTAAAAAAGTTACAGACAAAAAAGGCACAGTCACATTTCAGTAGTTGTAGGTAGTACAGTGCAGGCTTGATTTGTACAAAATTCAGTTTTTTAAGGCACGGTATAAGGTATAGTTTCCGTGGGGTGGAATAATAAGGGCAGATAAAAAGAAAGTGGGCCAGATCTTGAGGAGACTTTCCGTCGCAGCCACAAGCTGGCAACACTTCACCCCTTTGTGCCCCACTTGGTACCGCCAGTAGTAGATGATATAAATCAAAACGGAACCTTATTAGTAAAAACTGTTCATATCTGGTCATAGGCCATGTCAAATAAGGTTCTATTTGTGGACAGGTTTTTAGTAGTAAGTGTTTCCTAACACTGTCCTTCTGTATCTCAACCTCTTCTCTGTCAGTACATCTTAACAATAGTAGAGCATTTTTTACCGAGGTGACATCGGATTTTTTAACCAGGTTGGGAGTATAAAACAAATCAAGACGGCCAATTCCCGACAAACAATCCCTTATATACTTCACCCACGGGACTCTAAACCTCCCGTCTAACAATAAAGCTTCTTTCAGCAAGGCATGTGTGAGTGGAATGTCGGTATTGAGCCAACAATTCAACCAACACAGAACCGGGCTTACTGCTATTCTATCACCTAAATAGGGGACCCCTAACTCCTCATGTACAGAATAGTTCCCAATACCCCTTGGCAACCTCAGTATCTTTTTCAGGACATTATTTTCTGTGACCATTAGGTCCTTTATCTTACAATAGCCCCAGAGCTCACTTCCATAGCAGGCAACTGCGACACTTTTAGCCTGGTACAGTTTGAGCAATGCGGCCGTAGGGCAATTACCGATTTTTTTTGCAAAGCCAAGTATGGCCGCATTTACCCGTAAGATTTCGCCCTTCTTTTTGGACACTGCGGGGCCCCACGATAATTTATGATCTAAAAGGACCCCAAGGTATGAAAAGGAATTAGTTAAGGGGATTTTCTCCCCATTTATACTAAAGGAGTCAGTTTTCCGGGTGCCCTTTCCTGCTTTCATGACATAGGACTTGGAATTGTTAATGCTTAGGCCACGTGACTCCATAAATTTAAAGAAGGAATTTAGTAACTTCTGAAGACCGATTGCTGTCCTAGATATAAGAACAGCATCGTCTGCATAAAGTAGCACGGGCACCCCCTTGCGCTCAACAAAGGGGTAATCTGCTTCAGTGTTTAAAAGAAATTCCTCCAATTCATTGATATATAGGTTGAAGAGGAATGGGGCCAAAATGCATCCTTGACGAACTCCCCGGTTTATTCTAAATTCGTCCGTTACTTTAAGGTCTTGAGTGTAACGGACGTTAGCTCTAGTGTCCGAATGCAGATCGGCTAGGAAGTTAACAAGATTCCTCTCCACACCCATTCTCAACAAAGTAGCCCATAGTAAGCTCCTGTCCACACAATCAAAAGCGGACGACAAGTCCATAAATGCCATGTAGACGGTTCCTTGTCTAGCCAGGGTGTATTTGCTTAATATCAAATATAGGTTCAGGCACTGTGTAATGGTCGAATGGCCAGGTCTGAACCCGTATTGTATAGGTGATAGAATATTGTTATCATTGGCCCATGTGGATAGCCTGTTAAGAATTACCCCCCCTACTACTTTAGCTATCGAATTTATTAAAGAAATCGGTCTGTAACATAAGGGACTGCTGCGATCGCCCTTTTTAAAAACGGGGACTATAGTCGATAGACCCCACATATTTGGGCACCCCGCTATCACTGCCGCATTTATTACCGCCGTGAGAACAGGAGCCCAAAAGGGGGTACTAGACTTGAACAGGTCCGGTGGCAAACCATCCGGGCCTGGGGCCTTATTGCTAGTTAGACCCTGAATCCCCCTTGCAACCTCATTAACTGTAAAACATAATGGGTTCGCAGATGGTATTAAAAACGCATTTTCAACACAGTGCTCATTACTCTTAAAAATTGTACTAAAGTGGGTCACCCACTCCCCCTCTGAAATATTTGTACCAGGTACTGTGTCATTAGGGTTTTCAAACAAGGGTTTATTAATGATTTGCCAAAACTTACTGCTGTTCCCCAGCACTGAGGAATCCAAGAGGGATTCTATGATGTTAACCTTGATTTCCTTTTTTCTATCAGCTAATACCTTCCTATAGGTTAGGCGAAGATTTTTTATCAGATCTGGGTCTCTGGGTTTAATTTTTAAAGCATTCTTCAAATCCCTACTTGCCTTTGAGCAATAGTGGTCGAACCATTTAGAATTTTTTCCACTTTGCCCCTTTGTCGGAGCGGTTAGCAGAGAACCAATCTTTGAAATCAACCCCTCGAACCCGATCAAAATATTCATGGGGGAGGAGTCAAAAGAAGAACATGCAGACAGCTCCTCCTCACATGCGCTATTTATTTTGGAGTACAGAGTGTCTTGGTTTATCATTGACCACTTAATGCGGCGTCTACCATTTATACAGCTCGACGTGCCTGGGTCAATGCAGGATGTTCGTTTTGTGAGAAAAGACCCACCCAAACTAATAGCTAGGGGATTATGATCACTGTAAACACTGCAAAGGATAGTAAATTGCGAGACCCAATGTACAAGTTCTGCAGATACTAGTATATGGTCTATAAATGATCCCTGGCCGTGTCCTTTAAAGGTTGGGGCGTCAAAATTTTTTGAATCAGGGACCATAGACATAGCTACAGTTAGATTATTAGCATTCACCAAATCATTTAAGTTCTTACCTCCCCTAGTATGAGAAAAGTGGAAGCCTTCAACACTGTTACATCCCAGGGTGCCCATTGGGGTAGAGCCTGGGTTACCACACGGGTGAACATTAAAATCGCCTACTATCATTATGTTCCGTGAAACAGTGCATACGTTTTTGCTCATTAACTCTGTTAGGGATACAATGTTACAAACACCGTTACCGCTATTAGCGTTATAAAAATTGACCAAGGTCAAAACATTCTTGCCATTTTTTATGTCAAGCATCTGGATGTTCAAGTTATCATTTAGACAGATGCTTGTTTTACAAAGCAAACCCAAATTAATAAAGGTAGCCAAGCCACCCTTTGCTCTGCCCCTAGTTGAGGCAACCGCTGGAGTGATAAAACTTAAGAACCCTTCAATGTGGACATTTTTATGCTCCACCCAAGTCTCTTGAAGACACACAATAGTAAATTTTTTAATAAATGATAACCAAGCTGAATCACATATCTTATCAGCCAAGCCAGCTATATTCCACGAAATTAGGCTCACACAATCTTCAGATACTGGACATATAAAAGTTTCTCTGGTAATTGGAGCAGATAATGGAAAAAGTGACTCTATATGTGTGTCCCCGGAGTCCATAAAACTTATTACAGCTGGTTCTGAGTGCTCCAAGGTAGGATCAGAAACCCCATACGAGGCAAGAGTATTGTCAGTTTTCGATGGAGAATCCAAAGGTAACAGTGACATTCTGGGATGGTCGTCGTGACATCCTATCATACATGCGCCCTTAACATCACCACTTACGGAAGCACTACTTTCTGGTCTCATGACAGGTAGGAGCAGTAAAGAACCCTCATTATTCCCAGAAGACATTGTGGGTAATACAACAGGTAAACTGCTGTTCATATCAGCATATGTTACAGCGGTATGTGTACCAGTTTTGAAACAACAAGAACCCTTCTCTTCATGTAACCTTGTAGTATATGAAGCATTTCCCCCCCCCCACGCCCTCTACACACCTTAACCATCAGTCACATTCCTCCAGGCCACTGAAAGCCTCGAACCTGTTAAAAAGCTCTAAAGGGGTAAAAGGCATCAGATGTGACATATTGCCATTTGCTCCTATTTTATGGTTTACTGGTATAGTATTCCACCCTTGCATTGCAGGTGTCGGAGCTAAATGATGCATATATGCAGGATTCAGGGCAGACTCCATATTAAAAAACTGGGTAGTGGAGTAGGCATTATTATTTGGATGTTGTGGGGGAAATACGGTGGACCTAGGGTAAAAATATGTCAAGGGACGTGGCACGATGCAATTGTTTTCATTGCCGAAAGGCCAATTCAGAATATGTAGAACTGCTTTTCTGTCCCTGAAATTTATAACCACAACGTCACCCCCTATATCCTTCGCTCTCCCCCCCAGCCAAGACAGACGGCGGACATGAACTATTTCGCCGTTTATCAAGTTGGGTTTGGGTCTGTACAGAGAGAGCCAATGCGTTATCTTGTTTTTTAATTGGGAATATCCCTCTCTTTTTCCATTTGGCAGTTCGGGGACCCCAGTAAGCACAACCACATACGGTAGTGCTTCTGGTGGAAGTTCCATAGGCGGTGTCCTAATCTGACCCCCTCTCCCCCGGGTAATCTCATTCCCATCGGGTCTAGGAGGTCTATCCGGAAGGATACTAGTTTCCTTAGTCAAGATGCTAGCTGGAATAACAGCCTTACTATTTAATTTTGTGGTAGTTGGTCTACCCTGGGCTACTATTGAATCTGTTGGCAAAGATTTATTAGGGATATTGCCGTCAAGATTTGACACGCCCGTGTGCAAACAATTAAGGGCAGCAGGAATTACTTCTGCTGCCTGGCTATTACCATTAGAGGATGAAGGGAGTGTAGAGACCACAGCATTTTTTAGAATGGAGTGCGTTGTTGTGCTAACTTTTTGTTGTTGCACCTTTGAGGGCCCTTGTGACCTGACAAAATTCCCCAATGTGGTCAAATCCCCCTCTATTTTGCCCAGCCTTAACTCCATCCCCTTAAATCTGTCTGCCAATGCAAGCATATAACTACGTACAATCAGCTCAATGTTGTCCAAAAGGGACTTAGGAGAGGCAGATTGTGAATCTTCATCCATTATAGTGTGAGTTATAACCGGCTCTATAGTTGGTAGAGATGACGATGTTAGGGTGGTAGGGGCAAATGTTGTTACTTGTTTAGTAATTGGCTCTCCCAAAGACGTTAAAACAGCGGTATGCGCCTTTTTGCCAAACTCAGTGTGATTTAATTTGGTCTTATTGGCAGGTGTTATTTTCCGTCTCCTTTTAGATGGTGGGGGCCCATGCATTTTATCTGGCAATGGCCTCACGCTTTTGCCTCTTACTACCTTGCCAGGTCTGATTGTAGGTGAGATCAAAATCTTGGAGGTGCTGTCAAGGACATTAGTCACAGTTGGTAAATCATGGTGGGTTGGAGTGGGTGACACAGCTGGGGCTAAACATTCTTGAAGGAGCAAGGGTATACTAGCAGTTAACGGTGTGTTATCTGCTGATGTAGAAATCAGGTCGTCGTCCAAGATGACAGACATTATGGGTTCTGAGAGTGTTCTGTTTTTAATACGTTCTATAGATCGGCGGCGATCTGCCCTCCTCTCTGCTAACAACAACACATTGTTACCCTCAGGAGCTGGTTTACGAAAATAGTCGTCCAGGGTTCGATTTAACGTGCCCCCAGATTTATCACCACCCGCAATAACAGGGCTGGTAGCAGCTGCAGCCATCATGCAATAAGAAATAGAGGTGGACTGGGCAGGAATAAGAGTTTTAACTTGCAGAAATCTTTAACCAGGACCTCAGGCCCAGCCCGGCCTCCTCTGGCCGATGAGGGCCGTAGAGGGCCCGCTCTTTGCCCGGTCTTCGCCCGCGCGCGTCCCGCGTTCGCGCGGGTGAGCAAGAATAAGTAGGAGGAGGAGCGAGCGGGAAGAGGCAGCAGGTGTGCGCGCTGGTCCGGCGCAATTACCTGTGGGCCTCGCAGTCCCGCTCGCGCTGTAGGAGTCCTCTGGTCCCACCGGGTTCAAAAAACCAGGGATGGAGCACGCCGGCTCCCGCTGATGTCCGCAGATAGGAAGGCAATTAAGTCACAAGAGTGAGTTATAAGAGCACGCCGGCTCTCGCTAATGCCCACAGTTTTTAAAGCAATTGGGTAACTGGAATAAAGGCACGTCCCGCCCTGCAGCAACGACTTCGAGCGGCACCCGCGGAGCGGGGGCCGCGAGTCGTATTTCAGTGTTGGGATACTTCAGGAAGGAGCGAGCGGGAAGAGGCAGCAGGTGTGCGCGCTGGTCCGGCGCAATTACCTGTGGGCCTCGCAGTCCCGCTCGCGTTGTAGGAGTCCTCTGGTCCCACCGGGTTAAAAAAACCAGGGATGGAGCACGCCGGCTCCCGCTGATGTCCGCAGATAGGAAGGCAATTAAGTCACAAGAGTGAGTTATAAGAGCACGCCGGCTCTCGCTAATGCCCACAGTTTTTAAAGCAATTGGGTAACTGGAATAAAGGCACGTCCCGCCCTGCAGCAACGACTTCGACATACATAATCGATGCAAACTCCGTCCCTTTTGCTCGAATCCCTGGAGTGGGGGATAGAGTGATTCCAAACATGGACAGGAGAAACTTGTTAATCGCAGACGCACACATGGGCGAGGGTCTCAGACACCTCAAACTGAAAGATTCTCTGGAAGAATTACAATCACGGTACTGGTGGCCAGGCATGAGCCTGCATTACACCATGTTTGTAAAAAACTGCCCAAACTGCAACAGAGATCGCAGTGGGGAGAGAAACAGTTTAATACCTCGTCGTATCAAGGCAGATAATATGACCAATAAAAAGCAGGGCTTGCGATTAACATATACAGGCTAGTTTCCACTTATAATGTAGATCACCAGCACTCGGCTGACGTCCGGACTGTTATACAAAGATTTGCGAGTCTAAATGGCATATACGCTAAGAGCATGCTACGTTCGACCATTGTTTTCACTCAAGCCCACCAGCCTGGGGGGAAACATGGCCGAATGAGCACAGTCCAGCGGGAATCTTCTCACTTCCTTCCTGAGGGTACGGGATGGTGTAAAGAAAAAACCAAGGCAGAAAGCAATCTATAATGGAAAGGATATTAGGTTCGGGAGCGGGGTGGGTCAAACATCTAATAAGTGTCCAACGTAGTCTAAATAACTTGCCAAGAAATTCTCTGAAGGGATTCAGTCCGTACGAATTATTATTTGGAACTAGAATGATTATCTCTGACCTCGACAGTCAGACTTCAGTGGTTAAAGAAAAAAGCTTTGATGTCAAAGACCGTTTGGCTATTTTGCAGGACTTAAACAAAACAAGAAAAGACCTGAGCAACATACAGTTGAAACAACAGCCAACAACCACTGAAGAATCACCACCTGTCCCAGCAAGACCTGTCTGGATTCCAAAAGTCGGGGATCTAGTCAGGGAGAAGATCGCGGTAAAGAAGGAATTTGGGTCTTCTTACAGAAAAACAGTTCCTGTCTTGTCTGTCAACGGGACAAGATCAGTTGTACTATCGCCACTTGCTGGTAAAAAGGAGAACCGAGTTGTATCCATCGACCTGGTAAAACCACAACATGTGGCCGATAACAAACAGTAGGCCAAGTGGACTCCCAATAAGTAGCAGAACACCAAGGTTTGCTACCAGTACAGAGGTCCTAACGAAGAGGCTCATCACATTCGAAACGCCTACAGAAGAACAACAAGGACTATGCAACAATGCAATAGAACTCAGACCTCTGACAACCCAAATAAAAACATTTAGCAGAGACACACCAATCTACAATGAAGTACCAAGTGGCAATGCAAGAAACAAAAATCCTGAAGCAATTGGAACAATTGACAGAACTGCATCCGGGTACTTCATCAACTTCGATGATTCCTCTGAAGGCTTCAGTGAATCAAAGACACAGCCATCATCAAAATCCTTTAAAGACAAAGCTAAGGAACTTTTGAACCAACTGAAAGAAACATATCTGATTTCTCCATGGATTGAATTTTGGGTGGGTTTTGGTGCATTTATCCTCATACTTTGGCTCATCATGGTATTTACTTTGGGACGCTTCATTGAGGGAAAATATGCTAAAATGGACACAGCAAGTCAGAACATCAACTTGGTCCTCAAACCACACACATCTTCACACGTCGAGAAAAGAGAACTTTCTTCAGCCAACTTCACAGCCAATCCGATACCTGGTGGGGTAGCCTGGGACAACACTGACTATGAAATTTATGGTCCGGTCGAGATCCTGAAATATCCACACCAAATCAAGATCTCCTTGAGTGACTTTGCAAAACCAAATTCATTTGCTGATGATTGGGACTTTGAAAGTATTAATAACATGATGTCTGACTTAGTAATGTCTGCTAAATTTACAAAACATGATTATTTGCAAGGTTCTACAAATTATGATAGTATGTATTGCTATAACCACTATGGTAACCATTTTTTACATAAATCTGCACAACCTAGAAATGTTTTAAATTATAATCAATGGGAACATTGTGCTACACCTCCAAAAGGGAGCTCAAGAACCTTTTACGACAAATATTCATATTTTTCAGGTTTTAACACAAGTAATGCTGAAACATTTTATTTTAAAATGTCAAACAAGACAGGGATGAAAACCATGATAACCAACACAAAATTGATATATTCAGATTCATTCTTCGAAAAAATGAATACTTTTGGATTTGATTATTCGGACAAAAATGTTGATTTGAAAAGTGTTTGGGGTACAAAAGATTGGCAAGTACAGGGTTTAGAAGCTTTGTTTAGAGCCTGCATGATCCCAGAACAAATGATATTTTTAAATGACACTGTTCAACAAACCACCTGTCTTGGCTTAGCCAAAATCAAAGATTTAAATAAACCGTCTATTCCAAAGCCAATAATGTTTAGCAATAACTCTGTAACAGATGAAGAGATAGACGTAAACCATATATTAAACCAAAACAGAACACATCCTGATTGGAAACAATGGTTGATCTGGCCCACAGATACAAATAACTGTCAAGATAGATTCCTGAATAAAACACAGGGTTTCAAAATGACCAGGCCAGACCCTAGATATCCCCAAAGACATCACCCAGGGATAATAACAACCTACAGTGTGGGCAAATTATGCCTTCAGTGGCTACAAACTTCCACACTGCCTGAAATTAAGCAACACCTAACTTTACTTACTGATGGTGCTGACTTGCGTGATTTCATACTGGGACCACGCAAACAGCGTCAAAAGCGTTTCATAGCAGCCTCTGTATATGCAGCATACAATGAGGCCTGGAAGGTTACTCAAATTGAGACAGCAGAGAGAATACGGGAAATTGACCGTATTAATTTGGAAAAATCACTTTCTGTAGTGGACAATGGGTTAATGACTCTGTCCTCCAGAATTTTTTCTTTGGACAGCATTGTGTCTTCAGCAATCGATATATTATCGCAAGACTTACTGTTATTACAACATGGTCAGTCACAATTGCGTTCTATTGTACAGCTTGGCTGGACGTTACAAAATCTGCGTTCAGGCTATGTGCCTTGGCGTTTAATCAACACAACGTCACTATTCCAAATCTTTAACCTTACTGATAGACAAATCGGTATGGCGCAAAAGGGTGCTGATTATACAATCTTGAGCATTGAAAAACTAGAAAGATTACCAATGACAATGTCAGAACGACCTGTCAGTGAATGGATAATCCACGGAATCATAAATATTCCAATCTCAACCTTCAGGTTTCAATACTGCCAAAAATATATACAGGCTGGCATGTACGAGAAATTGGGAAAGGGGTACCTTAAAACAACTTGGAACCTGCCCTATTCACATGCATGTGTCAGTAATAAAGGACAGAAAGTGTTTCTTAGTGGCAACAATTGTGCTATGTCACTAAGCGGCACGCTTCTGTGTAACGGAATTAGTTTGCATGGAGCCTGTGAAGGGAATTCATACAACCTTTCATGTCACCAGCAAGGCGCACCTGCAACTGAAATAGAACCATTCTTTCAAAGACTCTATAATGGGAGTTACATTCTTATTGTAGACCGCAAATGTTGTAGTCTTATGCCCGGGACTCCTTATCTAGTCACTACGACTGCGAAGGTCAAGTGCTGTGGACGTTCTTTGTTCCCCAGCTCCTTTCCAGACAGGGAGGCAAGGGCATGGCCCAGTTTGAAAATTACTTCTATTCGAATAGATACTTTAAGCAGAATGAAAACAGTGCTTCTTCAGACGCCTACAAGGCTCACGTCATCAAAAGAAACGTATGATCTACAAGTCGCAAGGACGACTGCAGAGATACATACATTATTATCGACTAATTCCCCCGTACATTTCGCGGAAATCCTGAGCGAAATCTTAAATATTTCTGATACCACTGGGGTCTCAAAAGTATTTAAGACAGTATTTTCGATGGCATTAACACCATTCAAAGCCATACTGGGTATTTTTCCAGATTTCGTCCATTCGATTTTTGGCAGACTTCCCCTGATCCTGGGACTAATTGCAGGAATCCTATTTTTAGTCCTTATTTTCCGTTATGGCAACCCATGTCACAGATCAAACTCTCGCGACAATGGAAGATACAATCCTAGCCATTGGATACCGGGACCGGATATCAAAAATCCTGGGACTATCCCGGCTTAGAGACCTGAACATGACTTGGTTTCTATCATTTCGACCAATGTGGCAAAGATGTGTTTTACCTGTATTGAGATGTCTGCTATGCGGAGAAGAATGCGTGTTAGACACCTGTCTGACGCTACAATCGGATGCGCCAGTGGATGCAGATACATTGTTGGTTCCTACCAAGATTCACGCTTTGTGCTGCCCTCAAAGGCTGCCAATCCTGATGACGGCATTCGTGGAATCTTCACCACTACGATTGAAGAGTAGTGAAGTTCGAGATGAAAGCAGCATTGATCAGGTACGACCTTCTGTCAGCAATGCGAATCAGAATGTCAATGGAGACAATCATGCGCACGAATGCATGGTTACACCTATTTCCGACTTAGTGGAACTTTCCCATGAAGCTGTTGACAGTTTTTTCGAAAGCCTTAATGATATGATGTTCTCTCCAGAACAGAAATAGAGACTTTTGAGCAAGCTCGCACACGGCGTTCCCTGAATTCGGCCTTCAACTTTAAAAATAAAGTCACATGAACAATTTTTCCCACCAGTTCACGGACAACAATTTTTTAGCAGCCCCAAATTATTTTTTACAAAATTTTCGGGACACTTATCTTCTGCTTAAAGTAAGAAACTATTCCTAGAGAACTAAGATTTCTATTTTTAGATACTTTATACACTTTAGTTGCCCGCTGGGATGTTCACGAATATTTTATTATGTGATGAAATGGTCTCGCACTTCCTTTCTGTATAGCTATGTTAAGAGCCATTTCATGTGTATTTCTCATATACCAAATAAGCAATAATGCATACCAATGCGTGTTCACTTTAGCGTTTAATTCATAGCTTAAGTGCATACAATATATATGACTGCAATTTTTCAGTATATTTGAAAATTTCAAAATGCATTAATGTATTTTGGGGTGGTAAGGTATACACTATACTCTATAGTATGTTGTACTATGTTATACTATGCATAGATTAGTAAATATGACCATAGTTAGCGTGGAGTGGGTGTCATGTATTCCTATAGGTTCTGAATCGATCCCCCTATTCCTGACCCTATTCTGGTTAAACTAACTATCAAGTTAACTAACAGTCAGCCCATGAGGCAAGAAAAGCCCCCATGATGCAGATACCGTTATCTGACGCAGTCACACTACGGCACAGGAACGTGTTATCTGATTAGGTCATAACGCTTGAGATCTAATTAGACAAGCGACATTCCTCCAGCCCCTGATAAGGCATACGACGTTCTCATAACAAATCAAACCTATGACAACCTGGAAAATCCGTGCGGCCATTGTTTTGATTTCACAGAGAACTTCAGTAAAAGAATGTGCTAACGAGCAAGTCGTATGACATCTTTATTGACGTATCTATGTCCATCCTTACGTCAATCTCGGCACCTTTAAGGTATAAATATTGCCGATCTTGCCCTATGCAAACACACGCGTGGTGACGAGACGGAGCAGCCATACTTGCCGAAGCCGAGAGCAGAAGCAGACCCAGCTGGCAGCAGCCCCGCCTTCCTGACGCGCTGAGAGACGCGCTGCTATCTCAAGCCGAGAGACCCAGCACCGGCACTTCTGGGCAGCCCTCGCAGGCAGCCTGGAATATCGAGAGCAGAGAAAGAGATACCATTCCTCATTCATCCTAAATTCCAGGTACAGAACTGAATAACCCCTCACAGAGAATTATTTAGTTATTCACTTGGCAAAAACAAACTTAACTTAAACTGTAACTTTCTATTCCCGCCCACGCATTAGACTTAGGTCAGGTACACGGGGTAGGCGTATTTAGAAACACCAGTTGAGTACGTTTAGTCAAATGTATATGTGTATGTAAATATATTTTAATCATTTTAAACATCATATGGCTCAGAAACCATATCAATGTTTTTACAGTATTATTTTATACTATTGCTTTTAATGTATGCACTTTACTTAACTATAAGTATTGCAATAATATCGATCCATTTCTCTTGTACGAGAAAAGAGACTGATCAATAAATAACACCTTTTTATTGAACACGCCCGTCTCTTCCTTTTCTCTACAATCTGATGAGACTAAGAATGCACGTACTGACTGAGTAAAATAATTGCCTTGTGCTCACACGACTCTCGAGATTGACTCTTGATTAGGGGAGAGCAAAGTTGTCATGTTCTATGGTTGTCAGAAACTAAATCCCTTCTTGTCTAATCAGGGGAGTTAATTCTTTCCTGAACATTCGAGAAAGTTTCTAGCGAACTCTGAGCTACGCTGGCAAACCCAAAACTTAAGTCTAGTATCGACAGTAGTAGACCTAGTTAACGTCTGGCCTAGGCCTTTACTGCTGTAGGTATTATTCCAATGCGCAGAGCCTATTGGGAAGATAGGAACTACACTACAAGACTTAACACTAATACTATTGCCTTGGTGCCATGGACATTACATCTACAGTTGTTATGTATTACCTAAGTAGAGGCATTCCAAATTGACAAAGTCTTTTTTGTCTACATTACCGCTGGCCACCTCACCTGATGCACTGAGGTGATTACTGCTAATAATTTAGCATGTGGAAGCCACTAATGTAATCGTGTCCAAGGTGGTCACTACTAGAACACTAATTATATTAGTAGCTCTGGATGATTTCCATTTGACATAAGTAGCTCTTGTTGCAGAAAAGGTTTGAGACCCCTGCCCTAGTGTATACTGCTAAAAATCACTTCTCCGTGCTTTGCAAATCATAGTATGATAGCATCTAAACTAAGCACGATATATTTAACTATCTATATGACGTGTCCTTGAGTGTCGTCTTAACATGTGTGCGATTTTGCACATGATACACAGAACATTGTATGTTTCTCTTCCCACTTAAATGTATTTATTATAACACGTTTGGAGTGTTCAACAGTTGTTATGCACTAAGCTTGAACCTCCCCTGCGTTATTCTACAGTGAATGCAGAAGTCTTTATAATATATGTACAATGTATTGTACCCTTGAAAAATTCCCAGGCGTGTTTGCCACAAGGGGCGAAACACGTGTTGAATGTTGATCTTTAAACAACACTACAAAGAACATATAAACACAACATGCAACCCTGCTGGTGCAATTTATCAATTGTATAATTCTGTCTAAAGCGACTAGACATGTTCTTTAGCTGTATGTACAGAAGCCAACATAATGTAAATTAGAAGATGTTGGCATCTTCTCAGTTGGCTTGCACTGTGCGATTCCATTACCCAATGTACCCATTACTACCATGAAGATGGAGTACAATGCCACATAGACAGCCAGGAGCGATATTTTTGTTAAAATTATTTCATAGAATTTTGTATTGGTTTCTAGGGAATTTGATTCATTGACAGAAAAACCGATTTTCTTGGAATATAAAAATTCACAGATTTGAATCTCAGTGGAGCCAACTCAGCCTGTTGCCCTTCTAAAGTCGATAAAACATACCGTCAAAGTGTGCAACCGCAATATCTGTCATTTACAGTGCTACAAAAAGGCAAACGCTGCAGTAGCACGTTCTTATTAAAAACAAAAGTTATATTTGTTGTGTCTCATGGGGAAAGGGCATGTGTCTACCAGCGCTCACATCTCTGAAAAACTGCAAGAGGAAGGACATAAAAATATCAGTTTTCAAAACCATGTAGTCAGAGATAGCATGTTTTAGTCGCTCATGCTGACCTGTTTATACAGCATAGACTATACCCAGGAGATTTGTTTATTTTAGATCAAACTAAAGTTAGATAATTGCTGTGACAAGCAATGTGGAATAGACTAGCCCGTAATTTAATCAAAATGATAATTAAACCATTGGAATTAATATTAGCATAATTAATTTACTATAATAATTTATTAATCATTTTATTGTAATTTGCCCATGTACATTATGCAAATTAAAGGTTTCCTTTATAAATGCCAGCAAGAAATTAATTACAAAAAGATATCTTGCACTGAACATTGGCTTTAGTGCCCTTCTCCTTGTTTTTGCTTTGAGTAATGAATGAGCTTACCATTAAGCAGTAAAATGTATTTTCCCAATCCAGACATTGCCTTTGAACTGTTCATAACTGGATGAGATAGATTTCAATGTAAATGTTTGACGAGTACACCCAAAAATCTTCAAAAAGATAGAAGTTAATCAACGAAACCAGCGTTTACCAAATTTAAACATGAACTGAGAGGAATTCCTTGATGTGATTAATTAATAACAAATAATCAGAAATGTGAATGTATGTTTTCCGGCTAGCAGGTTTAAGTAAAACAAGACTAGTTTGTTCAGTCAGGAAAAATGAAAATTGTGATTCTTGTCAATGGCTCTTATTCATTTAGTTTTCCATAAATAATTATGTTTATTTTCAAACGGTTATAGGAGAATTACCATTAAATGCCTTAGTCCTCAAATCAAGTGGGATATTTATCAGAGTGCATTGAGTTTATAAAGGACAATTCGAGGTAAACTTTGCTTCCAAGATACGAAATCCTTCATCCTTTCACCTGCAGTCCAACTGAGTACACTAATCAAAAAGAGAGGCATCCATCAACGTGTACTCCGATAAAAGATTCACTGGACATATATTCTGTCTTTAAAATACTTTTTTGTCTTATAAACCACAGTATAATCAGATTACATACATTGTTCATTTTACATTAAACCAAAAATCTAAATATAAAACTAATTTGTTGATCGACTGCTGACATCGCTATCATCAAGAAACACAGACTATCCCCACAGTGGATAGAACAAACAATAAAGATTATTGAAAATACTGAAGAATGAATGGTGCACTCATGGTAAATGCCTAGTGCCTAAAAAGGTGTATGGGAAAAAGCTAGTTCGTGAAGCCCCATGCAACAAATATGGTAGTTTCTATGACTAAGGTAGGATCAGCAGATGACATTTGCATTGGAAATCACTGATCTGTCTATCATATATATATCATATATAAATATATAGGTATGTGTACACACACAAACACACAACCACACGCAGCCACACACACACACACACACACACACACACACACATATATATATATATATATATATATATATATATATATATATATATATATATATATATATATATATATATATATATACACACACACACAAATCAAATCAAATCAGTTAAGCTTTATTCGATTTGTAAAGACAGAATCATAAAAGCATTCATTTTAAAACGACATGATGAGAAATACCAATACATATAAAATAGATACATTACAAAAGTGACAAAAAGTGGTACAATGCATAGGAGGCTAAAATTTTATCAAGGGCACTCCACTCATAAAACTTTATACATTTATATTAAAAAGAAAAATAATGATTGCACTTTCTTGACAGGCTATTTACAAATTATTCCAGAATTACATTGAATTCCTGAGCCTAACAACAAATTTTAAGTAGGTAGATACGACTTTGATGACATGTTCGTTTTCTAGTGTTTTCAGTTTGTTATAGGCCACTCTGCAGGTTCGTAAGCCCCATGCCTGTAATAGAGGTTTCAAAAATCTTTCCCTCGGGAGCAGATAAAACCTGCAGAATAATATGCAATGAATATTGGACTGGTGTGAGATGTTATCACACGGGCAAATTTCTGTATCCCCTGTCCAATCGTTACATTGCGGAAAAGTGATTAATCTGAAAAAAGTGTCCGAGCGGAAGCGGGTCAAAAGCATACGTGTAAAGATGGATGGTTCTAAGAGCAAATACTGCTGGACCCCGCCAACAATAGTGGTCAAAAGAATTCTCTATGATTGTGCTTTTGCCCTTTTCTACAAGCCATCTTTTACTGTCTAAGTGCTCTAGAACCCGTTTTTTCAGGGTAGTTCTGGACACGTTCTCCATGCTTACAGGGTTTAAAAAGTATTCCGGGTGCCCGATGTCTTTAAGCATGTCTCTTACGTATTTAAACCATTTGATGTTATCAGCACCATCTAAGCTGAGACAATCTTTGATAACATCTCTGTTCAGGCTTGTCTCGGGTTTTACCCAGACATTATGCCACAGTAAAATAGGTGAAGATTTTAAGATGTCTGAGATGTATGGAAGACCTAATTCATTATGGACAACATGTGTAGCTGTGCCCTTGGGGGTTGCTAGTAAATAACGGAGGAAAAAATTGTCAGAGCGTTGTATGTTTTCTACGTGCTCAATCCTCCAGAGGCCAGCTCCATATGTGCGGGTGATGAGCATTTAGCTTTATAAATCTGTATAAGTGCTCCAACCAGTCTCCCTCCTAATTTTTTGGCAAAGTTAGTCAATGCACCCGTGGCCCTAGAGAATGCTAGACGCCTTGCTGTTGCAGCTGCCTGCCATGTGCCCCTTCTGTCAAAATTAATACCAAGATAAGAGAACTTATCTGTGTTCTCAACTTTTCTCCCGTCCAGGAAAATTGGGCATTATGTCCTTCTAGTCTCGGTTCCACAGGACATGGTATAAGTTTTGGAGACGTTTACACGTAAACCTCTATTTTTCATAAAATCTGTGAATTTCCCTACTGCCCTTTGCAGTCCTACCCTTGTCTGGGACATTATTGCGGCATCATCCGCATATAGGAGTATGGGTATTGGGGTCCCGTTTATTGTTGGATAGTCATGGTATACTTCAGTAAGATGTTGGCCAACCGCATTAATGTATAGGGTAAAGAGCAGTGGTGCTAAGATGCACCTCTGTCTTACCCCTCTGCGTATCTGGAACTTCTCTGAGCACTCAACCCTCCTTCCATATCTAACTCGGGCGCCTGCCCCCCTATAAAGTTCTCTGATAAACAGGAGGATTTGTTTGTCTAAGCCAATCTCAGAGAGTATCGCCCAGAGCATCTCATGGTCCACACAATCAAATGCGGAACTTAAGTCCACGAAGGTCACAAAAAGATTTCCTTTTTTGGCCTGGGTGTATTTAGCTATTATTAATGCCAGGTTAAGGCCTTGTTCTATGGTGCCTTTGCCTGCTCTGAAGCCGTATTGTAAGTTTGAAATAACATTGTGCTCCTCTGTCCAATCCTGGATTCTATTTAAGATGATCCTCCCGGCAACCTTCATCAGGGCATCGAGTAGCGAGATCAGGCGATAGCAGGTGGGGTCATTCCTGTCCCCTCTTTTAAAAATTGGTACAACATTAGCCTCTGGCCAAGTTGAGATAAATCCGGAAATGTTTGAGGAGTTGAGCACGTTGGTGAGCAGGGGCGCCCATAGGTCACTCTCCAATTTATATACATCTATAGGGACACAGTCCGGACCGGGTGCCTTCCCTGAAGGACTTTCTTTCAGTGCCCTGATGACTTCCTCGCATTCAAATGTAATACCCAAAGGGAAAGCACTAGATAATTTATGCCCCACAGATGCGCCAAGGTCATTTCCCTGTGGGGATCCAGATTCCACGGCCTCTGCTGTGTCGTATAGGCCTTTACAGTGTGTAACCCAGGTTTCACCCGGGATTGCTAAATCTATTTGGGCCACCTGCTTGCTTTGCAGAAAGGTTGCATTTACTGCCTTCCAAAAAGCTATATTATCCCTCCTCTCGGATGCTTCATGAAGTGCCAACCATGCATGCTTTTTTAGTTGTTTTTTCCTGCTGGTTATAGCGGCACGATAAGAATGCCTGGCTCTCTGGTTTTTTTCTGGGGATCTTGGAGTGGTGTGTAAGGCTTTCTTTAAAGCAACGAGTGCCTTGGTGCAGCTCTCGTCAAACCAGCCTTGACCATTTTTTGGGTGCAAGGCGAGGCACCCTAGTTAAGAGTCTTTTTTTTCCGATAGAATTTTAATGAAGGAATCGATAACTATATGAGGCTCACCCTTATTGGAGAGGCAAGTTTGAATGTCCTCATAAGTATTTTTAACTAAGGTTTGGAGGAAGTCCACAGGCTCCACCTTATCCCATTTGATGCAGTACCCATTGGTGCTGGCTAACCTTAATGATGGATTATATAAAGTATTATTCGTTGAGTTTAATACAGTGTCATTAGATTTTATGGTGATAGAAATAGGATAATGGTCACTAAGAATGATGTCAAGTGTATCCCAATTAAGTATTGACCCTGAGTATCTTGACAATAGGAGGGTGAAATCGATGGTTGAATTACATCCTCTCCCATTAAAAGTGGTCCGGAAGGGTTTAATTGGAGAACATAATTCATTGACGTATGACAGGATGAAATGAGAAGTCAGAGTATTCAGAAGGTCCCACAATTTAGAATGATGAAAATGGGTGGGAGCATCTTCCTTGTTGTCGCCCAGGCCACAAATACCCGCCTCACCCCGAGGGCATAGGGTGCAGTTGAAATCCCCTACCCATAACAGGGCCATGTCTCCGTCCATCTGCTCCTCTATTTTTAATAAGTTTGACATAAGGTTATTTATGACAGTTTCAATCAGTGAAGTTGGGATATTATTGTATAAATTGATCAATGTCATATTTTTTAAGACTCCCCAGGGGGTTACTATAATTTGATAAAACTCTGTTGATGAAAACTTTACAACTGTGGATCCTGCAGTGGACGAGATACATGTACATAACCCCCCCTATGTCTACCATGTGGACTGGGGGTGGCTGGGGTATGGAAAGTTTTGTAACCCAGAATGTGTAGCTCATTAGTGGTCCACGTTTCTTGTATGCATATGATACTATGGTTGGTTATGGTTTCCAGCCAAAGGGGATTGGTAATTTTTTCAGACAGACCCCCCACATTCCAGCATACGATGTTATTGATAGATTGTATCTCTGTGGTGGGGACGATGTTATCAGCCTCTGCTCCTAGACCCTCTAAGGTACTCAGAGCTAGCATGGGGCTTATGTACGGTGAGTGTTCTTTGTTATGTGTTAGGACCTTCGTTACGGCGTTTTATCTGAGTGCAATGTGGTCGAATTGGTGAACTCAGTGGTTACAGGTAAGGTATTAGCGACCGTATTTATGTGCGGAGTGTTGACAAAGCCCTTTCCCTGTAGCTTATGTAGTTTTATCTGGGGCGGGCTAGGCAGCTTATGATGTTGTTCCCTCTTTCTGGTCTCCCTATGTTTTTTTTTTGCCTTAAGTTCACCAAGATCTCCTTCAGTGGCTGCCACATTGATGTTAAATAGTAAGGCCTTCTCTATATGGTTCCTGTGTTCTTTCTTTCCACAGCACCCTCTCTTTGAGATGTCCTGTTCAATAAATTTTGTTTCAACTAAAGCTTTACTGTGATCCATCGTTGTAATCGGTTCACCGTCATATACTCCCTCAGGGGCCACTAGTATGTCAATGTGCTTAGATGCATAGTGATCCATGGACACCTCTTTGGTAAGTCTCTACCCCTTCCAATCCTGAGAGCATGGCAAATCGGTTAGAGGTGGGAATGTTAGAACTAGAGACTGCTACATTACTCTCATATGGATTCCAATGTTTTGATGGTTTCGTCAGTATAGATCGGAGGTAAAAGTAACTTAAGTCACGAGTTGATATTCCTCCCGCACCTCTCTCAAGGTACCAGTCTCTAATGTGGGCAATTACTCTGCGTCCCTGAAATTAACGATAATAACATCCCCCTGTATGTCTTTTGGTCTGTGTCCCACCCAACCTAATCTTCTCACATGCTAAATTTCGCCATCTATGGGGACGATTAGGATGGAGACCCAGAGGTGGAGGGACCGTCCGCAGGGGCAGCGGCGGTCCCTCCGTGCAAATTAGGATGTGACTGCCACCCTGGCGGTCACATCCTGTATGTTTTAACATTGCGGCGGGTGCTGCTTGAAGCAGCACTTGCTGCAATGTTAAAACTGCATGTGTTACATTTACATGCACAAAGCGGCAGGCACCGCGCGGTGCCTGCCGCTTTGTGCATGTAAATGTTGGGGGGTACCGTAGGTACCCCCCATGTGCACCCCCCACCCCCGACACCCTGGGGGCCCGCAACGGGCCCCCAAAATCCAAAGACCACATGCTTTTCCACGGCGGAAAACCAGCTGTGGAAAAGCATGTTTCCCCATGCCTCCTAATATGGCTGACGGTGTCTGATAGACACCGCCACCATATTAGAGCTTTTCCGCCGCGGTCTCGTGGTGGAAAAGCGGCGGACGGTCTTGCCTTTCGCAGTTGACCCCCCCGCCATCCTAATTCGGCGGGGGGTCATTTCAGCGGTTAATCTGCATCCTCCGGGCTGGCGGTGGCTTCCGCCGGGCCGGAGGATGCGGATTAACCGCAATCGTAATCGGCCCCTAGATTTGGGGGTAGTGGCCTGTTCTTTCTTTGCCTGTAGACTACTTTATTTTTTAGTTCTAAATAGCCTTCTGTTTTCCCGGCTGCCAATTCAAGAACCCCGGTTAGTACTACAACATATGGAGCCGCTTCCGGCGGCAAATCTATTTGTTGTGGGGTTCTTTTTAAGTTCTTATCAGTTGGGTACTCCCTGACAGTATTTCCCTTTTTATTAACCAGTTTATTGGCTTGTCCTGCAGTTCTTTCTTCCCTAAGTGTTGTGTGGCCAATATCGATTTTCAGGGGGGCCAGTATATTCTCATGGGATGGTAGTGAGGGATCCACTCTATTCGTTTGATTGGTTATTTTCATCCCTATAGTTTGCCCGCATATATTCTGGTTCTGCTTATGGACTACCAGTTCCTTTATTAATTCAGTATTAGAAGCTGTTGCTTCCTCTATGGACCCCAGTTGTTCGCCAATCCTTTTCACTCGCTCCACAAGTGGTAATAGTAGAGATTTCACTAGGTGCTCAATTTTCTCCATTAGACCTTGGGTAAATTGGGGTGGTGGAGGTTAGTGCTCGGGCAGATTTTTCCTTACTACTATTGGTGGACCCTTAGAGGGGCTTAAGTGTGTTTTTGATGTTTTTGCGCGCCTGCCCTTTTGACTATCCCCCCTGTGCTTTCTTTTTAATATAGACCCTTTGCCCCAATGGTTTATTTAGCATTTTATTCTTAGGGATGGTCTTGGAGAAGTTGGTAATATGGGCTCCTCAGAAATAATTTCTAATAGGGGTTCTATGCTTAAATCATTGGTACACACACACATATCACACATATTACCTGCTGGCAGTCACCAATAGGTAGCTGTAGTTAGGATGAAGAGCGTTTTTTCATTTTCCAAGAACTTTGTTGTAATTTGACGAATCTTCATGAAATTTTCAAAATGAGTTTGATGCTTACTTCAGCTGCTGTATTGAAAATATCGGGGTGATCCATCAAGCGGGGGATAGAAAAAAGGGGTTCCAAAATGCTTTTAGCCCGAATTGCTGAGCAGCATTACACCACTTTTGGCAGAAAGGCAGCTCTTGGTCCAGAAAGCTACCTTATTGTTAAATGGTGTAAATCCATTCAGTAGTTGCTGAGGAATTTGAAGAAATTCCCAGTTGTATATATGGGAACGCGATGGATCTGGGACCCCTCCCGATCCTGTGCTGAGATCTGATTGGTTGCCAACACTTCAAACCAGGAAGTGTTGATAGCCGTCTTGTGACTCGGTTTAACCGAGTCACAAGAAAAACAGTAAAAAGAAAGAAAAGGGTGCAGGGTAGAAACACCCTGAGCCCCTGGGCGTCATGAGGGGTTCCACACGGACTTCCCACGGCCAAAAAAGTATATAAAAAAAACCTATTTCACCACGAGACGAGCTGGATCCGCAACTCCTGCCGAAAAAAAATAAAACTAAAGCGCAGACTCCTGTGCTTCCTTAATTATAGGCTGCAAGGTGGGCCAGGTCCCAGGGGCATTATACAAATATAGGAGGGGGGGCGCATGGTGATCAGCTCCTTGGGTTGTTCAAAGCCCCAGGGACCGCCACCTCAATAATTATATGCAGGTGACTCGCTGCCCTGGGAACGCCTCTTCCCCGGGGCTTCAATCACAAATAATGCGGGGGCTGCGTGCCCCCCGCAGACCTGGGGACTCCAACATCCTCAAGGCACTTTACATTTGGAATGCGGGGGAGGTCACCTGCCCCCCCACAGCCCCGTATACGGCTACTTCCCCGGGGCAAAAAAGACAACAATGAAGGGACTCTGTTGTGGACACATGATCCCCAAGGACCACCACCTCCCTGGGGCTTAGTTAAGAATAGAGGTGGGCCACACAGCCCCCCTCATGCAGACCTACATGGCTGTGGAGACCATCACCCCCCACCCAGGCCAGCTCCAGCAATGTTTTGGGGTGGCCACCCCTCGTACATTTTAGTTTGCTATGGCTTGGTGGGAGCACCACTCCTGCCAAGCCATAGCAAACTTGCTCTGCTTTCAGCAGGCAAGAGCACAAAATGTTGTGCTCTCGTTTTTTGGCCAGCAGACCGCACTCCCAGGCCAGCAGACCATTGGCTATTCAGCTACCAGGCAAATCTGAGCCCTCCGCTCACACCTGTCCAGGCCCCTTAGGACCTTGCTGGGTGCACCCCAAATCATTCTCCTCCATCTAATGAGTAGCAGCCCACATGTGCCCCGGATTGCAGTTAGCAGAGTCCAGAAAGTGGTAAGGAGACAGACTAGTGCTGTCTCTTCCCAAGACAAAAAGTTGTTTAAAAAAAGATTTTCACTTTCTGTGTTTACTGTCTATGCCTGTGGTTGTTACAGTTAAAAATTGTAGTTTTAGCCTGCCTGTAATTGCATATTTTATCACCTGTGTTGTGTTTTAAATGTGTGGTTTTCCCTGCCCATGATTGCCTTCATTTAGTGTGTTGAATTGTGGGATTTGCAGTCCAACCTCTGTAGTTTGTCCCTCTCATTCGTTTGTGACAAATCTGTTTTCCCTCCAAATTTCTCATTTGCTCTGTGCTTAGGCCTGTGTGCTCAAACAGTGCACCCCCAGCCACCATTTTGTGTTCAGAAGCCAGTGAGGCCAGCCCCCCTGCCCCTCCCCAGCAACAGGGATTTTCTACATCAGAGGGTGCTTCTGTGAGCTGTTTAAACTGTATTTACTGGGGCCTGTGCACTTCGTTTTTTGGCCAGCAGGGGGAGTAAAGCTTTATTCAAACGGTATTGTTAGATTTCGAGTTAGTGAAGCCTTTACCTGCTGAAGGCCAAAGTTGTGGATTGAGCCTGTCTGTCTCCTAGGAGATTCTGAACAGGAGCAATCAACTTCCAACTCCCTGGCCAGCAAACCTTGTCTGAGGTTGCTGGGACCTTATATGGTGTGCGAGTGGTTGGCACATGTGTACACTGATTGGTGGTTGTATCTGGTGTTTCTATTGGGTTAGGGTTAATGTCCTCATTGATTGGGTATTTGAGGGTTCTGATTGGTTTCTCGGTCTGTGATTCAATCATTGCAGGGTTGGGACTAGGGCTAGGGTTATGATTTCTATTGGAAGTAAGGACTAGGGATTCCTATGTTATTGGTTGTTGGGAGTAGGGTGGGACTAGGTCTAGGGTTAGACCTTTAATTGGAAGTAGCTATTTAGGGCTTATGGTGTGATTGGTTGTTGGACCAGTTGTGGGACTAAGAGTAGGGTTAGGCTTTCTATTGGAAGTAGGGACTAGGGCTACCTGTACCATTGGCTGCTTGGACTTGGGTTGGGACTAGTGGTAGGGCTAAGGCCTTTATTGGACGTAGAGATCAGGGTTTTTGAACTGATTGGGTGCTTGGACTAGGGTTAAGATTGGCTGCAAGGTCCTGGACCCTATTGGTTCTAGATGTTAGGGCTAGTGTTGTGGTTGGATAGTGTTAGGGCTAGGGTTCCCATTGGCTGAAGGGGTAACCTGATTACTAGGGCTATAAAAAAGGCCAGGCTTAGGGTGTCCGAGCCCGGGCGTCGAGGCTCAGGGCGGAGAGGACAAGGGTAGTTGCCTGTTTGAGCCTGTTAAGGGCGAAGATGACAAGGGTAGTTGCCTGTTTGGGCCTGTTCGAGACTGGTCGGGACTAGGGCCAGAAATGCTGTCCTTTTTCTCATTTAACAATACCCAGCCCACACCATCCACAACCACAAACAGAGCAACACACTCACACCAAATATACACCACGCACAGATTAATGTACCAGCATGCACCACCAACCCAACCAAACCCATCCAAACCACATCTACACACGCTACTATCCCAACTACCACACATATCCACCATCACCCACAAACAGTACACAACTCTATCCTATACCACTAACCAATACACTCATTACTAACACAACGCCAATCAACACCATAAATAACTACATCCCACTCAGACACACTCTCCCTGCTGGCTGTAATTACACCTAACAGTCCACCTTTTATCACTAACAAATATATAATAATCCTTCCATCAGTTGACGTAAACAAAAAACCTTCACTCTTTTATCCCTCCACTATCCTTCTTCTATCAAAATTAACAGACTAACATGTTCACTTCTCAAATTCCATATTCCATATTCAACTATACTAATATACTGCCCAAATAACTGAATAACATATCTACTACTCAAATTACTTCATATTTATACTATACTAATTTTCAACACTAATCCTTTATGGGTTACGGAGTGGCGTGCTACTCACTAAAAAAGCGCTTCAACACCCATCAGGGGTAACAAGTGCTATATGAATGCAAATCTTTCTTCCCCTTTTATCCCTCCGCTATCCTTCTCACTCCAAGTAACAGACTAATATCCACCAATGAAATGACCTCATATTTCACCATATTAATTCACCACTAATCCTTTATAGGCTCCCTGAATAGCATGCGTGAACAAGCGAGCGATAAATAAATACAAACCTTTGTCCTACTCTATCCTTCTGCTATCATTCCAAATCCAAATAACTGACTAACCTATCCACCACTTAAAATGTACTTGCATGTTTCACTATACTAATTCAACACTAATTCTCTGTGGGTCTCGGAGTAGCGTGCTACCCGCCGAAAAAGCGCTTTGACGCCTCGTCAGGGGTAGTAAGCACTATATAAATGCAATTACAATACAATACAATAGTTTGTTCAGAATTAATGAGTGATACTATTTTTAAGACATATTATGTGAGTGGATATGTGACTCTGTTTTTCTGTGTGTGAGTAGGTAACTGTGTGGCTCTATTGGTGTGTGAGTGGTTGTACAGGTGAGTGAGTGAGTGTATTGGTGTGTGAGTGGGTGTGTGAGCGGTGTATGTGTGAGTGACTGGGTATGTGAAAGGATATATAGGTGAGTGATAGGGTGTCTGAGTGGCCGTAGGGGTGAGTGCGGGTGTGTGAGTGGCTGTATGGCTGAATGACAAAATGTGAGAGTGGCTGTATGGGTAAGTGTGTACCTGTGTCAATAATTGCGTAGGTGAGTGAGTATATGTGTTAGTATCTGTATAAGTGAGTGCTTGTATGAGTAACTGTATGGGTAAGTGAGTAGCTGTGTGAGTGACTTTATGGGTGACTGATTAGATTCATGAGTAGCTGTATGGGTGACTGACTCAGTGTGTGAGTGGTGGTACGAGTGTATGAGTGGGTGTGTGAATATCTGTATGATAGGATGTCTGAGTGGCTGCATTCATGAGTGATGCATGAGTGGCTGTATAGGTGATTTAGTGGGTGTTTGAGTGGTTTTCTGTGTGAGTGGATGTGAGTCGCTCTATGAACCATTGGGTAGGTATGTGAGTGCGTGTATGGGTCTGTGAATGGGTATGTGAGTGGCTGTGTGGCAGTGGGTGTATGAGACATTCTATGGGTGTGTGAGTGGGTGTATGAGTGGTTCTGTGGATGATGTCATCAGTGATGCCATTTGAGTTGTAATCAGTGGTGTCACTGACCATGTCATGAATAATGTAATATGTGAGGGCATAAGCAGATCAAATGGGGAGTTTTAGTTATAGCTAGCTCAGGTAACTATAACTGCTGAATTTCTCTGGCTTTGTATGAGTGAAATGTTAGCCTAAGTATAAAGTCCCTGTAACCTTTGGTTTTTTCATTGAATTTCTGTGGGTTTTTAAATTCTATTTCATAACTATAACATCATCCCTGTAACTTTTGTTTTTTTCAGTGAATTTCTAAGGTTTTTTAATGGAAAATTATCTCACTATAACATTTTTATTTTTTACACATGTGTTAACATTTTTAGTGACTTTTATTTTGTATTTTTATGTACTATTTCAGTAGCAGGGTTTTCAAGAATAATTCAATATTTTTTAAATTAGTTTTTTTACAACTGTCTTGATTTTTGAATACTTGTATTGTTTATGGCTTATTTGTAAAAAAGATATAATATTATCATTTCATAGTTTTTTAATAAATGTAAACTACCTTGTTACTTCTTTGATTTTTTTGTAAACAGTTTTTGAATTTAAAGATTTTTTTATATTTTCTTATACACTTCTGAACTGTTTTGTCCAGTAGAAAGTGCTGGTAATTTTGTTTTGTTATTGAAAATATGTTTTTTTTAGTTCCGCAGTACTTCCGCAGTACTTCCCGCGAGACATGCTAGTTAGCCACAACTCTATGGTTTTCAACTCCGATCACGTGATCGCAATGAAACCGCGGTGCCGCAAACACAGATTCACCAAAAATGTATAAAATGTCATTCTTTTTATATACAACTCTTTTCCAGATTTAGTCAATAGGGTAGACATATTAGAGGTGTACAATGTTAAATAACATTTATTTTTAAGTAAAACTCATTTGAAGTGCTGTTTTACAGCACTGCGAATCTGCCCATCAATACCGCTGATGCAATCGGAAACCCAGCCAAATCTCCTAATTTAATTTGACACAAAGGGAACACACCTTTTTCCCATTAAACCCCACCCAAAACTTCAAACTTTATTAAGCAGGAGAGAAAAGAGGACATAACTTGGAGAATCTGCTGTTTTCACTGTTGTAACAGTAAACAACTATTTACAATGGCAGCAGCATCGACACTGCTCCTGCTGAAAATGAGGAGGATAAATAACATGCAGCACCCTGGAGGAAAGAAAGTGACATCTGGCGATACTTCTGTATACTATCAGGCGAAAGTTTCAGCAAAAATTATCAAATGTAACATCAGTGGCAAAGAACTTTCATAAGTAGCAGTGAAAAAGTACAGTCATGGCATCTCTTCCATGTAGCAGCATATTAAAGCAATCCATGAGAGTACGTACCACAGGATGCTACGTGAGAAAGAAGCTGCTTCCTATCATTCTGTTTCATTTCCGTCTGTTGCAGCACCATCTATCTCAGCAACCTTAATGGTGGCAGCTGGGGCCCCCAGTTTGGCACACATGACAACCCATATTTCGGTGTCATATGCCTGCTGGACTTAATATACCATCTATTGCTGAGTATTTACATGCTATTAATACTCATCCTTGCTAACTTTTGTTTTCTTATTACCATCTGCATTTGATGGCTTTTCTTTTGACCTTGATATTATGTCCATTGACATGGAACTGGTTTTGGAATGGTTCAGTACCAAGTTTATTATGGGTGCATTAATCCTTAAAAAAATTAAAATAATAAAAACATCTAAAAAAAAGAGAATATTTTTAGAACCCAACCAATTAATCAAAAAAGAGCTGAGTTTTCCATTTTATTTATTTATTGTACATATGTGTGTGTCTATGGGTGTGTTAGTATATGTATCAGTTAGTTTTGGGGTGTGTTTGTGTGTGTATAAGTAAGTGTCATAAGAGCTCAGTGAGTGTATTAGTGTGTCAAGGATAGTGTCAGTGAATGCATTAGTGACTCCTAGGGTATCACAGGGTGTGTATAAGTGTGTGAGTTTGTTAGTGAATGCTTTAGTGTGTGGATGGCTGTGTCAGTGCTTGTATCAATTTGTCCTAGGATGTGTCAGAGGATGTACAGGTGAGTGTGCGAGTATGTTAGGTAATCTATTAGTGTGTTCGTGGGTGTGTCAGTGTATATATTAGGGAGTCCTACGCTGTCTCAAGGTGTGTAGAAGTATGTGTTTGAGTGTGATAGCGAATACTTTAGTGACTCCATGGGTGTGTCAGTATATATATCAGTTAGTCCTAGAGTGTGTCAGGTTGTATGCGATTAACAGTTTGAATTTGTTAGTGAATGCATTGGTGTGTCCCTGGGTGTGTCAGTTAGTCCCAGAGTGTCTCAGTATGTATATGAGTGAGTCACTGATTTCATCAGAGAATGCATCAGTGTGTCCATGGGTGTGTTGGTGTATGTCATAGTGTGCACAACTGAGTATGTAAGTTAATACATTAGTGTGCCCAGGGGTGTGTCAGTGTATGCATTAATGAGTTGTAGAGTATGTCGCTGTATATATGACTGAGTGAGTGAGTGAGTATGTCAGTTAATGCATCAGTGTATTTATGTGTGTGTCAGTGTATGTATTAGCGAGTTGTAGAGTGGGTCATTGTGTGTATGATTGAGTTAGTGAGTGTGTCTGTCAGTAAATACATTAGAAGGTTCATGAGTATGTCAATGTATATATTAGGGAGTCCTTGGTTGTCACTGGGTGTGTAGAATTAAGTGTGTGAGTGTGTTGCTAAATACATTCGTGGATACATGGGTTTGTCAGTGTATGTATCAGTTAGTCCTAGAGTATGTCAGGGTCTGTATGAGTACATGTTTTAATGTGTTACTGAATGTATTGGTGTGTCCCTGGGTGTGTCAGTGTATGTGTCAGTAAGTCCAAGAGTATCTCACTGTGTATGAGTGACTCAGTGATTTTGTCAGAGAATTCATCAGTGTGTCCATGGGTATGCTAGTGTTTGTATTAGTGAGACCTAGCGTGTGCCAGAGTGTGTATCACTAAGTTAGTTAGTATGTCAGTTAATACATCAGTGTGTCCATGGGAGTGTCAGTGTATGTATTGGTGAGACCCACAGTCAGTCTGTGTATAAGTGAATGGGTCAGTATGTCAGTGAATGCATCAGTATTTCCAAGGGCATCATAGAGTGTGCATCACTGAGCCCTAGCGTCTCTCTCTTTAGATATATTATACCAAATGTATACAGAATTAATTACCAAAATATCTCCCAAAATTGAATACATTGATCTGTGATAAAAGACAGAAAAATGAAATATATGTTATCGTGACATATATTTTCAGAGTAAAGGTAAAATTTCTGTAAAATAAATATTTTTCTTAATATAAAAGCGATACACAACTGTAACACTGTAAAAAACTTATATTTGTTTGAAACATAAAATGTTCTGTTTTTTTACCGTTCTCAGCTTTTATACTTGTCCCATCATGAAAAACAATCATATAGATTGTGGAAAAAACCTGAAATGCGCAGTATTACGCTACAAATGAGTCACACCATGCATTGTACCCACTATAACTAACCCTGGGCGTAGGACTACTCTACGTTTGCGGAGCGTGCATAGTTTATGCTACTACGCACTATGAGAATTGCACGTCGCATAGTGCAAAAACACGTAGCATAGGCGTAGCGGGCATTTTCTGCTTGCTCGCGGTCCTCAAAGTCAAGTTGGTGACTGCGAGCGAGCAAAATCAACATCCCGGCGAGACTTTTTCCTCGTTCGCGATCAGCAACATCAAGTTGCCGATCGCGAGCGTAGAAAATAAACCTCCGGAGAGGTCAGGTTTCTCATTGCGAGTAGTCGCGTATGCTCGTTACCGCTTGCGATAAGAAACTACCAGTCCGCATAGAGACAGCTGCCGCTCGAGTACAAATCTACTCGAGCAGCGGAAAATTACCACTTGCACTGTTCAAGATGTGGTTTGCAATGATTGCACAGTGCGGACAAGCATCCGGCACTGTGCAATCAGTGCGAACCGCACTACACAGTTTGCGTAGCTATGCGTAGCTATGCGTAGCTCACGTAGTGCGAAGTGCACTTCGCGTAGCTACACATAGCACTACTACGCAAACTATGCCTAGGGTCAACTATAAGACCCAATTAATTATTCAAGCTAAAGGTACTCAACTAATCTAAACAAATATATCCAACATAAAAAATGATAAGATACTGAAATAGTCCATTACTCTAAATAGATGTAACTCGTATTCAAATGATGTAGCCCATTCTGAAGACATCACCCCTGCTAGTCCGAATCCTGTTTTACACACTGATAATCCATAAAAAACAAACACTGTGTATCATTCTTTAAAAATCTTCCTTAAAACTTTGCTTTAAGAAAGAAGAGACATGAATTTGGAAGTTTGAAAGGTAATTTTTATATGAAACTGACCTTGCTCTCACTGCATTCTGTCCATCCAGTTGAATTTTATATCTTCACAGTGTAGTGTACAGAAGTTGTACATAGTCCTTCATGAAAGATAATGATCAGTTTTGTGTATGTTCCTCCAGAAATTGAAATGTGTCCTGCTTTGAAGCTTGTAATTTCAGTTTCTATTTTTGATCCATCAGCTCTGCATCATTGTGGCATCAACATAATGTATTTTCCTCTTCTCTGTATCTGCAAGATAGACATACAATATGATCTACAATTTGATCAGCTCATATTTTGGTTTGTATTTTTTATCAGCCTGTCAAAAGACCCAGTTTTACAATCTGGTAAGATAAATATATCTGAATTGAATTGAGTAGCAGTTGCAAAGGAGCAATCTTAACAATAAAGGTTCCATGTGTAACTCACTTCAAATAATTCATTGATATTAACTTCTCCTGCTTCCAAACATCCAACCAAGTCTATAATAAATTCCTGAGAGTCTTGTTGACTGTTGAGAGAAAACACTACAGATCAACTATGCATGTCTGCTACATCTCGAATGTCTGAAGCAGATTGTACTTCAGTCCTCTCACTACATAAATGTTCCAGCAAAGTACACAGATGAGAGCAGATCCTGTTGTCTCCTTTATGTTGAATTTCATTTTCAAAATGCGGTAAATGGAAGAGAACATTGAGAACCACATTTGCATAGTAGTTCACACATGTTAACCGATTTTATTCTGTAACACAACTAGTATCACAACTAGTTTTCTTTTCATCAAAATAAACCAAAAACAAACTAGACAATGTTCTAACTTACAACAATCCTACATATGACATACTTTCTTTAAATACAGTACTTCCATTATTAATAAAATCTGCCTCTACATTTAAACCTGTCATTAATGGCTAGTTGCAGCATACGCTAGAGAGAGTGGGAACTACTGGTGCTGGACATATGTCTTTTATTAGCAAAAAACGTGCAAAGCATTGGCCAATCTGTTTGATGCCATCAATCTAATCTAATCACATTTCATGATCAAGTATTCAACGTAATTCCTATGTTGGAAAATTAATTAAATCAATAACTTTACCCATCGCAACATTTACAAATCCTTCTTCAACATTTAAATTATGCCGCAATATTACCCTACAGTTTTTACACACATGTAAACACTTTTCTTATCCAGCAGTCTTAGGTTCAGATTTCTCTAATGAATCCAGTTTTCCTTGAAGTTTTTTATTCAGCGATATTGTTACTCCCTGGTGTTCTATTGTGTCAATAGCTCTAAGTTCCAAAATATCTTTCTTCTCCAGTTGAGCAATTCTTTATTAAAATTGGCACACTCTTGAAGGGTAGGCATTAAACAAACTATTGATTTTCCTTCTCCAGTCAAATTGAACATTAGCTTTGCTGCTGTTTTCTTAGACGTAATTCGTTTTTTGATAAGTCAAGGATCTAAGGTACTCTTACCTTCCTTTGTCAAAAGTCCAACCCTAATATCCTTCAGAATATTTTTCATATATCTCATCAGACGTTTGACACATATTCTTCAGTAGTTCTTTGTGTTGGAAATGCAGCCAAATGTTTACATTTCCCTAATATATTCTGAGTTTGTTCATGCAGAGGTGTCTTGGAAATAGGCTCTCCTTTATCAGGGGTTAGTTGCAGTAAGTCACTAAACACAATTAAAGACGTTCCTCCGAAGAGAACATTGCTCTCTGTTCTTAAAATATGTTACATTCTCCAGTAAACAAAGGCAAACATTACATTTGAAACCTTGCTTACCTCATTGATGATTAAAAGCTTCATTTTCTTCTTAACTCTTGCTACCCCGTGACATGCTTCACCAGATAAGTTCTGGTATTCTTGTCTATTATCATCTTCTACAGGCAGCAATAACAGTGGATCCAGAGTAATTCCAAAATATTATGGGCACCTAATCTAGTTGGTACTGTTACTACACATGACACATTTTAGTGCATTGCTTTTCCCTGTGCCAGCTTGACCGCTGATATATAATAGAATATCTGCTCGTGGAGAAATCCATGTTCTATTTTTGCTTTTACTTCCATATAAATGTCCTTCTGTTCATTGTTGAGTTGTGCAACTAACTGCTCCAGATGTATAGTTTCTTATCTAGCTTATTCCATTGCACTTTCCACCTCATTCATAGATATTACAGCTTCATTTTAAATAATAGATGGTCCAAGAGGAAATTGACTAAGTGGTGCAGAACTTTGAACTGTCCTTAGATACCTCTGCTACAATTGTTTATTCTTGCTGAATCTCATCAGTTAGCATTTGGATATAATTTTGGGAAGCTAAACACTCAACACTATCTTTCACAGCATTAAATGAATCTTCATAGCAGTAATAGCCTCCAAGTAATTTCGAGTCAGCAAGGCAAGGCTTGAACAGTTGAAGAAGAGCAAAATAAAAAAAATCTCTTTTCTCTGAAGTTTGGAAACTAAGTTTTCTGTGGGTCATTACCATTACATTTCCTCTTGCAAGTCTCACTAAACAACCATTTCATCCAAGTACTGTAAATTTGCCTTCTACAATATGTTCCATTATATTGCTTTTGTACCTGTTGTGTTGACGAAATTCATATAATAACATATTTTCTATTAAACACCTCTTCTTGGGTAGTATGCTTCCAGCATGTTGGATTTAATAATATCAGTACTTTCTAGGTCTAACTTGGCTCAATGCTGAATTTCTGGAGAAGACTTTAACACTGTATTTCAAGTGCTTGCTAGGCCTAGACATACCCAAACAATTTGCCTAGTCTTCAATAATAAACTGGCTAAGCGCTGCCTGTCACAACATTCATGAGAACCCATCTCCCTATGGGATATCATTTTTAAACTAAAGCTGTACAACTTTTTTGTTAAACTTTTTTTTTGCAGAAATCTCCTCCCACATATCATTCATGTTAGTCTTCTCTGATAGTGTAATGTAGGAAGTCTAATAACGGTACAAAAGGGGGTGGTGATGGACGGAGCATCTGAATCAATCAAACACTCACACCCAGTCAAAAGATCTGGGTTTAATCCATCACCGTTCTTTAGCCCACTCTGCCACCCCAGTTCAGACATGGCTATATGCAAATCAGTCTGACCCTGTGCCTCATGGGAACAGTCCAGCCCGAACTGCCAAGCCATGCCTTCCCTGGACCGGAAACAAGCTTCGGAGGACCGGTTTCTGGCATTCCAGCCGTCTTCAGCCCGGCTTGCTTGAATCCAGTGGCAAAGTGAGCAAGGGACTCACGTCTGAGCATACCCTGCCACCATAAGTGTGGCAGGGTATGCTATCATATTATCTTGCAATCCTGTCCTCGTGCTCTTTGTTCTCCCTGCCATCAGTGCCAGTTATTAATCACTGTTTCTTGTCTTTTCTCCCCTGCTTTATCAGCCCTTTCCTTATTCTATATATATCAATTTCTGTTTTACAATTAGGACATGGCTCAACTCAAAACATTTGGCTTCTCGGATGAGGAGTTCGCTCTATTGGTAGGTACATCCAATACGTTTAGCAATGCCTCCAATGATACATCTAGGGGACATGATGATCTTAAAAAACTTATTGATCTTAAAAAGAAGCTACGTAGAATGGAAGCCCATGGGGAATTTATGTTGGCATACCTTAGATCAGGCATAATCCCCATAGGACTTCGGGTTAGGAATATTCCTGGCCTTTTTGTCCATCACCGTGCCTTCCTTGAAAAATGGAGCATGATTGCGAGCCGGTGCTCGCGTGATCTAATGATTTTAATAGTTGAGACCGCAAAGGAATTATCTGTTGACATTAAAACCGAAATTGAAGCTTTTGAAGAAGCAATTAAACAAGCAGGTAGTGTAGATGAATCACTTAAAAAATTAGAAGAAGCAAACAAGGAATTAGAGTCCCTTGCAAACTATCTAGAGAAGCGTAAAAACGACAAGCTTATGAAGGATAAAAGATTTTACTCTATAGAAGTAGCCTACCCCTATCTTAGAATGGACTTCTATAAGCAAAACCCCTATATGGATACTAACAGAAACCAACAGCAAAGAGTGAACAATTTCTCAGCCTCCTCTGACTCAGGCGGAGAAGGTGATGATGCATTTTATGAATTGGAAGGCAATTTCAATTCTGCACAAACCAAGCGTAACCAACCACAGACCCCTTTTTTAGGCAACCGCGGGGGGAACCGCGGTCGCCCCAGGGTAAGATTTCAGCCTCAGAACAGGGGGGGTTACAAGCAACAACATCATTACCAGCAAGACCCTCAACATCATTACCAGCAGGAAGAGCCACAGTTTGTCAGGGAAACCCGGAACAGACAATATTGGAAGGCGGGAATGTAATCCCCATCTTCAATCTATCTAATTCCCAATTAAACGAATCCAGCATCAGTCTTCTATCTAAAGGTCTTTCCTTTGTCCCACACTGTGGAGTTAACGTATTTGAATTACACAGTGACATAATATCATTTTTTCGCAAAATACGCCTCAAGAACCTTTCAACATGAGGCTCAAAATTCGATATCTCAAGAATCAACTAGCCTCAGACTGCCCTCAACTTTCAGCTCTTCTCTGGACCAACTTGGCCCTGAAGTGGCTGCTTTCGAGATGGTTGTGTTGAAAAAATTAGAAAAATCCATCCAATGTATCCCTAAGCCATTATATAACATTAACAAATCTGAACATGATGCCCTGGAAGCACTAGCTTCTAATAAATCAATCACGATCAAGAGTAGTGATAAGGGAGGAGGAATAGTTGTCATCGATTCTGTCGCTTATGAACAGAATATGTTGAAAATGCTGGATGATCCTTCTTTCTACTCTGTTGTCACACATAACCCTGTGAAAAAAGTCATTAAAGAGATCAATGCCTTAACCACCTTGGCACTTGGACAAGGAGATATCTCTAGGAAAGAATTTGACTACCTCAATTCAAATGCAGGAAAAACCGCTTGCGTTTACGGCCTTCCAAAAATTCACAAAGATCTTCTCAATCCTCCCTACAGGCCTATTGTTTCCACCATAGGAACACCGACCGAACCTTTATCCAAGTATGTTGATTCCTTTCTATGTCCTTTCATTCCCAACATACCTTCTTATATATAGGACACTGGTTCAATGATCAATAAAGTTGAGAACATCAGTTTCAACCTCACCCGAGATCTCCTTGTGACTCTCGATGTTGAGTCCCTTTACAGCAATATTCCTTTGGTTGAAGCAATGCACACAGTGGATTGGTTCATTGAGCTCCATATGATACCATGCCCGAAGACATTCTTGTTAGCCTGTCTCAAGATTGTTCTCACCAAAAACATTTTTGAGTTCGGACCACGCCTCTTCCGTCAAATCAAGGGGGTTAGTATGGGGGCCTCTGTTGCCCCTTCGGTGGCAAATATCTACATGGCCGCCTTTGAAGCCAAGTTCATTCATAATGACATCGCACCCTTTTTTGAGTCTATCTCCCATTGGTCCAGATACATTGATGACATCTTCTTTGTCTGGACCGATGTGAGGGAAACTCTGTCTGAATTCTTAACATGGCTTAACGCTGGAGACTCCAACCTTAAATTCACTTCACATATAAGTTCCAGCAGAATCGAGTTTTTAGATATTTGGATATTTCCTGAAGATGGTCACCTGAAGGTGGATTTATTTGTGAAACCTACAGCTAGGAACACCCTTCTACACTTTCAGAGTTTCCACCCCCGTTGCCAAAAACAGAGCATCCCTTTTTCTCAATTCCTGAGAGTCAGGAGAAACTGCACGAATCTCCTTGACTTCGACAAACAGGCAGTTGACATGAAAAAGAAATTTTTAGAAAGGAGTTACCCTCACAGGCTTGTGAGGGAATCCTATAAACGGGCCCGTTATTATGATCGAGATCATTTACTGAGAACCAAACCGAAGGAGGATTCAAAACAACTGGTTTGTGTCACTCGGCATTCAACAATAGATGCCAAGGTCAAACAAGTCATTAACTCTTCTTGGCACATTTTAAACAGCAATGGAAATCTGAAATTAGAAAAACCTCTCTTTGCCCATAAACGGAATAAAAATATAAAAGATCACATTGTACGTTTCAGACTTAAAGGCCCTCTGGACTCTGAACGGTTGGTGCAGAAATCGTTACACATTAACCAGGTTCTGAAGGACACCTTTAAATGCGCAGGCAGTAACTCATGCAACAAGATCATTGAGGGAGCCACCTTCACTCATAATGGCTACACGGCCGAAGCCAAAAACATGTGGAACTGCAAAACAGCCAATGTTGTTTATTTTTTGCAGTGCCCATGTTCTCTGGGCTACGTGGGTGAAACTGCCCGCCCCATCCACGTACGCCTTACAGAACACCGCTCAGCCATTAGAACTGGCAAGACAACAGCGCCAATGGTCAAGCATTTCAATGACCATGGACATGGCCCAGAGGATTTCAGTTGGCGCATACTGGAAAAGATTAATGTGCCAGACGAAAGAGGTGGCGAAAGTATCCGGAAGAAACGAGAGGTGTTTTGGATATTCTCCATGAACACGTTCCGTTCAGGCCTCAATAGCGAAATTCCATGGGAAAACGCTATCACGTAAATTGGGCTGATGTGGGTAGTAATTTTGGTTAACCCCTTTTTGCCTCCATAGTATCCTGCGCCTTTGCAGCATTTTGTTTCCGTACAGCACGTATTTTTGCTCTTTCTCTAACATGTCCACCAGCCAGTCATTCCATGTCCCTTACATTCTCCGTTTCTCACCCCAATTCTCCGTTTCTTACCCCAGTTTTCCAACCAGGGCTTTGTCTTTTCTTATTCATTTGTTGCATTCTAACCACCGTTCATTTCAGTCTCTTGCCCGGTTTGAGTTTTTATTTTCATCTTAATTATTAATTACATACTTTTCTCTTGCTTATCTTCCTCCTATTTGTTTTATCTTCTTTCTTTCTTTCTTTTTCTTATTTCTATTATTAAGTATCAGACTTGGCTCCCCAGTTATCAGTCTCGTGACAATCGTCGCCCCCTTAGGCTTTCTTTCATGTCCATTATCATGAACTCCTTTATCCCAGTGATAGCAGTAATTGTGCATCTGCTAGTCCACCTTCTAGCTTCATTACCTAAATACTCGCTAGTGTCAGGTGACCCATTTTGAACATTTACACCTGTATATTTAGGTGTGGGCTAATCGTACAGGCCGTTTAAGTGCATTTGGCTATTTCCAAAGCACGTTGCCAGCCCGCCTCCACACGCAAGGACGCTGTGAGTCTTCAGGTATGTTGAGATCCTCTTCTGGCTTAGCGCGACTGACACCGTTGAGCCTTCCGTTCTTTTGTACTAATCTGGCGGCCTTACTCTCCCCTTTCCGCCCTAGGACTGGACCGTTAATCTACATACCTGATTCCAGTAGAGTTCGGCCAGATCCAATTTGAACGAACTAATTATCCATCACAAGGTATGCCTTGCATGCTCGTTCTGCAACTGAGGGTTGATTATTGATGCACCTCTGTGTTTGTGTATTTTTTTCTTAACACGCATACAGTGCGCTATCACAAATAAGTTTCCTGTTTTTTGTTTTTTAGTAATTGCCTACATCCCGATATTTTGAAGCCAGAATATTCGTCTGGCACAGAACCCCATTTAAAGGAACATCCGCGCTATTATTAGGTATGGCGTTTGTGTGAGGTTTCATCAGTATAGATACAATGTATCACGTGCAACAGTGCTCTTTTTACACCGCCACACAAATGTAGAAGAATGAAATGCGCTTATTTATTTTTCTAGCACCATCCTGCTTCAAGCTGAAACGCTGACAATTCTGTCCGTTCGTTAGGTGGAGGCGTGGCACTTTTAGCTATTAATTCAGGTATTGCCTGGTTCCGTGTTAATCAACTGATCCTTGCATCTTAATTAGATTCTGTTAAGACACATCGCTTAGCGTTCCACTTAATCGTTGTGGTTGTCTCTTCAGGGCGAATTGCTGCCCTGACTGTTTTTACCGCATTTACGCCTGAGTGTGACTTCTGCTCAACAGCTATCAAGGTTCACGGACACGTCCATCTCTACAAGGTATGCAAATCATATTATATATATGACTATTGACCTTAAGAGTATTATTTGTTGGTTTACCTCTTTTTTACACTCGCTATCATTGTGTTAATTACAGCTCCCTAATCCGTTACTGCAGCCTTTTAACCAGAGTACGCTCCATACCGTGTCTCTACGCATCTTTAGTTTTGACGTTTTGGAAGTTACACAATAGGTAGGCATGTTATCTACAGCAGTTGATCCACTCGAAAACAAAAGTATTAAGCTCTTTTCTGAAACCATGCTATTCTTGTTTCCCACAGCTCCTTTTTCTAAAAATCACTACATCCCAGCATCATTCCACTTTACCAAGAAGTTTATTCCATCATCTCAAACGTGTACTTATTTAAAGTAGCATATTGGTGCTGTAACTCACACATCTATTGAAAGTGACATCTACAGAGTTTTGTAGCTTGGAAGTAAGTATACCCACTTTTAATCCTTGTATTTTTCAGGCGCTATAGAAGAATAATAGAACAAAAAAACTTTTGTTCATAATACGGTTCATGTCTTGCTCTCCATTTCTCCAGACATGTAAGCCTGATGTAGTATCCACATCAAGAGATAGGCCAGCTTATCATAAAAATATAAGATATCAGTTTAGGTTTTCCTTGTGCCTATCCTGTTCTCTTTCCACTCTGGCCTTTATGCTTTTACCATTCTAAGGACAAGTGATCATAGACTGTGCCTTTGGACAATTTATCATTGCTATGTAATTTTCAGTTTACCCCTATTTCCGTCTACCTTGAGCACCGAGGCTTCCTTTTGATTCCCCATATTTGGGATTGCTTGTTAAATATACAGGACTACCTCCTCCCCACTTCCTATTACAGTGCATTGTATTTATGAATTCATGACTGTTTAAATTTTTCTTGTGTATTATGTATCGTTTCTATTGCTTTTTAAGGGGAAATAATTTTTATTCCTTGTCACTAATTGTGATTTTAATTTTAGGTATTTGAGTTTCTGTCTTGAAGAAGGAGCTGGCCGCCGAAACGCGCGTCGACAAAACACTCATTATATGTTTTTATAGAGAGTTTATATGTGGTTTTTATGAATTATTGTTATTTTATGTAATTTATTTTTAAGTAATTTGCTCTATAATTTTTCAATTCTAATTTGGAATTTGTTGTACTACACATGCATGGTTCACATGCGTTTTGACTTTATAATTGTAATTATGTTCTTTTTGACTTATGTTTAATAAAAATTGCCTTTAACTGGAAGTGGGTTGTCTTGTCCTACCACTATTACGTGGGCAAGCTCCTTATTACTGCCTAGGTTGATACCTTCACTGTGTTTTTCCCTAAACTAGGGTTTTTTTTGCCATCCATCCATCCATCCAGGGGACCCTTGTTTTCTACAAGTTTAAAAGACCCAGTTTTACAATCTGGTAAGATAAATATTAGAAAATAGCCACCAGGGTATGCTCAGACGTGAGTCCCTTGCTCACTTTGCCACTGGATTCAAGCAAGCCGGGCTGAAGACGGCTGGAATGCCAGAAACCGGTCCTCGGAAGCTTGTTTCCGGTCCAGGGAAGACATGGCTTGGCAGTTCGGGCTGGACTGTTCCCATGAGGCACAGGGTCAGACTGATTTGCATATAGCCATGTCTGAACTGGGGTGGCAGAGTGGGCTAAAGAACAGTGATGGATTAAACCTAGATCTTTTGACTGGGTGTGAGTGTTTGATTGATTCAGATGCTCCGTCCATCACCACCCCCTTTTGTACTGCTTTTGGCCGCCATAAGTGTGGCAGGGTATGCTCAGACGTGAGTCCCTTGCTCACTTTGCCACTGGATTCAAGCAAGCCGGGCTGAAGACGGCTGGAATGCCAGAAACCGGTCCTCGGAAGCTTGTTTCCGGTCCAGGGAAGACATGGCTTGGCAGTTCGGGCTGGACTGTTCCCATGAGGCACAGGGTCAGACTGATTTGCATATAGCCATGTCTGAACTGGGGTGGCAGAGTGGGCTAAAGAACGGTGATGGATTAAACCCAGATCTTTTTACTGGGTGTGAGTGTTTGATTGATTCAGATGCTCCGTCCATCACCACCCCCTTTTGTACTGCTTTTGGCCGCCATAAGTATGGGAGGGTATGCTCAGACGTGAGTCCCTTGCTCACTTTGCCACTGGATTCAAGCAAGCTGGGCTGAAGACGGCTGGAATGCCAGAAACCGGTCCTCGGAAGCTTGTTTCCGGTCCAGGGAAGACATGGCTTGGCAGTTCGGGCTGGACTGTTCCCATGAGGTACAGGGTCAGGCTGATTTGCATATAGCTGTGTCTGAACTGGGGTGGCAGAGTGGGCTAAAGAACGGTGATGGATTAAACCCAGATCCTTTGACTGGGTGTGAGTGTTTGATTGATTCAGATGCTCCGTCCATCACCACCCCCTTTTGTACTGGAAGTCTAATAAAGGGCAGCAGCAATGGAGTTGTCTGCAACAAATTGAATGTCCATATTTGCATCTCACCTTTTGAGAATTAAGGCATTATAATCATTAATGAACTTGGAAGCCTCTGCACTTCTTAGGTTGTACATATTTTTCAGTGATTTCTGTTTTACAGTATGTCTCACTGCAAACAAAAAGCTTTTGACTCTTCCATGTGAAAGAACTAGTCATGAAAAGCGAACATGACATCTTATGTAAAATCTTTCTTTGCGCCTGAATTTTCGACTAGAGTACTTTCCACTTCTATGAGTTTGGAAACACAGAACTTGTCCTCTCAAGTCTTTGTCAGTAGTATCCTTTGGGATGGCGCATGTCACATACTATTCTTTTACAGACAGCACACAGTCTTGCTTGGTACTCTTTACGCCAAACAAAATCATTTACTTCACCAAGAGGAGGATTAGTTTTGTTGCACATAAAAGATAGCATAGTTTGGAACCTGTAGTAAAATGTCTGCAAACATAAGAAGGATCTAAAGAGCAAAGTTGTCCTGCTGTCTTTATGTTGATGTCCTCAATGTTTGAGTTTGCCTCCCTCAAGCAGGTCATCCCATGCATATTCAGCACAACTAAGTAAAATAAACCAAGTTGGCACACTCAGATTTATCAGCATGCGTTTGACTTCTCCATGACAACAATACCAAGACTCGACTGTGCCACGTTGGCACACCATCAAATTATTTAAGCTCTATTCAAATTTGTTACCTTTTTCTAGAACTTTTTGAACAAATTCGATTGCAGAAATAGTTTGAAGATTAACACCGGTCTTCAGTAAATGTTTCACAGGATATGAAATTCCAGGCAAGTCACTCTCAAACAGAAGTTGGAATATGCACGAATTGCACAGATGAAGTCGTGGATCCTCTAAATATAGTCATCTTGAGAGTTATTCAGCTGCTGGTATCTGTACAGTACTGTCATCATAGTGGCCTCCTGCTCCAGTGGGAAATAGTTGGGGAAAACAGCAAGCCTCTAAACGTTTTCCCCATACACTAAAGGGAGCTCTTTTTGCTTGTTTAATTTGAAACAGCTTAATAGCATTACCAATGATGCATTTAGCATGTAGAGGATGGAGGCTGTAGTGTTCATACATTAGTTCTGATCTGGATTGATCCTCTTTTTCAATCTGTCTGCTTGATGCTACTGTCTAATCCTCTATACAAGTTACATTTTCAGCAACATCAACATTTGTATAATGAACATTATAATTTGCTAGGAATAATGTTGCTTTTTTGACTTTATTAAAGGTTTTTAACTCTTGCCATATTTTCCTACTCTTTGTTGGAACACACAATTTACTAAAATAATAAGTGGTTCTTCAATATCTGTAGTTACCCATATGATTTCAAAATTTTGTTTAACCCTTCTACTGCGCCTGCGATTTTGTGGAAGTGCGGCACTTCCGCAAAACGGGCGGGCCGCGTCGGCCATTGGCCGACGGCAGCACCAGCGAGGTATCGACAGCAGCATGGAAGCGATTAAAATCTAAATTAAATACACAACTCTTCCTTTTATTCTGTTCTAGAGCTCAGTTGGAGGTAATCTTCCTATTTTTGGTTCCCTATGAAGTATGGCTTGGAATGGATGTATACACTGTACTAGAATTGATTCCTAACCATTTAATACTTTAAGCTCTTCTGGAACAGACACTAATTCAAACTTATTATATATGGCTGTAGCTGGCATTTGTTATTCCCTAACTTATCAAAGCAGTGCTTACATATAATCTGGGGGTGGACAAATCAAATCTTCCCTCAAGAAATAAATATGCACCAAATTCTTGCCACTTATCATTGTTCTCTTTTTCAGCTTTTGAGTGCACAAAAACATTGCATGTTTGCATTTTATAGGGAGTGCATCAACAATAAATAAAACACAGTTTGGTTTCTTTGAGCAAACTGTGTTAAACTTTGTAATCTATTGTGCAAGGTTTTCAGTACTCATTTCTGTATCCTGTTCTTCTACACCTTAATTAACCAACTTTACATTTCCCCTAGACTTCTCTTCTAGACCAAACAACCAAAATTGAATATTTTCACAATCTTTTTCTACCTCTGCTGTTGCACCATACAGTAGAACTCTATTCATCTCTCCTAAGCATAAGGCAGTACTTTTTACATAGTAAAATCTTCTAACCAAAGTTTGTATTTTGGAGTAGTGAACAGCGAACATCCTGAAATGACGAAAGGTGCATCTGCAAATTTTCCTTCAAAGACACGCCAATTAATTATCCAGTAAATTACAATATTGTTCACTTTGCATGGATCTAATCCCTGCAAAATTGCAATTTTCTGTTTGAGACTTCTGGATGTAAAGTCATTTGTAAAAATGTTTAATAAATCAATTGACTCCTAATGAATACTGCAAATAGCACTACAGCCCCATTTGTATACCGGGGTCTGTGTATTCCTCCTTGCACCTCTACAGCTACCACTTCCTCTACATTCCTAGGAACCATCTCCTCTTAGGCAACAGGAGTACCATCTTTTACTTCACAATAGTGACTACTTAAATCAACTGCATGCACTAGTGTGTTCTTTTCCAAAAAGCTTACCTCATTAAAATAAGGTTCTGTACTAGAGGTATTCTTCCATTCACCTTTAAAAAATGTACAGAAATTAGTTATATTAATAAGCCTTTTCTAATAGTTCTTTTCCTCATACACAACACTATTTTGTCTAGTGTCCTTATTCTATTCAATATCATTACACATGCTTTCCTCTTCAGAGCAAATGCTTTCTCAACAACACTGTTAATGTGTTTCTTTTCCTTAAATGCAGCATTTCTCCCCTTATACTTCTTCATCCGTTTCAACAAATTTTGTATTGCTCTAGTCTGAAACATTTTAGCTCTTAACTCCTTAAACTGTTTCTCTCTGCATGACAACATTCCTGAGTTCTTAGAGCATTTCCTACTTTCAGAAACAAGTACTCCTTCCTTTTTTTCCACTTGATGGATAAATTCCATTTCTAGATAAGATTGTAGTCACATTTTGCATTTTACAGCACATGTTTTTGAGGAACTGCTTAGTACTCTTACCAGCTACTCTTTTTCCCTCTGGATGTTCTCCTCCTTATTTTGCTTGTCTTTCCCATTATGCAGTTCATAATACTGTTTTCTCTGTTTCTTTCATATTTCTCTCTTTCAGGCATTGTAGACCTTGTTTCCTAAATAAAATCAGATGTCTGCAAAAAAACAATAATTTAGCATCTAATACAAAAAACGTTATTACTAATTTACTGACTAACTGGATATTTTTTTTAAATAGCATCAGTTATGCAAGACTTACTTTCCTTTTTCTTGCTCTGCTTTCAAAGTACACAGATATAACTCATTACCATCTTCCTCTATTGGATATATGTATTATAGATATGCTAAGTATAACTAAATGTGTCAGTGACTGTATTACTGTGCCCTTGAGTGCTTCACTGTATGTATTAATCTCTCCCAGAATGTCTCACTGCAGTATCAGAGAGTATGTGACTATGTCAATGACTGCATCAGTGTATCCACAGATGTCTCAGTGTATATATCAGTGTGTCACGGAGTATCTCACCGTCTGTATTAGTGAGTGTGTCAGTGTGTCTCACTGTATCTATCACTCTCTCATGGTATCTGAGTATGTGTATAAGTGAGTGTGCCACTATATCACTCAATGCATCACCATGTTTATGAGTGTATCAGTGTATGTATTAGTGCCTGAGTGTATCTATCAGTGAGTACATAAGTAACACAGTGAGTGCATTAGGGTATGCGTGGGTGTCTTAGTGTATATATCAAAGGGTATGTAACTGTGTGTATAAGTGACTGTGTGAATGCATCAGTGAATACATCACTGTGTGCATGGCTTTGTCAGTGTATCTATCGATATGTCCTAGAGTGTGTAACTGTATGTATAAGTATATAAGTAAGTGTATAAATGAGCCAGTGAGTGTATTACTGTGTACATGTGTGCATCCATGTATTTAGTAATGTGTCCCGGGGTCTTTGGGTGTCTATATAAGTAAGTGTATGAGCTACTCACTAAGTGCATCAATAGGTCCATGAGTGTGTAACTGTATGCATCAATGTCTCCCAGAGTGTCTAACTGTATGCATAAGTGAGTGTATTAGTGTGTTAGTGAACACATCACTGTGTCCATAGCTTTTCTATAGTTGTACTCTACAGTTTCTAAATAGCCATGCAAAAAATACTGTTCTTTTATTCTTTCCACTGCTTTGTATAGTATATGCAAATAACTGTCTATTTATCTACCTCTTTTATAGATGGGTATTACAGATACACTGAATGCATTGTTCTAGGTATTCATGTGTGCACATGTGTGTAACAACATACATTTCTTTTTCACTTAGTCTAATAGTCTAAGTCTTCGCGGGAGATGCTGCGCCCTGAACTTTTCTGTGCCACAGACCGCCACAGACCGGGAGGTGACTACAAGAGCCAGAGAGCCGCGGGGGCCGTCAGAAGACCGCCCCACCCCTCCTGCTCACATCGGGGGCATATTTAAACCTCTTGCGTCTCCCGCTTTGCAGGAGACGCTGCACCCTGAACTTTTCTGCACCACAGACCGCCACAGACCGGGAGGTGACTACAAGAGCCAGAGAGCCACGGACCGCCCCGCCTCTCCTGCTTACACCGGAAGTACCTTGGGAAGCATTACCCTCCGCTGCGCGGAAGCGCGCCGGGCAAAGCCCGGGCCAAGGGCGGGCCCGCTTGAGCCCATTAGAGAACCTTATAGGGCAGGACGGGGCCTTTTCCCTAACATCTTCAGTGGAAGGTTAGTGCAAAATCAATCATTGCTACAAGCTGTTACTGCACTTCATTAGCGAGTAATCTTCAAGCCATTGACTCTATCTGACTTTACTTCTGATTCGCATAATGTCTTCACCTTTGGGCAGGAAAGGTAGAAAGTCGATCACTGGCGGCTCAATAGTGGGAACCTTGGACCAGTTCCTAATAAGAGCGTCTTCAATCCTAGCCCATGAAATTGTTCAGACAGACAAAAGACTGTCTCTGGATAATGCTTCAGAAAAGCGTTCTTCATTGGGTATCCTGGCACAGGCACGGTCACCGTTACAACTTTATGTTTTAGAATCCAGCGAGGCAGGCTGCGACAATGTGGGAGAAGGAAATAGCGTACTGCACCAGGCAGAAAGTCAGTCTTGCCTCCCTGTAACTGACAATGTAAGCTTGCGCCGCAGGAATGTATTGAAGCAACCCCTCAACATCTCCACTGAATCATCGGCACTATGCGTTAAGACCCAGTCTGCATGTAGCGCAAAGCAGGGTCTGCTCCAACCAATGACCGGTCAAAGTTCTAAAAGTCAAAGTTCCAAAAGGAAACGTGGGGCGTAAATGTTAATGGAAAGAATGCCAAAAACCGGAATATCAATACAGATGATATGAACGCTGCATCACCAGTGCTCCTCAGTTCGGACTCAGGCCAACTCTCCAGTGAAGTCATAACCTTGCCTTCGACTCCTGGTGAAGAGCTACCTGTTGAGATGGGGTAGGACTTTTGGTTTAAACTGGAATCCATTTTAAAAAAAACATGTCTCCCAATTTACGACAGACTAGACATAATCGAAAACATATTAAAATGCCTTGAACTATCATTTGCTTCGGCCCAGGCATGGACTGAATCACGGGCCAAAGGTCTCAATGTTAACCACCCAACATTGACTGGGCATCTAAATGAGATTGGCCACCTTAATGGCCAGTCGATTATTAGTAAATTTGCTGATGTTACAGACACTGTTGTTCCACTGCATATTTCCTCTCTACCTTCCATGGGAAACTAAGTTGTATCTAATCAAACTGTGATGAGTGGTGGGGTTGTGAGGAGGGAAGTCGATAGGGTGGTACCACATACCTCTCAAGTACATCTGGATACTCCCTGTGTGCCACTGATAAAAAGATTACCATGTGTAGATCTCCCTCCCGAATCCATCCCCTATGTGGTGTGGTACTTGTGGGGGTCCCTCCTTTAAGTCAGGATAAAAGGGAGGAGTATAGGGACCTTAAGAATAAGTGTGTTCACTCGCTTAATTCCAATCGTCCCTTGCCAGTGAAGGTATCGGCCGAAATTCTGTTTGCAAGGCGTGTAGATTGGGTGGGTCCTCAAAAAAAGTCTATTGAGGGAGATTGTATCATTATTAATTTTAGGGACAGAAGGGCTGCGGAATATATCTGTGATTGGCCCGTGGCAAGTTCAGCAACCTCAATACGTTCCCTACCCCTCACTTACTTTTATCGAGCGTTACAACAGCCCACCAGGAATATGCTACTAGCAAGGGGTATAGAGCCCTGGGGTAATGAAGAAGGTATAAGGTCTGGGTTGGAGGATTGTGATTGACAGTCTCTCCCGCCCAGAGATGGGGTATATCACTTAGAGCCCATTCAGGGAATTTCAAGTAGGGGAATTTTCTCATCTGCAGGTAGTGCTAATGGCGATGCTGAAACACTAGCCGTTAACTTTATTGGTATGGAACTAGAACTAGGGAATAGCAATCTAGTCCATCCATGTGTTGAGATACCGCTATATTTATTTATTTATTTATTTGGACATTTATAAAGCGCCTGGTGATGCCCGAGGGCGTGTCCCCGCGCTATGGTAAGTGAGCAGTTGCCATCCCCCCCTCCCCCAGGAGTTACCTGCTAAAAAGGTGAGTTTTTAATTTTTTCCTGAACAGGGCCTCTGATGGCTCAAGACGCAGGTCTGGGGGCAAGACATTCCAGCATTTGGGAGCAAGGTATCTGAAAGATCTCCCCCCCATCCGTGCCTTCCTAACTCTGGGCACCACCAGTAGTCCCGTCTGTGAGGACCGTAAATTGCGGGTAGGCTCATAGTGGGACACCAAACTCTGGAGCGGCACAGGGGCTTTGCCGCTCAGAATGCGATGGCACGTTGAGAGGGCCTTAAACTCAACTCTCTTCTCCATCGGGAGCCAATGGAGGGCTTGGAGAGCGGGTTTAGAAGGTGACCTTCTCGGGAGTCTAAGCACGAGCCGTGCTGCGGCATTTTGGAGCACCTGGAGGCGACCCATGACCTTGCCTGAAGCCCCCAGATAGAGCAGGTTCCCGTAGTCTAAGCGCGAGGTGACCAGGGCGTGCACCAGCGTCCTACGAGCCGAAATGGGAAGCAGATCTAAAACCTTCCTCAAAGTTCTCAGGACACCGAAACACACCCCCGTCACCCGGCCAACCTGCGGGCCAAAGGCAAGGTCCTTGTCAAGCCACATGCCAATATTCTTGGCCTCCAGACTGGGAGTGGGGGCCTCGCCTAAGCAGGGTGGCCACCACGCAGGCGACCACGCAGAGGGCCCGCCCCCCACCACGATCACCTCGGTCTTGCTACCGTTCAGTTTTAAACAGTGTGCGGACATCCAGGCTGCGAGATCTTGCATGCAGTTCCTGAAGATGTCCGCCGCAAGGCCGGGGGAACGAGACAGGGAGACGACCAACTGCGTGTCGTCGGCGTAAGACACCAGGTGGAGACCGTGGCCCTCCGCGATGGCTGCTAAAGGGGAGACGTAGATATTGAATAAGGTCGGGCTCAGGGACGAACCCTGTGGTACGCCCTGGCCCAACTCGATCTCCCTCGAATAGCATTCTCCCATCCTGACTTGGAAGCACCTGTCAGACAGGAAGGACTTGATCCAGCCAAGCGCAGCGCCTGTGACCCCACCTTCACTCAGACACTGTAGCAAGATGGTATGTGCTACAGTGTCGAATGCTGCACTTAAGTCGAGTAGGATCAGCGCCATAGTCTGGCCCTCATCCACACCCTGTCGGAGTGCCTCCACCGCCGCAAGAAGTGCAGATTCCGTTGAGTGGCGGGGACGGAAGCCAAATTGCGAGTCGTGGAGTAGCGATGCCTCCTCCACGAACTGCATCAATTGAGTGTTAGCAGTTTTCTCCGCTATTTTAGCCATGTAAGGCAAAAGAGAGATGGGGCGGAGATTGTCGAATTTCTCGAAATTCACATTGGCCTTTTTTTGCAGGGGGAGTACAACTGCCCGCTTCCAAGCCTTGGGGACACTCTGGGACAAAAAAGAGGAATCGAGTAGATTGCGAACATAAGGTTCAAGCACTTGCAAGCTACCCTTAAGCCGACTAGGGGTCGTCGGGTCTCTTGGAGAGCCAGATTTAATTGACCCGCAGATACGGATTAGCTCTTCTGTGGGCGGGGTGCAAAAAGAGGTAAGCTGTCGTACTCCCATCGTTTTGACACCCTTCCCCCATGTGGGAGCGTTTAGTGCCTGCCGAGGAAAGGAATTGTAGAGGTGAGTGACCTTGTTAGTAAAAAACTCTGCAACACGGTCACAGCCCTCCACCGTGCAGAGTTTCGAGGGGCATGCAGCAGACTTGCCTATGGTGATGGACTTGTAGATTGAAAAGAGCTCTTTAGTGGACTGCTCAGCTCCTTCAATCCTAGCGCAGAAGTACGCCGTTTTGCCCTTCCGTAGCAGTTTATGGTAGCTCCGCCTACAGTTAGTATACTCTGCTTTAGCGGAGGCGGAAAATGCTACTCTCCATTGTCTTTCAGCCGTTTTGCACGCTGCTTTTGCCACTTGCATATCAGCATTGAACCAGAGAGCAGATCTTTTTGCTCGGCCCCCCAATTTGGCCGCACCAAGTGGGGCAACCAGATCCAAGGCCTCTGTAATACGTTGGTCTAGGTTGGAGTTGATGTCTACCACACCTATTCCGCCTGGATGACCTTTGGCAGTTAAAGCCAGATTGAATGCGGATTGGGAGAATGCTGCCCATCTCCGCCTGGGGTGTTTATCGGCTGGAGGGTCAGTCGGAGCAGGTTCTTATTCACCTATGGAAGAAACAAACTTGACCCTACCATCTGGTCCTGGTAATATGGATAGTCAATGTGATTCCCCAGGAAGGTTGGACCCTGTTGGAAGTTTGTCTCATGAAAATGGGACTACTTCGATGATATCTTGGAACCTAGCGGGCCTGGGTCCAAAACTAGCTTCTCCGGAGTGGTCCGATTTTATTGAAAAATTTGACATCTGTCTTTTTCAGGAGACATGGTCAGTAGATCCTGTCTTCCGCGTAGGTTACCTTAACTTTTATGTTCCAGCGATAAAAAAAGACAGGGGTCGCCCGGCCGGTGGGTTAGTTATATGGGTCAGGCAGGACCTAGGATGTAACATTCAGCAACGTCCAGTATGTAACAGTGATATCCTTGTAGTGAGATTTAGTATTCCTTCAGATATTAGTCTAGATATCTTTAATGTCTATGCTCGAGATCACCCAGGGGGGAAAAAATCTGAGCTTTTAACTGTCTTGGAAGAGCTGTTAGCAACTACGCCCCCGAATATCTTGCCTCTTGTAGCAGGGGACTTTAACACAACCTTTGAGCCACTAGGGCATGACGATCAACACCTCACAGAAGAGTACGACTCTAGGTGGGGCATTCCCTCTCTCGAGGTGGCTCCTATATAAAAATGGCCTGAGGCGGCCATTCAGCTGAAAGGATTGTGCATGGGTAATCATCAGAGGGCAGTCAATGGGCGTACTCTATCAGATAGACTAGGAACTAACACCTACGATAATGGCCACAGGTCTAGTCGTATAGACTATCTGCTTGTTCACTTAAGACTGTGGCCTTATCTTGAGGATATGGAGGTAACTAACCATATAGAGTGACCATAATCCACTTACTTCTATTTTTAACCTGCCTCTAGCTGTGGGTATACCAGTCCCACAGGATGTAATAGCGCCTGATCTTGTCTTAGCCAACGATATGCCCAACTTAAAATGGTATTGAATCGTTGAACATCCCGAAATTTTAGTCGCAATTAACAAAGATGTAACTAATGTATTAGCTGGATCACTGAAAGAATATCGACTACCAAAATATCGACTACCCAAAATATCGACGAGAAAATATCTACAACCAAAATATCGAGTTTGTATGTACAAACAGGTAGGTACAAAAATATCGAGTACAAAATATCGTTAACAAAAATATAGTTGTAAAAAATATTGACTTTAATAAAAACAATGTTTAATTACATTAATATAAAAAATTAATGACTATAATATAATTAACAATACTTAAAATAACTTTTAATAATTAAATAATTAATGAAAGTAAAAAAATAATATTTTTTTAATCATATTTCTTAAAACATATATATATATAGTAACAAAATTTAATTAAATAATAGCCAATATTATTAACGTACAAATACAAAAGAGTAAAAATTACTATTCCCACTGCAAAGAGTGCAAGAGTGGATATATGACGTTACAACGCAACTTTTACAACGCACTACCATTACAACGTAAGTATTGGTAAGTATATAATATTTTTTTTCATTTAAATTATTTAAAATTATTTAAATATAATTTAATTTCATTTAATTTCATTAAATTAAATTAATGTAAATTTAATTTTACTTTATTTTTACACTGTACCCCTGTACCCCAAAACTGACCCTGAACCCTAAAAAAAACCCTTTACCCAAAAACCCAAAACTGACCCTGAACCCTAAAAATACCCCTTTACCCAAAAACTAAAAACTGACCCTGAACCCTTAAAATACCCCTTTACCCAAAAACTAAAAACTGACCCTGAACCCTAAAAATACCCCTTTACCCCAAAACCCAAAACTGACCCTGAACCCTAAAAATACCCCTTTACCCAAAAACTAAAAACTGACCCTGAACCCTAAAAATACCCCTTTACCCAAAAACTAAAAACTGACCCTGAACCCTTAAAATACCCCTTTACCCAAAAACTAAAAACTGACCCTGAACCCTAAAAATACCCCTTTACCCAAAAACTAAAAACTGACCCTGAACCCTAAAAATACCCCTTTACCCAAAAACTAAAAACTGACCCAGAAACCCTTAAAATACCCCTTTACCCAAAAACTAAAAACTGATCCTGAACCCTAAAAATACCCCTTTACCCAAAAACTAAAAACTGACCCTCAACCCTCAAAATACCCCTTTACCCAAAAACTAAAAACTGACCCTGAACCCTAAAAATACGCCTTTACCCAAAAACTAAAAACTGACCCTGAACCCTAAAAATACCCCTTTACCCAAAAACTAAAAACTGACCCTGAACCCTAAAAATACCCCTTTAATTTAACATAATTAACAATTAATCAATTAAATTAAATTAATTACCAATTACATTTTAATTAATTAACAAATATTATTTAATTACCAATTAATTAAAAATTACTCACAATTAATACATTTACATATTTAATAAATAATAATTAATTTACTTCCCACCCTATTCCCCTATAAACCCACAACCCGCTACAGGAAATACATTATTTTAATTTACATAATTAGCAATTAATCAATTAAATTAAATTAATTACCAATTACATTTTAATTAATTAACAAATATTATTTAATTACCAATTAATTAAATATTACTACCAATTAATACATTTACATATTTAATAAATAATAATTAATTTACTTCCCACCCTATTCCCCTATAAACCCACAACCCGCTACAGGAAATACATTATTTTAATTTACATAATTAGCAATTAATCAATTAAATTAAATTAATTACCAATTAAATTTTAAATAATTAACATATAATATTTAATTACCAATTAATTAATTATTACTACCAATTAATAAATTTACATATTTAATTAATTATAATTAAATTACTTCCCACCCTATTCCCCTATAAACCCACAACCCGCTACAGAATAAAATTACACAAATGTAAAAAAAAATCATTAATTAAAAATAATTATAACATAAAATGACACTTTTCACACATATTATAACATAAAAACACTATAAATAATTACAAATTATATAAAAAAAGATATTTTTTACTTTCGATATTATTTACAGTCGATATTACTTCACTTACCTTAAAAACGATATTTTGGCTGTCGATATTCTGTCCTGTCGATATTTTCTCCAAACGATATTTAAAACTCGATATTTTGTCCATTCGATATTGTGTAGTCGATATTATGTCTGTGCACCGTATAAGCAGTAATGGGGTCTAGCATTGTTAGTGTGGATCCTCGCTCCATTGTGACCGATGTCCATACCAAACATTTTGACTGCTTAAAAACATACTTTTGTAAGCTCAGCACAGGTAGGAATAAAAGGGGCAGTAAACCTGAGGGATGGTATAATGCGGCCTGTCGACTAGCTAGGGTTAGTCTCGGCAGGGCCCTAAAAACGAGTGATATATGCAAAGTAAGGGCAGCTCCGGTCTGCTATAGGAAAACTCAGTTGGAGGCAAAAAAGCGCTGGGATGAGAAGTGGAAGGAACTTAAAGACGCCTGTGCGGCTAAGAACCCCAAAGAGTTTTGGGATATATTTAAATGGGATAGGGGAGGCTGCCCGTATCGTCCCCAGAATAATGTGGCTCAGCATTCATGGGTTGATTATTTTAAGCCACAGTATGCTAAGAGTAGTGACTATGAGCTCCATGAGCCCTTCCTACATACCTACTATGATGGGGTGGTCTTCACTCCTGAAGATGTTGACAGGGCACTAGACGTGGTAACTGGGGGTAGAGCGCCGGGTATGGATTGCATCCCGGCAGATGTCTTTGTTAACGATAATCAAACCTGGCGATTATATATTGCCCACATTGCAAATGCAATTGCTCGGGGAGCTGATGTCCCACTCTCATGGAAGGGGGCGGAAATCGTTCCAGTGTTTAAAAAGAGCGATAAGTCTGTAGCAGGCAATTATAGGCCAATCAGTTTAATTGATTCGGTGCAGAAGATTATGGGCAGATTGGTTTTGGGTAAGGTCCAGACCTGGATAGATGATAATGATATTCTGAGTCCCAGGCAGGCTGGCTTCCGCCGCCTAACCAGTACGATTGACCAAGTTTTTCGATGTATCACTCTGTACTGAAGGACGGTGTTATTAGGAAAGGGGGCCCTGTATGCTGTATTCGTTGATCTAAGGGCAGCTTTTGACCTAGTTCTGCGTAATAAACTATGGCAAGTCCTGGGAGAGATGGGGATGGCCCCAGAGTTGTTGTCACTTATCGTACGGTTACATGAGGATAAGTTTGCCTGGGTCCGGTGGGGGGCACAGGGTGAAGTAACGGAAACCTTCCCTGTTGGCAGGGGAGTGCGACAGGGATGCGTTATGGCACCTACCCTGTTCTCACTCTTGGTCAATGGGGTGGTTGACTATCTTTCCCTGACCCCCACGGACGCTCCGGTGTTGGCAGGCACACATATTCCAATCCTCATGTTCGTGGATGATACTTTAATGATCTTAAAGACTCCGAGTGGTCTTCAGAAGGCCCTCCAGCGATTTGAAAAATGTTGCAATCAGCGCGGCCTAGAAATAAATACTGCCAAGACCAAGTTTATGTCTTTTAACGAACATAAATCATTCAGAGGTAATGTGTACATGACTAAATTACCCCTGGAACAGGTTAAGTTTTTTACATATCTGGGTGTTACCTTACAGAAGGATATGCGTTGGAACAGTCAACTTGACCGGGCTGTTTTGGCGCATAAACAGCAAGCAGGAATCCTTCTAACAAAATTTAAAACTTCGCTAACTAAACCAATTAGCCCAGTCTTAGATATTTGCGGAATGAAGGTTCTAAGCTCGGCTCTATATCGAGCCGAGTTGCGGGGGTTAGAAAATCTGAAGTGTTTGACTTTGTTGGAGAATGCGTTTTTACTCAAAGTCACAAGCCTCCCCAAAGCACCCCCCTGAGACCATTACGGCTGGATCTCAGTAAAAAAACTGTGTTATACCTAGTGAATCTTCGCCCTTTATTATATTGGCATAGGTTATGGTGTACGGAGGAACTTGAACATTATGGCAGGGGTCTCATGGATGTCATAAAAACTGATTCATTCCATAAAATTAAATGGCTAAAGGAGATTCGATCCCTGTTAGGGAAGCTCGGGATGCCAGAGCTTTGGGATGATCCCCCAAACGCAGTGTTTCCTTCTAAGAAAATCTTGAAAGAAAGGTATTGGGAACTGATATTTACATCAGTGAGTTCTCAAGGTCTCTCCACCCATGTTACTGGTCGCTTTCTCGAATTTAAGTCATGTCCAGTGCTGGAGAAGTATTGGGACTTGATTGAGAAACCTTACGACCGTGAATTGTATTTTCAACTAAGAGTGGGTGCTCTTCCAACACGGGAATACACCTGTAAATGGAGAGGACTATTAACGACAGATGTGGCAAGTGTCTGGATCAACGTGAAACAGTAGGCCACATACTGTTCTTTTGTCCACTGTATACTGCACCACGTAGCATGTGGATAAAGCCTATTTGTCAGGCAATGGGCATTAGAAGACATGCCGTTGCCTTGCGAATCCTGTGCTCAGACCCCGCCCCTCCTATCGCTATTGCTGTGGGGAAGTTCCTGAGTTGGGTATTGTCAATCTGTCTGAAAATGCTGTCCCAAGTAGCCAGCGACTGACTGCCTATAATACCCCAAGCTTTATGATGACTCTGTATTATAAGATCCTTTGCCTATTCGACTTACGTGTTGTGTTCCCTTTGCAGCGTCAGATCTTGGCGCCTTTCTTGAATTACAATTTTATTTGTATAATGAATTATTGATTGTTTTTTAAACACACTTTTAACGAAATAGTGGAATCTATTTTAAAAAATATTCGATAGTTACTAAATGATTTAATTGCATCTTAAATATTTATTTGATTGGTTTTAAAAAATGTATTTGTATATTGTACTTTTATGACTTAACTGTTGAATAAAGTTTATGAATGAATGTATATCTAACTGTATACCTGGTCCTTTAAATGTCACTATTGTTCTTTTTCTGGCTATCTTTCTAGACATGTTACTATCTACTTTATAGTACTTGTCCCTCCATTACAGTGTCCGCTTAGGGCCTCTTAGTACTTATCTGTATGTCATACATGTATTACTGTCCCATTTCTTATCGCCTCTATCTATAAGTGTGCTACTATACATATAATTCTGTACTTTCATTTCTCATGCTATCTTCCAGTATCTGTACATGTCCTGCTAAATAGTTCAATTTCTCTCTGGGTACCACAGCTTACATTTGACTATTTAGCTAGTTATCTAACTGCATACAAAAATATCTCTCTGAATGAATTAGTGCACACATCAGCTTCCTTCTGACTCTGAAAATGTATTCATCATTGTATCGTTTGCTCTATTACTGTATGCATAGCTATACCATTATGTGTGAAAGGGGGATATATTTAACTATAGTTTGCTGTTTTAGCAAAAGCATCTGTGTGAACCAGCTCATCCTAATCTTTATATGTATTTATTTGTCATTGATTAACTTTATACATAATAAAATAACTCAGTATCTCCCTGCACTCCTTATGTCACTCCCTAAATTGGTGAATACATGTGCTTTGTACTCATAGTCCCTGATCAGTACACTTTGCTTTATTTAAATCTTCTACTCTCTTTCAACATTTCCTTTCAGTTTTATCAAATGTTCTGCTCACTTTCATCCACCTTACTCACACCCACTCCTTCTCTACGAACAATTTGTTTATGCTGCAGCTTAATTCACATACCTGTTAAATGTGATTGTTTTTCTTTCTCGGTACCAGGTTGTCAAACCTGTCTCAAGAAAGCACACAAAAACTGAGCAGAAGAATGGCAGAACATTCTCATACAAGGCAACTATTAATGGAACCCTTTTCAACTTTGCTTTCAAGGTTACAGAGCCTGCAAACAAATAGAAACACTGCTTTAATTTTCTTAGTAATCATACAGCTCTTCTGAATTGTCACCTTTCTTAACCCTTTGTTTGACACCTCTAAAGAAAACCCAATTGGATAGCTCCTCGCCCAACCTCGCAGAGGATCAGTGGATCCATGTGGCAAACCGAAATCTTTTTTTGTCAACTATTCCTAAACACCACCACTTACACACAACTTCCTGCATATCCCTAAATTTAGACTCAAACAATCTTTATTCATTATGTTTTTTCAGGAACAACGTCTCCTCACATTGACATTCCAGACTTTTTTCGTTCCCTTCCCCCATACTCCTGTAGCTCTGTTTGAATGGTAACAACAATTGTAACATTCTCTGCTAGCAGTAGGTCATATGTTCATACACGTCTCTACAGCAGCATGATAACTCCTAAACCCAAGACAGCAGGTGTGGTTGACTGTCTGCAATTAGAAACATATCCCACAAATACAATCACACATATACTTACTTTACATTTATACCACAGCCTAGTTTTAAACAGTGCCATAATTACAGCATCCAATCAAATATGATCCTTTAAATTTTACTTGCTAGGGTCTATTTTAACTGTATACATTTTGAAAACTGCCTCATTCAGCTGCAGCCTTCTCCAGCCTTCCACTGTGTGCTACTACTCCATCCTTCAAAATAGATGACTGTAGGCCCAGGGGCATCCTTGGGGCAAACTACCCCTTCTATTACCTCCAGTAATTCCCACACAGCAGGATTGCTAATTTCTCATAGCAGGCCATGCCTCCTTTGCCCATCACTTTGCAAACGCGCTCCCTGGTGTGCTCTTGGATGGGGATTGAAATCTCCTTGCCTCCTGAGGGTCCCTGGGGGCCAACTAGTACTCCTGTTCTCTCTAGAAAGCACCACACAATGGGATTGTTGTGAGGTGGCCCAAGGCCACACAACCTTTTAACAACACTCTGCAAACACAGCTCCTGGCTCACTGCTGCTTGGCGAATGAAGTCCGCTTTAGTCCTGAAGTCCTCATGACACAAGGGGACCTCATCACCCCACCAGCAGTGGGCCAAGAGGCCTGTTTGCAGAGTGTTGTAAAAAGGGGCATGGCCTTGTCCCACCTTTCAGCAATCCCACTGTGTGGGGCTTACTGGAGGGGTCCCTGGTGGTCTAGGTGGCCCCCAGGGATCCTCAGTAGAGATAGGGACTTAATCCCCAACGCAGAGCATGCCAGAAGGCACATTTGCAGAGTGGTGCAGGGAGGGGGCGCGGCCTCTGGCGAGTTGCCAGTTTCTTTTTTTATTTTATTTTATTTTGGGCCCTCTCCCGAGGCTGATTATGGCCCTGGGGACCCCATCCTCTGGTGGTAGGCCTTCCTTCATTTTTGTATCTTAAAAGGGAGGGGGCCGTGTGTCCCCCCTCCCAGGCCGATTTTGGCCCCAGGGAATTCATCCCCTGGGGCCCGGAAAAGTTTTTTATGGAAAGGGGCCGCGTGGCCCCCCTCCTGATGCCAATGTTGGCCCCAGGGACCCCATCTCCTGGGACCCGTCCATATTTAAAAAATAAATAAATAATTTAATAGGGGAAGGGGGCTGTGTGGTCCCTCTTCCCTGGGCCACTTTTGGCCCCGGGACCCCATCCCCCAGGCCAGGCTTCATGTTGGTGACCATGTGGGAGCCCCAAGGCCCCCGCGGCCCCTGCCAGCTCACCGCACCCTGCGGGAGCCGGCATTGCTTTTGGACAAGGGGAGCTGCTAACATGCAGCTCCCCTTGTCCAAAAGCAATTCTGCTCTGCTTCATGGAAGCGAGAGCTGAGCTCCGGCCCTGCCATTGCAAACTATAATGTCCTGGGGGTGGGCACCCCAGGACATTGTTGTAGCCCGCCCTGGGGCGTAGTGGACCCCAGGGCCATGAAGGGCTCCAGGAGGTGGGCTGCATGGCCCCCTCCCAACATGTATGCAGCCCCTTGGGCTGGGGGTCAACAGCGGACCCCTGCATTACCATAATTTGTGCCCCAGGGAGGTAGTGGTCCCCGGGGCAGTGTGGGGGAAGACCCCCACTCTTCTTTAATTGTTTAGGAGCCCTGGGGACGTGGCGGTCCCCGGAACTTGGGGGCTCTCGAGGCACCCTGCCCTTAATTTCAGTGTGACCCACGGAGCTGGTGGTCCCCGGGACAGTGTGGGGGGGCAGGTGCCCCCATACTTGTTTATTTAAATTGAAGCCCAGGGAGGTGGTGGCCACCGGGCTTGGGGGCCCGTGAGTCCCCCCACATGTAATTTAAGTTATACCCTAGGGAGGTGGCAGTCCCCTGGGCAGCATGGGGGGCAGGAGCCCCCCTCACATTTTTTTAATGAAAGCCCCAGGGAGGTGGCGGTCCCCAGGATTGTGGGGGGCCTTGCACATTAATAACACATTATGACGTGACCTGCCTTTGTTTTTAAATTATTTTTTTTGCTGAATTCGCACACCCAGTGCCAATTCCGCATAATTTTTTTTGTTAATGCTAATTTTGCAAGAGACGCATTTGACCTCAATAGAGTGTAAGGAGGTCATGCAGGGTCAAAGGTGGGTTGCACATGGGTTTTGTACTCCGCAGACCATAGTTACAAAGGGTGTTGCGGTTTTGGTTAGACATGGGGTTCATTTTTGTTTAGAATTTTTTTTAGCAGATCCAAAAGGTAGATGGCTCATTTTAAGTGCAAGATTTGATTCTGAGTTACTAACCATAGTTGGATATTATGGCCCAAATCTTGATGAAGTAGATTCTCTGGACACTTTGGCAAGGGAATTGCTAGGATTTGCTGGTAAAATTATAATGGCCGGGGATTTCAATGCAGTTCTGGATTATAAATTAGATAGATCTGTTAACTCACGTGGGCTTATGAATCCCAAAATGTCCAACAGAATAAGGTTGCTGATGACTCAGTTTGGGTTGTGTGATATCTGGAGGTTTAATTATGGACACCAGCTAGGATTTACATACTATAATAAGAAATATAAGCATAAATCTCGGATCGATTATGTGCTGTTGGATTTAAGATTAAAAGACTCAGTTACAGCAGTGGGGCATGTAGGCGTTCATATCTCTGACCACTCGGCCATTACACCTAATATTAAAATTAAAGCATCTGAAGCAGTAACAACTTGGAGGCTGGATCGCACAGTACTTTTAGATCAAGAGTGCCTGCAATTTATTAGTTCAGAGTTAGAGGTTTTTTTGGATGCAAATTTAGGCACTGCAAAGATAGAGACAGTATGGGAGACCTGTAAAGCCTTTTTGAGGGGCAGATTGGGTGCCCAGGGAGCAAAAAAACGAAGAACCTACTGTAATAAAATTACTGATTTGGAAAAGAATATTCGAGAATTAGAGTTTAGCATTAATTCCTGTGAAGGTATAATGGAAGAGCAGATACTGAAAGATCTAGAGATGTTAAAACTGGATCTAATAGCCATTATTAACCACAGAATTAGAGAGAAATGGGAATCCAGTCAGTTGGCCCATTTTAGCTATAGTGAAGGCTGCGGAAAGCTACTGGCTTGGAAGGCCAAGAAAGATTCAGTACGTAATTATATTAAGGAATTGAATTTGCCAGGTATGAGTGAGCCTATTACTGAGAGCAAGGGTATTGCGGATGCATTCTTTGAGTACTTTTCAAATGTGTATAAGGACGATTTGAATCCTGGTACTTTGGAAATAGCGAAATGGTTGAGGCTGGTGGATCCGCTTCCAACTGAGTTAAAACAGGTATTGAACGGAGAGATACTCTCAACTGAGGTAGAAAAGGCTATAAGATCAGCTAAGAGAGGGAAGGCTCCTGAGCCTGATGGTCTACCAGTTGAGGTCTATAAAGTATTTATGGAAAGCATCTTGCCTTTATTGGTTCAGTTATTTAATGATATGTTTCGAGGAAAGGCGGGGCTGCCGGACTCGTGGAATGAGGCAACTATTGTTTTAATTGCAAAAACTGGGAAACCACCAAGTGATCCTAATTCGTATAGGCCTATCTCGCTGTTAAATTGCGATTATAAAGTATTTGCAAAAATAATGGCGGATAGGCTTAGTTTGGTTATTCCTAAACTAATGCAGGAAGATCAGAAAGGCTTTATTAAAGGTAGGTTCCTTAAGGAACTCACTTTTTCTCTAATAGGTACAATAGATTTGGCCTTAACATGTAAACTCCCACTAGCAGTAATAGCGCTGGACGCCGCTAAGGCGTTTGACCGAGTAAACTGGATTTTTTTAAAGGCACTTTTGACTCATTTAGACCTGGGTTCATATTTTACTAACACACTTCTATCACTGTATAATTCTCCCACCTCTAGAGTATTGATTAATGGGATTCTAACTAATTCGATCAAAGTAATGCGGGGCACCAGGCAGGGATGTCCATTATCCCCTTTATTGTTTGACCTTTATAAAGAGCCTTTGGCCTGTAGGATTAGGGGCTCTGATAAGATCCTCCCTTTCTCGGTAGAAGCCTGGTCCAAGAAAATAGGTCTATACGCTGACGACATTATAATTTATACTTCCAATCTCCAGCAGACACTGGAAAATATATCAGTAATAACTAAAGAATTCGGAGCTGTCTCAGGGTACAAAATTAACGAGGATAAAACAGAAATTATGAGCTGGAATTTGGATCCTGGCCCTATAAAATGCAAATTAAAAATGAGATATCTGGGGGTTAGGATTACTCAGAACTTGGATGACCTAGCAAAAACAAATTTTTTTGTAAGAATTAAAAGAGAAATAGGAGGAATGCTCCGAGGATGGAGTCATTTGTCTCTTAATCTATATGGCCGTACAAATTTGATAAAAATGATGGTTCTTCCAAAATTTACTTTTTTATTTGAGACAATCCCTCTTGCATTTAAAGGAGAATGGTTTAAGAAGCTTCAGAGTGAGGTTAGCATATTTATATGGGCCGCAAAAGGATCTCGTCTCTCATGGACTAAGATAAGGCGAAAACTGCTTAAAGGGGGGTTGTCAGCCCCGGATTTTCAGTTATACTGTTGGTCTTTTCAGTTAAAAAATCTTAGAATTCTTTTGAACACTCCACCGACCTCGGATATTGGTGTAATGTTGGCAGCAATGCTAAAAAGCTGCCAACATAAGGAATCTGGTTTTCTATATAAATTTGCGGATCCAAAGTATTTAAAAAAAGTGCGCCTTAAGGTACTGCGGGAAGCAGCGGAACTCTGGTACTGGATTAGGAGGTTACTAAAAATCCCGTATTATGGATATTATACTTCCATTTGGGACAGCCCAGGATCTCCTGCATGGACTAAAGATGCCCTGGCTATTCCTTTAAGACCAGCAGGGGTAGAAATATGGGGGCATCTTTTTCCGGATGGAAAGTTGGTTGGGTGGAGTCAGGGAGCGGCTATTTGGGGGCAGGCTATATCGAAATTTAAATATCTGCAAATTCATAGTTGGGCCGGTAAAGCTGAAATCATCGTGGGACTTCAGAATGAATTGGAAGAGAAGATCTACTCAAGTCAAGTGTACAAAAAGGAAGTAGGACTTTGGTACTGGTCAATGTTGGAGACGGCGGACGGCCAGTTCTCACTGCCAGAAACTATGTGGAGGGATTGCTTGCCGGACATCGCATCTGACATTCAATGGCAAGTAACTATGGCTATGTTGTATAAAGTTGTCAAACCCGCAAATTTAGGGCGAAATCATCTTTTTACACTCCACAGAGCATACTGGTCTCCACATAGACTTTTAAAGTTCAAGCCTGGAGGGCTGGTGGAATGCCCAAAGTGCAGAATTCCTAATGAGAAGGACATACACATGTTCGTGGACTGTCCAAATATTAAAGTGTTTTGGGAGGAAGTAAGTAGCTGTTTATCCCAAGCCATTGACTATACTATTAAGGTAAGCCCTGAACTTATTATAACTGGAAGGTTGAATTTGCAGATAAGAAGCATGGATGATAAAGTTAAACTTGTATTTTACGGGATACTTTTGGCTCGTAGAGAGATATGTAAACTTTGGGTGTCCCCGCTATCTCCAGGGATCTCAGACTGGTTGCGAGCTATGAGATTCACAGCTAAAATGGATACTTTGGGTCCGACAAAAGTTCAAAGTAAATTTTGGACACTATTTTTGGCACATTTTGGGTGAAGAGTCTTTTGTCTTTCTTTTTTAGGGTAGGGGATAGGTGGATTTGTAAATAAATTCAGTCCAATGATTAAGGTCTTGGCCTATCTCGCCGGTGGTGTTTTCAACGTGACGGTGGAGTTCACCTATGCACCAATCTCTCACAAAGGGTGGCATATATAGAGAGATGGTCATTGAGTGGCACTACTAGTGTGGTTGTCAACGGTCTCGGTATATGAGATAAAAAACCCATGGGCGGTATCGTTTGGTTGGAAATGGGTGGCGTAAAGGCTAATGAGGACAAAAAAAACTCTGCAAACACAGCTCCTGGCTCACTGCTGCTTGGCGAATGAAGTCCGCTTTAGTCCTGAAGTCCTCATGACACAAGGGGACCTCATCACCCCACCAGCAGTGGGCCAAGAGGCCTGTTTGAAGAGTGTTGTAAAAAGGGGCATGGCCTTGTCCCACCTCTCAGCAATCCCACTGTGTGGGGCTTACTGGAGGGGTCCCTGGTTGTCTAGGTGGCCCCCAGGGATCCTCAGTAGAGATGGGGACTTAATCCCCAACGAAGAGCATGCCAGAAGGTAAATTTGCAGAGTGGTGCAGGGAGGGGGCGCGGCCTCTGGCGAGTTGCCAGTTTCTTTTTTTATTTTATTTTATTTTGGGCCCTCTCCCGAGGCTGATTATGGCCCTGGGGACCCCATCCTCTGGGGCTAGGCCTTCCTTCATTTTTGTATCTTAAAAGGGAGGGGGCCGTGTGTCCCCCCTCCCAGGCCGATTTTGGCCCCAGGGAATTCATCCCCTGGGGCCCGGCAAAGTTTTTTATGGAAAGGGGCCACGTGGCCCCCCTCCTGAGGCCAATTTTGGCCCCAGGGACCCCATCTCCTGGGACCCGTCCATATTTAAAAAATAAATAAATAATTTAATAGGGGAAGGGGCTGTGTGGTCCCTATTCCCTGGGCCACTTTTGGCCCCGGGACCCCATCCCCCAGGCCAGGCTTCATGTTGGTGACCATGTAAGAGCCCCAAGGCCCCCGCAGCCCCTGCCAGCTCCCCGCACCCTGCGGGAGCCGGCATTGCTTTTGGACAAGGGGAGCTGCTAACATGCAGCTCCCCTTGTCCAAAAGCAATTCTGCTTTGCTTCTTGGAAGCGAGAGCTGAGCTCCGGCCCTGCCATTGCAAACTATAATGTCCTGGGGGTGGGCACCCCAGAACATTGTTGTAGCCCGCCCTGGGGCGTAGTGGACCCCAGGGCCATGAAGGGCTCCAGGAGGTGGGCTGCATGGCCCCCTCCCAACATGTATGCAGCCCCTTGGGCTGGGGGTCAACAGCGGACCCCTGCATTACCATAATTTGTGCCCCAGGGAGGTAGTGGTCCCCGGGGCAGTCCCACACTTCTTTAATTGTTTAGGAGCCCTGGGGAGGTGGCGGTCCCCGGAACTTGGGGGCTCTCGAGGCACCCTGCCCTTAATTTCAGTGTGACCCACGGAGCTGGTGGTCCCCGGGACAGTGTGGGGGGGGGGGCAAGTGCCCCCATACTTGTTTATTTAAATTGAAGCCCAGGGAGGTGGTGGCCACCGGGCTTGGGGGCCCGTGAGTCCCCCCACATGTAATTTAAGTTATTCCCCAGGGAGGTGGCAGTCCCCTGGGCAGCATGGGGGGCATGAGCCCCCCTCACATTTTTTTAATGAAAGCCCCAGGAAGGTGGCGGTCCCCAGGATTGTGGGGGGCCATGCACATTAATAATACATTATGACGTGACCTGCCTTTGTTTTTAAATTTTTTTTTGCTGAATTCGCACACCCAGTGCCAATTCCGCATAATTGTTTTTGTTAATGCTTTTTTGGGCACTGAGCACACCTAGGGGATCAGGGTGTTCTACCCTGCTTCCTTTTCTTGATTTTTAACCTTTTTTATAGGGACTTGGCTCTACCGCCAATAGGTAATATATATATATATACATATATATATCTATGTTACCTACTGGTGCTCGCCATGAGGTAGTTATAGTTAGGACCCGTTTCTATTCATTTCCCAATAACTCTGGCGCCGGTTAACGAATCTTCGCAAAATTTTTAGAACTAGTGTCCTGCTCTGGTCAGCTCCTGTCTTGAGAGTTTCGGGGTGATTTGACAAGTGGGGGCAGAGAAAAAAATGGGGAAACTTTAGACAAAGCTACAGCCCGAACTCCTGAACGGAATTACACTAACTTTGGTTAAAAGGTAGCCCATGGTTCAGAAAGAGACCTTTTTGTTAAATGGTGTAAATCCATACAGTAGTTCCAGAGAAATTAGAAAAAGAAAATGTTTCGATATCTAGGGATGCAGTGGGTTCACGAACCCCTCCCAGGCACGGCTTTACTCTGATTGGCTGCCAACACTCCAAACCAGGAAGTGTTGACAGCCATCTTGTTACTCAGTAGAACTGAGTCACAAGAAAACAGTAAAATAAAGGTTAAGAAAACATGAAAAGAGGGAAGGGTAGAGACCCCCTGACCCCCTAGGCCTGCTCAGGGGGGTCCCACAAGGACATTTAAACGTTTAAATGGCAAAATTTGCGCTGGGTGCATGAATCTTGCTGATAAAATAAAAAATAAAAAATGAAGCACTGCCTCCCGTGCTTTGTTATTATTGAGCCCCCAGGTGGGGGATGCACACATTTATTAGCGGGGACCCACTGGGAGGGCACAGCAGAGGTGTAAAAAGGGGCATGGCCTTGGACCACCTCTCTGCAAAGCAGCTCTGTGGCGCTTACTGGAGGTACCTGGTGGGCTAGTTGGCCCCCAGGGACCCTCAGGATTCAAGGTGACTTAATCCCCCAACTTACAATGTGCTAGGGGGCGCGTTTGTACAGTGGTGCAGGAAGCGGGCGGGCCTGATATAGGATATTAGCAATCCTGCTGTGTGGGACTTACTGGTGGTAATAAAAGAGGTAGTTGGCCCCCAAGGTTGACATTGGGAGCTAACTACTCTTCCTGTTACCTCCAGTAAATCCCACATAGTGGGATTGCTAAGAGGTGTTTCGGAGGCCACGCTCACCTTTCTCCACCACTCTGGAAGTGCGACTGGTATGTTATAGTTAGACATTAGCATTTAAAAAACCTTTGAAATTCACTGAAAAAACATAGGTTTCAGGGATGTTATAGTGAGAAATTAGCATTTAAAAAACCTTTGAAATTCACTGAAAAAACCATAGGTTTCAGGGATGTTATAGTTAGTTAGACATTTCACTCGTACAAAACCAGAGAAATTCTGCCATTTTAGTTAGTTCATCTAGCTATAACGCGCACACCAATACCTGTTACTACATAAGCACTCACTGATTCCTAGGTCTACACGCACATCCACTCATTCACCCACAAAGCCACTCATACATGCAGTCACTCATCATTACAACACTATAATATGCACTCATACACCTATATAGACACTCAAACACCACCACTCATCCATGGAGTTACTCACACACTTAGTCAGTCATGCAAATGTGCAGAATTTGGGTAATTTTGTGTTCCGCGGAGACCGCAGAATTGCCAAAAATTTTGCGATCCGTAGCTTCACGGAATTTTTTGCTTGTTCGCACTTTCAAAGTGTTTGTTCGCGAAATATTTCTCCCCGAGCACGCACACAGCATTCACGAACAGGAAAAAAGCTTTGCGAACAGGCGGCACATGCAATTCTGTGTGTTTGCGGGATTTCGCGTGCTTGCAGAGAGGTTTTTCTACCCTGTCCCCTTCTCTTGTTTTATTCCTTTGTTTCTCCATTTTTGGGTGACTCGCTTCTACCGAGCCACAAGATGGCTGCCAACACTTCCTTGGTTTGGAGTGTTAGCAGCCAATCACAGTGAAGCTTGCGCACACGACTTAGGCTCCGCCCAGATATCGAAACTTTTATTTTTCTAATTTCTAAGCAACTACTGAACGGATTTACACCATTTTTGAAAAAGTCGCTTTCTGACCCAAGCACTACCTTTCTGTCAAATTTGGGGTAATTCCGTTCAGCAGTTTGAGCTGTAGCTCGTCGCAACATTTCCTATAGAAATGAACATGAGAAAATGAGTTTTGGGACTCCCCTTTTTTCTCAGCCCCCGCTTGGCAAATCGACCCCAAACTTTCAGGATAGGAGCTAACCTGGATGGACATTGTCTTGGGAGAATTTCAGAAAGATTCGTCAAACGACGACAAAGTTATTAGCAAGTCAAAAAAGGCTTTTCCAACGGAATCTAGGATCTAACTAAAACTACCTACTGGCGACCGCCAGAGATATATATATATATATATATATATATATATATATATATATATATATATATATATATGTATTTTTATATATATATATGGAGGAGTTTTGGGCGGACATTTCAGCGAGGTGACCGGAGACGCATTTAAGAGTCCCCCGCATTGTCAAGTGGTCTGGCTTTTCCAGAGACTCTGCTGCGGCAGATTTTTTCTTTTCCATGGTTGTGGATTGCCAGTAACCCCCTCGGAGGCAGGAGGAATGGAGGCGGTGTAGGAGTCATTGACTCTTCACTGGGCGATTTGGATCTCCATTTCTGCCCCTGTCAATTTGAATCCTGCACTGAGGGTGATGCGGTTGGGGACCAGAGCGGGCTCTTTGTTTGACTTTCATACGTGCAGGAAGTATGGTGACACCCGCATTGGAATGACCTGCATATCGCATAGTCCTTTGGACTTCCCTTGCATTACCTACCTGGTCTGCCTACAGCATTCTGGGCCAGGTAGTTTCCAGGCAATTGGAGAACTGCTACAGGTGAGCATAGGGGCGGAGCTGATTATAGTGCATCAGTTAGAGGCGGGACATACAAATGTGAGGAAAACGTGCTCAGCACACAAAGACTGCTGGCACTGAGGAAGGCTGGACATGCCGAAATGCACTTGCCTTTGCTGTTTGTTTTACCCAGTTATCCCTATTCCTAAGTAGGAATCAGAAAACAGTAAAACAATACCGGAAGTTTGTGAGAGGCTGCATATGCATCTTAGGCTCTGGTGCCTTATGTATAACAGTTAACAACTATTATACTACCTATAGGCTTGCACATGAATCATTCCTGCAGTCTATAAGTGACTGCAGGAATATATAAGTATGTGAATAATGTATGGCCTTTGAAATAATCGGCACTTGGTGAGAACAAACTTGTGGTTTTCGCTTTATAAGTACACCATTACAAAATGGCACTCGCATTTACGCTCCACTGTTTGGTTAACTACTTAGTTACCTTTTCTATGTTTACTTTTGTTATACTTATATCTGCCATTACTTCCCGGATATTTCACGTGTGACCAAGACACTCATTGTGTCGAAACGCGTAGCGTGTGAACTGTGAACAATAAAATCACCTTGTAAACGGATTCCTGAGTGCGCAATTTATTGCTTTGAAGCAATCTTGGATTTAATATATATATATATATTTAGATAGATATATATACACGTAGGAATTTGGATCACTGTATCTGCTTTTCCAGGCTCAAACTGATGTTGGACCAATGCGGTTGAAGCGTTGGGGACCCTGGAGGGATACTTGTTTCACCAGCACAGGTCTGCCAAGGACTGCAATCCACATTCAAATTTTGCTCAGGGCCCGCTCAAGGACACAGGGACTGGTGGGGGTGACTTACCTGCAAGCCGTAAGAAGTGCATGCTGGTACTTGCAGTTCGCCCATGTGGCTGCAGTGCTGTTTGTGACTTTTACTCCACCTACCTGAACATCCACCAATTGAGGAATGATTGGAACTATTTCTGTGTGTGATTTGGCGGGAAGATTTGTGTTGGAGCAGGCATCTGAAGAAGGCACAGACTGAAAGGCGTCATGCCATTGCTCTAGTGCAATAAAGATCCTTCTGGTATTCCCCGCTGTGTCCCTCCGGTTCTTTACAATAAAGAATCTCCTGTGGCATACATATATATATATATATGTATATATATATGTATATATTACCTATGGCAGTCGCCAGTAGGTAGTTATAGTTAGGACCTTATTTCTATTCAAAAAGCATTTCTTCTTTTACCAAAATTTTTGGCACCAGTTGACAAATCATCGCAAAATTTTCAAACCTTATGGCCCGCTCCGGTCTGCTCCTATCTTCAAAGTTTCGGGGTGATTTGCCAAGTGGGGGCTGAGAAAAAAGGGGGTCCCAAAACGTGTTTTCTACATGTTAATTCCCATGGGAAACTTTAGACACGGCTACAGCCCGGACTGCTGAACGAAATTACACCAAATTTGGCAAAAAGGTAGCCGTTGTTTCAGAAAGAACTCTTTTTGTTAAATGGTGTAAATCCGTTCAGTAGTTCCTGTAAAATTTAAAAAAAGAGGTACAAAAATGCATTTCCCATAGGAAACTTTAGGCACTGCTACAGCACGAACTTCTGAACGGAATTACACCAAATTTGATAAAAAGGTAGTGCTTGGTTCAGAAAGCACTCTTTTTCTTAAATGGTGTAAATCCGTTCAGCAGTTGCTGAGAAAATAAAAAAATAAAGTTTCGATATAGAGGCACGGAGAATCCGCGCACCCGGCCGATCATGAGCTGCATTCTTCTTGGCTGTCAACACTTCAAACCAGGAAGTCTTGATAGAACCTCGGCACAAGAAAAGAGAAAAAGAAACACGCAAAACAAGAAAAGTGGGTAGGGTAGAAACACCCTGACCCATTATGCCGGCTCAGGGGTTCCCACAAGGACCCCAGGGCCCAAAAAAGCATTACAAAAAAAATCGGCCGAATTCAAGCTGGGTGTGCGAATCTGGACGAAAAATTTTAAAAAAAGAAGTGCGGGCTCCCCCACTTCGTTTAATGGAAGCCCAAATGTGGGCCAGGTCACGGGGGCAGTAAAAAAATGTGTGTGGGGGGCCCAATCCTCCTCACACTGCCCCGGGGACCACCACCCCCGGTGCTATGCATAAATATCTGCGGGGCACACAGCTTATTTTTTTAAAGTTTGGGGGGCCTCCAAGGCCCCCTCAAGCCCCAGGGACCACCACCCCCTGGGGCTCTCATTAATTATAATCATGGAGGGCACACTGCCCCTGCAGCCACGGGGACCGCACCCCTGGGGCTTCTTTTTTTATTTAAAAATATACTTGTGTGGGGGGGCTCGAGCTTCCCCACATGCCCCGGGGATCGCCACCTACCCATTGCACTAATATTTAAATTTGGGGTCCGTAACAGACCCCCAAACCACAGGGACCACCACCTGTTCAGATGTTGGGAGGGGGGCCGCACAGCCCCCTTCCTGGAGCCTGTGATGGCCGAGGGGACCGCCACCCCCAAGAGCCATCTCCTACAGTGTCCCAGGGTGCCCACCCGCGAGGCACTGCAGTTTGCTATGGCAGGGCGGGAGCAAACTGTGGTTTGGATTTTGGAAGAGAGAGCAGGAAACCTGCTCTCTCTTCCAAAACTCAAACCAGATTGCTTTTCTACACAAAGGGGCGTGGCCTGGGCCACCTCTCTGCAACGTAGCGCAGTAGCACTTACTGGAGGTACCTGGTGGGCTAGATGGCCCCTAGGGACCCTCAGGATTGAAGAGGAATTAATTCCCCAACTTAAAACGCGCCACAGGGTGTGTTTGCACATATGTCACCTCAGGCCCCGCCCCCTCCCTTCACTACTGTGCAAACGCCCCCCCTGGCGCACTGTAAGATGGGGAATTAATTCCCTTTGAATACTGAGGGTCCTTGGGGCCCAACTAGCCCAGCAGGTACCTCCAGTATGCGCCAGGCAGCTGCGTTACAGAGAGGTGTTCAGAGGCCACGCCCCTTTTTACACCACTTTGCAACGCAGCTCTGTGGCGCTGTGGACATTCACGGGTAGAGAGTCTTCCATTCCTGACAGCGTGCTGATTTTGTGTTTTCAAGTGGAGATATATATATATATATATATATATCGGATATAAGAGCATCCAAATGCAGAATAGACTATCATCCGGCACTCCAAGGTAGGGTTTTAAAAGACACTCAGTTTTATTATATTTAGACGAGTAGCATCAATTACAGTCTCCTGCTTCCTTGTTCACGATGCCGAGCCACCATTTTTTCAAAGTAAAATACACATTACAGTGGTGGTAAAAACTAACAAAGGACACACCTTTCTACCAGTAGGACTCTGCCTAACACAATGCGGCGGCCATATTTCAATGTGTTACTCTTAGTATTCACAAATATAAAGCAACACAGCTAACTTTCCACTTGCTCTCAATTCTCAAGTTTAAATTAAAGTTCATGGAATTTTATACCCCTAATTCACAACTATTTGCTTGGGAATATCAATTCCACAATTTTGCATATTTATATTGAAACACAAGTTATTTCAGATTTTAAATCGTGCAAAAGTGCAAGTGCATTGAGCCATAGAAAAGTTCAGCTTTTACAAAGTGCGGCGGCAAGTGCCTGTTTTTGTTGGGTGCTAGTTCTAACAAATTTAAAGTGCCAGTGCAATCGAACAAATATGCATTATACAATCATTATCATTTAAACTTCAAGTTAATTCACTATAAAGTGCAACCACAAATAGATATAATTCCTCATGACCTATATACAGTTTAGAAACAGGTCATTATTTATACCCATCTTATAGTATGTTTATAAAAACCCAAATACATTTTTAATTCTGGCCCTTCAGTTATAATATTATCTAGCACCTTTAAAGTGCTGGTGCTTATGTAAACAGGGATAACTTCTCCATGTAAACACATCACTCTCCTCAATGTAAACATACTTCAATACAGTACAATGATGTAGAAAAAAGTGCAAGTGCATATGTAAACTAGTTCAAATTTCTCTATGTAAACATTTCACTCTTCTCAATTTCTAAAACCCATGTAAGTACAGTGCAATAATCTCAAAAAGAGCAAATGCATAATAGTCCAGAGTAGAATGAACCACCCATCCCAACTTATTGACACAAATCCTATGTTTCCATGTATCTAAATACCACCACTGTAAAAATAGAATAAAAAAAAAACAATCAATTCATGGACTTATGTGCAGATTCTCCTATTATAACTCTTCATCATATTCATCAAGACAGACAGGTAAAAAGGTCCTCATCTACATTGAGCCCATTTGGCTCCATGCAGTTGAATTCCAGAATATAGTATGTTTCTAATTTCCGATGTTCTCTTTCTCTGTCCCTCCCCTTTCCTTTTCTTTGGGACCTCTGCTATACATGTATACTGCAGGCTCACAGGGTTACTTTGGTGGTGGGACTCAAAATGCCTAGCAATAGGATATGTTCTGTCTTGATTTACAATTGTTCGCCTGTGTTGAAGGATTCGTTGGTAAACAGGCAAGGTAGTGCTTCCTATATATATTTTTGGACAGGAGCATTGTAACAGATATACAACAAAACTAGTTCTACAAGTCAGAAAACTTCTAATGGTTACAGTTTTGTTAAAAAATGTTCTAAAATCAGTACGGTTCATGCCATGTTGGCATGCCTTACATTTAGCACATTTTTTAAAACCTGGTTTCTGTTGTAGCCAAGTGGAGGCACCCTTCCTTTTTTCAATGAATTCGCTTTTGACAATCAGGTCTTTGAGTGATTTAGATTTTTTATATGTGATCTCTGTTTTTTTTAAACTATCGTACCCAACACTGGATCGTTTCTTACCAGGTGCCAGTGTTTGTTCAGGATAGATCTAATTTCCTTTTGTTTTACGTTAAAGGTAGTTATAAATCTAGAGTTATCCTGATCTCTCAAATTCTTACTCTGTTCCTGCTGTCGTTTCGTTCTAGAAGGTTCAAATAGTATCTATGTCGTTCCAGATTTTTAGCTTTTGTTGATGCCCCCTTCAATACATCTTGACGATAACCTCTTTGGATAAATATCTGAGTCATTTCTTTTTCTATCCTATCGTACTCATCCTCATTGCTGCAAGTTCTCCCAGCTCTATAGTATTCCCCAAAGGGGATACTTCTAAATTAGCGAAGTAGGATGAGCACTCTCTGCATGGAGAACTGAATTTCCAGCAGGGACCTTGCGGAATACAGTTGTCTCTAATTTTCCATCAAAGGGTTTGATCCGAATATCCAGGAAGTCTATTGTGGTATTGCTGTAATGCCCCACAAATTCTAAATTTAAAGAATTTTGATTGAGGTCATTGATGAACAGCTCGATGTCTGTCTCCGTGCCCTGCCACAGCACGAAAACATCATCATTGAACCAAACCCGCAACAGGAAATGTTCAGTCCACTGGTCCAGGGGACCACCCCCGAGCACCCGTTCCTCCCACCAGCCAAGATGTAGGTTGGCATAACTGGTGGTGAAACAGGTTTTTTGTGAGGCACCATTCCATAAGCTCTAAGATCATTCTATTCTGGGAGGCAAATCGTACAGGTCTTCTATTTAGAAAACTTTCTCAATCCATCAATATATATTATACTCGTATATAATGTTGATATATCTAATGTCAACAATGCCATGGTCTATTCATCCCAGCGAATATTAAAGATACATTTTTAAAAAATCAGTTGAGTCCTTAATATATGAGGGGAGTGATCTGACTATTAGATTGAGAAAATAATCAATATAACATGAAGCATTTTCAAACAAATTACCACAAGAAGAAATAATAGGTCGCCCTGGTGGACTAGTGGGGTTCTTGTGTATTTTCGGGAGCATGTAAAATACTGGGATTACTGGTTTCTCTCTTTTAATAAACTTATATTCATCCCAGCTTAATAGTCCTTCATCTCTCCAAGTATCCAGTCTCACAAAGAATTGCTCTATTACCTTCTCATGTTCCTTGGGACTGATCCTGCTATAGCAACTACAATCCTGCAATTGACTAAGCGCTTCTTTCTTATACTGCTCCCTTCCCCACAGTACAATATACCTTCCTTTGTCTGAGGGCTTTATCAAGAGTCCATCTTCATCTTGTAGTTTTTTCACCGTTATATGGAATAAAGCTTTCTTAGGATCCATTTTCCATTTACTTTGATTCTCCATAGAGTATATAAGATCTCTTGTTAAATTTTCTCCAAAAATATCCAGATTATCTCTCACAGTTTGAGGTAAAAATCTGGAGGGTGCTCTAAACGGTGTATGATCACTTTTATCCAAACAAGTTCCCGTTCCAGTCAAATCCTCACTTTCAATCTGACTAGCATCATTGAACATAGAAATCATGTCTTCTAGGGCCGGTATATCATTGACACTAAGGAGGGCTGTATTGTTGAAGGATATAGGAGTCTGTTCTTGAGCTTGAAGATTAGTTCCATATTGACCTGCATGCAACTTCGATAACTTGAGCTTCCGAATGTAGCGATATAGATCCATTCTGCTATTCGGATAATTGTAATCATTATTGTCGCAGAAAGATAATCCTAATTTCAATATCGTTTCCTCATCCTCTGTTGACTCCACAGCACTCAAGTTAATAATGGTTGCATTGTCCGTCAATTTTTGGATTGTTTCTTCGTATTCAAGCTCAGCGATCTTTTTGATGCCTGTATCCCTCACCTCCTTTTTTTTGTCTTCTCTTCCTCGGCCTCGTCCCCAACCACTTCCTCTTCCCATGCGATGGTCGGATTGTTGTTCCATCAGCATAAAACAGAATTCCTCTGTAACAGCCAGTCTCACATCCCTAGATCCTCTACTACCTGGTTCATCTGATTCTTGCTCGGAACCAGTGTCTGACTTAACTTCACTTTGTGAGGCAGTGTGCTGGTCTACTTGGCCATTATGTGTTTTTTGTCGCCTTGCCATATCGAATTTCTTCGCAAAGGTGTAGATTCGCCCAGATTCGTAATCAATACGATCCCTTGTAAATTTCGTGGCTTTTCTATCCTTTATGCGCTTCTCATATTTCTCCAGCCTGCCTTTTAAATCACTTTTGAACTTGTTGATTCTAACTTTATCATCGTTTTTATCAAGGATGTCATTTAGTTCTTTAATTTTCACCACCACCAATGTTCTTTCTCCGCATATTTCACCAAAATGCGTATCATATTAGTGGAACTGACCGCACTGTTTTCCGCCCACTCTCCAAGCATTTCTATATCTGGGTTTTCATAGGAAGGTGTAATCATTATTCTAAGTCCACGTGGGACACGTCCCACTTGTAAATATTTGCGTAAGGATGCCACTTCCCACCAACGTGAAATTTCCCTCTTTTTCAATTTCTCATAGTTTTGCAGTTGTTTATTTAAATCAGTATTGCCAATTGGGGCAGCCGCCCCTCTTTCCTTCTGTGCGGGTCGCGTTGTTTCTTCAAAGAGAGCGGTTGCCAGTAGGTAGATATCGTTAGAACCTATTATGCATTGGAAATCCGCAACATTCTATTTGGACTAACTTTGGCGCTGATTAACGAATCTTCGCGAAATTTTCAAAACTTTTGGCCAGCTCCGGTTCGCTCCTATCTTGAAAGTTTTACAGTGATTCGTCAAGCTGGGGCTGAGAAAAAAGGAGGGTCCCAAAACACGTTTTCCGCATGCAATTTCCCATAGGACCTTTAGCCGCAGCTACAGCCCGAACTGCTGAACAGAATTACACCAAATTCATCAAAGAGGTAGTCCTTAGTTCAGACTTGTGCGTTTTGCTTAAATCGTGTAAATCGGTTCAGTTGTTCCTGAGAAAATTAGAGTTAAAGTGATTTATATATCTAGGGGCGCGAGGGATCTGCGGAGGGATCCGCATACCGTAAGCGAAGCCTACGCGCACCCTGCTGTGCAGAAGCTGTATTTCAATTGTCTGTCAACACTCCAGAACCGAGGCACAAGAAACCCTGACCCCCTAGGCCTGCTCAGGGGGTCCCACAAGGACCCCCAAGGCCAAACTATTATTATTTTTTTTTAAACGGGACGATGCGCGCACAATATGCGCATCCTGCCTATAAAAAAAAAGAAACGCGGCCTCCCGCGCTAAATATGGTAATTTGACCCCGGGGGGCCAAATCCCGGGGGCATTATCAAAAAAATAGTGTGGGGGTCCCAAAATCCCCCCCCACACTGCCCCGGGGACCGCCACCCCCCCAGGGCTCTAACTTAATGTATGCGGGGGCTTACGGGCCCCCGCAGCCCCAGGGACCACCACCCCGGGGCTTGTTTAAAATGGGTGAGGGGGCTCTCAGGCCTCCCAGCCCTTGGGACCGCCACCCCCGGGGCTCTAATTTAATATATGCGGCGGGCTCAATGGGCCCCTTGCAGCCCCGGGGCTTGTTTAAAATGGGTGGGGGGGGCTCAATTGTTGTATATAAATAAGTATACATAAGACTCAGTGATTGTATGTTTGAGATATGGATAACTGTATAGTTGTAATAGTGATTTTATAACACACTAAGCATGAGTCACTATCTATATGAATAAATAAAGTGGTGTTTGTGTAAGTGAGTAGCTTAGTAAATATAAGTATGACCAATTATTTGCATAAGTGAATAGGATGTCTGCATAAGTGAATAGGATATGTGCTGGTGTGTAATGTTGATGTAGGTGTATAAGTATATTTAATAGTGTTCTATTGATCTTTGTTAGCATGTATGAGTGAATCTATAGGTAGTGTTTAGATGTGTGTGTAGATCTAGGAATCACTGAGTGGGTTTTAAAAACTTGTACTGGAGTGTCAATGGTTTAAAATATGGTACTTCATATTTTATAATGAGTGTTTAAAAGTTATGCTACTGTATGACGAGGAGTATCAGTTTGTCACATGGATGATGTCATCAGTGATGTCATTTGAGATGTCATCGGTGATGTCATCAGTGATGTCACTGACCATGTCATGAATGATGTAATATGTGACATCATCAGCAGTGGATTGCGTGTGTGTGAGTTATAGTTAGTACAACTAACTATAACGGGGGAATTTCAATGGTTTTGTAAGAGTGAAATAACACCCCTGAAACCTGTGTTTTTTTCAGTGAATTTCTGAGGTTTTTTAAATGCTAATTCCTAACTATAACATGTCTGAAACCTGTGTTTTTTCAGTGAATTTTAAAGGTTTTGTAAATGACAATTTTTAAATATATTTATTCCTATATTTTTATACTGATTTACTATTTTTTTTTAAACTATTTATTTTTTAGACATTTTATTTTTTTAATTACATTACATTGTGTTGCCCCCCCCTTCTTTTCAATTTTTTTTGGGCCCTGGACCCCATCCCCTAGAGCCTGACCCGCAAATCTAAATGTATTCATTTTTTTTTATAGGAATGGGATTCCTATGGAATGAAATACAAGTTACTTGTAAGTATACTTGAAACTACTTTTTAGGGTCACTGCTGGGCTAAAAGATGCAGCATTGGTTTCTCTCCTGATAACAAATTAATAAATCAGAATTTGTTCTTCGGATGACTTAAGGTGAATATTTTAAAGTTAAAAAGCTGCACACTTAGAAGAATTTGCAACTGAAACCATTCTATGTTAGCCTATGAAAGGAAATTCACTTAGCATGTAAATAGTGTTATTATTACTTTTTCTTACTCAGGGGTGGATCCTGAATCTAGCACTGCTGCATCACCTCTAAACAGTTGAAAGAATGCAAATTACCAAAGACGCGCAGAAGCCCACGTCTCTATTTTTTTCTAAATATCTCTAGAATGCGCGGATCATACGCACACCCCGCGATTTTAGCCCCCCAAAAATAATAAGTTGAAAAGCACTTGACAGCCAATTAGCATTCAGCGCGTGATCGGAAGGCTGCGCTTATCGTACAATGACAATAAGCGGAGTATCCGAATTCAATTTTTTTTATGGGAATGGGGCCGCGTGGCCCCTCTCCCGTGGTCAATTCCGGGCACCGAGTTCCCCACCTCCCGGGGCATGGCTAATTATATATTATTATTTTATGGAGGAGGGCTGCATATTCCCCCTACTGAAGCCCCTTCAAGGCCCCGGGGACCCCATTCCCCGGGGAAGGCCTTTTTTTAAAACGTATTATGACCGTCACCGTTGGGGACCATGCAAGGGTCTTCAATTCCCCCACTGTCCCACCGGCTCCCCGCCTCCTGCGGGAGCCGGTGTTCTAATGACATCCGAAGTCCATCTGTGTATGTACCACCTAGGAGTTGCCTTCACTTTCCGAATGCATGTTTGTGGTAGCGCATCTGTGTTAATATTACGTATGCGCACAATACGTCCCACCGTCTGGCTATGTACCCCTAACATATTTCATTTTATTTGCACATGCTCAATTACAACATGCCCAATCACAGCTCTCACACCCAGTGACATCATGCTCAACCAATCATCCTTCTGCAAAGCATTTATAACCTGCCAACCTTCTTGAACTTTTCCTATTCCGCAGTCACAGCCATTGATAGTGTTCGTATCCACTTCTTTATAGGTGAGCACTTTTTTTTAAGAATAATTAAATTAATTAATCTGAATGATCTTTAAATACAGCGTAAATGCATATTTTTGTTCGATTTGACAATGTTGTTTTTAAGCACGCTTTCCTACTTTTTTCTATTGTTAAAGTTGACTTTGTAACTTTTGTTTCTGAGCAAATCACTTAATCCTGCCGCCTTCAGTTTGTAAGTAGTGCGCCACGTGCTGCTTCCTTCTCATGCAATGCACATGTAATCAATTGACCAATGTTGTATTTTAGCACGCTCTTCATGTTTTTTAATAACGTTAAACTTGATTTGCTATCCTTAGTTCTGTGCAAATCACTTAATCCTGCCACGTTTCTTTAATTTGCCAAGCGCCACGAGGCCGTTCCCGCAGCTGTGTGCCACGTGCACTTCAACTTAATGCGATGTAGTTTTTCTTGTGTAAGTAGAGTGTCACGTGCCCCATGCATTGCAAAAGTAATGTTTTCGGCAATAGTGTATTATAGCACGGTTTCCAGCTCTTATACATCCAATATCTTACCTTGGTAGGTGATGTTTCTAGGCAAATCACTTAATCCTTCCGCCTTTAATTTTGTAAGTAGTGCGCCACGTGCTGCTTCCTCCCCATGCAGTTCACATGTAATCGATTAACCATTGTTGTATTTTACAATGCTCTCCAAGTTTTTTAATAACCTTAAACTTGATTTATCCCATGATCTATCTCATTATACGGATATCTCAACCATGAGACGTACTGGTCCCAACAAGCTGTTTATTCCTGCCCATGCACTATACCAGATGGTGGTCTACCACTCGACATACCAGATCCACTGACTGCTCTCCATATGCTATCAGATCAAGGCCAGGAGTTTGTACATGAAGTGAGTGACCAATCTCGGCCTAACATTTGTATAATGCAAATCTATTTCCTATTTTGCTTGCCAAATATAACCTCTGATGATTGCTTTTCAACCCCAATCCTACTGAGAACAAATATTTTTATGTACATCAAAATTAATCTTGGACATATGTACAACATATGCATTTTTACCTCTTTTTTCAGTTTGCAGAATGTTACATAAATCAGCAGCAAATTGCAGAGGTTGAAAAAAGTATATCCTCCTCTTCCAGCTGATTACACTGATGTCTCAAATATGACATTTTACTAGTTGTCTGAACCATGGAGATTCACTAATTTTTGAAGGATAACGTTAAGATAAATACTCTCAAAATGAGTAGTTAACAAAGATAAAAAGTAACAGATATAAGTACTTGAGGGGTTTTTGGTATCAGATAATCTCCAATTCACACTTGTATGGATGAGTCTGATACAGGATGGATCTCTCTATAACTATTGGATGATTAGGTATTAGGATGGCATACAAAGCTCCCAACCTTCTTACTTTCTCTCTTAAAGGGTTCCAAATTGGGTTTGAATATTAGGCTGTGCAGTAGAGGTTGACGGTGTTGCTCCACTGGTACCTGGGCCTTCTCATGAAGCAGAAGGAGCCTCTCTCAATATCCTTACCTCTTCCCTTCCAAACTTGACCGAATTCTTAGTCTGTAAGTCCTTCTGCATATTTGCAGTTCCACACCAGTACTTTTTATTGTGGTCTCTTCTTGAAAGCAGTCTTGCATATCTGGCAAGTAACAAACCAAAGCAGAGTTCTAAGTTGTGAACTCTGTTGGCCACACTGTTTACACAAGGTAAGCAGAACGGCCTAGATATTCAATACTTCCAATTAAATGCATTAGAAATAAAAGAGCTTATTTACAAACTCCTTGCGCCGCTTTTGAGTCACTTTCAACATGAGAAAAGTAACAGAAAAGTGGCACAATAGTTTTGTAAATAAGCCATAAAAAATATTGTCCTGCATAATGACTTCATCTCTCACCTAATTCTGTCTCATCTGTGAATCGTTTTAAAGAACTGTTCATCTGTAATATAAAAATGACTCACTAGGCACTTTTATACAAACACCGTTTGAATGCAAACCTACACTATAAGTGAAATCTATCAGGTACACTGCACACGTTAAAAAAATAGAAAATATCGTCTAGTGTTAATTTGACTGGTAATGTGTGACCTCATTTAGTCACATCGATCTAATTTTAAACACTAATTTTCTTTTTTGCTTTGCAGATTAACTACACTACTTCTATTGGAGTCCATAGTATATGTTGTTTGTTATATTGTTTTGTTAAAGTTATTGTTCTAGTTATTTATTGTATTGTTATCATTTAGTTATACTTCCAGTTATTTATTGTTTTAATAAAAGTTAATTAAAAAAGTAAATAGGTCTTTTTTTTGTCGGGATAGCAGCCCACAATAGAAATTATATTTATACTTTGAAGTATAATTCTGAGGCTAGTTCTTTAACAGATCTTTACCAGAGTGTATAGCTACAACTTACGGTTCCAATTCAAAAGAATAAAAAGTACAACGCTATTAGCAACATAGTGTGGTGAACTTCTAACCTTTGTGCTCACGAAAGTGTTTCATGAACTGTTACTATAGTAACAGGCAGAGAGCCGTTTGGGTGTAGGGTTAAAAGTTACTGGCTGTACAGAAACCGTTATATTTTCCCTGGATCCTCTACATGACAGAAAGGAAAGCAAAGTAAAACAAAACACTGTGTACCAGATTTACAACCCCCTTGAATCACTTTCGCATCCAATCCCCCCTACAAAATCACAAGTTTGTGAGCCTCAACAACCCCCCATAAGCTCCGGGAATCACCACCCCCTGGAATTTGTGTATTGCGGGAGGCAGACTGCGTGGCCCTCCCCCTGGTGCCCTCGAGGGCCCTGGAAACTACTATGACCGGCTCCTGCAGTGTCCTGGGGTACCTACCCCCACTATACTGCTGTTTGCTTTGACAGAGCGGGACTCTCACGACACCTGCCCTCCCATAATAAACATAGTTTGCATTTTGAAAGACTGAGCAGTGAAATCTATTCTCACTTTTAAAATCCAAAGCAGATTGCATTTCCATATACAAATTAGCAACTACCCATGCAAAAAAACAATATTGGCTCCCGAAGTACGCAAAAGTTCATCACACAATGTTGCTAAAAAAACAGCAAGTGTGCTCGACTTCTCAATATACTACCTTATCCTACGTAATGTTATTTTCAATCACGTTCTGATAACCAATAAGAATCATGCTTTTAAAAATCAAAAGCATGCACCCTAGTTTTCTGTGTAGAATGTTGTCAAACAACCAATCATTTCTTTTCTGTTTTAATTTCACTTTTCCCCCAAACTCCCTTTGTCTATTCTAATATATGCCAAAGGCAGAAATGGAACTACTCCAATCTAATTTGTCCACAGACTGAGAAAGCTAGGAAAAAATCTGAATAAATCTTGTTCACACACAGGACCTTAGTGAAGATCGGTATTTTAAAAATGCATTACAACATAAAAGAAGGACTCTGCACATTACAAGAGGGATGTAAACAACATAAAAACAGTGGCCATTTTGTAATGTGTTTCAGATTATACCAATACACAGTAAAACCCCCACATGTTATGTAACACAATGTTACTTGCCCTATGGACAACACAGTATGTTCTGTTGTTAAAGTCACAGTGAATTTTGGGTAGTAGTACCATCACCCCCTGAGTAATCTATACATAATAGATGCAACACAATATTCATGCCCCATAAAGAATACAATGTATACTGGATCTATACACAAGTCATAGTGAACTTCCAGTCGCAGTATTAGCCCACCTGTTAACAAAGTCCAGCGCGGATAAGGGTAAAATGTTGATGACCTAGTGTCAAGATGCTACCTGGAGTCAATGACAATAATCTGATGACATATGATAGGCCTATCTATGGTAAGTACCATGGGAGACTCGGGATAGATTATCAGGTAAAGACCTAGGGCCAGATGTAGGTAATCACATATTACTGATTCCTAAATACTAAATTTTACCGATTCTGTATTTAGGAATCGGTAAATGTGATGTAGCTAATTATTCGGTAAATATTGCCGAATCGGTAATATTCGGTATTTACTGATTCGGTAAATACCGAATCGGTAATAGGGGAAAGACTTACAAGGCTGGCAGGGTGTTACATTGACACCCTGTTGCACCCCTGAATAGTGCATGGGTGCACATGTGGCAGACATACATGCCCCACATACATGCCTAAGGGCATGTATGTCTGCCACATGGCACTGTTAAAAAAGCACAAAATTCCTTTTTTAACGTTTTTCGATATTTACCACCAACTTGTAGTTGGTGGTAAATAACGAATCCTTAAATGAGAAATTCACTAACTTGAGTGCTCCCTACATTAGAGGTTTGGTAAATTACCGAATCGGTATCTTAAGGATTCGGTAATTTACCGATTCCTTAAATTACCAATTTCGTAAATTAACGAATACTTCAATTTGGCCTCCTACATCTAAAAATCCTAATACTGGTCGGTAACGGCTGAAATTCTGTAACTTCGCCCGTTACCGACCGGTATTAGGATACCTACATCTGGCCCTTGGTGTCTTAAGTGCTCCCTGGGTCATAAAATTGAAGGCATCCGATAAAGGGGCAAAAATTATTTTGTTGGCCCCCAGGTATAAGGGTGGCAACGGGGAAGGGGTTGAGGGCAAGGTAAGATGTAGGCAGAGAGAACAGGGTGGTCCATCAGAGACAATTACATGTATGAAATGACGCTCCAATAAATCAGTGCACATAGAACACAAATCTCAAAGAAACACACTAGTGCAAGATACAAAACACAAAAAATTACATAAAAATGAAGTTTCTTATCTGGGAAGTGCAGAACATAGGATGGATGTTCCTGAAGAAAAGGGAAGGGAACCTGTGACTATCATCAGACCAATTTCAAGGGTCCCTTTCTTTCCTCTTGTGAAAGATGGACAAAAGATGACATGTAAGCACGATGGCATGGCATACAAAAAGATATACATGCATGTGTTACAAGGGATCAAAAGGTAATCTATGCAGGCAAATTGTGCATTATATGCATGCAAAAGTTGACCACATGTTCCCGGAAACAAATGAGTCTGAGATGTAAAGGGGATAACTGGAGGCTGGGTGAGTACAGCAAAATACCTAGACAAAGACAGGGATTACTCATACTGTTAATGAATGGCTATCTCCTCATCGATGTTATGCCCCCCTGGATGGTGAGTTCCCACGATGATAAAATGCCTGGATTATCTTTTCCTGAGTTGGAGTGCCCTGTTCCAACCCCTGGTTACTGGTTCTATAGCATAATAGCTGAGTTTGGAACAATCAGAATAGTGGTGTGTTTCAAAATTCCTGGCAATAGGGTAATGTTGGTCTTTGTCAAACATATGTTTGAGTACCCGCTTCTTTGCCAAGAGAGAGGTGCTGCCAATATACCTAAAATTACACTGGCATTCCAATATGTACACAACAAACAAGGAGCTACAGGTCAGGAATTGCTTGATGGCGATACTGGTACCTATGATGGGGTTAAGATATTATTTTTTCATGTGGCTGCTGCGACATGCTTTGCAGTGGCCACATGGAAAAAAGCCTTGAAATTTTATGCCCTTTCCATGGTCAGTGTCAGTGATGTCATTTGGACCAATAAGTCACGGAGACTACGTCCTCTCCTGTAGGTGATTCTGGGCCTATCTGGAAGGGATGTATCAATGATGGGATCGTTGGTGAGTATTTCCCAGTTTGTGGTAAAGTTTTTGTGAATCTCACTCGCGTTCCCTTTGTAGGTAAGTATAACCCTGGTGGGGTTAACTTCCTCCATGCTTTTATTCTCTGTAATGCTGTTATCCAGAGTCATGGTCTGTTAATCCTTTGTACCTTGTTTATGGCTCTGCCAAGAACCCAGTTGGGATAGCCTCATTCAATAAATCTGGAGATCATGATTTTCTGTTCCGCCTGGAAGGCTTCAACGGAACTGCAGTTGCGTTTAGCCCTCAGGAGTTCACCGTAGGGGATACTTCACTTGAGATTTTCAAGATGTCTGCTCATGTCATGCAATAGGGTGTTGCCAGCAATTATCTTTCTAAAAAGCCTCATGCGTATCACAATGTTCACTATTTGGACCTTGGTGTCAGGAAACTCAACTTCCTTGTTGCTTGTGTTGCTAGTAAGCTTCAGATTGTAATTGTTAGAGTTGATTCTTTGGATAAAGTCATTCTCAGAACCCTTCCAGATCACAAACAGGTCCTCTATATATCTGATCCCCAAAACCACCCGTTTTAAGTCATTCTCCAGGTTGGTATCCTCTCTGATCTCTTCTTCCCACGACCCCAGGAACAGATTTGCAAAGATGTGAGCGAAGCTTGTTCCCATCACAGTACCAAGGGTTTGCTTGTAAATATTACCATTGACCATTGAACATGAAGAAGTTGTTTTTTAGGCAATATCTGATCATGCCAATCAGCATGTTGGTATGTTCCATGTGCCAAATGGATCTTCTGGACAAATGCTTGGCATAGGCTGATATGCCCATTTCATGTTCAATGATAGTGTATATGGAGTTGACGGCCATGGAAATCAGTAGGTATTCATTCTGCCGCAGCACTCCTTGGATTGTATTCAGAAAATCCTTTGTATCTCTAACGTAGGATGGCAGGGTGATACCTGGTCTGTGAGAAAGTGATCAACAGATCTGGAAACATTTTCTAGCGAACTACCTCTCTAGGACACAATGGGTCTACATGGGGGATTAGATTTGTCTCTATGTACTTTAGGCAGAAGATACACCCTTGTCGCATCCGTACCCCCAGAAATGGGGCCAGATCATTTTCGTACCTAGCTCCTCAATACTGGAATCATCTCCGAATTAATATCAACCATAGACAGTTTTAAAAAGTTCTGAAAACATGGATGTTTTAGCTATGATATTATTCCACTGCTCAAACTATCATATTTTACTACCCGATTTTGGTCTCAAAACCTTTATTCATACCATAACAAAATTGATATTTGTAAGGGATGCCCTAAACATACCCCTTCCGAGCAACAATTGGTTATGACATCTTTAACACTTTTTGTAGTTTGGTAACCTGTTTCGGAATCACTAAATAGGATTGGAACATTCCAAAATGCCATTTAACAGTTGCAAATTCTGTGATTTAGTGAATTGCAGAGTTTGCAACAGCTAAATGGCTTTGTACAACTGGCCCGTGTTCCTATAGTCTATATTTTGTGATTATTCTAAATCTCTCAATTGAACCACAATTTCGACTTCTCAGTGATTGGAGGACACATGCTCATGGCCCAATTTTGCTTTTCAATATTTTTTTATGATCATGGGCATACCTAAGCAGCACTGAAGGCCTCTGTTAGTTCAATGGCCAAGTAAAGTTGGAGTCGGTGGAGACCTTCAAAAGATTGAATGTTTTGATCACTATAAACGAGTTACAAGGCTTGGAACCAAGATAAGGTAAATAGAAGTATTCAGTTATTATCCCAACATTATTATTATTTTTACTTGTTAAAGACAAGAAATCAGCCTGAAAGGGTCTCTAGGGTCACTGCCGTCTCTGTGCTATGCAGTGTACGGAATCATGACTGGGAAGGGTCAAGCAGATGGTGACTTTCTAAAAATGCCATAATGTGTGATTTCACCAAAGTTTCCATAGCTTAACCCAGGAAAGGAAGGTGGGAAATAGGACTAAAATTTCCGAGCTGCCGTGGGGTTTCTAAGAATGGGTTTAACCCATGTCAATTTCTACTTTGCTGGAACTGAGTCGCCACTAGAGAGCAGCAGTGTGCAGAGAACTGCGAGCGGCACAAGCCACAAGCAGCGAACAGCCGATAGGAGAGGCAGACCGTAGCCGGTGCCGGGTAGTGCCGGTGCCGGTGCTGGTGCTAGTGCCGGTGTTTGGAGGTTGCTGAATCTGACTCCGGTTCCGGGCATCACAGGCGGGCTACGGCGGGGTGAAACCAGCGACCCCAGTACCCGTGGACATTGTGAAAACCACGGGGGGTGACTGCCACGCTGTGCCGTGCCGTGCCGCAGTTGTGACCCTTGGCGGTTGCGGCCCGGCAGGAGCCTCAACCTGAGCCTAAACCAGCAGATCCGGACTATTTGCCAGGAGAAAGCAGCAAAGCTCTGCAGTGGAGTGGAGTGGAGCTGAGCTCTAAATCAAGTGGCGAGTGAGAGGTGCGGAGCGGAGGTGAAGGAGGGACGGCGAAGGAGCTGGACCTACAGAGGAATTAAAGAGGTGTGTTGGTGCTGGTGAATGCTAGTGAATAAGACTAGTGAGTAAGACTATTAGCACACAAGGACACTGGGCACTAGGCAAGGACTCTTGCTTTGCTGCCTTATTGTTTTAACTGCTGCAGCGCTTAGACAACCTCCCTGCTCTGGACCTGTTCCTTCCTTACGGCAGCTGTCCCTTATCGATAGGGCAGACGGGCTTGGGAGGGCGCACCCACAAGGTGTGGGGGGGAAGGCATAGAAGGCATAGAATTGCAGCAATGCAAGGCAGTCATTAGGAGGAGGCAACCATACAACCCGGCCCCATAGAAACTCACTTCCTTGCGATCAGCTCTAATACCGGGGGCAAGCCCGTCCAGAGAGAGGACGAAAAGATCAAGAAATTGTGAGTTAGAGGGCTAGTGGATTAATTGTTGTATTTGGGCGTGAGTGCGTGAGTGTGGAGACACGCAGAGATCCTCGCCGGGAAAAAACGCCACTGCAAAAAAAAAAAAAAAACTCCCCGGAACTCTATACCATCCAAGTGGGAATCCTGCTGCAAGTGAGTCTAACGCAAGCGTGAGTGCTGTGAGAGAAGCACTGTGACAATAAACGCTGTGGCTGCAGAGCACAGGCTGCATGTTTGCAAGAACGTAAAATATTGGAACTGTGTTATCCCTGAGCTTGAGGACCCGGTAAAGGAAATAAATAGTAGGCAGTAAGGATTAAACAGGATAAAACACAAGGTAAGAATACGCTCTGGCAAAGTGAGAACAGCGGGGACAACTGCCAGACGTACAAAGAAACTACAGCAGCCAAATGTGAAAGCCAGTACTCTAAGACAAAATCAAACCTTAATCTCACCAATAGCTAGAATGTTTTCAAAATCATTTCCTGATTTTGCAAACATTCTAGCTATTGGTGATATTAAGGTTTGAGTTCCTGAAAGATCCGGCTGGTGCTCTTATTATTATGCATAAGGATATGGAAAAGGACAATCTACAAACGCCAATAAACCCAATGTCAACTGAAAAACACAAGAGGCAAATTATTGAAAGCACCCCCCTAAAAGGAGATTGCGTTTTACAAATGAAGGACTATGAGTTCCAAATTAATGAACACGATATCCTAAATGTAACCATCACTCCGGACTAAAATAATGTCGACCTAGCTAACTTAAAGGATCCAGAAATGCTAGGAAAACAAAATCTACTAACTGCCAGCAGCATGATGGAATCAAAACTGACAGTAATACCATTGGAAGTAAATGTAGAAATTAGGAAGAAACCTCAGTCATACAATGATGATACTCACACCAGACCAATTAATGCACTGGTTCACAATAATGACTATGGAAACCAAGAAAAGCTGAAAACATGGCAAAATAACACCACAAGAGAGAATGTGCTCTCAAAGGCAAATAACATCCATAAGACAGACTTTGCTTCTCTAACAGATCCTATAAATGAAGCTCCTCTTGAAAACAACCCAATTGGAATAGACATGCCAACTGTCGGAGTAAAATGGGACCTATTCTATCAAACATCAACGCTAACCCTAGAGGCATTAAATTATCAATCGAACAAGATGGACATTCAGATTGATCTCCTCACAATGATGGCAACAGCAGTCTCAGGGATAGATAACACACTCGCGCAGCTTAATAATCTGATAATCAGAGTCCAAAATGATAAACAAAAAACAGACATGGAATGTATCTGCTCCCCCCTATTGGAGAAACTTGCAGCAATACCGGAGGTCTTGCATACTATAATAGAGGATACAAAAAATGCTCTAAAGAAAGAAACCGGGCAGGAAGTGGGTACAAGGAAATATAAAGATATGGATATAGTTAATATGGAGGATGACAAAATCACCTCTAAAACGAACAAAGAAGAAAAAGTAATAGTGAGATTATCAGAGGACAAAGAAGAAACACAAGTTGTAAGTGACCTTTTATCTGAAAACAATCAAAGGAATGCAATGCATGAAGAAGATATAAATACAGCAGGAATAGGAGAATATGATTGTAAGAGACAAGATTCATACGGTTATACTATGTCAAAAAGGCAAAAGAAAAAACTACGCAAAGCAAGGAAAAATCAAAAGTCTAGCCAACAGAAAAACAAGGAATCAATAAAGTCTAGTCAGCAGGAACATGAGGAAACAATAAAATCTAATGGTATAACAAAAAATAAAGTATTGCAACAAGAAGAACCAAGTAAGGAACATGAGGAAACAATAAAATCTAATGGTATAACAACAAATAAAGTATTGCAACAAGAAGAACCAAGTAAGGAAAGAAAAAGTTCTCCTTTGTCCATCAATGAGCCTAAGAAAGTATTTTCAATATTCACACAAAAACCATTGCAGGAACAACTGTTATATAATGTGGATAAAAATGGACAAAATGAAATAAAATTAAATGAGATGGCTAGAACGAACCCTCCAGTTAAAAAACTAAATAGAATGGAGAAAGTTGAAGCCCAGGTGAATGATTCTAAACAGGGTCATAGGAATGGAATGTCTCAGTCACTAAAAACAATGAGTAAATCCTGCGATCAACAAGACGGGCTTTACAATGGAAACACAGAGCCATGTCTGAGGGTAATCAAGAACGACGTACCTAGATGGAACTCAGAAGCAATAGTAGAGTATAAAATCAAACCTCCGTATTGGGATCAATTGGTAATTGAGAAACGAGAAGGAGAAAAAACAATTAGATATAAAACAAATCAAATAACGGAAAACCCATGTAAAGAAAATCAAGTAGTTGCTGAGAAAATTCAACTGATATTTAACCCCGAATATGAATCCAGAGGCAGAAACGATATATTGAATAGAGGGAACATCCTCAGATTATTGAAATCAATCCCAGCATTAATCAATATCAAGAACGATGATATCAACTCCATCGAATGTATTGCTGATAAGAACAGCTCTCAAGAAATGACACTGGTCACGATTAATTCAATGCCAATAGCAGAGCAAATCTTCAAAGAAATTCCGACATTTAAGGCCTGGGGGATAGTTATTACAAAGCAGGCCCCGAAAGTGTATCCAATTCCATTCATTAAAGAGGCAAATCTGGTTCAAACAGAGCAAATTACCAAACAAAAAGGAACTGTACTTAGGAATGCTCGGGGTAGATCCATTAGTTCATCAGGAGCGGCACCGCCACCTTCCGCAAATGAAATCACATCAGGAATAAACGAAAAATGGATTGTGCAGGCTCTGCATAACAATGATGAACAATGAAGGATTAAAAATCCCATCTCCGAACCAAAAGCAATTGAGTTGAGAATGTGTTCATGGAACATAAATGGAGTAGGGTCCAAACTATCCAATGCACATATAAGGTGTATACCCATACCATGTCAAATATTATTTCTACAAGAAACTTGGGACCCCACCCGTTTGCACTGAATGGTTATGTAGGTTACTATGAAAATGCAAGCAAAAATCACAGATACGGTCGATCAAGTGGGGGGTTAGCAACTTTTGTCTCCTGCAGTCTGCAAGCAGAACATGAAAAAATTGCAACAAATAGTAAAAACATTCTCATAGTAAAATTGAAATACAAAAATACTGAGCAAAATGATAGGTCAATAATTCTGAACAATGTATACATCCAGCCAACAAAAGCAAGCAGAACTGATATATGTGCTACCATTAATACTATACTGTTGGAACAAATGCTAAATAATCCTTTAGTAGACTACGTGATGACTGGGGATTTTAATCTGAACCTATTGATACCATTTATAAGGGATGATGTATCACAATCCCAGGACCAACAATGGTCAATACCGCAGCAAGAGCTTCAAGGAGTTACGAGCAATAAGGAGCGAAACCAAATAGGTACGACATTCATCAAGGATATGGAAGCGCTCGGTTTGCGAGTCCTTAATGGTCGATTTAAAGACGATAGACCGCCTGCATACACATATATAGCCCATAATGCAAGCTCCAGGATTGATTATACAATGGTCTCATTGAATATATTTCAAAACATAATCTCTTATAGGTTGGTTAAAGTCGAAGACAGTGCCCATTGTCAGCAGATAATAACCACCAATATTACAAACAATATTAACCAACAATATTATACCCTGCCAGGATATACTGGAACGATAAACTACAAAAAATTAATTTGGACTAATTTCAATAAGGACAGCATGAATGAAAAGGTCGAAAATATTATAAGGAGCTGCTTCATTAAAAATAGGAAGGAGTCAGCAGTTGACCAGTGGGTGGAATTTACTAAAAAAACTAGTGAAACCCCAATCTCGGAGTAATCCAAGCATTATGAGGTTGAATCGTGAAGCAGAGGAAAAAGACTCACATATGAATCTTCCATATACAATAACAAAGTTAAAAAGAGCACGGAACAGGATAAGAAGACAACTAAATTCCACAACGACTAGTGAAGAGACCCTGACTAACTTAAAAACATTGAACCAGCACCTAAAAAAACTTATATGGAATGAGAAATATCAAGCAAAACAGGAATTATGGTCCAAACTATTGCATGCAAGTAAACAGGCTAATGCGAGAGAATTCTGGAAAATTATAAACAAATTAGTACGGTCAAACAAATTGGTAGTGTCATCAACATTAACAGAACAAGAATGGGCAACGTTCCTAGAAAAACATCTAAACAACAATGGTGCAGCAAAAATCACTGTGAGCATGCAAAACAGCTGTAAAGCTAGCGACGAGATGCAAGAACAATTTGTAATTGCTAAAGTGCACTTAATAAAATTAATTAAGAAGCAGAAAGATGGGGCGCCAGGCCCTAATGGGATACCATTTGCCCTATACAAAGAAAATCCTGACTTTTGGTCGACGTACTTCGTAAAAGTGTTCAAAGAAGTGATAGAGACGGGAAAAATCCCTGATTCCTGGCGAGGATCTCTAATCTCTCCTATATAAAAGAAAGGTAATTGGTCTCTTGCAGAGAACTATAGACTTATTACCTTACAAGACACAGATGCCAAACTGTTTGCTGGAGTACTCTTAAACAAACTAAATGAATGGGTAACAGAAAACAATATTTTGCCAATGAATCAAACTGGCTTCATTAAAGGGCTTGGAACAATGACAAACATCATGGCATTAGCGCTAATAATTGAAAAATCATTGAGGATAAAACTGCCATTATATCTATGTTTTGTAGATTTTAAGTCTGCTTTTGACTATGTGCAAAGAAACTTATTGTGGAAAAAACTTTTGGAAAAAGGCATCCCAGCTGTGCTATTAAACCTTATACAGTTGCTCCACAACAAAACCTGGGTAAGAGTAAGGATGGGGGATGGTCAATCACTAACAAAGGAAATTCCTGCATTGGAAGGGCTGAAACAGGGATGTGTACTGGCCCCCCTCCTTTTTAATCTATTTCTAGGAGACTTATCAGCCAACCTGGATGACCTTAATGCACATCCTCCTAAGTTGGGGGATAAGCTGATATCCAACTTGATGTATGCGGACGATGCGATCCTACTAAGTCACACTAAAATAGGTTTCAGCGTTTAATCAACAGAACACTTTTGTATGCAAATGAAAATGGAATGGTTATTAATGAAACCAAAACAAAAATCATGGTGGTGTCCAGGAGCATAAATGTGAGACAAAAAAATAAATGGTACATGGGAAACAACCAACTAGAACAAATAGAGGTGTACAAATACCTGGGACTACTGTTTGACCAGAAGGGAACTTATCTCCTTCAGAAACAGGACATCCAAAGGAAAGCCAACTCACTAACAGCAGCATTCAAGATAGCACAAAAATCCCTTGGGAATTTAACTTATGGGCCACTATTGAAAATCATAGGAGCTAAATTGCTCCCAACTATTACATATGGAAGTGAGGCACTAATGGGTACGGATGCGGAACTAATTAATTAGGTACTTTCTAAAGTATATAGATCTCTCTTCCACCTCCCAAACAATGCTTCGCCAGCACAAATGAGACTGGAATTCGGTTTGAACAATGAAGAGTTAGCAAGAAAAGGTCAGTTTATTAAAATGTGGTATAGGTTTAAGAATGACCATGACAATCAAATTTCACAAATACTCTGGCAAGAAGTAAAAAATAATAAAAAATCACTTGCTTGGAGATATCTTCACGAGGCATTAGAAGAGTTCTCGCTGATGCCTATATGGAACAATACGATAAACAATGGATCATTTAAAAAAATAGTGAATCGAACAACCAACTACCTATCACTTCTACATGACAAAAACGTGCTGGCAAAAAGAAAACACTCGTGGACAGTAATAAATGGATATGAAAAAAAGAAAGTGCAAGAATACCTGGAGACTCCATGGTCCGAAAGAAGTAAACAATGTTTTATGAACGCAAGATTTGGAATTCTGCCAGGCCTTAGTCACGCTCTGCCATGGAAAAAAACTAACTCCAGTCTATTGTGCAGACTTTGCAAAGGTGGAGAAGAAAATATTGTCCACCTCCTATGTATCTGTCCTGGACTACGTAGGGAAAGATGTGCATTACTCAAACCTCACCTCACTCTCCGGGGTATAAGAACATGCAGGCAGGCACTGAAAATTTGTCTTCATCCAAATGATATAGTCATGAACGTTGCCTTTGTAAATTTTTTAAAGATAATAACTACTGAACTAGAAAAATAGATGAGGAAAAAAGCTTTTAAGAAAAAAAAAAATTAGTAAATAAATAAATAATTTTTAGATTTTATTACTGTTTTTAAGACCCAAGCATCTCAACTCTAAGGACAAAATTGTCTATTTTAATTTTTACAGTATCGTACTATATAAACTGAAAATGATTGTGTATTGAAAATATTGTAAGATTTTAAATAATCAAACAATAAAGAATTTACTTACTTTGCTGGAACTATCCAGATTCAATGAAAGTTTTAACAGGTCGATAGGACCACGAAGCAGGGCAGGGGCCAGGGTGGACATATTATAGGGTGGGCAAAGTCTTCTGGAGACCCTGACTTACCACTGTTTATCAGGGAGTGTATTGCTTTGCCCACTTGCGTTATCTGAACTTACGCACACCACTTACTCACATAGAAACTCCAGCACTCCCCTGGAGGTAAAAATGAGCTTTCTTAATATTGTAGGCAAAGGCAATAATTCACTGTAACTAATAAATTCTTAGGCACCAAGTGAAAGGCAATAAACCATGAATATATCACACTATATATCTATAAATATGAAACTGTGAATACAGGCATATAAAGAGTTAATGTACAAAGCACCTCACCAGATGCGTCGCACCGGAGAATCCAACATCCCTGGCCAAGCACTGAACACCGAGGTGGGAACCCTGTAAAGACCGGGGGTCAGGAAGTAATCTCTCCGGGCTCCAAAGTTGTCCCACGAGTGCGTCCACTCCACGACTGAGTTCCTGAGCTCCACCCCACAGACACCGCTTTTTATAGTTTAAATCAACATGTTCGAGAAGCCTCTAGCTGGCGCTCACGCCCATCTATTCACAGGTGCTGGCCCCATCTCTGCATCAGTCCCACCCAGAAAGACCTGGCCTGATTCTGGTTGGGCTGTGCCGAGGCAAAAGACATTCTTTTCCCTATCTCCGGCCTTGGAGCTTTGCACAGCCATCCTCCCTCTGTCCTAGAGATAAGTATAGAATGCTCGAAAACACGCTGAAGGTACAACATAACCTCACAAGGCATCCTCACGAGATGCCTCGCATCAGCTTGTACTGGTTTACGGGAAGAATATGTTGCGATGCAACAAAATGGAAGATCAGAGCATTGCATGGAATCGAGATCAACATGTAATTTAGCACGTGTAAAATGGCAAATGCAGTACAGGGAGCTAACTGAATCTTGCATCACTGTCGTAAACTTCTCAAGTAGCACTGGGCGGACGGTTTAATCCATAATATTCTCTATTTTCGCTTCATTTGTTATGGCCCTAAATAGACAACAGCTGTGAAGTGAGGGGATGAAAATGCAGAAGATTAGAATGCTAACTGCAAAATCGGAATGTAGGCCGCGGGCGGGACAGACTTCCTTTAACGTGATGAGCCTCCGTTCAAATGGCACATGCCGTGGCTGAACAGGGACTGCTCCAAAGAGGTACAGAGTAATCTTAGTGCAGTACTAAAAAGTAATAAAAACCATTAACCCCTTCCATGCTGCTGCGATTCTGTGCCTGTGCGGCACATTCCGATTGCGGGTGCAGTCATGACGGCCCCCAGCCGTCATCAGCACACGAACACTGTAGTGCATGGCGGCTGGGGGCCGTCATCAGCATGCAAGGGGTTAATATGATCTTGGACTCTGCAATAAACACAAATAGCCAAAGGCGGCTTGCTGCCTATGTCAGAGTTCCGATAAGTGAAGTTTAACAAATCTGGTTTGCTGGATCCTATGGTGTGATTTAGAATTAGGGATAAAATACAATTAATTGTAAAATAGAACTATGGCTTTACCTGAAAAAACGCTGCACATCGGTACCCGTTATGGCCCTAAATAGCCAACGGCCGTCAGGTGAGGGGAGGAAATGTGGAAGGATTGACTTCTGACTGTGAAATTGGAATGGCGGAAGCAGTCAGGCAGTCTTCCTTTAACGTGGGGAGCCAAGACAGGTCCCTCCCCTCAAACAGGACACATGCTTCGGCAGAACAGGATCTGCTTCAAAAGAGGTACAGAGTAATCTTAGTGCAGTGCTAAAAAGTATTAAACACCATTAAAAAGGTCCCAGACAGTGCAATAAACACAAATAGCTATAGCTATGTCAGAGTTTCGATAACATAATAGGATAGGATAGGATATTTATTTATAAAGCGCTCGAATGCCGTGGCATCTTGGTGCTGGGTGGATAGATGTGGGGACTGGGTCACCTAACTCTGGAGATTTAGATTGGAGAGAACAGCCAGGTTTATAGCGATTTCCTGAGGATCGACCGGTTAGATTGGAGCCGCATTACGGTCGGCAGTTCATTCCATAACTTGGCAGCACAATGAGAGAGTGACCAACCCCCCACCTTGCTCTGCGGATTTTTGGGGTGTGGATGAGGCCTGTGTTTGTAGATCTGAGGGTTCTCATGGGGAGTACCATGAGAACACCTTCTGGATCTCCTCCGAGACCCCTCCATATAGGGCTTTGTGAACCAGACAGAGTGTTTTACATTCGACTCTTTGCTGAACAGGGAACCAATGTAGCAGCCTTGTGTCTGCCGAGATGGAATGGCCTTTCGGGATGTTTAACAGCAGTCGGGCTGCTGCATTTTGCAACGATTGTAATTTCCTCATCTGAGACTTATCAATACCCATAAAGAGTGAGTTACAATAATCTAGTTTTGAAAGAAAAAGAGCTACTACAACAGTTTTTTGTAGGGCTTGCGGAATAAAGGGAAAAATCTTCCGCAAACTTTTCAGAAGAAATAAGCAAAAGGAGGTCAAATTGTTGACCTGGGCTGAGAAATTGAGCCGATCATCAAAGATCACTCCAAGATTCCTAGCTTTGGTAGATGGACGAGGGCATTCACCCGCCTCAGACGGCCACCAGGTGTGGTTCCATACTGGGGGGCCTTTTCCAAACTGCAGGACTTCAGTGTAGTCAGTATTTATTTAGAGGCAATTATCGCTCATCCAGCTCATAATTTCCGTCAAGCAGGCATGGAAACTACGGGCCAATGTCTCAGGTTGTCCAGATACTGATATTATGATCTGAGAACGTCCGCATACGAGATCAAGGTAAATCCATGTTTTCTGACAAGACTGGCCAGTGGGGCAACATATATGTTAAAGAGCATTGGTGACAGAGCAGAGCCCTGTGGTACTCCGCATGGGAGGTGGAAGGTGTCGGACTGAAGTCTCTCCCAGTGGATATTCTGCACTCTTCCTGCTAGGAAGGAGGAGATAAGGGCCAGCGCAGCCCCCTCAATTCCCAGATCCCTCAGCCGCTGCCCTAACACCACATGATTTACGGTGTCAAATGCTGCTGATAGGTCCAAGAGAATGAGTAGCGCTCTGCCCCCTCTATCCATCACGTTCCGTATCTCCTCAGTGGCCATTATCAAGGCTGTCTCTGTAGAATGACAAGGCCTGAAGCCATGCTTTGTCAGGTCAAGCAGGTTGTTGGATTTAAGATATTGTATTAGCTCCTTGTTAATGGCTTTTTCAAGAGTTTTAGCTCCTAGTGGTAAACCTGAGATTGGGCGGTAGTTTTTGGTTTCGGTTGGATCAAGGGCTGTCTTTTTGACAATTGACCTGATGCAAGTTTTTTTCCGAACGGAAGGGTATATGCCGGTTTCAATGACACAGTTTAAAAGGGGAGTTAGACATGTACAAATGTATCTAGAGACAAGGTGCATTGTGGCTGGGAGACAGGGGTCATTCCGTGAACCTTACTTTATGGATAGGAGGCAATGGTTAGCCTCCTCATGAGAAAGCTTCTTAAAACAGGTTAGCTGACAGTGGGCTGTCCTCTCCTCCATAAGTGAAGTATTACAGCCAGCCATAGCACTGGGCAAGGTGAGAAGGTTGTTGTACATCAACTGCACTTTACTTTGAAAAAAGGTGGCCAGTGTGTTGCATAAGACTTGATCTGATCTAAAGTGAATAACTCTGGTTTGCTGTATCCTATGGTGCGATTTAGAATTGGGGATAAAATACAATTAATTGTTAAAATAGAACTATGGCTCTACCTGAAGAAACATTGTGCACCACACAACCTCTGGCCACCCTCAAGTAGGAGTGAACCCCTTCAAGGCAAGGACGCAGCATTACTGGACACAGTGATAGCTAACTCATATAGGGCAATCTTTAACCTGCCGAGATACGTTTCCCCTGCACAATCAGGTTAGAATTTGGTCTTCTAAAACAAACACTGGAAAGGCCGAGCACGAATGTTACCAGCTGGCACAACATTCGCAGCGCTGAGGTTGGTTCTTTAAATTCCAACCTATGGGAAGAGTTGCTCCGACATCGCAAATCCTCAGTCAGAGATGATCTATTTGATCCACTTCAAGTCCTGGCACTGTCAGACCTTTGGGGCACTCCAACACACCTCTTGTCTTTCAAAAAAGTCACGAAAAAATCCCCACAAATTATTTCCTCCATTGAGGATAAGTAGGCATTAACCAAAAGAGTGCATGGCTGGATCACGCTCAGCGACTATGGAAGAATGCAATCACAAGCATATCTCAACATCGGAATGAACCTAAAGATGAAAGAAAAGTTTTTTAAATTACGCCTTGGAGTAATCCCGGCTGCCCCACACTTGCCAACCTGGGAGAGAAAAAACTGCCAGCAGCAGTGCTGTCTGTGCAAAGCTGACAAGGAAGATATCATCCATGTTATTTGCATCCGTCCTACATTAAAGGGTTTGAGGTACCATTTATTACATCCCTCCTTCAAATTATATGGCATTCCGACATGCAGGCAGGCTGTCAAACTGTGCTTTAACCCTACTAAAACAAAAATAAACTGTTGGTTCGTAAAGTTTTTTGAATTAGCCGCAAAAAGACAGAAGAGCACAATGGGTGCGGATAATTAAAAGCCGGATGCTTGATGACCGTTGAAACATTTTTATCGACAATTATAAACTGATATTAAGTAAATTTGTAAACTTAGAAAATCACACAAAATTAAGTTTTAGCAATTTTTAGAAATAATGTATTGTTTTGTAGAGTTTTTAATTAATCATGTACAAATAAAAAAATTACCTTACCTTATCTCTGGCCACCCTCAAGTGATTAGTTTTTCTGCAAACTTGGTGGTACTTAAGAGTAGTAACTCTTAAACTTCACATTTATACATCCTTTAGACATAAATGATAAAGGTGGTATAAGCCTATATACGTGCGATTTTAGTCAGATAAGGATAGGTGGCCAAAAGTAACAATGGAGATTAACACTGCCCTATAATGGTAGAAAGCTCTCTACAACTAGCTCGGTAATCATAAATTCAAATGTTTCTTAAAAAGGCGTTCAACTGTCACATCATCATAAACATTAATGATGTTTTAAATTCAGATTGCACCAACTTCGGGTATTGAAATAATTGAATGGTTCTTTCTGTCGGGAAAAGAATTTAGTTGAAATTGCAGGACATGAGATAGAGGAGCACAATGAGCGCCTGCAGTCAGATTTTTTAATGGGCAAAGAGAAGAAATTACAGTGAAATTACAGTATGATGTCAAATGTTGCAATAGGAGGCAGAAATTCGGTAGCAAGTGCATTATCCTAAGTTATCTAAACTGTCAATTAGACTGAAATATAGAATCCAAATAACAGATGAATGTGTAGTTGGCATACATCACACTAAAGAGGCAGTTTGTTTGAAGGTTGAAGACATACAGCAGCCAAAAATCATAAAATGACCAAGCAGGGCCATGCACCCTCACAGTCAATGACATTTCGAATCTTTTTTCCTGCTAATATGAATGTCTACAAATGTTTTAGCCCAGGGCAAAAGGTTTACATCTCTGACATGCTTCATGATGTGGCCGGTAAATACAATGATTAAAGTATACATTTTAGACTAACACTTTCAATGTATCTTGCATATAGCACACAGTAACACCCTTTTTATTGTCTTTTGATTAATGTGTCTAAGAGAAAACACTAAGAGAGGGAGTATCTACCACCCTAGCTAACATTTAAACTTCTGTTAAACTTATTTTGATGTTTCCAATCAATCAAGTAAGTCAGTTGTGTTATCCTTCCTTATGTAGAGCAGTCATACCATCTACATTTATAGAAGATGCACAATCCAGCACATTTAATTATGCTCTCATCCTTTCTGGCACCCATTGAATTTGTCCCAAACTATTACTAAGTGATGTGACCAATGCCACCAACATGACCCCAGTGTTGCTATCTGTATGCACCCAAATGAGGTGGGGTGGGGTGGGAAAGGAGTGCATTGCAGCTAGTAGAGGAGAATTAATGCTGCTGATGTAGGATGTGACATGCTCTGTATAAGATCTTATTCACAATGGGAAACAATCCACCCATTATATGTCAAGATTTCCATAGATCATTATTAAAAGTGTTAGTTTGTTTCTTTATTCTAAATTTGTATTGTGGAGTGCTATATTGAGACTAAATCTGTTTTCTCATTCTTCACAGTCTATAACATTTCTAATGTATTTACTATAATTTTCAAATTACTAGCCTTGGCCCAGCTCCCATTCCATCCTTCTCATACGTGGTGAAGGTCCATTAAACATCTATAGTGAGTCATCTGGCAAGCTTAGAACAGTATGAAAAACTGTAGTCTTCATTTTCGTCTCTCACCTGTTCGAGGTTCTGTTTCCTCGATGCAGTGGGCTCTTTCCTTGGGAACTCTTTTTGAAATCACCACATACTAGAAAATGACTATCTCATATTTAGAAGATACTTAGAAACTCATCTCCTATATCTGACATTTGAGCATCCCTGTCTGCCCAAGATCACTCAAACGCAGATTGCTAACTGTCAGTGTTATACCACCATTCAGATATCTACGACGGTCTATAGCCTCAACATCTGAGACCATAAAGGACAACTTTGAACCATCTAAGGCCTTAATATTGCACCCATAGCACAGGTGATGAAAGCTCCTAAGAGCAGACCCTATCCCTTTGCTGGCAGAGTATATGTCTTCTATCTTCAAGTTTTTAACAATTTCTCCACCTTCTTGAATTCTTAACCAAAGCTGGGAGCAGAGGCGTAGCTAGAGCTTGCAGCGCCCAGGGCTATCCTTTGGATTGCCGCCCCCTGGGGGGGGGGGGTGCTGCGGAAAAAGGAAGGCGAGCACCTGAAAGAGGTCAGAAAGACACATAGTATTGCCGCTTATAGTCAGGTGAAACTCACTACTTCTCCTCCACGGGCAGCCTGCTGCTAAGCTGAGCTCTGTAATTGGGTGTGAAAGAACTTACGTAGGACGAAACAAGCAAACACAAATCACTGCCTGTGCTCGTCCGTGAAAAATGCACAGTAGCTTGAGGCATGTTACCTACCTATGCCTTCCAAAGCTCGATATGGAAAAATTGAAAAGGAGGCACCCTGTACCAGAGTACCTGATTGTTTCTGAGAAATGCCAGTACTCTGTAATTAAACGTATTAGTCACTTTTGAGAAGTGCCAGTACTCTCCAATTCAACGTATTACACATAGCTGCCAAAGATTCAGATTACTTATGTGTGACATTTTCAAAATTTCAATGTAATTATGAGTGACATTCAACGACTATGAGTGACACTTTCTTGAGAGCAAAATCAGGCAATGAAGACGAGTGAAACATATATACCAGAAATTACACCCATTTGAGCAATGAGAAACTTTAAGATTATCTTAAAACTGCTGCAAAGTACCAGAAATGGAAGTGCAGTTCTTCTCAACAGGTGCCAAAAGCAACACCCTTCGTCTGCTTTCTCCCATGCACATACTACTTCAAAACACTTCTTCAAAAACGCTCTCACACTTGTGGAATCTCCTCTCATCCTACACTTTACACCTGCTTGCACGAAGATAATTGACACTGCTCGCTCCTGTATAAAATTGCCATTCCATGATACAAGACCTTACCAGAGTGATCATTAAATCCAAACTTCTTCATGTAAACTATTGTTTTAACTGAGCAGATGGCATCTTGTTCTGAGTACCTGCACTACTTCAATTTAAAAGAAAGAGCATCTGCACTTCTCAGCACTGTTGTAATACATTATGGGGTCGATTCCAATGTCAGTCGGTCAGCCATCCGAGACGTGTTAGTAGCCTTACCTTACGGCCGAACCGTACCAGGAGCGGGACCATCCAGGCGAAGAAGTACGATGCGGAAAAGTGCCAAATTCCCGACCGATCCGCACGCTCCGATTCAATCATCAATTTCCATCCGAGCCTGACCCGGAAGCACCCAATCCACGCCGCACAACAATATAAACACTGCTACTTCCGGCCGGTCAAGTATGATGCACAGTTTCTACGTTACGGACGGGTCGCCACGTACAGGACGTCACAGCACCCGGAAGAGCTGCATATCAACTCCAAATTGTGCCATTAACTCATCCCACGGGTTCGAACCGGAGCAGCCAGCAATGGATCGAGAATGAGCATGAATCCAATTGCGCAGGTCATACCAGTCCTGTACATATATGACCGGATCAGGAACAGACGCAGACGGCGCAGACGGTAAGTCGGACACCCACCCTACAAACCAATCCTGGGGGTCCAGACCCAGTCCACCATTACCACGCCTCCTTAGGGAACCCATGGCCACCACTACTGCTACCCCACTCATAGGGGCCTGTTACCTTTTACTAATGCCACCCCACCCACAGGGGCATGTTACCTATCATTGATGCCACCCCACCCATAGGGGCCTGTTACCTATCACTGATGCCACCCCACCCATATGTGTCATGTGCTCTATCACTAATGCCACCCCACCAACAGGGGCATGTTACCGATCACTGATGCTGCCCCACACATAGGGGCATGTTACCTATCACTGATGCCACCCCACCCATAGGGGAATGTTACCAATCACTGATGCTACCCCACACACAGGGGCCTGTTACCTATCACTGATGCCACCCCACCCATAAGGAGGATGATGCGACACACATCATCAAACATCAACCACAGGAATGTCAGCCAAATACATTTCACAACAACATCATGCCAACAGTGTGTAGTGCCTGACAAATACCCCCAACAGTGATTATGTTTCATCACACACAAAGTAACTACCATTACATGTGTGAACAACACCAGAGTGTGGTCTACACAAGTCAAGCTTTGAAATAGCACTCGGCCAATGTGTGAAAACACCCCATCAGTGTGTGCATCAAATGTAAAATGTGTGGACACAAAGTGCAGCTAAAGTTGAACATTGTGGCAAAGGGTGAAAATCACCCATCATCACAGGGTCCACAAGGTAGTGCCCCTTATGTCACCTGCAAATAGACAATACATATGTCTAACAAGTTGCACAAAGGACACAATTGACTTCTTTCCCTGAGCTGCCATCTTGTCTTTCAGAAAGTTTCAGATGTCAAAATGTCAAAGCAGACCTTGCTCTGGGAGCCCTGCCAGGCTTCTAAATATAGAACTGACTTTTAACTCTTCCCAGCTGTCCTATTCTGTATGCAAATGTTCCCATGCGACTTTCCCAATTCAAAGTCACCCTAAAGACAGAAAGCTGGAATGCAGCCCCATTCCCCTGTTTTTCAGTAGAGAGTTAAGAGAATAACTTCTGCTGGTTTTTGATACATATTTTCAATTATAAGCAGTGTGCAGTAGACGTTTTCAGCAATATAAAGGTCAGCTATTTGTTTTATACCTAAAGGTATGCATTTACTGAAGCCTGAGGCAGTTTAAAAGCTGCTCTAAGTGGTAAAATTTGTTTTCAAATTAGTGAATTTTGCCCAATTTTGACTTGGATATTTGGAGCACTTAAAAATGAACATCCTATAATTTTTTTGCATAATAGGAATCCCCAGAGTGTTCTCTAGATAGCCCAGGAATGAGAAATTAGAAATATATCATATATACACTTATAAAAATGAGTTTATTACGCCTGCGCAGAATGATATTTCATATGCAAATTTCCTCATTATGCGGTACAACACAACTTAAATTTAATTTTAATGCTAGGAGGTCACAGTATGAGTATTAAGCTTTATAAAGATTAAAAAACGAATTTAAAAGCATTTATTTTTTTAATAATAATTTTTCCATTATAATAATTTTTCTTTTTAATAATAAAACCAATCATTTTGATAATTCCACATAGGAAAAGCAAGCTTCATTCCTTGCCTATCATATTTAGACGCATTCATTCATAAGCCTAAGCACAGAAGTCTAACTTGAAACATGAAAAATTTTGCGCCACTTTTTAAAAGGACAGCCATTATTTAACATCAGAACCACAAATGTGCTTATGTAAAAATGGTTTAAGAAAGGAAATCCTTACTTTAAATGTGTTCCTGTTATCCAAAATAAAGAACCTCATTTGTTTTAACTTTTTAAAACAGCAGTCTAAAATGCAGGGTTTTACACCATGGTGTCGATTCCGATCCGGTAAAATGCGCTCCGAATGGTCGTACGGAGAGTTTTTTCCCCGTACGAATCGTATCCGTAGACGTCCCGTACGTACGATGAAGTACGATCCGTACTAGGTGCCGAACTCCGTACGAGTCGTACAGGACTCCGTACGACTCAAATCTCCATACGAATCTCACTCGGAACCCGCTGTACGTGACATCGCGGCACGTTTTTACGACCCAGCAAGTACGATTCGTGTCGGGTACGCGCCGTACAACCCTTTTCCTACGGGAGCCGAAAAAAGTCGTAAACGCAGAGTTCGCGCCGAAACAGGTACGGAACGCCCCCCCCCCCCGGGTACGGCACGTACCCCCCATGATCGCAGGGGTACGCGGCGTACCCCTGTGGTCATGCGGGGTACGTGCCGTACACCCAGCGTACATGGGGTACGCATCGTACCCCATGTACAGTGGGTGTACGGCACGTACCCCATGTACGCTGGGTGTACAGCACGTACCCCGCATGACCACAGGGGTACGCCGCGTACCCCTGCGATCATGGGGGGTACGCGCCGTACGGTGTGTAGGTGATCGTGCGCTTTTCCGTACGAATCGACGTGTACCGTACGAATTGCGTACGGGTCGGCCAATCGGGATCGGAATCGTCCGGTCGTACGGCGTCTGTACGAGTCGTACGGAAACGGCTCCGGATACGATTCGTACGCCGGATTATTTTACCGGATCGGAATCGACCCCCATGTTTGCACTTTTCAGCGGCAGTAAGAACACAGCTGTTGGAAAGCTTTTTGTAGTGTTGAAATGTAAGCATGGTGAACTGAGGCATTTCAAGTTCTATAATGTGCGTTTAGGTCAGCAACATTCAATTTACTCAGATGATGTGTTTGCCTGTTAATATCTAATAAAATGTATCTTAGGAAAATGTTGTAACATTTTATAATTGTTTATTTATTACAAAACACACAATTTCGTTTTTTTTGGGCCTATTTTATTCCTATTCAATGTGAATTCTAATGTTATCCTTTAAGCATTAGCAGTTTGTACATGTGCATAGTTGCTTACTCTTATCAATTTAATAGTAACATGTAGTTATTTAGCATATCATATGTTAATTTCTGGATTTTTATTATTTTTATTTAATATTAATCAAATGACATTTTGCATAACAGACTGATGATAGCAAGAAAACACAAACAAACACAATGAGCTCATTCCAGACATATACAGAAGGGGTCATACACTCAGAACACATAATACAGCATGCTTAAGGCTAGCCATTATTTCACAAAGAGCGCAATCGCTCACAGAAGTACCACTACTGTGAAACCACAAACCACATAGACATTTAAACACACATTTAACCCACAGATCAACACATAACAGAAACAAAGGACAGCCCACAGACTGTACTTAAACCAAACCATTTGTAAATACTAGTTGTAAGTCATATTTACAAGAAGAGCTTCTCAATAGTATTCCAAAAGACTGCAAAAAACAGCCCAACAGACTGTTTTATTACCAAGAAGCCAAAATACACTCAATTCACTAGATTTGGCTGGCAGAACACCAACAAATCGCTCTCCATATCTCCATTCATAAAAGTGCGCAGAAAAGGATCCTTGTTTGTATTATTGTCATATTTTAATTACATTGGGGTACAGAATCACCAAGGAAGAAATATGTTTTTTATACCTAAACCTATTTAGGTATTCCCTCAGGGGAGCCAGCTAATTTAATTCACATCTCACTATGGTACCTCCAAAAAGCAACACATTCTTCGATGTGTGCTTGAAACAGGCATGCCAAAAATAGTGCAGATTATGCAGTATTATAACCAAAGTAGCACTTAAGGTACTCTTGTACTGTGTCCCGTTCAAATCAATTCAAAACAGCGAAAAGTCTCCTCATTACCTGCCTACATAAATTGCAATTTATACATTACAAATTTCAAATACAAATATTGGCCAATCATACAAATCCAAAGCCACAGTAAGCATTACTAACCTACCTTACCAATCCCAGGCATCTAAACCAACAGTAAGCCGCATCAAACGATCTTACCAATCCCTTGGTTGTCCAGATTCTAACTGCCAAGTTCTAAATGACCCGACGGTCGGTTTTTTTTTCGAATACTCACGCCAAAAATGTTCTCAGTCAGGAGTGGTAAACATGTGGAGGATCAAAATCAGGAAGATCAGAAATATACTGGGCTGCAGAGACAGAGAATCCCCTGAATCTCTGTGCACAGAGTACCTCCTTTGTAGAATCCAGTCCTGTCCTCCTCAGTAGATTTCTGTCTCCTGACAAGATCGCTCCCTTAGATAGCCACTTCTCTGATGAGGTCCATGTTGGAGCGCCATTTGAAGAAAATAGAAACCTTCTCAGGAGTCTCCCTGATACTTGGTCCTTTTAAACCAACAAAGAAAACAATGGCACAGAAGCTGTAATATAAAAATACCATCTTTAATACCCTCAAATGAGGGAGACTATGTCACACAGAAGCCTTAGCAACTGAATGAGGCAGTCTAAGGAGTACAGAAAACAGAGGCCTTATATAAGCTTAGGGTTACATAGTCAGCATAAGACCAAGGGGAGGTCCTGGCACATGTAAGCATGCAAAATGACTAATACAAAATACAAAATGGCGTTCAGCTCATGCTAACAAATCCCTTCAATCTTTAACAGTGGGGGCCTCAGTCTGCCTGCACTTGGGGGAGGGTGTCCGGGTGTGAGGGGCACTCTTCTCTGCGTGTTGGGACTTCCCCTTCCCCCTGTAGTCAGGATCTGCTGGATCTGAGGGGAAGAGGCCTAGGTCACACAGGAAGAGCTTCTTAGGTGATGGGGTTGCAGGTGAGGCAAAGGAAGGGCTCTTGGAGGGAGAGGGATCTGAGGACTGCGGAGTGGTTGTGGATGCCTGTGTGTGTGTATGCGACCCATCCCCTGTGTGTGTGGAATCAGTCCCCTGACTTAGCTTACATGCACGTTTAGACTTATGTATGGGTGAATGTGTGCTGTCTGTGTCTGTGTGTTTTGTGACCGTGCAGGTGTGTGTGTGCTAGGAAGAGATAGGGTGCTAGGAGTAGTTGATTGGGCTGAGGATGAAGGGGCCAGGGACTGCTGTAGGAGGCATGCAGCAGCCGTCAGTGAGGAGGCCATGGACGGATTGGTCCTCTGTAGGGCAGACATGCCAGATGAGATGCCCTCCATGAATGACACCAGTTGTGTCAACAGACTGGTGTGTGCATGGAGGACACTCAGCATTGATGTCTACCCTACATGGATCTGTTTAAGTAGGTCCATAGACTCCACACTCAGGGCAGCAGGAGACACAGGGGCACGGATTGTGGTGCCTGGCAGAAAGGAGACATGCTCCCGAACACGGGAGCCGCCACGGACCTCTGGGATAGGAGCCGAGGGGAGGGTGGTGGTGGTGGCGGCAACAGCCTCACTATTAGTTGTATCCTGGCTACTGACACTGGCACCCAAAAGGGAGTCATCCTCTGAGCTGCTGTGGTCCTCAGCTGAGGTGGATAGTACTGAGGACTCCTCGGTGTGGCTCCCTAACTCTCCGTGCCACTGGGTCCCTCTGATTCCTCAGTCGCTGGCCCAGGCAGGCTCTGCAGCTCCTCCATTTCCGTGGCACTGTCTCCTGTGCCCGTGGATGTATCTGCATATAAGTAGGAAAACAAGGCCCACATTAGTTGCCTGCACTGACTACACACAACACTGTAAATACAGCACAATACAGGGAATGCACTGGCATCCGCAGCTGATAATTGCTCAAAATGCCCACACAGGTGTACGTAGGGCAATAGCCAGTCTGAACATCAACCATGGCACCCATATCCCTCCTGGACCTGGATTCATATGTCGGTTGCATGCTGGCTGATTATACACCAAAGTGCACACATGCACCACATACACAGTTGTTGAGCATGCAAAGGACCAGGTAGAAGTACAGTACTATAGACAAACATCACATCACATGCCAATCACACAATACAGGGGTCTGGATGAATGTATGCCCAGACTCACATTTCACAATCTTGTGATGCCTAGCAGCACAACACACAATGATATCCTTACATCCAGAAAGTCAAGGACACAATGAGGTGCATGGAGCACCTCTGACTCCAATGCAGAATCCCTCTTCTCAATTTAATGCCCTGGCACAGACATGCATGGTAAGTCAGTCTTCACTGTCACATGTAATGGGGCAATGCATCCGGACAACATCAGTCTGCACTGCGTCACATTCATAGGTCAGGCCCATACCAAACTCTGAAGCTGACAAGTGCACCACTCTGTCCCCTGCCACACACTGTTCTTGGACTATGATGAATCTACATCATTCAGATTACAGATATAAGTTACTGCAAACACAACTACATGAATATGAGCACCTCACAGTCCGCTGACAATGACATACAGCTGCGTGAAAGTCACTCTTGCATACAGCATTATGCACATTTAACTGACCACACCCCTATATGTTGCACAGGTATGATCACCATTGTCACAACTCAGATGTCCTGCTAACACTAAAATCCTCAACACACCACTTGTCACAAAAAGGAAGCCGTAACACAATTACATTGTGTCAGACACCTGATGGCACATTTCAGGTGGCACAATCAGTTGGTCCATACACGTGAGTGTGAGTACAGACTCTCCCAATGCTGTGGAGTGTTCATAACTGACCAGGTTAACCTAAAACAGTGTATTGGCCAGGACAGTAGGCAGGTTCCCGGGCAAGTGTGACATACCTCCTAAACATACTCCTGAGGACATTACATGAATTCACCTATATGCATGTGCATGTTTTAAGAACCCCATCACACATGTTGTGACCCCGACCAGCAATTTGAACACATTTGAAAGGCATACACAGAACACATGTCAGAGACCAGGCATAGTACAAAGAATAGACCCACCCACGATGCACACATCAGAGTCCCAGTAACATAGGTTGTGCAGGACTCTCAGCATAGCAGAATGAAGGGACACAGTGCCCAAGTTGAAAAACTCACAGACTGTAGGGGCCACAACTGTGGATCAGATGAGGTGCGTGACTGACACAATTGAGGGACACGAGTCCTGGACTCCAAGACCAACGTAATGTGGGAGTATTACTAGGCCAAGAGACTGCAACTGGCATGTAAGACATGTTCACAGATCAGCCATGGACTTACCCCCTCCTTGCTGCTGTCTGGCCTTCAGTTGCCCATCCATGTCCGGGAAGAACACCGCCAGGATCCTGAGCATGTGGGGGCGTCAGGGTCTGGTGTCCGCCCCTACGGCGAGGAGGCGACAGCTGCATCTGGACCCTCGCGATCCTCCGGGTCCAGCCACGTAGGTCCTGCCACCTCTTCTGGCAGTTGCGGATCCGGCGCTTTTAGACCCCGAGTGATCGCAATGCCCGGGCGATGGTCAGCCAGAATTCTTGCTTCTGGTGGGCATCAACCTGTGAGGATGACAAAGTGAAGAGGACATTACCACACATGCCACATCATTGTGCTGCATACAGTTGAGTATACATGTAGCCTTCACTAAGCTAAATGAGGTACATAAGTAGTGGGCCCGTTTGAATGTACATTTGTACTGTGGGTCTGACATGGCAACACTGGCTAGGAAGTTAAGGCTAGCACTCCTGCAGTACTGCAGCAGGACACCTGTTCATCACATGTTCCCACTTAAATAGGTAGCTGAAAGTACTCAGTGCACATGCCTCACACTGCTGTGCACACTTCTGTTACTTTTAGTCATACAACTTGCATAAAATGATAGGCAGTGGACTGCACACCCACCTGCTCCCCTGGTTTCCCATACAGCTTGCTGTACTCTGGGAGGACCCCGTCCAGCAGGGCCTGGTTCTCCTCCTCAGTGAATGCTGGGGCCCTCTCCAAAGTATGTGCCATTGCAGGATCCAGAGGAAGCACAGACAGCAGCAGCAGTGGACCAGGTAAAGTGGTCCTGTAGCATATAGTGCAGGCAGGTGAGCTCCCTGTGGGCCTGCCAGCCTTAAATCAGGGCTGCAGAGGCAGATTCTGTGACATTGCCCCTCACTGACAGGCCAGACACAGTTGCATTCTATGAATTTGTCCAATCCATGGAAATGTAACACTCCTACACGTCTTCTGCATCGTTCAAATCACTCACCTTCAGGACGCCCTAGGATTGCAACAATGTTGTACGCAACTGAGCCGTGCGCACGCATCGCCCATTGGCATCAATGTGATCCGATGCAGGTGACTAATGCATACGCATCGTGCAGTCAATGGGCAAGGTGTGAGCACCACTCGGTCCATGCATGTACGGCGCATATGCATACAACTCAGCCACGTCGGATCTCATTGGTGTGACTTGCAGATGGTTTAAATGCAGATTTAAGTGCCATGCCCACACCTTCAACACCACATCAAGTCCCACACTGCATCCCATGGCATGTAAGGCTGTATCACCTGTGTGTGTAGGGGGGGGCAACATTCCTAATCTTGAATGGCACTCAGGTCAAGCCACTCCCAGGCTGGGCAGGAGTTAATGGGGACAGATTAGTTTTGGTGTGGTGCACCTCACAAATGTAATTTCAGAGTGTTGGCTTATGGGCATGAGTAATGGACACAGTACCAGTTTGGATATGTGTATGACCTGTCATATACACCATTAGTAAAGGGTTGCATGTCATGTATGCAACAGCCAGACCCATGGCTACAATCATGATCTACCCACACTGTCTGTGTGCATGTTGGGCCTCTGATGTCCACCATGTGCCTTGTGCATGCAATTTTAAGCTGTGTGTGAAGGGGTATCCATATATGGCCTGCAGGGACCACAGGGGCCACTAACTGTGTGACTCAATATTGGTTGTGTGATGTCCATGATACAACATATCATTCCAGTGCACATGTGGCATTCTAGGGACCATGGCTATTTCCCTGACATGGAGTTGTGATGCCTGTGAAACATCAGTCCTCCCTTGTCACAGTGTTGTGTGTTTTGAACATGACAGCAGTCCATGGGTACTGTGCCACAGCCCAATGATTTGCCATTGTACCCCAAGGAACTCATGTACACATGTGTGATTTATATGTGAGATGATGGGCATAAAGGTGACATATGTGTCCATAAACATCCGCACACACCTTAGTTGTTTGTGCATAGCTATGATGTAAAAGGTGATTTCTTGTGAGGTGAGTGCCATATGGGTACCAGGATATATGATGTTACTTTGCTAATCTCTGTACTGCAGGACCCGAGCAGTCTATAGACCGTTCCCTGACCTCGATACCATGGTGGAACGCGACAGCATCCGACGGTACCACTTCACCAGGAGCATGATTGATGATTTGGCGGAGCAGTTGGCACAGCATCTGGAACCTGGCCGCATATACCCGACAGCACTGACACCAAAGGTGAAGGTGATGGCAGCCCTGCACTTCTTTGCCACCGGTACCTTCCAACACACTGTGGCTAGTGTTGGTTGTATGTCACAAACAATGTTCAGCCATGTGCTACGAGATGTCTTGGAGGGGATGTTGAATCACCTGGACTCCTACATCAAGTTTTCTACACCAGTGAACTCGCAGAGATCAAGGATGCCTTCTATGTACTGGGAATGATGCCAAACGTGATTGGCTCAATCGATGGCACACATGTGGCCCTGACACCACCACGGGCACAGGAACAGACATACCGCAACCGCAAACATTACCACTCAATCAATGCTCCTGTGGTATGCCTAGCGGACATGGTGATTACACATGTGTGTGTACGTTTCCCTGGTTTGGCCCAAGATGCCTACATCATGAGGAGAAGTTGCATACCATTGATGATGTCACAGATGCCAAACTAGCGTGCCTGGCTTGGTGGTGTGTACTGTTTAACATTGCATGTGTTTTGCTATGTTGTCTCCCACCCCCTTACAATACGCAACTAATCTGCGATTCATTGTATGTAGGTGACTCTGGATACCCCATCACGCCATGGTTGCTGACACCCCTGAGGAACCCTGTGACACCATCTAAGATGAGCTACAATCAGGCACATGGCAGGACCAGGCGAGTCATCGAGCGTACCTTTGGTCTCCTGAAAAGCCGCTTCCGCTACCTGGACAAGACTGGAGGAGCCCTCCCATATGAGCTTGCAAAGGTGTGTAAAATCATCATTGTCTGCTGCTTGCTCCACAACATGGCAGTACGGAAGGAGGTGCCTCTCATCCAGGATGACGACGACCAACATCCACCACCTGTGGAGGATCCTGGCCTGTGCCACGAGGCCATTGATGATGATGATGAAGGTGACGTCCGCACACAGCTCATCAACAACTTCTTCAGCTGAAGGTGAGTTCACAGGGTAGTCATGTCAGTGTCTTGAGTGAGCCTGTGATGTGTTTGTGCAGCTCAGTTGCTGTTTGAGTTTGCCAGTGTTGTACTTGACTCGAAGCGTGCAGTGATGTGTTCTGTTATATGGTCTGTAGTCCACAATGGTGTTGACATGCTTAGTTGTTAGTGTGTAGGTTTCTTGTGACATGTCTATTGCATTTCCATCCTGTTATGGTGTTCTTCTGGCTGTGTCTCATTTCTGTCCTTCCCAAGTCTGACACCGAAATCCAGAATCCACCCTTAAAGCGCAATTTGACAACACTTGGTGACCCTCTGCCCACTGTCATGTGGATTCACCTTGATATTGTTGTGTAATAAACTTGTTTCTGATTTGCAATGTACCTGTGCTTCACTTAGTAATGTGTGTTGTCTGTCTTCACACATCTGACTGAAATTTGGTAACCTCACCTGTGGGTTTGTTGGCAGTGACTGTGTAAGGTTGTGGTGTCTGTGCATTCCACCGTATATCTGGCAAGCATCTTTGTAGGCAATGTGTCACATGTCCATGGTGAGTATATGTTGTGGAGCCCTATTGGTGTGTCTCCCTCACAGGTGTCACATCAACATGAGTCAAATAACGGTAATGACATTGCTGTAGTAGTCGGCATGCACTGTGTGCTTCAGCATTTTATCATCTCCATGACACAAACCAAGTTGGAATCACAACATAGGCAAGTATAGTGTAATGGTGATTTTATTTACATACATGTGTGGAGATAGTGCTGTACATGAGGTTTAGAATCCGCAGTTCACACATGAGTGAGAAGTATTGGGAGATGAAATGTCCAGATTGAAGTCCACATTCATCTTCTACATTGGTACAACATGGACCCTCAATGTGATGATGGGGACCTGTGTCATGTGCAACAAGGTGAACGCTTTGCACCCAAAGACCAACATCCAAAACAGGTTCTGGGTTCCTGGGGGATGTGCAGGGACAACTGTGGCTCACTTGTCCTTCTTCGGACGACCCCTCTTCTTCACCTGTGGGGGATTCTCAGGAGCAGGCGCAGACGGTGCATCGGAGTCTTCGCCAGATTCATCCTCCCTCCCAGTGCCATTAGCAGATGTTGTTGCTTGAGATGTGTGGGCACACAGGGAGGGGTAGACATATTTGTGCTCATTTGGCGGAGAAAGGTCAATATGTCCATATGCACTACCGTGAGTTTGTCCCACTTGGCCTCCATGTGGGCATGATGGGCAGCCTGCTCCTGTTGCATGTCCTTGAGGAACCCCACTACCTGGCTGAATCCTCCGGTGCTATCCTGGTATGCATCTATGATACGTACCATTTGGGGGTCATCAGGCAGTCCAGGCCCCTCTGCAGACCGTGCCCTCAGCCTAACACCACTCCCACCACCCCTAGACCTGTGGTGGTAGGCACAGTTGACCCGGGGCCCCCTTGGCTGTTACCACTGGTGTTATTGTTGGTAGCATCCTGGGTGGCAGGGGCCCTGTGCTGCTTGAACTTGGTCTCCTATGTCGGTTCGTGTTGGCGGGGGTGTTAGGTCTGTGGGCAGATGGTGTTGACATGGCTGCAGGGGGTGCAGATGTTTCTGATGGTTGGGCTGCCTGGTGACTCACACCGGAGGTGCCAGGTTGATGGTCGTCATCCGAACAGGACAGAGCCAGGTCGACACCAGAGAGCTCATCCTCCACCAGAGTCTGGGCCAGGGACTCTTCCTCACTTGGTGCTGAATCCCCAGTGGCACCTGTGTTTGGAAGAGACAGACATTGTCATTTATGTTACTACAGACATCAATGGTTGAACTATGTATATTGCAACAGGGAGGGGGTAAGAGGTACTGATACTTTCATCTTGCAATGGATAGAACTAACAATGAAGGAGGGGGCAGTGGATCACTCATCCTGTGCCTCCATGATATGTACATGATTTCATTCCTTAATAAATTCACTCGTATACGTATACAAGAATGGAGCCGTGCTACTTGGATTGCCGCCTCAGTGTACTTTAGCTGCGTTTACTTTGGTTAACCTTTACCGCAAATATGATGTGCCTCCACCTGGAAGCAGACTGGCTGCTTTCCCAGTAGTGTCCAGAGGAGATATTAGGTCTAGGATCACATGGGGCTGCTACATGTTGACCAACAATGACCAACCCTGGTGTGGTGGGTGAGTAGCTGGATCCACACACATCTTTGTTTGTAATTTCATACATCACAATGTTCAATATTTTTCCTTTGCCTTTGGGTGTTGTGTGTGTTTTTGACTCACAGCACTTGAGCACAAACACACACTCAGTTTTCTCCTCTGGGCCCTACTGGGGAACCAGCCAAGTTACCTCCAGCTGGAGGCACAGCATATTTGCAACAAGGGGGAGAGAATGCTGCTGCTGCTGCTACAGTACACTGATGCAGAAAAACATGATGTAATGCACTACGTATGTGTACATATGCGTGGCTTTCAATGGAGGCAACACATTCAGTTATGAAACTGGTTGCACAGGAGGAGTAGACCATTCACCCCTCCTTGAGCTTTGTAACAATGTTTTATATACATGACATTGCAACGTGACATCAGGATGTATGACTGAACACTGTATTTTCTTCAGTTGTCACAGAGTCTGATGTCATGGTAGCACATTGTCCTGCCAAGATGGAGCCTTTCATCGTGCATGTTGATATGTGCACATACCCAGCTCATGTATGGATTTCCATGTACATGGAAATTGTTACTCAAGGGTCATCAGGTGGCTGACACAGGAGTGTGATCCCTGTTGACATTTGACTCTGCTTCCCTGTGAGGGTGTGTGCCTGTGCTGACAAGATGGCTGACAGTGGAGTCCTGGTGTTTGTTGGTGCACAGTTCCCAGCAGGGCATTGTGCTCCCCACAACAGGACCCAGTGTCAGACATCTTGTCAGTCTATTTCCACTCCCTGCGAGGTGAGCATGGTTCAGTGTGATCTTGCTGGGCCATGTAGGTGACTGAGGTGTGTGAGTGACTGCAAGTCCCAGCATGCTCTGGGCTATACCCCATTCCCAGCATGTCCTCACTTCCCTCCTTCTGACTCTGCTTCCCTGTGAGGCGGTGTGGCAGCAATGGCAAGATGGCTGACAGTGGAGTCCTGGTGTTTGGTGGTGGCCAATTCCCAGCAGGGCCTTGTGCTCCCCACAACAGAGCCCGGTCCCAGGGTACCTGCTAGCCCATTTTTACCCCCGGTGAGATGAGCATGGTTCAGTGTGTGCTTGCTGGGCCATGTAGGTGGCTGAGGTTTGTGAGTGACTGCAAGTCCCAGCATGCTCTGGGCTACACCCCCCTTCCCAGCATGCCCTCTCTTCCCTCCTTTTGACTCTGCTTCCCTGTGAGGGGGTGTGGCAGCAATGCCAAGATGGCTGACAGTGGAGTCCTGGTGTTTGATGGTGGCCAATTCCCAGCAGGGCCTTGTGCTCCCCACAACAGAGCCCACTCCCAGAGTACTTGCCAGCCCATTTCCATGCCCCTGTGAGGTGAGCATTGTTCAGAGAGGTGTTGATGGTGCAATTGTGAGGGGGTGCATTATCTGTGACAACAACACCATCATGCTTTGGTATACATTCACTTCGCAAGCATACCCATAATTCCTTCCTGTCAGTCAGCTTCACTGTGAGTCATTGATTGTGGTGGCAGGGATGTCTGACCGTGTTAACTCAGATTAGTGCCACTGCCTTGCCCTATTAGTTGGTAGGTTTGTACATGTCATGACACAGTTACAATTCACTATGATGTGGCCATTATTGTGTTTGTCTGACTGGCATAGACTTCTTGGGCCGATTGACTTTTGTTTCCTATGCCTTTCCTCTCAGTGCATGGTTTCACAGTCCCCTTAACGGTGCTGCGTGTGTATTGCGACACAATATTGGGCATATTGGTTCTGTACTCACCAGGCTCTGGTATGTCACGTAGTCCATGGATGCCCTCTGGTGGGAGGATGTCCCGCACCTTCTTCTCCCAGGGCCTGAAGTAGATTGGTTTGGCAGGAGGGCCACCGCCAGTGCGCTGACTCAAGGCGTGTTCCTACTCGAGGAGCTTCTTGACCCTCCTGCGCACGTCATACCACCTGTTCTGGATGTCGGTCTTCGTACGATATGCTGGTGCTTGTGCGTTCACCTTGTCCACGATTCTGTCCCACATCTTGGTTTTCTGTGATATGGGGGTCCTTTGTACCAACGTGCCAAACAAACATGGCTCCAATCTGAGGATGTCATCTACCAATATTTCTAGCTCAGTGTCTGTGAACTGTGGATTCTTCTTAGGGGGTGGTGGTGAGGAGTGATGTGGGTGCAAGTGAGGGTGGGTGTCTGTTTTGTTAGGTGTATGTGTGAGAGCTTTTGGAGGAGTGCTGATGGTGTGTGGTTTGTGTGATGGGTGAGTTGTGTGTGTGTCTGTGGTTGGTGTCTCAAGGTGTTCTGTGCTGGCTGCTCTGTTGTATTTGCAAAGGATCATGATAGTGTAGTTTTGCCTTTTTATAGGTGGAGTTGGGGGTGTGTCTCTGTTTTTTTTATTTTTTGTGTATTTATTGACTTTTTCAGGGCTTGACTGGTCCTTTTTTTGTGGTTTTTGACATTGTTTTTGGTGGGCATGTAGGAGACGTTCTTCTGACCAAGTCGGACTCTCATGTTGGCTTGTGCGGGCTGCTCCGTGTCTTTCATGCTGATTGTGTTCTGTGTTGCATGCGAGTCTATCGCTGTGGTCTCTCTCGCTTCAGGTATGTTTTCGGTCCGGGTCGGTCGTGTGGTTTGGCCTCCGTGCGGTTCGGTCTGATTTTATGCGTTTGGCATCATACTGTGCGGCTCGGACGTCATGGGTACGTATCGGTCGGGTTCATTCTGGGTTCGGTTCGGTCGGTGCGGCTCATGTCCAGTTTTCCGGCCGGATGGCTGAATTTTGTACGGCTCGGTCAGACGGCTTGGTTTCCGTACGGCTCGGTTGTAAAGCACAGACTTTGCATTATACTGCACGGGTCGTAGGGTGCCGGTAGGTGTCGGTCGGACTCCGTTCCGGGTACGAGTGGGTCGGGCCGATTTCCGAACGGAATCGGCCCCTATATGAGAGAGCAGCAGCACTTCTGAGGAGCGTATAGGTTCTGTAGATAGTAAGTAGCAGCACTTTCTTTATGTTTCCATTTACAGTACTGTCTATAAAATGTCATAGGTATAAGTCCGTCACCACTCCAACCGCATACATCACTCTATCAGCACTGACAGTCTGCAGAATCCTCAGTTGCAGCTGCCACTTCAGGTAGTTGACAAGTTACAGGCTCTGGCTTGTGCCTTTTGAAAATAGTACATACAGCAGACCTAGTCTGGACGAACACAAGGACCCCACCATTCCCCCAACACACATGGAGCTAGGGGAGGTGAAGAATGATTTATTTATTTATATCAAAGGCCAGCCCAGAGGGAATCTCTGCCTAGGGACCAGGGCTGGTGGGACAGCAGGGGGCACATCAGGACTTCAAAACACTCTTGCCTGGTGCCAGTGTGAGTGCGAACTCCGGAAGCACTGAGAGGTAGTGCATGGATTGGAGGCCCTCAGTCAGAAGAACTCAAAATGGTATTCAAAATCTTTAAATATGTAAATAAATCAATCAAGCTACATCTGAATGGAGTCTAACCCACCGCGGTACCACCCACGAGCCTGGAGAGCAGTGAGCAGAGCTACAGGCTCGGTGTTTGTCAGGCTGTTAGTTTTAAAACTATTTATTAATACCTCAGTGAGCCACACAGAGGCCTCTCTTTGTTGACAGTCTGTGACCTCTCTTCTCCGAACAGGTCCAGTCGCAGGGCAGCATAATTAGGCACCGTGACCAATTTGGCACAGGTAGCCGTGCGAGCAGTGAGAGGCTGCCACTTAAACTACAGAAACAATTCATAACTGCTGCACTGGGGCCCGCCCGTCTCAGGAGTAACTTAACTTCCTGTTTCCCCCTCAATAGCGAAACACACTCTTGCAGTCCTGACGCCATATCACGTGAACGCTGCTGCCGCAGTAGTGAATCAAAGAGCCTGCTAACACTCGGCAGCGCATAATGACGTCTGCGCAGTGTCATGCAGTTCAGCCCATGGCCAAATAAATTATAAAGGCCAGTGCCACACGGCCGCCGCCCTTAAAATAGTGCCACCTGGGGCGGACCACCCACACCGCCCCCCCTCCCCCAGCTACTACGCCGCTGGCTGGGAGGCTACCACTGCATGGATGCATGGAGTGCTTTAGAAGAACCGCAAATAAAAAAAGTAACATATAAATATTAGTCAGGATACTTTCCTCTGAGGGCAGGATATACCATCTTTTTCTTTTCAAGCATTATCATTAAAATAATAAAAATACTTCAAGGACAGTTATTTCTAGAACATTTGGGAATGTGAAAGTGAGAATTACGGAATCTGAAATCAGGCTAAATTCTAGATGTTATTTACCATGTGTTTATAGTATTCATGTGATAATGCTACTATCACTGAACTTACACTCTGGCTAATGTAAATAAATCATTCTTTTAAATTGTATAGACCACCATTTTCAAGAAAATCAGTATTGACTGACAAAAATGGACACCAATTGATGGAATCACACTCAACAGATAACCGATGCACTTATTTGTACAATTTCATCGCATGAACATAGCAAATTAGTACTGTCAACCAAACAGCTTTTGGTAATGGACAGCTTCTATGAACCAACCCGAGTTTAGAATCACCAGGGAATCGTATTTAAAACGTGAGAGACTTTGCTGAAACAAGAATCAAGTTTAAGCCAATTTGATTCACCCATTCAGAAAAGTAACAAAACCACATACATGTGACCTTATACATCTGTAGAGGCAGGGTTTCATGATACGAATACTCATCTCACAGTGCTTGCTTACCACATTTGATCTTGAATTATGCGTATTTCCGAAATCATGAAACTGCTGCAACCTATTTTAGTTGGATTGGTAAATGAAAAGAAAAAAACACTGGAAAGCCTTATTTTAAAAAGAAGAGATGGGAAACAGCACAGGTATCGGTGGATCATCACAGAGGGCACAGTTGGGGAGAAGCAAGAGGAGGGCAGGGGAAGGCAGAAGCAACATGAAGACATGAGAATGGAAGACCAATGAATGGCATAGGTTTGAAAAAATCAAACGAGAGAGAAAGAGCAGCGTGGAGTCACGTGGAGCAGGCAGGGAGAAGCACACAGATGAGAGGGAGGAACACTTAGTGCAGTGAAGAGGGTGAGAGAAGTGCACGAGAGAAACATTTGGAAAACACATGCACTCTTGTGGTGTGCTTAAACAAACAGAAAAAGTAGTACATATAATCAAGAATTATTTATGGGTAGTTTCAAAGAGTAAAAAATACTTACTTGTGAAAACAGCAAAGCAAGTTTGCCTTCTGCAAATTTATGATTAAGTAATGTCTAAGCCTGTAGTAAGACAGAAGTACTTGTAGAAAGGGGTTTGGGAATCAGGCCTGGATATGCAGGCTTAAATTGCAACAAAACCTGGAATAATACACACCTGCTCATGGAATACGCTTTGTAAAATGGGTTATTTATTTTAATTTGATTCTCCGTGAAGATATGCGTTTCCTGCCACTGCCTATATTTGCAGGGGTATTCTGTTCACTTTCCTGCCAGAGTAAGCATTTACAACCTCTATGATTAGATCCCAAAACATCACCATCATATTCTAAGCCAATGACACACAACTCATTCTTTCCCAGGCTGACAAGTCCTCCACCACCAGAACCAACTTCTCCAACTTCATGATCAAAGTAAAAACTGGATGGGATAAAATTGACTGAACCTCAGCTCCGGCAAAACAGAAATGCTGATCTTCGGAAACAAGAACTCTCCATGAGACTCCACTTGTGGACCTTCAGAGCTTGGATCTACAACCATACCAACAGACTAGGCCAGAAACCTAGGAACCATCCTGGACGACAACCTCAGCATAACAGCGCAGGTCAACGTGATCAGCTCTTCCTGCTTTGACATTCTTTGTATTCTCCGCAAGATATTCAAATGCCTACCCTGAGCACCAGACGCACTGTCTTGCAAGCCCTCATCACAAGCAGACTAGACTACTGCAATGTACTGCACGCTGGGCTGCATGAAAAGCCTCTGGTACTGTGAAGTGGTGGTGTGGGGGGAGGGGGTAACACAAGCAAAAGGCACATAAAAAATAATTATAACTGCACTTACCTTTTTTTTTTTTTTGCAGAGTTTTCTATAGCGCGAACTAGACCCGAACCAAAATCAGAGCGCTTTACATATTTTTCCAGTTACGTTACATTTTTGGCACGGGGAGATTAAGTGATTTGCCCAGAATCACAGGAGGTATTGGCGTCATTACCGACTCGAACCCAGATCCCCAGGTCTGAGGTCGAGCGCCCTAGCCGTTAGGCCAACTCCTCTCCCTTTCTCCAACAGCTGCCGCCTTCCTCCCAATCCTTGCATCCATGTCAGGAACCTGGTGCACACAGCGCAGGCTCTCAGCTCCCAATCCCAACGCTGTTCACATGCTGAGAATAGCATTTCTAGTGTGTGAGCAGTACCGGGATTGGTCTGAGCGCCTCGGTTCGGCGCTCAGACTTGAAGCCTGTGGTGGCTTTTCCACCCTGTTGTACAACACAGCTAGGTGGAGAAAGGCCAAGTGCGCATAACGGTTTGGTCGGCCATCATGCGCCTTTAGCAGTGCCCACCACTCCTCCTCCTCCATGGTGCTGCAGCGTCAGTGTGGCTGTCCCCGCCCCTCCCTCGGCTCGGCTGGTAAGATGCAAAATAAAATAATAATAAAACCTTTTTATTATCATTCGATTTGTCCTTGCCTTTGCTGGCTTTTGCAGGGGGGGGGGGGGTGACGCTCCTCTGTCATTATGGAGGAGCCGCCCAGGCTGTGTTCCCCAACCTTTCCCTCCACATTGCCAGACCATCCAGAATGCCGCTGCAAGACTTATCCTCATTAACCCTGGGCGAAGAACTACGCTCCGTTCGCGGAGCTTGCGGAGTTTCGGCAACTCCGCGTTCTACGGAGAACGCGAAGTTGTCGATTACTCCGCGATCCGGTGCGTAGCGTAGTTCTCGCGCGCTGAATAACATTATCGCGTGCGCGGCAATGGCTTACCTTGGTTCTGCGTTCGCTTTTTCCCGGTCGCGTGTGCCACCATGTTTGTAAACACTCTCGCACAATCCCGTGCGACTGTGCGAACGCGATAACGTCATTTGTAGTGCGAACGAGAAGATGAGTTCCCGAACATGTCTTACACAACGCGAACACGTTACTTGTGACCCGGAACAGGAAATAAGGGAACGCAAGCGGGCGGGACAAACCTCTTGGGTAACTTAGCGCGCTAGCTATCTCGAGCATGCAGGCAGCGCCCCGAACACGCGCACCGCGCTCCCGAAGACGAAAAACGGCGCGCGAACGGGTCTAGCAAGCAACTACGCATGTCCGCGGAGCTACGCGGAGCTCGCAGAGTGCAAGTGCGTCTTCGCGTAGCTCCGCGGATTGCGGCTCCGCGAACTACGCCCAGGGTTAATCCTCATCACCCACATCCACAAAAGAGCGGGAGGTTGAGTATTCTCCTATATCACGCCCAAGACCAGGAACGACCTCCGTTAACGCATCAGTGTCTCCTCCTTACTTCTTGAATTCTGCAAGAAGCTGAAGACCTGACTCTACAAATAATGCTGCAGGGTCTGATGCCCAAATTCCTTCATCTTACATGCCTGCTCGAGTGCCTTGATACCCTCCTGGGTGATTAGTTGTGCCATACAAATCTACATAACATAACATAGGATTGACATGAATACATTTAGCAGCCTATTCAGGTTTGAAACCTGGCAGAAAATGGTTGTGGATCCAAATTTGCTAGTGCTGGTGTGTAATCCTTCTGTTGCAGGTGTTCTGACGGAGGAACAACCACAGTCCGCCTTTACAAGTTAGAAATGGGAGTGAAAGTTACTCAGTGCATTAGCCACTGTGTTTTAGCTACCTTTGGAAAGTATGAACATGTTAAACTCAATAGCGAACCTTCATTTTACTGGCGTGAAGAGTCTGGCGTCGAAATACAGTGGTTGTGGAATAGGTTTGCAAATGCTTTGCAGTTGCCATTCACGAACGGATAGAAGTTCACCAAAGTGAAGGTGCAACAGATATGAGATCATGCACCCTTTGACCTCAGTGGCATCACAGGGTTGGTTTCTTATTCTAACCATAGCGCCCCAGCACTGCAGCCTCCTATTTTCTGCTGAAATGCAAACCACAGCTGCCACTCCTCGGTACCAATAATTGTAGCCAAACATCTCACATAATTTCGTTTTGCGCAAATATGTGTAACTTTGGAGAAATTACGCGAGGTTACTTAGAACACATACTTGCTACATTTTAGTGCAAAATGCATACTTGCATAAATGTTTAAACGTGAGGGCACACTTTCCACTAAAAATAGCACAAAAATACAAGTGGTGTGAACAAAAGCTGCGTGCGTTCTTCCCATTTGCGTTGTTTTGGTGCCCCCAACATTCGATTATTACGCGAGCGACCCCCCCCCCCCAATAGGTCAAGTGGCGTAATGGGGTAATTTCCGATCATTTTGTGTAAAAGGTGTAATGTTACATGCCGGAATCTACCACACCGTAATTGAAATTTCGCCCTGGTCTAGTATAAAACCACTCATCCTTTACTAGTAATACAGTTGCACGAATGACTGAAAATGCACATGGCATACAGTCCAAACATTGTGCAGGTGTTACACAGACTTCTATCAACTATCGACACTCTTAACGCCTAGTTTGCTGGTGCCTGACCTGTGCAGAAATGATAGATTTCGGTGCATTTTGACCCTGAGATGTATTTTTTTTCAAGAAAGAGCCATTGGTAGTATTTTCTGCTGCTGAGGTGTTTCTCCGTAGGAGGGGAATCTATGCTTTAATGGAGGGAAACTCAGTTTCATTCCAATATCGATCCATCAGACAAGAACTTAATCAATCTTCTTTAGAAGCTATTAAAGCAGAGGGAGAGAAATGAACTCACCTGATGCATTCAGCATTGATTTGCCTCTTTCTAAGAGCCGAGTGTGCCGATCCTGTTTGTTGTTGCCGTTTTCATCCAACCATTGCAGGACCCAGCATTCCCCTCATAACATTTCAATTAATAAAATAGTCTAATTTCATAGCAGCCACAGATCCCCGTGCCTTTTAATATTCATCGCTGGACCTGCTTAACTTCACAAACATATGAAATAGTATGTGTAGTATCACACTGAAAGGAATCAATCGACTGTGTCTTAGCCCAATGCACGGAAAACCCTTACGATTTTTCTTCCAGAATATTCTGATATCTTTGATATCGAATCGTGTAATAATAAAAATGACTTCATTTTCGTTTAGAGATTCACCTCACATTTCTGTTGCTTCTAAGCGCTGTTAAGATGTTCTACTGGTAATCGATCTGGCGCTGGATATTCAGAGAGTTCATCGGGACCCATATAAAAGAACCCCTTCCAAAGCTAAGCCAATAAAGATTCTAGTTAATTTTTTTTAACCTACTCAATAAAAGAAAAAATCCTCTCCTCTGCTTTAAAAATCGGCCGGATAAAATGTAGTTCTTTCTCTAGCCCATTCTCATTTTTGATAAGGTCTGATGTTTCGCATATCACGGCTACAAAGCAGTGTGAGATGGGTAAAAGGTTGACGATCTTGGCATCATTAGGAGCTAAGGCCCAAATTAGATTCCCCGCAACTATACGGGTCATGTGGAACAACCACATGTATAATATGAGGCAGATTGCAGAAGTGGATACATTAATTGATAAAATCAAGAGTAGAGGTGATGATTAGCTTAGGGAGAAGGGTTACGGGTTTCGGGGGGGGGGGGGGGTTCTTTCTCTAGGATTATGGCAGCATTCTGTTATTTTCGATGTATGGAGTTTACTCAACTTGAACATCTCTTTTGTAGGTCTCTGTAGAGAGCGGAGGGCAGGGCCGTTGTACTAATATTTTTCAGTTTTTTGCTTCGGAGGGGACCCCGCCCATAGGGCTATGCCCAGAGAATTAGGGAGGGTTTCCCAAGGTAGGTCTGAAGTTGCACTGGGGTGGGAGGGACACGGGGTGGGTGTGGGAGGGACACGGGGTGGGTGAGGGAGGGATAGCACGGGTGTGGGAGCAGAGGGAGAAAACTATAAAAAATGTCCTTAATCTTGGATTTGTTTTAGGAATCATGCGTTCTACATACTATAGGATTTTGCCCCCTGGAGTTGTTTGTTCTATGTAGAAAAATAGAAGAATATGAGCAACCTAATTAAATTCACATCCTGGAATGTCAATGGACACAGGTGCCCACGTAGGCAAAGATTAGTTCTGAAATATCTTGAACAATCGGCCGCACAGATTATTCTTCTCCAAGAGACCCATTTGAGTAACCTGGAATGTAAAAATATCTTCGCTAAGTACCGATGGATAGAGCTCTTTTGCGCTTCAGAACAAGTAGCTCATAATAGAGGGGTGGCAATCTTAGTTAAGCTTGGGGTAAATGGAATTATTAAATCTGTGGATTCTGATTTTTTGGGGAGATGGATTATGGCCCAGATTGAAATAGGGGGGGTAGAATTAACTATTGTTTAATTCTACGGTCCAAATGTCGACGACCCATCTTACATCAATAGCTTAAAGGTAAAACTGACAGGAAGGTCTACCCCATTAATATTAGGAGGAGATTTTAACGTTCTCATTAACCCGATAAAGGACAGGTCCAACCTTAGCCACTGTTAGAACTGGCTATTTCTGGTAGGCTAAGGCTGACGCCAAAGCCAGGCAGAAACCACCATTCTAGTCAGGGCAAGGGAGTCACACGCCAAGATAACCCCTGCTCACCCCCTTGGTAGCTTGGCACGAGCAGTAAGGCTAAACTCGGAGGCAATGTGTAAAGCATTTGCGCAGGCACACAACAGCAACAACATCCTAGGCACACCACAAAAGGAACTCCACACAAGGTTATATAAAAATAACTTCTGTATTGTCAAAACACATCAGATAGAAATCACACATGTACATTGTGCCAACTGGCACGGGCAATATTCACAAGGGATTATGTACAGGACAGGGCCACATGGGCCACTGTCATAATCAGCACTTAGTAGAAATAGCACTTCTAGAACTTAGAATAAGTATAGCACAAAATAACAGTTATAAATCACAACCAGTAACTACTGGTAACAGGTAAGTACCACCTACGCAACCCTAACCACCTTAGGAGAATGTCACGCAGGGGACCAGGACCTCACTAGGACCACCTGTACTGGAAAGAACAACCACCTAAGAATAAAATACACTTAGGGGTATCAGCAAGAACACATTACACATGACGCATCAAAAACACATTCAGAGGTGCAGGGAAGGAAAAACACATGATGCATAGAACATACATTCAGCGGTGTAATAACAAGGCACATGATGCATCAAAAACACATTCAGAGGTGTAAAATCCAGGAAAGTTGTGAGTAGGGAGCTACCCTTTCTGTCAGGAAAAGGATTGGGTCAACAATTGTACAAAAACAGAGCTCCTTTTCCTGATTTTATACTTTAAACATGGTGTGCCTATCCCAACCGGGATGACCACCTATGTGATAGATAATATCATATGTGGTCCTCCATGATACTGATGGGTTTGATATTTTCAGTTGTAAATTTGGTAACCTAAACAATATCGCAAAAATCTCTATCACATAGGTGGTCATCCCGGTTGGGATAGGCACACCATGTTTAAAGTATAAAATCAGGAAAAGGAGCTCTGTTTTTGTAAAATCCAGGAAGACACATGATGCATAAGAACATTCAGAGGTGCCAGACCATAACTCAATAGCGCAAAAACACATGATGCCTAAAAACATTCAGAGGTGTAAGATCAAGGTGCGTAATCATATTAAATGCATTACATTTCCTAGCACCACATCACATTGCGCAAAACTCCCATTAGGCAATTACCATCACATAGATAATCACATTGCGCCTAAATAAAAATCACATACCAGCCCCATCTAATAAAGGGACTATAGAGCCCTGTGTCCAGAATGTCAGGGCGTGCTGCCATGCAGCGCCAGTCAGGGGTGCGCCACCGGCGCAAAACCTAAACGTTGCAGGTGCCCACTACTTGCTGGGCACCTGGGAACATCACAAGACCTAAACGGTGCAGCTGCCCACTATTTGCTGGGCAGCTGGGAAACAAACTGCGACAGGGTCCTCACTGACCCCTGGACAGAACTGCACCAAAATGTAGGAGCCACACAGGCTCTGGGCAACACTGCGCAGAATGTTGGAGCCACACAGGCTCTGACACTACCCATAGTCAAATGCTGGAGCCACGCAGGCTCTTGGGACAATAATGTCCCTGTGGGAGCCACACAGGCTCTTAGACAATTATGGCCAATCGTTGGAGTCCCGCTCGGGGGACTCAAGAGATAATGGCCCCCAGAGCCCTCGGGGCTCTACACACAATCTGGGCCCTGAGCCTCACAGGGCTCGCAACCAATGCTCCACTAAGAGCCTCTCAAGGGCTCGTAAACCGAAGGTAGGGGGTAGGTGGAGTCCCTCTCGGGGGACTCGGCATCACTGGAGGCCCCCCGGGCCTCTTTGCACTCAGGCGCTTGCTCTGGAGGGGAGGGGCGGGCACCGGCAATGTGCCCCGACACCCCCCTCTCCTTCTATGCACTCACCGGGTCCGGCAGCGCTCGGCGGCGGCTCTCTCTCCCGGGCGGCGGGGCTCTCCTCCAGACACGGACCCCGCCTGCACCTTCCGCCGCTTCTCAACATCGGACACCACGGGGCTCTCCCTTACTCCCGGGAGCCCCGTGGAAGGCGCCGGACTTCTTCACTTCACCGGAGCGCCGGATCCACCAATAAAGGCGCGGCTCCCACGACGAGCCTCCTCATACACCCAGGAGTCAGCCAATGACAGCGCTGCTCCCGGGACAAGCCCCTGTGACGTTGCAGCTTCTGCGGGGCGAATCGGCCAATCGGAGCGTGGCTCTCTGGGACAGGCCCACAGCAATGGCCAATCAGAGCGCGGCTCCTGCCGAGGGACGGCCAATCAGGTCACGGCCCCTTCGTGGCTTCGTCCACGGCCCCGGAGAGGTTTCCTCAATTAAAAATTAAGCGAGGTGGGCTCTCGCAATGACCCCCAATCCAATCTTGGGGGAATCCTTTGTCAGAGACCTGCAGCATCGCGCTGCAGAGCCCACGCTCCTCTCCCTCCTCTAGGAAATCAATTCAACAGCGCTTCCTGGCCAAAATAAGGCGCTGGGGGAGAAATAAGGCGCTCCAAAGCGCTAGAGGCAACAAATAAAGCAAGAACAAGTCCTTTCAGGAGTCCAGGACCTCAGCAGTCCAGGACATAAGGTGGAGCACAGCAGCTCCCAGAAAAGGAAAGTCCATCAGATATCCAGGGGCTGGGCAGGGCCCAGGGATTCCCCTGGGCCCAAGCAGCAGCACGCCCCTGGTATGATTCAAGTCAGAAACAAGGACCTTTTTAGAGTGTCACAGCACCCTTTTTATACCCAAAAAAGTCTTTGAAGTCTTTGTGCAAGTGGGCCCTGAGCCCGGTCTAAACCAGTTCTTGGGTGTTGCTGGAGCCCTTGGGCTTCCAGGCTTCCTTCTTTCTTTCAGTATCAGGGACAGAGGTGACAGTCGCCCAGCGGGAGGTGGAGCCAGCATTGTGGTCAGGCAGGCACAGCCCTATTCACTCCCAGGTGCTATCTCCTCCCACTTCCCTAACAGCAGATGCAGCCTTTCATCCACGGGCTGACTCAGACAACCTCCTGGGGGCTCTGCAGCCCCTGTCACCCTCAAACCAGACAGTCAATCCACAAGCAGGCCCAGGCTCACTCCTGGGGCCAGGCTCCAGCCAATCACACGCCAGCCACAGACTACACAAATATGCCAACTTCTAAAAGTAATTTCAAAAAGGGGGGTGGTGATGGACAGAGTATCTGAGTTAATCAGAACACTCCTACCCAGTCAACAGATCAGGGCTTGATCCATCACCGTTTTTTAGCACACTGCACCATCCCAGTTCAGAACCTGGCTATATGCAAATGAGTCTGTCCCTGGCCCAGTGCATCATGGGAACAGGGCAGACCAAACTACCAAGCCAATTCTTCACTGGAAAGGAAACAAGCTTCCGGGGACCGGTTTCTGGCATTACAGCCGTCTTCGGCCCGGCTTGCTTGAATCCTGATAGTGCAGTGAGCAAGGGACACATGTCTGAGCATACCCTTCCACACTCATGGTGGCCAAAATAATTTCAAAAAGGGGGGTGGTGATGGACAGAGTATCTGAGTTAATCAGAACACTCCTACCCAGTCAACAGATCAGGGCTTGATCCATCACCATTTTTTAGCTCACTGCACCATCCCAGTTCAGAACCTGGCTATATGCAAATTAGTCTGTCCCTGGCCCGATGCATCATGGGAACAGGGCAGACCAAACTACCAAGCCAATTCTTCACTGGAAAGGAAACAAGCTTCCGGGGACCGGTTCCTGGCATTACAGCCGTCTTCGGCCCGGCTTGCTTGAATACTGATGGTGCAGTGAGCAAGGGACTCATGTCTGAGCATACCCTTCCACACTCATGGTGGCCAAAATAATTTCAAAAAGGGGGGTGGTGATGGACAGAGTATCTGAGTTAATCAGAACACTCCTACCCAGTCAACAGATCAGGGCTTGATCCATCACCGTTTTTTAGCTCACCGCACCATCCCAGTTCAGAACCTGGCTATATGCAAATTAGTCTGTCCCTGGCCCAGTGCATCATGGGAACAGGGCAGACCAAACTACCAAGCCAATTCTTCACTGGAAAGGAAACAAGCTTCCGGGGACCGGTTTCTGGCATTACAGCCGTCTTCGGCCCGGCTTGCTTGAATCCTGATGGTGCAGTGAGCAAGGGACTCATGTCTGAGCATACCCTTCCACACTCATGGTGGCCAAAATATTTTCAAAAAGGGGGGTGGTGATGGACAGAGTATCTGAGTTAATCAGAACACTCCTACCCAGTCAACAGATCAGGGCTTGATCCATCACCGTTTTTTAGCTCACTGCACCATCCCAGTTCAGAACCTGGCTATATGCAAATTAGTCTGTCCCTGGCCCAGTGCATCATGGGAACAGGGCAGACCAAACTACCAAGCCAATTCTTCACTGGAAAGGAAACAAGCTTCCGGGGACCGGTTTCTGGCATTACAGCCATCTTTGGCCCGGCTTGTTGAATCCTGATGGTGCAGTGAGCAAGGGACTCATGTCTGAGCATACCCTTCCACACTCATGGTGGCCAAAATAATTTCAAAAAGGGGGGTGGTGATGGACAGAGTATCTGAGTTAATCAGAACACTCCTACCCAGTCAACAGATCAGGGCTTGATCCATCACCGTTTTTTAGCTCACTGCACCATCCCAGTTCAGAACCTGGCAATATGCAAATTAGTCTGTCCCTGGCCCAGTGCATCATGGGAACAGGGCAGACCAAACTACCAAGCCAATTCTTCACTGGAAAGGAAACAAGCTTCCGGGGACCGGTTTCTGGCATTACAGCCGTCTTCGGCCGGGCTTGCTTGAATCCTGATGGTGCAGTGAGCAAGGGACTCATGTCTGAGCATACCCTTCCACACTCATGGTGGCCAAAATAATTTCAAAAAGGGGGGTGGTGATGGACAGAGTATCTGAGTTAATCAGAACACTCCTACCCAGTCAACAGATCAGGGCTTGATCCATCACCGTTTTTTAGCTCACTGCACCATCCCAGTTCAGAACCTGGCAATATGCAAATTAGTCTGTCCCTGGCCCAGTGCATCATGGGAACAGGGCAGACCAAACTACCAAGCCAATTCTTCAATGGAAAGGAAACAAGCTTCCGGGGACCGGTTTCTGGCATTACAGCCGTCTTCGGCCCGGCTTGCTTGAATCCTGGCCACCTCAAGTGTGGAAGGGTATGCTCAGATGTGAGTCCCTTGCTCACTGCACCATCAGGATTCAAGCAAGCCGGGCCGAAGACGGCTGTAATGCCAGAAACCGGTCCCCGGAAGCTTGTTTCCTTTCCAGTTAAGAATTGGCTTGGTAGTTTGGTCTCCCCTGTTCCCATGATGCACTGGGCCAGGGACAGACTAATTTGCATGTAGCCAGGTTCTGAACTGGGATGGTGCAGTGAGCTAAAAAACGGTGATGGATCATGCCCTGATCTTTTGACTGGGTAGGAGTGTTCTGCTTAATTCAGATACTCTGTCCATCACCACCCCCTTTTTGAACTTCTAAAAGTGGCACTTCTACACTAGACACAATCATGCCGCATATACCATTGTGCAGCATTCAATCTCACGAGTTCGTACATACCAAACTCGACCCTGCACTCCCCACACATCAGGAACTACCATGGGCATACATATTCCCCATTCATTCCTATGGGAGGGCAGGTCACTCACCACACATACACAGAGCTCACGCACTCTACACTGTACCACAGTGAAAAAGTGCGCAAAGGCCTAAAATCTCCAACACCAGGTTCCAGACACAGGCTAGGAAAAAGCAAAAAGTTTCGGGGTGAACCTGCCAAAAAGGGCAAGGTCCAACAGCCACTATGTTGGAGCCACACAAATTCGCCATGCCTTACTCAATATGATGCACGATTTAGGGCTCATAGATGTTTGGAGGACTAAGGAAGGGAGTAATGCAGGTTTTACCTTTTATAGTAAAAAGCTTGGTCATTCGTCAAGATAAGATTACATCTTTGCAGATAGATCAGGGTTTGAAAGAATTGGGAACATCACTATCTTACCAAGTATTCTCTCTGACCATGCTCCTCTCTCCTTCTCATTTTCCCACTCGAGCTGCAGACTGAGTTCCAGGCCTAGGTGGACATTGAAGAGGGCTTGTCTCTCTGACCTCGACCTAATCAGCACAATCAAAATATCCACCACAGACTTTTTTTTTTAAACAACATTGGCTCGACCTCCCCAGATGTTGTTTGGGATGCTTATAAAGCAAACCTTCGGGGGCAGTTGCACAGCCTGATCTGCTCAAAAAATAGGGTAGAGTCTCTGGAGCTTCAGGAGCTGGAGAGGGAGATAGGGAACCTCGAGAGGTTGAGACTTAACACCCCACAGATACATACAGAGGAACTATCGTGCATCAAGGCTGACCTTGAGCGTCTCCGTCAGGGTTATAGAGGCAAACTCGAGTAAAAAATTAAAGCAAAGTGACTGACACATAATATGCAGCACTACGAGTACGGGGAAAAAGCAGGAGCCCTCCTGGCCTGGAAAGTTCGGTCTGACCGGGTTAAGAACAATATTAATCAGTTAATTGTAGATGAGAATGGAGGATCCTCAAGCAAACATGAAGATATGCAGAACTGTCTCCTATCCCTATTCTTAGGTCTCTATAAGGAGGAGGCTTCCCCCGGTCTGGAGAGCATTAGAGATTGGCTAAAGTTAAAAAAGCTACCAGGACTTACTGTAAGTAGCCAAGCTGCCCTGGACTCCCCTATTACCGAGAGCGAGGTTTCGGCTTATATTAACAAGATTTAAAGCAATAAAGCCGCAGAGACAGACACCTTACCAGGGGAGGTTCATAAAACCATCCAGGCAGAGCTGATTCCAAGATTATGTGAGCTCTTTAATTTTGTATATAGCATGGACGGGAGAGTACTGAAATCCTGGAAGGAAGCTGTTATAGTTCTTATCTTAAAACCAGGAAAGGATCCCTGCAGGGCAGACTCCTACAGGCCAATCTTTCTACTCAATGTAGACTACAAGGTTTTTATGTCCATCTTAGCATGAAGATTGGCCAAAATAGTCCCACAGCTGGTAAGCACAGATCAAAAGGGATTCATCCCAGGTAGGCATATACAGGATCAGACTTTGCAGTTGATCGGTACCATCGATCTCGCCGTCACCCGGCCCAGTCTTTATACAGACATTAATCAACTGCTACCAGGGAGCCTCTGCAGCGATATTGCTTAATGGGATTGTGACGGCGTGCTTTAAAATCTTAAGGGGAACGAGGCAGGGCTGTCCCATCTCGCCCTTACTTTTCGATCTTTATATTGAACCCCTGGCTCAGGCCATAAGACTCGAGGAATTTATTTCTCCGTTCAGTGTTCATTCTTACAGCAGCAAGCTTGCTCTCTATGCTGATGACTTGCTGCTGTACACTAACAACCCTGCCGAGGTATTACCAAGAGTGGAGGTCCTCCTTGAGGAGTTCGGACTGTATTCTGGCTATCTTGTAAACACTTCGAAGACTTATGTTACGACATGGAACGTCGACAATTGGACTGGTAAGATAAGTAGTGAATTCAGATATCTGGGTATTACGATTGTGAACAACACAGCAGATATACCAAGGGTCAATCTTCAGAGGATTTCTAGGAAGATTGATCAGCTGTTTTCAAGATGGGCTAATCTACCACTCACAATTTACGGTAGTGTAAACCTGGTTAAAATGGTTGTCTTGCCAAAAGTAACTTATCTCTTTAGCACTATTCCCCTAGAGTTCCCCTAAAGAGAAATAGAGAAAATACAAAGTAAAATAGGTTCTTTTATCTGGTCTGCTAAATCAGCCCGACTGTCATGGAAAAAACTAAACCGCAAACTCCAGAAAGGTGGTCTGGCACTCCCAGATATACTCTATTATTCATATGCGTTCCAGTTTAAAAATATCCGGGCTTTACTTTCTATGGCGGGGGAATCTAATTGGGGGAAGATTTTAAATGAGATGGTGGCTTTTGAAGGTGGTGGGGAGGGTTTTTTGTATAAATTTGGTGCTCCCCGATTTTTTAAGAAAGTCCGTCTGAAGGTCTTGACAGCTGCATTGAAGTTGTGGTATAGGCTCAGGAAAATTTGGGGGTTAGGCTATCAATCTGATTTTGCCCCTATTTGGGACTCACCGGGGTTACCTGAGTGTTTAAGGGATAGTCTGGCACTTCCCATTAAGAAAGCCGGGCTTAGGTTCTGGTCAGACCTTGTCTCCTCAGGTGCGGTGCACCCTTTGGAGGTTTTAATGTTAAAAGTCGAGGATACACTTTCAAGGTTTAAATACATACAACTAACCTCCTGGTATGCTGCGGAGAAACCACACATTGGTGGGAACTGGGAAATCGATCTCCAATGCCAGAATATCCACCCAATCAAAAAGGAGGTTCGAGTTTGGTATGGGAAGATTGTGGATGCGAGTGAACCTGTGGGTCTTTCACAACATGCAGTTTGGGACTCATCAGTGCTGGAGACGGCGGCCCCAGAAATGGCCGAGCTTTCTTTGCAGATGTTATACAAAGTAGTTAAACCTGCTTCCTTAAAGAAGAACCATTTTTACGTAATCAACAGGTTATATTACACCCCAAAGAAGATTGCCTAATTTGCACCCCTGGTTTCTTCAAAGTGCCCTAGATGCGACACTGCTCGAGCTGAGGATTTGCATATATTTTACGAGTGTGGGGCCTTAAAGGGGTTCTTGCAAAATGTGAAGTGTGCACTGGGTGCCATTTTGAAAGTTAATTTCAAGCTTGATCTCCCTACGGTTATATTCGGCATAGATAACAACCCTTTGCTTGCATTGACTGGTAGGCAGAAAGGCCTTTTAATGTATCTGATTTTAATAGCCCGAAGAGAGATATTTAGGCTATGGAAGGATCCATCTCCCCCGCTTTTGGAGAAATGGCTTCGGGGTGCCTTGGCCATGAAGCAGTTGGGCTCGGGTCACTTGGTCAGTGATGAGCCCAGCATCTGGACATCCTGACTGGGGCAGAGAAATGAGGCTAATTTAAATGTTTTAGTCCAATGATTACACTAGGCTTTTGTTTACGAAAAAAAAAGAAAGCTGGCCTGGTTGGGCCTATAGCGAATGCAATTGCAGAAACCCCAGGCGCACAAGTTAGAAGGTTGGTTTCTAGCTTATATTTGCATGCTTGATGGTGAGATGATGGCTACAAAAAAAAAAATAGATGTACTACTGGTCAATGTATTGGTGCCCAGTGTCTAGACCAGGGGTACTCATAGTACGGCCCACGGGTCGCCAGCGGCCCGGCAAGCCTTCCTTGGCGGCCCGCGGACCTTGCAGACAATCGTACCTGTGCTTAAAAAAATAATGTATTAGTTTTAGCAAACACCGTCGCAGCAGGGCTTCTCTCAGAGGACTCAGAGACTGATAATCACTGCTCCCCCAGCCCCCACAGAGCAGAGGCTTTGTTGTATTTCACCTCTTAGCGCCCCTGCATCTCCACTCTGACAATCACTGCTCCCCCGGCCCCCACAGAGCAGAGTGGAGATGCAGGGGCGCTAAGAGGTAAAATACGACAAAGCCTCTGCTCTGTGGGGGCCGGGGGAGCGGTGATTGTCAGAGTGGAGATGCAGGGGCGCTACAACAAAGCCTCAATAATATGTATATGGTCTTCTAAAGACCTGCAAAGTACTTTGGTGTGACTGTCTGTGTGTGCGTGCTGAGGAAGCTGTCTCAGCCCGGGCTGAAGGCTGACACAGGCAGACAGACACACACACAGTGAGATGACAGAAGGGGAGTGAGAGGGAGGGCAGGAGGGAGAGCGAGGGCAGGAGGGGGAGAGAGGGCAGGAGGGAGAGGGAGGGCAGGAGGGAGAGGGAGGGAGAGGGAAGGTAGGAGGGAGAGGGAGGGCAGGAGGGAGAGAGAGATGGAGAGGGAGGGCAGGAGGGCAGGAGGGCAGGAGAGAGAAATGGAGAGGGAGGGCAGGAGGGAGAGAGAGATGGAGAGGGAGGGCAGGAGGGCAGGAGGGCAGGAGAGAGAGGGAGGGCAGGAGGGAGAGAGAGTGCAGTAGGGAGAGAGAGGGCAGGAGGGAGAGAGAGATGGAGAGGGAGGGCAGGAGGGAGAGATCAATGGAGAGGGAGCGCAGGAGGGAGAGGGAGGTCAGGAGGGAGAGGGAGGGCAGGAGGAAGAGAGAAATGGAGAGAGAGGGAGGGCAGGAGGGCAGGAGGGAGAGGGAGGGCAGGAGGGAGAGAGAGATGGAGAGGGAGTGCAAGAGGGAGAGGGAGGGCAGGAGGGAGAGGGAGGGCAGGAGGGAGAGAGAGGGCAGGAGGGAGCGGGAGGGCAGGAGGGAGAGAGAGGGCAGGAGGGAGAGAGAGGGCAGGAGGGAGAGGGAGGGCAGGAGACAGAGAGAGATGGAGAGGGAGAGAGAGGGCAGGTGGGAGAGGGGGGGCAGGAGGGAGAGGGAGGGCAGGATAGAGAGGGAGGGAGAGAGAGGGCAGGAGGGAGAGGGAGGGCAGGAGGGAGAGAGAGGGCAGAAGGGAGAGGGGGTCAGGAGGGAGAGGGACGACAGGAGGGAGGGAGAGGGAGGGGGGATGGAGAGGGAGGGCAGGAGGGAGAGGGAGGGAGAGGGAAGGCAGGAGGGAGAGGGAGGGCAGGAGGGAGAGAGAGGGCAGGAGGGAGAGAGAGGGCAGAAGGGAGAGGGAGGGCAGGAGAGAGTGGGAGGGCAGGAGGGAGAGGGAGGGAGAGGGAGGGCAGGAGGGAGAGGGAGGGCAGGAGGGAGAGGGAGGAGGGAGAGGGAAGGCAGGAGGGAGGGAGAGGGAGATAGGATGGAGAGGGAGGGAGAGGGAGGGCAGGAGGGAGAGGGAGGGCAGGAGGGAGAGAGAGGGCAGAAGGGAGAGGGGGGCAGGAGGGAGAGGGAGTGCAGGAGGGAGGGAGAGGGAGGGGTATGGAGAGGGGGGGCAGGAGGGAGAGGGAGGGAGAGGAAGGGCAGGAGGGAGAGAAAGGGCAGGAGGGAGAGAAAGGGCAGGAGGGAGAGGGAGGGCAGGAGGGCAGGTGAGAGATTGAGGGCAGGAGGGAGAGGGAGGGCAGGATGGAGAGGGAGGGCAGGAGGGAGAGAGAAATGGAGAGGGAGGGCAAGAGGGAGAGGGAGGGCAGGAGGGAGAGGGAGGGCAGGAGGGAGAGAGGGCAGGAGGGAGCGGGAGGGCAGGAGGGAGAGAGAGGGCAGGAGGGAGAGAGAGGTCAGGAGGGGGGGCAGGAGACAGAGAGAGATGGAGAGGGAGGGCAGGAGAGAGAGCGAGATGGCGAGGGAGAGAGAGGGCAGGAGGGAGAGGGAGGGAGAGGGAGGGCAGGAGGGAGAGGGAGGGCAGGAGGGAGAGGGAGGAGGGAGAGGGAAGGCAGGAGGGAGGGAGAGGGAGATAGGATGGAGAGGGAGGGAGAGGGAGGGCAAGATGGAGAGGGAGGGCAGGAGGGAGAGGGAGGGCAGGATGGAGAGGGAGGGAGAGAGAGGGCAGGAGGGAGAGGGAGGGCAGGAGGGAGAGAGAGGGCAGAAGGGAGAGGGGGTCAGGAGGGAGAGGGAGGGCAGGAGGGAGGGAGGGGGGATGGAGAGGGAGGGCAGGAGGGAGAGGGAGGGAGAGGGAGGCCAGGAGGGAGAGGGAGGGCAGGAGGGAGAGGGAGGGCAGGAGGGAGAGAGAGGGCATGAGGGAGAGGGAGGGCAGGAGAGAGAGGGAGGGCAGGAGGGAGAGGGAGGGAGAGGGAGGGCAGGAGGGAGAGGGAGGGCAGGAGGGAGAGGGAGGAGGGAGAGGGAAGGCAGGAGGGAGGGAGAGGGAGGGAGGATGGAGAGGGAGGGAGAGGGAGGGCAGGATGGAGAGGGAGGGCAGGAGGGAGGGAGAGGGAGGGCAGAAGGGAGAGAGAGGGCAGGAAGGAGAGAGAGGGCAGGAGGGAGAGAGAGGGCAGGAGGGCAGGCGGGCAGGAGGGAGAGGGAGGGTAGGAGGGAGTGGGAGGGCAGGAGGGCAGGAGGGAGAGGGAGGGCAGGAGGGAGAGGGAGGGCAGGAGGGAGAGGGAGGGCAGGATAGAGAAGGAGGGCAGGATGGAGAGGGAGGGCAGGAGGGAGAGGGAGGGAGAGGGAGGGCAGGAGGGAGAGGGAGGGCAGGATGGAGAGGGAGGGCAGGAGGGAGAGGGAGGGAGAGGGAGGGCAGGAAGGAGAGAGAGATGGAGAGGGAGGGCAGGAGGGAGAGAGAGATGTATGTATGCTGGGTCTGGTGGCTCAGTGGATGAAGGCATGTGCTGCAGGGACCTGTGTGCAACCTCATGGTCACAAGTTTTCTTTTTGCTTTGCCCCGCCCCCTCCCCCTCTGGCCCCGCCCCCACCAGTGCAGCCCTCGCCACAAACCACACTGTAAATTTGGCCCCCGAGAGAAATTTTGTGAGTACCCATGGTCTAGACCACAGTAGGAGGGATATCCGAGTTGTTCTTGCACTGGATTTGAACTTTTAACTAGGTGTGGGTGTAACTCTCATAAATCAGTGTAGTGTAAGCACGCAGAAGTTCATAAAAAATTCAGTGAGATTTTGCAAAATTACATGATTTGATTTTGATTTATATTTAGGGCTCCCGGTTTTATGGTATTTATTTGTTTGGCATTTCCGTCTGTATTTACCTATTTTTACTTTTTATCAATTTTATCTGGATTTATCCATATTTATTTTGTGTGTTGTAAAAGAATATTGCTGAAACTAGTATATTTCCACATGTATTTAGCTGATAAATGTACACTCCTAGTTGAATGCCTAACAGGATTCATTGATAAACAACCACAGACGATAAATCAATAAACATATTTGAAAACATGGACATTTTAGTATCAACCATGGGTATATCTGCTGCTGTTTAAACCTCATTAGTAAAATATCTTTCTTTTTTATTCCCTTTACCTCTTAACCTGCGGGGCTATTGGCCTGGTAGTCATTTAGAATCACTTAAAAACAACTGATTTTCCATTTTTATCCATATTTAAAATTAAACACAGACAGGAAAATAAACTGTTTTCTGTCTGTATTTATCTGTAAAAATTAGTAAAAACGGAAAACAGGGAGCCTTATTTATCATTTATAAAGTGTAAATGTTTGCCAGGGGGTGTCTTGACAATAGAAGGAGAAGTGTGGCTCAATGTTTATAGCGGCAGACCATGATGCAGAAGTCTGGCCCGGGACCAGGGTTCAATTCCCGCTTTGGTGGGTCTCGGGCTCAATTTCCTCAGACCTGATAATTCTCTCCTCGGTGCCTATCCTAATCATGAGTCCCACTCTGCAACTCTAGGCAATAGCTTGCTTAATCTCCACAATGGCCCCAACAACGCTAGGATGCCTGGGTTCACCTTGGGGGTGCCCAGGAGTGGGCACCTCACAGGGAACGGCCAGGAAGGGTTCCTCAGCGGTATTCGTACAAGCATAGAGATGCCTCCGGGTAGTCGTGCGCTATTGCGTAATTATCAATAAGAGTAATTCTGCATTTAGCACTATGTCTTAGCACAAAACTGCCCCCTTAACATCCATAATGGGAGTGAAAATGCATTTTGCGCTAACCAATAGTGCTAAATGCAACAGAACATGAATATTGAGCACGAGCAGACACTCATGTTTGCTAAATGTGCTCTTGGGGTAGGAGTTCCCCCTTTGCAACAAAATAGGCACAAGAATGCATTTTGTGCTAAGAAATAGCGCTAAATGTGCTCTTGGGGTAACATTTTCTACCAACTTACTCCTGGCATTTAGCACTATTTTCTGAGTACAAAATGCACTCTTGCTTTGAAAATGGACGCAAGGATGCATTTTGTGCTAAGAAAATGTGCTATGGCAGCAGCACATGAATAGCGAGCCTGAGCAGGTGTTCATGCTTGCTGAATACTCTCTTACTGTATGATTGTTTCCTCCCAATTACTCTTTATTACGTGAGCAGAGGTAATCAGGTTATTGTTGGTAATTCCTCATCAAAGAGTAACACGGAATTACAAGAATTACTCCAATTACTCCAGCATAATTGAAGTTACACCCAGGCCTACTTGTAACCTGCAAATAACAGCAGATGATAGCGGTAAGTGTAAATTCATTGAGGCATCTATCCTGAAGTGTCTGCTGAAAAGCTCGCTGCGATTACTGGCAGCTTGAAAAGTGCAAACTGATTTTTCCTTTGTTTAAGGGCATTGTTTGAACATCATTTAAGTTTTTCGAACAGAGTTATTAAATAAAATGTGTACTACGATTGAAGAATAAATAGAGCATAGGGATGGCATCACAGACTTCGGCATACTAACTCTGCTCAGTTAATGTCCTTTAACCAGACAGTGTAGCTGTTGACTTGGGGTCAGAGAACGCGATATATAGGCCATAGTATGGTGGTCAAGGGAGGCAATATTTTCTATTTTTGATGTGCCTTTATTTATAATTGTCATATCCATTAATATCTTTGATATACATGTTAGTCATTTGTTCATGTGATACACTCAGGGTGCTTTTAATATAACTTACATCATTTTCACACAATTACACATTAGCGGTGTAATAATTTGGGTAAATATTGATAACAACTTGTAATTAGTAGGGACGTCTCATACCTTTCCAAGTTCCACGAGACAGCTTATTATTATTTTTCGGCACAAAGGAATAACATCATACAGGAAAAGTTGCGTTTGTAAAATGAGGCTTACGGTATGAACATTCAATACTAATTTGGACTTATGAAATCATATCTGAAAATGAATGGCTTTTTGGATTGGTAGTGAAACAAATCGAGGTGGGCTGTAAATTCAGGAGGTAAAAGATGGCTGCCATGTTGGACCCACGGTGATGAAAGCATTATGACTCCTGAATCTCAGCTCAGGGCTGTATTGCTTCCTTAAAGTAGTTGTAGTCGAAGCACCAGCGCAAATCTAATGGGAGGTCTGACACAACAAAGTTGAGATTTCTAACAAGCGCATATACACCAATCCAACTCAAACATGCTAGCAATCTCATGGGTAGGTCAGCCCCAGATACATTTGAGTGTACTCTTACACATTTGTAAGCCTGGTGTAATCTTGTTGTTATGTTATGTTGTTATTTTAATATATTACACTTGTGAATCACCCCGGGAGGGGTATCTCAGGACGAATACCAAGATAACAAGCTGAGAGTACTGCTTTTAGAATAGGTTAGTCTTGAGCAATTTCCTGAATTGGAGGTGGTCCTTGCAGATTTGCATTTGAAGAGGCAACTTATTCCAATAGAAAGGGGCAAGGAAAGAAAACGAGCTGCCTCCTGACCGGGGTTTTCAAACCTAGGGACAGTGAGCAGAGCTTTTTCTCAACATCTTAAGAGTCTGGGGTGAGTTGAATAGCAGATCTTAAACATAAAGAAAATTCTGTTTCTCACTGGTAGCCAATGTAAAGCATATAAGAGAGGGGAGGATGCCGTTCCAGAGGGGAGGTTGCAAACGAGTTGTGCCACAGTGTTCTGAACCACCTGAAGTTTAGATTGTTTCAAAGGAATACACTGAAGTGAAACCAGGCTCCCCATTCCATTCTCCCCCACCCCCTACAGTGGTAATGGTAAGTAAATGATATCATCAGTAAGTCTTCGGTTATCAGACGGGGGGGAGAAAAGGGAAGGACAGCAACCCATCAATCCAATATACAGGAGCATTCCATTTCTCAGATAAAGATATGAAAAGCGGAAGAAACAACGTTACATAGTATTTCTTGCGATGGTGATATAGAGGCATATATAATCCTTCACTTCATTCTTTCCACGGAGACCCAGGCAACGTTTAACTTAGTAACCCCCCCCTTCATCCCCTGTGTCAAGTCATAAACTCCTGAAAGGTGTTAAAATATATAGATTTGTCTTAGGCCATGCATTGCGATTTTAGCCATAGCTTCTTGGCACCTGAAGTTTAGATAACAATGTCTCATTGGCAGAGGCCAGGAGTGCATTACCATAGTCCAGACAGTTGTTAACCAACACCTGGATTAAAGTGTTCCTTGCTGTGAGTGGTAATAGACGAAATGCTCTTCTCAGCAGACGCATCATGTGGAAGCATAAGCCTACAGTGACCTAAACTTGTTCTTTCCTTCGTAAGAGATTGATCCATCTGGACTCCCACATTTTTACTATTAGTTTGGGTGAGGGTGCCAGGTCAAGTTCTGGGGGCCACCAATCAGGTGCCCAAAGTTGTTGGACCTTCCCAAACAGCATAATCTCAGTTTTTGCTGCTCTTAACTGGAGACAATTTTCAGTCATCCAGGTAGCGATTGCTTTCATATGGCAGAAAAAGATTCTTCAGTGTAGACCAGATTTTGGTTTAGGGAGTCGAGGACTCTGACAATTTCGGCGAGGGGTGCAACATAAATGTTGAAAAGTGAAGGACTGAGGCTGGAGTCCTGTGGTACCCCTCTGTCTAGTGTCATGGTACAAGACTTATAGGGACCCAAAATGACTGTTTGGGTCCAATTTGAAAGGAAAACAGCCAGCTTAGCGTGCAGCCAAGATAGCCACATTGTTTTGAGTTCTATCGGACCTCCAGTGCGGATGCTCTTTCTACAACGATGTTCGGGTGATTTTTGATCACCAATCCTCAGATTTGGGCAGCAGAACAGCTCAGGAGCATTTGGGACTGCTCGTTGTGGGCTCGGACGGCTTTCCTGGGTGCAACGTTGCTCGACGATATTCTCCTCACATCAGTACTTCAAAATGGCAGCCGGCACAAAGGTCTCATCGTTACAGGGTCCGAGGAGATAAGATCCTGCTTGGACTTCTCAGTAATTACTCTGGGGCTGCATGAGGTATTGTTATGTCCACTTTTATACCTCTCTTTATCAGGACCTGAGACTTTTTGGGGATCGCTATTACATTTCATCAGTACTTTCATAAAATGGAGACCGCTGACAGGACTATTTTTGAAATTATAATGCCTATTTAATACCCTTCTGCTCATCTGGCTGTTCTTCAGTGGGTCTGTATTATCATATGAGGAGCATGTCTTTGGTTTAATTTTAAGCTTTCGTCCCTGTTCTGGTTTTTGTTGGTTGTGCTGAATCTACTCAATTATGCTCTCTATAACTGATGTTGGCTGGCACTTTCTGTTGCGTCACCTGCAGGTGAACGAATTGTCGTTGAGAGTCTTGCTGGTGGTTCATTTTTCACTGCTTCTCATTGAAAATTGGTTTTCAGTGTCTCAGGCATTAATACTTTGTTCTCTACTAAGTCGTTTTCACAGTTCTCTGTGCTCATTGTGTAATAGCTACACACTTTCAGTCAATTGGTGTATCTAATGTATTTGTTTCCAATGGCAGAAGGCATGGGTGTCACTCCCAAGGACAGGGATTCTAAAGGGAATCTGAAGAGATCTAAACAAAATTCACCCACCCTGGAGATACCAGCCTGGAGGAATCTGGATTCCGCTTCAACCTTAGACACTATTCTACTCAAATCTAATTCAGTTCCTGATATAGCACAGAGTACCAAAACGAACACAGACTTACTTCAAATTGAGGTGGTGGCAATTAGGAATGACCTAAAAAATCTCTCATTACATGTCTCCAGTGCAGAAACACGAATAAATACTGTTAAGGACTTCACAAATAAGCAAGCTAAATTTGTTCAAAATATGGAACACTCTTTGGCTTCATTGAGGAGAGACCTGACTGAACAGAAAGACAGAAATTGTAGAAGTAACCTTCATATTTTTGGTTTGCCGGAAGACTGTGAGAAATATGCTCCTTCTGTGTTGGATTTTTTGCTTACCTGGATCCCTACTGTTCTGAACATTTCATTTCAAAAGAACTTTGAAATAGAATGTGCTCTTAGAGTTCCCACTGTTAAGCCTAACATGTCATCTTCTACAAGACCGTTGATCTTTAAACCTCTGCGTCCCCAACACACTGAGCAAATTCTGGCCCAGATGAGGAAGATTAAAACATTACAATGGAAAGGTAACAGAATATCAATATCACAAGACTTCGCTAGAGACACTGTCATACGTTGTAAAGCTTTCTTGAATCTACGCAGAAGTCTCATAGATATGACTATTCAATTTTCCTTTGCAGGACCTTCATGATTCAGAATAACTTTCAGAGGTCGCCCACAGATCTTTTATGAACCTGCAGAGCTTTCCACTTTTTTGGATAATCAATCAGAATCACAGATGGACTACGAGTCTCTTCCTGGCACTTCTCATCCTTAATGACCTTCATTTTCTGATAAGTTGGTTCAATGTTTCCTGTGCCTTGCCATATTGTGTGTGAGTAATATTGCTCTTCTGTGTTTCTATTTGTAATGATAACTATGCACTGTAAAGGATATTAGCTCTATATTGGACATTCTCATTTAACTGATTTCTCCTTTAAAGGTCTTGCGGTTGTTCATATTTTTATGAATGAATATGTTAAAATAATATAAATGAGGGAGGCTTAATTTTCCTGATTTTAAAATGTATTTTTGGTCCGCTTTTGTTACTCGCCTTCGTTCTTTACTCAATACAGGAGGGACATTATTCTTCCACTCTTTTATGTTAAAATCCAATTCAAACATATTTTTGTTTAGAACAAATGACCCCAATTATTACAAAAGGGTTAGATTTAAGACCGCAAGGGACATCACAAAGATTTGGGGGAATATACTAACCTTTTGCAAAACTAGTTTTTTTCACTCAAAGTTACCGCTGTGGGGCAATCCGGGCCTTCCTAGTATCTTTCACGATAACATCGCATACTGCTGGTCTAGGTCAGGAATTACTGTTTTAGGGGATCTTTACGGTACACAAGGATTTTTAGACTTCAACACCTTGAAATTGCTATATGACCTACCTGAAAACATGAGGTATAAACATTTACAGCTACATGATTATTTAATTAACAAAAAGCAAATTCTGGAGGTTTTTGATTGTGATATTTGGACCAGCCTATATTTCTTAAAAAACAAGTCAGTAATAAGTCAAGCCTACAGACTCCTAATTGATTTTAAATCAAACGATTGTGTAAAATTGGCTGATAAATGGAGCAGACTGCTGGACTCAAATATCACACCTAAACAGATAGAGTGCTCCTTGACAAATATCAATAAACAAGTACGCTTATCGAGCCTAAGGCTTCAACAATTCAGAACGACCTGCATGCTATATTACACTCCCGAAATAATCTCTAAATGGTCTCCTAATAATTCCTACAGTGATCGTACAAAATGCCCTAAATGCCGCGTTGATGCAGCAGATTTGGCACACATGCTGTTTTCCTGTCCTAAACTTAAGGTCTTTTGGCTCGATATTCAGAAGGTTTTGAAAATGAAGCAAATCCAGCTGCCTACCCTTACGGCTGCTTCTGTTTTGTTAGACACCTATCTTGTTTCTATACCATATGCAGCCTTGGCCACAATACTTATGTCATGTGCCAAGCTAACTCTAGCTAGAGCCTGGACCTGCTCTGAATCACCTACGGTTTGGGACTGGTGGGCACTCTTAACTGAGATTCATTCAATGGAACTAGCTTTAGCAAAGATCAGGGGAATTCGCTCACTAAACAAACCTGAAAAAAACTGGGGAACTTTTGTGGAACAATGATGCTTCATTTTTCTTTTTTTGAGCATAGACAAACATTACGTTTTTATTATGCTTTAATGAATTGATACTCACTGCCATTAGTATAACATTTCTTGTATGACTATTGAAAGCAACTTTTACAACTCTCTTTTCTCTTCTATTAATAGAACAATTTGTATTAGGGAACTAATTTCTTTGTATTTCTTTCCTTTTTTATTTTGATTATTTATTTTAAGTCTTATTTTTCTTTACTGTCCCTTACATTTATGCTCGTCAACATACGTATTAATGATTTAATGTACATATGTATTGATGATTTAATGTATTTTTTGCCTTGTCTCCTTGTAAGCAATAACAAAAAAAAATTAAATATATTGGTATTTATATTGCCACAAATTGCTATTTCTTACAGCACTTATTAGTATTTATTATGCCATAGGCTGTTATTTATATTACTTAATATTGCTATTAATAATGCCTTTTTTTGTTGATAATATTCTGATATTATGGTCTAATTTTTCTATTTAGGATATGCTAATATGTTAGTCACTCTTCAAATGTGATGTATATATTTTTTGGAACTTTTATTTGTATTCCTTTTGATGGATTTGATAGTATAGTACACATTAACATTTACAAACTTGTTCCGTCGCTTAATGAAATATTTTCTTTTTGAGCGGTCTGCATTGTGTTTGTTGGCCTCTGTGGTTGCTCCTCAGCATTATTTCCCCCATGCAAATTGTCTATTACAGATATCCCCTGGTGGGGTTTTTCCTTTTATATGCTCCCTTTTTCTTTGGAGTACTTTTGTTCTTTCTAGTATTTTCTTCCCTTCATTCTATTTTTTCTTCTCTGGGAAAGTCTGCTTTGGTTTATTTTTTATATGTCAGTTTTTTGGTTTAAATGTAGTCTCACTTAATGTTCGTGGGTTGAATCACCCTGTTAAGAGGTCCAAGATCCTAGATTATTGCAAAAGCTTATCTGGTGATGTTGTTCTACTTCAAGAGACTAAGGTTGCCTTTAAGGAAGCTTTGCTTTTGCAGAAGGAGTCGGTTCTTGATGTCACTTGTTATGAAGCCTCTGGAAAAAAGAATGGAGTTGTGACTTTGATTTCACAAAATTCTGGTCTGTCTATTGTTACTGCTGAGCATGATACCAATGGTAGATGGCTACTTTCTCGCTTGTCCAATTGTTCAGATGATTTATATATCATGAATATATATGCCCCTAACATTGATTATCCTCTGTTTTGGCGTTCCATAAATAAAAAGCTCCTTGACAATCCTCAAATTGCGAGTACAATTATTGGCGGTGTTTTAATCTGCCCTTGGATCCTATTTTAGATAAATATTCTGCTTTTAAATTTCGTCCCCCTAAGTCGCATAAACACTTGCTTAGTATGTGTTCTTCTCACCAGCTTGTTGACGCATGGAGAGTGCATAATCATACGGGTAGCGATTTCCAATTTTTTTCCTCTCCACATTCTAGTTTTTCTCATATTGATTATCTTCTATTAGCTGCTCTGTTAAAACATACCATAAATGTTGTGATCCATCCAATAGTCGTTTCTGATCACGCTGCGGTCTCATTGACTATCCTTAATCTTACAGATACGAGTGGCCCTCGTACGTGCCGTCTTAATACAGAGATCTTGGATGATAAGGATGAAGTTTAAGAGCTTATGAGGAAATTGATAACTTCTTCAAAGATAATGAGTCTTCGGTGAATTCCCCAATAGTTCTATGGGGTGCATTTAAATGTACTATTCGGGATAATATTATCAAACAAATGTCAAAAGGAATAGTGATATTAGAAAGTCGCTGCTGTCTTTAGGAGATAAGATCAAACGTAAAGAGGTGCTATATAGAAGTTTTAACGATAAGACTCTTCTACAAGATATCAAGAATTTGAAATACTCTTTTAGCTCTATAGTCACTAAAAGAGTTTATATTGGTGTACACGCTCAAAAATCTTGACATTTGCTGGTAAGTTGTTGGCTGCCACTTTAAAATATCAGAATACAAATGTCAAACCTGTCCAGATTTCCTATATTCTAATGATAACAGTGGCTCTAAGAAATTCCATACCCAAGAAATACTTGAAGTTTTTAATGATTTTTATGAAACGTTATACACCTCTTAAGATCAATGCAACATATCTGTTTGTCAACAGATTCCTACGAATACTATTTTGCATTCTGTTTTGATTGATTTAGGGAAATTGATTGAAACTAATGAGATAATTCAGGCTATTAAGGCTACTCGGTCAGGGAAGGCTCTGGGGCCTGATGGGTTCCCTATTGCATTTTATAAAAAAAAATCTTCCTCAATAATCAAATATCTTAAGGAGGTTTTGATAATTTTGTCCTTTATGGCAAAGTCTCTTGCTCAGCTGCTGAGGGTACTATTGTTGCGATTCCGAAAGATAGCAAGGATCAATCTAACCATAAAAATTTCCATCCAATTTCATTATTAAATATGGAAGCTAAGATTTTTGCCAAGATCTTGGCAAAGCGGTTAGACTCTAGGGTTATATCCCTAGTCTTATTCATGACTCTCAAACTGGTTTTGTTAAAGGGAGACTTGCTAGAGATAATATCTGAACTTTTTGTCATACTTTGGAGAAAGCAAAACTTTCTACACTACCATCAGCAGCAATTGCACTTGATGCCAAAAAGGCTTTTGACAAAGTCTCTTGGCCTTTTTTACAATCACATAACCTTGGGCATTCTTTTATCAATATGGTAATGTCCCTCTATGCGCAGCCAAAAGCTAACATGAGAATTAAGGGGGCTACGTCTTCTTTTTTTAGTCTCCGCCAGGGCACTAGACAAGGATGCCCTTTATCACCCCTTCATTTTCTATTATCTATTGACCCTCTCCTTCGTTTACTCAACTTGAACCAGGGTATCAAAGGCTTTCAATTTGGTTCACACACGCTTAAAACAGCCGCGTATGTGAATGACGTTCTTATCTTTTCAGAAGACATTGTTGCTGTGATTCCTGTTATTTCCAATACCATCAGAGAGTTTTCGCTATACTCTGAACAAAGAATAAATTTAAATGTTCCCCCTCAATTCGTTGTGTTTCCTTTCTCACATGGACGACTCAGAATTGAAATGGCAATCGACTTTTATTAAGTATTTAGGAAATTGGTTTTGTAAAGACCTTCAGATACTATTTCTTATAATGAATCGCACATCATAGCTAAAGTTAAAGATCTTTTGTCCTCCTGGTCTGGTCTCCTGAATATATTTCCTGGTGGGGAAGATTTCAAACTATTAAGATGATGATAACCCTGATTACTAATTTCTTATCCTCCATGTTACCTATAAAGCTTTCTTCTTCCTTTTTCCATGAGATTGATTGACTCACTTAAAAAAAAATTGCGGAGTGATAAAAATGTTAGAATTGCTTAAAAACACCTTAGAAAACCCTCTGGTCTGGGTGGTTGTAATCTTCCAGATTGGAACTTGTATCAAATTGCCCTTTTAGCTTCTAAAGGTGTTCTTTGGTTCTTGCCAGACTCCCAACACACACCCCCATGGATTTATACTTAAAAAGAGTTGTGTACTCCTCTTTCTATATCTTCCTTTCTCACTGCTTCTATACTCGCTCTTGGTTATTCCCATCGTATCATCTTTGACACAATTAATGCACTAAAAATATATTGACAAAAAGTTTCTAAACCTATTCATAAATCAAGATGGTCCTCATTATGGTTAAATCCTAAAATTATTACTGATATTGATTCTGATACGGTTTCTTCGTGGGCTACTAGAGGTATCAGATTGGTAAAAGATCTTTATGATTCTAATCATGACCCTCTTCACTTCTGTTCTTTGGCTAGAGAATATAACCTTAATAATATGGATTTTTATTATTTTCTGAAATTGAAGTTTGCCCTTTCTAAAGTATCCCATTCTAACAAATTCGGTTACTGTCTCATTATTTTCTATGTGGTCTCGTTCAGGACATACTGCATCAAGAATATATAGGTTTTTATCTGCTCCACTTCCTTCACAGTCTACAATCACACATGATAAATGGTCTCATCCTTTTGAAAATTATATTTTTAAACATATTTCACAAGAGACCTGGCAAATGATTGGGAAGTTATCCTTGCATAATAAGATTGCTCCTTCTTTTATTCAATCTAAATTCTTTACATTAAATCTCCTTCAATGGACCCCTGCTCCCTTACACAAATTGAAACTTAGAGATAGCGATCTTTGTTGTAATTGTAATTTGGTACCAGGCACTTATCAACATATGTTTTTTAAATGTACATTATTGCAATCCTTTTGGGATTTAATACAGAAACATTTATCAATAATCTTCAACATTTCGTTAGAGCTTTCTTTACCCATGATTCTATTGGGCCCATGGGCTACAATTATTCCTTTAACCCTTGATAATACGGATATGCAGTTATTGGATTTACTTATATCCATTGCTGTTAAAGTTATACTATCAGAATGGAAATCTTTTTATCTTCTGTCTTATCATACCAGGTGGGCATGGGTATCATACCTTCGTGGAGCATACTTTTGTTGAAGAGAAGCATTATACTCCTTCCATTTCTAGTAATGTTTGGAGGTCACTGGATAATTATATGAATTTATCTTCTCAGGGGTTGGTTGCTCAGCATCCCTTCGAATCAACTTTTTAAGTTGTTCCCCTCATTGAAGCAGTTGTCCCCACCTCTTTCTTTCTTCTTTTTCCTTTCTTTACTTCTTTTTTCTAGCTTTTCTTCTTCTCTCCTGCTTTCTTTTGTTATGCAATTTTATTTATTAGCAATAAGGCTGTTTTTTTACCTCAACGTGTTATAAACTGCTGATCTTTATTATTCCTTCTCCTTGGGCTTTGTAATATTATTTGATTCTACCTATAACATATACACATGTAATTGATATATTTTGTTCCCTTGGTAGCTCATAATCTTTTATATGAAATCAATTTTTGATTTTGTAATTCTTTGTTTTACCTTGTCATATTTTTCATAATTCTATGTTGCATGGCAATATATTTAAAATGTATTATCTCTTTTTAAATAATAATAAAGATATTTGAAAAAAAAAAGAAAGGAAAACAGCTAGCCATTGAAAAGCTGTTCTGAGGATACCAATCTCTTTCAGCCTACCAAGTAACCTGGGATGGGATACAGTATCAATTGCTGCGGACAGGTCCAGCAGCACCAGCATTGATGGTATGTTAGCATTGAGAGAGCATCGGATGTGGTCAGTGACTGCTACCAGGGCAGACTCAGTGCTGTGTGATGGTCTAAAACTGGACTGAGATGAGTCTAAAATTCTGTTCGCCTCCAGATATTCTATAAGTTGTTTATGTGTTTCTCTAATAGCTTCCCCACTACAGTGAGGAGTGAGATGGGTCGATAGTTGACGAGATTGATCTGTGCCAAATTGTTTTTTGTTCAATAGGTCTGATCTGAGCCGTCTTCCAGTCCAATGGAATTTTACCTACATTGATAGAATAATTAAATAGGGAACAGATTGAGGGGTCAAACTCATATGAGAGGTCTGCCATAATTCTGGGAGGGCAGACATCTAAGGGAGAGCCTGATGTAACTGAGATGAGAAGTTTCGAAATTGTCCCTGGTGAAGAATCTTCAAATGTACTTAGGCTATTAGCACAATTAGGAGGAAGTGCACAAATATTGAACTCTTCACAGACCTGATCAGGTGGACTGGAGAAAATGTGATAAATCATTTTGATTTTATCTTCACAGTAGTTAGCTAAGGTGTCACAGAATGTTTGCAAAACAGTTATTTCTAGGGAGCATGCATTCGGGTTTATGAAAGTATTAAGCACTTTAAAGAGGGCTTTCAATGATTTTTTTGCCTTCGCGATTTGGCTTACTATAAACAGTTTACAGGCTTTCTTCATGTTGCAATGATACATGGTTAAGGAAAATCTATAGGTGTTCATGTCAGTTATATGATTAGTCTGACACCACATTTTTTCTAATCTCTGACAAGAGGTTTTTTCCATTTTTAATTCTGTGTTGTACCAAGGCACACGGGACGGGGTCTCTGTAGCAGCATTATCATAAGGTTTGAAATGGGCTAGTTTATCAAAAGCCGAATTTAGAGCTCTATTGTAGTCCGAGAGTACTTCATCAATGTCTGGGTTATCTGAAGGGATAGTGAACAATGAGCTACTCAGCCACCAAAACCGGGGTCATTTTCCTCCACTGTCTAGACAGATTTATGTAATGTGTGTTAGTTTTTCCCATCATGCTGTGAGTAGGAATCTGTTAGCAGTGAGGGGATCAGTGGTTATGTATGATCCGCTTGAAACGAATCCCAATGGAAACCTTTTGACTTAAAGCCAGTTCCTCCAATGCTTCAACTCAGGCCCTTTGGCTATACTCCAGGGCTTAGGCTGGAGGCCGTGTATGTCTTTACTTAACTAATGAATATAAAGGCCCTCATTTACGGGGAATTGGCATAGGGCAGCACCGCATTTTGTCTTGCTTTGCTGCCCTACGCCAATGTGAAAGGGCAGGAATGCACCGCATTCATGAAATATGGTGCATTCCTGTCCTTTCCCTCTGTGCTGGTGCACATTTTGATGTCTTAGCATCAACGCAGGCACGTTGCATACAGGATGTTATTTGGGCAGGAAGAGGCACCTTCCTATACAAAACCAATTCCAAGAGGTGTTTTTCTCTTTCTGTGTGTGCTGCAGAATCCAGCATGCCAGCATGCATGGAAAGAGGAAAAAATGCGGAGAAATAAAAATATTTCTCCTCGTTACTCCTACTCTGGGGAGGTGTAAGGTTTTGGCAGTGCCCCAGATTTACATGATTACTTAAATCAGGGGCAGCGACAAAATCCATGGGTGTTGCGTAGGAAAACCCACCGCAACACCTATGAAACACCTCCCTGCCGCAGAGAATGGCAACACAGCCTTACTCCATGTCTATGAGGCCATGAACGGTGGCTTGGCATATCCTCATAGATATTATAGAGAGGCTTGCTTTGAGTGAGTGACGCTCTGATGGTGCATGCCCCTCATAAATAAGCCCCCTAATCCTTAACTTGAGCCAGTGGTTGTAGGTAGGGCCCAGCCACACTTATTTTTGTTGACCGCTACTTATTGTTCCTCATCCTACTTTGACCTATTGTAAGAGAGAGAGAAACACAAAAGGGAGAAAGGAGTAGGAAGAGAAGGACGGGAAACAGTGACAAAAGGAGAAAGAAGGGAGGTAAAAGTACCTACATAAGTGAGGTAAAGAGGTATCGGGTGTCTGTTGGCTTTGGAATTAGGTACCCTGATGTTTGATAGTACCAGATGAGGCTTTTAAGAAAAACTTTGGGCCCAGGAACTCATTCTTTGACAAATTAAGCTAATTGAATGCCAAAGTTACATCGAAGGAAGGGATGCCTTCTGGTGGTAACTTTGTTGATGATTATGACTGGCAACACCTCTACAGGTATTTTCACTCACGACATTCTAGAAAAGTCAAAAAACTGTATCTCACAAAAAGATTTTCTCCTGGTTCGTCACAAATTTCACTATTTTTAAAAAACGCAACCAAGACAGATAACTAAAGGGGAGTTTTTCATAAAGCTTGAGCATCAATACAATTTATAATTGGTCATGCGATTTGAAATTGGTCTACATTCTAATTTGGAACATTTTTTGTCCCACAAACCATCGAATTAAATGGCATATAACGCTTGGCTATTTCCGTGGAAACAGCTGGCATACTATCCGTGGGCGCATTGTGTGAACCGCGGAGTATTCCCTTCGCAGCGTAACATGTTCACAAAGATGTTTTGCTGATAAAATGAGACGAGCAGAAAAGGTGTTTATTTAAGACACAAAGGGGCAGATTTATGAAGGCCTTGCGGCGCCGGTGCGTCACTTTTAACATGGGAAAAAGTGACGCACCGGCGGCGCAAGGCCTTCATAAATCTGCCCCAAAGGGTCTCTATTGAATGGAAGTTGATGGCTTTCTGACCGCCTGAGCTTGCTCAGTTGGCCTGTACCATGTAAGACACGCGGGTGAGCTCGGCACGAAGGACACTAATGCAGCAAACGGGCCTTTTATTCCAATGGGTCCCAAAGGAAGCTGACAATGTGGGCAGTGTGGTCTGAAAACACAAAGCACAAATGTCATCTTTGTTTTCTTTGGCTTGAATAGATGCATTTAAATATTTCCTTTAACAATGAAAAGAAAGGTATAAAAAGAGCGGAAAAGCAGGCCCGACACTGAATGCAAGCAGGATTTTTCCAAGCACAATTATGGAATCTGTTTAAGAACAGTTCATTCTTACGTAATTAAAGATTGCCTTGTAATGCTGCCAAGGTTAGCGAGACCTTGAGGTACCTGCCATTTAAGTGCCAGTTGTACAAGTAAAAGCACCAAATAAAAAAATTATGCCTTCTAATGTAGTTCAAAGTCACAGTGGTCCCTGTGAGCTGAACACTTGCTTTAATTGAAGAAGATGAGCGCAGTGCTGAAATGATGGCGAAGGAGGGAGGGCTGATCCGCCATTAATAATAAAGCAGAAGGGCCTGTTCTCTATAAAACATACACCAGGGATCATATTTTATGGCTTTCGTTCACATTATTTTGTATATAAAATAATTATTTTTACTGCAAATGTGGAATCATTCTACTTTTAGTCTGAAATTATTGTGAAGCTCAGGTACCAAATGCCCCCAGGGAATATTTAAACCTACATTTTTTTGCGTCCTGTAATCTAAATTATCGCCTTGTTCTTTTTCGTTGTAACAGATCTTACATTATGAGAATGAATTATGTCCAGAATACGGTCAACAGTCCTAGCTCTGTATATTTAACAACTCATTTTAGACTCCCACCTCGTTGTAAGGACATATATATTTGTTATTTCACTAAGAAGACTAGGGTGTCTGTTTCCCTCAAGCAAACTCTGCACTGGGAACTGGACACATCCATTTATCTAGTAAATGTAACGTTAATTTTGTTTCATCTAACATATTTGAGCTTCCTTTGGGGTGTGTTGAGGAGAAATTCTACTTTTGCAGTTATCCGTGTTCCAATTTAGTGTCTTTGGGGCATATTACCAAGCAATAGCGATAATTATCGCTATGCATGGTTAGCGGATAAAATTATATCGCCGTGCTCCGAGGATTTTTACCGCTGAGATACCTTGATATTATCAAGGTTTATCTCAAAAGCGGTAAAAATCCTGCGAAATGCATGAATATGGCTGAAAAATCAGCGATATTCATGCGTTATCGTGACAATGCTCTTAGCCATGTTATCCACCTTCCATTGGATAACATGGCTAAGAACTGCTCTGGGCAGGCGTTATCTTTTGGAGATATTCGCGCTTAGCGCGAATATTTCCAAAAGTAAGGCTTTGTTGATAATTGGAGATAGCGATATTAGCGACTGTTTCCAGTCGCTAAAATCTTGGCACGCCCACTTTGCATGTCATTAGCGATAAATATCGCTGACATGCAAAATGGGCCCCTAGATGATCGCTATCTCCTAGTTGCTGCCTCTAACTGGTGTCAGCGACAGCTAGGTAATAGGGCGATAAAATTATCGCCGCTTTAGCGGGAAAAAGTCCCACTAAGGGGGCGATAATGGCCCTTGGTAGTATGTCCCTTTATTCTTTATCGGGATGAGTAATGACATGCAGTCTGATGCCCTGTTAGGCTTGATATTCACTGGGAATGCTTACAGTGTCACAAAGGAACTTGCTTTTCTGTACCTAAGCTTTGCCAGATGGCAGTTGTTTATGACCCCCACCCCTTCCACTCCTGCAGTATGATTCACAAAATTAAGTTAAAAAGCAGTTTTGTTTTCTTGTCAGATTTTCATGGAATTCTTAACAAGTTCTGCTTCTCCTTGAAAACTAAAACAGTAGTTGCCTTCCAGTAGTACTCATAGTTGGAAATTATATTTATGATAATTTTACACCAGGTACAAATATGCAAACAGAAAGCTGATGGAGACATCCTCCTTCAATGAAGATGTTCTTAGCCTTGTCCTTTACCCAACCACTCTCCAGGAAGGGTCTCTTACTCCTAGGTAGCTTCATCATTCAATGCTACCCTTACTCGGGATATCTTTCTAGAACGTTTAAAGACATGCCTGATCCTCCAGCTCCTGAAGAAACCCACACTAGGCACTGATGGCCTTCCCAACTACTGGCCTATAACTCACCTACCCTCCATCAATAAGATCACTGAAAAAGCAGTCTGCGCATAACTCCAAGATCACATCATCACCAACAGTTTCTTGCATAACTACCAACCAGCTTTACAATGTGCAGAAATATAGAGAATGCTACCTTACAGATTGTAGGTGATGCACTCCCGACCACAAATACATATAACCTTCAGCTCCCCGTAAAACCATTGACCATCCCACTCCATTCACACAGCCAAGTCTTGGCTAGGGTCGACAGGAAATGCCTTTACGCTGGTTCTCCTCATATATATATTCAGTTGTCACCCATTTATTCACATGGGAACCTGCTGGTCCCAGAAGCTCCCCATTACCTGCTCAGTCTCTCAGAACTCCATCTTACCCACATCATCTTCACCCATTACTTGCATCACGTTAGGGCTTTACTCTCTGAGAAGATCAATAAAATTCACCAATACGCTGATGCCACACAACTCTACTTCAAAGTTGCCGCTATACCCATTAATACTTCAAGCACTGCCTGCACCTTATCCAGGCCTGAATGCCCAGCATATACCTAACACTCCAAAATAAAATTCCAAGCAAGAACTAGTCCAAAGCAGTTTCAACAACATGTACCTGGAAGGATTTGAATCTAAACTTTAGCACAAAGCCAAATCACTCAGATTCTGCCTAAACACTGGTCTCACACACAAAGAACATATCACCAATAAAGGCAAGATAGCTGGGTACCTTCTCTCTTTACTAAAGAAAGTGAACCTGTTCTGCACAGAGAATGACCTCACAATCACAGTTCCAGTCATTACATTCTTGTAATTGAAACATGTCAATGCTATGTTCTGTCTCCCCCAGCCTCCACATTGGCATGGTTTAACGTGGAATCTGTCCTTTTAATCCCCACGGACATTTCACCTTTTACATACCAGGTTTGGGACCGTTACTGTGAGTGAATTTCACTACCTGAGTCTCGCTCACAGTAAATTGGAAAAGGACTGAAAGTGCTAACCATCAGTCTGCACCTTTTAAGATAAGGTCGCTGCTGTGAAGTAGGGTTAGAAGCTTTGGGCTGGTTGCACTTGAACATGTGAGATCACATGTGTGCACAAATGTGCAGGCTGAGCGTGTGAGACTACTGTCTTGCTGAACCCAGGATATGCGCACAAGTAGCCTATCACAGAATGGGCTTTTGGGAGATTGGTGCTGACCTAGCGTAGGCTTGTTATGTGAGCGGGCATTCATTGTGCTGGCCTATAGTTCTCACTGCATTACACCTTATGAGTGAAATTCGTGTCACAACACAGGTTCTCCATACTTAGGCCGAGGGATACTGGTTGTGTATCAATTTTAGAGTAAACATGTACATGTACATCAAATGCAGATGTGAACCAGCCTTTACAACGCTGTCTTTACCATGTAAAGCCTTTACCACATAGCCATTATCACACTTGCCTTTACCACATAGGTCTGTTTGTGTGCCTTTAATATGCATGCCTTCACCTTGCAGAGCAATTATTGTCAAGCTAAGTAAGTATATATATATATATATCTTGTCGTGGGAGACCTGAACCTGAACCAATAAATTTGCCCTATTCCTACCGATCATGAGTACGTGCCATTTACCGTCCGGAGTTGGATGGATGTTTGGGATATATATATATATATATATATATCCTACTGGCGACCTAGTTTCCATAGGAAATCCGCAACATTCTATTTGGAATAACTTTGGCGCCGGTCGACGAATCTTCGCGAAATTGAGAAGATGGGGCGCTCCGCCCTGCTCCTATCCTGAAAGTTTCGGGGTGATTCGTCAAGCGGGGGCTTAGAAAAAAGGGGGGTCCCAAAACGTGTTTTCCCCATGCAATTTTCCATAGGGACCTTCAGACACGACTACAGCCCGAACTGCTGAGCAGAATTACACCAAATTTGTAGTGTTTGGTTCGCAGATCACGCTTTTTGTTATATGGTGTGAATCCGTTCAGTAGTTCATGAGAAAATCAAAAGTAAAATCATAGATATATCTGTAGACGAAGTGCGCTACGTGTAGAGTACGTGCACCCTCCCGAGCACAAGCTTTATGCTAATTGGCTGTCAACACTCTGAACCAGGAAGTGTTGGTAGCCATCTTGAACTGAGGCACAAGAAAACACAAAAGAAACGCGAAAAACGTGGAAAGGGGGCAGGGTAGAAACATCCTGACCCCCTAGGCCTGCTCAGAGGGTCCCACAAGGACCCCCAAGGCAAAAATTATAGTTTTTTTTTAAATCACGGGATACGCTTAGGTACGCGTATCCTGTGAAAAAACAAACAAACCCGAAGCCACTTTTTTGGAAATTAGCCCCCGGGGGGGCCAAATCCCTGGAGCATTTTAGTTTATTATAATGGGGGGCCAAAGGGCCCCCCCAGCCCCGGGGCTTTAATTTTATGTATGCGGGGGGCTCACGGCCCCCCGCGCCCCGGGGACCGCCACCCCTGGGGCTTCTTTTTTTAAAATTAAAAAAAACTTGTTTGGGGGCTCAAGCCCCCCCACACGCCCCGAGGACCGTCACCTCCCCAGGGCTCTAATATTTAAAATAGGGGGGTCCGTGACAGACCTCCCAGCCCCAGAGACCACCACGCCCCGGGGCTTTTCTCTGTTGGGACGGGGGCCCCCCTCCTGGAGCCTTGTGGTGGCCCTGGGGACCGCCACCCCCCAGGGCCGGCTCCTGCAGTGTCCCGGGGTGCCTACCCCCGGGACACTGCTGTTTGCTATGGTAGGAGTGGAGCCTCTTGGCTCCCGCCCTACCATAGCAAACCGCTTTGGTTTTTGAAACAGAGAGCAGGAAACCTGCTCTCTCTTTCAAAACCAAAGCGGATTGCTTTTCTGCATGGGGGCAGCATGTTAGCTGCTCCCCATTCAGAAAAGTAATGCCGGTTCCCACAGGATGCAGGGAGCTGGCAGGGACCAGGAGCCTCCAGTATGGGCCAGGGGGTTCCCTTGCAGAGAGGTGTAATGAGGCCACACCCCTTTTTACACCTCTCTGCAACGCAGCTCCATGGCGCATACTGGAGGTTCCTGGTGGGCTAGTTGGCCCCCAGGGACCCCCAGTATGCCAGGGGAATTAGTTCCCCCTCTGCAAACGCGCCAGGGGGCTGCGTTGCAGAGAGGTGTAAAAAGGGACGTGGCCTCATTACACCTCTCTGCAACGCAGCCCCCTGGCGCATACTGGAGGTTCCTGGTGGGCTAGTTGGCCCCCAGGGACCCCCAGTATTCAAGGGGAATTAATTCCCCAACTTAGAACACGCTACAGGGCACGTTTGCACAGTGGTGAAGGTAGGGGGCGGGGCTTGAGGTGATGTGAGTGCAAACATGCCCTGTGGCACGTTTTAAGTTGGGGAATTAATTCCTTTTCAATCCAGAGGTCCCCTAGGGGGAAACTAGTCCAACAGGTATCTCCAGTAAGTGCCACAAAGCTGTGTTGCAGAGTGTTGTAAAAAGGGGGCTTGCCCTCTGAACACCTCTCTGCAACGCAGCTCCCTGGCGCATACTGGAGGTACCTGGTGGGCTAGTTGGCTCACAGGGGACCTCAGGATTGAAGAGGAATTAATTCCCCAACCTAAAATGCCCCACAGGGCGTGTTTGCCCACATGTTACCTCAGGCCCTGCCCCCTTCCTTCGCTATTGAGCAAAATATTCCTGTAAAATCAGCCGAACTACGAATTCCGATTTACTCACCTGTTATCACAAGAGACGTCAGTGCTGCATCTTTGAGCGCACTACTGATCCTGAAAAGTAATTTTAACCATACTTACAGTAACTTGAATTTCCTTCCATAGGCTAACATTGACTGGTTTCACGTGGACATTTTTCTAAGTGTGGAGTTTTGGATCTTTAAAAAATTCCTGTAAAATCAGCCGAACTACGAATTCCGATTTACTCACCTGTTATCAGGAGAGACCTCAGTGCTGCATCTTTCAGCCCACTTCTGATCCTGAAAAGTAATTCTAATCGTAGTTAAAGTAACTTGAATTTCCTTCCATAGGCTAACATTGACTGGTTTCACTTGGAAATGTACTCACCTGTTATCAGGAGAGACCTCAGCTCTGCATCTTTCAGCTCACTACTATTCCTGAAAAGTAAATTTAACTGTACTTACCAGTAACTTAAATTTCCTTCCATAGGATATCATTGCCTGCTATAGAAAATATATATAAATAAAAAAATATATAAAATAAAAAAAATACAAATATTACAATTTCAATATTATTTTTTTTCTCCAATTTATATTAAAAATATGTAATGTAATTTAAAAAATAAAATATCTAAAAATAAATAGTTTAAAACAATTTAGTAAATCAGTTAAAAAAAATATAACAATTAATACATTTAAAAATTATCATTTACAAAACCTTTGAAATTCACTGAAAAAACCATAGGTTTCAGCCACGTTATAGTTAGGAATTAGTGTTTAAAAAACCTTAGAAATTCACTGAAAAAACCAGAGGTTTCACACATGTTATAGTTAGCTGGACATTTCACTGATACAAAACCATTGAAATGCCCCCATTATAGTTAGTTCACCTAACTATAACTTGCGCGCCCGCCATGCACTGCTAATGACGTCACATATTACATCACTCATGACATGGTCAGTGACATCACTCATGACATCACTGATGACATCTCAAATGACAGCACAGTAGTTAGTGAATTTCTAAAGGGACAGAGCGAAACCTTTCAAAGACTCAGAGAGAGGGGCTACAAAGAGGGCATATTACAAGCAGCCGAAAGGAAAGGAGAACTTCTAGAGAGGAGGAATCTAATCTTGGGGGAGACAAAAAGTAAGGAAAACAAGTCTAAAAATGAGCTGAGAATGATCACAGACTACTCAGCACAATCCCCAGAGATCACCCAGATTTTCCGTAAAAACTGGAGAGTCTTAAAGTTAGACCATGTCATAGGGAAAGAACTCCCAGAACTTCCCTTAATCACATACAGGAGAGGGACTTCAAGAAGCACCCATTTAGTGAGAAGCCACTTCCAGAAGAATCCTAAAAAGAAGGATGTAATTACAGGATATTTTCCTTGCATGAATTGCAAGGCATGTAGGAATGGACAAAAGGTAAAGGAGTACACGATCCCAGGCAGGACCACCAAAAGAAAAATAAATAAACTGATGAACTGTAACACCGAGTTCGCAGTCTACTGCCTGACCTGCCCTGTGGGCTGAACTATGTAGGGAGTACGATACACCAGTTTAAAAAAAGAGTACTCAAGCATAGAAGGGCCATAACAAATCGAGACATGGTTTATCCTGTAGCACAACACTTTCAGGAGCACCACAAGTCTAATCCAGAATTACTGAAGTACTTCTGCATAGACTGTATCCCCAAAGATGAGAGAGGAGGGGATAGGCTCAAAAAAATTACGGAAGATGGAGTCCAAATATATTATCCTGATGCAGTCCAAAAGTCCCACAGGACTCAACAACGAGGAGGAACTTTGGATACACATAGGCTAAGCTTAGGTATAAGACACAGGTAGAGTAAGATGGCAAGTGCTTGAACACATTAATACAACCTTTGGACTTGTAGGAACAGTCTGCATATTTGTAAGATGAGGGAACATAAGAAAATAGGGCAACATGATCCCAGCTGGTGCCGAAGGGGAAGAACAAGGAGGGAGCGAGGAGACATATAGATAAGACCTTATGCCCATTCAGGGCTAGATTGACAAAGTTATAATCAGATCTCCAAGTAATTGGGGTGCAATAATCGACATTTAAACTGTGGTGTTGGCACTCATATAGTCAATTCAATCAATGTGGTTGAACTGACCATATTATGTATATATTGTAAATAGCAACAGATTGAATGAATTCAATGCTAGTATTAATTGAAGATGAACTAACCCTCCATGCACTATAAAATGGCTCCCACGTTTACAACAGGAAAGGATACTAACACCGTGCTCCTCATTTATGTTTATTATGGATGTAGTAATACATTTTTTTGCACGGAATGAAAACTTTATTGTTTATAAATTTGGTTTGAAACAGTATCCCACCAACATTGACAAAGGCGTGTAGCTGAAATGCGCCTGTCGGGTGCTTTTTGTGCGGAATAAATACTGAATAACATATCCCCCTTGTGTGCGCCTCATCTCTGATCCACAAGCGGATCGTCGTACAAATCATATATATATATATGTATATATATATATATATATATATATATATATATATATATATATATATATATATATATATATATATATATATATATATATATATATTCACTGAAAAAACCATAGGTTATAGACCATATATAGTTAGGAATTAGCATTTAAAAAACCTTATTTTACTCACACAAAACCATTGAAATTCCATAGATAGTTAGTAGTACTAACTATATATCGCGCACCCGCAATCCACTGCTGATCATGTCACATATTACATCATTCATGACATGGTCAGTGACATCACTGATGACATCACTGATGACATCTCAAATGACATCACTGATGACATCACTGATGACATCTCAAATGACATCACTGATGACATCACTGATGACATCTCAAATGACATCACTGATGACAACATCCAGTGACTGTGTATTTCTGTAAAGTTAAAATATGTCTTACATATTGAAGAATGAGTGGATGTAGAAGTGTCTGGATGAAGGATTTAGTAGGTGCATGACTGACTGTATGAGTGAGTGGTTAATGTGTCTCACTGAGTGCATGGGTTAGTGACAAACTGTCTTAATTTGTGCATCATTATGTTTGTTGTTCTGTAAACTGCTGCATGTGTTGATCAGTAGCTATATGAGTAAGTATATGGGTTATTGATTGGTTTCTCAAGTATTTGTATGGGAGACTGAGTGTGTGTGTGGGTGGCTGGGAGGTGTATGACTCTGTGCATAGATGTGTGAGCAGTTGATTCACTAGATGTATGGGTTCAAAAGTGCATGTGGAAACAGCTGTATGGGTGGTTGACTGTGTGCATGAGTGCATTGGTGAGTGAATGGATATCTCAGTGCTACATGTCAAAGTAAGTACATATGTAAAACACAGTACATGTGAGAATTGGCATATATAAATAACTGTGCATAAGAGTCAGTGAATGTGTGAGTGGCTGTATGGATCATTGTGAACTTGTATCAGGGATTGTAAAAGAGAGTAAATATGTGTTAGTATATGTTTGAATAAGTAAGGTGTGTATAACTGTATAGTTGAGGAAATTGAGGTGTGATTGATTCTTTGCATGACTGACTAGGTGTGTAAGTAACTCCATGGATGAGTGACAGTCTGTGAGTGTCTGTTTACACTGAGTGTATCTAAGGTTATATTAGAGTCTGAAGAGGTTCATCGTATTATCACATGAATGATGTCATCAGTGATGTGATCAGTAATGTCAAATGAGATGTCATCAGTGATGTCATCAGTGATGTCATTTGAGATGTCATCAGTGATGTCATCAGTGATGTCATTTGAGATGTCATCAGTGATGTCATCAGTGATGTCATTTGAGATGTCATCAGTGATGTCACTGACCATGTCATGAATGATGTAATATGTGACATGATCAGCAGTGGATTGCGGGTGCGCGATATATAGTTAGTACTACTAACTATATATGGAATTTCAATGGTTTTGTGTGAGTAAAATAAGGTTTTTTAAATGCTAATTCCTAACTATATATGGTCTATAACCTATGGTTTTTTCAGTGAATTTTCAAGGTTTTGTAAATGCTAATTCCTAACTATATATGGTCTATAACCTATGGTTTTTTCAGTGAATTTCAATGGTTTTTTAATAGCAAATATCATAAGCTGTCGATTGTCAAGTACGTGGTAAGAAAAAACATTTTCGTGTTTATGCACACTGATCTGCTTTCAATGCTGCCCCCCCCCTCATTTCTATTAGGAGTACTCTCTCTTTCCAGATAGTGAAGGGTAGTTAACGCAGGCCTTTGCCCCCGTTGTAATCCGTCGTGCCTGCTTCTCTCTCCATTTGATTGATTGTTATCCAAGCATTTGCAAACAAGCACAGAATCGCCATACTCTGTTTAGTCTTTGCAGATAGTGAAGGATAGGTAAATGCAGACTTTTGTCCCCATTGTAATCCGTCATACCTATTTTTCTCCCCATTGATTGATTGATTGAATCGAGCATTGAATTGTTCGAAGTTGGTTCTCTTAAGGATCTTCTCTGCCTGCAAACGGGGAAGAATAGGAATATTCTCTCTCCCTTTGCAGATAGTGAAGGGTAGGTAACGCAAACCTTTAACACATCGTGCCTATTTCGTTCCTCATTGATTGATTGTATGCCCGAACATTGACTGTTTGGGAATTGGTTCTTTTTGGAGGTATTCCCTGTTTGCAAATAAACTTAGGAAAATCTTTGCATGTAGTGAAAGAGTAGGTAATGCGGACCTTTGTCCCCCGTTGTAATCTGTCATGCCTATCTACTCCCCACTGATTGATGCACCTGTTTCACCCGGACCATTTACTAGAGATAGGTCATCTGGCCTGACCAGAGAGCACCCCTAGTGAAAAGGACATATGCAATAATAACGAAGTGATCACTGTATCCTGTTAACAGAAACTTTAGCATGAAACAACCTGGAAAGAAAGGAATAGGAAAACGAAAATCAGTAGGCCACTGATGAACTTTTTATTAAATAACAAACAAAGTAACAATAACAATACGTAATGATAAAACCTATTATTGTCCTAGAAACAAGAAACGTTAGAAGTAAGCCCGTAATAAGAAACCTGAAAACAGTAAGAGAAATCAAGTGTGACATTGCAACGGCCACAAGGCAACGAGGCTTCATCGCCCCTCACTGCCCCAAAACGTGTCTGTCCCATCACCTGCCACGCCCAAATAACGGCAAACTGGGAAAGATACAAGTCAGCAGACATCCGCCCCATTCTGGAAACTTCCAAAGTGCAACAGGTTTGCGGCTACGCCCAGCCGGAAGCAACACATATAAGGCGGGTCCTGCTGCCAACCGTCGGCAGAAGATCATCACGTAGGGTGTAGCCGGAGGAAAGGCCGAGGCCAATGGGACCCGGCCAGGGGGATTGCTACGACAACCCTGGAGAGTTGCAAGGGGGGGAATGTCTGTGTCCTCGACCCTCCCCTCTCCCAGTCCGGCCACCATCAACCAAAGGCCGAGGCCGACGGGATCCGGCCGTGGTGGCGGTAACCCTGGAGAATTGCAGGTTAGACCCTCTCTTTCCCAGTCTGGGCCAGCATCCATGGAGGGCCTGGGAGTGGAGAGGCCACTGCACGAAAGGCCCAGGAGAGGCACCACACGCCAAGGCCTGCCCCACCGGATGAGCCAAGGAACCCGTTCATGGGGCCAGAGCAAAGGGCGTCCGGCCGCCATCCACCGGAGGTCCGGCCCAAAGACGGACGGGACATTTCTTCTTTCTTTTATAATGGCTGCGACAACACTGGGGGGGGATGTCTTGCACATGCCTCCGACCACCCCCCCCCTCGTCCTCATCGCCTGGTCCGGCCATAACAAATATCAAGCGAGACGCCGTGGGGTGCACTGGGAGGGAGAGACGGTGCGAACAGGCCTCTCCCGCCTCCCCAGGTGGAGGCTTCCCAGCTGCACCCTCGGCGCTCCAGGCGCCCGGAAAAGGGTTCTTCCACTGTGGCCATGCTGCAACTTCTCGCCCGGCAGGGTGGAGCCCGTCCGCTCATTTGACCCCGCGATCGCCGGTAGCTACCGAACTCTCAAAATGGCGGTCGACCTGGCAAGAGCGGGCCCAGCATAAAGAAATGGCCCGGTCACTGGTTGACTCCACCACCGTAGTCCTCCACGACCTTGAAGATTCTAGAGGAGCCGCGGGGGTCCCCGACCCCCGCAGACACCCCCGATGGGGAATGACTGCTATGATCGCCCGTGGAGTGACGAAACTGTAGCCGCGGGACGTCGGCGCTCCCATGCTGGCGCCAGCCTCAGTTTGAATGACTAGAATCCTGCAGACCACAGTTCGGATCAGTTCCGGTGAAAGCACAGTGTGACCCGGTAGGAAAAATTGTTGCACCCCCTCCCCTTTTTGACTGATGGTTCAAACCACCGATCCTTTCCTTTGCCCTTTTAACGGAACTTTGGACTGCCTCCCCCCCCCCCCGGGGCGCCCCACGCCGTTATTCGGAGGGCGGCAACTTACTGGACATCACCTTGGTGCCATCCACATTTCAGCGCGTTCTGCTGCCTTGGAACTATTCGCACAACAGACCGCTACTGACGACCCACCCCCCGGGACGCCCCACGCCGGATACCCAAATCAGTGCGGCACCCAGGCAACATCACCTGGGTGCCGTCCAGAAATCTGGACGTTGTGCTGCCTTGGGACTATTCGCACAACCGACCGCTACTGACCATTGTTCCTTCTTTTTCCCTAAAAATGTTTAAATGTTTTTACTGTTTTTGTTTTGTTGTATATATTTATAAGTTATTAAAGTTTTATATTCCTACTACTTTGTTGGAGTGCTATATATTTTTAATGTGACACATAATTGTAAAAACTTTGATGTACAAAGAGTCATCCCTGGAATCTTCCGCTTCAGGCTCGGTCCCCTCCCCAATCACAATACAGGATGGTTTTCAGATAGTAGGAACGCGTGTAGTGTGACGGATCTCATCGGGTGTGGGCCTTGATCTACTATAACTCCTTTGAAGAGGGGTGATTCTTTACAGCTGGGGCCATAAACTACATCTGCAGGGCTAGCTGATAGCCTGGGACCGGCCTGGACAATCGGACACAGAGGAAGAGGAGTGTCAGAGGGTGCGGTAGTGAATAGGGCGAAAGGGAGGTGTCGGGCGGGCACAGAGTGTGATTCTCAGGGAAGAGCAGCGCAGATGGGGGGAGGTTTATTGCCCATGCATAAGTCAGAGAGCGGGGGTGATCAGTGCCTGGGGGAGATGCTTGCGAGGGTGGGGAGCCATGCTACGTATCGACAGCGTGCAGAGAGTGGGTCTGGTCAAGGCATCTAAAATGGCTGCCGTGCACGACAAAAGTGTGGCATTTGAAAAAAGGCAAGATGGCGCAGACAATGTTTTTCAACACTTCCTGATTTCCTTCGAATCGAACGTTAACAGACGTTGGGGCATATTACCAAAGTTAAGCGATATTTATCGCTAACGATGCTTAGCAACACATTTTTTACCGCTAAGCATCGTCAGAAATTATCGCAGATAAACCTTGCTATTATCAAGGTTTATCGCAAATGCGATAAAAAACGGCCGCAATGCATGAATATTGCTGAAAAGTCAGCGATATTCATGCATTACCGAGCTAATGCTCTTAGCCATGTTATCCACCTCCCATTGGATAACATGGCTAAGAACTGCTCAGGGCAGGTGTTACTTTTTGGAGATATTCGCGCTTAGCTCGAATATCTCCAAAAGTTGGTAATAGGAGATAGCGATGTTAGCGACTGTTTCCAGTCGCTAACATCTTGGCACGCCCACTTTGCATGTCATTAGTGATAAATATCACTGACATGCAAAGTGGGGCCCAAGATGGTCGCTATCTCCTACAAGCGGTCGCTAACTGGTGTTAGCGACAGCTAGGTAATACGGAGATAATTTTATCTCCGCTTTCTTGGCTTTTAAAGCCAAAAAAGTGGAGATAAACCCCCTTGATAATATGCCCCGTTATCTCTCCCACACTACCGGTCGAGGCCGGAGATGAAGAAGAGATGTCAAATACACATTGGAGATAATATAGTGGGAGAAGGGAAGTAAATATGAGTAAACTTACTATGTAACATAAAAATGTTGCACTCTATACTATAAGTCTCATTTTATACTACAATCACTTCGCTACAACCTCATAAATTAAAAATAAAAATGAATAATGTCTCAAACAATTTTTGATTTCTAAATATAAATTTATTCTTCTGAATTTTCATAATTTGAAAGAACTAGTAACATGTCCTCATCAGCAATTTCCTCTTCAATCATCTCATCAGGAATCTCCTCATGAAAAGTCTGCAATGATGATTCTTGTAACTCTATAGTCTCCAAACATTCGATAAATTCGCCGTCAAGAGATTGATCAAAAAAATCATTCAAGTCATCTCCTCCTTGTGAGAATATTTCATTATTGGTGCTGTCAATTTCAATAAATGTAGTGGATAATTCAAAAGAAATTGCCACGGTCTCTTCATTGTGATCCATTTTATTTTGAAATTTCTTGCTGTAAATTGCAGAAAAAAATAATCACTTTCATTTATCGTTTTTAGTAATACATAATATAAAACTAACTTTATCAAGTATTTAGTATAACAGAAGGACTGTAAATAAATAACAGAAAACATTTTTCAAATTATCTTAAAGTGTACAACATAGTTCCCCTTACAAATTAACAACTCACCTTTTTGAAAGTAGGAGAAGCGTTAGTACTGTGTAAATCAAACACCAGAAATTGAGCACCAAAAATTCCTCACAAATGTACCTCAGACAGTAGTATCACAAAATGGCTGTGGTTTCCTCTCATTTTAGATATATACATAACCAATTAACTTTCATCACACACAAATACAAAACCAAAGTAACATTTTAATTGGTTCTAAATGTCAACACTTTCAAATGTGTTTTCCCCATGCAATTTTCCATAGGACATTTAGATACGTCTACAGCCTGAATGGCTGAACGGAATTACACCAAACTTGGCAAAATGGTACATCAAACCTAGGTGGTCAGGGAGGATCTACTATGCCCCCTTATGGTCATTTGCCCCTTCGCTTTGGCCTCCTCTTGTCTCTCGATCCTACCGAGAGACAAGATGGCGGCCGCTACGGACTGTTTGGAATGTTTACAGACGCCGGAGAACCATTCAGCTTCGCTTCACAAAGGCGGAGATAAACCCCCTTGATAATATGCCCCGTTATCTCTCCCACACTACCGGTCCCCCTGGGCTTAAACGCCAAGATGGTAGGGACTGCATCCCGTGGAGATAGGCCGAGACGTCACTCAGCAGAAAAAAAAGTAAAAAAAAAGTCTATAAACACACAATAAGTTAAAAGTCAATCATTCTTCTTGCCTTGTAGTACGCTCCCCAGTCCGCTTCCCGTTACGCTAACCGGGCGCACCCCACCAAAAAAACGATTTTTTAATTATTTTTTTTTCCCCGCGGAGCCCTTTTAAAGCCTCCACATCAAACCTATGGGGTCAGGGAGGATCTACTATGCCCCCTTATGGTCATTTGCCCCTTCGCTTTGGCCTCCTCTTGTCTCTCGATCCTACCGAGAGACAAGATGGCGGCCGCTACGGACTGTTTGGAATGTTTACAGACGCCGGAGAACGAATCAGCTTCGCTTCACAAAGCTCCGTAACGCGAAAAGTACGTGAACTGGAGCGCTGCCTGGTCCGCTGTTACAGATATATATCTTTTTTTGAACGTTAATTTCTCAAAATCCACTGGAGCACATATATTGAGACCTAGCAAAGGCACATCGGGCTACCAGTCCCTACAATTTTGCCAAGTTTCGTGCAAATCCATTCAGCCGTTCGGGCTAAAAGTGAGGCCAACCGCCCTATGGAAAACTCAATGTTAAAAACACGTTTTGGGACCCCCTTTTTTCTCGGCCCCCCCTTGACGAAACCCCCCCAAATTTTCAGGGGCTGCTTAGAAACAAAATGTTCCATTTTCCTGAAAATTTCAGCCAATTCCGTCCACAAACGCCAAAGTTATTAGACATAGAATTTTCAAAAATCCCATAGAGAAAAAATACTAACTATATATACCTACTGGCGACCGCCAGTAGGTAATATATATATATATATATATATATATATATATATATATATATATATATATATGATAGTAGGATCTACTTCTTATGGTTACCCCCACTTTTTGCTAGATGTGCTGCTGTTTTTGACTAGTCTGACTGGGATCCTGCTAATCAAGACACCTGTCTTTCTTCTTTCTCTTTAAATTGTTGTGTTCAGTACTTGGGTACATCCCAGATTAGGTACTGGAGTACCCTTGTCAATCCCTAGTATATGGCAAACATATAACCAGGGCATTGGTACCCCAGACGACTCCCATTGGCAGCAGCATGTTTTATGCCACCCATATGAGACCATTCAAAATGGAACTATGGGCCTGCCATTGTAGCCTGTATAAGTTGGTGCATGCACCACTTACCAAAGATATAGTTTACTATATCTAGGGTCACTGCACTTAAAACCTACAAGTCATCCCTGTAGCAGGCCTTAGCAATCCTGAAGGCTGGGTTCTTGGTTCTAAGTAAGAGGGTACCCCTGCATGAGCAGGACACCCCTGCAGCCTACAAATTCCACTCTCCCAGGTTGTCATTGAAACAGCCACATACTATATAGAGGGGCACCGAGTAATTACACGATGACCATCTCAAAAACGGCTGCAACGAATCCTATCACATTTAGTATCAAGGAAGAACCCTCTGTTAGGCTCTCAGTGTTCCCGGTGCCAACCTTCTAGGCCGAGACAGCACAAATGGTTGCTGCCGACCAGAGACACATTTTTGCCCTCCTGCTCCTGAGCCAAGCTCGAGCAGAGGAAGGTGGAACAATAGGCATCCTGTCACAGGGAGTTGTGTCCACCTCCCAGGCATGATTTAGTGTATTGGGACCGGTTGGGTGCTGTGGTATATAAAAGATGTTCTTGAGTCATAATATATTTCATGTAGCTTTATTCATGGATAGTTACAGGTCCAGTTCTTAAGATAATTAATAAGAGACCCCACCAGGAGTGACCTCCTTGTCACTCAGCCTGCCTCCAACTGTCAGTAGGCTTAGGCAATCACTACAACATTCTATGATGTCACCTGGTAAACATACAGTGACATCAAGAGAGTATCAAGGAAATGCAAACCTGGGGAAAAGAGACAAAGTCCATGTACAACATATCTCCTTTCTTTAGGGAAGAGAACAAAATGATATAAACTAATAACGTTGTTAAATTTGCAAAAGAACTATGGCGCCAAACAATAAGATACTAACATGTAAGAAGCTATAAGAAAGGAAGAGAAGCGGAAGAACAAGGAATACATAAACGCACACCACCACCCTCTTCCTAATAATGGTCGAAAGCAAGAAACATACAGGAAGTTATGAAAAAAACACAAGAGAGAAAGAATACCAGACGTCTCCGGCACCTTAAGTATAGTGAACAAGAATCCGCCAAAACACATGTGAACCAGCACGAAGAGTAAAGGCAGGAGACTACACACCAAATTAGAAAGTTCAAGAAGAAATTGAATACATGAATGAAGGGATACACTCACCCAACAATCACTCAACCCGGAAACAATAAGTGGAATAATTTTAGTCACACTTACCAACAGTAAAAAGGTATAAACGTACTCATCAATTGCTCAACACTAAATGCTAATAACGTAACACGTAAACGACCTGCAGGAATTACATGTGTAGAAATGATATGAAAAGGATGTATTCATCTTACATACATATCATATTGGGTATGTTCTCACCCTTAAAGTATAATTAGGGATACATCTACCCTTCATAAATATCATGTCAAGGGATACACTCACCCTTTTCGAATTTCAAGAATTTAAAGGGATATATTTATCCTAAAACAAGTTGCAGGGATACACTCACCCAGGAATGCAACTATAACGTAACGGGGTTTACAAGAAATACTTAACCCGTGAATTTCAAAAAAAATGTTGAGGGATACACTCACCCTTGAACAAGTTGCAGGGATACGCTCACCCATAATTGCACTTGAATGTAACGGGGATTACAAGGAAATCCAAACCTCAAACTTAGCTGTTCATGTATTTCACATTAGAGTGTTATTTATACTTCAGTAGCAATAAGATGTCTTTACACGCTTGGCTGTCTACTTCATTTATGTAGTATTGAAGTGTAATTATTATTTTAAACTGAATCTTGTGTTGGGAAATGTCTCTCGCTTTCAGCAACGCTCCGTTTATTATTTACATTAGTTCAGACAGCAGTCTAGAAATGTACTAGATGGTTATGTCTTTCCTCTCAATGTTTTCACATATGCTTTAGTTACAGGCTGTCCGGGTTGTAATGGACACTGGTGGGGCCAGGCAAAGCGTTGGTTGTAATATAAGTGAAATTTAAAAGTCAATGAGAGGTTTTAAATTAGGAATTAAACGGAGACTTACTTGATAGTTGTGAGTTAGTTTTTTTGAAGTTCCAGTTTCTTTTCTTATTGAATGATTGATTTCTGTATCTTTTAGGTTCCTTATTTTCTTTCTTATATATCCTTGAGTACGCTGTAGATATATTTTAATTTTCTTTTGCACGCTGTAGGTTCTTTAATCTTCTTTTCTATGCTGTAGGTTCTTTAATCTTCTTTTGCACGCAGTAGGTTCTTTGAAGATGTCCAAAAGTCACCAAAATGTGGTATATAAAAGATGTTCTTGAGTCATAATATATTTCATGTAGCTTTATTCATGGATAGTTACAGGTCCAGTTCTTAAGATAATTAATAAGAGACCCCACCAGGAGTGACCTCCTTGTCACTCAGCCTGCCTCCAACTGTCAGTAGGCTTAGGCAATCACTACAACATTCTATGATGTCACCTGGTAAACATACAGTGACATCAAGAGAGTATCAAGGAAATGCAAACCTGGGGAAAAGAGACAAAGTCCATGTACAACAGGTGCCCTTGTCAGCTGCCTGAATTTCTGCACGAGGGGCACATTTGGTGCTCCTGTGCATAGTCCAGTTGAAACAAGTTCTAGGAGCCGTTGGCTTCCGCTATGGCGTGAAACTGGACAAAGGACATGGGAGTAACCTGTCCCCTGTCCAGACGCTCCTCTGGGCGGGTCCCCAGAATATTCCCAACCCTTTCCCTAGGGTTAAGGGTGGGTTTAGTGTGCGTAGTGGGGCTACGCGTAGTGCCACAGAGTGGAAAACAAACTCCGCTCACTCCGTGTAGCCACACTATGTGCCACCCGCCTCCCTCCCGCATTATTAACAATTAAATCACAAGCTTTAGAAACAATTTAAAAGTAAGGAATATGGCTTACCTTGGGTGCGGCGTCCCGGGGCTCCCTCTTCCTCCTTCATCGCAACTTCTTTATCACTGTTTTAAAAGCTTGTAATTTCATTGTAAATAGGACGGGAGGGAGGCAGAGCTGGCCAACTCCGCTCCACTGTGGAGTAAGCAGTTTTGTCTACTCGGCCAACTTCGTGGAGAACGGAGTAGACAAAACTCCGCACACTCTACACGCGGAGCGGAGCTCTCCGCCCACGGTTACCTAGGGTACTTAAGGGCTTACCTGGGTGTAGGACCCTAGATTCGTCATGGGATAAGATTCAGATCAGACACCACTGCACTTCTACAGTCTGGGCACTCAGGACTTTGTTGGATTTCGTTTGGGCCTGACTTTGTCCCCCTTCCAGTCTGCTGCATCGTCCGTGCCTGTGCATCATACAGGAACCTCCAAGGCCTGTGAAGCATCTAAGACAACCAAAGTAATCTCCCTTGGAGTGAAGGAGTCACTCCCCTGCATTCGCAAGCACCTCAACTAGGTCGAACGGTCTGCAGATCCTGAGCTCCTCCGGACTCTGTGGGCTCTGCAACACAAGTAGTGGTTTTACACAGGTCTGCTCTACCCTCTCACCAAGTTTGAGGCCAGCATCCCTTGTGGGGTTTGCAATAACCAAACCCGTGGGTACTGCACACAAGTTGCAGTTGAAAAAGCTTGTTGGCTATTTTGCAAAAAAGATCTTCGGGCTCCCAGTAGCCCCAACCTTGAGTATCTCCTGTGACCAGAATCCTCAGCCACACTGCATTGTGTGCATCGTGACCTGCATCTTTTGGTGAGCTGCTTGCGGTCCTCCCATGACTCCAGTGCCTCCTGCCTGTGGGTCCACTTGAGGGGCACACTTGTTTATTTTGGACTCCCATGTTTCCTCTGAGCCTGTCCTGTCTCCCCTGCTATTGGTGAGTCCCCCACACCTGTCTGGTCCCGACGGTGCTCCTTCTTTGATTCCTGCATGGCTTGCCTTTGCCAAGGCTTGTAGGTGCTCCTATTGGACACCAACCCCTCAGAACTTGACATCCTACATGGGAGAGCTTGTGTCCAGGTCCTGATCTTCCTCAGCATTGTCTGGTCCACACAGCTGCAGAGTCAAAGTCCTCATAATATATCCTGAAGCAACCGACATCGGAGGGCATTCGTCTTCCAAGTCTCCTGGTCACCCCTGAGTGACATAGACTCTGTCCCCTCTGCTTCAGGTACACTTCTTCAAGAATCCACATTTGGATTTCCATGGACACTTACTCCTCTTCCAGAAGTGGCACTTTCCTGAAGTCCCCCATTGGGTTTGACTGCAGTTTCTGACAACACTTCACTCGTTTGCACCTGGCTTCCCTGGTGTAGGTAACGTGGGTACTAGGGTATCCACAGGTAGAGTGGCTCTCCAACCTTCTGACTTCTACTGGGTTTCTTTACGGCTCACTGGGAAGGGTCCTTAATCTTTAAAAATTCAACCATGACTTGCACATAGACTTGTACGGAGCACACGGTCGTGTTCCCACACTGCAACGCTCTCCATGGGGTCCCTATCTACTTACCTTGGTTCGTTCTGTGGGTCCCCTGCAATTCTGCATCCTCTTGACACTGTCTTGACTTGAGTCGTGGTTCTTATACCACTTCCTAAGTATATGGTTTGGTCCCCACCCCCAGGCCACTGTGTATTTCGTGCTATTTACTGTGTTTCTTTGCTAATGTATTGTGTGCATTGTCTTTATCACTGTGTTGGAGATATTTGAACCTTCTAGAGAGTATTATATAATAAATAAATATTTTTATAAATACTTGGTGTTCTTTTCACTTAATCTATACTATAAGATTGCATTCCGGTAAAACAAGTTGCTTTACATTCTTTCTGGACTAAGCCCGAAGCCTGTACTCCACAGCTACCACTTAGAGAGCTTTCTAACATTGTCTAAGACTTCTTAAATCACCATAAGGGTTGTCGGGACTGGTGCAAGGTGCCCACTTACATTAGTGGACATCATATACCAGGCCAGCCTCTCACATTTGTGTACAGCGGTTGGGATTCAAGCTTGCATTGTTTTACCAGATAAATCTGTGTAATGATTAATTGAATAACTACTGCCAGTCACATATAATATAAGCTTAGAATAAGTAAGTTTTACTGAACTTGGGGCTGGGTAAGTCAAGGGTCTAGCACACCCTTTCTCCAACCTAAGAGAGTTTAGTTCCCACTAGGTTAGGTAGGTGCAACACCACACCACACTTAGTATGTCTTCCAAAGGAGATGTCAGTGGCTCTCTGACTGCTAGATACAGTGAACTTTCGTTCCAAGAACTGATAGCACTCTGTGCCTCTAGAAAATTGAAGACTGGAAAAGGAGCCACTACTCAACACCTCTTAGAGATATCACTGGTAAATGACCTCAGGAAATCTTCAGGGTCAGATGAGCAGGCTAGAGTGGGTGGGACAGGGCATGAGGATAGGCCAGGAGGGGGTGGCCCCTTCGACCTGATGACTCCCACCTGGACAACTCAGACCTCCAAGAGGAGAACATAGGTGGATTAGAGGAAGCCACATTTGATCCTCCAGGGAAGGTGCAGAGTAGGCCAAGGAGGTATAGATCCTCCTCTGAAGAATCCAATGCCTCAGGACAGTCAGCTGGGACTTCCATTTCTCAGAGAAGGGGGAACTCTTTGGATAGGGAGTACCAACTCCAGGAGCTTGAAAAAGCAAGGCTTAGGTTCAGGCAAGACAGAGAGTGCCTAGAAGTCGAGAGAGTTAGGAAAAAGTTGGGACTAGAGTCCCATGGTTTTAGCAACCATGTTTCCTAGAGTTAAAGAACATTTCTTTGAACATAGGAACCTGAACAAGATTATCCCTCCCTACCATATTGGGGATGACATACACAAGTGGATAACTGCCTTAGAGAGGGCCTGTAAAGTTTCAGAGGGACCCTCGAGAGCAGTGGGCAGCTATTTTGTGGCTCTCCTTTGCTGACAAAAGTAGATATAAGCTCCTCACTGTTAGAGAAGAGGATGCTAACAATTACACTGTTTTGAAAAGTGCTGTGGTTGATGGGTTTGTCTTAACCACTGAACAGTATAGGATCATGGGGCAAATGTATCAAACGATTTTTTTGTCGCAAACGCAGCAAATCGGTAAAAAGCAGCGTTTGCGACAAAAAATCAGGAAATGGAATGTATCAACAAAAACGCATCGCAATATTAAGGAATCACAAATTTTGCGATTCCTTAATATTGCGTAAGCATTTAAAGAATCGCAAATTGTGATTCCTTCAATGCTATGTAAAAAGCAATTACGTTTTGCGAATTTACACTAAGAAATCGCAAATTACCACCAACTTGTAGTTGGTGGTAATTTGCGAATTCTTTTACAGGCATTTGTAAAGGTGCCATGTGGCGCTTGTGCGCCATATGCGCACACATGTAAATTTCAGGGGTGCAGCAGGGTGTCCTTAGGACACCCTTGCACCTTTGAAATAATTCTCAATTTGCGATTAGCAAATTGCAAATCGCAAATTGAGAATAACTTCCCATTCCTTCCTATGGGCCTCCTTGGCCCATAGAAATGAATGGGAAATTATTCCTTAATTGTGATTAGCAATTTGCTAATCGCAATTAAGAAATTTTAAGAAATCACTAAAAAAGTGCGAATTTTTAAATACATACCATTTTGCAATTCTCAAATAGCGATTCTCAAAAAATCGCTATTTGAGAATCGCAAATAGGTATTTTGATACATCTGCCCCTAAGCTCAGAGACACCCAGGGCCTCATTTATGAGCCCTTGCGTCAGTTTTGCGCTTCCGATGCGTCACTTTTTGTGACGCATCGGCGGCGTAAAACATGCCTCCTGTTGCGCACTATTTACAAAGTGACGCATCTAAGCAGATGCGTCACTTTGTAAACCCCTGCGCTACATTATACCTGCGTCAGGTATAATGTATGTAGAGGGGGCGTTCCCCCGCAAAAAGCCTCGGAATAGTGACGCAGTAAAATCTATGAGATTTCACTGCGTCACATTTAGGACGCTGTTGCGTCAAAATCTTGCGCCTGCCTCACAGCAGGCATAAGACTGACGCAAGTCCTTTCACATGGGACTTTCCCCAAGTGAAAGGACGCATTGCTGGAGTTGCGTCACTTTTGTGACAAACTCCAGCAATGCGTCACTTTTGCGCTTACAGATACGTCAGTAATACTGACGTATCTCTAACTCCTTGCGACATGATGCGTCATACATTAAATATGAAGCATCAGGTATGTCGCAAGGAGTGTGCACTGAGAAGTGACGCATCGCTGCTTTCACGCAGCGATGCGTCAGTTCTCATAAATGAGGCCCCCAGAAAGCATAGACCCAGGACTGGGTAGATTTTGTGAATAGTGCCATTAAGGCTTGGCAGCAAGGTGCATGACTATCAAGGTTTGTACAATTTGATTATGAGAGGGCAGATCCTTAAAAATTGTCAAAATATGCTTTTGCATCAATACCTGGTGGACTCAGATCTGACTTCTCCCCAAGAATTGGTAAAGAGGGGCGGTCCGAGCAGGCGGGATTGGGTGGTTGACATGGATAGAGCAATGATTGCTGAGAAGGATGTATTCAAACATAGGGGCGTGTCCTAGGAAATGGTACCACAAATAGAGGAAGTGGAATAGATATAGAGACACTATCCGTTAATCTCCTACAGTTGAGTTACAGCGAGAACGACTTGCATTACTGGACTTCTCTGAGCTCGACCATGTGCCCACTCCCGGAACTGACTAAGATGATTGCTCGATTACTAAGTGTCAACCGGTGTGCGTATCAGGTTTGCACATTTTATCACTTATGTAATAGCCGTATGGTGGTTGTACTGAACATTCTCGTTATGATTAACCTGAAGAGAGTGTATTAGACTTTTCAGAAACCGTCTGCACTGCACTCTGTAGAAGTATACTGTAGACCCAATTATTGTTTTGACATTGCATTATGTTTTTCTTTCTCTTTTCCTCTCCTTAATAAAAATTGTTTAAACCAAAAAAAAAAGATTTAAGAAAGAAGGTAGAAGTGGGTCAGAACCAGGGTGAAGCAGAAAAAACAGAAGAGTGGTGGTGACCAGTAGAAGCAAGATGCTTCCAAAACTCAAGATAAGGATGGGGACAAGGGTAAAGACAAAAGGAGTCTTCTCAACGGCCACAAAAACCTGCACCTGGGGGGAGTCACAATCCAACAAGAAAGGCAAAAAGAAACCTTGGTGTTATCTCTGTGAACCGAAGACACAATGGACAAGAGATGCTGACTGTCCAAAGGCTATGGAAACTACAACTACTACCACTGCCCCTAAGGCAACTGTGCCCCATAGCTCAGGTACAAGTGGTAGTACAGGGAACAAGGTATAAAGAGGGTTAACCTTGAGTTGGGATCTGGATTAGTCAGAACACCAGCTCAGTCGGTTCTAGTTTGTGATGGTGGCATAAATCTTGCCACCTTACCTGTCAGTCCCAGTAACCTGGTTAAGTACAAACAACAGCCTTTGATCAATGGAATAGAGGCAATGGCCCACAGGGACACAGAGGCCAGTGTCACAATGGTTTATGTGAGTAAAATACCCAGGCAAATCCTTAGTAGAACACTAGCACATGAACATTAGCATTAGCCCAAACATGGTTTGGAAAAAAAAAAATCAAAAAACGTTTTTGCACATTTGGTGTATTTTAATTTCTATTATGAAACATGATTAAATGATAAAAAAGTTTTAAGTACATTTGTATCGATACATGATAAAATATTCCAGCATTATAGCATATGCATGGGTCTAAACATACATCAGGTACATATATATTACAATAAAAAGATGGTTTCCTGTCTACGCGTTTCGACACAACTGTGTCTTCCTCAGGACTGTACCATCATATTTCTGTAAAAAATATATATAAAAGACATTTTACAAGTCTGTATTTACAGTGCAAAAAACGTTTATAGTATAAATTTTGACATCTCATAAGTAGGGCTAGTGTTCTAAATCTCATAAATCTGATAATACCGCTAGGCAATCATACACGAAAAACATCATTTATATACATATATACAGATCTATATACATATCTATAGGTACCTATTTACAACACTGCTACAAAAATTTACTATACATCCACATCTATGGTAGAAAATAAAAGACCATATGTGTGATTCCAAAAGAATGATGGATAAAGATAAAGGTAGCAGAAAACATGTAAAGGTCTACGTATTTTAAGTTATCCTCAAGGCTTTAATGGTCCTGGAGTGCCCCTACTGATATTGCATGGTAATTACTTATAGGGTAATACCATAATGTTAGCAGCATCTTACATAGGAACCTATATGGCCATGTATGACTGGCTATGCATTTCATTATATCATATTGTCTGCTTACCTATAAATACCAACACGTGGTACCAGAATTAGAGCCAGTATAGGAGCAGATACACAGTAAAAGGTCCCAGGGTAAGGGGAGAAATGATGGGTTCTGCAGAGAAAAGGGGAGTTTTGGGATCAGAGTACATATCAACAACCCAAATGCACAGTTGGCAATTCTAAGATAATCCTATACTATCCTGCATATCTTTTATATTGTGAGTGTCTACAGGTATGACTGACACCTGACCTAATATGACGAACTGTTGCTGCGCTAATAGTTTGTCAATCTAAATTAATGCAGCACATGGTAAGTATAATCATATTTGATATCGTTAGTGGGAAATGATGAAAACAGGCGATAAGGTTTTCATGCCCGTTTAGCCAAATTTTAACATGTTTGGGTCAAAGTTAAAAACCTAAAAAAGACTATTTTATTTTCGAAGATCTCGCTATTTGGGGGATGGACTCTAAGCTAACCTTCCCGAAAGTATCAAGTCATAGTTATAAGTATTTACCTCCAATGTTGGAATTCTGAGAACATCCGCTTTTTAACGTTTAGCAGTGTCACAATGGTGACAGAGAAGCTTGTATCTCCTGGACAAATCATATTTGGTGAAATGTACCAAGTCACCAATGCAAACAATGTCAAGATTGATCATTCCTTTGCAGTTGTTAATTTCAAGGAGGGGTAACTGGCCCTAAAAAGGTTGTGGTAAGTTCAGACCTACCAGTAGAGTGTTTGTTAAGCAATGATTTGAAAACTTCAACCTGGGCTGAGTTTGAATTTAGGACTTATGCAGCTATGTTGGGCATTTCTGCCGATGTGTTTGCTGTGACTAGGTCAGAAGCAAAACTGACATCCACTGAACAGGCCCTGCATCCTGGAACAATGGACCAGGTGCCTTCCAAGAGAAGGAGCAGGAGGAGTAAGTCTCCCAAGACTCAAAGTGAATCTCAGTCTCTTGAGGGAGATGATCTTAGTCCATGTGAAGGAACTGCCCCAGATGAACTTGAGCCGGATCAGATTGAGTTTTTGGGGGCAGGGGGCCCTTCCAGCGCAGACTTGAGTTTGGAGCAGCAAACTTTAGAGTTAGTCCAACCCCTAAACTTACTATAGGTATAGAACCCCAGTCCTTAGGACTTTAGATTATCCTGGACGAAACTCTGCAACATATATCTTGGACTTTCGACATTCCATATCGACTGGAAGACAGAAGAAATCTCTCTTGTGGTCAACTAGTGATCACCCTGTTCAAACAGGCACCAACTGCATCTTTGCTGGTCTGCATTTTTGAGGCTCCTGCAGGATCCTGAAGAATCTGTGACACAGGACATAGACTTCCAGATATCTCTGAAGCTGACCCAAGCAAAGCTGAGACCTGTAGCTGACACGAGAGACATGGGACTGGAACCCCTGGACATCCTGCATTTTTGCAACTGCACCTACTTCCCGAGGTATCCTGAAGTTGTGCATTGGAGTATTTGAAGCCCCTGGCCCGAGCTCCTTTTGCACTGAAGTACAGAGGCCAGCACTCCACGAGTGACCCTTAAGTCCCCTTTCTTCACCACAGCTCGAGGTGCCTTCGCAGTTACTAGTCCGTTGGCTAGTGAGCCCCCACAAGGCCAATCCTTTGTTTCTTGAGCTTTCCTGGTTGCTCCAGATGTGCTCTCACTCCTCTCCAAAGGAGGAGAAGGAAGCCAATCTTGTCATCTTGCGTGGGTTGCTGTTGTCAAGGCTTGTTGGGTCCAATCCAGATTCCGACACCACTGTCAGCTAGATCCTTTGTGGGACTGCTAGAATCCAGTTCCTGGTCATTATCGACATCTCCTGGTCCTCGTGGCTGAAGAGTCAAGCTTTACCTCTTTCACCTGAAAACACCTAACATCGACTGGCATCTTCTCCTCGCCATCCTGGTCACTTGCTAGTGACCCAGACTATGTCCCCTCTGCTTTCAGGTTCTTCACATCTCCGATCCACCCTTGGATCCACCCTGACACTTTTCCTCTGGTCCCCTGCAGCATTTCTTCGTAGCTCTCCATAGAAATCGACAACGAAACCCGACACCAAAAGACACCTATGCACCTGGCTTCCCTGGGTGAGGTAATACGAGTACTCCGGTGCTCCCGTGGGTCTTGCATCTCAAAGTGTTTCTTAGTCTAAAAGGGTTCCATCGTAGTTCACCTCTAAGTACCCTTAATCTTTAAAAGTATAACTTGTTTGTTCTCCATAGAAAGTCAATGGTGATCCGCGGCTATGTTTAGACACTGCACGTGTCCCCCGTGGGCCTCCTGCATCTTAACCTTGGGTGGTTCTTGGTAGCCCCAGTGGTTCTACAGGCCCTAGGCCTGCTTTCTATCTCTCACGTGGTTCTTATACCACTATTTTAGTATATAGTTTGTGAGGCCCCTAGGGCATAACGTATACTGTGCAACTTATCGTATGCTAATTAAGTTCCTTGTATTGTACTTTTACCTCTGACCTCATAAAGAGTCCAGAGGAGTTATGTTTAGAATAAATACATATATATTTGATATATACCTTGTGTGGTGTGCTTTCATTTGATCATTCAAGAGATTATAATTGGTAAAACAACTAGCATAACTCGCCTCTAAGTCTTAGTCTGAAGGCTGCTCTCCACAGCTACCACTAGGATAGCTTTCTATAAAGGTTGACTTTAAACCTACCATCAATAAGGATTGTTTGGACTGGTGCAAGGTGCCCACTAGAACAGTGGACATCATATGCCAGGCCAACTTCTCACATTTGGTGTGCAGCGTGTGGCATTAGAGCTTGCATTGTTTTACAAAATAATCTTGAGAATATCATTTGAAAAATCACATTAAGGTACCAGTAGGTACATCTAAATCAAGCTTCTAATACATAAGTTCTACTGAACTTAGCAGTTGTAGGTGTTAAGGGCTTAGCACACCCCGACTACAACTACTAGAGAGGTTTAGTAGGAAACCAAGTAGTGTAGGTAGGTGCACACGCCACACCTCACTAGTCATGGCTTTAAGGGCAGGAGCTAGTGTATCTCTGCCAGATGTCAGCCAAGTGTTGCCTTCTAACTATGACACATTCTCCTTCCAGGAGTTAAGGGGATTGTGTGCGATAAGGAAATTAAAGCAAAGACAAAGTCCCACCACCCAACACCTGATAGATATCTTAGTGGCACCAAATCCAGATAGACTAGGTAATGGGAGTGGGGTGCATCAATCAGCAGAAGAGGATAATGGTGGGGTGCCTCACCAGACCTCTGAGGATGATGCAGACCAGGATGATGTCAGTAGACTCAACCTGGTAAACGCAGGGCTACCAGGAGAGGGGGTAGGTCAGAATGGGCCCTCCACCATACCCCCATGTAGACCTGTAGGTGTGCCTAGAAGGGAAAGATCACCTTCAGTGGAATCCAACCATTCTGGGTCATCTATAGGGTCCTCTGCCTCTTCTCATAGGAGAAAAACTTCTCCTGAGAAGAGGGAACATGAAGCTAGAATGAAAGAAGTCAAGCTTAGGATAAGAGGGCAATAAATTGCCTTGAAAAAGAGACCCTAGCTCTTGAGAGAGAGAAAATAGATGGGGCTAGAACCCCATCGTGGCAGCAATATCCCTAGTGGTAGGGATAGGTCTTATGACCATAGAAACCTAAACAAGATTGTCCCTCCCTATCAGACCGGGGATGACATCCACAAATGGATCACTGCACTGGAAAGGGCCTGCAAAGTACAGAAGGTACCCCAGGAGCAGCGGGCAACAATCTTGTGGCTCTCCTTTGCGGACAAAGGTAGAGAAAAGCTCCTCACTGTCAGAGAAGAGGATGCTGATGATTACAAAGTCCTGAAGAGTGCTCTAATAGATGGGTTTGGCCTAACCACTGAACAGTATAGGTTGCAGTTCAGAGATACCCAAAAGACACAGACTCAGGACTGGAATGACTTTGTAGATTGTGCTACTAAGGCTCTGGAGGGCTGGTTACTGGGCAGTGAAGTGTGTTACTATACAGTATTGTATAATCTAATCATGAGAGAACAGATTCTTAATAACTATCAGAACCAGTTGTTGCATCAGCACTTGCTTGGCCCCGGATCTGACCTCTCCCCAAGAATTGAGAAAGAAGGCAGAAAAATGGGTCAGAACCAGGGTGAAGCAGAAGGTACAGAACCAAGGTGGTGACCACAAGAAGCAAGACCAAAAGGGTGGGGAGAAAGATAAAGACCAGAAGTCTTCACAAGGTCCTCAAAAAGCTTCTAATGGTGGGGGTCCCCAATCCAAAAAGAAAGAATGTCTAAGAAAACCATGGTGCAAAGTTTGTAAAAATAATAATCACTGGACTAGTAAGTGCACTAAGAAGGAGGCAGCTCCATACACCATTGCCCCTAAGGCAACTGTTCCCCTAGTTCAGCTCCAAGTGGTGGTTCTCAACAGAAGAGTGTAGTAGGGTTAACCCTGGGAACTGAGATGGACTCTGGCCTAGTCAGAGTGCCAACTCAAGCTGTTTTGATCTGTGATGGTAGCATGGATACGACCCCTTCTGTGAGTCCCAGTAACCTAGGCAAGTACAGACAAACTCCTTTAATGAATAAGAAAAAGGCTCAGGGCTATAAGGACACAGGTGCCAGTGTCACAATGGTGATGCCTAACTTTGTGGACCCTGGACAAGTGATACTTGGTGAGATGTACCAAGTGACCAATGCTAGCAATGTCACTACCACGCATAGTATGGAAGTTGTTCATTTCTCCTGGGGAGGGGTAACTGGCCTTAAGAGGGTTGTGATAAGTTCAGACCTCCCTGTAAAATGTTTTCTTGGCAATGATCTAGAGACGTGAAAAAAATTGAACGAAGTCCCTAATATCCCAATGTTTTGGGTTTTTGTAGAAGACAAGGGCACACAATTTAGGTTGTAAAGTTCAGCAAAATAAGTGTGCTTAAGCCAGACATCAAGTATGTATATACAAGACAATTAGGTCAACAACTGCTAATAATTTAAACAGATTTAGTAATAGAAAAAAGGAATTTTCTAGAAATACATTTTATTACATCATTTCATCATAAAAACAATATAGAATGTCAAGGGTAAAAAACAACAATAAAAAAGTCACTTTTCATTAAAAACATATATATATAACCAAGTCACAAGTTGATGTCATTGAAGTTCTCAGTTTTTTTTAGAAAACATAAGTCGATGCAGCGTTTCGGTGATATATTTATACTGTTCACCTTCTTCAGGACTGTTTTCTACAAAAAACAATATTCAATTATTCTCTAAATCTGTTGTTGATGACTATTGTTCTTGTAAATATAACATACTATGACTATATAAAAAAAGACTTAATTTAAAAAAAACTAAATCATTGACCGCCCTCTATTGTTATCTTAAACAATTCTCTATATCTGCTTCATTTTTATACATTATCACATTGTTTATAAACAGCATTCACAGAGAAAACATTACGCATTTAATGTTTCATTAAGTTTACATAGATTTTTGTTCATGATCATTATGATACTCAGAGATAGACCCCTCTTGTCAGTGAAATTAGACAGGGTCTGACTCCTTTTGTCTTACAGTCAAAATCTCAAAGAGACATCACTTATAGTATAATTATAGGTTTTGACATACCTATGTTGGCTAAATCGCCACACGGAGTATCCTCGCTTGGTGTTGGTGTATACTCGCACCAGGATAACATCGATATCAGAAATGTAATTCTAAAAATGGGTCCAAGGATAATACCTCTATACATAAAGTATGAGAGGAAAGGGTATATATAGTGTTGAAGAATTCCTCAAGCATCCATCTCTTTAGTTTTTATAAAGATAACCCTGTGTCTAAAAATTTTACCTACCCTGATTTTGTAACAAGTTTTCTTAATATAAAACCATCTGTGGGTGCCACCGGAATATAGAAGTTCAATTCTATGGACAAGAAAAACATTTTTTATGTATAAGTCACCTCTTCAAGTAATGGTTTAAAATTCTCTAAAGATTAATGACAGAAATCCACACCGACTTGCCTGATGATAGGTCGAGATCAAGACTGTATAATTAGTCTATTGATACTTTGCTGGAAGATGGCGGATTGGCCTGGTCTCCCTCGCTGGGATTTTTCTCGGCGCACTAAAATACAATTTAATTAAAAAAAAGACTTATCATTCTATTTGTACCTGTCTCAGTAGAATCTAATATACACTTCTTTATCCTTTACCGAGATTTTAAATATTTTAAGAAATTGCTGTTCTGTTTAATGGAGTACTAAGTGTCCGCGGCATATTCGTATATCTATAGTTGCCGGTATTTTTTAAAAAAAATGTTGTAAACTTTCTGACACAATCGTGATTCTTTTACTTTCGTAACGTTATAAACGTGGAGTCTCTATCTTGATATTCATCCCTCAGCGCAGCATCTATCAGTTAAGTCGTTATGGACAAAATTCACCAAAAGCCTGCAGTATTCATTTATATGGTGCTAGAGGTTTATAGTTTTTAAAGTACCATTCGCGTTCTGCTCCTATTATGGGTGCTTTAAGATAGTTTTGCTTATCTATAAATCAAGATTATACCTAAGAAATATCTTGGTCAAGTTGTAAAATTAGAAAGTTATAAAGTTATAAAGGGTGCTCTCGGAGTGGTTTATTAAAATTAAAATTGATCTAGAGACTTCAGCCTGGTCTGAAGTGGAGTTTAGGACACATGCAGAAATGTTAGGAATCTCAGCACATGTCCTTGCAGTGACTAGGTCACAGGTCAAAAAGTGCAACACTGAACAGGCACTGGATTCTGAAATTATGGACAGCTGACTACCAGGAAAAGGAGCAGTAGAGTTAAGGCAATGCCTTCCCCTCTGACTCAGAGTGAGGATCATCCTTCTGAGGAAGCTGATTGTGAGCCTGAAGAAGGAACTGTCCTAGAGGAGCTTGAACCTGATCAGGTTGAGTTCTTAGGGACAGGAGGCCCTTCCAGGGCAGATCTGAGTCAGGCGCAGTTGGACTGCCCTTCTCTTGAACCCCTCAGACAGCAAGCTGCTGCTGAGGCTGCTGGGAATGCTAGTGGCACCCATAGAATCTATTGGGATGAAGGGCTCCTGTATTCAGAGAGTAGAGACCCCAAGCCTGGTGCTTCCAGGAGGTTGGTCATACCATTGGCATTCAGGGGCTTCCTTTTGTCACTAGCCCATGATATTCCTCTAGCAGGTCACCTGGGCCAGAACAAGACTTAGGACAGAATTGTCCATCACTTTCACTGGCCCCACATGTCTGAAGACACCAAGGAGTTGTGTCGCTCCTGTGTCACCTGCCAAGACAGTGGCAAATCAGGTGGCACTACAAAGGCCCCCTTATACCACTACCTGTGGTGGGGGTTCACTTTGAACGTGTTTGACATTGTTGGACCAATGGATCCCCAAACTGCATCTAGGCACAGGTTTATCCTGGTGATAGTGGATAATGCCACCAGGTACCCAGAGGCAATTCCCCTTAGAACCACTACAGCACCTGTTGTGGCAAGAGCCCTATTGGGAGTTTTCTCAAGAGTGGGTTTCCCTAAGGAGGTAGTTTCTGACAGAGGTGCAAACTTTATGTCAAGTTACTTAACTGCAATTTGAAAGGAGTGTGGAGTGAACTACAAGTTCACCACACCCTATCATCCACAGTGCAATGGTCTAGATGAAAGATTTAACAAGACCTTAAAGGATATGATCAAGGGTCTCCCAGAAAAGCTCAGGCGGAGATGGGATATCCTGCTACCCTGCCTTTTGTTTGCATACCGGGAGGTTCCATAGAAGAGGGTTGGCTACAGCCCATTTGAACTTTTGTTTGGACATCCTGTTAGAGGACCACTTTGTCTAGTGAAGGAGGGATGAGAGTTACCCCCCTAAACAGGATATTATGGACTATGTACTTGGTCTCCACTCCCGGATGGCAGAGTACCTGAAAAAGGCAACCAAAAACCTTGAGGCTAGCCAGGAATTACAGAAAGCCTGGCATGACCAAAAGGCTCTACTGACTGTTTACCAGCCAGGACAGAAAGTGCCCCAGCAGCTCTCCAAGACAAGAGGGTGGACCCCACACTATTGTTGAACAGAAGGGAGAGGTTACCTATCTGGTAGGTCTTGGAACTCCCAGGAGCCCCCATAGAGTGCTTCATATCAACAGACTGAAACCATATGTGTTGTATCTGTATCTTTAATTGACTTGTTCTATGACACATGCTGTATTCTTTGTATGACGTATCTTTTGTTCCATGTTCTATGCCTGAGTTCTGCTGTCGTGTCACTTTTATCTGTTACCTGGACACGACAGCATCGCTCATCCTTAGCTTATCTTGTGGGTTAATTACCTTATAGATTTATCTCTAAATAAATCACTCAACTAAACTCCTGCTTCTTATGTTGTTATTCTGCAATACAACATAAATATGGCGACGATGGATTGGGATCGTTTGAAGACATCTCGAATTGGAAATTTTTAAAGCAGTTTGAGTTTTGTTTAACTTAACCCACCTAGGAAATTCGCAAGGCTTAACAGAACGGAACGAGGAATCTCTCTGCGACAACTACATACCCATGGTGAGATTTAATTTTGCCAATTCTGTGTATCGCTTGAAGAGAAAGACTGTTATGGTTTAAAATTACCTCGTATTCCGTTAGTTCCGTTGGTGCCATTACGCGAGTGAAGGAGAGCGAGCGAGTTGTACTTGTACCACGTCATAAGAGCCAGCGCGAGTGAGGCAGAGCCAGTGAGCTGACAGGAGTCATCGGCAGCCCAGCGCGAGAGCACAGCGCGAGTGAAGGAGCAGCGCGAGAGCACAGCGCGAGAGGTGGAGCGCGAGTTTTGACTAATCACAGTGTTTCCATGTGAAGTCGTCATCGCGCATCACGCAACTTCAACCGACGTGACCCCACGCAGCGGCCATTTTGAAAATATGTAAACAGTGAAACGATTTTCAGTTTTCACACACCAGATTACGTGCATGTTATAAGAATAGGTTAAAAGTGATAAGATTTACCGATTTCACAAACCGGATTACGTGCACTCTCCGTGTGAAACCAGAAGAAAAGAACTGTATTGGTAATTATTATTTATAAAAAAAAAAAAAAAAATAAAATCGGAACAGTTCATTTATCATCAATTACAAAGTGGAAAGTTAAAGGGTAAAATATATTTAACACTTAACAAGTGATTTAGAACAATGGCTTATCAGATTCAACCATATCAAATTAACCCTTTCCTTCAATGTTCTGGAAAACCGCCTGTCAGGTGGGAACAGTGGCACAAATCTTTTGAAAGTTATCTGGTGGCTATTGATGGAAAAGATTACTCAAAAGAAAGGAAAAAAGCAGTTTTATACGGACTCTTAGGTGATGCAGGAAGAGAGATTTTTGACAACATGCCAGAAAGTGAACCACCACCTGGAGAGTTCATTCCTTGGGATGAGTACCATGAGGCTGTAAAAAGATTAGAAAAAAGGTTTCATGAACAGCCAAATATAATGGTGGAAAGACATGGTTTTAATAAGAGAAAGCAGTTGCAAGATGAAAGTATAGAAGACTATCTCTCTAGTTTGCGAATTTTAGCATCAAAGTGTGATTTTGGTGATATGCTTGACACTTATTTGAGAGATCAATTGGTCTTTCATTGTTTTTCAAACAAAGTTCAAGAACGTCTTCTAGCCTGCAGAAATCCAACCTTAAACGAAGTCATCGACATCGCAGTTGGAATTGAAAGGTCCTCAGTCTCTAAAAAAGTTATTTCTGGAACAAGTAATACGGAACCGGTTTGTTCTGTAACTAATAAGAGTCAAGTACAAGATTATAAAAAGGAAAAAGGTTCTTTTTCTACAAAAAAGAATTTGGTTTGTTATCGTTGTGGTTCTAAAAATCACATTGGAAATAACCCAATTTGTCCTGCACATGGAAAGAAATGTGCAAAATGTAAAAAATTTGGACATATTGAGACTGCTTGTAAAACTATTTTTAAGAATAGGAATGTTTCTTTTACCAGTGTTAATGCTTTAGAAGACTTGGAGTACGAAGTTAGTAATTTAGTAATTAATGTAAATTTAGATGAATCTGAGATTACTTTCAAGGCACCTTTGGGCGAAGCTTTCATTCATGGTGTAAAGTTGGAAGTAATGGCGGATTCAGGTTCGCCAATTACTATTTTAGATGAAAATACTTATGCTAATTATCCTTTTCCTACTAAACTGTATACTGCTGATATCAATCCGAAAGCTGTTGGTGGTCAATTTCTGAAAATGCTTGGATACTTTATTAGTTTAGTTAAACTGCTAGGCAGAGAAATTACTACAAAAGTTTATGTAGTCAAAAAAGGGAAAGATATTATTGGTTGGCGTGACTTGGGTAAGATGGGTATCATGCTAAAGCCTGGTAGTGACACTCCTATTATTCTTGGTGACATTCCAATTGCTTCTTTAGAAATATGCAAAGAAAAAGTATTTTCTAATGATCTTGATTCAATTCTCTCTAAATACAAAGAAGTATTTGAGGACAAAATTGGTTGTGTGAAGGGTGTTGTACATGATATTAAGTTGAAGGATAATGCCATACCTGTCATACATAAGGTCAGAAGTGTACCGTTGAGTATACGAGCAGAGTTAAAAGAACACTTAGACAGTCTTTGCAAGGATGGAGTAATTAAACCAACAGATTCTTCTGAGTGGGTTTCGGCTGTTGTATTAGCCAAACGTAAAAATGGTAAGTTGCGCATGTGTGCAGATTTGCGTTCTCTGAATAAGAACATTTTGGTGGATTGCCACCCTTTGCCTTTGATTCAAGAAATGCTTATGGCTATAGGAGAATCTACTTGCTTTTCTTTAATTGACTTAAAGTCAGCCTACCATCAAGTTGTTTTGTCGGAGAGGTCACAAAATCTCACAACTTTTGTCACTCCCTTTGGTGCCTTCAAATATACGAGACTCCCTTTTGGATTAGCTTCTGCAGCGAGCGTATTTCAGAAGCTAATGGACTCGTTGTTTGGAGACATCAAAGGGGTGCAAGCATTTCAGGATGACATACTCATATTCGGAAAAGGAGTTGAAGACCATAACAAAACTCTTGATGTAGTATTAAAAATCTTAAGCAAAAGAGGGATGACTGTATCTAAAGAAAAGTGTAGCTTCTTGGTTCAAGAATTTGAATATTTAGGGCACTCAATTACCAAAGAAGGGATTAAACCTAAACAAAACCTGATTGATTCCATTATGCTCGCACCTTCTCCATCTGATAAAGACTCACTTAGATCCTTTTTAGGTCTAAGTGAGTACTATGCACGTTTTGTGCATGGTTATGCATTTGTAGTGGAACCTCTCAGGTGTTTAACGAGAAAAAATGAAAAGTATGAATGGTCTTTGGTCCATGACGAAGCCTTTAACAAAGTCAAGGAAATGATTAAGAATGCACCAGCTTTGAAACCATTCTCTTGTGGTGCTAAGTGTGTCGTCACCGTAGATGCTAGTTGTATAGGTCTTGGTGGAGTTCTTACACAGTTTGTTAATGAGAAGGAAAATACCATCGCCTTTATTTCACGAACCTTAACCACAGCCGAAGCCAATTACAGTACTATTGAACGTGAAGCTTTAGCCTGTTCATGGGCGGTTGAAAAGTTCAGGTGCTATTTATGGGGAACTCGTTTTGATCTTGTAACTGATCACAAGCCGCTCATTTATTTGATGAACGGTAATGGTACAGGGCAAGCTACTTCAAGACTAGTTAGAATTATTTCTAAATTACAAGAATATAATTTTGATGTTAAGCACATTTCTGGAGGAGCAAATTTTAGAGCAGACTGTTTGTCCAGAATTCCCCTTAAAAATCCATTTGAATCTTCTGAAGTCTTGGATGATGAGTGTGTCGTTGTTTCGGCATTAGATGCCTGTGAGAATTCTTTGGGATGTTTTACTGAGAAAGACTGGTTAGATGAATATGAGAAAGATCAAGTTTTAGTTAAAGTTAAGGAGTACATTAGAAAAGGATGGCCTCCTGTCAGAAATCTTGACAAAAATCTTGTACCTTTTCAACAAGTATCCTCAGAGTTGAGTTTGGAGAACCAATTCATCACTAGGTGTGGACTTTTTGTTCCACCAAATGTTTTGAGAAAGGGTCTTGTTGAAAGAGCTCATTCTGGGCATCCAGGTATGTCAGGCACCAAGAAAATTTTAAGAAAATTTTATTGGTGGCCCAGTATGGATTCTTTTGTCGACAATTTTATTAACCAATGTCCTGAATGTCTCTTATCTGACAAGCATTGGAAAAGTTAAAAAAATTATACATCTACCAATTTGTTGCCAGAACAAGCATGGGAAAAATTAGCCATCGATTTTTCAGGGCCATACAATATTTTGCCGGAGGATATGAAATATTTAATTGTCTTAACTGACTATTACTCAAAATGGATCTCATATGACTTTGTAAAATTCCCTTCTACTGAAATTGTAATTGGTTTTCTAGAGAAGATTTTCCATGTTGAGGGTTTTCCTAGGAAATTAGTTTCCGACAATGGCACACACTTTGTATCCAAAAATATGATGGATTTCTTGAGTAAATATGATATAAAACATATCAAGAGTCCATTGTATTTTCCAGCTGCAAATGGACTAGTTGAAAGAGCCAATAAATTTTTCAAAGAAGGCATTCAAACAGCTTTGTCATCTGGAATTGATGTTAAAAAACACATTAAGGAAAAAGTTTGGAGTTATCTAAATACTCCCCATTCTATCACTGGTTTTACCCCTTTTTTCTTGTTGAAAGGTAGAGATGCGAACGATAATATCAAACCTATTTTTGATAATAAGTCATCTTCACTCAATAAGTTAAATCTTTCTAAAGCAAATTCTGTTGATGAGTGTGTCAGGCAAAATTTTGAAAAAAAATATAAGTTGAAGGATAACATTTCCCCTAAAAACTGTGTTTTCAAAACTGGTGATTGGGTAATTATCAAGAAACCCAAAAAAGTTGTCAAAGGGGAATCTAAGTTCACTTCACCTCAGCAGGTTGTTAGATCTTCAAACTCATCTGTGATGATTAAGAATAAAGGTTGGTGGAACAAAAGTGCAGTTATCAAACTTGAACCATATCAAAAAGACATCATTATGAAAAAATTTGTTGAAAAAAATCTGTGTAGTGAAGATTTCATGGATTTGGTGCAAAATCAGGATCAAGTGGCTCTTGATGATTCTCATTTTCCTTCACATGACAGTGAGACGATTTCTCAATCTTGTTTAAATGAGGGAGTGGGTGTGACTGATGAGTTTGAATTTGGAGCAGATGCTCCTTATGTAACTAAGGAAGCAGAAAGTAATTTGAATTCTGATGCTCATTCTTTTTCCAAGGTTGTTGAAGCAGCTGAAGTTTCTAATGCGAATTCTGTATCTAAAAACGTTGAAACTGGTAATGGTTCTGTTACGTTATCTGACTCCAATTTAACTTCAGTTAAAAGAAACATTGTTTTTCCTTCCAGATTTAAGGATTATTATTTGTACTGAAAATTGTTTAGCTTTTTATTATTTGTTTTATCTTTATTTTTCTTTCCTTTTCTTTTATAGAAAGGAGATGTTGTATCTGTATCTTTAATTGACTTGTTCTATGACACATGCTGTATTCTTTGTATGACGTATCTTTTGTTCCATGTTCTATGCCTGAGTTCTGCTGTCGTGTCACTTTTATCTGTTACCTGGACACGACAGCATCGCTCATCCTTAGCTTATCTTGTGGGTTAATTACCTTATAGATTTATCTCTAAATAAATCACTCAACTAAACTCCTGCTTCTTATGTTGTTATTCTGCAATACAACAATATGTCAACAGGGCAGACATGGGCTTGGTCATGGCTACTGATGAAGGACAGAAGGAAGAGTGACCCTCTCCCAGACCTGCTTTCTCAGAACCCTGATGATGGATCAGTCGATGGAGTAGCCTTGGCAGGCAGCCTCACTGATCAGCAGCAAACTGACTGCAAAGAAGTTCTGCAACAACACAGACATATGTTTTCACTGACTCCAAGTCAGACTACCTGGTGCACTCATGAAGTGGACACTGGGGACAGTGTGCCTGTTAGAAATAGGATTTACAGGCAACCTGATCATGTCAGGGACTGTATCAGGACTGAAGTCCAGAAAAATTTAGAATTGGGAGTGATTGAACCTTCAGATAGCCCTTGGGCTACTCCAGTAGTCCTAGTGCCAAAACCTCACACCCAGGGTGGTAAGAGAGAGATGAGGTTTTGTGTAGACTACAGAGGTCTCAATGCAGTCACTAAGACTGATGCCCATCCAATACCAGAACAGATGAGCTGATAGATAAGTTAGCATCTGGCAAATTTCTGAGCACATTTGATCTAACCGCCGGCTACTGGCAGACCAGAATAGCTGATGATGCAAAGCCAAAGACAGCATTTGCAACCCCTAGTGGGCATTATCAATTTGTGGAGAGGCCCTTTGGTCTGAAAAATGCACCTGCCACAATTCAAAGGTTGGTGAATAAACTAAAGTCCTCACAGGCCTGGAAGACTTCTGTGTAGATTATCTTGATGATATTGCTGTCTTTAGTTCCACCTGTGAAGATCACCTGATCCACTCAAAAAATGTTTTGGAGGCCCTGCAAAAAGCAGGCCTAACTATCAAAGCTACTAAGTTCCAGATAGGGCAGAGTCAGGTTGTGTACCTGGGCCACCTTGTAGGTGGAGGCCAGGTTCAACCATTGCAGAGCAAAATCCAGACCATAATGGACTGGGTTGCTCCAACCACCCAGACTCTGTTCAGAGCTTACTTGGGTCTGACTGGGTACTATAGGAGATTTGGCAAGGTGTATGGTTCCATAGTGACACCCCTGAATGACTTAACTTCTAAAAGAATACCTAAGAAAGTTCAGTGGACAGTCAGCTGTCAAAAGGCATTTGATGACCTGAAGCAGGCCATGTGCACTGCACCAATTCTGCAAAGTCCTAACTACTCCAAATAATTTATTGTTCAAACAGATGCTTCTGAGTTGGGGGTAGGGGCTGTGCTATCACAATAGAATGAACAAGGTCAGGACCAGCCAGTAGCTTTTATTAGCAGAAGGCTGACCCTAGAGAGAAATGTTGGTCAGCTATTGAGAGGGACGCCTTTGCTGTGGTTTGGGCTCTGGAGAAGCTGAGGTCATACTTGTTTGGTGCTCACTTCACAGTTCAGACAGACCATAAGCCCTTCTTATGGCTAAAACAGATGAAGGGGGTAAATCCCAAACTCAAACGCAAGCCGAAAAAGAGAAAGAAAACGAATGGAGACAAATTTGCATTTATTACTCAGTACAATTTGCAAAGCAACCACATCTGTAGAACTCTCAACAAGCATTGGCAACTTCTGAAACTGGACCATGACTTGGACCCATATGTGGCCAACAAACCACGGATTGTGTACAAGAGGGGTAGAACCTTGAGAAATATACCGAGTCCCTCTGTGATAAAAAATCCCACAAATACCACCATGAGTATCTGGCTGCCAAGAAAACCAAAGGGCTTTTACAAGTGCACTATGTGCTTTGTCTGCCAGTTTGCGGTTGATAAAAAGAAAACATTCTGTTATAACACCAAACAAACCCACCACATACAACAGTTTATTAACTGTAATACTAAATACACTGTCTATTGTATAATATGTCAATGTCAGCAAATCTACGTAGGCAGCACGATAAGATGAGGCCACTGAAGGAGAGGATACAAGAGCACGTCAGGGCCATCGTAATCATAATGAAAACTCTCCCCTAGCGGCACACTACAATAGAGTGCATGCCAATTCTGAAATACTGTCACTAAGATTCCATGGAATTGCTGAGATTGGGATCAACCCAAGGGGGGGGGATAGAACGACAGCCCTCAGAAAACTAGAGTCCAAATGGCTTATCAAATTACGAGCAGTAGATAAGGGACTCAATACTGATCGTGAGCTTCATGTGTTTCGGCGGGAGTGAAATATATACTAATATTTAGGAATCTTTCATATGGTCTCATCCCAAAGGTGTATCCCCATATTATCATCTGATGGTGTTGATATGTAGGATACTAGGAGTAATGTCAAACACGTAGGTGCCTATACACTAAAAAGGGAAAGAGTAGTTTTGAGGCAGATTGTATAAAGATTGAAGTGTGAACTGTATGTCCTTCCTGGATTTACTCGTAGAGTTATGAGTACACCCATTTCAGTTGTTCACACTGTTTCAATGTTGGTGCTGACTGGGATTGATCCTAATCCCCATATCTTGTTATTAAATGAGGTCATGTACCTCCTCTCTCCTTCTTTCTCCTTTTTTCTCTTCTCACATTTTTTCTTTGCCTTGTTTCTGTCCCATTAATGAATATTGTGTCATCCCCTTACTGAGCACCCATAATGGGACAAGAAAGGTGTTGATCTATATAGAATTGGGGGACAGGACATGCTGATGAGATTTAATTGATAACTTGTGGTCCTGTTTGAGATCACTACTCAATGCTCGATTGGTTGGAAATGAATTTAGAAGACAGATCAATCATATGACATTGACTGGGGATTATTATCATCTTCAAATTGGAGGTTTCTCTTTTTTCCTGATGGGCTGATTTGATATTGTTATGAACAGCGGCGCTAGGTTACCCCGTTGACGATATGGTGATTATTGCTGATGGTTATCTACTTCATTTTTGTCGGAAAACATTATACTGATAATTTATATGCCAGTCTGGCCAGAGTTTCACTTACGGCCCCCTTGTACCTAGAAGGATGTGCCTACAACTTGCTCTCTGTATTTTGTTAGGTTAAGCTGGCCGCCGCTAATGAATGTTTCATTACAGTTTCCCTCAGTCCTTCCTCTCTGTTGATGGATCTCCGGGTTCCTAAGCCATGTGACTCAGCCTGGAAACATGACCACGCGCACAATAAATGGAGCAGGGAGACATGGTCGAGTTTGTTTACACGGAGGGGACGCCCGGTTTCTCTGCCACTAATTTTATTCTTTGGTGAGTTATTATCTTTACGAGGGAAGGAGGCGGCAAGGGTGCTCCTTAGGTGCTACTCGTATTGGCGCATTTCGCTGAGCTTGGGCTTGTTTCTTATAGGTCACAACGTATCTTGGTTGGACCACCTCGGGCGGATTAGGCGGCTGGATGTATAGCAACCCAGGACCCTATACAGTAACTTGAAGTTGACGCATGATATTAAGGGAGTACTATGTGTGATTTTTTGAGGAGAGTGTGACACATGTGGCATCCAAGGTGAACCTGGTACTAAGAGGTCAAGAGGGTGTATCTATCTAAGTTCATGATTTTTCATTTTAGGTCTCTACTCGTATAGGAGCTGAGGCATGATGTTTTACTAACTAAGTGACCACCCAAGACCTTCTAGAACGACGCAACTTTACCAAAAAAGTGACACTTACAGATACTTTGTGAGTGTAGTAGGATATATTTATCCAGCCTTAGTTGCCATCATATCTAAACATGATTGCGGAGTATATGTGATGCATGCATTATTATATTTTAGGCCTGTTGATAGAACATACCCAGCTGGTGCAATTTGTTGATACTCGGAAGTTCCCTTCAGGAGGAACTAGGATCTTGTGGGGAAGTAATTTTTTGATATTGGGGTGAGTACACCACTTGGACCAGCCCAACCTATTGTCTTTCTGTTTAGAGGTATTCCACCGCATCAGGGGTGATAGACAGTTGCTGTTAATCAGCTAGGGTACCATGGGGTCGATATTTCGTACGGCGCGATCTTATCAGACTAGGAGTCAATCAATACAGTAATGGGTCCTCTCCGGTAATATCCACATGTATGGTTGCACCTTGGACCGGGCTACTCTTTCCAACTAAAACACTCAATTTTTTAACCATGACCTTGGTAATTCGCTTTGTGGTAGATGCTATTTGTGTATGGATATGGTATTTTACTTTCCAACTATGTATTTCCGAGTTTATAGGGCTACGATCTTGGCCATTGGTTGATTTTATTTTGTATGGGATTTAACAAAGCTCTCATTATAACCATATCTCTTGCACCTCTGTATTCCCTAGAAACTGTTTTGGAAATACGCAGCTGCATTCTGGCGAATTCGGCTCTGTACATACATAGCTCGTTTGATGATCTTGTTGGTCCAGTGAAAATCGGGGCATCCCAAACTAGTGCTCATGGTGGGTTTTATTTTTGCTTCTTTGTTTTTTATGGGGTACACTCCACTGTGCCTTCATAACCGCATATGCCACTTATTCTCATTTGCGATAGTTGGATTTATTGTGCACATTTGAGCTTCCACTATCTCTATTTCTTGGTGATTTGGGTCTGTTGCTTACTTTTATAACTACATAGTAGATACACGTCCAATGTGTATATTGCATGTGTGTCAGATGTTTAGACTAATGTATATATAGCAATACATGTATTGTGATCTTATTATTTAGTCTGTGGTTTATTCTTGTGTCTAAATACGAGTGCATAGATGTTTTAACTATATGTCTGTAAATGTGACATTTGTTATATATGTTAGTAAACTGTATAATGTATACATGTTGGTTTTGTGTCATTGTTTGTACTGTGTTGTTATATTTATTATATCATTGTTTGATATTCCAGCCTTGAGAAAGTCTTAGAAAAAGACGAAACACGTGTCAGCAAACCGTGTGCTGGGAGTTTTTTGCGTTTTCTATTTGCAAATAAAGGATTGGTGAAGAGCAAGAAGATTGACCTATCTGGATCTTTGTTCTTTAATTAATGTTATTGATTTGTTTCAATTGGCCACTAGAGGATTTGTTTAAACCCCAAGAACTGATGACTAGAGTAAAGATTTTTGTATGTAATTTGGTTGCACATTGATTTGTGCCTACAACACCTTGAGGTAGTAGGTGTTTGGGGCGAATATAGCACCCGCATTTTGCGCATAGTAGAATATTCATATCTATCACGCCCAATTTGCGCTTTATCACTACTTTGTTTAGTGAAATATGGGGACGCTTCCCTATGGGAACACTACTACCTAAATTGTGCTTTGTTAATTGAAAATCCCAAACTACTCTGGTGATCTATTTCCCTACAGGGGATGGACTATACAGTGGAACACTGACCTGGGAGTAATTATGCCAATGAAGATGGACTCTCTAGATATTTATTAGACCATGAAGACTCAACTGGTCAAGGTTAGTTTAATGTCCCTGTGTTTGGGGGGTGGGTGTTATGTAGGAAACTAGGGTCTGCTTCCTATAGTTAACCCCACTTTTGCTGTGTTTCACTTTTTTTCGACTTTAGTATGGCTGTGGCCCTGCTAATCAGGCCCACAGCCTGATATCTCTCTAAATTGATACCATGTACTTTAGGTACATACCAGATTGGTTACTGGGTCACCCTTGTGAGCCCCTGTATATGGTACCTTAGGTACCCAGGGCATAGGACCCCAGAGGCCTACCAGGGGCTGCAGCATGTATTGTGCCACCCCTGGTTAGCCTTCCAAAACTAACACCACAGGTCTGCACTTGCAGGCACCTCAACTAAGTCGACCGGTCTGCAGATCCTGAGCTCTTCTGGACTCTGTGGGCTATGCAACACAGGTGGTAGTTTTATGCAGCTCTCAAGGCCTGCTCTACTCTCTCATCAAGTTTGAGGGCCAGCAATAACCAAACCCCCTGGGTACCATGTTCTACTTGCAGTTGAAAAGTCTTGTTGGATTATTTGCAGAAAGATCTTTGGGCTCCAAGTAGCCCGAACCTCGAGCATCTCCTGTGACCAGAATCTTCAGCCACACTGCATTGTGTGCATCATGGGGTGCATCTTTTGGTGAGCTGCTTGATGTCTTCTCATGACTCTAGTGCCTTCGACCTGTGGGTCGACTTGAGGTTCACACTTGTTTCTTTTTGGGCACCCCTGTTTGCTCAGGGCCTACCCTGACTCCCCTACCTTTGGTGAGTCCCCTGCACCTGGCTGGTCCCGACGTTGCTCTTTCTTTGATTCCTGCGTGGCTTGCCTTTGCCAAGGCTTGTTGGTGCTTCTGAAGGACACCGACCCCTCAGCACTCGGCATCCTTCGTGTGACAACTTGTATATGGGTCCTGGCCTTCCTCAGCATCACCTGGTTCACACAGCTGCAGAGTCAAAGCACTCATCATCCATCCTGAAGCACCCTACATCGGAGGACATTCATCTTCCAAGTCCCCTGGTCACCCCTGAGTGACATAGACACTGTCCCCTATGCTTTCAGGCACTACTTTTCAAGAATCTATATTTTGGATTCCCACGGACACTTTCTCCGCTTCCAGCAGCAGGTCTTTCCTGAAGTCCTCCACTTGGTTCGACTGCGGTTTCAGTTACCAATTCACACGTATGCACCCGGCTTCCCTGGTGTAGGTAACGTGGGTACTAGGGTAACCACGGATGGGGAGGCTCTCCTACCACCTGACATCCACAGGGTTTATCCGGGGACCACTGGGAAGGGTCCTTAATCTTTGAAAATCGATTTGCAACTTACACATAGACTTGTACGGAATAAGCGGTTGTGTTCCCACACTGCACAAGCTCTCCGTGGGGTCCCCATCTACTTATCATGGGTTGTTCTGTGGGTCCCCTGCAATTCTACGTCCTCTCAACACTTTCTTGACTCAAGTCGCGGTTACTATATCACTTTCTTAGTATGAAGGGGCTTATTATGATCGCGGATATTCCGCATCCTCCTGGCCGGCGGAAGCCACCGCCGGCCCGGAGGATGCGGAATATCCGCGGCGGACTGAAAAAATACCCCCGTCAGATTAGAATGGCTGGGGGATATTTTTTCCATCCGCAGCTTTTCCGCCACGGTCGCCTTCCGACAGCGGCGTAAAAACTCTAACATGTCTGGCAGTGTCTATCAGAAACCGCCAGGCATATTAGGATAGTGGCGGTCCTATACCTTTCCACGGCGGCATTTCCGCCGTGGAAAAGCATACGGTCTTTTCTTTGGGGGCCCGTTGCTGGCCCCCAGGGGTGAAGGGTTGCACATGGGGGGTACCTATGATACCCCCTGCCTTTGCGTGCATGAAGCGGCAGGCACCACGCGGTGCTTGCCACTTCGTGCATGCACAGGTAAACATGCACTTTTTAACCTTGCAGCGGGTGCTGCTTGGAGCAGCATCCACCGCAATGTTAAATGTAGGGGATGTGACTGCCAGCGTGGCAGTCACATCCTAATTTCCATGGAGGGAACGGCGCTGCCCATGCGGACGGTCCCTCTTCCTCGGGGGTGGCGGACGGACGCCATCCTAATAGGGCCCATAGTTTGGTCCCCTTTGATGCCACGTTGTATTTTGTGCTATTTACTGTGTTTCTTTGCTAACGTATTGCGTGCATTGTGTTTATCTCCGTGTTGAAGATACTTGAACCTTCTAGAGAGTATTATATAATAAATACATATTTCTATAAATACTTGGTGTGGGTCTTTTCACTTAATCTATATTATAAGATGGCATTCCGGTAAAACAAGCTGCCTTACACTCCTTCTGGACTAAGCCTGAAGGCTGCTCTCCACAGCCACCACTTAGAGAGCTCCTCTTAAATCACCAAAAGGGTTGTCGGGAATGGTGCAAGATGCCAGGCCAGCCTCTCACAATATATATATATATATATATATATATATATATATATATATATATATATATATATATATATATATATATATATATATATATATATATTACCTACTGGCGGTCGCCAGTAGGTATATATAGTTAGGATTTTTCCTCTATGGGTTTTTTGAAAATTCTATGTCTAATAACTTTGGCGTTTGTGGACGGAATTGGCTGAAATTTTCAGGAAAATGGCACATTTTGTTTCTGAGCAGCCCCTGAAAATTTTGGGGGGGTTCGTCAAGGGGGGGCCGAGAAAAAAGGGGGGTCCCAAAACGCGTTTTTCCCATGTTAATTTCCATAGGGCGGTTGGCCTCACTTTTAGCCCGAACGGCTGAATGGATTTGCACGAAACTTGGCAAAATTGTAGGGACTGGTAGCCCGATGTGCCTTTTGTAGGTCTCAATATATGTGCTCCAGTGGATTTTGAGAAATTAACGTTTAAAAAAAGATATATATCTGTAACAGCGGACCGGTTAGCGCTCTGGTTCGCGGACTTTTCGCGCAACGGAGCTTTGTGAAGCGAAGCTGATTGGTTCTCCGGCGTCTGTCAACATTCCAAACAGTCCGTAGCGGCCGCCATCTTGTCTCTCGGTAGGATCGAGAGACAAGAGGAGGCCAAAGCGAAGGGGCAAATGACCATAAGGGGGCATAGTACATTGTCGCTCACCCCCTAGGTTTGATGTGGAGGTTTTAAAAGGGCCCCGCGGGGCAAAAAAAAATAAAAATAATAATAATCGAACAGCTGAATGGATTTGCACGAAACTTGGCAAAATTGTAGGGACTGGTAGCCCGATGTGCCTTTGCTAGATCTCAATATATGTGCTCCAGTGGATTTTGAGAAATTAACGTTCAAAAAAAGGTATATATCTGTAACAGCGCACCGCTTCGCGTACTTTTCGCGTTACGGAGCTTTGCGAAGCGAAGCTGATTGGCTCTCCGGTGTCTGTAAACATTCCAAACAGTCCGTAGCGGCCGCCATCTTGTCTCTCGGTAGGATCGAACAGCTGAATGGATTTGCACGAAACTTGGAAAAATTGTAGGGACTGGTAGCCCGATGTGCCTTTGCTAGGTCTCAATATATGTGCTTCAGTGCATTTTGAGAAATTAACGTTCAGAAACAAGATATATATCTGTAACAGCGCTCCGCTTCGCGGAGATAAAATTATATGTGTATTACCTAGCTGTTGCTTTTGTTGATTATTTTTTATTTTTTTTAATTTTTTAAGGATTGTTTATTGTGTTTCATAATTTATTAAACTTTCTAACGCGGCGCGTCATATGACGCATTACGCGACAACGCAGGTCCAGAATATAGTCAAAATGTCTCCACCAACCAGCGGACGGCACACAACCCCTTTCAGCAGGCTAAATAGTTCTGTTAAATGACAACAGAAGGGACAGGCAACAAGAACCATCAGTCAAAGAGGGGAGGGCAAGTTCTTCTCTACCGGGTCACGTTGGAGCGCTACCGGAACTGATCGAATTGGTAGTCTACAGTGTTTCTGGATGTTTCAGACTGAAGCTGGCGTTAGCATGAGAGCACCACCATTTCGTAGCTCCGTCGTGGCCATTCCACGAGCAATAATGCTAGCCGCTCCCCACCAGAAGCCTGCGGGAGTCGGGGGCCCCCAAGACTTTTGTAGAATCTTCAAGGATGAGGGGACGCTTTCGAGAATGGAGCCCAAGCTCTAGCAGACAAGCGTCCGAGTTCCAAGGTGTCGCAGGCCCATTTAGTGGACCACGCCCAAATCTGAAGAGATGGCCGCCATTTTGAGAGTCCTGTGGCAGCCGCCTATCGCTGCACCGCAAGAGCGGGAGCAACTCAAGTACATGGTGAGCGAGACGCTGTAGTCGAAAGAGCGGGCGGTAAACAGCTGAATAGCGGAAGAGGCACAGTGTAGCAAAAGCGGGCTGAATGGCAAATGAAACGGAAAAGGGGTGCCCCACTACAGCGTGTCTTTAGGTGAAACGGATTGTGGGACAAGGTGAAGAATGGAAGAGTCACCAAAAGGAGAAAAGTTCCGCTTGACCCCGGGAGCCGGCCACCTATGTCGGGGGCGATCTCAGGCCACACCAGGGCAACACGACTTGGGGAGGGGGCCGGAGCCAAGCGCCCCCTCCGAGTCCGCGACATGACACCGTCCCTCGGGGGCCTCCGTCAAGCGGTTCAGGGTGGCACCGCATCACAACAGCCCCCACTTACTTTAAGAATAGTGAAGATGAAGCAATTGCAAATAGGCTTCAGACAATGTTACAAGCACTCCTCAAAACTTTGAACTTTCAGAGTGCATGAGTTGGGACAGCGAGGGGTGATTTGGTTTCTCGGACTGTTTTTCTGGTCTCTCACCACTGGCATACTTTAACGTTTTCTTGTTTCTAGGACATTAATAGGTTTTATCATTACGTTATGTTATCGTTTCTTTGTTTGTTGTTTAATAAAAGTTCATGTTCATCAGTGGCCTACTGATTTTCGTTTTCCTATTTTTTTCTTTCCAGGTTGTTTCATGGTAAAGTTTCTGTTAACAGGATACAGTGATCACTTCGTTATTATTGCATATGTCCTTTTCACTAGGGGTGCTCTCTGGTCGGGCCAGATGACGTATCTCTAGTAAATGGTCCGGGTGAAAAAGGTGCATCAATCAGTGGGGAGTAGATAGGCATGACAGATTACAACGGGGGAGAAAGGTCCGCATTACGTACCCTTTCACTACTTGCAAAGATTTTCCTACGTTTATTTGCAAACAGGGAATAATTCCAAAAAGAACTAATTCCCAAACAGTCAATGTTCGGACAATCAATCAATCAATGAGGAATGAAATAGGTACGACGTGTTAAAGGCTTGCGTTACCTACCCTTCACTATCTGCAAAGGGAGAGAGAATATTCCTATTCTTCCTCGTTTTCAGGTAGAGAAGATCCTTAAGAGAATTAACTTCGAACAATTCAATGCTCGATTGAAAAAATCAACAAGGGGTACTGTGAACACAAATGAACGCCGCTTATGTACATACGCATTGCTATTTTCAACAGGTTGTTCCTAATGTTTCTATTTTAGCGAGGTCAAAAAGAGATCCCATTAGTGGCCTACTGATTTTGCTCGATTCCTTTTGTTTTTTTACACGATTTTTCGCTATCTGCAAAGACTAAACAGAGTATTGCGACTCTGTGCTTGTTTGTAAATAGAGAATGAACCAAAGAGAACAATCAATCAAATGGAGAGAGAAGCAGGCACGACGTATTACAAAGGGGGCAAAGGGCTGCGTTAACTACCCTTCACTATCTGCAAAGAGAGAGTACTCCTAATAGAAATGAGGGGTGGGGGGCAGCATTCAAAGCAGATCAGTGTGCATAAACACAAAAATGTTTTTACTTACCACGTACTTGACATTCGACAGCTTATGATATTTGCTATTAAAAAACCATTGAAATTCACTGAAAAAACCATAGGTTATAGACCATATATAGTTAGGAATTAGCATTTACAAAACCTTGAAAATTCACTGAAAAAACCATAGGTTATAGACCATGTATAGTTAGGAATTAGCATTTAAAAAACCTTATTTTACTCACACAAAACCATTGAAATTCCATATATAGTTAGTTGCACTAACTATATATCGCGCACCCGCAATCCACTGCTGATCATGTCACATATTACATCATTCATGACATGGTCAGTGACATCACTGATGACATCACTGATGACATCTCAAATGACATCACTGATGACATCTCATTTGACATCATTCTTGTGCTAATACGATAAACCTCTTCAGACTCTAATATAACCTTAGATACACTCAGTGTAAACAGACACTCACACACTGCCACTTATCCATGGAGTTACTCACACACCCAGTCAGTCATGCAAAGAAACAATCTCACCTCCATTTCTTCAACTATACAGTTAAACACACCTTACTTATTGAAACATATACTAACACATATTTACTCTCTTATACAATCCCTGATACAAGTTCACAATGATCGATACAACCACTCACTCATTCAGTGGCTCTCATGCACAGTTATTTATATATGCCAACTCTCACATGTACTGTGTTTTACATATGTACTTACTATGACATGTAGCATTGAGATATCCATTCACTCATCAATACACTCATGCACACAGTCAACTGCCCATGTAGCTGTTTCCACATGCACTCTTGAACTCATACACCTAGTGAATAAACTGCTCACACATCTATGCATAGAGTCACACACCTTCCAGCCACCCCCACACAAACTCAATCTCCCATAGAAATACTTGGGCAACCAATTAATAACACATATAGCCTCTCGTATAGCTAATGATCAACACATGCAGCAGTTTACAGAACAACAGACATAATGATGCACAAATTAAGACAGTTTAGTCACTAACCCATGCATTCAGTGAGACACATTTAATCACTCACTCATACAGTCAGTCATGCACCTACTAAATCCTTCATCCAGACACTTATACATCCACTCAAGACATATTTTAACTTTACAGAAAAGTACAGTCACTGGATGTTGTCATCAGTGATGTCATCAGTGATGTCATTTGAGATGTCATCAGTGATGTCATCAGTGATGTCACTGACCATGTCATGAATGATGTAATATGTGACATGATCAGCAGTGGATTGCGGGTGCGCGATATATAGTTAGTGCAACTAACTATATATGGAATTTCAATGGTTTTGTGTGAGTAAAATAAGGTTTTTTAAATGCTAATTCCTAACTATATATGGTCTATAACCTATGGTTTTTTCAGTGAATTTTCAAGGTTTTGTAAATGCTAATTCCTAACTATATATGGTCTATAACCTATGGTTTTTTCAGTGAATATATATTACCTACTGGCGGTCGCCAGTAGGTATATATAGTTAGGATTTTTTCTCTATGGGTTTTTTGAAAATTCTATGTCTAATAACTTTGGCGTTTGTGGACGGAATTGGCTGAAATTTTCAGGAAAATGGCACATTTTGTTTCTGGGCATCCCTTGAAAATTTGGGGGGGGGTCGTCAAGGGGGGGCCGAGAAAAAAGGGGGGTCCCAAAACGTGTTTTTAACATTGAGTTTTCCATAGGGCGGTTGGCCTCACTTTTAGCCCGAACGGCTGAATGGATTTGCACGAAACTTGGCAAAATTGTAGGGACTGGTAGCCCGATGTGCCTTTTGTAGGTCTCAATATATGTGCTGCAGTGGATTTTGAGAAATTAACGTTTAAAAAAAGATATATATCTGTAACAGCGGACCGGGCAGCGCTCCAGTACGCGTACTTTTCGCGCAACGGAGCTTTGTGAAGCGAAGCTGATTGGTTCTCCGGCGTCTGTCAACATTCCAAACAGTCCGTAGCGGCCGCCATCTTGTCTCTCGGTAGGATCGAGAGACAAGAGGAGGCCAAAGCGAAGGGGCAAATGACCATAAGGGGGCATAGTACATTGTCGCTCACCCCCTAGGTTTGATGTGGAGGTTTTAAAAGGGCCCCGCGGGGCAAAAAAAAATAAAAATAATAATAATCGAACAGCTGAATGGATTTGCACGAAACTTGGCAAAATTGTAGGGACTGGTAGCCCGATGTGCCTTTGCTAGATCTCAATATATGTGCTCCAGTGGATTTTGAGAAATTAACGTTCAAAAAAAGATATATATCTGTAACAGCGCACCGCGTACTTTTCGCGTTACGGAGCTTTGCGAAGCGAAGCTGATTGGCTCTCCGGTGTCTGTAAACATTCCAAACAGTCAGTAGCGGCCGCCATCTTGTCTCTCGGTAGGATCGAACAGCTGAATGGATTTGCACGAAACTTGGCAAAATTGTAGGGACTGGTAGCCCGATGTGCCTTTGCTAGGTCTCAATATATGTGCTTCAGTGCATTTTGAGAAATTAACGTTCAGAAACAAGATAAAATTATATGTGTATTACCTAGCTGTTGCTAACACCAGTTAGCGACGGCTAGTAGAAGATAGCGACCATCTTGGGCCCCACTTTGCATGTGAGTGATATTTATCACTAATGACATGCAAAGTGGGCATGCCAAGATGTTAGCGACTGGAAACAGTCGCTAACATCGCTATCTCCTATTATCAACTTTTGGAAATATTCGAGATAAGCGCGAATATCTCCAAAAGCTACCACCTGCCCTGAGCAGTTCTTAGCCATGTTATCCAATGGGAGGTGGATAACATGGCTAAGAGCATTAGCTCGGTAATGCATGAATATCGCTGAGTTTTCAGCGATATTAATGCATTGCGGTCGTTTTTTATCGTATTTCCGATAAACCTTGATAATAGCAAGGTTTATCTGCGATAATTTCTGACGGTAAAAAAATCGTTGCTAAGCATCGTTAGGGATAAATATCGCTTAACTTTGGTAATATGCCCCAACGTCTGTTAACGTTCGATTCGAAGGAAATCAGGAAGTGTTGAAAAACATTGTCTGCGCCATCTTGTCTTTTTTCAAATGCCACACTTTTGTCGTGCACGGCAGCCATTTTAGATGCCTTGACCAGACCCACTCTGTGCACGCTGTCGATCCTTAGCATGGCTCCCCACCCTCGCAAGCATCTCCCCCAGGCAGTGGTCACCCCCGCTCTCTGTCTTATGCATGGGTAATAAACCTCCCCCATCTGCGCTGCTCTTCCCTGAGAATCACACCCTGTGCCCGCCCGACACCTCCCTTTCGCCCTATTCACTACCGCACCCTCTGATACTCCTTTTCCTCTGTGTCCGATTGTCCAGGCTGGTCCTAGGGTATCAGCTAGCCCTGCAGATGTAGTTTATGGCCACAGCTGTAAAGAATCACCCCTCTTCAAAGGAGTTATAGTAGATCAAGGCCCACACTCGATGAGATCCGTCACAGCAGAAGCGTTGCTATTATCTGAAAACCATCCTGTATTGTGATTGGGGAGGGGACCGAGCGTGAAGCGGAAGATTCCAGGGATGACTCTTTGTACATCAAAGTTTTTACAATTATGTGTCACATTAAAAATATATAGCACTCCGACAAAGTAGTAAGATTATAAAACTTTAATAATTTATAAATATATACAAGAAAACAAAAATAGTAATAACATATAAACATTTTTAGGGAAAAACAACGAAGTAGCGGTCGGCTGTGCGAATAGTCCCAACGCAGCACAACGTCCAGATTTCCGGCGTGGGGCGTCGCGGGGGGTGGGTCATCAGTAGCAAACTGTTGTGCGAATAGTTCCAAGGCAGCAGAACGCGCTGAAATCTAGATGACACTAAAGTGATGTCTAGTAAGTTGCCACCCAGCAAATAACGGCATGGGGCGTCGCGGGGGGTGGGTCATCAGTAGCAAACTGTTGCGCGAATAGTTCCAAGGCAGCAGAACGATGGCACCAAGGTGATGTCCAGTAAGTTGCCGCACTGGTTTTGGTATCCTACAATGCTGCTCCGAATAACGGCGCGGGGCGCCCCGGGGGAGGCGGTGAACGGGCCTGTCCAGGTGGAGTGTCATCTGTTGTAGTGGGGCGCCCCTTTACCGTTTCAGTTGCCATTCCGTCCGTTTTTGGTCCACTGTGTCAAAAGCCGCAATTCAGCTGAGTTGCGCCCACTCTTGCGGTGCAGCGATAGGCGGCTGTCACAGGACTCTCAAAATGGCGGCAGGCTGTTTCCTTTTTGGGCCTGGTCCACTGAAATGGCCCTGGGAGACCTTGGAAATCGGACGCTTGTCTGCTAGGTCTTGGACCCCATTCTCGAAAGCGTCCCCTCCGCCTTGAGAATTCATCAAAAGTTTTGGGGGCTCCGACTCCTGCAGGCTTCTGGTGGGGAGCGGCTGCCATGATTACTCGCGGAATGACCACGACTGAGCTACGAGATGGTGGTGCTTTCATGCTGACGCCAGCTTCAGTCTGAAACATCCAGAAACAAGGTGGGGCTTTCATCGTTTGGGGAAAAAAAAAAGTTTTCATCCTATGAAAAGTGTTGTTTTTAGGTCACATGATCATGCCTTCTATCATTAGGAAACCAAAAGTAAAATGAACCAATGAAAAGTTTTATAAACAAGTCACATGACCTGTTATGCGGCATAGGGTGTAAAATGCGGAGAAAATACGTTGGTACGTGAGGCGGCGTCAATGTGGAGGCTTTAAAAGGGCCCCGCGGGGCAAAAAAACAAAAATATTTTTTGTTTTTTTTGCGTGGGTAGCGCCCGGTACGCGTACCGGGAAGCGGTCGGAGGAGCGTACTATGAGGAGAAAAGAAAGACAGGGTATAAACATTTTGGCAATTTTGTTATAAATGGAAGGTAGTTCTGAAAAGAACTGTTTTTTTATTCTTTTTCTTTTTTTTTATTTTTTTTATGAATTTTCTGAACAATTTTTTGATTTTTTTTTGGATTTTTGAAAACTATTTTGTGTTTTTTTTGTGTTTTGTAAGGGGGAAATAACAAAAAAGCAGGGTTAGAACATGTCTCAACAGGAGCAAAAAAAAATAAAAAGGATTCATTGTTTTCTCATCTTGTAGCATTTATGATTTTCTCCAGCTCGGTTAATCAAAGTAATACTCTTCTCTCCATAAGCAATAGTTCCTCCACAATATATACAAACTATTTTGTAGTGTGCAAAAGGAGCTTGAATATTGGGGATTATTTCTCGGCCTTCTGGTCCGGCGAATGAGCTTTGACCCCTGTTGGTGCTGGGGATGACATCTGGGGGGTTGGCAGCAAGATCCCTTACTTGTGCTTGGGAAAGATTATTGGGATGCCATCGCTCCATGTGGCGAATCATTGTATGATTGCCAAAGCTGTATTTCTTGTTGGGGTTGCCACGAGAAAGTATATTTTTGCAAATCAAACAAGACACCTGGGGTGCATTGACCTTCTTTTGTCCAGGTGGAATTTTAAAGAATTGCCATATGTAGTGGTCTTTAATATGGCTCTGCCTTGGTGTTTCTGGCAGGAACTGCCTTACTTGCTCTTCCTCCTCCTCCTCCTCTTCGTCCTCATTATCTTCCTCTCTACCAAAGTCCAGTGTTGGTGGTGGTCCTTTTGGTGGTGGTGGTGGTGGTGGTTGCTGAGAAGCACCAGCTGCAGCTATTACAGAAGCCATTGTGAAAAATAGGTCTTGCTCTCTGGAAATAGAAAGTAAGAATGAGGTAAAAAGAAGGAGGGGTTTTCATCATTTGAGAAAAAAAAATAGTTCTAAACCAATGAAAAGTGTTATTTTTAGGTCACATGACCAAGCCTAACAACATTATGAAACCAAAAGTGAAATGAACCAATGAAAAGTGTTATTAACAAGTCACATGACCTCTCACGCTTATGTTACGCGCTGCGGAACACGCCCCGGATAGCTTCCGGGTCGCTGCGCTTCGCGCCTTGGTCCGCGCCCCGGAGCACTTCCGGGTGCGCTAACGCGGTACGTCATAAGACGCATTACGCGGTAACGCGATACGTCGCGCTTACGCGACGCGCCGTGGATCGCTTCCGGGGAGCTGCGTTTCGCGCATCGGTCCGCGCCCAGGAGCACTTCCGGGTGCGCTAACGCGGCGCGTCATAAGACGCATTACACGACAACGTGATACGTCACGCTTCCGCGACGCGTCACGATAATGATTTCTAACGTGGCAGTTGCGCTAACGGAACGTTTACCGGTTCGCGGACCGGGTCGCGGCATCAAATTGAGCTAACGGGAAGCTTCTTACATCATTAGGAAACCAAAAGTGAAATGAACCAATGAAAAGTGTTATTACCAAGTCACATGACCTGCTGTGTTTACGTTACGCGCTTTGCAGGGCCTCCCGGTTTGCTTCCAGAAACCTGTGCTTTGCGACTCGGTAAGCGTACCAGTTCGCTAACGTAGCACGTCATATGACGTATCACACGACAACGCGAAACGTCATGCGGACGGGAGGCGTGATGATGTTGTTTTCTAACGCGGCAGTTGCGGTAAAGAAACGTTTATATGCTCGCGGTCTATTTCGCGGCATCAAGGTCAGCTAACGGGAAGCTTCCCGATTCGCGAAGCGGGAACGAAGAAAAAAAAATATTAAAAAAAAAAGTTATTAATAAACATATAAAATATATTTTTGGATTTAAAGAAGAATACATTTTACAGGTATAGATATTAGCTTTTAAAAAACCAATGAAATTCACTGAAAAAACCATAGGTTATAGACCATATATAGTTAGGAATTAGCATTTACAAAACCTTGAAAATTCACTGAAAAAACCATAGGTTAGAGACCATATATAGTTAGCTGGACATTTTATTGACATAAAACCAATGAAATTCCATATATAGTTAGTTGCACTAACTATATATCGCGCACCCGCAATCCACTGCTGATGATGTCACATATTACATCATTCATGACATGGTCAGTGACATCACTGATGACATCTCAAATGACATCACTGATGACAATACTGATGACATCTCATTTGACATCAATGACCACATCACTGATGATATCATTCATGTGACAATACAATGCATCTCCTCACATTTTAATATAACCTCTGTTACACCCAGTGTTAAATACAGAGTATAATTTTTGAAACCATTGACACACCAATACTAGTTACTACATACACACTCACTGATTCCTATGTCTACACACACATTCACTCATTCACCCATACAATCATTCATACATACAATCACTCATCTTTACAACACTATCATATGCACTCATACACCTATACAGACACTCACACTCTGCCACTCATCCATGGAGTTACTCACACACCTAGTCAGTCCTGTAAAGAATCAATCACACTTCCATTTTCTAATCTATACAGTTAAACATAGAGCACCTTACATTTTCAAACATATACTAACACATACTTACTCTCTTATACAATCATTGATACAAGTACACATTGATCTGCACAGAGTCACACACCTCCCAGCCAGCCACACACACACTCAGTCTCCCATACAAATACTTGGACAATCAATCAATAACCCATATAGTTACTCATATAGCTACTGATCAACACATGCAGCAGTTTACAGAACAACAGACATAATGATGCACAAATTAAGACAGTTTAGTCACTAACCCATGCACTCAGTGAGACACATTTAATCACTCACTCATACATTCAGTCATGCACCTACTAAATCCTTCGTCCAGACACTTATACTTCCACTCATTCTTCAATATGTAAGACATATTTTAACTTTACAGAAACATACAGTCACTGGATGTTGTCATCAGTGATGTCATTTGAGATGTCATTTGAGATGTCATCAGTGATGTCACTGACCATGTCATGAATGATGTAATATGTGACATCATCAGCAGTGGATTGCGGGTGCGCGATATATAGTTAGTGCAACTAACTATATATGGAATTTCATTGGTTTTATGTCAATAAAATGTCCAGCTAACTATATATGGTCTCTAACCTATGGTTTTTTCAGTGAATTTTCAAGGTTTTGTAAATGCTAATTCCTAACTATATATGGTCTATAACCTATGGTTTTTTCAGTGAATATATATATATATATTACCTACTGGCGGTCGCCAGTAGGTATATATAGTTAGGATTTTTTCCCTATGGGATTTTTGAAAATTCTATGTCTAATAACTTTGGCGTTTGTGGACGGAATTGGCTGAAATTTTCTGGAAAATGGAACATTTTGTTTCTGAGCAGCCCCTGAAAATTTGGGGGGGTTTCGTCCTGGGGGGGCCGAGAAAAAAGGGGGGTCCCAAAACGTGTTTTTAACATTGAGTTTTCCTTAGGGCGGTTGGCCTCACTTTTAGCCCGAACGGCTGAATGGATTTGCACGAAACTTGGCAAAATTGTAGGGACTGGTAGCCCGATGTGCCTTTTGTAGGTCTCAATATATGTGCTCCAGTGGATTTTGAGAAATTAACGTTTAAAAAAAGATATATATCTGTAACAGCGGACCGGGCAGCGCCCCGGTTCGCGGACCGGGGCGCGTACCGGAACTTCGCGTAGCGAAGCTGATTGGCTCTCCGGCGTCTGTCAACATTCCAAACAGTCCGGAGCGGCCGCCATCTTGTCTCTCGGTAGGATTGAGAGACAAGAGGAGGCCAAAACAAAGGGGGAAATAACCATAAGGGGGCATAGCAGATCCTCCCTGACCCCCTAGGTTTAATGTGGAGGCTTTAAAAGGGCCCCGCGGGGCAAAAAAAAATAAAAAAAAATTTTGTTTTTTTGTGTGGGTAGCGCCCGGTCCGCGAACCGGGAAGCGTTCTGGGCAGCGTACTGCAATGAAAAATGAATGATAGACTTTTCAGATGCTGTATGTTTATTGATTGTTGGTTTTGTTGATTATTTTTTATTTTCTTTATTTTTTAAGCATTTTTTTTATTGTGATTGTGTTTCATAATTTATTAAACTTTCTAACATTTCATTGTCAGAAATTTCATAATTATCATTGAATATACATTGTAGTCTCTGAGGGTGTAAAATGTCCTCATTTTCAAGGAGGTTATCTACTGCTTGTACACATTGTAGTAGTTCTTTGTCCCAAGTTTCATCGAAAAATTCAATATCATTTTCATCAATGATTTCTTGGCTGCTCTCTTGCAGGACAATTTGAAATTCAACTTTCTGTTCGCCTTCCATTTTGCCTGAAATTTAGATTAAAAAAATATATATTAGTAGAGATAGGGCTCTGTTGGGATTAATTTTAGATAGGCAGTTTTTATCAGTGAATTTATCTTTGGGCAGTGTATAGTATCAGAGTGGAAGTAGGAATATAAAAAAGTGTATGTGATTTAACGTAAGTAAATTCATAATTATACAAGAGAAGCCTAACTCCATCCATAACTATAACAGAGAAGTCTATCTAAATCTATAACTACTACAGAGGGATAGTATATAACTATCAGAAAAAGTTTACCATATTAACTTATAGTGCACAATATACTTCAGTTTTAAAAATAAAAACTTACCTTTAGAAATACTAAAGAAACTAAAGAAGCTAATATTGAAATGTTGGTTGAAAGATGTGAGAAAGACCTCAAGCCTCCTAACAACTGGCAGAGTGTGAATGAGCTGACTGACCACTATATAACCTCAATCGGTAATATTGTCAATGACACCTTGCCTCAAAAACTGAAAAGAGTCTCAGAAAACCCCAAAAATCCTTGGTTTAATGAGGCTCTGAACGAGGACAGGCGAATACTGAGAATGGCTGAAAGGAAATGGAGACAACATCCCGCCTCCCCTGAACTGAAGGACCTCAGAAAAACGAGGAAACAATATAACTTAAAGATAACCAACGCCAAAAAAGAATTTATAAGGGCTGAACTGGACAATGCCACAAACAGACCCCGAAAACTCTTCGAGATCCTAAAACAACAGTCAAACAAACTAACTAAAACCGCCCAAGAGAACCCAAAAAATCCTATAAGCTGTGAGAAATTCTCCTCATTTTTCACGGACAAATCTAAATTGCTAGAAGCTGAGCTCACAAAATCAGCGGCTAACATCACGACCCTTCCCCCTTCAAAAAAGGAGACGAATGCGCCAGCGATGGATTTTTTCACAAAAAACAAGGCAAGCTGGGACACATTTGAACTATACAACCAAGAAATGATCGCCAAAACGCTAGCGAAACTTAAACCCAACAACCACTACCAAGACCCGCTACCCGCAAAATGTGTAAGAGAAATCAGTCACACTCTAGTTCCAATCTGGACGGAGATAATACATGCCTCACTAATACAAGGGACCCTTCCGGACAGCCTAAAAACGGGGCAGGTAGTTCCCATTATCAAAAAACCGACAGCTGATGCAACAGACCCGAACAATTATCGACCAGTGACCAACATCCCGTTACTGGCCAAACTTCTTGAGAAATGTGTACAAGGCCAACTGAGTCAACATATCGCTAAGTTCTCACTACTAGACGACTGCCAATCAGGTTTCAGAACAGGACACAGCACGGAAACTGCGATATTACATATTGTTGATGACGCTCTACAAGCCCTTGACCAAAATCATGCGTGCCTACTGATTCTATTGGACTTGTCATCGGCATTCGACACGGTAAATCATGCGATTCTGATGACCAGACTACAAGACAGGATGGGTTTATCTGGTAACGTACTGAAGTGGTTTAATTCCTTCCTGCAGAACAGGACTCAGCTATTCATGGTCAACGAGACAACCTCTTCTCCTCGCCCTAACACAATAGGGGTCCCTCAAGACTCAACGCTATCCCCTGATCTATTCAACTTGTATGTAGAACCCCTCACAGAGATTCTTCGGATCTCACAGATATCTTACCACATGTACGCAGACGACACCCAAATATACATGAAGATTGCCTGCAGTGAAGACATTGATCTTATGAATGAAACTCTAAAGAGAGCATTGCAGTGGCTTACAGCCAATCACCTGAAACTGAATGCCAATAAAACTGAATTCCTGTTAATCTCACCGAAAAGGAGTTACACAGAGGCAAAGGAATGGGCGAAATTGGTGACAGCACTGAACTGCACCCCGACCCTAGTTAATTCAGCTAAATCATTAGGAATTACACTAGACAAGAACTTAGACATGAAAGAACATATCAACTTGATGGCCAAGGGCGCCCGCTTCCATTTAAACTATCTAAGGAAACTGAAGCCCTTTATCTCTGAAGCAGACCTAAAACTTGCCATCCAATCGTTAGTTATCTCGAGGATCGAATATGGCTGTACCACATTAGCTGGCCTACCGAAAACATCCACTGCACCACTAAAAGCCTGTCTCAACGCAGCGGCAAGACTCATCACAGGAACTAGGAAATTCGACCACATATCTCCTCACCTGAAGGCTCTAAACTGGCTACCTTATGACGCTAGAATTAAAATGAAGATGGCCTGCATCACACATAAAGCGGTCCACTACAACATGCCGAGGTACCTCGCCAAGAAAATTAAGATATCGGGAGGCAACAGAACAACAAGAAGCTCTAAAGAGCTGCTATTGCGGCCGGCATTCTTTCAGAAAAAAAAGACTTATGACCGAGCTTTTTCAGGAGCGGCCCCCAGAGTCTGGAATTCACTCCCGCCTTACATCAGGAGGATTCAAAATACCGCAGCTTTTAAAAGGGAACTGAAAAGCCACATGATGAGTAAATACCATATATAGAGATGCCCACAGACTTGTGATACGAACATTTCTGCCAAAAAGGACTGGAGTCACCACGAACACTTGGAAGACCAATAAGACAAACGACTGATGCCACTCAAGCATCGGCTCTACAACCTATTGCTACCTCACCATTAGGTGATATCTATTCTATAACGTTCACCGGAAGATATCACCCATACCTTGAACTTGTTAATATTTATGTTCGATGCATCCAACAATTCCCTCACTACTCTTATGGCTTATTACGCCGATATTGACTTGTTAATAATATACAATACTACCTCATAGAACTTGACTGCATGACTATGACACTACCTAAACATAGGCACTCCCTAATACTAACTATTTAGGCGTTAGGAATATATCTTACCTTAATCACCGTAGACAGCACATTACCTCCCACACCTGATTTGTTTCTGCTGCTATAATTGCTATTATAATGTCAACTGTTTAATTCTTCTATGTCTTTAGGTAATCCCCGTTCTAACCTCCCTGATAGCTTTCTGCCCTTCCTCTATATATGTTTTGTTGTTATAAATGTTACCACTATGTCAATATGTTTTCCATATGTTAAGCGCTCTGATACCCACGGGTCATGTCCGCGCTATATAAAACACTATAAATAAATAAATAAATAAATAAATAAATAAAAAAGAAGTTGAAGGAATTAGTGAAAATGCTATTGAAATGTACACCAAGAAGTAGTAGTCAAAATGGCTGTGTTTTCTTCTCTTCCTTTATATATATTCAGGTATATAACCAATGAAATGTCAGGTAAAAAAAGTAGAAAATGAAAGTAACATATTAATTGGTTGTCAATTCCAACACTTCAGATGTGTTTTGTGAAGTAATTTACCTCAGGGTATTTAGAGAGGTCTACAGGCTAAATGGCTAAATGGAATTCCAATCAAATTTGTGAAAATGGTAGGGATTGGTATGTAGTATGAGCTAATCTATATTTGGTGAAATTGTCTCCAGTGGCTTTTCTGTGAACTACTTTCCCACCTTTTTTGGTGGTGCGCTTCCCAGGGAGCGACCCGGTACGCGAACCGTTGAGCGCCCCGGTTCGCGAACCTTAAGCGTTACGGGAGTCCACCATTTTGTGTTTCGGTCGAATTAAGATACAAAATGGAGGGCAAATAATGTTCAGAATGGGTAGAAGGGGGCACGGTAGACTTATCTTGACCCCCTAGGTTTTGTGAGGGTGGCTGAGGAGGCTTATATGTGCGAAAAAAAAACATTTTTTTAAAAAATTTCGCGAGGTTAGCTCCCGGTTCGCGTACCGGGTAGCGCCCCAGGGAGCGTACTTTGTTGAAAATTAGTGAAAAATGTTAGAGTAAAATAATAATTGTGAGTGATCAGATGTAGGGTAGCTCTGAGAAGAGCTTTTGGGTTTATGGTACATTTAGGTACTTATAAGTAGGTACCAATGCACAGTCTTAAATTCAGAGTGAAAATTCTGTTGCCCTCATCTGAGAAGTGAACTCCATCTCCTCTGTAGATATCTTGCATGTAGTAACGCAAGTTATTGTTGTACATGGAGCCCATTCCATGGTCTCTCATGTAAGCTGAAACAGATTTGTTTACATGCTTCCTCAACTTCTCAATTTGTGGACAAAATTGGTTTGACCACCTCCATTTCTGTCTTTGGCATATATTTGAATATACCAAGGCAGTCTGAGGAAAAAGTGCCATCAATTGCTCAAAGGTGTCCTTTAAAAGCATTTCCAGACCTACCCCAGTCAAAGTGCCCAAATCATTACCTCCACAGTGCACAATTAACAGGTCAGGTTTTGGCAAATGCATAAAGGTTTTCACCAATGGTATCAATTGGTGACATTTTAATCCTCTGTGGCCAAACCACTTAATTTCCACATCTTGTAAATTGAGGTTAGGTAATTTTCTGTTCTCAGAATACCTGTGAGCCCAGTGAATATAACTATGTCCAACAATCCAGACAGAAAACATGGTGAGAGGAGGTTCTCCTGCAGTCAGATGAAGTGTGGCAATGAAATGGCAGTTGAAAAAATGAGAGTTTAAAATGAAAAAAACTGTGGAGTTTCTGTGTTCATGAAGCAGTAACAGTGATTGGTGGATTTTGATTGCTGAAAACAGAAAGTTAGGGTGCATGGATGTGTTCTTTGAAAGATGTATTTTGAGTGGTCAATAAAAAATCATTAAATGAAAGATTGCAGTGGATACGCAGGTGCACTGAGAGTTCAGAGTTCAATTGCAACATTGTTGTGTGAACTTGCAAACACCAGAGGTCTTCCAAGAGGTGGTTGCTATGCAGAAAAGGCATGAAATGGCAGAGGGGGGAAGGGTTTTCATTTGAAAAAAAGTGAGGGAAGAGTTTTGATTGGGTGACATGAGAGATATGTGTGAAGAATTACAGCATTTCTGTGCTTTTGATAGCTGCAGACTCTGGAGTGCATACCTTTTGCTCTGCTGAAGACAAATTGGTGTGTTTCTGAGACTGTTTTCAAACTCAAAGTATTTGCTAAGGTGAGAAAATATTTCTTTAATTTAGATAGAGAATAGTGTGCTTTAAGGAGAAAATTATGAATTATGTGGCGCAAATTGCTTGTAAATATGCTCCCACCTGTGCATGGCAAATTTAGATTTTAAATGTTTGTGTTACATAGCCATGTTAAAAGTGACACAAACATGCTGGAAAGGCAATCAAAAAACACTTTCATGTGTCTTAAGGACATTTTAAGTCATTTCCTCATGTGCAGTGTTTTCAAATTATGATTTGAAAATTGTTTTTGGGGAAAAGGAATGGTTTGTAAATTTATGACAAGGACATAATGGTGTATGATTCTTTATAAGGCATTTCAGTGTCTCTGATGTCATTTTTCACATATTACATTAAAAGACCTTTCCCCGTGGAGCACATTCCTTGTAAATATGCTCCCACCTGTGCATGGTAAATTTAGATTTTGACTGTTTGAGTTACATAGCCATGTTAAAAGTGACCCAAAAACTTGCAAAGGCTTTCAAAAAACACTTTCATGTGTCTTAAGGACATTTTAAGTAATTTCCCTGTGGGCAGTGTTTTCAAATTATGAATTGAAAATCGTTTTTGAGGTAATGGAATGTTGTTAAAATTTATGTGCGCCATATGCCCCCAAATTTATTTTTCAGGGGTGCAGCAGGGTGTTCTTGAGACACCCCTGCACCTTTGGAAAAATTCCTAATTTGCGATGAGCTAATTGCTAATTGCAAATTGCACCTTCATTCATATGGGCATCCTGGCCCATGGAAATGAATGGGTAATTTGCAATTAGCAATTTGCTCATCGCAAATTTGGAATGGTAAAGAATCACTATTTATTCCTTAAAATTCGCTATTTTGGAAATGCAAAATAGTTATATGATACATATGGCGGTTGATGTCTAACAAGATAAGAAGCTTAGGGATACATTTATGATGACTGGCGCAATGAAGTGGACATCACTTACTTCATTGGTAGAGCTTTACATGTATTATGTCCTCTGTATTCTTCATCAAGCGTAACTTTAATCTGCAATCCTGAGTAGGCCTCACCTTAAACAAACCTCTGGATAGGCCACACCTTATCGTCATCATGAATTAATCATTTAAAATGCTAGGGACAGATTTATGATAGGTGTATGCCTCTTTTGCGCCACTTACAAAACACTGTCCACGGGGAAATGACTTAAAATGTCCTTAAGACACATGAATGTGTTTTTTTAAAGCGTTTGCAATTTTTTTGGGTCACTTTTAACACAGCTATGTGACTCAAACAGTCAAAATCTAAATTCACCATGCACAGGTGGGAGCATATTTACAAGGAATGTGCTCCATGGGGAAAGGTCTTATAATGTAATATGGGAAAAATGACATCAGAGACACTGAAATGCCTTATAGAGAAGCATACACCATTATGTCCTTGTCATAAATTTGCAAACCATTACTTTTCCCCAAAAACGATTTTCAAATCATAATTTGAAAACACTGCACATGTGGAAATGACTTAAAATGTCCTTAATTCAAAATTTGCTATTCCTTATTTTGCGATTGCACTGAAGGATTTGCAAATTTTGCGATTCTTTAAATGCAATGTATCAAACAAAAAATATGTAAAAAATGACATTAAGGATTTGGAAACTACCACCAACTTCTAGTTTGTGGTAATTTGCGAATTCTTTTCAAAAAGCAGTTTTTTCCAAAAAACAAAAGGTGCCATATGACGCCAATACATGTCCTTAGGGCATGTATGTGCGCCATATGCCCCCAAATTATTTTTCAGGGGTGCAGCAGGGTGTTCTTGAGATACCCCTGCACCCTTGAAAAAATTTCTTTTTTTTGTTGATGAGCTAATTGCTAATCGCAAATTGCACCTTCATTCATATGAGCCTCCTAGCCCATGGAAATGAATGGGTAATTTGCAATTAGCAATTTGCTCATTGCAAATTAGGAATGGTAAAGAATTGCTATTTATTCCTTAAAATTCGCTATTTAGGAAATGCAAAATAGTTTGATGGTACATATGGTGGTTCATCTGTAACAAGATAAGAAGCTTAGGGATACATTTATGATGACTGGCGAAATAAAGTGCAAATCACTTACTTCATTGGTAGGCCTTTACATGTATTATCTCTTCTGTATTCTTCATCAAGCGTAACTTTAATCTGCAATCCTGAGTAGGCCTCACCTTAAACAAACCTCTGGATAGGCCACACCTTATCGTCATCATGAATTAATCGTTTATAATGCTAGGGACAGATTTATGATAGGTGTATGACTCTTTTGCGCCACTTACAAAACACTGTCCACGGGAAAATGACTTAAAATGTCCTTAAGACACATGAATGTGGTTATTTTAAAGCTTTTCCAATTTTTTTGGGTCACTTTTAACATGGCTATGTGACTCAAACAGTCAAAATCTAAATTCACCATGCACAGGTGGGAGCATATTTACAAGGAATGTGCTCCATGGGGAAAGGTCTTATAATGTAATATGGGAAAAATGACATCAGAGACACTGAAATGCCTTATAGAGAAGCATACACCATTATGTCCTTGTCATAAATTTGCAAACCATTACTTTTCCCCAAAAACGATTTTCAAATCATAATTTGAAAACACTGCACATGTGGAAATGACTTAAAATGTCCTTAATTCAAAATTTGCTATTCCTTATTTTGCGATTGCACTGAAGGATTTGCAAATTTTGCGATTCCTTAAATGCAATGTATCAAACAAAAAATATGTAAAAAATGACATTAAGGATTTGGAAACTACCAACTTCTAGTTGGTGGTAATTTGCGAATTCTTTTCAAAAAGCTTTTTTTCCAAAAAACAAAAGGTGCCATATGACGCCAATACATGCCCTTAGGGCATGTATGTGCGCCATATGCCCCCAAATTTCTTTTTCAGGGGTGCAGCAGGGTGTTTGCGATGAGCTAATTGCTAATCGCAAATTGCACCTTCATTCCTATGAGCCTCCTAGCCCATGGAAATGAATGGGTAATTTGCAATTAGCAATTTGCTCATTGCAAATTAGGAATGGTAAAGAATTGCTATTTATTCCTTAAAATTCACTATTTAGGAAATGCAAAATAGTTTGATGATACATATGGCGGTTCATCTGTAACAAGATAAGAAGCTTAGGGATAGATTTATGATGACTGGCGCATCACCAGGGATGTGCCAGTCATCCTGCGCCGCTGTTCCGCCACCCATGGTGTGCTGCATTTACAATGCGGCGCAGCATGGGGCAAAAATGGCACAGATGCGTGACGTATCTGTGCTGTAAAGGTGGCGCATTGCTGGAGTTGTATCGCAAGTGCGATGCAGCTCCAGCAAGGCTCAGGGGTGCCCCATCTCCACAATGTTGCGTCAAGACCTATGCCTGCTTAAAGCAGGCGCAGGGTTTTGACGCAGCTTTCTTCTATCTGATTGTAAATGCGGCACACCATGGGTGGCAGAGCAGCGGTGCACGTTAACTGGTGCATGCCTGGGGATGTGCCATTTAACATAAATCTGCCCCTTTACATTTAAGTATGTGCAGGGGACACAGAGTCGGTGAGGCTTATCCAAGGTTAAGAAGAGATGAGTCCTGTTCACTGAAAAATTAGACATAGGCTTCACCTGCTCAGCATCGCTGGACATGGCTAAATAATAGCTGCAAAATGTTACTCTTGTTAAACAATTTTACTATTATAATCTCTGAGATTTGTCTCTTACTCTGCAACATCTCATTGTTGTTATCTTTCTTTAAAGATAAAGACAACATCAATATGAGCGACAATCAGCAATCAGTTGATTTTGACCTCATCATTGAACTTGTAATTGAAACATCAGTGGATGTTGATCCCTTGGATGATTTAAATCCTGAGGATGAAGAAGAACGTGATGAGGATGCAGATTTGTCCGAATTATGTGACATAGGGTGGGAAGCTGACCTGCTTGATCCTATGGAACTATAAACATTTATTTTTAAAATGTATAATAAATAAAAAGTAAAAATGTAAACCGTTTAATTTAAAAATAAAGACACCTTCAAAAACAGGTTATGTGTAGTGTCTTCAATAAAATATTAAAATATGCTCATAAAATTAGATCAGATTCACATATAAGATAGCACAGGTAACATGAATATAAATTCCATTTCTTTTCTGCTATTTCTGTATTCTAAAATTGCCATGCACTAAAAAATCTTATATGTAAAAATGTAAAGTAGCGTTTTAAGTTTTTGATTACTGTTATTGATGTACTGTTGGGTAATAGTGGTTAATAACATTTTTTAATATATTTTACCACAGATTCAACTGCAGATCATTTCAACATTTCACCATGCCAACGAAAGAAAGACTGAGAAAGGCTGCAAAACGTCAAAGACAGCAGGTGATTGAAAAAAGAGCAGCAGTCCTCTAACAAAAAGATTTGTCAAGTCAACAAGAAAGCACCGGGTAAGAGTACAAAAACATTCATAAGAAATATTTGTAGTAAAAAAAATATTACTACAGAAAATGTTTCAGTCCAGAAAAAGAGAAGCAATTCAAATGGAAAGGAAAGGCCAATCAAAAATGTTACTGCTAGAGCAAGAGATAACTCTGTGCATGATAGTAGAAGGAAACAACAGTTTAGGGACATTCGTAAACGAATGTTCCGCAACAGGATAATTGGCAATTTGTTAAAAAATATTAAGAAAGGTCAACAGAAAGTGGTTTTTTATAAGAGAAAAAAAAAAGTTGAGAAAGTTATTGATCAGGCATTTGAAATTAAACGTAAGTTATTTATTTTGATAATCAATAGAATTAGGAAGCTAAACAAGGCAATTTATGATTTCAAAAGAAATAGTAGATGGAAGAGAATAGTTAATCGTAGTAATTTTTGTGAAGTTTTTTCTGGAGAATGGATGCATAGTTCAAGCTGTGAGGCATTTTTTAATGAGGAGAGTTATTTCCAGGATAATGATTTGGTGCATGCAGTTGACACCAGTGGTCGTGCTTATGAAGTGAAAGATGGTTGTCCAGTTGAAAAAGAAAAACTTGTGACAACAGAGGCAGAAGAGGTGTTAGGTAATGAGGTTTTAGGAAGATGTGCTAAGGGTCCTGTGTACACCTGGAAGTGTAGTAGTATTTGCAGTGTGCGACAGGATTCCATCAATTTGCTTTGTGATTTTGTACGGTCATTTAATAAGAAAAGTTTGAAGCAGAAAATAAGGTTGTTGCAAGAATTAGATCCTTGCAGAGTGAGAGAAGTGACAGGTTTGCATGGTCATTCACTGGCTTGTCTTTCCAGGAGAGTATGCCAGAGTGTTTTTCATCATTTCAGGATGCTAGCAGTGCATCATAATAAAGTGAGGAAATTAGTTAGAATGTTGTATTATGCTAAGAGTCCAGCAATTATGCTTAAAAAATTATGTGCTGCTCTTTTGCATGGTTCTGAAATAGATGTGAAGAATATATGTGAAGAAATTGAGTTTTGTTACTTTGGAAGTAAAGAGGAGAATGTTGAAATTGACCAAGAAGAAGCGGGTAATGTGGAAGATAGTGTACAAGTTTCCAGTACAGATAATTTCCAGAGGGAAATTGCCACGTTTCAGGTCAAATCAAGTGAGAGGCCAAATTTCACTTGTGTGTGTTGTCGACGCACTTATTATAAGAATCAGACTAAGTTAGTGGATTTATATGCAAAAAGTGAAAGGGAAAATAATAGTGAATGGAAGGATTTCGCAACATACTTGATGGTAGAAAATTGTTTCGATTTGGGATTGGATCAACGTGTGTTTACTTATTGTTGTTGCAAATTAAATCAAAACCAGATGCCTGCTAGAGCAGTTCATAATAATCTGGAATTGGTTGAGATTCCTTCTGAATTGAAGGATTTAAATACTTATGAATATATTTTGATTCAAAGTATCCATCCCTTTCAGGCTATTGTAAGAATGGAGCCAAAGACAGGGAAATTGCCTCCATCAGATTTACAGAGAGGATTAAAGGGAAGAGTTGTTTATTTGCCTCTAGATTTGAAGAAAAACATTAACACAATTGGAGTAGAAAAAGTGGACGAGGAACCTCTGGTTATCTTAGTTAATGGGGTTCCGACAAAGAATAAGAAAATATGGCAAGATTTAGTAGATGTTAGGAAAGTTAAAAAGGCAACATTGTATTTGAAAAAAAATAATAAATACTATAAGAATGTATATGTTGCAGAAGAGGAAGTAAGTGAGGAAGAGGATAGCGATTTGTGTGCTGGTCAAATTGAGAAAGTAGAAACTTCTACTAGTGAAGAAATATATGAACTTTATAGTGTTCATCCTTTGCATTCCAAGGAAGTCATGGGGAATGCTATTGAGTTGTTTCAAATGAAACAAGCCAAAGGGAGTCCCATTAGTGTTTGGGAGGAAAGTTTGGAAGCTCGGTGTTTCCCACAGCTTTTTCCAACAGGTCAGGGAGGAAGATATGATGAGCGACCTCATCAAATTCCTGCTTCTGAATACCGGACTTTGCGATTGTATGCAGGAGATGAAGGACTGGACTTTTTAATAGTACCAGCGGTGCCAGGGAACAACACCTATAACCTTCATGGGATACCTGTTTCGGCGCACAAATTACAGAGACACGGGACACTTCCTTCGGCGTCAAAGATTCAAGGTTTATTACTGCAGGGAACACAGAAGTCACGACAAGTACACCACGTGCAACTTGGGGAGACTGCTTCCAATTGGTTCTGTGGATCGCTCCTTTTATACAGATTTTACCCATAGGACATCATGATACACAAAGTTTACAACCCGGTTCCCATAATTATCCCTCAGAGGGGTCGCTTTGGTCACTTTGATGCACATAAGGTCCGGAACATAAGTGCGGAAACATTTGGCGGTTCTCAACTGTAAAAACCCATCTTCCCAACATTAGTGAATTCCAATCGGCAGTAAAACAGATTGAAATAGGAACAAGGACAGGTGCAGAGGAAGATGGAGACAGTGAGGGAATCGAAAAGGGTGTAAAAGGGGAGGTATCGGGAAACACGAATTACAGGCATCAAAGGGACGTGCCTAATGAGATGCACGGCTGAGACAATAAACCGGCACGGCAAGATGGGCCTCGAGCGGGGCCATCTGCCTTACAGTATCATCCCCCTCATCATAAAGACATTTACAAAGAACATGTGTCTTCTACAAATATCTTGGAAGTCTCAGGGTCGTGAAGCGGACATCGTCCGTTCGCTGGCTACTTGAGGGCAAGAGACAAAATGGATGCCGTATCTAAGATGGAACCCGTGGGTACTAATAAAAACCCACATAACAAACGAACGGTTTGAGTTAGCTCAGCGAAACTGCGCATATTTACTGAACTTGTCATTTGCGGTTCATAGATACCAGACTCGACCATATTCGTGCGAGTCGAAAACATCACTAAAAATCGTCACGGAACCTCAGACGCTCCTTTTGCCCTCATGTAGGCAAGCACTAATCAGAATCATATTCGATATTCATCAGACCCTCGAGATGTTGCTGTAGCATAGCTCTATCCAGACGAGTCCCTTTGGTAACAGGTGGCTGTCTCATACACGTTGTAGCACAGAGGCCACATAAGGCAGGACCACACTGTACACAAAGGCAACACGTGAACAGGAACGCTACAACGACCCCAATGATCATCAGAATTTTCCAACCCCAAGTCGACATCAGGCCCCAAAACCATCCAAGTAGCGTCCAATCCCCTACACCCACGTGTATGGATTCAGAGATTTTATGCAACTTTGAGATGGCTTGATAAACAGTCGGAGCGTTATCAGGAATGAAAATACAGCAAGATGAATGGATCACCTTACAAACCCCACCTCGATCTGCCAAGATCACATCTAAAACCATACGGTTTTGTAACGTCATAAGTCTATCCGCCTGAAGTTCTGTGGTGATATTACCAAGGGCACTGGCAGTAATATTAGCTGTCGATTCTACCACTCGAGTCAACTGTCTCAGGTTCCTACTATTAACCATAGGTCCCCAAAACGGGAGGAAACCCTTGAAAAAGTCTCCTGCCTCTTGACCGGCAGTATCCTCTTCGCTAATTACACCTCTCACAACTCTAGTTTTGTGATAATCTGCATCTACAGTGAACGTCGGAGGCAACAAGTTGGCAATAAAACATGAGCCCATAAAGTCAGAGGGCAACCATGCATATGCACGATCATGACAAATAAAGTAGGTACCCTTGGCAGCCAGGAACACAGGGGAGGAAACCATTGGCAGAATGTAATTTTCAGTGCAAGCACTCTCTCCAAGTCGGGCTTTCGATCTACGGCCACGACCTATTAGGCAAAAATTACCAATGTGGGGTACAACCCATATCGGAGGTAAACTTTTAAGCTGTTTTTCATTAGTGAACACACTATATTCGCCTCTACTTAGGACCCTATAGGCTTGTACTTCTTCTTCAGGGATAAGCGAAGGATCATAGATATCGCTATCTAAATCCTCTATTGCTATCGACAAAGATTTTTGGTACGAAGTAGGACCAGAGTAGGGGGAACGTGGTTCTCGAATGGGGTGGAAACCCAGTGCGCTTCGAAACATTGTTTGAAATGCTCGAGCAGACCCTTGAGAGCTATATGGTAACACCAGATATGGAATTCCCTTATCCGTAGTATGCGGCATCAACCCACACACCCAACAATTAGTAGTGTTAACCACTAACTGATGCTGATGAAGGAGCTGAATAAAGGAATTATTGCGGAATTCTGCACGTCTAGCCTGCTCGTGTTCGGGTAGGATGTGAAAAGAATGAGGAGAAACAGTGGAGATGAATTTAAGGTCAGGGGTAGGAGTAGGTATGATAGAAGACAAGAAGTGAAACATTGTGTAATACACTGCACCTACCAAAAATGCAGAAATAGTCATAAACAGTACAAATATTTGGAATATGAAACATTTGGTACGACTGAGTTGCTGCAGCTTGAATCTTCTTGCTTGAGCTCTTTCCAAGTCCATCAGCTTCGAGAATGCCATTCCCTATGACCGTCCGCAACGTTTCTTGACGCACTTCGTTCTGTGTAGCAATAGTCAATTCCTAGGAGTTCCCAGGAATCGACGGTCTTTAACCTAGCGTCAAGACCTACTAACCAGGAGGAAGTACACGCGCGGCCCTACGGCCTTTATTTCACAAATATATATATATATATATATAAAAACAAATGTCTCTCAGCTGTGGAAACAAAAAGTGTAAGGAACGAAGCTCAATGAATATATACAAAATAATTACAATGGTATGAGTGTTCAAACTGATCTTGGAAAACGGGATAATGCACTTGTCAAGGGACAGAACGGGGTTTTTTATTAGTCTTTAGTGCTGGATCTTAAAAAATACCGGGTTTTCCCAGGACGTGTTTGTTCGTTAAACAATAGATCTGTAGAAGGGACAACGCCCTGTTGATCAGCTGAATGTTCTGCTCTTGAGTTTTCTGTTGACAAGTGTTCAATAATGCCTTTTTGCTGCACTGAGGATTCTCCGACAGGTTGTGCGTCGCTGAAAGGTACAAATGCCGGCAATCCTTCGGTTTCAGTTGATGCAATGCCTTTCCTCACCCACGAGTCTGCTGGCAACGGAATGGGGACTTTTTTGGTGTGGGTGGCATGCACCCAGTTCTTCCGCCCCTCAAGACGAACTGCAGTTCTCGTGGCAAGGAGGACTTGATAGGGTCCAGTGAACCTGGGATCCAAATTGTTCTTGCGCGAGAAGTTGCGCGTCACCACCCAATCTCCGGGCTGGAGTTGGTGGCCTGGACCCTCCGTCTGTGTTGGCAATGCTTCGTGAACCTGTTGGTGAATTAACCTCAGTTTAGCAGTCAAGTCATGAAGATAATCGATTAACATTGGATACTCAAGTTCACAAAAGGCACCCGGTCTAGGGACCCCCCAAACATTGGCAGGACGACCGAACACTATTTCATAGGGACTGAGCCCTACTCGGGAGTGTACAGTTGCCCTTGTTGACAGTAATGCTAAAGGTAAAGCGTCAGGCCACGAAAGACCTGTCGTAGCCTGAATCTTTGCTAGTTTTAGTTTAAGGGTGCCATTGTACCCTTCAACCAAACCGGCTGACTGAGGATGGTTGGCACTATGAAATTTTTGAACAATCCCTAATCCGCGACACACGCTCTTCATCACGCTCCCAACAAACTCACTTCCGTTGTCTGACCACACAATTCTAGGCATTCCGTAACGGGAAAAATATTCTTTGAGTAAAATTTTTGCCGTGGATAAAGCCGTATTATCCTTAAGAGGGTAGGCCTCAATCCACCTAGAAAATGCACACACCACAACCAGCACATACTTCAGATTATTACATCTCTCCATGTGGATAAAGTCTAACTGGATAACTTCGAAAGGGTACGCAGGAGGGGCAAAATGGCCAGGTGGAGTGGGAGTGCCCTTACCAGGATTGTGCATCAAACACACCATACAATTCTTAACCAAGCGTTCAGCACATTTCGTAATACCATCGTTCTTCCACACAGGAAACAGTAATTTACAGATGCCTTTCGCGCTAATATGTGCTAACCCGTGTGCCATAGTCACAACAGCCAGCACATACGCATCAGGCAACATCCATCTTTGCTGTTCCGACAAGTCGATCCAACAACCATTCGCATCCAACTTCCCCGTACTTTCTCTCCACTTGGTCTTTTCAGTCTCGGTGGCCTCATTCTGAATTGCTTTCACACTCTCGATAGTGTTTTCACACATACTTGATTCTGCAGGCCACCTAACCGAACTCGTCACATACATTCGAGTGCTAAGGTTCCGAGCAGTCTCTTTAGCAGTTTCATCCGCAAATGCATTACCACGACCAACATCATCCGTCACCTTACGATGCGCACTACATTTAACAATCGCCACTTGCTTAGGCAACGTAAGTGCATCCAAAAGATCATTCACAAGCTGGCCATGCTGAATCTTCGTACCATGCGATGTCAGAAAACCTCTCTCTCTCCATAACCGCCCAAAACGCCAAACGCATATTGGCTATCTGTAAACACATTCACCCGTTTATCTCTAGACAACACACATGCTCTCGTCAAGGCAATGAGCTCAGCAGCCTGAGCTGAATTCTGACTCAACCTTGCGCTCTCCACAATCGTTCTCAATGTAACTATAGCATACGCAGTTGTTACATCACCATTCGGTAATTTAAAACAGGAACCATCCACATACAAAGTACCGTCGGGATCTGTCAATGGAGTATCTTTTAGGTCAATACGACCCTTGGTTTCCTCCTCAGTTCTGAGGTAGCAGTCATGTACTGCTTCACTGCTTGATTCTGTGTCGATCGGCAGCAATGTTGCTGGATTCAACACATTACATCGTTTTATCCGTATATGACTGGCCAGCAACGTCAACTCATACCCAGACAATCTTGCGCTCGTCAGATGTTGAGTTTTCGTTCGGTTCAATAGAGTGTCAACTGCATGCGGAACCATTACCGTGAGCATATTATCCATGACTAAACCTGCGGACTGTCGAATGGACGCCGCAGCTGCCGCTGTTGCCCTTAAGCAACTTGGCAAGGCTCTTGCTACTGGGTCTAAAGTCGAAGAAAAGTAGGCACATGGGCGTTGCTTACCACCAAAAGGTTGTGTTAGAACACTCAACGCGCAACCATCCCTCTCGTGAACGTATAGTGTAAACGGTTTACTGTAGTCAGGAGTGCCCAACACAGGAGCCGAACACAGCGCATCACGCAATTCAGAAAAACTTTTCTGACATTCTTCAGACCAAGGTACTGGGGATGAAACATCCTTGCACGTAAGGGCTATCAATGGTTTCGCCAACAATGAAAAATTTGGAATCCATTGTCTGCAGTAGGACGTAATACCTAAAAAGGCACGAACATCTCTTTGGGATTTTGGCACAGTCATTCGGGAAATCGCTGCAATTCTCTCTGGGGTCAACCTTCTCCCTTCTTTTGACAATAAGTGACCTAAATAGGTAACTTCTTGGCAACAATACTGTAGCTTTGAAGGGGATACCTTGTGGTGCAAGTCATGTAGATAGTGCAATAATGATACTGTAGCCGTTTTGCAAATAGCTTCTGTATCAGCTGCCACTAAAAGGTCGTCCACATATTGAATCAAAGCTGCACCTTTAGGTAATACATAGGCATCAAGTTGACCTTTAAGTGCTTGGCTGTAGATTGATGGACTCTCACAGTAACCCTGTGGAGCGCGTTTCAGTCTAAAACTGCGACCTCCTAATGAGAATCCGAATAGGTCTCTGCTTTCCTCTGCAATTGGGATGCTAAAGAAAGCATTTTTTAAATCGATCACTGTGAACCAGGAGGCAGATGCCGGAATCATTGTTAATAAAGCCGTAATGTCAGGGACCACAGGAAATTGCGGAACCACTATTTTGTTTACCTCTCTCAAATCTATAACAAAACGATACACAGGAGGTTTAGTTGGGTCAGTTCGTTTCAGAATTGGCAATACAGGGCTATTGCACACGTTTCCACGAGTTTCTTCAACAACACCTTTTCCAATGAGATCATGAACGATTTCTAACAGCGCTCGTTCGCCCTCAAGAGAAATACGATATTGAGGTAAACGTGGTAATCGCGCATTTGGCTTCAATTGAATCACATAGGGTGGAATGTCTAACAGGCCCACATCATTGGGACCTGTGGCCCATAAGGACGCAGGGAGGGAATTCAATTCCGGTGGGAATTTATCAACCGATAAATACATGGGAGAGATCACTCTCCTTCCCAATGTAAGCTCCACTCCTTCAGGGGAACAATACAATGTTGCATATAATCGTTTCAACAAATCCAGGCCCAAAAGATTTTCACCACAACCTGTAGATAGAATCAGTGGAGCCGTTAGCTTACGTGGTCCAATCATAAGAGGCAAAGGGTTAGAGACTGGGTTACTAACAGGGGCGCCAGAGAATCCAACGGAAACATTCGTTAAGCCAGACAAAGGTGCGCCAGGGAGTTTTGAATGCATGATGGAACTTTTCGTCGCACCAGTGTCTAACAGAAAAGGCTCAACTACACCCGATGTAGCTACTGCAACGTAAGGCCCACTCTGATCGACCGGAACTGACACTACTCCCTCTCTTTGTCTTAGGCTGTCCTAGTAATGGTCGTTTGCAACAGTGTCATGCTCTACATAATAATCATCCACATTATACTGTGCAGACCGGACTGATCCCGTATTTCGCTGGTCAAAGCAATTATTCACATCTGATTGATTTTGATAACGGTCATTCTGATTGGGGAATGTACCACGACCTCTACCACGTGGAACCTGTTGCGGACCAACACCACGATTTCCTCGAGCTGACACACCATTTAAACGGTCTTTTAAAGCAAGACACTCATATTTTAGGTGTCCTTCTTTCCTACAATACGCACACTGATTATATCCTAGTGTAGATCTATAATCAAAGTTGTCAGAACGCTGCTGCATCCTATCAGTCTGTGCTCGCGGTCGATACTGTTGTTGTGAATCATTTTGATTCGATCGTGGAGGATATGCTTGCTGCAACAAAACCTTCGTTTTGAGCTCCTTAGTTTTCTTTTCTACACGATCACTTTCTTCCTTTTCCCTATTTTCGTAATACTGGGCCGTTGCTAATATTTGCGCAGGGGTTGAGACCGCCCATGCACTCTCTGAATTCTTTAATTTATTGCATAGCTCAGGCAACAAATTCGACAAGAATTTATCAACGAATAAACGCTGACCTCCCTCAGCGCCCATGTCCTGGCCGCTGTGGTCGATAAACGCTTCCTCAAACCTTGTAAAGAAATCTGAGACACTTTCGTCCCTCTTTTGCTTACAAGCTGATAACTTATCCCAATTCACCTTCATCGCGGGCATGAGAGTTTTCATGAGCGTAATGATTCTCTGAGGCAAATCCAAGATCAACTGTTCAGGTTTAGCCCCACCAACTTGCAATGCATCAGCTGCTAGCAGTGCAGCCCAATCACCCCCTAATTCAGTTGCGTGATTGGCTTGACGAATTTTAGCCCAAACTGGTTGCGGTACAACATTGCCAAACAACATGTCGATGTCGGCAATATTCATAATAGAAGCTTCTATCAGTTGTGATAACTCCTTATAATAACCAGCCGGATTTTTACGCGGATCGGGTAAGGATTGCTTCACTTGCAAAACTTCCGATCGTTTCCATGGAAGATGTATCCACACCCTTCGAAAATGTGGTAAAACCGGAGGGTTTGCACCGGGGTCACCAGGTATCCATAGCGGCGGAACCTCTCTCATAGGATACTGACCAGGAACCGCTTTCCTATTCTCAGTGGTATCATCTGATGACACCCGAGAATGTGCTGTGGGTCTGAATGCTAATAAGCGTTCCACGGCACGTCGTACATCGTCTCCTATAATCATACCGTTTGAAAAGTGACTTTGAAGTTTAATCACGTCGGACGGTACATCATCTACATCATCATTGTACCATTCTTCTCTCAAAAAGTTACACATCTCCTCAAATACGAATCTCTGCGTAGGCTCATTAAACTGAGAAAACGTTTCAAAGACTATACGTGGAGTGTAATTGGCAGGATGTCTTATCCACCTACGTGCCATGGTTATCAATGACTCTTTCTCCCTACCACTAGGGATCTGACTCCGTCTCTGAGGAGTATCAGATGAATCCGACGGAAATAACGGACCAGAAAGAGGTGAATAAAGGGTAGCAACAGAATTAGGAACACGCTTACGAACAGATGGGGAAAGAAAAACAGGAGCAACAACACTAGAGGTAAAAGAAGGCATAGTAGGAACAGACAAGGTAGTCGGAGTAGCAGAAACAACAGTCTGAGAAGGTGCAGGTACAGGAGCAGTAGGAACGATAACAGATGGAGGAACAAACGTAGGGTTAACAGCGGGCTGGCCCGCAGCCGCTGGAGCAACAAGGGGTACAACAGGAGGTACTACAGGAGCAACTACAGGAGCAGTAGCACCCTGTACATAAGGAGGTGGTGATTTCATCAAATATGATAACAAGGAATCCTCCTTTACATCTTCTTCTTTCTTTTCTAGATTATTCGGTAAGACTGGGTAACATTTATCTATTTTCATGTGATGCAATCTAGTAGCGATTTCCATATCTTTTTCTTCTTTGTCTTGCCTACATTCTTTTATAGCTTGCATTATCGGAACAAATTCTTGCTTTTTATCCTTTTTAAGTTGTTTGATTTCTTTCTGCTTGGCCTCTTTACGCCATATCCGAAAGGAATCAAACATAGCCGGCCTAGCTTTCTTTAAAAATAATTTAGCCTCAAGATTATCTAAAATCGAAAGTTCAAAAGTTCCGTGTGGTGGCCATCTAAGGTCACCGTCTTTCTTTGTATAGTGGATCCAGTAATCATTATAGATTATAGGACCCACACCGTGTCGACTATAAAGATCATGAATAGGAGTTCCAACTGGAGGTATCGGACATGAGTCCTCCAACCGGGAATCCATTGCGCAACATTTGAAAATACGAAACAAACCACTACGGCTAGGCATCGTGCACACTAACCTAGTATCAAACTTCAAGGATTACCGAAGCAATAAAACCTCGTGTAAGTCAAAACCCTCGGTTTTTGGCAATTGCAACTGTCAAATAATACTAAGAACCAATACTAAGAACCACAAATGCAATGGAACCATGCAATACAACAAAGCCGTAAGGCTATTACAAAGCTCGGAGAGCTATTACCACAAAGCCTGAGGAGGCTATTACAAAGCTCAGTGAGCTATTACAACAAAAACCTTAAAGGTTAACACCAAAGCTTTCAAAAAGCTAAAACAATCACTAAGGACTGGGAGCGACCCACAAATACTTAACTCAGGACTTCAATGGCGTCACCAGGAAGGCCCGTCTATCGTCTCGCTTGTACATAAGGTCTACGCCGGGCGTCGAAGACAGGTCGACAGTCAGGGCATCGGTCCGTCGCAACCGTCAGGAGGCGGGAATCTTCGCAGGGAAAAACTTCGGGCCACTTATTTCGACAACAGGATCGATGAAGCGGGGTGCACCTTCCCTCGGAGATTTCACACGAAGTTCCTCACGATCATCAGGCTTTGGACCGGACCGGTACCACTGAAGTCGCCCCACGTTGGGCGCCAACTGAAGGACTGGACTTTTTAATAGTACCAGCGGTGCCAGGGAACAACACCTATAACCTTCATGGGATACCTGTTTCGGCGCACAAATTACAGAGACACGGGACACTTCCTTCGGCGTCAAAGATTCAAGGTTTATTACTGCAGGGAACACAGAAGTCACGACAAGTACACCACGTGCAACTTGGGGAGACTGCTTCCAATTGGTTCTGTGGATCGCTCCTTTTATACAGATTTTACCCATAGGACATCATGATACACAAAGTTTACAACCCGGTTCCCATAATTATCCCTCAGAGGGGTCGCTTTGGTCACTTTGATGCACATAAGGTCCGGAACATAAGTGCGGAAACATTTGGCGGTTCTCAACTGTAAAAACCCATCTTCCCAACATTAGTGAATTCCAATCGGCAGTAAAACAGATTGAAATAGGAACAAGGACAGGTGCAGAGGAAGATGGAGACAGTGAGGGAATCGAAAAGGGTGTAAAAGGGGAGGTATCGGGAAACACGAATTACAGGCATCAAAGGGACGTGCCTAATGAGATGCACGGCTGAGACAATAAACCGGCACGGCAAGATGGGCCTCGAGCGGGGCCATCTGCCTTACAGTATCATCCCCCTCATCATAAAGACATTTACAAAGAACATGTGTCTTCTACAAATATCTTGGAAGTCTCAGGGTCGTGAAGCGGACATCGTCCGTTCGCTGGCTACTTGAGGGCAAGAGACAAAATGGATGCCGTATCTAAGATGGAACCCGTGGGTACTAATAAAAACCCACATAACAAACGAACGGTTTGAGTTAGCTCAGCGAAACTGCGCATATTTACTGAACTTGTCATTTGCGGTTCATAGATACCAGACTCGACCATATTCGTGCGAGTCGAAAACATCACTAAAAATCGTCACGGAACCTCAGAGATGCTAGGTTTCGACAATGCATTCCTTATTTGTTTCATCTCCTGTTTGAAAGCGATCTGTCTGGACTGTCATATGCAGTGAACCACATCTTGAAAAGTGGTATACACATGCAAAACATCTCGGCAAGTGACTTTATGGATAAAGTCAATGTCCAAGACAGTATTTTGGATTCTCACCTGATTAATCTCATGGCGTGTCAGCGTGGTACTAATGAGTACTGGTACCATCGTCATGGTGATTTAAAATGTATGCTGAGGAACTTAGGTACTCCCACATGGTTCCTCACTCTGAGCTGTGCCGAGTATGGCTGGTAAGACTTACTTGAATTTCTACGAGAGGCAAATGCTAACGTAGAAAACATCGAATTCAAGACACCCGGAGAACTGTGCTCTTTGGATCCAGTCAATGTATGTAGGTACTTCAATCATAGATTTGAAGCTATGATGTCTTTCATCATGAATAAGAAGAATCCACCTCTTGGAGAGGTGTTGGATTTCTTCTGGAGAAAGGAGTACCAAGCAAGAGGTGCTCCTCATATACATATGTTGCTGTGGATCAAGGATGCACCTATATTTGGAACGGATCCAGAAGACTCAGTGATGAGTTTTATACAACAGTATTCTACGTGTGCTGTTCCAAACGCAAAGGAGAAGAAAAGCCTAAGAGAAAAAGTTCTGCGTTTCCAAAGCCATCGATGTGGAAAGTACTGTCGTCGTAAATTCCGAAACAAGGACAAGTTCTACACCAAATGTCGTTTCGGCTTTCCACGACCGGTGATTTCTAAAGGAAGAGTAAACAGTTTGATGTCTTCGCTGCGACATAATGTGATGAAGAAATCACCTAAAAACACATACAATTTGAAGAGGAACGAAGAGTCCAAGTACATCAACGACTACAACCCGGTGATTTTGTCCATGTGGAATGCTAACATGGATATACAGTTTGTGGCTGATAACTGTATGGCTGTGGCTCGGTATGTGACGTCTTACATCACCAAAAAAGAGAAGACAGAATTGAAGGATATGTGGGAGGACATTTCCCATGAAAAGAGCCTCAGCAAGAAGTTGTACAGTTTCAGTCTGAAGATGTTGTCGCATCGAGAAATCGGAGCGTACGAATGTTCTGACCGGTTGTCTTCAGCAAGTCTCTATGCCAAGTCCAGGAGTATCATTTGGGCGAGTCTTGGTCTTGCTGCAACGCGTAATCGAGTTCTCAAACCTGTGCGGGAAATTGAGTATTTGGCGGAAAAGGAGCCAAACAGTACCGACATTTTGAAGACCAACATGTTGGATACATATTATCCAAATCGAAGCATTCACCTCGAGAATGTTTGTCTGTATGAGGTTCTTCAAAATTACATATTCAAGAGGAACATCAAAGAAGATACTGAGAAAGGAGTGTATGCTGTATTAGGAAGTGAGGGATGTCTGGTCAAGCAAAGAAAATGCCACTTGGTAAACCATCGAAAATTGAGTGGCGAATCTCCTGAAAAAAAGGAGTTTTTCTATTTAGCACTTTTGCAACTTTTCAAGCCTTGGCGTGCAGAAGAGGAACTGCTTGGAGATTTTCTCTGTTACGAAGACTCTTTCAATGCCGCCAAGGAGACCATAGAATGTCCTGCTTTTCCCAAATATGTACAAATGTTGAATGCGGAAATTGAGCAGGAAGCAATGATTGCAGCCGAGATTGCCAGAGACAGTTCTCAGGACAGTCAGAGTTCTGCTTCATTGAGTCAGGATCCACTAGGAGGACCTGTTATCGAAAATGAAGCTGCCACTGCTATGAATGAAGTGGAAAGAGCCATGGCACATGCTCAGGAGGATGCGGTTAACTTAGAAGAGTTGGAAAGACAACTCAACGTTGAGCAGAGGAAAATATATGACGAAGTTACCATGCAAATTGATCATGGATTAAGTCATGACAAGAAAGAGTGCTCATGTACGTCGTTGAAGCCTGTCCGACTGTACGTGAGTGGAGAAGCGGGAACTGGAAAAAGTTTCCTCATTAAAGCAATTTCATGCTATTTGCAGGAAAGGACAGAGTCATCGCTGTCTTGTGTTGTCACCGCTCCAACTGGACTGGCAGCACATAACATTAAAGGGATTACTTTACATCGTTTACTGATGCTGCCAGTGGAGCATGACAACAAATTACAATATCACAAGCTATCTGGAGATGCTTGTTTTGAAGTTTCAAGAATCTTGAGGAAAATGAAACTTCTTATCATTGACGAAGTAAGCATGGTTTCCAATGTCATGCTTGCCTTTGTGCATTTGAGAATGCAAGAAGTTCTCAAAACAGAGTATGATGTGTTATTTGGTGGCAAACACATCATTGTTTTCGGAGATCTTCTGCAGCTGACACCAGTGAAAGGGCAACCTGTGTTCAAAATGCTCACGCATGAAGATACCAGGAAGTGCCTAGGCAGCATTGGCAACGTCAATATATGGTTAAACTTCAATTATGCTGAACTGCATGAAAATATGCGTCAGGCGAAGGATGAAGTTTACAAGACTATTCTACAAGATGTTAGAATTGGAAAAGTGACCGAGCATGGGAAAGAAGCTTTACATGCACGATTACTGTCAAATATATATCCAGAACAAGATGTTGTGCCTGAGAATATTTTTCAGAAAATTACTGAGAAGAAATCTGGAATATGTTTGATGCCAACTCTTGCAGAATGTGCCAAATTCAACAACAAAATGTTGCATTTAAAAAAGCAAGAGATTGTGAAACTGGAAGCTATTGACAGAGTAGAGCATATGGGATCAACAATTATTTTGTCTGAGAATCTGAAAACAAAATTGGATTCATTAGAGAAGAGTATATCTAAAACTGCAGGTTTTGAAAAGACTCTGAATGTGTGCTTGAACTGCCGTATAATTTTAAGAAGGAATTTACATGTTGAAAGAGGTCTGGTAAATGGATCAATGGGTAATGTTGTTGATTTTGTAAAATACAGAAATAGAGATGGAATTGAATTTTTAAAAATTAAATGTGATGGCATTGAGGAAGTACAGCTAATTGGTCGTTGTTCTGTTAGATTTTTGCTTGTAAAAGACTTATATGTTCGCCGTAAGCAGTTTCCTGTTTGCTTGGCATATGCGGTGACAATCCATAAATCGCAAGGTTTAAGTGTAGACAGTGCATTGGTGAATATTGGCAGTTCTGTGTTCAAGGAGGGTATGGCATATGTGGCATTGTCACGAGTTAGAACTTTATCGGGATTGTACTTGATTGAGTGTGATGTCACAAGCATTTGTGCGGATCTAGATTGTGTTAAGGAATACAATAGGTTAAGAAGAGAGTATGCGCCACATTTGCCTCAATATCCTTTGTTTGAGAAACGTGTGGTAGGCCGGAAACGAAGAAATGTGACCAATACTGGGGAGGTTGTAGCAAAAAGACGAAAAGTCGATGAACCTGAAATTATAAGCAGAAACAAAAAGGATTCTGTTGAAGATGTTGTTGGTTTTCAATTTGAAAACAGTTCTGGTGTCAACTGCTATGCTAATGTAGTGGTTAATGTTTTGTTTTCTCTAGAAAATGTAAAAGAAGAGATTGTGGTCAATTCTGATCAAAGATTTTGCAGTTTGTTAAATTCTGTGTTAGAGAAATGTAGCACTGATAGAACAAACATAGAAAGTGTGTCTGAAATTCGAAATCTGTTAGACAGATGTTCAGGCCAAACACAATTCTCTCAAAATATTCAACAAGATTGTCTGGAGTTTTTAATGTATATGCTTGATGTATTGCATGCTGAAGGTGTAGATGTAGATCAGCTGTTTGGGCTGTCTTATCAATGGCAGCATGACTGCGAGAACTGTATGGTATCAAGTACTACTAGTGTAGACTCAGAAAGATTTATATATTTAACTTTGCCAGACAGTAAATCAGTCTCCTTTAACCTCCTTCGCTGCTAGGCCTTTTCCCCTCCTGTGCTGAGGCTTTTGTTGGCGTTTTGGAGTAGTGCGCGCTTAGGCCCTTGTAACTTTTTGACCACATAAGGTATCCACGCCAAATTTGCGTCCTTTTCTTCCAACATCATGTGGATTCTAAAGGCGCCCTGGGTTTGTGGATTCCCTTGGAGGGGGCCCAGAAATTAACCAAAATATAGTGATTTTTTTTGTTTTTTTCAGAAAAATGGGAAAAACGGGCTGCAAATGAAAGCCTCTGGGTGTTTCCCTGAAAATGGTATCACAAAAAGGTTTGTGGGGCTGAAATCTCCATTTTCTCAGCTTTCAGGGAATGACAGACTTTTGTCAGAGAACCGAACTTTTTCACTCAGTTTTGGCATTTTTCTGGGACATAGCCTATTTTTGCTATTTTTAAAGCTTTCCACCTCCTTCCAGTTAATGGTAGAAATGAGTTTGAAAGCAATAATTGATCCTGGAAAGCTTTACATTTTCGAAAAGTAGACAAAATTCTGAATTCAGAAAGGGGTCATTTGTCTAAATCCATGAAGGTTTCGTTATAGAAACTAACAGTTAGATATTGGAATATTTGAAATTTTGTTGAAAAAACAGCCTTTTGTCTCAACGTTTTCACCTATAACTTTTTCTAATTTTGACAGCTCTTGGAAAGCAATATACCGTTACATCCGGTAGACCTTCCTGGTTGTGGGGATATATAGGACTTGTAGTTTCACCAAGAACCCGACGAACCCAGATCCAAAAACTGAGCAGCAACTTGCAATGGTATTTTTTCATTTACTGGGTATAGTGCACTTTGTCTTGGAAAATGTATACATGGAATAATCTGTATGAAAGACACCTATGTATTTCTGAATTGGGTACAAATTATAGACTTCAGAAACAGTATATAATTGCACATTTTCAAAGTTGGGAATACTCATACTAGCATGAGAATTATTGGTCATTTTTCATAAAGATTTTTTTTTTACACAATGTCTTTCATTCAAAGGGAGAAATGCATGACAGCTCAATTGGTAATAACAGTTGATTTACAAATCTGAATTACCCCAAGTGTCCCAATAAAAACGGTACCTCACTTGTGTGGGTCGGCCTTGTGCCTGCGACGGGAAACGGCGGAAAATGCAACGTGGTCACACCTAAATTTAGCAGTTACAAATTGACCCTTTTTTGGCAAAGTGCCTACCTGTAGTTTTTGCACCCTAGCTCTGCCGGCACCTAGGGAAACCTAGCAAACCTATACATTTTTGAAAAGTAGACACCCAGGGGAATTCAGGATGGGGTGACTCGACTGCCTACCACCAGGTTTTGTTACCCAGAATCCCTTGCAAAGCTAAGATTTTCACAAAATAAACACATTTTCCTCACATTTCTGTGGTGGAAAGTTCTGGAATCTGCGTGGATCAACAAATTTCCACCCACCCAGCGTGCCCCCAGGTCTCCCAAAAAAAATGGTACCTCACTTGTGTGGGTAGGCATAGTTGCTGCGACATGAAACAGCGCAAAACGCAGCATGGTTGCACCTCAATTTCCCAGTGAAATTTAGCACGATTCGGACAAAAAGACTACCTTTTGTTTTTGCGCTGTAGCTCTGCCAGCACCTAGGGAAACCTAGCAAACCTATACATTTTTGAAAACTAGACAACCAGGGCAATTCAGGATGGGGTGACTCGCCTGCCTACCCCCAGGTTTTGTTACCCAGAATCCCTTGAAAACATAAAAATTTGACCAAAAAAACACATTTTCCTCACATTTCTGTGGTGGAAAGTTCTGGAATCTGCGTGGATCAACAAATTTCCACCCACCCAGCGTGCCCCCAGGTCTCCCAAAAAAATGGTACCTCACTTGTGTGGGTAGGCATAGTGGCTGCGACATGAAACAGCGCAAAACGCAGCATGGTCGCACCTCAATTTCCCAGTGAAATTTAGCACGATTCGGACAAAAAGACTACCTTTTGTTTTTGCACCGTAGCTCTGCCAGCACCTAGGGAAACCTAGCAAACCTATACATTTTTGAAAACTAGACACCCAGGGCAATTCAGGATGGGGTGACTCGCCTGCCTACCCCCAGGTTTTGTTACCCAGCATCCCTTGAAAACATAAAAATTTGATAAAAAAAACACATTTTCCTCACATTTCTGTGGTGGAAAGTTCTGGAATCTGCGTGGATCAACAAATTTTCACTCACCCAGCGTGGCCCCAGGTCACCCGAAAAAAATGGTACCTCACTTGCGTGGGTAGGCATAGTGGCTGCGACATGAAACAGCGCAAAACGCAGCATGGTCGCACCTCAATTTCCCAGTGAAATTTAGCACGATTCGGACAAAAAGACTACCTTTAGTTTTTGCGCCGTAGCTCTGCCAGCACCTAGGGAAACCTAGCAAACCTATACATTTTTGAAAACTAGACACCCAGGGGAATTCAGGATGGGGTGACTCGCCTGCCTACCCCCAGGTTTTGTTACCCAGAATCCCTTGAAAACATAAAAATGTGTCCAAAAAAACACATTTTCCTCACATTTCTGTGGTGGAAAGTTCTGGAATCTGCGTGGATCAACAAATTTCCACTCACCCAGCGTGGCCCCAGGTCTCCCGAAAACAATGGTACCTCACTTGCGTGGGTAGGCATAGTGGCTGCGACATGAAACAGCGCAAAACGCAGCATGGTCGCACCTCAATTTCCCAGTGAAATTTAGCACGATTTGGACAAAAAGACTACCTTTTGTTTTTGCGCCGTAGCTCTGCCAGCACCTAGGGAAACCTAGCAAACCTATACATTTTTAAAAACTAGACATCCAGGGCAATTCAGGATGGGGTGACTCGCCTGCCCACCCCCAGGTTTTGTTACCCAGAATCCCTTGCAAACATAAAAATTTGACCAAAAAAACACATTTTCCTCACATTTCTGTGGTGGAAAGTTCTGGAATCTGCGTGGATCAACAAATTTCCACCCACCCAGTGTGCCCCCAGGTCTCCCAAAAGAAATGGTACCTCACTTGCGTGGGTAGGCATAGTGGCTGCGACATGAAACAGCGCAAAACGCAGCATGGTCGCACCTCAATTTCCCAGTGAAATTTAGCACGATTCGGACAAAAAGACTACCTTTTGTTTTTGCGCGTAGCTCTGCCAGCACCTAGGGAAACCTAGCAAACCTATACATTTTTGAAAACTAGACACCCAGGGCAATTCAGGATGGGGTGACTCGACTGCCTACCCCCAGGTTTTGTTACCCAGAATCCCTTGCAAACATAAAAATTTGACAAAAAAAACACATTTTCCTCACATTTCTGTGGTGAAAAGTTCTGGAATCTGCGTGGATCAACAAATTTCCACCCACCCAGCGTGCCCCCAGGTCTCCCGAAAAAAATGGTACCTCACTTGCGTGGGTAGGCATAGTGGCTGCGACATGAAACAGCGCAAAACGCAGCATGGTCGCACCTCAATTTCCCAGTGAAATTTAGCACGATTCGGACAAAAAGACTACCTTTTGTTTTTGCGCCGTAGCTCTGCCAGCACCTAGGGAAACCTAGCAAACCTATACATTTTTTAAAACTAGACACCCAGGGGAATTCAGGATGGGGTGACTCGCCTGCCTACCCCCAGGTTTTGTTACCCAGAATCCCTTGAAAACATAAAAATTTGATCAAAAAACACATTTTCCTCACATTTCTGTGGTGGAAAGTTCTGGAATCTGCGTGGATCAACAAATTTTCACTCACCCAGCGTGGCCCCAGGTCTCCCGAAAAAAATGGTACCTCACTTGCGTGGGTAGGCATAGTGGCTGCGACATGAAACAGCGCAAAACGCAGCATGGTCGCACCTCAATTTCCCAGTGAAATTTAGCACGATTCGGACAAAAAGACTACCTTTTGTTTTTGCGCCGTAGCTCTGCCAGCACCTAGGGAAACCTAGCAAACCTATACATTTTTGAAAAGTAGACACCCAGGGGAATTCAGGATGGGGTGACTCGCCTGCCTACCCCCAGGTTTTGTTACCCAGAATCCCTTGAAAACATAAAAATTTGACCAAAAAAACACATTTTCCTCACATTTCTGTGGTGGAAAGTTCTGGAATCTGCGTGGATCAACAAATTTCCACCCACCCAGCGTGGCCCCAGGTCTCCCAAAAACAATGATACCTCACTTGCGTGGGTAGGAATAGTGGCTGCGACATGAAACAGCGCAAAACGCAGCATGGTCGCACCTCAATTTCCCAGTGAAATTTAGCACGATTCGGACAAATAGACTACCTTTTGTTTTTGCGCCGTAGCTCTGCCAGCACCTAGGGAAACCTAGCAAACCTATACATTTTTGAAAACTAGACACCCAGGGGAATTCAGGATGGGGTGACCCGCCTGCCTACCCCCAGGTTTTGTTACCCAGAATCCCTTGCAAACATAAAAATTTGACCAAAAAAACACATTTTCCTCACATTTCTGTGGTGGAAAGTTCTGGAATCTGCGTGGATCAACAAATTTCCACCCACCCAGCGTTCCCCCAGGTCTCCCAAAAAAAATGGTACCTCACTTGCGTGAGTAAACATAGTGGCTGCAACAGGAAACGGTTCAAATTGTACGGTGGTGAATTTACATGACCTTATTGCAAAACTACCTTGATTTTGGGGGGGGGCATCTGAGTTTGTGGCCCGGGGCTCGGTGGTATTCTTTGCAAAGTAGCAAACCCAAACAGTTCTGAAAACTAGACACCCGGGGGAGTCCAGGGAGGTATGGCATGCATGGGTCCCCCAATGTTTTCCTACCCAGAACTCTCTGCAAACCTTAAAATTAGGTAAAAATTGCACTTTTCCAAACTTTTTGGAATCGTATGGGATCGCCGGGCCGGCAAAAAAGTCATACCACCCTGCGTTCCCCTTGTTCTCCCGAGTAAAAGGATACCTCACTTGTGTGGGTGCCCCAAAGCAGAATACGCCAAAAATGAATTTTGAAAAAAGTAGTTTTTACTCATATTTACGTTTTACAAATTAAGCACCCCAGCCTAAGTCACATGCCTTTGGCCCACCCACACAAGTGAGGTATCATTTTACTCGGGAGAACAAGGGAAACACTGGGTGGTAGGACATTTGTTCCGGCAGCGAGATCCCACCCAAAAAGGTATGGAAAAGTGGGTTTTTTGACCAAAATTTCAGGTTTGCAGGGGTTTCTGGGTAGGAAAACATTGGGGGACCCACGCATGCCATACCACCCTGGACTCCCCCGGGTGTCTAGTTCTCAGAACTGTTTGGGTTTGGTAGTTTCCAAAGATGCCTGCCAAGCCCCGGGCCAAAAGCTCAGGTGACCCCCTCAAAAAATAAGATTATTTGGCTAAAGGTAATGTTTTCGTCTCCACAGTATGAATTGGGCCTTTTCCAAAAGCAGCCGCTATGCCTACCCACGCAAGTGAGGTACCATTTTTATCGGGAGACCTTGGGGAACGCTGGGTGGGAGGTAATTTGTGTGTGCCCAGTGATGCCACGCTTTCCCACACTAAAACGTGTGAAAAAACTGATTTTTTCCATGCAAAAAATGAGGTTTGCAAGGGATTCTGGGTAAAGGAACGTTGGAGGATCCACGCAAGCCATACCTCCTTGGAAGCCCCCGGTTGTCTACTTTTCAGAAATGTGTGGGATTGGTAGGTTTCCCTAGATGGCTGTCTCGCACGGGGCCAAAAACCCAGGTAACCCCTCTTGCAAAAGCTGGTGGACTTAGGGGTTACCTGGGTTTCTGGCCCCGTGCGAGACAGCCATCTATGGAAACCTACCAAACCCACACATTTCTGAAAATTAGACACCCGGGCGCTTCCAAGGAGGTATGGCTTGCGTGGATCCGCCAACGTTCCTTTACCCAGAATCCCTTGCGAACCTCAATTTTAGCAGAAAAAAATCAATTTTTTCACACGTTGTAGTCTGGGAAAGCGTGGCATCACTGGGCTCACACAAATTACCTCCCACCCAGCATTCCCCCAGGTCTCCCGATAAAAACAGTACCTCACTTGCGTGGGTAGCCATAGTGGCTGCAACAGGAAAAGGTCCAAATCTAACAGTGGTGAATATAAAATACCCTGAAGCAATATAACTTTGATTTTTTGGGGGGGAGGCACCTGAGTTTTTGGCCCGGGGTGGGTGGTATTCTTTGGAAAGTAGCAAACCCAAACAGTTCTGAAAACTAGACACCCGGGAGAGTCCAGGGAGGTATGGCATGTGTGGGTCCACCAATGTTTTCCTACCCAGAACTCCTTGCAAACCTTAAAAATAGGTAAAAATAGCACTTTTCCAAACATTTTGGCGTGGGATCGCCGTGCCGGCAAAAAAGTCCTACCACCCTGCGCTCCCCTTGTTCTCCCGAGTAAAAGGATACCACACCTTAACAGAGTTACTCAAAAGTCAAACATTCAAGCACGGCTATCTATTCCTCAAAGACACACACATACAGGTTGGATTTGGCACGAGGGCGAGTGATGGTTCAGTACATAAAATTTTATTAACAAGATATTTCAAAAAAATGAAATGCTCTGTCAATAAATAAATGCATAAAAACTGAACCAGTGACTCGCAACTCGTGAGCTGTAAAGCCACGACAAGGCACCAACCGTTTTACAGGCCATTCACGCACCTTTCATACCTGATACAAACCAGACCATTGACACCATCCGAATGGAAAAGCAACACATAACAACAATCACAATAAGGGGCAAGGTACACCCTACTGCAGAAAGAGAAAAAAAACAATTATTACTGCACACCCATCTAATCTGCAAGCACACACACATACTGGTTGGATTTGGCACAAGGGTGAGTGATGATTCAGTACATACAATTGGATACGCAAGTAATTTCATCAAAAATTAAATACACTGCGTATAATTGAAAGTATGATAAACTGAACCACTGACTCGCAGCTCGTGAGCTGTAAAGCCACGTCAAGGCACCAACCTCTTTACAGGCCATTCATACACCTTTCGTACGCGTGACACATACAAAACATTCACACCGCCAGCCGCGGACCCATCACATTTCAACACTCACACCAGCAAACAGCGCCATTCAAGGGCCCATCACTTTCACACGCCCACATTTCTGACACTGCAACTACACAAAATGATGGACTGTGTGGAGTGTCACTCAACTAGCAGTGTGTGTATTGACCAACAGAAAGTAACTACTCACACACCGCCTGCCGAGCGCCAGTCCACCCACACCACCATCCAAGCACCAGACCATGCACACTGCCAGCCAAACACCACTCAGCGCACACCGACAGCCAACTACCACTCCACACACACCACCAGCCAAGCATCACTCCATGCACACCACCAGCCAAGCGCCACTCCACAAACACAACACCATCCAAGCACCACTCCACACACGCCGCCAGCCATGCACCACTCCACACACACTGCCAGCCAAGCACCACTCCACTCACACCGCCAGCCAAGCACCTAACCATGCACTCCGCCAGCCAAGCAAAAATCCACGCACCCCCCCAGCACAACTCCAATCCATGCACTATGCCAGCCAAGCACCAGACCACGCACACCACCAGCCAAGCGCCATCCACTCACACCACCAGTCAAGCACCTAACCATGCACTCCGCCAGCCAAGCAAAAATCCACTCACCCCCCCAGCACAACTCTAATCCATACACTATGCCAGCCAAGCACCAGACCACGCACACCACCAGCCAAGCGCCAGTCCACGCACACCAACAATCCAAGCACAATCCTGCACACACCACCATCGAAATTAGAATTTTTTAAAGAAATACCACAAATCAAATGTAGAAACCTACAAATCTGCTAACACAAATTCAAAACCTAAATGCTTTGCACTAATGCAAACCTAAAAGCAAACAAAAAAATATTACAGAAAACAGACCAGACAGTACACTTACAAGCTCAATGAAACTCCCAAAACTTCTTTTGTGTGTGGTACGATTTAAAACAAGCTGGCACACACAATCCAGGATTTGAAGGACAGTCAGGACAGTGCATACGAGACTCCCTCCGCACTTCTCTTCGCCAACAGACTCTACATCTTTTTGTCAGAAGGTACCTGTAGTTTCCTGAGTTCCGCGGGAGTGCCAAGCCGAAGGTGATGCTATCTCCCAATTCCCTATCACCACTGTGCCTGATTTCTCTTGCTACAGGGATGTAAGGGAAAGGGGAAGTGGAAAAGACAAACTGAGAGACTGCTCACACATAAATCTTCTCCCACTCTAGGATTTAGTGAAGATTCTTTCTGCAAGAAATAACAACAACATTACTAAGTTCAGGTCCACTCATAAACTGATTCCTCAATAAACTCTCAATGACCCCTTTTCTATTTACCTGCTAAGGTGTGAGCTTTAGCTACTCTCCAGTAGGTCTCTATATTTCTGCTGTGAAACAAAGTCTTTTTTGATGAACTGATGAAGACACTGATATTTCTGCTGTGAAACAAAGTCTTTTTTGATGAACTGATGAAGACACTGAGATGGTGAGATTTGATGGTACACAAGAATATATATATATATATATTTTCATTTACTTGCTGACTCAGTGAAAGCGGATTTCTTGCTGCTCAATTCAACACACACCCAAAAGACTCCAGAGTTCATAGTTCATGTAGCGAACGTTAAAGTCAAAGGCTGGCAGAGATTTGCCCTTGTGGAATCACTCAGAGAACCATAAACCAACAAAGTCTATTCTCTGTAGAAAGTCTTGACTGACAAATAGTATTTGAGCTGAACTAACAGTTCAAGAATTCAAAAGAAATATTTGGCTCAAGCTCACCAAATTCTTGCTGCAATGCCAGTAGCGCGAAGAGCTGAATACTTGCTGCTTGACTGAGCGCGGAGGCTGCTTGGGAAGCGCTCCGCTGAACAACGACTGTATAAACTTGAGTAAAAGCCGATGACAGGAAACTAAGTATTCCGCTCACCTTGCCCTGAACGGTAAATCGGAATTCCTCGCTAATGGCCAAATACACTTAAGAACTGCGGGAGCGTTAAGCTGAAGGAACCGCACTGAGTTGACAGGAGGGGACAAATGAGGCTCCGAAATGAAATCTGAAGCGGCTTTTAAGAAGCCGACGGAGCTTAGGGAAAACGGGACTGAAACCAGGGTACTGGACTGAATTAAAGAACCTGACTAGAGTAACTAAAATATCAGATAGCTAACTATGACGAGAGAGAGCGCGAAAGACGTTCGCCTCTCCGGAATTCTTCAGTTGAAGTGCGACGTTATGAAAACGCTTGCGCTCCAAGTAAACAGAGCCTGCATTCTAAATGAATGCTAGAACGCTAACTGAGTCGCTATCTATGGCAACCAGGAAATGCCTGCACTGGACAAACGATGACGAGCAACCAGCTGTGTCCAGTTTGTGGAAGGGGATGATGACATAGTAGTGGAGGACACCTGCAGAGAGCGAGCTGTAATAGAACCATTCCTGACAGTACCCCCCACCAAAGCCCCCATCCTAGGTTTGTGTGGAAAAGTCTTGTGAAACTCCCTCACCAATCTAGCAGCGTGAACATTAGAACTGGGTTCCCAAGATTGTTCTTCAGGCCCGAAACCCTTCCAGTCCACTAAATAGAAAAGCTGTCCCTTCCTGATCTTATAATCCAGAATTCTCTTAACTTCATATTCCTCAGTTGAATCTACCTGAACTGGAACTGGTGAAAGGATCTTACGAAGATTAGGTGGACTCTTTCTAATTAAAGAAACATGAAAGGTTGGATGGATTCTCAAAGTTTTTGGTAATTGAAGTCTTACACTAACTGGATTTATCATTCTGTCTACTGGATATGGACCCACATACTTAGGTTGAAACTTTCGATTTCCCCGCAACCGCATATGGCGCGTGGACACCCAGACTTGATCCCCTGAATGAAAAACTGGATTTGTTCTGCGACCCTTATCAGCATGTTTCCTAAAAGCTGCCTTTGCCTTAACCAAATTTGCTGTAGCCAACTGAAATGCTAACTGAAGTTTTTGAATGATCTCCTCAGCTGCTGGGACGTCCCCCACAACTCGGCCCACCAACATATTGGGATGTCTACCTGAATTCAAGAAGAAAGGGGAAAATCCAGTGGCTGAATGAATTGCATTATTGTAAGCAAATTCTGCTGGAGCTAACAACGAAGGCCAATCTCCCTCCTGATCCATCAGATATAAACGCAAATACTGCTCAAGATCTTGATTTACTCTCTCTGTTTGCCCATCAGTCTCGGGATGATAACCGGTGGACAAACGAGAGTCCACCCCCAAAGCTCTCAAAAAGGATCTCCAAAATCGGGACACAAATTGGGGGCCTCTGTCAGAAATAACTATCTTCAGAATCCCATGCAATTTAACTATGTGCTGCACAAACAAGGAGGCTAACTCTGTGGCATTTGGAAGATTTTTAAGGGGAACAAAATGACTCATTTTAGAAAATTGGTCTACTACCACCCAAATAACTGACTTCCCTTGACTTGAGGGTAACTCAACAATAAAGTCCATGGATACTGTATGCCAAGGATAGGGAGGTACAGGTAAAGGCATTAAAAGACCCTGTGGAGCCTGTCTGAGACTTTTCCCTTTCAAACATTGTTCACAAGTGGCTACATACTGTCGAACCTGAGCTTCCATACCAGGCCTAAGAAAATCTCGCCTTATCAACTCCAGAGTCTTCAAGACTCCTTTGTGTCCGGCCAGGGGTTGATCATGGAATCTGCGTATGGTCTCCTCTTGAAGTTTCTCTCCAGGGACAAACATCTTTTCTCGAAAATAAGGTTTTCCGTCTTCCACAGAACGATCAGGACCTTCATTCTCCCAGTTTGAGTAATCTTTCTTTTTGAATTCCAAGATGATTCTTTCTTCCAATTCATCCACTGCTGTGACGGCCACAATCTTTTCCATGGGAATGAGAAATTCTTCTTTCTTTAACTCAGAACTTTCTCCCACATTCAATCGAGAGAGTGCATCAGCTTTTCCATTGATTACTCCAGGTTTATACGTGAGAACGAAATCATAATCAGCAAAGAATAATGACCACCTGAGTTGTCGTGGAGTCAAAGTTCGTGCCGACTTGAGGAATTGCAAATTCCTATGATCAGTAAATACTGTTACCACATGTTTGGCTCCTAGCAAGTAATGACGCCACTCCAGAAATGCGACCTTGACTGCCAACAACTCCTTGTCAGCGATGGCATAATTTATTTCTGCTGGGGAAAGTTTTCGAGAATAAAAAGCAACGGGATGAAGTTGTCCTGTTTTCCGATGGCGTTGGGACAGCACTCCCCCAATAGCTAGGTTGGAAGCGTCTGCTTCTACAAAAAATGGTTCAAAGGGATCTGGATGTTGCAAGATGGGAGCTGTGACAAAGGATTCTTTGAGGAATTGAAAAGCGTCCTCAGCCTCTGGTCCCCAAACAAACTTTTTGTTCTTCCTCAGCAACCGAGTGATGGGGCTCACCTTCTCGGAAAAATTCTGAATGAATCGCCGATAGAAATTGGCAAAGCCCAAAAAACTTTGAATTTCCTTTACAGAGCAAGGAGCAGGCCAGTCTCGAATTGCCTTAAGTTTAGATTCATCCATGGAAACTCCTTCGGGAGAAAGAATGAACCCCAAAAATTCTACTTTGATGGCGTGAAATACACATTTCTCTAATTTCACATAGAGTTGATTCTTCAAAAGACATTCCAAAATGGTACGAACATGCTGAATATGCTCCTCAGTGTTTTTGGAAAAAATAAGAATATCATCAATATAAACTACGGCGAATCGATCCAAAAATTCTCGCAGTATGTCATTTACAAAATGCTGAAAGGCCGCTGGAGCATTGCACAACCCAAAGGGCATAACCTGATACTCAAAAAGACCATAACGTGTTCGAAAGGCAGTCTTCCACTCATCTCCTTCTGCCATTCGGACCAAGTGGTAGGCACCCCTCAGATCTAATTTGGTGTAAACCTGAGCCTCATTTACTTGATCCAAAAGCTCTGAGATGAGTGGTAACGGGTACCGGTTCTTTCTGGTAAGCAAATTCAAAGCCCTATAGTCTATGCAAGTCCTTAGGCTCTTGTCCTTCTTCGGGATAAAAAAAAGAGGAGAAGAAACAGGGGACTGAGAAGGCCTTATGAATCCATTAGCCAAATTCTTGTCAAGGTATTCTTTTAAGTACACATTTTCAGATTCCGATAGAGCATAAATACGACTACAAGGCAATGAAGCTCCAGGTTCCAATTCAATGGTGCAATCATATTCCCGATGTGGAGGAAGTTTTTGCGCCTCTTGCTCATCAAAAACTGATTTAAAATCTTGATACTGTGCAGGAATTTCTGGGAGTTCCACCGAACAAATCATTTGAGGTTGATTTGCCAAACAGTAAGTTTCACTTGATTCTGTCTTCTGGGTGGACGGATGAAAACAGTGTTCCAAACAATATTCAGAAGTCAAATCTACAGTTCTCCTAGACCAATCTATCTTTGGATTATGCTCCGTTAACCACGGCAAACCCAAAATAAGTTGGAATTGAGGAGCATCTATTAAACTAAATCGAAGGGAACTGCAATGTTCTCCCGGCCCGATCACTGAGATTGTCTCAGTATCAAACGCAATCGGACCAGAAGATAACGGGGTTCCGTCGACAGCTCTTACTGGCTCTGGTTGGTCCTTCCTCAAAAAGTTTATTCCCAAACCTTTAGCAAACAATATATCACAAAAATTTCCTGTTGCTCCTGAATCAATCATAATTGCTACATTAGCACTTTGATCTTTTCCAAAATGGATCTGACAAGAAAGTATGAGATGAGGAGCTGATAACTGCATGGTGTTTGACAAGGACTGAATTAAAGGAGTTGACTTAGATTCGCCTTCCACCAGAGCAACTCCTTCTACTGGTGGAGCTTGTCTTTTACCCATGATGTTGTCTTTGGTCTACGTGGACACTCTTTGACGAAATGCCCTGAACCTCCACAGTACATACATAATTTACCAAGTCTTCTCTTTTCTCGTTCCTCTTTACTAAGAGGACCACGAACTGTACCTATTTGCATGGGTTCTTCTGCTGGGGCTTCTTCTTTTGATCTTACACTCTCTGAACGCATACGATCAAATCTTGGAGGAATTGAGCGAACTTCCTTTCGCCGCTCCTGTCGTCTCTCCGATTGTCTCTGATCAATTTGCAGAACTAAGTCGATCAGTTCAGAAACATCCGTGGGTCTCTTGGGAATCTGAGAGAGACCATCCTTCAATTCATCTCGCAGACCTCTGTAAAAAATTGCTGCTCTTTTTTCAGTTGGCCAATTTGTTTCTACTATAAGCTTATTGTACTGAGCTAAATACGCCACCAACTCTCGATTCCCTTGTTTTAAATCTAGAAGCTCATTGTCTGTGGTTTGAGAGATTGCTCTCCGGTCAAAAATTCGTAAAAATTCTGTCTTAAACTCCTGAAAGTTGTATAGCACAGGATCATTAGTTGATACCAAAGGCAATGACCAAGACGCGGCATCTCCACTCAGGTACGACAGCATGAACGCCACTTTGGATTGATCCTCCTTGAAAATTATAGGCTTACAGAGAAAATGTAAGGAACACTGAGTGACAAAAACCTGTGCCTTATTTGGATCACCCTGAAATCTTTCTGGAGGAGCTAGAGGAATAGTGGGGGACATCGCATGCACTACCTGGGTAGAAAACTCACTGGTGGCTGGTGAAGGGTTAAAAGTTTGGGCCTTCTGACCCCCAAAATCAAGACTTGGGCTAACTGTGAGTTCATTTAATTTCTGACGAAGGAAATTGGTCTCCTGATTTGACTTTCTAACCTCCGCCCTAGTTTCTACCAGCTGCTTTTGTAAATCTTCCAGGATGGACCCCAGGGCTTTTAAATCGAGTCCTTCGGCCATGATACCCAAGCGGAAAGCAACTGCTGGCACTTCAATCTGTCAGAAGGTACCTGTAGTTTCCTGAGTTCCGCGGGAGTGCCAAGCCGAAGGTGATGCTAGCTCCCAATTCCCTATCACCACTGTGCCTGATTTCTCTTGCTACAGGGATGTAAGGGAAAGGGGAAGTGGAAAAGACAAACTGAGAGACTGCTCACACATAAATCTTCTCCCACTCTAGGATTTAGTGAAGATTCTTTCTGCAAGAAATAACAACAACATTACTAAGTTCAGGTCCACTAATAAACTGATTCCTCAATAAACTCTCAATGACCCCTTTTCTATTTACCTGCTAAGGTGTGAGCTTTAGCTACTCTCCAGTAGGTCTCTATATTTCTGCTGTGAAACAAAGTCTTTTTTGATGAACTGATGAAGACACTGAGATGGTGAGATTTGATGGTACACAAGAATATATATATATATATATTTTCATTTACTTGCTGACTCAGTGAAAGCGGATTTCTTGCTGCTCAATTCAACACACACCCAAAAGACTCCAGAGTTCATAGTTCATGTAGCGAACGTTAAAGTCAAAGGCTGGCAGAGATTTGCCCTTGTGGAATCACTCAGAGAACCATAAACCAACAAAGTCTATTCTCTGTAGAAAGTCTTGACTGACAAATAGTATTTGAGCTGAACTAACAGTTCAAGAATTCAAAAGAAATATTTGGTTCGAGCTCACCAAATTCTTGCTGCAATGCCAGTAGCGCGAAGAGCTGAATACTTGCTGCTTGACTGAGCACGGAGGCTGCTTGGGAAGCGCTCCGCTGAACAACGACTGTATAAACTTGAGTAAAAGCCGATGACAGGAAACTAAGTATTCCGCTCACCTTGCCCTGAACGGTAAATCGGAATTCCTCGCTAATGGCCAAATACACTTAAGAACTGCGGGAGCGTTAAGCTGAAGGAACCGCACTGAGTTGACAGGAGGGGACAAATGAGGCTCCGAAATGAAATCTGAAGCGGCTTTTAAGAAGCCGATGGAGCTTAGGGAAAACGGGACTGAAACCAGGGTACTGGACTGAATTAAAGAACCTGACTAGAGTAACTAAAATATCAGATAGCTAACTATGACGAGAGAGAGCGCAAAAGACGTTCGCCTCTCCGGAATTCTTCAGTTGAAGTGCGACGTTATGAAAACGCTCGCGCTCCAAGTAAACAGAGCCTGCATTCTAAATGAACGCTAGAACGCTAACTGAGTCGCTATCTATGGCAACCAGGAAATGCCTGCACTGGACAAACGATGACGAGCAACCAGCTGTGTCCAGTTTGTGGAAGGGGATGATGACATAGTAGTGGAGGACACCTGCAGAGAGCGAGCTGTAATAGAACCATTCCTGACACTTTTAGTGGGATTGTCTTTTGCAGTTGTGGGAGGAATGTATTCTGGAAAGTGGCGATCTTTCAGTCTAGCCACTTCCTCCACCACTCCAAATCTTGGCACACTTGCCTGTTCCACTAGTACAAGGCTGCCTATTATAGTCTCCTGAAACTTAACAAAAGGCATCTTTGACTCAGGACAAGATTTCTGGAAAACAACAAAAGCATTAAAGGATGCCAAGTGGAAAAGATGGATAGCCAACTTCTTGTACCAAACGTAAGCCTTTCGAAGAGCAGCATAAGGTTCCAACCTCTGATCTACTCTGTCAACACCACCCATGTGCCTATTATAGTCTAAAATGCACACAGGTTTACGCACTTCAGCAGTCTCACCCCGAACTGGCAGAGCTTCAGTGCTTTCGTCATGGATAGTAGTCAGCATGTAAACATCTCTCCTGTCTGAAAACTTCACAGCTAGAAGCTTCCCACATCGCAATGCAGTAGACTGTCCCCGCACAAGCCTTTTGCAAACAATTTCTATTGGAAAACCTTTCCGGTTACTGCGCATCGTGCCACATGCAACAGTGCCCACTTTGGCCAACTCCTTGAACAAACGCACACTAGTGTAGAAGTTATCTACATATAAATGGTGGCCTTTGTTAAATAATCGTCTACCTAGTTCCCACACAATTTTCTCAGTCACTCCAAAAGTGGACGGACAAGCAGAAGTGTTAATGCTGGAATCCTTACCGGTGTACACCCTGAAATTATAAACATATCCAGTCTCACTGTCACACAGCATATACAGTTTGATGCCATAGCGTGCCCTCTTACTAGGAATGTATTGCCTAAAAACCAAGCGGCCCTTGAACAATACCAAAGACTCGTCCACAGCTATTTCTCTTCCAGGTGCAAACATCTCAGGAAAACGATCAACAAAGTGATCAAGGACAGGCCGAATCTTAAAAAGACGGTCACAATCAGGGTGATCGCGTGGCAACGCTAAATCATTATCAACAAAATGCATCATGCGAAGAAGAAGCATATATCGATCACGAGTCATAACTGCTGGAAATATAGATGTTGCCATCAAGGGACTAGTGGACCAATAAGAAGACATTGATGGCTTCCTTAGCAAGCCCATCAAAAAAGTTAATCCCAAAAACTTCTTCATCTCTTCAACATATGTGGGAGACCAATGGGTAGCTCTGGAATGGGGCTTAAGGCTGGCACTGTGGTCCCTCAAATACTGCTCTGCATACAAATTAGTTTGCTCCACAATCTCCTGCAAAAACTCATCGTCAAAAAACAACTGAAAATATTGAATTGGCAAAAAATTGTCAGTATCCACTCTACACCCTGGAACACCAGTGAAGTCTGGCAATTCCGGCTGCACCATGCCAGGGGCAACCCAGACGTCCTCACTAACGTGAGGAGAAGAAGCCACCCTAGCCTGCAGGCCAGATGCCTCTTGCTGCACTACATCAACGGGAACACTAGCATCCCCAGATGCCTCTTGCCTCACTACACCAACAGGAATACTAGCATCCCCAGATACATTTTGCATCTCTTCACCAACAGAAGAACTCACATCCCCAGCTGCCTCTTGCATCTCAACATCAACAGAAGAACTCGCATCCCCAGATGCCACTTGCTGCTCAACAACAACAGAAAGACTAGCAGCACCAGATGCCTCATGCTGCTCAACAACAGGAAGACTAGCAGCACCAGATAACCTTTGGCGCACCACAGCAATGTGAAACCTTTTGGGCGCAGCCTTTACCACACTTGCCTGTTCCCGACGAGAAAAAAAGGGAAACCTTGAGGACCTAGGCTGCCGCTCACATGGCTCTTCCCTCTCTACCGGCACATCAATGTCCCTCTCTACCACAGGCACTTCATCAGCACTAGAAGAAGAATCATCATCCGATGATACCATGCGAAGAGAAAACTCACTGCCTGAATCTTCTGCACCTACCTCATGCTCCGAATCGGAGTCAGTGTCTGGACCATGGTCAGAGGAAGACTCAAAAAGCAAACTAACAACCTGCTTAGCAGTAATCCTGCGAGCAGCCATTATCCTTACAAATCAAGAAGACTACACACACAAGTGAACAACAACCTACACTGTGCAAAGGAAGAAGTAAACAAGGTAGAGTCTTCACACAAAAATCAATACACTCAAAAACAATTCAAATCTAACCAAATATAAGAAGACTCACCAGCACCTACTCTGCTGAAACACAGCAAAAAGAAAGGAAATCCCACTGGAAAGAAAAAAAAAAGTATAGATTAGACAAAGTACACATCAAGCAGCAATACAAAAAAAAAAGTTAACAATCAAGAAACACAAAGCCACACAAACAGCAATAACTTCACTTTTCATAACAACACATTTATCTAGGAAAAATAGTACAAAAAACATTTACTTACCAAGCACATGCAACTACACAAGCTGCAAAACCAGCATTAACCGAACCACAACCTACACCAATACAAACAGCAAAAGCCTGGATCAAAAACAAAGAAGAAAAAAAATAATTTAATACTACATTTCACAAACAACATAACAAATGAATAAACAATACACAAATTTACCCCCAAAATCACATCCACACAGATGGGCCATCAAAAAGGGCAAAACGGACAAAAGTACGGGTTGATTTGCCCACCGGGGGGGGGGGAGGCCAGAAAATCTAAATTTAAAATCCGACCCACCTGAAAGCGACCCTTGCACAATGGGTCACTTCCTACAATCTAAAATAAAATCCCTGGTGCTAGTGGGGGCATTTCCACCGCACAATCGCAATGCTGTGCGCGACCGTGAGCCAGAAATGCCCTGCAAAGAGACATCAGAAGAGAGGAAAATCACTTACCTCTCCCCTGATGCCTCTTTGCAAACCCCCCCAAATATCTCAAAACCAACCTAACACCTCCATGCACAGGAAGCAAATGGCTTCCCGACCGCCTGGGAATCCCTGAAGATGTTGGCGCGTGCTGTGCGCGCTGACATCATCAGGGATTCTCATGGGGAGGGGGACAACAGAATTACTGTGGTTAACTGCGATGCTGGACAGAGGCACTTGCATCCTTGATTTTCACAAGCGCAATCCTAAAACAGTTCCTATGACCAGGAGCTTCTTTCTCCCCATCTGCTGCTCTCAACAGTCTCTGACCATTTATACACATAAGAGGCATGTGAACTCACACAGAAGATCCCCTATTGGCAACGCCCACCAACTAGCGGAGTGTACCATCTTTCCTAAATTTACCCACTATGATGGACAGCTCACTCAAGGGACCTGTGCACACATTGGTGCGATGGTATAGTAACACACACGGACACTGGAGACAAAGCAAGCGCTCGAGTTGCAGCACAAATTCAGGAAAATATTCATCAGCCCAAAAACATTTGTGACCTTCCCACTATGATTCACAGCTCACACAAGGGACCCCTGCGCACATCTGTGCAATTGCATAGTAACGCACACATGGACACTGGAGACAAAGATGGGGCTCGAGTTGCAGCACAAACTCAGGAAAGCAATCATCAGCCCAAAAACATTTGTGAACTTCCCACTATGATGAACAAATGGTCTCTGTTTCCAGATACCTAAGAGCCTTGCTAGTTTATTCAGATAACAACCAACACACACTGGGGTCGATTGTGAAAATATGGTATTGTGTACAAAAAAGGGGAGAAATGCTCCTCTTTTAGGTGTCCCCTCACTCACCAGGGTTGCCCCACGGTGACATGCTTCATCATTGGGGCCATCCCAGTCCTCTACGGGCTGGGGCGTGCTGCGACTTGCGAAAGTTACGTAGGAGCACTTTATTAGACTATGTGTGGTGCATGTGTATTTGAGGAGTGGACTATGTGATGTGTGAAATACCTGCCCAGTAGGTTTACAATAAACTTTATTCTTGCCTCTAGGTGGTAATAAACGGGGTGGAAAGATAGGCTGCCCTAAACGTAATGTGTCCAGATGTACCTATCAACTCCTATCGTCGACATGTTTCGTGCATACCCGAAGCACTATGATGGACAGCTCACACAAGGGACCCCTGCGCACATCTGTGCAATTGCATAGTAACGTACACATGGACACTGGAGATGGCGCTCGAGTTGCGGCACAAACTCAGGAAAACAATCATCAACACAAAAACATTTGTGAGCTTCCCACTATGATGGACAGCTCACTCAAGGGACCCCTGCGCACATTTGTGCAGTTGCATAGTAACGCACACATGGTCAATGGAGACAAAGATGGCGCTAGAGTTGCAGCACAAATTCAGGTAACAATCAACAGCCCAAAAATATTTGTGAGCTTCCCACTATGATGGACAGCTCACTCAAGGGACCCCTTCGCACATGGCATAGTAACACACACATGGTCACTGGAGACAAAGCATGTGTTTGAAAAGCAGCACACAAAAAAAAACATTCATCAGGCCAAAACACTAGTGAGCTTTGCCTAGGCAGCACAGGTGTGTTTTTTAGCCACTTCAGAAACACACATCAGTATAAGTAATGAAGGACAGAGGCACTTGCATCCTTCATTACAATGAGCACTATCATTTTACTTTATAAATGACCCCATCAGCATTTTTGTAGAAAAAACGGCCTTTCAACAACATTGCAGCCAAGAGAAGACTTCATAGATAATGTTCCCCCAACAAGCGGAGCGACCCTTCCCCAAGGGGCCGCTCCCCGAACTAAGAAACTGATCACAAAACCCAAAAAAAAAAATAATCCCTAACATTCCTGCTGCACGATCGCACGATCGTGCAGCAGGAAACCTCTAAAATGCCACCGAGGGAAAGGAAAAGCCTTTCCTTTCCCTCGATGCAAGTTGCATCACAATCCCCCCCGCCCCAGCCGCAAAACGAACCTCTTTGTCCAACGACGCGCAGGAAGCAAATGGCTTCCCTGCGCGTCTGTACACAAAGGAAGCCTCCGGTGACGTCAGCGCGCCTCGCGCGCTGACGTCATTGATGACGTGGGCGGGGAGGGCGGGGGGAGGCAGGGGAAGGTCTTCCCCTGCCATCCCCGCAGAAACGAAAAAAATCAGGCAGACTCGGAGGGAGCGCTGGCGCTTCCCCCGAGGGTGGGGCTCATGACGAGCTGGGCTCGTCATGAGCGTGCGAGGAGGCTACGCCATGACGAGCCCAGCTCGTCATCAGCCCCGAAGGGGTTAATAAGCTAGTAAAAGCAGCTGATCACAACATGGAGTGTAGCCAATGTAAATCTGAAATGATGTCCACATTATTTATACGAACATATGGCCAGTATGTCATTTTAATGTTCCAACGATGTAGGCCTGATGGAACAAAATTGACAACTTTAATTAAAAATTTTGTGGCTTCGCAGTTGTCAATATCAGGAAGGACTTTTGTAACTGCAGCAATTATATATCATGACGGTCCTTCAATAACATCAGGACATTACACAGCTTATTTAAAGTCTAGAAATGGCTGGTCATTTTGCAATGATTCTGTTTTAATTTTCAAAAAAAAATTGCCGTATGACCTTAAAAACTCTTACCTGGTGTTTTTATAACCAAAATTTTAGGGAAAGAATCTCGGGATGTGCTCTGTGGAATTTCAAGAAGTTCTAATGGCTCCTACACGATTTGGCCTTGAGGATAAGTGTAGTTCAGAGACATAACTTCTAACCATAAGACTGGACGTCATGGAGAAATAAGTGCACTTTGAATGACTTCAGAAAAACTATTTCTTTTTATAAGCTAATTGAAGCAGCCAATCAAAACATAGAGTAGAGGGAATGTAAGTCTGCAATGCTGTCTACTGTTTTACATTGCTTTGTGATCAAAAGTGATGTAGAGAATTAAATAATTGTAGTAGTCATAGAGGTAGTGTACGTCTGCTTCATAGTAAGCAGTATCAGTGTCATAGGAAATGTAGAACATGACTGAGCAAGAAGGGGAAGATATTACTATTCCAGGATTGTGAAAATGATCTTCAACATTTTAATTCTGAAAGTTGCAGAAATGCCAAATGACGGGATTGGCTTACAAAAAATCCAAGAGTTATAAATGGCTCTGACAAGATTTGGCCTTGTGGAAACTTGTGGTAGAGAGCAAGAAGTCATTTATTGCATGTAACATGTTTTTAAAAACGATGGAGGTTTTCTTTCAGAAAGTGGTGGGCTGAAAGTAATAACAGCACAACAGAGTGTAAGCTGTTCATAGGACATCCTTTGACGTCATGGAAAGTAAGTTAACTTTAAGGAGTTCTGAATTCTGATTTGTTATGTTGTATGGGTTTTTTAAACACAATCATTTTGATTGTGTTTTTTTTTCCCCGCTGTTATATGATGAATACCTTCAAGTCACTGTTTTTAGTGAAATTTGATACATTCTGAGAACAGCAAAAATAAACCATTTAACATGTATAATTAATTCTGTACTGTTTGCATTTATGATGTATATGTAGAACTGTGTAGGAGGCATGGAGAAGGTGAGGCTTCTGTAAGTGTCAAAGTTGTTGCATGCAGTGCTGCACTTCTGCGTACTCTTTCATATGCTGGACTACATCTGCACAATGAGATACCTAAGCAAAGGAAACACAAGTGATGTGATTGTGAAATGAGCAAAAGAAATTGCACTTATTTCAATTACATCACCTGTGTTTCCTATCATTACGAATCACATTGTGCAGATCAAGTTTAGGTCTGTCCAGGGAAACAGAGGAGGTTTGGCCTTTGTTCAAGAGTGCAGTGGACATGACTCACTTCATTGGTAGGCCTGCAAATGTATTATATTCTCTGTACTCTTCAACAACTCTAAATTTCATCTGCAACCCTGAGTAGGCCTCACCTCAAACAAACCTCTGGATAGGACACATCTTATTGGCATCCTGAAGCAATCATTTAAAATTTTAGTGTCTTGCGACACTTTTCTGAGACAACAGCAATGCAAAAGATGCACCATGTTTTAAGATAGGCCTCACTTCATCTGCATCAAGATACTGTTAGTTTAAAATGTATATCTTTAGGACTGTGTAGGGGGCCTGGAGAAGCAGAAGCTTCTGTAAGTGTCAAAGTTGTTGAAAAACTGTTTGTCCTTCAATCTTTTCCCTTGTCTTTTGTAATTTTTAAATACATGTTTTAATATTTTTCAAATGTTTGTTCTCTCTTTCACAGATTGAAAGTATAAAAACAAAAAGTGAGTAATTTAACGACAATTATAAGGTAAATGTTTTGTACTCTTTTCGTTACATTTCTATCACATTTAACTTCTATTAGTTCCACTGCTTCATTTTTTTAACCCTCAGTTTCCTGCCTTTGCTACTTCCCTCATTCCTTTCTCTATTACCTACTTACTCAACTCCTTCCACTCTTTTTCTCAGTCCCTCTCTTCTCATAGTTCCTCACTCTTGTTCACTCACTCCGTCTCTATTACTCTTAGTGTCTTTGACTGATCACTCTATCACTACTTGTTCATAATGCTTTCTCTGTGTAGTTGAAGCACACTAAGGGGCATATTATGAACACAGCCAATAAAATTATTGCTGTTTTTATTGGCAGAAAACTGGTGCAAAAGTGGTTTTAGCGGCAGTTTTCTGCTGCAAAAGCGGCTTTAGCGACACATTTCTGCCGATAAAAGCTGCAAAACTTTTATTGCCTATGTTGATGATATGGCTCTATGTTACTTACATTTCTTTGCTGTTTCAATTAATCTTTTTCTGTTATTTTTTGTTTTCTGTTTTCTCTTTTTTCTCTCTGTTATTCCCCATGTTTTAATCTTATTTTGAACATTCACTCACATTCTCCAAGAAACTCTTCTTTGTTATTGTTCTACTCTCTTTTTTTTTCTTTCACTTCCTTATCTATTTTGTTTTTCACAATTATACCCTCTTCCGTCTTTTCTTCGGTAAATAGATCTATTAAACAGTATCTCTTCTTTACTCCCTATAGCTGTCTTTCTTTTAACATCACTCTCTGTTTACTTTCCTTATACTTACTCTTTTTTTTTTTTGGTTAGCTCCCGGTCCGCGTACCGGGAAGCTAACCGGGAAGCGAACCAAAAGAAATAGAGCTTGCCAGAGTGCTAAACATTCTAGCAATTTTTTTTGAAAGGGGAGGTAGTTCTGAAAAGAACTTTTTTTTTTAATGTTTTTGTTGTTTTATTATTTTTTTTTTATTTTTTTTTATTTTTTTTTATTTTTATTTTTTTGAACGATTTTATATTTTTTTGGGTTTTTTTGGGGGGGGGGAAACAACAAAAAACAGGCATTGAAAAGGGCTCAACAGGAGCAAAAAAAAAATTACTGGGGGCAGTTAGGGCAATTATGATTGTCATAAGCCAGGTTGATGGCATTTATACTCATATTACCACATGCTATCAACGCACCACAGTGCATACAAGTATGTTTCATGTGGCCAAAATTCTCTTGGATGTTTGGCACAGTTTCCCGTGCCTCTGCTGGTGTCAATGATATTGACGATCTTGACCTGGCCACAGGAGTTGATGTTGGATTTTGTTCCATATCCCGTATTTCCGCCCGGCTGTAATTCAGTGGATGCCACCTGGTCATGTGCCTATGCATGGTATAGTTCCCATAACTATACTTTTTATCAGCCCCTCTTGATAATTTATCTTTGCAGATGAGGCAGGTGACATACCTCGCCTTCACTTTCTTTTGCCCTGGAGGGATTGAATAAAACTGCCAGATGAAACTGGCTTTCCTATGGGAAACCCGGGGCATCTCTTCCAAGAACTGTGGTTCTTCTCTCTCCTCTTCCTCTATTTCTTCTTCTTCCTCCTCTGTGTTGGTCATGACCTGGGGAGGTGGTCCTCTCTTCCCATGAGGAGGTGGAGGTGGTGGTGGGGGTGCACCAGCTGAAGCAACTACTGAAGCCATTTCTCAAGTATTAATAAAGGTCTTCCTCTCACAATGATGAAAGTCAGAGTGAGGAAAGAAGGAGGGGTTTTCATCATTTGGGAAAAACAATAGTTCTCAACCAATGAAAAGTGTTATTTTTAGGTCACCTGACCTAGCCTTACATGATTATGAAACCAAAAGTGAAATGAACCAATGAAAAGTGTTATTAACAAGTCACATGACCTGTTATGCTTACGTTACGCGCTCCGCGCTGCGCCCCGGATAGCTTCCTGGTCGCTGCGCTTCGCGCCTCGGTCCGCGCCCCGGGGCACTTCCGGGTGCGCTAACGCGGTACGTCATAAGACGCATTACGCGGCAACGCGATACATCGCGCTTTCGTGACGCGCCGCGGATCGCTTCCGGGGAGCTGCGTTTCACGCCTCGGTCCGCGCCCCGGGGCACTTCCGGGTGCGCTAACGCGGTACGTCATAAGACGCATTACGCGGCAACGCGATACGTCGCGCTTTCGCGACGCGTCACGATGTTGATTTCTAAAGCGGCAGTTGCGCAAACGGAATGTTTACCGGTTCGCGGACCGGGTCGCGGCATCAATTTGAGCTAACGGAAAGCTTTCCGGTTCGCGGACCGGGAGCGAAACAAAAAAAATATTTAAAAAAAAATTATTAATAAACATATAAAATATATTTTTGGATTTAAAGAAGAATACATTTTACAGCTATAGATATTAGCTTTTAAAAAACCAATGAAATTCACTGAAAAAACCATAGGTTATAGACCATATATAGTTAGGAATTAGCATTTACAAAACCTTGAAAATTCACTGAAAAAACCATAGGTTATACACCATATATAGTTAGGAATTAGCATTTAAAAAACCTTATTTTACTCACACAAAACCATTGAAATTCCATATATAGTTAGTTGTACTAACTATATATCGCGCACCCGCAATCCACTGCTGATCATGTCACATATTACATCATTCATGACATGGTCAGTGACATCACTGATGACATCACTGATGACATCTCAAATGACATCACTGATGACATCTCAAATGACATCACTGATGACATCACTGATGACATCTCATTTGACATTACTGATCACATCACTGATGACATCATTCATGTGATAATACGATGAAGCTCTTCAGACTCTAATATAACCTTAGATACACTCAGTGTAAACAGACACTCACAGACTGTCACTCATCCATGGAGTTACTCACACACCTAGTCAGTCATGCAAAGAATCAATCACACCTCCATTTCCTCAACTATACAGTTATACACACCTTACTTATTCAAACATATACTAACACATATTTACTCTCTTATACAATCCCTGATACAAGTTCACAATGATCCATACAGCCACTCACACATTCACTGGCTCTTTTGCACAGTTATTTATATATGTCAACTCTCACATGTACTGTGTTTTACATATGTACTTACTTTGACATGTAGCACTGAGATATCCATTCACTCACCAATACACTGATGCACACAGTCAACCGCCCATACAGCTGTTTCCACATGCACTTTTGAACCCATACATCTAGTGAATCAACTGCTCACACATCTATGCACAGAGTCATACACCTCCCAGCCACCCACACACACACTCAGTCTCCCATACAAATACTTGGGCAACCAATCAATAACCCATATAGTTACTCATATAGCTACTGAACAACACATGCAGCAGTTTTCAGAACAACAGACATAATGATGCACAAATTAAGACAGTTTAGTCACTAACCCATGCACTCAGTGAGACACATTTAATCACTCATTCATACAGTCAGTCATGCACCTACTAAATCCTTCATCCAGACACTTATACATCCACTCATTCTTAAATATGTAAGACATATTTTAACTTTACAGAAAAATACAGTCACTGGATGTTGTCATCAGTGATGTCATTTGAGATGTCATCAGTGATGTCATCAGTGATGTCATTTGAGATGTCATCAGTGATGTCATCAGTGATGTCACTGACCATGTCATGAATGATGTAATATGTGACATGATCAGCAGTGGATTGCGGGTGCGCGATATATAGTTAGTACAACTAACTATATATGGAATTTCAATGGTTTTGTGTGAGTAAAATAAGGTTTTTTAAATGCTAATTCCTAACTATATATGGTGTATAACCTATGGTTTTTTCAGTGAATTTTCATGGTTTTGTAAATGCTAATTCCTAACTATATATGGTCTATAACCTATGGTTTTTTCAGTGAATATATATATACATATATATACATACATATATATATATATATATATATATATATATATATATATATATATATATATATATATATATATATATATATATATATATAACTCAATAACTCCTTCCTGCCGGAACGGAGAAACCAGGGACACACACGGGATTCAAAAAAGGGTTGCTTTTATTGACGATGGTGCATGACCGGTTTCGGCGTGTGCCTTCCTCAGATACAAAGTCAATAGGCGTGTTCTCTTGTCGACGCTGGCTCCTCTAAACAGTGTCCAGGAGCCTCACGTCCAATGAACGTCGGGTTGCGCTAGTGTTGGGGACTACTAGTCCCATAATGCTGCATACCGTCTATTCACTGTCCAGGAGAGCAGCCTTGGTGTTATCCGCAATTGATGCCTTTTGTCCCCTTCTTTCTGGCCACGCACTTCTCAGGATACCAGGTACGGGGGCGCGAGCGTGTTCCTAGCGCCTCACCCAGCAGTCTCAATCCGCGGTTACAAACCAGCAGCGTCCTGATGCCTGAGGAGCGGGTGGTGGGCCACGAGTTAAAACGATACCTCGACAATTCAAAATGCCCCATGCATTCGTGGCCGCTTGTGTTGAAAGGGTCCTTGGTTGCGCTTCATGGGAGGGCGCCAGAAATAAACTCAATAACTCCTTCCTGCCGGAACGGAGAAACCAGGGACACACACGGGATTCAAAAAAGGGTTGCTTTTATTGACGATGGTGCATGACCGGTTTCGGCGTGTGCCTTCCTCAGATACAAAGTCAATAGGCGTGTTCTCTTGTCGACGCTGGCTCCTCTAAACAGTGTCCAGGAGCCTCACGTCCAATGAACGTCGGGTTGCGCTAGTGTTGGGGACTACTAGTCCCATAATGCTGCATACCGTCTATTCACTGTCCAGGAGAGCAGCCTTGGTGTTATCCGCAATTGATGCCTTTTGTCCCCTTCTTTCTGGCCACGCACTTCTCAGGATACCAGGTACGGGGGCGCGAGCCAGTAGGTATATATAGTTAGGATTTTTTCTCTATGGGATTTTTGAAAATTCTATGTCTAATAACTTTGGCGTTTGTGGACGGAATTGGCTGAAATTTTGAGGAAAATGGCACATTTTGTTTCTGAGCAGCCCTTGAAAATTTGGGGGGGGTTCGTCAAGGGGGGCCGAGAAAAAAGGGGGGTCCCAAAACGTGTTTTTAACATTGAGTTTTCCATAGGGCGGTTGGCCTCACTTTTAGCCCGAACGGCTGAATGGATTTGTACGAAACTTGGCAAAATTGTAGGGACTGGTAGCCCGATGTGCCTTTGCTAGGTCTCAATATATGTGCTTCAGTGGATTTTGAGAAATTAACGTTCAAAAAAAGATATATATCTGTAACAGCGGACCGGGCAGCGCTCCGGTTCACGGACTTTTCGCGGTACGGAGCTTTGTGAAGCGAAGCCGATTGGTTCTCCGGCGTCTGTGAACATTCCAAACAGTCTGTAGCGGCCGCCATCTTGTCTCTCGGTAGGATCGAGAGACAAGAGGAGGCCAAAGCGAAGGGGCAAATTACCATAAGGGGGCATAGTAGATCCTCGCTGACCCCCTAGGTTTGATGTGGAGGTTTTAAAAGGGCCCCGCGGGGCAAAAAAAAAAAAAAATAATAATAATCGAATGGCTGAATGGATTTGCACGAAACTTGGTAAAATATTAGGGACTGGTAGCCCGATGTGCCTTTGCTAGGTCTCAATATATGTGCTCCAGTGGATTTTGAGAAATTAACGTTCAAAAAAAGATATATATCTGTAACAGCGCTCCGCTTCGCGTAACGGAGGTTTGCGAAGCTGATTGGTTCTCCGGCGTCTGTAAACATTGCAAACAGTCCGTAGCGGCCGCCATCTTGTCTCTCGGTAGGATCGAGAGACAAGAGGAGGCCAAAGCGAAGGGGCAAATGACCATAAGGGGGCATAGTAGATCCTCCTTGACCTCTTAGGTTTGATGTGGAGGTTTTAAAAGGGCCCCGCGGGGCAAAAAAAGAAAATAATAATAATAATCGAACGGCTGAATGGATTTGCACGAAACTTGGCAAAATTGTAGGGACTGGTAGCTCGATGTGCCTTTGCTAGGTCTCAATATATGTGCTTCAGTGGATTTTGAGAAAGCAACGTTCAAAAACAAGATATATATCTGTAACAGCGCTCCGCTTCGCGGAGATAAAATTATCTCTGTATTACCTAGCTGTTGCTAACACCAGTTAGCGACGGCTAGTAGGAGATAGCGACCATCTTGGGCCCCACTTTGCATGTGAGTGATATTTATCACTAATGACATGCAAAGTGGGCATGCCAAGATGTTAGCGACTGGAAACAGTCGCTAACATCGCTATCTCCTATTACCAACTTTTGGAAATATTCGCGATAAGCGCGAATATCTCCAAAAGCTACCACCTGCCCTAAACAGTTCTTAGCCATGTTATCCAATGGGAGGTGGATAACATGGCTAAGAGCATTAGCTCGGTAATGCATGAATATCGCTGAGTTTTCAGCGATATTAATGCATTGCGGTCGTTTTTTATCGTATTTGCGATAAACCTTGATAATAGCAAGGTTTATCTGCGATAATTTCTGAAGATGCTTAGCGGTAAAAAATTTGTTGCTAAGCATCGTTAGGGATAAAAATCGCTTAACTTTGGTAATATGCCCCAACGTCTGTTAACGTTCGATTCGAAGGAAATCAGGAAGTGTTGAAAAACATTGTCTGCGCCATCTTGCCTTTTTTCAAATGCCACACTTTTGTCGTGCACGGCAGTCATTTTAGATGCCTTGACCAGACCCACTCTCTGCACGCTGTCGATCCTTAGCATGGCTCCCCACCCTCGCAAGCATCTCCCCCAGGCAGTGGTCACCCGCTCTCTGTCTTATACATGGGTAATAAACCACCCCCCATCTGCGCTGCTCTTCCCTGAGAATCACACCCTGTGCCCGCCCGACACCTCCCTTTCGCCCTATTCACTACCGCACCCTCTGACACTCCTTTTCCTCTGTGTCCGATTGTCCAGGCCGGTCCTAGGGTATCAGCTAGCCCTGCAGATGTAGTTTATGGCCCCAGCTGTAAAGAATCACCCCTCTTCAAAGGAGTTATAGTAGATCAAGGCCCACACTCGATGAGATCCGTCACAGCAGACGCGTTCCTATTATCTGAAAACCATCCTGTATTGTGATTGGGGAGGGGACCGAGCCTGAAGCGGAAGATTCCAGGGATGACTCTTTGTACATCAAAGTTTTTACAATTATGTGTCACATTAAAAATATATAGCACTCCAACAAAGTAGTAAGATTATAAAACTTTAATAACTTATAAATATATACAAGAAAACAAAAACAGTAATAACATATAAACATTTTTAGGGAAAAACAACGAAGTAGTGGTCGGCTGTGCGAATAGTCCCAACGCAGCACAACGTCCAGATTTCACTGATTTCGGCATCCGGCGTGGGGCGTTGCGGGGGGTGGGTCATCAGTAGCAAACTGTTGTGCGAATAGTTCCAAGGCAGCAGAACGATGGCACCAAGGTGATGTCCAGTAAGTTGCCGCACTGGTTTTGGTATCCTACAATGCTGCTCCGAATAACGGCGTGGGGCGCCCCGGGGGAGGCGGCGTGAACGGGCCTCTCCAGGTGGAGTCTCGTCTGTTGTAGTGGGGCGCCCCTTTACCGTTTCAGTTGCCATTCCGTCCGCTTTTGGTCCACTGTGTCAAAAGCCGCAATTCAGCTGAGTTGCGCCCACTCTTGCGGTGCAGCGATAGGCGGCTGTCACAGGACTCTCAAAATGGCGGCAGGCTCTTTCCTTTTTGGGCCTGGTCCACTGAAATGGCCCTGGGACACCTTGGAAATCGGACGCTTGTCTGCTAGGTCTTGGACCCCATTCTCGAAAGCGTGCCCTCCGCCTTAAGGATTCATCAAAAGTTTTGGGGGCCCCCGACTCCTGCAGGCTTCTGGTGGGGAGCGGCTGCCATGATTGCTCGCGGAATGACTACGACGGAGCCACGAGATGGTGGTGCTTTCATGGTGACGCCAGCTTCAGTCTGAAACATCCAGAAACAAGGTGGGGCTTTCATCTTTTGGGGAAAAAAAAAGTTTTCATCCAATGAAAAGTGTTGTTTTTAGGTCATATGATCAAGCCTTCCATCATTAGGAAACCAAAAGTAAAATGAACCAATGAAAAGTTTTATAAACAAGTCACATGACCTGTTATGCGGCATAGGGTATAAAATGCGGAGAAAATACGTTGGCACGTGAGGCGGCGTCAGTAGCGGACCGATGTGCGAATAGGCCGAAGGCAACACAACGCGCCAAGATCCGGATGGCACCGAGGTGGTGTCCAGCAAGTTGCAGCACTGGTGTGGCCATCCTACAATGCTGAAAGTCGGCGTGGGGCGCCCTGTTGGCCTGTGAGTTCGCGTCAGTAGCGGACCGATGTGCGAATAGTCCGAAGGCAGCACAACGCGCCAAGATCCGGATGGCACCGAGGTGGTGTCTAGCAAGTTGTCGCACTGGTGTGGCCATCCTACAATGTTGAAATTCGGCGTGGGGCGCCCCGTTGGCCTGTGAGATGGCGTCAGTAGCGGACCGATGTGCGAATGGGGCCAAAGGCAGCGCAACAATATTTTCTGAATAGAAGACACCACAAGGCGCTGAGATGCCAAGATCCGGATGGCACCGAGGTGGTGTCTAGCAAGTTGTGGCACTGGTGTGGCCATCCTACAATGGTAAAAGTCGGCGTGGGGCGCCCTGTTGGCCTGTGAGATGGCGTCAGTAGCGGACCGATGTGCGAATGGGGCCAAAGGCAGCGCAACAATATTTTCTGACTAGAAGACACCACAAGGCGCTGAGATGCCAAGATCCGGATGGCACCGAGGTGGTGTCTAGCAAGTTGCCGCACTGGTGTGGCCATCCTACAATGTTGAAAGTCGGCGTGGGGCGCCCCGTTGGCCTGTGAGATGGCGTCAGTAGCGGACCGATGTGCGAATGGGGCCAAAGGCAGCGCAACAATATTTTCTGAATAGAAGACACCACAAGGCGCTGAGATGCCAAGATCCGGATGGCACCGAGGTGGTGTCTAGCAAGTTGTGGCACTCGTGTGGCCATCCTACAATGGTAAAAGTCGGCGTGGGGCGCCCTGTTGGCCTGTGAGATGGTGTCAGTAGCGGACCGATGTGCGAATGGGGCCAAAGGCAGCGCAACAATATGTTCTGTATGGAAGATACCACTAGGCGTTGAGATGCGAAGATCCGGATGGCACCGAGGTGATGTCTAGCAAGTTGCTGTACTGGTGTGGTCATCCTACAATGCTGAAACTCGGCGTGGGGCGCCCCATTAGCCTGTGAGATGGCGTCAGTAGCGGACCGATGTGCGAATGGGGCCAAAGGCAGCGCAACAATATTTTCTGAAGAGAAGACACCACAAGGCGCTGAGATTCGGTTACCACCGAGGTGATGTCTAGCAAGTTGCCGCACTGGTGTGGCCATCCTACAATACTGCTCCGAATAACGGCGTGGGGTGGCCGAAGGGGGGGGGGAGGCGGCGTGAACGGGCCTTCCTAGGTGGAGGCTCGTCTGCTGTAGTGGGGCGCCCCTTTACCGTTTCAGTTGCCATTCAGCTGAGTTTCGGCTGCTCTTGATGCTACAGCGACAGGCGGCTGCAACAGGACTCTCAAAATGGCGGCTTGTTCTTTGGATTTGGGCCTGGTCTACTAAAATGGCCCTGGGACACTTTAGAACTCGGACGCTCGATTTTTTTTTTTCCTTTCCTGTACATGCAAAAAAAGGTAAATGCCCGGTACGTTACACGCTTCATCTGCCACGATGTACTCTCCAGAGGAACCGAAAAAAAATATAGTTATGGTAACTATACCATGCATCGTGATATGGAGAGGTGGCACCAATTAATTATAGTGCTGCATAAAAGAGAGATTTGGAGGAGAACCCCCGACCTGCCAGTACATTCATCAAAGAAGTGGCACTGACAGCATCAGAGGCAAGGGAAATGGTCCCAAATATTTAGAACTTTGGAAAGATTAAAATGACATGTTTAGATTGTGGCAAATTAATTTCATGTGGACAGATGAGTGTTACTCTAATAAATACAGCATATGTACATCATCATAGTCGATGGTTGGTAGAGACATTTTGACTATATCCTGGACCTGCCCGTCCTCGCCCAAAATGGCGCCAGAATAAATGGGACTCGTAACTCCTTGTTGTGTACTGGTTGCAGAACCTTGAAATCACGAGATACGTATGCAGTTTTGAAGCATATGGCGGGCGGGGACGAGAATTGATTGAATATTTCGACATCCCTATTGATATTAAGTTCTGATGTGTTATTGATTACTGTACTATTGAAAGTTCGAATTAACGTCACCCATGGTACTTGCCCGCAAATGTATATCTAGATAATTTTATTGTAACTGGCCCTGTCGTATTTTTTTTATAAAATGTACGTCCACCGATTCCGCAACTGTTAGACACCTTAGTTCTTGCAACCTAATGGCCCGCCCGTTACGTTCCTCTACAGTGTAAATGTCTACTCATCATATACTATTACAGTTTGCTCCGTGGCCGGCCCATGTGGTTATAGGCTCGTATTTGTATAATGAAATTTTCACAATAAAGGTTTTTAAAAGAAAACATGGTAGTAGTATATACATTGGTAAAGTTTTTAATAATAGTCACTGTTTTAGAATCATTAAAAGGCAAGTGAAATAAAGCAGACCAATTACATGAAGGGTAAAAGGTATAATACGCAGGAACGCAGTAAAGATAAATGGTCAAGGGCTGTTGTGTTTTCTACTCCTGCAACATAAAGTGATCGATAAGAATCTCATATTCAGGGGTATCGGCGACTAAGACAGCAGGTCGACCATCTTTTGCTCAACGGCTCCGTCATGGGACGAAGAAACGCTCTTTTTCTCGAAAAAAGAATATATTTTACTTGCAGGACAGTTGTAAATTTTCCGGGAAAGTACATTAGCCTGGAACATTATAACATATATTTAAGAAAAAATAATGTTCGGAAGTAATAAAAAGCGTAATTTTTAGGTCATATGACCAAGCCTTTCATTATTAGAATAAGAAAAGTAAAATGAACCAATGAAAAGTTTTATTAACAAGTCACATGACTTGTTATGCTTACGTTACGCGCTGCGCGTCGCGCCCCGGATGACTTCCGGATGCGCTAACGCGGCGCGTCATATGACGCATTACGCGACAACGCAGGTCCAGAATATAGTCAAAATGTCTCCACCACCCAGAGGTCGGAACACAACCCCTTTCAGCAGGTTAAATAGTTCTGTTAAATGACAACAGAAGGGACAGGCAACAAGAACCATCAGTCAAAGAGGGGAGGGCTAGTTCTTCTCTACCGGGTTACATTGGGGCGCTACCGGAACTGATCGAATTGGTAGTCTACAGTGTTTCTGGATGTTTCAGACTGAAGCTGGGGTTAGCATGAGAGCACCACCATTTCGTAGCTCCGTCGTGGCCATTCCGCAACCAATCATGGCAGCCGCTCTTTATCGTTATTTTGGGCGGGGTGGGTGGCGGAGCCGAGCTGTTTTGCAGCCATCATTGTGTGGAGTTCAGTTCATCTCACTAGTTTTGTATTTGTCATGAGGGGTTGTTCCTAATGTTTCTATTTTAGCGAGGTCAAAAAGAGATCCCATTATTGGCCTACTGATTTTGCTCGATTCCTTTTCTTTTTTTTTACACGATTTTTCGTTATCTGCAAAGACTAAACAGAGTATTGCGACTCTGTGTCTGTTTGTAAATAGAGAATGAACCAAAGAGAACCAATTCTAAAACAGTAAATGCTTGGATAACAATCAATCAAATGGAGAGAGAAGCAGGCACGATGTATTACAACGGGGGCAAAGGCCTGCGTTAACTACCTTTCACTATCTGCAAAGAGAGAGTACTCCTAATAGAAATGAGGGGGGGGGGGCACCATTCAAAGCAGATCAGTGTGCATAAACACGAAAATGTTTTCACTTACCACGTACTTGACATTCGACAGCTTATGATATTTGCTATTAAAAAACCATTGAAATTCACTGAAAAAACCATAGGTTATAGACCATATATAGTTAGGAATTAGCATTTACAAAACCTTGAAAATTCACTGAAAAAACCATAGGTTATAGACCATATATAGTTAGGAATTAGCATTTACAAAACCTTGAAAATTCACTGAAAAAACCATAGGTTATAGACCATATATCGTTAGGAATTAGCATTTAATAAACCTTATTTTACCCACACAAAACCATTGAAATTCCATATATAGTTAGTTGCACTAACTATATATCGCGCACCCGCAATCCACTGCTGATGATGTCACATATTACATCATTCATGACATGGTCAGTGACATCACTGATGACATCACTGATGACATCTCAAATGACATCACTGATGACATCACTGATGACATCTCATTTGACATCAATGACCACATCACTGATGATATCATTCATGTGACAATACAATGCATCTCCTCACATTTTAATATAACCTCTGTTTCACCCAGTGTTAAATACAGAGTATAATTTTTGAAACCATTGACACACCAATACTAGTTACTACATACGCACTCACTGATTCCTACGTCTACACACACCTTCACTCATTCACCCATACAATCATTCATACATACAATCACTCATCTTTACAACACTATCATATGCACTCATACACCTATACAGACACTCACAGTCTGCCACTCATCCATGGAGTTACTCACTCACCTAGTCAGTCATGTAAAGAATCAATGACACTTCCATTTTCTTGTCTATACAGTTAAACATAGAGCACCTTACATTTTCAAACATATACTAACACATACTTACCTTCTTATACAATCATTGATACCAGTACACATTGATCTGCACAGAGTCACACACCTCCCAGCCAGCCACACACACACTCAGTCTCCCATACAAATACTTGGGCAATCAATCAATAACCCATATAGTTACTCATATAGCTACTGATCAACACATGCAGCAGTTTACAGAACAACAGACATAATGATGCACAAATTAAGACAGTTTGTCACTAACCCATGCACTCAGTGAGACACATTTAATCACTCACTCATACAGTCAGTCATGCACCTACTAAATCCTTCGTCCAGACACTTACACATCCACTCAATCTTCAATATGTAAGACATATTTAAACTTTACAGAAACAAAAAATCACTGGATGTTGTTATCAGTCATGTCATCAGTGATGTCATTTGAGATGTCATCAGTGATGTCATCAGTGATGTCACTGACCATGTCATGAATGATGTAATATGTGACATCATCAGCAGTGGATTGCGGGTGCGCGATATATAGTTAGTGCAACTAACTATATATGGAATTTCAATGGTTTTGTGTGGGTAAAATAAGGTTTTTTAAATGCTAATTCCTAACGATATATGGTCTATAACCTATGGTTTTTTCAGTGAATTTTCAAGGTTTTGTAAATGCTAATTCCTCACTATATATGGTCTATAACCTATGTTTTTTTCAGTGAATTTTCAAGGTTTTGTAAATGCTAATTCCTAACTATATATGGTCTATATCCTATGTTTTTTTCAGTGAATATATATATATATATATATATATATATATATATATATATATATATATATATATATATATATATATATATATATATATGTATATTACCTACTGGCGGTCGCCAGTAGGTATATATAGTTAGGATTTTTTCCCTATGGGATTTTTGAAAATTCTATGTCTAATAACTTTGGCGTTTGTGGACGGAATTGGATGAAATTTTCTGGAAAATGGAACATTTTGTTTCTGAGCAGCCCCTGAAAATTTGGGGGGGTGTTCGTCCAGGGGGGGCCGAGAAAAAAGGGGGGTCCCAAAACGTGTTTTTAACATTGAGTTTTCCATAGGGCGGTTGGCCTCACTTTTAGCCCGAACGGCTGAATAGATTTGCACGAAACTTGGCAAAATTGTAGGGACTGGTAGCCCGATGTGCCTTTTGTAGGTCTCAATATATGTGCTCCAGTGGATTTTGAGAAATTAACGTTTAAAAAAAGATATATATCTGTAACAGCGGACCGGGCAGCTCCCCGGTTCGCGGACCGGGGCGCGTACCAGAACTTCGCGTAGCGAAGCTGATTGGCTCTCCGGCGTCTGTCAACATTCTAAACAGTCCGGAGCGGCCGCCATCTTGTCTCTCGGTAGGATCGAGAGACAAGAGGAGGCCAAAACAAAGGGGGAAATAACCATAAGGGGGCATAGTAGATCCTCCCTGACCCCCTAGGTTTAATGTGGAGGCTTTAAAAGGGCCCCGTGGGGCAAAAAAAAATAAAAAAAAAAAATGTTTTTTTGCGTGGGTAGCGCCCGGTCCGCGAACCGGGAAGCGTTCTGGGCAGCGTACTATAATGAAAAATGAATGATAGACTTTTCAAATACTGTATGTTAATTGATTGTTGGTTTTGTTGATTATTTTTTAATTTTTTTATTTTTTAAGCAATTATTTATTATTGTGATTGTGTTTCAAAATTTAATAACATTTCTAACATTTAACTAGTTTATGAATTACATATAAAAATGATTAAAGACTCAAACAATTTTTTAATATTACATATAATTTTATTTTTCAGATTGTTTTTCAAAATTTAATAGAACGTCTAGCATTTGACTGTCCGATATGTCCTCTTGTTGAGTGAACATAAGTTCCCACATTTGACCGTCATCATAATGGAGTAAATGATCGACAGATTCTACACATTGAAGTAATTCATAGTCCCGTGACTCATCCATGAATTCTAAGTCATCAATGGGTTCCATAACTTGCTCATTGTTGCTGTCCAGAACAATTTCGAAGGAAACATTCTGCTCACCTTCCATTTTATTGCTGTAATTTGCATAAAAAATAAATATATCAGTAGTGATAGGGCACTGTTGGGTTTAAGTTCAGACAGGTACTTGTGAGTTTATAACAGAGAAGTAATCTATGGGCACTGTATGGTTTCAGGCGTGAAGTAGTACTATTAAAAAGTGCCTGTGAAGAAGCCTAAGTAAATTCATAATTATACCACAGAAACCTAAATCAATCCATAATTATAATAAAGAAGCCTTTCTCAATGTCTAACTCTTACAGAGGGATAGTATATAACTGTCTGAAAATGTTTTCAAATTTATAAAATAATATCTCACCTTCTAAAAACAAGTTTAAGTTGTGAGTGAAAATGATCTTGCAATGTAATTCAGGAAGTAGTAGTCAAAATGGCTGTGTTTCTCTCTCTTTCTTTATATATATTCAGGTACATAACCAATCAAATGTCAGGTAAAAAAAGTAGAAAATGAAAGTAACATTTTAATTGGTTGTCAATTCCAACACTTCAGATGTGTTTTGAGAAGTAATTTACCTCAGGGTATTTAGAGAGGTCTACAGGGTAAATGGCTAAATGGAATTCCAATCAAATTTGTGAAAATGGTAGGGATTGGTATGTAGTATGAGCTAATCTATATTTGCTGAAATTGTCTCCAGTGGCTTTTCTAAGAACTACTTTCCCACCTTTTTTGATGGTGCGCTTCCCAGGGAGCGACCCGGTACGCGAACCGTTGAGCGCCTCGGTTCGCGGACCTTAAGCGTTCCAGGAGTCCACCATTTTGTGTTTCGGTCGAAATAAGATACAAGATGGAGGGCAAATAATGTTCAGAATGGGTAGAAGGGGGCACGGTAGAGTTATCTTGACCCCCTAGGTTTTGTGAGGGTGGCTGAGGAGGCTTATATGTGCGAAAAAAAACATTTTTTTTAAAAATTTCGCGAGGTTAGCTCCCGGTTCGCATACCGGGTAGTGCCCCAGGGAGCGTACTTTGTTGAAAATTAGTGAAAAATGTTAGAGTAAAATAATAATTGTGAGTGATTAGATGTAGGGTAGCTCTGAGAAGAGCTTTTGGATTTATGGTACATTTAGGTACTTATAAGTAGGTACCAATGCACATTCTTAAATTCAGAGTGAAAATTCTGTTGCCCTCATCTGAGAAGTGAACTCCATCTCCTCTGTAGATATCTTGCATGTAGTATCGCAAGTTATTGTTGTACAGGGAGCCCATTCCATGGTCTCTCATGTAAGCTGAAACAGATTTGTTTACATGCTTCCTCGACTTCTCAATTTGTGGACAAAATTGGTTTGACCACCTCCATTTCTGTCTTTGGCATATATTTGAATATACCAAGGCAGTCTGAGGAAAAAGTGCCATTAATTGCTCAAAGGTGTCCTTTAAAAGCATTTCCAGACCTACACCAGTCAAAGTGCCCAAGTCATTACCTCCACAGTGCACAATTAACAGGTCAGGTTTGGGCAAATGCATAAAGGTTTTCACCAATGGTATCAATTGGTATCAATTGGTGACATTTTAATCCTCTGTGGCCAAACCACTTAATTTCCACATCTTGTAAATTGAGGTTAGGTAAATTCCTGTTTTCAACGTACCTTTGAGCCCAGTGAATATAACTATGTCCAACAATCCAGACAGAAAACATGGTGAGAGAAGGTTCTCCTGCAGTCAGATGAAGTGTGGCAATGAAATGGCAGTTGAAAAAATGAGAGTGTAAAATGAAAAAAAACTGTGGAGTTTCTGTGTTCATGAAGCAGTAACAGTGATTGGTGGATTTTGATTGCTGAAAACAGAAAGTTAGGGTGCACGGATGTGTTCTTTGAAAGATGTATTTTGAGTGGTCAATAAAAAATCATTAAATGAAAGAATGCACTGGATATGCAGGTGCACTGAGAGTTCAGAGTTCAATTGCAACATTGTTGTGTGAACTTGCAAACAACAGAGGTCTTCCAAGAGGTGGTTGCCATGCAGATAAGGCAGAAAGGGCAGAGGGGGGATGGGTTTTCATTTGAAAAAAGTGAGGGAAGACTTTTGATTGGGTGACATGAGAGATATGTGTGAAGAATTACAGCATTTCTGTGCTTTTGATAGCTGCAGACTCTGGAGTGCATACCTTTTGCTCTGCTGAAGACAAATTGGTGTGTTTCTGAGACTGTTTTCAAACTCAAAGTATTTGCTAAGGTGAGAAAATATTTCTTTAATTTAGATAGAGAATAGTGTGCTTTAAGGAGAAAATTATGAATTATGTGGCGCAAATTGCTTGTAAATATGCTCCCACCTGTGCATGGAAAATTTAGATTTTGAATGTTTGTGTTACATAGCCATGTTAAAAGTGACCCAACCATGCAGGAAAGGCAATGAAAAAACGCTTTTATGTGTCTTAAGGACATTTTAAGTAATTTTCCCATGTGCAGTGTTTTGAAATTATGATTTGAAAATCGTTTTTGAGGTAAAGGAATTGTTTTTAAATTTATGACAAGGACATAATGGTGTATGCTTCTTTATAAGGCAATTGACTGTCCCTGATGTTATTTTTCCCATTTTAATGTAAGACTTTTCTCTGTGGCGCAAATTGCTTGTAAATATGCTCCCACCTGTGCATGGTAAATTTAGATTTTAAATGTTTGTGTTACATAGCCATGTTAAAAGTGACCCAACCATGCTGGAAAGGCAATCAAAAAACGCTTTCATGTGTCTTAAGGACATTTTAAGTCATTTTCCCATGTGCAGTGTTTTGAAATTATGATTTGAAAATCGTTTTTGGGGAAAAGGAATTGTTTTTAAATTTATGACAAGGACATAATGGTGTATGCTTCTTTATAAGGCAATTGACTGTCCCTGATGTTATTTTTCCCATTTTAGTGTAAGACCTTTCTCTGTGGCGCAAATTGCTTGTAAATATGCTCCCACCTGTGCATGGCAAATTTAGATTTTGAATGTTTGTGTTACATAGCCATGTTAAAAGTGATACAAACATGCTGCAAAGGCAATCAAAAAACGCTTTTATGTGTCTTAAGGACATTTTAAGTAATTTTCCCATGTGCAGTGTTTTGAAATTATGATTTGAAAATCGTTTTTGAGGTAAAGGAATGTTGTTAAAATTTATGTGCGCCATATCCCCCCAAATTTCTTTTTCAGGGGTGCAGCAGGGTGTTATTGAGACACCCCTGCAGCTTTGGAAAAATTCCTAATTTGCGATGAGCAAATTGTTAATCGCAAATTGCACCTTCATTTATATGAGCCTCCTAGCCCATGGAAATGAATGGGTAATTTGCAATTAGCAATTTGCTCATCGCAAATTTGGAATGGTAAAGAATCGCTATTTATTCCTTAAAATTCGCTATTTTGGAAATGCAAAATAGTTATATGATACATATGGCGGTTGATGTCTAAGAAGATAAGAAGCTTAGGGATACATTTATGATGACTGGCGCAATGAAGTTGACATCACTTACTTCATTGGTAGAGCTTTACATGTATTATGTCCTCTGTATTCTTCATCAAGCGTAACTTTAATCTGCAATCCTGAGTAGGCCTCACCTTAAACAAACCTCTGGATAGGCCACATCTTATTGTCATCCTGAATTAATCATTTAAAATGCTAGGGACAGATTTATGATAGGTGTATGCCTCTTTTGCGCCACTTAGAAAACACTGTCCATGGGGAAATGACTTAAAATGTCCTTAAGACACATGAATGTGTTTTTTTAAAACGTTTGCAATTTTTTTGGGTCACTTTTAACATGGTTATGTGACTCAAACAGTCAAAATCTAAATTCGCCATGCACAGGTGGGAGCATATTTACAAGGAATGTGCTCCATGGGGAAAGGTCTTATAATGTAATATGGGAAAAATGACATCAGAGACACTGAAATGCCTTATAGAGAAGCATACACCATTATGTCCTTGTCATAAATTTGCAAACCATTACTTTTCCCCAAAAACGATTTTCAAATCATAATTTGAAAACACTGCACATATGGAAATGACTTAAAATGTCCTTAATTCAAAATTTGCTATTCCTTATTTTGCGATTGCACTGAAGGATATGTCATGGTGTAAAAAAAACGTACCACATGAAACCGATGCAGCAGTGATGCAAAAGATGCACCATGTCGCAAGACAGGCCTCACTTGGGGCCATATGTATCAAGCTAATTAGCATTCGCAAAGATCAAAATTCTACGAATTTCGGCCTTTGCGAATGTTAATTAGACAAATGGTATGTATCAAACAAGTTTGATGCAAAATAAGGAGTAGCAAAATTTGCTATTCCTTATTTTGCAATTGCACTGAAGGATTTGCACATTTTTTTGAGACTACTTAAATGCAATGTATCAAACAAAAAATATGTAAAAAATGACATTAAGGATTTGTAAACTATTGTGGTAAATTGGTGGTAATTTGTGAATTCTTTTCAAAAAGCTTTTTTTTAAAAAAAACAAAAGGTCCCATATGACGCCAACACATGCCCTTAGGGCATGTATGTGTGCCATATGCCCCCAAATTTCTTTTTCAGGGGTGCAGCAGGGTGTTCTTGAGACACCCCTGCACCCTTGGAAAAATTCCTAATTTGTGATGAGCAAATTGCTAATCGCAAATTAAACCTTCATTCCTATGAGCCTCCTAGCCCATGGAAATGAATGGGTAACTTGCAATTAGCAATTTGCTCATCGCAAATTAGGAATGGTAAAGAATCGCTATTTATTCCTTAAAATTCGCTATTTAGGAAATGCAAAATATTTTGATGATACATATGGCAGTTCATCTCTAACAAGATAAGAAGCTTAGGGATAGATTTATGATGACTGGCGCATCACCAGGGATGTGCCAGTCATCCTGCGCCGCTGTTCCGCCACCCATGGTGTGCTGCATTTACAATGCGGCGCAGCATGGGGCAAAAACGGCACAGATGCGTGACGCATCTGTGCCGTTAAGGTGGCGCATTGCTGGAGTTGTATCGCAAGTGCGATGCAGCTCCAGCAACGCTCAAGGGTGCACCATCTCCACAATGTTGCGCCAAGACCTATGCCTGCTTCAAGCAGGCGCAGGGTTTTGACGCAGGTTTCTCCTATCTGATTGTAAATGCGGCACACCATGGGTGGCAGAGCAGTGGTGCACGTTAACTGGTGCATGCCTGGGGATGTGCCATTTAACATAAATCTGCCCCTTTACATTTAAGTATGTGCAGGGGACACAGAGTCGGTGAGGCTTATCCAAGGTTAAGAAGAGATGAGTCCTGTTCAGTGAAAAATTAGACATAGGCTTCACCTGCTCAGCATCGCTGGACATGGCTAAATAATAGCTGCAAAATTTTACTCTTGTTAAACAATTTTACTATTATAATCTCTGAGATTTGTCTCTTACTCTGCAACATCTCATTGTTGTTATCTTTCTTTAAAGATAAAGACAACCTCAACATGAGTGACAATCTGCAATCAGTTGATTTTGACCTCATCATTGAACTTGTAATTGAAACATCAGTGGATGTTGATCCCTTGGATGATTTAAATCCTGAGGATGAAGAAGAGCGTGATGAGGATGCAGATTTGTCCGAATTATATGACATAGGATGGGAAGCTGACCTGCTTGAGCCTATGGAAATATAAACATTTATTTTTAAAATTTATAATTAATAAAAAGTAAAAAGGTAAACCGTTTAATTTAAAAATAAAGACACCTTCAAAAGCAGGTTATGTGTAGTGTCTTCAATAAAATATTAAAATATGCTCATAAAATTAGATCAGATTCACATATAAAATAGCAAAGGTAACATAAATATAAATGTCATTTCTTTTCTGGTATTTCTGTATTGTAAATTTGCAAGGACTAAAAAATCTTCTATTTAAAATGTCAAGTAGTGTGTTAAGTTTTTGATCACTGTTATTGTTTTACTGTTTGGTAATAATGGTTAATAACATTTTTTATTATATTTTACCACAGATTCAACTGCAGATCATTTCAAGATTTCACCATGCCTACAATAGAAAGACAGAGAAAGGCTGCAAAACGTCAAAGACAGCAGGTGAAAAAAAATAAGCAGCAGTCCTCTAACAAAAAGATTTGTCAAGTCACGAAGAAAGCACCGGGTAAGAGCACAAAATATTTCATAAGAAATATGTGTAGTAAAAAAAATATTACTACAGAAAATGTTTCAGTCCATAAAACGAGAAGGAAATCAAATGGAAAGGAAAGGCCAATGAAAAATGTTACTGCTAGAGCAAGAGATAACTCTGTGCATGATAGTAGAAGGAAACAACAGTTTAGGGAGATTCGTAAACGAATGTTCCGCAACAGGATAATTGGCAATTTGTTAAAAAATATTAAGAAACGTCAACAGAAACTGGTTTTTTATAAGAGAAAAAAAAAGTTGAGAAAGTTATTGATCAGGCATTTGAAATTAAACGTAAGTTATTTATTTTGATAATCAATAGAATTAGGAAGCTAAACAAGGCAATTTATGATTTCAAAAGAAATAGTAGATGGAAGAGAATAGTTAATCGTAGTAATTTTTGTGAAGTTTTTTCTGGAGAATGGATGCATAGTTCAAGCTGTGAGGCATTTTTTAATGAGGAGAGTTATTTCCAGGATAATGATTTGGTGCATGCAGTTGACACCAGTGGTCGTGCTTATGAAGTGAAAGATGGTTGTCCAGTTGAAAAAGAAAAACTTGTGACAACAGAGGCAGAAGAGGTGTTAGGTAATGAGGTTTTAGGAAGACGTGCTAAGGGTCCTGTGTACACCTGGAAGTGTAGTAGTATTTGCAGTGTGCGACAGGATTCCATCAATTTGCTTTGTGATTTTGTACGGTCATTTAATAAGAAAAGTTTGAAGCAGAAAATAAGGTTGTTGCAAGAATTAGATCCTTGCAGAGTAAGAGAAGTGACAGGTTTGCATGGTCATTCACTGGCTTGTCTTTCCAGGAGAGTATGCCAGAATGTTTTTCATCATTTCAGGATGCTAGCAGTGCATCATAACAAAGTGAGGAAATTAGTTAGAATGTTGTATTATGCTAAGAGTCCAGCAATTATGCTTAAACAATTATGCGCTGCTCTTTTGCATGGTTCTGAAATAGATGTGAAGAACATATGTGAAGAAATTGAGTTTTGTTACTTTGGAAGTAAAGAGGAGAATGTTGAAATTGAGCAAGAAGAAGAGGGTCATGTGGAAGATAGTGTACAGGTTTCCAGTACAGATAATTTCCAGATGGAAATTGCGACATTTGAGGTGAAATCAAGTGAGAGGCCTAATTTCACTTGTGTGTGTTGTCGACGCACTTATTATAAGAATCAGACTAAGTTAGTGGATTTATATGCAAAAAGTGAAAGGGAAAATAATAGTGAATGGAAGGATTTTGCAACATACTTGATGGTAGAAAATTGTTTTGATTTGGGATTGGATCAACGTGTGTGTACTTATTGTTGTTGCAAATTAAATCAAAACCAGATGCCTGCTAGAGCAGTTCATAATAATCTGGAATTGGTTGAGATTCCTTCTGAATTGAAGGATTTAAATACTTATGAATCTATTTTGATTCAAAGTATCCATCCCTTTCAGGCTATTGTAAGAATGGAGCCAAAGACAGGGAAATTGCCTCCATCAGATTTACAGAGAGGATTAAAGGGAAGAGTTGTTTATTTGCCTCTAGATTTGAAGAAATACATTAACACAATTGGAGTAGAAAAAGTGGAAGAGGAACCTCTGGTTATCTTAGTTAATGGGGTTCCGACAAAGAATAAGAAAATATGGCAAGATTTAGTAGATGTTAGGAAAGTTAAAAAGGCAACATTGTATTTGAAAAAAAATAATAAATACTATAAGAATGTATATGTTGCAGAAGAGGAAGTAAGTGAGGAAGAGGATAGCGATTTGTGTGCTGGTCAAATTGAGAAAGTAGAACCCTCTACTAGTGAAGAAATATATGAACATTATAGTGTTCATCCTTTGCATTCCAAGGAAGTCATGGGGAATGCTATTGAGTTGTTTCAAATGAAACAAGCCAAAGGGAGTCCCATTAGTGTTTGGGAGGAAAGTTTGGAAGCTCGGTGTTTCCCACAGCTTTTTCCAACAGGTCAGGGAGGAAGATATGATGAGCGACCTCATCAAATTCCTGCTTCTGAATACCGGACTTTGCGATTGTATGCAGGAGATGCTAGGTTTCGACAATGCATTCCTTATTTGTTTCATCTCCTGTTTGAAAGCGATCTGTCTGGACTGTCATATGCAGTGAACCACATCTTGAAAAGTGGTATACACATGCAAAACATCTCAGCAAGTGACTTTATGGATAAAGTCAATGTCCAAGACAGTATTTTGGATTCTCACCTAATTAATCTCATGGCGTGTCAGCGTGGTACTAATGAGTACTGGTACCGTCGTCATGGTGATTTAAAATGTATGCTGAGGAACTTAGGTACTCCCACATGGTTCCTCACTCTGAGCTGTGCCGAGTATGGCTGGGAAGACTTACTTGAATTTCTACGAGAGGCAAATGCTAACGTAGATAACATCGAATTCAAGACACCCGGAGAACTGTGCTCTTTGGATCCAGTCAATGTATGTAGGTACTTCAATCATAGATTTGAAGCTATGATGTCTTTCATCATGAATAAGAAGAATCCACCTCTTGGAGAGGTGTTGGATTTCTTCTGGAGAAAGGAGTACCAAGCAAGAGGTGCTCCTCATATACATATGTTGCTGTGGATCAAGGATGCACCTAAATTTGGAATGGATCCAGAAGACTCAATGATGAGTTTCATCCAACAGTATTCTACGTGTGCTGTTCCAAACGCAAAGGAGAAGAAAAGCCTAAGAGAAAAAGTTCTGCGTTTCCAAAGCCATCGATGTGGAAAGTACTGCCGTCGTAAATTCCGAAACAAGGACAAGTTCTACACTAAATGTCGTTTCGGCTTTCCACGACCGGTGATTTCTAAAGGAAGAGTAAACAGTTTGATGTCTTCGCTGCGACACAATGTCATGAAGAAATCACCTAAAAACACTTACAATTTGAAGAGGAACGAAGAGTCCAAGTACATCAACGACTACAACCCGGTGATTTTGTCCATGTGGAATGCTAACATGGATATACAGTTTGTGGCTGATAACTGTATGGCTGTGGCTCGGTATGTGACGTCTTACATCACCAAAAAAGAGAAGACAGAATTGAAGGATATGTGGGAGGACATTTCCCATGAAAAGAGCCTCAGCAAGAAGTTGTACAGTTTCAGTCTGAAGATGTTGTCGCATCGAGAAATCGGAGCGTACGAATGTTCTGACCGGTTGTCTTCAGCAAGTCTCTATGCCAAGTCCAGGAGTATCGTTTGGGCGAGTCTTGGTCTTGCAGCAACGCGTAATCGAGTTCTCAAACCTGTGGGGGAAATTGAGTATTTGGCGGAAAAGGAGCCAAACAGTACCGACATTTTGAAGACAAACATGTTGGATACATATTATCGTAATCGAAGCAGTCACCTCGAGAATGTTTGTCTGTATGAGGTTCTGCAAAATTACATATTCAAGAGGAACATCAAAGAAGATACTGAGAAAGGAGTGTATGCTGTAATAGGAAGTGAGGGATGTCTGGTCAAGCAAAGAAAATGCCACTTGGTAAACCATCGAAAATTGAGTGGCGAATCTCCTGAAAAAAAGGATTTTTTCTATTTAGCACTTTTGCAACTTTTCAAGCCTTGGCGTGCAGAAGAGGAACTGCTTGGAGATTTCCTCTGTTACGAAGACTCTTTCAATGCCGCCAAGGAGACCATAGAATGTCCTGCTTTTCCCAAATATGTAGAAATGTTGAATGCGGAAATTGAGCAGGAAGCATCGATTGCAGCCGAGATTGCCAGAGACAGTTCTCAGGACAGTCAGAGTTCTGCTTCATTGAGTCAGGATCCACTAGGAGGACCTGTTATCGAAAATGAAGCTGCCACTGCTATGAATGAAGTGGAAAGAGCCATGGCACATGCTCAAGAGGATGCGGTTAACTTAGAAGAGTTGGAAAGACAACTCAACGTTGAGCAGAGGAAAATATATGACGAAGTTACCATGCAAATTGATCATGGATTAAGTCATGATAAGAAAGAGTGCTCATGTACGTCGTTGAAGCCTGTCCGACTGTACGTGAGTGGAGAAGCGGGAACTGGAAAAAGTTTCTTCATTAAAGCAATTTCATGCTATTTGCAGGAAAGGACAGCGTCATCGCTGTCTTGTGTTGTCACTGCTCCAACTGGACTGGCAGCACATAATATTAAAGGGATTACTTTACATCGTTTACTGATGCTGCCAGTGGAGCATGACAACAAATTACAATATCACAAGCTATCTGGAGATGCTTGTTTTGAAGTTTCAAGAATCTTGAGGAAAATGAAACTTCTTATCATTGACGAAGTAAGCATGGTTTCCAATGTCATGCTTGCCTTTGTGCATTTGAGGATGCAAGAAGTTCTCAAAACAGAGTATGATGTGTTATTTGGTGGCAAACACATCATTGTTTTCGGAGATCTTCTGCAGCTGACACCAGTGAAAGGGCAACCTGTGTTCAAAATGCTCACGCATGAAGATACCAGGAAGTGCCTAGGCAGCATTGGCAACGTCAATATATGGTTAAACTTCAATTATGCTGAGTTGCATGAAAATATGCGTCAGGCGAAGGATGAAGTTTACAAGACTATTCTACAAGATGTTAGAATTGGAAAAGTGACCGAGCATGGGAAAGAAGCTTTACATGCACGATTACTGTCAAATTTATATCCAGAACAAGATGTTGTGCCTGAGAATATTTTTCAGAAAATTACTGAGAAGAAATCTGGAATATGTTTGATGCCAACTCTTGCAGAATGTGCCAAATTTAACAACAAAATGTTGCATTTAGAAAAGCAAGAGATTGTGAAACTGGAAGCTATTGATAGAGTAGAGCATATGGGATCAACAATTATTTTGTCTGAGAATCTGAAAACAAAATTGGATTCATTAGAGAAGAGTATATCTAAAACTGCAGGTTTTGAAAAGACTCTCAATGTGTGCTTGAACTGCCGTATAATTTTAAGAAGGAATTTACATGTTGAAAGAGGTCTGGTAAATGGATCAATGGGTAATGTTGTTGATTTTGTGAAATACAGAAATAGAGATGGAATTGAATTTTTAAAAATTAAATTTGATGGCATTGAGGAAGTACAGCTAATTGCTCGTTGTTCTGCTAGATTTTTGCTTGTAAAAGACTTATATGTTCGCCGTAAGCAGTTTCCTGTTTGCTTGGCATATGCGGTGACAATCCATAAATCGCAAGGTTTAAGTGTAGACAGTGCATTGGTGAATATTGGCAGTTCTGTGTTCAAGGAGGGTATGGCATATGTGGCATTGTCACGAGTTAGAACTTTATCGGGATTGTACTTGATTGAGTGTGATGTCACAAACATTTGTGCGGATCTAGATTGTGTTAAGGAATACAATAGGTTAAGAAGAGAGTATGCGCCACATTTGCCTCAGTATCCTTTGTTTGAGAAACGTGTGGTAGGCCGGAAACGAAGGAATGAGAACAATACTGGGGAGGTTGTAGCAAAAAGACAAAAAGTCAATGAACCTAATATTACAAGCAGAAACAAAAAGGATTCTGTTGAAGATGTTGTTGGTTTTCAGTTTGAAAACAGTTCTGGTGTCAACTGCTATGCTAATGTAGTGGTTAATGTTTTGTTTTCTCTAAAAAATGTAAAAGAAGAGATTGTGGTCAATTCTGATCAAAGAATTTGCAGTTTGTTAAATTCTGTGTTAGAGAAATGTAGCACTGATAGAAGAAACATAGAAAGTGTGTCTGAAATTCGAAATCTGTTAGACAGATGTTCAGGCCAAACACAATTCTCTCAAAATATTCAGCAAGATTGTCAGGAGTTTTTAATGTATATGCTTGATGTATTACATGCTGAAGGTGTAGATGTAGATCAGCTGTTTGGGCTTTCTCATCAATGGCAGCATGACTGCGAGAACTGTATGGTATCAAGTACTACTAGTGTAGACTCAGAAAGATTTATATATTTAACTTTGCCAGACAGTAAATCAGTCTCCTTTAATAGCTAGTAAAAGCAGCTGATCACAACATGGAGTGTAGCCAATGTAAATCTGAAATGATGTCCACATTATTTATACGAACATATGGCCAGTATGTCATTTTAATGTTCCAACGATGTAGGCCTGATGGAACAAAATTGACAACTTTAATTAAAAAATTTGTAGCTTCTCAGTTGTCAATATCAGGAAGGACTTTTGTAACTGCAGCAATTATATATCATGACGGCCCTTCAATAACATCAGGACATTACACAGCTTATTTAAAGTCTAGAAATGGCTGGTCATTCTGCAATGATTCTGTTTTAATTTTCAAAAAAAAATTGCCGTATGACCTTAAAAACTCTTACCTGGTGTTTTTAAAACCAAAATTTTAGGGAAATAATCTCGGGATGTGCTCTGTGGAATTTCAAGAAGTTCTAATGGCTCCTACACAATTTGGCCTTGAGGATAAGTGTAGTTCAGAGACATAACTTCTAACCATAGGACTGGACATTATGGAGAAATACGTGCACTTTGAATGAGTTCAGAAAAACTGTTTCTTTTTATAAGCTAATTGAAGCAGCCAATCAAAACATGGAGTAGAGGGAATGTAAGTCTGCAATGCTGTCTACTGTTTTACATTGCTTTGTGATTAAAAGTGATGTAGAGAATTAAATAATTGTAGTAGTCATAGAGGTAGTGTAAGTCTGCTTGTATCAGTGTCATAGGAAAAGTAGAACATGACTGAGCAAGAAGGGGAAGATATTACTATTCCAGGATTGTGAAAATGATCTTCAACATTTTAATTCTGAAAGTTGCGGAAATGCCAAATGACGGGATTGGCTTACAAGAAATCCAAGAGTTATAAATGGCTCTGACCAGATTTGGCCTTGTGGAAAATTGTGGTAGAGAGCAAGAAGTCATTTATTGCATGTAACGTGTTTTTAAAAACGATGGAGATTTTCTTTCAGAAAGTGGCGGGCTGAAAGTAATAACAGCACAAAAGAGTGTAAGCTGTTCATAGGACATCCTTGGACGTCATGGAAAGTAAGTTAACTTTAAGGAGTTCTGAATTTTGATTTCTGATATTGTATGGGTTTTTTAAACACAATCATTTTGATTGTGTTTTTTTTTCCCCGCTGTTACATGATGAATACCTTCAAGTCACTGTTTTTAGTGAATTTTGATACATTCTGAGAACAGCAAAAATAAACCATTTAACATGTATAATTAATTCTGTACTGTTTGCATTTATGATGTATATGTAGAACTGTGTAGGAGGCATGGAGAAGGTGAGGCTTCTGTAAGTGTCAAAGTTGTTGCATGCAGTGCTGCACTTCTGCGTATTCTTTCATATGCTAGACTACATCTGCACAATGAGATACCTAAGCAAAGGAAACACAAGTGATGTGATTGTGAAATGAGCAAAATAAATTGCATGTATTTCAATTACATCACCTGTGTTTCCTATCATTACGAATCACATTGTGCAGATCAAGTTTAGGTCTGTCCAGGGAAACATAGGAGGTTTGGACTTTGTTGAAGAGTGCAGTGGACATGACTCACTTCATTGGTAGACCTTCACATGTATTATGTCCTCTATTCTCTTCAACAACTCGAAATTTCATCTGCAACCCTGAGTAGGCCTCACCTGAAACAAACCTCTGGATAGTAGACATCTTATTGGCATCCTGAAGCAATTATTTAAAATTTTAGTGTCTTGCGACACTTTTCTGAAACAACAGCAATGCAAAAGATGCACCATGTTTTAAGATAGGCCTCACTTCATCTGCATCAAGATACTGTTAGTTTAAAATGTATATCTTTAGGACTGTGTAGGGGGCCTGGAGAAGCAGAAGCTTCTGTAAGTGTCAAAGTTTTTGAAAAACTGTTTGTCCTTCAATCTTTTCCCTTGTCTTTTCAAATTTTTAAATACATGTTTTAATATTTTTCAAATGTTTGTTCTCTCTTTCACAGATTGAAAGTATAAAAACAAAAAGTGAGTAATTTAACGACAATTATAAGGTAAATATTTTGTACTGTTTTCGTTACATTTATATCACATTTAACTACTATTAGTTCCACTGCTTCATTTCTTTAACCCTCAGTTTCCTGCCTTTGCTACTTCCCTCATTCCTTTCTCTATTACCTACTTACTCAACTCCTTCCACTCTTTTTCTCAGTCCCTCTCTTCTCATAGTTCCTCACTCTTGTTCACTCACTGCGTCTCTATTACTCTTAGTGTCTTTGACTGATCAGTCTATCACTACTTGTTCATAATGCTTTCTCTGTGTAGTTGAAGCACACTAAGGGGAATATTATGAACACAGCCAATAAAATTATTGCTCTTTTTATTGGCAGAAAACTGGTGCAAAAGTGGTTTTAGTGGCAGTTTTCTGCCACAAAAGCAGCTTTAGCGACACATTTCTGCCAATAAAAGCTGCAAAACTTTTATTGCCTATGTTGATGATATGGCTCTATGTTAATTACATTTCTTTGCTGTTTCAATTAATCTTTTTCTGTTATTTTTTGGTTTCTGTTTTCTATTTTTTCTCTCTGTTATTCCTCATGTTTTAATCTTATTTTGAACATTCACTCACATTCTCCAAGAAACTCTTCTTTGTTAATGTTATACTCTCTTTTTTTTTCTTTCACTTCGTTATGTATTTTGTTTTTCACAATTATACCCTCTTCTGTCTTTTCTTCGGTAAATAGATCTATTAAACAGTATCTCTTCTTTACTCCCTATAGCTGTCTTTCTTTTAACATCACTCTCTGTTTCCTTTCCTTATACTTACACTTTTTTTTTATTTTTTATTTGTTTGGTTATCTCCCGGTCCGCGTACCGGGAAGCTAACCCGGAAGCGAACCAAAAGAAATAGAGCTTGCCAGAGTGCTAAACATTCTAGCAATTTTTTTGGAAAGGGAAGGTAGTTCTGAAAAGAACTTTTTTTTAATATTTTTGTTGTTTTATATTTTTTTTTTTTTTTTTGAACATTTTTTGGTATTTTTTGTATTTTTTGAACGATTTTATATTTTTTTTGTTTTTTTTGGGGGGGGAAACAACAAAAAACAGGCGTTGAAAATGGCTCAACAGGAGCAAAAAAAAATTACTGGGGGCGGTTAGGGCAATCATGGTGTTCATACGCCAGGTTGAGTGCATTGATGCTCATGTTGCCACAAGCTAATAATGCACGACAGTGCATACATAAGTGAATCATGTGCCCAAAATTTTCTTGAATATTTGGCACAGTTTCCCGTGCCTCTTCTGGTGTTAGAGAAACCGGTATTGTTGGTCTGGCCACAGGAGTTGGTCTTGGATTGTCGTGCATATCCCTTAATTCTGCCCGGCTGTAATTTAGGGGATGTTTCCTCGTCATGTGCCTGTGCATTGTGTGATTTCCAAAGCTATATTTTTTGTCCGTCCCTCTGGACAATTGCTCCTTGCATATCAGGCAGGTGACATACCTTGCGTTGACTTTTTTTTGGCCACGAGGCATTGAAAAAAACTGCCAGATGAAACTGGCTTTCTTTCTGGAAACCCGGGGCAACTCTTCTAAAAATTGTGGTTCTTCTCCCTCCTCATCCATTTCTTCCTCTTCCTCTTCAGTGTTGGTAAGGACCTGGGGAGGTGGTCCTCTCTTCCCATGAGGAGGTGGTGGTGGTGGTGGGGGTGCACCAGCTGAAGCAACCAATGAAGCCATTTTCACACAAGCAAAATAGGTCTTCCAACAAGCAAAATAGGTCTTCCTCTCACAATGATGAAAGTCAGAGTGAGGAAAGAAGGAGGGGTTTTCATCATTTGGGAAAAACAATACTTCTCAACCAATGAAAAGTGTTATTTTTAGGTCACCTGACCTAGCCTTCCATCATTATGAAACTAAAAGTGAAATGAACCAATGAAAAGTTTTATTAACAAGTCACATGACCTCTCACGCTCATGTTACGCGCTGCGGAACGCTCCCCGGTTAGCTTCCGGGTCGCTCCGCTTCGCGCCTCGGTCCGCGCCCCGGGACACTTCCGGGTGCGCTAACGCGATACGTCACAAGACGCATTTCGCGGCAACGCGATACGTCCCGCTTTCGCGCCGCGGATCGCTTCCGGGGAGCTGCGTTTCGCGCCTCGGTCCGCGCCCCGGGGCACTTCCGGGTGCGCTAACGCAGTACGTCATAAGACGCATTACGCGGCAACGCGATACCGTCACTATGTTGATTTCTTACCGGTTCGCGGACCGGGTCGCGGAATCAAATTGAGCTAACGGGAAGCTTCCCGGTTCGCGGACCGGGAGCGAAACAAAAAAAATATTTAAAAAAAATTATTAATAAACATATAAAATATATTTTTGGATTTAAAGAAGAAGAATACATTTTACAGCTATATATATTAGCTTTTAAAAAACCAATGAAATTCACTGAAAAAACCATAGGTTATAGACCATATATAGTTAGGAATTAGCATTTACAAAACCTTGAAAATTCACTGAAAAAACCATAGGTTATACACCATATATAGTTAGGAATTAGCATTTAAAAAACCTTATTTTACTCACACAAAACCAATGAAATTCCATATATAGTTAGTTGTACTAACTATATATCACGCACCCGCAATCCACTGCTGATCATGTCACATATTACATCATTCATGACATGGTCAGTGACATCACTGATGACATCACTGATGACATCTCAAATGACATCACTGATGACATCACTGATGACATCTCAAATGACATCACTGATGACATCTCATTTGACATTACTGATCACATCACTGATGACATCATTCATGTGATAATACGATGAACCTCTTCAGACTCTAATATAACCTTAGATACACTCAGTGTAAACACAGACTCACAGATTGTCACTCATCCATGAAGTTACACACACACCTAGTCAGTCATGCAAACAATCAATCACACCTCCATTTCCTTAACTATACAGTTAAACACACCTTACTTATTCAAACATATACTAAAACATATTTACTCACTTATACAATCCTGGATACAAGTTCACAATGATCCATACAGCCACTCACACATTCACTGGCTCTTATGCACAGTTATTTATATATGTCAACTCTCACATGTACTCTATTTTACATATGTACTTACTTTGACATGTAGCACTGAGATATCTATTCACTCACCAATACAGTCATGCACACAGTCAACCGCCCATACAGCTGTTTCCACATGCACTTTTGAACCCATACATCTATGCAGAGAGTCATACACCTCCCAGCCACCCATACACACTCTCAGTCTCCCATACAAATACTTGGGCAACCAATCAATAACCCATATAGTTAATCATATAGCTACTGATCAACACATGCAGCAGTTTACATAACAACAGACATAATGATGCACAAATTAAGACAGTTTAGTCACTAACCCATGCACTCAGTGAGACACATTTAATCACTCACTCATACAGTCAGTCATGCACCTACTAAATCCTTTGTTCAGACACTTCTACATCCACTCATTCTTCAATATGTAAGACATATTTTAACTGTACAGAAACATACAGTCACTGGATGTTGTCATCAGTGATGTCATCAGTGATGTCATTTGAGATGTCATCAGTGATGTCATCAGTGATGTCATTTGAGATGTCATCATGTCATCAGTGATGTCACTGACCATGTCATGAATGATGTAATATGTGACATGATCAGCAGTGGATTGCGGGTGCGTGATATATAGTTAGTACAACTAACTATATATGGAATTTCATTGGTTTTGTGTGAGTAAAATAAGGTTTTTTAAATGCTAATTCCTAACTATATATGGTGTATAACCTATGGTTTTTTCAGTGAATATATATATATATACAAGTATATCAACAAATAAGAGGGGTGGCAATGGGGGCCTGTTTTTCTCCCAGCCTGGCGTGCTTGCACATGGGCTGGTGGGAGGAACAGGTCCTCATGGGGCAACATCTTAACACCATGCAAAATCATGTACCATTATACCTAAGGTACATAGATGATCTTTTCTTGATTTGGCAGGGTTCTATGGAAGAGGCAGTTTCTTTTGTGGCAAAATTGAACAAGAATGACTTGAACTTAGAATTTACTTCTACAATTAGCACTTTGTTAGTTTGTTTTCTTGACCTGGAGGTATATATAGATTCTGGTGAGTTAGCTACAAGACTGTATAGAAAGCCTACAGCAGACAATACGGTCCTGCATGCGGCCAGCCAACATCCTTATCATTTGATACGCAGTATCCCCTTCGGGGAGATGCTGCGCATCAGACGAATATGTAGTACTGAGGTGGAGTGTATTAAAGCTCAGGAGGAGAGCAAATTGTGCTTCCTAGCCAGGGGTTATTCAATCAATGTGATACAACAGGCAATTATCCGGGCGAACAACATACCCAGAGAGCAGGCATTATTACCCAGGACACTCCCTAGTACGGCTGATTCAGTCTCATCATCAGGTACTCCAAGAATAATTGTTACCTACAGCAAACAGCATAAGGAAATCCGCAAGATCTTTTCTCGAAATTGGAGCCTAGTGACAGGGGATCCTGTCATTGGGGATACAGTGGGCAGAAAACCGGAATTTTCCTTTAGGAAATCTACCTCTATGGGGGACAAACTAGTGAAGAACTACTTAGAACAGCCAATATCTGATACATTCATGGCTCTGAGGAAGGGGTTCAAAAAATGTTTGAGCTGTAAAGCTTGCAAACAAGGCTGTAACAAGACCCATTATTTGACTCCCTTCAGAGACACTCCTGTAGCTATTTCCAAACAACTCACCTGCCAGACAGAATTTGCAGTTTATGTGTTGCAGTGTCCTTGTGAGCTCCGGTATGTGGGGAGCACTCGACTGCCGGCTCATAAGCAAATACTGCAATACATAAGAGCAATCAACACCAAGGACCAGTCTTATCCGGTGGCACGCCACTTTCAACGTGTACACAATAGTGAACCTAAATACTTGCTGTATTATGTCATAGACTGTGTAATGCCATTAAAACGAGGGGGTGACAGAAAAGCCCGACTACGGTTACTTGAAACTCGCTATATATTAGAACTAGATAGCCGTACCCCCAAGGGCCTCAATATAACTGAGGATCTTTACACATGTTTATGAACCAAGCTTTGTATATCACCTTAAGTCTTATGATAGGATCACCAAAGTCAAGTAATATCATTGCTTACACAAATAAGCTGCTACCTAAAAAGTATTTCTTACAATGTAAATCCAATTTTCTATTCCTTTATTTGAGTTTTGCTTTACTGTTTTCAGATCAAATGTTTGTATTTTTTCTTCCCTGTTTTCTTATCTGTGCAAATATTCTCAAAGGGAGGGGCTCCTCCTTTTCAAGATAATTTAGAAATTAAGCACAATAGAATAGAGAAAAATGAAGACACAATTTGTTTTTATAACTTACAATAAGCACTTTAGCACTTGTTTTGTATTATTGCACTATGCCTTAAAAGCTGCTCTTAGTCACAAAGTGGGATATCTTCAGGGCAATCTTATTAAATTGGTATATGTACTTTTTATAGATCCCCACTTGGGGTGTATTTACACAAGATTTTTGTATAATAATGAAAATAATGGGTCTCCAATGAATTAGGAGTCTTCATTTCTCAACTGATATTTATATTTCTATATAACTGAATAGATTCAAATATTTGATTATCAGTGATGTATTTTACATTTTATTAATCATGAAATGTACGGTTTCACATGAAACATTCAATATGTTGAGACTTAACTCACTATGAGTTTTATTTTCAGACTTAATATGGTAAAATGTTGAAATTATTTCTACAATTAGATGATGTATTTCAAGTCTGTTTTTCATTTTCATTCAAACTTGTGACGTATTTTAAGTATTTACCATATGTCCGCCCTTTGTTTTGACCATTTATAACTCACCTGTGACTGGGCAATCACATCATGTGATCAAGACTGTGGATACAGTCGAAACGTGTCGTGGTGGCTTGTTAAGCTCAATTTTGCACGAATAAAGACACCTTGATTCTGGCACCAGACCTGGGTTCCATTCTTCGTCATTTGTCCGATTTTCAATTTCTGATCGGTGACGCCGGGAGGCGTCTGGCGAGTATTTCCTCATATATATATATATATATATATATATATATATATATATATATATATATATATATATATATATATTACCTACAGGCGGTCGCCAGTAGGTAGTTATAGTTGGGACCTAGTTCCAATAGGAAAACATTTTTTTTACTTGGCATTAACTTTGGCGTAGTTTGACCAATCTTCATGATATTTTCCAAAGAAAGTGTCAAGGTAGATTCTGTGTGTCATGGAAAGTCTGGGGGTTGATGTGTATAGTGGAGACTGAGAAATAGAGGTGCGATATAAGGGTGCATTTGTAATATTATTCCTATAGGATCCTTTAGCCACATCTACAGCTCGAAGGAAAGAATATACCAATTTTAGCATAAAGTTAGATGTTGTTACGCAGATTGTGCCTTATGTTATTTGGTGCAAATCTGTTAAGTAGTTTTTAAGAAATGTAATTAGAAATTTATTGTGATATCTCTGGTGGCGCATATTTCACAACAATTTTGTTATTAATCCCGACTGCGCACACTAACAGGAATCCTGTGATTGGCTGGACGCAACCTGAACAGAAAATTGTGATGCCATTGTATCTATTGGGAAAAGAGGGCCCAGAGTAGAAGTACTCTGACACCATGTTTCAGGAATGTAAGTGTTAGTGACACAAGTTATGTGTCCAAAATAGATTTTTTTAATGGCACGCAATATTTGCAACAATGTCGTGATCTCCACGAAGCCCCCTGTTTTACCATAGCGGGGACGTCATGACTATCACAGCGACATTGCGAATATTGGTGGAAATATGAAAAATGTATCAGCAATCATTAATACACATTGTTACAGAGATAATGAGATTCTGATAAATGTTTTTTTAGAGAGGTATTTAGATAGAGATGTATCTAGTGTGATGGTTAGAATTAATTATATAGTTATAATTTTTTAATGTGGTGGTGGCTATTGAATTCTTGCTTTTGCTTTCCAGTTTCACGATGTATCTGCAGGGATCATGTATACCGACGCTATTGCGATCTCCGGCCTCACCCCGAAACCGGAAAATAGGTATTAGAGATGGCTGTTCTAGAAATACACTAGAAAAACATGAGTTTGAATTGTACAGTAATAAACCCTTGTGTGTAAAATATTGTAATATGTGTGACTGTGTGTTTTTTACTTTAGGGAAAAGGCGCGATTGTCGTGGTTAACAACACCATTGCGGCGTCCAAAATAACAGTGAAAACGGAAAATAGGTCTTATAGATGGAGTTTAAAGAAACTCAATAAAAAACCAAACAAGTTTTTAAAGAAGCATGCATATAGTAATATGTGTAGCGCAATGTTTGCAATGAATTTTTTTAGTTAACATTTTTGGATGTCCTGGTGGCCCTTTCATGTCTGCTTTTGTTTTGTGATTTCGCACCGTATTCGCGACAATCGTGTCATCGTCACAAAGATTCCCAAAACCTAAAAAAAAGGATCTTTATTAAGAAAATTAACAATATTTTGTGTACTAAGGTGGCTCTAACAAGAGCTTTTGAGTTTATTGTGTGTCTATGACAGCTACACATAAGACCGGATGCAGAGTTTCAGGTTACTTAGAAACACCTTGTTGCCTTCATCTGTAAAGTGTACTCCATCATTTCTATAAATTCCATGCCTGTCAAAATGCAGATTATTGTTATGTATACAGCCCATCTGATGGTCTCTGAGGGATGCAGAAACTTATTGACATGTTTCCTGGCTTTGTCAATCTGTGGACAGAACTGATTTGACCACTACCATTTCTGTCTTTGGCATATATTAGAGGACACCAAGACAGTGCAAGGGAAAAGTAACATCAGTTCTGCAAAAGTATCTTTCTTTAGGATTTCCAGCCCTTCCCCAGTAAACGTCCCTAGGTCCTTGGAAATCCACAATGGTTGTAACCAAAACAAGCAACTGATGAAGCCATAAGCCTCTCTGAACGAGCCAAGTAATTTCCACATTTGGCAAACCCAAGTCCTGTTAATACTGCTCTTTTTTGCAGCGTCTTTAGCCCAATAGACATAGCTGTGGCCAAAAATCCACACTCTAAGCATTTTCAAGTGAAGGAGCAATAGCAGTTAGGAAAAGCCTGGAGCTGACTGAGGTAGATTTCCAAATGAAAAACAGTTAAAATTAAGTTTTTTTAAAGATATATTTCATTGGAGGCTGTCAGTAAGTAAGTGAATAAAATTAGATAGTATGTTGGATGCAAGTCCTATTATTGGCTGTTGTTTAAAAAAAAAAGGAGAGTAATACAGACATGGATATGCTTCTGAATCTGTGCAGTAAACCACACCTGCTGCATCTCATTTGGTAGTAGCATGGTCCTTCTAGAATGTGTTTTGAACTTGTGACCTACTGATTCCAGTAGGTTGCTGCACAGTCAGTCAAGAGTGTATTGGGAGGAAGGGTGTTAAAGAGGTAGAACATTTTTTTAAAGCACGACATTTAATTAATTATACATTTTAATTTCCGATTCAGGATTATGAAGAAAACTGTTTTGCAGTATTTAAATAAAAAAACTATAGGTAAATATAGGTTTGAACTCCCGTGTATGTTGCAACTACTCCTAGATGATGACGAATACATTGCAAACATACATAGACAAGAATCTAGTTTTGAAAAAGAGGTAAAGGGTTAACAGTAACAATTCACAAGTGGTGAAAGAGTATTCTAAAATGAAAGACATTATTTCATTTGTGGCCTTTTGCATGATTACAGATTGGAAAGTTGAAGAGGTTGCCATTTTATGGTTACTTTGTATGAGAATGGGGTACCATTCTGTTGCTTAGTTTTTACAAACCCTAACTGTGTCAAAACTATTTAAAAAGAGCTAAAACAACAACATGAACTCACTGGTATGTACATAACGTTTTAATTGTTTAAAAATATTACATTAGAAATGAAGATTGTTAGACCTGGCACCTTTGGCGTGGGTCTCCCTTTAATTTTTACTGTTTCTTCAAGTGTTTTTGCTGGTGTTAGATGCTTTGGGCACTGTGCTACTGCTGTCCAGTGCCACAGTGCAAGTGCTCCCTATTGTAAATTAATGTATGAATTGGAGATTCCATGATTGACTGATTTGGTTTACCTGTCAGACCCTAGTACAGTGCACCAGGAGTGCCCAGGGCTTGTAAAACAAATGCTGCTGGTGGGCAACTGTTACAACTCAACTGCCTTCATATCGCATGCCATTACAACGCATGTCACTACATCGAATGTCATGCAATGCATGCCATTACAATGCACTATAAGGTAAGTAATGGAGATTTTTTTTAGTTTTAGGGTGGGCATGGGTTTTGGGGTACAAGGGTATAGTAATTTTTACCCCTACACTATCCAACACTTTCCCTACTGTTGCACTCACTAGAGTAGGAATAGTAATTCTTACCCCACACTATCCAACACTTACCCCACTGTTGACCTAAAGTATTATGCGTTGTAATGGTATGCGTTGTAATGGTAGGCGGTGTAATGAAATGCATTGTATGGTCGTTTTAAAAATACGTTGTAAAATCATGCGATGTAATGGTAATTGCGATGTAAAGACAGCATTGTAAAAGCATGTGTTGTAATTGCTTGCATTGTAACATCATATATTCTTCTAGAGAGGCATGCATTCAAATATATATGAAGTGTGATATCTAGACTTTTCTGACACATAGGTCAGTAGAAATGGATAGATACACTAAAACAGATAGTTTGATACTGACAGAAGGAGTTAAGCAATGAGTTACAGATATAGTCACAACTCTTATGTATCTAACAGCAATGAAGATACTTTACAGGCACCCAAGCACCACACAGGCACTCATCCAATCACTCAGCCCCTACTCAGCCACTTATTGAATTAATCACACACTTTATACACATGTATACCATTACCCAGACACTGCACATACACTCTTTCAACTATACCGGCACTAATTATGTACTCATTGAACTACGCAGGCAACACCCATGCATTCATCCAGTCACCCTGGCACTAACCATTCACATATACAGTCACCAAAGTTGTACCTATGCAATTATTCAAACACCCATGCACAACCCATGTACTCATCCAAACACTCACTTATAACCCATGGACTCATCCAAACACTCAGGTACTAGTCATGCACTCATCCGATTACGCAGGTAGTACCATAGCAGTGAACCTATTGCCCATCCATTATCTGTGCTCTCATTCAATTTCTGAGGCAATACTGTTGCACTAATATAACCACTAAAGCAGGACACTTGGTTGTATCCAATCACTCAAGCTTTAACAATGGCCTCATACAATTTCTCAGACATTAGTAATTCACGCATGTAATCAATAAGGCACTACTGATGCAGACATTAAATTATCCAGGCAATACACATGTAGTTATGTAATCACCCAGGCACTACCTGCTTAATAACCAAAAACACATGGGTACTCATTCAATCAGTGAAACACTACTCATGCAACCTGCCAGGTGCTATGTGTGCACTTAAGCAATCATGTATGCAGTACTGAATAAATCATGTATTTACTACGCATGTAGTCCTGTTATCACCCAGGGACTACAGTAGCACTCATTTAATCATCCAGCCAATATCTGTGCATGTATTGAATCCTTGAGGCATTAATTATGAACGTATCTAATCATTCAGGCAGTACTCATACACTCATCCAAACACCTAGATAGTAGCAATATAGTCATTAAAACACACAGGTACTAAATATGCAGATATGGACCCACCGATCTAGCTCCTTCATACTTAGGGAGTCATCGAGGCACTTCCAATATTCTGAGGGAATCACCTAGGCACTATCTATGTACTTATCCGATCATGCAGGGAGTATTGTTGTAATATACCTCAAACACATGTATTTACATGTTTTAGTGAGGAATATGTGCTGCCACACACTGTTTGCATGTACTTGGGAGAATTAGTGTGCTGTATGCTGTGATACAGATTAATGTGCAGATTTTTATATGCACTGTTTCTCAAAATGTTTATCTGACGCATCTTAGGGGTAGATTAAGCTGCGGTTTGGAAGGCCTCCTAATGGTATTTGCTCCGTTTGAATTGAATCGGGAACATGTCTTTCTGACATAATCGGAAAGGTTTCCGACCGATTACGATGCGAGTTAGGCTTTAGGAATATCCTAATCCAAACCAAAGGGCATTCGGAATGACCAAGCCGTATGGAGCAGACTCGTGCATCTCTACGGGCTGCATTTCCAAACGACCGATTACGATGCTGGATTTGGACAGCCTTTCCAAATTATGCGGTCTAACTCGAATCGGCAGTCGGAATCAGACTTTGGGGGCCCTTGGTGGGCCAACCTGCACCGGGAGCCTTCCCAATCAGGCCTGTGGGGGTACCCATGGCTCCCCCCTTAGCAGCCATGCAGAGTGTGGCAGGCACCAGGGGGTGCCCACTATAGGGTGCACAATATTTCCCAGTCACCCCTTTCTTCAATGGGAGCCTATGCCTTCGTTCGGAACTTAGGCTCCCATTGAAGTCAATTGGACTCTCCCTATCGGAGTCGGTCCGAAACCATTCCCAAGCCGATTCAGTCAGAATGATTTCCAAACCGCATCGTAATCGGGCCCTATGTAGAAAATACTGAAACACTAAATCTACCAGTGACACAGTGGTAGAGAGGCACATAAATAGTTCTTATGTTGTGTTCTCAGTTTTACAGTATTCAGACACCGCATGTATGTACTTTTACACTTTGAAGTATTTGAAAATGTACTACAAACGGGATAAAGTGGGATTTTACATTGTATAAGTAAGAACTGAGATATGGTGCAGCTGTATTGTAGGAGAGGGTGGTTAAATATATATTAAAAGGTAACTAATAAATTAAGTTGTGTGTTTTAGTTTGGGTTTGATACATTGAAGTGCTTATAGGTATGTAGATAGGTTCATCTTTAGATTTAAACTGCAACATAACATAAAAGCTGTTTTTGTATTATGTGTAAGTCAGTAGTAAATTAGTTGGTATGTTGGCAAGAATAAAAATATCCTTTTTTTACAGAACGATATCTACATAACTACAGACAGTTAGAATGCCTACAAAAGCTCAGAGGAAAAACCAACAGAAGCAACTACAGTATTTATGCCTAACTGATCCACAAAGGGTCAAAATGTGGAAAAAGCGGTGAAAGAAAAAAGAGCTACTGGTAAGAGGCCAAAGTTATTTCTGAAAAATATATGTGGACCTATGCAAAGATTGCAAACTAATGCAAATAACATTGAAACTATGAGAATGAATTACATTGGACACAACCAATATAACAAGAACAGGAAAGAATGTAACGAAGATGGACATACTTTAAGCAGGAGACAGAAGCAGTTTAAGGAAATTAGAGCCAGAATGTTTCGTAGTACAGTAGTTATAAACTTACTGAGAACTATGAAAAAATATTGAAGAAGGAGAGAGGCACTGAAACAGAAAGAACAATTTGAGAGAGTAGTTGATAAGGTCTTTGCTTTGAAGAGGAAGCTTTTAATTTTGATTGTAAATAGAATTAAGACTCTTGACAAAATGATGTTGTGCATGGAGAGACAAAACCAGAAACACATTTAGTGAATAGAAGTACATTTTGTACAGTTTTAGGTGGAGAATAGATATATACTTCTAGTACAGCACTTTTCTTTAATGAGAAAGTATCTCCAGGATAAAAGATTAGTTCACGGTATTGATGGAAGAGGACGATGTTATGAAATGAAGAATGGCACTCCCATAGCGAAAGAGGTGATGTACCTAGAAATGTAGAACAAGTTATTGAAGAAGAGGTACAAGGAAGGTGTAGTTAGGGAGCCTGTATAAAAATGAAAGTGTAGTAGAATTTGTAGTATTCAACAGCAATCCTTTGATGTATTAAGGAAATGTCTACATATCTTTCCAAGTCAAAGTATAAAACATTAAATAAGTACTTTACAAGGATTGATTCCTTGCAAGATAAGAAAGCATACACATTTGCAGGGACACTTCCTAGCTTGTTAATTAAAGAAAGTGTGCCATAGCACCTTTCATCATTTCAGGATGTTAGCTGTACACCACTAAACAATGCTAACTTTAGTTAGGAGGCTGTACTGTGTGAAAACTCCTGCTTTATGTTCAGGAGAAATTAATAGAGCTCTTTTGCATGGTACTGTGGCAGACTTAGAAAAGGTTTTTCATGATGTGCAGTTTAGTTCTTTGGTCCCCAATAGGACTCTAGGGAAAAAGAAGAGTTGTTAAGAGGAGGAGTTGCAGAACAGGACACAGATATTATAGTTGATAGTTTTGAAGTAGGGATTATCAAATGTAACACAGTTTGCTCTGAAAAAACAAAGTATGTTTGTATATGTTGTTGACACACTCACTACAAGAATCAAACGCAGACTTTTGACTAATATTTAAAAAGTAAAAAAGAAAATAATGATAACAGGCAAAAGTAAGCTCTGTATTTATTTGTAGATGAACGCTTTGAATTGTCCATTCGGCAAGTTATATGTTGCAATAAATTAGAAGATAATAAAATGCCTGCTAGATCTGTGCATAAAAAGTTAGAACTGGTTTCTGTTCCAGAAGCACTTGAAAGTTTAAAATATTTATGAGTCCATTCTTTTCCAAACTATACATCCATTTAAGGCTATAGAGCTGCAGAAAAGTTTAAAAGGTGGAGTAGTGTATTTGCCATTAGATTTCAAGAAAAATATTTAAACTGTATTGGTAGATAAAGATTTAGAAGAAGGACTTGTAATTCTTGTAAATGGTGTGCCTACTAAGAACAAAAAGATATGGCACAAGTTAGTAGATGTTATCAAAGTTAAAAAATAAACTTTATATCTGGTACAAAATAATGTTTACTATAGAAATGTAGAAAGCCTGCAAGATATCACACATATGGAGAATCAGACATTTCCATCAGCAGGTCAAATTGAGAAAGTGAATCAGTGCCTTGAGACCCTCGCAGGTGAGTAGCTGCACTCTACAAACCCCTGATTGATTGATTGAGTCCAGAACAGAAGAAATTGATGAACATTATAGTATCCACCCATTGCATTCTAAAGAGGTGGTGATGCCATTGGTCTGTTTCAATGAAGGATGCAAAGGAAGCTCCATTAAGTGGGTGGGAGAAAAGTTTTTATTTTTTTTATTTTAGGAGTTTTACATCGCACCAGCTGGCACCGTAGGTATCAGAGCGCTTCACAACAAGTAACTTATATGCAAACAGGCTGTACATTGAATATAGTAGAACATAGGGATTCGCGTCGGGTAGAGTTCGAAGAAAGGAGTGATTGAGCAGAAGGAAACATGAAGGGTGCAGGTCACACAAAATGAGTAGCCGATAAGTTCTCTTGTTAAGGGCGAAGGGAGGGGATAGGATTTCCAGAAGGGGTCCGGGGGTAGAGGATGTCAGTGTCACAGGGTAGAGAGTTAAAGTCAGATGGAATGCTGGCTAAGGTACTTACTTGGATCCTATCGGTTCGCTATTGAGCAGTCTCGGAAGAGGACTTTGAGCAGGCTTTAGAATTTTGCAAAAGAGGGGATCGTTTTGATGTGGAGGGGATGGAGTTCCAGATTTTGGGCATGTTACCAACAAAGGACCTGGCCGCGTTTTTTTGCTTGCGTGGTTTCAGCGGGATGAGTAGCAGAGTATTGGAGATCCTGAGGTTCCTGGACTGGCCGGCCTGTTTGAGTTTGCCTGGCCAGGTATTCCGGTTTAGAAGCTAGCTGTTTCCCATATCTTTTTCCTTCTGGAGTAGGTGGCAGGTATGACGACGGCCTCTGTAAATACCTGCAGCTGAATATAGATCTACTAGACTTTATACAGAAGACCCTAGTTTTTGTCAGTGTATTCTGTATATATTTGATCTACTATTTGAGAGTGCTTTGTATGGCCTTTCATATGCTGTGAATCACATTTTAAAAGTAGGAGTTTATTTGCAGAATATATCAGCAAGAGAATTACAGTAGTGGATATAAGAAAAAGATGATCACTTGGGATACAATTCACTAAACCTAATGACATGTCAATGTGGGACTAATGAATATTGGCATCGGTGTCATGGGGAACTCAAGTGCATGGTGAGGAACCTTGGAGGACCTACTTTTTGGTTGATGCTCATTTGTGCCCTTGTGTGTTTTGCACTTGTGCTAAGTATGCATGGAATGACATGCTAGAATTCTTGTAGGAGGCACACTCAAATATAAAAAAACATTCATCTGAAGACGCCAGGAGAACTGTGCTCATTAGACCCTGCAAATGTTTTCAGACATTTTAATCACAGATTTCAAGCAATGATGGTTTTTATCTTGAACAAAACAAAACCGCCTCTTGGTGAAATGACTGACTTCTTTTGGCACAAAGAGTACCTTGCCAGAGGTGCTCCCCATATTCCCATGCTGTATGGGTAAAAGATACCTGAAAGTTTGGAACAGGCAGTGATGAGTCTGTGTTGTGTTTTATTGAGCAGTATGTAACTTGCTCTATTTCAAAGGAGAGTGGTGACAAAATATTAAGACAACAAGTTCTATAATTCCAAAATCATAGATGCTGAAAATACTATCAACGAAAATACAGAGCAAAAGGGAAACTTTATGCAAGATGTCGTTTTGTATTCCCTCGACCTGTCATCTCTCAGGGAAGAGTCAACAGTTTCTTATCAGCAGTCATGCATACACTTACAAGGAATTCACTGAAAAATATATACATCCGAAGAAGAGCAGAGAACTCCAAGTATATTAACGATTACAATCCTGTGATTCTGAAGATGTGGAATGCAAACATGGATGTACTGTTTGTTGCAGACAACTCAATTGTTATTGCTCGACACAATACGTCTTATATTACAAAGTCAGAGAAAACTGAGATGAAGGAGATATATGAGGAGATTTCAGCAGAAAAGAGTCTTTCAAAGAATTTGTACAGTTTTAGTTGGAAAATGCTTCGTTACAGAGCGATAGGCTGTTATGAATGCATATACCGGTTAAGCTTAGCTAGTTTGTTTTCTAAAACTAGAGGAGTTGTATGATGAGTTTAGGGCTTGCTAATATTCGTAACAGAGTACTAAAGTCTTTTCCTAAAATCCAATATCTTGCAGAATTTGAGCCACACAGTACAGATATTCCGAAGAGTAACCTGCTGGATACGTACCGTCCAAGAAGAAGTCCTCATCTGGAAAGGATGTGTCCCTATGAAATACTTCAACATTATACATTGAGAAATTAAGTCAAGGAAAATTTGCTGTAGTTGGATGTAACAGATGTTTGGTCAGACATAACAAAGGAAATTTAAACAAACATCGAAAGCTAAGCAAAATAGACTTTTCTATTTAGCCATGTTACAGTTGTACAAGCAATGACGAACTGAAAGCAAGCTACTTGGAGTATTGAACTCAATCAATTAATCAATCAGGTGTTTGTTAAGCATGACTACTCACCCGTAAGGGTCTCAAGGCGCTAGAGGGGGTGCAGGATCCATTCCATCAAGGAGGGGGGACTGTTGAAGAGCCAGGTTTTGAGGTTTCTTGCGAAGATGGGGAGCGATGTTGTCTGGCACTGGTCACATGGAAGGAGAAGGAGCGCCCTCCCGATCTGGTCTTTCTGGTGCGGGGGACCACAGTGTAGGAGAGCTGGGCTGATCGTAGGGTCCTTTGGGGTGCGTGGAATTTGAGTCAGCTGTTCTGGTATGCTGGTCCGGTGCAGTGGAGGACCTTGTGTGCGTGGGTGAGTATCTTGAAGGTGATTCTCACCTCAACGGAGAGCCAGTGGAGTGTGCGCAGGTGCTGTGAGATGTAGCAGTGTTTTGGCAGGTTGAGGATCAGTCTTGCGGCGGCGTTCTGGATGTTCTGTAGCTTGCAGGTTAGGTTTTTGTTTACTCCGGTGCAGAATGCGTTGCTGTAGTTGAGTCTGCTGGTGACCAGGGTGTGAGTGATGGTGTTTCTGTGTTTGAGGGGGATCCATTTGAAGGTCTTACGAAGGAGGCGGAGGGTGTGGAAGCAGGAAGATGAGACAGAGTTGATCTGGCAGTCCATTTTGAGCTCGGAGTCCAGGATGATTCCCAGGTTGCATGTGTGGTCCGTGGGTGTTGGTAGGTTTCTGAGGGCTGGGGGCCACCAGGTGTTGCTCCAGGCATCTGGGTTTGGGTCCATGATGAGTACTTCTGTTCTGTTGGTGTTTAGGTGTAGGCAGCAGTTTTTCATCCGTTTAGAAATGGCTTCCATGCCTTTTCAAAAGTTGTGTCAGGGGGTGTTGGGTTCGTTGGATAGGGAGAGGATGAGTTGGGTGTCATATGCGGACGATACAATGTTGAGTCCATAGATTCTCACAATGGGGCGAGCGGTGCCATGTAGACGTTGAAGAGCGTCAGGCTGAGGGAGGAGCCTTGGGAGACACCGCAGGTAGTAGGTGTAGGGTCTGAGAGGAAAGGGCGGAGTCTGACCCACCGCGTTGTGCCAGAGAGGAAGGAGTGGATTCAATCAAGGGCCTTGTCCTGGATTCCTGCATCGTGGAGTCTGCGCATTAGGGTGCAGTGAGAGACTGTGTCAGATGCCACCGAGAGGTTGAGGAGGATGAGGACTACTGTGTCTCGTTTGTCCAGCAGGGTGCGGATGTCATCTGTTGCGGTGAGGAGGGCGGTTTCTGACTGTTATGAAAACACATTCAACTCTGTGAAAGACACCATTGAGTGCTCTGTGTTTCCAGTGTAACTTCAAATGTTGAGAGATGAGACTAAACAAGAAGAAACAAATGGTGTTGAGACAGCAAGAGAGAGTTCTCAGAGTAATCGAAGTTCAACACTTGGAAGTCAAGATCCTCTTGAAAGTCTACTTTACTTCTTTAGTGTTTGTTGATTTGGTATTAGAGATAAGTGATGAATTGAATAAATCAGGACTAAGAATAGTGGAGGTAGCTGAGGTATTAACTTCCCACTCAAAGCCTCCCATGTTGTGAAATCATGTGGGTCTAAATCAGGACCAGCTAAATTTAGTGATTGGGAGAGAGGTAAATCCATCCCAGGTGGTGGGGTTGAATTGCAGAACCGTAAAGGTAACTATTCTATCCCAGCAAAGGGAGAGATTGACAGAACTGATCCGACAACGCAATAGGTTTGCATGTCTAAGCATTGATAGGGAGAGTATTCTTTCATGTGGGGACAGATAGATTAAGGAATCGCTGCGCCCGCCGGCTTGAGGGTTGTTTCCTGGAATGTACACGGGTTGAGGAATCTAATAAGAACATCAGATCTTTCACACTTATGGGAGGGAAATTAGATAATTTTCTTCCAGGAGACTTGGTTGGCAGGTGAGGAGTTCCACCAGAATGATTTTATGCATTTTATAAAAGAGAGAACCAACTCAGGCCCTGGTCAGGTGAAACGTGGATTATTGACAAACAAGTAGTGATTGGCTATTATTTTTTTCACTGGATGTTTATGAGGACTATCTGCGGCAAAAGAAGTTGATAGTTGTGAATGTTTATATAATCCAAGAGGACTCTCGGAAGGAGATGTGGGAGGTGTTCCAGAGGGATCTGGTAGAACTAGCAGAGCTTCCGGGGGGACCCTCGATTCTCCTCCTAGGGGACTTTAACCTACGCTTATATCCAGGGAAGGTTGATTCTATGGTGTTAGATATGCTAGAATGTTACGGTATTCCCAACTCAAATGTTCGAAAATATGAATAGTTCAAGTCTGAAAGGAAAATGGTGAGTTTTCTCGCCGATCTTGGGCCTAAATGGCCATTTTAAAGATGATGATCCAGCAGCCCAAACATTTCTATATGGGAAGCAGCAATGCCCTATTGATTATATGTTTATACAGGCTTTGTTTTTTTACCTCTGTATAGAATTTAAGGTGTTAAGAGTAAAGGGAAGTGATTATTGGGAGCTAAATTGGCCATAGAGGCAGCACCAAAATTGAGGGACCGATGGAAGTAGATTTCCCAAAATGTTTAACAACAAGAATAGATGGAAAATATATTGAAAAATTGATGCAGTATCAAATCCTTCATGAGATGGACCGCGATAGGCCTGTAGGAGAGCCAAATGTTGAACGGTAGGCAAAGACTTTTGCAGAGCTTGTAAATCATTTGATACCAAAAGTAAGGTTCTGCAATAAGAAAGTAAAAAAGGATCTGCCATGCCAGTACTCTAAGAAGTAGTGGTTTGATAAAGAGAGTGTACTCACTAGGAAGGAGTTAAGGAAAGTAGGAAGGGCGAGGTGATCACGCGGCCCTGTAAAGGCATATTATATCTACTGCTGTAAGAAAAGGGAGTACGAGGCTCTGGTCGGGAGAGAGAAGCAGGCTATCTTCCAGTCTAATTTGGACAGTACTATTAGGACACTCTTAGTAAAGGACATGACATGAGGAAATTCTGAAAGCTGGTCCAGAGGGCTAGCTGTATTGCTGCCCCACCGGCAAGATGCATGGTGCCAGAAACTGATTGGGTAGCTTGTTTAACTAATATTTATAAGCCAAGGGAGATTGTGGTGAGAAAGTGCTGATTAATTTTGGGGGTTGAAGTTTTGGAGTCATTCTCCATCCAGTCTATTGCCAAGTTGATAAGCTCCCTAAATTCAACTGAGGCAGCAGGACTGGGCAATTTGCCTGAAATTGTAATTAGGTCAAACCCCCTGTGGTAGGCAGGATTATTTAAAAAAGTTTTTATATCAATAACCAACACTGAGATAATACCTTTAAGTTGGAAGGGCGCAATAATCAAACCCTTACACAAAAAATGCACTATGAATAGTCCAGGTAACTATCTCTGATAAGTCTGTTGGATGTGGGTGCAAAACTGTACTCTAAAGTTATATTAAGGGCTTTAAAGAATTGGATTGAGGGAAACTGAATTATCTCCATGGAGCAGGGGGCTTTATAGCCGGGCACTTAACAATAGATCATTGTTTCAGTTTATGGGCTTTGGGGCAGAAAGCAAAGGAAACAACTGGTAATTTATTCTGCTATTTTGTTGATTTTTGTTCACCTTTCGATTTGGTCAACCATAGTATACTGTTATGTTATGTTATATTATTTTAATCTTGTAAGGTGCACAGCTACCAAAGGGTTTCCCAGCGCCGCCTATCAGGAACAGAAAAGAAAAAAGGAAAATGTTCTACATATTAAACAGTCAGGTTTTTAAAAACTTACGAATATTCTCATATATAGTTTCGGTCCGAAGTGACATACCAAGGGAGTACCACAAGGAGGGACTTAGACAGGAGAAGGACTGACCACCCATTTGTGACAGTCTGGTCCTAGGCACCGTAAATTTTAAATGAGTGGCAGAATGTAAAGAACGTGAAGGGAGGTAGGGATGAATTATGGCATTCAAGTATTGGGGTGCCTTACCAATTTTGATTTTAAACATATCTCAGGACTTTGAATTTAATATGATTCTCAACTCTGAGCCAAAGAAGATCTCAAAGAGAGCCTGAGATGGAGACTGTTTTTGAACCTTGCAAAGTAACCTAGCGGCTGCATTCTGCACCAACTGTACTTTACATAACACGTCCTTGTTGACTTCTAGATTCTGAATGTTACCGTAGTCCAGTCTTAAGGTAACAAGAGATTGGACCATGGTTTGTTGCGTAGACAAAGGCAACATCCAAAGGATTTTCCTGAGCCATCTGAGAATAGTAAAGCAGGTCGCAGACTCTTTCACCGCTAGTTGCCTCATTGATAGCTGATCATCGATTACAACGCAAAGGTTCCGAACCTGAAGATTAGGGTGGGGCAGAGCACCCATTTCAGGTGGCCAGTGTTGAGGTCCCCACAGGTCTTTATTCTTGCCCAGTATCATCATCTCCGTCTTTTCACCATTGAGTTTAAGCAGGTTGGCTTGCATCCAGCCAGCTATATTCCTCAGCCCAAACTGAAGAGAAGATGATGTCTACCGCCCCCCTCAACTCACTCCATCTTTCATTCCTAGTTTTCAAGATCTCCTGGCTACTCTGGCGATAAATAATTCGTCAGTCTTAGTCCTAGGGGACTTTAATTATTGGCCTAACGACCCCGCCGAAACCTCTTACTCCAAGGATTTCACTGACCTCATGATTAGCCTCAACTTCGTACCTCTGGGCCCTAAATGTCCCTACAACGCCCCCCACCATCTCTCCCTGCCCTTGGTCGGACCATTCTCTCATTTCCTTTTCCCTTGCACTATCCCCTGAGGTTAAGCCCCCGCTCCCCAAGAACACCTGGATCAGGAAATGGGGCAAAGCCAATATGCCGTCCCTCTGCTCGTCCTTGTCCGAGTCCAGCCCTGACCTCTCAGGCCTTGCAGCCTCAGACCAATTGGAATCCATCAATAATTGGCTGATTCAATCGGGCGACGAATTCGCTCCCCTGAGGCGGATTACGGTTAAGCGAGCCAATGCAGCTAATAGGTGGTTCCACTCTGACCTTAAGGTGAAAAAACTAGCTGCACGGAGAGCTGAGAGAGCTTGGAGGAGAGCCTATAGCCCTTTACTGAAATCCGCATACCATTCTGCCTTACAGACTTACAAAAAAGGCATTCTTGAGGCTAAGACAGAATACTACTCATGAAGGATTTTAGCGGCAGAGTCCCAATCCAAAGAGATCTTTGCTGCCGTCCATGAACTGGCAGCATCCGATAGAGTTACGACAACAGTCCCTCCCTCTCAACATCTCTGCGATTCGCTAAATGAATTTTTCATCGAGAAGGTCGCACAGATAAAAATTAATATACCACCTCCTTCGCTAACCTTTGTTAACCCGCCCCCTCCCCCCTCTACTTCCAAACTGGCTAGCATTCCTCTGCTGACCAAGGACTCACTCCTCCCTCTGCTTCGACGGGTGAAGTTGGGCTCCCCCTTGGATTTTGGTCCCGCCCATGTTTTAAGAGAGATCTTCCCGGCCTGTCCTACCCCTCCCCTCACGTTTCTTAACGACTCACTAAGCAATGGTGTGGTTCCCTCCTCTCACAAATCAGCAGTCATCATCCCGATCTTAAAAAAAACTGGCGCTGATCCCTTGTCCCCAGCTAATTACCGCCCCATCTCCCTCCTGCCCTATTTGGGAAAGGTCTTAGAAACCCACGTCACGAGTACCCTGAGCACTTATGTTATGTTATGTTATGTTATGTTAAAAAGCGCTTATATAGCGCTCGGCTACTCTAAAAGAGTGTCCCAGGCGCTTTCCACAGTCAGCTACAATGTACAACAACATAACAAGAAAGACAAATCCCAGAAGAAGAAGCAAGACAAACCCACCTAAACAGAAAGATTAAAAAGCCAAGTTTTCAGATTCTTTCTGAATTGAAGCAAATTGGGAGTGCTACGAAGTGCCAATGGGAGAGAATTCCACAACTGGGAGTCCTTGAGGCTGAAAGAACGCCCCCCCAAGCGGGCCTTCCTCACACGTGGGACCACGGCAGTAAAAAGGGATTCTGAACGCAATGAGCGAACAGGGCGATAAAAAGCCAGTCTCTTCTGCAGATATCCCGCGCCTGATCCAAACAAAGCTTTATGCACAAGCGTCAGGGATTTAAACATAATCCGCTTCCGGATCGGCAGCCAGTGAAGCGACTGCAGCAGCCAAGAAGCCCGTGCTCGTCTATGCAGACCAAAGATCGCACGGGCTGCAGAATTCTGTGCCACCTGCAACCGCTGGACCAAGTAGTCCGGTAGGCCTAGAAAAAGGGCATTGGCATAATCTAGCCTAGATCCAATGAGCGCCTGCACAGTAATCCGTCTGTGCTCCGCAGATAGTAGAGGAAGAAACTTGCGGAGCATTTTCAGAATACTGAAGCAGGTGCCGGAGATGCCGAGAACGTGCGCTCTCAAGGAGAGCTTGTTATCAAGCTTAACACCAAGGTTCTTGGCAACCAAGGAGGATTGTGCCGGGGGACACATGGCAGCCGGCCACCACTGCCGCCACTCGGGATCGATAGCACAGCCGAAAAATAGAACCTCCGACTTGCTGGAGTTGGCCTTCAGACTATTACGCTGGAACCAACCGAAGACCGTGTCCAGGCAATCCCGAATTCTCTCCCCATCAAATGGCTGATCTTTGCCACATGTGAAGAGGAGTTGCGTGTCGTCAGTGTAGGACACGATCTGGGCTCCGTAAACCTCCACCGCCGCCGCCAGAGGGGACATAAAGATGTTAAACAACGTCGGGCTCAACACAGAACCCTGTGGAACCCCGACTCCCAGTGGCGGCATCTCGGCGGAGCTCTGGGAAACCCAGACCGTCTGGCGCGGCCCTCCAGAAAAGATGTAAACCATCTGAACACCGTCCCCCTTAGGCCGATGTCATAAAGCCTGGCGAGAAGCGCCTCATGGGGGACGGTGTCGAAGGCCGCCGACAGGTCCAACATGACTAGCATGGCCTTGCCACCCACATCCAAGGTCTCCCTGATGATCTCAGAGACCTCCACCAACGCCGTTTCCGTACTGAAATTCGGCCGGAAACCGGATTGGGATGGATGGAGCAAATTGTTGGATTCAAGAAAGCTCGACAAGACGCCATGGACATGTTTCTCCGTGATCTTAGCCAAAGCCGGGAGAAGTGAAATTGGCCTATAATTGGCCAAAACCTCGGCATCAAGACCAGGCTTTTTCAGGAGGGGGATCACCATCGCCCTTTTCCAGGTGCGTGGGACAGTCCCCTCCCTCAAGGAAGCATTGAGGATCGGGTTGACCAAAGGATCCACCACTGCCGCCATCCCAGCCAAAAATTTGGCGGGGCAGGGGTCAAGTGGCGAGCCAGATTTAAGACTGGCCAACAGAGAACGGGACATGTCACTGGAGACAGGTGGAAAGTCAGCCAGTACTGCCGTTGACACGGACGATGTTCCAAGTCCTGCCCCGGGACCACAGCAACCCTCCATCAAGCTCTCCGAGAAGGAGGCCTGAATTGCCTTAATCTTGTTGGTGAAAAAAGTGGCAAGATCACTCGCCCACGCATCAGATGACACAGGCGGGGGTGAGTAGAAGGTAGGGGACGTGAATCAAATCATTGCCTCTCCCCTAGCCAGGCGGGCTTCCGTCCTCTACACTACTCAGAGAAGGTAGTGATCTCAGTAATGGACGGACTCCGGGAGGGTATTGACATCAACCTCCCGCAAGCCCTTGTTCTCTTAGACCTGTCTGCCGCTTTTGACACGGTGGATCATTCCATTCTTCTCACTCGTGTCAGGGCGGCGGGCATAGAGGGCTCTGCCCTCTCCTGGCTCAATTCCTTCCTGTGTGACAGCGCACAGGCTGTTCATCTCGCTGGTTTTACTGCCTCCTCACGAAAGGTGGAGTGCGGCGTCCCTCAGGGCTCTTCCTTATCCCCTCTTTTGTTTAATTTATACACATATCCCCTCATTTTTTCATTGCAGCAGCTCGAGGTCACGGTGTTTAATTACGCCGATGACCTCCAGCTTATCTTTAATCTCTCTCACTCCCCCTCCTCTGTTCAGAATTTTCAAACCGTTATGTTATTCATCCAAGATTGGATGAACTGCAACCACCTTAAACTCAACCCTGACAAGACAGAGCTGGTCTTGACAGGAGGTGGTTGCAGCCCCTGGTCCCCCTCGTTTTGGCCCCCTTCACTTGGTGTCCCCCCCCCCTCCCGGTTCCTAAAGTTAATACCCTTGGGATCTTTCTCAATTCCCAACTATCTGTAAACCCTCAGGTCAGTTCGGTGGTTTCCTCTTGCTTTTTTTCCCTCCGGATAATTAGGAAGATATCTCGCTTCTTCTCCCTCCCGGCACTGAAAATAATTGTGATGGCAATGGTGCTCTCGCGCCTTGATTATGGGAACATAATATATAACGGCGCACCGGCCTATGCCATACACCGATTGCAGCTAGTGCAAAATCAGGCTGCCCGCCTGATCCATGGGCTGCCCAAATTCCATCGAGCAACCCCACTGCTGAAATCATTGCACTGGCTACCTGTGAGGGAGCGGGCCTTATTTAAACTAGTTTGCCTCACCTTCCAGGCTAGGATGGGCACTGCCCCCGAGTTTATATGCTCAGCCATCAAACCCTACCTGCCGGGCAGAGAACTCCGCTCTACCCACATGGCACTCCTGGTCACACCTCGCTTTAAGAAAAAGAAAACAGGTGGGGCGAAATTTGCGGTCCTTGCACCTGTCTTCTGGAACTCCCTCCCCATGACACTCAGATCTGCAACCTCCTATTTGGAGTTCCGGAAGAATCTAAAAACCTTCCTTTTTTCCAGAGCTTTTGCTGCCTAACCTGCCCCTCTTGCTGCTGTTGCTAGTAGTAGCTCCTATAGCGCCATGAAACCGCTGGGTATAAGCGCGCTAAATAAATGCTTTTAAATTCAAATTCAAAATAAATTCAAATTTTGACGCCCTTTCAGCAGATAGGGAGAAAACAATCTGGGTGTCATCGGCATAGAAAAAGAGAGACAACCCAGAATCTTCAGCAATGGTCGTCAGAGGCCTGGCATAGATGTTGAATATAAAAGGGCTAAGGATCGCACATTGAGGATCCCCATAAGGTGAAGAATGAGTATTGGAACTGGACGTGGGAGAAAATACTTGGAACGTGCGATCAGACAAAAAATCACCGAGCCAGTTGAGTGCTAAGCCAGTCACTCCCAATAATTGCAAAGCTTGCAATAACACTGTATCAGAAACCATGTCAAACGCAGCCCTTAAGTCCAGGAGTATAAGAGCCACAGTATCTCCGGTATCAACACAATTACGTAACATTTCTGTGACTCCAAGCAGAGTAGTCTCCATTGAAAAACCTGGTCTAAAGACAGACTGTTAGCCATGCAAAATAATTTGGGATTCAACAAATGATGCCAGTTGGATATTGATATGTTTTTCCAGAATTTTGGAGAACGTCGGAACCAAAGAAATGGGCCGTAAGTTAGACAATTGTGCGGGCATTAGCTTTTTTTAAAGTGGGAGAACCATTGCGTGCTTCCATGCAGGTGGAACCTTTGCTTCCTTTAAAGAAGCATTGGGCAACTCCACAACAACAGAGAGGACTGTTCGAGTTTCTGGAGCACAGTAGTGAGGATAGGCAGCCACGGCCCATGGAGGGAGTTAGGTGGGGCAGGGAGGTGGTACGGGGGAGGTGCAGGGTGGAGGGTGGTAAACAACGGAATATGGATAATTGCAGGTAAGTAAACAATGTAATAAATAAAATGAATTTCGTAGCACGCGCTGCATTGCATTTTGCGATGCAGGGTGCGCTACGAAATTTGTTTTATTTATTAAATTGTTTACTTAGCTGCAATTATCCATATTCCGTTGTTTACCACCCTCCACCCTGCCCCTCCCCCGCACCGCCTTCCTGCCCCACCGAGCTCCCTCCACGGGCCGCGGCTGAGGATAGGGTACCCAGGAGAACCGGATCTAATACTCTGAGCAAAACTAAGACAACATGGTATTCCAAATTGCTTAATAGTAATCCTGCAGGAATTGCATACAGGGAACTGCGCCCAAGTGGAGTATGATATTGAGGTGCCCTTTCAGGGAGAATTCCCTTGGGAAATGGGATGAGGCAGGGCTGTATCCTAGCCCCTACACTCTTTTCTTTGTTTCTTGCTGCCCTTTCGGGATAGTTGGCAGCGACTCATTCTTTTCCCCTAAAAATAGGTAGTAGACATATGTTGGGCCTACTCTATACAGATGACCTGGCAATTTTGGACGTGACTGAAGTAGGCCTGCAGAGGAAGTTGACTAAATTTGATTATTATTGTGAGGCTAATAAATTGAAGGTGAACCTGAGAAAAACAAAAATAATCCCATTTGGGAAAAAAAGTTAATCGTATACGTGGTTGTGAGGTAATAGTAGAGTTGAGGTCATTGTCCACATATAAGTATTTGGGTATGATGTTCACTAGACAGTTGAATTGGGCCTTGCATAAAGAGTTGGTGGAGATGAGGACAGCAGCAATGATCAGGGGCCTTGTTCGCTTTAAGATGTCTTTTGGTGGCCCTTTCTGGACTCACCTTTTGACAGCTTATAATTCAATGGTCCCAAGTTGATGCCTCTACGGGATGAGTTACTAGCCTTAAAATGGAGGGAAGATGGGAGAGGTGCAAAAGTAAATGTTTGAAACAATTGTTGGCTCTCCCTAAAGGTGCAAAGTCCCAGGCAATAAGATTAGAAGGAACTTTGCAGGCCTGGAACTTTTGGGTCTCAAAGGTACAGAAGATATCAGCCTTAAGTGCTGCTGAAATAGGAAAGAGTGAACTACAGTGGGGGATGAAGGTCAAGAAAAGGCTTAAAGCCATTGCATAAACCTTCCAAATTGAATTAGAAATAACTGAGGCCTCACACCTTTCTAAAGCTGAATTAAAAATGGCCTGTAAAAAAGAGTCCAGGCTGGCTGACAAGAAGTATGCAAGGAACAGACCCTCTGCGAAGTATATTGTAGATTCTTGGGAAAATAGGAATGCATTTCCATATTTATCAACACTTCCAGACGCCCCATTACGTTTAGCACTATTACAATCATGGGTAGCATTAAATGTGTAATATGTAAGAGCTGAAACATTTGAAGTTTACTTAGATCCAGAGAATATTTGCACATGTGGATTGCGTTTTCAAAATGTTAACATCCATGTATTAATTGATTGCTGTCAATTTAATAGGCTTCGTTGTTTGAGTTTAAAACCGCTGTTTGAAAGATATGAGAAAATCTGTCGCAATGACGCACTTGCACTTTTGTTAAATATGAAATATTTTGCTGTGGAATATGCACTGGCAAAATTCTTTAAAATATGTCTGGATTAGTGATGGAATGGGCTCAGGTTGCAGGGGAAGGAGATTATATACACTAAATAACTTAATGATGGTATATTCGGTATTTATCTAGTTTACAAGTAGGGGAGGAGGGGTTCCATCTTTTCTTCTTCCCCTTTTAAAAATAAGATTTTATTTGGTTTTAAAATGTGTGTACTAAGGACAGGGTCTAAACATGAATAAAGTATGAACTGAACAAGATCCTCTTGGAAAGCCAATCATTCAAAATGAAGCTGCAATAGCCATGACTGAGGTGGAGAATGCAATGCAGTAAGTAAGACAGGAAACTGTGGATCTAGAACAACTAATACAGCAATTGTATAAAGATCAGAAAGACATTTTTGAAGACGTAAAAGGTCAAGTAGAACATTGATTTCTGCATGAGAAAAAGAGTGTGCATGTTCTACATATGAACCAGTTCTATTTTACATAAGTGGTCAAGCTGGAACTGGAAAAAGATTCTTGATTAAAGTATTTACAAGTTATCTGCAGAAGACATCACATTCCAATTTGTTGTGTGTAGTTACTGCACCAGCAGGCTTAACTGCGCGTAATATTAAATAGGTTACCCTTCATCATTTATTAATGCTGACTGATGAACATGACAATAAATTACCTGGTGATGCTTGTTATGAAGTGGTAAGAGTATTAAAGAAATTAAAGCTACTAATTATTGATGAAGTCAGCATGGTGTCTAACCTAATGCTAGCTTTTATACATTTAAAAATGAAGCAAAAATTAAAAACTGACTGTGATATGCTATTTGGAAGAAAACACTTAATAGTCTTTGGAGACCTGTTACAACTAACTCCAACAAAAAAGGACAACATGTATTCAAGAAACTTTTGCATAATGAAACTAGGAATTCACTAGGAAGTATTGAAATGTAAAAATTTGGGAAATATTTCAATACAAAGAGTTAATCAAAAATATGCGCCAAGCGTCAGATACGCAATACGGAGATATACTAAAGGACATAAGAGTGGGAGTCATCAATAAAGAGGGAAAGACAGTATTAGAAACCTGTCTCCTCAAAATTCTGTTTCCAAGTAATGTTTGAGTTGAAGAAATAATGTATAATTATGCTAAGGAAGAGAAGTCGATTGTTTAATGCTAACTCTTGAGGAGTGTAGTAAATTCAATGAACAATTATTGCAACTGGAAATAGAAGGTGTCATCGAAATTAAAGCAAATAATAAAATGGAACATCAAGGAGTTACAGTGCCACTAACAAAAACATGCAATCAAAATTAATAGTTTAGATAAGTCTGTGTCAAAAACTGCAGGATTAGAAAAAGTTACATATTTGTAAAAATAGTTGTGTAATCTTACATCGTAATTTAAATGCTGAAGCAGCGCTAATGAATGGCGCAATGGGTAATGTGAAATGTATTCATTATTGAAACAGAAATGATGTGGAATACTTAGCCATAACATTTGATGATGTTGGTAAAGTTAAGCAGATTGATAGATGCATTCTATGTTTCCTACTTGTGAAAGACATATATACAGTGTAAGCAGTTCCCAGTGTCTTTAGCGTATGTAGTAACTATCCACGAATCACAAGGTTTAAGTGCAGATACAGCTCTTGTTAATATTGGCAGTAGTGTATTCAAAGAAAGAATGTCATATATAGTTTTGCTGAGAATTAGACCATTCTCTGGTTTATTTCTGAGTGACTTTGATGAGAAATAAAGTAAGTGCTGATGTGAACTGTTTAAGGGAGTTTAATTGGTTAAGAGGTCAATATGCTTCTTATTTAGGCCAGTATCCTGTATTTGAAAAACTAATAATATGTCGAAAGCAGAAAATATAAAAGCAGTCTATCAGAGCCAAACAGACTGATGAACAAAAAGCAAAAATGACAAGGACCTAAGAAAAGAAAACTACAGCACAATGAGGAAATGGAAGGCTATCACTTTGATAATAATTCTGGAGTGAACTATTATGTAAATGTAGTGTTAAATGGACTGTTCCATTTGCCTCATTTTACAAATTCTATTAAAGAAAAAGTAGTAAAATAATTTTTTCGCAACTATGTAGTTTACTTGGAGAATTAAGAAGTGGCAGAAGTATTATACATTCTGCTACTGGAATGAGAAAACTTAGAAATGACTGTACTCGATCAACAGTGTTTTCTCAAAATCTTTAGCAGGATTCTGAAGAATGTTTAATGGTAATGATAAGGCTATTAGAGGAAGTAGATGTGAATATGAATTAATTCTTTGGTTTAACTTATAAGTGGAACCATAACTGTGAATTCAAGTCTAGCACTGAAATCAATTCGGAGTGATTACTCTACTTGACATTACCAGATTGTAAAGCTGCGCCCTTTGAAAATGTAACTAAAAATGCCCATCAAGATATGACCTGTCAAAATTGCAGATCAGAACTTAGCTCAATATTGTTTCTTCACAGGTATAAAAAATATGTCATAGTCATGCTACAACGATGTAGAGTGGATGTACCTACATTAGGAACTGAAATTACAAACTTTGTAGCTTCTTAAATTTCCATTTCAAAAAGAATTTTCACAACCATAGCAATCATATTTCATGAAGGAGTGAATATACCCTTTGGACACTACACAATATATTGAAGATGTGAAACAGGGGAGTGACCCTTGACCCTGTTGAAGGGAGGTTGATCCCCATGCCATGTAGCTCCACCTGACTGCACCGTGTCCCTGACCCAGCTGCTGCTGAGTTCGAGGCCCTCCTCCACCCGCAGGCTACCACCTGCGCCTCATCCCTGGTGGCCAGTGGTAGGCCCTTAGGTTTGTTTTCCGCATTACTGGTTCTGTGACTGCTATTTTTCCCCTGCTTGTTGCCTTGTTGCTTGCTGCCTTGTCCCTCTGTTGCCTTTGCCTGTTCCCCTCCCTTGCCGATCCCGCCACTGCGTCCCCTGTGTCCCCGCCCCGTATCTAGCGTACCTTGCTGTTTTGTATAATATTATGAATTGCATCTCTGTGCCTTTTGTACTGTACTGTGATTGCATCTCTGTGCCCTCTTGGTATTGTATTGAATTTGCATCTCTGTGCCCTTTTTCCACCTCTGTACCCTCACCGTCCTCCCCCCGTGTTTCCCACCGATGCGTCTCCTGCGTTCCCGCCCCCCGCACCTATTGGTCTGCTCCCCCTCCCAGCTGCTCCTCCCTCCCACCTCCCCTTCTGCAAGGCCGCACAGCGGACACATGCAGCGGGCGCGCTGCTGGCGTGCCGAAGGTGCACCAAATGCAAGCCCGTTTGCACCTGCCCGCGCCTGGACCTTGCCCTGCACCAGAACCATTGGTCCCCGGAGACGCCACGATGCCCGACTGCACTATGACGCCAGCACCCTCCACGCACTCAACCCCGGACGAGAACACGCCTGCTACAGGCAACACCGAAGTGCACCCAAGGACCCTTCACCTGTTGGAACTGCAACTTCACCAGCACCCGGCCTGCCATACCACCAACTGTGGAACCCAACTTCCTCACAAGCATCCTTCTCAACACCTGCTCCATCCGCAAACATGCCATCGAGCTCTGGGACCTCCTCGACTCTACCTCCCCTGATGTTGCCTTCTTGACAGAGACCAGGCTGAACCCTGCCTCCATACCCGACATCGCCATCCCGGAAGGATACAAGATCACCCGCAGGGACCGCGCCAACGGGATAGGAGGAGGAATCGCCATCATCCGCAGGAACACCCTCAGAGTCTCAACCAACACCGACGACACCCTCAGAACCACCGAACACATGCACTTCCAGATTCACACCGATCCCAACACCACCCTCAGAGGAACCCTCGTCTACAGACCCCCGGACCCAGAACACTGTTCAGCGACTCCATCACCGACGTCGTCAGCATGCATGCCCTCAACTCCACAGACTACATCAATCTAGGAGACCTGAACTTCCACCTCGAGAATAACAACTACGCCAACTCCACCACCCTGATCGCCAACCTCGCCAACCTCAGACTCAAACAGCTCGTGACAACACCCACCCAGGCAGCTGGCCACACGTTCGACCCCATCTTCACCGCAAGCCCCCATGTCTCCTTCAACCACACCACCAAGCCCCACTGGACCGACCACCACTGCATCCACTTTACCTTCAGGAAGCCCACCACGCATCACCGCACCCAACTGCTGCCCCGACGCTGCTGGAGGAAAGTCACCGACGAACAGCTCACCACTGCCCTCGCCCAGAACCCACCCATGGACTCCACGGACCCCGATATCGCTGTCACAACCTCAGACAGTGGATTGACAACTGCGCTAACACTCTCACCCGCTCAAAACATCTGCCTACAGCCACACCAGCCAGAAAGCCTCTTGGTTCACCGAAGACCTCCAGGCCTTCAAACAAACATACCGGAAAGTAGAGAAGACCTGGCTCCACGAGCGCTCAGTGGACAACCACACAGCCCTCAAGAACGCCGCCACCCGCAGACACCACCAGCTCATCAGAGCTGCCAAGAGGGCCTCATTCAAGGACCGCCTGGATAACAATGCACATAAGAGCAAAGAGCTCTTCAGCATCATGAAGGAACTCTCCAACCCCAGCTCAAACACCAATGAAATCCCGCCATCGCAAGTTCTGTGCGACTCACGGGCCACCTTCTTCCACCACAAGATCGACATCCACGACAGCTTCAATGCCACAACTGCCACAACAATCATCGCCTCCCGCACCACCACCTGCACCAACCCTCTGCTCTCCTGGACCTGCATCAACAACAAAGGCACCAACAACATCATGAACACCGTCCACTCCGGCTCACCGCTAAACCCATGCCCCCAGAACATCTTCAACAAAGCCAGCACAACCATTGCGCCCCACCTCAGCAGAGCCATCAATCCACAATCAACTCGAAGCAATCAGTCCAATGGTGGTCAGATCAGTAGTTATGAAGTTGCCTTAAAAAATCATTAGAAACTTCAAGCTAGGGGTCGCGTAACTAGTTAGCATGGAGGAGTCTCATTCGATATCGGAATTAACCAGACAAATCGCTTCGTCAACCAAGAACGGCCATGCACCACCACCCACAGAATCAAGAAAGAGCTATCAATCTGTCAATCATTTCCATGTCCTAGTTACGCGACCCCCAGCTTAAAGTTTCTAATGATTTTCTAAGACAACTTCATAACTACTGATCCGACCACCATTGGACTGATTGCTTTGAATTGATTGTGGATTGAAGTGGATGTTCTATATGGCATAACAGGAGACTTCGGAAACTTACGAGCTGTCCGGATACGACATCTGGTACATTGCGGCACAACGAGCACTGGCATTTTTTGAATAAATACGCTGTGACTAGGGATTGGCTAACTTATAAAGTGTTCGCCCTGAGGAAACACTACGTATGGGAGCGAAACGTGTTGGCTGACGAATGAAATGGAATGTTCTTAAAGTGAATTGATTTCTAATAAAGAAGTGACTTTTTTAATCTATTCTGGCTTATTGGACTTTGAGAGCTGCGCACCCCATTTGTTTTAAGCTTCAGTCAGGTACTACTGATGCAGTTATGGAATTGTCTAGGCACTACACTTTCACACTTTCATTCTTCCGGGCACTGCACTTGCATTCATCCATTCACCCAAGCACTACACTTGCTGTAATCCAATCGCCCAGGTGAAACTCATGGAGTGATCCATTCACTCAGGTACTACCCATGCAATTATGCATTCACACAGGTAGTGCACTTGCACTCATTCATTAACCCAGGCACTGTATTTGCACTCATACAATCATCCAGGCACTACTCATCCACTCATCCATTTACTCAGGCACTACTTATGCAGTCATGAATCACCCAGGCACTGCAGGTGCACTCATCTATTTATCCAGGCAGTGCAGTTGCACTTATCCATTCACTCAGGCATTGCAGTTGCACTCATGAAATCACCCAGGCAAGCACATGCAGTCATCCAATCATCCAGGAAGTGCACTTGTACTAATGCTCTTATCTGGCACTATACTTGCAGTCATACAATCACTCAGGCACTACTCATGCAGTCACACAATTACAAAGATACTGCACTTTCACTCATGCAATCACACAGGCATTGCTTCTGCACTTATCCAATGATCCAGGTACTGTACGTGCACTCATCCATTCACCCAGACAATACACTAGGACTCATTCATTCACTCAAGCAATGCACTTGTTCGTATCCATTCATTCAGTTACTGCACTTGGACTCATCAAATAATCCAGGCACTGCACTCACGATCATGCAATCATATAGGCAGTGTACTTGCACTCATACTATCAGCCAGGCATTGCCAATGCAGATATACAATCACCCACTCACTGTACGTGCACTCATTCATTCACCCAGTCACAAGTCTTGCATTTCTCCATTCACCCAGGCACTGGAATTGCACTCATACATTCACCAGGCACTGCACTTGCACTTATCCATTCACCCAGGTATTACATTTGGACTCATCCATTCACCCAGGCACCACACTTGCACTTATCCATTCACCCAGGCACTGCACTTAGTCCAATGAGCTAGGCACTGCACTTGCACACATGCAATCATCCAGGCACTGCACTAACACTCATACAATTAATTATGCAGTACCCAGACATTCATCAAATCACCTAGACACTTCTAATGCATGCATTGAGTCACCCAAGCACAACACATGAACTTATTGAATCACACATGCACTACCCAGGTATTCATTCAATCGCCAGACACTACACATGAACTCATCCAATCATGTATACACTACCCATACATTCATCCAATCACCCAAGCACTACACATGCACTCATCCAAACACCCATGCAGTACACATGCACTCATCCAATCAATCAGGCACTCAACATCCAGTTATCCAACCATTCATACCCTCATTTAATCATCCATGCCCCACTTATGCACTCATTTAATTATTCAGGCACAATTATGCTCTAATTCATTAATGCATGCACCACACATGCAATCATTCACTCATGCAAGCACCACTTATGCACTCATTCCATCATCCATGCACCACTCATGCACTCATTCAATTCTTACATACCCCACTCATTCACTCGTTCCAACATACATGCAGCACTCATGAACTCATTCAGTCAACCATGCACCACTCATGCATTCATTCCTTCTTCCATACCCTACTTATTCACTTGTTCCAACATACATGCAGCACTCATGCACTCATTCAAACAACCATGCACCACTCATGCACTCATTCAATCATCCATCCACCACTCATACACTCATTCTAAAATCCACCCACCACTCATACACTCATTCTAAAATCCACCCACCACTCATGCACTCATTCAATAATCTATGCATTACGCATTCATTCTCACATTCATACACCAGTGCTGTACATATGCAATCATCGCTACATCAGTCATTCACTATTACAATCCTTATAGATATACTTATACTCTCATTCAGTTTTTCAAATGTAAAAACGGTTTTGTGGGAAGTTTTGAGGATTCTTTTTAGTGATTTTTCAACATACAAGTTTTTTCTTTTTTGATGCAAAAATGAACTGCAATTGGCAGTGGAAAAACTTGAAGAAACTCTGAAAAACATAGTAATACTACAAGGACCTAAAGAGAAAATCAACATTAATGAGTCTTACAGTTATTGCGGAAAGCTGTTATATACTTGGCTCACCAGCACTAACCACAGTGCCACAGTCCATACAGTAAGTTGTCATCGGCTAAATTCTGGAGCAATTTCTTCAGACTGTTGTACTTCTGAAGACACTCTTTGTTAAGATATTGATGAACTTGCTAAAGAGGTAGATGGTCGTTAAGCCTCTCGCTTCTTTGCAGCTTTCAATCAGTTGTGGAAAGTTTTGAGGGGTTAGGGCATTGAAGTATTTTTCACTTGTGCCTCTCGACAACTTCTTATCACAAATTGTGCATTGCACAATTTTAGACACAGTTTTGGATTCTCCAGAAGGAAACTTGAAGAACTACCATGATATGCTGTTTTTTTCTGTGGAGGCACTTCTCCTCCAGACTCTTCAGAATGTACTTTCTGCACTTCCAGGTCATCCTGCTGCTGCTGGTCTCCCACCTGTTGTTGTTCTGGTGGATGTCTTGCCATTTGTAGGAGAAAGTTGTGAAAATCACAGCAGAAAATTGCAGACACCTCCTCACACTGAAGTGCTCCCAGAGACCGAACCAGAAAGGTGTATGGGTTTGTTCTTCCAAATCTCATAGTTGAAAACTGTATCATCCAATCATATTCCTGCTTTCCCGGTCACATGATCTTCACGACGATAGGCATGCTCGCTAAGAATGGAAATTGAACAGAGTAATATTTTATTTGAAAATAAGTACTAAACATGAGTGTTATTCCACTGATGTTGATCATACAATGTAATATGTATAAATATGTGTTATTCACCAAAAACGTGCGTTCATCGCAGTTACTGACATCATCGCTTCTTCCGGCATCACGCGATGACGCAAAACACCAAGTAAAAGGCTTTCAATTTAACACTTCTTACAAAAGTTAGGTTGAAATAGTATATCAATAAACAACCTATGTCAAATATTAATTAAAATATGTGTAAGTATGTTTTCCAGAGTATTGAAAAAACGCACACACTTCGTGACCCCCGACGGCACCGCGGTCTGCAGAGTCACCATCAATATATAAAACACCACATTGAAGAGGTTTTTTCACTAAACCATCACACAAACTCAAATATAAACTCTATATTACTAAACAACTAGTGTCTGCTATTAAGTAAAATCTGTCTATATATGTTTACCACTTCCTCAAAAATATGCAATTTTCATGACTTTACCAATGGTATCGTTAATATAAAAAATGTACACAAAAAATGACTACACTGAAGAAAATACAAGGTTATAAAAATACATGTTATAGAGCCATTATAGACAGAAAATACCTTTTAAACAACTTAATAATTCAATAAAAAAATCATAGGTTACAGGGACGCTAAAGTTAGGAAGTAGAATTTTAATAACCCTAGAAATTAACTGAAAACAACAAATGTTACAGGGATATTATAGTTATGACATAGTATTTAAAAAAACTAAGAAATTCACAGAAAAATACAAAGGTTATAAGGATGTTACAGTTGGAAATTAGCATTTAAAAAACCTTAGAAATTCACTGACAAAAAACAAAGGTTACAGGGACGTTATAGTTAGAAAATGGAATTAAAATAGTTAGGCTAACATTTCGCTCATACACAACCAGAGAAATTCAGCAGTTATAGTTACCTGAACTAACTATAACCCATCCCCTGCAATGCACTGTTTATGACCTCACATATTACAATAATGATGACATGGTCAGTGACATCACTGATGACATCTCAAATGATATTGCTGATGACATCTCAAATGACATCACTAATGACATCATCCAGTCATTGTGAGTGTTTTCTAAAGGTTACTGAGTGTTAAACATATATACTATGGTAACTCGCTGAGGAAGTGCCTGTATTGGTTAGTGTATGGGTGTGTGATTGGTGTATAGAAGGGAGACTGGGTATATAAAGACTGTATTCGGATGTATGACGTTACAACGCATACTTTTACAACGACTACTATTACAACGCATTTTTTACAACGCAAAAACGTTTACAACACATACAATTACAACGCTGGATTTTACAACGCAAGTACCTTTACAACGCATACCATTACAACGTAAAAAATTTTTTTAATATAAATTAATTTAAATTATTAAAATATAATTAAATTTAATTTAATTTTATTTAATTAATTTAATTTAAAATTAACTTTAATTTATTTTTACAAATTAACCCTGTACCCCAAAAACTGAAAACTGACCCTGAACCCTAAAAATACCCCTTTACCCAAAAACTGAAAACTGACCCTGAACCCTAAAAATACCCCTGTACCCAAAAACTGAAAACTGACCCTGAACCCTAAAAATACCCCTGTACCCAAAAACTGAAAACTGACCCTAAACCCTAAAAATACCCCTTTACCCAAAAACTGAAAACTGACCCTGAACCCTAAAAATACCCCTTTACCCCAAAACTGAAAACTGACCCTGAACCCTAAAAATACCCCTTTACCCAAAAACTGAAAACTGACCCTGAACCCTAAAAATACCCCTGTACCCAAAAACTGAAAACTGACCCTGAACCCTAAAAATACCCCTGTACCCAAAAACTGAAAACTGACCCTAAACCCTAAAAATACCCCTTTACCCAAAAACTGAAAACTGACCCTGAACCCTAAAAATACCCCTTTACCCCAAAACTGAAAACTGACCCTGAACCCTAAAAATACCCCTTTACCCAAAAACTGAAAACTGACCCTGAACCCTAAAAATACCCCTTTATCCAAAAACTGAAAACTGACCCTGAACCCTAAAAATACCCCTTTACCCAAAAACTGAAAACTGACCCTGAACCCTAAAAATACCCCTTTACCCAAAAACCCAAAACTTACCCTGAACCCTAAAAATACCCCATACCCAAAAACACAAACATATAATATTTTTAAAAAAATTATATACTTACCAATACTTACGTTGTAATGGTATGCGTTGTAAAAGTACTAGCGTTGTAAAATCCTGCGTTGTAATGCATGCGTTGTAAAAGTTTTTGCGTTGTAAACATTTCGTTGTAATGGTAGTTCGTTGTAAAAGTTGCGTTGTAAAGGTTGTTTCCCCTGTATTCATGAGGTAGTGGGCTTGTGAGCTTTTGTATAGGTAAGAAAGTGGGTATGTCTGTGCATGTATGAGTGAGTGACTGTGTGAATATCTGTATGGTTGACTGAGTTGGTGTATCAGTTGTCGTAAATGGTGAATAAGAGGGTGCATGAGTGGCTAAATGGGTGTTTGAGCAGAAACATAAGTGTCTGTATGGGCAAGTGAGAGGGTACATGAATGGCTGTCTCTGTGCTTCAATGGGTATGTAAGTGGGCGAATAGGTGAGTGAGTGAGTGGGTATATGAGTGGCTGTATGTGTTAGCAAATGGGTGTTTGATTGTATGGGTGAGTAAGTGAATGTGAGAGAGATTGTATGGAAGAGTGTCTGGTACTCTCAGTCACTGTATAGGTGAGATGAGTATATGTATGAGTAACTGAGTGGCTGTGTAAATAATTGTATGGGTGACTTAGTGGCCGTGTGAGTGAGTGTATGTTTAGGTTTGTGAGTAGGTGTATGGTTAACTCAGTTACTGTGCTAGTAGCTGTATCGGTGTATGAGTGGCAGTGTAAGTGTGTTTATGGCTCGATTGCTGGGTCTGTGACTGGTTGTATTGGTAAATGAGTAGGTGCATGAGGGCTGTATATTTGAGTTACTGGTTCCGTTATTAGCTTGATAGCTTATTGGGTTGATATTCCAAGTAGGGAGCAGAGAAAAAGGGGGGTTCCCAAAACACTTTTTCACCATGTTAATTTCCATGGGAAATTTAGACACAGCAACACCCCGAACTGCTGAACAGAATTACACCAAATTTGGCAAAAAGGTAGCTGCTGGTCCAGAATGTGCTATCGTTGTTAAATGGTGTAAATTAGTTCAGTAGCAGTGGAGGAATTGAAAGATTTTTAATATATACAACTGGGTACATGGAGGATCTGCGTCCCCATCCGAGATCTCGTGCTGAGATCTGATTGGCTGCCAACACTTCAAACCAGAAAGTGTTGGCACCGAGTCGAACTGAGTCACATAAAAAACTTTTTTTAAAATAAGAGGTGGCAGGGTAGGACCACCTAGACTCCCTAGGACTCCTGGGGGGAGTCCCACAGTGACCACTGGTTCAAAAAAGCATTTTTTTAAATTGCAGATGGAATTGTGCTGGATCCATTACTCCTGCTTACAATGTAAAACATAATATCATTTGTAATTGGCCCTCGGGTGGTCCAGGCCCTGGAGGCATGTGTAAAATATATAGGAGTGGGAGGATGGGGCGCCCATCTTTGGAGCCTTAAAGCCTCTGGGACCACCACCTCCCTGGGGCATTTTCATTCAATTATACAGGGGTTACCTAGACAACCACAGTGCCTTTGGGAAAGCCACCTCCCTGGGGTAAAAGATGATTGAATGAGGAGTCTCCACGCTGCCCCCCACAGCCCTGAGTACAGCCATCTCCCAGGGATAAATATGAGAAATGCGGGGGACATGTGGCACCCTACAGCCCTGGGGACCGCCACCTTCCTGGGGCTAAATTAGATATAAATGCACGAGGTGGCCACGCTCAGGAGGTAGCTGTTTGCTATGGCGTGACAGGAGCTTTACCTCTCCCGCCAAACCGTAGCAAACAGTGCTCACTTTCAACAAGTAAGAGCATTGAAAATGTTCTCACTTGCTGAGAGGGAGCACAATTGCTTTTCCAAAGAGGGATCTGCATGTTAGCAGCTCCATCTCTGTCAAGGCAGTGCCAGTTCCTGCAGAAGGCGGGCAGCTGGCAGGGCCTTGAGGCTCCCCCTGCGGTCCCCATCATTGCCAAGTTGTTGCCCTGGGTGGGACCAGGGTACCAACACTATAGGCCCAGCCCTGGGGAGGGGGTTCCCGGGTCCACCGTCCCATTATGTTTTAAAATATTTTTTAAGGTAAAGGCTGGGCTCTTGGGATGGGGTCACGGAGATCAAAATTGGTCCAGGAAGGGGGCAGCTCGACCTTCCTCCCTCTTTAAATTATAAAAAAAGGAGTGGCCCTGGGTGATGGAGTCCCCGGGCCCAAAATGACCCAGGGACATGGGGGCACACAGCATAAAAAAATTCCAAATGGAAATAAAAAATCCGGCATGTTGCCGATGGTCAGGCCCCCTTCACCACCACTCTGTAAACGTGCCTTGTGGTGCACCTATTCTTTGGGGATGAAGTCCCCTTGGCTCCAGAGGGTCCTTGAGATCCAACAAGTCCTCCTGTTACCTTCAGTAAGTCCCACACAGCGGGATTCCTGAGGGGTTGATGGTTGCCATGCCCCCTTTCCCCACAATTCTGCAAATGTGACTCCTGGCATACCTCTGGTTGGGTGATAAAGTCCCCTTGGCTCCGAAGGGTGCTTGGGGGCCAATAAATCCCACACAATGGGATTGCTGAGAGGTGTTCGGAGGCCATGCCCCCTTTCTCCTCCACTCAGCAAACGCTCCTCCTTGCGCATTGCTGGTTGGGGGATACAGTCCTCTTGGATGCTGAGAGTTCTTGGGGTCCAGAGTACCTTGTATTATCTCCAGTAAGTCCGACATAGCAGGATTAATGATAGCTGGTCGGAGACCCCACCTCCTTTCTCAACCACTCAGCAAATGCCACTACTAGTTGAAAAAACATAGAAAATCACTTAAAAAGCCAAAGGATACAGGGATGTTATAGTTAGGAAATACAATTTAAAAAACCTTAGAAAGTCACTGAAAAAAAACAAAGGTTACAGGGCCGTTAAAGTTAAGAAATTACATTTTTAAAGATTCTTAGAAATTTACTGAAAAAACCAAAGGTTACAGGGAGGTTATAGTTAGGTTCAGGTTTCACATGTACAAAACTAATTAAATTCAACAGTTATAACTCACACCCCCGCAATGCACTGCTTATGACCTCACATAGTACATCACTCATAACATGGTCAGTGACATCACTGATGACATCTCAAATTTCCTCACTGCTGACATCATCCATTGACTGTAACCGTTTTTAAAAAGTTTATGTTGGTAAAATATACATACCAAGGTGTATTTGTGAATCAGTGGGTGTATGAGTGCCTTGCAGATAAATATAGTACTGTACCCTCTGTGGGGGAGTGCAAAGCGAAGTAGTCATACCTACAGGTCTGAAAGTGCGGTGTTGCTCAGAGTGACATGGTGTTGAGATGAGATGATGCTACACTCAGGTATGAAACCGAGAACCTAAACCGTGAGCTCATTGCTGTAAAGTGATGTGCTTTGGTCTTTGTAGCATACATGTGCAATTAGTGTTAGTAGGCATTTATACCATATAGGGAGTGGGATGCGAACTACTGACCCCTACCGTGCGTTTAAACTATACCGGTAATGGGAAGCAAAGTGCTCACGCCTACCGGTATGAAGACTCGGGGATCAAACCGAGCTGATTGCTGTAAAGTGATGGGTTCTGGGCGCTGTAGCATACTGGCCGCTGTTGTATAACTGCGTAAGTAGTGTTAGTATGCGTTTATACTATACAGGGAGTGGGAAGCGAACTACTCACCCCTACTGGTCTGAAGACTCAGGGATTAAACCATGAGCCTAAACCGTGAGCCCATTCCTGTAAAGTGATATGCTCTGGGCGCTGTAGCATACCTGTGGAAGTAGTGTTAATTTGCGTTTATACAATACAGGGAGTGGGAAGCGAACTATTCACCCCAACCGGTCTCAAGACTTGTGGATTAAAGCATGAGCTCATTGCTGTGAAGTCATGTGCTCTGTGTAGTATTCCAATGTAAGTCATAGTAGAATGTTAGTATGTAATTCCACTAGAATGTAAGTATGTAATGTTAGAATATAGGGCTGTCATGAGGGGAATCTTGGGGAGTTTGTACACGGTGCTGGAGAAGACGGTTGCCTTGCTGTCTGCTCCTGTTGGTGGCTGTTTAAGCTGTCTTGTTTTCTTGCAATAAATGTACAAATCGGATCCACTGCTGTCTGCCTCTTCAGTACATACATTTGGCTATGAGCGGGAGAAGGTAAAAAGAAGGCAGCACTCACCAATATTTCGAGCTTGCTTGCGTTGTGCTGAATACCTGTTTTCTTGGTGAAGCTGTTTCTACTCATCCCAGGGTCGTCGGCTCATTGAACTATGTCATCCGACCACTGGTAGGATTTATATTTTTAGATTTTGCACTTCCTCTGCCTTTTCAGTCCACTTTGGTCGCTGTACTACACATGTGCAAGTAGTGTTAGTATGCGTTTATACTAATTCTGTAGTTATGCAGTAACCAATTCATAATGGTCCTAGGGAGCGCCACCTCCAAGGCGCGGATCATACAATGTCCCGCGGTGTGCATCCGCCGGACATTTATGTTTGCTATTAGAGGGCGGGTGCATGGCTTCCACCCTGTGATATCAAATCCTTATTTGTCTCGTTGAAGCGAGAGGAGGAAAACCTCGTATCGTTCTAATAGAGCTCATCCGGATGGTAAAAATGGAGAAAAAAATTGAAGCGGGTCTCACCTGTTCATTTAAATGAGCCACCTGGTGGGTAATGTTCCGTGGCCAATCCTAATATTATATTGCGGGGTCTCTGCAGGACTGGGGACCTTAATCTCACATGTAAACAAGGCACGGGAGGGCACAGAGATGTTAGGCATCCTAGGGTATCGTCACCTCCCCGGGTATTGTTTACTAAATGTTCGGGGGTCTTCGAGGCCAAGTGAAGTCCGGGGATAAACCCCCTCCGGGGCTTTACTTAAAGATGCAGGGTGGGCCTCGCCAGTCCCTGAAGCCTCAGTGGTCCTAGGCAGTGCTTTATTGGTTCTGTAATCACACGGGCAGTACTCATGGTGTTGTAAAGTGATACATGCATAGAACCCTTGTAGTTGTAGAATTCCGGATGCTTCATTTATGTACTAGTCTGTTGGTTTATATTTGGTAGGTGCACTGAAAAATTACAAATGTTTTCCCTCATAACCTCCTATGAACAGATGATTTTCACAATAAACTACAGACAAGTGTTGTCAGAAAAAGAAGATGTATACACTCACTAATCTATTGATAAAAAAATAACCTTTATTAAAACAACACAAATAAATGGAAGTGCAAGTATATTACAACAAACTACAGTATAACATGAAATAAGGGAGTGGGTTTCCACCGGAAGCAGCGTACAAACCCTGCAAGACAAAAATGAAATATAAGTATGTGTGCCATGTCCAAGAGAAAAAGAAAGGTGGTCAGAATGAAAGGAAGATAGTGAGAATGGGACAGAGAGGGAGTGGGTGGAAGGGAGAAGGTGAGGGAGAGTCAAAAGAACAGAGGGAGGAGGACATAGAGCATCGGCCTACTGCACCCAGCCCTCACTGTTCACCTCCCGTCACCCATGTGTATAAGACGCTGGGGTCCACGAGAAAGAGTGCTTAAAATGAAACAGATATGAATGAGGCCAGGAATTACAATATTATCTACGGCAACATCGCTTACCTGCACCTGTGCACCCAGGCTGCTGCACCCCAGACCCTTCCCCCGCACTGTGCTCATTTGCAGCTCTTGCACACCGAGGATTCACTGCTCACCTGCCACCACCGGTGTGTCCGTCGATGTGCTGGTGCGAGCTCCAAGTCCGGGGTGCCTCTCAGGGTGGCACAGCAGGTCTCACATCGGGGACGGTGTCTTGATACCATGATGGAAGGCATCAGAATGCCCAGGGCATCATCACGGGGTGAGCACCCGCTCTACCCATTTTGGCACAACCAATTCAGTGTCTGAAAAGGGAGAAAAAAGTATAATGGTGGAAAGGTCCGGAGGTAAATGAAGGTTTATTTAAAGCTTAATAGAGATCACCAGTTGAGTGCATCCCTCCTTCTTGAAGTACGATCTACCAACTGTTAGTGGTAATCGTGGTTCAAAGAGGAGTTGGAGTGCACGATAATACACAAGGTTAAATAATAATATGTTATACCAAGGTTCACATGCAAAGAAGCATAATGTGCATGTGTAATGCAGTGGTACAAGTTTGTGTGCATGTACACTTAGTAACAAGCTCACTACAGCGCCCTAAAAGTAGTATCTGTAGGGCAGCACTGCCCGCTGGCTCAGGCCTACAGTACGGTCCAGCAGGTCCTTAAAATGAGACAGAGATGTGACTGAATGAGGTCAGAGATCACATCATTATACAGGGCAACATCGCTTGTTCACACCTGCGCACCCAGGCTGATGTACCCCCACCCCTCCCGCAGCACCACGCTCAACACATGTCTACAGGGCAGCGCTGCCCGCTGGCTCAGGCCTACAGTACGGTCCAGCAGGTCCTTAAAATGAGACAGAGGTGTGACTGAATGAGGTCAGAGATCACATCATTACGCACTGCAACATCGTTTGTACGCAACTGCCCACCCAGGCTGAGGCACCCCACCCCTCCCGCAGCACAACACTAAATTGCAGCTCCTGTGCATCCAGGCCCCACTGCTCACCTGCTGTCATTGTTGTGTGTCCAAACACGACGGGCAGCAGTGTTCACAATTCAGATGCAGTGTATATTGCAGGATGGTATACACCTCATGGATACCTTTCGAAACACGACGTCCAGTAGGGTTCACAATTCATGTCCAGTGTTGATTGCCAGGATGGTGTACACCTCATGGATCCCTTTTTTTAATTGCGCATTTTGATATGTGAGGTGGATGTGGCCATATCACCTGAGGCAGTGTGGAAGAACTGGGACATGTGGTGTCGTCATTATCCTATTTATACGTACGCCAGGCCAGTGTAGGGAGATGAGTAATTGTTCCGGGGACCTGGGCATTGTTCAGTTCCTGCCTGGCCAGGAAATGTACTTATGTGTGTTTCTGTTGAAGTTTTGATGTCGTAGAATGTGCAATTTACATTAATGTAGCATGTACCGGGAGAGGGCCAACTATCGCTAATGAGATGCTGTTCTAAAACATTGAATGGCCAACATCACATGTCATTGTCAATGTTGTGGATATGTGCAGACACACATGTAAATGGTGTGCTATATTATTGAAAGTGTTGCCATCGCGAAGCTCACACATGTGAATGTGCCCGGATGGAGGGAGAATCAGCAGTGAGGCTACGTCATACATAGTGATAATGTTCATTACAGTCAAGCAATGCATGTCAAACGTGAATCTGAAAGTCTCACATATGATACACTACTATACTGGTAAAGCCTGACAACAGAGCATACAGCAATACAAATCTACACATTACTGTTTACTGTTTGTCACATGTGATCTAGGATGTGCACTCTGCCTGTGGCTGATGATACTCCTTAGAGCTACCAATACGCAGGCGGAAAGGCAGCATAATAATGTGCACACACAAACACCAAGGGCATTGTGTAACACACATTTGTTTTTTGATGTAACATTTCAGATGCATGGCCATCACACTTGGAATGCTAATGTAGAGACCATGAATATTGATTGAGATGATCGTTGCATATTGTGTGTAGTATAAGATATGTGTACACACCCAAAAAACTTTTCAAAAAAGCTCTGTAAGCAGACGGGGTGTGTCTCATCAAAAGCTGTAGAGAGAATGGCTAAAATGGGTGGGGTCATCCAACTGTTACAATGGGAAATGTTATGAACCAATCAAATGTATTTTAAGGTCACATGGCAATCGCGCATTTGAGGGCGCAAGGAGGCCGCACCCGACAGGATTTTGAGAAAATATATTTATCATAATACAAGTTTATTACAGTTAGAAATACATAAATGTTTCAAATATTTTAGATTATCGCTTGCTTTCATATACAGTTTAAAGTTATTTAGATATAGTTTTGAGACATAAAAAAAACCGAGGAAATGGCGTACCCGGTGCGACACCATATGTCTATGACATAACACAGGGCCTGGCAGCGTGCACTCGTCGCATATGCAACGCGGAGCAGGCGTGACCCCATACATACATGACGTAATGCGTGGCTTGGTACTGTGTACCCGTCGGATACCAAAGTAGCTACTGGCGCAACCTCATACGTATATGATTTAACATGGGACGCAGTGCCAAAAACCGGTTGGATACGAAATGAGCATCATTTAGGAGTTTAGCAATATGGCGGATCGGATACACGTGGTGATGGAGCTTGGTACACTACCGGTATGTGAATGACGTATTCTCAACAAAAAAAAAAGATATACATATTTTTGGGGGAAGATATCAAATATTACATAATTTTTAAAGTAAAAAAAAAGTATAATAGAGTTCCAAAATAATACAAAAAAATAGAAAAAATATAGGTTTTATAAACATTAATATATAAAATTAACATTTAAAAACCTTTGAAATTCACTGAAAAACCATAGGTTTTACAGACGTTATAGTTAAGAATTAACATTTAAAAAACCTTTGAAATTCACTAAAAAACCATAGGTTTCAGGGACATTATAGTTAGTTGGACATTTGACCCAGATAAAATCAGGGACATTCGCCTGTTATAATTAGTTGAGCTAACTATAACTCATGTGCCCACAATGCACTGCTGATGGTGTCACTTATTACATCACTCATGACATGGTCAGTGACATCACTCATGACATCACTGATGACATCTCAAATGACATCACTCATGACATCACTCATGACATCATCCACGTGATAATCTGAGGCACATACTGATGCTCTAATATAAACTTTCGTACACCTATTCTAAAATGCAGACTACTTTTTTGGAAACTATACACACAAGAATGCCATATACTACATACCACTTACTATTTCCTAGGTTTACACACACATCCAGTCACTTATACATGGAGTTACTCATCAATACAGGACTATAATATGCACTCATATATCTATACATGCGGTCACACTCTGCCACTCATCCATAGAGTTACTCACACACCTAGTTAGTAATGAAAAGAATCAATCACAGACCCATTTACTCATGTATACAATTATACACACCAACTTCGTTATTTTTAGACATACCACATCACTTATTTATACAGATACTAACACATATTTACTGTCTTATACAATCACTGATAGAAGCAGACACTTATTTATACACCCACTCTTCAAATAAATTAGTCTCACTTATAGTAATTTATATACTCCAACACTCACATATAGTGCCTTAAAATATATGTAGTTAGTCAGAGATATACCACTGAGATATTCATTCACTCACCAACACACCTATACACATACTAACTCACCCATACAGCCCTTCCCAGATGCACGTTTTAATACATACAACCAGTGAATCACCCACTCAGACATCCATGCACAGACTCATACACCCACACACAGACACTCAGGGACCCATACAGATACTCAGACAAAAAATAAGAAACCTATATAGACATTCATGTAGCTATTCAGCAACCCATGCAGTTGCTTACACACCAACTGAGAGTCTAATACAGACTTTCACACAGTTTAGTCACTAACACATGCATTCAGTAAGGTACGTTCAATCACTCACTTATATAGTCAGTCATGCACCTACGAAATAATCCCTTTAGGCACTAGTAAATGCATTAATTCTCTAATTCATCTTGGTATATATATATATATATATATATATATATATATATATATATATATATATATATATATATATATATATATATATATATATATATATACAATCCACTTCTCCTTCCCAAACGGCGAAAGAAAACCAAAGGACACTGCGGGATTCAGAGAGGTTACTTTATGGATTTTGCATGACCGGTTTCAGCATGTGCTTTCATCAGATGCATTGAGCATGTTCTATTAGCGTTTCACCCAGTTGTCCGGGTCCGCAGTGCAAGTGCAGCTTGAGGGCATCAGGTAAGTGATCGTGGCGGGTCAGGGCAATTAGTCCAATACCTTGGTTACTCACAAAAAATGCCTATGTATCCGTGACCATCTTTTAGCGGAAGGGTCCTCTGTGCGCTCACAGGCAATGCGCTTCGAATACAATCCACTTCTCCTTCCCAAACGGCGAAAGAAAACCAAAGGACACTGCGGGATTCAGAGAGGTTTCATTTGTGGTGGATTTTGCATGACCGGTTTCAGCGTGTGCTTTCATCAGATGCGACTGTCCACAAATGAGTGCTTCCCATCTCACGTCGTTTGAAATAGGCTCCTCCTCACAGTTGTGTAGGAGCCTCACCTGCTTCCCATTAACCGGATGGTTATTTAAACTTTACAGAAACACATTAACTGGATGATGTCATGAGTGATGTCATTAGTGATGTCACTGGCCAGGTCATGAGCAATGTAATATGTGACATCATCAGCAGTGCATAGCGGGCGCGTGAGTTATAGTTAGCTCAACTAACTATAACAGGCGAATTTCTCTGGTTTTATATGAGTCAAATGTCCAACTAACTATAACGTCCTTGAAACCTATGGTTTTTTTGTGAATTTCAAATGTTTTTAAATGCTAATTCCTAACTATAATGTCTCTAAAACCTATGGTTTTTTCAGTGAATATATATATACACAAACACACACATATATATATATATATAGGTTTCACACACGTTATAGTTAGGAATTAGCATTTAAAAAACCTTAGAAATTCACTGAAAAAAACATAGGTTTCACACGTGTTATAGTTAGCTAGACATTTCACTCATACAAAACCATTTAAAATTCCCCCGTTATAGTTAGTTCAGCTAACTATAACTCGCGCGCCCGCAATGCACTGCTGATGACGTCACATATTACATCACTCATAACATGGTCAGTGACATCACTCATGACAACACTGATGACATCTCAAATGATATCACTGATGACATCACTGATTTTACAAATAGCTTCCAATTTTATAATTTCTTCATTTTCCAACTTTAAAATTTCTTCATTAAATATTGAACATTCACGCAGTGTTGGCATTAAGCAGATTACCGATTTGTTTTCTGCAATTCTCATATATATTTTCTCAGGAACAATATTTTCATTTGGAAACAAATTGGAAAGTAATCTTCTCTGTAACGCTTGTTTGCCATGTTCAGTCACTTTTCCAATTCTTATATCTTGAAGAATAGTTCCATAATCAGCCTCACTTGCCAGTCGCATATTTGTAATAAGTTCCTTATACACAAAATATGACCAAATATTAGCATTTCCAATGCTCCCAAAAGACTTTCTGGTATCTTCATGCGTCAGTGTTTTAAACACTGGCTGTCCTTTTACAGGAGTAAGTTGTAGAAGATCTCCAAAAACTATGACGTGTTTTCCTCCAATTAATACGTCATACTCTGTTTTAAGAATTTGCTGCATTCTTAAATGCACAAAGGCAAGCATTAAGTTTGATACCATGCTTGCCTCATCAATAATGAGAAGTTTCATTTTCTTCAAGACTCTTGAAACTTCACAGCAAGCTTCTCCGGATAGCTTGTGGTATTCCAATTTGTTTTCATGCTCTTATGGCAACATTAATAAACAATGTAAAGTAATTCCTTTCATTTTGTGTGCTGCCAACCCACTTGGAGCAGTGACAACACAAGACAAATGTGACTCAGTTGTTTTCTGTAGATAAGTTGTAATTACTTTAATTAAAACACTTTTTCCTGTTCCATCTTGTCCACTCATGTACATTCGGATAGGTTGAAATGATGAGCAACAGCACTCTTTCTTTTCATGAAGTAATCCATGGTCAATCTGTTCTCTCACTTATGGTCACACTGGTCATATATTTGTTTCTGCTGAACATTTAGTTGTTCTTCCAAGTTTCTTAAGTTTGTTACATCTTCTTGAGCTTCATACATTGCTGTTTCCACCTCATCCATAGCAGTTGCTGCTTCATTTTGAACAATTGGTTCTCCTTGTGTATCCTGACTCAACGGTCTTGAGAACTGTTTCTAGCAATTTCAGCTGCAATTGTAGCTTCTTGATCAATTTCGTCGTTCAAAATTTTCACATAATTAGCAAAAACAGGACATTGTATAGTCTCTTTACTTGCGTTGAACGAATCTTCATAGCTCTCAAAATCTCCAAGTTATTACAATTCTGAACGCCACAAATTCCCTTTTGTCAGGAGTTTTGCAACTCAGTTTACGGTGATTAATCAAATGTCCTTTTCTTTGCTTCACCAAACATCCTTCAGAACCAATCACAGCATATATACCATTATTGATGTTTTCTGTAATATTTCGTTTAAAAATATAGTTTTGCAGCACTTCATAGAGACAAAAATTCTCAAGATGATGACTTCTGTTTGGATAATATGCATCCAACATATTTGTTTTCACAATATCTGTACTTTCTGGCTCTTTTTCAGCTAAATATTAAATTTCTTGTATAGATTTAAGGACTCGATTTCGTGTTGCAGCAAGACCTAGACTCACTTAAATGGTTCTTCTAGATTTGGAGTATAGACTTGTAGATGATAAGCGATCCGAGCATTCATACGCTCCAATTTCTCGATGAGATAACATCTTCAAACTGTAACTATATAGTTTCTTACTCAGACTCTTCTCGTGGGAAATCTCTTCCCACATTTCCTTCAATTCCGTCTTTTCTGATTTTGTTATGTAGGATGTTACATATCGAGCAACAGCAATGGAATTGTCTGCAACGTATTGAATATCCATGTTAGCATTCCACATGGACAAAATAACTGGGTTGTAGTCATTTATGTATTTTGACTCTTCATTTATTCTTAAGTTGTAGGTATTTGTTGGTGACTTTCTTGTGATAGTATGTTGCAAAGATGGCATAACACTGTTCACTCTTCCTTTTGATATTACAGGATGTGAAAATCCAAAACAACATTTGTTGTTGAATTTGTCCTTAGATTTGTGCTTTCGACGACAGTATTTCCCACAACAATGGCTTTGGAATCGTAAGACTTGCTGTCTTAAGTCCTTTTCCTCCGTGCTTTTGGGTATAGCACATGTAGCATATTTGATCCATATTAGCATTTGTATGTGAGGAGCACCTCTCGCTTGATACTCCTTTCTCTATAAGAAATCCAGAACCTCTCCAAGAGAAGGATTTTTTTTTATTGGTGATAAAAGACATCATAGCTTCAAATCTATGATTAAAATACCTGCATACATAAACTGGATCCAAAGAGCACAATTCTCCAGGTGTTTTGTATTCAATATTTACTATATTTGGATTTGCCTCTCGAAGAAATTGAAGTAAATCATCCCAAGCATATTCAGCACAGCTTAGAGTAAGGAACCATGTAGGAGTTCCTAAGTTCCTTAGCATACATTTAAGTTCTCCATGACGACGGTACCAGTACTCATTAGTACCACGCTGACATGCCATGAGATTAATCTGCTGAGATTCCAAAACATTATCTTTCTGCTGTACCTTGTCCATAAATTCCTTTGCCGAAACATTTTGCTGATGTACACCTGTTTTCAATATATGGTTGACTGCATAAGAAAGTCCAGACAAGTCACTCTCAAACAAAAGATGAAATAAATACGGAATACATTGTCGAAATCTTGGATCTTCTGCATACAATCTTGATGTCCGGTATTCAGATGCAGGAATCTGCACAGGTCGGTCATCATATCGTCCTCCTTTTCCTGTTGGAAACAACTGAGGAAAACAACAAGCTTCCAAGCTTTCTTCCCATACACTAATGGGACTTCCCTTTGCTTCTTTCATTTGGAATAACTCTATAGTATTCCCATGACTTCTTTGGAATGAAGTGGATGAACACTGTAATGTTCGTAGATTTCTTCAGTTCTGGACACATCCACTTTTTCAATTTGTCCAGTTGACGAGTCACTATCTTCTTCTAAAGTTATTTCTTCTTCTCCCACATACATATTTTTATAGTATTGATTATTGTTTACCGGATAAAACGTTGCCTTTTTCACTTTCATAACATCCACTAATTCTTGCCAGATGTTCTTACTCTTTGTAGGAACACCATTAAGAAGAATAACTAGAGGTTCATCTTCTAAATTTTCTACACCAATTGTTTCAATATTTTTCTTTAAATCTAGAGGCAAATATTAAACTCTTCCCTTTAATCCTCTCTGTAAATCTGAAGGAGGCAATTTCCCTTAGGCTCCATACGAACAATAGCCTGAAATGAATGCACACATTGACTAAGAATAGACTCATAGGTATTTAAACTCAACTCAAGATTATTATGCACAGCTCTATCAAGCATTTTATTCTCGTCTAATTTGTTAACAATATTTACAAATACGCTGATCAGAACCCAAATCAAAACAATTCTCTACCAACAAATAAGTTGCAAAATCCTTCCACACATTATTATTTTCCTTTTCACTTTTTAAATACAAATCAACAGTCCTGGTCTGATTTTTATAATGAGTTCGTCGACAACAAATACAAGAATAATTTGGCCTTTCACCTGAAATCAACTTAAACTTCATAATTTCTTGCTCAAAATGTTCTGTACTACAATGTTGTACAATCTCTTCCACATTTCCTTCTATTAATGTATCAGTTTCTGTACTCTCTTCCTCAGGACCAAAGTAACTTACCTGAATTTCATCACAAACATTCATTACATCTGATACAGATCCACGCAAAAGAGCACTTTTTTAACATTAGTGCTGGACTTTTTGCATAATACAATGTTATGACTCATTTCCTCATTTGAGTATGATGTACTGCTAACATCCTGAAATGGTGAAAAACACTTCAACATACTTTTTTAGAAAGGCAAGCAAGAGAATGACCTTGCAAACCAGTATTTTCTCTCACTCTGCAAGGGTCTAGTCCTTGCAACATCTTAATCTTTTCTTAAACACTTTTCTTAGTATAGTCACGTAAGAAATTGCGTAAAAAATAAATAGATTCCTGCGGTACACTACAAATACTACTGCAATTCCAATAGTACACTGGAGCTTTAGGACGTCTCCCTAAAACTTCATCAGCTAACACCTCTTCTGCATTTCGAGGAACAATTTTCTCTTTCTCAATAGGACAACCATTTCTAACCTCATAAGCACAACCACTAGTGTCAACTGCATGCAACAAATCATTACTCTGAAAATAACTCTCTTCATTAAAAAAGGCTCAGAACTTGAACTATGTTTCCATTCACCCAAAAAAACATCAGAAAAATTACTTCTGTTAATTACTCTTCTCCACTTACTTTTGGCCTTCATTAAATGGATTGGCTTTATCTAGTGATCGAATTGTACTGAATACTAAAATAAACAATGTGTTTTTCAATTCGAAAGCCTTCTCAACTGTATTTTCTATACGTTTCTTCTTATAAAATGCTGTTTTTCTTTTACATTTGTTCATTTCCTTCATCAAATTCGACACAACTCTATTTTAAAACATTCTTTTCTAATTTCCTGAAATTTATTCTTCCTCCTTTTACTATACAGAGTTTGTTTACAAGATGATTTACCATCGATTTTCTCTTTTCTCTTGTTTTTTAATTCGAAAGCCTTCTCAACTGTATTTTCTATACGTTTCTTCTTATAAAATGCTTTTTTTCTTTTACATTTCTTCATTTCCTTCATCAAATTCGACACAACTCTTTTATAAAACATTCTTTTTCTAATTTCCTGAAATTGATTCTTCCTCCTTTTACTATACAGTGTTTGTTTACAAGATGATTTTCCATCGATTTTCTCTTTTCTCTTGTTTTTCTTTTTAGTTGCAGATACACTGTTTGTATTTTTGAAATTGTCAACACCACTCCTAGTGTTTGATAAGTTCTTCAAAAAAATCTTCGTTGTCTTACCAGGAGTTTTTTTTCTTTTTCTTCACACATTGTTGTTCATGTAAATCTTGTGGATGACTTCTCTTTATATAATAAGCTTTATTATGTTGTTTCCTCTTTTCACTTTTTGTAGGCATGATGTATTTCTTTTAGTGTTGATAAATAGAATCTGTTATAAAAAATATATATAACATTATAAAAATAAATATATGAAATATACTATTCTTTTACTAAATCAATAAAATGTAAAATGACTAAGTATATAAAACAACTGTGTAGCTGATAACAGAAGTGTATACATACTGCATAAAACTTTCAAGAACTACATCTGGAAGAAGAGTACCTTAATCAATTCATCACTAGTTAAACTTTTGAGCAGATAATGGATTAGTACATGCTACTACATGCATCACTACAATAGTACAAGGGGAAAGAGAGGAAGGAGTATGAGACGAGAGCTGGTGGTATGAGGAGATAAGGGGGAATATGTGGAGAGAGGGGCAAGTATGAGGAGAGAGGGGGGAGAATGTGGAGAGAGGGAGGAGTATGAGGAGAGAGGCAGGATTATGAGGAGAGTATGAGGAGAGATGGGTGTATCAGGAGAAAGGGGGGGCGTATGAGGAGAGGGCAGAGTATGAGGAGAGGGGAACGTATGAGGAGAGAGGAGGGAGTATAAGAAGAGAGAGGGAGTGTGAGGAGAGAGGGGAGGAGTATGAGGAGAAAGAGGATGAGTATAAAGAGAGAGGGGGAAGTATGTGAAAGAGGGGCGAGTATGAGGAGAAAAGAGTAGTATAAAGAAAGAGAGGTGTGTGTAAAAAGAGAGGGGAGAGTATGAGAAGAAAAGGGGGAGAATGTGGAGAAAAGGGGAGTATAAGGAGAGAGGCGGTGTATGAGGACAGAGGGTGGAGTATGAGGAGAAAGGGAGGAGTATGAGCAGATGGGAGAGTATGAGGAGTAAAGGGGGTATGAGCAGAGAGAGGGGAGTATGATGAGAGGAGAAAATATAAGGAGAGGGGGGAGGATGAAGAGACGGGGAGTATAAGGGGAGAAGATGAGTATGATGAGAGGGGAGAGTATAAGGAGAGAGGGAAAAGTATGAATAGAGAGGTGGGAGAATAAGGAGAGAAGGGAGAGTATGAGCAGAGAGATAGGGAGTGTGAGGAGAGAGGGGGAGTGTAAGGAGAAAGGGGTGTGTATGAGGAGAGAGTACGGAATATGAAGAGAGAGGGGGAGTTTAAGAAGAGAGAGGGACAGTGTGAGGAAAGAGGGGGGAGTAAAAGGAGAGAGAGAGGAGTATGAGGAAAGAAGGGGGAGTATGTGGAAAGAGGGGGGAGTATTAGGAGAAAGGGGAAGTATAAGGAGAGAAGAGTGTGTGTAAAGGAAAGAGGACAGAATATGAAGAGAGAGGGAGAAGAATGTGGAGAAAAGAGGAATATAAGGAGACAGGGGGTGTATAAGGAGAGAGGGGGGTACTATAAGAAGACAGTAAGAAGTATGAGGAGAGGGGGAATATGAGGACAGGGGGGATTATGAGGAGAAGGGTGAGTATGAGGAGAGAGGGAGGAGTGTGAAGAGAGAGGGGGATGTATGAGGACAGAGGGGAGTATGAGGACAGGGGAAGTATGAGGAGAGAGAGGTGAAAATGAGGAAAGAGGGGGAAATATCAGGAGAGAGGGGGAGTATAAGGAGATAGAGCAAGAGTGTGAGGAGTGAGGGAGGTATGAGGAGAGAGGGAGGAGTAAGAGGAAAGAGGGGGAGTATGATCACAGAGAGGTAGAGTATAAGGAGAGAGGGGGTATGTGAAAAGAGGTATGAGGAAAAAAGAGGCGTATAAAGAGAGAGGACTGTGTATGAGAAGAGAAGGGGAGAGTATGAGAAGAGAATGAGCACAAAAGAAGAGTTTAACAGGAGAGAGGAGACCGGAGGTACTATGAGGGGAGTGGGATGAGTATGAGGAGATGGGAGAGTATGAGGAGTGAAGGGTGTATGAAGAGAGAGGGGGGAGTATAAGGAAAGGACAACTATGAGTAGAGAGGGGAGTATGATGAGACGGGGGATTATGAGGGGAGATTGGGAGTATGAGGAGAGTGGAGAGTATGAGGAAAGAGGAGGGAGATTTAGGAGAGAGGTTGGAGTACGAGGAGAGGAGGGAGGCTATAAAGAGAGAGAGAGGGGGAGTGTGAGGAGGGGGAGTGTGAGGAGAGAAAGGGAGTATAAGGCGAGAGGGCATGTATGAGGAAAGAGGAGGTAGTATAGGGAGAAAGAAAGAGGGGAGAATGTGGAAAAAGGGGCAAATATAATTGCTAAATGCACACAAATGCACAGCGTGATTCTAGGCAAAAAATATAACACCTTGCATTTTACCAAAACACATTTACTAGTCTAGAAATGGTTAAGTGACTGCACACATTCCATTTATATAACTACTGCATTTCAGTGGTTAATCCTGACTCATTTTGCAAATACATAAGCAAATTGATGCATTTTTTGTGCCAACATTACATCAAAAAAGTGACACAGTACATCAACAAAGAGGCACACGGGGCTTTGTAAATCTGCACCAGAGTATATGCAGCAGTGTATGTATACTAACTGTGAAATTGTAGATTTAAAACACAAGTCTGATTCTAGACAAAAACACAATTAATTACTCTTAAAGGGCTAATATGGTTGCACACATTACAGAAATATAATAACTGCATTTTACTGTACAACCATAAGTCATTTTGCAAATACATAAACAATTTGCTGCATTATTTGTGCAAACATTGCATCAAAAAAGTAATGCAATGGCATGCACAAAGACTCACAAGAGGCTGGTAAATATATCCCAGAGAATTTACAATAGTGTATGTATACTGACAGGAAAATTGTAGATTTAAAACACAAGCCTAATTCTAAAAAAGCAACACTATTAACTACTCTACAACTGAAAAAGTGACTGCACACATTGTACATTTTTTAGTCCTGCACTTCATTGCACAAACCTTACTCACTAAACACATTAACTTACCAAATGGTTTTATCACAATAGTTATCCAAATGCAGACAAACTCAGAATGTGATTCTACACACTTTAGAAGGATAAACACATTACTCTTACTAAAAACAAAATGCACCACATACATTCCCTTACAAGTTATCAACTCACCTTTCAAATTGATTTGTAGATTAAGAAGAATGCCAGTCACACAGTAGATATTCTTATACAGAATCTCTCTACTTCAGTGTTCGCAGCAAAACCAAAAAATGGCACATTTTCCCTCTCAATTTACACATATATATATTAATAACAAATCAAATTGCTTCACACATTAATTCAAAACCAAACACACATTTCTATTGGTTGAACATTTGAACCCTTTCGAACTGACATAACTTTGAACACTACTCCCAACAGATCAAGTAAAAGTCAACTGTCCACAGAGGTCAAAAGTTCAACACACTGTAAAACACTCCTCCTCAACAAGTTTAGACTCTGCAAAAGGTACTTACTTATAAGTATCAATAAAGAGAAAAGGTCTTCTAAGAACCAACCAATATCTAAACAAATAAGCCTGATAGATATCTGTAAAACATATTTTTTAAATTCTTTTTTCTTGCCTAGGTACGCGTATGGTACGACTTAGGAACCGCACACCGTACGTCATCCGGCTGTGCTTGGTGCGCGTACTGTAAATTTACCGTAAAAACAAATAGCCCCTATCACTAATTTTTATTATCCCTTGGGACCCCATCCCCTGGGACTCAGATAAAACGTTGGGGACTATGGGGTGAGCGCCAATGCCCCCGCGGTCCCAGCCGGCTCCCCGCATCCTTGGGGAGCTGGTATTGCTTTTCGTCAGAGAGAGCAGCTTACATGCTGCTCTCCCTGACGAAAAGCAATCTGAGTTCCTACTTAAAAGAGAGAGCAGGTTAACCTGCTCCCTCTTTCAAATAGGAAAGTAGTTTGCTATGGTACGGTGGGAGCCGCGAGGCTCCCGCCCTACCATAGCAAACAGCAGGGTCCCGGGGGAAGGCACCCCGGGACACTGCAAGAGCCGGACCTGAGGGGTGGCGGTCCCCAGGGCCATCATAGGCTCCAGGAGGGGGCCCCATCCCATCATTTGTATAGCCCCAGGGGGTGGTGGTCCACGGGGCTGGGGGGTCCATCACGAACCCCCCAATTTAAATATTATAGCCCCAGGGAGGTGGCTGTCCCCGGGGCGTGTGGGGTGGTTTCAGTCACCCCCCACAGGTTTATTTTATTTTAAAAGAAGCCCCGGGGTGGCGTACCCTGGGGCTGCGGGGGGCCCCTCTGAGCCCCCCCTTAAAGTATAAAAAAATGAAGCCCTGGGGGGTAGTGGTCCCCGGGGCTAAGGGGGTCCTCAGAGCCCCCCCCACCCTATTAAAATAATGAATTTTTTTATCGGCAAGGTACGCGTATGTGTGGGACCCCCTAAGCAGGCCTAGGGGGTCAGGGTGTTTCTACCCTGCCCCCTTTTAGCGTTTTTTGGGTTTCCTTCCCTGTTTTCTTGAGCCTCGGTTCTACCGAGGCACAAGATGGCTGCCAACACTTCCTGGTTTGGAGTGTTGACAGACAGTTTTTAGCCAATTAGCATGCAGCTTGTGCTCATAATGGTATGTGTACTGTCCTCGGACGGTACGCGTATGGTACAATTTCGAATTTATATCTATGATTTTACTTTTGATTTTCTAAGGAACTACAGAACAGATTTACACCATTTAACAAAAAGCGTAATCTGCGAACCAAACTCTACCTTTTTGACAAATTTGGTGTAATTCCATTCAGCAGTTCGGGCTGTAGCCTCACTTAAAGAACCCTATGGAAAATTGCATGGGGAAAACACGTTTAGGGACCCCTTTTTTCTCGGCCCCCGCTTCACGAATCACACCGAAACTTCCAGGGAAGGAGCGGAGCGGAGCACCCCATCTTCTTTGAGAATTTCGTGAAGATTCGTCAACCTGCCCCAAAGTTATTCCAAATAGAATGTTGCAGATTTTCTATGGCAACTAGGTCCTAACTATAACTACCTACTGGCGACCGCCAGTAGGTAATATATTTGTATATATGTATAAACGTAAATGTACATGTATATATATATATATATATATATATACATACACATATATGTATATGTGTCGCACTCCACCTAAGCCTCGCCGATTTCACCAAGAAAGTGAAGCATGGACCCAGCTGTTGCAGTATAAAATTTTACTCCGCTCTTGCTAAGAACTCAGCAGCCATGACGCATTTTGATACTCACGGTGTCTTTATCACATGTCGCGCTGTACATGAGGGAGGTACTTTTTAAACCATTTTTTGTGCCAGTTTTTCAAATGCTTAAAGTGACAAGTGCATTAAATGTGCAAGATTTACAATGGACATAGACAACAGACTTTAGCCTGGTTGGCAATTACGTTAGGAGTGGCTGTTGGCTATCTCTATACCAATTAATATTGGTATGAATACCTGGTCAAAGTTAGCTAAAACAACTCCATTGCAATAACAAATTAAAACAACCTCATTGTTGTCATATATCATTAGGAAAAAATGCTCGATAGAAATTACCAGAAAAAAGTTGCTGGATAAAATTTCAGTTAACAAGCAAGTAAAAACCTGTTGTAAAATACAATTAGATCTGTATTTACATCACTATCCCTTGGAACATCCCGGTTTAAATACCAGTTGATCATCAATAATAATGTTAATTAGCATTTATAAGAAAATGATGTTATGAATTCACAAATGCTAAAAACTTGAATTGTACTGTTGCATTCCATTATTTCTTTTGTAAACTCTGCTGTCTAAAAGTGTCTTGTGCTAGTGCAAATATACAAATAAAGTGCATGGAAATATTCATATGTTAAAAACATACAACATCTGAGAAAAGCTGTAACCATCTCTAATTCGTGGTAAATCCTCCGCAATCAGTGTATATGTTAATAAATGGTATATTCGGCTAGCTATTTATAACCTTAGTGTTATGTCATTTAGTTTACAACAGTCTGAGTTTTGTCATCATTAGTCTAAATACTAGAATAAGGACTCCCCATGTATCAAAGATGTGATCAAACCCACATTAAAGACAAGTATGTAATTCATCATTTGCATTAAGGCCTGTAGGATGCTTAGTGTTCAGATTTAAAATATATCGCACATCTAGTTGTCTAAGGGCCTTGTCTCTGTCCCCTCCTCTTTTGTTCAGGGGAATGGAATCCATAATATATATATATATATATATATATATATATTGTGCTACAACTCTTGACAGTTTCCAAGAATTACCCACACTCACGGGTTTGCCGTATTTAACAAGGTTGCTTTATTTTCAAACAGACAGACGCCCTCGTGTTTTGGCACTCAGCCTTTCTCGATGTCGGTGGCCACCAAACACCGGCATGTTTTTAAACAATATTCACCACAATCAAGGAAGGACTACATGCTAGGCAACTTTTGCCTAGCGCCATGTTGGAGTGGTGTGATATTTACAAAGTAAGATCTCATTCAATACATATAGTGATTATATACGCATGTAACTCACTCCTAGTACAGGTAATTACGAAACGTGAAATGCGCATATATTGCATCTTTTTCAACATTCATACATTGTATTTACACGAATTACTGTACAAACAAACAACAATTCAGCCGTGGATCGGCTATTCTCCTCCCTTAGATCTTAATCAGGTCTGTTTTTGTAAGAATAGAATCAACCATATTTTTCAAACTTTTGTCGGTTCATTGTTATCAGTTAGATATATTTCGTCCATCAAAATTCAACATGTAAGTCTATGTTCATCTTGGTGGGCCCACCAAATCATTTCCTCAAATTTTTAATTTGTTCTCAAAATCAAAACTAATATTAACCAAAATCCAAAGCTCATTAAGATCAAGAATCATATGAATAAAATCTAGTGTCTTCAAAATACATACAAATAGTGAGTCACTCATTCATGCATCTGTGCTCTAAGTAATATCCCCCACCGAACCATACAGACACTGAGACTGATACTCAAAAAAACAACTAATAACCCATATACACACTCATGTAGCTACTCACTAACCCATGCAGCCACTTATACACAAAGTGAGACACAGATACAGATATTTAAATACTTAAACATTACTCGCTAATATATGTATTCACTAAGATACATTTAATAAGTCAGTTAACCAATCAATTTTACACAAAAAAACATCCATTTAGACATTTATTTACCCATTTATTCTTCCATCAACCTTTAGATATACATAAAAATATTTATTTTTCAGAAAGATACACATTCACTGGATGATGTCATCAGTGATGTCATTTGAGATGTTATCAGTGATGTCATGAGTGATGTCACTGACCATGTCTGACTCATGAGTGATGTAATATGTGACGTCATCAGCAGTGCATTGCACGCGCAAGTTATAGTGAGTCCAACTAACTATAACGTGGGAATTTCAATGGTTTTATGCGAGTAAAATTTCCACCTAACTATAACTGGTGTGAAACCTATGGTTTTTTCAGTCAATTTAATAGGTTTTTTAAATGCTAATTCCTAACTATAACTGGTGTGAAACCTATGTTTTTTTCAGTGAATATATATATATATATATATATATATATATATATATATATATATATATATATATATATATATATATATATATATATATTACCTACTGGCGGTCGCCAGTAGGTAGTTATAGTTAGGATTGGCTACCATAGGAAATCCGCAACATTCTATTGGGAATAACTCTGGCGCTGGTTGAGGAATTTGTGTGTAATTTTCCAGCATTTTAGCTGCGCTCCTTCCCTGAAAGTTTCTGGGGGATTCGTGAAGTGGGGGCTGAGAAAAAAGGGGGGTCCCAAAACGTGTTTTCCCCATGTTAATTTCCATAGGACGGTCTGACAAGTCTACAGCCCGAACCGCTGAACGGAATTACGCCAAACTTGGCAAAATTGAAGGGACTGGTACGCAGATGTGCCTTTGCTATATTTGCTGAAAATTGCTCCAGTGTTTTTTTTTAAAATTAACTTCAAAAACACGTATATATCTATATGCGCGCTTCGAGCGCTTCCAGGTACGCATACCGGGGAGCACACCCGGCGCGCTATGGGAGTGCGCGAGCGGAAAGCTAATTGGCTGTTGGGTATCTGTCAACATTCTAAACAGTCCGGAGAGTCCGCCATCTTGTGTCTAGGTAGAATCGTGACACAAGAGGTGAAAAAGAAAGGGGGACATAATTAAAAGGAGGCAGAGTAGACACCCCCTGACCCCCTAGGTTTTCTGAGGGGGGCCTAGAAGGACCCTGAAGGGCAAAAAAACTTTTTTTTTTTATATTTCGCGGGGTAAGCGCTGGGTGCGCTCCCAGGTGCGCTCTCCGGTACGCTCTCCGGTACGCGCACCCTGGGGAAAAACAGTGTAAAAAAATCGAGTAAAAAAATAATGTAGAGTGTTTAGAGGTAAGTTAGCTCTGAAAAGAGCTGTTGTGTTAAGTGGGTGTTTTTTGTACCTACAAGTAGGTACCAATGCAGAGTCTTATATTCAAGAGGAAAACTCTATTCCCCTCATCTGTAAAATGCACACTATCTCTCCTATAGATGTCTTGCATGTTGTAACGCAAGTTGTTGTGGTAAATGGAACCCATACCATAGTCTCTGGGGTATGCAGAAACAGTTTTATTTACATGTTTCCTTGCTTTCTCAATCTGAGGACAAAATTGGGTGGACCAGTTCCATTTTTGCCTTTGGCATATATTAGAAAATACCAAGGCAGTTTTTGGAAAAAGTGACATCAATTGCCCAAAGATGTCCTTTAAAAGCATTTCCAGACCTACCCCAGTCAAAGTGCCTAAGTTATTTCCATCACAGTGCACAATTATAAGGTCAGGGTGTGGTAAATGCATAAAGGATTTTACCAATGGTATCAATTGGTGACTCCTCAATCCTCTCTGTCCAATCCATACAATATCCACATTTGGTAAATTAAGATTGTAAATACCTCTGTTAGCTGCGTATGGTGGGAAACAGGAGTCGCCCTGATGATACACTGAGGACCTGTAGCATTAATGCCCAGACCTGGTTCACCCACTTCCAATTACTCTATTCACCCATCGAAGGTCAGCTCAATGATCCCTTTACTCTCCCGCCATACATCCTAGACAGAGACATGGCCTTGTTCTCTGCACGGGATGTTACAAACCAGATTAAAACCCTGGTGCCACTAAAAGCTGCTGGCCCGGACGGTCTCCCAGGAGATATCCTCCGAGCCTATGCAGATGAATGGGGGGTACTGATTTCGGACCTTCTTAATGCAATCATTATGGGTGGTGCGGTCCCAGATTCCTGGAAGGGGGCCGTGGTAGTACCAATCTTTAAAAAGGGGTGCAGGGACCTTCCTGGGAATTATAGGCCCATAAGCCTAATAGATTCGAGTCAGAAACTGGTGGGGAAAGCTATCTTGGGGAGAATTTTAGAATGGGTGGATGACAATCACGTCTTGTCCGACATGCAAGCCGGTTTTCGGTCAGGTACCGGAACTATAGAACAAGTGTTTAGGCTTATGGTATTGTACTGGAAGGTGGTGGAGCTAGGCAAAGGCAGTCTTTACCTGGCCTTTATAGATCTAAAGATTGCCTTTGACCTGGTCCCGAGGGAGGAACTCTGGAGGGTCTTGTACGGTTTAGGGATGCCCCCGTACATACTCAACCTGCTCATCAAATTGCATAATGACACCTTTGCCCAGGTGAGATGGGGCCTAAATGGGGAATTGACCGATAAGATCAGGGTCGAGAGGGGAGTGCGGCAGGGCTGTGTGTTGGCTCCCACCCTATTTTCCCTTTATATTAATGGGGTGGTAGAGCACCTGCTCCGCGAACCAGCAGACGCCCCCACTCTGGGAGGCGTAAAAATTCCAACACTACTGTTCGCGGACGACACTCTCCTCATTTCAAAGACGCCCCAAGGTCTCCAGAAACTTTTGAATTCCTTCCAGCACTTTTGTACCACCAGAGGCCTTGTTATCAACGTGGACAAGACTAAGTACTTAGTCATGCACCCCCCCCCCGCAAATTAGGCCGTCCCCCGGTCCTGAACTCAACCCCCCTTGAAAGAGTGGCAGAATTTGATTACTTGGGAATCCGTCTAAGTGACTCAATGAACTGGACCGCTGATATCAATAAAATGATAATCGGCCACAAAAGGGTGGGAGGGGCCCTCCTTAAGGAGTACAGCAGTTCTACCAAACATTGTGTTGCCCCACTGATCGACATTTACAAAGCACGAGCTGTCTCCGCGTCACTCTACGGAGCCGAACTGTGGGGACAAGGTAAACTGGACTCCTTGAGCAAGGCCGAGAATAAATTTATCAAAGATCTCCTTGCCATCCCGTCGAGCACTCCAACAGTTCCGGTACTAATGGATGTAGGCTGCAAAGCAATTGGGGATCAGGCACGACTTCGCCCTCTCCTGCTGTGGGCCCGCCTGTGGAGGGTTCCGGATCTAAAACCCTACGCTGACGGGTTAGCAGAGGTGATGCGCTCCACTGGTTGGCGGAAGATCAAATGGCTCAGGGAAACCAATCAACTTCTAATGGAATTAGGCTTGGAATCCTGTTGGCTTACCTGTTCAGCCCCCCCAAAGGACTACCTAAAAAAACTGTATTGGGATTGGGTCTCTGCGAAGCGCACCAGTAACCAGCAGCACTGCAAAGCCACTGCAGCTTTTCTGCTTATTAAAGATGTTGTTGTACAAGAGCCCTACATGGATTTAATCACCATTGCCATGGACCGGTCCTTGTATATCAAATTCCGATTAGGAACTTTACCCCTCGCCGACCTTTGTTCCAGGTGGAACAAGTCAGTGCCCGCATCACGTCATTGTGCTCTATGCTCTGATAAACCAGAGACTGTGCCACACCTTCTATTCGAATGTCCGGATTATGGGCGCCCCAGATCACGATGGCTTAAACCAATTTGCAGAGAACTGGGCACACGCCAGCACACGGTGGCCCTCTGGATACTTTTAACTAATGCAGCCCCTAACATTGTTTGCGCTGTTTCCAAATTTTTAAAATGGGCTTGGTTGATTCGACTTAAAAGACTGGCCGTATCAATTTAATGCTGTTTTAGATAATTTATTCTACTTAATTGGTTTTTATCTCTTTTATATTTAAATGTACAGTCTTCTTTTTCGACATGCTTTTTATTTTCTGTAAAGCTTTTTATGATATATGCATATCGAAATAAAGCAAGCAACCAACCAACCAAAACAAGATAGAGAGCTTAAAGATTTTTGACAAGTATCACAGTGAGTGTCTGTGTGAATTAAGGAATTATATTTTTACCTTTTTCCATAATGTTAGCTGTTTGTTGATAAGGTAGACTTCTTTATAAATTGTTTTTTATGCTTGGATTCAATGCTGGTTTAGAAATTGTATAATGGTTTCATTGGACTTGTAAATATGCTCTTTTTTTTAAGCGCCTTGTGCAACCTTTAGCATGGGTGGAAGCAGTGAATGTATGGAGAGGGATAGGAATAGCAGATAGAAAACCATATGAAATGGTGTGGGAGATGCATAAAGTATTTCAGTAATGGTATCAATTGAGATGGAATATAAGATAAAGAGGGGCATATTTACAAGACTCTTTCACAATGTTTGACATGGGTGCAAGCAGAAAATGCATGCAGAATAATAAAATTGGCACCCAGACAAGAATATGAAATGCCGTGAGAGATGTTTAAAGGTTTCTTTTAATGGCATAAATTGAGATAGAATATACAAAAAAAGAGAAGCATATTTACAAGCTGCGTGCGCAATCTTTGACATAGCTGTATGTTTATAAGGAAGACTTCTTTATAAATTGTTTTTTATGCTTGGATTCAATGCTGGTTTAGAAATTGTGTAATGGTTTCATTGGACTTGTAAATATGCTCCTTTTTTGAAGCGCCTTATGCAACCTTTAGTATGGGTGGAAGCAGTGAATGTATGGAGAGGGTTAGGAATAGCAGATAGAAAACCATATGAAATGGTGTGGGAGATGCATGAAGTATTTCAGTAACGGTATCAATTTAGATGGAATATAAGATAAAGAGGGGCATATTTACAAGACTCTTGCGCAATGTTTGACATGGGTGCAAGCAGAAAATGCATGCAGAATAATAAAATTGGCACCCAGACGAGAATATGAAATGCCGTGAGAGATGTTTAAAGGTTTCTTTTAATGGCATAAATTGAGATAGAATATACAAAAAAATTGAGGCATATTTACAAGCTGCATGCGCAATCTTTGACATAGCTGTGTGTTTATAAGGTAGACTTCTTTATAAATTGTTTTTTTATGCTTGGATTCAATGCTGGTTTAGGAATTGTGTAATGGTTTCATTGGACTTGTAAATATGCTCCTTTTTTTGAAGCGCCTTGTGCAACCTTTAGTATGGGTGGAAGCAGTGAATGTATGGAGAGGGATAGGAATAGCAGATAGAAAACCATATGAAATGGTGTGGGAGATGCATAAAGTATTTCAGTAATGGTATCAATTGAGATGGAATATAAGATAAAGAGGGGCATATTTACAAGACTCTTGCGCAATGTTTGACATGGGTGCAAGCAGAAAATGCATGCAGAATAATAAAATTGGCACCCAGACAAGAATATGAAATGCCGTGAGAGATGTTTAAAGGTTTCTTTTAATGGCATAAATTGAGATAGAATATACAAAAAAAGTGAAGCATATTTACAAGCTGCGTGCGCAATCTTTGACATAGCTGTGTGTTTATAAGGTAGACTTCTTTATAAATAGTTTTTTATGCTTGGATTCAATGCTGGTTTAGAAATTGTGTAATGGTTTCCTTGGACTTGTAAATATGCTCCTTTTTTTTAAGCGCCTTGTGCAACCTTTAGCATGGGTGGAAGCAGTGAATGTATGGAGAGGGATAGGAATAGCAGATAGAAAACCATATGAAATGGTGTGGGAGATGCATAAAGTATTTCAGTAATGGTATCAATTGAGATGGAATATAAGATAAAGAGGAGCATATTTACAAGACTCTTGCGCAATTTATAAAGAAATCTAGCTTATAAACACACAGCTATGTCAAAGATTGCGAACGCAGCTTGTAAAGCTGGTCCAGAGATATGTTTAAAGGTTTCTTTTAATGGCAAACTTATAAATTAAAAAATTTAAAAAGATAAAAAATGCAATAGATCTCGCCCTCGGTGTCACACATACTGTTGACAGAGACAGACATGGTACATTATATCTAAAATCCTATTAATCTGCCTAAGATCACACTGTAAGTGAAGCTTGATTCACCCATCATTGTAATCTTAGGCAGAGTCACACATACTGTTGGCAGAGACACACATGGTACATTATATCTATCATTCTGATCATGTGCCTAAGATCACACTGTGACTTAAGCTTGATTCACCCATCACTGTGATCTTAGGCAGAGTCACACATACTGTCGGCAGGGACAGACATGGTACATTATACCTAAAATCGTATTAATCTGCCTAAGATCACACTGTGAGTGCAGCTTGATATAATGAGCAACTAGAGTGCTAACATTCAGAATTTATGGCAAATGTGTGACACATCTGAATGCCTTCTTGATGGAACTAAAGTAAACAAGCATTGAAAATGCAATAGATTTGGTGTGATGTTAGGCACATGTCCACCATATTACATGTAATCTACCATCTCTTTCTCTGCAAGCAGTATGTGTGTCTCTGCTCATAACATTTCAAAGTATGTACAGGCCAAAAACAGACCACCTATATATAAACAAGACATACAAATTAATTAGTTAATCGTTTTTGACATAAAGCAAAGCACATGTAATGTAAATGAGCCTTTTGTTGTATATTTTTTATTTATTTTTTGGAATTTTTATAGCGCAGCTGATACCTTGCAGGCTTCCTGGCGCTGGAGAATACTTCAACTGAGGATAAACGATAGTGGGTAACAGGCGGGAGGAAACTTAAGGGAATAACCAGGTCTTGATCCGTTTCCGAAAGGGGAGGAGTTGAGAGATTTGGCGTATATCGATAGGCAGACTGTTCCATAATTTGGCCGCTGCGACCCTAAACGATCTGCCCCCTGTTCTCACTTTGTTGTATCTGGGCACTTTTATCAGATAGGCTGAAGATGATCGCAGGGTTCTGATGGGAGTGTACCACGAGAACAGATCTTGCAGAGGTCTGGGTCCCAGTCCATGCAGCGCCTTGAAGACAATGCAGAGGGACTTGAACGCCACCCGCTGCTTCAAAGGTAGCCAGTGTAGCTCGGCTAGGGCCGCCGAGGCCGAGGATCTCCTCGTCCAGCCGAGAGCCAGCTTAGCAGCGGCTGACTGAATTCTTTGAAGCCGGTCTAACAGCGTAATTGGAGACTCAAGTAGCAGAGCGTTACAATAGTCGAGGCGACTAAGTATAGTGCACCTGACTATCAACGCACGGGCTTGTGGAGGGAGGAGTGGCATAATTTTACGCAAAGAGCGCAAAAGAGCTGAGCACGTCCCCACTGTTTTGGCGACCTGGGTTTCCATATTCAGTTTGTTATTGAGCATGGCTCCCAGGTTGCGGACCGAGGTTACTGGCTGTGGTTTGTCCCTAGATTCTGGAGGCCAGAAATCGCTCGGGAACTGACGAGAAATATAATTTCCCGCGCAGTACAGAACCTCTGTTTTGGAGGAGTTGAATTGTAAGGAGTTCCTGTGCAACCACCCAGCCGTCTCTCTTAGGCAATCATGGAAGGAGGTGAAGGGGATGGAGCCTTCTCCCTCCCAGGAGAGAATGAGCTGGGTGTCTTCAGCATAGTTGATCGTTGTTATCCTGAATGACTTAATTAACGTGATCAAAGGTTTAAGATACACGTTAAAAAGAATGGGGCTGATGGAGGAGCCCTGAGTTTATATTGTTTACTTGTTGTAATTGATGTGTAATATGTTTGTAGTGGTCTATAATATGTTATTTTTTCTTTATTACAGATTATAATCATCTATAAAAACAAACTAAAAGTTGCCTTCTAAAGAAAGAAGAGAAAAAATTCATAAAAGAAAATTAAGGACTAAGGAAAAACCAACCAAAATAAAATCTTCAGAGAAAAGGAAAAATGCTCCTGGTAAGCAAACTAAAAATTTTCCCAGGAAGTTATTGAAATGCCAAGAAAAAAAAAGTTTTTTTAGAAAGAACAATGAAACACCTGTAATTTCAAAGAAAACAGGATGTCCTTCTAAAACTGTTAGATCTGTACAAGGAGATGATATTTTGCATAGCAAAAGAAGAAGAAAGCAATTTTCTGAAATACGTAGACGAATGTTTTACAACAGAATAGTATCAAATTTATTAGATCTGTACAAGGAGATGATATTTTGCATAGCAAAAGAAGAAGAAAGCAATTTTCTGAAATACGTAGACGAATGTTTTACAACAGAATAGTATCAAATTTATTAAAAAATGTAAAAAGATATAAAAAAAGACAGCTTTTTACAAGAAAAAAAAAACATAGTTAAGATTGTGGATGAAGCATTTAAAGTGAAAAATAAATTGTTTAGTTTAGTAATGAATAGAATTCGTACACTTGATAAAGTAATCAATGTGTTCAAATCAAAATGTAAGTGGAGGAGAGTAATTAATCAAACTAATTTCTGTGATGTTTTTTCTGGAGAATGGAAGCATAGTTCAAGTTCTGAGCCATTTTTTAATGAAGAAAGTTACTTTCAGGATAATGATTTGGTGCATGCAGTTGACACCAGTGGTCGAGCATATGAGGTGAAGGACGGTTGTCCGGTTGAAAAAGAAGAGATTGTGCCTAGAAACACAGAAGAGGTGTTAGCTGATGAAGTCAAGTCAAGTCAGAGAATTTATATAGCGCACTACATACCCAGGGGGTCTCAAGGCGCTTAGGAAGGGGAGGAGTATCACTTGTCAAATATCCACGTTTTAAGTTGCTTTCTGAATGCTAGGTGGTTCTGGGTAAGGCGAAGGTAAGCGGGGAGAGAATTCCATGTTTTAGCAGCCAGGTATGAGAAGGATCTGCCTCCCATTGTGGTCTTGTTGATGCGAGGTACATTGGCGAGGGCTTGGCTGGAAGAACGTAGTTGGCGGGAGGGGGTGTAGAAGGACAGTCGTGAGTTGAGGCATTCTGGTCCGATGTTGTAGAGTGATTTGTGTGCGTGGGTTAGCAGTCGGAAAGTGATCCTCTTATTGACGGGTAGCCAGTGGAGGTCTTTAAGGTGACCGGAGATGTGTTCGTTGCGAGGGATGTCTAATATGATCCTGGCTGAGGCGTTTTGGATACGTTGGAGTTTCTTCTGGAGTTTAGCGGTAGTGCCTGCGTAGAGGGTGTTTCCGTAGTCCAGTCGGCTCGTGACCAGAGCATGGGTGACTGTTTTCCTTGTTTCGGTGGGGATCCAGCGAAATGTTTTTCTGAGCATGCGAAGAATGTTGAAGCAGGAAGAGGATACGGCGCTGACTTGTCTGTTCATTGAGATTGAAGAGTCCAGGATGACGCCTAGGTTCCGTGCGTGGTCTGTCGGGATGGGTGCTTTTCCGAGGGCTTCCGGCCACCAGGAGTCGTCCCATGCAGAGGGGGATGTACCTAAGATGAGGACTTCTGTTTTGTCAGAGTTCAGTTTGAGACGGCTTTGTTTCATCCATTCAGCAACTTCTTTCATTCCTTCGTGTAGGTTAGTTTTGGCGGTGCTGGGGTCATTGGTGAGAGAAAGGATTAGTTGAGTGTCATCCGCGTACGAGATGATGTTGAGGTTATGTTGGCGGGCGATGGCCGCGAGGGGGCTCATGTATACGTTGAAGAGGGTGGGGCTGAGAGAGGATCCTTGTGGTACGCCACAGATGACTTCAGTGGCCTCGGACTTGAATGGTGGAAAGCGGACTCTCTGGGTTCTTCCGGTGAGGAACGAAGTGATCCATTCAAGTGCTTTTCCTTGGATTCCGATGTTATTGAGGCGTTGTAGAAGGGTGCCGTGGCAGACTGTATCGAATGCTGCAGAGAGGTCGAGGAGGATGAGGGCGACTGTGTCTCCATTGTCCAGTAGAGTTCGAATGTCGTCTGTTGCTGCGATGAGGGCGGTCTCAGTGCTGTGTTTTGCTCGAAAGCCAGATTGTGAGGAGTCGAGGGATTTGTTGGCTTCGAGGAAGGCGGCGAGCTGGTTGTTGACAGCTTTCTCGATGACTTTGGCCGGGAATGGAAGGAGCGAGATGGGGCGGTAATTTTTGAGTTCGGTGGGGTCCGCTGTGTGTTTTTTCAGAAGGGCGGTGAGTTCAGCGTGTTTCCAGTCTTCAGGGAAGATGGCGGAGTTGAAGGAGCAGTTGATGACTTCTCGGAGGTGCGGTGCTATGACGGAGTCTGCTTTGTTGAAGATGTGGTGAGGACATGGGTCTGTGGGGGATCCTGAGTGGATGGAATTCATCAGGCGGATTGTGTCCTCAGTGGAGATTGGGTTCCAGTTGTTAAGGGTGTTCACGGGGGGAGAATGTTCAGCAATTGGTAGGGTGGGCTGGTTTCCGGGTTGGTTGTCGAAGCTGTTGTGGATGTCTGCAATCTTGTTGTGGAAGAATGAAGCTAGGGAGTCGCAGAGGGCTTGAGAGGGGGTGATGTCGTTGGAGTTGGCCGAGGGATTGGAAAATTCCTTGACGATGTTGAAAAGTTCCTTGCTGTTGTGGGCGTTGTTGTCAAGTCGATCCTTGAGTGCTGTTTTCTTGGCCTTTCGGATTAGTTGGTGGTGAGTGCGGGTGGCGTGTTTGAAGGCGTCCTTGGTGCTAGTGGTTGGGTCTTTTTTCCAGGCCTTTTCAAGGGAGCGGCAGAGTTTCTTGGACTTCTTAAGATCATCGTTGAACCATGAGGCCTTTTTGCTGCCAGGTTTGCTTTGACGTTTCTTCAGTGGTGCTAAGGTGTCGGCGGTGTTGGATAACCATAGGGTGAGGTTGGCGGCGGCTTCGTTTGCGTTAGAAGAGTGGGCTGGGGTGTTTAGAAGGAGCGATGCAGAGATCTGGTCCGTGGTGATTTTGTTCCAGTTTCTTTGCAGAGTTGGTTGGAGGTTGTTGGTGGGTTTTTGTTTGTTGTAGGTGAAGTGAACGCAGCTGTGGTCAGTCCAGAGGAGATCCGTAGTATGGCTGAAGGAGATATGATTGCTGGAGGTGAAGATGGGGTCGAGTGTGTGACCTGCGATGTGGGTGGGGGAAGTGACTAGTTGTTTAAGTCCGAGGTTGGCGAGATTGTCCAAGAGGGTGGTGGTGTTGCGGTCGTTGATCTTTTCAAGGTGAAAGTTGAGGTCTCCCAGAAGGATGTAGTCTTTGGAGGGGAGCGCGTGAGGAGTGATGAAGTCCGTGATGTCTTCACTGAATTTTGCGCGGGGTCCTGGTGGTCTGTAGAGGAGGGTGCCTCTGAGTGTGGTCTTGGGGTCGATGTGGATCTGGAAGTGAAGGTGTTCGGAGTTAGCGAGGTTGGCGTCAGAGCTGGTTGAGATGCGGATTGATTTCTTATGGACGATAGCGATTCCTCCTCCTGTATGGCCGGTACGGTCCTTGCGTGTGATCTTATAGTCTTCAGGGATGGCAATGGTGATGTCTGGGGCGGAGGAAGCGTTCATCCAAGTTTCTGTTAGGAAGGCGACGTCCGGAGAGATGGTGTCTAGTAGATTCCATAGGTCAATGGCGTGTCTGTGGACCGATCGGGTGTTGAGAAGGATGCACTGTAGGTGGTTGGGGTCGAGAGTCTGTGGCGTGATCGTAGCGGAGATGTTGTCGGTGCCGCTGAATTTGCAGGAGTAGCAGGAGAAAGGTCCATGGGTGTGTCCAGGGGCGGCTTGGACGCAGTTGGGGGCGCGACCGGGGTTAAGGGCTAGGAGGGTGGCGGCATCGTAGGTAATGCGGGGGGGCTGGGCAGCGCAAGGGGCAGGGGGTCTGGTGCTGGGCGCGGTCCAGGCGCGGACGGGCATAGACGGGCTTACCTTTGGCGCACCTTTGGCGCGGATTGGGCGCGAACGCTGCGCGTAAACGCTGCGCGCGGGAAGAACTGTCATATATGGGTGGTGGAGGGGAGGGGCGAGGGCGTCTCAGCTGGGAGGCGGGGCGGGCACACGAGGACTAGCACAACAAACAAAATGGAGGCGGAGGGGGGGGGCACAGCAGAGCGCTATCGGCAAACGCGCTGAAACAAACTTAAGCAGCACAGATAGAATGCACAAAGCGCTACTACAGCAAAGCGCTAAGCCAGCATACAGCACGTAATAAAATAAGGCAATGTAATCAGCAATTGAGCGCTACGATACCAGCAGTCAGCAGGGACCCTGGGAGCGACCACTCGGCTCGTGGGAGAGGAGCGAGTCACGGCGACTGTAGGGAGGTGAGCGCTACTTCAGGACAGTGGGAGGGCGTCTCAGCTGGGAGGCGGGGCGGGCACACGAGGACTAGCACAACAAACAAAATGGAGGCGGAGGGGGGGGCACAGCGGAGCGCTATCGGCAAACGCGCTGAAACAAACTTAAGCAGCACAGATAGAATGCACAAAGCGCTACTACAGCAAAGCGCTAAGCCAGCATACAGCACGTAATAAAATAAGGCAATGTAATCAGCAATTGAGCGCTACGATACCAGCAGTCAGCAGGGACCCTGGGAGAGACCACTCGGCTCGTGGGAGAGGAGCGAGTCACGGCGACTGTAGGGAGGTGAGCGCTACTTCAGGACAGTGGGAGGGCGTCTCAGCTGGGAGGCGGGGCGGGCACACGAGGACTAGCACAACAAACAAAATGGAGGCGGAGGGGGGGGCACAGCGGAGCGCTATCGGCAAACGCGCTGAAACAAACTTAAGCAGCACAGATAGAATGCACAAAGCGCTACTACAGCAAAGCGCTAAGCCAGCATACAGCACGTAATAAAATAAGGCAATGTAATCAGCAATTGAGCGCTACGATACCAGCAGTCAGCAGGGACCCTGGGAGCGACCACTCGGCTCGTGGGAGAGGAGCGAGTCACTGATGAAGTTTTAGGGAGATGTCCTAAGGCTCCAGTGTATACATGGAATTGTAGTAGTATTGTAGTGTCTGACAGGAATCAATTGATTTGTTTTGCACTTTCTTACGGACATATACTAAGAAATAAGTGTGAAACAAAAAATGAAAATTTTACAAGAGTTAGATCCTTGTAGAGTGAGAGAAAAAACAGGTTTGCAAGGGCATTCACTGGCTTGTCTTTTAAGAAAAGTATGTCAGAGTGTTTTCACCATTTTAGGATGTTAGCAGTGCATCATAATAAAGTGAGGAAATTAGTGAGAAGGTTGTACTATGCAAAAAGTCCAGCACTTAAACTAAAACAGTTAAACAATGCTCTTTTGTATGGAACTGAATTAGATGTCAAAAATATTTGTGATGAAATTGAGTTTTGTTACTTTGGTGAAAAAGAGGTTAGTGCAGAAATTGATACAGTAATAGAAGGTCATGTAGAAGAGAATGTAGAGATTTTAAGTAGAGAAAAATTTGAAAATTAAATTATAAGGTTTAAAGTGAATTCAAGTGAAAGGCCTAATTTTTCTTGTGTTTGTTGTCGACGGACTCATTATAAGCATCAGACTAGATTAGTTGATTTATATGTAAAAAGCGAAAAGATAAATAATAATGAGTGGAAGGATTTTGCAACTTATTTGTTGGTTGAAAATTGTTTTGATTTGGGCGCTGATCAACGTATTTGTACATATTGCTATAATAAATTAAATGAAAACAAAATGCCTGCTAGAGCTGTTCATGATAATCTGGAGTTGGTAGACATTCCTTCTGAATTGATGGATTTAAATACCTATGAGTCTATTCTAATTAAATGTGTGCATCCTTTTCAGGCTATTGTTCGCATAGAGCCTAAGACAGGGAAATTGCCTCCTTCAGATTTACAGAGAGGATTAAAGGGAAGAGTCGTTTATTTGCCTCTAGATTTTAAGAAAAATGTTGATACAATTGGTGTTGAAAAAGTAGAAGAGGAACCTCTGGTTATTCTAGTTAATGGTGTTCCGACAAAAAGTAAGAAAATCTGGAAAGAATTAGTGGATGTTAGGAAAGTCTGGTAAAAAATAATCAGTACTATCAAAATGTGTATGTGGGAGAAGAGAAAACAACTGTACAAGACGACACTGATGTCTCTGCTGGACAAATAGAAAAAGTTGATGTCTCTAGAAGTGAAGAAATTTACGAACATTATAGTGTTCATCCATTGCATTCCAAAGAAGTAATGGGGAATGCTATTGACTTGTTACAGATGAAAAAAGCCGAAGGAAGTCCCATTAGTGTATGGGAAGAAAGTTTAGAAGCTTGTTGTTTTCCACAGTTATTTCCAACAGGTGAAGGTGGACGATATGACGACCGACCTGTTCAAATTCCTGCATCTGAATACCGGACTTCAAGATTATATGCAGAAGATCCAAGGTTTCGTCAATGCATTCCATATTTGTTCCATCTTCTGTTTGAGAGTGACTTGTCTGGACTTTCCTATGCAGTAAACCATATACTGAAAAGTGGAGCACATTTACAAAATGTTTTGGCAAGGGATTTTATGGATAAAGTCAAACTGCAAGACAGTGTTTTGGAATCTCAGCTAATTAATCTCATGGCATGTCAGCGTGGTACTAATGAGTATTGGTACCATCGTCATTGGGAATTGAAATGTATGCTAAGAAACTTAGGAACTCCTACATGGTTCCTCACTCTTAGCTGTGCTGAGTATGCTTGGGAAGACTTACTTGAATTTCTACGAGAGGCAAATAAAAACATTGAAAATATTGAATACAAGACACCTGGAGAACTGTGCTCTTTGGATCCAGTTAATGTATGCAGGTATTTCAATCATAGGTTTGAAGCTATGATGTCTTTTATTACAAACAAAAAAAATCCTCCACTTGGAGAGGTGTTGGATTTCTTTTGGAGAAAGGAGTATTAAGCAAGAGGTGCTCCTCATATACATATGCTGCTATGGATTAAAGATGCACCTAAATTTGGAACAGATTCAGCTGAGAAAGTGATGAGTTTCATTGAGCAGTATTCTACATGTGCTGTTCCGAAAAGTACAGAAGAAAACAATTTAAGACACAAAGTTTTACGCTTTCAAAGTCATCGTTGTGGGAAATACTGTCGTCGAAAATACAAATCCAAGGACAAATTCTATACGAAATGTCGTTTTGCATTTCCACGTCCAGTAACATTGAAAGGAAGAGTGAACAATTTTATGTCTTCTCTGCGACATACTGTGACAAGGAAATCACCCAAAAATACATACAACCTAAGAAGAAATGAGGAATCCAAATTTATAAATGACTACAACCCAGTCATTTTGTCCATGTGGAATGCTAACATGGATATTCAATATGTGGCTGACAACTCTATTGCTGTGGCTCTATATGTGACGTCTTACATCACAAAATCAGAAAAAACGGAACTGAAGGAAATGTGGGAGGAAATTTCACATGAAAAGAGTCTCAGCAAGAAATTATACAGTTACAGTCTAAAGATGTTGTCGCATCGAGAAATTGGAGCGTATGAATGTTCTGATCGGTTGTCATCAGCAAGTCTATATGCCAAATCTAGAACCATCATTTGGGTGAGTGTAGGTCTTGCTGCAACACGAAACTGAGTTTTGAAATCTGTACAAGAAATAGAGTATTTGGCGGAGAAAGAACCAGACAGTACACATATTTTGAAGACAAACGTGTTGGATACATACTATCCAAATAGAAGTACTCACCTTGAGAACGCTTGTCTCTATGAAGTTCTGCAAAACTACATTTTTAAAAAGAACCTCACAGAAGACATCAATAAAGGTGTATATGCTGTAATTGGATGTGAAGGCTGTCTAGTAAAACAAAGAAAAGGCCATTTGATTAATCATCGAAAATTGAGTTGTGATTCTCCAGACAAAAGGGAATTTTATTACTTAGCTCTTTTGCAACTCTGTAAGCCTTGGCGTAGAGAAGAGGAACTACTTGGAGATTTTCTTACTTATGAAGATTCGTTCAATGCAACCATGGATACGATAGAATGTCCTGTTTTTTCAAATTATCTGCAAATGTTGAACGAGGAAATACAGCAAGAAGCTAAAATTGCAGCAGAGATTGCTAGAGACAGTTCTCAAGATAGTCAGAGTTCTGCTTCATTGAGTCAGGATCCACTAGGAGGACCAATTATACAAAATGAAGCTGCCACTGCCATGGATGAAGTTGAAAGAGCCATGGAACAAGCTCAGGAGGATGGAGTTGACTTAGAAGATTTGGAAAAAGAACTAAACGTTGAGCAGAGACAAATATATGATCAAGTCACACAACAAATTGAGCATGGTTTATCTCATGAGAAAAAAGAGTGCTCATGTACATCATTTGTACCTATCCGACTGTATGTGAGTGGAAAAGCAGGAACTGGGAAAAGTTTCCTGATTAAAGCGATTGCAACATATTTGCAGAAAACAACGAGTCATCGCTCTCTTGTGTTGTTACTGCTCCAACTGGGTTGGCAGCACACAACATTAAAGGGATTACTTTACATTGCTTATTGATGCTGCCAGTGGAGCATGATAACAAATTACAATACCACAAGCTATCTGGAAAGCTTGTTGTGAAGTTTCAAGAGTCCTAAAGAAAATGAAACTTCTTATCATTGATGAAGTAAACATGGTATCAAATGTAATGCTTGCTTTTGTGCAATTAATAATGCAAGAAACTCTTAAAACAGACTATGATGTGTTATTTGGAGGCAAGCACATCATTGTTTTTGGAGATCTACTGCAACTAACTCCAGTGAAAGGACAGCCAGTGTTTAAAATGCTTACACATGAAGATACCTGGAAATGCTTAGAAAGCATTGGAAATGTTAACATATGGCTAAATTTCAAATATGCAGAACTACTTCAAAATATGCGATAGGCAAAGGATGAAGATTATAAAAATATTCTACAAGATGTAAGAATTGGGAAACTAACTGAGCATGGGAAAAAAGGTTTACATGGACGATTAATTTCAAATTTGTTTCCAAAGGAAAATATTCTCCCAGAGAATATTTTTAAGAAAATTCTTGAAAACAAATCTGTCATATACTTGATGCCAACTCTGCAAGAATGTTCAATCTTCAACACCAAAATGTTAAAGTTGGAAAATCAAGAAATTGTGAAACTGGAAGCTATTGATAAAATAGAACATGAAGTAGCAACTATTATTTATTTAAATCGTCGTATAATTTTACGACGTAATTTACATGTGGAAAGAGGTTTAGTAAATGGAGCAATGGGTCATGTTGTGGAATTTGTGAATTACCGAAATAGAGATGGAATTGAAATTATAAAAATAAAATTTGATGGTATTGAAGAAGTACAACAAATCAGTCGTTGTTCTGCTCGTTTTTTGCTAGTGAAAGATTTATATGTGCGCAGAAAACTGTTTCCTGTTTCTTTGGCATATGCAGTAACTATTCATAAATCTCAAGGTTTAAGTGTTGATAGTGCTTTGGTGAATATTGGAAATTCTGTGTTCAAGGAGGGTATGGCATATGTTGCTTTATCTCGAGTCAGAACTTTATCTGGATTGTACTTGATTGATTTTGATGAGAAAAAGATTACTGCAGATCTAAATTGTGTAAAAGAATATAATAGGTTAAGAAGAGAGTATGCTCCAAATTTACCTCAATATCCTCTGTTTGAAAAGCGTGTGGTAGGCCGAAAAAGAAGAAATGAGAAAAATTGTTGTGAAGTTGTAGCAAAAAGAAAAAAAGTAGATGAAACAGTAATTGTAAGCAGAAAGGAAATGGATTCAGTTAAAGATGTTGTTGGATTTCAATTTGAAAATAGTTCTGGTGTCAACTGCTATGCTAATGTAGTGGTTAATGTTTTTTTTTTCTCCAAACTGTAAAAGAACAGATTACTGAAAATCGTGATCAAACACTTTGTTGTTTATTAAATTCTGAATTAGAGAAATGTAGCAGTTATAGAACAAAAATACAAAGTGTTTCTGAAATTCGAAAGGTTTTAGACATATGTTCTGGTCTAAATCAATTTTCACAGAATATTCAGCAAGATTGTCAGGAATTTCTAATGTATATGCTTGTTGTTTTGCAAGATGAAGGTGTAGATGTAGAAAATCTTTTTGGCCTTTCTTATAAATGGCAACATGACTGTGACAATTGCTCCTTTTCAAGTAGTACTACAGAAGACACTGAAAGATTTATATATTTGACTTTACCAGACTGCAAATCAGTGTCTTTTAATAATGTAGTTAGAGCAGCAAATCAAAACATGGTCTGTAGTCAATGTAAATCTGCACTGCTATCAACATTATTTTTAAGAAGATATGGACAGTATGTTATTTTAATGTTCCAACGATGTAGACCTGATGGAACTAAATTGACGGCATTAATTAAAAATGTTGTGGCTTCTCAATTATCAATTTCAGGAAGAACCTTTACAACTGCAGCAATTATTTACCATGATGGTCCTTCAACAACATCAGGACATTACACATGTTATTTAAGATGTCAAAAAGGTTTGAAGCTCTGTAATGATACTCAATTGACTTTCAAACAATGCTTGCCTTCTGACTTACTAAATTCTTACCTAGTCGTCTTACAACCGAAATTTTAGGGAAGGTAATTGGCCTATGAAGATTGCAGCAGTTAATATAACTTAGTTTGCTCTTCAAAATTACTTTCTGAATGAGAGTGATGAAGATAATAAAAAACATGTAGTTCTCATAGAGATAGTATATGTTTATCATATAGAGTATGCTGTGGGTATTATAGAAATTATTTATAAAAAGTAAGCTAGAGGTGGAAGTAAAACTCTTGTTTCATAATGTAAAAGATGTTGGAGCCTATCTTTCAGAAAGTCGGGTAAATGAGACATTAAGAATACTCTGGACTAATTTCCAAAGAAAAGGACTTTCCATATACTATTTGGCCTCGTGGAAAAGTGGATGGATCAAAAGTGAGTTTAGATATGGTTTTTAAAATTTTACATTATTTAAGAAATTATTCAATGGGTTTTTTAAACACAAACATTTTGATTGTGGGTTTTTTTGCCCGCTGTTATATGATGAGTACTATTGAAGTCACTGTTTTGAGTGAAATTCAATATATTCTGAGAACAGCAAAAATAAACCATTTAACATGATGTTGAAATTATTATTAAATATATATTACTTTCCCATTCTCATATGCTCACTCACCTATTTCCACCCTCAATCACTCCTCTTAACTCACCCTCACTGGCCTTTTTTCACTCTCCCTCACCTCCCTTCCCATATTCCACTTTCCTCACTTATTCTTATTAACCACTTCTTCACTGCCCTTTCCCTCTCTCCCATTCACTACTTTCCAGCTGTGAGTCACTCTACTTCACTCCCCTTCCCGTTGTTTTCTTTCTTTGTTTCCTCAATAATTCCCCTTCTCTCACTCACCTTATTACACTTCACTCACTCCTTCTCTCCCTTCCTCTGTCCTCTCACATCCTCACTCCCTTTCCCTCACTCCCTGTCTCTTAGCTTCAGTCTTTCGATCCTGTTACTCTCTCACTCCTCTTCCATCACCCACACTCCCTTACTTATCTTACTTTGTCTCTTGTATTCTAAAATATATATTATAAATAATCTATTTTTTTTTGTCTTTCACAGATATAAATTTTTATGGAAATATGATATTAAATTTACATTACTTATAAGGTAAGTTTGACGTACAAAATTTACTTTCTCAACACTCTTTTCTTTAACCTCTCTACTCTTCTCTCATGCTCCCACACCCCTGTTCTCTTACTGCGCTTCCCTCACTTATTCTGAATCCCCACGTTTACTCCCCTTTTCCTCACTCCTCTCTCACACTCACCTTCTTTCAGACCTTCTCCTTTACTTTTCTTCCTCTCTCTTCCCTTCCTTCGCTCCTTCACTTTTTTCCCTTCCCCTACTCTCCTTACTCCACTTCACTATCTCCTTCTCTTACTCCCTCTGTCCTCTTACTTCTACACTCCCCTTCCCTCATTCTTTCTCTGTTAGCCTCATTCTCTCCGTCCTCTTAGTCTCTCACTCCTCTTCTGTCACACTCACTCCCTATAACTCAGCCATACTCTCACCCTCACCTTCTTTCAGACCTTCTACTTTACTTTCCTTCCTCTCTCTTCCCTTCCTTCACTCCTTCACTCTTTTCCCTTCCCTTACTCTCCTTACTCCACTTCACTAACTCCTTCTCTTACTCCCTCTGTCCTCTTAGTTCTACACTCCCCTTCCCTCATTCTCTCTCTGTTAGCCTCATTCTCTCCGTCCCCTTAGTCTCTCATTCCTCATCTGTCATGCTCACTCCCTATAACTCAGCCATACTCCCACACTCACCTTCTTTCAGACCTTCTCCTTTACTTTCCTTCCTGTCTCTTCCCTTCCTTCGCTCCTTCACTCTTTTCCCTTCCCTTACTCTCCTTACTCCACTTCACTAACTCCTTCTCTTACTCTCTTTGTCTTCTTACTTCTACACTTCCCTTCCCTCATTCTCTCTGTTAGCCTCATTCTCTCCGTCCCCTTAGTCTCTCACTCCTCTTCTGTCACACTCACTCCCTATAACTCAGCCATACTCCCACACTCACCTTCTTTCAGACCTTCTCCTTTATTTTCCTTCCTCTCTCTTCCCTTCTTTCGCTCCTTCACTCTTCACCCTTCCCTTACTCTCCTTACTCCACTTCACTAACTCCTTCTCCTACTCCCTCTGTCCTCTTACTTCTACACTCCCCTTCCCTCATTCTCTCTCTCTTAGCCTCATTCTGTACGTCCCCTTAGTCTCTCTCTCCTCTTCTGTCACTCTCACTCCCTATAACTCAGCCATAATCCCACACTCACCTTCTTTCAGACCTTCTCCTTTACTTTCCTTCCTGTCTCTTCCCTTCCTTCGCTCTTTCACTGTTTTTCCTTCCCTTACTCACCTTAATCCACTTCACTAATTCCTTGTCTTACTCCTTCTATCCTCTTACTTCTACACTCCCCTTACCTCATTCTCTCCCTGTTAGCCTCATTGTCTCCATCTCTTTAGTCTCTCACTCCTCTTCTGTCACGCTCAGTCCCTATAACTTACTTATACTCACACACTCACCTTCTTTCAATCCCCCTACTTCACTTCCCTTCCCCTCTCGTCCCTTTTTTTGCTCCCTCACTCATTTTCCTTTCCTCTCTCACTAAAATTAGGGCTGGGGATGGCAGCGGTGGTTCTCTAATGCTCGAACAATGATCATAATACTTTGTTCCCCGTAACAAAGTAGGGTATCACAGTGTTTGCATTTGATGGAGGCCTCATTAAAAACAGGCTGAATATTTGGGATCAGCTGCTCTGGTCGCCCCCTCACCAATGCAGTTGCTCCTCCAGTTGAAGGATGGGCACCATCTCTTGGAGCCTCTCGTGCCAGAGCCCTGACACTCTCCCGGGCATAGTTCTGGGGGTGCCTACTCTGGACGTGCCGAATCATAGTAGACTTTCCAAAACTGTACTTCCTTCTGGGGTCTCCTCTGGAAAGTACAGTATGGCAGATCTTGCACTCCACCTTTGGAGCATTACATTTCACTATCTTCTGAAAGTACACAAAATGGCGGCGATAGTGTACATTAGAGAGAGACAGTGAGAGAAAGAAGGCATGAGATGAAGAAGAGATGTGAAATGCACATTGGAGAAAATATAGTGGGAGAAGGGAAGTAACTGTGAGTAAACTTACTATGTAACACAGAAATGTTGCACTCTATACTATAAGTCTCACTTTATACCACAATCATTTCGCTACTATCTCATAAATTACAAATAGAACAATAAAAAATGTCTCAAACAATTTATAATTTCTAAATATAAATTTATTCTTCAGAATTTTCATAATTTAAAAGAACTTCTAACATTAACTGATCAGGAATCTCCTCATCAGAAGTCTCCATACATGAGTCCTGGAACTCAATATAGTCCAAACATTCGATTAATTCAGCATCCATAGTCTCATAATTAAAATCCCCCATTCCATCTCCTCTCAAAAAAAGGTCTTCTTCATGGATAGTGTTATCAACAGGATCATTCAAGACCTCAATAAAACTCGCCTCAACAAAAGTCGCAGAAATTTCAAAAATAATATTAACGGTGTCCTCATTCAGATCCATATTCTTTTCAAATTTCTTGCTGTAAATTGAAGGGAAAAAAATCACTTTAATTTATCGTTTTTAGTAATAGATAATATAAAACTAGCTTTATCAAGTATTAAATTCCCCTTACAAATTACCAACTCACCTTTTAGAAAGCAGTAGAAGAGTTAGTACTGTGTAAATCTCACACCAGAAATAGAACACCAAAAATTCCTCACAAATGTACCTTAAAGAGTACTATCACAAAATGGCTGTGTTTCCCTCTCATTTTTCATGTATATTCATGTAGAAAACCAATGAAACTTCATCACACACAAATTCAAAACCAAAGAAACATTTTAATTGGTTCTAAATTTCAAAAGCTAATTGGCTCTTGGGTGTCTGTAAACATTCTAAATGGTCTGCATAGTCCGCCATCTTGTGAACAGAGACACAAGAGGTGAAAAATAAAAGTGGAAAACGTTGATAGGGGGCAGGGTAGAGACACCCTGCCCCCCTTATGTTTTATCAGGGGGGCCTAGGAGGACTCCGAAGGGCAAAAATACATTTTAGTTTTTTTTTTTAATTTCACGGAGTAAGCTCAGGGTGCGCGCACATGGGCGCTTACCGGTACGCGTACCCTGAGCGCACCACGGGGAAAAACAGTGTAAAAAATTAGAGTGAAAAAATAATTTAGAGTGCTTAGAGTGCTGTTCCCTTACTCCGGTTCCCTCACTACCCTTCATTCCCTATCCTTCATTCCCCTTCCCCTTACTTTCATCGCCCTGTCACATTCTCTTAGTACCTCTGCTTCAGTCCTGTTCCCCTCTGTTCCCTTTCTTCGCTCCCTCACTCATTGCCCTTCCCTCACTCACCTTACTCCACTTCACTCACTCCTTCTCTCACTCCCTCTGTCCTCTCACATCCTCACTCCCCTTTCCTCACTCCCTCTCTCTTAGCCTCACTCCCTCTGTCCCCTCACTGTCACTTCCCTTCAATTATCCTCACTCATCTTCAAACACTGACTGACATCAACTCACTCTCAATCAGTCCACCTTCCTACTCCCTCACTCCCCTTGCCTTACTCTCAGTCCCATTACTTGATCGTCCGTCACCCTCTTTCTCTCAATATCAATCCCCTTTTTTCACCTTGACTCCTTTCTTTCCGTCACTCCCTGTCGTTCTCTCCACTTCAACTCACTCTTGTTTACAACTCACCTTATTTCACTCGTCTTCTGTCACTTGATCCCTCTATCACTTTCTCCCCTTCATTCACTCATTTTATTCATTCATTTATTCAGTACACATTCTCTGAAAAAAATAATTGTAAAATATGTAAAGAATACAGCTCTTTTTTGAGAATTGGAGGTAGTTCTGAAAAGAACTTTTTTTTCTTCTTTTTTTAATATTTTTTTATACTTTTTTATAACGATTTTATATTTTTTTTGTATTTTTTTCAGGGGAAAAACAAAACCAGGGATTCCAAAACTGCTCAACAGGAGCAAAAAAAGGTGACAAATTAGGGACAGGGAGGGCAGCGGTGTTCCTCTCTCTTTCTAACAATGAGTTCAATGCTCTGCTCCCCATAACAGAGCAGTTCATCACAGTCCACGCATAGAAATGTTATGCCTGCAAAGACCGGCTGCACGTTAGGGATCATTCTTCCACGTGGTGTTCCCGAAGCTGTTGCTCCACCAGTGGAGGTGCTGCCGCCATCTCTTGGTTCATTCCGTGTCAGGTCCCTGACACTCTCCCTGGCAAAGTTATTTGGGTGTCTTCTCTGGACATGCCTAATTAAAGTGGCATTTCCAAAGCTATATTTCCTATTAGGATTGCCTCTGGATAAAGTAGTGCCACATATCTTGCAGGTTACCTTAGCAGCATTAACCTTTTTTTTTCCTTCAGGGATGGAAAAAAACTTCCAAATGAAGTGGTCCTTTACTTTGTGCTGAGGAGGGTCCTCAGGCAAAAAACCTTCAGAATCACTGCTGGATGACTCCCTTGCAGCCATTGCTGTAGATCATAAAACTTTGAGAAGCAGATAATGCACAGAACACCTCTTGCTCTCTCCAAGTACAAAGCAATAGTGAGAGAAATGGGTGGGGTTCTCAATATTTGGAAAAAAAATTTTCTGAACCAATGAAAAGTGTTATTTTAAGGTCACATGGCTTGACGCGCTTACGCTACGCGCTCTGGAGCGCTTTCGGGGGCGCTTACGTTGCACGTACGTGGGTGCTTCCTGGAGCGCTTCCGGGGGCACTTACGCGGCGCGTAGCAGTGACGTTTTGCTTGTTTTTCTGGAATGCGTTTAAAGTTCAAATACGGTTCTTAAATATTATAAATAGTACTTTTATATATTATTATTTACTTTTAATACATAAATTAAATTTTTTTCGATCGCGATAGGGCGCTCTCGCTGCGCGTACTGGTGTGCGCGCCGGTACGCGTACCGTTAGCGCACCGGTGCACAAATAATAAAAAAACATATATATGAAAAACATGTAAAAAATAGTTTTTTACAAATATAGAATTAGGAAATAATTAGAAAAAAATAAAAAAATTAATAGATATAATAATTACCTATCATTAAAAAACAATATTTCACTCAAAAATTGTAGTCTTCAAACTCGTTAAAGTTACGAATTAGATGGATTGGATGATGGATGATGTCATCAGTGATGTCATTTGAGATGTCATCAGTGATGTCATGAGTGAAGTCACTGACCATGTCATGAGTGATGTAATATGTGACATCACCAGCAGTGCATTGCTGGCGCGCGAGTTATAGTGAGTACAACTAACTATAACGTGGGAATTTCAATGGTTTTGTATGAGTAAATTGTCCAGCTAACTATAACTGATGTGAAATCTATGGTTTTTTCAGTGAATTAGCAAGGTTTTTTAAATGCTAATTCCTAACTATAACGTGTGTGAAACCTATGTTTTTTTATGTCGCATGAGATATACGCCTTTTTTATACAATTATGTTTTAAAATTCACAGATTTTCTGCACTTGGGGACTATTGGATGTGAAATAAAAGACATTGGTGTAATCCGGATTAGGATTTTGCTCGAGATCAAGGATGACCTGTCCATGTGACGTATGAAACAAATGATGATTCAGAGGACATGAAATTTTGTTGTACAAAAGCAATTTTTTCAGCCATTATCCGGTGGTGTTATACTTCAAACAAAGTGATTGGAACTTGTATGTTAATATATTTTGAGTTTACAAATACGTGAGATGTGGAACTTATGCCCACTTGGGCTAAATGTGTAACAATATAAGTGACCTTATATGATTGTTTTTGGCACTTTGCTAAACTGCATCAATAGAGTCTGCCCACTTGGGCACTTTAGAAGGCAATATCTCGCAACTGTACTATCACTTTGAATTTACATCTTGTACAAATATGTTATCACCTCAGATATTGGCTAAAGATGAATATCATTATTAAGTAACAACGAGCAGTACGTTTTCAACTGGCACCTTTATAACATAACTACACCATGATGGTTTAGATAGAATTGTTTATGTTTATTTACCTATTCCAAAATGTCCGCCATACGTTTACACTTTGGGGTGTGTTTGCTGTAGTCCTTTGTTTATGTCTTCACTTCATGATGTAAAAGGACTATCAATTTGAATCCACAACAAACGCGAGCAAGCCGTAAGGTGAAACGCGTTGTTTGTTTTTCTTGCTGCCGAATAAATACTTTTTGAAGCACAGCAACTCCTTGAGTGTCGTCGCACGTTTCTTCTCATGGGAGAACTCTTTAAATAAAATTTGGGCCGCCGGGACCCTAACGACGACCCACTCGAGAGCAGGTACTGGCCAAATACCGGAACTGTTTGTTTTGCTGTTCGAATTGTGGCCGGTCCGCTCCCCCGCTGTAAAAACATATCTTGTGAAGCGTCTCTTACATGCGGTAATCCAACACGAAAGAACCGCACCGCAACATCTGTAAAAAGAACCAGCTATCTTTCCGATCGTCGAGACGCTACAAGGTATAAAGGATTATGGTTCCTGTAGTTTTACATTGCTAAGGTAACGAAACACAGAAGAGCTAGCTGCGGTGCTGTCCACCCTTCATGCGAGTGTGCAGGAAACGGGTGTTTGCAGGACTCACGTCTGTGCTCTACTCGCGGTACTGTACCCGCAACGTAGGTGAGGGCATATAACTGTGGTTGGTGCAGTACGAGTTTTGTGCCGGAGGCGTGGAAACACAGGACATTTACAGCTGGAGTAGAGAGCCGAACTACGAAAGGAGGAGGCGTCCTCTGAAATCGGCAGGAGTTGCACTATTTCAGAAGTGTGTTACAATTATAGAATGGCAGCAATGGATTCAAGGCGAAAAGCGTCAGCGGACAAACTTTTCTTCATGCAAGGTGGAACAGTATCTGATCCGAAAGTGCAAGCGGCGAACATGAGTAAGGAAGCACATCTACAGACCTTACTGTTCAAATTAGAAAAATTACACAGAAAGGAACTTGGAAAATGGTGGGAGGCTGAATCACTTCAGCGTTATATTGATGCAGGGAGAGCACCACGCGGCTTGAGAATTTTCACGGTCCCTACCTTCGAAGATCCAGACCCGGATATGTTAGATGAATGGTCTAACAATTCGGCTGCATGCTCTACAATTATGATGCGTATTTTGGTAAAATACGCACTTAAAGACCGGAAAAAATTGTTAGATCAAATAGAAGCACTAATTGTGGAGATAATTCCAATAATGGGCAAAGAGGCCTTTGATGATCATGCAAAGAACTTGGAAATTAAGATACAAAAGCTCGAGGATGAAATAACTATTAAAAAGCAAAGAAAATTTCTGAGGGACTACAAAGATTATCAGACCGGCCGCACTCTAACCTTTCACCGGAAATACGACCATCTTTTTGACAAAACAGCTCAGAGAATGATAACAAGTGCACCGTCAATGATACAAGCAGAACCGGTGGAGAGCGATGCCTCAGATGGAAGCCTGCAAGACCTCAATCTGGCAGGTCTCAATGAACCCGCAAAGGATGATCAAGAAGAAGTAAGGAAGCGTTTTTTATTACAATTCCAAGTACTAAATCAGGGAACGACAGACCAACAACTAGATCAGGGAAGCCAGAGAGGACGCGGCAGAAGAAATCGGGGAAGACCAAAAGGAACAAAAAAGCAAAAATCAGACAGCAACGCCGGAAAACAACCCATGGGAATGATGACAAGGGGCAGCAAGACTCAAGCATGACGGTAATAAATGTATCTACTAGGTTATTAACTGTACATGAGCATGAGGTACTTTCCTTAGGATTGTCGTTCTGCCCCTCTAGCAATTTCAATTATGCCCAGACGAGAATTGACTTATTTTATTTTTCAAGAAAATTGAAATTGAAAAAATGGTTTGAGACTCACCCGTTTCAACCCCCAATTGCTAGGGGAGTGACCTTAATTAGCAATTTGGATCTAAAGGACATGGAACTCATGGAAATTATTTCCTCAGGGGTGAGTGACGGTAATAACTATCTGTCTGAGGAGGAGGTTGACACTAGTGCAAATCCAGGAAGTACTTTCAAAACAAAATCCAAGTTTATTCCCCAGATTGTATGTGAAGCTGTGGAAGTTTTTGAGAAAGGTGTTCTTTCTGATCTTAAGAAACTGAGATCAGAACAGATGCCTAACAACAAGAAGAATTTGTCTTTTGAACAACATAATGCAATTAAGAACTTAAAGGAAGATGATAGTATTGTTATCCGCCATGCGGACAAAGGTGGTAATGTTGTAATTTTGGATAAAAGCAGATACCTAGCGGAAGGGCATAGACAGTTGGGAGATGGAAAATGTTATGAACCAAGTACCTTTGCGGATTTCAGACTGACAAAGGCTATGTTTGAAACTAAATTACAAAATTATCGGGACAAAGGTTTGCATTCATGGGATGAATATCTGTTTCTCAAATGTGATCACCCTAAGATTCCCATTCTATACCTTCTCCCCAAAGTGCACAAAAATGCCACTGATCCACCAGGGAGGCCCATAGTATCATCTATGGGCTCACTATTAGAGAATACTTCTCAGTATATTGATCATTTCCTAAGACCATTTGTAGCTGCCTTACCTACATACTTGAAAGACACAACACACTTTCTTAAAAGTATAGAAGGAATTGTCTGGGAAGATACCTACATTCTAGTTACCTTGGACGTGAGTAGTCTCTACACGTGTATCAAACATAGTCTGGGACTACAGGCTGTGGGACATTTCTTAAAATCAAGGTCCATTGCATTTTTTGAACATTCCAACATGCTATTAGACCTGATTGAATTTTGTCTCACACACAATCACTTTATCTTTGATTTGTTGATTTACCGACAGTCACAGGGCACGGCGATGGGCACCTGCTTCGCCCCCAGCTATGCCAACCTCTTCATGGGGTGGTGGGAGGAGCAGGTGTCCAACCAGGTGATCGCCTTTAACAACCAGGTTGTCCTGTGGCTTAGGTACATCGACGATATCTTTGTGATTTGGGATGGCACTGAGGAATCTGCTAGACAATTTGTGTGCCAACTCAACAAGAACTCTATGAATTTACAATTCACAGCAGGAATACACAGCTCCAGAATAGAGTTCTTGGATGTGATGATTGAGATACAAGGGACTAGCATGACCACAAGTCTGTACAGAAAAACTACAGCAGGTAACAGTCTTCTGAATGCGAGGAGCGCACACCCAAGGAAATTGGTAGATAGTATCCCCTATGGGGAACTATTGCGCGCCAAACGCAATTGCAGTACAACCGAGACCTTTGAAACAGAAAAAGAAAAAATGATCAAACGTTTCAAGGAAAGGGGGTACAAAAATAAGACAATTCAAGGGGCGGTTACAAGAGCAGATACAAAAATCAGGAGGGATCTCCTAGATACCAATGTGGATAAAGAAGTAGAATCCAATATCAGATTCATAACAACTTTTTCGGGTCAGTCATGTGAACTAAAAAAGATTCTGAACAAACATTGGCATGTGTTACTTACAGATCAACATCTAAAACCACATCTAAAGAGCCATCCTCAAGTAACTTTCAGAAAGAGTAGATCTCTAAGGGATGAGTTAAGTCCAAACTCAGTGACAGGAATTACCAAACCCAAAGACATACCGGGGTTCAGATGCTGCAGGTCGTGCAAGGCATGTCGCAACAGTGTCAACTGTAAAGAGATAACTGTACCTAGCACTGGTAGAGTTTATACCATACAGAAAACTCTGACTTGTAACACCATGTACTGTGTATACCTGTTGATATGTCCCTGCAATAAATGGTATGTGGGGAGCACCACTTTAAAAGCGAAAGAAAGAGTGCTTCAACACATGAGAGCCATCAAAAACCATAATGAACAGTACCCAGTTGCCAGGCATTTCTTTGAACAGCACTACCAAAATGAAAGTCTTTTAAAAATGGTGGTGTTAGACAAAGTGGACCTAGGCATTCGTGGAGGAGATAGAACCACATGCCTGCGAAAATTGGAATCTAGATTCATTATTGATTTCGAATGTACATTTCCACATGGGCTGAACAATCATGTGTAAATGTAAATGTATAGGCATTTATATAGCGCACTACTTACCCGTAGGGTCCCAAGGCGCTTCGACCGCTGCGAAACCCTTCCTGGCTTCCCTGAGAGATGGTCCCTTAATGGGTATCTCCAGGGTGAGACCAGGCATCCCCGGCGGTCTGGTGGGGCCGTTAGTGAAGATGAGGCAAGCTAATGCCCAGAGTTGCCGAGTGTGATCGCTGATCAGAGTGGGCACCGAGGCGAGAGAATTATCGAGTCCGCTGACCCTGGTCCAGAAACCTGCCGCGCCGGGAATCGAACCCTGGTCCCGGGCCGTCCTCTGCTCTCGGGTCTGCCGCCTCTAACCAGTGAGCCACACTACTTCACATCATGAAGAACTCTCTGTTCATCTTGAGAAATGATGAGTGTAATATGACAATGACTCTCTGAAAAATTAGCTGTGTTAGTTCGAAGAATGTTAATACTATCATGTCTTTAGCTGTCGCATGAGATATACGCCTTTTTTATACAATTATGTTTTAAAATTCACAGATTTTCTGCACTTGGGGACTATTGGATGTGAAATAAAAGACATTGGTGTAATCCGGATTAGGATTTTGCTCGAGATCAAGGATGACCTGTCCATGTGACGTATGAAACAAATGATGATTCAGAGGACATGAAATTTAGTTGTACAAAAGCAATTTTTTCAGCCATTATCCGGTGGTGTTATACTTCAAACAAAGTGATTGGAACTTGTATGTTAATATATTTTGAGTTTACAAATACGTGAGATGTGGAACTTATGCCCACTTGGGCTAAATGTGTAACAATATAAGTGACCTTATATGATTGTTTTTGGCACTTTGCTAAATTGCATCAATAGAGTCTGCCCACTTGGGCACTTTAGAAGGCAATATCTCGCAACTATACTATCACTTTGAATTTACATCTTGTACAAATATGTTATCACCTCAGATATTGGCTAAAGATGAATATCATTATTAAGTAACAACGAGCAGTACGTTTTCAACTGGCACCTTTATAACATAACTACACCATGATGGTTTAGATAGAATTGTTTATGTTTATTTACCTATTCCAAAATGTCCGCCATACATTTACACTTGGGGGTGTGTTTGCTGTAGTCCTTTGTTTATGTCTTCACTTCATGATGTAAAAGGACTATCAATTTGAATCCACAACAAACGTGAGCAAGCCGTAAGGTGAAACGCGTTGTTTGTTTTTCTTGCTGCCGAATAAATACTTTTTGAAGCACAGCAACTCCTTGAGTGTCGTCGCACGTTTCTTCTCATGGGAGAACTCTTTAAATGAAATTTGGGCCGCCGGGACCCTAACGACGACCCACTCGAGAGCTGGTACTGGCCAAATACCGGAACTGTGTGTTTTGCTATATATATATATATTCACTGAAAAAACCATAGGTTATAGACCATATATAGTTAGGAATTAGCATTTACAAAACCTTGAAAATTCACTGAAAAAACCATAGGTTATAGACCATATATAGTTAGGAATTAGCATTTAAAAAACCTTATTTTACTCACACAAAACCATTGAAATTCCATATATAGTTAGTTGCACTAACTATATATCGCGCACCCGCAATCCACTGCTGATGATGTCACATATTACATCATTCATGACATGGTCAGTGACATCACTGATGACATCACTGATGACATCTCAAATGACATCACTGATGACATCACTGATGACATCATCCAGTGACTGTGTGTTTCTGTAAAGTTTAAATATGTTTTACATATTGAAGAATGAGTAGATGTATAACTGTCTGGACGAAGGATTTAGTAGGTGCATGACTGAATGTATGAGTGAGTGATTAAATTTGTCTCACTGAGTGCATGGGTTAGTGACTAAACTGTCTTAATTTGTGCATCATTATGTCTGTTGTTCTGTAAACTGCTGCATGTGTTGATCAGTAGCTATATGATTAACTATATGGGTTATTGATTGATTGTCCAAGTATTTGTATGGGAGACTGAGTGTGTGTGTGGCTGGCTGGGAGGTGTGTGACTCTGTGCAGATCAATGTGTACTTGTATCAATGATTGTATAAGAAAGTAAGTATGTGTTAGTATATGTTTGAAAATGTAAGGTGCTCTATGTTTAACTGTATAGACAAGAAAATGGAAGTGTGATTGATTCTTTACAGGACTGACTAGGTGTGTGAGTAACTCCATGGATGAGTGGCAGAGTGTGAGTGTCTGTATAGGTGTATGAGTGCATATGATAGTGTTGTAAAGATGAGTGATTGTATGTATGAATGATTGTATGGGTGAATGAGTGAACGTGTGTGTAGACGTAGGAATCAGTGAGTACGTATGTAGTAACTAGTATTGGTGTGTCAATGGTTTCAAAAATTATACTCTGTATTTAACACTGGGTGAAACAGAGGTTATATTAAAATGTGAGGATATGCATTGTATTGTCACATGAATGATATCATCAGTGATGTGGTCATTGATGTCAAATGAGATGTCATCAGTGATGTCATCAGTGATGTCATTTGAGATGTCATCAGTGATGTCATCAGTGATGTCACTGACCATGTCATGAATGATGTAATATGTGACATCATCAGCAGTGGATTGCGGGTGCGCGATATATAGTTAGTGCAACTAACTATATATGGAATTTCAATGGTTTTGTGTGAGTAAAATAAGGTTTTTTAAATGCTAATTCCTAACTATATATGGTCTATAACCTATGGTTTTTTCAGTGAATTTTCAAGGTTTTGTAAATGCTAATTCCTAACTATATATGGTCTATAACCTATGTTTTTTTCAGTGAATTTCAATGGTTTTTTAATAGCAAATATCATAAGCTGTCGAATGTCAAGTACGTGGTAAGTGAAAACATTTTTGTGTTTATGCACACTGATCTGCTTTGAATGGTGCCCCCCCCTCATTTCTATTAGGAGTACTCTCTCTTTGCACATAGTGAAGGGTAGTTAACGCAGGCCTTTGCCCCCGTTGTAATACGTCGTGCCTGCTTCTCTCTCCATTTGATTGATTGTTATCCAAGTATTTACTGTTTTAGAATTGGTTCTCTTTGGTTCATTCTCTATTTACAAACAAACACAGAGTCGCAATACTCTGTTTAGTCTTTGCAGATAACGAAAAATCGTGTAAAAAAAAAAAGAAAAGGAATCGAGCAAAATCAGTAGGCCACTAATGGGATCTCTTTTTGACCTCGCTAAAATAGAAACATTAGGAACAACCCCTCATGACAAATACAAAACTAGTGAAATGAACTGAACTCCACACAATGATGGCTGCAAAACAGCTCGGCTCCGCCACCCACCCCGCCCAAAATAACGATAAAGAGCGGCTGCCATGATTGGTTGCGGAATGGCCACGACGGAGCTACGAAATGGTGCTGCTCTCATGCTAACCCCAGCTTCAGTCTGAAACATCCAGAAACACTGTAGACTACCAATTCGATCAGTTCCGGTAGCTCCTCAATGTAACCCGGTAGAGAAGAACTAGCCCTCTCCTCTTTGACTAATGGTTCTTGTTGCCTGTCCCTTCTGTTGTCATTTAACAGAACTATTTAGCCTGCTGAAAGGGGTTGTGTTCCGACCGCTGGTTGGTGGAGACATTTTGACTATATTCTGGACCTGCGTTGTCGCGTAATGCGTCATATGACGCGCCGCGTTAGCGCATCCGGAAGTCATCCGGGGCGCGCAGCGCGTAACGTAAGCATAACAAGTCATGTGACTTGTTAATAAAACTTTTCATTGGTTCATTTTACTTTTCTTATTCTAATGATGAAAGGCTTGGTCATATGACCTAAAAATTACGCTTTTTATTACTTCCGAACATTATTTTTTCTTAAATATATGTTATAATGTTCCAGGCTAATGTACTTTCCCGGAAAATTTACAACTGTCCTGCAAGTAAAATATATTCTTTTTTCGAGAAAAAGATCGTTTCTTCGTCCCATGACGGAGCCGTTGAGCAAAAGAGGGTCGACCTGCTGTCTTAGTCGCCGATACGCCTGAATATGAGATTCTTATCAATCACTTTATGTTGCAGGAATAGAAAACACAACAGCACTTGACCATTTATCTTTACTGCGTTCCTTCGTATTATACCTTTTACCCTTCATGTAATTGGTCTGCTTTATTTCACTTGCCTTTTAATGATTCTAAAACAGTGACTATTATTAAAAACTTTACCAATGTATATACTACTACCATGTTTTCTTTTAAAAACCTTTATTGTGAAAATTTCATTATACAAATATGAGCCTATAACCACGTGGGCCGGCCACGGAGCAAACTGTAATCGTATATGATGAGTAGACATTTACACTGTAGAGGAACGTAACGGGCGGGCCATTAGGTTGCAAGAACTAAGGTGTCTAACAGTTACGGAATCGGTGGACGTACATTTTATAATTAAAATACGACAGGGCCAGTTACAATAAAATTATCTAGATATACATTTGCGGGCAAGTACCATGGGTGACGTTAATTCGAACTTTCAATAGTACAGTAATCAATAACACATCAGAACTTAATATCAATAGGAATGTCGAAATATTCAATCAATTCTCGTCCCCGCCCGCCATGTGCTTCAAAACTGCATACGTATCTCGTGATTTCAAGGTTCTGCAACCAGTACACAACAAGGAGTTACGAGTCCCATTTATTCCGGCGCCATTTTGGGCGAGGACGGGCAGGTCCAGGATATAGTCAAAATGTCTCTACCAACCATCGACTATGATGATGTTCATATGCTGTATTTATTAGAGTAACACTCATCTGTCCACATGAAATTAATTTGCCACAATCTAAACATGTCATTTTAATCTTTCCAAAGTTCTTCTAAATATTTGGGACCGTTTCCCTTGCCTCTGATGCTGTCAGTGCCACTTCTTTGATGAATGTACTAGCAGGTCAGAGGTTCTCCTCCAAATCTCTCTTTTATGCAGCACTATAATTAATTGGTGCCACCTCTCCATATGACGATGCATGGTATAGTTACCAAAACTATATTTTTTTTCGGTTCCTCTGGAGAGTTCATCGTGGCAGATGAAGCGTGTAACGTACCGGGCATTTACCTTTTTTTGCATGTACAGGAAAGGAAAAAAAAATTGAGCGTCCGAGTTCTAAGGTGTCCCAGGGCCATTTTAGTGGACCAGGCCCAAATCCAAAGAACAGGCCGCCATTTTGAGAGTCCTGTTGCAGCCGCCTGTCGCTGTAGCATCAAGAGCAGCCGAAACTCAGCTGAATGGCAACTGAAACGGTAAAGGGGCGCCCCACTACAGCAGACGAGCCTCCACCTAGGAAGGCCCGGACACGCCGCCCCCCACCCCCTTCGGGCACCCCACGCCGTTATTCGGAGCAGTATTGTAGGATGGCCACACCAGTGCGGCAACTTGCTAGACATCACCTCGGTGGTAACCGAATCTCAGCGCCTGGTGGTGTCTCCTCTTCAGAAAATATTGTTGCGCTGCCTTTGCCCCATTCACACATCGGTCCGCTACTGACGCCATCTCACAGGCTAATGGGGCGCCCCACGCCGCGTTTCAGCATTGTAGGATGACCACACCAGTACAGCAACTTGCTAGACACCACCTCGGTGCCATCCGGATTTTGGCATCTCAACGCCTAGTGGTGTCTTCTATTCGGAAAATATTGTTGCGCTGCCTTTGGCCCCATTCGCACATCGGTCCGCTACTGACACCATCTCACAGGCCAACAGGGCGCCCCACGCCGACTTTTACCATTGTAGGATGGCCACACCAGTGCCACAACTTGCTAGACACCACCTCGGTGCCATCCGGATCTTGGCATCTCAGCGCCTTGTGGTGTCTTTTATTCAGAAAACATTGTTGCGCTGCCTTTGGCCCCATTCGCACATCGGTCCGCTACTGACGCCATCTCACAGGCCAACGGGGCGCCCCACGCCGACTTTCAAAATTGTAGGATGGCCACACCAGTGCACCTTACTAGACACCACCTCGGTGCCATCCGGATCTTGGTGCATTGTGCTGCCTTCGGCCTATTCGCACATCGGTCCGCTACTGACGCCATCTCACAGGCTAATGGGGCGCCCCACGCCGAGTTTCAGCATTGTAGGATGACCACACCAGTACAGCAACTTGCTAGACATCACCTCGGTGCCACCCGGATCTCGGCGCCCCACTGCAGATGAAGTGCCTCTCAACTATGAAACCACCACGGTGACATCCGGATCTTGGCGCCTTGTGCTGGTTCCGGCCTATTCACACATCGGTCCGCTACTGACGCCATCTCACAGGCTAATGGGGCGCCCCACGCCGAGTTTCAGCATTGTAGGATGACCACACCAGTACAGCAACTTGCTAGACATCACCTCGGTTCCATCCGGATCTTGGCATCTCAACGCCTAGTGGTATCTTCCATACAGAAAATATTGTTGCGCTGCCTTTGGCCCCATTCGCACATCGGTCCGCAACTGACACCATCTCACAGGCCAACAGGGCGCCCCACGCCGACTTTTACCATTGTAGGATGGCCACACCAGTACAGCAACTTGCTAGACATCACCTCGGTGCCATCCGGATCTTGGCATCTCAGCGCCTTGTGGTGTCAGTCAGAAAATATTGTTGCGCTGCCTTTGGCCCCATTCGCACATCAGTCCGCTACTGACACCATCTCACAGGCCAACAGGGTGCCCCACGCCGACTTTTACCATTGTAGGATGGCCACACCAGTGCCACAACTTGCTAGACACCACCTCGGTGCCATCCGGATCTTGGCATCTCAGCGCCTTGTGGTGTCTTCTATTCCGAAAATATTGTTGCGCTGCCTTTGGCCCCATTCGCACATCGGTCCGCTACTGACGCCATCTCACAGGCCAACGGGGCGCCCCGCGTCGACTTTCAACATTGTAGGATGGCCACACCAGTGCGGCAACTTACTAGACACCACCTCATTGCCATCCGGATCTTGGCGTGTTGTGCTGCCTTCGGCCTATTCGCACATCGGTCCGCTACTGACGCAAACTCACAGGCCAACGGGGCGCCCCACGCCGACTTTCAGCATTGTAGGATGGCCACACCAGTGCTGCAACTTGCTGGACACCACCTCGGTGCCATCCGGATCTTGGCGCGTTGTGTTGCCTTCGGCCTATTCGCACATCGGTCCGCTACTGACGCCGCCTCACGTGCCAACGTATTTTCTCCGCATTTTATACCCTATGCCGCATAACAGGTCATGTGACTTGTTTATAAAACTTTTCATTGGTTCATTTTACTTTTGGTTTCCTAATGATGGAAGGCTTGATCATATGACCTAAAAACAACACTTTTCATTGGATGAAAACTTTTTTTTTCCCAAACGATGAAAGCCCCACCTTGTTTCTGGATGTTTCAGACTGAAGCTGGCGTCAGCATGAGAGCACCACCATCTCGTAGCTCCGTCGTGGTCATTCCGCGAGCAATCATGGCAGCCGCTCCCCACCAGAAGCCTACAGGAGTCGGGGGCCCCCAAAACTTTTGATGAATCCCCGAGGCGGAGGGGACGCTTTCGAGAATGGGGTCCAAGACCTAGCAGACAGGCGTCCGATTTCCAAGGTGTCCCAGGGCCATTTCAGTGGACCAGGCCCAAAAAGGAAACAGCCTGCCGCCATTTTGAGAGTCCTGTGACAGCCGCCTCTCGCTGCACCGCAAGAGTGGGCGCAACTCAGCTGAATTGCGGCTTTTGACACAGTGGACCAAAAACGGACGGAATGGCAACTGAAACGGTAAAGGGGCGCCCCACTACAACAGATGAGACTCCACCTGGAGAGGCCCGTTCACGCCGCCTCCCCCGGGGCGCCCCACGCCGTTATTCGGAGCAGCATTGTAGGATACCAAAACCAGTGCGGCAACTTACTGGACATCACCTTGGTGCCATCGTTCTGCTGCCTTGGAACTATTCGCACAACAGTTTGCTACTGATGACCCACCCCCCGCGACGCCCCATGCCAGAAATCTGGACGTTGTGCTGCGTTGGGACTATTCGCACAGCCGACCGCTACTTCGTTGTTTTTCCCTAAAAATGTTTATATGTTATTACTGTTTTTGTTTTCTTGTATATATTTATAAGTTATTAAAGTTTTATAATCTTACTACTTTGTCGGAGTGCTATATATTTTTAATGTGACACATAATTGTAAAAACTTTGATGTACAAAGAGTCATCCCTGGAATCTTCCGCTTCAGGCTCGGTCCCCTCCCCAATCACAATACAGGATGGTTTTCAGATAATAGGAACGCGTCTGCTGTGACGGATCTCATCGAGTGTGGGCCTTGATCTACTATAACTCCTTTGAAGAGGGGTGATTCTTTACAGCTGGGGCCATAAACTACATCTGCAGGGCTAGCTGATACCCTAGGACCGGCCTGGACAATCGGACACAGAGGAAAAGGAGTGTCAGAGGGTGCGGTAGTGAATAGGGCGAAAGGGAGGTGTCGGGCGGGCACAGGGTGTGATTCTCAGGGAAGAGCAGCGCAGATGGGGGGAGGTTTATTACCCATGCATAAGACAGAGAGCGGGGGTGACCACTGCCTGGGGGAGATGCTTGCGAGGGTGGGGAGCCATGCTAAGGATCGACAGCGTGCACAGAGTGGGTCTGGTCAAGGCATCTAAAATGACTGCCGTGCACGACAAAAGTGTGGCATTTGAAAAAAGACAAGATGGCGCAGACAATGTTTTTCAACACTTCCTGATTTCCTTCGAATCGAACGTTAACAGGCGTTGGGGCATATTACCAAAGTTAAGCGATATCTATCCCTAACGATGCTTAGCAACGATTTTTTTACCGCTAAGCATCGTCAGAAATTATCGCAGATAAACCTTGCTATTATCAAGGTTTATCGCAAATACGATAAAAAACGACCGCAATGCATTAATATCGCTGAAAACTCAGCGATATTCATGCATTACCGAGCTAATGCTCTTAGCCATGTTATCCACCTCCCATTGGATAACATGGCTAAGAACTGCTCAGGGCAGGTGCTAGCTTTTGGAGATATTCGCGCTTATCGCGAATATTTCCAAAAGTTGATAATAGGAGATAGCGATGTTAGCGACTGTTTCCAGTCGCTAACATCTTGGCATGCCCACTTTGCATGTCATTAGTGATAAATATCACTCACATGCAAAGTGGGGCCCAAGATGGTCGCTATCTCCTACTAGCCGTCGCTAACTGGTGTTAGCAACAGCTAGGTAATACAGATATAATTTTATCTCCGCGAAGCGGAGCGCTGTTACAGATATATATCTTGTTTTTGAACGTTAATTTCTCAAAATCCACTGAAGCACATATATTGAGACCTAGCAAAGGCACATCGAGCTACCACTCCCTACAATTTTGCCAAGTTTCGTGCAAATCCATTCAGCCGTTCGATTATTATTATTATTATTTTTTTTGCCCTGCGGGGCCCTTTTAAAACCTCCACATCAAACCTAAGAGGTCAAGGAGGATCTACTATGCCCCCTTATGGTCATTTGCCTCTTCGCTTTGGCCTCCTCTTGTCTCTCGATCCTACCGAGAGACAAGATGGCGGCCGCTACGGACTGTTTGCAATGTTTACAGACGCCGGAGAACCAATCAGCTTCGCAAACCTCCGTTACGCGAAGCGGAGCGCTGTTACAGATATATATCTTTTTTTGAACGTTAATTTCTCAAAATCCACTGGAGCACATATATTGAGACCTAGCAAAGGCACATCGGGCTACCAGTCCCTACAATTTTGCCAAGTTTCGTGCAAATCGATTCAGCCGTTCGATTATTATTATTTTTATTTTTTTTGCCCTGCGGGGCCCTTTTAAAACCTCCACATCAAACCTAGGGGGTCAGCGAGGATCTACTATGCCCCCTTATGGTCATTTGCCCCTTCGCTTTGGCCTCCTCTTGTCTCTCGATCCTACCGAGAGACAAGATGGCGGCCGCTACGGACTGTTTGGAATGTTCACAGACGCCGGAGAACCAATCAGCTTCGCTTCACAAAGCTCCGTACCGCGAAAAGTCCGCGATCCGGAGCGCTGCCCGGTCCGCTGTTACAGATATATATCTTTTTTTGAACGTTAATTTCTCAAAATCCACTGGAGCACATATATTGAGACCTAGCAAAGGCACATCGGGCTACCAGTCCCTACAATTTTGCCAAGTTTCGTGCAAATCCATTCAGCCGTTCGGGCTAAAAGTGAGGCCAACCGCCCTATGGAAAACTCAATGTTAAAAACACGTTTTGGGACCCCCCTTTTTTCTCGGCCCCCCCTTGACGAACCCCCCCCAAATTTTCAAGGGCTGCTCAGAAACAAAATATGCCATTTTCCTGAAAATTTCAGCCAATTCCGTCCACAAACGCCAAAGTTATTAGACATAGAATTTTCAAAAATCCCATAGAGAAAAAATCCTAACTATATATACCTACTGGCGACCGCCAGTAGGTAATATATATATATATATATATATATATATATAAACCAAGTCTTCAACACCGCAAAAAAGCTCCTGCATATAGAAGACACGGACCCCAGGCTGCAGTAAGGTAGATTTTATTCTCCTCTCAGGCGACGCGTTTCGAGCAACAAGTGCTCTTGATCACACACCATACACCTGGTCAGCACACATTTAAATACATTTTTTTCATAGCAGTGCTCCACCTCCAAAGTGAGTCACATGGTGCATGAACATAAGTAAAATACTTCACCGCACCCACCATCCTTCAACTTAAAGACAGGGGAAAGGGAAAGAAAAAATATATAACTGCATGAATGCAATAAACAAAAATGTTCTCATAAATCACTCCTTGTCCAATCCATCATACAAGGGTTATAATCTCACCTCCTGTAGACCAAATCCAAAAAACTACCCCAATTCAAAGACATTATCCATGTACTTAAAAAAATATATATATATGTGCGATTCTTATATACAAATACTTACATATATTATATTCCTATACAACTATATACACTATCTACAGATATATACAACTAGATATTTTTGCATAGAAAAAATACTAAACTGGTGTTTATGGCTGGTCTAAATGGTAAGTATCTGAGAACAAAATATTTCATAAATAACATATATTCACCTTTCCCCTATAGTCCATACTTTAACCCTAAGTGGCAATACATATTTAAGTGATTTAGACAATTAAAAAAACAACAAAGTACAAAGAAACCTTTGTGTTTAGTAAATAATAATAAACGTGCTCTTCTCTTGATGTATACATATTCGTTGGATGAGAGGTTAACAGAATTCTCAGCTTGTTATCAGTTCATTGTCGTTAAAGATGTAATTCGCACGAATAGTTCCCCATAGGTACAACTTAATGCTGCTAATGTTCTCATGTTACGTACTGTATTTCATAATCCTTGAAGGCCCTTGAAGGATAAAGAAAATAAGAATCCTCATCAGGATTTAATTCATGTTGCATAATGCTTAATGCTTATATACTACGTAACACAACATACAAAATGTGAATGATTATAGAAGATGATGCAGATCTTCAGTCGTATTAAGCCCATTAGGATATTTGCTATCCAGCTCCACTATGTACTCTGTCTCTTTTTTTCTTAGGAATCCCTCTCTGTCACCTCCCCGACTGAGAGGGGCCACCACATCTATAACAAAATAAGTCAACTGTGACAAATCATTGTTATGTGTTGATTTGAAGTGGCGTGCCACTGGGTACGCACTGTCGTTGTTCACTATTGCACGCAAGTGTTGCAAGATCCTGACATGCACCTGTAGCTTCGTGCTACCCACATATCGCAGTCCACAGGTGCATGTCAGGACATATATTGCAAACTCACTATGACAGTTAAAGTTACCCCGAATAGCCTTCCTGGTGGGACAGAAAGGCGTGCTGTAGTGAGTGGTGTTCACACCAAACTTGCACGCCCTGCATGTGGAGCATTTAAAAAAACCTTTGTACTTGAGCCAGGTGCTGCCACCACCTGATTCTGGGCTGGATTTCACTAGGCTGTTATGCATACTGTGTGATTTTTTATAGGTTATCGTTGGTGAAACTTGTAATACCTCACTATAAAAACCATCTGTCATCAAAATAGGCCAGTGTTTTCTGACAATGGACCTAATTTGTTTTTCCTGCTTGCTATAGGTTAGAATCAAGCGCGGAGTACTGTTTTCTGTAGTAGGTTTTGGTGTCTCAGATCTGAGTAAAGATTCTCTAGATTTATCTCGACTTCTTCTCAGGGCACTATTCAAAACCTTATCACTGTACCCTCTGATTCTAAGCCTATCAATGGTGTTTCTGGCTTCTTGTTCAAATATTTCAGGGGTACTACTTATTCGCTTGACCCGCACCATTTCTCCATATGGGACATTATTAATCACATGTTGCGGATGGTTGCTGCTGGCATGTAATATGCTGTTTCCAGCTGTCGGTTTACGGAAAAGAGAGGTAGTCACAGAATTGTTTTCAATCATTAGATGAACATCTAAAAAATCTGCTTTTACCTTACTGATATTGGAGGTGAAGAAAAGATTCTCTTGATTATTATTGAGAGCATCAACAAAAACCTGCGCACTCACCTCATCCCCCTCCCATATACAGAAAACATCATCTATAAACCGTTTCCAGTATCGCACATGTTGAAATCCTGGTGTGGCAGTGAGACCGCGCTCCTCCCACCAGCCCACGTGTAGACACGCGTAGCTGGGGGAGAAGCACGATCCCATCGCCACACCCCGTACCTGTCTCCATATGCCTCTAGCAAACATGAAATAATTGTTATGCAAGCACCAGTGTATTAATTCACATAACATTTTGTTGTGCGCGTAGTATTCACATGATCGTAGACCAAGATAATGTGTGATTGCCTCCAAACCTTTAGAATGATCTATAGACGTATACAATGACTCTATATCCAGAGTTAAAAGACACCAATTTTCTTGCCACACAATAGAGGACAATTTCATCAAGAAGTCCCCTGTGTCCTTAATGTAACTTGGTAAGTTTTTCACAATGTCTTGTAAGAAAAAATCAATGTAACTAGAAATGTTCTCTCCTACACTATTGATAGCCGCAATGATCGGACGGCCAGGTGTTGGAACTTTCTGTTTGTGTATTTTGGGAATCAGATATAGTATGGGTATCACTGGATGCTCAACATTCAAAAAGTCATACTCAGTTTGTGAGATCAAATTATTCCTTTTAAATGACATTAGCATCTTTTTCACCTCATCCTTGGCTCGCTTATATGCCATTCCATTCGATCTATCATAACAAGAGGTGTCATTTAATTGTCTCATGGCTTCTACAATATATTCTTCCTTATTCCATAACACAATATTTCCACCTTTGTCTGATTTGTTGATCACCACTTCATGATTCTGACTCAATTTTTTCATTAACATGTTATATTGATTTACTTTAGCATTGTTTTTGTGCGTTTGGGCCTGCACTTTGCGGTTTAGTTTCTTAAGATCTTCTATGACACAATCATGGTAAATGTCTATCGCATCTTTTGGCATTACAGGCAAAAACGTGCTTACCGGTTTGAACGGGCTGACACCAGCTCCCTTTTGGCAGATGTCCACATTGTAAAGTTCACGTTGTGTAGATGGAACTGCATCATCCTTAGTGGTAGAATCCCTAGAATCCTCCAGGTTGCACAGTGTCAGAAGCAATCTAGCATCTCGTGCTGCTGGTGCTGTAATATTGCCAGCAGTTTTCGTCGGTTGTTTGGTGGTTTTATCTTTATCTTTAATTGCCGGTTTTGATGAAAAGAATTTCTTCAGCTTCAATTTGCGAATGAACTTAAAGACATCCGCTCTAGTGTTTGTGTAATTAAAAGAACTCTCAGGACAAAAGTTCAATCCTAAGCTTAAAAGCTGTTCTTCCGCCGTAGATAGGGTGACATTCGTGAGATTAGTAATGGTACAGTCCTTTAATATTTCTTTTTGTTGTACCATTGCCTCTTTTTCTTTTGTGGCTGCTGCTGTGGCTTTTCGTTTTTGTCGTCTTGCATGACGTTTTGCATTGCGCCTCTTGCGTTTTGATTCTTTCGCGTCCTGGGTCGCAATGTTTGCAGCCGGTCCTCCACTAAAAAATCAATCTCTTCCGCAAGGTTGAGGATTCTACCAGGGTTACCTCCTTCTGCCCCATTGAGATCCACTAGTGAAGTGCTCGATGTGCTGGCCAGAGAGATTGAGTCAGCATCAGAGTTCTTGCTCTGTTCATCCACTCGGTTGGTGCTTGCTGCGCCATCAGCCCTGATCGTTTGCTTGGTCAGCTTGGACTGTCTTGCTTTATCGAACTTGCGGGAAAATGTATATATTTGGCCAGTTGTGTAGTCATTCAAATCCCTCGCAAACTTGTGGATTTTTCTCACTTTGATGCGCTCTTCATGTTTGCGGAGCCGTTCACTTATTTCTTTGCGTGTCGCCGTTACCAACAATTTAGTTTCAGAGTCGGTAATGGCATCCAATTGATCGTTAAGGCTTTTAATCTCCTCCAGCAATTTTTCCCTGTCTATCACGGCATATTCAATAAGGACTTTCACCAGATTCATTGAAGCATCTAGGTTCAATTCACCCCACTTCTTCAGCATTGCCGGATTGGGGTCTTCAAAGCTCGGCGCCAGCATGATTCGCAGGCCACGCGGAATCCTACCTGCCTCCACGTATTTAGTAAGCGATTTATGCTCCCACCACTTGGTGATTTCCGACTTGGTCTTTTTCTCAACGGTCTTCAATAATTGTTTAGCGTTAAGTTGCACACTGTTGGGCTGATTAACAGCTGCGGTAGCAGTTGAACCGTTCTTCTGCACATTATTAAACAGCGCCTCTGCCGCGTCTTCACGCTCTCTCTCCAAACTTGCTGACATGGTGACAACGCGAGGATTGTTCGATATTGCTCACCGATGGCAAACGCCAATGTCGGTCTTCTGACTGCCTTACGCCTTGAACTCGCTACCTGGAATTCCCGGAATAACACCACCTTTGTAACTGGACGACACCCGCCGGCAGCTCACCTATCAGATCAGCCGCTGGCGCGTCTTCCTCCAATGCTCGTCGTGGTTGTTTCTTCGGTCCAGGGGTCTCGCAAAATTTCCTCCTCGGAACACAAAACAAAGAAAGCTGTTGTAGCGAGACCGCTTGTAAACGAGTGGGTACCGTAAACGGGGACAGCTCGCCTCCGTAACATATAGAAACCAAGTCTTCAACACCGCAAAAAAGCTCCTGCATATAGAAGACACGGACCCCAGGCTGCAGTAAGGTAGATTTTATTCTCCTCTCAGGCGACGCGTTTCGAGCAACAAGTGCTCTTGATCACACACCATACACCTGGTCAGCACACATTTAAATAAAAAAATTTCTTAGCAGTGCTCCACCTCCAAAGTGAGTCACATGGTGCATGAACATAAGTAAAATACTTCACCGCACCCACCATCCTTCAACTTAAAGACAGGGGAAAGGGAAAGAAAAAATATATAACTGCATGAATGCAATAAGCAAAAAATTTCTCATAAATCACTCCTTGTCCAATCCATCATACATATATATATATTACCTACTGGCGATAGCCAGTAGGTATATATAGTTAGGATTTTTTTCCTATGGGATTTTTGAAAATTCTATGTCGAATAACTTTGGCGTTTGAGGACAGAATTGGCTGAAATTTTCAGGAAAATGGAACATTTTGTTTCTGAGCAGCCCCTGAAAATTTGGGGGGGTTTCGTCAAGGGGGGGCCGAGAAAAAAGGGGGGTCCCAAAACGTGTTTTTCCCATGCAATTTTCCATAGGGCGGTTGGCCTCACTTTTAGCCTGAACGGCTGAATGGATTTACACCAAACTTGGCAAAATTGTAGGGACTGGTAGCCCGATGTGCCTTTGCTATGTCTCAAGATATAGGCTCCAGTGGTTTTTACGAAAATTAACTTTGAAAAATATATATTGGGCTACATTGGGCTATATATATGTTGGAGCCCAAATGTAGCCCAATGTAGCCCAATGTAGCCCAATGTAGCCCAATGTAGCCCAAAGATGGCCACCAGAGACAAAAAAAGAACAAATGTAGCCCAAATATCAGCCAGATGTAGCCCAACTATAGCCCAACGACAGAATGTCCCCGAGTGTTCTAAAGAACAACTAGAGTGCTAACAGTCCTACTTATTACAAAGGTATGGCACACCTGAAGCCATCTTGATCGGAATAAAGTGGTAACTCTTAAAACATTTAATTTAAAAAGGAACAAAATGAGGGGGTTCATTTTGCTATAGAAAGCATGATTAGCGAATATATGACGAAATCCCGCATACCATCAGTCCGCAAAAAAAATCCCGCATGTACTATTAGGCCGCAAATTAAAATAACGAAAACTTTTAGAACGAATATGCCTTTAGCATACACTAAACAACTAAACTACCCTAAACCCTAATACACTACCCCCAGCATGACCCTACACTACACAAACAGTACAACACTACCCATAACCCTAAAACACTACCCCCAGCATGACCCTACACTACACAAACACTACAACACTACCCTAAACCCTAAAACACTACCCCCAGCATGACCCTACACTACGCAAACACTACAACACTACCCAAAACCCTAAAACACTACACCCCAGCATGACCCTACACTACGCAAACACTACAACACTACCCAAAACCCTAAAACACTACCCCCAGCATGACCCTACACTACGCAAACACTACAACACTACCCAAAACCCTAAAACACTACCCCCAGCATGACCCTACACTACGCAAACACTACAACACAACCCTAAACCCTAAAACACTACCCACAGCATGACCCTACACTACGCAAACACTACAACACTACCCTAAACCCTAAAACACTACCCCCAGCATGACCCTACACTACGCAAACACTATAACACTACCCAAAACCCTAAAACACTACACCCCAGCATGACCCTACACTACGCAAACACTACAACACTACCCTAAACCCTAAAACACTACCCCCAGCATGACCCTACACTACGCAAACACTACAACACTACCCAAAACACTACACCCCAGCATGACCCTACACTACGCAAACACTACAACACTACCCTAAACCCTAAAACACTACCCCCAGCATGACCCTACACTACGCAAACACTACAACACTACCCTAAACCCTAAAACACTACCCCCAGCATGACCCTACACTACACAAACACTACAACACTACCCTAAACCCTAAAACACTACCCCCAGCATGACCCTACACTACGCAAACACTACAACACTACCCTAAACCCTAAAACACTACCCCCAGCATGACCCTACACTACGCAAACACTACAACACTACCCTAAACCCTAAAACACTACCCCCAGCATGACCCTACACTACGCAAACACTACAACACTACCCAAAACCCTAAAACACTAACCCCAGCATGACCCTACACTACGCAAACACTACAACACTACCCAAAACCCTAAAACACTACCCCCCAGCATGACCCTACACTACGCAAACACTACAACACTACCCAAAACCCTAAAACACTACCCCCAGCATGACCCTACACTACGCAAACACTACAACACTACCCAAAACCCTAAAACACTACCCCCAGCATGACCCTACACTACGCAAACACTACAACACTACCCAAAACCCTAAAACACTACACCCCAGCATGACCCTACACTACGCAAACACTACAACACTACCCAAAACCCTAAAACACTACCCCCAGCATGACCCTACACTACGCAAACACTATAACACTACCCAAAACCCTAAAACACTACCCCCAGCATGACCCTACACTACGCAAACACTACAACACTACCCTAAACCCTAAAATACTACACCCCAGCATGACCCTACACTACGCAAACACTACAACACTACCCAAAACCCTAAAACACTACCCCCAGCATGACCCTACACTACGCAAACACTACAACACTACCCTAAACCCTAAAACACTATGCCCAGCATGACCCTACACTACGCAAACACTACAACACTACCCTAAACCCTAAAAAACTAGCCCCAGCATGACCCTACACTACGCAAACACTACAACACAACCCTAAACCCTAAAACACTACCCCCAGCATGACCCTCCACTACGCAAACACTACAACACTACCCTAAACCCTAAAACACTACCCCCAGCATGACCCTACACTACGCAAACACTACAACACAACCCTAAACCCTAAAACACTACCCCCAGCATGACCCTACACTAAACAACTACCACAACTCTACACTACACTAACACAACACTACACTACACAACACTACACTACACTACACAATCACTAACCCACGAAAAAATTAACACAAACCCACTTACCTCTCTCGTCATCGTAGTTTTCACAACGCAAATGCATTTACCATACATGCCTTTAAAACGTAATTCTTTGTAAAGGCATGCGCGATAAATGCACATGCGTTTTGAAAAAATGCGGGATAATGGTATGCGAGGTCAATGACCTTGCGGGATAATGGTATGCGGACTGAAAGTCTGCGGGATAAAAAATGCGGGAAAATGGCTGCAAACCATGATTAGCAGCAGACTTCTCTGGTGAGCACTAGCTTTACTACAGTGATCTAATGAGCAACTAGAGTGCTAACATTCAGAATTTATGGCAAATGTGTGACACATCTGAATGCCTTCTTGATAGAACTAAAGTAAACAAGCATTGAAAATGCAATAGATCTCGCCCTCGTTTAAGTTAAAGCCATTCTGTTTGTAATGAGGTGGCTTTTTAGCTTTGCTTTTATTAGTGTTTTTAAAACTTTCATGTAAATAACATGCATATGTATGCATATATGTATATGTATGCATGCATTTATATTTATATAGATATGCAGATTATATATGTTTATATATGTATATTACCTACTGGCGATAGCCAGTGGGTATATATAGTTAGGATTTTTTCTCTATGGGATTTCTGACAATTCTATGTCTAATAACTTTGGCGTTTGTGGACGGAATTGGCTGAAATTTTCAGGAAAATGGCACATTTTGTTTCTGAGCAGCCCCTGAAAATGTGGGGGGGTTTAGTCAAGGGGGGGCCGAGAAAAAAGGGGGGTCCCAAAACGCGTTTTTCCCATTCATTTTTCCATAGGGCGGTTGGACTCACTTTTAGCTCGAACGGCTGAATAGATTTACATGAAACTTGGCAAAATTGTAGATATGGTTTGCCCGACGTGCCTTTGCTATGTCTCAATATATGTGCTCCAGTGGATTTTGAGAAATTAACGTTTAAAAATATATATATATCTGTGACAGCGCTCCGGTTAGCGCGCCGGTTCGCGTACCTGACACGTAACGGAATTTCGCGAAGCGAAGCTGATTGGCTCTCCGGTGTCTGTCAACATTCTAAACAGTCCGGAGCGGCCGCCATCTTGTCTCTCGGTAGGTTCGAGAGACAAGATGTGGTGAAAAAAGAAGGGGGAAATGAAGGAAAGGGGGCAAGGTAAACCCCTCCTGACCCCCTAGGATTGATGAGGGGGATATTAAAGTCCCCCGCGATTTTTCGCGGTAGAGGCGCTTCCCGGTACGCGAACCGGGCAGCTAACCGGCAGCGTAACGGGAGTCCGCCATCTTGTGTTTTTGGAGCGTCCGGTTCGCGTACCGGGTAGCGTCCCGGTAAGCGTAACAAGGGGAAAACCAAGAGAAACAGTAAAAAAAAAATTAAGGGAATAGATTTCCAGCAAACTTGGCAAAATTGTAGGGACTGTTTGTTTGATGTGCCTTTGCAAGGGCTCAAGATATGTGCACGTGTGGATTTTGTCTAATTAAGGTTAAAAAAAATATATATATCTGTAAGCGTGCTCCGGCACGCTTACGTTACGGGTTTTGTTTGCGCTGCAGAGCCGATACGTCACGGTTATGCGACGCGTCATGAGGCGTCTCACGTGGCTACGTGATACGTCACGTAATAAAGAATATATTTTACAGCTATAGATATTAGCTTTTAAAAAAACAATGAAATTCACTGAAAAAACCATAGGTTATAGACCATATATAGTTAGGAATTTGCATTTACAAAACCTTGAAAATTCACTGAAAGAACCATAGGTTAAAGACCATATATAGTTAGCTGGACATTTTATTGACATAAAACCAATGAAATTCCATATATAGTTAGTTGCACTAACTATATATCGCGCACCCGCAATCCACTGCTGATGATGTCACATATTACATCATTCATGACATGGTCAGTGACATCACTGATGACATCACTGATGACATCTCAAATGACATTGCAAAGCCCCACGGCCCACTGTGGTAGCAATTTTGACAATTATGGGGGGCATCAGCTCAGCTGCTCATTGAAGAAACAATTAGCACTACGAAGACCAGAGTGCCGCCGGAAGGGCTACGCCCATGGAGGCGGGGTCGGAGAATTGTTAGTGGTGCTTTTAAGTGCGGTGCTGCTGCCTCTTCAATTCGTGAGCCTTTGATAAAGTGGAATGACCACGAAACGCGTCAGGCGGAACTCCATTTACATTGTGAGACTTTGCTGGTGTGTGCCCTGCTTCAACCCCTCTAATAAACCTGATGGTGGCATTATTATATCCTGTCGTGAGGCTCCTCTATTTCACAGGCAACTGATTGGAATGGTTTGCGGCCTGCCTGAGCCGCGGAGGAGCTCCGGTGTTGTCTAAGCACTCCTGCAACGACGTGTAAAGCGCCGTTACTTATGGGACAGAAGCCGGGCTGTTGGAGGAAGACTGGGTAAGCAAGGACTCGTGCAAAGCCCCACGGCCCACTGTGGTAGCAATTTTGACAATTATGGGGGGCATCAGCTCAGTTGCTCATTGAAGAAACAATTAGCACTACGAAGACCAGAGTGCCGCCGGAAGGGCTACGCCCATGGAGGCGGGGTCGGAGAATTGTTAGTGGTGCTTTTAAGTGCGGTGCTGCTGCCTCTTCAGTTTGTGAGCCTTTGATAAAGTGGAATGACCACGAAACGCGTCAGGCGGAACTTCATTTACATTGTGAGACTTTGCTGGTGTGTGCCCTGCTTCAACCCCTCTAATAAAGCTGATGGTGGCATTATTATATCCTGTCGTGAGGCTCCTCTATTTCACAGGCAACTGATTGGAATGGTTTGCGGCCTGCCTGAGCCGCGGAGGAGCTCCGGTGTTGTCTAAGCACTCCTGCAACGACGTGTAAAGCGCCGTTACTTATGGGACAGAAGCCGGGCTGTTGGAGGAAGACTGGGTAAGCAAGGACTCGTGCAAAGCCCCACGGCCCACTGTGGTAGCAATTTTGACAATTATGGGGGGCATAAGCTCAGCTGCTCATTGAAGAAACAATTAGCACTACGAAGACCAGAGTGCCGCCGGAAGGGCTACGCCCATGGAGGCGGGGTCGGAGAATTGTTAGTGGTGCTTTTAAGTGCGGTGCTGCTGCCTCTTCAGTTTGTGAGCCTTTGATAAAGTGGAATGACCACGAAACGCGTCAGGCGGAACTTCATTTACATTGTGAGACTTTGCTGGTGTGTGCCCTGCTTCAACCCCTCTAATAAAGCTGATGGTGGCATTATTATATCCTGTCGTGAGGCTCCTCTATTTCACAGGCAACTGATTGGAATGGTTTGCGGCCTGCCTGAGCCGCGGAGGAGCTCCGGTGTTGTCTAAGCACTCCTGCAACGACGTGTAAAGCGCCGTTACTTATGGGACAGAAGCCGGGCTGTTGGAGGAAGACTGGGTAAGCAAGGACTCGTGCAAAGCCCCACGGCCCACTGTGGTAGCAATTTTGACAATTATGGGGGGCATCAGCTCAGCTGCTCATTGAAGAAACAATTAGCACTACGAAGACCAGAGTGCCGCCGGAAGGGCTACGCCCATGGAGGCGGGGTCGGAGAATTGTTAGTGGTGCTTTTAAGTGCGGTGCTGCTGCCTCTTCAGTTCGTGAGCCTTTGATAAAGTGGAATGACCACGAAACGCGTCAGGCGGAACTTCATTTACATTGTGAGACTTTGCTGGTGTGTGCCCTGCTTCAACCCCTCTAATAAAGCTGATGGTGGCATTATTATATCCTGTCGTGAGGCTCCTCTATTTCACAGGCAACTGATTGGAATATATATATACATATATAGGTATAATAATATTTTATTACCACGAGTAAAGCCAACCCCTTGCCTTCAGCTGTGCATGGCAGGTGGTTGGGTATGCAACCCCCGCAGTCTGCAGCCAAACCCCCCCACAGGCAGCCAACCCCATGCTGTGACATGGAGTTTGCTGATGGGCCTGCATGCAACTCATTAGTGTAGCCCCCACCCCAAGCCACTTTGAGACCCGGGAACCCCATCCCGTAGGGCTATTTTTGTGGACTGAAGGGGAACCCCATCACTGAGACTTTTGCTTTTATTAAGGGGAAGGCGATGCAAAGCCCACTTCTCCATTCCACTTTGGGCCCTGGGGACCACATCTCCTGGGGACTTTGTTTCTTTATTACGGAGAGGGGAGCACGCAGACTCCCTCCCTTATCCACTAAGGGCCCTGGGGACTCCATCCCATGGGGCCTTTTTTTAAATTAAGGCGAGGTACGCACGTCCCTCCTCCCTGAGTCAATAGTGGATCTGGAGACCCCATCACTTGAGGCCAAGGGATATATGTAAATATGCAGAGGCCACTCATTTATTATTCACTACTCCTTTAAGAAATGTCACATGGGTGTTATTTAAATTTTTGTGTTTTAGCCTAATGATGTCCCTAGAAGAGGAAGGGGCTCCACTAAGCCTTCTTCAATGTTGTGGGGGCTGCAAGAGGTGCAGCAGCGCCTGAGCAACATAAGAACATAGTAATTGTCCTGGGTCATTAATTACATGACCCCAGGGAAACATACCATATCTTTTTGAAATCACTCCTAACTGGAACTCTATGGCTATGGCTGTTTTTGCAATTGCATAACATCATTAATAACATCACTGCAACATTTGAAATTACATCATTGTTGACAAGACTGTGCATGGTGAGAACACGAGTTATAGTTACCTTGAGCACGAGTTATAGTTACTAGAGACTGCACATAAAAAGATAGACCTGTCCTATATTTTTGTGTAAGGAGTTCACCTCAACTGAGGAGTCTCCGCAGTTGTAAACTTTCTGGTGGTAAAATTAAAATCGTATTTTGTGAATACCAGTAAATTTGTAAACTTACACAAATGTGCATGTTTACCTTTGTGAATCAGGCCCTGTGTCCCAAATGACCTGGAGTAAGGCGATTATCCTACTATGTAAATGTAAATGTATGTATACTTGTAAAGCACACTATCACCTTTCAGGCATCCTGGCACTGTATACCGCTGTGGAACCCTTCCTGGCTTTCCCTGTGAGATGCCCCCTACTGGCCACCCCCAAGGTGAAGCCAGGTATCCCAGCGCTTTCGGGGCCGTTGTGGAGATTAAGCAAGCTATTGCCCAGAGTTGCAGAGTGGGCCCCATGATTAGAGTAGGCACCGAGGCGAGAATTATCTAGTCCGTGGACATTGAGCCTAAAACCCTGCCTCGTCGAGAATTGAACCCTGGTCCCGGGTCAGACCTCTGCATCAGCGTCTGCCGCTTCTAACCAGTGAGCCACACTTCTCCACTATACATTTTTGGTATCAATAAACATTTGTGTTAAATTCTCTACACTGAGCTAAAAATCCAAACATTTATGTCTGAATGAACTGGGTGAACACCCATCTTGGATATATCAGAGAATAAAGTAGCTTCACAGTGAAAAAGCAAAAATATTTGTCAATGTTCACAAATGAAGTAACACTGCTCAGCTGGTTTGTTACCAACGAGGTCCTGGATGAGTTAAATTAACCGATTTCTTAAATACATAAGGCATATGTGAGAAAAACTGCACTTTAGGATCGGGTTCCTACGCAAGAAAAAGCCTGATTTAGGGCACTGCTATTGCCTTTTTCGAATGCCTAGTAATAGTGTATAACTATATGTATTTTTGCTTCGTATTCCCAGGGTTAGAATGTGTGCATGTGAAGCCTGCATCCTTTACAGTCCCTGGAAAACAGTGGGTGCTATTTTCTTTACCACTCATACTCACATTGTTTCCCTTGTCAATGCTGGCCTGCATTTAAAATGTGTGTAAAGGTCATTGCGAGTGTCTGGGATTACCACCAAATTACGACGTAGTTAGTGTTAACCTCATTGGTATTGCACTTACCTAACAATCGCCAAAAACTGCATTGGGAAGGTTCATCACAACTGCTGGAGTAGTGATACTTGCAAAATGCCATCACTTGTGACTTCTCATCGCGCAGAACTATGACAATCCTGGCTTTGGGGAAACATGTGGAACTTGAAATGCAAATTGCTTTAGTCAGATTTATGTGGATAGAAGATATTGTGTAACTGGGCCTGTTTTATTTGTATCTCATTTTTATTTGTTTTCATCGTGGCAGTTTAGTGCATCTGTTGTACCCAACTTGAAATCAATCTCGAGGCAAATTCTGTGCTTTCTTTGTGCACAGGCGCTATATCACCGAACAATTTTAAGTGAACGGGAAGTCGTTTTATTGACAATTGGCAGACTTTTTTTATTAAACAAAAGAGCAAAAGTAAGTTTAGAATTTATTGGAATATTTTATATTAATTTATTTGAAACCCATTTAGCTCCAACAGTGATTTAATGAATGGATATGGATCTGAGCGATTTGTCCAGTGCCCTAAATTTATGAATATAGAAAGTACCAATTTTCTGTTAATTGTGCAGTAAACTGTCAGGGTTATCTTTGCGGCGACCTGGGCCATCCTTTTTGAGTCATTTTTCAGCTAGGAATACTTCCAGAATCCACCAAATTTGGCACGAGGAATGATGCCCTCCAAAAGGTTGTCACAGACAATGTGTTTTTCCCCATTTTTTATGAAAATATTTAAAAATGAAAGGTTGTTTTAATAAGTGACAAGAGCCATTAGTCCTTGCATAATTGTATAAAACTGTCATAATGTACTTTGCTGCTTTGTAAGTTAAATTAATGAGCATGGCCTCTTTTCGCACGTTCTTCAAAGTTATTTTTTTTAATCCATGTGCATACTCTGTGCCTTTTTTGCTGACATGGCTGTCTTTTCAGACTTGATAACATAAAAGATGAAATAAGAAGTTACTGTCTGGCACACTGGGTAAAAGATTCAGCACATTATAAATCATATCCTCTGCATTGTAAAGGTGTGATTAACATTATACTGTTTAGGAACAGAGTGCACTTTTAACTGACTTACATGTTTTTAAAATACTGTTACCTGAAGTTTCTTTTTTGGCTAGGATTTTGCGAGAGCAAAGTCGGTGTCATCTACCTGGACCAAATATCTTTAAGTGAAAACAACGTATGACCTATGCTAGTCTCTCGGTTGATTTAAAAACAAAAAATTAAACAATAAATCCACGAGTACAGGGGAATTGACCTAAAAGTGTCCGATCAATCTGCCATATTTGGGCAGAACCAGCGTCAGGGAACAATATCCACATGGGTAAATGGGCGTCATATCAATATGGAAGTCATTAAGAGGTCGTTTAGGCTGTGTATAGTGGAGTTATCGAAATGATTGTAACTCGCCTTCCTGGTGCAGTCACTTCAATTCTAATGATAGTGCGCCGGGAGTGGAAAGTGGTTCAGTCCCCTTTTGGTGATAAATCCTTGCCCTGTATACAATACTGCATCTATAAAAATAATCGTGTTACTATATAGTCTTACAGTTTACTATGTTCAACTTCTGTTTGTTTATTGCTTGCGTGTATAGGTTGGTTATGGACCAGGATTTGGTATATATCCTTAAAATTTAGCAAAAATGATTGAAAAACAGTAGTTCTGTCGTCTTCCTTATAGGGGGTAGGTAATGTACCCGGGGCCTCATTTATGAAAAGTGACGCATCGCTGCGTGAAAACAGCGATGCGTCACTTTTCACTGCGCTCTCCCTGCGACATGATTGATGCGTCATATTTATAATATGACGCATCATGTCGCAAGGAGTTACAGATACGTCAGTATTTCTGACGTATCTGTAGGCGCAAAAGTGACGCATTGCTGGAGTGTGTCACAAAAGTGACGCAACTCCAGCAATGCTTCCTTTCACATGGGGAAAGCCCCATGTGAAAGGGCTTGCGTCAGTCTTATGCCTGCTGTGAGGCAGGCGCAAGATTTTGACGCAACAGCGTCCTAAAAGTGACGCAGTGAAATCTCGTAGATTTCACTGCGTCACTATTATGAGGCTTTTTGCGGGTGAACGCCCCCTCTGCATACATTATACCTGACGCAGGTATAATGTAGCGCAGGGATTTACAAAGTGACGCGTCACTTTATAAATAGTGCGCAACAGGAGGCATGTTTTACGCCGCCGATGCGTCACAAAAAGTGACGCATCGGAAGCGCAAAACTCACGCAAGGCCTCATAAATGAGGCCCCAGGATCATTGATTGCAGGTTTGACAAATCTTGTGTCACTTTGGGGGGAGGAGGAGGAAACAAGCTAACCAGAGATCAGTGAATTAGTTGGTGGGAGTTATTCTATTGGTCTCTGTAATATATCCATACTTTTCGTTAATTTATTGTCTGGGTGGTCATTACTTAAATCAGTTTAAGACTTTCGAGCAGATGATGCACTAGCATGCATATTGTGAGTGCCATTTTTTTCACTGACCAAGTCTTGAAGTGGAGATTGTGGGAAACAACCATTACAACGCAACTTTTACAACGCACTACCATTACAACGAAACTTTTACAACGCAAAAACTATTACAACGCATGTTTTTACAACGCATGTTTTTACAACGCAGGTACCTTTACAACGCATACCATTACAACGTAAGTATTGGTAAGTATATAATTATATTTTAAATTTTATATGTTTGGGTTTTTTAAGGGGTATTTTTAGGGTTCAGGGTCAGTTTTCAGTTTTTGGGTAAAGGGGTATTTTTAGGGTTCAGGGTCAGTTTTCAGTTTTTGGGTAAAGGGGTATTTTTAGGGTTCAGGGTCAGTTTTCAGTTTTTGGGTAAAGGGGTATTTTTAGGGTTCAGGGTCAGTTTTCAGTTTTTGGGTAAAGGGGCATTTTTAGGGTTCAGGGTCAGTTTTTAGTTTTTGGGTAAAGGGGTATTTTTAGGGTTCAGGGTCAGTTTTCAGTTTTTGGGTAAAGGGGTATTTTTAGGGTTCAGGGTCAGTTTTCAGTTTTTGGGTAAAGGGGTATTTTTAGGGTTCAGGGTCAGTTTTCAGTTTTTGGGTAAAGGGGTATTTTTAGGGTTCAGGGTCAGTTTTCAGTTTTTGGGTAAAGGGGTCTTTTTAGGGTTCAGGGTCAGTTTTCAGTTTTTGGGTAAAGGGGTATTTTTAGGGTTCAGGGTCAGTTTTCAGTTTTTGGGTAAAGGAGTATTTTTAGGGTTCAGGGTCAGTTTTGGGTTTTTGGGGTACAGGGGTATTTTTAGGGTTCAGGGTCAGTTTTGGGTTAATTTATTCATTACTTAAATCAGTTTAAGACTTTCGAGCAGAGGATGCACTAGCATGCATATTGTGAGTGCCATTTTTTTCACTGACCAAGTCTTGAAGTGGAGATTGTGGGAAACAACCATTACAACGCAACTTTTACAACGCACTACCATTAAAACGAAACTTTTACAACGCAAAAACTATTACAACGCATGTATTTACAACGCATGTTTTTACAACGCAGGTACCTTTACAACGCATACCATTACAACATAAGTATTGGTAAGTATATAATTATATTTTAAATTTTATATGTTTGGGTTTTTTTAAGGGGTATTTTTAGGGTTCAGGGTCAGTTTTCAGTTTTTGGGTAAAGGGGTATTTTTAGGGTTCAGGGTCAGTTTTCAGTTTTTGGGTAAAGGGGTATTTTTAGGGTTCAGGGTCAGTTTTCAGTTTTTGGGTAAAGGGGTATTTTTAGGGTTCAGGGTCAGTTTTCAGTTTTTGGGTAAAGGGGCATTTTTAGGGTTCAGGGTCAGTTTTTAGTTTTTGGGTAAAGGGGTATTTTTAGGGTTCAGGGTCAGTTTTCAGTTTTTGGGTAAAGGGGTATTTTTAGGGTTCAGGGTCAGTTTTCAGTTTTTGGGTAAAGGGGTATTTTTAGGGTTCAGGGTCAGTTTTCAGTTTTTGGGTAAAGGGGTATTTTTAGGGTTCAGGGTCAGTTTTCAGTTTTTGGGTGAAGGAGTATTTTTAGGGTTCAGGGTCAGTTTTGGGTTTTTGGGGTACAGGGGTATTTTTAGGGTTCAGGGTCAGTTTTGGGTTTTTGGGTAAAGGGGTATTTTTAGGGTTCAGGGTCAGTTTTGGGTTTTTGGGGTACAGGGGTATTTTTAGGGTTCAGGGTCAGTTTTGGGTTTTTGGGGTACAGGGGTATTTTTAGGGTTCAGGGTCAGTTTGGGGTTTTTGGGGTACAGGGGTATAAGGTAAAAATAAAATTAAATTAAATTTAAATTAAATCAATTAAATTAAATTAAATTAAATTAAATTAAATTATATTATTTTCAATTATTTTAAATTTAAAAAAAATAATATATACTTACCAATACTTACGTTGTAATGGTATGCGTTGTAAAAGTACCTGCGTTGTAAAAATATGCGTTTAAAAGTTTTTGCGTTGTAAAAAATTCGTTGTAATGGCATGCGTTGTAAAAGTATGAGTTGTAACGTCATACATCCGGAGATTATGGGCTGATATATGGGTGTTTAACACTAAAACAGTCGATGTCCCACTGATCCAGCTCTTTCTTGCCCCACCTTACTTGAGTGCAGAGAATACAACAATTCTGATGGTGAAGCTGCTGACTGCTTCACAATTGGGCACATCTTTTTGGCGGACCTGATTCTGGTGAATTTGATTTGGAGGGTGTAAAGAGATGGTTAACTTACATCTTGCTCCTGATGTCACCCGAGCGCTGAAAAGTAGAATAGAGATGTTAAGTGAAAGGAAGGACCACAAAAAACACAGGAAATGGTAAAAGAGAAGTTGGAGAAAGACTCATCTCGCTCTCCTCCTAGGACGACCATGTGGAGAAGAAGCTCGCAAAAGCCAGTCTCCTGGCTTTCTGTGTGTTCGTCAAGAGCTGCAATCAGTGAATGGATGCTTGGAGGACAGAGCAAGCCAACTGAATACGACGGGACAGGAGGAACCCCCTGGGTCCTTGGAAGGCATGACACCAGGTGAGAACACTGAAGCAGATGCCAGAGGAAGACCCAGCTATTAGTGATGCACCTTTTGTATTGTGACCACATTGGGAATGCTCCTGGCTCCCACCAAGAACCTGGAGGAGCATGACATTTCCAGGTAGGTGACCAAGTCTAGCTGGTCGAGAAGCAAAGCCAGGAACACTGAGGGGTGGGGAGACTTCCTAAATGTCAAAGACTGAAATCCCACAGCCGGAAAGGGACAGAGGGGAAATACTTGAAAAGAACAAAGTAAGTGGCCTCGCACACCCTGCGTAAACACTACTGAACATTAAAACAAGAGTGTCTGCCAATATAATGTGATCAGCTTGAGGACCAATCACAGAGCTCAAAGGACAGGACCTCTACCCCCTACTTAAACTAAAACTACAGTCAATATTCAATCAGTATACCTTCTAACTAAACATGAGGAAATTTGCAGGCGTGTCGATTTAACTCCCCCAACCTCTAGAGACACCTGAGGTCAAGGGACAAGTAAATGCTCACTCCAGCTTCCCTTGCTACAAAGATCCCATTCAGCCTTGCTCAATCCAGTTTGTCCAGGAAGAAACCCCACCATCAGCCTGGCAACCCAAAGACGCCCCACAACAAGTCACTTACCCGGTGAAGAGGCCACCACCCTGTGCCACAATACTGGGAGGGACCCCCCCTGCCCACTGCAGTATCAACCACATGTTTCTGAGGTGTCTTGTAACCAATTTTGTTCCATTCCGGAAGCACCTGTGGAGGAGCATTTCGATGAGTTAATCTGCAACCTCAGTGTACCATTCTCAGTGACCTCAGGTCTGCCAAGTTCACCTCACCTCACAGACTGAGGCTGTGTCTGGGATCAGACCACAGCTCATGAGATGTGTAGCAGCCAGCACTGGGGGACTCAGCAGTAAATCTGTAAGACCTGTTGTGATCGCCTACCACCAACCAGAACTGTAGCGGCATGGTGAAAAAGATGTGCTTTACCCGGGTGAATGAAACAAAGTTAACTGGATATAGGAGCATGACTGCAGGCTATTGCTTTACGTTTTTGATTGAGTGACTAAAAGGTGCGTCTTAAGTGCTGTACCCTCTAGGTATGGTCTGGGAAAATCAGAATGATTGCCTTCTCTTCTCTGATGTCCCTGTCTCTTTAATTCATGATCTAAGTGATCAGTGCACTAGGCGGAGCCCCTAAGGGAGGCGGGCATGAGCCCTCTGTTCACCCTTTTGACTTTGAGGCCCTGAGAGAGATCCACCTGGTGAAGAATGTCTTTTATCCAGGATTCCAGAAAGTTTTCTGGTTGTCGTCCCTCTCCATCTTCCGGAAGGCCCACAGGCACAGATTTGGTTCCCTCGCTTTACCATCCAGATCCTCAACGTTGGCATTGAACTGCTGGGCTAGGACCAACGATAAATGCACTGTTTTTTGCAGGTCAGCCCTCTTCATTTTCATGGCTTGCGCAGTTCACTCCGTTTCTTTTGCAGACCTTCTGTAGGACAGTGCAAGGGAGACTGACTTCCAGTGAAAAAGCATTTATCTTGGACTCCAATATGTGGCCTGACTTCTTGATGGCTTCCAGAACCATAGCCCAGAGGACTCTTCTGATGCATCCCACAAGGGGGATTTTGCAGGGGCAGAGGCCAACTAGTCAATTTTGGTTTGATGCACCGTTCAGGATCCCTCTTCCTTCCATATGATGCTTCCCCTAGTCCTGGTCAATGAGGATACTGGAGATTATTGTGACCGCTATAACGAGTCTGATAGGGCGATCCTGCAAAGTAGCTGTGACTAGAACAGCCACGGCCCGTGGAGGGAGTTTCAGTGGGGCGGAGAGGCGGGGCAGGGGAGGGGCTGGGTGGGGGATGATAAAAACCGGAGTATGGATAATTGAAGGTAAGTAAACAATTTAATTAATAAAATGAATTTCCTAGCGCGCCCTGCATCGCAAAATGTGATGCAGGGTGCGCTACGAAATTCATTTTATTAAATAAATTGTTAACTTACCTTCAATTATCTATACTCCGGTTTTTAGCACCCCCCCACTCTGCCCCTCCCCCGCCCCGCCTCTCTGCCCCACTGAAACACCCGCCACGGACCGCGGCTGGACTAGAATAATGGCAGACACCTAGCTACACTCTCCAGAATCTGTCTCAAACGGATAGCTCACGTTCTGGTCCGGCACATGAAAAACCGAGCCCACCAGAACCAGCAGACACTGTGACAATAGGCATTGGTACGCTTACTGGTACCCTTACAGCGCACACCGCCCAGTGTAGACACTTTAGTAGCAGTGTCCAAGGGAAAGGGTCAGATGCCCCACGGAGGTGCCCACACTGTGCAGCTCCCACAGTTCAGGGAGGGGTGTGCATTCTCAGCACTATGATGGGCCATATGTATGGCCTAACCCCCCAGCTATGGGCCCTTCCACTTTCCCTCTCAGTGATCCAGTGCAGTTCTGCAAAGGAGGAGCCAGCCACCTCACTCTCCGCCGTATGTCACTACATTCAGGGACACAGCCTAATAGGTAAGGACCTGCCTCCTCCCGGTCCCTGCAAAAGAGATTGACCCTGCTTAGTTGCTGAAGCTGCTCTGCCGTTGGAGCACCATTGCACTGAGTGTGCAGATGTCTCTCCTCATCTCTCCAGGGGCAAGAGTGGCAAAGTCTCAACAAGTGCGTCCAGTAGAGTTCAAGGGCTACAATAGGCTGCATGGGTCAAGTCGCATCAAAGGCGGGTGTGGGACCACCTCCAGTGATTGGTCCCTGTTGCAGACACCAGCATAATCTCTAGGCCTGTCCGACTTCACTGCTGTGAAGGCTCCAGGTACTATCAGGCACTCAAGTGGCAGGGCAGATCCCTGGCTCGTTGGCTATGCTGCAGCATCCAGGTGCAGCTTCATCATTAGCGCTGCTGGGAGAAGAATTTGTTTATCTGGGGGGCTCTGCTTCATCATGCCGGGAAGTGCATACTCCAGGTACCGCTGGACAGGAGGCAGGCGGATTTGGAGCAAGGCCATGGATCTCGGGACATTTATGTCTTGTCGGCCATATTGCTTGGCCATGCCTGAAAGTGTTTGATAATTTAATTTGCATGCAATCATGCTCCCATTGAAATGAGTGAACAATGATTTAACAATACTTTGGTGAAAAATGTGTTTTTGTGCAATAGTATTTATGGAAGGCGCTGCATAGGCATTTTCAGCCCCTTCTCAATCAATCAGGAATTTATAAAACATGGAAAATCATTTGTGAGGGTCTCAAGGAGCTGGAATAGCTAACTGCTCCATGGTGATCGGTTTATTCGAACAACAAGGTCTTGAGTTCTTTCCTGAACTGCTGAAGCGATGAGGCTGTCCTGAGGTGCAGAGGAAGGTTGTTCCAAGCTTTGGCCACTAGGTGTGAGAAGGAGCATCCTCTGCTGTTGCTTTGATAGATTCAGGGGTATCTGTGAGGAAGAGGGAGGCGGATGGTAGGTGTCTGGTGGGTTGATGGAAGATCAGACGTTTGTTGCTGTGCACTGGTCCTTCTTTGTGCAGGGCTTTGTATGCGTCGGTCAGCATCTTGAACTGGCATCTCTTTTGGATTGGGATAGCTTCTTACAAATGAGATTTGTATTGTCTGTAGTCTCTTCAGTAGGCATGCTATCATTTCCACATAGAGTGTGTTCCCGTAGTCCAGCCTGCTGGCGATGAGTGCCAGCATGCCGGTCCTTCTGGTGTTGACTGAGCCACATGAAGATCTTGCCGAGAATGCATAGGGTGCGGAAGCAAGTGGATGAGACTGCATTTACCTGTATCTTCATAGATAGCATGCTGTCCAAGATGATGCTTAGGTTGCAGGCATTGTCCGTCAGGGAGGGAAAGAGCCGAGTTCAGCAAGCCATCATGCACTGTTCCATGGTGAGGTGTTCTTCCCAAAGATGAGGACTTCCATCTTGTCCGAGTTGAGCTTGATACAGTTGTCCTTCATCCAGTCGGCCACGTTCATCATACAACTATGGAAGTTGGGTCTGGTGGTGGAGGGGTCTTCTGACAATGAGAGTATGAGCTGGGCATCTATAACACACAGTCGCTGGTCTGGAAAAAGTAGCTGCACATACTTAATGGGTACCCAGAGCCCTTTGGGTAGCTTTTTGAGTGGCAGTGCCCACAAAAAGTATGCAATTTTTACTATGTCCCTCCCACAAAAATTGAACAATAAGAACAGTGGTGTAATGAAACGTGAGGAGGCTCCCCTGCAAAGTGCTTGGAGAGGGCCCCCTACACTCCGGGCCAAGTCGGGAGCTCTCAGGCCAGGTGCCGGTTGCCTGTGCACAGTCCTGGAGGGGTCCCCCTAGAGCTGAGGGGCTCCCACGCAACGTGGGAGCTGCGGGGGCTAATGTTACACCACCGACCAAGAATGGAAGGACATGGTTTCTCCCTACATTAGTGGTTTGAACAGACCATCCAGTGACTTAATTTCAACTCTTCACTCCCAGCCCCCAGACCCATTGTGCTGAAATCATGCTTTTTCAAACAATTATTAGTTGCACCCCTTTTTCATCCCCCCAGTGGGCAACTAATGGAACGAAAGCCTGTAATTTCATTCCTGGAGTCTTTCCACGTCACTTTTTCATCTTCTCACCCAGCATTGGTTTGGAAGGCTATACTATTTTCATTTGCTGCACTGCTCCTTCATTTGTGTGTGAGTGATGCTTTCCTTTCTCAAATGCACTGGCGAACACTTGGTTTGCCACGTAAGGGTGTGTGGTCTTAAGTCCACCTCCTTCCTCTTTCTTCCAGTAGCCTACATTTCCTGTCTCTTTATCTCCTATATGTGTTCTGTTTCATCCCTTCTTTCTCACTTACTCGATGCTTTCCAACTTTTTTTCCTCTGTCTTTCTCTATTTTCGTTCCTATTAGTGAAGTTTGAGAAAATCTTTTCAGCTATGTAAAGCAAAAACCATTGTATGTCCATGCTTGTTTTAAAAACAGGCAGAAGTTTTTCAAAGTCTATCGTGACAGGAAATTGCTAATAATACGTATATAATCCAGTACATACATTGAGTGAGGATGCTCAGAACTAGAATTTCTGAAAAACTGTAAGTGACAATCTGATCGCCATTTTCAAATACCAGACAAGTATCAGACCGGGAAGGCAAGGTTAGCATACCTCCTGGGTGAGTTTTAATCCCATAAATTCGTTTTCACCTGTGCTGCTCGATTCCAGCTGGGCTGTTTTTTTGCCTAATGCAGTTTGACAGTTCATTCGAAATAAATGTGCCGATAACCCTTAAAAGTGGCAATAAAATACTCTTTGCTCCACTGTACGGATGATTAATGCCGCCAAAGTAATTAAATTCCATTAGTCGAGGGTTCACATGCCCAAGGAATTGGTGCCAGGGTTTTGCAGATCTCAAGTGAGGACAAACGACTAATGCTTTATAAAACCATGTTTCACATGCGAAATCTCACGAAGGCCCTCTTTTGACTCGGGACAGCTGCTGGCTGTGATTGTTTGAGCAATTGATGCATAGGATCATTAGCGGGGTTGCATGAACTAGTGTTTTCCTGTTGACAGGGATCTCTCGACAGGAGCTGATGCTAGGGGAGAGAGGCAGAGCGGGGCAGCCAAGTTGCCTCGTGAGCAGTGACTTTGACATTCAGAATTATTGCTAACTCTAAGGCCCGTGATGATAGCAGGCCGCATTTTGCCCCTGGACATTTTTCCCAAGAACCGAGCCAAATAAACGCCGTCTCCTGCTGTTTTGCGACGGTAGGCTCTTAAAGTCTGGCAGCATTGTTGTCGAACAGTTTGCCCCCTTTCAGATGACTGCAGTAATGGCCCACGGGGGAGCGCGCGCTTCGGCAGCGCTGACAATGTGACCAGGTGCTGCAACATAAGCATTTCATTAAATATTGAAGCGATGGGTTTTGGTTATACTTGAAAAAACAGAAAAATGTGTGACAAGTCCAAATGCGCTACCGTGTTTTTTCCATGTCTACCTAAGGTGAACTCACTGTTTTCGTCATCTCTCTTTGGCACAGGAGACATTTCCTTACATAACATCCTGGGGAATTAAACGTGAGCTCTTCACGTGACTAACAATTAACTTTACACACGGGTCAATTGCCATTTTCAGATTCAGTAACGTTTGTCGATTCACTCGTGACCCCCGGCAATACACCTGTCCTGATGAGGCCTACTATAATAACAATAACCTGTTTAATGCAAACTTTTTAAATATAAAGCATATGCCTGTAGATAACAGAAATTAATATTGCTCATTTTTAAGATAACTTCGTTTCTCGACCTCGTGAGGATTGAAGTCTGAGTCTGCTTTCATCCAACATTGACAGTTGAGTTTTAAATGACTATCCCGATATTGGCAGATAAAATGTACTCATCTTGTCATCTTGTTGGCTAAGGCTAAGGCTGTGAGGTGTATGTCTGCTATGAAAAGTGAGAAGTAACTTTTTTATAAGGCTACTTACTAGTCAGCTTAGTTCTGTTTTTAACAAAAAATAAAACACGCATTGACAAAGCCAGTGGGTCTCGCCTTTGGGACTGATTGGCTTTGCTAATGATTTTTAACCACGCTCTACAGCATCCTGATGCACAAGGCAACAGGCACAACATTTAAAAAAAGGGGCTAGGATGTGGCAGTTGGAGAAGCGGTCGGTGGTGGGCGGAGCTGCCAGGCGGTGACGTGGGGAGGGGGAGGGGCAAGGTGGGGGTAGAAATCTATGGATTACGGAGGATTACAGGTGAGTAAACATATAAATAAATAAAACGAATTTCGCTACGTGCACTGCAGCGCTTTACTCGTCCCTCCGGATTCAGCCCAGCTCCTTTGATCATGACCTGACCGGTTGTGTTAACTCCAAAACACTGATCGCTCCACCAGCCACGGACTTCACTTCCCCTCCCGTCCGTGACTCCTGCACGCCGAGACCGCAACTCCCAACCCCCCTGTCTACATTCAATTGATGTCCTGCAGCGGTTCCTGCAAAGCGAATTCCTTTCCTTGGATTCTTTCTCTCTCATAGTGCTACCAGCACTATTTCAAGAAATAAGTAACCATCGTCCTGATGATGACCTTTAATTAAATAGGTCGAAACGCCTTCGACTCCACAACGCCATTCATGGCGGTCGGTTAGAGGGTCATTTGCAAAAGATGAAAAAGTACTTGTATTGGTTAAAATCATTTGTGTGACCCCTACAAATTATTGTTTTTACTGTTTTTTCTCCGCCTCACGTTGTTCTCTATTCACTTGTGTCACTGCGCCGTTCACTCACACCAACACTTCCAGTGCAAAATTTGGTTGTTATGGTTACTGCAACCTAGTTGTATCGTAGTGCTGGTATAGCAATGTGCAAATAACAACCCTTCCACTCTACCTCGAACTCCCTTGCCCCCCCTTCCTGTGTGATTGCGACACCTTCAACAGACAGTCCCCCCTGAATCAGGGGCATAGGAGACACTAAAATTCTGGGGGGGACAGGGACAACTTTGTGGACTTCCCAGTGACACTATACAGATCACCGCCCATTAAACAAATACAATCGCATACTTTCGAAGTGAAATATCGAGAAAAGCAGGCATGTTGTCACAGTTTGCATGTATGCTTGTTTGTTATTTCATATAGTAATCAGACCAAATGTTAAAAAAACATGTATATGAATCTTGCATCTTCATGCACCAAGCAAACAAAGGTCACGGACTTAGGGTGGGGGCGTCGTGTTTGCAAATGCATTATGGTTTGAAAAATACCTGCTGCTGCATTCCTGGTCTCCAGCAATTTTCAGGCAACAATAAAAATGCGAAGATAACTTTGGTGATTAATGTCCTTTATTGAGAGAGATCGGAGGTTTGTCTAGTGGAAGTTTTGACTCTTGGTAAGGTAGCCACAGTGGTGTAATATGCCTGCTGCAAAGAACGTGTATCACGCAGATCACAAAATGCATATCATGTAAATAGGTCAGTGAGTTACTGCTTTTGTCTGAGAGATTCTTTTGGTATTTGCAGTTTATAAGTTAAAATCCTAACATAGAACTGTGAGCTATTAACCATCATCAAAGAACTGCACGAAAACTTCAAGGTATAGATTAGAACGTTATGATTTTTCCCCAGTCTTTCCTTATCCTAATGTTAGAAAATGGGTTCATTAGGATAGAAATCAATTCTGATTATTAAAGAGAATCCCACAACCATGGTGTTATGTTTTAAATTCTGAGTTTGCGTTTCTTTAGTGTTGCAAAGCCATCCTCTGCCCTGGGCCCTCTCCAACGTTTTGCTGACTGGTACTGGTGGTACCTGACTGACCCTGGCCTCTGCCTGAACAGTGTTATTCTGAAAGAGACACCTAAAGATACTGTGAAAACACCTACATACACTAGGGTGCACTATGGGTTAGGGTACCCCTATGATTGGCATGGCCTCTCCTATAAGGCCCTAGTACATAATAGGGCAGGGGGATTAGAACTACCTTTAAGTCCCTAGAATATAATAGGGCATGGCAGTTTTGAGGCCAGTAGCCCTTTCTGCATTTGCATGTGTGCACTGCTGAAGCCTGGGGTCAGTTTACAAGTAGCCCTGTGTTGTAGGACTGCTTTTAAAATGAAAATTGTGCCCAAACTCGACTTTTCGGTTTGGGGAACTTGCAAATTGATCAACTACAATGCTGGGGCAAAAATAAGTTATGTGGAAAAATGTTTTCCACTTAACTATGGCTGTGTCATATTTGCCACATAATACATCATCTGCTGCATAAACGATTTGACCAAAAACAATTTTGTTGCTCAAACGGATCAAAATTTACTAAGAGAAATGTGACTTATGTTGCTGCGAAGTGTAGGGCCCTTTGCAAAGGTTGACTGGTCACCTTTCCCACTGCTGCATTTGTATGTTACACAGGTACTAATGAGGCAAAAGCTTTGCAGAGGCTGTTAGTATGTATAAATATGTCAAAATAATAAAGTATCATAAAATGCACTGTATTACGCTGCAGCCTTTTTATTGTTGCATAATTTAGTCAACACTGCAACATCTATTTGGCCTCCATTGCTGCATAACTCCAGTGGCCCGAAAGAAGGCTGCACATGTTAAAAGTGTTTGTGCATGAAGCAGAGACCATGAAGTTTGCAAACTTAGAAGCTGATTACGATGGCAGGAGGACTTCAGTCCGTCCGCCATCGAATCTGGGAATGGGACCACTGGCCTTCAAGGTGGCGGCCCCACGATATGCATTACAATGTGACCGCCACTATGGCATTCGCAGTGCCTATCTTTTACAGTGCAGCAGGTGCTGCTGGCTGCATCATCCGCGCAATGTGAAAAAGGACATGTTACATATATCACTGCACTACGTGGCAGGCACAATCAGGTGCCTGCCACATGGTGCAGTGATATATAGGGGGGCATCTTAGATATCCCCTGGGTCCCATGTCTGGGGCTGAGGGGACAGGGGTCTGCTACGGGCCCCCAATGTCCCTTTCCACCAACTTTTGCCATGGCGGGTGAACGGCCATGGATAGGCTGGCGGGTAAGGGGTATCGTAATCCCTACTGTGGTAGCTGGTAGGCACAACCAGCATTGTAGGAACCACGAGCTCCTCCGCCGCACTGGCGGGCTCAAGGTGCCAGTTGGGTGTGTGGCAGTGGTCTTTCCGACCGCCAGGGAACCACCCGCCATTGTAATATTGCTGGCGGTAATGCAGTCAACGATGGCGGTGGAACTGCCACTGACGGGGTGACGGGGCAGTCCCACCTCCTTTATAATCACCCCATAAGTTTGGTGTGCATGCAAATCCTTCATTACTGATCGCTGGTGAGTTGCACCACTACTGCTAAAAAAGGCCAATGGAGGTACCAATGGGTGCGGTGGACTGGCCTCAAGGATCTTGTGACCTCAGTGACAGTCACTGTCGATGGTGTGTCTAGGGTGTGCTTCTTTGTATTCCTGCTCGCAAGACTGGAGGTGAACTGCAGTATGGATTGTGGTGGACAGGCCTTCAAGGTTTACTCACACTTGCCGCCATTGGGGTCCACCTATGGGTGCTAAGACACCAGGGCTTCTAAGGTCTATCAGGCCTACTAAGGTGTAGGATCGGAATGAGCCTTGTCAGGAGTGTGGTCTGGTGGACTGGTCATGAAGGCTGAAAATCGTGCTCAAGTTCCAAATTCAGCAGCTCTGGCCGGAGTGCCACATCCTCTCCCACATTGAACACCATACTGCCCCACTGAGAGAAACTTGCACTGCCTTAAGCTACAACTCAATTGTGCTGCAACTAAATTTAAAGTATGCACTAGACAACAGTAAAATGCTGCCTGAAAAAAACAAAGAACACCCTGGAAAAAGCAAACACTCATAAGGAATGCAAGAATAAGCAAAGCATGTGAAATGTAATCAGGAATAACATGGTTACCTTAACAGTTTTAAACTCATTATTCAGAAATCAGTAAGTGATTTTGCCTGTAAATTTCAGGACATGGCTACAGGACCAGTCAGGAAGGGACCCGTTTCAATGTCCATTGCTTATATCCTTTTAAAATGTAAGCAGTTTGGTTTAAAAAAAGACCACATCCCCGAACACAGAGCTGCAGTACACATTTTATAAGCTAAAATAATTAAAACAGTTGAAAACAATCATATTAAACGTTTCTACTCCACTCATCAACCAGGTATTGCAGTCCCTATAGGGATGGTGCACTTCCCCACCCTGGGAAAACAATGTTCTTCAAAGAAAGAAGAAAAAAAGAAAGTAGCGCTTTCACTGGCAAACTCTGTAAAGTGGTGCTAATGTGTGTGGGTGTAAATAACAATCTGGCCTGTCTGCTGACCACTCTGTATTTTTCTCTCCGTCCTAAGGTTTTTCTTTGGAATTATAAAACCATCAGCAAATGGGGACATTTCCAGCCAAAGTGTTCTTCCTATTTTGGATCCATTTCACAGGGAAACAAATAAAGACAAAGAGAGGCAAGAGAGAGAACGTAAGAGCTGTCTCGAAATCAGAACCTAACGAGGAGGAAGACAGAGACAGAAAGAGATAGAGGAAAAAGAAAGAGAGAGGGGGAGGAGGGCCGCTGCCAGAGGCAGATCAGGACTCAGGAGAAGTTGACACTGTGCTTGCCTTCTCTGGGCATGAAAGAAAAGAGACAGAGTTGTCTTCCTTCTCTGCCCTTCCCAGAACGAGAGCCTTCCTGCAGCATAACAAAGGGCAGAGGGCAGGGGTCCTCTTTGACTCCGGGCAGGTCAAGTACAGGGCCATTAGGTAGCGCTTTCGAGCGCTAATGGCCCTGTCAATAACAGAAGGGAGAGGGGAAGTTCTTTTATCCCCCGTGTCCCCCCCACTTTAAAATCTGGGGGGGGGGATATATCCCCCTCGTCCCCCACACTTCCTACGCCCATGCCCTGAATGATATATTGGTTGAGACATTGTTCTTTTTGTTATAAAGCTTACCTCGTCTCAGCTGGGTTAACGTCACTCCTGTTTCCATTTTCTTCTTCTTCAGCGGTACCATGGCATATCTCTGGAATAAGCTGCCTGACCAGTTTAGAGGTCAACCTAGCTTATCCAGATTTAGAAAACATCTTAAAACTTGTTTATTCTCTCAAACATTCGACCAGCTTTAGGACTTCCCCTTAAATGGCCATTTCTGGACCCTCTATTATCCTACTTTGTAGACTCAGCACCAAAACGCCCATGGCATCCTTGCACTATATAAAACACATCAATATCAATATCAACGGCAAGCCATGAAAAACACAGGGAAGCCAATGGCTGCAGTGACTGATCTCTCAGCATTACTCACTGTCAAGAACAGATCAAATGAGGGCTTTGAACAGCTCTAGTTGTTTTTTGCCAGACCTAAAACGTGAGGGTCATCTCACTTTTAGAAGAGCAATGAAAGCCTATGTCTCTTCTCACTTAGACTGCCTCTAAGTTTCTGTTCTTTTTGTCTTAGTGCCATGAAGCCATTCATAAAGAATGCTGTGCTTCACAAATAAACGAAATCATGTTTGACGGTATAAGTAAGTCCAGTGGGTCGCTCACTACTTATCCTACCAGCGTGTAGCCCCGATGCGTTGTGGTCCTTGTAGTCAGCATCAGCGGGTGCGCCTCTGCCTGGGTCTTCAGAAAAAATCAGTCGCGTTGGCCATCCCTGGACACCGGTGTTTCGAGGTTGTTGCCTCTCGTCAGCAGGGAGTAGGAATGTGTGAAGGGGTGCTGCGTAGGCTGCCAAAATTATTTACAGGTCTGGTACCGCTCGTGGCACGTAGGAGCGCAACCCGGGCTCGTCAGCCCCACCGGCTCAAGGGAGCCGGTGGTAGGATAAGTAGTGAGCGACCCACTGGACTTACTTGTACATTCAGGCTCCCTTGAGCCGGTGGGGCTGACGAGCCCGGGTTGCGCTCCTACGTGCCACGAGCGGTACCAAACCTGAAAATATTTTTGGCAGCCTACGCAGCACCCCTTCACACTTTCCTACTCCCTGCTGACGAGAGGCAACAACCTCGAAACACCGGTGTCCAGGGATGGCCAACGCGACTGATTTTTCCTCAAGACCCAGGCAGAGGCGCACCCGCTGATGCTGACTACAAGGACCACAACGCATCGGGGCTACACGCTGGTAGGATAAGTAGTGAGCGACCCACTGGACTTACTTGTACATTCAGGCTCCCTTGAGCCGGTGGGGCTGACGAGCCCGGGTTGCGCTCCTACGTGCCACGAGCGGTACCAAACCTGAAAATATTTTTGGCAGCCTACGCAGCACCCCTTCACACTTTCCTACTCCCTGCTGACGAGAGGCAACAACCTCGAAACACCGGTGTCCAGGGATGGCCAACGCGACTGATTTTTCCTCAAGACCCAGGCAGAGGCGCACCCGCTGATGCTGACTACAAGGACCACAACGCATCGGGGCTACACGCTGGTAGGATAAGTAGTGAGCGACCCACTGGACTTACATGTTTGACGGTATATTCCGTCCATAAGTAAACACATCGGGTCTAGTTCACAAACTGCACTTTGAAATACATGTTGTAGAAAAACAGCAGTACTGCAAAACGTACTACAAAGTGCAATTCATAACCTGCATTTTTGTAGTGACTTAGGGCCATATGTATCAAGCTAATTAGCATTCGCAAAGGCCGAAATTCTGCGAATTTTGGCCTTTGCGAATGCTAATTAGCAAAATGGTATGTATCAAACATGTGTGATGCAAAATAAGGAATAGCAAAATTTGCAATTCCTTATTTTGTGATTGCACTTAAGGAATCGCAAATTTTGCGATTCCTTAAATGTAGGGTGACCAGACGTCCCCGTTTTCCCAGGACGGTCCCCGTTTTTGGAGAAATGTCCCCGTGTCCCGACACTTTTCTCCAAGTGACTCAAATGTCCCCGTTTTCAATCAGCGTCCCGGTTAAACCCAGAAATGTCCCTGTTTTTCATTTTTCCGGTTGAGTATGCGCCCGCATGCTCTCTTTGCACTGGCGTTTGCTAGCCTGTGATGTTTTATTGATTTTTGGCAAATATATGCTATAGTCCTTAAAAGTGTAAATGTAATAAGAAGTACTAATGCTGCTGTGTAAAGGAGAGGGGTGCCAATAAAAGACCTCGGATTTATTTTCTGTAATGCTTCATCTCGGTCTGTGGAAGGAGTGGTCATTGTAGTCCTTTTTCTATGTCTGACAGCTGTCAAATAATCGTACTTTCATGTCGATGGTTACTGCAAACCGTAGTCCTACTTCTATGTCTATGACCTGTCCCCGTTTTTTGTTTTGAGAATCTGGTCACCCTACTTAAATGCAATGTATCAAACAAAAAATATTCAAAAAATGCCATTAAGGATTCGCAAATTACCACCAACTTCTAGTTGGTGGTAATTTGCGAATTCTTTTCAAAAATCTTTTTTCCAAAAAACAAAAGGTGCCATATGACGCCCATACATGCCCTTAGGGCATGTATGTGCGCCATATGCCCCCAAATGTCTTTTTCAGGGGTGCAGCAGGGTGTTCTTGAGACACCCCTGCACCCTTGAAAAAATTCCTAATTTGCGATTAGCTAATTGCTAATCGCAAATTGCCCCTTCATTCCTATGGGCCTCCTGGCCCATAGAAATGAATGGGTAATTTGCGATTAGCAATTTGCTAATCGCAAATAAGGAATCGCTATTAAATAGCGATTTTGTACATACATACCGTTTTGCGAATTCCAAATAGCGATTCCTTAAAATTTGCTATTTGGAATTCGCAAAACGGAAGTATGATACATATGGCCCCTACTCTTTTGAGTAAATGTACTACTTTTTGTATTCACAAACTGCATTTTCGCAGCAACTCACACTTTTATAGTAACTTACACTATTGCAGTAAATACCTACATCCATATTTTATATGGCAGGGTGCTACAGTACCAGTGGTTGGTCATCTGTAGTGCCGGACGTACTACAAAAGTGTAAGTTACTGGAAAAATGCAGTTGATAAATAATAGTAGACTTACTCAAAAGTGTAAGTTTCCTTTGCGAATCAGGTTCATCTACTGCACATCGACCCTTTACTTGAGGACATAGGCTTAGTAGGCTGATTTACACATTACAAACACAGATATAAGGCACACAATGAATCTTAACAAAAAATGTGTTTAACAATTAGCCTCTACAAACAAAGAAAATTCTTGTCACTAGAGCACAGGGCATTGTATAGAAGCGGGTGATGATTGCCCTTATAAGAAGATATGTTTATCTCTGTCTTTCACCAGGAAGTCAGTTTATGTTAATACGATCTGGGTTGTTGAGCTTGCAGAATTTGTTTTATTGGTTTACATTAAGAGCAATGAATTATTTATCCCAAAGTGTTCCATTACTGTTTTATAGTCTTGAAAATAACAGATTTCAATTGTAGGTTTTATTTCATTGCCCTGCTCACGGTCAAATACCTCACTTGATGAAGAAAATATTTAAAAAAAGAAACACAAGCAGGTCCAACAGTGTACAGTGCTAAGCAGTGAACCCATAAAGGAACCTAGAAACTATGGAGCCATGTAGAAGGTGCACCCCTTTTGTGGATATTCACTGTTTGGCATTTTCAGATAACATATATGTAGAATGCTATTTTCTTGGTAATTTGCAACAGGTTCAGAGTAGCAAATAAGGCAGGAGAAATAGAAAAAGGAGAGAGAGAGAGAGAGAGAGTGACATAAAACAGTACTCTCAGAGAGTGTATTTAATTCCAAATACAGTCTTCCACACGTTTCCCTCCTTGACTCTGATAAGATGATGGTTACAAGGAACACTTGGTCTAGCAATACAGGCATCAAGAGTAATGGATACCAGGTCCTAATAGTGGCCTGTAGGCAGCATCAGCAAGCAGCATGATTGAGGGTTCTTGAAGTCACATGAGGCAATCCATGTGAAGAGCAATGGACCTCTCCTAGGGAGGGAAGGTCAACATAGGTGACCATGATGAAGCAGTGATGGCCCCCCGGCAGCCGCGGTCGGCAGTAGAATTTCCTGCAGTGCGGTGACGTGGGGAGGGGGAGGGGCAGGGTGGGGTGTAGTAATGTATGGATTACGGATGTTTAACAGGTAAGTAAACATATAAATAAATAAAACAAATTTTGTTGCGTGCACTGCATCCCATTTCCTGACTCAGTGCGCGCAACGAAATTCGTTTTATTTATTTATACGTTTACTTACCTGTTAAACTCCGTAATCCATACATTACAACCCCCCACCCTGCCCCTCCCCCTCCCCACGTCACCGCCCTGCAGGAACTCCTACTGCCGACTGCGGCTGCCCCACCGGTGAGAGGAAGTGGGGAGAAAGAAGGAGAAATTAGAGGGAAGATTCTTGCCAGACATAACAAGATATTAAGGGCCTTATTTATGAAGGCCTTGCGCTGCCGGTACGTCACTTTTTCCCATTTTAAAAGTGACGCACCGGCGGCGCAAAGTCTTCATAAATACGGCCCTAAGTCTTCTGAAGAAATAAGTTCAGAAGGGGAGCTAGGAGCGGAAGAGGGGAATGGTTTACTATGATAAAGACACAAGGAAACCTTAAGCTGTACAGTCAGAGGAAGAGGGGTTAGCGAAGTTTGAGAAATGGGACTCTGCATCGCTGAAAGGAATAAGAAAAATGGGATAACAAGGTGGAGTTACAGGATTCATTGATAGGAACAGGTTGTCTCTGAGAGGTGAGTCTCTGGGTCATCAGCATGTTTTTCAAGACTGTTGAGGAAGTTGTGAAATGGAGGAGGGTCCAGGATGATGACACAATGGAAGGATGAACATATTAGGTGGAAAAAAGGGTACAGTCATGGACCACACTAAGGGCCCGATGTAGGTCACCAAATACCGGTCGGTAACGGCCGAATTCAGCCGTTACCGACCGGTATTTGGTGATTGAGATGTAGGGGCCATTATTTTACAGAATCGGTAAATGTACCTAATTGGTAAATTTACCGATTCTGTAAAATACCGAATCGGTAATTTTACCCACCTAATCGGTAAATTTACCGATTCTGTAAAATACAGAATCGGTAATTTTACAGATTCGGTAAATCCCAGATGTAGGTAGCACTGTTTACAGTGCTACAGGCCTTCAGAATTCGGTATTTTATCACCCAATACAATTGGGTGGTAAAATACCGAATACAGGTGTACATGCACATCATGTACACCTGTGCCATGTGACACCTACATGCCCTTAGGGCATGTATGTGTGCCACATGACACACAAGCCTGGAATTGGGGTGCTACAGGGTGTCAAAGTGACACCCCGTTCACCCTTGCAGGATTCGGTATTTACCGAATTGGTAATACCGATTCGGTATTTCCCATTGATTCCTATGGGCTTCAAGGCCCATAGGAATCAATGGGAAATAGCGATTCGGTATTTACCGATTCGGTAAATACCGAATCGTACAGAATCGGTAATTTATTACCTACATCTGCCTGCTTCCGATATACCGACTCTTAAATACCGAATCGGTATGATTCGGTATTTAAGAGTCGGTAAATCGTAATTACCTACATCGGGCCCTAGATCCTTTGCAGTGTGTGTCTAACTATAAGCACTTTAATTCTAAGCTCTTTACCACTGTCTCACTTGCACAAGAGAGTCTGCTGTCCGTAGGTGGAGGTGTGGTTTACCGAAGCTGTAGAGCTGGGTTTTACTGTTCTTGGGGCCACGAGACATCAGATTTGAGGTCTCTGACGGAGTTTTGACAAATACATCCTGCCCTGGACAACTCTAAAATGTAAATTGCACACTATTCAAGCAACAACTGTAAAGTGTTGACCTAAAGAGATCAATAAAAAAAAGTAGGCTGACCCAAGCCCAGCTGTATATATTCTTGTATTGGTCTGTTGAGCTGAGCAGCTACAGACACCTTAATCTGTCTGACCAAAAAAGGGTAGTTCAACATTTGGCAATAGCTGCTAGGTTCGGTAAATTGGTGAAAGGTTTTCCTAGGCAGCAGTGGAAATACTACAAGTTTAGGTTCTTCCACGATTTCACTTACCAGACTGAAATTGCATAACTGGGTATGTGATGACTACTATCTTTTTTATAAATCTCCCTCGACAGACTTTGCTGTGGAAGCCCAAGACTTTACTGCTGAGAACAAGAGAAAAAACTTCTTAAGCTGCCCGCAACCTCTATCGTTCAGATTTGACCACCACAGGCTGCAGTGCGCGCTGATGCTTTATATAGAAGTTGGCGTCATCGTCTCTTTGCCGGATGTTGTTATGGATGACTTTAATCTTGCTTTCAAAGCACAACACAACAGCATTTATATTTGGAGGGCTAACAGCTGTCACAAAAATAGACCCTACTTCAGTAATGGTTTTTGAGGCTAAAGCAGTGCTTTAAATGGGCCGGTACTGCCTGGATCTGAGTACAGGCACTTTTTTATTTTAAGAGGGAGAGTACCGGGACTTCTCAGAAACAAGCAGGTATTCTGGTACAGAATACCTGCACTTCTATTTCTCCATTTCAAGCAAGGGGTTAAAGTGCTACCATTAAGGCAAAGTAAGATTTTGTTTGTTTCATGAATTGTGACTTTTGAGACCTTGGGCTAGATGTACAAAGCTATTTAGCATTTCTTAACGGGCTGAATCACTATTTCAGTTCGTTAAGAAATGCTAAATGGTCTTTTCAGATGTACAAAGGCCCGTTTACGGTCGCAATTTGCGATTTCTACCCAGTCACAAATATTGCGATTCCCTATTTGCAATTCCTAAAGGGCATTGGGCATTTAGGAAATGCTATAACCACCGTCTTTAAGTTAATGGTAAACATGTACAAAATTTAAAAATGCCTTTTTTAATGTGACATGAAGCGCACATATGCTCATAGGGCATATGTCCACTTACCTGTGCATCACGCATTTCGGGGTGCCTCCAGAAGGGTCTTAAGACCAGAGGCACCCTTGGGTTTAGATCTCCTAAATTGTGATTTCCTGTTAGGAAATCGCAATTTAAGAAATGAAAGCCATTTCCTCTTTTACCCAAAGGTGGGAATGAAATGGCTTTTCCTATTTGCGATTCCCTAATAGCAGAAATTGCACAATAACACCCACATGCATCAAAGTCAATTGCTTTCGCAAACGGAGCGAATCGCAATTTTCGGCCGTTTGCGAATGCAATTGACTAATTTTAAATGCATCATGTATTTCGTAATTTTAGGAATCGCAACCATGTTGCGATTTCTAAAATTGCGATTGCATTTAAGAAATCGCAATTTCAGATTTCTTAAATGCAATGCATGATCATTTTTTATTTGCGAATTCGCAATTAGGAAGTGGTAAAATAGCATGAAGGTGACCTTCATGCTAATTTACCGAAAACGTACAAATATGCAAATATTGCATTTTTGAAAGTATTAATTGACACACACACACATGCCCTTGGGGCATGTGTGTGTGTAAATTGCATTTGAAGTTACATTTCAGGGGTGCAGGGAGGGGTTCTTTGGACCCCCCCTGCACCCTTGAAATTGCATTCACATTTTGCGAATCGCAATTTGAAATTCGGAAAATGTGAATGCCTTCCCATTCATTCCTTTGGGCCTTTTGGCCCATAGGAATCAAGGGGAAGGGTTTTCCTTAATTGCGATTCGCAAATTGTGAATCGCAATTAAGGAAAAATACCGAATCGCAAAAAAAATGCGCATTTTTAATGCATTGCAGTTTGCGATTTCTAAATTGCGATTCCCTAATTTTCGCAATTTAGGAATCGCAAACGGGTGTAATGATGCATGTGGCCGTTAGAACATATCATTTAGCATTTCCTAAATAGCGGAATCGCTAATTAGGAAATGCAAAATACCATATTCCTATGATTTAAGCCTAAAGAGGCATGCGTGATTTGTCAAACAATCTGCCTTGCAATGTCTTCCAAGAGATTTAGCTTCCGTTTTAATGGCTGCTAACTGAATTCCCTACCATTTGTTTGACTTGCGATGTGCTTTGGCTTTTCTAAATTTTTTAGCTGCAGTAACTTGTCTGGGCCAATTATTGATGGTTTGAAGTATTATACTTGGATTAGAGCCTGATGATCTGGTTGTTAGTACCAATGGAGTGAGTTCTGTATATAACTCAGTGATACCATAATGGCATAGGTTTATCAATATTTTAAAGGCAGTGGAATGTGGATGGCAATGGCTATCTGATCTCATTCTGTCAAAGAGAGGTTTAGGCGAAGAGTGACCCCAGATACTGATGTAAACACAAGGTTGATTTGACCCTTCATGTGTCTAGGACTAGTCATCGTTTGCTCATAAGTCCAAGTTAAAGAATAATTCAAACAAATTGGACTGCTGAACTGGGCTGGTTAACTCAGATATTGGAATCTGAAATGACGACAAAAGTGTCTGTCTAAATAGATACTGGGCTCTCAATATTTGAGTTAAGAAACATGTGATAGGAAAGGGCACTCACGAGAAGGAGGAAGCCTGTAATGGTGGTGAGGCTGCTTAATTGGTTGGGGTCATCTGGAGGTGAATGATGGCTGGGAAAGCAGGCATTGATGTAGGGATGGAGCCAAAGGAGTTAAGTAACAAATGATAACAAAAATTATAAGAATTAAAGGAAGAAGGGAAGCTGAAGAGGCAATGAGGCTAAGATGTTAGGTGACATATGGCGATTGGTTCAAATTTCGTTTCAAGGCGAGTGGTAATGATGCTAGGTGCTTTGCATTATTTGTACCTTAAATGTGAAATTAAATACTTTGCATATTTTCCTCCTTTTAGGCAGTAACAAAAAGGAAATTATGAAATAAAAGCAAGGAACAAGAGATTGATATCTCTCCCGAAGAAGGGCCCGGTGGGGTTTTAAATGCTTTGAGGATATTGTTATGTTCATGCAATCTCATGATTAAAAATAATGAAAGTTGATTAAAGATTAATGAATTCTGCAAAACAGATGTTTGAATGAGATGAAGGAAAAGGAAAAAGCTTCGAACAATTTATGAAAGACAAACTGGAAGCATAAAAAATAAAAAATATTAAACACTTCCAGAACAAAATAAAATTACGATTTTTGCTGTGGGCGTTGGCACCCGAGTGGCAAGACCAGTGTGAGCGAAGTTGTTGATACCGTGGACTGGAGGGTTTACACTGTGGCTCACCAAGAGGGACTTAAATGAACATCAAATGATTTGAAAAGGTGACATTTAACCAATTGTCCATTAAGGAGAAGCAGTTTTTTTCTATATATGTCAATGTACTCAATAAGATCATATCACAATATTCCAGTACACTGTACATTTAAATATTCCTGTTTCTTTTTTTAGAAAGGTTCTTGTGTGCCTACATAATACACTATGAATTCTAATTATTTAATGCAAAGAAAACTCACAATAACAGCTACAATTATTTATTTGAATAAGAATCAATCAACTACATATTTAAATCAACAATATATAATGGCAACATGAACATATGTTAAACATGAAACACAACACTACACAACTTTTAAATCACAAACAAAGTTTTGTATTGTCATATTGTAAGACATACCACTGTCATTGACCACCAGCTGAGCGTTGAGATTTGGCCATGCTGCTCTGAGGACCTCCTGTGTAGTGGTGGAGTCTGGAGTAATGTGTATAAGGTTGGCAGGATACCCCTAGCACATTCCGCATCTTCAATCCTGCCCAACGCCGGAGGTCTTCCTAGTGCTTTCAACATTTCTTAGCTCTTTGGGTGTGTACATCCACTGCCCTGTAGTGTGTGGTGATATCCTGCAGCATCTCAGTCTGTGCTGTTGAACTCAGCTGGATTTCAGGTCCCCCATAAAACTGAGGATACTTCTGGAGAACATCCTCCCTGATGAACCTCAATAACGGGCCATCTCATCTAAATACTCAGCCATTTGGAGGATTTGGTACCAATAGGAGCACGACGGAGGAGGATTATACGGCGGTCTTTGGATTCTCATGAATGGCCTGCTACCTTTTTCAGTATATCACCAGTACGTTTTGGAGAACTCCACTCTGACCAGGGAGTTCTCTGTCTACAAAATGAAGTGGAAAATATATAACTGGGATAGTATAATTGTTCCTATTTTAAGAAGACTTTTTTAAATTCATGGTATTATAATCTTTCTAACTATATATTTAAACTCACACCCGTCAGTTGCTGAGCAGGTGTGTGCCTACCCCTGCCTATGGTTGGATTAATGAAAAGCAGGTCTTCAGCTTTTTGCGCAATTCAAGAAGAGAGGAGGAGGCTCTGATGTCGGGTTGGATGTAGTTTCATGCTTTAGGAGTGATGTAAGGGAATGCGCTGCCTCCTTATCGGGTCCTGTTATTGTGTGGGATGTGAAAGGAGAGAAAAATTACCTGCCCCCTGAATAAAAAAAAGGCCTCTAAGGGTCCAACTAAATTCACAAATGCCTCATAACACAAAGAGAGTTCTTGAAAACAAGATTAACAATTTTTTTTTATTATTAGTTATTGTTGTTTCATTGTTGTTATTTCATAGGATCAGCATTATTATAAAATTTAAAATGATCATGTATAATATTTTTTGTGTGGGATGTGTGCAAGTCTGAGTCCTGCGGAGTGAAGGTGTCTGGGCATTTGGTAGATGTAGATGTAGGTGGGACTTGAGTTGTGTAGTTTGTTGAATATGTGTGTGTGAGGAGTGTGCTTGTGTATCTGTAGCCAGTAGAGCTACCTCAGGTGTGGTGTTCTGTGTGTTCTGTTTGGGAGTTTGTGTATGAGTCTGTTTACCAAGTTTTGGATGGTTTGTAGTGTTCAAGTGAGTTCCTTGGTGATCCTGGCGTAGAGGGAGTTTCCATAGTCCAACTTGCTGGTGACTAGGCCATGAGTGACAGTTTTTCTAGGGTTGCTTGGAAGTCATTTGAAGATCTTTTCATCATTTTCAAGGTGTGAAAGCAGGATGCAGCAGCAGCACTGACTTGTGCGGTCATTTCCAGTTTGCTGTTGATGATTATTTCAAGGTTCCTGGCATGGGTGCTGGGTGGGCGTCCAAGTTTAGCAGGCCACAAGTTGGAGTCCCATGGTCAGGTGCTCTTGCTGAAGATCTCTACTTCTGTATTGTCAGTGTTGAGCTTGAGTCAGTTGGCTTTCATCTGGTTAGCGGCTTCAGTTCGGCAGGCAGGGAGCTTGATTCTTGTGGTGTGAGCCTATCAACTAGGAAGTATATGACTTGTGGGTTGTTGGCATAGGAGAGGACATTAATGTTGTGTGCATGGATGACATTGTCCAGAAGGTTCATGTATGCTTTGAAGAGGGTGGGCGATGAACCTTCACGCACTCTGCAGATCAATGTGTGGGCTTCTGAAGGGTAAGATGACTGGCTGACTGCTGGTGTTCTTTCTGTTAACAAGTAGCAGATCCAGGGGAGAGCAGTCCCTTGGAAGCAAATTTCATGCAGGTGCTTGATTAGGTTGGTGTGTGCGACGTTGTCAAATGTTGCAGAGAGGTTCAGTACAATGAGGGCTGTCATGTCTCCTCTGTCAAGGATCATGCGGATGTCGTCTGTGGTGGCAATGAGTGCTGTTTCTGTACCGTGGCACGGCCTTAATTGGGACTTCATTGCCTTAAGGAGCTCGTGGTTGTTGAAGTGGTCAGTGCGGTGTTGGTTGATTAGTGTCACTAAGACATTTGATGAGTATTTTAGAAAGGAAATGGGTCTATATTTGGAAATTGTGGCTGTTATAGCGAATGGTTTCTTGAGCAAGGGCATGATTGTGACATGTTTCCAGGTATCTGGAATGTGGCTGAGTCGATGGAGGTGCTAAGGATGGGTGTTTGTTCATTGCTGATTGGTAGGGGTCCTTTGGTGAAGGCTTATTGGAGACAATGTTCAGTTGGGACCCCAGAATGGATGGGCCTCATGGTCATAATAATTTCAACAGTGGTGACAGTGGGCCACATGGTCAGGATTCAGTCTTCAGCATTGATGGGAAGGTGCAACAGTGACAGGGTCCACATGAATATAGTTGCAAAAGGGAATAGCTGGATAAATAAGTGAGTGATATGTTAGTGGATGCATATTATATTGAGACTTGCAAATTTGGATGCAGTATGATGGAAAAACAACTGTGGTGTCCAAGGATGGTGTATGTGAAGAGTAACAAAATCCACCATTCATTATTGACTCTACATTTTTTACCCACAGTGACGCAGCAAATAAACTACCAGCTCACATGAAATGCAGGCAACTAGTTGGTCATTCACCTGCAGACCTTGACTTCTGTTCTATGACTCCCCCTAAGAACCTGGATGTTCGGGGTATGATTTATAACAAGAACATGTTGCATGACTTTGTTGTGCTATAATTTTGCACACTGCATCTGTAGAGTACTGCCCCCCAATATTTAGGGATTCCAAAAGTGAGCTCAATGAAGTTTCACATATGTTTGTGTGCCTATTGTACCTATGTTGTGCATATGTGCGCTGTGTTGTTGAGACTCTTTGGTTGGACGTCAAAAGCAGTGAGAAAATGGGGAGAGAGGGAACACCTGGCAATACCAACAAGTATGGGATATTTTTTTAATAATATGGCTATCTTCATAACACTGCAGACATTCCATGTGATATTGATGATAGTGAACAGTTGTATATTATGATGGGGTGAAGTTATAACTGATTATATTTGTGATGCCATTCACTAGGTATATCTACAGTCTCAGAGACTGATTCACAAAGGGCCTTCACACTTGTGGAGGAGGCCCCGCGGTCTTGGGGGAGTCACTGCACATGGGAAGAAATCTATTTTGACCCAAGTGCAGAGACTCCCCCTCGACTGTGTGGCCTCCGCCACATGCGGTGTAGCCCATTGTGAATCAGGTCCCCAGTGTGAGCTAGTTAAAATGACCTATTAGCCACATGTTACCAGATCTCTAGCAACCAAATGAAGTGAAAGAGCAGTGGCAGTTTACTCATCAGTGCAGCAGCTCCTTGCATTGGGAATCTATGGAATGCGAGCAGTGCCTTTTGCGGAAATGGTATTCCATGTGATGTGGAGGCTGAAGTGCCACATTGGTATACTCAATGGCAGCTACTACTGGAGGTAAGTGAACAATGACGTAAAAATTCATTGGCACCCTTTGACTTTCTACCAGTGACTGTGACAAGGTTATAAGCTAGGGCTCTTGGGTGCTGATGCGTTTGAGTAGCGATGACAAGCACAATAATTGTCTTGCCTATAAGATGCCCAGTATGTCTCCACTGACCCGATGAAAGATGCAGTGACCAGTAAATGGATTGCAGCTAGTATTTTACATATTTCTAGGTGGCCTGGGAGCATGTTGTAGATGAACGGAGCTCCTGTTCCCAGTTTGCAACCATCTCAAGGATCTCATCAAGTGAGAAGTGGTGTCTAGCAACCACTGCTTCCCTGCAAGATGTTGAACCTCTGCTTGAAAGGGCAAATAACATATACCTCTTGGACCATGAAGGCTACAATCTATTTTCGACCTCAGATTATCTTATGTCTGCAGGTAAATTTTGAAAAATTAAGTACATTTAATATATTTTTATTGTAGGTGAAACATAATAGAGCCATCATACATACGTCGATTTGCGAATACCAAAACTCACAATGTGATTTTGTCAGGAACGATTTTTTTTCTAGTTTTTGCTTTTGTTTTCTTTTTCACAACAACAGAAATATTGTACAATCTTGACAATAGACTTTTCGACGAACAATTTACAAATGAGTCTATATACAGTGACAGGGAAACAAAACATATTTAACATAGAATTAATTTGTCTTAATCTAATTAACTTAGGTAGTCATACTATATTTCCAGAGTATTGGGTCTCTTTAGTTTCTAGTGCGTAGACCAGACACACTAGAAACGCAGAGGCGGACAAAGAGATTACCGGAAACCTGACTATCTCCTACTGAAAGAAATTCTTATAACAAAACAGAAGAGGAGCATCCAGAAACCAGAGATGCGCTATATGCCCAGGATCAGGAAATCAGTCCAAACTACTCGATGACACTTACTAAAGTCCTACACAGAATTTGCCATCCCTATGGAAGACCTTCTGAAAATCCTCTCAGTCCCTACACGAAGGTCCAAACGCGTCGGCACCCCCCAAACTGAGGCCACGGGCTTCCCTGTTTGAAATTTTCCAGACACCAAAACGAATCTCACTTAAGCTGGATTGAGATCTGAGGTTGAAAATAGATTGTAGCATTCATATTCCAAGAGGTATATGTTCTTTGCCCTGTTTAACTGATTCCAGCCTCTTGGTCCTTAACTGAATGAATACCCTATTTCTTGACTGAACCGCTGCTTGTAATTTATATCTCTACTGCTCATGGTGTTATTCCTCAAAATGAGAGGCAATATGAGAAAGGTATTCAAGAATATTTGATGAAATGGTGAAAAAATGTATTTTATTTGTGTGGATTGCCTTCATATGAGGGTAGTAAGGGTGTGATTGGTTACAGTTGTAGTAACTTTCTTATGTAGATGGGTGTGGTGGAGTCCTGAATGTTCAGCAACACCCACCTCCTTGCAGAAGCTGGTGTGTTGGTTATGGTTGCAGCCTTGTTGCAATGTATCTTCTATGCTACCAATATTTATGATGTGTGCCAGTGGTATATTTTGTTGATTAATTAACAAGTAACATTTATTTTTTAGGCTGTACTATTTTTTTTAACTATACTGTTATGACACAAACCATTGACAACAACCCACAGGAATTTGAAAAATTGGAAGGAAAAATATTGAACACAAATCAAAATGTATTGCCAGATATAGCGCCGAAATGTGGACTTGTATGCATTAGGATCCTTTGGTCTTCAGGAGCCAATAGTCCTTCTTCAGGTCGTCAAAGCACGTGATCTCCCCTGCCTTGCACACTGGTCCCACATGACGCAGTTGCTATCATTCCACAAGTTGTCAAGCTGTTTTGTATTCAGGCTTGTTTTAAAATCTAGAGCTTTCCTAATCGGAGCGCTAATAGGAGTGAATGGGGACTGGAACGTTGTGAAGCTCTTAGCTTTGTTTAACTTCTCCCAAACGTGTAGTGATTACAGATTATGATAAACCCCACAGCTTCTATGTTTTCTTTCTATCCAAGGAACTTTCCTCAGTGAGACTCCTGCTATGGTGTGTTCCACAAAGCACTATTGTTTTTCCGTGTCTTTTTTGCCCAATTCAGCCAAGTAGCGGGTTTGAGCTGCTTAGAAATATCCTTCTAGGTAAGGAAGAGTTAGCCCAACCTGTGGTGCCAGTAATCAGAGAGTCCTGGCTGCTATGTTATGTCTCTTCCCTGCCCCCCAAAAATTGTCAATTGTTGCAAATGGTGACTGAGGGTCATACACGCTGGGAGCAGGATGATTTGGAATAGATACAGGATTTTATGAATTTTTACTACAGTTTCTATTCTTCCGGGAGAAGTCAGGCATGTGTCATTATTAATGTTCGTTGCAAATATTTGCCAACAGTAGAACATAGTGTAAGACCGTTTCCTATCTATTGATGGGGCTTTTTATGTTTCTGAGTACCTCACAGTCTTGGATGCACACCTGAAAGAGAAGAGCATTTGAAACATTTGCATGTGGTAGTATTTATTTTAAATACTGAGATTGGTTCATATTCTGCCAGCTCGATCAGTACATGGGGAAAGGAGCAAGTTGGGTTTAGTATCGAAAGAATGACATGATCAGTGAGAATTGTTGCTTCGACTATATCTGGGCTGATGTTGCCGCCTTCTATGATGTGCTCTTGGTGTTGATGGTGGTCTTTAAAGGGTTCTGTTTTAAGAGAAATCAGGAAAGCGGAAAATATACTGTCCTATCGTAAACCCTAATGTATCATCAGGGATTGAAAGTTACACCATTGACCCTAATGTGAGCTTGTGGAATGCAATAGCTGGCCATGACCCAAGTCAGAAAGTGTGGTCCAAAGCTAATGAAGCACATCACTTGATGCATGTGAAACCAGTTGAGTCTCTCAAATGCTGTTTCTGCATAGATAGGGAGGAGGAGGGCGCTCTTGTGGGGGCATTGGACATTTTTAATATGATGTAGGATTTTCTTTATATGATTGCCACACTGGCATTCTAAGATGAAGCCTCATTTGTCTGGGTAGATCAATTCTTACATGAGAGGGGTTTGCCCATGTGCTAAGATACTCTGAAATATTATAATATTTAAGTTTATTAGTAACATATGCCAAAAGAATCCACAGTATGAATGGTACGTACCTCGTTTTTGAATGACTGATATTTAGGTGGTCAGCATTTAATCAGTCTTTAAAGACACGAATACGTCGTGTCAATATTGGAGATTATCATTTTCAGAAGAGGTTTGTAAATGGCAACTGTATAACCATCTGGGCCAGGGGCCTTTCCTAACTTCAGCAGCCCTATACTAACAATGACTACATTCGTACCCGTGGGGAGCTCAAGTCCTCTGCCTGTGAATGAGTTGCTGTCTGTCCCTGGTAGACCTGTTGGTGGGCCTCTACCCAAGAAATGTCCAAAACATTTCCAATGGTTCATCCAATAGTTTATCTCTATAAAAAAGTCGGCAAAAGTCAAGAAATGTTTGTGCTACAATTTCGTCCCCTGTAGCTAGTTTTCCAGTATTGATACATATGTTAGTGATTCTCTATAACACATTCTTTGCCCTTAGCTGAGCCACTAAAAGCCTACCAAATTTCTTGGTTTACTACGCAAAAGAGCATATTCAGCTTTATCTTTGCCCAAGTGTATGCAGCTGAGCCCAAAGGACGAGGGCTAAAATCTGGGTAACTTGATGTAATGATTTCAATGCTGCTTATAGCATCCTCTAGCAGTCCCAGATCATGCTCCAGTAAGTAAGTAAGTAAGTAAAATTTATTTGCTAATTTAATTAAAAGCATTGCAATATACACACTCAAAATTAATCGTTAAAAGCATGATGCATGGAGCATGATCTAGCAGTCCCAGATCATGCTCCAGTTCACTACGCTCATCTGCTTGCATTTTGTGTAGCGGGCTCAGGTTGAGATGTATAGTTCAGATAGAGTGACTACCTCACTTGAGGTCATAACATACACTTTCTCTAGTCTGGAGCTTTTCACTTACAAATCAATCTGATTAGTTCAAATTAAAATTGCAAAAACCCGTAATGATGTAACACATAATTCCAGGACTAGAAACAGTGTCAGTAATGACCTGGAGGAAGGTTGTCAGCCTAGTCCTTGAGCGGTGATGCTAGCATTACATTTCCATCATGCTCTGACGTGAATGCCTCTATGTCCTCCATTATTTAAGCCCTAAGTGTTGGGTCTTGAAGGAAGAATGAGTTAAGTTGCAATTGTACTCTGAGTTTAGGGATGATGTGTTGTGAGCATGATCACTATTGGAGTCTGACCTGTTAGCACTATCTGACCTATTGAAACTTCAGAAATCTAAGAGGTTAATATATTGCTAATGATGAAATGCCTAGCCTAGAATACCAGCTTTATGTGCATGTATACACGCATCCAAACAGTAAGCATGTTGGGTTCTCGAAATAGCAATTACGCCCAGTGAGTCCAGCTACTTATTTTGTCAGTGGTGCTGTTGCTGCTTGTGTACCTCCATATCTCTGTGCTGTGCTGCACATTTTCTTGTCTAAGTTTAGTTTGCCCCTGATAATAACTTTACCCTCTGCTATTCTATATATATATATTGAGGGTGGATTGCTGACAGGGTTCCTGGTGCAAATGTAGGCAGTAAATGAAAACAATTGTTAACAACTGTTATCATATCTGTGCTGTTACTGAGAGAGCTCTCCCACTTCATCTTGTAATACTTATTTCACTTTCCCGTCCAGATACCTTATGCAAAGTATTGTCACCCCACTTAGTATGGTTTATTGTAAATTGTTGTGCAGGAAACATTTGGGTTTTAATTTACCACAATATTATTTAAATAGGTGGATTTCCTGGAGGAAGGAAATCTAACAGTGTTCTTTTTTCAGGAAGATGAAGACTGCTAAACGTTTGGCTGGGGCAGTAAGCCCTCTTATGTTGATGCTTACTATTTATACTATGTTTTATGTGGAGTGTTTGGAAGCCCAAGCTGTGTGCCATAATCACTCGCTTGTGCATGGAGTGTCACATCCAGTGGCGGCTGCTGTTAACTAAACCAGCACGGGGGACAATAATGATAACTAATAAAATAAAACGTACCTGCCGCCTCAGTGCTCTTCTGCTGGCTCCTCTGCTGCTGATGAACAACAGGCTCCTAGACTCCCCTAGGCCAAACCAGACGCTGCTCTCATGCTGGCAATACCCAGCATAAGAGAAGCACCGGGATTGGTCTGAGCGGGCTGGTTTTGCACTCACACAGTGACTGGCAACCTGTGCCTGCTGTTCTCTACCCAGCTGTGCAGCGTGAGTTGGAAAACTCATAAGTGCACATGTTAGTTTGGCTGTCCTAAGAGAGCCACCCAAACCTACATGCACATTTGCCATGCCCACCACTCCTCCTCCATGCTGCTGTCATCAGGATGACCTTGTCCCCAACACTTAGCTCTCAGATATGAAAAATACAATGTTAATAAAATTGCTTTATTATCACTTTAGTTTTCATGCTTGCCTCTGCCTACTGGCTGTCAGGAGTGGGGTGACGCGCTTCCGCCATAATGGAGGAGCCACCGCTGTGTGATACATTGTGTAAATGACATTGTAAAGATTTACGAAGTATTCCTCTTGATCCCAGAGATTTCTCCACTTGCTCCCTCCTGCATCTCTAACTAACAAAAACAGAAACAAACGTCAGAAACAATCTGCAGCAAAATGTGACCACTTGCAAAGTACATTGCACTCTCAGAATGTGAAGTAACACTGGTCATGTTACGTCCTTATGGGAAACAGCTCTAGGCTTCAACCCTACCCACCAGTTTGAACCCTCACACCCCAGTTGCTGGCAGGGCATTGGGGACAGGTAGGGAATATTCAACTATGCCTTCAGGTGGAGTTGGCAAGTTCTTTTGAATCAGCTTTATCACTAAGTGTATGGTGCTGATGTTGGAGTCACTTTCATTTCTACCACACCTCTCTTTGGCTCTCTCAGGTTCTTTGTCCAATGGAGGATGTGCTTTACCTTTTTCCCATTGCCCATGTCCATCTCTGCCTAGGGTGTGCAAGCTTGCCTAATGTACCATTTTGCACTTCATCCTACTAATATAGGGCTTCCAGATGATGGTTTTGGTTGACTCAAAGATGTGTTGAAAGAGATGACCCCATTGGCACAGAATTTTACAGACGCCTAGCCAGTCCAAGATTAACTGAAAGTCCTTCTGGCATTTGAGAGTTGAGGTTGCCAGTTTATGAAACATTTGCAGATTGTAGCAGTCAAAGGTGAAGAAATTAGCAGTGTTTTTATCGTTATTGCTTCATAAAAGCGGACTTTCATGAGGATGTTTGGCAGTAACTTTCAACACCCCCACAGCCCTGCCACTCTGTGTGATCTGTCCAAGTAAATCGATGGGGCATGTGCTTTGTTTCTGATTGGGTGTAAGAAATGTTGCACATAGTTTTGAATGTCTTGGCTTTTGATGTGTTTGGGATACCCCGCATCCTGATACTTTCACACTTCAATCTGTTTTCTAGGTCCTCATGTTTAAGTACTAACTTGTGATACTGTTCCTCCACCCTATTTCCTATAAAGTGGTGCTCTCTGATCTATCTTCTAAGGCTTTCTCCAGGTTATCCACTGTGGTTTTCCCACGCCTTTATTCAGTTCACAGAAAAAAGCCTTAAGTTCTGTTCTTGATCAGGCTTACTACTTTTTTTATTTTGGGGAAACTCTTTCATAATAACCTTGGGTAGTCTCTACTGGCGGATCTTGTAGAACCTGGTTACCTCTTGTATTCTGCAAAATCAGCATGTCTTTTCTGGAGGTGTCTTTGCATGCTCTCTTGGTTGTCATGACAGAGATATAGAGAGCCAGAGCCTCAGTTGGTGAAGGGTTTGCTGTCAAGCTGATCGCCTGATAGTAGAATATACCGATTGGTGCTGTTGGTGTCTACTGTTTCTTTTCACAGACTAGTCCTTTATTGTCTTCTTCCCTGAGAGCTTTGTGTAGTCCAGTTGAATAACACTTGTGTGACAAGTGACAGATAGGTCAATCTATTGTAGCTTATCTGAGTCATCGCTTTTGCAGTAGACCGCTAAGTGTGTGAATTGAGGTCCTTCTCCAAATAGCCAGTGCTTGACTTGCCATGATGTCCTATACTGGAGCCCTCAGCCTTCTTGGCAGATTTCTTGTAGACGATGATATTGGGTGTGGTTAGTTTGCAGTGTATTCTGGTGCTCTGCTGAGGTGAGTAGTGGTGACTGCACTCTGTGATTCCATTCCCTGCCAGTATCTCATTCTTTAGCTGTGACCCAGCTGGTGGTTAAGGGGCTGTGTGTTCTTGGTAATATGATACCCATCCCCCACTGCAGGCCTCATTGTCTGTTGTGCTTGCCAAGCGATGGAGCAGGGGCTTTGCCTTTTCTGAGCTGTGTTTTGGGAGGGCTAGATCAGTTAACAATGTGACTTGGGTGAGTGCCACCCCCCTGCCTGGACTGCACTTTAGTGACTGATCGTTCACCTGGCCCATCAGTCCTTTATCATGGGAGGCTTTCCTGCATCACTTATCTTTTCTCTGCATCCACTTCAGGGGTGGTTCTCCTCGATGTACCATTCTGATGTTGGACAGGAGGTTTGGAGTATCCAGCTGAGGGCCCTACTTTCCGGCACAGCTGGACCCGCTCTTTCCAGTTTGGCATGCCCAGATTGTGCATTTAAGAAGGCTCCTGCCAGTCCAGGCAGATCTGTGCTGCAGTGCCTTGCTTCGCGCTGCTGCTGTTACATCATGCATTGGGACTTATAATTCCTTCTGGGCCTTCTCTGCTTCCTTCTTTGCATTTAGTGAGGTTTGGGAGAATCAAAAGCACTGATGCAGGTCGATGTCACTGGGACAGTAATGGCGCTCCAAGGTTTCACTCCTGCTCCATGTTCCTAGCAGGCCTTGACCCCACATTTTATTTCTTGACACATAAGAGTGCCTTTGAGTACCAGCCAATGGAAATTGTCTAATGTGACTTACTTCAAGGCTTGAATGAAGGAGATTTAAACCCGTTTACTACTATTGGAATGGATGTGGCTGTAACAATGGAGAATTTCAACTGGCTTACTCTTTTGTGGGTATGTTTTAGGATTTGCATGTGCCTTCCTAAATTCTTCCTTAATTTCCATTAACTCCTCTAATTTAGCAGTAGATGTGCCCATTTTCATACCACCCCCTCCGTTGCACTCCCTCATTTACTACAAAATTGAATGCATACCTGTGTGGAGTTCTCTTTACTCATGGTGGAGAACTTTGCATATAGGGTATAGGGCAGGCATAGGCGAAGATCTCTACACAGAGGTCTGTGAATAGTATCCGTGAGTAGGTAAAGTAGGGCTCATGGAGTACTTAAAAATACTGTAGTGAATAGGCCCCTGTGCAGTCTGTAAGCAGTGGTCTGCCCCGCATATTGCAGTAGTTTTGATGAAAGTCAAGAAAAAAGACTCAATACCTAAAAAACCTCGCTCTACTTATGGTAATAGCATACTTCAGTTAAATTTCCCATGTGCACAGTAAATAATGATGAACTCCGACAAGAGTACACCTTATTACTATCAATCTAACAGTGAGGTTATTATGAGCTCAGTGGTTCTGCACTCCACAAGCAAACTCGTGTTTACATAATTAGTCACGTGATAGATCTGAGACAAGAAGAGTGAATATGTAGGAAATGGATATTCTCCAAGCAAGCTCTCTCCAGGATCCAAGGCACAGCCTTGATGTGTTAAATTATATTTGATATGACCCTTTGCAATTTTAAATTAGGACAGGTGTTCGATTTCATTTATTTCTGGAGAAGAGCAGAGTAGTGTTGCTCACAGAGGATTTATTCAACTTAACTCTGTAATAGCTAGCAATATATTTGCTCATTAAATCACAATTTTGAACACTTAGAACCAGCTGTTATGGAGTTAATGACAACTCCTGGACAAGATGACACAACGTGACTGATTTGGATAATATAAAAACTGCAATTCTGTTATTAGGACATACTTTTGTCAACTTCGGAAAAGAAGTAAAAGAAAGAAACATTGCTTTGACTAATGTCCTGTTCGCAGAATGAGGCTACATTTCGATGATTTAACTGTCTATTATTAGCACACATGCAGATATCAATTTAAGAAAAGAAAACTAAAAAACTCAGGTATAGGCTACATTTTTTTAGAACACATTATTGATGCAACAAGATATCTGTCCTCACTAGCACCTACGAGATAGATTGTAGCTCTGACTTTAAATCTAAGCCCTACTATCAATGCAGGAACAAGTTATTGCCACCTGCGTAAAATGCTTTGGCACCCCCAAACTACTGAAATGTCTGTTCAGGTGTCTATCGGTTGATTGGTGTAAAACGATACCTCAGGCATTGATAACTAGCAGACTGGACTATGACAATGCCCTGTATGTAGACATGGTGGATTATCTCTTTACTAGACTCTAGTTAATCCAGAACGCGGCTGTCAAGCTGTTCTGTAAAATAGACAGATATAGCCTAGCTTCAGCCCGCTGGCAACGCTAATTTGCATGCCTGTAAGGAAAAGGCCCAGCTTCAAGGTTCAGTAAAATAACTCAGGTCACTATATAATACTGGAGCTGAAATTCTTTAAGACACAGTGGAATTTTACATTCTGGCATGCAAACTGAGAAATGAAACATGCCACTCGCCAAGGCAAAATGAATACAAAAAAGTTAGAACAGGTGGTCGTTCTTTTTCTCATCTGACCGCGTCCCATTCAAATACTCTTCCTTTAGGTTTTCACCTGACCGACAACCATGTACGGTTTAGGAAAAAACTAAAAACGTGGGGCGGTATCTACAAGAAAGTGACTCAGCGCGCCACTGCAAGCCATTTGGCTGCGCCTTACTGAGTCGCTTTCAAAGCACAGGGATGCAACATATTTACAGTATTATGTCACATCCCTGTGCTTTCCCCTGCGCTGGCACACAATTGGCTGCTATGCGCCAACGCAGGTGTCTGCGTTTCAGGGGGAGATTGTTTTTGTGCAGGAAGGGACATTTTCCGGCACAAAAACAGCACGCTTGGAAAGAGGAAAAAACTTGGAGAAGTGAAAAAATGTCTCCTCGTTGATCCTCCCTATGCCTCCCTGGGGAGCCGTAGCATTCTGACGCATTCCCAGGTGTATGAAAGGTTGTAAATCTGGGAATGCGGCAGAAGCCATGGGTGTTATGTGGGAACACTCACAGCAACTCCCATGGCATGCGTGAAAGAAGGCCGTATTTACAAGGACATGAAAAGCCACACAAGGTGGCTTTACGTGTCCTTGTAAATATGGGGCAGCAAAATGTGCCGCCGGTGTATCACAAAAAGTGACATACCAGTAGAACAAGAGCTTTGTAAATAAGCCCCGTGGTTTCTCAAAGGCTAAGTTATTCTTAGCAGTTTCTATTAAAATGCTTGTCAGTCTTCACAGCTGAAAAGAGAGGGAGCTTTCCAAGTGCTGTATCCCTTAGGGGATGAGTTTTGCACTAGATAAATAAGTAAATAAATAAATAAATAAATAAATAATTGCCTGTTAAAATTATTCAGCAATATTCTTGGCTTATAAAATTGTACTGATGCAATTTTGCCTGGATATTTTGTACCCCAGACAAGTGCCAAAACAAGATCCAAAACAAGATTCACTCAGTCATTTCACAGTATGTATGAAGAGGGCAAAGGAGGTGTTGAAATGTCAAAACAATTTACTAAATGAGTGCAACTTGTGTACTCAAATGAACACTGGTCAATGCATTAGCATGTAACCGTCCAGAGTTACACTCAGTTACCTCTATGCAACCTCCTTTGAGAAATTACATAAAGCAGTGGTTTTACTTATCATCATGAATAGCGAAGCATCCATTGAGTTGAATGGCTGTTCAAAGATCTCTTTATGCAAATACCTGTTTCACCTCTTGCAATGGAGGCCGTATAATCACCCAATGCAGAAGATGTTGATATTCCTTTCCTTTGCCCCCTGCCAGTGTCTCATTCTGTTACACATGGACACCAGAACAGTACACATATGAAGGAATCCAGCTGCCTTCATATTCATTCTCCAAGCGCATTTCCTGTCTCTCACTCTACCTCCACGGTGCTTGTGTGTGTGCCTATTTTCTTAATCTATGCCCTATTTTGCTTCAAAAGTGCTTCCCACCCTCACTCTTTTTGCATTGTTTTCTTCCTTTATCCTGTTGCTTCCATGAACCTCATTCTAGAACCTTGAAACCATACACCCAAAACCTAACTCCCGCACATCCCTTCCTTTTCCTAACCTGCACTAAGGTGCTTGACTCTTACCCTTTTTTCCTTACCTCATGCCTGTGCGCTATTAACAATACAACCTTGCATCCCAGGGGGGCGTTAGGTGGCGCACGAGCTAGATGGCGGCACTGGAGTAAGACTCCTGCAGCTAGGCGCACTTATCCTGTAAACTATCCTGCCCAGGTGGAAGTAATAGTTCAATAAATGCAGCGCTGTGGTGTTTTATGTTCCGAGATCGGATGCTCCAACTTTGAAGCTACTAGCGTGGTGTATTATAGTGCTATCGGCAGATCTTGATTTTGGCGCCAGAAGACCCTTACACCAACAAAAAGTAGCAATGGGTCAGAAAAAAGGCAAGCAACTAACTATGTATCTGTGCAAGAGAAGTGGTCTCAACTAATGATATGAACTAGTGAAATCACGCCTAGGGTATTCCTTCTATGTGAAAAAATTCCCATCAGTCATCGACCGAAACCGCCCTTCATCATCTGGGACCCTTCACACCATGAAGGTAAGATTGAGTACCCACAGCAGATTGGCAGATGTATAAGCCTAATCTGGCCTGTCAGGCCCCGTGATTGCTATGGTGTATGAGGGTATAAGGTGACAACTGTAAAGCAGTGCAACGAACGTGGAGAAATCAATAAGTGAAAAAGTGTGTATTCAACAGATAAAATTGGATAGTGAAGGGGTAAAAGGCTTTAATGTGAACCTCTTCACTCCCAAACCGATAAAAGAGTGCGAAGATAGTAGTGTAAACAAATAGCTACTATTGAGTGTGTTAGGTCAACATGTTTCTGCAGACTAGACGGAGCCAAAGGGTATCTTGCTGCTTCATCAGGACCATTAACGCTACTGCTCAGTAACAAATATAAAAAGTTGTTTATCACCTGAGTGTTATTTTCATCATCCTTCTCCTGACTATGTGGCAGGAGAGAAAAACTCCACCTCACCTGGCCCCAGCTCAGGTAATGGGAGCACCGCTCTTTCCGTCGGTACTCCAGACGTCCTTCTGGGCTGTCTTTGGGGAGGTCAGAAGACCCTGCCTCGTCTGGAGCTGCTGCTGGGTGAGATGTGCTACGCAGACACGCCGGAAAGCACGCCGGTCAGACCTGGTCGCCTCATGGAGGCGGCCACGAGGCGACTAGGTCTGACCGGCGTGCTTCCCCTCTTCAGCCCATCAAGCAGAGCCGTGAGTGCACACTCCTCTCCACCAGCGAGTACTAGCCCATATAATCATCTGTCTCACAAGCAAAGACACAGAAGTGGCGGAAAAAACACTGTATACCTAATCGCCCTACATAGGCCCCGATGAGCTGCGCCGCCATCTTTGTCCCGACCGTGTGGGTGGCGAATCGATCACTAGCGGCAACACAAGGAATTTTGGGGCTTGACAGAGCTTACCTTTGTGATGGCAGTGGAGAGGCCTTGAAGAATACTCAGGCGCTGGGGCGAAGCGCGCTACAGTGGTAATTGAGCACAGGCGCATGGAAGTGCTGCTGCAGCGGTGCTGCGGAAGGCAGTAGAGACCAAGAAATCTGAAAGTCACCCACATAGTGCTAAGAGGCTCCTTCCTACGGCTCACTGAGACAACTTGGCTGATCACGATATGGGGATATAGAACATGGTGAGAAAAACCCTCCCTACTGATACAAGCAACTACCATAGTTCCTTGGCGTAGGGGCACTCTGCTACTACATCAAAACACCTGGAGGAGGAACTCCCACACTGAACTCCATGGTGCCGGTGCTGCTCCCAATACTACTGGACAGGACAAACTCTCCTTTGGCTGCTCCTTATAAGCTGGGGTGCGCTGGACCATGTGATGAAGGCCCGTGGTGCAGCGGCAGCTGAGGGACTGTTGAATTCCCGGTAGCTCATATCCTGCCACAGTGATAGTGACAGAGACCCTGCTAACATCCGCTGCCCTCGCTGCCAGAATATATCATAGAAACCCTACGCTCCTTGATCCCTATCTGACAGGTTCCTGGAGATTAGAATCCACCGCTGAGCGTCAGATACGAGGCTGCAAGGAACTCAGCCTGGGGAAAGCCTGACGCAAAGCAACCAAGGCTGACATTTGATTCAAAGAAAAGTGCCAGGCTCCACCAGGAAGAATCTGAGAGGAGTAATGATATTCCAGTTCAGGGAACGTCCCCACCTCCAGATGATGATATGAAAGCCATATTGCTAGAAGTCTGGCGGGGACTCACCACTATTGCTGACAAGATGGATGCCATGATGACACGCATGGACACCATAGTTCACAAACTGGATGGCCATCAAGAACGGATAAAGGAGACAGAATGCAGTATCTCTGATGCTGAAGATGCCACATCCCATATTCAAACAAATATGATACAAGTGGACAAGCTCCTGAAAATCTTTGTAGCGAAAAAATTAAGATATCGAAGCGAGAAGCAGGCGCAATAATATTTGTATTCTTGGCATCCCGGAAAGTACAAATGTGGGCAAAATGTAAGAATATGTAGAGAAACTATTGCTTGCCACACTCAGAGCTGAAGCCCTATCTGCTCATTTCATTGTTGAACTGACGCATTGCTCACTCACCGCCGCCAGGAAGCACGCCTAGGCCCATCATTGCGAGACTTCTGAATTATAGGGACCAAGGTGTTGCCTTGAAAGTGGCCCGGGGAAAGCGACAGCTTAATTTTGAGGGCACCTCCTTCACCATATATCCAGACTTCACAGTGACGGTGCAGGAAGAAAGACACAAGTTTTTACCTGCCAAACAAAAACTGAGACAAGCCCAAATAGACTTCGCCTGCAAATTACACACCAAGGCAAGCAGCTGTTTTTCACTAAACCACAGCAGCTAGACGACTTTTTGAAGCATCTCAAATGCCAGGACATAGACTCTGCCACGCCAGATGCATCATCCAGATCAACCACGCTGACTACAGAGTGACCCATAGGATATAGTGGCTGAAATAGGACTTCCAAGGGACTTATGATGCTGCGATGACATGCAGCCCTGGAAATACTAGGCTTCACAACAGCTGTGATGAAACACAATCCTCCTAAGACCAGATGAGTGCCACACTGGGTAAAAAGACAACTTGAGCCGAGCACCCCCACCCTTTTAGGGGTCATTGTTACCATTCCATTATCTCTCTGAGGGTGAGGTGTGTACTTGCATGCACCTAGGAGATCCCCCCTGTGGGCGCTCCCCCTTTGAATTACATTGCACAGTTATGTGCAATTTATTTTTTGCATATCTGGTTCGTGGGGTGGAGGGTGGGGTGGGGTGGAGATATCTGGCATGATTGGGATGCTTCAGTGGGTGGGGGGAGGTGGGTGCTTCATTCTCTATGTTCTTTATTATATGCATGTTACAGCTAGACAGACAAAAAATGTAGATGCTTTTCCTCTCTCTCTGCACACAACGCAGGCCTAAACTGTTATCTATTACACACAAATAGAGACAATGGCTAGCTTGGTGGCTCACCAGAACTAAAGGGTCATCACTTGGAATATTCGGGGGTTAGGCGACCCATGGAAATAGCACCAGCTACTGCCATTCCTAGACAGACATCAGATTAATATTGCCATGCTCCAAGACACACACATTAATCCGCTACACGCCACTACGTTCGCTCAAAAATGGGCAGATCACCGGATACTCTCTTCGTACTCGTCTTACGCCATAGGTACGGCCATACTTATTAAAAAGCGTACTCTTGTGCACTAGCTGGTACATTAATAGATCACAATGGGAGGTACTCCCTTGCATGGGGACGCCTAGGTATGGATTCAGTTACACTGGTATGTTGTTATGTCCCTAATGTCGATAATCCTGACTTTTTTACTGTGCTCTGGGGAAAGATTGTAGAAATAGGCTCTACCCACATAATACGGGGAGGGGACTTTAATGTCGCCCTCAATCCAGCAGTAGACAGGTCCAACCCTGCACAGCATCATTACAATAGATCATATGAAATCCTACAGGGACTCAGAACAGATCACAACCTTCTAGACCCCTGGCGCCAGTTCTACCCTCATACACTGAAGGATACACATTTCACAACACAGGCTGCATCTTGTGCATGTTTAGATGACTACCTACTATCCAGCGGTCTAGGACCATTGATAAAAGAAGTCACACACCTGGCTAGAACATACTCTGATCACTCCCAGGTAAAACGTACGCTTGTCCCTCCTGGATACAATATGCAACGCATTAGCTGGAGATTACAACCCTTAACGCTACTGGACGCGTTATTTCAAAGTGAACTGGGTGAAGAAATACAAGATTTATTTCAAAGGAATAGAGGATTTGTTGATAGGGTTGAAACAATTTGGGAGGCATTTAAGGTTACAATTAAGGGATTTTGCATATCCAAAAGCTCAGGGGTGCTTTGAGACATACAGGGTACTCTACGCAAGTTGGAAGCAAAGCTAAAGACACTGGAAACACAGCTTGTCGCTGGTGGTGATGGTGACACTCAGCATGTATTCTGTGAGAAGCTTTCAGAGTACACTGAAACTGCTGCTCTCAAGACTAAATTCAGGGGGAAATACTGGGTGGCACATAGATATGGAGAAGGCGAGAAACCCGGGAAGGCATTGGCTGAGACAATACGGCGACCACGCTGCACTAACTATATACTGGAAATTACTGGGCGAGGGGAGGTAATTTATCGTGACACTACTGATATACTTTCCACCTTTACCACTCATTACTCCACATTATACCCCTCACAAAGAAAAGACCATTTCGAGCTAGACAGCTTTCTGGAAGATGTAGCGCTAGGTTGGTTAGGTGACTCACAAAGAGAATTCCTCTCTGCTCCTTTCGAACTTGATGAGATCAGGGTGGCCATAATGCAAATGTAGTCCAGAAAATTCCCTGGCTTAGACAGACTACCTGCTGAATTTGATAAAACTCATGTAGATATTATGGCCCCAGTACTAAAAGAGATCTATGAGGAATCACTGGGGAGTGGCACACTTCCCCCTTCTATGAAAGAGGCACCTATCACCACCCTTCTCAAACCAGGAAAATCACCAATCCACTGTGATTCCTACAGGCCACTATCCCTAATTAATTGCGATCCAAAAATCCTAGCTATGGTCATTGCCAATCGATTAGCTCTACTGATGAAAAAACTTGTTCTTCCCCATCAGGCGGGCTTCGTTCCAGGACGAGCTACCACACATAATCTCTGTACCCTCCTCTCCTTTCTACAGAATGTCGCGTCTGAATTGCCGCTGGCGGCAGTTTTTTTAGACACCACTAAGGCTTTTGACTCTGTGGAATGGGATTATTTTCTTGGGGTGCTATAGCGAATGGGCTTTCCCCCCTCTTCCTATCCTGGATACAGCTTCTCCATCAATGCTAAAGTCCTAATTAACGGACATGTGTCTGCTGCAATACATATCTCTCGGAGTACCCGACAGGGGTGCCCACTTTCTCCCCTACTTACGCCATTGCGATAGAACCTTTAGTGGCTAAGTTACGGCAGCATCACCAGGAAATGGCACTGAGGTGCAACATGCGGCAGATACTTGTATCTCTATATGCGAATGGCATTACCCTTTATGTGAGAGACCCGCAACAAAATATGAATCCACTTTTACGTGAATTCATTGTTTTTGGAAAACTGTCTGGGGTTCATATTAATTGGGGGAACTCGCAAATATTTCCTCTTACATATGCGGTTACTCAGTTCCCCCTGGATTTCCCATTGGAAAGGTGCGATACTGACCTACGGTATCTGAGGATTCGCATCTCTGGAGACAGGGAGAAGCTGATGTGCCTCACTATGTCACTGCTATGGACCGTATTGCAGGGTATGTCACCCGCCTAATCTGACTCCAACTTTCCTTGGCAGGAAAAGTCTCCTTAATAAAAATGGTGGTGCTCTCGCAATTACTGTATTTATTTTTAAATATCCCATATAACCCTGGTCGACACTTTTTTAAAACACTTAGTTCAGAAATGTTTAGGTTGGTTTGGTGGGTAAACAGCCCTGAATACAATGAAACGTACTCACTAGGCCGTATGTGTAGGGAGGCTTCGACGTTCCTGATTTTGAGCTATATTATATATGCGCACAGGCCAAATACGCCTATTACAGGTTCCACCCCCTACGGTATATGCCGCAAGCCGCTGTGGAGCAGTGGCTAGCAGACAGCAGACCCCATCCCCCTGGATGGTGTGATATGCACAGCCCCCCGCACACGCGACATAGGGCCCACCACACTAACGTGCACGGTAGACACATGGAATCGTATCCAGACCCTTCCTCAAAGCCCTATGCTATACTCACCGCTGCTTCCACTTTCCTACCATCCCAAACTGCAATTGCTTCAGGAAACGGGGTTTATCAGACTGTGCAAATACACTAAAGTTGCTGCATGGGGAGATCTCTATCACAATGGGACATTTCACACTTCTAATCACATTTTTCATGAGACACAACCCTCCTCTCTAGACATATTTCTCTATGTCCGTCTTGGACAAGGTATACGCTCTATTACTCCAAAGTTCCTGCAGGAACCCCCTAGTCTCGATCCCTTGCATACGGTTCTCCGTGCTACTTCACCGGGACACTTGGTTTCTAGACTCTACCATACCATACGCACTTAACAGATGGAATCCACTTGCCCCTCCCGTGCACAATTTGACTTGGATTTGGGGTTTGAAATAAAGGATGAATAATGGACATACTGTTGTCTACAAACAGAACAAATATCTGCTAGTAGACACTATAAATTTCTTCAGCGCCTATATTATACCCCGTTAAAATGTATCGATTTAAATTGAAAGACACAGATGGCTGCAAAAGATGTGGTATTTCAGGGGCTGGCTTCCTTCATTTGGCCTGGGAATGTCTACTAGTGAATGAGTATTGGGCGCAGGTTTTTGATGCTCTGGAACAGATGACAGCACTCTCTTTAGAGTGCACACCATTAATAGCTTTGTTGGGAGACACCAAATCTGTTCCCCAATCGAGCCGTAGATACCTCACCATTGCCCTGTCCCTAGCTAAACGAAGAGTGGCTTGCAGGTGGGGCAGGGGTCGTGCGCCAAAATTTAAGGAGTGGCATAATGATTTAATATATTGCCAGGAACAATTGACTACTTATGCAGCAACACTACCCCGGGCCTCGAGGCCTAGACATATATGGAACCCAGAGTTATCTTCTAGTGCAGACACCAGCGGTCCCTTTTGACACTCTGGCAGAGATGGCATCATGAGGTTGTTTACATTATAAAGTACTGTAATACGTTGTGCCACATGCTGTGTTGATTTCTTACTCTTGCCTCTCTTTGTGACAAACCTAATGATATGATGCATTGTATCCTACATTAACTCTCCAATGTCGATGACAGTTTCTATTGTGATGACAACTTTGATACCTATGTAGTCAAAACCAAGTTCGCTGTAAATTTGCTGCCTATAGTAAGACCTGCCTAGATATGTAGCGAATAATTCGCATGCAAGTACAATGTCATGACCTGACACGCCACTTACTCGAGTGGAAAAAGATATATGTCTTTATCTGCAAAGGTGATGTACATTCTAATTTATCCTACTATGTCTGCTGATATACATTAATGTCTGTATTGTAATTTCTTTAATGAATGGAAAAAATCAATAAACACATGGTTTAACAAACCTTACATTCCAGGCTGGTCCCTTGCTCGTGATGTCCCAACTTGTAATGATGATGGGTCGCCAAGTAGAACTATTACTATGGTAATTTCTAATGCACAATGTAGGAAGTTGACTCTTTATATATTGTGTACTAAAAAAGTACACTGTGCAGAGAGTCTAAAAATCCCTAAATGGTACACAGAGGTAAAGCAGATAATTCTAATGCTCTTTTTGTGGTAGTGTGGGCAAGCAGTTAGGGTTATCAGAGGGTCCTGCTAAGTGTTTGTTGTAATCACAGAGGCAATAAATGAGACACAACAACAAATCTGAGACAAATATATAAAAATATAGTCGACTTTTATGTATTTTTTTAGGCCAAGAACACAGTTTTCAGGTACGTACCTTCGGAGTTTCGATTTTCAAAGTTAGGAAAATATATCACTTTTGTGCGCAATTACGCACTGAAGGAATCACTGGGGACAAAGAGGTAAAATGCATTGAAATCAAGCAATGCTTTCACAAAGTTCACCTGCTCGTTTTAGGTCAATATCGGGATCAGGTCCAAAGTTCCAGCAGAAGAAGTTCAGGACCGGCTCTGATCGGGTGGGAGCAAAGTGCTTAAGGTGTTGAAGGGGATCACTTGAAAATGCACTGCACAGGTGAACCTAAAGGTAAGTTCGGTGTGTCACCTTGGAGGAGGAGGTTTCTCGGCCTGGGGACCATGGGAGCAGAGCTTGTTAGCCAGTGATAGGGCCTCTGGGGCCAGGTGCAGAGCGAACAGGTCAGCCTGGCATTGTGCGTCTTTGGGGTCCTCGCGGTCAGAAGCAGGCAACTTGGAGAGGTGATCCTAGGACAGCTGAGCCACTCAGGAGTGCATCTCAGGTGTCTCGACGTCCCTTGACGGGTGCTTGTGTCTGGTGCTTTGGGAGTCCAAAGTGGACTCTTGTTCTTGGTTCTTATACGGTTGGTGGTCGGTACCCCAGGCATTAGTATGCTGTGGCTCCGGTAGGTCCTGGTGCCGCCAAACTTGGTGGGGAGGCAGATCTGACCCTTTGGAGCTGTTTTAGCTCTCCTTGCTTTAGTGCTGCATCGAGGTTGTTGGGGCAAAGCAAGGCAACAAACCGGACTTCATGGGAATGATGCCTGCGGTGTGCAGGGGAGTGATATCTTCACTCTAAGAGAGCTTCTCAGCAATTTCTTAAAGGCTGGGGGTGCTCTGGAGTTCTTGGAGTCGACACAGCAGCAGTGACTGTCTTACAGCTGGCAGGGTGTGGTGCCTTTTCTTTCTAAAGCAGGGCTTCTGTTCTGACGTAGCAGGTCTTCTTTTGTTCTAGTCTTCTCTGGTCAGATGAATCTGAGGTTCAAGTCTCGGGTAGCCAACTAAATATTGAATTTTGGGGTGTTCCAAAGAAAGACAGGCAGTAGCCAATGTGCTACCTACTTTTTAGAGTGTCTACACCCTATAGTGGCCACGTCTTGTGGGAGGAGGCACTACCCTAGCACTGCTTGGAGGTTTTCTCACCATCTCAAGATGATGGAATTTCAGGGGAGGGGTTCACCTCACCTGGCCTGCCCTAGCGGTGGTGCAGGCAGAAGGGAGACTCACCTCTTCATCTAACTAATTTTACTGCATTGCCTTTGAAGCTTCCCGCCCGGGAAGGCCATCCTGTCCTGGAGGAGGTGTGAAACACCACCATGCAGAGCAGGTATTGTTTCTGTCCTTTGAGAGCGCACACATGTCTGGTGGTCGCAGGCTGGTGAATATCATACAGAGACCCCACTAGTGTTTGGTTAGGTTTCAGGGAACCCTGTCAAAGGGTCTCCTGTGTGAATTTATCCAACATTGGCATCAGTGAGGATTTATTATGGCAAGATGTTTAGTACCAAACATCTTAGAGATCAGTAAAGCCGTCAGGGAGCTAGAAAGCTTGTGTTGACAAGTATCCAGCCCATCTACTCTTTGTGGCTCCCCTGTAAAATTACAATATCACAGAATGGGCAAGACATTGTAGGGGCATATCTGCTCATGCTGATATGCCCACACATATGATATAGTGCACTAGGGGTAACTTACCTATATCTTATGCAGTGTATGGGGGGCATGGCACACAGTGCTGTGTACCAAGTCGACTCTTTGGATTTTCCTGCACCAAGACATTCAGCCTGCAATTGCAGAGTGGAAAGCCTTGGTGAGGCACAACCAGTGCTGCCGCCCCAGAGGACCCTCTTCTGTACCCATGCCCTAGGTACCAGAGGTGCAATTTACTAGGGACTTACAGGGTATCTGAAGCTGTGCCATGCGTGGTACAGTGTTTTGGGACAGGGATCTGGCACCTGGTTAGCAGGGACCCAGTGCACATCAGGCATCAGCACAAAGTGGGGGCTAATCATGCAAAAAGAGGCACTTTCCTGCACACAGTTATACCTTACTATATTAATATAGAGGCACTAATTGTGTTTACCTTCTGGAAAAATTTGAAATCTCAGCTAGCTTCCTGCAACTTCCTGTGTGGCCACTAGTACCAAGACTTAGATATATTGTATACCATTAACCTGGTAAAAATATTTTTATGCAACTTAAATCTACACATGGCTGTATGTAATTTGGGAATATGTGTTATGAACATTTGTCTCTATCACAATCAGAGTGATTGATCTGGTTTAATGAACCTTTAATTCAAAGACTCTCTACTTGGGATGCATAGTCACTATTTAGTTCTAATTGAATTACTGTGCACGTCTGCCTTTTGGTTAAGGAGGCTGAAAGACAGTTTCCCTCGATGGCACTTATTTTAATGTTCTCATCAAGTAAACCACAATTACTGCAACTCTTGAAAGGTCGTTGCTGGATCTTGATGTCTGTAATGCCCACTTTAGTATTGGATTTTGTAGCAGGGGTAATGGAAAAATCAGAAATCCACCAACATCAACCATTTATAAAAGAAAATGAACTCTTAAAATATAAGCAAATACTATTTGGAGGAATCCATGGGAGCAAGGCAAACATTGTAGGATTAATCCCTGACACTTTAAACGAAATGAATCAAAGTAAATGTGTACAACTGCAGTAAGTTAGGATTAGGATTATGCTATCATTCTACCTAGACTTGAACATATATGCAAAAGTGTTAATAGATTCCTCCTTTCTTTAATACAGCTTTAGGTGCTTGTCAGAGCTCATGCGATGACAAAAAAGGGGGCTTTGTGTCACCCACCTCTGTTGCTGAACCTCTAAAAACAACTCAGCATTTGACTGCCCAGCAGTTGTTTTAGTCTGCCCAAGGAGTACTTCCATTTCAGTGGACTAATGTTCAGGTCACCATGCATTGCAATAAAGACATGTGTATATGTACAAACTACTGCCCCAGAAGAAATGTCACCTGCTGATAGAACAATGAATGCTCCCAGTGCTCTGTGTTAACACACCGTAAGAGCATCAACAGCGCATCAGCAAGGGAAGCCTCTACATTCTGACTTTTGCTTGAGTTAGTGGCAGAGCAGTTCATTCCTGATTTGTCATGCCTAGAGCCATTTGTGTCTAGTGATCTATTTGGGAAAAAATAGCAGAAATTGTAGTTTCATAGGATACTATTGCCTCCAACATGTTTCTGTGTTTCCTACTTTACCCACTTGTTATGACTTCTCGTCTGCCCTCTCTCCTAAGACACTCCTACACCCGGCCCTCTTCTACATGCCCAATCCCCTCTTGCAGCACATCAGGAAAAGAAAGATGGTATTACACTTCTAATCACTGCCATTCACTCAATCTACTGGCAGAGCACGCCATGCAATATATCTCCATAGTCTCTACATTGAAGCGATGCTCCTCTGCCTCCATTACCTAGCTTTGACATAGGACACTAGTAAAGAGTCTGGCCCCGTTGCAATTTACCCTCAACAATTGTAATACTTTTTCGGCATTTGAGGACTACAAAAGATGTTCCTCACAACATAAAAATCAATTGCCTTACATGCTGAACATCAAGGCTCAGATTCACTAAAAAAAGTGATGGGGTTGGAGTTACTGTCCAACATTAACAGGATTTGCATTGAAAAGTTCCCCAAAGTAATGCAAAGTTGTGCTAAGCACTACCTTGTACTACCCAGCATCAAAGAGGCATTCCATGTGTGGTACATTTGCATTGCCATGCAACCACCTATGGGTTCGAGGCACGTCGCAAAATACTATCATTTGTAGACAGGGATGTATGCCAAATTATTATGCCTTGTTGAAGCAGGTGTAACAAGGCAAAATGTTTTAACTTCTCCTTATTTTTTGAACCCTGCTTGTGTGCTGCATTGTAAAGCCCACATACAAAGTGAGAAAAGTCTCAATTGGTAGTTTTTTTGCTGGAAGTATCACCTCCCAGTACAAAACCTATGCTTTTAAAATGCACACACCATTGCACCATGGCACAAGGGAGTATGCGTAGGTGCATAACAGCCAAAGGTGCACCTGTACATTTGTACAAAAAAAATGCACCATATCTTGGTGGATACAGAGCATGTATTCCCATATCATTTGAGGCAAAGCAGTGCACCAACTTAGGTTGCTGCACTGTATTGGGTCACATGTTAGTAAATCTGAGTCTAAGGGACGGATCACTGGCATAATATTGATGAAAACAATATTGAATCACAAAAATACTTGAAAATAAATATTATCTACAAAAATATTTCCTTCCCACACTTAACTAATAAAACCACAAATGTCAAGAACACAAATATTGCTATTAAAAATATCGATTTCTACTATATCAAAACCACAAATATAGGAAACAAAAATTGATTCACACAATATCGACTACAATGATATTGCCAAAATAATTACAATATCATTAAAAAATATTAAATAAAACACTCATTACGTAAAACATTTCATACACATGTTTAAATAAAAAAATAACATATTACATCACCAACATATTTACAATTTACCCCCAAAAATATGTAACTAAATCTCAAACAATATAACATATAAACATTTATACATCAACTTACATATTAAGAAATATGTATATAAATAAATTATATTCAAAACTATCAAACTATAGATCGACATTTATAAATAAAACCAAAATTAATGTGTACCATGGAAGGACATAACTGATGAAAATAAATCAAACTAAGCTAACCAATAAAATCACACTATGAACAACCTTAACCAATAATATAATGAAAACAAATAAATCAAAGATATAAAAGGCGCACTAATTTTACCAACAAAATACTTCTAAAACAACAAGCACTGCAAGACAAGAAAACTCCGCCATATTTTCTAGCCAGACTCTTAAATAAGAAATATGTACATCTCGACAACTACCTAACCAAGCAAGTAAACTGATATTTAAACTAAAACATACTCGTAAATTAACTTAAAAATGTAAAATAGTAATTAATTAACTAAACACTCCCCAACTTCTATCTCTTTACATGCACCATCTAAATGAAAACACTATGATTTCGAAAAATGGTAGGATGCCGGACGAAGCCACCTCTCACAAACCAGCAAAAAGATATAATACAGTAAGTATACAAACAGTATTTTAACATATACACTCACCCCAACAGCAAGTTAAAATGAACCTAAAGACCTCCATCGCTACAAACTACCAACAAACAAACATTTAAAATAAAAATGACACTTTTTTCTTCCTACAGAAAAGTAATCACCTGCTCCATGTTATAATACCCCAACGGAAAGGCTGTAAAACAGTGTGAAACATCTAACAAATTGAAGTAGTTGCATTAATTTATATGTAAATAACAAACATATAAACTTTAAACATTGTATTTATTTATACCATTACACTATTTTCAGGTACAATGCCACAGCACGCCAAATATATAACATCCCTGAAAGGAAAGCAACTACTAAGTTAAATGGGTTACAACTGTAAGCAAGAAATTTAATCTACAGAAAATGAGGCAAATATTATTCTAATGCATAATATGGGAGGGCCACTACAAAAGATGATGTAATTCGTGTAAGAGAACACAACCACCCCTGTGACAGAAATAGAAGTAAGGGAGGTATTGCAAGCATGCACTAGCTCCCAGGAAGCCACAGTCAAAATCCTAAAAGATATACTGCTGAAAGGCATTGACCACACAACAGAACAACTACCACATCTATCCACTTTAAAACGTTTAATTGTATAGACTAAAAAAGCCACCAGCGATACTTCTTCTGCTCTTAGAAATGACCAAAATATAGAAATACCTGAACATTTAACAATCACACATTGGGCCTCATTATGATGGGGCACGCCATTACAATGCGATTGCGGAGCTGGCAGTCTCAACGTACTCCTTAACTCCTTAAGCCCAGAAAAATGGGCTGCAGCACAAGCTGCAGTGTTAAGGAGCACTTTAGGCACATTCATGCACCATGGGGTGTTTGGCACAGGGGCATGGATATCTGTGGGGACACTACTACTATGCAGTGGCCCACAGGGGATGGGGGACCTGTTTGGGGCCCACAGGAGATGGGGGGCCTGTTTGGGCCACCAAAGTTCCTTTCCAACAGCCTTTTCATACGTTGGGACCACCATGAAAAGGTTGGCAGGGAGGAAAATCACAATCCTGAAGGCAGTGCCTGACTCGGCACTGCCTCATGTAAGGACTACTATTGCGACCACCGCTCGATGGGATCCTATATCCTGTCGGAGGACGGAGTATTTCCCCGGACCTCTACATTCCAACTGCCAGGATTATAATGTGACGGTCCATCTGATGCCTGTCGGTGGCGGTCCTACTGACATCATAATCAGGCCCATATTGAGGAACCTTTCCTTTTAGATGACTACCTAAACAATGAGACACTAATCCTAATATTCTCCCCAGCAAATAAAGCCATTGTCAAACCTGAATGATGGATGGGACCACGATAATGTGTCCCAAACCATTCACTCAGATATACACCATACAATGTGAATATCAAAATACAAATATCCCTTTTATATATACCCTACTACCAAAAAAAAAATTAGCAGTACCTACTACAAACTCTTAAACCACATTGAAACATAAAACAAATAACTACTACTCACAAAATAATTATAGACTTTGAACAAGCCATAATTCCGACCATTTCAAAAATTTACCCTGACACAGCCATGTAAGGCTGTTACTATAATTTCACTCAAAGCATATAGAGACACCACTAACAGTCTGCACTAAAGGCCTGATTATAAGTTTCATCGCGGCAGTATTGGATTAACTGCTGTCGACAAGGTGGTCCAACCACTGTCTTAGGAATTGTGCAAACAAAAAAACGCCAGCTTACCGCCGACACCGCCAGCCATTCCCCGATCGCCTCAACTGCAGTTGGGGAACAGCAGCTCCCATAGGGCTGTACAGAGATGTTCACGGCTGTCTGAATCACAATTTGGTTTTCTGATGAGCTGACCGTGGTGGTAGGACCTCCTGCTTCGAGTCTGTAAAATCAGAGGACTTTGGGTGCATACTTTTCCGTTTCTTCCCTTCAGTCACCGACGTGGATACCTTCCTCCAGGTCCCTTCTTCACAGCAGCATCTTTTCCCCAAAACAAATTACCCTGTTGGTGCTTAAATCCAGGTAAATGTATATGACTGAACAAGGCACATATGGTCCTGATTGTAGCAATGGGAAACTACTGGTAATAGGTATTTTTCCACATATGTCATGCATATATGCACATTGCAGAAAAAAAATGCACACCTGCATCTACACACCTAAGAACAAATAGTCACCACCACAAGAAAAACTGCCGCCGGGCCATTACGAACCTCATAATACAGCGGGTGGGAGGCCGCGGCAGTCAGGCGGTCAGCTTGCCAAACTCATAATCGGGCGCTAAGTGAAGAATATGCTACGAACAAACGTAGCTAACCAATGCAATTTACTAATAGAGAGCCCCTTCTAACATCAAAACAAAGACAAATTAAGCCCCCTAATGGATTATTTCAGAGACACTTGTGTTGGCAGACTGCATTGCTCCGAACACCGATGCCATCTCAAATTCCAAATACCATGGTGGAGCTTTATGCTAGCACATTGGCACAGGAAGCTAAAACAAACAGTACAGTGGAAGGATGGCACAATGCCTTCCAATCCACACTAGGCAGAACCCAACCTTTACACTATAAATTCATAGGTGCATCACAAAAAGAGCAAAGCTACCAACAACTATGAATGGAGCAATCTGTTAGCCAAATTGCACCTAAACTTAACAAACAAACCAAACGAATGTGCAAAGTGCTTCAATTTAAAGTCAAACTCTTCATAAACACCAAAGGAGTAGCTGTCTTCAAAATAATAGTCAAAAACATATTATAAAAGAAATATTAACCTACAAAAGGCCCACAAAACTGCTACAAAATCTAAACTAAGCTGTAAAATATTTTTTTAATAAATAATAAACTTAATATTTTATTACATCACTCTAAACATGAACCAAAACTTGAATATTACATAAGACTTCTCTAACAAGGAAACCTTCCGGACTGCCTAAAAACAGGACTGGTAACCTCCACTCTACTACTGTCCAATAGCCACTATTCCTGCTCTTGCAAAACTACTGGAGAAATGCGACCATTCCCAACTATGCAACCATATAGCTCAATTCCATCTCATTGATCAGTACCAATCAGGCTTCCAGCAGCATCATAGCACGGAAACTGCCCTGGCACCCATTGTCGATGACAAGCTCAGAATACTAGATCGAAATGAATCTTGCTGCCTAATCCTCCTAGACCTATCTGCAGCGTTCGATATGGTCAAACACAACCAACAGTCTCTTGGACTTACTTGAATATAGAATGTGTTATCAGGGGCTGTCCTAAAGTGGTTTGCCTCCTTCTTAGACAACCGAACTCGAGAGAATCAAGATTAACCAATCGCTGTCCATGACCACCCCAGTCACCTTGGGAGTCCCTCAAGGTTCCTCCTTATCACCTACCCTCTTCAATTTACTCATGGAACCCTTAACCAAAATTCTGAAACCCTCCAATGTTCATTACCAAATGTATGCAGCTGATACCCAACAATACCTAAAAATATCATCCACGGATTATATCCTTCCACTCAACACAAATTTGCAAAAAACCCACAACTGGCTGACAAAAAACATCTTTATGATCTTATATATGCACAGTAGATCTAGCCATAACGAACACACTTCCCTGGGCTGCTATGACTCTCGATGTCTTTAAGGCCATTGACAGATTTAGGTGTACTTGGAGGCTGTTAAGGAGAGGTATAATATCGGCAAGATATACCGCAGAGCAGTCAAATTGATATACCTTAGCCCATCTGCAAAGCTGCTGGTCAACTGCAACCTAACAAGGCCTTTTAAGGTTAACAGGGGCACTAGGCAGGGCTGTCCCTTATCTCGCCTCCTTTTTAATTTGTACATCAAGCCTTTTGCTCAGAAACTTAGAGATGAGGTGAGAATCGTACTATTTAAGCATGAAGGATGGGAGACAAAAGTGGCCCTCTATGCAGATGATATTCTGATTTTCACCTCAGATCTCTCAACAGCCCAGTCTGCCGTGATTAGACATGCTGAGGAGTTCGGTAGGATATCGGGATATGGGATCAACATGGGTAAAACAGAGATCATGTCCTGGAATCTGAATAAGAGTCAACATCAGACCAAAAGAGAAATGAGGTATCTAGGGCTCAAAATACTACAAGATTTTGAAGAAATTACAGAGACTAATATGTCCAACATAACCAGGGAATGCATGAGGCTCATGAAGAGCTGGGCCCATCTCCCCCTGACAATATTTGGTAGGATAAACCTGGTTAAAATGATGGTTTTGCCAACATTCTATTTAATGCCATCCCACTGCATTTCTGTAAACCTTCTATAGATAAACTTCAACAGGCTATAAACTCCTTTATTTGGGCCTATAAGGGAACTAGAATTGTGTGGAAGAAGCTGAGACGCAGAAGAGAAAAGCGTGGGTTATGTCTTCCAGATTTACAGTATTATGCTTGGGCTTTCCAACTGTCCTACTCGAGGATGCTGTTAAAATCCCCCGATTGTTTCGGGGTTGGGTCCATGTTTGCTGCAATGCTGAGGGGAGTTAATTTAACTCTGGAGGGCTTTATTTTTAAATATGGAGACTCGATCTGTGACTGGGGGTGAGTGTCTGAACAGTTTCCGCGCTCCGTCCATCCTCTCTTTGTGTTTGCTTTGTCCAAAAAGAACAACCACATCACCCCTGATCTAAAGGCACTGAACTGGGTCCTTTATGAGGCAGGAACACCGCTGACAATTGCATGCATGACACACAAAGACCTGCACTTCAACACATCGTAGTTTCTAGCTAATACACTGGAATTATAAGGTGGCAACAGAACCAGAACAAGCACCAGCACCTGGCTATTGAAACCTCACAAAGTTCTGAAAAAGAAAACCTACAACCGTACCTTCTCTGGTCTAGCACCTAGAATCTGGAATGTCCTGCCCCCAGCAATCAGAATGAACCCTTCAATTGCTTCCTTCAAAAAAGAAGTCTAACTACTTTTAATGCATACAATTCTACCCTGATTCCAGTTGTTGAGCGAGTTGTGTACTATTCAGATGCAGCTCACCTACCAGGATCTGCGCTGAACTCTAAACATGAATGGCCAACGCACTCTTTTTTATACATTTTTTTGTTTTATTGAGAGTTCATAAACATTACATCATACAATAATATCATATATAACTACGTATTTCAAAATCTTGAAAGAAGAGAAAATTAGTTTGAGTCTACAGTACAAAATATTACAGTATGATAACTATTCATTTCTAAATGCCAGGCAATATAATTACAATATTCCTATAATACAAAGAGATCATAATACGTTAAAGTGCAGAGTGCAGAATCGGGATACATACATATATACGTACCTTATCATTGTATATCAAATTTGACAAGAGAGCAGAAGGAGATTAAGGACCTTAGAGTAAAGTGCAAAGTGCTATACCCGGACAAGTACGTATGTTCTGTCCTTTTATACCGACTGCAATACATTCTCCTATGTTTCAAACACACTCCCATATTCTCATACTTTCTTACTGCTCCTGATTTTATTGCATATTTCTTTTCCATTTCTTGTACTCTGGTTAATTTTGCCCTTCAAGCATTAAAAGTGGGTACTTTCTCTGTTCTCCAGAGTTGTAGGATTAGAGATCTTGCTATTAAAGCTACAATAAATAAACCTTCCTCGTGAACAGAGATAGCAGAGGAGCAGCCCAGGACTGAAATAGATTTATCAATTAAAATGAGGGGATCAATTGTAATTTTAAGATATTTCTCGATCTCCTCCCAAAAACTCTGGATTTTTGGGCACTCCCAGATGATATGTGTCCAGGTTCCTTTCTCTGTGCAGCGAAAGCATTTGTCTTCTATCTGCGTGTATATTTTATGAAGAAAAGAGGGTGTTCTATATATCAACCATTTTGAATAGTATTGCATACGTTCGAAATTTGCCCCTCTAAATCTAGTTATGTTAAACTTATTAAGCCTATTCCAGGTCCGTTTAAGGATCTGTGTACCTTCCCTTTTCTTCCATCTATCCCTCACTTTTTCATATAGAGAGAGAGATTTATTATCATTGAAAATTTTAATCTAATTACTAATCTTCCGCTGTATGGGGTAATTAAGGGCTTCACTGATAGTAGTTTTATAATACAGGTTTTCCATGCCTAGATTTTCTAATATGGGTTTTAACCTAATGAATGACCATTTTAAAATTGTGCTTGAATGTTGAAGCCTCGTTTCAATCTCCACCCAGGTTTTCCAAAAATTCCCCTTGGTGAAATCCTGGATCTGAACGTATCCATTTTCTTCCCATAATCTTAGTATGTTACTCTCTAGCAAACCTATTTCCCCCATAAATAGATTCGAAAGCCTAGTTGAGATATAGATTCTTAAAATATCGTAGTGTGCTAAAAGCTGAGATTTGTTTTATGCATCCTTTGCAAGGTCCCATAACATACTTTTTGGGGGTACTTAGTGACTCTTGTGGGGTCTACTATGTTATGTTCCCTAAGGATATTTTTCATAAAAAACTTATCTGCCTCTTGAGGATCTAAAAAGAAAAATCTAAAACTGTGATGTGCAAATACTGCATAATAATAATCTCTGATATTTGGTAATGATAATCCTCCTTCTGCTACAGGATGGTTTAAAGTGCTGAGTGCCAATCTTGGTACCTTATTTGTCCATAAGAAGGAAAAGAACATACTGTCTATTTCTTTAAAATAAGAAGCCTGTATTGCACAGGGAGCTGCACTAAAGAGAAAATTAAATTACGGAAGGATAGACATCTGTATTAACGCAGCTCAACCTATTATTGATAACGGCAGCTGATTCCATCGCGTTAACTGAGAGTGCACCTTTTTCGACAATAGGATATAGTTTAGAGAAAACAGATCTTCTACTTTCTCAGTTACATAAATCCCTAGATACCTCTTTGGGCTAGTATTATATGTCTGTCTAAATTCTGATAAAAGAGAATACACCCCGCAATTGCATAATATTATTTCTGTTTTGGTCTTATTGATCTTATAACCCCCTATTTTTTTAAAGTCTGCGAAGACTCTCATAAGATCCGTCTGGGTATCTGTCTTTGGGTCCAAGAAAAGAACAATATCATCAGCATATAATTTTATGTTCGTCATTCCTTGGACCGGGACCGTATGAGCTATTTTTTCCCTAATCGAGATTGCTAAATGCTCTATAAATAGAGCAAATAAGATTGGGGAAAGGGGACAGCCATGTCTGGTGCCTCTAATTATTTGGCATGTCCCTATATTAACAGAATTAATTAAAATTTGTGTCTGGGAATTCATGTAGAGTTGTTCTAATAAAATTATAAACCTTTTTGGGAAGACAAACTTTTCTAAAATTGTAAAAAGACAGTTCCAAGAAAAAAGATCAAAGGCTTTTTCAGCATCTAAAAACCACACCTGTGCCTTAACCTTATTGATATTAAAAAAATCAAGTGCCTCTAACAAAAAAATGTGTATTAGTATATAGCTGTCTCCCCCGCTATAAAGCCGCACTGATCTGTCCTAATAAGTGAATCCACCATCTTGTTTAGCCTATTGGCAAGAAGTTTAGTAAAAATGTTATAGTCAGTATTTAAAAGGCTTATTGGCCTATAAGAGTTCACATCTTCACTATCCTTATCTTTTTTTAAAATACTGACAACTACTGCCGTACGGAAAGATACAGGTGGGTCACATCCTTGTAATAAATAATTTGCTAGTCCTAAAAACTTGGGGTAGAGTACTGTAGAGAATGCTTAAAAACATTCTGCAGGATTACCATCCTCTCCAGTAGCTTTACAATTGGGCAAAGAGATGATAACCTCATCTATTTCTTCCTTTGTGAATTTGGCTAGCAGTAGCTCTTTAAAGCCATTTTCCAGAATTGGATTTGGTGATTCCTGTAAAAATTAATTGATTGACTCTAAAGAGACCTGGTGAGATGCCTGATAAATATCTTTATATTGTCTGAGGAACATCTCGCCTATTAATGACGTAGTCTTTGCATGAGTTTTAGTTACTTTATCTTGAATGCATTTGACTCTGTTTCGAACTTACTTTTCCTGTGCTTGCCAAGCTAGCAATCTTCCCGTATACTCGCTATCTCCATAGCTTGTTTGAAGATACAACCTACTTGCCATATCCCCTAGCTCATAGTAGAATTCCCTCTTTCTTGTTTTTGCATTTAGTACTTTTTGTCTGTTATCCGAGGTCCTGTTTCTGAAATATTCTTGATTTGCGTGGGCAGATTATTTTCTATTACCATTCTCTCCTCCTTCTTAGCCTTTTGTTTTGGTATCTCTTTTGAGGTAATTATGCCTCTCAGTGTAGCCTTAAAGGCATCCCATATTATGTAAATTGGGGCAGAATCTTTATTTATCAGAACTCTTGAATACCTTCCGGATCTACAATGAATACTGACAACATTTTTGTTTTCTTGTTATCTAATCATATTTATGTTACTAGTTCTCACTGTAGTTGATCTAACATTTGTAAAGTGCTCTGATATCATTCCAGGGTCTAGCTCACGCTATATAAAACTTTCTAAATAAAAAAATACAATAATATATAAATTATATAGATGAAAAATGTAAACCTGACCAACCAAAAAGCTCAAAGAACAAACTCAACCCATCACATAAAATAAATACAGCACATAAACCATACATATGAAAATAACTATCACATATTTACAAAAACAATAATGTATAACATTTCTCACTCCTAAATTCCCACCCCCCAAAAAAATATATAACTTACAGCTCAGTAGCTGCATATATTCTTCTATACCCAAGTAGTCAAAAGTACCAATCCAACAAACATATTTTCCAAAAAGACCCCCCAAAAAAATGCAAAAATAAAATGTATCCGGTTGGCATCCCTCAAAGCAATCCAAAGTTTGTGGGAACCACACAAATATCAAAAAAGTGTTTAAATAAAGAAATGTTCCTGGAAACCGAAAAAAGGAAAACAAAGATAAAAAGTATCAGTTTATTATAAAACAAATATGATTTCCTAAAAAAAATAACTCCCAATGCCCATAGGACACATATGTTGAAAAAAACCTGCAAAGTAAACAAGAAAAACCCACCCACAAAACACATAATATTCAAAAAAATACATGTACGGGACACTCTGGGCCTCATTAGAATGTCAGTCGAATCCGTGGTCTGACTTTCACCCACCTACTCACAATGGAGGGGGTCAAAAGTCAAACAGGCAGGTCATTCCGGCTGGCTTCCGGCAGGCTCAAGGTACCCATCAACTTGTCGGAAACTGCAACATAATCCCTACGACTGCATTTCCGCCATTGGGATTATGATGTCAGTTTGGGACAGGCATTCCATGTTGAGCTTTCTGACATGGAAAGCGACTTTGGGGGCCTCTAGCAGGGCCCCCTTCTCCTGGCAGCCTCCGGTTGGGGGCCGAGATAGGTACCCCCCTGTAAATTCCTTCACCGTTTGTGCCACATGGTGAAGGGTTTTACACAAACTTCCATTTCTCTATAGGAGTTTGGACTGCAGGCAGAAACCGCTCACAACACAAGCTCCATAGAGAAATAAGAGTTTGCGACTGCACCATGTGCAGTTGCATCCAAACATGGTGTTCGGAACCGCCAACCTAAAGTTCGTCGGCTCCCACACCAAAACACTTTTTAGCAGACTCAACTTCGCTCGAAAAAGTAATTAGGGCCTCTATCATCATAAAATATGTACCATAACATAATATACCATAACATAATATTTACTAAAACAGTGTACGAAAACCCCAAACTACACACAATAAAAAACACTACTATTGTTACAACTATGGGACCAATTACGATGTGGACTGGAAAGGGTTCGACCAATGGTCGGAGCCTTTCTGGGCCATATCTCAGTTTTACAATGCTGATGGTTGGAAATGTAACTGGCCAGTCATTCCGGCTGGTTTTCAACAGGCTCAAGAGCCAGTTGTAGGCTGGCCCGTGATCCCAAAGGGCGGCCTTTCTGCCATTGGGATTATGATACTCTGTCTCCGGCAGACTTTACATGTCGGGCTTTCTGACATGGAAAGCCTGTTGGAGAGCGAGTATGGGGGCCACTAGCAGGCCTCTGGCTGGAGGCGGAGTGGGTACCTATAGTGCCCCCTTGTTCATCCCTGTACAGTGCAGCAGGCACCCTGAGGTTCCTGCCACATGTTGCAGGGATGAACACAGACACCTAGTCCTCTAGGGGAGCTTGTGTTACAGCCAGTTTACGGAAGTAACAGGAGCTCCCATACAGGAATGGGAGTATGCGCCTGAACAGCTTTCAGTCGCATCATGATGAGGTGTTCGGTCGGTTCAGTTTCATCCGACATCGTAATAGGTCCCCAAATGTACACCCCCAACCAACACTATAACTAACCTGTAAACCTCCCCCTACACCCTTCCACCCTCAAAACCCTTAAAAGAATCTTCAAAAAAGATATACCTGTTACACTAACCAGTAGCACCTTACCATGACTTGACTCCCGGAAAATAGACTACAAATGACAGAAATAGGCTGCAAAATAGAAGGTAGCAATAAAAAGCTAGCCGCTAAATGAAACAAAAAAAAGGACTATCTCCCCATAGAAATGAAGGGGGAGAAAGGTAAAAATGTTGTACAAATGTTAAACAATAGTATTAAATATATACAATTATGTAATATATTTAATTGCTGTTGAAAATATGTGAATAAAAAAGAGGAAAAGTTACCAAAAAAAATTAAACAATGGTAAAAAGTGGAAAATGTACAAAATGCAATCAATTTAAATATGATTTACATATGATTTACATTTTGTATATAACAATAAAATATATTAAAACGTTTTATTTATTTATCTATATCTAAATGTTTATGTTGAAATATATATGTTAAAAAAGTAAATAAAATCAACTTTAAAAATATAAAAACATTTAGAAAAGTGTGTTACATATTTTTAATATATACAAAATATGTAATTAATAATATTATTTATTCCACACATGCAACTCAATATAACTCCAACATAACCCATTTAAAAAAAAAGTGTTGGACACTAAAGGTGTCACTTTTACAGCTCCTACTCCCATCTATACCAATTTAGTGAAGGTTTTGGACCACAAGGGAGGACATATACTATTCCCACTCCAATCTATACCAATTTGGGGCAGGTGTTGTACACTAAAAGGGTAACATTTACTAATCCCACCTCAATTTAGACCAACTTGTGAAATTGTTTGACACTAACATGGTGTCATTTATTGTTCCAACTCTAATCTAAAACCATTTGGGTAAAGTGTGAGACACTAAAAGGTTGAAATATACTATTCCCACTCCAATCTAAAACAATTTCGGGAACGTTTTGGGCACTAAAGGGGTGACATTTACTTTACCAACTACAATCTTTACCACTTTAAGGAAGGAGTAGAGACACTAAATTGGTGACCTTAACTATACCAACTCCAAACAATACCAATTTGGGAAAGGTGACGTTTACTATGCCCACTGAAATAAAAACCAATTTGAGGAACGAGTTGACACTGAAGGGGTTACATTTATTATTCCCACTCAAATCTAAAACATCTGGGGGAAAGTGTTGGACACTAAAGACTAATATTCATTATTCTCACTCAATTCTTTACCAATTTGTAACAAGTGTTGGACACTAAAAGGGTGACATTTACTATTCTCACTCCCATATAAGCCTCTTTGGGTAATATGGTGGGCACTGAAGGCGTGAAAGTCACGATTTCTTCTACAATCTAAAATATTTTAAGCAAGATGCTACAAATTTAAAAATGTGTATACACAATCATTACTCAATACTCACGATAATTGTAGGACATATAAAATAAAATTAAATTTACTTTTAAAAGCACACTAACCAAAACTGCAAACCTATATATTCATATTTAAACATTAAAATAGAAAATATGTGTTAACACTATTAATAATTAATGTCTTTTATACAATATTACCTACCATTCCAAAAGGTGGAACTATAAAATATAAAAAAATCCAAAATTAACAATTATAAAAGTAAAAAAAGACACCACGCCAATTTTTAAAATATAGGTGTAAAACTGTTTTTTACTACCTATGGGCGAATTTTGCCGATCTGCGGTCCGCGAATTCGTGCGTAATTTTTTTGCGATTTGCACTGGGGTACTTTCTACTGGCTAATCCAGTAAGTGCTACCTCGTTGGGTATATGTATAGTGCTTTTCCTACACTGCAGCTGCGTAAAGGGCCAGAAGATTTGTCTCCACTGACCATGTGTGCCTGTATCGTTGCCACCGCGCCAAAAGGAGCCGATGTCCCTTGAGTGAGCTGTCCATCAAAGTTGGGAAAGGGCGTGAAGACGTTTGATACCGCTAGTGTGTGGTGCGGAGCCAAACGGGCGGGGCTTCTATGCATGTCAACATGCCTCTTGTGTATAAAGGGTCAGAGAGCGAGCAGGGCAGCAGAGGAGGAGAAAGCAGCCTCCTGGTCACAGGAACTACACGGGGATTGCGCTTGAGAAACTCATTGATTCAAAGACCTCCCTCGAGTATTACAGCTAATTTTCAACAGCAGATATGGGGTTAAAGCACACTTGCCCAGCCTCGACCGTGCTCACTAATGTTTTGGGCTGATTAAAACGTTACTGAATTTGAGCTTCAACTCGGCACCTGATTTATTTATATCTGTAAGTGCTTCCTGTTGAGGTTTAATTTTTGTGACAGGAGTGTCGTGCCAGAATGAATCCTGCCCTGCATAGTTGTCCACGAAGATGCCACCGTTTTGTCATGTGCAATACCTCTACTCAACTGGAGTACTTTCTACTGGCTAATCAGTAAGTGCTACCTCGTTGGGTAAATGTGAGTGAATTTGCGAATTTTGCGGCAATTTCCCGAGATTTGCGGATCGCGAAATTGCCGAAAATCCACAAATTCCGCGAGCGGAACGGATTTTTGGCCCATGCTTATTTTTTACAATAACATGATAGTTTTCAACATAATTTTTTAAAAAATATTCTAATTATACTATATATTTTTCAAAATACGTATTTCAAATGTACAAATTGTAAAAAAACTACTTTTCTGTATTAAGTTTAATTTATATATACATTTCAATTAAAAAAAATGTCATTCAATTATTTCTTTTATTTTTTACAATACATTAAATATGTCTTACATTTATTGTAATTGATATATATATAAAATTAATTAAAAAGTATTACTTGCAATATTAATTTGCATATCATAAACATAATTATCATTCCATTTAATTTAAAATATCCACTTTTTGAAAATCTTCATACATTTAGCCACTAAAAATAAAATATCCTGCTGATAAAGAAAATTATAAATCCATTCTTTTTGTACATTAATACAAGTAAAAGCACAAATTTCAACAATTTCATTATTAATAAATCATCTTACTATAAACACACATTAAAAACATTATTCAACATGTAGAATACAAGATAGTACAACATTAATCACATAAAAAATGACCCTCACAAATGATATTGCACAGAACAGTATTTTCAAAATTGGCTTATTTAGTGATATTTAAAACAACACTTAAAACAATATGTTTACCTTTATTACTCATGTGGACGATATTTTTGACTTCCTGATATTTGTTGCACAGTATTTTTGCATCACAATATATTTTTCTGATATTTTGTCCAAACACCAAAGGGTCCCTCATACCATCTTTATCTTAATGATCTTGCAATTCATGCATCAGTACTCAACATCACACCAGAATATGCACACTTACAAACAATGCAAAACAGTGGCATTTCACAGATCTCAAAGAAACTGCAACATTACCATGAACAAAACAATTATTGGTGGGGCACATGCAACCTGTATTAGTACTCCCTATTTGAATTGAATTGAAATGTTGAGAGGTCTGCTGAAACTAATGAAGAGTCAGGGAAGCAATAATACATGGAATAAGTATAATGCATCTGTGTCTTTATATTAAGGCACTCATTATGATGTTGAGCGGAATTACTTCCGCCCGATACTGTATCGGTCATGGGACAGACCGACACCAGGTCGGCGGTCCCGACCGCCTCATTAGGATGTTACCAAACACCGTTCAGTCGCATTCCTTCATTTTACTATGGCAGCATGGATTTTGGCCATAAACCGGCCGTAATGCATGCAGTTCATCCTTGCACCCTGTGGCAGGCATCTCAAGGTGCCTGCCACAAGGTGCAGGGATCAACAGGGGGCACTGGTGCCCCCTTCGGCCACCAACCAGAGGCCGTGCAACCAAGGGACCCCCAAAGATGCTTTCCAACATGGTTTCCATGTTGAACAGACCGACATGGAAACCATGTCAGAAACCGTCATCGTAATTTCGAGGGCGGAAAGGCCAGTTATTGAGATTACTCGACCCCAGGCAAACGAGCTCTCTGAGACCGTTGGAAGCCAGCCAAATGGACTAGTCTTATTCCTTTCTGACCGCCTCTATTGTAATGAGGCGGTCGGAAAGGAATCTGACTGGCACATTGCATTGAGGTTCGGAAGGCTCCAACTGATGGTCAAAGCCTTCCGAATCGCATCGTAATCGGGCCCTGAGTGTTGAATAGTGAGTTAATTTTGGTAGAATGTTCTGCTAGCATGATAGGGCTGTTAATACCAGTGATTATATGCCCTCTCTCACATTTGGTACCATTTCTAGAGTCGCTGACTATAGACAAGAGGTTGATCTACTGTTATGTTTGTGTTAGTGTAATATAATGTTATAACAGAACATATGTAAAAGACTATTTACGAAATCTGTACCATTCTTTCTGTAGAAAACTCTCACTAGTGAGATATCACAGCACCAGTTTCAGTGACCCCTCACAGAAACTCTAATCATCAGTTTTCTCAATTATTCTCTAAACCAGATAAGCATAAAGTGATGCCATACTTTGTACTCTAGCTCTTTATCCTGCAAACCCAGTAAATAGCAGGTGAAATAAAGTTCACACCTTTTGATACATTTTGGCAGATCAACCTGATAAATACTGAATACCCCACGAGGCTCTCATGATCAGAGCCGGTGAGTTGTATTGTATTTGCTTTTGTATAAATTTCATACCATTGATAAGAAACCTTGGATAATTCCAGAAGAATGTAGCAGTGTTATTTCCCACTTAGTTTTCAAAATATGATTTCATGGTGAAAGCAACTTTATAAAAATGTAATTTAAGCTGCCTGGGCCAGATCTGGTCTGATGCCAGATCTGCAATACACATCCTTGACTCGGAAAGCTAGCAACCCTGGATTTCGAAGACAAAGGCTGGAATCTGAGGAAGGATACTTCAGAGATGTGCAAGTACATTACTGCCTGAAACCTCATGTCCTAGTACAACACTGTGTTTTCAGAGTGCAACTTTAAGGTCCTGATTAACAAAGATTCAGGTAAATATGAGTAATTATCTTTGTGTGAGTATCTCAGGCTCCTATAAATTAAACATTTATGCTAATTGACATCTTTTATCTTGAGTTACATGACCAAATTACACGTATTGTAAATTGTGTATGCAAATATATGTAAATGACAAAGGCACAAGACGTTTGGACAAAGGTCCTGCTGCTCTTTATACAAATGCACACACCAAGGAAATGAATGTTTTTTTATTGTATTTGTTTCCTCTAAAAGAGTAAACGCAGCTTCACCATTTTAAAAGTACACTCTTAGGAGGTTAGTAAAAAATATGACCTTTTAGCAGTTTTGAGAAAAAATTACATCATTCTTTGCAGTTACAAAGCAAGCTGCTTTTTTTTTTACAAAGGGTAGCCTTCCTTCATTACAAATAATGATAACAAAATGAACAATAGTCCTCGCAGATGTGCCAAAATAAAATAGCTTCGCACACAAAGGAGTTAGGTCCTTATCGGGACTGAGGGTGGGCTGGACCGTTATACTAAGTAGAAAACTAAAGAGTGCCCCAACTCCTCATATCTTGATGATATAGCTATTTCAAAACGAGACCAAATACAAGTTAATTAAACCTGGTCAGGTTCTTTTATTTATACCTTTCACTCGTATTTTTTTACTTTTTTTTAAAGAAACTTTTTTTTAAGGCAAAAAGAGATATACATTTATAACATGACTTTACAAACTAAACAATCTTCATAACAAGACATAAATCAAGGATACATCCAAATAACACAGAACATTGAACATTAAAAATTCATTACATCAGTAATTCCAAATAAATTCCTTTTTCAAGATAAACAAAGCAAAGTTGAATCACAAGAGAAAAGCAGTATATATTGTTTTTTAGTATATCAATAAATGATACAATTCACTCTTGTAGATATGCCGACGCGTTTCAGGTTTGAATAACCAATTTTCGAACCCTCATCAGGGCTTTGTTATTTAACTGTGTAGGATGCTAAAAAACAATAAAGTTTTATTGACAACCTATCCACCTTCAAGCTACCACTCTTAAAGTATAGAATCGTCAAGATCTACCTGTATCTTTTGACCTGACGCTGTTTCCAGTAATAACAACAAGTGGGGGAGGGGACGTTTTGCTGGGCTTCAAGTCCTATTTCTACAATAAATGAAGCGCAGATTATGTACAAAATGTTGGCAACAACGCAAGAGTTTCCATCGCTAAGAAGCGCAGATATTACTTCTACATACCTCCATATGTACCATCCGGCGCCCCTTTGGAGGGAGGAGATCGTGGTAGCTGTGTCGGAAATCCTAATTCAAGAGAAGGATTATCCATAACGTCATTCAGCTTCATGCGTAAAAGATCTGATTAAAAACCGTGACCATTCTTAACAAATTCCATACCTTATTTCTAGTTGGGGAGACGTTTCTCTGTCTCTGGGTGGAGGTTAGTTGTTTAGCGACCTATCGGAAATAGAGGGCCAATTACAGAAGGCTCGTGGCCGGGCAGTTAATAAAGCACCAAAGCCTTTCATATTTCCATTTTATGTGAAGCATTTGGATCGTACCTGTGTTTACAATGAATTTCTCCATCGTTGTATCTTTCAAAGGAACGTGTCCCCCCGGGGGTCCGATGTATTCCTCGTCACTCCCCGCGCACTGCATAAAGGAAATCATACCCATAACTCAATACCTTTGTGAATCACAATTGTGGCGTTAACCAGGTTAAAAGGTCGCTCCGCCTTTTCCACGGCGGAAAAGCCGCTGCGGAAAAGCATGTGTTCGTGCACATCCTAATTTGGCTGACGCTGTCTTGCAGACACCGTCACCAAATAGCCCTCCCCACCCCGCGGATCAGCGGCGGACGGACCAGCCATCCGCCGCTGGTCCCACCGCAATCCCACCGCCATCCTAATCTGGCGGTGGGTGTTGTCTGTGGCCGCGGCGGTTAATCCGCATCCTCCAGGCCGGCGGTGGCTTCCGCCGGCCCGGGGGATGCGGATTAACCGCCATCCTAATCAGCCCCTAAGTTAGGTTTGAGGGGCATGGTTCAGAAGACATTCACTATCTTTAACAGTTGTGTTTTCCTCATGAAATTCCAGGAGGGAGAGGTGACATACAAAACACTTTGGGAATCAGGCCTGGGAGGACTACCCAGTACACATGGAATATGCAATACCATTACATTTTGTGAATTTGGTACATTTCAGTCAGGTGAAAATCACTCTTCTTTAGTGGGTATTATAGCTTTGGCAGCATGTTTCCATTTTGTGAATTAACCGCCCAGCGTACTCAGTTATCCTTATTGATGTTTATTAGGGAAATGAATCCTATCATACTGTACATGCAAGGTGTGCTCTTCTGAGGCTTCATATTAAGATGAATGAGAAGGTTTCTGATTTCTCGTCTGTTAAACGTAGGGCCATTGTCAAACTTTAGGATCGCAGGAATACCCTCTGTCGTGAAGATGCAGTCTAGTCTACTGATATCTCTTACCTGAGTGGTGGATGAGAGATCTTCTATCAATGTAAAGTGGGAGTATTTATTCAACAATCACCATCAGGTGATGTCCATTGTCAAGAGGACTGAAAAAGTCAATGGCAATTCTTTCCCATGTATGCTTTGGCAACTCTGGCATGTTTAAGGTATGTAGAGTGATATTCAATGAGAGGCAGATGAAAGGCAGTTGCATAGATGACAGGCCTTCAATTCTCGTTCAACTCTCTCATCAAGATAGGGGAAACCTGACTGGGTCTCGGGGAGCTCGTTTTGTGGCAGCAATTCTATGATGTCATTCATGGGCCACTTCAATTACCCGTTGTCACAGACTCTCCGGAATTGCAATCCTCGAACCTCCCAGGATAATGCCTTCTTGAGTAACAGACAGTTCATCTTTGATATTTTTAAACTTCTAGCACCTACGTGGCAAAGTCTTGTATATATATATATATGTGGAGCAGTAGTTGGCCATGCCACAGAATTAATGTAACATGGAAACACTTTGTGGAGAACTGGCAGTAGACAATCCTTGGACTTTAGCTGGATCAGGTGTTATGCTCCCATCACAAAAGATATACCCAAAGAATTTTAGCTTTGTCTTAGGTAACTCAAATTTGTCAACATTTAAAGTCAAACTTGCATCAGTAAGTAAACAACACAACTGTGTGAGAGCTTAATCACGCTCCTTCTGTGTAGCTCAGCAAATCAATATGTCATCACTTTAATTAATCACATTCATGGCCGGCTGTTTGATACGCCGAATGACATCTGAAAACAACTCTGTAGCTGATGACACACTGAAATGTAGTCTTTTGAATTGAACATGCCAACATGTGTACAAAAGGTTGTAATGTACCTGCAACTATCCTCGAGTTCAAACTGGTGATATCCTTTATTCAAATCAAGGTGAGAGAAGACCTTTGCACCATTTAATTGGGATATCCTGTCGGCGATGTGCGAACCTAACATGGTTCTCCTTCATTTGCCTTGATCTCTTGACGCATGTCAACGCAGATGCATACAGCTCCTTCACAGTCCATTTTGGGCAATAGCACTAAGGGAGAAACCCAGGGCGTTGGACCAGTGGAACGTTCAATGATATCATGTTTGAGCAATGATTCAAGTTCCTTTTCAACATCTTTCTGTAAATTAAATGCAGTTTCATCCTCATTAATGTGTAATTTTAATTTTATAGTCTTGAGTTTTCCTAATCAATGAAACAACAAAGGGAACTGACATAGGGGCTTATTACGAGTTTGGTGGCCCCATGGACCTCCATACCAATGGTGGCGGTCTGAGCGAAGTGAGCTCAGGAGTCCGACAGCAGCATTACAAGTTGTGCTGTTTGGCTTTCCGCGAGACCGCTGCCGTACTGTTGACACCATTAGCTCACTCCGAGCACGCGGCCACAGAGCAGGCCTATGAGGCTGTGGTAGGCTTGGACCACCATTGAAACCACCTGCCCAATTAGGAGCAGCTTTACAGCTGGCGTGACCAGAGTGGTCCAACCAGCACATTGGAGACATCGGAAAAAGAGGGATATAGGGCAGAAACTCACCTCTACACATGTTCTACCATCATGGATCCTATCATGCATGTCCTGATGCTGCTCTAGCTCCTCGCCCACGCTCAAAACCCAGTCCATCATGGTTGAAATCATAGGTAAGTTCTACAGCTAACTGTTGCCATAGACTCCTCTGCAAAACAATGTCTCGCCATGGACCAGGAATAGGAGGTGGGTCCTCAAGTAATTTACACATATACAGGGTCCCTGTCTGGGATTGTTTCTCATCAATCATCAAAAATACATTTGTAAGATGCCCCCCTAGACAAAAACACTTGTACTGCACCGGCACACTGTGCACAAATGGACATGTGTTTTCAAATGTTTACAGTGATAGAGATGTGTGCATTATTTGGTGTCCATAACACCACCTCCTCAACAATATCACACCTATTAATCTCTGTCACACATAACTTTTGCCCTTTTTCACTTGCCTGCTATGTTACTACTGATCTTCACTAGTCATGCAGCTTACCAATTCTAAAGTGTTGCCATTGAAGTAACTACATCTACCATGAGGCCTTGTCACTCCAACACTAACCAAAATGCTACACTCCTTTTGTCCCTAATCACTTGTCTCCCATGTCACTGCTGAAGTTCACTTATAATGCAGGTTATCATTTCTCAAGTGTTGCTAAAGTGACATTGAAGTAACTACAACAACCAGGAGTACTTGTCACTTCAGTTCTAACCAAAATGGTGCACTCCTTTTGCCCTGTCTCACTTGTATGCCATGGTTCTACTGATTTTCTCTAGTCATACAGCTTACCATTTCTTAAGTGTTGCTAAAATGACATTGAAGTGACTTCAACTACTATGAGGCCTTGTGACTGCAACTCTAACCAAGATTCTACACCCATTTTGCCCCGTCTCACTGGTCTCCCGTGTAACAAATGATCTTCACTTATAGTTATCATTTGTCAAGTGTTGCTAAAGTGACATTGAAGTGACTACAACTACCAGGAGGCCTTGCCATTGTAACTAACCAAGATGCTATAATGAACGTGACACCCTCATGATTGCACACATCCCAGGTTCTTTTTTGATGTTAAAGAAACATCTGTATGGATGTGTCAGTAAAGCCACACACATATTCTCTGCTACAACTCTGTAGACTCTCACACATCACTCACATGAAAAGGCAATGTCAGTCAATGAGAGTACATAGAATCAGTGCGAGAGAGAACCATTTTAAGGGCACAATGGAAGCGCTCTATTCAGGATAGCTATGTCTCTATTATGGGGAACCCTGGAATGTTGGGGCCTGGGGCACAGTACACTTTGCACATGCCTGACAAACTCCATGTACACTGTACCTGGGAATTGAAGTATATCAGGGACAGAAAATAGCAGAACCAAGACCCATGCATGTGTAGGCAATGGGTAAAAGCAACTTAGGAAAGCAAACACAGCACTAACAGCATGTGGCACACATATAGATGAAGTAGCTGGGAGGTACACACAGCAAAATATACACATGTCCATGCAGAACTACACAAGGGGATGACAAGTTGACACCCTTCATGTGTGGATACAAAGCTATCTATGTTTAACACAATAAACACAAGTCCAACTTACATCATAGGGAGTAATGCAACCTAAATGACGTTGGCGGTGGCCAGGCCAAGCTGAAATACTTACCACAGCTGGATGTCATCCGACATTGGCATCCAACATAGGACATATCCCCTTGTCCTGTCTAACTCCAGCACTGGCTCCAAGGTCACATCATACTAACCACTTCAACTGGATCAGCAATCAAACAAACACATCTGTGCTCACACATCACTAACTAGACAATAGCATCAAACAGAAATGTACTGGCAGGACCAATGTCTTACAAAAGAAGATATGTTTTATTCAAAATCAAGCAACCCATCAAGGGAAACAAAGGCCAATGGCGAGTACATATCATCAAAATGTGCCACAGCACAAGGTTGTAAGACGTAACTTGCCCGTACTGACACTGCTAGGGAACCTCCTCACAAAGGGGCATCCCTTGGGCACAGCAGGTACTCGAAGATGGTACTCGGGAAGAGGTGGGGCAGATGTTTAGAGAGGGGTGGGTTTATCCGTGGGAGGGAGATTTTTGGGTTTGGGGATTTTGGGCAGAAGGTTTAGGTGGGGTATTTTTTTTCTTTAGGGCTGGGTTTAGCGGTGTGGGGAGGCTGTTTTTCATGGTTGGTAGTCGGGAGTGGAAGGGATGGGTTTGGGTGTGGAAGCGGTTTTTGGGACTTTGGGTGGTTGGTCAGATAAAGATGTGAGATGTTTTGTGTGATGGGGAATATTGTAGCCAAGCAGATGAATCACATTCAAAATCTCTTCAAAAGTAGCCGACTAGCTACACTTTTCATGTCTTAGATGTGCAATAGGCCTGTACAATGGGAGCAACACCAGTGTCAACAGACCTGTGCTTATAAAGGGACAGTCATTGTTGACAGACGATTCCCCTCTGTGAAAGGAATATTGATTGGATTGTCGCCGTTTACTTTGAGCCCTGATATGGCCGCAAAGTCCAGTAGGATCTGGGCCAGCTGTTTAAGCACGTCTTTGATGTCTCTCAGGTAAACTAAGAAGTTGTCTGCCTACAGCTACACCTTATGTGTGCCATCACCTAGACGGATGCATTGTTTAATTGTGTCCTTATCGTATCAGCAAGGTGCTCGATCGCCAGTGAGAATAGGGGGGGGACAGGGGGCAGCCCTGCTGCGTCCTTCTCAGCACTGGGACTGCATCCAATGTATATGGACCCATTTTGACTCTTACGACTGGTTCTGTGTGGAGTAGGTGAGTCAGTTTTAGGAAAGTGGGGCCTAGCTTGTATTTTTTGAGTTTCGCGAACATATAGTCCCACTCCAGGGAGTCAAAGACATCTCAAGATTGGGTATGAGACAGCCCGCCCTTGGCCATGTGCATGAGGAATCAGCTGCAACCTGAAAGAAGGGGCGCAAGTTGAGTGAAGTGCTATGGGGTGGTACAAAACCGTTTTGGCCTGTGTGGACCAAAGTAGGGACCACCTGCACGAGTCTGTCTGCCAGTACTTTTGCTAATATCTTGTAGTCGGTGTTGAGTAGGGCGAGGGGCCTATAGGAGCCCATGTCTGCGGGGTCCTTGTCAGGCTTGAGTAGGGACACCAGGTGTGCTTCATGCAAGGAATGAGGGAGTTGCCTCGCCTCCACGGTGGCATCATAGAGGGCATACAACTGTTGTGCTAGAGACATTTGGTATGCCTTGTAGTATTCCGCCGGAAACATGTCAGGCCCAGGGGTCTTCCCTGTGGCCAGGGACGATATTGCCTCTTTGATCTCCTCTAGTGAAATCAGGTTATTTAGTATCTCTTTGTGCGTCAGCATCACCTCAGGTAGCTGTATGCGGTCTAGAAACATTGTGAGGCATTGCATATTGCAGTGCCCTTGGGATAGATACAGCCGGGTGTAATGCTGCGTCATGGCTGTGTGGATGTCGCACTGTGTGTATAGTAAGAGTCCTATATCTGTGCGTAGTGTGCCTATTGGGTTGCGAGTGTGTTCCTGCCGAATTAGCCAGGCCAGCAGTCGGCCTGCTCAATCAGCGGTGGCATTCGTACAGGCCGTATGAGCGGCATAATTGTGACATCGGAGGTGCTCTGTCAGTTTGGCGTATTCTATACACAGTGTCTCTAGGTGATGAGAACCCCTGCCCTCCCCGTCTGTTTTGTGTCATAGGAGTTGCTTTTCTATCTTGCTAAGGGACTCGGACAGTTGTCTGCATATGTTCCAGATGTCTCCCAGACAGTGCCCTTGTATTGTTACATGTAATGCTTCCCATTCCACTAATATGTATCCAACTGTGACTTTGTAGATCTCAAAATATTCGAGGATCGCCGTTCCTAGGGTTGAGTGGAATGCTGGGTCCTCCAGTGCTGCAGTTTGGAGTCGTCTTGTGGAGACCACAGGACACTCAGCCTCCCAGGCGAGTTTCACCATTTGGGGGTTATGATCGGAGGGCGTCCGTCCGAGGTATTCTGTCTGCCAAACTAAGGGGAATAGAGCGGGAGAGCCCACTATCCGGTCCAAGCACATGTGGGGTCTATGTACCGCGGAGTAGTACGAGCAGACCTGTGTGTCGGAGTTGAGGGTGCGCCATATGTCTAGCAATGCCCAGTGATCGAGCCAGTCCACGAGGGCCTATGCATCAGAGGTTACCATGGTTGCAGTCAGGGGCGGAAATGACCTGTCTAGGTGGTCTACGCTGAGCACTGAATTAAAGTCCCCCCCCCAGGAGCCATGGAATGCCATTCCATTTAGCTAGTACTCCGGTTAGGTTATCAAAGAAAGAAGGCTGATTTACGTTTGGGGCATAAATGGAACCGATCAGCATCATTTGGCCATTAAGTCGTTCTCTCACCAATGTGTATCTGCCTTCGGGATAAATTAGTATCTCTTCGCTTATAAATGGGATACCAGCTCTTACCCAGATAAGGACACCTCTTGCGTGGGTGGAGTAGGTTGTGCCATAGACTTGCCTCTCCATATCCTACGCAAGCGCTCTAGCTCTGTTTGTAACATGTGTATTTCTTGAAGTAAAGTGACGCTAGTGGACCTGCTCTGCAAGTAAGCGAATATTGAGTATCTGTGAGCACGTTTCAAGTGACTAAGTTAACTTCTGCCATGCCCAGTAGTTGTGTTGGCCAGGGCGATTTAGGGCGAGTGAGGTGTGGCATCTCATGGCATACGTGGGTGTGTTCCAAGATAAAAATGTTAAGAACAAGGCACAAGTGTGAGCAAAACAGTGCATAATTGTCAAGGGTGGGTTCCAAAAGGATGCTCGTCCAAACCTGGGTGACCAACTATGGCAACGACTGTGTCAATGCAACGCTTGGTGTGGGTATGCGTGGCATATGGCTAGGTGGGGTTGCTTGGCCTCTCGGTGTTGTGATCTGTCTGTTTGTCTTCCCAGACAATCCATTATATGAGGAGTGTGTGCGTGTTGCATGCACCTTCGACCGTGGCACCATGTAAGTGCTGCTCGTGATGGAGTGTGAGGTGGCACTGCTTTGTTATAGGCATGCAAGCAATTAAATAATCATGGGAATACAGTTTGCCAGGTTGGCAGTTACTTGTGTGTACAGGCTTCTATATAGTTCAGCAGGTTCACAGAGAGTCATATGATGTCATCCGCCATCTGCGGTGTGACATCTGGTAGCTGGTTGTCTTCGGGGTCATCAATCCTGGGGGGTGTGTAATCGTGCGTCGCAGTTCCAAGTGCTGCAGCTACTTGTATCACCTCCTGCCTCTACAGTCTTCTCTGTTCGGGATCGGGAGCCATGGAAGTTGCGGTCATGTGTACCTGGAACTTCTGCGTCCGCCACGCTAGCGTCTTCTTCTGCCAGGTTTCCTTAGAGTGTCTTCCGTAGGTGGTGTTGGCCCCATCCATAGTCCTGATTCCTCTAACCAGTCCCAGACTTCGAGGGGTGAGTCAAAGAAGCGCACCACTCCTTTTGCGACCACTCGTGGCCTGGTGGGAAATAATAGGGAGTAACTAAGGCCAAGGTGCGGAGTTGACGTTTCACTGCGGTATATGTGCCCCTGAGCCGCTGCACTTGTGCTATATAGTCCGGGAATATCATGATCTGGGCATTGCATATTTTGATGTCTGCCAGCTTTCGGTTTCATTCAGGATTACATCCCTGTCCCTATAGTTGAGTACTTTGAATAAAAATGGGCACTGGAGGGGCACCTGGAGGGGGTTTCTGTGCTGGCACATGGTGCACCCTTTCAACCACAAATTGGGGTGACAGCACACCAGTAGGTAGCAGTTTTCTGAGCCAACACTTGGTATACTCCTCCGGATTGTGTCCTTCTTCCCCCTCTGGAAGGCCCACTATGTGGTTATTGTTACGGAGTGAGCGCCCTTTTGCACCCTCCACTTTGTCCTCTAGTGCATGCATGCGATCTACGAGGTCCTGCAGGGTTGCGGTGTGACTTTGTGTGATGGGGTTCAGTTCCACAAGTGATTGCTCTTATAGACACACTTTTTCCCCTAGCTTGTGATGATCAGCGAGTAATAGGGTGAAGTCGGAGGTGACTTTATCAATCTTGGACTCCAGTGAGGAGCGAGTTTGGCCCAGGGCAGATCCAGTCTTCTCCACTGCTACCAGTCCAGCTTGGCGGCCGGTGCTGTATGTTGCACCTCTACTACCTTCCCACCCTTTGCAGATGTCAGCTCCAAAGTGCAAGTGCGTGTATTGAGTTGTTGCATGTTTGTGCGTAGGTGGCCCATGACTAGCTCTTGTGCTGTCGGCATTCATTAGAGAAACATGGTAGCCGTGTGGCCACGTAGGGCATTATGTCTTGGTTGCAGCTGCACCGGCCTGCGGGATTGTTGCGCGCTGACAGCAGTAGGTGTTTGACAGTGTGGAGGGGTGTGAGTTCCACTTACTTATCCCACATGGGGAACTCCTAGTCATGGGATGTGTAGTTCCATCAGGGTTTGCGGTACTAACTCCCTCGTTGTCTTCTCACCATGCTTGACTGCGGGTCTACAGTCACCAGAGGTCCTCACTTTATTGTAGTCGTTTGAGTGTGCCCACCCACAGGGTTTGCGAGGTCAGTGGAGCTTCCCAGTGAGGTTTGCCCTTTCCTCCTAGGGTCTTCTGGCTTGGGCACAATGCCTGGGGTGGGGTTTGCCATGCCTGGGCTTGCCTTGGGGTAGCTGTGTCTGCTGTGCACCCCTGTAGCGTTTTTGGGTTTGTCGACCACGTCTCACAGCCGTGGCTTGGGCCGGATCCAGTCTCCGGACCTGATGCTCCCCAGGGCACTCCCCCCTGAGTGTCATGTGTGAGTGGGCATGCTGAGTATGGGCCCACAGGAGGGGCTGCGTCTTCTGTGCACTCCTGTGGTGTCTTTAACCGCACCCCCACTCCTTGCGGCTGTGGTCTGGGCCCGATCCGACCCACGAGTCTGGTGTGGGGCGGGTCTGCACTGCATCACTGTTTCACTTTGGAACTTTTGCAGCCTGTCTGTGAGAGGGGAAAAGGAATGAAGGGGCATCACCTGCCTCTGTATCAGGTACTGTGTCTCGATTCTGAGCTGGGGGTTTGTGTCCACGGCATATCAGAGTTCATTCCCTCCGTGATGGGGCCACAGCCTGGGCACAATCCGACCCCTTGGCCTAATGCTTCTCAGGCAATGTGGTCTAGGTACCACTCTGGAGCGGTTGAGCTGTGCTAGTGCCCACTGAGAGGGCAGGGTCCTCCATACGCATTCTTAGCGCCTTTGCATGTGTTCTCCACTCCCCGGGACAGCTGCCTGGACCAAGTGTGGGTTCGGCCTGCACCGCCTCTCACGTTTACACCTCAGGTGTGTTAGGGTGGCATGGGATTGTAGGGTTTGGCAGGATAAACAAGGGTTTACTGATGGAGCTCTAGAAGCTCACGTCTGCCATGTTGGCTGGCTAGCCACGCCTCCATCACCTCAGTCACCATGCTTCACATTATCTATATAACAGCTATCAGGGCTATTAGTCGGACAGATCAGTCTTTCTGGGAACATCCATGGATCAGCAGGTCTACAAGAACATTACTCAGCTCTCGGCATCAGTTCTCCTGCCACAGTAACCAGACTGCTCACATTTCAATGCCAAGCCTTGCTCTCTCCAGGGTGAGGCTTCTTATGCCACATTAACCTCAAATTTCTATTCAATTCAATACAGAAAAGTCAATATTCTGGCCATTCCATATGTAAACATATGTTTATTTGGCACTCTGAAGAGATCTGTGAGGTATAGATATCTCCCAGACAACTGTTTTACAAAGTTTGAAATGCGCTGAGTGATAAGTGTGGTGGTAAACTTGGCTAACATCATCCTCAACTGTTTTTAACAGTATACAAATCCTGTTATTTGAGAACCCAATGGCTCCCTCCAGAAGCACTGTTGCTTGGCATGAACCATTTGCCACACTTCTTATTCATTTACGTCTTTTTATTCAAGATATTCCAATGTTTTAAAGTTTCAATCCATTTCCTCACATGAAATCCTTTCAATGTATTACAAGTCTGATGCTGTAGGTATGCAGGCCTTTTCGCGACAGCAGGACCGATACATGTTACATCCTCAGTAGTATTATACATTCCCAATGCATTTCGAGCGTCATCTTCGCTCTTCGTCAGGGGTAAACTACAAAATAAACAATGACTTTAATCTAAAGGTTTCAACTATTTAAACATACAATTGACATTGTACTTGTTGCATCCTGCTCACCGTTTCAGTATCTTCAAACATGCTTCCCTCAGTGCTTTCCCGCTAAATGTCCAACATATTTTAAAGAACTTACTGCTCTGCTGTCCCAGCCACTACTCAATTGGACTATTTAACCCGCTACGTGAAATTGTTTCACCCCGCTGTTTGGATTCACAGTTAACCTTACGTTAAACCAAAACACGTTAGACCCCCTCACATACCTGTGGTGCGTAACCTTTTCGTGCTCCTCATTTTTCAAAAAGCCTACTCCGGGCTTACTCTCAGCTGTTACAATTTATGCAAGGTCACTCGCCCCTCCCATCTATCCTCGTGCCTCCTATACTGCGATCCCCACAATGCTCTACTTTGGTGAACCAAAACCATTGTCCCACAATACGAGCATAGAAATGAGTTCACCTAACTGTGCGAATTTTCGCTTTATACAACGGTGCTGACTTAATCTACTGTTGTTATTGTTCATAATTAATGACGTTAGTAACATGTTTTCATTTAAACATCTGAATTGAGGTGCAGGATGCAACATCGTAAGGGTGGGCGGGGAAAACATGCGTGAGTATTGTTATGTAAAAAGCGGCAATGTCTTTTGTGAGACAATGGTTTTGGTTCACCAAAGTAGAGCATTGTGGGGATCGCAGTATAGGAGGCACGAGGATAGATGGGAGGGGCGAGTGACCTTGCATAAATTGTAACAGCTGAGAGTAAGCCCGGAGTAGGCTTTTTGAAAAATGAGGAGCACGAAAAGGTTACGCTCCACAGGTATGTGAGGGGGTCTAACAGGTTTTGGTTTAACGTAAGGTTAACTGCGAATCCAAACAGCGGGGTGAAACAATTTGACGTAGCGGGATAAATAGTCCAATTGAGTAGTGGCTGGGACAGCAGAGCAGTAAGTTCTTTAAAATATGTTGGACATTTAGCGGGAAAGCACTGAGGGAAGCATGTTTGAAGATACTGAAATGGTGAGCAGGATGCAACAAGTACAATGTCAAATGTTTGTTTAAAAAGTTGAAACCTTTAGATTAAAGCCATTGTTTATTTTGTAGTTTACCCCTGACGAAGAGCGAAGATGACGCTCAAAATGCATTGGGAATGTATAATACTACTGAGGATGTAACATGTATCAGTCCTGCTGTCGCGAAAAGGCCTGGATGGGCATACCTACAGCATAAGACTTGTAATACATTGAAAGGATTTCATGTGAGGAAATGGATTTAAACTTTAAAAACATTGGAATATCTTGAATAAAAAGACGTAAATGAATAAGAAGTGTGGCAAATGGTTCATGCCAAGCAACAGTGCTTCTGGAGGGAGCGATTGGGTTCTCAAATAACAGGATTTTCATATTCACGCGGCCGTAGGGCGGACTGGGATTCCAGGATGCACGCATTTTGAGAGTATTGAGCATATTAAGAATGAGAAATACAGGTGTGCACTTCATACCATTGACCCAGTATTTAACAGTATACAGACATGACTCATGGTTTGACCCCATACATACCAATTCACATAATATGTGATTTTACTTCAGAACTCATTGTAGCTACTGTACTCAGAGATACATTGTAGCCTAGGGGTACAGAAAGAAAGAAGTTTAACAGAGTGAATAACTGTATTAGAAATAGTTACCCTTTCGTCTGGTAAGTCATAGAGCTGGGGATACAGGGGAAGGACCATGTCTACCATGATCTCCGCCTCCTCTGGAGTGAAGGGACAGGCTTTATCATCTGTAGTGCATTCCATGATTGCACCTAGAGGTGAAAACAGCAGCTAAAATGGAGGAGGTCTTGATAACAACAGTGTCAGGAGGTAAGTGAGCTATTTTCCAACTGCCAGGTAAATGTACTCCATGTACACGGTCATCAGCATTGGCGCATAATTGGCCCGCTTCTGTCACTATCCTCAATGTTAGCCTATGACTGTGACCGCCATGCATGCAACTGCCCACCGCACTGTCAACTACTACTGGCGGCCAGTGTTCGGCATGTCTTATTAGCAAGGTCAGGCACCTGCCATTTTAGCGGTTGGGAAAACTGTACGTAGGCCAAATGTGCGCTGCGCACTGTACGTAGCGGTTGGCGGTATTTTCACTTTGCATGTTCTGCTACCCTTACAATAGTGAAAATTTGCCCATTTTCTGATTAGACGATGTGCACAGTTCTGTTACAGATCTGTAACGGTCACCTTGCGGATGACAGATGGATGTTCCAGATTTGACAATGATAATGTAAAATGTGTACTGCTTCATAAAGCATTGATGCTCAAACACATGAACTTTTGCCTTACTCTAGGCCTGGGCGTAGTGTGCGTAGTCGCGCTACGCAAAGCTACACGAAGATGTTCTTGCAATACGCGAGCTTCGCAAGCGTGCGTAGAAGGCTTGTCTCGCCTGCTCGCGATGCGTTTTTCTTTCTCGCAAGCGCTTTGTGCTTGTTCGGGGCACTGTTTGCGTGCTCGGGGAATACCAGCTCGTGAACTTACCCATGTGGTGGCCTATGGGCGCGGCCATCTTGTTTTTTCAATTGTCCCACCCGCTCGCTATGCCTTATTTCCTGTTCCGGGTAGCATATAGCGTGTTCACGATGCGCATGTCATGTTCGGGAACGCTATCTACTTGTTCACGACGACTAGTCCGTGCTCGCGAGAAATATCGCGCAAACTTACCCACACGGTCGCGATGGGCGCGGCCATCTTGTTTTTTCACTCTATGCTATGGTTCTGGGCCTAGTTTTCTATCCACCTTTAACCTTTGCAATCCTTAGTTTTTTTCAGTTTTTCTCACTTTTTTATTTATCATCTAGCTCTCTCTGTCCCTAAGTTTATATTTTGAATTTATTTCTACTTTTACTGTATTTTTTTAACTTTTCTACTGTTTTATTTTACTTCTTTCTTTAAGCTCCTAGGGCTAGATGTAGGTAATTTGGATTTACCGATTTATAAATACCGAATTTTACCGATTCGGTATTTATGAATCGGTAAATCCAATGTAGGTAAAAATTCGGTAAAAAATACCGAATCGGTAGGATTTGGTATTTACCGAATCGGTATTTACCGATTCGGTATTTGCCATTGATTCCTATGGGCCTGTAGGCCCATAGGAATGAATGTCAATTACCGAATCGGTAATTACCGATTTGGATAATACCGAAAAATTCAAGGGTGGCAGGGTTTCACTTTGACACCCTGTTGCACCCCTGATTAGGGCTTGTGTGCCTTGTGGCACACATACATGCCCTTGGGGCAGGTGTAAATGCACATATTTGCATTTGCTTAGGAATTCGTTATGTACCACCAATTAATAATTTGTGGTAAATAACAAATCCTGAAAGCACTGTAGCACTGTTCACAGTGCTACCTACATATCAAAATGCAGGTTAGGTAATTTTACCGAATCGGTAATTTTACCGATTCGGTAAATTACCGATTTGGTAAAATTACAGAATCTGCATTTTCTTATGCCCCTACATCTCAAACACCAAATACCGGCCGGTAACGGCCGAAAATCGGTATTTTCGGCCATTACCGACAGGTATTTGGTTACCTACATCGGCCCTAACTTCTTCCCCCTAACTTTATTTTTCCCTTCTTTTCTGTTCCGCCTCCACCCCAGAACCATGGCCAAGGGCAGCAGTATCGACTCCAAGGGCAAGGTGCCTGCGCCCCAGAGCCGGCTGCCTTGTGGTAGAATGCGCCCTGCACGGGTGCAGGCCCGTCAGCTTTTTGGGGTGGCGGAGGTGGCTGCCCTTGTTGTTTTCATCCAGCGCCACCTCCCCTTGACCTTGGCAGCAGGCTGCAGGCCCCGGGTACCTTACCCAGGAGCGTCACCACCGGTGGGCAAAGGTGCGCCGGGCAGTGTTTCGCTGCTCCGGGATCCCGCGCACCAACAACCAGCTGGCCCACCGGTGGTCAGACATTCTGGACCGGGAGCAGGACCTGTTGGACCTGCTAGGTGTCGAGGTCGTGGGGCTTGGTGAGTAGCTAATATATAGTAGTATAAGAATTGGGTATAATTTTTTGACCAATAATAACACGATTACTGGTACGCTTAGTTACATTGCAGGTCAATTACGTTTCAAAATCTTCTGTGATTGTAGGACACAGGTGATGCACAGCACTACTCTTACTTGTTTGAAACTTTGGGCTAGCTTGGGCTGATAATGATGTAAGAGTTTACTGTAGAGAACTGAAGTTACTTAATGCTATTGCTAGAGAGTCAAGTCCTTCCATTGTCCTTCTGTGAAATAGTGATGGATGGATAATAGGTTTACTTAGTATTAGTTCATATTTTTTACGGGCTGCGTGACGCCTCCTCTGTCACTGAATGCTGCTTACCCCTGTCCTCCATAGAACCTTTTGTAGTTTGTTTACTGAGTAGTAGGCTTAGCATTGTCAGTCAGCAGCAGAGCAACAGATGACGCAACCAACCAACAATTTGGTGTATGCACAAATTATTTCTGCATGTGTCTGCCATCTCATCTATGCATTTTTGAAGGCAAAAATAAAATGGAAATGCAGACTTACTGAACAATTGGCACGTCTGGAATAGGTGGTGTAGGTCAGGTGGTACTTAGGCTACGTTAGTATTCTGGAATAAGAACGATTATGGAACATTTGATTAGTGTTCATAATCAGTGGACTGTCCGTAAATCCTGCAAGCCAGTAGTCGTTTTGAATTAATTAGATAGATCAATTTTATTGCAATTGCTGTTTCCTAAAAAGTTTTTGGAGCGTTTTTTTTAATGATTTATTCGTTTCACAGCACTCATTAATGTGTGTCTCTTTCTTTATTATTTCTTACATGATCAGCACCCAGGGGTAAGAAGACGAGGTCCGACGAGTCGGCGGGACAACCACCAGAGGACCGCTCCTCTATAGAGGGTCCTGCTGCTGGCCACAATAAGTCCTCCAGTGGTTATATGAACAATTATATTTCCCTAACTTTTAACGCACCTTCTTTTTTCCGAACTATTAATTACGGTTCCACTTCCTAATTCAATTTTTTACAAAAGCTTCTTTGACCTTGATTATCTGTTTCCAAATTCTGGCTATCCCTGCCTTTAAGTTCCTTATAACTGCCTCTGCTATGACTCTCTGTACTACTACTATTAGTCTGTCTGTAGCTAAGCTTGCCCAGTTGGCCGTTCTTTATTTAAGGTTTTCTTTTGAATAAAGTTCAGATAGAGCAATAGCTCTAGCCACTGGTTCCACTCGTGTCCTTTGGGTTGTCCTCTTTAATCTCGAGGCTTTGATAATGCCCACCAACAAAATGCCCAACAAGATGTTTGACTAGTATTTTTGTTAGGATAGTAGTACATACTACTAGTATTGTCGGGATTCTGCACAGCCACATACAGAACTATGCACAAGAAAATAGGATGTTGGTGATGGGAGGTTGGACCTTCCTCACACCTCAGTCAGAACTCAGAACCCTCAATCAACTCACCGACTAGCTATAGTGTCTCAGTAGGTCCCGAACCCCCACACGAAGATACCCAATGATTCCACAACCCAGAACATAACACCCTTTCGCTCACTCACTTGTGTAAGTCCACAACGCCACACCAAATACCAGAGTCTATGTGTAAGTTCAAAAGGTTTCTTTATTTTCAAACAACAAGCTTTGTACATTGTTTTATGCAATTACTACAGCCAGCACCAACATGCAAAAATGCATAAGATTTAAAACAGTAAACATTTGTTACAACAAGTGCGTGATAGGAGAAGACAAAGAAAAGATCTGTGTGAATTCTGGGAGACCCCTCACCACTGAACGTAGAAATACTGGTTACATGCCTCGTCGCGTAAGCTCCGCAAATGTATGGTTTACTTTGAAGAAGGGAATCTTCTGCCGCTTATGAGAAAAATGGTGGATATTTGACAGTATAATGCAATTATGCAAGCATTGCGCAGTCATGCCAAAAAGTGTAACATTATGGCTAAGCAATAGGGACTAACCAAACCCCATAAAAAAGTGGATTGTTTTTCGACCTCTTCACTTGTACGCAACATTCATGTGGCCTCAAAGCCGTCTTACTGCACAACGAGCCGCAAGGTAACATGCGCAAAAGAGTAGACATGAATCTAAAATGGTTACATGGCTCAGGCTAACTTTCCAAAGAGTAGAGTAGGAGTAGAGATGACCCTAGGGACCATAATACTACTAATGTCTGTGTACTGACTCCACTCTATTGCACAATTTGGACTAATGATGATGTATGTTGTACTTTAACTGTTTTTCAATCTTCCTAGAAAACGAATAAAATAGGGGGAGGTGTACAGGCATCTATAAATGTGCATATTTTTTATAGGTGTACTACCAACCACCAGTGCCGGCAGGGCCAGCGGCGATGGTGATGTTGCCATTCCGGAGGGGTACAAAAGCGGGTGGTGATGGACGGAGCATCCGAACCAATCAAACACTCACACCCAGTCAACAGATCTGGGTTTAATCCATCACCGTTCTTTAGCCCACTCTGCCACCCCAGTTCAGACATGGCCATATGCAAATCAGTCTGACCCTGTGCCTCATGGGAACAGTCCAGCCCGAACTGCCAAGCCATGCCTTCCCTGGACCAGAAACAAGCTTCCGAGGACCGGTTTCTGGCATTTCAGCCGTATTCAGCCCGGCTTGCTTGAATTCAGTGGCAAAGTTAGCAGGGGACTCACGTCTGAGCATACCCTGTCAACTTATGGCGAACAAAGTGGTACAAAAGGGGTTGGTGATAGACGGAGCATCTGAACCAATCAAACACTCACACCCAGTCAACAGATCTGAGTTTGATCCATCACCGTTCTTTAGCCCACTCTGCCACCCCAGTTCAGACATGGCCATATGCAAATCAGTCTGACCCTGTGCCTCATGGGAACAGTCCAGCCCGAACTGCCAAGCCATGCTTTCCCTGGAGCGGAAACAAGCTTCTGCGGACCGGTTTCTGGCATTTCAGCCATCTTCAGCCCGGCTTGCTTGAATCCAGTGGAAGTGAGCAAGGGACTCACGTCTGAGCATACCCTGCCAACTTATGGTAAACAAAGTGGTACAAAAGGGGGTGGTGATGGACGGAGCATCTGAACCAATCAGACACTCACACCCAGTCAACAGATCTGGGTTTAATCCATCACCGTTCTTTAGCCCACTCTGCCACCCCAGTTCAGACATGGCCATATGCAAATCAGTCTGACCCTGTGCCTCATGGGAACAGTCCAGCCCGAACTGCCAAGCCATGCCTTCCCTGGACCGGAAACAAGCTTCCGAGGACCGGTTGCTGGCATTTCAGCTGTCTTCAGCCCTGCTTGTTTGAATCCAGTGGCAAAGTGAGCAAGGGACTCATGTCTGAGCATACCCTGCCAACTTATGGCGAACAAAGTGGTACAAAAGGGGGTGGTGATGGACGGAGCATCTGAACCAATCAAACACTCACACCCAGTCAACAGATCTGGGTTTAATCCATCACCGTTCTTTAGCCCACTCTGCCACCCCAGTTCAGACATGGCCATAAGCAAATCAGTCTGACCCTGTGCCTCATGGAAGCAGTCCAGCCCGAACTGCCAAGCCATGCCTTCCATGGACCGGAAACAAGCTTCCGAGGACCGGTTTCTGGCATTTCAGCCGTCTTCAGCCCGGCTTGCTTGAATCCAGTGGCAAAGTGAGCAAGGGACTCACGTCTGAGCATACCCTGCCAACTTATGGTGAACAAAGTGGTACAAAAGAGGGTGGTGATGGACGGAGCATCTGAACCAATCAAACACTCACACCCAGTCAACCGATCTGGGTTTAATCCATCACCGTTCTTTAGCCCACTCTGCCACCCCAGTTCAGACATGGCCATATGCAAATCAGTCTGACCCTGTGCCTCATGGGAACAGTCCAGTCCGAACTGCCAAGCCATGCCTTCCCTGGACCGGAAACAAGCTTTCGAGGACCGGTTTCTGGCATTTCAGCCGTCTTCAGCCCGGCTTGCTTGAATCCAGTGGCAAAGTGAGCAAGGGACTCCGGAGGGGGCAGGAGATGCGGCACCTGCAGGAGCTCCAGGGGGGGAGCCAGCAGCAGTGGTCGGCGTTGGTAAAATATATTCATTACTTATTGGCATTACTACTAGCTGGACGGGGAACACTCCACTCACTGTACTGTGAGGCTTATTTATTTCGTATGAACTTGAAGTTGTAGTGAACAATATACAACGGTTGAAGAAGACACCCTTTACTTAGCATTACCAATGCATTAGCTAGCAATAGCATTACCAGCGTGAGTTGAGTAACCAATGGCCTCTTCAATCTGACTCAAATGCAGCTGTGAACGTTTTTGGAGACGACTAAAAGTCAGATCATATTACCTTGAAGGATGTGTTGAACAAAAAGGGAAAGAAGGGTTGAAGGAGGAAGGACGGGTGAGATGTGGTACGACTAGCAGAGAAGGATACTTTGGAAGCAGCATGCAGGTGGCTGATAGGAATCAGATGCATGGGTTGTTGAAGGATGGTTGGAAGGTGAAAGAAGATTGCTGCCTGGGTGGGCGACACAGTATGGGTGGATAGTCGATAGCAAGAATCATCAGCAGTGTTTGTGTCAAACTCAAAGCCAAGGCAAGGAAGAAAGGAGGGGACGCTTGGGTGGTTGTTGGTGAAACCAGCTAAGATTTGTTAAGCGATATATAACAAAAGAATGATAGACATTTACTTAATGGATGGATGCCTGAATGTATTCATCATAGATAGCATAGGTGGAGACTGTCATTGGATGCAGACTAAAGTCTTACTTTGAAGAGAATGTAAAAGAAACTGCGCCAGAGTAGCAAAGCAGAGGGTAATATTTATATAAAAGTAGGATTTTATTTCAGAATACAGTTGATGACTCAGTAGTTTGCAAGCACATCATATATATATTATCAAGCGCCTTCCTCTGACTCCAAGGACCACTTCCTACTTATGCTATTTTTTTCCGCTTGTGTCAGCCAGCCTGCAAAGGGTGGCCTATCTGTTGGTTACACAAACAATGAACAAAGGGCCATATTATCAAGAAAGGGCGATACATTATTGCCGCTTTTTATCGGCAGGAAACTGCCGCTAAAGTGGTGATAATGGGCTTGATAATATGCCCTTGTGAATTCCCATAGAAGCCCAGGTTCTGGTTTTAACCTGGGCTTCTATGGGAATTCACAACGGCATAATATCAAGCCCATATTCGCCGTTTCGGTGCAGTTTCCTGCCGATAAAGCGGTGATAATGTACCACCCTTTCTTGATAATATGTCCCAAAGTACCTTATGCAGTAGCGGTCGGAGGTGGAAGTGCTGGCGAGCAGTGATATAAGGAGGGGGAGGGGCAGGGTGGGGGGTAGTAAACTATGGATTATGAATGCATTGCGCGCAACTAAATTTGTTTTATTCATTTAAATATTTACTTACCAGTAATTGTCCGCAATTCATAGTTTGCTCCCCCACCCCTGCTCCTCCCCTTCCCCACATCACCGCCCGCCAGCACTCCCACCACCGACCACTACTGGACTGATATGTTGTCGTTCCATATAAGCAATGATCATTGGATCAGAAATACATTATAGTAATCTGCCTTTTTGTAGTAGCCAGGGTACAGTGTAAGTGAAATTGAGAAATTGCCCTTTATGTAACAGAGAGAGTATAGCAAGTGCCACCCGTAATCTAAAAATACGACCTTCCCCACCTGCAGAGTAGTAAATAAAAGTAACAGGAGTCTGCGTATTGACTCGTATGTTGGTCTTGGACGCAAGCTTAGCTGACTGAGCGGGCATGCCGGCTACAACAAGGTAATGTAATTTAGCTAAACTAGAGATAAGAAAAAGACTGTTGTTCTGTGTACTGGAGTCCATCCATAGTACTAGGGCAAGTATAATGCTCCAACAAATGTTACAGGCCGAGGAAGCGGGAGGATAGATACTTACCACTAATGTTATGTACTGCGCTTGCAAGTGCTACTGTGCCATTATGTGTTGAATTCCTTTTGTCTTACTGTTTTGCTAAGAGTATTGGTTACAATTCTGTTTCTTTCTTTATAAAATCCTACGCGGAAGGAGTTGGTAGCCAGGGCCCGGCGCCGGAAACTGGAGGCCATCTGTGAAGAATACTGCCGGCTGGTGGCTAAGGCAAAGGAGGAGGAGGAGGAGGCGGCAGCAGCTGCAGCCTCTTCCAATGCCCTGGGCCCCAGCCAGGCCCCACCTCCAGTAGTATGGCACCGCGGTGAGGCAGCCACCCACAACCGGCCTTTTTCAACAACTGCTGCCACGCCACATGGATGCAACTGTAAGTGCCGGGCATTTTACCGAAAACTTCTCCTCCGGATGGCACAGCTGGAGCACCAATTAGAGGAGCGAGTCAAAATCCTTGTGGGCAAACACTCGAAGGCCCGCCGATTGTGATGGACCCTGGTAATTTGCCCCTTTTTTAGTACTTTTGTTGGTGGGTGGGAATTGGGTGTTGGGGTTTCTTATTTTTTGGACATTGGTTGGACTTGGACATTGGTTGGAGTTAGGGAGAGGGGTGGGTGAGGTGATAGTTTATTTTTGTTAGGGAAATACATGTTATTTATTTATACTTATACATAAAATTTTACTGTTTTGTGGGTGGGTTACTGTTTCAAAAATGTATGTACGTCACAAGGTTTCCTTGCAGATGCAGGGCAGCAGCCAGTGTTTGATTTAAATAATCTGCTAATTTTGTAACATGCAAACAGATATATGCGATACCCCTCACTGAGTTATATTTGTCCTACTAGTACTGCCAGTCGCTCATCCTAGTCCATTATACCTCCCAGCATACTTATCTTACCTGTGATTGATGAGGATTAAGTTCGGCACAGCAATGGCTGCATGGTTTCCCAAGAGAATGGAGAAGATGCCATGGTAGTGGTGGTAGTAGTAGACACTGGCACTAGCATTTGCAAACATAAAAAAAGAGCGGTCACTTGCCTGAGAGAGACTGTGGGAGTAGTAGAAAAGTACAGTAGATAAGAAGACTGCCAAACAAACAATATTGCAACTGCTAAAGTAAAAGAAAACATAATGGTGGCGGGGACAGCCTAGTGCAAGAAGCTAAGAAGTTAAACTGTAGTTGTGTCGAAGGAGTGACTTAACACAATCGTAATTCGTAAACTTTAATGCTGTAAATCCAATAAATGCCGGCAATTCATTATGATGTATTAGGTGGGTCCCTTTGGAAAATTAACTGGCTTGTACATAGACTGAGCATGGATGGGCAAGCACAAGAAGATCCTCACCCTGCCTCGTTGACATTTACTTAGTGTTGCTTTCACCACATCTGCCCCAGCAAGCGTGTGATCAATTGTTGGTGTACATTTAACAAAGTCACATCACACCTCAATTTAAAATCACACAGCCCGGGGGAAGAGGGTTAGGGTTTGATGAAGGGATGGGAAGGGGAGTTTGGGGAAAGGTTTGACAAAAAAAAAACAGTACTCATGGAGACAACAAAAGCAAAACAATATTTGAAGACGACGATGATCCACTATCCAATACATTTATAAAGGGAGAAAAAGGAAATGCATGCATGATGAAGATAACTTGATGGTTAATGAGTAGTACTTAACAACTACTACTTTACTGCTGACAGAAACGTGGTTCACTGAAGCCTCCCTCCCTTCCCTCCTGGCTGCCCTTCCCTCGACCTATTATGCCATCCGCGCAGACCGCCCTGGCGGGAAAGCGGGTGGAGGCGTTGCTCTTATTGCCCGCTCTGATCTCCAGTTTCAAGTCCTCCCTTCTCCCTCTCTGGGCGGAATCGACTATCTGGTGGTCCGCTCTTCCTTCCTTTCCCCCCATCTAGCCATAGTGCTCGTTTATCGCCCTCCTCAACCAACTCCTTCCTTTCTCCCGGCCTTTCAAGACCTACTTGGCACCCTGGCGGTTAACTATGCCTCGGCTCTGGTCCTCGGGGATTTTAATTATTGGCCTTCGGACCCTAAGGAGTGTGTGTCATCTAAGGAATTTTCAGAAACCCTTCTTTCTCTTAATTTTATTTCTTTTGTTCACACCCCTACTCATTCTCATGGGCACATCCTCGACCAGGTCTGGTCTCTTAACTGTACCCTCTCCACGCTGGTTGTTGTCCCTTGCACTTGGTCTGATCACTTTATAATTTCGTTTTCCCTCAGTCTCTCATTGGTCAAGACCCCCACTCACATCAAGAACTCATGGGCTCGCAACTGGGGCAAGGTCAACTTGTCGGATCTTTCGACCGCACTCCGGGCCTCCCTTCCCCCTCTATCGGGACTGGATTCCGCAGCCCAAGCCAAAGCCATTGATTCCTGGCTCACGGAAGGAAGCGATCGTCTAGCTCCTCTCCGACGTACCTCGATTAGGCGCCCTAAAGACGCCAATCGGTGGTTCAACATCGAGCTGAAGGAGTTGAAGCTTGCGGTTCGAAGGGCTGAACGCAAGTGGAGATTGGATTACTCCCCGAATACCAGGACCCGCTATGTTCTCCTTCTGGGGACCTATAAGCAAAAAATTACTGAGGCCAAGAAAGCATATTTCTCGGCGAAAATTCTAGCTGCCGAGAATCAACCAAAGGAGATCTTTGCCATCACCCATGAGTTGGCGTTCTCTGACCGGACCACACTCAAGCCCCCTCCCTCCCAGAAACTTTGCGATTCACTGAACTCCTATTTTGTCGATAAAATCACGACAATTAAATCTAACATCCCCCCCCCTTCCCCTTCTTTTGTTGACTCTCTCCCTCACCCTGTTCCAGCTTCTTTTAATTCCTTTCCTCCTCTTTCTGAAGAACTTTTTGTGTCCCTCCTTCCTAAAATTAAGTCCGGCTCCCCATCTGACATATGCCCGGCTCATATCTTACGACAGATCTATACCGTCTGCTCGTTGCCCCCTCTGGGCTTCCTTAACGACTCATTAGCCCGAGGGGTTGTCACTCCATCGTTAAAAGCCGCTTCCATCGTCCCCATCCTGAAAAAGCCGGGAGCCGACCCCTCTGTGATGGCTAACTATCGCCCCATCTCCCTTCTCCCTTTTTTGGCGAAGGTGCTGGAGCGGCATGTTACATCTGCACTCAGCTCCTTTGCCGAGGAGAAGGGGAGGTTGGCCCCATGTCAGGCGGGATTTCGTCCAAGGCATTCGACAGAGTCAGTGGTAGTGTCAGTATCAGACACCCTCAGAGAGGGTTTGGACTCCGGTAGACCTCAGGCGCTGGTCCTTCTTGACCTGTCCGCCGCTTTTGACACGGTGGATCATTCCATCTTGCTTTCCCGTGTCAAGGCGGCGGGCATAGGAGGATCAGCCCTCATCTGGCTTTCGTCCTTCTTGAGGGACCGGACCCAGGCGGTCCATCTTGGGGAGTTTTCAGCTACCCCCTGCCATGTCCAGTGCGGTGTTCCCCAGGGCTCCTCTCTCTCTCCTTTACTCTTTAATCTGTATATCGCTCCGCTCATCTTTGCCCTACAGCAACTGGAGGTCTCGGTATATAACTATGCCGATGACCTCCAGCTCATCTTCAATCTTTCTTCCTCTCCTGACTCCATCTCCAATTTCCAATCTACTCTATCTTTCATCAGGGACTGGATGAATTTCAACCACCTGAAACTCAATCCCGATAAAACGGAACTTGTGGTGACGGGTGGTTGCTCCAGCCCCTGGAACTCTCTCTTTTGGCCCCCTTCTTTTGGTTCTTCTCCTACTCCTGTTACCTCTGTTAAGACTCTTGGTATTAAGCTAAACAATCAACTCACTATGCACTCCCAGATTGGTTCTGTGGTTTCTTCTTGCTTTCTCATTCTCCGTACTATCCGTTCTATTTCCCAATTCTTTTCTTTCCCTGCACTTAAGCTAATTATGTCCGCACTGGTCCTGTCCCGCCTGGACTACGGGAACATTCTGTACAATGGTATCCCTCAGTACAGCCTCCGTAAATTGCAATTAGTGCAAAACCAGGCTGCCCGCCTTGTCTTTGGTCTGCCTAAATTCCACCACACCTCCCCCCTCCTGAAAACTCTTCACTGGCTCCCGGTGCGGGAACGCACCCTGTTTAAGCTAGGCTGCATGGCGTTCCAGGCCAGGACTGGCCTGGCCCCCTCATTCATATCTTCAGCCATCAAGGCTTATGTCCCTGGTAGAGACCTCCGCTCTTCGGCACAACTCCTCCTGGCTGTGCCCCGTTACCGGAAGAAAAAACAGGGGGGCTCAAAATTTTCCTTCCTTGCCCCCATGTTCTGGAACTCCCTCCCTTTTTATCTCAGGTCCCTCACTGACTATTCCGTCTTCCGCAAAGCTCTGAAGACCTTTTTATTTCCTCAGGCTCCTCTCTAGCAATTTGTCTATTTTCTAGCTGCTGTTTTTTGTTGCTGTCCTTGCTCAGTTGGTTGCCTTCTACTTTAGCGCCAAGAAACCGCCCAGGTGTATGTTGCGCTCAATAAATATTTTAAAACTTAAACTACACAATTAGAAAGTACAGGGAAGTAGTATTATATGAAATTTGCCTTGCCTGTATGCCCTCAGAGAAACCCTAATTACCTGCTGTACCGGGCTGAAAGCTAGCAAAGAAAATAAAAAAATATTTTTATGGATCAATTAGCAAACAAACAACAATACAACAACACACAGTCGTAAAATGATTGAAGAGAAAAAAGAAATCAAATTATTTAAAAGACAAATGATGAATATGATACTAAAGTTACTGTATTATCCAGGTCCAATTGTGGAGCTGTATCTCGTCATTCATCTTGGTCCTTCCTTCCATGGACAGCGACTCTGCACATCATTCTTGGGTGCCACTGGCTGGCTGATGTGGATTGGTAAGGTAAGTGTGAGTTGTTGCTCCAAGTATAATAGCACTGGGTAAAGGCCGGCCTGTAAGTTTAGATGGAAAAACCAAAGGGGTATTGAAAAATAAATGAATTTTAAAAAGCATCATTTACGGTGTAGTGCAAGAAGACAAGACTCTTGAGCGAGAACACTTTCAGACTGAGGCGGTTTGGATACATTGTGTCAACTCTAGTACTATTTACACAGCATTAATCTACAAGACAGGAGCCAGCACGGAAGAATAGTCCCATGGCTCCGGGCTGTGAAAGCCATTTACCTTACATTTTGACAGAGCCAGACAAAAGGCATATACAGCAACCTAGCATTTTCCAAATCCAGTGACTAAATCAATGCGCCACTGTCAGTCATCAACATACCACTATTCGACTCCACCACTGAATGGACATGAAGCCTAGGTATGCTGTGGTTCTTGTTGAATTGTTGTTTTTACCTTTTTATGCCAGTTCATGAAACACAGTTATTCCATCAATCATGTCAGATCCAACTGACTGACTGCGTGCAAAGATAGTATAGTCATCATCATGGTGTGGTACGTGTATGTGTTGTCCAACACCAACTCAGTCTGTAGAGAGTGACTCAGATTAAGTAAGTCCAGACTACACCTGCAGTAGTAGGAGAACAATGTGGTTATTAAACAACAAGGAAACACTGACTGTCACTTGAGTCACTTTTACTTTGCATATTAACTACATCCAATGCAATGCATGGCATAATTCATTAATCATACACCTGTCTTGCCCTTCTCTTTGGCTGTCAGATCAGAGATGCTGAGCCTTCTGAAATTGATGACGAGTTTACTTTACTTTTGGATGCCTGCTCAAGTTCTGACAGTGAAGAGTTGTGGGTGCCTGCAGACAGAGGCGGTAGCCTTAGGACAGTGATAAGTCTCGGCTTGGAAACAAAACAGAAGATGGCTATAGTCACGTACATTGAACTTGTTATGGAGGGACTGTTAGAGGCTACATTATTGTACTGTATTCTCCATCTCCATCCAATGTCTGGCTTGATGGAAATGTATTTAGGGCGAGTCAGGAAGATGGAGCAGGACTCTGAGGAGTGGAGTGGACAGTTAAATGCACAGATATGCAACTTCAAAAGGTACATAAAAATAGGAGACGGTGGGGATGGATTTGTTGTGGTTTGATTTGAACCAGAAAAGCAGATATACACTCACATAAAAATAAAGGAAGGAAGAAAGTAACAATTTGAAAGCCTAGTTGTCAGGAAAGAGGAGCTTGTCCTCAAACTCTGGTGGTTCGGACAGAAGTAGATCAAGTAACCCACTACTTATGTCTTCGCAGTCGCTCTCCTCTTCCTGCTGTGATTCACGTTTTTTGTAGTCCTGTGGTATGAAGTGCTGATTAATTCTGATCATTGTTAACCTCTCCACGCTTTTGGGCGAGATACTGGTCCTTTTCACAGTTACAATGGCACCAGCAGCACTGAAAACACGCTCAGAAGAGATACTTGCAACAGGGCAAGCAAGATACTTTATCGCCAGCCTGCTGAGCACTGGCCATTGGCTTCTTTTCCCATACCAATACACCAATGAGCTATGCTCCAGGAAGACCTCTGTTGTGTCATCCAGATAGGCCTGGACCATCGGCTCAATGTTGAGGGGTGCTCCGAATTGCTTGGCCTCTTTTGACTTTGCATCAGCAACGGACTTAGCCATCCCTTTCCGTAGAAACCAATCAGTAATCATTTGGTTTGCTGTGTCTGATGGATCTGATCCTGTAGGTGCTGTTGTTGTTGTTATTGGTAGTGTTGGTGACTGCTGGGAACCCAATGCACTACTCTCATGCTCTGAAGTAGAACTTGACTCTGGATGCTCTTTAGTACTTGCTCTGGTCTGGGATGGCACTGGCAGGCCTCTAATTGAGAGCCGTTTGTTTTCTAAATCAGTGCCTTCCTCAGCTAATAAAGTTTTGTACTTGGCAACATCCACTTCTGAAAAAGGAATTACTGCATTACTATTCAGAAATAATTTGTACCGTGGATCCAAAATTGTGGCAGTAATGTAATGTCGATGTGACATAATCTTATTTTGAATCGTTGTATTTTCAGATAAGCGAGCGGCTAAGACGTTGCCAAATAACAAACGTCTACTTTGTCTTCCACACCTTCGTACATTTCAGACACCTCCTTCAGCTGTTGTTCTAGCATGTACAACAATGAGATAGCTTGACCCATAGTACAGTCCACCCTGCTGACTGCACGTGTGAAGACCTCAAAAGGAGGTAGCATCTCCTTCTGGCATTTAACGAGGTCCCATTGCCCCATCTCAACGGTCATGGCTTTCACAGTAGGATCCCCTAATCTTCTTGTCATGACATAAGCATTAAGTGGTATGTGCTGCTCAAGCTGCTCAAACAGACGACCAAGCATGTAATAAGTTGAATTCCAACGTGTTGACAACTCCTGGATGAGTGCTTTGACTGGCATATTATGCTCACGTTGAATGACCCTCAGCTGCTTCCGGGCTTTAAAAGAATGGTTGAAATGGGTGCATATTCTTCTGCAGGTGGTTAATAAGTTGCTGACTTTGCTTTAATTTTTCAGGAAGTCTTGAACAACAATGTTAATACAGTGTGCCAAACACGGGACCCTGAAATAGCCACCATCTTTCATGGCCTTAACTACATTACTGCCATTGTCCGTGGCAACAAAACCAATGTTAAGCCCACTCGGCGGCAGCCACTCAAAGACCTTGCTGTTAAACTCATCCAAAATGTTTCCAGCAGTATGCAAGTTCTTCATAGCAAACATGGCTACAATTGCAAGTTTGCGAGTGTCATGAAAAATCTCAACAGTGTCAACGCCTGCAGATATCTTTTCTTTACCACCCGAATGAGAGATCCAGTGTGCCGTGATGCACATGTAATCAGTGGCTTGGCAACTCGTCCACATGCCTGTTGTCAGGTGGATACTCTGAACAGCACTCTGTTTTAAGGCTTTTCCAAGCAATTCCAGCACGTCGTGATGTAGTGCTAGAACAGCAACTCTGGCCAAATAGTAGCTGTTAGGAACCTTCCATTTTGGGCAGATGGTTGTCACAAATTCCAGAAAATCCACCCCTTCAACAAAAAAAAAAGGAGTAGGTCCCGTGCTAATATTTTAGCCAGCTTAGCATTATACAAACCTGCTATTGAGTGGTTGCGTTCGTACTGTCCCTCCTGTCTAGTAAACATGCTAAGAATAGTACGCTGCGTGGTATTCCTTTCTGCTCGGCTCGACGCGGCACTTTTTTGCATCGCAATACTCCTTGGTTTCTCAGGCTGACTCTTACTCATGTGCCACAGAGATGTTGCTGATGCTGAGGAAGTGGGTGGTACCACTGCAGTGCTGGGGACAGGGCTACTTTGTGTACCACTACCAGAGAGAATGTATCCCTCTTCTACTTCTTCCTGTTCCATCATGAGCAGACCTTCTACTCCTTTATCCCCACCAACAGCAATGGTTCCTGTTTTTATGTGACAAAGGTGGTCCTCCCAGATGATTACGTGGTGTTTTTTAAGATGGGTCATTTGGCCTCCGGTACCATAGTTTGTACCAAGCTTACCACGACTAACAGAGGTATGACAAATGGAGCATATAGCACTGTTCTTCTCCTTTACGCTAACCGTAAAGAAGTCCCACACTGGGGAGCTTAACTTTTGTCTCCTACTAGAGGTGCCACTTCCAATGCCGGATGAGCTGGAGGGTGTGTGTTGAATTTCACTCTGTGGCTGTGCAGTACCACTACCTACTTCTGCTGAGGTGGTGCTTGTGCTGGCTATTGGATGCTGCCGGCCCTTTGCTAATGTAAATATGGAAGCTGGAGGTCGTGTTTGTGTTGCCTGTGTTAGAGGTATGCATGCTACATCCCTAGTCGCACTCGCAGCCATTCTGGATAGGTTAATGATGTTGGTCTCCATGTCCTCGGGGCGGGGAGTGATCTTCGTGATAACTGGATCTTCATCATCATTATCATTATCCTGCTGTTCTACATCGTCCTCCATAAGTCTAAGGCTTTCTGGAGCCTTCCTTTTCCCTAGCCTGGTCTTGGGATGTGTCTCCCTCTCATGCTCAGATTGTTGTGCCTCTCAAGTGTGATCTAGATCATCAGAAGGGATGCTTGGCGAAGAACTCGATGGACTAACCCTCCTTTTCCTTGCTGGGGATTTGGGAGACAATGGATCTCTTGAATGAGTGGCTTCCTCTTCTTCTTCCTCTGCATGAGGCTCAATTTCCTGTACTGCCCCTACTTCTGGAGGAACAAGAACCACTATTGCGGGTGGTGGTTGCGGTTGTTGTTCACCACTTATCTGCTGTGTTTCCTCATGCGTTGATTGTGTACTACTTTGAGATAGGTCAGGCTCAGCATCACTGCTTTCCACCATTAGGTTGGCTACCTCCTCCACACTCATCTGCTTGGGCCTAGGTTGGTTGGTTGGGCCCACTGATGCGGAGGTGCTGCCCCCAGCTTGCCCCCCGTACACCGCTGCATGCAGGCAAACTTTTTGGTTTCCCCAAAAAAGTTTTGGGGTCAACATCAGATTTAAGTGTCACTTTCTTCTTCTGTTTTTCCTTCTTCTCAGCAACTTTCTTGGTCTCGGAGGACCTGGTACCTGCTTTCTTTGGGCCCATCTTCTTCAGATGTCAGCAGCACTCAGTTGCACAAGTTGCAGAGATGTCTGGTCAGGTGACACCACAAGTCATGTACAACAGCAGGACGTCTGTCTGGCAGTACAACGGGCGATGATGACAGACATCTCCTCCTCAGTCTTTTGTGCACCTACAAGCAAAGAAGGCAGAAGAACATCAGTCAAACGTGGAATTTGTTGTGCTTTAATTTTATTTACTACTAGTGTACACTCAATAAGAGTAAGAATAGCAAAGAACTAAAATACAAATGTAGTGAAAGTGGAACCTGTTTGTCCTTAACTTGTGCATCATGTGGGATGGATGCGGCATCAGGGACCTGCTGCTGGGAATGGGGATGGAAGCAGTAAGCCAAGAGGAACAATGGAAAGACACACAGGTCTATGTGAAATAAACAAAACAGCACACTACTACTACCACCACAAAATGGCCCCAGCCACATGGTCACTCATCTTCACAGGCACAAGGGTAAGGCCCGGAAAACAATAATCTCAAGCAGGCCTATATCCCTATATGGCCAAACAAAGGAGGATGCCTGTTACACATCACAGCTTTAATGCAAAAGAGAAAATCTGCAAGGCTAAAAAGGTTGGAAAGGTACAAAACAACACATACACACGCAACAAAGGCATTTATTAACACACATCCAAAAAGTTAACTACACCCCAAAAAATACATTTTGGAATTCAATCCAATGCCATCCATGCCCTAAATGATGTTTCACTTCAACAGACAACATAGAAACAGTGACATCAAGCAGTTTGGAGGCCTATGGCAAAAGCACAGTGGAAGGTCTCACAAAATGTTCACCACCACATGACCTGGCCACCCACAACAACATGAAAGGAAAGAGAAGACAGACAATGCAGGCCTATGGCAAAAGCACAATGCTTGGCTTCACAAAATGGCCGCCACCCACATGGTCAGCCCACCCAAAACAACAAAGCACATACAAAGCACAGGAACAGGAAGTTGGAGTCTCTGGGAAACTTCCTTCCTCTTTTAAAAAAAATTAGAAAACTGAAAAATGACTCCATGTTCCAAAAACTACAACCAAATGACAACCTGAGGAGTTTTTTTAGCAAAATTAACAAAAACATCATTTTCGAGAAGGTTTTATGAAGCTCGAGACATATTGCTCGCCAGATTGCAAATTCGGCATGTTCGGCAACGCGAACTGTAAAAAAAGTTGTTATCGCGTGCGTGACCATGCAGATTGAGCGCGCGATGAAGACAAAAACTGTAAGTTCGCATCGGCGCGCTGTGCAAAGTTACCAAAAGTACGCGCGCTGAACTCCTAGGGTTACCTACTGGCAGAAAAGCCCTATTTATTCAACACACATCCAAAAACTGAGATTCCACCCCAAAAAACACATTTTGCAAATCAATCCGAAGCCATCCATGCCATACATGATGTTAAAATTCAACAGACAACACAAAAATAGTTGTTCAACTTTCATTCACCCATGATGACTGATGATGAGTACCTCTGGGCCTACTGGCAGAGTAGGCCACAAGCTTCAAGGCCTATGGCAAAAGCACAGTGGCTGGTCCCACAACATGACCACCACCACATGGCCAGGCCACCCACAGAAAGTACATACAATGAACTCAAGCAGGCCTACACTAAGTATATAAACACCTAGGGTTACCTATTGGCTGAAAAGCCCCTATTTAATTAACACACACCCAAAAAGTGAAATTCCACTCCAAAAAACACAGTTTGCAATTCAATCCAATACCATCCATGATGTTTAAAAACTTGAAATTCAACAGAGACAACAGAAACATGGTTGGCCCCATGGGTACCTCTGGGCCTACAGGCTGAAATTTCAAAGAAATACAACTTGGCCCCTCATGAAAGTACAGGCCTCCCACAACAATCATTTTTAAAAAGGATGAAAAGCCCAGAAACCTGTAGATAGAAAAAAACCCTAATCGAACAAACATGTACACCAATTCTCCAACTTACTTGTAAAATAAAATTTCAAATCCAAAAGTCCTCAATAAATCCATTCCAAATGATATGATGCAGCAGACATACACAAAAGGTGATCCTTCTAGCTCCAAATCCAAATGAAAGTGAACAGCACATGGACAAAGCACTGGGAGGAGCCTGCTGGACAGGAACAGGAAGTTGGAGACTCAGGGGCACTTCCTTCCTCTTGAAAAAAAGAGTAGAAAAAAAGAGGACTCCTTGCACAAAAGGCTACAGCCAAATCACAATCTGAGGGGTTTTTTCTGAGCAAAATCACCATTTTCTAGAAGGTTTTATCGTCCTCGAGAGATATTCTGTGCCAGATTGTAGTTTCTGCATGTTCCGGAGCTCGATCTTACCAACACTGCGCCGGAAGGAACATAGCACGTCTGAATGACGTGTTCGCGCGTCCGAATGACGTGGTCACGTTCGCACAATCTCTCAGGATTGTGCAGCCGAATTCCAAACATCGTGGCGCACGCGACCGGGAAAGAAAATTGAGTCAGCGAACGCAGAAGCACGGTAAGTCATTACCGCGCACGCGAGGACGCATATTGAGCGCACTAGGGAGAAAACCAAATACGCTACGCTGTACCTTGTGAAGTATTCAACGACTTTGCACTCTATGCGAAGCGCGAAGTTGCCGAAACTTCGCAAACTCTGCGAACGAAGCGTAGTTCACCGCCCAGGGTTACCTTTCTCTTCACAAATGTTACTCTGCACACTGTGACAAAAATATATTTTTGTGTTACTCTTTACATAGGTACTCGGGGAGAGGGAGGAAATACCAGCCAACTATGTACCGCCCATTTCCAGCGATTCCAAAGGGGATGATGGACGCCCATTTCCAGACCTACACACCATGGAAGAACGACACATCATCACAAAGTTCCATTTAAATAGGCAAACAATTATTATTATTATTATTTAAGAAGCTTATAAAGCGCACAGCTACCCCCGTCGGGGGTGTCCCGGCGCTAAGAGAACAAGTTAATCACTAGAGAAGGCAGCCAGGGTCCTACCATCCAACCAGAGGTTACAAAGGCACACCTGATCAGAGTTGGGAAAACAGCCAGGTTTTTAATTTGCGACGGAATGTCTGCTCTGACTCAATGAACCTGAGGTCCAAAGGGAGGCCATTCCAGTATTTAGCAGCCGTCACACTGAACGTTCTGCCACCACTCCGGGCGGGCCTAAATCTAGGAACAGTCAGTAGACGAAGGCTATTGGATCTTAGGTTTCTTTCTGACAAGGATAATTTGAGTCTTTTACTCAGGTATGCTGGGCCAATTCCATGGATAGCCCGAAAGGCAAGGGTCAGGATTTTAAACTGAACCCGGCGGGCGATAGGGAGCCAGTGTAGGTCATTGCGATATGCTTTAACTGATTTGCGGGTGGGGATGTTTCCAATAAGCCTAGCTGCCGCATTTTGGACGATTTGCAATCGGTCAATGAGATAAAGGGGAGCTCCGGCATACAGGCTGTTGGCGTAATCCAGATGTGTCGTGATAAGAGCATGGACAATCGTTTTACGGGACGTCTGAGGAAGGTAGGGAAAAATCTTCCTAATCATGCGCAGCTTGCCAAAGCAAGCCGCAGTGACTTTATTGACCTGAGCTTTACAGGACATGGTGTTGTCGAAAAGGAAGCCGAGATTGCGGGCTGACTGTACAGGATTGGGGGGGGATTCAGAACCGTAGGCCACCACAAGGCGGCAGGGGGAGCTGATTTCTGGCTAAAAAAGAGTACTTCAGTTTTGTCTGTATTTAGGGCCAGATGATTGGAAGCCATCCAAGAACAGATGTTGCCAAGGCAGTTACGAAAGTTGGAAAAGTGCGAGTCAGAATGGTCTCTAAAAGAAAAGACAAGCTGAGTGTCATCAGCGTATGAGACCACCCTGACTCCCCACGATTCTACTACCCTGGCAAGAGGGCCCAAATACACATTAAACAAAAGAGGGCTTAAGGCGGAGCCCTGGGGCACACCGCAAACAAGGGGTTTGTCCTCTGATTCGAAAGGAGGCAAAAACTACTCTTTGGGATCTCCCTGAAAGGAACGATTGAATCCAGGCCAGAGCTGTACCTCCAATTCCCAGCTGCTGTAACCTAGTCACAAGTATATCATGAGACACAGTATCGAATGCAGCGGACAGGTCGAGGAGAACCAGCATGTCCTCCTCGCCCCTGTCCACCGATTCGCGAATTGTCTCCGATACCTCTAGCAATGCGGTCTCGGTGCTGTAGCCGGTTCTAAAACCGGACTGTGAATCGTGCAGCAGCTGGTTGGATTCTAAGTACAAGGCCAATTGTTTCTGGACCACTTTCTCCAGAATTTTAGCAGGTTTAGGCAGAAGGGAGATGGGACGGTAATTACTAAATTGGGATGGATCCGCATCTGGTTTTTTAAAAATAGGGAGCAGCCTAGCTTGTTTCCAAACTGAAGGGAATAGGCCAAGGGTCAAGGAAGCATTCCATATTGAGAGGAGAGGGTTGATTAAAACAGGGGCAAGATTACCCATCACTTTAGCGGGAACTGGGTCCAGCAGAGATCCTGACTTGACCTGATTTAAAAGTGACAGAGCTGCATCTGGGGTCAGACCATCAAAGGAATTGAATGGGCAATGCTGGATGTCTGATACTCCTGGCCGGGGACTGAAAGATGCGGGATCAAAGGAAGATGATAGTTTGATAATTTTTTCCTGGAAAAAATCAGATAGTCCATCACAAAGGGCTTGAGTGGGGGCACACAGGGCTTTCAAGACAGGCGGATTCACAAAATCCTTCACAATTGTGAAGAGAGTTTTTGAAGAATTCTAAGCCAGTTGAATAAGTTTAGAGAAATAAGCTCTCATTGTGGCCCGCTTAATTTTTTGAAATTTGTTTAAGGCCGCTTTATAAGCTAGTTTAATAGTAGGGTCATAGGACTGGCGCCATTTGCGTTCCAACTGTTTGCACCTACTCTTTTCCTCTCTCAACATGGGGGAGAACCAAGGAGCAGATGGGCGAGACCTAGAGGAAGTCATAGGGACTAGAGGAGAAATGATATCTAATGCAGTGGTGAGAGCGGAGTTATATCTCACTGTTTCCTTGTTAAGGTCTTCCGATGAGTTAAAATAATAATGAAAACAGGGATCAATGGCCTCATAGGTAACTTTAGACCATTTACGACCTATATCTCTGTTGATGGAAGTAGGAAGGGGCAGGGAGGGAATGGTGATATCAAAAGGAAGGAGGAAATGGTCTGACCACGTGAGGGGTAGGGAAGGAAGAGAGGTGATGCCAGGATGATTCGTGAAAATAAGATCAAGCGTATGTCCAGCTTTGTGGGTAGGGCCCTTAAATAATTGGGACAGGGTTAATCCTTGTAAGGTTTCAAGCAACAATGATGCTTGGGCACAGGCGGGATTGTCAACATGGAGATTGAAATCTCCCAGCACTGTGAAATAAGAATGTTTAAGGGAAAAATCCGCGATTGAATGTAGCAAAGAGCAGAGAGAGGCGGAAGTGGCAGTAGGGGGATTATAGACCAGGATGCCGGCAAAAATCGTGATGGCAGAATCCATTATCGTGAGATACATGGCTTCAATAAGCCCAAGGTTAGGTATTTTTTTTATGTTCATGATGAGGTGGGATTTGGCAATGACAGCGAGCCCCCCCCCAGATTTGGTGTTGTCTCGATTGACTCCTGACAATCGATAACCAGGGGGAACGGCCAAATGTATGTCTGGTTTACAAGAGTCTTTAAGCCACGTTTCCGTAAGGAATAGTATGTCCCATTTATGTATATCCAGCAAAAGCCAAATATCAGAAGCGTGCGCAGGCAAGGAGCGGCAATTTATTAAGGCAGCCTTAAGTTTAGATGGGGGCTGCGGCTTAACAGCTATCTGAGTTTGAAGGTATCGTTTTCGCATAAGGGGAATCGAATAATTGCACCGAGTGCAGGTGAAGGTAGACTTCTCTAAATCCAGGATATTGCAGCAAGCCGTGGGGGTACAGACGCCATGTCTTAATATGGCAAGCTGGCTGCTAGACCAGGTGATTCTTTGGGGACGAGAGGCAGGGGAACTGGCGCTAGGCGCGGGCCCGGCGCGGACGGGCGCAGACGGGCTTGCCTTAGGCGCGCCCGCTGCGCCCGCCCGCTGCGCCCGCCCGCTGCGCGGGCGGGATAACTGCTTTCTTTTATCCATTTCCGGAGGAAGATGGGAGGAGGGTGGGAGGCGTCCAGGAGCTGGAGCGCTACCCTGCCTCCCCCCAAGATGGTGGTGTCGCGTTCTCCCAGCCGGCGAGAGCGCTGTGCTCGGCTGCACCGGGGGAGAGAGAGCGCTAATCAGGACCCCTGTGATGAAGCAAATCTCGTCAAGTCGGGTCAAGTCGGAAATGTGAGCAAATACTGATAAAACGTATCAGTTAAAATATATACAGTAATTTAAAATGCACTCGATGTCAGCACTGCGCACAAGTTGTAATTCACTTTGCAGACAGTCAAAATTATCTCACACAGAGAAGAATGCTTTCCGCAGTTAAAAGGTAAAGAGTAGATGCCCCCGGCTTCCGCCTCAGGGGAGAAAAACAAGTAATCTATGACACGCAAAGACCACACACCTTAAGTAGTGAGGGAGGGCGGGAGGCGTCCAGGAGCTGGAACGCTACCCTGCCTCCCCCCAAGATGGTGGTGTCGCGTTCTCCCAGCCGGCGAGAGCGCTGTGCTCGGCTGCACCGGGGGAGAGAGAGCGCTAATCAGGACCCCTGTGATGAAGCAAATCTCGTCAGGTCGGGTCAAGTCGGAAATGTGAGCAAATACTGATAAAACGTATCAGTTAAAATATATACAGTAATTAAAAATGCACTCGATGTCAGCACTGCGCACAAGTTGTAATTCACTTTGCAGACAGTCAAAATTATCTCACACAGAGAAGAATGCTTTCCGCAGTTAAAAGGTAAAGAGTAGATGCCCCCGGCTTCCGCCTCAGGGGAGAAAAACAAGTAATCTATGACACGCAAAGACCACACACCTTAAGTAGTGAGGGAGGGCGGGAGGCGTCCAGGAGCTGGAGCGCTACCCTGCCTCCCCCCAAGATGGTGGTGTCGCGTTCTCCCAGCCGGCGAGAGCGCTGTGCTCGGCTGCACCGGGGGAGAGAGAGCGCTAATCAGGACCCCTGTGACAAAGCAAATCTCGTCAGGTCGGGTCAAGTCGGAAATGTGAGCAAATACCGATAAAACGTATCAGTTAAAATATATACAGTAATTTAAAATGCAATCGATGTCAGCACTGCGCACAAGTTGTAATTCACTTTGCAGACAGTCAAAATTATCTCACACACAGAAGAATGCTTTCCGCAGTTAAAAGGTAAAGAGTAGATGCCCCCGGCTTCCGCCTCAGGGGAGAAAAACAAGTAATCTATGACACGCAAAGACCACACACCTTAAGTAGTGAGGGAGGGCGGGAGGCGTCCAGGAGCTGGAGCGCTACCCTGCCTCCCCCCAAGATGGTGGTGTCGCGTTCTCCCAGCTGGCGAGAGCGCTGTGCTCGGCTGCACCGGGGGAGAGAGAGCGCTAATCAGGACCCCTGTGATGAAGCAAATCTCGTCAGGTCGAGTCAAGTCGGAAATGTGAGCAAATACTGATAAAACGTATCAGTTAAAATATATACAGTAATTTAAAATGCACTCGATGTCAGCACTGCGCACAAGTTGTAATTCACTTTGCAGACAGTCAAAATTATCTCACACAGAGAAGAATGCTTTCCGCAGTTAAAAGGTAAAGAGTAGATGCCCCCGGCTTCCGCCTCAGGGGAGAAAAACAAGTAATCTATGACACGCAAAGACCACACACCTTAAGTAGTGAGGGAGGGCGGGAGGCGTCCAGGAGCTGGAGCGCTACCCTGCCTCCCCCCAAGATGGTGGTGTCGCGTTCTCCCAGCCGGCGAGAGCGCTGTGCTCGGCTGCACCGGGGGAGAGAGAGCGCTAATCAGGACCCCTGTGACAAAGCAAATCTCGTCAGGTCGGGTCAAGTCGGAAATGTGAGCAAATACCGATAAAACGTATCAGTTAAAATATATACAGTAATTTAAAATGCAATCGATGTCAGCACTGCGCACAAGTTGTAATTCACTTTGCAGACAGTCAAAATTATCTCACACACAGAAGAATGCTTTCCGCAGTTAAAAGGTAAAGAGTAGATGCCCCCGGCTTCCGCCTCAGGGGAGAAAAACAAGTAATCTATGACACGCAAAGACCACACACCTTAAGTAGTGAGGGAGGGCGGGAGGCGTCCAGGAGCTGGAGCGCTACCCTGCCTCCCCCCAAGATGGTGGTGTCGCGTTCTCCCAGCTGGCGAGAGCGCTGTGCTCGGCTGCACCGGGGGAGAGAGAGCGCTAATCAGGACCCCTGTGATGAAGCAAATCTCGTCAGGTCGAGTCAAGTCGGAAATGTGAGCAAATACTGATAAAACGTATCAGTTAAAATATATACAGTAATTTAAAATGCACTCGATGTCAGCACTGCGCACAAGTTGTAATTCACTTTGCAGACAGTCAAAATTATCTCACACAGAGAAGAATGCTTTCCGCAGTTAAAAGGTAAAGAGTAGATGCCCCCGGCTTCCGCCTCAGGGGAGAAAAACAAGTAATCTATGACACGCAAAGACCACACACCTTAAGTAGTGAGGGAGGGCGGGAGGCGTCCAGGAGCTGGAGCGCTACCCTGCCTCCCCCCAAGATGGTGGTGTCGCGTTCTCCCAGCCGGCGAGAGCGCTGTGCTCGGCTGCACCGGGGGAGAGAGAGCGCTAATCAGGACCCCTGTGACAAAGCAAATCTCGTCAGGTCGGGTCAAGTCGGAAATGTGAGCAAATACCGATAAAACGTATCAGTTAAAATATATACAGTAATTTAAAATGCAATCGATGTCAGCACTGCGCACAAGTTGTAATTCACTTTGCAGACAGTCAAAATTATCTCACACACAGAAGAATGCTTTCCGCAGTTAAAAGGTAAAGAGTAGATGCCCCCGGCTTCCGCCTCAGGGGAGAAAAACAAGTAATCCATGACACGCAAAGACCACACACCTTAAGTAGTGAGGGAGGGCGGGAGGCGTCCAGGAGCTGGAGCGCTACCCTGCCTCCCCCCAAGATGGTGGTGTCGCGATCTCCCAGCCGGCGAGAGCGCTGTGCTCGGCTGCACCGGGGGAGAGAGAGCGCTAATCAGGACCCCTGTGACGAAGCAAATCTCGTCAGGTCGGGTCAAGTCGGAAATGTGAGCAAATACCAATAAAACGTATCAGTTAAAATATATACAGTAATTTAAAATGCACTCGATGTCAGCACTGCGCACAAGTTGTAATTCACTTTGCAGACAGTCAAAATTATCTCACACACAGAAGAATGCTTTCCGCAGTTAAAAGGTAAAGAGTAGATGCCCCCGGCTTCCGCCTCAGGGGAGAAAAACAAGTAATCAATTGTGGATCTATGTCATCAGTTGGAGCCTGACCTCCTACCTCACCTAAATAATCTTATTTCAATACTACTACTGGTGAAACTAATGTCAGTTTTGCATTTGTTGGCCATAGGCTCATATCAATTCACTGTTGCAATTTCTGGTAGAATGTCACAAACGATGTTCAGTCAGGTCCTGAAAGAGGTGCTTACAGCAATTTTGAGACACTTGGGAAGCTACATCCAGTTCCCCAGATGTGAGGATTTAGCCACTGTTAAAGTGGATTTATATTCATTTGGAAACATCCCACATGTGATTGGATCCATTGATGGAACCCATATTGGCTTAATACTGCCACACGACAGGGAGCAAGTCTACAGGAACAGGAAGCACAATCCTTTTTATCAACATGCAAGTTGTCTGCCTATAAGATGTTTACATCTCAAACGTCTGGGAAACAGCGTTTACATCACATGCGCTACAACACATGCGATTACAAAGCAGTAGTTACAACAACTGGGTTGTTACAACGCATGCCATTAAATCACAAGTCATTTCTACGACTTGCTGAGGGGGCGCGCGAAACTAAGGAATAGTATAGTTTACTAATCCAACACTTTCCCTACTGTTGCACATGCTGGAGTTGCAATAGTAAATTATAATTCATAAGTCCAGCGCGCACCATACAGCAAGTCATAGAAACGACTTGCGAAGTAATGGTTTGGAGTATAACAACGCAGTCGTTGTAACAACCGCGTTGTAATCACATGCGTTGTAGCGCATGCAGTGTAACATCGCATATTCCAAACATCTGTGCACAGTTCCCAGGATCTGCCCAAGATGCCTACGTGGTATGGAACATCACTATACCCCAGCTGGTGTCACAACTACTCCCGGAGAAGGCCTGGCATGCAGGTAAGTGTGATCTTTTCTAACATTGTGTTGGAAATGGCAGGTAGTATGATCTAAAAGTGTGCAACACTGAGGAATCCTACAATGCCATTGGAAATCCGCTTCAATGAGGCCCCTGGAAGAACTCAGCGGCAAGTGGAGCGGGCTTTTGGGATCCTTAAAGCCAGATTCAGATGTCTGGACTGGAATGGAGGGGCCCTCCTCTACTCACCCAGGTAAGTGTGTGAGATCACTGTGGCCTGCAGCATACGCTACAACATTGTCCTGCAACGGAACATCCCTTACATTGCAGAGGATGCAGTCCATAAAGCCCCACTGGGAGGGAACCCTGAATGCCAATTGAAAATGATGATAGTGGGGAAGTAGAAGGAGCTGGCTTGCATCAGGATCTCATGCAGAACTGCTTAACCTGAGTATAAGTATGGTGTGAGATATGATGGCTAGTCTTGCAACTCCTGTAGTGATGTTGTGAGCGGTATGTTAATGCCACATACTAGGAATATATGACTCTGGAAAGATCTGGGGAAAGTTGTTGGTATTTTTGGTGTAGCTTTGTTTAGCTGCAAATGTTGTTTTGGACTGTGCTCCCTAGAGGCTGGCAATATGATGTGTGTCATATGTACGTTTTCTTAGCTAATCTCTCTGTGATGGTCTGTTTTAGGCACCTTCACCATGTCATCTTCATATGGACATTTCAGAGTTGTGACATTAGCAGGTATATGATGCTAATTGGACGTGCAAAGGGGTGGTCATGAATTCTTTCTGGGAATCTATGCACAGAGTTTGGGTGTACAAAGCCAGTACCAAGACAGCTTGCACAGTGATAGGATAGAAGTTACCTGGCTTCCATTGAACTTGTTCCTTCTAGAGCTTTGGTCCTAATGCAATGTGTGTGCCATCATGTGCCCCAACACAATGTTGTATTACACCTAAAACAAGCCTTCACATTGGCTAATTCCTCATTGTCTATTAACTGGAAGTAGCTGTGTTTCCTCGTTGTAGTGCAAAGTGCTTGTAGCACATCACTGACATTTGTTTGTGACATTCAACCAGATGCAAACAACACTGGATTGAAAAGAGCCTGTGATCAGAAACTGCTGTACCAATATGTGTCTGTTTTTTGTTACTTTGATGTAGAATTTCTTTTGTGAGGTGGTGAAAATGGCTTCAGTTGATGATGTAGACATCATTTGTTGTTGTCTATTGAGTGGGATATTGTCAGATACATCACCTCCTTCCATGTTGTCAGAGTCTTCAAGTGATTATGTGCTCTTGGATCCAGTATAACTGAAACATGTCTTATTTGCTATGTGCCTGACATCATGTCAGCCTATGATTTGAACTATAGAATAAAGATGTTGTACGCCCAGACACTTTTATGTATGTGGCGTTGTGACATGGTCTTGATTAGGCCTGGGCGGTAAATTCCGTTCCGCTCATGGAATTTGGGTAATTTCGCATTCTGCGGAGAACGCGAAATTGCCCAAAACTCTGCGTTCCGCGGCTTCGCGAAATTGTTTGCTTGTTCGCGTTCTCAAAATGTGTGTTCGCGAGATACTTCCCCCCGAGCACGCAAACAGCAATTGAGAGCAGGAAAAAAGCATCGCGAACAAGCAATTCCGCGTGTTCACGGAATTTCTGAGTGTTTGCGGAGATTTGTTTACTGTTTTGCGGAGATTTGCGTTACGCGATTTCGCAAATTCCGCCCACCTCTAGTCTTGATCCAGATGTTTAGATTTTCAACAGACATATCCAGGCTTATAGAAGCCCTAATTTAGACTTTGCAAAGTTCACATGGTAGTACATTCATAATGTTATGTGCGCCAATTACAACAGGAGGCAATGCTGATGTGTGTTTTTATTTTGAGTGAACAAGCCCAAGAAGTCTTCAGTCAAGGTGAATTAAAACATTGTATTAGAATCTATTTGTTCTGGAGTCCAAAGTCCAATATACTCCTCCCATCACATATGGAAAAGTGGGCAGGATTACTCAATAAAGTGGATGTGTAGCACACATAGAATGACATCAGGGGTGAGGTTTCTTTCTGGCAGTGGTGGGTGTCTTGCCATCCTGAGCTCCTGTCTATTTCCGTGGCCGTCCCCTTTGTCGGACAGAGGGGGGATCGGGAGCTGCTGAGATAGGGGTGGTTGCAGGTGTATCATGCTCTGTCAGGGCCTCGGTTCCTGTGGCACATGTTGATGGTGCAGATGTACTTGGGCCACAAGAAGGGGTAGTGGCAGGGGAAAAGCCCTGCAGAGGGTGGTATTTATATCCCTCAGCACCCCAGCCAGGAAGGCCAACTCTTTGGGGAGGCCAGCCCCCTCGAGGTGGATGCCAGCCACCTCCTTGTGGATGCCGGACACCTCCTTGTGGATTCCGGCCACCTCAGTAAGGATGCCGGCCATTGCAGTGTGGATGTCCGCAACCTCCTGGTATGTGTCCTGCTGCAGTTCAATTTTTCCCAGATTTCAGTCAAAAGCTGGCACATTTTGTGAGTCCTGGATACTACCAAGACTTGGGTGATGGCTGCCTCAGTGCTATTGTCTCACTCTGGGGGCCCACATTTTCCCTCACCAACAAAGCATGCCTACCCAGCCTTGTGCCCTTGGCGTAGACTGCACCCTCCCACTGGGACCTGGCTCCTCCACGACTGGGGTGGTGCTAGCCGGATCAAAAACCATGACTGGGATGCACAGAATGGGAGTCACAGTGCTAGATGCACAGGTGGGGGAAGTGATTGGCCTGTTGTTGTTTACCCTATATCAAAAAAACACACCAGGCCCCACCCTAAGCCCTAAAACCACCCCCAGCTGCGACCCCTGACCCTAATCCTTTTGTCCTTTACCCCAGAACTCGACCCTGACCCACTCTCTCCCCTGAGCCCTAAAACCTTTGCCACATCCAAAAAAATACCTCAGCCCCCCTCCCTAAGCCCTAAAACCGCCACAGCTGTAAAATAAAGTATCCTATCCCCTGTCCCAACTATCCAGCCCCCGCCCTAAACCCTAAAACAACCCACTGCTGTAAAAAAGTACCCTATCCCCCATCCCAACAATCCAGCCCCCCACCCAGAGTCCTAAAAACGGCCTCGGCCCCCAAAAAAAGTAATTAAAAAAATCGTACTCACCAAGTTCCTAGTCCCATCAAGAATTCACGTCTGGGCAGGAACTCCCTTCCAACCCTCCGCCCAGATCTCCTCCGCCCGGGCCCAGAGAGCTAACTACCATGGACGTCTAGACCACGCATATGGGTGGTAAAGGCATATGAAAGGTTTAAACGTCCGTGGTTATGGCTGCGTTGTTTTGCCCTCCATTATTCAGACTGTGTGGTTTACGCTGTTTCCCTTCAAACATGTAGTACTTGATTCACAAAGGTAAACTTACACGTTTGTTTAAATTGACTTTTTATTGCTATTCACAAATGTCAAATTAATAGTAAGTTGATGACTGCAGACACTACATAGTCGGTCATAGAATATTGCACGTAAAAAGATAGGTGCCTGCCCTATCTTTTTAGGTGCAAAGCAGGGACATCTTAAGGGTTTTGGGAGCCCTGGGCCAACCAGAGTTTGGGGGCCTGTAGTGATTGAGCCATTTTTATGGATAATTGGCTCTATTATGACCATTGCCCACTATCATCTCAGTATATTTTTCTCTAATATAGTGTTATGCCGGCCTGCATAATATAAATTTGCTGTAAAATAGGACTCGATAATGTTCTTTCAGTGTCTGACTATATCTTGCTTAAAGGCAGGGTTTAACTATTGGCTTTGGCATTCTATAATGTCATCTTGCATACTAATTTGGGCTCTTTGCAGGAATAGTGGCCTATGCTTGAGCGACTCCATTTTCTAAGCTGTCGCCATCTTCTGAGCCTTTCTGGGTGAGAAGTCATGTTTTACTTCTCACTTGTTATCCACACTTGGTATACTAGTAGGAACCGGTTCTTGTCAGCAGATTGTGTTCACTCTGCCTTGAAGTCATAACAGACGCCTAGCTAGCTGAAGCTGTAACCTTGGTGCGGAGTGGTACGGAATCTGATGGGAACAGGGGGTGAGGCTTGCTAGAAGCTTCGACCAAAGTTTCCAGTTGTACTTAAGGGGGGGTTCGGGTCTCGACCACTGGTAGTCCATCACATTGCAGATGTGCAGCTGTGACAGTGGAGCAGAGAATCCTGATTCAGCAGGAGAAACGGACTCCTCTCTGGCGAAGTGGAAGCGGGATGTGTAGAACCTTGGTGAGGTGTTCCACTAACTCTTATTTCCTAACTGTTTTTATCTAACTATCATCTCCTATTTTCAGGTTATATGCTGATTTACATACGAGTTCTATATATGTACATTCTAATTGCATTAGCAATTGCTTAGGGATTGATGTGAAGTAGGCCTATCGTGACATAGTAGTGATTTCTTTCTTTTGTGTAATAAAGAAACCCCAGAATAAATACCATTATTCGCCTGTATACCTTGGGATGGGAGGTCGGGGCCTTTCTGGTCCAAGTGCTGTAGCATCGGAAGGATGGTAAGTTTCCCTTCCTGCAGGTAGTTGTTGAAGGTTGGGCTCCATTCTTATTCAGGGAAACCAAAACCAATAAGTAATCCACCCAAGGCATTGTTAGGAGGAGAGTGCCTTGTTTTAGCTCCACCAGGGTGGGCTTTGTTTAGCATTGTTGTTCGCATTGTTGTTACCCTGTGGCTCTTATTATTGTGTTGTGTTTTCGTACCCTGGGGTACGTTGTTACCTTGTGGCCCTTGGTTTCCTGCATTGTTTTACCGAGTGACATTGTTTTTCCCGGGTTGTTGTTTTGTCGTCACTGGTATTGTTTTTGCGTTGTTGTCGCCGATTGGCGTTGTTTCTCGCAAGCTCCCCATCACATGCCATATATCTTTAGTTATTCGTTGGTATTAGTCCTTTCTTAGGTAAGTATTGTGAAGTGTGGTATCTTATTGGGTCCTGAGAAGGGATTAGGTAAGTATGCCCTGGTGATTGGCAGAATTATCAGGTCATTACATCTTGGCGTCGTGACTCACAGGATCGAAGAGGTGGATTATAGGAGAATAGAGAAAATTATGTTTTCTAGGAAAACAAAGGTTGACTCTCAATTGTCAATGGAAATTCCCGGATGGGAATCGACTCCTTATGGAGTGATGGCTCATGAATGGGCTAATTCTGCTGGTTTGAGTGAAAACTGGAATGCGTGTTTGTTTGAAGCTGAACCGGCTCAAGTGGTTTCATGTTTGCAGAAAGTGCTGGTAACAAGAGGAGAAGAGCTTCCTATATTAGGACGGAGAGGATGGGTTTTGCTAAATGCTTCCAGAATAGTACATGAGAAATATGTGAAGTTACAGCGTGAGTGTAAAGAATTGGAAGAACAGTATGTTGAAGCAAGGAATTTCACTACGTTGTTAACATGTCAAAATAAATTACTGTTGGACAAGATAGAGACTTATCAGACCGTAGCGGAAAGGGCTGCAGTGCGTATTGCAAAATACAAGTACAGGAACAAGCGAGGGAGAGTCAGTAAAAGGAAGGTACACTTAGTCATCGCAAAAGCAGGCCTCGACTGGGATCCCGAGAAGTGGGATGGAAATATTTGGGATTCTTCTTAGTTTTCAGGTTCGGGGGAGGAAGAGAACAGAAAAACAGAGCCTATTAAGACTGAGACCAAAAATAAATCAGAGGAGCGTAGAGAGGTGCATGCACAGCCGATACATCGGAGAAAGTTGCAAGATGGTCCACAACATCCCCTACATCCCCAGGGAACAGCTTTAGATAGCTTGGAGGATTTTACGCAACAAGAAATTAATGACATTTTGGACAGGTTTCGGCAGAGACCTGGTGAGAATTTGCTCACATGGATGGTCTGCATTTATGATTTGGGTGCGGCAGGCGTAATGTTAGACCAAGGAGACGCCTTGAAATTTTGTACGATAAGCACAGACCCGACAATTCAAGAACATTTCAGAAACTATGGGCTTAACAATCAGATTAGCCTATTACAATTGGCTGTGGCCGGATGCAGTCATAAATACCCGACTGAATCAGATTGGACAGTAAATGAAAAGCCATGGTACACGTTGAGAGATGCGACACAGAGATTAAAGGAAGAGGTAATGAAAACCTCTATTTTCCTAGATACTGCACACAGACTAATGGAGGGACTACTTAACACTTCTGTAAGAAATAAGATCATTCGTACTGCTCCTCCTGCTTATAAGCAGGTAATGATGACATTGTTAATAAATCAAACAGATAACACATTAGCTCAAGTGAGTGAAGCGGTTCGTGAGTTGGGCGATCTGGGCGAATGGAAGAAGACAGAGAGACCATCTAGATCTGAAGTCTGTACAGACAATAACAAATTGACTAGACGAGATCTGTTTACAGCCCTAATGAAGGATGGGGTGAGAATGGAAGACATAGATGGGGAACCTACTCAGAAGCTATGGACAATATATCGAAAAAGTTTGGATAGAAAAGAAGGGAGTAGGAGAGTTAATAAACAGGATCATGAACAGAGACATTCAGATGAAGTGATGACGAGTTATACAGGGGAAGAAGGGAAGGATCCCCAGTATATAGAACACAATATGGGAGGGAAGAATCCTCAGAACGCAGGGCCAGAAACAAAAAAGGTAGATCTCCTGGGCTGAGAATAAGACACAAAAGAGGTAAATCTCCAGAGCGCAGAATGAGAAACGAGAGAGGTAGATCTCCCGATCAAGGATTATGGAGTGGCAGGAATATGAGAAATTCATATTATGAAGAGAGAGTGTACGAGGAAGACGTACTTCCTAAACGCTACGAAAGTCTATATCCTGATTTGTCCTGGGCACAGGACAGGAACAAAAACGACTAGGAAATAGGTCAAGCTCCTGTACAGAATTGGGCTTGTAAAGATCATAGACCCTATGTAGACATAGAGATTTTCTGGAGGCATCGTAACATGCAGCGGGCCCAAGCCTTAGGAGACACAGGGGCGGAGGCCACTGTGATATATGGAAATCCTAAGAAATTTAGAGGACAGTATTTTACAATTACAGGATTAGGTGGTATAGAGACCCCAGCAGTACAAACTAATCTCCAATTAAAGATCAGACAAATACCAAGAAAAGAATACAGGGTACTATTTTTGCCCTTTTCTGAATATATTATTGGAATTGACATTTTAAAAGGAATGACACTATGTTTAGATGATCGACATTACCACTTTGGAACGAAACGCTATATCTCAGCTAATACTGTGAGAGTAGGTCGCTTGAAAATTCCTCCTGTGAAGGTGCCTAAGGCGACTAAGGTAATCTCAATGAAACAGTACAGAATTCCAGGTGGTGGGCATGAGGAGATCAGTGCTACTATCCAAGACTGGATAGATGCCGGGGTTGTGGTTCTGATTACTTCTGCATGGAACAATCCCGAGTGGCCGGTGCGCAAAAGTGATAACTCTTGGCGCATGACAGTTGATTACCGCAAATTGAACAAACATACACCGTCTTTGACTGTTGCTGTCCTCGACACTGTCACTTTAATTGAGAGAATTCAGAAACATCCAGGAACTTGGTACGCGACTATTGATATTGCCAATGGTTTCTTTTCCATTCATATAGCTCCTGAATGTCAGGAACAATTCAGTTTTTCATGGGGTGGCAGACAAATGACATTTCAAAGTTTGTCACAAGGTTATTTACACAGTCCGACAATATGTCACCGGCTCGTGGCAGAACATTTAGATGAGGTACCGATAACTTCTGGTGTGCAAATTTGTCATTACATTGATGATATATTGATACAAGGTGAAACACATGAGCAAGTTTAGACACAATTAGTCTAAATTTTAACTAATTTGCAAAGCAAAGGATGGGAGATTAATCCTGATAAATGACAAGGTCCAGCACAGAGTGTGAAATTCCTAGATATTCAGTGCCATCAGGGAAATCGAGAGGTCATCCCACAAGTGAGACAGAAAATTAAGGAATTTGCAGTACCCCGAAAGAGGAAATAGACTCAGGGCTTTATTGGCTTGTTTGGGTTTTGGAGGCAACACATTCCCCATCTGAGTCAAATTTTGGCCCCTTTGTACAAGATTATGAGAAAGAAAAATGCGTTTGAGTGGGGTGAGTCACAGCAGACTGCATTTGAGCTGGCGAAAGAGGCTATTCAACATGCTTTGGATTTGTGGCCAGTGCGTGATGGTGATGTCGATCTAAATGTGACTGTACAAGGTTTATATGCAAATTGGAGTTTATGGCAAAAACAAGGTAAGACAAAAGTACCTCTAGGATTTTGGACGAAGAAATTGCCCGACGCTGGTGAGCGTTATTCACCTTTTGAGAAACAGTTACTTGCATGTTATTGGGCTTTGGTAGACATGGAACAATTGACTTTGGGACACGATGTTAATCTGAGACCTGAGATTCCGATCATGCAATGGGTTATGAGCTCCCCTAATACTCATAGAATTGGACACGCACAGGAAGCTAGTGTGATCAAGTGGAAGGGGTACATACAGGACAGCGCTCGAGTGGGTCCTAAGGGCACCACGATGTTGTATGAGCAGGTCGCACAGGCACCAATAGAGGAGCCTGATGTGGAGTACAACGTACCTATAGTACAGGAATCCCCTGTTAAGTGGGGTAAGCCATTTAGCGATCTCTCCGTGGAATGGTTTACGGATGGTTCAGCCAGGTATGTTGGAGCAAAGAGACAATGGAAGGCGGTATCCTATAACCCCGCTACCCAGAGATTATTGAATACAACTGGTGAAGGAAAGAGCAGTTAGTTTGCTGAACTTTATGCGGTTTATCAGGCTTTGAAACAGGAATTACTGGTGGTTTTCCATATTTACACTGACTCCTGGTCGACCGCTAATGGATTGGCGACTTGGCTTCCCACATGGCATGCTCACTATTGGTTTATAAATACCAAAGAATTATGGGGAAAAGAATTGTGGAAAGAAATGTGGGACATGCTTCCTCAAAGTACTGTAACTGTTTTTCATGTTGATGCAGACTCTTTTGTTGATTCACTTGATAGATTTTTTAACCTCATTGCAGACGAAAATGCTAAGATCTCTGAGGCAGAGGTGGAAACGCAGAATTCGGACTTGGTTGGATTAGCGTGATGGGCACATCAAAAGTGTGGACATTTTGGAGAAAAGATTACTAGCAGGTGGGCAGCAGATAGCGGGATACATCTTCCCCATGACATAGTTAAAACAGAAATTTTGCAATGTCCTATTTGCCAACATTCTCAACAACGCGAGGTACCACAGATAGTGAGAGGTCAGTTACACCGAAGTAAGTCACCAGCACAGATTTGGCAGATAGATTACATAGGTCCCTTGCCAACATGCAGAGGTTGTCAACATGTATGTAGACACTTATTCAGGATATTTGGTTGCATCCCCTTATAAACGCGCAACTCAGGTAAATACACTGAAAGTTTTGGATTTGATTGCTCTTTATTATGGGGTGCCTTTACAAATACAATCGTACAATGCCACACACTTTAAAGGGAGGATGGTGCAAGAATATTGTGCTCAACACAATATCGAGTGGGTGTTTCATATTCCTTATTACCCGCAGGCAGCGGGATTTGATCGAGAGATGAACGACCTTTTAAAAGATCAATTGAAAAAACTATCCAATGGTTCTTTGCATAATTGGAGAATTCACCAAGTTGATGCCTTACAAATTCTTAATAATAGACCTGTATATAATTCTGAGACACCCATTATGCGAATGTTGTCCCCTTCTGTGAGTGTGCAACCCCATACAGCAGTGGCTACCATTGTTTATTGGGAAATTACTCCTGGAGCCTTGGCTCCACACAGAGCAACTCCTGAAGCTGCTGGTTCAGATTTGCATACTTTGGAACAGCATGTGTTAAAGCAAAGAGATATTGTCCTCATCGAAACTGGAATTGGTGTCCAAATACCAATAGGACACTATGGTTTGATCGCTCCACGCTCTGGACTAGCGCTGAAAGGCACTCCAGGTGCTGGGCGGTGTGATCGATTCTGATTATCAAGGTGAAGTCGAAATTATACTGTTGAACAGTGGTGACCTGGATTTGACAGTTCAACCTGGTGATCGAGTTGCCCAGTTGGTTATAATGCTAATCCTTGGAGGGGTGGTGAGATAAAGGACTGCCCCAACCCTCCTAACTGTACATGGAGAAGGAGGTTTTGGCTCAACTGATGAAAACCCAGGAGCCAAAGTGTGGGTACAGTCGCCTAATCGACCCCCTGAACCAGCTGAAATAATTGCCACTGGCAGAGACAACAAAATATTAGTTATGAAACCTGGACAGGAAAAGTGGGACTACGTTCCCGCTGACAAATGCTACCTTCAAGAATTAATAATGCCTGTTTTTGACTTGTTTTCTTTAGATAATTGGATGGATTGTCGCTGCGGGATGTGTCGTCGCTGGACTCCTTCCGGCATGGAGCGTTTGGGGCCGAGATGGGTTGTGGAGGATCAACAGCGAGACGATCATCAGAGAGCTCAGGATGGATTCGATCCTTTTTGATACAACAAACATCTGGGAGGATCTGGCTAACAAAATATTGAATAACTCCTATTTCTGCATGTCCAACATGAGAAGCGTCCCTGACATTTTGTCCACATGCCTTGTTTCAGTTCCAACTCCGACAGCAGTCTTAATTAAAGCTTTCAACGTTACGAATATTGATAGCAACGATGATTTTGGCACGGTAAAGAGTCGGCTGTCTGTATATGAGTATTGCGCCTCCTGCACAGTATTGCCTGATCTTGACCCGCCGCAGAATTTTACCGTTACCACTTATAACATTACAGAAGGCGATGGTAGCTTTGAATTTACGTGCGATCCACGATTAATTGCCAAATGTATTCAATCTAAATTAGAGAATGTTTCCATGCTTTCCCGACATGTACAGATTTTGTGTTATAACCGTAAACCCCATATGTGCCTTTTGGTTCGTAACTCTATGTCCTGTAGAACGACAGTTCTTTCAGTTGCTACTATAAGCACATTCTATTGCCAAATGGATGGTTATTTTCCTGCGGGAATATGTCTTGGTCCTTTATTCCTGTGAACATTTCCGGTTGACCATGTGCCTTAGCCAGACTCAGCCTGGCTATGTTTCCTTCGCTACCATCTTTGCAAACTCGGACTGTACGTGAGGCACCTCCATTGGATGAACATTGTGAATCTAATTTACATTTACTTTCTAAGACAGAATATGTCAGCCTGGCTGCTTCAATTGTGGGAATTCCAGGGCTCTCAATTTACAATTCTAGAGCTATTAGTAAATTAGCATGTCTCATGGTTAAATCTATCAATCACACTTCAACTGCTTTATCAGAATTTTTATTAGATGCACAGGGTGAATGCCAAGCTATTTTACAAAATAGAGCTGCCATTGATTATCTTCTTCTGAAACATGATCATGGGTGCTCTAACTTTGAGGGCCTATGTTGCTTTAACTTATCAGACCATTCTAAGTCTATTCAGTCCAACATTAATGCTCTGCATAATTTGTCCATGGAAGTTTGTCAAAATTTGAATCAAGGGTGGTTTAATTGGCTTTTTGGGTGGTTGCCTGATTTTAATTTCCTTCGTTCTATTTTGGGTGGTGCACTTTTAATAATTTCCTTTCTTATTGCTATATGTTGCTGCATCCAATGTGTACCCAATCTTTTGAATATGTTTCGACCTGGTACTTTATCTAGATCTGTTTGTTATGTTTCCTATTATTCTAGTAATGATTTACGACCTGTTTAATGTGTATATACATTCGCTGGAATTGGACAATGGTCATGGGTGGAATGTAGTGATTGAGCCATTGTTATGGATAATTGGCTCGATTATGACCATTGCCCACTACCATCTCAGTATATTTTGCTCTAATATAGTGTTATGCAGGCCCGCATAATATAAATTAGCTGTAAAATAGGACCCAATAACGTTCTTTCTGTGTCTGACTATATCTTACTTAAAGGCAGGGCTTACCTATTGGCTTTGGCATACTCTAATGCCATCATGCATACTAATTTGGGCTCTTTGTGGGAATAGTGGTCTATGCTTGAGCGACTCCATTTTCAAAGCTGTCGCCAACTTCTAAGCCTTTCTGGGTGAGGAGTATTGTTTTACTTCTCACTTGTTTTTCGCACTTCGTATACTAGTAGGAACCGGTTCTTGTCGGAGGAATGTGCTCACTCTGCCTCGAAGTCATAACAGACTCCTAGCTAGCTGAAGCTGTGACCTAGGCGCGGAGTGGTACGGAATCTGATGGGAACAGGGGGTGAGGCTTGCTAGAAGCTCTGACCAACATTTCCACTTGTACTTAAGGGGGTGTTTGGGTCTCGACCACTGGTAGTCCATCACATTGCAGACGTGCAGCTGTGACAGTGGAGCAGAGAATCCTGATTCGGCTGGAGAAACGGACTCCCCTCTGGCGAAGTGGAAGCGGGATGTGTAGAAACTTGGTGAGGTGTTCCACTAACTCTTATTTCCTAACTGTTCTTATCTAACTATTGTCTCCTATTTTCGGGTTATATGCTGATTTACATATGAGTTCTATATATGTACATTCTAATTGCATTAGCAACTGCTTAGGGATTGATGTGAAGAAGGCCTATCGTGACATAGTAGTGATTTCTTTCTTTTGTCCTTCTAACATTGTGTAATAAAGAAAACCCAGAATAAATACCATTGTTCGCCTGTATTCCTTGGGATGGGAGGTCGGGCCTTTCTGGTCCAAGTGCTGTAGAATCGGAAGGATGGTAAGTTTCCCTTCCTGCAGGTAGTTGTTGAAGGTTGGGCTCCGTTCTTATCCAGGGAAACCAAAACCAATAAGTAATCCACCCTGAGGCATTGTTAGGAGGAGTGCGCGTTGTTTTAGCTCCACCAGGGTGGGCTTTGTTTCGCATTGTTGTTCACATTGTTGTTACCCTGTGGCTCTTGATATTGTGTTGTGTTTTCGTACCCTGGGGTACGTTGTTACCTTGTGGCCCCTGGTTTCTTGCGTTGTTTTACTGAGCGACGTTGTTTTTCCCGGGTTGTTGTTTTGTCGTCACTGATATTGTTTTGCGTTGTTGTCGCCAATTGGCATTGTATCTCGCAAGCTCCCCAGCACATGCCATAGATCTTTAGTTATTCGTTGGTATTATTCCTTTCTTAGGAAAGTATTGTGAAGTGTGGTATCTTTTTGCGTCCTGAGAAGGGATAAGGTAAGTATGCCCTGGTGATTGGCAGAATTATCAGGTCATTACAGGGCCCCTGTTCAGAAGAGCTTTTTAATTTATGATCCAATTTCATCTCTTTCATGCCCTCTTTCGCCAGGTCACTGCCAAATTCTAAATTTGTTTACATCTAATATTGAGGGATTATGATGTGTGTTTTCAATATTGTAACACAGCAGCAGATCACTAATATTACTGCAAATAATCTCTATTACACCCTCCCTTTTCCCATATGTGAGGTCCTGTTTTGATCTGAGAGAAACTTTTTTATGGATGTTGCATGGAACATAAATACTTTATTTGTTTGCAAAATGTATTTAATAGACTCTTACAAATAACCCACATTAAAAATAAATTAGAGGAAAACGCTATTTAAAACAATCAGTATAAGAATTATTCAAGGTCATCAGGGCAAATCTCTCTGCAAAATATAGCTGACTATTATCAGGGGGCCAATTGAAAGGGTGGGGCCCTGCGCCAAAGCCCACTTTGCTCATGCCTTAAAATGTCTGGGTGCAAAGTTCTCCACCCATATTGTGGAGTATCCACAGTTGCAAACTTACCATTAATTCGGAGTTTGTGAATAGCTAAAAAAATGTAAACGTACACAAAAGTGTACGTTTATCTTTGTGAATCAGTCCCATCATTTTCAAAGTATTATGAATTGAACATTGTGCTTATCACGACTATGGCCCTGTCTTCATTCGGAAAGTTTTTGCGCCATACTGTCCTACAATAATCTTCTGGTCTTAATCTGTCTCCTCACTGTGCCGTGTATCTACAATTCTACAACGTGGGTACTTGCCCTATCACTTTTCATATCACATCCACATATGATTACCTATTTCTGGCTTTCTCGGGTTCCCTACTCTACCTATGTTCTTTTTAGGTCTCGCTGAGTCAGCGCACATGCGCTGCTTGGAGAGACTTTAGTAGGTTAGTGAGTTTTGAAAATGCTGCTGGCTGGCGACCAGCTTGCTAGAATGCACACAGGCGCGCGTGACGTGCACAGCACTTTTTCAGGTCGCGCACGCGTGCGCGCAACCCCCGTCACCACTCGCACATTTCCTTTTATGTCCGCATTTTTTTATGTTCGCCCACTCCGGGCTCACAGCAAGCTCTGACCCATTTAAGCGAGGTTATTTAAATGCAGCCCGGCCCCTGTGTTGTCCTTTCCTCTCCCGCTGCAGCCCCCGGGGATCTGTGCATTCCCCGCGGCAACATCCACCTACATGATTACTCCATCCAATCCACTACAGCTCCCCTAGCACAGTTCCCATTCTGAAGCCCATCTCCCTTTCCAAACCTGTGCCTAAACGAACCTTGTACTTTGGTACCCCTAATCCCCTGGCGCCCGATCTGTGAACACTCCGTTGCCACCAAAACTACCACCCCCCCCCCCCACACACACACACAACTTGTAAATTACAGCTTCGCCGTTCGCCCCAGGCCCCCGCCCGAACGTTTTACTGCTGTGATTTCTGAGCGCTCATGATCTCACGACTCTCGTCTTGTTCCTTGTTTCATAAGCATAGGGCAGCGTCAAGGATGCGAATGCTTGTTGTTCTTGATATGAAAGAACATTTGAGTCCTTCTAAGTCACTTCCAACATTTAAATATGAACTGAGCATAGGCGCCGAGACACTTTCCTTGGGGCAGCATATTTCCTTCCCAAGTTCTCAACACATTTTGAGTGTTTTTCGAGGTCAGTGCCCTGTGAGCTCCCACAAGGAGGGTGAGGGGGGTGTTTATGCTGCTGGCTGGATATTCTCTCTGCGGGGAGGCTGCAGTCTCTTCCACCCCCCTGGGCAGACCCAGGCTCGGCTAACAGCGGTGCTTTTTACAGCCAAGGGGGGTGGGGAAGGGGCAGACACCGGGTCATTGGTTAGGTTTACCGTGGGGTTAGCTGGTCGATTTCATTCTACGGATGGGCCACTTACGTTCCTATCCCTTTCAGCAAGGAAGGGGCTCCCTTGTCACTTCCTGGGGGGATGCGAGGGTTGTTGCCGCTGGTCACTGCTGGCAAGGTCCTGGTTACTTCTGGGGCTGTGTTTTGAAGTTACTTCTCCCCCCACATCCCTGTTTAGAAGAATTCACGATGTTCCTACTTCCTTGTTCGAAGACCCTTGGTAGCTAGCCCCCCAAGTTTCTATCCACGGAATAGCAGCCTCGTGCCCAGACAGGGGTTCTACCTTCCTGCTCCTGGCTTCCCTCACAGGCTTGGAGCCTCTCTAGATCCAGTCCGGTGACCAGTCACCGTTTCCGGACTGGGCTCTTTCGCACAGGCATCCAATGGCAGCAGTCTTATGTCCCAGGTTACCTGTGCCATTAGCCCCCCTCTCTGTAATGGGCTATCACATCTGGGTTAGCAGTCCATTCGGGTCCTAACACGGATCAGTCTATAGTATTCTTTACATCCCTGTCTCGGTTTAGCATCCCTCTACAGTCCTATCACGGATCAGTCCATGGTGTTATGTATTTACTAGCAGCTTCCAGGCTTGTCTCGAGTTAGCAGTTCCTCTTAACCTGTCACAGCATAGACTGTCTTTTAATCCCATCAGCATCTTCCGTATCCAGTGTGCGGCTCCAGTTCATAGATGAGGAGGCTTCACACTCCATTCTATTCCATGATACATATACACTCATGGTTTTATCCTGAGTTAACAGCTGCGTCATGGGTTTAATCTGTATTAACATGCTGCCTCGCTAAATTCCATCTATCCAGAATAATGAGAGACCCATTTTCCCGGGTTAGCTTCTCCTCTTAAACCTAGCCCGTGTCAGCAGTCTCCTTCATTCATATCCCGGGTCAGCATTTCTGCTAGTCCTATCCCACCCACCTCCCCCTTATTCCTGTCCCGAGTTAGCAGTCCTAAGTATTACTATATCGGTTTAGCTGGCCAGTTTAGCTATTTTAACACTGCCAGGTTCCCTGGTCCTCTTTGGATTTACCCCGAGTTATAAATAACTCTTGGTGCTTTCCTTTGCGAGCTGCGCTTCTCACTCCCGTTCAGTAGCCCCTTTAGCCGACCTGTCCTCAGTAGTCCCTGCCCCGGACCAGCACTCCCTCTTTCCTTCACCCGGTGTTAGTCGCTCCCCCACCACCACGCACGGTTCTGAATTAAAGCACCAATCTAAAGGGAATTGTGCATGGTGCTGCTGCTCTGATCCACCCTTCAGCAGCCCCCGTGCCGCCCATAGCCTCACTGGGATTATGCAACACTGTGTGCCCCACGGGAAGAAAACGCTAACATCGCATTCAATGTGTGCAGCTTTGAGTGGTAAGAAGCTATGTAGCCCCTCGCCTACTCCTCAGTGCTTAATTTGTAAAAAAAAGAAGTGCAGGTGCTGAAAATTTTGCCAAAGAGGCCACCGCTCACGTCTTCCTCTGGTGAGCCCCACTTTCAACACTCTCGCTGCCTCAGTCTCTATCTTCTAACCTTGATCTGTTGTCTGTCCCCTAAGTCTTTGCTCTAAGAGTCTATCCTCTCACCTAATTGTTTTCTATCAACTTTGGCACACCCTGTATTTCTGATTTGCCCTCTATTCATTTTAGCCCTGCCCTTTTTTCTCTTCACTTTTACCCATGCTCTGCTCTCTCTCCCCTCGATCTTGGTTCTTTACTATCACTCTCTAGCAGTGATTAGCTGTGTCTCCATTTTATCATTTGTCTGCTTTCTTTTCCTCTGTCCTGTACTCCACATCCTTTCATTCTATCTTCTCTCTTCTTAATGCTCTCTTCTTCACATCATGGCTGCTTACTCTTTGAATCTGATTTGCTCTCCTCCTTTTCTTCTACTTTGCTCCGTTTTATCTCTCTCCTCTCTTGTTGTTTCTTTTCCTCTTTACTCTTGCTGTCTCTCATCTCTAACACTGATGCTGCCTGTGGCCCCTGTCGTCAGCCTGTACATGTCCCTGCTATTTTGAACTCTGCGTTTTCCTGTTGTCATTCCTAAAGAAGCGGAAGTTCACATGTTTTACTTTCTTACCCACACCGAGTGCAAAAACAAAATTAAAATGCTTTTTTGCATATATTAATCAGTGTGGTATGACTGTGTTTATTGCGGAACAGGCGGCTGCTTGAGCACAGCAGGTCATGGCACTGCTAGTGCTGCCTGTAATTAGTAGGTCCAGGGATGGCGACGGCATCAGCATCCACTGCTCAGCTTGCTGTGATCCTGCCTGCTACAGCACAGGCATTGCCCCCAGCAGTAATGCTGCCAATGCCGGTAAGTATGGCTGTGGTGCCTACTGGACTCACTCACGTTCAGCAATTACCATGCTGGGGTGCAGCGCAGAGATTCTACTGGTGACGCCATGGCGCACAAAAGTTGTGTTGGGCCACAGCCGCATCAAGTACATTGAGGATAGCAGCAATGCAGGGCTGCCGGATATGCTACTCAACAAGTGGAAAGTCCACACTTATTTTAATGTATTCTTCCTGAAGAGCCCTCACTCCCAAGTTCCAAATGTGTTCTTGCAGCTTCCTTGCCTCAACTCTGTCATGAGCCAGCCCCCAGCTACAATTATTCAATGGGAGGTTTAGGCTCAGGCAGTGGCAGGGTGCAGCAGACTAGGGGAATAGAATGCAAGCCATTGTTTTCGATGACTTCTTGGATTGTGATCGGCGAGATGACATCATCACTAACGTGGTGATACACAATCATGTCTGCCTGGACAGGCGTATGCCGGCCTGCCTATGAACCTTTACTAGCCAGTCACCATGCAATGTATGTTATTATTTTTATTTTTAATTGAACAATTAATATTGAGACCACCACCTGCAGGTTCAGAAATTGTAGCCCCGGCCCTGTGAAAGAAGTGCAGGTGCTGAGCACCTGATAGCACCTGCTCAAATTAAGCACTGCTACTCCTGCAAGTAAACACGAGTGCTCGCCTCCCTCCAGGTGCAGACTAAACAGTCCCGAGTAGCAGCCGTTGCCGCTTCCTCGGGGATGCCGGCGTCTAGCCAGCCAGCCTCAGGGCAGCGAGAGGTGACTCGCTTAAGTGGTGAGATAAGAGCATTCTTCAGCTCAGGGAAACACGGTGTCACGGACCCGTTGCCCTCTGCACACGGATGGAGGCGCCAAGCCCTTGTACGAATAAGGGGGTGAGGGTCTCCGAAAGGGCAGGTGTGCCATCCTTTTCCTCATTTTAGTTCGGCGTGCATGTACAGAGTAATAGGCGACCCAGGGCCATTTGGAGGAGTCGCCAACTACAATGTCATAAGCTTGTCTCAACTTGTCTACTTTTGAGTGTCTATAAGTAGCCGACAGTATAGATCAGTCTACTGGCTGTCTGCTGCTGGAGTTTTTGTGCAGCCCATACCAACAGGCATGCAGTCCAATGGCAAACACTCAGCTTTTCATCTTCCCAAGGTCGATACAATGAGTACCACTCAGTGGGGCAAAAAGTGACATCTATTGTTATGAGGGCCTTTAAACTGCAGTTTGCTGAAGGAAATTATGTGGAGGGAAACAGGTTGCTTATTGATAGATTGCGGTCAGAGATTCTGTAGTTATGTCACATTAAACGAGTGATCTTGTAATATGCATCAAAACCAAACGCATGCAAGCCTGGAATGCTGCATACATTATGCAAAAAAAGGGAACCCTGGGTAGTTTACATTACAGTATATACTGTTCTCTTTGAAGACTTCCATCACACCATTACAGTACTCAATCAGTGATACATTGCTTTGCTCAGGTGTTGATAGAGGAAGACAAGAAACACGTGGACCACAGTGAGCAGTTAATTCAATATATTTCTGAATCCCTGCTAAACTACACAGCTCACATGCCCTCCCTGAATGCTCTGCATAGAAGGTTATTTTCTCCCACTCCCTGCACACAAGGCAGCACAGCGCCTCTTTCCACATCTGGAATTGCTTGCGGTAGACGCTGTCTAGGGGACTGCATGCATTTCCAAATCTTTCAGTTTAGTGGAACTCAATATAGTCTTTTTTGTTGTTGTTTACTTACAGTCACACGCTATATCACTGCCATCCGTGATTTATCTGCTGGGGGGGGTCCTTCTTTGACACACACAAACACAAGAACCTTTATGGCATTTTGTGCCCCAACAGTCGTCCCTGCACATCTCTAGCTTCCTTGCATGTAGACAGTGCAAGCAATTTCCAGCCCAGCCCACTGCCACAATTCAGACACAAGCAGTCATGGCAACTGTTAGCAGGCACAGCCCAGGCACAAGTAAATCTGACACCACACAAAGTGTCTCTCAATAGACAGCTGCCTGCTTGACAGATGTTGGTGTGGGACTCCTGGCTTAAGCAGATGTGCAGCTGCATTGACAAACCTATTCTGCTTTGTAATGAAATTACATTGTCACTGACCTACAAATGTACCTGCAATCATTTAAATGTAAATGTCATGGTACTTATAGAGCGCACGGTCACCTTGCGGTGTCACCTATTCGGCTTCCTGGCGCTGATACTCATACCGCTGTGGGACCCCTCCTGGCTTTCCCTGTGAAGTGTCCACTCCTGGGCACCCCCAGGGTGAAGCTAGGCATCCTTAGCGCTGTTGGGGGCCAGTGTGGAGGCTAAGCAAGATATTGCCCAGAGTTGCAGCGTGGGGCCTGTGTTTAGAATAGGCACCGAGGCGAGAATTAACAGGTCCGAGGAAATTGAGCCCGAGACCCCACCGAGGCGGGAATCGAACCCTGGCCAAAACTCTGCATCAGGGTCTGCCGCTCTAACCATTGAGCCACACTCCTCCACCCGTATTTGACAGTGTCCAACGGTCTCCAAGGCAGTTGGATAAAACATACATGCTATATCTTTGGGTCGCCTCCAAGGCATCTTGGGGGTCGGGAGGCAAATCCCTCTTTTGACCAAGTGTTCTTCTGCACTCTGTGGAGTGCCACCAGTATAATGACGATATTCACCTATATCTAGGTCTCATTAGCAGGTAAAATCCCGTAGTCCTTCCTCACCATGGAACTAATCGACACCTGGATGACACATAATTGAAACTCAGCTCACAGATATATCCTTTTTATATACCCTTTCTAATGTTTATTTTCAAAAGGGGCCATACCATTTAAAGTGAGCATTGCAAGTGCCAATTCAAGAGATCTCTCTGCTACAGTTTTAGGCTGACTGCTGTTGAAGAACTGGGGATGCACAGTTTTACCCGTTTGACAATAGGTAAAAGGTTGCTTGTCACTGGAACTTTAAATGCTGCTTCTGACTTGAAATGTATAAGGTTTGTTGACAGAACTGAAGAAATCAACAAAAAATAGCACAAACACAGAGCACCATAATCCCACAATTAAAGCATAAGAGGGCGAATAACAAAAAAAAACAAGACCAGAACCCAAAACAGCAACTATAGTACAACACAACATCATCACATTGCAATAATAAAGCACATAAACATAGCAGCACAAAAAAAAATAACACATCACTAACACTGCACAATGTCACATAACAAATATGCAGAAAGGTTCTTGTCACACATTACCATCTCCTTTCTTAATGCGATGATAAAAGGTTCTTGCACCAAACATTGCCTTAACTTACCACCAAGGACATGAAATATTGCCAGTCAAAAATATTTTTCTCCGTGGCTTCTTGGTGGGTGTTCATGGCCTTAGCACCATGATCATTGGCAGCAACTGCATGTAATCAACAAATACATTAAATACACTTACTGGGAGGTGTGATTCTAGGAACAGTCGGCCTGTGAAATGCCAGGGAATTGTTTTGGAGCTAAAGGCAGCTAGACGAAAGATTCAGAAAGAACTGGCGATAACAATGTTACCACTGGCAGGGGTGTAAGACAAGGCCCTTCAGCCCCCCCCCCCCCCCCAAAGGTATTAGGAGGCCCCAAACTGTCACGAGAGCTCCATTCAGTCCAAGGCCAATGAATGAGATATGGAGTTCTCGGGACCTCCTTCATATTCTGAAGGGGGCCCCCCCATCATTTTGCGTTATGCCATTGACCACTGCTTATTTCATATAACTAATGTGCATGGTCTAACTATGGCATCATTCATTACCACCATATTTACAGCTCGTTTCATATTTGTGACCACAGTGTAGAGAGCAGGGCCGGACTTTGAACCCAAACCGGGCCTGGCACACTGTGACCGGTCCCCCTGGGGGGGCTGAGGGGGGGCCGCCGAGCTGTATGCAAGGGCAGGTTTCGGCTGATTTTGTTACCAGGGGCTGATAAAGTCGGCCCCAGGTAACAAAAACACCTCCCAGGGGCCCGAACCGGTTCCCACCCTAGCGGCCCACCGGGGAAACGCCAGGTGCCCGCTATGGCCAGTCCGAGACACACATACGGGTTGAGGAAAGAAAAGGGCCAGTCCTCTGGGCAAACCCGTGGGCGAAAGAAAGCCAGCATTTTTACCAAAATTTCCCTCGTCGACTTGTCATGGCAGCATTAGCCGTCCACGATGCATACTAATCATAAAGTTGGCCGTAACAGGAGTTCCACTTGTGAATCCATTTAAGAGCTGATTGTTTACTATCTTTCTCTGTAAGTATAAAATTTTAATTACGCCGCTGACAGGAAGAGTGCGTGATACAGTGCTCCACATTTATCACTGGGAGAGGGCCAGTTGCAGAGCTGTTTGACTTTGGAGGGATCCTGATGCGCTTGCAATGTTGAGCAGCAGGTGCCACATTATTATGTACAGAAAAGCAATTAGGCAGCATATTGGATGAATGGGGAGTGCATTAATATTAGCAAGTACATTTGTCAGTGGTTTTGATGCGCGTCTTTTTCTTTTCTTTATGCAACATTAAGAATGTGGCTCCCATAAATTCTCCCCTTAAATTGCCATCTGTTCCCTTGTCAGGCAGTAGTGAGGTGGATAAAAGTTTTCTTGACAAAACAAAAGGGATTTATTTCATTTGAAAGAAAAATGTCAAAGGACAAAATCCAGTTGGAATTAAGATATTGTTGGTGACTAGTTTTAAGTACAAAGCTTTGCGAGGGGAATTCATTGTTGGCAGATTCCGATGCTTTCGATGTGACTATCTATATCTTTGGCAAGCTTTAAATTAATAAAAAGCTCATGAAAATGACACTCTAAAGTGATTATTTCCTATTGCACCAGATCTGTCATTTTAGGAACACAATGTTCTTCTGAAGCAAGTGTCTAACAAAATAAATGCGAAAACCATGATCATTAGTGTACAGTAGGAATCATAGCAAGTGTGTGCTTTCAGGTTCTGGAATCTTTTGCATAGTACTTTATATAAATGAAAATATGATTTTGTCATTATTACTTACGGAATGCCTGAGTGGAGAGAGTCGAAATGGAAAACCTCGGACATGAGCTATATGCCAACTCATGCCGGAATTCCCAAAACCCTTGAACGGCTTGTTCGCCAACAATGCGAAAATTGCAGTTGCAGGGTTAAAAATGTTTTAAATATCACAATATCAATATCAACATGTATCTTTCATCCTTCACATTGAGGGTAAGTTTCCATGCCAAGTTTCCTCTTCCCCGAGTCCAATAAAACATTCTGTTGTGTTATTATCCGTTCTATTGAAATTGGTTAATTTTAACACACTGGACTTACCCACACAGAAGGTCTATTGAGAATACAGGATGACTGAGTGTATGTGGACATTTTTAGGTAAGCTATTACTGGACAGATAGAAACACTGCTACAAAAGATCAAAAAGTCTTGCCTTAAGTGTTCTGCAGAAAATGATAATATTGGATTCCTTTTTAGGTCTCACGCACAGACAGCTGTATCTATCTGTCGGAGATCTCAATTTGTTAGTCCACTACTACATCTCAACAGCAAACACATACAGTGTAGAGAACACACTGCTGCTTGCGCTTGTGACTTTGCCAATGCTTGTTGATCTACATTACAAGCATTGGCAAAGCTAATAGCCTCACTTGACTACCTACATTAAAAACATATTGTTTCAAGATGGATGCAAAGCTTGCACACACATGCATGATGGACATCTTATAACAGCTTTCCTATACTTCATGGAAACCATTGCAATAGGGTGGCCAAGCATGTGCATGTGCACAGGAGCCATCATCTAATGTTTTTTTCCTAAAGCTTAAAAAATAATGGCTGCCATACATGCGCATGTACGCACAGTGGCCATATTCGTAAATTATTTTTTATAAAGCAACAGAAAAACGATTAGAAAAAGATCAATCTTGGCCACGCCAATAGACCATGCATGGCATGAAAGGCGAAACCCATTGACTTTGCTAATATTTGTTAAAATTGAGAGTCCTACAGTTATGAACCTTCGGCCAAAAATGACCTTCATTCCCATCTTGTTAATCAGAATGGCAGGATAATGAAAAGTATTTTAGCAGTTTTTAGGTCGAGCCTGGGCACTGCATGCACTGCTCTGTGAGCCATGCTGTATTGGAGTATGGAATAGAAGCCCCGCCCACTCTCCGCCCATATTTGTAATTGGCTTGTGTCATTGTGCTTCGTAAATGCTGGCTTCTGATTCATTAATAGGCTTGCTAGTCCCTCCCTAGTACCGCCTTGTCTTCATTTGTAACCTCCCACGAGGACTGGCTTTTTTCCTCGGTTGTTATACGGTGAGTCTTTTTTAGTCTGTAAGCACTTTTTTCTTTAAATAGTTTCTCCTACTGCAGGCACGACATGCTTTCCTGTAACATTCAGCGCACCATTCACGCTTTCACTTTCTAAGCAGCCGGGGCAATGGCGGCCGATTCTTTGAATAGGTCTCATATTTACAAGAGTTTGAACTATTGGCATTGTACATGAAATTTACTTTTATTTATGTGTTAATTATCAAAACATGTAAATAAAAGGCATTTTTATTTACGTTGCCGATAGCTTACACTCTTGCGAATGCAAGACCTATTGAATTGCAAATGCTTGTTTGTACTGGAAGTCAGTGCAAGACTTTGGGTTTGATTAACAAAGCTTTTGCTAAGGGTAGATGTGACTTACTCTTGTACTACTCCTGGCTTACTCTTTGAAAGAAAATGCTTTGTTTTGCATGATCAATCCCATTTTTCTGGGGCTAGTACTGTTGGGTTCTGGACACACTGGAACCTGGGGCTCTGCTAACCATACCCCAGTGCATGTGTTCTGACCCCTAAACCTGTTGAATTGATTAACAATCCTAATTCACACATTTAACTTTCCTATAAGTCCCAAGTGTATGGTACCCAGTGTACCCAGTGAATCTACGTTAAATGTACCTACTGTACTGCAGCGCCTATTGTGTCACCACTTAAGTGATAATGCAAAGCATGTCTTCAGGCCTGCCCCTGTAGCCTGAGTGTGCAGTTTTACAACTGTACCTTTAACCTGGCAAAATAACCTTTTGCCAGACGTATACCTGCCTTTTTAAAACATTATAAGTCACCACTAATGTAGGCCCTAAATGCCCATAGGGCAGGGTGGATGGTATTTAAAAAGTAGAACATATGTACTTACAATTTACATATCCTGGCAGTGAAAAATATCCAAAGTGTTGTTTTTCATTGGGGCAAAGCCGGCCCTCTCATAGAAAAGCACTTGATTTTATTATAACACCGTGTAAAGCGTAACTTCAGTTTGAGAATACCTAGAACAATGATTGAAGTACTGAAGAAGTAATTTGAAATGCAATCTAATGGGCAAGTCAGAGAAATTACTATTTTGAAAATGCCACTTTTAGTAAGCTGTCCTTTTCCTGCCTAAAGTCTCTAGTAGCATTTTCAGAGTTCATTTACATCTGTCACCTGGCACCTGCTGCGAGATGTGACTGACTGCCAGGAAAGTAAACAAATGGAACTTGACTGGAAGTATGTGTGACCTCCTCCTGAAAGTTTGGGTTGGGGGGCGTGCCCGCCAAAAGCACAAGCTTCAAAGAGGTATTCACTGTCACAGGAAGATTGAAATCACAACTAGGCCGGCTTCTGCCATCGTCGAGGTAGGCAGAGTGGCACCAATCCCAGTGGAAGAAAACTAGATCCAGAATTGGTTTGCAGAGTAAGTTCCTTATTTCTCTAGGACATATCTCAGGGGTGTGCCCAGAGCTCTGCACGAGGGAAGAAAGTTTGGGGCCATACTGGTTTAAGGTAGAGATGGGCACTGTGAGATAGTTTACAGTAAAACAAACACAGAGTTCTGCAAATCTAGGTAGAGCCCCCCAAGGGATTTTCCATCTCATTAGTTAAGGAGTGACAAAGAGTTTCCTCCTCCTGTAAGTTGGCATTGGGAATAAAAGTGGCATCCTCAGTACCCTCTTCATTATACTTCTCGACCTGTGGAAGACATAGAAAGGACTGCACCTGCTGTGTACCCTGTAAAGAGAACCACCAAGGGCTGCCCTTGCTCACCACTTGTACCCAGGACAGAAGACTGGACTCCAAGGGCTAGTTAGCTAGCTTTCTGTTCGGTTTCAGAAACACAAAAGCTGCAAGGAGCCCAATTCTCTGCTGAGCCCAGCTGACAAGTTCCAACTGGATTTGCCCTGCATCCTGCTGGCAGCTTCTTGGAGACTGAGTACTAACCCCCAAATGGTGCCCAAAAGGTCCTGGACCCTTGGCTGATGTTAGGGTGTAATCGTTCCCCCTCCCAAATTGTAAGACTGGGCACTTAGAAACTTTTTTTGAACTTCCTACAAAAAGAACCAGAGGCTACCGCCCAAATGTTGATGAGCTGCTGCAGCTGATGCTGAAATTCAGGTTGGAATCAACTTTATGGTTTGCCCCTCTGAAAGGATCTGAATGTAGATGACTAAACTAGGGTCAATGCTGAGCAGCAATCAGACATTGAGGACACCTTCCTGGGCTGTGACTACGGACTTTGTCCACTCAGAGTTTTGCCTCCTTTTACGTCGAAAGCCTTGAACTTCTCATTGGAGCTGAGGCTCCTACTCAGCTCCTGCACTTCATCTGGAAGCCATCGATAAGCCCCTCTTGTAATCCAGCAGAAGACCTCGTTTTGAGGAGTTTTCTCCTGAAAAATGACTAATTGAGAGGTTAAACTTTTCACCAGGATTAACCTGGTCACTGTATGTGACTCGTGATCCATAGCGGTCAGTCTTAACGAGTGACTTTGACCCGGTCTGGCTCAACTAGATACCTGTGGTTGGCGCTTTGCACTTTTAGCATTAGAAAAATTGTAAACTTTTAAAAAATATATCTCCAGTTCCCTAAGTCAGATTTTTTATGTTTTTCTGCATATTTGTTTCTGTGTCTATTTGTTCAACAGCATTCATTGAAATCAAAATTAACATTTATTACAATGTACTCTAGTTGTATAAATTGGATTGGGATTTTTAATGTGCCATGATTTCAAATCTTTATGTTCTTTGGTACTGATAAATGCATTACATATTTCTCCTAAGTTAGGCATGTCGGGTCTGTGCTATAGATACCAAGGGTTGAGGTCAGGTTTAACTTATTGAGACCTAAGCAGACCTAGTAAGGAACAGTGCCAGTATTACATGAAGAGGATTGCCATCCACTTAAACTAATAATCCACTCTCTCACACTCTTGAATTCCACAAGCAAATCAGGAGTATTTTATGCTGACTCTTGGCTTACTCCTGGAATTCAGAAATAAGGCAGAAGTAATACAAAAGTAAAGTATTGTAAATTCATTGTGGTTTCTACCTTTGGGAATTTAGTACCTATTGGCTTGTACTTCTAACGGACAAAAATGGGCCTAGTGGCATTTTTTGCAATATTGAGAGGACCTTAACTGCAAACAGACACATACACTAAGTCACAGACATAAAGATGCAAAAGTGTTTACCAACATAACCTTGAAGCTGTCGTTAGAAAAGGGAATATACATACTATACATCTTGAGGTAAACAAAACAGGCACTGGACAATAAAAAAATCGGAGATAGGGAGAGTCAGCACTTATCGGAATTTCAGGATTCATAAGTTCACCTTTAGGAGAGAGTTGTGTCCATAGAAACATTCCAAACAAACAGGATCTCAGGAGTTGCCATAACACTTTGTGAAGACAATTTGGACCTTAAAGTATTATATCTAAGACAGTTGAGGTTCATCTACAACTTAGTGAGCTCCAGCATGGAAATTAAAGCCAATGACTGTGAGCCTTCTACCCAATAATGTCCAAAAATAACTGTGTAATCAACTTACATGAAGAGTCTAAACCTCAGGTCATGAAACGGATGGATGTATGACATTACAACGCATGGTTTTACCACGCATGCCTTTACATCGCAGTTTTTACAAAGCATGCTGTTACAACGCATAGCGTTAAGGGGTGCTGGATAGTGAATAGTTTAATTTACTATTCCAACTCCAGTCCCCGTGGATAGTAGGGAAGGTGTTGGATAGTAAATTAAATCTATTCCCTATCCTAGAGCGCCCCCCAGCGCTATGCGTTGTAATAACATGCGTTGTAATAGTTGCGTCGTAAAGGCACTGCGTGGTAAAAGTTGCGTTGTAAAGGATGTTCCCCGAAACGGATACATGAGAAAAGCCAGGTAAATGTTAAACAACAGTGGGGAGCGCGTAGATGTCAACAGTACTCCCCTGGACATGGTTTAACAGATGAGGTATGAGAACTCAACTGGACGGCTTGTGTTCACTCTAAAATGAGATAGACAAAGAAGGAAGAAAAAGGAAGAAGTGTGTAATGGACCATTTCTGTTAACTCTTTTACATTAGCAACAATGCTCCATCTTAATTCCCTACTCATATAAAAGGATCTTAATGGTTTTCAAATGGTAATCTTAACAATTGGTACTCTGCCTTTCATCGTGGTCAGCCTTCTATTTGCACGTGATATGATGCTTGTGATTATTATTGCATATTCATAAAACCATGAATGGCCTGGCTTACTCACACTCACTGAATTTAGTTTAAATAGGAACGCCAGTGAGTGTCACCCACAGGTGAAGCTTCTTCACTCATACACACATATGCTTTTATTAGCCTTAATTTAGCAAAAGGGGGTGCTTTCCTTTTAAACTACCGGGAAGTTGATTGATATTAGAGCTTTCCTTATCCTAAGACACCAAAAATGTGCGGCAGGGAACAACATACTGGTTGGTTTGGATGTCCCGTTGCTTTAGGGTCCACTCAGGCATAAGAAAAAAGAATTGGAAACTCTTGGACAAAAGAAAAAAGACACAACATGGATGGAACAGCTTCCCAGGCAGTTAGGGGATTTCATCCAGAGAGCCTAGAAAAATGAGACAGTTAACAAGTAAGTTCCTATTGTAAAAAGGGGTGGTGCTCTTTGAAGAGATGTCTCTTTACAGTTTTTTGAGCAGCTGAAGAACATAGAAACCTTCTCAGGGGTCTCACTGATACTTGGTCCTTTTAAACCACCAACAAAGAAGAAATTGGCACAGAAGCTGAAATATAAAAAGAATGCATTTATTCACCTCAGATGAGGGAGACTAAGTGACACAGAAGCCTTCGCAACTGAATGAGGCAGTCTAAGGAGTACAAAAAACAGGGGCCTTATGTATGCTTAGGGTTATATAGTCAGCATAAGACCAAGGGGCAGTCCTGGCACATGTGAGCATGCAAAATGCCTAATATGGGCATAGAAGATCTGCTTGCTCAACAAAGTGGGAGGAGAGTTACTTCTCCATACAGCAGCGAAAATAGCCTGACAGTTGTAAAGGAAGAGCTGGTGCATTCTACTAGCTAGGCCCTTCTGAGCATGTGCAAGGCTCTGAAGAGGGAAACAGCACATGGCGAGCACTTGGCTAACTAAAATGGCTGCCAAAATACAAAATGGCTTTCAGCTCATGCTAACAAATCCCTGCAATATTTAACACAGCGGCAGGGTCAGAGCAGATCTGACGTTGAGGGGAATGTTGTCTCCAGTCAAGCAATATTTTGGTTCCTTATGAATAGCTGTCTGCATAAGTTGGTTAGTTTCTTGGCCGTATGTGGGGGAGGAGAAATTCTTATTGCTTTGTAAATGAGGCAGTTGCTCTTGAACACAGTTCAAGCCTGGAGGAAGAGTCAGGATCACTGTCATTGTTTTCCCGCTAGTCTTGCACTATAAATGTACACCTATATATACACACAAACATACTCCTCCTGGCTACTGGCTCCTTCAAGGGGAGCGTTTGAAACGTTACAGTTGCCTCAGAGAATAGCCAATACAAATGGCTGAACCAGAGCTGTGGTGTCTTAATATCTGTAAGCAGCAGTACATCATTATGCTGAAGTCCGGCTGGGCCAGTAATGTGAGGCACAGTTGTTCAATGCTCTACACTTTTACCCATGTTTGCTTCATGTACTGGACTCCACATGTAGAACATATGTGTCTCTATTCTCAACTGACACTCCATCAATGTAGATTTCATACGTGTTGCAATTTGGCATGTCGTGCATCTGTATGACCATTTCTGAGGTGCAGCGCACACCATCTACATTTTCTAGAGGTCAATGATTTAAGCACTTCTCTAGGTTGTGACTTACATCAACACTAGGTAGCTTGGTGGGCTAGGAAATCTGCTTGACCAACCTCGCCCCTTCCACAAAAACACATGGTAACATACTAATGCTCGATGAATAAAAAAAGAAGAGGTGCACACACCACTTTGCAAGTTCTGACAGACAAATATATGTGTGTATGTGTGACAGTTATCAACTAATCTACATCATTTTCTGCTGGCGACAGTGCATAACCTCTTTCAATGTTATGCTAATCAACCTCAACAGAGTAAAACGATATCATGCATAAGCAAACAGAGCTTCATTCAGTGAATCTTTGATATCTTGTGGTCAGATATCAATATTTTTGTATCCCATGCTATTATATGCCCTTGGTAGTCAGTTAAAACAATCCTTATTGTATACACTATTTACCAGTGAATTATGGAGGTTGATTTGTGGAGGTGGCAAGTGAAGTGTGACAAAACGATTGTGCATATTTAAGCAGAAAGACTGCAGGAGAGGTACAGCAACAGTACAACAACATGAAACAGTATTACTTTAACACTCGGCAGCAACATAGTACAACAACAAGCACAACCATATGACAATGTACCATAGAACACAAATTACATGTAAAAAAAGAAGAGCACCAACGATCTGCAACAAAATGCAGCAACACATGCAATAATACACCAAGTAATTCAACTGCACAAATTTGCAATTGTGTTGTGTTTTGTTGTTCTGCTCTGGTATTGTGATGTGGTACTAATGTGTCAAGTTGTGGTACTGCATCTGTTCTGTTTTGTTTTTTTGGTGTTGCTACGTGGTACATTATTGCCATTCCGGGCATATTAACGTAATGAGAAGTTAAAAGTGTCGGTGCAAAATATATTTATTCAAGCAGTGAATGGTGGGGTGTATTGCATCGAACAGGTACAGTTGTATACATTTTTCAGGACAATAGGACCCCAGTTTATCTGGTATGAGTATGCAGAAGTAAGATGTAGAAAAAGTAGTGTTCTTAGTGTGTTGTGCTTATATATTAGACGGTCGTCTGCACAACACCATATTCAATGCCGGATTTAGCTCTGGTGGTGTCCAGTGCAACACTCTTTGTTCGTGGCCCCATTGACCTCCTTCCCTATAGATTACCTCACAGCCACCCTCCAACTGTGGCCCTCGTCTCTCCACCGCACCTTTCTTACTTGTATTTAATTTATTTTATAGTGCTACTCATACCAATGTAGGATGTCAAAGCACTTCACATAACGCACACACATTGAGCAGAGACAATTAATCATCCATCCAGGTATGTAAACCAATGTATAGGAAATGTTGCATAAGACAATGAGGACTGCAAGAAGTAGGAGTTACTTGCCATCCATAATGACAGGCAATATATTTTAACAGTGTTAGTTTTGGAGAAGCACAGACTCAGGATTAAAAGTGTAACAAAGTGGTTGAGGTTTGCTTTACAGACAACAATGTATTTCTACCCAAACCAACTTTTTTTTACCAACCTTGGGATTACGAAGAACACAAGAAAAAACATAACGTTATAAACATATGCCTAGCAGTTTGCATGCAGCGATTTGATGCCAGTCCATACCTTAATGTACTATAGTAGGATTGTAATTTATCAACTGAAAGTAATAAAATAATCTACGAGACAAAAGCAGTAACCTATCTACATACACTACAATTCTGTGATCTCCATGTTACACGCGCTTTCCAGCAGTCACGTTTAACCCTCTGCACTACTGCTGGATGAGTCAACATTTTCACTAGACACAACTCAGATCTTGTCAGCATGTATATTAATCACCAGATTTATCTTGGCAATTTTATTACTGCCTTTCTAGGCACACCATGAACTCTGCAGCAGGTGCTCTTAAGCCCACAAGACATTTCAAAATACAACAACTCCCGAGCTCAGTGCCAGGTGCGGTGGTATCAGTCACACTGCCATAAAGCAGGTACAGATTAGGAGATGCAATGACACTTCAGGTGTTTCACACTCATTGGAAAGTGGGGAGGCAAGACTCTACTTGTTTGGAATAATTTCAGGAGCTCTAAACCTTTTGAGGGATGGGGGTCCAGAGGCAGGTGTATTCTTGGCAGTGGAACAGTGATGTCTTCTGTTAGGACAGAGAGTCAGCCAGTACCCCAGGATGTTAATAGATCCTGTATTCTTTAGACACTGTCACCATTTCCTGAGAGAAGATAGGTGCTTATATGCAGGCGGGAATCCACAAGTGTCGTACTGGTGGTAGCTGGAGGGAAAGAAAGCTGGTCTCCACTCTGGGTACAATAACTTCCCACCTGAAGGAAGGGGTCCATAAGGAACAGCTGATGGATCCATACCATTTGCAAAGCAGCCATTTCGCCTACCTTCCTTCTAGATGAAATGGCTGATGAGGAATAATAATTCCTATTTTTAAAGCGCAAATATATCACCACCATAAGTTAACTTCAAAGCCAGGTATGTAAAGCATTTAAAAACACAATTTCAGTAAATAATTAAGACACAACACATAATGAAAATCCAACACCAATTTATAAAAACAGGAAATATGTTTATCTTTAAAATGACATAAAAATGACAAACATACAATGTAGGGAGCCGGAGATATGAATTTTCAAAGATTTAATAAAATATAGCACCTAGAAAATTAGGGCACCATATTGTGATACCTGCTCACGATAGACCGAGGCAAAGTCAAAGAGCGGGCGCGATGGAGCCATGAGCGGCGAAAGCCCCCGGCAGGTCCCGGTCTCAGTTTCTACCTTCACACTTTTCTGGACCTTTTCTTCTCGAGGTCCCTTGAAGCTCCCAGCCAGTCCAGATTCGGTGAGGGTTCGCTGGCTTGACTTGTGACGAGGTCCCGGTCAACTTCCCTGGAGTGGACTTAGAAAATATTTAAATATTTCTTCAGCGGGACAACCCAGCAATGCAGGCCGACACGTGATGGAAGGCAGTCGGCTTAGCTCTCGCGGTTGCTCCCCATCACCTTTTCTACGAGCGGACTTAGAAACTTTTCTGGAGCTTTTTCTCGCAGGGTCTCTGGATGCTCCTCATGTAGCTGGATCCGGTGAGAGTTCGCCGGCTTCAGATTTTCTCTAGTCCCCTTCAATCTCTGGAAGTTGGAGCTACAGAGCTTTTAACGGGATGAACCTGTTTGGCTTGGCCGGCTCGTGGTTAAAGGCAGGAAGTCTGGCTGGCCAGTTTGAGTCGGTCCCTCTATGGAGCTTTTTTTCAAAGTTGGTCCAAAGTTCTCCAAACTTCTTGAACTTCTTCCTGAAGTTCCTCAAGGGGTCCCAAAGTGTCTCAAACTCACTTCAAGGATCTGGAAGCTCCAAGATGGTCCTTGAAAGTTGAGAACTTCAGTTCCCACAATCCACTGGTACAAAACTTTTACAAATCCACTGATGGCTCTCCAAGGGGTAGATTTAGTTGGTGATGTTCCGGTGGAGCTCTTTTAATCTGTAGCTTTCAGGGAGTTGACGCTTTAGTTCTTTTCCAGCAAGATAATTCACAGGGCTGTAGTTTCAGATGGTGCAGTCTTCAGAGGTCAGGCCTTAGAATGCTTGGCACAGCAAAATCTTCTCAACAGGGCACTTCTTGCCTCAATAAGTTTCAAGCAACAGATCTGGAGGGTTCTGCCCCTCTCAGATACTTATTCAAAATTCTCCGGGTCAAGCAGCAGGTCACTCGAGACCAATGGGGGCAGAGTAACTCCTCAAGGTGATGACCACATTCTGTAGAGTGTGGCATTATTTTGTCCCTGAGTGCATCAAATCTTCCAAATCCATAAAGGCTGATTTTCCAGCAGAGTGTCAAGACCTGGCTAAACACACCCCCGGGGATGGCTTATTTCCCTACACTCTTCCACTACCATCTTCACATACCTTCCTTAAGCCTAACCCTGACTCTGGGTCAAAAGTGTAAAATTGCACTTGACACCCAGGCCTCCCCTCTGCCTTTGAAAAGCATGATTTACGACTCCACCCCTGGCCTGGCATTCCTATGGAACAGCACAATGCCCTCCCAGCAGAGCTGGTAACCATAGGGGCTCTTTATCACCTCTCTCTTCAAAGCAGCCTGGCTAATCCACTTAACTCTAACTAATCAAGACAGACCACTGGAGGGCTGAATTTGGATCCACAAACAAGAAAGTCTAATAACTTCTTGTCTGTACATTTTAGGAGAAATTCAACAATATAATATTGATGGATTTTTCACTACCATTATAGGAAGTGTTTGAATGGTATCCCTATCTCCTTCCTATCAAGAGTTATTATTTATTAACTTCCCGCAATGTTAACCTATGTGGCCTGGGATTTGCAATGGGGAAAATGACTTGGGCAAGTTTACTAGTACCAGGGCTTATGAAAACACATTTTATAAGTCTTTCCCTAATTTCTACAGGACCTCCACCCCCTGTGCAACTAGGGGAGACTTTAGGGGTTCTGAATCTGCAGAAATATTGCAGATCCTCTTTCCAAAGGGCTCCTTGCATCAAAGTCAAATTTGAGCAGCACTTTACCAGAAGGTGGGGAGCGAAATGTGAACTTGCACTTTACCCAGCCATATAAAAACTAATTTTATAAGGGTGTACCTTATACATATCTGACCACCCTCCCCTGGGATACCTTGGGGAGACCCTGGGGGTCCCTGATATGCCAGCACATTGTTAGGTATCCATTTTTAAGTGCCCCTACCACCAAAGTCGAATTTGGGCACAATTTTCTTTTTAAAAGAAGTCCTGGCACCCAGGGCTGTTTTTAAACTGACCTCAGGCTTCAGCAGTGCAGAAAAAGCTGCTGGCCGCTACACTGCCATATCCCAGTGTACCGGGGACTTCTAGGTAGTTTCAATCCCCTGCCCTATTATATACTAGTGGGTAGGTCATGCCAATTACAGGGGTACGCCACCATACCATAGTGTACCCTACTGTATGTTAGGTGATTTAACTGTATTCTAATGTGTTCCTTTCAGCTTAGCACTGGCCCTGGGTCTGGTTAGGCAGAGCCCAGGGTCAGTCAAAATCAGTTTCCACCAGTATCAGTCAGCAAAACGTTGGGGGGTGCCCAGGGCACAGGATGACTTTGCGACATCTTCTTTCAGCAGGGGCCAAGTATCAGGAATCAGGAGGCAAGAGTCTTCTTCCAGCATGGTCTTACTCTTCAGGTGGAGTCTTCCTGTTTCTAGGAATGTTCTGAGGAGGTGGCGGTTGAGGTGCCACATTTACCCTGTGCAGTAGTCAGTGATTGGAGAAATTCAGCCCCCAAATGTAACTATTTTCTCAGAGTACCCCCTCCTTTTTGCACCTCCCTCCCTACCTTCAAAATCACCTATGCCTGGAACATGACCTTCACCTAGACTGGGTTTTCCTGGTGAAGGAGGAGTTCCCTCTCTCTTGCTCTGGCTGAACGCAGTCCAGGTTGAAATCATACAAGTGTGGTAGCATTTTAATTGGGACAAGTATTGGGTGGTATCACATTTGTGGATTCCTACAGATCCCAAGACTCTCTTACATACCTTAGAGGTAACTGTGTGTTGTTTGCCAAAGTTTGAGGTTTGAAGGGGTTTGTAGATATGAAAAGGTAGGTATATCAATGTAATCCAGACCACCCTGGACTCCCTCAGTGATTACTTTTCAGAAATGTCTGGGTTTGGTAGGGTTCCCTCAGTGGTGGCCTAGCTCAGACCCAAAATTCACAGCTACTCACATTGCAAACACAGGGCAGTTTTTAGTGGAACAATTTGATCTGTCCATTTTGAAATATGTGCTTATCCAAAGTTTGAGGTTTCCAAGGCCCTGTGGAAGGCTTTGTGGAATCCATGGGAGTCATACCACCTTGGTCTCCCCTGAGTGTACTTGTAGGAAATAATTGGGTCTGCTAGGAGTCCCTGGGTGACAGCACTGGATGCGCCCAAATGCTGCAGCTTTCTACATTGCCAAACCTGTTCATTTCTCTCAACTGCCTACATCCCCTTACTAATTTTGTATGTCTCCATGTTGTATTTTAGGGCGTTTTGGGTCATGAATGCTCGGCCCAGCCATTCAAGTTGGGTCCTGCTTTTACTGGGAGAAGGGTAGTAGTGCTGGTTATTGTTTGTGGATCCACACAGTTTTCGGATGTCTCTCCAGACGAAATGTGTGAAAAAATTTTGTTTTAAGCAAACATTTGTGGTTTGCAAAACCTTATGGGTATGTAAACATCATGGAATCCATGAGTCAAACCACTTTGGATACCCATGTTTGTCCAGTTTTCAGATATATCTAAGGTGGTAGAGTTCTCCTCATATTCCACAGCTATGCACATTGTACAGAGGGAGTTGATTTTGCTGCATAGATTGTCATGTCGCCGTTTCACAATCTTGTGGTCTTTTGTGTCATAGGCGCTAAGTCTAGCCACACAAGTGGGGTACCACTTTTATCAGGTGAACACACAACAATAGAACATTTGTTATCACAAATTAGATTTCTCTGCAATTTTGGCTCTGTGCATGAAAAAAACCCTTTTAGCAAAAGGCCCTCAATTACATGATAGTATAGGTAGCTGTAAAATCAGAGGTGAGCAAATAACCACTATCTCTAAACTTAGTATCATGTGAACATTTGAGAACAGCATAATTTCCTACATGCCCAATTTTCTGAGTTTAACATATGAATTACTGTATTGTCAGTTCACGATGAAAAGTCATTAAAAGCTGCAGCTCCGTTTTTGGCTCTGGGAACTGGGTATTTATATCCTTGTGATCAGAAGGGTCTTATGAACATAGCAAAATATTGCATTTGTGAATCAGCCCTAGTGACAACAAATTACAGATGAAAATGTTGTTACCAATTTCAACTTTTTTCTACTTATTTTCATTATTATTTTTTTCAACAATTAGTTTCTGTGGAAAAAGGTTCAGGGATCTGCAGAAATGACCACTTGCTGGATTGCGATTTCTGCATACTTTTCGGAAATGTTTAGCGTTCTGGGCTCAGCCATCAATTTCACACTTTTATTCACAATTTGCAAGTACATTGAAACTACAAAAATTAAGTAAAATGGACTGCCACCTAGAAAAATGCAAAAGCTGTGGTAAAAATGTGTTTTTTTATACAAATTTCCTTGCGCCTGAAAACGGAGAAAATGGTGATCCTACCATAGCAACTCGTTTTTTGATGTCATTAAGAAAAAAAAAACACTTTCTTGCGCAACAGTTTTTTTCATCCCCTCACAAAAAAACATGTTGGTTATTTTCTCGGTTTCCTTTAAGGGAATCCTCAGGATGTCTGAAAAAAGAACACAATTTTGGCCTGGTTATGTTATGAAGGCCTAAGGGAAAAGCGCCTCAAACATCAAAAAAAATGGCTCAGCACTATGGGTGGAAGAAGCTCTGCAGCTAAGGGGTTAAAAAAAGATGAATATCATTCTTTTCTGTCGTACATTTTCAATGTAGAATGAATGAATGAAGAGATTCTTATAGAGGGCAAATGCTGCTTCCAAAGAAGCACCCTTGCGCTTGTACGGGTCAGGTCAGAGCAGAGGGTTACAGTTTGCCAAACAGGGCTTTTTTAGTGAGCCTTGAGCAGGCTTTCACTGAAAATGGTATGAAGGGAGGGTGGGAGAGAGATCCAGAGGGCAGGGGCCAGGACCAAGAAAGATCTACCTGCTGATCTGGCTTTGCAGAATCTGGGAATGCACAGGAGATTGTGGTTGGAGGAGCGAAGAGCCCTTGTGGAAAGTAGATTTGGAACATGTATTGGATGGATTTGTGGCCCTTCTGGTGGAATACTCAATGAGTGATCATAAGTGTCTTTAATTTTATTCTAGAGTTGATATGTAGCCAGTGTAGATCTTTGAGTCCTAGTCTGAAAGACTGACGCTTTGGGATGCTCAGAATGAACCTGACTGCAGCGTTTTGCACTCACTGCAGGTGAGACAGCAGATACTGGGGAGCACCAAGATAGAGTACGTTAGTGTATGAAGTCTGGATGTAATTAGCGTATGTAAAATACCTTTGCGGGTGTGAAGTAGGAAGTACTTCAGGTGTTTTTTCAGGTACTTTAGCAGACAGAAACAGGTTCCTGTGATGGCTTTGATGTGTGGTTTGATGGGCAGTGTACATCATAACCTCCAGGTTCCTGACAGCTGAGGAGGGGGAGAGAGCTGGCCTAGGTCAGACGCCCAGAGACACAGTACATCCAGTGGGAAAGATGATCCAAACATCCTAAACTCTGTTTTGTCAGATTTAAGGTATAGGCAACTGTCATGCATCCATCAAGTGATGGATGCAAGACAGTGATGGATGTTCCCAGTAATATTGTCATTGAGCTGGTGGAATAGTATCTGGTGTGACACAGTGTCAAATGCGTTGGAGAGATCTAATAGGATAAGCATTGCCTTCAGTCCTATATAAAGGTTGGCTCTGATTATTTGGTGACTCAGAGAAGGGCTAATTCCATGCTCAAACCAGCAGTGAAGCCTGACTCGGGGGGGGGGGAGAATTTTGTGCTGTTCCACATAGCTGTCGATTTGATAGTTCACCAGGGCTTCTAGCATTTTGCCAAGATGGGGAAGGAGCAAGAGGTGCACACATTGTTTCAACCGTCCCACTTTCCCAGAAAACACTTCCAGAAACTCCATTTTCAGGTATTACTCATCCTATCTTTTTACTCCATCACCAACACCTGTCCTTCACTATTGGGGTCGAGGATGATATTCAATGTTCTCTGATCTATCCATGCCATTACTAATGGTCCTTTTTTAGCAACATACAACATCCCCACCGCCTTTTTTATTTTTAGATTCCAATTCCACCTCTCTGTTTCCCACCATGGGTATCAGTTCATCCGTGGAAGTCTCAGGAGTGATATCTTCTCTGAGAAAATGATGACATAGCATTTTTTTGAATTTATCTTCCTACAACTCCCAATCCTCTATAGTATTTGGGAAACCTGAATCTGCTACCATCAAAACTGGAACCCCCTCCTAACTTGATCTTGCATACAGGTTTATTCCTGCTGGTTTCAGTCAGTCTACCTATGATTTCGGTTCTGTTTTTTCGTTCCTTCCATACTTAATACACAATCCCTCCTGTAGGTTTCCATTACTTCTTCTGTCGTGTGTTCTGAATCTGAGCTACTCTTTTCATCTACAAGTTTTACCCTTCCATCCTTGCCCTTCCTTCTACACACCTTGGAACAGTGTTCTTTGATCCAACAAGTGGAACACTTTTGATTGATATTTAGACACAACTTGCTAAACGCTACACAGCTCCCACACCTATAGCATCTCTTAGTGGGATTCTCATTTCTAGATAGATAAGAACTTGTACTATCCTTACTACTGCATCCCTTCCTAGCTCCTTTAGTCTCATTTTTAGCCCACCAATGGAGTATTCATTTACTTGTGCGTTCATTCTTTTTCCCACTTTATCCTTTGCTACAAACTCACTAGACGTTTTAGTCAAATACTTATACAGGGCCACTGAGGGCTACCTTTAAGAACATATAATAATCTTGAGTTTTACTGTACAGAATCTTTTGTATCAGGGCTTTTTTAACTGCAGGATATTTTGCAAAAACTCAGAATGCACTGTTTAATATTAAACATGTTAACATGTTTTGAGATGTTTTTACATTTTTACATTTTGAAGTACTTGATTTGGTTTTATTGTATGCAATGGTTTTAATTAAATATGCAAAATAAACTTGAAACTTGAAACTATACATGGCCACTTTGGCACATCCACTGGACACTTCAGCCTTCTTTACCAATGTTACTACTTCACTCAGAGTCGAATCCCCATGTGCCCACAATCTCTCTTGAACATGTTCACTATTCACAAGTATTATTAGTCGGTCTATTACCAGCTCATTGTGTAGTGGACCAAACCTGCAATTAATTGCTAATTGCTTTAACACCGCTACATAGTCTTCAACAGCTTCGGATTTCGTCTTTTTTCTCTTAAAAAATGTGTACCTGTCAATTGCAATGCAAACTACTGGCGAATAATAATTATCCAAGTCTAATAATGCATTTATAAAAACATCTCCTTTGTTTGAGGTTTCTTTTCCTTGTAATTCATTGTTAAACCTTGAGGTCCAAGTATACACAATAATATCTTATTATTTTTCTCAACATACAAATTGTCATCATCTATGGTGTTATTATAATTTTGGTAGTATACTTTCCATTCTTTCCACTTTTATGTTGGTTCTGCCATGCCACTAAAAATGGTTCTGCAGGCTTAAGCATGAAGGGTTGTGAAATGCACATGTTATTACTTGGTCAGTACTTGTTGTGCCTATCAGCATGCATACTTCCAATGCTTGACATGCACTCAATTAGCTGTGCCGGTAACAGCATGCATAGACGCCAGTAAATATCCTGCAGATAAGACTTCCCTGACAGACTTCCAAACACCTATGTAAGGCTGTGCCTGTCAACGTGTTAAAAAGGATATATTGTACCTATCAGCGTGCTGATTCCCTGAAGAAATCCAATTCTATGTCAGGACCGGAGGCTCCGATTATACTTCTCATTTCTTTACTATTTATCCACAGCACCAATTAGATAAAAGTTTAACAACACTACATTATCCATGAATACTATCATGTCACATGACCAACCATAGAGTATAGTCCTATATAAGCTCTTACAAAGGTGATAGTGGCCTCTTTCTTTGCTGCTTCGCAGCCAGTTAAGTGCTATTTTCATTGTACTTCTTGAATGTCTGCATATCGTTATAACTATTGTTAATAGTTTATGCTGTGATCACATTCATATTGTCAGGTTATTCAGTTGATTTATAACAGTTTTTTGCTATTGGCTTTCTGCGGTTATCACGTTGATGTAATCAAAATATTTATACTTTGAACGTGACTTGTGCAGCGCGCGTTTTCCTCAGATAGAGCAGCACCTATCTCCTTGCCGCGTTTGTCTCTTTGATTTGGGCGCGCTCAGCCTCCCGACCTGGCGCCTTCGCCCACGTCTATCTGGTGGAGAGGGAGATGGGAGGGAGGATGCGTGTCCATTAGACGTGCAGTTCTCTTTTCTCGTTCTCACGAAGGGTGAGTCCCGCACATGTGCGGCAGCCATTTTTACTGCCTTTTAGGCAGATAAGGCTTAAACGGATGCAGGAGTAGTGACTCTTCTGCTCATTAATCTCACGCCTTCGTGAAACACTCCCATAGACGCCCTGCATTACTATCTGCATTTTTTATCGTAGGGCTGTATAATTGGTATAGGCTCTGCCTAGAGTGGGTGATAGCAAGCACTCCCCCGATACCATATCAATACTTGGCTTGCTTGGGGTTGCCCCCTCCCCCAATACTTGCTCCAGGGTTGGGTTTTAATGCTTTACACTTGGGTCAGTGGTCCTCATTTGTGTGGGATTATTCAGCTGCATTGCAGTTTGTCACCATGGCAGAATATTATTAAGAGGAAGAATATTTTGATGAAGAGCCCTCTGGGTCCTTCGAGCAGGACCTTGTTAATGCATTAGATGCAGGGGTGCAGCACTCAGTTAATAAAGCCCTTCTGAGAGCCATAGAGCCTTTCAAACGTCACCTTTGCAGCTATGCCCAACAGCAAGGCTGGCTCCCCACCCCTAGCATTCAACCCAGACCTAGTGGGAAAGGTCCCAAAAACTCCCAGGCTGTGGACCTTGCCAAGCTGAAAGCCATATCCAGTGACCACGATTATAATGCCTCCCCCCCCACCAGGCGGCGTCCACTAAATCCCTCCAAGATGACGATGGGGAAACCTCATCATGCCATATGTCGGACCAAGACAAAGCCCCTAGACCCTCTAAACGCTCAAAAAAGGAGCGCCATGTGGACATTCCTTCTCAGCCCAAGCTGCTCCCTTTTGAACCGGCAGAGATCATCCATCCTAACTCCACTGCCTGGTTACCACCTCAGGCTGTGACAGATTATGCCCAGTCCCACCTTCAACAAGCGTTTGACAAGGACGTTAGGGCATGGCTGCGATCTGAGTGCCCGAGGCCAGACCTCCCGGGTACGGTGGCAGAGACACCAGAGGTGGATCCCACTATGGTGACCTATTTAAAGAAATATTCTAAAAACCCTAAGAAGGGCATAGACAGAGCATGGCCATCATACCAAGATAAGCTACTTGCCATGACAGGCCCTCTGACGAAGATATTAGAATTGGGCTTTAAGGCTAAAGAATCGGCTATGGCCGTCGGCCCTTAGGAGCTAATAGGATGGACTCAACGGGCGATGTGTCAGCTTGGAAATGCAAACTGCGCAATGTCAAGTGAGAGACGGTGTTCTATTCTCTTAAAGATGAATCCTAAGTTATCTGAACTTTCCTCTTCAGAATCTGGCCCCTTAGCACAAGGCCTCCTATTTGGTCAGCCTTTTCTCAAGGAACTCACCAAGTTTGTTGCTACATTAGGCGGTCTGGATAAAGCACAGGGATCCTTCAGAAGTGCCACCCAACTGGTTTTCGGCAGTGCCGAGGTTATAATCAGGGCGCCCCACGTGGTCAATACAACCAGCAACAGGGGGTTACCAAGACCCCAACAACGGTAATTCGTCCTTTTATTTGACCCGCGCTCCAGAAATTGCTTCTGGAAAGGCAGATACAGTGGAAACGAGAGTGGAAACCAGGATTCTGGGACCACAGGTGAGACTGATCCAATGTTCAGAAGTAATGTTGGGGGGCTGGATCCAGTCCTTTCTGCAGGTATGGTGCACAATATCACAGGATGCTTGGGTTCTAGGGAAAGTGCAGGGCTTAAAGTTAGAGCTGCACAGCTCCCCCGGTCAGATTTTCCATCCCCTCAGATGTATTTTTCCTGAGAAGAGCAGGACTTCATCTCCACCCAAATACTATCTACTTTGAAGAAAGGGGCCAGAGCCGCCACGGATCCCCACCCAAGAGGGTTTATCAACAGTATCTTCTTAGTCGAGAAGAAGGGGCAGACCAAGACTTGTGTTAAATCTCAAGGATTTCAATGGGTGGGTAGTTGATCGACATTTCAAGATGGAGGACATCCATCTTCTTCACAACCTTCTCCAAGTAGGGGATTGGATGGTCCGTTTGGACCTGAAGGATGCATATCTGTCCGTCTCCATTCTCCTACAGTTCCGCTGGCAAGGAGTTTTCTACGAATACAAGATTCGCCCCTTTGGTCTTTCATCAGCACCATGGTGCTTCACGAAACTCCTTCGTCCAGTAGCAGAGTCCTTGAGGGCTTGGGGAGTACGTCTATTTATCTATTTAGATGATATAATAATCATGTTACGTTGATCACAACTAGTAGTAACCCACCTCTACTGGTCGATCAGCCTCCTGCAGAGTCTGGGGTTCATTGTGAACTCACAGAAATTGATCCTAACTCCAACACTGTCTTTCAGATCGATTCCCGTCTATGCCAGCTATTCCTCCCAGCACAGTAGGTCAAATCAATCAAGAAAGAGATGAGACTGATCCTGAACAAGCAGATTTTATCCTTGAGATCAGTAACCCGGGTGGTTGGTCTTCTGACACCTTCGATACAAGCAATTGTCCCAGGCCTCCTTCACTATCAGGCACTTCAAAGGCTAAAAATTCAGCATCTCTGGAAAGGCCTCAGTTATGCGGAACAGATTCCCCTCTCGGAGGAGGCGACTTTGGAGATGTTGTGGGGGATACACAACATAGAGTCTTGGAATGGCAGGGCCCTTTTTCGTTCCACTCCGGAGGTAGTGATTGAGTCGGATGCCAGCCGTTGGGGAGCCCATTGCAGACAGATCTCCACTGGGGTTCGTTGGTGTCAGGAAGAACCATCATTACATATCAACTCCCTGGAGCTCCTAGCGCGTTCCTTTGTGATTCGCAGTCTCTCCCCACGGAAGAGAAACTGTTGTATCTTGCTTCGCATGGACAACGTGTCAGTGGTGAAATATGTGAACAAGCTGGGAGGGACGAGGTCCCATGTGTTAGCGGAGATTGCCAAAGATTTTTGGCACTTCTGCCTACAGCACAGAATTTCTGTAGTAGCGGAATACCTATGGCAGATTGGCAATCCCGATAGCTGCAGGATTTCAGCGACTGGAGGCTCCATCCTGGTATTTTCTGGGCTCTGGATTGTCCTTGGGGTCCCTGCCACTTGGACCTGATTGCCTTACATCTCAACAGACAGATCCCAGCCTTTTTCAGCTAGGGTCCAGGCTTGGAGGCGATTGCCATGGATGCGTTTCGTCAGAGCTGGCCAACAACTCTGTGTTATGCGTTTCCCCCATTTATGATGATTCCCAGAGTGTTGGCGCAGAACAGTTGTTAACGAGCTGACTTAGTATTGATTACCCATCTTTGGAGGGTGCAGGCATGGTTGCTAGTACTTCTGGAAATGTCATGTGCTATCCCGATCCTCCTTCCACCCTGATGGAACCTGTTGCTGGACCCTCAGGGATCCCCACATTCAATGATAGAGTTGGAGCTGCTTGGCGGGTTTCCGGGACAGATGGAATTTCCCTGGCCTTTCGATAGACACTAATAGATTTGTCAGCGAGGCCTAGTCGGCTAATACCCTAAAGTGATACTCATTAGCTTGGAAACAATGGTGTGTCTGGTGCAGTGAATGGGAAGTCAATCCCGTTAACGCACATTTGTCCTTGATTGTCAATTTTGTATCCTCCATCGCTTCTTCTGGAATCGCTTGCAGAACTGTAAAACATTTCGGGTCGGCAATCTCGTGAGTCACGACCCCCTATAGGGTAAACCAATGGGAGAACATCCCTTGGTGCACAATTGTCTTAGAGGCATCCAGATAGTCAGACTCCATTGTCCTAAGTACTCTGTTTTATGGGACTTGACCATTGTCCTGAGATTTCTGGAATCATGGCCTTCCAATAAGTATTTATCGAGGAAGCAATTGTCTGCCAAGTTGACCATGTTGCTGTGCCTCGTTTCATGTAAAAGAGTGGCCGATGTCAGCGCTTTAGATTTAGCAGAACGCAGGTTTTCCCCACAAGGTGTGACTTTCTCCATTGCAAAACAAAATAAATGCAATACCTCTTTAGTATCATATCCAGCTTTCCTGGATAATCCCAAGCTGTGTGTTGTACAATGCTTAAAAGCGTATGAGGTGAGTACTGCTGAATTTCGTTCAGACATGAGGAGTCAATTAATGATTGCGTTACAAAAGCCTTTCCGCCCAGTGACCGCAGCCACCCTGTCGAGATGGGTGTGTTGGCTCATGGGCGAAGCAGGCATTGATTTGTCTATGTTGGGAGCCCATTCGGCTCGGGGAGCCATGGCCTCAAAATCTTTCTCCTTGGGGGTCAGCCTTGAAAATATCATGAATGCGGCTCATTGGTCAACAGAGACCACTTTTAAATCATTTTATTACAAACCTATTGTTGATGCGGCTTCTGTAGTGGTGGCGAAGCTTTGAACATGCATAATCGGAGCCTTTACTTTTTTTTCATTCAGCTTATCTTTGCCAATTTACTTTTGCGACCACCAAAAAGGCCCACTATATTTTTCAAATTGGCCGTCAGAGTTCACGTTGCATGACCTCTGCGTCAGTAGAGCCAGCCAGAAAGTTTTGCCGGAAAGCTTGCCGGTTTTCCACTCCTCCCTCTGAGTGACGTGAGAAGCGCAGCAGAGCAGCCACGTGTAAACTCACTAGCAGTCTCCTTCCTAGCTCGTGTAGAGGGTCTCAAGGAAACTCCACGCTAGAGCATGCACATTCACCAGCAATTTATAACAGCATCGATCCAAATACAATTTTTTTTTCTTGAAGCATCTACAGGTCTCGGTGCTCTTGACCACTGCCGAACAGCAAAACACTTCCCACAGCACAGCCGCAGCACATCTCGGCACAAAAGCAAACCTGGGGCCTCATTTATGAGGACGTGCGTGAGTTTTGCACTTCCGATGCGTCACTTTTTGTGACGCATCGGTGGCGTAAAACATGCCTCCTGATGCACACTATTTACAAAGTGACGCATCTAAGCAGATGCGTCACTTTGTAAACCCCTGCGCTACATTATACCTGCGTCAGGTATATTGTATGCAGAGGGGGCGTTCACCCGCAAAAAGCCTCGTAATAGTGACGCAGTGAAATCTATAAGATTTCACTGCGTCACTTTTAGGATGCTGTTGCGTCAAAATCTTGCGCCTGCCTCACAGCAGGCGTAAGACTGACGCAAGCCCTTTCACATGGGGCTTTCCCCATGTGAAAGGAAGCATTGCTGGAGTTGCGTCACTTTTGTGACACACTCCAGCAATGCGTCACTTTTGCGCCTACAGATACGTCAGAAATACTGACGTATCTGTAACTCCTTGCGACATGATGCGTCATATTATAAATATGACGCATCAATCATGTCGCAAGGAGAGCGCAGTGAAAAGTGACGCATCGCTGTTTTCACGCAGCGATGCGTCACTTTTCATAAATGAGGACCCTGGGGTTTTCCACCAACTGATAACAGGCTCCAACCTTCACAGCTATATAGGTTCTCTACCAGGGCTGAGATAATCACCACTTGTCGTAATGAAGTACTTTATACAAGGTACGGTGAAAGACACTTCTTTGTTCCACCCTGAGCGAGTGTCACAGGTGCGTCTGCCCTTCACGCTGCCAAACAACAACTGTCCCCACTTTCAAACCCCAACATTCCCACTCACGCATGAGTCAAGAATCTAATGACATAACAGTCAGCATTTGCTTTTCTAAGTAGAGGAATTACCAGGGCCTTCTCCCAGCTGAGCGGTACCGCACCACTTTCTAAAGACAGGTTCAAGAGGGTGTTGATTTTTGAGTTGATGGCAAGCTCCCCCATGTTGAGCAGAAAGGGGGAACAGGGATCGAGGGACGAGCCAGATTTGATGTTATGTATTATTTGTTCTGAGTCAGGTAGTGGTTCCATGCACATAATAAAAAAGTATTTAAAAGTAAAATATACTACTGGTTGCACTATTCTTCATATGATTGGCATGACCATATCTTGCTCCTGCGCTTTACACCTAAATAACAGGATAATTCACTTAAATCGTCAAACGTATGTGAGCATGAGGTAGGCGTTGTGTAAAATGTACATGTACTTAAGTCGGTCTCTCAGTGACGGTCTATTGCTTTTTTCATCAGCATTCAAGAGGTTAACAACTAGATCATGCAGGTTAATGACACATAATTCAAAGATTTCCTTTACTCTGACCCGTGTGAAAATAGTGTAAGGCTTATGAAATTACACATTTATAACAAAGGTCAGTGATGCAATCTATGTAACACTAGAAAAAATGGCCACATCTAAACAGTCCACAGGTAATCGAACTAAGCATATTTCACAGCATATATTTTTTTGTGCAATATGCCTGCATTTCTTACATTTGAAAATGTCTGACTAAAGTGATACTGAACTGAAAACCACAAACCCACCAGGAGGAGCTCCATCTTCCCCAAAGCGAGAATAAATGAAAATGTGGCAGTAGAAATTGTGATTAAAGAGATTAGAAAACTAAATATTTTTGTACTGGTGCAATCAAGGCAAATTGGACTATTAGTGCAATTTCCTGCAATTATGAGAGAAAGTCATTAGTAAGTCAGGCCCTTTGTCTTCTACAATATCCGTGAAATTATGCAGAGCTGGGACAATGTAAGCACTTCTCAAAAATACAATGGGCTTCTTATTTTAAGTAATAATTATTTCGTACTTCCATGTATTGCTTAGTTGAGATGATGGATCGGAGCTAAAGCGCAGTATTTCTTATTTGAAGTAGCTGAAACCTCAAAATGTGGGGTCTGCAGGTATTCGTCAACTTTAAAAACACAATCAAGTTTGTCAGTGTTTGTTTCCTTCAAACTTTATTTTTCCTTTATGGCAAATCCACCCCTCGCAGATCCCTGAATGGCGTTAAGTAATAATGGCATACTGGAAGGAAAACTAGAGAGCGTGTGTCAGGAAGCAGTGACAACTCTATGGCGGCTTTGAAAATGCCAATTGGGTGATATTCAGCATTAAAGGTACATTTTCATCATCTAAGTGATAAGGTGTAAAGAGGATTTACGAGGATATGAGGGGATGGTATTGCAAAGCTACTGTTTTTGCTCTTTTATTCAGAGTCGTGTAAATGGGACCCTTATACGCCTAAAACTGAAATACAATGAATAGATATGGGTATTGCACTCTATTTAAATGCGTATTATTCGCTTGCTCGATATGTGTGCCGCACTGGATCAGTGCCTGCTAACTGTGTATAACTAAATAAATGGCCTGGAATCACTAGATAACCAGGGCTCTAGTGCGCACTACTGAAAGAAGTTGTCCAATTGAACGTTTTTCAAATTTTTTTTATCATTGCTATAACCAAAGTTTTTTCATAGTATACATTCTATTAGTATGAACATTCCCAATATGGACATAACAAGACATTACATCATGTATACATATTTCACAAAACCATATATTCTCAAAACCCAATGCATTTCGGGGTAAAAACCCCTTCGTCGGGGGTCTGTTAAAGAAAGGAAAAAAGGAAACTTTATTACTAATGATGCCTTTGGAGTCACTAAACTATTTAATATTTTAAAAAAATTTCTTGAGTTCCTTACCACAAACTGGGGGTCACTCAAAAAGAGAATCGAGCTGCATATACCGGTGCTTTAAAGTGAGTCTAAAAAATCAGTGACAAAGGAAAATACACTTAGTACTAAATCCAGAATTTCTAGAAATTATCTAGGGGAAACTAGGCTATGAAAAAAAGGGGTGGTGGTATATTACCTGTATCGTGATTGCAGATAATCTGTGAGAAAAGTGCACATAAAAAATATTTTGAGCATGGTTACTCAAAAACAATACATCAACCATGATGTTTACGTGGTGAAACTCACGTCCATCAAATCAATAAATTAATCGCTCACCTAAGGTCTTGGTTAGCGCCACAAAATAAACGAACCTAAAAAAACGAAGGAATATGTATATTTTAGATAATTTTTAGGTGTTACTCATATTGTCGAGTTTACACCACTATGGACTCTACTCCTTGCTTTTTTACGATGTTTACCTGCGAGCCTTCACGTTACAGCCGACGGTCTCGCTTATTTTAGTCCCATCGTGCGTACTGAAAAAATGAAATAGGAATAGACCGTATTTAGTAAGGGGTTTTTTGTTTGAACCTTCGCGTGTAAAAAAAGGGGTTGAGTGTATCGGCATACGCCCTTACTGGTTGCCTCAAAGAAAACTCTGACAACGGCGTCCCTTCTCAGTCTACGAAGACGTGTTCAATCTCCCTTATCGTAGTCCCTTTTTCTTGCATATGCACCCGCGGGAGTAAAAATAAACGAAGGACTATTCGCAACGTTCTTAGATGGCCACCATTACTAAAAGGGGAATTTGACTCGCTCGTATTAATCAAATAAATCGATCCTAATCTATATTATAAATGAAAGTGGAACTGGTACACTGTGGTGATAAATATCTTTCTTACTTATCTCACTATTGAGTTGCAGGGGGACTAGCCATATAACTTAAGAATGGCATATTGATCAATTTGAAAATCAATTCAGCATTTACCAATATTAATTAGTATACAATAAGACTAAAAATTATAAAGAGAAGAAATGAAGAGAAGCAATAATAAATAAAAATTAAACTAACAATAACGTACAATCCAGTGTGATATAGCATTTATATCCTGCCTATTTACATACTGAAGTTTGCAGAATTCGCTGAGGCGCTTCTGTGAACTGTGACTATGTGTTGAGTGTGTAGGTGTCACCGTGTTTTTGAAAGCCTTTGAGGGTCAGAAAGCCTATGTCTTAGGTATTTGTTATTTATTTACAATTCTCACAGGAAACACGCCATTTCCATTTTGTCATTGAGTCCGTTCGGAATCAGTGTTTGCATTTTACGTATCCAAAAGGTTTCTCTTTGGAGTAGGATTTTCGCATTGTCCATGCCTAAGCGTTGAGGTACCAGTTCTATCACCTGGAATCGCAGTTGGGCTATAGTGTGCCTCATTTCAACCCAATGTTTTGCAAGTGGAGATGTGAGGTTCTTGTTCCGAATGCGGCTCTTATGCTCGGATAGTCGTATTTTCAGCTTACGATCTGTTTTCCCAATATACAATAGTCCACAGGGACATTTGATTGTGTATACTACGTGTTCAGAGTTGCAATTTGCTGAATGTCTAAGCTGAATTTTTTCACCTGTTCGTGGATGCAACAATATATCGCCTGTTATCACGTTATTGCAATTTTTGCAGTTAAAACATCTCATAGTTCCTCTATGGGTTCCTGAGTGTTGACTTGTAGCATCTCCTTCTGTGTGTTTACTTAGAAGTTCCTTTAGGTTACGTGTTCTCTTGTATGCGAACAGTGGCTTGTGGATGAATAATGTTCCGAAATCTTTTTCAACTTGTATGATTTCCCATCTTTTTTGTATGATCCTTTTTATGTCTCTTGATGCTGTGGAGTACTTTTAAACGAAGACCATCCTTTTGTTTACAGTTTTCTCTTTTTTCTGTAATCATTCTGATCTAGGTATTGTCTTAATTTTATAAATTTGTGCCTCCAGCAGTTTTTTGGGGTAACCCCTATCAAGATATCGTTGCTTTTGATGTTCCAGGCTTATTTCACATTGCTCGTCATTAGTTGAGATCCTCTTAATCCGCATGAATTGAGATATAGGGAGATTGTTTATTAAGTTTGGCGGATGAAAACTTCCATGTAGTAACGCAGTATTTTTGTCAGTGGTTTTCTTATACAATCTAGTATGAATTGCGTTCCCAGATATCTCAACCATAACATCTAGCAATGGTATAGATGTATGACTCATTTGGCTTGTGAACTGTATCCTAGGGTTGACAAGATTCAGACTTTTGACGTTTTGTTCAAGTTCTGCAGCTGATTTTCTCCAAATTATAAATATATCATCAATATATCGTTTGTAATATACGATGCCTTCTTGCCAGGTGCTGTCTTCAAGGATATAATCAGATTCAAACTTGGCCATGAATATATTTGCATATATGCATGCCCCAGGAAAACCCATGGCCGTGCCACTGAGTTGAGTGTAAAATTCTTGTTGCCATGTGAAGTAACTGTTGGTTAAACAGAATTCCAAAAGTTGCAGTATGAAGCATTTGGTTTCCACTTGTTTGTCTGTTGCGAGCAAAGCCCACTCCATAGCTTCAATTCCTAGTTTATGAGGGATTGACGTGTATAATGATACAACGTCTATTGTACACAACACCAAATTCATACCCTCCTGTAGTTCGATTGCTGCTAAACTCCGTAGGAAGTCCGATGTATCCTCCAAGTATGTAGGCCACTTATGAATGAAAGCTTGCATATGTGCATCTATAAAGATGCCTAAGCTTTCAAAGATTGACGAGCAACCAGACACAATGGGTCTGAGTGGGGGATTACACAAGTTTTTATGCACTTTAGGCAAAAAGTAAATTCTTGGTCTTCTCGGAAATATTTGCCTTAGATATCTCTTGGTATTGTTGTTAATCCAGTTAAGTTCCTCCGCTTTATTCAGAATGTCATCCAGAGTCTGTGTAATTTCCATTGTTGGATCGTGTTTAAGTTTAGCGTATGTCTTGTCATCCTGAACATGTTCATTACCCTTTTGGATATAAAATGTCGAATCCATGATCACTAGTCCTCCTCCTTTATTCGCCTTTTGGATAACGATTGTTTTATTTTTAGCCAAGGTGCATATAGCGCTATGCTCTGCTCGTGTCAAATTTTTCAAGTTACTTCTATATTGGATTTTGGTCATGTCCGTCTTTACTAAACTTTCAAATGTATCAAGGCTCTTGTGAGAGACAGGGGCCATGTAATTGCTCTTGGGCTTGAATTGCTCTGAGGAGTTATCCAATGTTTCAACAGGACTCAAAATGGTGAAGAAGTATTTCAAACGTAATATTCTCATAAATTTGAAAAAGGCCACTTCGGTGTCAAGTTCATTTGTGCGATAAGTACTGACGAATGTTGGTCCTTTATTTAGTAGTCTCTCTTCAAATTTAGATAACGAATAATTGGAAATGTTTATCACTAGGTTCTGTTCTGACTGCGTAGACCCGTCTTCTTGGCTAGCTCCTTCTCCTTTTCCTTTGCCTTTTCCTCGTCGCGTTTTTTGTCGCCAGACTGTGATGTTACTTGATCCGGAGGTTTGTGTTGGGACGGGCCCTTCTCTAAAAAAGGGTCAGATGATGATGTCGACGCCAAGTCTATTGTTGCTGCTTTCTGTGATTCTTTCATGTGAGACTGTTGCTGTATTAAAGGTTGTCTGGAAGTGCTTGCTTCACTATCTGATACCACACTCTCTTGTGATGATGTTGTTTGTTGTTTTTTACTGGTGTGGCGTCTAGTAGCGTATACTTCAGCCCAAGTGTATGCTTCATTTAATTTATAGTCTATTGTATCGCATTTGAACTTACGCAGTTTTGTCTCCTGAAGTTCCTTCCCATATTTATCCAATTTGATTTCTATATCCTCTAGAAATTTATTCCATGGCTCTTCTTCCATTTTAGCAGAAAGTTCCTTTTTTACATTAAATATCTCCTCTTCCAAATCTCTAATTGTTTTGCTAGTTCTTCTATCAGCAGAAGGATCAAGTCCAAGGAACATTTGTTGAGTATTTCGAACCATTTCTCCATGAATTGGGGATTATTATTCAATCTGTATAACATGGGCCGTATGGCGAGTCTGAGGCCTCTCGGGATTCGTTTGACGCGGTGGTACTGAATAAGTGTTGATGCGTGCAAACGCTGGTTCAATTCCCGTTTCGATAAGTACTCTAGTTGTTTGAGCTGTTGCACTACGGATCCTCCTTGGGCATCGAAAGTTTTGGTTTCCTTAATCAGCTTGTATATTTGAGTTGCTTCATCCTGTGTGTATACCTTAGTGTTTGCTCGATTGTCCGTAATTGCTGCAATTGTATCAAACGACATCTTGTCGGTGGTGCAAATACCTCGTGTTTGCAGTGAAGTGTTAACAATGAATAGATATGGGTATTGCACTCTATTTAAATGCGTATTATTCGCTTGCTCGATATGTGTGCCGCACTAGATCCGTGCCTGCTAACTGTGTATAACTAAATAAATGGCCTGGAATCACTAGATAACCAGGGCTCTAGTGTGCACTACTGAAAGAAGTTGTCCAATTGAACGTTTTTCAATTTTTTTTATCATTGCTATAACCAAAGTTTTTTCATAGTATACATTCTATTAGTATGAACATTCCCAATATGGACATAACAAGACATTACATCATGAATACATATTTCACAAAACCATATATTCTCAAAACCCAATGCATTTCGGGGTAAAAACCCCTTCGTCGGGGGTCTGTTAAAGAAAGGAAAAAAGGAAACTTTATTACTAATGATGCCTTTGGAGTCACTAAACTATTTAATATTTTAAAAAAATTTCTTGAGTTCCTTACCACAAACTGGGGGTCACTCAAAAAGAGTATCGAGCTGCATATACCGGTGCTTTAAAGTGAGTCTAAAAAATCAGTGACAAAGGAAAATACACTTAGTACTAAATCCAGAATTTCTAGAAATTATCTAGGGGAAACTAGGCTATGCAAAAAAGGGGTGGTGGTATATTACCTGTATCGTGATTGCAGATAATCTGTGAGAAAAGTGCACATAAAAAAATATTTTGAGCATGGTTACTCAAAAACAATACATCAACCATGATGTTTACGTGGTGAAACTCACGTCCATCAAATCAATAAATTAATCGCTCACCTAAGGTCTTGGTTAGCGCCACAAAATAAACGAACCTAAAAAAACGAAGGAATATGTATATTTTAGATAATTTTTAGGTGTTACTCATATTGTCGAGTTTACACCACTATGGACTCTACTCCTTGCTTTTTTACGATGTTTACCTGTGAGCCTTCACGTTACAGCCGACGGTCTCGCTTATTTTAGTCCCATCGTGCGTACTGAAAAAATGAAATAGGAATAGACCGTAATTAGTAAGGGGTTTTTTGTTTGAACCTTCGCGTGTAAAAAAGGGGTTGAGTGTATCGGCATACGCCCTTACCGGTTGCCTCAAAGAAAACTCTGACAACGGCGTCCCTTCTCGGTCTACGAAGACGTGTTCAATCTCCCTTATATAATAGAATGTATACTATGAAAAAACTTTGGTTATAGCAATGATAAAACATTTTTGAAAAACGTTCATTTGGACAACTTCTTTCAGTAGTGCGCACTAGAGCCCTGGTTATCTAGTGATTCCAGGCCATTTATTTAGTTAAAACTGAAATACAGCAGCAGGCTTAGCCTAAATTCAAGATTAAAGATCAGAATTGCGAATTCATGTGGTCCACCAGTATGAAAGATTCTACCCGGCGTCCTTGTAGACACAGGGGTGGGATAGATGGTGTTTCAAGGTGGGATGGAGGTGGCAGGGAAACATGTGTTGAACAAATGGAAATCCACCTTGAAAATACACACACGCACATTTCCTCCGGTAAAAACAAGTGCAGTTATATTGTGGAAGGCCTTACTTGTAGAGGGTGGGAGCACACTTTGACACCTTCAGTTGCCAAATAATTCTATACAAAACCCTACTGCATTGTGTAAATAAACAAAAATGTGTATACCTATGCAAATCATAAGTTGAAATCTCTGATTCTTTAATTAATATACTTTTTTGTAAATCACATCCAAAATATTTTGCTCACATTCAAAAGCTGATTAGGAATCTCCCATACCTCACTGGTTCTCATTTAGGTGGGTACAGTATTACTAACGAGGGGGATCATATCTAGCATTCTTGTGAGGCACAATTATGTGTACTGTCTGCTTACTACTACACTGGCAGTACCAACCTGGTCGATGGTTTGCACACAACGCAGTAACAGAAGCAAAATCATCTCATGGTAAATGTATTCAACCTGCGTGAGGTTGTAAATGCAACACTTATTACTTTTCTCCAGGATTATCAGGGTGTTAGGATGGCAGTTGTTGGGGATTTGCTTAGGTGAGGTGGAATGAGGGAGTAACTTTCATCCATATCTGTCCTGATTCGATACAGCTATGGGTGGCATAAGCTTGGTGATTGACCACATCAGCCAAATGGTGTCACATGCATGCCATTCATTATTGTGGGATGTGCCCAGTGGCTGCAGCTCACGTTCATAAAGACATTGGTTGAACATGCAAGATAAGGCTCTAGTAGAATGTGACGAAATGTGGCAATGATGATTTCAGTTAGAAAAACTAACTAATAGTGAGGCGTTTAAACTTATTGATACATTTTCAGCACTTGGATTGGAGTAATTTATGAAAGATGCAACTCATACTGCTGGGCGCACCCTTGATGCCATATTTGCCAAACACAAGGTTGTAAAAACAGATAAACCACTCCCCCCCTTGCTTTGGTTGGACCATGCTGCTCTTTCCTTACTATTTTTCCTTCAGGCTATTTCCCAGTAGGGGCTCCTCCGCAATGGCGGAGGAGCGTCACCATCCCCAGCCAGCTGGATCATAACGTCAGGAAGGGAAAAATAAAATGATAATAAACACGTTATATTATCATTTAATTTTTACTTTCCTGATGAGTTTATGGGTGCGGGGCCATGGGGACGACAGGCTACAGGAGGACTGCTAAGTGCATTGTGATCAGTGCATATGACTGTTTGGCCGGCTGTCTTAGGCCGGCCAAACCATCATGCGCCCAGAAGCTGTCTGCAACCCAAGCTGCATTGCCGGTTTGGAGTCAGCAGGCACAGAGTATCAGTCTCTCTGGGAGCGCAAATTCAGAGCACTCAGGCTAATCCTCAGAGCAGGATCAGGATTGGCCGCACTGGAGTCTGTCCCTGCAAAGGAGAGGAGCAGAAGAGCGCAATGAGGCCAGCTGCATGTAAGTTTTTATTATTAATACTTTTTTTGTCATTTGTCATCCATCATCCCCCGACCGCTTCCCCACCCCTCTGCTTTTAGACAACACCAGCCGCTACTGCTATTTCCCATGTCCAATCGAAGCCAGGCCTTTCACATAAAGCTCATCCATGGACCAAACGTAAAGAGACAGGTTTTAGTACAGCTATAAAACAACAGTGTTTGGGGCAAAGCCAGGTCATTGGGGACCACGGGGGAGCCTCAAGGCCCCGAGGTCCTTGCCGGCTCCCAGTCTCATGCAGGAGCTGGCATTGCTTTTGGACAAATGGAGCTGCAGACATGCAGCTCCCTCTGTCCAAAAGCAATTGTGCGCCTCTTTATTCTTACTGCTCTCGCTTCCATGAAGTGGACCAGAGTTTGATATGGCTTTGCCAAGCCATAACAAACTACAATGTCCCGGGGCACCCATCATTATTTTTTATTACCACCCAGGACCTGGCCCTCCCGGGGGTCTAAATTAAACAAAGCGTGGCAGCCTGCTCTTTGTTCTTTTAAAATTTTTGGCCGGATTTGCAGATCAACCATGACTTTCGCTGAAAAGTAAAACAAAAAAAATGTTCTTTTGGCCCTGGTTGTCAAGGTCTTTCTACCCTGCCCCCTTTTCTTTACTTTAACATTTTTTCTTGCGACTCAGATCAACTTAGTCACAAGATGGCTGTCAGCACTTCCTGGTTTGAAATGTTTTCTGCCAATCAAATCTCAGGCATGAGATCGGGAAGGGTCGCAGATCTACAGCGGCCACAGTTGTATATCTGAGAAGTCTTTACATTTCTCTGAAACTATTGAATGGATTTACAACATTTAACAAAAGGCGTGCTTTATGGACCAACAGCTACCTTTCTGCCAAATTTGGCGTAATTCTGTTCAGCAGTTCGGGCTGTAGCCATGTCTAAAGTTTCCTATGAAAATTAACATGAATCAAAAGCATTTTGTGACACCCCACTTTCTCAGCCCCCACTTGACGAATCACCCCAAAACTTTCACGGCAGCAGCTGAAGTGACTGGCATATTCAGGTTGAAATTTTCATGAGGATTCATCAAATGACGCAAAAGGTATTGGCAAATGAAAAAACAATATCTATGGAAACTAGTTCCTAACTAGAACTACCTACTGGCAGCTTGCCTCCCCCAACGCAGCCCTGGGGACTGCCACCTCCCTACAGCTAATTATCTGAAATGCCTCTCCGGGGCTTAAATACTGTAGGAGCCCCCTTGTGGAGCTGTAAATGGCCCTGGGGACCACCAACCCCGAGGGCCGGCTCCAGCAATGTCCCAGGGTGCCCACCCACCAGATTATTGCAGTTTGCTCTGCATTGGTGGGAGCACTGATGTCATCAGTGATATCTTTTGAGATGTCATCAGTGATGTCATCAGTGATGTCACTGACCATGTCATGAATGAGGTAATATCTTAGGACATAAGCAGTGCATTGTGGGGGTGAGAGTTATCGTTAACTCAGGTAACTATAACAGCTGATTTTCTCTGTTTTTGTACGAGTGAAATATAATGTTCCTGAAACCTTTTTTTCCTGTGAATATATATTATATATATATATATATATATATATATATGTATCCTACTGGCAGTCGCTCATAGGTACTTAAAGTTAGAGCCTATTTTCCATCAGAATTGCGTTTTTTGTTTTGCCAATAACTTTGGCGCCGTTTAACGAATCTTTGGGAAAATTTCAAAATAGATGGCCTGCTCCAGTCAGCTTCTGTCTTGAAAGCTTCGGGGTGATTCTTCAAGCAGGGGGCCAAGAAAAAGGGGGGTCCCAAAACGCATTTTCCCCATGGTAATTTCCATACGAAGTTTAGACAAAGCTACAGCCCGCACTGCTGAACGGAATTACACCAAATTTGGCAAAAAGGTAGATCTTGGTCAGAAAGATCCCTTTTTGTTTAAATTGTGTAATTCAGTTCAGTAGTTGCAGGGCAATTTAAATCGATATCTGAGCACCGAGGAGGAGTCGTGACTCCTCCCGGGCACAAGCTTCACTCTGATTGGCTGCCAACACTCCAAACCAGGAAGTGTTGGCAGCCATCTTGTGACTTGTTAACCGAGTCTCAGGAAAAGAGTAAAAAAAAGATGAAAAACAAGAAAAGGGGGCAGTATAGAAACACCCTGCCCCCCTAGGTCTGCTCAGGGGCCCCACAATGACCCCCAGGGCAAAAAAAAGCATTTTTTAAAATAATTTTGGCCGAATTCGTGCAGGTTGCGCAAATCGGGATAAAATTATTTTTAAAAAATGAAGCGCGGTCTCCCACACTTCATTTGTTGGAAAGCCCCCGGGTAGGCCAGGTCCCGGGGTCAATACTATATATGGTGTGGGGGCCCACACTGCTCTGGGGATTACCACCTTCCTGGGGCTTTATGATTAGGGCTCCCGGTTTGCCGTTTTTACGGATTTTTACATATAAATACAGACGGAAAAGTATTTTTCCTTTGTCTGTATTTATATGTAAAAACGGCAAAATACGAGTAAATTTTGCAGCGCTGCCTTGGTTCTAAGTTGCCGTGCCAAGCCCCTGCTACGGTGCTGGGAATTCCTTCCAGTGATGTACGTACTGTGTCTTGAAGTGACCCTGAGCCAATCCTGTTTGTTTTGAAGCGTCACAGTGTGGGCGTGCTAATACCTCCAGCCATGCCTTCAAAGCCGCTCCTGCCTCTCTTTGTCCCTCTGCAGCCTCGGGCTCCTGCCCTCCCGCCCCCACCCCACGTATGAAGTGGCAGCAGCAGCTGTTCGCATCCTCGTGTTTATTTTCGTTTTTTTCTTGTTTTCTTGTGCTCTGCTTGGCTCCCGCACTGTAACCCCTGGTGGAAAAAAAGCACTCTTAGCTGTAGAATTTTCAGAGTTCTACCCGAGGTTGGGCAAAAGTATGCGAGTAAGTGTTTGTGTGTGTGGGGGCGGGGGCTGGGGGCAGGGCAAGGGGTCTAAGTCTCCCAGCACACACACGAGTACAGACACCCCTAATTCTAGGGCTTAATCACTGGCCTCTCTAAATTGCCTCTCTCTGTTCGCATCCTCGTGTTTATTTTCGTTTTTTTTTCTTGTGCTCTGCTTGTCTGCCACACCGTAACCCCTGCTGGAGAAAAAGCACATTGTTATTTATTGCATTATGTTATGAATATGATTTGGAAAATACATGTTGGACTGCCACACGGTACACGCAGATGCTCTTTCACATATCGGCCACGGCCACAACCATGGAATAGTTCAGCACAATTCTTCAGCTTCATTTTCATACAAAAGTGCATTGTTCGTGTCTTGACTAAGCAACGGCAACCCACATGCCCAGTTTCTGCTTTATATGCCTGTTGCTGTTTACTAGCAAGCCAGATGTAAATCAACAAAATAAAGCACACAGGAACAATGAGAACGGCCAGAATGCTGAGGGCTGCTGGTTATGGCGCTTGTGTTTTTTTGCGCTACTCTTTAGTGCGAAATGTGTTCTCATAACCAAACTATGCAAGGACACATTTCACTCTGAAATATAGCACCAAATGCCATGTAATTGTTATTAGTATTAGCGCACTGTTTAAAAGAGAGGTTGTCAATTTTGAATCGGTGGGCCCACTTGGCCTTTCATCCTTATCAGGTCGATAAAAGACCTAGTTTTAGGTCAGTATGGTCTATGCCTACAGTGAGGGTAACTGTTAAGAGAAAAAGCACATAATAAAACAACAAAAAAACACCATTTGTCGAGCTGTCTCCCCAATGGAAAAATTTGAATTTGAAACCTTAAATAAAGCTTTTTTTAACTCCGAGGAAATCCGGAACAATAATGCAACCACTGCACTTCATTAACAAACCAGAAAGAGCCTCAAAGTACTCAAAGTCTCTTGAAATGCACATGTGCTTGTACTACAATGGCAAAGTTTTTAGATGAATGTATTGTGTTGACCAATAACAACCGGGCGCAGGTGTGCCTTGTCAATTTAAATAAATGTGGAAAAATACTAGCTGTAGCGTCGTCTTTTGCTTGTGGCAAAAATAAATGCGGATGAATACAGAAAAAATGCCAAAAAAATCAATATGGATAAATACAGACGGAAATGGCAAAAAAATAAATACCATAAAACCGGGAGCCCTATTTATGATTTAGGCGCTGGGGACACGTGGTTCCCCGCAGCCCCGGGGACCGCCACCTCCCCGGGGCTGTAAACACACAGGAGGGGCCATGGGGCCCCCTCTTGGAGCCCTTGAGGGCCATGAGGACTGTCACGCCCCAGGGCCAGCTCCGGCAATGTCCCGGGGTGCCCACCCCCGGACATTGCTGTTAGCTATGACAGGGCGGGAGCACGGCCCAAGTCGCAAAAAAAGGAACCGGCAACTCACCAGAGGCCCCTCCCCCTCCCTGCATGACTCTGCAAATGCACCACCAGGTGTGTTGTAAGTTGGGGAATTCATAATCCTTCAATCCTGAGGGTCCCTGGGGACCAACTAGCACGCCAGGTACCTCCAGTAAGCACCACAGATATGCGTTGCAGAGAGGTGATCTGAGGCCACACCCCTTTTTATACCACTCTGCAAATGCAGCTTCTGATGCACTGCTGGTGGGGCGATGACATCCTCTTGTGTCCTGAGGAACTCAGGACACAAGTGGACTTCAACCTCCTGTTAACTCCAGTAAATCGCACACAGTGGGATTGCTAAAAGGTGTTTGGAGGCCACTCTCACCTTTCTCCACCACTCTGCAAACCTGATCGCTAAGTTATAGTTAGAAATTAGCATTTTAAAAAACCTTTGAAGTTCACTGAAAAAAACATAGGTTTCAGGGACGTTATAGCTAGAAATGAGCATTTAAAAACCTGTGAAATTCACTGAAAAAAGCTTAGGTTATAGGGATGTTATAGTTAGAAATTAGCTTTTTTTTAAAACATAGAAATTCACTGAAAAACCATAGGTTTCAGGGACGTTATAGTTAGTTGGACATTTCACTATACTACTATACTACTGATATTTTGTATGATTACCTTTTGCCCCTACTTGTTCTCAGTAATTACTACATTTATTTATGTAATGTCATAATTATTTGTGCTTTTATGGCTGTAAAGCCGAACATTTTTTATTTCTGATTTCTGAATAATCTTTAGCTTAAAAGAAATTATTAACATAATTACAATGCATGCAGCACAAACCTAGAAATGTTTTTTACCTCATATTAAAAATAACAATTTTAGTAAGGTTGGGAACTTTTTGTTTCTTTTTATTTAAAATATTTGAAAGTTAAAAAGTATATTAACATTTGTTATTTATTATACAATTAATTTGATGAGTTAGTGTGCTATCACATTTGATGTTATGAGTTCTACATGAATAATACTTTTTACAATTAATACTCATTTATATTATACCTTAGAATATTTTAACACTTTTTTAAAGTATAATAATCATTTTTAATTTTTCGTATATTTCCCAATATTGAGATCTACTCCTAGGTGGAGAAGATCTTCATCTCTATGTGAAATGTTATTAGTAGTACCTTTGCACTCAAATACTGTTGAATGAGACTCCATCTCCGACTTGAATAGGTTTCAGGGACGTTATTTAAAAAACCTTTGAAATTTACTCAAAAAACATAGGTTATAAGGACGTTATAGTTAGAAATTCACTGAAAAACCATAGGTTTCTGGGACTTTATAGCTAGTTGGACATTTCAATAGTACAAAACCAGAGAAATTCGACCCTTGTAGTTAGTTGAGCTAACTATAACTCGATCCCCCGCAATGAACTGCTGAGGACATCACATATTACATGATTCATGACATGGTCGGTGACATCACTGACGACATCACTGATGACAACTCATTTTTGGTTTTTTTAAAAGTTTTTATTGACAGAGATTTACAGTCAAGAGTACATTCATGGCATTAATAAATCAAAAAGAGAATTGGAACATAAGCCATCATATTAAATACATTATTGAGAGTCCACAAAGTAGTTAAAAAAAAAACAAATCTTAATCATTTCCTTTAATCCAATCCTCAACTGGTAGCCAAATCTTTAATGCCGTCAGTCGCCTCCTCCTGCCCTTAAGGGAGAAAACTGAAAATTCCAGCCTATAGATGGCCAACAGTCTAGCTCGCCAATTCAAAAAAGTGGAAGCTTCAGGGGATAACCACTGAGATGTTATACACAGCCGAAGTTGAGTCATAGCTATAAATAACAAAGCAGAAACATGTAGCTTATTTCTAACTGCCTCGCCATTCCCAGGATCCCAGCCAAATATCACCAGTTCTGAAGTCAGATTACACCTAATCTTAAGCCTAGTATTAATAAACCCCTCAATATCTGTCAAAAATCTGGAAAGGGAGGGACAAGAAAAGAACACACAGATAATATCCGCCGCATATAACCCACACCTTGCACACGAATCTCCCCTGCTACCTCATTTTGAGATTTTTGCCGGTGTATAGTATAGGTCCAGCATTGCCATGTAGCTTTGAGTTCTGAGGGATCCAGAAACCAGAACCTCACTAGCAAGTTCAAGCACCGGTGTTAAATCTATGCTAGTCTTTCCAAGCTTATCTTCCCATTTAGTACTCTGGGCAAGCATATCTCCCGGGAGAACAGACAGTAAATATTGATACAATATGCCGATTCTAACTCTTTGATGGATCAATTCCATAATGGGAATTTTGTCAAGTATGGCTGGTTCAACCTTCAATTGCCTACAAAGAAAACTTTGGATCTGTAAATATTTAAAAAAAATCATGTGGTAACAATTGAAATTTGTCCTTTATAGTACCATAAGGTAACACCAGCCCATCCCCTACACAATCCCCTATTACTCGCACTCCCTGTGCTTGCCATCTAACCATAGTGGGATCCTGAAATATGCCAGGTAGAAGTCGAACAGCTTTAAAAGGTGTATAAATATTAATACTTGGCATACCTAGTTTCCGCCTAATTTTCTGCCAGATGGTAAATGCAGCTATAATAACCTTGAATCTTGTTCTTTTATAGTAGCTTGGCTCCAAGACCTACAGCAACATGCCCTTAGCCCCTTCTCCCAAACCTATCTCAAAAATGGTCGGACGATTACATATGGGACCTCGGCCTTATCTCCGAGTATTAATACTCCCAGCGACTGGGCCATCACAGCCCAGTAATACAAAACTAGATTAGGCACCGGCCAGCCCCCCGATCCGTGGAAGGCACATAAACTTGGCTGCTCTGCGAGACCGTCTATACCCCCACAAAAATCTAGAGCAGACCCTATCTGCCTTCCTCAAACTACTTTGAGAAAATTCTAAAGGAATGGTCCTAAATAAATATAAAAAAGTAGGAAGTATTAACATTTTAAGAACACTACACCGCCCATAAAGAGAAAGATGAAGATGGTCTAAGTGCTCTAATCTAGTATTCGCCGCCTCGATCACCGGAAAAATATTTAAATCCGGAATGGCTTCAACCGCAGTAGTTATAGAGACTCCCAAATACAAAGCTTCAGTAACCACCGGGGCGTCCGACACTGGCATATCATGTGTCTGCACCACCTGAGTTTTGGATACATTCAGCTTGTACCCTGAAACCGCCCCAAATTGCTTAGACAAATCCTTCAATGTACTAAAAGCAGATGAAACATCAGATGTTAAAACAACAATATCATCTGCATATGCTAATGTGCGATAAATAGCATCCCCAGCCCTTATTGGTATTATGCCCTGATCGCCCTCTATTCTATTCAGAAATGGATCAATATACAGGGCGAACAGCAGGGGTGAACACGGACACCCATGCCGCGTGCCCCTACTGTTAGAAAAACAGCTAGTTTGTTGGCCAGAGATGCAGAGTGTAGTTTTTGGGGAGGAATACAATGCCCGAATCGCCCGAATGAATTCAGTAGAAAATCCCTTCCACTGAAGCACGGCCCACAAGAACCCCCAGGAGACCCTGTCGAATGCCTTCTCGGCGTCCAACAGGATCACCCCGAGGGGAGAGGCCGTGACCTGTGCCCAGTCTAGTAATGCTATGACACGTCTAACATGGTCTGCCATCTCCCGCCCAGGAATAAATGCATGCTGTCGCGAGGAGACCAAGGGCGTAATTACATGCGATAGCCGGACAGCTAAAATTTTCGAATAGATTTTCGAGTCACTGTTAATTAGTGCGATCGGTCGAAAAGATGATGGTAACAGTTCTGGTTTACCCTTTTTTTTAAACAAAACTATAGTGATATCGCGCCACGATTCGGGCACTGTACCCTTCTGTGCCGCTCTAAGTACATTAAGGAGATCCTGTCGGACCTCTGCCAAAAATACCTTATAAAACTCGAGTGGTACAGCATCTGGACCACAAGCCTTGCCATTTGCTAAAGATTTAACAGCAGTCACAACTTCCTCCCATTGAATTGGGGGGGACAGAATTTCCCACTGCTCCAGGGCTACCTTTAGAGTATCCAACCCAGAAAAAAAAACCTCCGCTGCAGTCCCTAACTGGGACCAAGAAATATCCTCCTTAAACAGATCAGAAGAATAATTCAAAAACACTTCATTAATACACTCTCGAGTATCGTGAACTACCCCCGTTAAATCTTGGATTTTTGTTACACGACTCTGTACGATTCTCTGGTGGAGTCTCTTAGCAAGAACCCTGCCAGAATTCTCCCCAAACTCAAACATCTCTGTACGATATTGCAAATATTTTGAAGCAAGGTCTTGTCCAAAATACTCCAACAATCCTGCCTTTATTATTGCTACCTCCTGTTGGCTAGATTCTATGTCAACTCCCTGTTTAATTTTACTAGCGAGTTCAACTTCTGCCTTCCTTAAATCTTGCATCCGTCTCTGAAGCTGCTCTTTATCTGATTTCCACCTGTATGACGAGAAACTTTTCGTCTCACCCCGCAATCCGGCTTTCAGAGTATCCCATACTTTCTGATCTGTTGCCGTATCCCTGTTAATCTTCAAAAATTCTTCCAGCCATTTCCGCATATGAGCGCAATAATCCTCGTCGAAGAATACATTTCTTTCACATGTCCATTCCCGAGGAGATTTTCTAGTTCGAGGCCAATGACATTCAGCTACCAATGGATTATGATCTGAGATAATCCGGGGAGAAGAAGTAATAGAAGAGACAGCTGCCACCTGCTCGGAAAGAAAAACATAGTCTAATCCAACGTATATGTTGTGGGGGGCTGAATAATAAGTATACCCATCATCAGATTTGTTGTGAAAAAAAACCATAAGTCTACGGCACCATGCTCTTGAAGTAAGGTCTGAAGCGCTTTAAAGACCTTTGGTTTCCTCCCAACATAGTTACCTTCCTTAGCAATATTAAAATTACTTGTTAAATTAATATTCATATCGCCACAGAAGATGAGCGGACTCGGCCAAGTAGCTAATTCTACATTTAAGTACTTCACCGCCTCAGGATCGTCTAGATTAGGGCCATACAGTGTACAAATCGTTAGAGCCCTGCCACCAATTAGCAATTCAGCTATGGCCCATCTGCCCATACGATCTTCCTTAACCTTTTTACAGGCCCCAACTCTCCGTCTCATCAAAATGGCTACCCCTCTTATCATTGATGACTGTTTTGAGCTTACTAACAAATCAAACCCTGGCAGCTTCAAGCACCCCGCCTCCCCCATGGTATATGCGTCTCCTGTATGCATAATATATCGGGGTACATAGCTTGTACTATTTTGGAAAATAAAGCCCGCTTCTTAGCATCATTAAGGCCACAGACATTCCATGTACTTATAATAAGCTTATCCTGCCCCATCAAAACAATCCAAAGTCAGCCTTCTTTGTGGCTTTCCCAATTTTTTGCATATAACACAAAATAACCATCCAAACATTTGAACAAATTTTAATGCCAATTCTGTAATCATTTTAACAGCCCTAATTAATCTTAACTCTGCCACACACACCCCTACACCACACCCCGAACCTCTGACCTCCCTCCCCCCCAAAACCACCCCCACAACACCCACCCATCCCTTACAACTCCCTTATGAGGCAACAGGACTGATGTCCTTGTGATGAAAAGAGCTGGTGGCTGCCCCCCACACGGGTTCTTTCACCCTTTCAAAAAAAAAAAGGCCAAAAAGGAGAAGGACTAAAGGCATCCAGCACTATACAATCATCTAAAAAAAAGAAAAATCTAACTTGGATACCAAAACAAAATAATAAAAAAAGGCTGTCCTCATAAGACATAACCCAAAAAACTATTATCCAGACCGACTCAAGTGCTTACCCTCCTCTCCCTTCCCCTCTACCTAAGCAAAAATACAATGCCGCAGCATCCCCAAGACAGCTACTCTCATTACCACCCAATATTATAGCTTAGTAAGAAATTCCTTGGCCTGAATTTCGGATGTTGGTCTGACCTTGATGAATAATTTTTAACTTAGACGAGTACAATAAAAAGGCCTGGGCCCCTTTAGCCTGAAAGGGAGCGATCAGCTGACGAAGCTGCCACCTCCCTTCCACTGTCGCAGGACAAAAATCAGGACGCACAAAAAAATCGCAGCCTTTGGCGCGCCTTTTTCTATCCGGCCTTGCAAGATCGTACAACATTTCCCTTGCTGGAAAATTGTTAAGGCAAATTAATATTGCCCGAGGCTTATCCCCAGTCTTTTGCCGCTGTTTGAAGGAGAACCTATGAGCCCGAAGGACTTCCAGCTGCCAGTCCCACTGTACAATTTCCGGAAATGAATCATTGAACAACTCTACCACAAATTGTCTGACATCTTCGCCTTCAAAACCTTCCGGGACACCTAAAATCCTAAGATTGTCTCTTCTCGCCCTATTTTCCAAATCAGTTAATTTCCATAATATGTCTTGCTTCTGTGCTCCGATCAGTTCAACAGCACTCTTCTGTGCCAGAAAAGAATCCTCCAAGCTAGAAATCCGGTCCTCAGCCTCCCCAATTCTAGCAGCTATCTCCGTACAAGTTTTTGCAACTCTTCGAACAGAGTTCTGTACTCTTCGGCAAACCCCCTGAGTGCGGGCATTCTCTTGGCGCGACTCCTCTCGATGAGCTATGATCGTTTGGTAGATAAGTGACAGCGTAATCTCAGAGGGCGGTGCACCAATTTCTTGATCTTGCTTTGAGGCTGATACCGCCCCATCATCAAACACATTGACCAAGGCAAAGGGACTTTGTATCTCTGAATCTTCCATCTCAGGGACCCTTACTTTCTGCCCAGCCCCTTTACGAACTGTGCATGGATACCGAGGGCCGAGACCATCATTCAGAATCTCATTCTGCCTCCAATCCCCCATGTCGCTGCCATCATCAGTCGATTCAGGATCAGAATCATCCCCATCCAGAGATGGCCCATTATGCTCAGAAAGCGATTTTTTTTTTCCGACCTCTAGCTCCTTAGAGAACTGATTGATACTACCCATCGCTTGATTAGTGCCTGCGGACATTTTATCCATACTTATACTTGGTGCAGGCACAGGTGCATTTGTCTGAGCTAGAGCTTCATTTCCTGTTTGAACTACATTTCCCACAATGCAGTTCGCCGAATTATGGAGTCTGTACTTGATTCAATACTCAAAAGATTTTGCACAGAGTTATCAGCAAGTACCCCCTGTCCAAGTACACCTGGCGTCTTCTCAATTTTATCATGAGCCGGGGGTGAACTATCAACGTTACCAGAGCACCCCGGTGCAGAAAGCGCAACCTCTGTGCTTTCTTTTCAGGATACCTTCAGAGACTGGGTCCGCTTGATTAGGTGTAGCAGCGTGATTTTTGGATTTAACAGTTACTTGGTTAAACAGCGCAGGTACTGACTTCATGCCGCCTCTATGATGAGAGTCAATCCGAGCTGAAACAGCTTTCTTCTCTCCGCTGCTGTTCCCTTTCACGAGGGCACCTGAGTCACTCCCTCCCTCTCGTCCATTTTGGGAGGCAACAGCAGCAGCTGCCGCGGAGCTAGCTCTCGTCACCAACGCTGCTTTGGAGATGACTTTTGGAGCCATACTAACACTGCTGAGGCCAAATTGCTGAAAGACGGCACCCCACACCAGACTGAAAAGTGGTGCTGCCGATATGTGCTGCCAACGCCAACACCGAAAGCTGAAGTGCAGGTAAACAGCCTTTGCATTTCTCTCGAGTGCTCGAAGTTAAATTAATCCTCCCGTCTGTGGAGATCCAGTGAGGAGCTGCCTAGGGTGCCGGCATTCACGGGTGAAGTCTCCGTGCAGAGGAATGCCAGCTCACACAGCCGAACGCGCGGCCGCCATCTTGCCCCACTGATGACATCTCAAATGACATCACTGATGACATCCCTGGGAAATATCCAACTCACTATAACGTCCCAAAAACCTATGGATTTTTCAGTGAATTTCTATGTTTGTTTAAATGCTGAAATCTAACTATAACTTCCCTGAAACCTATGTTTTTTCCAGTAAAAAAGAAAAATATATATATATATATATATATTCTCTCTCACACACACACATATATATACCAGTATAATTATTAAATACGATTTTATTATTTTACAAATAGTAAAAATCTTTCCCTTTCCCTTTTTAGAGACTGCATTTTGTTTGACAGAACATAACCGAGGTGAGGAATCCTTGCAGCTGTTAAGTAGGAACCATCAGGATATGTTTTTAAAGCTGGCTGAGTTTTTTTATAATAAAAGAAACAACAAACCTGACCCTAAATCCAAACATCCCTGGTATACCAAAGCGTCTAGGGAAGCCAAACGTGCATTAATACTCAGGATTAAGAATCAGGATACCATGTGTATCAAAACAACTAGGCTACACTATAAACATACCCTAGCTGAAGCTAAAGCAGCATGGGAAATCAAAAAATGGGAAGCATTCAAGAAAGCTCTAGATACCAGAGTCATGAGAGGCTTTTGGAACCTAGTTAAGACTGGTAAATCCGATGGCAACTCTGCTATTGAACCAAATCTTGGGTAAGAAGCTTGGAGATCCCATTTTAAAGTTTTATATAAAGCCTCTAGATGAAGCTGTAACATATAGGGCAATAGATTTAGATCACATTCCTTCAAATGGGCGTCCACCACCCTGCACATTGGTAGAAGTTATTTTGGCACTGGGCAAATTGTTACCTAATAAGGCACCGGGGTTGCATAGAATACCTGGTGACCTGTTTAGGAATGAACAAGAAGCGTGGGCACCCTATCTGCAGACCCTATTATAGCCATCCTTCAAGGTATGGCTCTACCTCTGAACTGGGCTGGCGCGGAAATTATTCCTATTTTAAAAAAAGGCTCACCAATAACCCGGCAAACTATCGGCCAATAAGCCTTATTGATGTCACCCAAAATATATTTGCCTGTGTCCTCTTGGGCCGTTTGCAATTATGAATGGACGAGCCAAATGTTCTAACTCCTTTACAAGCAGGATTTAGGGCTAAAACCTCGACCATCGATCAGATATTCAGATTGCAATTGATTCATTGGGAAACGGTTGTTTTGGAGGGCGGTAGCCCTTATCTAACTTTTATGGATCTTAAGTCCGCTTTTGATATGGTGCAGTGCGACCAGCTATGGGGTCTACTTTACGATATGGGAGCGCCAGTATACCTCTGTCATCTGCTGAAGCGCTTACGTGAAGGCACCTATGCAAGAGTAGGATATGGTAAGAAAGGTAAACAAACAGCTTCCTTCCCTGGGGAGAAAGGGGTGAGGCAGGGATGCGTTCTAGCGCCAACCCTCTTTTCCCTTTTCTAAATGGTTTAATTGAAACTCTCCTGGCAGTGAAGGACATAGATTCACCAAAGTTAGCGAACTGCAAAATGCATGCATAAATATTTGCGGATGACACGCTGCTCCTGTCTAAATCACCAATGGGTATGCAGCGGGTACTGGAAGAGTTTAGCGCCTTCTGCAGGGAGAGGAATCTGGAGAATAACATCCAGAAAACTAAATATATGGTCTTTCATGCCAACACTTCTAATTGCCCGCACCCCCAAATGGAAGGCAGGTCTCTAGAGAGAGTGCCTATTTTTGACTATTTGGGTATTACACTTAAGGAAAAAATGGACTGGGGGACACAAATAAAGAAAGCCATCTTAAAATTAACACAGTCAATAGTTGGCATTTTGAAAGTTCATAGAAATTGCACCCAAAAAGTGGTTGGCCCACCAGCCGAAATCTATAAAACCCAAGCAAGGGGAGCTTCATTATATGGAGCTGAACTTTGGGGACATAGTACATTCAACATTTTATCTGTGACAGAGAATACCTTTATTAGGCAGTTGGTGGGACTTCCAAAAAGTACTCCCTTAATTCCATTAAGGCTGGATCTGGGCATTGAACCCATTGTCGATTTAATCGCCTCTCGTCCTCTTCTATTCTGGCGTCGCCTATGGAGCACGCCTGAGCTAGTTACCTATAGGGAGGAACTGAGGGATGTTATGTCCATATTGGGAGCTGGAAATCTACCCTGGCTGTCATATTTTAGGAGTACATTCCACTCACTAGGGAGGGTTAACACTTCGCTAACCCCAGAAGAGACCTGCCCCTCCATCCCACAAAAAGTCCCTATCTTTAGCTCTTAAAGAACACAAACTCGCTCTTTTGACCCGGACTATGAATTCTTGCTGCTTGACATCCAGGTTTCTGGATGCCAAGCAACAGTACAAATTGAAACTGGCCCTGGATAGTATCCAACCATTCTTGGAAAAGAAACAGTTTTTACAATTTAGGCATGGGACACTCCCGCTCCGTGCATTTACAAATAAATGGAATGGAGCAACAAACTGGGTGCAGCATTTCTGAAGAAACAGAACTCCATGTTATGTTATTCTGTCCTGGCTATAAAAGGTCAAGATCCAAGTGGGTTCTCCAACTTTTTAGAAATCTGGGCCTTAGAAACTACATCAAGTTTTTTAGGCTACTTAAACATGAGACACACCCATTATTTGTAGTCGCTACCTTGAAATTCTTATTTGCCATGTGGTGTATACGCAGAGGCATCATTATTTGGGAAAGAGATGGGCAATAACTAGATTTGGTTTTCGCACTAGAAATGCTAATGTATTTTATCTTGTATATACTCTCACCTAGAGTAATGCCCTGAATTCCCTGAATTTTCTTTTTTATGGACGATGTAATTTTTTGTTTTATTTTTAAAATATATATATTTTTTTATTTGAACCGTCTTACATGTTTTAATTGTTTATTGTAGGAAATCCCAGGTATACTTGATACATATGATACATGTGATCGCCAATCTTAGGGGGACGGGTAGTGGGGGCTAACTATACGATAGATATTTAGGATATCTTCCCATATCCATTTATTGATATTTTGTTTGATTACATTTTGCCCCTACTTGTTCTCAGTAATTACTACATTTATTTATGTAATGTCATAATTATTTATGCTTTTATGGCTGTAAAGCCGAAATAACGTTTTTCTGATTTCTGAATAATCTTTAGCTTAAAACAAATTATTAACATAATTAATTACAATTCATGCAGCACATAACTTTAAATGTATTTTTCCTCATAATAAAAATAACAATTTTAGTATGGTTGGGAACTTTTTGTTTATTTATATTTAAAATATTTGAAATTTAAAATATATATTGACATTTGTTATTTATTATACAATTAATTTGATGGGTTAGTGTGCTATCACATTTGATGTTATGAGTTCTACATGAATATTACTTTTTACAATTAATACACATTTATATTATACCTGGAATATTTTAATACTTTTTTAAAGTATCATAATCTTTTTTAATTTTCCTTATACTTCCCAATATTGAGATCTACTCCTAGATGAAGAAGATCTTCATCTCTATGTGAAATGTTATTAGTAGAACCTTTGCACTCAAATACTGTTGAAGGAGACTCCATCTCCGACTTGAAGAGGTGGAGAAATCTAAGTGTTGCCCTCTGAAATGATACCCATATTTAGTAGCATGTCATTTGTTAATGATCTCTTTCAAGCTAGGAATTCAATATGCTTGATATGTTGTTTTGTTTTTGTTTTTTCTGCTACAGTGGAAGAATGGTCTGTAATAAGTTTTAATATATGTTTAACTTCTTAAGCTGTAAATTTAAGTCTGATCAGATTTGTAATTTTGTAACTTATACAACGACCATAAAAACAGAATGAAAATTAATTGAATTATTTATTTCAGTATATCTGTGTGGTCTCAATCAAAAACCAAGACTTGATGTCCGACCACATAAAACGTAATTAACTGGCTTAAAGGTTCTTTATTGAGTCAAATGAAACACAATGGTTATGTGCATATGAATTGACAATCAGATTTCTGTATTTGAGTGTTATGAATAGGTTTATAGAAGAGGTAATTGTCAATAATTGTAATGAAAGGTAGACTTTCAAATTGGTAATTTTTGAACTTCGTCATTATGCTCTTTGGTTTAGACTAGGCCATACGTTGTGATGTCAGTTCTGGTTAGGGACTAAAGGTAAGTTCCAGATCGAAAGAGAAAATTAGCTAGCAGTAACAGCCAGTAACAGGATATACTACTGGGCAATCATATATGTTAAGGGACTTGGGCGGGGTCCCACACCAATACAACCTTAATTTATGAAAATAGGTACAGGTGCTCTTTCGATTTGTGTGTTCGACATTATTTGAACTATCATCAAATGCTTAAATTCAATGGCAAATAGTTATAATAAAAGAAATATTTTGTTTGGCGTAAAACTAAGTGGTTGGAATTGATTAAACACCCATTGACAAGTATCTAGAAATGAGAGTGCTTATACAACCCATTACATATCTACCATTGTATAGGTTTCTATTTTGGCTCCTTAATACATTTTTGTGTTAAAAATAACAAGCTCCTCTATTCCTATGAATCTGATGATGAAATCACATTAATGAATCAACTCAACTCCCAGACCATTAACTTTTTCCATTTCTGAACATATAGGTCTCCCAGGGCACTTGCAATTCTGCTAAAAAAAGACCTCTGAAAATTGACCTAAAGTAAAAAGCACTAGGGGTCGATTCCGATTCGGGAAAAAAACGTCCGTACGATTTGTATCCGGAGCCCTCTCCGTACGAATCATACCCGTCCGTACGAGTCGCGAAGTATGATTCGTATTCTGTGAATCCGTCCGAATCATCGCGATCCGTACGTATTGCAAGGCTGAAACTGTGAACCGTATGACTCGTACACATAACGTACGACTCATACACATGCCGTACGACCCGACGACCCCGACGGTGTATGAGGACGCGATTCGTACGGTCCACGTCAGGTAAGGGCGAGTCTTACGGAAAAGCACACAAACACATACACACCGTACGGTCCGTACCCCCCCTAATCGCAGGGGTACGCACCGTACCCCTGCAATCATGGGGTGTACGAGCCGTACCCCCATTGTACGATTGGTGTGTGAGCCGTACCCCTATTGTACGATTGGTGTACGAGCCGTACCCCATGTACGATCGGTGTAAGAGCCGTACCCCCATTGTACGATCGGTGTACGAGCCGTACCCCATGCAAGATCGGTGTACGAGCCGCACCCCATGTATGATCGGTGTACGAGCCGTACCCCCATTGTATGATCGGTGTACGAGCCGTACCCCATGTACGATCGGTGTACGAGCCGTACCCCATGTACGATCGGTGTACGAGCCGTACCCCCATTGTACGATCGGTGTACGAGCCGTACCCCATGTATGATCGGTGTACGAGCCATACCCCATGTACGATCGGTGTACAAGCCGTACCCCCATTGTATGATCGGTGTACGAGCCGTACCCCCATTGTACGATGGGTGTACGGCTCGTACACCGATCGTACATGCTGTACGGCTCATACACCGATCGTACATGGGGTACGGCTCGTACACCGATCATACAATAGGGGTACGGCTCGTACACCGATCGTACATGGGGTACGGCTCGTTGAAGTATCGGGTTATTTAGAACCCAGCGGTGCCAGGGGACACACCCGAAGACTTCGGATTCTCCTGTCTCAGTATACAGAAACACAGAGACTTCTTGGTGACGTCAAAGATCAGATTTATTGGCTGCAACCAGTAACAGGTATCCTAGAAGTACAACACGGTGTATGTTCTCAGGAGACTGCTCAACTTTACAAAGCTGGTCATCCCTTTTATACCAAATATTATGCTTCAGGCAAACATTCCTTATTTACAGTTGACTATTCACATATTTTCACGACAAAGAAAAAGCAGAGTCATGATGACAAGCCCATATTTCAGTTTGTCCAGCCCACAATCAGTTACCCGGCAAGGCCAACACTTTTCATCAGATAATCGGACGGACCCCTAATAAAATCGGGCACCTCCTCATCGTAAAGCAGGCCATAAAGAAAGAACAGAGACAGGTGTGAGTAAGATTTGACAGAGTTGTGTGCAATAAAGGGTTTATGGCATGCTGTGCCCTGTCCTAATCTTGATCGGCCACTGGCAAAGGAACTGGCCTAACAAGTCCGGCCTCGGGCAATGGAGTCAGCTTGCCCGGGTCACACAGAAGTCAGCTGAAGGTGTACGTGTTCCAAAAAGACTCGTTTTGTCCTTAATCATCGGCCTATGTGAGGGCAACCACAAAATGGCTGCCGTCCACAAAATGGAACCCGAGGGTTCAGAACGGAATCCCTGATTTCATGGTGATCTCGCCACTCAAATAAGACGAAAATACTCGCACACCTTGCACTTGTCATTTACGGTCTGATGTTACCGAAATCGTCATGATACGACGATTTTTATGACATGGGTGCAAAATTTCAGTACCACATCGTACACCGATCGTGCATGGGGTACGGCTCGTACACCGATCGTACAATGGAGGTACGGCTCGTACACCGATCATACAATGGGGGTACGGCTTGTACACCGATCGTACATGGGGTCCGGCTGGTACACCGATCATACATGGGGTACGGCTCGTACACCGATCGTACAATGGGGGTATGGCTCGTACACCGATCGTACATGGGGTACGGCTCGTACACCGATCTTACAATGGGGTTACGACTCGTACACTGATCTTACATGGGGTACGGCTCGTACACCGATCGTACATGGGGTACGGCTCGTACACCGATCGTACAATGGGGGTACGGCTCGTACACCGATCGTACAATGGGGGTACGGCTCGTACACCGATCATACAATGGGGGTATGGCTCGTACACCCCATGATCACAGGGGTACGGTGCGTACTCCTGCGATCATGGGGGGTACGCACCGTACCCGGGGGGCCGTTCCGTACCTGTTTCGGCGCACGGTCTGCTTTTATGGCAGTTTTCAGCTCCCGTAGAAAAAGTGTCGTACGGTGCGTACCCGACACGTATCATACTTGCTAGGTCGTAAAAACCAGCCACGAACCGTACAGATGTCACGTACAGCCGGTTCCGAGGGAGAATCGTATGGAGATTAGAGTCGTACAGTGTCTTGTACGACTCGTACGGAGTACGGCTCCTGGTACGAATCGTACTTCGTCGTACATACGGGACGTTTACAGGTACAATTCGTACGGGGAAAAAGCACTCCGTATGACGATTCGGAGCGCTTTTTACTGGATCGGAATCGACCCCACGGAGTAGGCCACATGCCTACCAATCCTCCTTCCCCTCATCTCCCTAAACTTGAATTATAGATGATCAAGCTTATCATAGATGTTGCCCTGGCAGTGCCATTAATAGTTCCCTGGCTGCCTGCTTTTGGCAGTACACTTTTTGTTATAAGACATGGGATGATCCATATGCGGACTCCAGCGAGGCCTAAGCAAATTTCTTTGAGTTTAATGGGCCAGTGTCTTACACCTAGTCTGCCACTTATGAATGTGTGATAATTGGAACAGAGTCCAAAGAGACAGAGACACTAACTGTCAAACTGTCATATCTGAAGAATATTGTGGTGCTTGTCAAGAACTATCTTACCACTGAAGGGCTTGGGATGAATTGTACAGGTGACAGGTGCTTGAAATACACTTCTTATCTGTCAGAGATGGTGGGCCAGTAATATGAAGTAGAACAGGAAGTTTTGTGATGAAAGGGAGACTATGCTATAATGCAAAGGTGGTTGTAGCGTTTGAGATTCTTAAGTAGGTTAATGTATGTAAATTATTAATCAGTCACTCTCATATGCCCTAATTCAATTACATTATACCTAGTAATGCTTCATCCGTAACATAATGGTTCAGTCAACCCCTTGACCCCTGCTCGTACTTATAGCCAGCAAGCAGATAATCAAACAAACTCTTTCTGGCCTCACCCACCCTCAATGCATAAACAGTAAATTAGTGTGCGAGTTCAGAAGCGCCTCTCAAAGCATCTTGAAGAACATATACAAATCTATTTTCAGCTTCTCGTGTCCTATGTCTCCACTATTCATAAACAAAAATGAATTAGCTATTGAGATTATTTGATTGAATGTACTCTCTTTTTTTGACCTTCATCAAAGTTAGAAGCTGACACTTTTGCGTGAACTCATGTAGAACGTTTTTTTTTGTAACAAATCCATGGGGAGTTCCATCGGAATGCCCATGTACCCCTCCCATGGCCGTCCCTTGATGCAGAGTAATGCATTGCAGCATTTCATACTGGTTTGTGTTACTTTTTCTTACAAACCAACATAAAAATGACAAGTTGCATTGGTTTATAAATTGTAAAAAGGATTGTGCGTAGGGTCTGCGTTAGCAAAACCTTTTTAAATCTGGGACTGACTGTCAAACATGATGTATTCCCTTGTAGCAGACTTTCTTTTTCTTAAAAGTGATGTTGGGAAATCTTTTGTATTTAGAGTTCTCTGGCACAATGGCAGATTTTACTCCATTGGATATATTCAGCACAGTATGGGAGATTTTAAAGGGGAAGTCTTTGGATAAAATGTGTCAGAATCTAGACAAGATGGTAGAATTCCCATCACCAAAAAATGCCCCCACTGTGGATGTCCACATATCATATGATTGGGTGTTCCTGAGCATACTACTGACACTATATCTATCATTTTGTAAAAAAAAAAAACTTCCACTCTTTTTCAACCTAATGAACCATATGAACCAGAACCAGAATCCAATAACTGAGGACTCCTCCACCTAAAAATATTTCTATTAACACATATTTGCAAATAATGACCCCGCCATTAAGGAGCATGCACAATCTGATCTGCCGTCAGCCACAGATGATGCATGCATTTACCAACTTCAATGACACTCAGACCAAAATCTAAACCGGTAGCATACACAACAAGTTTTGCATTGGATGTCAATCTTATTTACTGTTAGAATATGTGCTCTGATTTCCTTTCCTGTATACACACTAGCCTTAAAGAAAGCTTATGATGTGTCTGAAATTCATTGTACCTTACGCTGAATTTGTTGTCATGGGATGTAAGAATGTCTGTGAATCTCTTGGCCTTTTGTGCATATTGAGACTGATATAATTTAATCTTTGACACATTTTAAATAAAGTTTTAATGTATGAAATTGATAATTCATTAATTCATGTTTTTATGTACTTTTATCGTTTTTTGTACTTTTATGGATTCAAAAGTAATCTGAATAAAAATTTTGAATTTGAATTTGCATACACAACTCACAGATTTCTCTACTTTGTGTGTTAGTTCACTAGCTACGCAAGCCATCTTGCACTCCATAATTTTAATACCTATAGTTTTTAAGAGTAACTGGGACAATTAATAGACAAGACGTGAATCACTAATTTTTCATCATATCTCTTTGGCTTCCATGTTACACATCTTTACTGCTTAAAGGACTCTGCCTTGCCAATGATAATGTGTTTTAAAAAATTAGCTTCCAAGATGAGCGGCACCAATCTAACGGGAATCTGTAAAGTAATCAACGCCAAATGTATGCTAGCACTCAGATATGTCTCATTCATTTTTACAGATCATGGACAAAGCACAAACAAGATGTTACAGACGTCTATTCAACCGACCCAGACGATGCACCAGTTTCACAGATACTGATGGAATTTGGTCTCCATAAGCAATCTATAATGTTGAAGGCCCGGTTTTTGGGATATTACATAAAGCTCGGGGTTGCATCTCCAGAAACTCTGAAAGAAATAATAGGGTGAAGTATCCAAGACAAAGAACTTGTGTGGGAACCTTACTCGAGGGAGGCAATGGACGCTCTCAAGGCATAGAGTATCTTTTGACACAATTTAATCCAGAGGCTTACTGCAAAATTGTAGGTTAAAATGGCGACAGCACAATCCGTAATTGACGACAAACAAAAGCTGTCTTGAAAAACCCCTGACAGTCTATGTGGATCCCTGTATCGAGAGCTGAGGAAAGCAGTGTACTTAGCCAGCCCCATGAAACTGGCAGTTCAAAAAGATCTGCTGAGATGCGGTCTAATTCTTCCAAAAGGCTACAAATTTGGGCAGTATACCTAGTCAATGGAACAGCACTGCTGCTTATGTATTTATACGAAGGAAAGTCTCTCTCATGTAATACTTCTGTGCCCAGTTCTGAAAAATTGAATATGCTACCTGCTGAAACCCCTGTTCCACAAACTTAGCATAAGACAATGCAACACAGTCATCACTGCATGTCTGAGTGGTGTGAACCTGCAGCTAGTTGTGTGAAATTCCTCAGAAAAGCAGAAAGCTGCTGAATCTACCGCCAGAGATATTTTAACTATTTTCCTCCTCAGAGAGTTCTTATCCCCTTTGTCCATTTTTGTTGGACCACACTTGGGGGCCGATTATGATCGCGGACGGACTTGAGTCCGTCCTTGACCCCTGAGCAGGAGGGAACGTCCGCAACGGCTGCGGCGTTCCCTCTGAGCAGATTAGGATGTGACCGTCAGGGGGGCGGTCACATCCTCTATCTTTAACATTGTGGCGGGTGCAGCTTCAAGCTGCACCCGCCGCAAGGTTAAAAATGCATGCATCGCATTTGCATGCACAAAGCGGCAGGCACCGCGCGGTGCCTGCTGCTTTGTGCATGCAAATGCAGGGGGGTACCATAGGTACCCCCCATGTGCACCCCACACACCCCCTTCACCCAGGGGGCCCACAATGGCCCCCCGAAGTCAAAGTCCGTATGCTTTTCCACGGCGGAGAAGCCGCCACGGAAAAGCATGACTTTTACACCATCCTAATATGGCTGGCGGTGTCTGATAGACACCGCCAGCCATGTTAGAGCTTTTCCGCCGCGGTCGGAAGGCGACTGCGGCGGAAAGGCTGCGGACAGAATTCAAGACCCACCAGCCATCCTAATATGGCGGTGGGTCTTTGGAGGCTCCGCGGCGGTTTTTCCGCATCCTCCGGGCGAGCGGTGGCTTCCGCCGGCCCAGAGGATGCCGGAAAACCACAATCATAATCGTCCCCTAGGTTCCTTGTCATTTTATCTTCAAATACAGATGTGCAGACTATGGTAAAAATAGATTGCCGTAAGAACTTGCACCTGTATTTTATCTTATCTAAATGATAGACTTTTACAGCAGTTTTAGGATCGGCAGCCTTGGTTCGCCTTGCACCGATGTTGATTAGCAGCCCCAGCTGAAATGAATTTTTCTCAGTAGGTTGTTGTGGCACTTCATCCAATCGAAGGTGAAAATTGTGTTTCAGTCTCCGGATATGCTGCAGAGATGCTTTTTGGTGGTTCCGCTCATTGCACTTTACTAAAAATAATCTGCTTACTGACTATTTGTTCTCTACAGAACTCTTTAAAGTGTGCAAACCTTTTTGACCTTCTAATTCCAATTTCATATGAACAACATCACACCTTGCACTTTAGTGGATCAGGCTTGCAATGGAGTGTAGTACTGCTAAATGTATCCATTGATTAGGCTATACTATGTCTTTTGCTCTGTTTTATTCGTTGTATCCATATTGTTGCTTCTCTATCACATAACTTTTATCTATCTATCTACCTATCTATCTATCTATCTATCTATCTATCTATCTATCTATCTATCTATCTATCTATCTATCTATCTATCTATCTATCTATCTATCTATTATCTATCTATCTATCTATCTATCTATCTATCTATCTATCTATCTATCTATCTATCTATCTATCAATCATATGTCTTTGACTCAGACCAAGAGGGAAAAGGCAGAAAAGAGAGAACGGAGGAAGCAAAAGCTTGGAAAACAATGAGAATGGGAGAAAAAATTGATGAAAAATAACCTGCATGGTTGAGATAAAGAGCCAACAAGTGCAGAGTGGTGGAAGAAAGAGTATGCAGGGGAATCAAGACAAAACTAGACGGATGTATGACGTTACAACACATACTTTTACCACGCATAACTTTACAACGCGGTTTTTACCACGCATACCTTTACAACGCATAGCGCTTAGAGGTGCTGGATAGTGGTAAGTATAATTTTCTATTCCAACTCCAGTCCCCGTGGACACTAGGGAAGGTGTTGGATAGAAAATTAAACTTATTCCCTATCCTAGAGCGCCCCCCAGCGCAATGCGTTGTAATGGTTTGCGTTGTAATGCCAGCGTTGTAATGGCATTGCGTGGTAAAAAATGCGTGGTAAAGGTTGTATACCAAACTAGACTGCTAGGCTCCTGAGAAAAGCTTTGGGGTCCTGCACCTACCATTTTCACAGATTTAAATGCTGGTTATTAGTATTTACTATTTACTTTATTATCCCACTAGTATACTTTGGTACTCTTATGGAACTCTCTGTATGGCAAGAAGCAAATAAAGTGCTTGCTCTAATACTTTTAAATATGGCAAGTTTTAACTTGTTCTCCAAGAATTGTATGCAGAGAACACGTAAACTGAAAGGAAGTTCTGGTATAAGTAAAGCGTGAAATGTGACCCGTCAAGAAAAACAAAATGCATCGGCTGGTGGTTGATAATAAAAAAAAATGATTATTTAATAATACAGAAACTCAATGGAAGAAAATGTAAACAGAAACTACAGTACCCTACCGGCTCGCTGCTGCTGCAGTTGGTCTTAGTGACAGTGCTGCAGGCTGCGGTACTGCTAGTGGATTAGGTCACGGCAAGGCGTCACATGCGACGCACAGCGGCTCTTGCTAACGCTTTCATTAGAAACAAGATACACACAGTAACAAACAAGTCATGCATGCATAATCCTTCATTTCCTAAAGGCAGACATGCACAGTACAGTGCTATCCACACTTGAACATGTACGACATCAGAGGTGCGTAAATGGAACCTTTGATCCCCTGTGACCCGCCTAGAGCACCATCTGCACAGCACTCGCCAAGGTGCTGTAAGCAAGCACCACCAATCACTTTAAAAGCAGCACTGCACATTTTCCCATTCGAGCAAAACAGTGCAGCGCTTGCACAAATGTTGGTTAATCTTCACTAAAGTATCTTAAGAACTGAAGGGCATATTAGCACCAACCTCGTTAAAATGATCGCCGTTTCAGCTGTAGGAAACTGCTGCTAAAACGGCGATAATGTTCTTGCTAATATGCGTTATAGAATTCCAGTAGAAGCCCAGGTTAGATTTGCAGGACATCTAACCTGGGCTTCTATTGGAATTATATAACGCATATTAGCAAGCCCATTATCGCCATTTTAGCAGCAGTTTCCTGGCGCTAAAACGGCGATAATCCTGTTTTGCAATTGTAAATATTGTGCACCCACCCCAACGGGGAAATATCAACATATTGTATAAGCTTATGAGCTGCAACTCATGAAACAAACTGCAGATAGGATGTTTTCTGTGGAGAACGTGTGACAAAAATATTTTATTAATATTTTTGGATCAGTGGAAACCACGTCCCATACAAAAAAAGGCAGTTTAATTAGGTTCATTGATATTTTAATAAATAAAATGGGAATGAATCAACTTGCATAAAGTTTTTATTAAAACAAAAATGCTCATGTATATACCTCCTTTCCATTGAGATCACTGCTCTTTCTGCTGCTAGCTTCAGTATCAGATTACAATGCCTTGGTGTGTTTCAGACTGCATTACCAACTTCTGTCTATGGGGGCAGAGCTGAGCTAAAAATAAACACACACTGTGAAACATATGTCCTCCACAAGGTCAATTTTTAAAAAGTTTTCAAAATTAGCACTGATGTTTCTGAAGTCGTTGTTTTGTCATTCGTAAGATATTGCCTTGTGGGGACTTGGGTTCAGATCCCACAGTGCATCAAGTCCCCACAACGTAAGTGTGTTATCGCACCTTAGTCCCCACAAGGAGAGTGAAACAAACCTGTTCACACACCCATACACACACACACAATTCGACATTAACAAATACACGCAGGCACTTACAAAGACACACAGAAAAATGAGAAGCACTCATATGCCCCAATCCCAAGTCTGCTGATAATAGGAAGTGGAGCTACTTGAAACAAAAACAGAACAAAATATATATTCAAGCTAACATTCACAGATCATCACATCCATTTACAGATACTCACTGACTCACCCACTGCCAGTTTGGCTTTTCACTTACAGATACAAACTCACCCACTTCCACTGCCAGTTTGGATTATTGTGCATCACTGTGGGAATGGGAGTATTAGTAGATTTTAGGCTGGCATCTCTACTCTAAATACCAGCCATCTGAGGTATGGCCTATAATGGGGGGAAAAAGCTAGACCCAGAATTATCTGGTCCAATCCTGCATGTGATTTCCAATTCCAGAACCATTTCTTTGCACGTTTGCTTTTACCAGGTGTGTTCCATGGCCTAGTAAAACTTGGAATATGCTGTATGCTGTCAGGGAAACAGCTCCACCTGGCTCGCAATACATAGCACTCAATACAGATACAGGGAGACACACATAAACACATTCATAAGCAGGTCACAATATACATTTCAGCTGATATTCACAGTTTATCACATTCACTTCCAGACACTCATTAAGCCGCATCCACTGCTAATTTGGATGAATGTGCATCACTGTGGGTATGTAGGAAATTCACCTCTGCTAGCGTCATTTACTGTGACTGTCTCATGCCTGCAGGTCTGTGATGCAGTGCGGTGATGTGGTAAAATGATGGTACTTCTATTCTCTTTGCTGGTGCACTTTTGGCTGTCATGAACCAACAAACACATCCTTGCTCCCTAGTGCAAGGCTGTGCACGTTCGGTAAGGAATTGGTTTTTGTACAGGAATAGGACCTTCCCCTACAATAACTATTATTTAATACTTTTCCAGCTTAGCATGTGTGTTGTGCAATGCAACATGTTACAAAGTAGAAAAAAACCTGGAAAAATGGAAATGTTTCTCCTCCTTGTGCCTGTCTCAAGGAGGCATAGCATTTTGGTGCAAATCTGTGTCCACGATCGCTTGTTGATTGGGATTTGTATCAAAAGCGATGGGTGATTGCATAGGAATGCCATGCACAATCCATGGTACGCTCTCTTGAAACAGTGTGCTGCAAAGCAGTCCACTGGCAAAACTGCATTAATTTGGGAAACTAACCAGTGCAAATCCTCATATGCGTTGGATAGTTAGTCCCAACAAAAAACTTTGCGTTGGATTTGCATTATGAAAGTAACGTAAAACCAGCACAAATCATTAGTAAATCTGTGTCTAGGTTTTTACTGAACAGAAATAATTCGAGTCAGCAGCATGTTAATAAAAGTTACAACATTCCCAAGTAACAAGGGATAAACGCTGCCATGAAGGCAGACTTACTTCTAAAAGATCAGTGTAAACATGTTTTAATCACTTTGGTCGTGCACCGATCCAAATGAGACCAACACAAATCACAAGGCTAGCACTAGTTACTCCTAGCTAGACATAAATGACAACATATATATAATATGCCCCAAAATAGACAAAACATGGACTTTAAAGTGCCATTGTCATTAAAAAAAAGGAAAATATATTAGTCATTTCCTCGCACAATCTAACTGAATTTTGCTCAATACACAAAGCCATTTTGCGTGTGTGTTCACCACACAAATATAAGGGCCTATGAACAATAGCCTTTATGAGTCTGGAAGCTGTACTGGAGGAGTTAGCTCTTACCTACTCTTACATGGCTTTGTGTATCCATGCCTCGACTTCTAACTCTTTATTAGTAACAGTGGACAGTGGGCACAGTCCTTGTATTTGCACTAATTTTATTTGGGTATTGCTTGAATAATCCCATTTATTCCCATTTCAGATGTTTTGGGGCTAATTTATAAAGCCGTTTCAGAATTTGTAAACAAGTACTACAGAAGGGTCACTCTGCATACTCCTAACTCCACTAATTTTGTATTTACCAGCAAGGAATTAAAAAAAGATGAACTTGAGCTCATAAATGGAATTACTCATGTTCAATATTAACCCACAATACTCTAGCATTCTGCATGATTAAATCGTACTCCAAGCAGGGTGACTGGGGGGAAGATTTACAAGAAGGTGCCGCAGAGTGGCACCGCAAGCCCTTTGGCTGCCCCATGCTGCGGCACTTTCAAAGTACAGGAATGTGACATATTTACAATGATATGTCGCATTCCTGTGCTGTCCCCTGCGCTGGCACACAAACAGCTGTCAAGCACCGGCACAGGTACCCTTGCACCAGGGTGCAAGGATGCCTGCGTTATGGGGAGATTGGCTTTGTGCAGTAAGGGGCCCCTTCCAGCTCAAAATCAATCACTACAGGCATTTTCCTCTTCCAATGCGTGCTGTAGAATGCTGCACGTATTGAAAGAGGAAAAAAACGAGGAGAAATTAAAACATTTCTCCTCGTTGCGCCTCGCTTCTCCACATACTGATACATTTCCAGGTTTATGAATCCTCATAAATCTGGAAAAGTGTCTGGTTCCATGGGTGTTTAGTGGGAACACCCACAGCAATACCCATGGAACGCCCATTTCACACAAAGTGCTGCGTGTAAAGGGGCAGTATTTACAAGGGCAGGAAAAGCCACGCATGGAATACGGGCCTGTGTAATGCGCTGCCAGTGCGTCACAAAAAGTGACATACTGTCAGCGCAAGGGGTTTGTAAATCTGGCCCTGGGTGTTTTGGGGCAAGGGGATGCACTACAAAAGTTAGAAGTGCCCACAAATTTGTGGGTATTCACAAACCTTTTTCCAACCCTTCCCCTTGCTGGAATTGGTCAGAGATGTATTCTTTTGAAGGGTAGAGCTAAATACATTTTCTGAGTGGAAATAGAAAGAGAGCACCCAAAAGGTGGTGAAGGTGTAGGCGAAGAGGTTTTCCAATGGGGGAAAATATTTAACCATGAAAAATATTTTCAAGTGGAGCAAAAATACATAGATAAAAGCACAATTGCAGAAATGCAATCTCCATTAGTAATTGTAGCTTATGTACAATACACTTCACGATGTCTCAAATTGGAATGCACAAAAGTGTCCAGGTGTACTAGTAACTGGCACAAGTATGCAGGCATACTCGTGCAGACCTTTATGAATTCCTTAAATTTGTTTAAATCTGCGCCAACATGAGTCTGTAAACTAGTAGGTGCAGAGTAGCATTTTTTTGTCAGTTGATTTAAAAGCGGGGGAACATATAAACGCGTTCTCTTGATTATTCTCCTCTCTTCCTCTTCTTCTTCTTTACTTTCCTTTTCTTTCTTTCCTCTTTCTCTCTCTTCTTCATTCACATTATTTATTTATCTAAGCAATACAACCACTTTCATGAAATTGTTTTTTCTTCTTAATTAATTATTTCGTTACTTAGTTATTACATGAAATATACTTCTATTTATGAATTGCTCATTTTGGTATAGTTTATAAGACTTGTTGTATTGTATTATATATAATCTTAATTATCTGTGTTCCTTTATTAAAGCAATAAAGAATATTGGAACTAAAAAAGCCTCTAATATACTGATGGGTCATATACAAAATCGAGCCCTGCCCCTATTGGAAATTTGCACACTTAACATGCTTTACCGAGTCAGTGACAATTAGAATCTAACACATCCTTGGGTGCATTTCATCTAGGTTGGCGAACATGGCTATCTCGTGCCTCACAACACGCTCCCATTACATGTCATGTCAAAGGAGACAACAAAATGGAGGCTGCGCTCTACGTGAAAAATGACTGTAATCACGCACGCAGTAATTGGCACCTTTTGGCCAATTGTGTGATCCCTTCGGGGAAAAAAAAGAACTTTCAAAGAAGAGCCCACATATTAAACAAACATTTAGCCCCTGTGGCTAATCATGAATATTAACACTGTCACTTTAAAAGAACATCAAATTGACGTTCTAAAGAGGGGCGCTCTCTAAGCCGCGTAGAGCAGCTATTATGAAAATGTTTAGCCTTTGGAATGTATTTCAGACATCTTTCGTGATGCCAGATTTGCCAGCCAAAAACTCAGTAAGCAGATTTGTCAGGAGCTAAGGCCATAATCTGTAAAACAGACATTGGCATGAAGATTAAAGATCAAGAGAATTATATCGTTTTTGTTATTGAGCGCCGGCGTTCTTTTGCAAATAGTTTGTTTTATGTGGGCTGTTTCTCCAGGCGGCTTCCACCCTGTTGTTCAAGAGGAGACGCATTTCACTTTAGACGAGGGGGTTGGGGGTGTCTTTCATTTCCCCTCCTCGAGTCTAAACTGCAACTTCTTACAATGTGGGAAGCCGTTAGTTGTCTCTTAAAAATCATTTAATCAGTGCAGTGGCTCATCACACAGATGTTAACACAACGCCTGGCTCTCTAATTGTAATTTAAGTTATCCCTGCCTAAGGGCTTCCAATCAAATTATTAGACTGTTGCAGTGATCGGCGGCACGCGGGGGCACCTTACTAGGGGGCCATTTTCCAGCGCTGTGAGAGCTATGGTTTCTCCTGGGAAGTAAATGTACCATCACCGCCCTATGATGCCCTTGATTAGGCTCAGACCCTATTAGTGAGTATGCCTTTCAGGGCAACATGCAATTGTTGTATCTGCTTACATCAATTAGCTCACACTATTTTGTTGGAAGGAAAAGAAGTTTAAGATTAAAGAACAGTGCTTAAACTGTACAAAATAAAGTGCCAGGTCTCAAGTGTTTTCATGGGAGTCCACTCTAGTTGGCACCAACCAGAGCTTCAGTCACCGCTGCCGAGTGCCAGTGACCGCATACCCTACATGCAAGTTTTATGATATTTCTAAAAATCTATTAATTATGCACAGATGATGGACTCTTCTAAAACACGGACTCACAGCGCCACCAGGTGTTGGATTCTCAAACATAGATGCTAGTGGTGAGAAATAAGTGTCAGTGGTAAGCACCAGCAAACACCTGCACAAATTAAGCACTGTTTAAGAACCATTAACCACTTTGCTGGGTTTACAATTTAGCAAACACCTGCACAAATTAAGCACTGTTTAAGAACCGTTTACCAGTTTGCTGGGTTTACTGCCAGCAGAAGAACACCTGGACGCAGTAGTTTAACACTAGGGGCATTGGCAGCATGCCTTTCTCGGGGAGCAGATACAATACTTTCCTTCATTGGTTCTGCTATCCAACATTATAAAGCACGCAATCAGTCAACCACGCACACAAATTGCGCACCCGCTTATCATGAGGAGCAATGACTGATGGGTGTGCAGTTTGCACCCTGTTCTGAGTTGTAGACTGAGAAAGAACACACTAGCTGCAGAGGTAGATCCCTTTCATGAGGTGCACAACATTGGAATTTTGTGGCAGGTTTTGCATCAGCTTTTACCTGCTAGAAGGACACACGCCCCTGTCTGATTCCAGTTTTTGGTGCACAGAGGAGTTTTCAAATAAACCAGTAGTAGCAGCCTCATTGTAATGATGGCCTCAGTTGTTTGTGGGTTTGAGGGGTCAGGGTAGGGTGCAGTAGTAGATCATTAAAGTAGTTTCTCATGCTGTAGATGTGCCAATGTTCCAATAGATGAATAGTTATTTAAGGTAGCTAATGATCTCATAGGCTGTTAGGTGCCTTTGTAACCAGTTGTGTGCATATTCAGTTTGTGTTGGGTGTGTGATTAGAGTTCTCTCTTTATCCATTATGCCCTAAGAAAGTTGTTTTGTATTTATTTGTGCTTAATAGAGGTGGGCGAGCCACTGAAAGCTCGAGCCAGGCGCAGTCAATAATGGCATTGTCATGGGGGAAGCATGAATGTTTCTAAGTTCATGTTTAAAAACTATCAATGTAACTTTTTATAAATGCCTCTCAAAGTAGTAATCTGATTTACTAAGGTGAAATGCTTCCAGATGTTAAAGAAATACTTTTTTCACATTTTGGAAAGAAAATCGTTTTTTACAGGATATCTGGTGCTTAACTTTCATGCCAATATTTTCAGGTCTCAGCTCATGTTCAGGCCTTTAGACTCAGCTCTGGCTCGAGTCCCCATGTTAATTTGTTGGCTCCCCCACCTTTAGTGTATAGTATTATAATGATGGAAGACCTCCAGAGTGTGATGTGTCTCTGCTGTGATGGTTGTGTATGTGGTGTTCTATTTAATGAGTGCTGTGGCATGTTATACTAATAGGTGTTTGATTACGGACACATGCAGTAGTGAGCACACTAGATTGGGTTTCCTTAACAACAAACTAACTCCTAAGGTATACAGGAAACACTAACCATATACTATATGCCATTGCTTTCCTTGGGTGCATTAAGGGATCAATAGAAATAAATATACATTTTGGGTAGCAGGAAATGGTGCCCGGAACAGCCTCCAGACACCTCCGTTCTTCCTTCACCTCAATTCAAGCCTTCACTTCTGCCTTCCTCCTATCTTTATCTTATATCTTTTGTCTTTGTAGAATACTAGTTTGAGGTTTCCTATGTATTTGTCAGAGGGTAGAATAAGGATACAACAGTGTTTTGCCTAGTTATGTTATGTACCACCTCCCGAAATTGATCCATGTCAAAATTTGGGGCTCATCTATAAACACAATACTGAATGATTGAATGGCATAATAGTGGATAGCCCAAGAGGAATGAAGATAGAAACCCTTAAGTAGGTTATGATGAAACAGATAGGCTGCTCTCCCACAGTTCACATCTTGAAAAATTAGTACTTTAGTTTGCATCTAATTTTGCTTTGATTTGAGGGATTACACTATCTAGATTCACCTATGAGTGTTACTTAATCTACCAGCCACGGTAAGAGCATTTGAAGGGGGGACTCTGAAAGGTATTTGAAGATATTCTATTAACAGTGCAGTATTTATGGCAGAGCAAAAATAAATAAGGCAACGTTTGAGAACTGTATCCCAATGCATTAAAGAAACACATATAACACCTTTGACCCCTGTGCAGTAACTACAGTGATTTGAAGCTCATAAGCAATACAAGGTAATTTTATAAACGGTTAACTAAAGGTCTTGAGCCAAATATACAGATGGGCTGACCTTAAAAATAAAGAAGGTTTTGAAGTTCAACTTAATGTTTTCCTAAATGGTATAAATAAAGATTATACTGTGAAAACACCGTTGGCTACAGTCACCTATGATGCAGTAAAAGTGTTTGAACGCTTAGTAGGGTTCAGAGGAGAGGTCACATTCATGTTGGTATGTATTTTATTCTGCACTTTAGACTTGAGCCAGAAACATTAGGGGGCAGAAGCACTTATATTACATTTTCTTATAAGCAGCTCAGGATGCACCAGTCAATATTTTAACATGATTATGGGGTTTGAAGTAGAAAATATCAGTGCTCATCTTGGCCACACCACAGGGACTGCTGTTTTTGCATTTTCAAAGTGGATAAGTTGATTCTTTCACCACAATTCCACCCATTTGCCTAGCATTGTCTTGCATTACTTTGTGTCTTATAGGTGTTACATGGGTAGAGCATGGGCACTTCCCATGCATCCATCCATGTATTTTGACACAAACCCAGATTTACAAAGACTTTTAAACCTGGGTTTGTGCCAAAATGGTGCACCTGCCCAACAGAGGTGTAATGAAATGAAATATATGTATTCCCTCTCGTTACTTCTACTGCAGCATACACGGAAAGAGGAATATGCCACTTTGGACTGTTTTTGTGCAAGAAGGTCCCTCATCCTGCACAAAAACAATCCTGACCATGACGTAGACATCTTTGCATTATGGGCAAGGGCACATGCTTTGGAACTACGTGGCACATGTTGCTCCAGCACAAGATAGTTTGTGTTAAGCCCAAAGAAGGGTGCATCTACAGTCTGTGTTTCAGCTAACTGCATGGATCCAAGCTTAATATGATTTGGAAGGTGAACCATATGTCAATTCTATATCTACATTGACAGGCAAATTAAAGTGTATCCATTATTTAGAGAGAAATTAGAAATATGCATATGCCCTCATTTTTCTAATAGGATTCACTGCATGTCCCTGGTGTAATGCACTACATAATGAATGAATAATTGAAAATACAGGAATGCGGCTGCATTCTATATGATATAAGACCTATCAGACGGTAAGTGCTGTCTGAATGGTACATAAACATGGACATATGGTTTTCGATGGTGTGTGTTGGTGGCTTAACGCTTTTTCTTTTTTTCTGGCACTATGAACTCATTTATTGTAGTTATGTAACACAGTGATATCTATAAGGTGGCAGTAGCTCTCATCTTTCGCCTTGTTAAGTATTTACATGTGCACATTGTCGTAACATTTCTTAACACTGTGAGTTTACTGACCATATATATGGTGGGATATGGTTAAGAGCGATCGTGTTTAGAAATGTTGAAACTATACTAATTTAAAATGGAGGCTGTGCCCAATATATTTGCATGGTTTTACTTCTTTAGAGATCCTCCCCACTTGTTGGATTGGGATAATCAAGAAATTACAGAACAATAGGTCTTGATGGTGGTTGGATGAACCTGTACGCCACTGAAACGTGAGTTGACCAGTTCTTTGGAAAAATCCAGTTCAAGGCACATCAATGGAAGTCTAAAGAAAAATGGTTTCCTTGGTGGCCTTTTTAAAGATATTTGTTCTTAAAGTCCAAATAACTTGTACATAGGGAGTGTATGAGATTGGTGCATGAGTGAGAGATAGTGATTGGCGAGTGGGGTGAATAAGCCGTTTTATTGTAAAGTATTATGCAAGTTTTGATCTTGTTTTCTTTGTAGTGTAGAATTAATGTATGAGTTTTAAGCACTGTATTTATATAAATAAATAAAAAGATTTTGTGAAAACGAAATATGTGTAAATAAGAAAAATTGCTAGAAAATAAATAATGCAAAATGAAATAAAAATCTAAACAACATTTTACAGGTCTCTCCTCATTGCATTCATTTCACTGATAAATGTAGATAGGTTATGCAGGAAGTGTTTTTATTGAGTGTTGTTGTTCTTCCCCGTTTCCGAACCTCACATTATATTTTTGGGGATACCCTTTCTTGTTGGTAATCCAGCACAAGGAGAGACCAGAAATGCTTCATATGTATCTGTGTTAAAGTGAAGCATTTCTTCTCTCTCTGTTTCTCGCAATGCAACGTTCTTCCTGCAAAGTTCCCTTGCTGCGCTGCGTTGTGAAAAAGTAGTAAATTGCCCCTCAATCTTAATAACTAGCTGTTCACAAACTATGAAAGCAGCATGACTTTAGCGCCAATGCCTGTTAATATGTGTCATATTCTGGCCAATGTTATTACCTCAGTTCCGGAGGTCTTCAAACATCCTATTTTCGGGGGAACGAAGAGATTAATACAAAAGTAATTTTCTAGTGAAATATTGTTGTTTCGGAGGTATTTACCAACACTTTCTGGGCATAATATGCTGCCCAGATGATCTGACTGTGAAAATGAAGAGGATTATCTCATGCTTCGTATGCATTTCAGAAAACAATAATAATTATCGTCATCGCCTGGTGGCCATGTTCAATTTGTTTATCCACCAGTCCACCCTATTCTATCCAAAGAAGTCATCACATGTCAACATCTTCCACTTGCAAACTGTCTTTTGTTGAATTAATCCTGGATGACAAGCTTAAAAAATAAAATATATTGTATCTAATTCTGGCTAAATTTGGTTCATTCTGCTAGGGCATCGGGATTTCTGCTATTTTATAAACTTAAAGCTCTTGCATGCTACCAACCATTTTTAGTTTGCTTGCTTCCTGTTGACTCTTCTCTAATTTCTAAGTCTTTTCTTGCATCACTGGCACTCAAGGCTGCCATCCAATCTTTACTGTTGATTCTTATTGATGGTGTAAATGTTTTATTGCTAAGCACGTCTACTGCGCTCTCATTATGTTCACAATAGTATTGCATTTTGCCGCTAGTCTCATCAGAAGTAGGATAATGTATCAGAGTATTATGCATACAATTAATTCTCTACATTGGTTGCCCATCAAGGTGTGCATTCAATTTAAACTCACCTGCCTCACATGTAGAACCATTCTCATTCCCCAATCATACCTTGATGTAAGCTTCTGATCTTTTTGGGCTGCATAGTACTCACATGAACCTTATTCAACATTCCTGTTAACAAAAAAATCACAAACCACCAATCAGACTTTCTTGATTGCTGCCTTCAAGATTTTAAAATCCCTTGGTCTGCAGGTCACCGGTAAATGCTTACATAAGAACCGAGATATAAAGAGAATATCGCAAGGCATAGGTCTGCATATAAATCCACTCTCAAAACAAGATAAATTGCCCTAAAGAAGGTGAAACGGGGAAACCAGATATTATCCTGCCATAAAAAAGATTCTGAGACCTTTTGGACAATAGTCCACAAGAATTATTCCTTCAAAAAACAGTTGCTGAGATGTTCAGTTAATACTATGGTGAAACAATGGGTGGGGCGCTTTAGCTCAATCTACAATCTTGATACATTAAAAAAGCAGCTTGCGAACCCGCCTCCATCTTGGGATAAGGCTAATATAGCTGAGCTAAAAAAAAGGACAAGCCCCCGAATATAGACCAATATTCCTGTTAAATGCTGATGGGAAAGTTTATGCTAAGATATTAGCTAATAGACTAGCGAGAGTTATTATGCCCCTGGTATCCATATCCCAACATGGATTTCTACCTGGCAGAGGTAAGATCAATCACATTCATAGAGTCATTACTCTTATAGACTACGCTAATGTACATCATAAAAGGTTTGGGCTTATATTTCTTGACGCAGAAAAAGGGTTTGATTGTGTTTCTTGAGCTTTTGTAGGGGGTATTATGCGGAGGATGGGGTTTGGACAGGGCTATATTAGGGCAATTCAAAGTGTGTATGAGTCACCACAAGCCAGGATTTGTGGGATGGGCAGGGACTCACAGCAAGTTTTCATTAGCAGGGGAACAAGACGGGATGTCCCTGTTCTCCGCTACTGTTTGCACTATAAATTAGTCCATTTGTGCTCATGTTAAAACAAAGCATGTGTATTAGATCAATGAACTGTGGGCAATTTCAGGTGCATGTTCTAGCTTATGCTGATGATATTGCAGTAGCCTCGGCAGACCCAGCACAAGCAATAAGGGAGATAGAAAGGGTAGCTGAAAGGCTAGCTGAAGAATTTGGTGTTGTCTCTGGATATAAATTAAATTTGGATAAAACCCAGATAGTGTGCACCAATCAGGCCTGTCCGGGTGAGGCTCGTATAACTAATGAAGCTAGATATTTAGGTATCAAGATTAGAATGTCTTTGCAAGACTTGATAGAGGTTAATTGGGACAGTATAGTTTCAGGGGTGAAGCAGCAGCTGGATCAGCTTGAGTGTCTCCATCTTACTTTGGTGGGGAGACGAAATGTGCTAAAGATGATTGTCCTCCACAAAATACTTTATTATTATAGGGCGGTATCGCTAGAATTAACAATTTTTTTTTTACAGAGGATCCAATCCATATGTGATAGATGTATGTGGGGACATTGAAAAGCGAAGAGAGCATTTAAATTTATGGTGTTACCACCCGATAGGGGAGGGTGGTCTGTCCGAACTTCTATTCCTACTATTATGTTTGTTTATTGCAACATATGTGGATTTTGCTGGCAGGGGAGGATGTGCCGGTGCAGAAGCTTTGTCCCTATATCAGTTGTTATTAGGGGAGGAAGCTAGAAATGTATTAGTAAAATTTAGTAAACCAAGCTACTATAAAAAAAACATGGTTTAAGGTTATGATTACAGCATATAAGATTTGGAAAGCGATATGTAAACTGTTGGTCATCCCACTGATTAATTATAACATACCTCTTAACTCAACTGTTAAGTTTCCAGCTATATTCTGGTACTATAAGATGCTGGGGTGGAGGCTTAAGGGGATTAGACAGTTGGGTGATTTATTTGAGGGGGGAGTATTATCTTCATTCGTAGAATTTGTTGATAGTTATGAACTTCAACAACATGAATTTTTTAAGTATTTGCAAATTCAAGATTTTCTAGTTAAACATCACTTGCATGAGGGTATTAATGTGTTACCGATAGTCGAGGCAATTAGAAAGAGGGCAAAGATACGGGCACTATATTCTATATTAATTGAGACACAAATAGATGACTTGGCTGCTCAAGATTGTAAATAGTGTGTACGACTAGGGCAAGAAGGAGAGTTTATGCAGAGCTCTATTGATACTGCAGGGAAGATATTGCTATCAGCAAACTTGAAAACACAACATTTCAAGACCATATTAGATTTATATCACACACCAGAGAAAATGATGAAGTGGGGTGGAAATAATGATGAGAAGTGCTTTAGATGCAGTACTGATAGAGCTGATATTGTGCATGTATTTTTTTTATTGTATTGCACTTTCACAATTAAAACAACAAATAGAGTTGTTTTTGCTAGAGGTCGCAGGAAATACAAATTCTATAACAAAAGAAATTATGTTATTGGGGATCTGGGGAAATGTTTCAAGCGAGCAGCCAGCATACAAATTCAGATATTTGACATTTATTACCTCTGCGATGGCTCGACTATGTATAGCCTCATGTTGGCTTCAGAGTGAGGCTCCCTCGTTTGAGATGTGGAGGGCTAAATTGTATAATATTTTCAATCTTGAATATAGCCTTTACTATGCGAAGTCACCTGACGATAAAAGCTGGGGAGGCAGATATGGGATTCAATGATACAGCATATGAGGTGATTGTCTTATCTTGGCTTTTAATCAAGGTTATGATGGATTTATGTTTTCTTGCTTTTCTTATTTTTCTTGGTACTTCAAGTGCAATTGAAAGAATCTTCACATGTTGACCAAAATTGATATGTATTTGTGCTATGGATTGAATAATATATATAAATATATTTTTTAAAAAGCAGCACCCAGGGAAAATAGAGGTACTCTATTAGTTTTACATCAGGTCTGAGGTTCTTGAAGTCACCTTAGCAATTTCAAACAGACCATCGGGAAAGGCCCCGTGTCCAGATGAGGGTCCAAACATACATTTATGTTGGTGCTCCTGTCATCTCCAATGCCGTGAGCTCAGTATGTATGACTAAGCTATAATCTTCCTGGCAGACAGTAATATTTGTCTGCATGTTTAAAGAGGGAAATTGATAGGACCTGTCCTACGATAGACTTATCTCAGTTGATTTCATAGTCAAGGTTGTAGGCTGCATAGTCTTGGAAAGAAATCTGGGTTGGTCTGCTAAAATCCTCTCTGAAGCACAACATGAGTTCAAGGAGGGACACGGAATGAGAGAACAATGTTTAAACCTTCACCAGCTAATCAAGAAATATACTCATGTGAAGTGGGGTTCCTTGTGCATGTCATTTATGGACTTAAGATTCCGCCTTCAACCAAGTTAATCACTCAAACCTATAGGACATACTAACGTGGGAAGGAAAAGGGGATATCACACAAGGGATCCAAGGGAGACAAACCCAAAACAGGGGGGAAAATGTACCACTCTCTAACTAAACTGGAAAATCACAAAATATACGTCCCCTTTGTAGCAAGGTTCATGTGAAAAAGAAGTTGAGAAAAAAAAGATCCTTTTTAAGGACAAGAACCCTCACTCACCCTAGGGTGACATGTGGAGTGGTGTGGCTCACTGGTTAGAGGCGGCAGACCCGGGAGCAGAGGATGGCCCGGGACCAGGGTTCAATTCCCGACGCGGCAGGGTCTTGGACCAGGGTCAACGGACTCGATAATTCCCGCCTCGGTGCCTACTCTAACTAGGGATCATACTCGGCAACTCTGGGCATTAGCTTGCCTCATCTCCACAACGGCCCCCACATACGCCGGGGATGCCTGGTTTCAACTTGGAGATACCCAGTAGGGACCATCTCACAGGGAAAGCCAGGACGGGTTCCCCAGCGGTATACAGCACAGAGATACTCCTTCGGGAGTCGATTCTAGCGCTTTAGAAACCCACAATCAATCAATCAACATGCTTCATCATTGTGTTTCCTCCTTACATCGGAACCATAAGGTCCCAGATGTGGGCTACAACTCCCCACCAAAAAAGTGTAGGTGGAGAGGAGCTGAAGTGTTTTAGGTAGGGAATACCAGTGAGCAATAAGGTGAGTGAGGGGCAGAGTGCAACAATCCCAAAGTAATGAATAAGTAAAACTATCTCAGGTGCCCAATAACTTTATTCAGCGGTACCCATGGATAGGATTAAAAAACAAGAGGACTGGGTTCAAAACAAATATACCCCCTCAGTGGTCAACATGTTTCTGCCTCTATTTAGACTGTAACCAAGGTCTGTAGGCATTCTTCGGGAACAAAAAATCATCCAAGTCTCTCTGCAAAAATAAAAAAACAACAATCAGATGGTTATACTGGCCGTGTTCAATTGTAATCACTGAAAGGATGGGTACTTAATAACCCATCTCCATCTGAAAGACAAAATTGAATACAGTGAACCAGAAAATAATGTAGTCTCAAAAAAGATCATAATATCACAGGGAGCACAAACAGTCACATCCTTAACAGAAAATATTAATCGCAATCTAGTGAATTTGCAAAGGACAAGAGGAATGGAAAGGCATTTACCTTTTAGAGGACTAGCATTGTACCTCTCTATAGCCAAGAGCCAGACTCGGCTATCAGTTCTAAAAGAAAGTAAGATAAGAGCAATAACATGTAGTGTAAGAAGCACTAGTATTCATTGTGAAAAACATGTCAGTGACCACTAAATGATGAGGCAATCATTAGAACAGGCCACCAAGCGGGTTCCGGAACCCCACTGTCTCCGAGAGGGCGATGCGCAACTCTATAAATCTCACTGGGGTGGGTCCTCTGAGTGCTATACATGTTACAAATACAGCATTGACCACCAATGAAAAAGGGAGTACAGTGCATTGAAAAGGACAAAGTATACCATAGTAAGGGCAGGTATCTAAAGGTTCCAAATGACCCAACCCACAGCGCAGGGGCGTAGGAGCTCAAAGAAGCTATCCCATGTGGCATAGTGGTGAAGGAAGTGTCACAAAAATGTATAACAAAGCCCCTGCTTACACAGAGCTTGGTCGATAGCTGCTGAACCATGGCAGCTGGAAAAGTAAGTATTGCAAACCACAGAGAGTGAGTCGGGTACTGATCCTTATGTACGGGGTCCCGAAATGGTAAATGTAAAGCCAAATGAGTGAAAAATTAACATCACACCAGAGGTGAAGAAATACGCCTGGGTGATGTTATAAAGGCTCCATAATAGTCTTGCTTCGGTTGTCAGGATATCAATTATATAGAAAAGGGGTCCCGGACTCTAGTAGTGGGATCACAACGTGGTGAACGTCACAGACAGGGAAGGGTACAAAAACACAATGGTATGCTTAAAAACAAGGGTTGTTTGTAAATAAAAGGTGTGTTTCAAACATGTGTATTGAACGGATGAGCACTCAAAGTAGAAGAACCACCGGCCAAGAAGACCGACGTGCGGTAGAGTAGACATATAAAGAGTAGCTAGACATGTGGTGGCTCATGTGGTGAGAAAGTGGTTAAGGAACAGATTGAGCCCGAGGTCTCTAGGAGAGAGTGTGATCATGTACCCAGGCTGGCCTACAGAATAGCATCGTTTAACCCCTGAGTGTCACAGCGGAGGCTGTAAATCCACCTCTGCTCCCTGATAAACAAAACAGATTCAAGTGTTCCCATCTCCTTGACATATCTCAGCCTGTCAATGATTGCCCAAAAGATATCATCTTCAGAGTGTCCTAAACTCAAATAGGGTATTGTGAGTTTCATGTTATCTTCTTTGCACCTTATGGAGCTTCGGTGTTCACCTATCCTCAACTTAACCTTGTGCCGTCATCCCAATGTATAATAGATTGCTTGGAATGTGTAGTCAAACCCAGGTCTCTTGTAAGTAGTCTTGATGTAAAGGGACATATCGAACAGGAACCACAGTGATAGTGTCCTTTTGTGGGGTTAGAGGCCCATAGTGTTGTTTGTCTTGTCACAGGGGCGGTACTGCGTGGGTGTGTGTGTACTAATATATCTTTGATGTTCTTACTGCATTTTAGTGCGAACAGCGGTTTAGGGAGGTTTTCAGAACCAGTATTGAGGATATGCCAGCTTCTGTTGATTGACTTCTTCACTATGTCGGTCAAGTGACTGTACATGCTGATGCATACCATCCTCTCCATGGGGTTCCTAGTTGATTTGTTGAGTAGAGCGTCCCGATTGTTGTTCCTTGCTTGTTTCTCTGCTGTTTGTACAACATGAGGTGGATATGTGCGCTGTTGTAGGTGTGAGCTCAGTGTTAATGCATGCTCTTTAAATTTCCTGATCTTAGTGCAGTTACACAGTAACCTCAAAAATAGGCCCACTGGGAGGTTGTTCCTCAATGAATGGGGGTAGAAGCTGGTGTAATTCAGGAGCGAATTCCGAGCCTTAGGCTTAGTGTAGAGTTCGGAATAGATACTTCCGTCTTTTGGATACAGTAGCAAATCTAGGAATGGTAGGGACATTTTGCTGTACTCATCGGTAAATTTGAAATGAGGGTTCCTTGAGTTCAGCCAGGTTGCAAAACATTCCAAGGTGTCCGTTGTGCTTTCCCATACTATCAAGATGTCGTTGATATATCACTTCCAAACCCTAAGGTTGGAAGAGTATGGGTTCGCAGCATGGTCGATGTGTTGGACTTCGAAGTTGTGCATGTATACATTTGCCATACTAGGGGCAAAAGTACTGCCCATCAATGTGCCAGTCACTTGCAGGTATAACTGTTCACCATATTGGAAGAAGTTCTCCTTCATTGCTAATGTAGCGCATTGCAACACAAATGAAATGGGTGTTTGGTCTTCGCGTGCATGCCCTTCCAATAGTGACCTTATGGTGTTCAAGAATTTGTCCCGAGGGATATTAGTGTACAGGGATTCCCCATCAAAGGATGCTAAGATGTGAATATCTGGATCGAAGGACATCTCAGTCAAGGTGTTTAGTATGTGCTTTATATCCTGCAGATATGATGGCATCTCTGTGACCAGGGGGCGTAGAAACCAATCTACAAATTGATATAGGGGTTCCAGAAGTGACCCTATCCCAGATACGATGGGTCTGCCCAATGGTAGTCTCGTCGGTTTGTGAACCCTGTGGAGCACATAAAAATAAAATGTTTTAGGTTGCATATTAACCAGAAAGGCTGCTTCCCCCTTCGTAATCCAGTCAGACTCCATGGCTTGTTCACCATCATTTTGATCTTTTTCAATAAACGTGCTGTTGGGTCGGAAAAGGGGATACAGCATTTACAACGTTGTTGGTACAATGCAGTGCCATTACAATGCAGTCAGTACAACAACCGCGTTGTTACCACGCATACCATTACAACGCAAGTCATTACAACAACTTACTGTAGGGGGCTTTAGGTGTTGGATTTTAAATCCAACACCTTCCCTACTGTTGCACAAACTGGAGTTGGAATAGTAAACTATACTATTCCAAACTCCAGGGCCCCCCCTACAGCAAATCATTGTAATGACGTGCGTTGCAATGGGGGGGCGTGGCTTGACTGCCGACGGGAATGGCGGCGTGAGCTTGGAGCTCCGCGCCTGATCCCTCTATTACCCTGTCTATAGAGCGGCGAACCACACGGAAATAGGTTCGAAATACTGGGATAAAGACCAGAACCGCAGCGGCGCTGTCGGGCGCCAGCGAAACACACCGTAACTCGCATTGGCGATGGAGCGAGAACAGAGAGACCTTCGGCCGGCGGAGTCCACAATGGTGCCTGCGAGTTGATCGGACCTCAGAGGCGGTGATCCGTACGGGCAAGTGGAGCTCCGTCGAGTCTTGAGAGGAGGAAATACACGCATTGCATCCTGGGTGGGGGCGAGCGGAGCAGCGGTACGAGTGAGCGGAGCGACCCACCCGGTGCCGAGCCTGAGGGTGAGAGTGCGGAACAGCAGCTGGCGGCAGGCGATGAGATGAAGCGAGAGGAAGTGAGACCTGCGGGGGGATGGTGAGCGTATCCCGGGGGCGGCCGGCGAGGACGGAGCAGCGCTTTGGTACGAGGATCGGAGCCGGGAAACAAGGTACCGGTCGGCTGCAGGGGAGCGCACTGCCGCAGGGGGCGTCGGCATTGCAGGAGACCGCTAGCGCTGGGCGGAAGGGAGCACCGACTGCGGGATTGAAGAGGCACCACGGCGGCGGCTTAGAGAGCGTTTGACCTGGGCCAGGACCCGACTTGGTCGTATAGTGCTCGGCGGGTTGGAGGGCCGGACCGCGGCCAGCTGAGGCTCCCCTCTTACCTGAGAAACACCCGAGGCCTAAGTCACGGAGAGCTGATCGACGAGTGGTGCCCGAGATTCCTGAGAAACAACTAGGCTCCTATGGGGCAACATACATACAGGGAAGGAGCACAAGAATACCAGGAAGGACACATTGGGGGACCAGGTCAGGCGGAAGGGAGATCGGGAAAGCTGGGTGCATTTCCAGTATGCCGTCCTCGTGAAATCTGCTCTCCTGGAGGGTATCCCTGCACAGCACCCAGACCCGTCGACGTGTACAAAGAAGGGCACCGCTTGGTGACCGACCCACCGCGACATTGCTGAGGATCACTTAGATAGAAGGCGGAAGGGTTGGAATCACTAGCCTATCACGGAGAATCCCCGAGCTGAGAGCAATAACTAAGACTGAGCGGCTGGCGGGGGCCGCCACCTCGGGGGTACCACGAACCATTGGGCCGGTGCAGACGATAGACCCCTGGGAAGACCGGAGAAGGTGTGGAACTGGCGCACAAGCCACCCCTCCCCTTGGAAACGATCGGATTTGGGCCTCTGGGTGCAACAGGAGGGGTCCACCAGAATCGTGAAACGATCCGCATCATGGGGAAGCCCAAGGGGAAGGAGGATGGCACCTCGACAACGGAGACGCAGGACCCTATCGCGTCGGGACCGGCGGACCTCCAGCAGATGCAAGACCGTATACTCGATGCGATAACAACCACAAAAGACGCCTTGCAACGGGATATCGCGCAGGTGGCATCCGGGCTCGGGCTACTCCGAGCAGACCATGCCAAGTTAGTGCACAGAGTCAAATAGAATGAAGTGGCGCTGCAGGAGCTGACCCCCGCTCAATCAGTTCTGGAGGGGAAGATGGAAGATGCCATTGCCCGAATACAAACGTTGGAGAAGAGAGCTGAGGACGCCGAAAATAGGAGCAGTACAAAAGGGGGTGATGATGGATGGAGCATCTGAATCAATCAAACACTCACACCCAGTCAAAAGATCTGGGTTTAATCCATCACCGTTCTTTAGCCCACTCTGCCACCCCAGTTCAGACATGGCTATATGCAAATCAGTCCGACCCTGTGCCTCATGGGAACAGTCCAGCCCGAACTGCCAAGCCATGTCTTCCCTGGACCGGAAAGAAGCTTACGAGGACCGGTTTCTGCCATTCCAGCCGTCTTCAGCCCGGCTTGCTTGAATCCAGTGGCAAAGTGAGCAAGGGACTCACGTCTGAGCATACCCTGCCACACTTATAGTGGCCAAAAGCGGTACAAAAGGGGGTGGTGATGGACGGAGCATCTGAATCAATCAAACACTCACACCCAGTCAAAAGATCTGGGTTTAATCCATCACCGTTCTTTAGCCGACTCTGCCACCCCAGTTGCATATGGCCATGTCTGAATTGGGGTGGTGTGGTGAGCAAAAAACGATGGATTTAGGCCCAGATCTCTGTACTGGGGTGAATGTATGACATTGTTCTGCATTCTGTCCATCAACTGTTGTTTTTGCAATTGTCACCCTGAGTGGGACGGGTATGCTCAGACATGAGTCCCGTGCTCTCCACACCACTGGAGTCAAGCTATCCTGGCTGAAGACGGCTGATAGCCAGAAACCGGTCCTAGGATGCTTGATTCCGGCCCAAGGAAGAAATGGCTTGGCAGTTCGGGCTGGACTGTTCCCATGAGGCACAGGGTCAAGGCTGATTTGCATATGGCCATGTCTGAATTGGGGTGGTGTAGTGAGGAAAAACGATGGATTTAGGCCCAGATCTCTGTACTGGGGTGAATGTATGACATTGTTCTGCATTCAGTCCATCAACTGTTGTTTTTGCAATTGTCACCCCGAGTGGGACGGGTATGCTCAGACATGAGTCCCGTGCTCTCCACACCACTGGAGTCAAGCTATCCTGGCTGAAGATGGCTGATAGCCAGAAACCGGTCCTAGGATGCTTGATTCCGGTCCAAGAAAGACATGGCTTGGCAGTCCGGGCTGGACTGTTCCCATGAGGCACAGGGTCAAGGCTGATTTGCATATGGCCATGTCTGAATTGGGGTGGTGTGGTGAGCAAAAAACGATGGATTTAGGCCCAGATCTCTGTACTGGGGTGAATGTATGACATTGTTCTGCATTCTGTCCATCAACTGTTGTTTTTGCGAAAATAGGAGCAGGCGTAATAATATCCGCTTGGTCGGTCTTCCGGAAAAAATTGAAGGGAGCGATATGATTGGCTACCTGGACTCCTGGCTCAAGACGACAGTGGCTCCAGAGGGCCTGACCCCTTTCTTTACGCTTGAACAAGCACATCGAGTTCCTGCCAGGCCTCCTAAACCGGGCCAGCCACCTAGGCCGGTCATAGCAAGGCTACTCCAGTACAAAGACAGGGACTTGCTGCTTCAAAAAGCCCGAGTGGAAGGCCCGTACCAAATGGACAATAGTAAGGTTACCATGTTCCCGGACTACACCTACGAAACACAGCGGTCGAGGGCCTCTTTCCTATCGGTGAAACGTGCACTCAGAGATGAGGGTATACGGTACTCTCTGCTCTACCCGGCTAGATTGCGAGTCGAACTGGATGGCACGGCCCGTTTCTTCCACACACCGGAGGAAGCCTGGACGTGGATCGAAACTTATAAAGCGGGAACCGACGGCACGCGTCAGCAGGAAAAGGAGATGCTGAGAGAGACACGGGTGCGGAAATCACAAAGGCTCCGCAGGAAGAGATGGGACACCCGAACACCATCGGCATCACAAACAGCAGGAGAGCGAAAGGCAGCGCTGCAAGCAGTGGTAGAACTATCAGGTGCTAGTCCGCCATTGTCGAAACACAGCACAGACTCAGAGGGGAATCGAACGGGGTCAGAGACGGACGTATCAGAGAAGCAAGGCGCCAAGGGTCCGAGGGTGACACCGAACTCAGCAGACGAAATACTGGATGCCTGACACGTGAGATTTCGGACCTTTCTTATACCATTGACTGTCCGACATTGGTGGGGATAGAATAAGTTGGCCAGTGGTCGAGAATTCGATAGCGGCACGCCTTTTACCAGGGATCCTAAGGGTGCCGGTTACAGTTGGCGCAGCCGCCCGTTGGTCCAGAGCCGACTCCTTACAGCCCTTAAGGCTACTGCAGCGACGACTGCAGGATAGACGGGTGCTAAGTTGAATGAGGGCAGTTTGGACGGGGGCTGATGGGTTGCTATTGGGTCCTGTTCTGGGGAGAGGAGGGGGGGTAAAAGTTGGGGATGTTCCTTTGAAACGATGCTTGAATTCACTGTTGGGAGGGTGGGAGGGATGGGGCAAAAGGGAAATTGTTGGGAAGGTTCCACCACTGAAGCTAGGTCGACAGTCGGCTTGACCAGTACTGAGAAGGAATGGGACTATGGCTGACATTGATAACTTGAAATGTATAACCTGGAATGTGCGGGGGCTCCACACAATGGTGAGGAGGCATAAAGTTCACTCTTACTTAACTCGTAGAGGGGTCCAGATTGCATTTCTCCTGGAAACACACTTAACAGCAACCGAGGGCCTAGCATTGCAGCGTAGATGGCGAGGACAAGTGTTTAGCACTACCTACTCCGCGTACGCTAGAGGAGCGTTGATCTGGATTAGACCTGGAGTGCCATTACAGATGACCAGACAGGTAATCGACCTTGAAGGCAGATTTGTGGCAGTTGCGGGACGCCTACGGGGCCGTGACATTACCCTATGCAGCATATATGCACCCAATACGGAACAGCTGGTTTTCTTGGGGAAACTGTCGGGGACACTGGCACATTTTCTGACGGGACCGATAGTGGTTGGAGGCGATTTTAATTCAGTGACGGATGTCTCGCTAGACAGGTCTCACCCGCCGCTCAGTGATTCCCCGGTTCACAGGTTAGCTAAGGGCAGATTAGAATGGCAGGCACAATAGAATCTGGTGGATGCATGCGTACACGACACCCAGATGGCTGGGATTACTCATACTTCTCGAGAGTACACAAGTTACATGTCCGGTTGGACGCAATGCTGTGTTCTCCACTGATAATGCCATCAGTGGTGCGGGCTGAATATCTCGCCAGGACAATATCAGACCATAACCCCCTATTGGTCACCCTAGACTGGATGCCCGAGATACCATGTGTTTCCACATGGAAATTACGTCCCGACACCATGGACGACCCGCTGTTTCAAGCGATGCTGGAAGACGGGATTAGGCAATATTTCACGGTTAATGTTGGCACTGCCACGACTAGGGCAACAGAATGGGATGCCTTCAAGGTTGTCATCAGGGGGCTCTGTATTGGGAAGCAGGCGGGAGTACGTAAGGTCCTCCTGGGAGATCTCGATAAAGCGGAGAAAAACCTCTGAGAAATTGAAATAGCGAGGGCAGGGCACCCTGAGCTCCAAGAGAAACTCAGTGCAGCTCGAGAGGCAGTTGCAGTCGAAGTGGAGCGACTCCGCAGCTTTGACTTCAAGGCTTACTCGAACAGAATGCATGCGGAAGGGGACAAGGCGAGCACGCTGCTGGCATGGCTGGCCAACCCAGAGAGACGACACTTACCCTTCCTAGCTCTAGAGGATGATGAGGGAGCTATGATGTACACACAGACTGAAATATTACAGGGCTTCACGCGGTATTATGAGGAGCTTTACAAAAGTAAGGTAGCAGAGGGAAACCCGGCTCTGGATGCCTTCTTGGATGAGCTAGATCTCCCGCAGATGGACCCCGACCAAGCAGAAGATCTGGGAAAGGATATAGGGCTAGCGGAAATTCGAGGGGCTATAAAACGCATGGCTCGCAAAAGACCGGTGGAATTTTATAGCAAATATGTCGACCTATTGGCGCTGAGGCTCCTGGAGGTCTACAAAGAGGCCAAGGAAGTGGGCCGTTTACCCCAGTCAATGAGGGAGGCACTGGTGATACCACTCTTGAAGCCAGGGAGAGAGAGTAGCGACAAGGCTTCCTATAGGCCATTGTCTATGCTAACAACGGACTATAAGATTCTCAGTAGTATATTAGCGGCCCGATTGCTGCCATGCATGACCTCGTTGGTCCACGACAACCAAGCGTAACACCACCTCGAATATTCGGAGACTCGTACGCCTCATGAAGATTGACAACTCTGAGGCACAGGTACCCCTGATCCTCTCCGTTGACATAGAGAAGGCTTTTGATAGCCTGGAGTGGGACTACCTATACAATGTTTTGCAACGTTTCGGATTGGGTGACGAATATATAAAATGGATGAGAGTCTTGTATACCTCGGGGACGGCGAGGGTGTGTGTAGGGAGATTGATATCGCCCCAATACCAGGTAACACGCGGGACTAGACAGGGGTGCTCACTGTCCCCCCTCTTGTTTGCCCTTGCAATAGAACCTTTAGCCTGTGAGATCAGAACGGGAAGACATTATAGAGGGTTAGTCGACAGGGAGGGGAGACACTTGATATCCTTGTATGCGGACGACCTATTGCTATTTCTGGAAAATGCGGAGGCGGCTTTGACCGGGGCGGAAAGATTGTTGCATCGCTTTGGGGAGTTTTCGGGCCTAAAAGTCAACTGGTCTAAGACGTGCATGTTTCCTGTCCGGCAGGGAGAGCCCAGACCGGAGGGTCACCAGCTGATAAAATGGGAACCCACCTGCTTGAAATACCTCGTTGTGCATATATACCATACTCCGGCAGACATGCTGGAAGGTAATGTGGGTCGTTGTATACGAGCATTGAAAGGCAACATGGCCATCTGGGCGACCCTGCCTCTCTCATTAATGGGTCGGATCTCCCTGTTAAAAATGGTGGCCCTGCCAAGACTTTTGTATTACTTCCGCACGTTACCTGTGTGGATACCCTGCTCTATTTTTAAAGAGTTGAAATCACAGGTCTCCTCCTTTCTTTGGGGCGCGGGGAGATGCAGGGTTGCCCAGAACACGCTCCTTAGGCCGAAAGACGAGGGGGGACTGGCAGTCCCAAATTTCGAACTTTATTATCTGGCAGCACAGTTGCAGCTGTTTACTCAGGAGGTGGCGAGAGTGTTCAGAGGCCCAGAACAGGAGAGAGAGGGAGGTACCCCGCGACACGTCTTGGCTTATATAACATTGCAACAGAAGCTGAACTTACGAGATCTGACCATTGAGGAACGAACGTTCTGACTCTGCTGGAACAGGTCCCAACGCCTGGCAGGAGTGCGTCACCCGTATGCACCGGAAATTCCAATTAGGATGGTGACAGCGCTGCCGCACAGAGGGGACTGGTCGCAACTGCAGATCTGGGAAGAGGCGGGACTTCAAGTTGTGGGAGATCTTTACGAGGATGGGGCTCTGCTGCCTTACCAAGCGCTCCAGGAAAGATTTGATCTGCCTAGGGGGGACTTCTTGTTACATGCAGCGATTACCAGGGCTGTGCAAGCACACTGGAAGGAGGGATTAATGGAACCCACGACATCATTGGTCTGCCAATATACCATGATGGCGGCGGGCACTTGTAAAGCAGTCACATGCCTCTATGGCAGAATGCTCCGAGAAAACCTACCCCCTTTGACTGTATTGAAAAATAAGTGGGAAGCGGATATAGGTAAAGAGATACCGGAGACAGCTTGGGCGCAGATAATGAGACGAGCCCGTAAGAGCACTAGAAATGCTCGCTTCCAGCTAGTACACTTTTTCATTTTGCAGAGGGCGTACTTGACTCCGGGGAAAGTCCGTAAATATTTTGGAGTACAGGAAGCGGCATGCCCAAGATGTTCTAGAGAGGCAGTGGAACTAGACCATATGCTTTGGACTTGCCCAATGCTGGGGGATTATTGGAGGGCAATAGGGGAGGTCCTGAACGAGGCGACGGGGAGACAAATACAGTTTGATATGGCTGTCGGTGTCCTACACTGGTTCCCACATGCCCCCAAGCACAAGAATACCAGCAAATTCATTGACATGGGCCTTATATTAGCCAAGCGCGAGATCACTTGGCATTGGAAGGAAAGAGCTGGTTCCTCGTATAGACGATGGATGAGTGAATTCCTGAAATGGGCCACCTGTGAAAGCTCCCTTAGATATCAGATGGCGCGTAGATGACAGGATGACAGAGCACTGGCTGCAGCGTCGGCATGGGAGGTATTAGTACAGGCCCTGAGGGATCTGGAGGTACAGGATGATGAGGAGGAGCGAGACATTGAGAGGGAGCCCAGACAGCACACCCAGGATACATCACACTCCATAACGCCTAAAGCTCTTGGTCCATGATACCAGACACAGACTGAGATACAATGTGGAAGTGGTGGGACTACGGGAGGGGGGAGGAGAGACCACATCAAGGGCAAAAAGAGACAGCACTCGACACATCGGAGCACCTAGAGAAGGTTGTAGGGTGCACCAACAAGTCATAACACATACTACCATTAGACCAATGAGGGACTACCGGGGGAAAAAACAAAGGAATAATGACACCTGCCATGGAGAGGGGTGGGACCTGACAGACATAATCATCGGATGAGAGATCCGCAAGATCATGGTCAGGGAAGGAATTACAGAATATACAAGAGTGCATCCAGTAAATTCGATTATTTCTTTTAGCTGCCAATTTGATTGGGATTTGTGGGGAGGGGGGACTCGTGTATGAGGGGTTGTTTATAAAAGGAAAAGCAGACTTGAGATGTTCCTACTAGATGGATGTGATGGTCAAATGTTACACGCCCATTAATTTATCCTGAGATACGCCGCCCGACCTCCGGGATGTGGGCAAGAGGGCTGTGTAAAGAGTGAAGTAGACGATTAATGCGCTACATCCACTAGATAGGGAAGTGAACAATGTAATAACATGTGACTTATATACTGCCTGCAATAAAAACATATTTAAAAAAAAATAATGACTTGCGTTGCAATGGTACGCATGGTAACAACGCAGTCGTTGTACTAACCGCGTTGTAAAGGCATGCATTGTTACGTCATATATTCATGGAAAAAACCCTGGTTAGTTCCTCCATGTTCAACACACAGGAATCTCAGTGGCAGTGAGCTATGATGAGGAACCAAATCCTAGAGTAGGGATCACTATCTCCGATGTTGTTCAGTTAGACAGTTTTGAGCCTTTCACCTTGGAGGAAATCCGTAGTTCTCTATTGACAGCCAAGTCAGGCCCCCCTTTGGACATATGCAAACATAATGTCTCTGCTGTCCAACTGCCTTTCCCCAGCGATCCTAGAGATTTTCAACTGCTCGGTGAAAACAGGTACCATACCGCCTGAGTGGAAGGCGGCATGTGTAAGTCCTATCTTAAAAAACCCACCTTGGACCACAAATCCCTGGCCAATTACAGCCTTATATCTTTGCTACCTCTCCTGCTCAAAAGCCTAATCAATAAACAACTAGCTGCCTACCTAGGAACCAACCAAATCCTAGAGTTCCCCCAATCTGGCTTTCGACCAGGCCATAGCATGAAACGGCGCTCCTGGCCGTGACTGACTCCTTGCACCTTGAGCTGGACAAAGCTAACCCAGTAATGCCCGTGCTAGTAGATCTCTCTGCAGCCTTTGATACAGTCTCTCAAATGAGGTTGCTGGGAAGCCTCCAAGAGATCGGCATACAAGGCCCTGCACTCAAATGACTCTATAATTTTCTGAAAGATAGACATCAAACTGTCATCCTGGGCCCATATTCCTCTTGCAAAAGAATCCTTGAGAAGGGTGTTCCGCAGGGTTCCTGCTTGAGCCCTACTCTGTTTAATGTTTACATGGCTCCCCTTGCCAGGATCGCAGAGTGCTTTGGCTTTGAAATAATCTCATACGTGGATGACACCCAGCTGATATTTGACCCTGATCTGACAGCAACAAAAAAATGTTTTGCACTGGGCATGTTAGCCATCTCCGATTGGGTGAATAAGAACTATCTCCAATTAAATGAAGACAAGACAGAGATCATGCTGTTTGGGAAAGCTTCCTCTATTTGGACAGACGATTGGTGGCCTCACCAACTTTGCTCCACTCTTGTGCCCAAACAAGCAGTAAAAATTGTTGATATGAAAATAGACCAAGCTTTAACTAGAAAAGAGCACAACTTGGCCACCTCCAGAGTATGCTATCATAACATGCGCCTTCTGTGCAGAATATCCCCCTATCTTCCAACCTCCGCCTGAAAGACTCTAGTCCAAGCCTTAGTAATAAGCAGACTAGACTATGGCAATGCCCTTTTTTCGGATGCTAATGAGATCTTAGTTGCCAAACTCCAGGTAGTTCAAAATACTGCAGCCAGGCTTGCTCTCAAATGCCCTTCTGGTACGGCTTCGGCTCTGTTGATGAGGGAATTGCACTGGCTGTCAGTGAACAAAAAATCTTGTTTTAAGATCTGCTGCCTTACCTATAATGCCCTAAAAGGAAAAGGCCCATTATATCTGCAACAAAAAATGAAAGCATACACACATGGCCGTTGCCTAAGATCTTGTGATAAAGCCTTACTGTGTGTTCCTCGCATTCGCCTGACTTGCAGTGAAGGAAAGGCTTTTTCCTATCTCGCTCCCTACTTCTGGAACAAGCTTCCACTTCATGTTCACTCGTGTCTGAACTACCGTAAATTTAGGAAACTACTAAAATCTCACCTATTCTGAATTATTTTTCCCACCACTGATTCTTGGTTCCGCAACACGGCTGAGATGCCCCTGGGTAAGTTGTGCGCTATATTAAATATAAATAACAACATAACAACAATGTACCAATTTAATTTTTCTCAGCTGAGGTGTCAGACAGGGGGTGTGTTTTAGCACCAATATTATTCCTGATCCAAATAAAGAACCTTGATATTTTTCTTATCCCACATGTACAAGATTTGCCAAAGGTAAACACCACCCCCACACAAGTCCTGTTGTATGCCAATGATGTGGTCTTAATCGCCTGGACCCATAACGGGCAGAGGGTTCTTATAGACAATTGTGTAGAGTTTATGAGTAGCCTTGATATTGACACCAACCTTACCAAAACATTTTAAATGGTGTGTGGCCCACAGAATTTTCAAACTAGAGGTATTATGGGTACGGACATAAGGAAGGTCAATCATTTCCTCTTTTTTGGCATAACAATTAACTCTTCAAGCACATGGCTTTAGTGCCTCTTTATAAGGTGCCAAAAGTTTGCCCAGTCAGTTGGCATTTTGTTTAATTTTGTCCATAATATCAGCAATGAGCCAACTAAACCCTTGCTGGAATTCTATAAGCAAAGCTGCCTTCTGATACCTACCTATGGGGCAGAATTATGGGAGTATTGCCCAACAAGTAACCTTCAAGGGGAGGAAAATCACTTTTGTACATGTCTACTGGACTTACAGTGGGGGCAGAAACTCTGGTGCATCTTGTGACTATGTGACAGCGAGAGCACAGCCCCACGCAGTCCCAGGTTCAGAATTGTTTTTAGGAACTCGTGAATTGGTTCCCTCACAGAAATTCTGGAGAATACCAAGAGTATGAGATATTATCTACAGACACAAAAAAACGAAGGTAAAATACACCCTATTAGGATAAGTATTGAAAAGTGGGGAACAACACCCTGATGAAAGCCAGCACCACCCTTGTGGGGGCTTAGTATTGGCAGAAACATGTTGGTAATTGCAGTGGGGCTATAGGGATCGTCGCTTTCGCTTTATACCCCAACATATACATTTTAAGCCTTCGATGGGTATACAGATAGAATAAAAATATTGGTGTTGACCCCTAGGTTGTTTTAATACTCTAATACTGCACATTTTGGTCCTGTTATAGACGGGAATAGACCTTCCTTCTTTCGCTTCCATTTCTGTTGTGTCATGTTGCTTTTAGTGTTGTATGAGCACTATCACATTTTTTCTTTCTTTCTCTACCCTCACCACTAATCTTCGCCACAAAAAGATTGCGGTCCATCTAGTGTGTTGGTCTGCACCTAGATGTATGAGGCGGCCCAATGATGAAGCATGACACTGCAAAGTGTGTGAGGGCAGTATTAAGAAATGTGTTGTCTTCCCCTATTTTGTTTTAGGTACAAGTACATATTTTACTTACTGTTCCTTTATCGATCATTATAGGATCCATGGTCTCAGTCTGTTGTTGGACATTGTACAGATGAGAGTGTATTTTACAGTGCTTCTCTGTTGTGTGAGTTCAAGTCATCCACATTTGCCATGGCATCTCTCTCAGGGTGTTCCAGGCGCATTCTGTACCAAGGTCAGAGGTGCAGGTGTCCTCCCGCCTTCTGCATTGGGACAATGGAGTTTTCATCCCTGATGTTTGTCTGTCTACTACTTTCGTTTTCAGAATGTGATGTGGCTTTGGCGCTGAGATTGGGACACAGCCTTGGGCTCATAGTGTACGGATGGCGATGCACACACACATGTTGGCATGAGGAGCCAGGTGCCATGCAAGGTCTTGCGCTGCTTGTGCAATTTCACTCCATCTCTCTCCCTCACTCTCTCCCTCTCTTTCCTTTGTTGGGCGCATGGCACACCTTTTTCTCTTGGGTTTAGTGATCCAGGCTGTGTCCTATGGATTGTCCAGTGAGGACCCGCTAGGTCTCATCCGAATGGTTGTTTTGGCATTTGTTTGTATGGTGTTTTGTGTTGGTGATTGCATTGCTGTGTGACTGAATTCCCATTTTCTGACCACGCATGCATTTTGATGTTCCTGCTTATGCGACATCATGCAGAATATTTGTTTTGGGATTTATGGTGTTGCTGTGCAGTTTCTTGGTCTGGGGTTGGGGGTGGGCCCGGGGGGGATTTTGCGGGCCTGGTTGTGGTGTCGATAGGTGTTGTGGCCCTCTTGGGTGTCCGTGCTGCATGTTCAGTTGCTCCATGGCATCTGTTTGTCTTCAGATGTGGCTGTGGGCTGTACTCCGTTTTGTGGTGCAGGCTGTGGTCCGACTTTGCACCAGGTCAGAGCAGGTGTAAAATTCCTGCTGCTAACATGCCTTATCACGTGTTTTGTGTTCTTATCGCAGATCTGTCTGGTCATTGTGAATGTTCAGGTGTGGTGTTGTCCCGGGTTTTGGAACGGGAGCGCCTACTCTGCATCTCATTAGCGATAGTTGAGGGGGTCCTCTGTGGTGATTTTTTTGTGGCTCTATCGCAGGTAAACTGGTGCTGTGGGCTGTTAGCACCAGCTTGTGAATGGTGGGATACATTTATCACGACTTTGGCTGCGATAAAGTGCCATTAATTTGGCGATAGCTCCTTGTGAATATACCCCTGAGTTCTTTCATAAACAACAATGGTTAGACATCGTAGAGCTCTGATGTTTTAAGCAGATTTTCTTTTATTCATGGAACATTCTATGTCCTGAATACATTTTTATGATTGCAGTTTGTGATCTACTTTATGATTGTTTTTTCAATAATCGCATAAAGATTAACTGAAGTGAATCGAACTCCCACTATTATTCACTCAGACTTGCTTCAGCTCTTATAGCTTTTCCAAAAGAGTTGAAAACCTTTTTCTTTTAATGTTATGTGCTTTAGGTTTTTAAATAGGAATATTTTATGTAACAACAGATTTTTTCTTTATAATGGTAAAAGTGTTATTTTGTATTTGTGTAGCTTTCATTGAGGTTTGCAGTGTAAGATGGACACAGCACCCTCCCCAGTACATTACACGGATATTGCAAGTCACTGAGAATTTCCGTAACCATATAGATGAATAAGAGCGGAGGTCAAAAATATAAAATTCTTGGCCTCATGCCTTGGCATAGTTGCAGTTATCTAGAATAAACAAACTAATAGACAGATAATAAAGATTTGAAACTGTTAGTAGGGCAGTAGGCGGCATAACATGCAGTGAGATGAATGTCTCCTCCTTCTTAATGGTTGCTAATTTTTACGAAAAGATAGCAAAGAAGACCTGAACAGCTTGTTCTCTCTTTTGTTGGTTTAAAAACACTACTACTACTACTGCTACTACTACTACTACTACTAATAATAATAATAACAATAATAACAACAACAATGTAGGCATGGCTAATATTCCTCTTTCTATTTTTTTCGAGGTATTAATTCTAATTGTAAGTGGTAGCAGTAGTAGTAATATTAGTAGTATATGTAGCAGTAGTCATGGTAGTAGTAAAAATATACTTAGTACTAACAGTAGTCATACTAATATTTATGAAGAGGAATTAAAACATTCCAACAAGTGATGCAATGTTACAAATGTCACCTGTTAAAAAAACCCAGAGGTCTATTTATGAGCCGATTTGCGTCGCTCTGGCACTACACAACGTGGTGCAAGAGTGACGTGTGGTGCCAGAGTGACGTAAATCTTACATGTCATTTATGAAGCCACGCAAGGCAACCTTAAATAATAAGGGGCAGAATACAAGCCCCTTGCGCCACGTTTACGCTGCTGTTGCGTCACGCAAGGCGGCGTAAACGTGGCGCATCCCTACGACACATTTACAACGTGACGCATCTATGGTGATGCGTCACCGTGTAAGGCCCTGCGCCACATGAAACCTGCGTCAGGTTTCATGTAGGCGTTCCGGTGCAGGGGGGGGGCGTTCCGTCGCAGGAACGCCCCTGAAAAGTGACTCAGTGAAATCTACAAGATTTCACTGAGTCACCCTCCCAACGCTGATGCGTCAAAACCCTGCGCCTGCTTGAAGCAGGCGTAAGGCTTGACGCACCACGTTAAAGATAGGGCAAGTTGGAAAAGTGCTGGAGTTGCGTGCCGCACGCAACACAACTTCAGCACTGCGACAACTTTACGCCCAAGATGCGACACGCATCTGTTCATTCCTGCGCCATGGTGCGCCGCATTGTAAATGCGGCGCATCATGGGTGGCGCAAGGATGAACTTGCGTGCCGTATCTTTCCTGGCGCATCTCTGCCGATTTGCAGAGATGCGTCAGGCAACGTAAATCTGCCTCTCAATCTTTAGTAAAACAATGCTGCGAATATTGCTGCGTTGCCTTACTCTGCCCTGGGAAGGAATTCCATGGGTGTTGCACGGGTGTTCCCATGCAACTCCCATGGTTTTTGATGCATTCCCAGTTTTGCCAGAACTGGTGGCCTGGGATTGCGCCAAAAAGGTATGCCTTCTTAGATGAGGCACACCGAGGAGAAATATTTTTATTTCTTCTCATTATTTCCTCTTTCTATGTGTGATGCATTCTGCTGCACACATAGAAAGAGGAATATGCCTTGCGGGATTGTTTTTGTGCAGGAAGGTGCCCCTTGCTGCATAAAAACAATCCTGCATGCAGCGCAGGCACCCTTGCACCAGGGTGCCTGCATTGGCGCCTGGCTGCCAAAAGGGCGGCAGCGCAGAGGAAAAGGCAGGAATGCGCCATATTGCTCTTAAATATGGCACATTCCTGCCCTTTCCCCATCGCACAGTGAAGCGCTGCAAGTTGACTTGCTATGCTGCATTGTAAGACATTCTCAAAAATAGCCCCCCCAGTCTATACTTGTCAATATGAGCAAAAATGCAGCCCAAATCATTTCTCCATGCCCTAATCAACAGCAGATTCTTAGCTACTTCTTTTTTCTCTGAGGATCAGAAGCAATATAAGGCATAAAAAGTGAATCTGCATGCCTATGTATGTAATATTGGTCTGCGTACGAATTAGCTTTGAGTTTTATTGTGTTCCTCACACTAATATAATATTGTTCTAGTGTTTGCTCCTGATTAAAGCAACACATAAATAAATAATTCACAATTTAATTAATAAGGCGCAATATGCATGGCACAGTAATTTGAAACAGCTTGTAACGTCTCTAACGTACTTTCAATATTTTATTTTACATAGGGGCAATATTCATTATGTGGCTTTGATAAATATACTAATGAATTTTATTACAGGAGCAAATTTAAACATGTAAATGAGACCAACCAGCATTAAAATGCAAACGATGGTGAAACATATTACAAACTAACCCTGCCAAAACACACGGAAGGGTGTTAATAAGCTTAACTTTGCCAGCGTCCATTTTTTTCAAAATAGATATATAGACGTTCGGTGCCATTGAACGTGCAGTGAATTCTGCAAACTTGCTTTATTCTAAGACCGATTCCCTCCATAAAAAGTTGAGCAGAAGTCAAGGTTTATATGTAACTTTGGGTGACAATTAAAATACCTTTTCTTGTTCCAGTGAACGGTAATCTGTGCATAATTGCATTTAAATGAGATATTAGCATTTTTTATGCTTGCTCTTTGTTAATTGCAGAGTTCACTCGCCATGGTGATGCTTTTGATGGAATCAAGCGACCTCGCTGACCTGATGCTGCAAGGCATGTTAGGAAATTCCGCTGTATTCTTCGTTTTTTTCTATTTTGGCATTTTGAGGACTCCTGCTGCTTTTATTACATTCCTGACACTTTTGTTAATAAATCATTGCAAAGTTAATGAAAATTGCATTCAGGCATATCCAAAATAATTGTGTCCTTTGTCATGTTAATAAATTGAAAGATGTTGATCCGGTGGGTGAATGCGCGCCCATTATGGTGAAGTTTGTGATACAGTACGCTCGCCTGTTGCACTTGTAGTGCTTGCTCTGTAATGGCATTTGATGTCAGAAAACATAACCGAGGAGGTAAAATGTTTGATTTCACAAACGATAAGAACCAAACCTCATTTAAGGTTTGAAAAAAAGCAAATTATTTGCACATGAAGGTTTGAAAGTGTTTGTATTACAGTGATGCAATTTTTATGTTATCGAGAATCAGTGATTGCTTAATTCTCTGCTCAGGAAAATAATTACTGCCATTTCCCCTTTCCTACTGGACTAGCAACAATCGTTTGTGTCTGCGTAGAACTGAAATGCGTTATTGATTTGCAATATTTAATGCCTTTTACCTTTTTCAGGAAAGAGATCAAAGTGGTCGTGAGCATAACGCACCACAAAAAAAAGAACACGATTACTGTTCGCCACATCGAGGTACAAAACATAACTCTATATTGGAATAATATACAATAATCCGTCCTCAATATGAACAAAATCGCACGATGATCTGTTACACACATTGTGCTGCTGGTTGCTTTTCATAAAATTAATACAAGACCCAAGAAACTCACAAGCCGATTAAACACACCTGTAGTCACAACGAGCCATATTTATAGTTTTTTTTCATGCAGAGTGAAAGGGAGAGATAAGTAATGTGCCAGATCTATCAATATATGGAGCATTTCTGCTCTCCACCTATCTTTTCCTATTGCCCTATTAAAGCCAGCTCTTTTCCTAGTTGTTGTTTGTTGTGTTACTTAGTTTGATATAGCGCCGGGACGCCCCTTTGCTGGGGCAGCTGCGCGCTCAAAAAATTTGATTAACATAACATAACATGGAAAAATTGAGGTTGTTTTCAGTGGATTTGAATGTGGCAAGATCCTGCATTTCTGGTACTCTTGTATGCTTTTTTGCATATATATATGTAATTTAAGTATTTTTGAGTTTAAAACTTCTGTGTTTCTTTGTGTTTCTTTGTGCAAATTAATGATGGCCCATGTCGTCTAGGATGGAGCTGAAATTGATATCCTTTAATGTGAATGGTCTGAATAATGCCAGAAAATTGCGTGCAATAGAGTCTTGGATTAGAACTGAAAATCCTACAGTGATTATGTTACAGGAGACTCATATAGCGGCTGCTAAGAAAGAGGATTTTAAGATGTTTAAAACGTGGGCTTCTTTTCGGGGGTTTTCGTGCGCCATGGGTTCACAACGAGGCGTTGCTCTATTCATAAATAAAAATTTTGAAATTGAGATAGTCCAGACGGAAAATGATTCTTCAGGTCGTTGGTGTCGTTGGTGTTGGGTTTCATGTAAAGTCAAAAATCATCACTCCTTGATTACTTTTGTTTGTTTTTATGCACCTATAGAAGATAACCCCCAGATTTACGATGCTCTGTTTCAATCTCTTTTATTGGTAGGTGGAGATATCATTATAGGTGGCGATTTTAATATACTTATGAACCCTAGTTTAGATTCTACATCAACTCTTAAGAGGCAGTCTAAGCCTAGATCTCTTAAGACTATCCTAAATTATATATCTTTATTTGGTTTATGTGACCCATGGCGTGTGAGAAACCCTCTGAAAATGGAGTACACCTGCTGGTCCGGAAGGTTTAAATCCTCATCTCGTATAGATTTTTTTCTAACATCCAGACAGCTTAAATTTAGTTCACAGAGATTCTACCACAATGGCTTCTCAGACCATGCTATGATAGTGATTAATTTCGACTATGTAGAGACTATAAAGGCTTCGAAAAGATGGATGTTTAATAAAATGTATTTACAGAATTCGAATTGGATATCAGCATTAAAGGTGGAGATAGCAGAGTACATTAACCGAAATATAGGCACGGCCCCTCTTCATGTTATCTGGGACTCGTTAAAGGCTTTTTTACGGGGGGTACTTATTAGTAAGGATGCGGCGGAGTGGAGCGCTGTGAAAAGTAAAAGGAACTCCTTGCTCCAAAAAATTCAGGATATAACATCTAGCTATCAATGTCAACCAAATTACGAAGTGGCAATCCAACTGAGGGAAGCTAAGCAAGCGCTTAGCGCTTATTATTATGAGCAAAGTGAATTGGTGTTCCAGAAACAATCACAAAAAGTGTACGAAGAGAGTAATTTCTCAGGGAAATTCCTAGCCTGGCAAGTAAGAGAACAAGCGGCTTCAAACTTGATTCATTCCTTAAAAGACCCTCTTACTCATTTCGAAACATCTGATCAGGTTGAAATAAATAATATTATGTTTAAACATTATGAGCGTATTTACGCAGTAAAACATAATTTCAATCATCAAAAACTATCAGAGTTTTTGGACCGTTATGAGATTCCGAATCCACCGCTCGAAGATCAGCGGTATATGCAGAGACCTTTTACTAAAGCAGAATTGGAAGAAGTTGTTAAAAATCTACCATTAGGCAAGGCTTGTGGTCCTGACGGCTTCCCTTCTGAATTCTTTAAAGTTTTTTTTTGCTCCTTTAGTGACTTATTTCTACTTTTGTTGAATTCAATGCTGGAAGGAGGACAAGTCCCGGAGTCCTTCCATGAAGGTACAGTCATTAGTTTTTTAAAAAAAGGGAAAGAATCCAAAGATCCGAATTCATACAGGCCAATTACTTTATTAAACTCCGATTATAAAATAACCACTAAGATGTTATCATTACGTCTTAATGATCAAGCGGTGGATTTGATCCATCCAGATCAAAATGGCTTTATAAGTGACAGACAATTATTTACTAACACACATTTTTTAGTTGAAGCATTAGATTATTTTGAAGCACGTGGGATACAGGCCTTGGTCTTACTGTTAGATGCACAAAAAGCTTTTGATTTAGTGGTTTGGGACACCCTTTTCGTTATTTTATCTAAGTTTGCCATTCCCCAATGTATCATTAATTTGATAAAGAATTTGTATGTAGGCGCTAAAGCAAACATAATTGTTAACAAGTCATTAGCAGGTTCAATTTTAGTTCAACGCGGCACTAGGCAAGGCTGCCCTTTATCTCCTATTCTTTTTGCCTTTTTTATCGAACCATTAACTATTGCTATCAGGAATTGTTTCCAGATCAAACCTCCAGTTACCTCAATGGCCAAAATTAAACTATACGCAGATGATATTATGCTACTTATTAAACCTGATTTGGAATCACAGACCCATATTTTTCAAATTTTTGAAGAGTTTGAATCTCTAGGAGGTTATCGGATTAACAAAAAAAAGACAGAAATATTGGTTTGTGGGGGTGGAAACCCAGTGTTACACATAGATTTACAAGGCTGCATTAATTTAAAACCTAAAAGATATCTAGGAATTTTGTTCTCTTCAAATATTTTGGATTTATACACACTTAATTTTGTTCCATTAATTAAAAAAGTCCAATCAATGTTCACTCGCTGGGATCCTCTGCCCTTAACTATTCTCGGACGCATCAATTTAATTAAAATGTCAATCCTCCCTCTTTTTAATTTTTTGTTTGCATCAATTCCAGTCTATTTGTCGGGTACTTTTTTTTCCAAAATAGAATCTATGTTCTCTAAATTTATTTGGGCAAAAAAAACACCTAGATTAGATATACGGACATTAAATGCAGAAACTAATTATGGCGGTCTTTCTTTACCAAATTTGAAAGATTATTATTTTGCTTACTTTGCACAGTACTTAGAGAGATTTAAGAACAGGAATGCAGTAACTAGTTGTTTTATAAAAAAAATTTTTGATTTGATATGCTCAGGAATACAAATACCATCCCCGTTGTTTGTATTGAAATCCCCCAAATTTGTGCGGTATAAAATCCTAAATTGGTTTTTTAAACGGCGTAATGCAATGCTTAAGAGATATTCACTTCCACACTTTCATTTACTAACTCCCTTAATCGGAGTGTTTTCTTTTTTAAAGATTAAAATCAATCCCATTGTAATAAAAAATTGGGGTAGGTCTGGGTTTAAAACATTATCTGGTTTTTTGGTAAGCGGGACTTGGCTCTCAGTTACGGAGATGTCAGCTCGAATTGGTGGCAATTTTTTGCTAATTGGTTCCTACTCTAATTTAATTTATCCTATGTTGGCGCAATTAGATCCCGGTACCATTGCGAATGATACTTCTAATCTTGTTTTAGATCTTTTTATTAATAATGTGGAGAAGAAACCAGGAGTATGGAAACAGTGTCTGACTCAAAGTCGGGAGGTAGAGTTGACTGCTAAAGTTATCCGTAAATGGTACACTCAAGAAAATTTTATATTGCAGCCGGAAATCTGGAAAACCATTAATCAATTTAATTTCTGCGTATTGCGTGGGGCCAATTGGCGTCGCATGTTGTATTTTAGCAAGTGGCTATTATATCGTACACCAGTAATAATTGCTAAAATGTATAACGATGCGTCTGCTTTTTGTTTCAGACATTGCAATTGTGAACAAGCCAATTGGTCTCACATTATTATGTCTTGTCCTAAAATTAAGCATTTCTGGGAAGAAATTATTAGTTTTTTAAAGACTTATTGTTTGTTATCTGTCCCATGCAATGCAAGAATGTTATTATTTGGATATGACCCTGATTGTATATTTTCCAGTCACTTGGCAAAATTGATTTATATTATAATGGCTGTGGCTAGATCTTTATTACTGCAGAATTGGCTTTCATCTTATATCCCGACGCTGCAGGAATGGTTGGAAAAAATGAAAAGGGTCAGGAAAAGCGAACTCTTATATGCTCAAAGAGTTGGGGGTATTAGAAAATTTGATCAAATTTGGGGATGCTATTTTGAGTAAATGGGTTCAACATTTTGTTGAGTCGAACCTAAATGTAATTGTTATTTTTCTGTGTTTTCATATTTTTTATGTACGCTGTATATAATCTGAATACAACTTCAATAAAAAATTAATAAAAAAAAAAAAAACATAACATAACTTGTGCTGGTGCACGTTTGGCTGCCTAGCGCCAACGCAGGCACCCTTGCGCCATGGTGCAAGGGTCCCTGCTCTGCAGGCAGGATTATCTGCAAAGCAATCCTTTGATGCTTCTTCCTACGTATAGAGAGAGCAAAACACGAGGATCAATAAAGCTATTTCTCTTTGTTACGCTTCCCCTGAGAAGGCGTAGCATTTAGACACATTCCCAGGTCTACCACTCATGGTAAATCTGGGAATATGCCAAAACCGATGGTTGGATGCATGGAACACCCACACTCCAACTAAGGAATGCTTTCCTGGGGCAGAGTAACGCTAGGCAGTGACTTGCGCTGCCTTGCGTTACTCCAGATTTACCAAGCACCGCAGGGCTAAGCAAGGTGGCCTTGCGAGGCTTGGTAATTCTCATCTAGGTGTTGCTTTGCCCTTGTGTTACCTTGCGTGGTGCATAGGGTATGATAAACTTTGATAAATGTGCCACAATGTGTATCCTAGATGCAGGCACACTCTCTAACCGAATCCAAGACACAACCCCCTCAGCAGCATTTCCAGTATTATATGCAAGACACCAACAAACGGGGTACTTGCTCTGAAATTTCCACATCCCACTCCCACAATGCTTGGCAAGACCAAAAGAACTCTCACTGGTCATTTTGGTGTCACATGACAGGAAGGAGATTTTCCTTTCGATGGCTTAAATGGATATTTTTGCAGTATGATTCTCTCTCTGCTGGACTCCAATGCCTCAGAAGTTAAGTTTGACTCTACTTACATAGAGGTGGCAGTTTGCTACAAGTTCGTAACATCTCAATCCAGAAAAACTTTTAAGTTATTTTGACCTAGGGCTGCATGAATGGAATAGAGAGCCATCACTTAAGTTGTTGTTTTTGCATTATTCCACCATTTTAAAGGCCTCAGACATAGCAGAACTTAGCATCCCTCCTTCCATTGAGGTAATTGCTTTTGCTAAACCAGAAATAAGTGACCGAACATTCTTGAAACTAGAGAGACACTCTTGAGTCAGGCTGGGCATCTCACTCACACCCCTGTAAGGCAAATCAGGAACACTTCAACGTTTCCTTTTATAGATACCTTTTTATAGAGATGGTCATCAAACTGCATAGAATGAGGATGAAATAGCAGTTGGTTCACACGCAGGCATATACACATCCTGCTGTTCCTATCACCTGTGCTTTTCAATTTTCTAATCCCCGAAACTTGCACTGGCTTCTACAGGAAGCTTTGCTCGAACACCTGCCAATATGTAAACTCTTTATGGTCACTTTGACCTTCATGACACAACATGAAGAGCCTAACATAGTTAAGAAGGCATGCACAAATGAACAGGGAGATATGGATTCTGTAACCAGAATGCACAGACACAAACATTGTGGGAGAGAAAATGTGCATTGGGACATGACTCGAGCACCACTGGATGTTTTAATACATGGAAATGGCCACTGATACCTCAATACATGGGGACTGGGACAAGGAGCCATGAACACGTACGAGCAGGCTTGGACATGGACACTGATACTGGGAGGGAAGCACAAGTAAGGTTGCTGGTGGGGGTTCGCATTCTGAAACACAAATGCACATGCACAAACCCTTCTCATTGTGATCCATTAACAAAATACTTTAGTCATATGAACTTTGCTACCAAGGCGGCTTAAATGTTGAGGGTCCCGATGACACTCTGATTTGCTTTCGAGGATAGGGGGCACTGCCTTTGCCCCATTCAAATGCAAATTCGATGTTGGATTGTTTTGAACACACTAATGGCTGTTCCACAGAAATGCAAAATGTTAATGTCTGTATACACTCCTCAATAGGATATATCAATGATTGTTTTATCATTTGGAATGGTTCCCAAACCATTTCTTGTGTAATATATTGACATTTTGAGCCATAATCCACAGAGACTCGAAGTTACTTAGATTTCCAAATTTCAGTAATCAATCAAAGCTTTTCGATGATCTTTTATAGAAAGGAAACTACATTTTTATTCAGTTTTGCAAGCAAGTTGTTGACATGCAGAAAGTAACATTGATGCCATTCCTTAAAATGAACTTATTAGGGACAAAACAAACTGAATTGATGATACCAAATACAAAGACGTGTTTAAAGATGTAGTTGAACTCAAATCAAACCAGTCAGAAAGAAGGTAGATTTAAAGAACAGACCACACCTGTCTGCACCTAGCAATCCTACATTTAAGGCTGCATGTAGGAAATCAAATACTGACGATACTATTTACAGAGTACTTACTTCCGAAACTGTAGGGGATTATTAAAAAAACACTGGCTTCCGGTACAATGGATAGTATATTATAGTATTTAATCTGATCTATCTATCTATCTATCTATCTATCTATCTATCTATCTATCTATCTATCTATCTATCTATCTATCTATCTATCTATCTATCTATCTATAAATGCATATCCATATTTGTCAGACATAAATTAAATGTATTGATTAAATTATATTAATAAGCACATTCTATTAAAATGCTGCAAGTAGCCATTAGTGGTCACCCTAATGTTACTCCATTGTTGTAGGTGACATCTGTACATTAGAATTATATTAAACCTTTATATGTATCAATAATGAGGACAAATGGATAGTCCATTGATGGTGTTGACCTCATTTGCCAGATTACCTTTTGTTTGCTGTATGGATTTGCTCACCATTGCCTGTTTTATCAAACAACCAATGTGGAAAATTAAAAAAGGTAGCTATTGTTGCAGAAATTGTATTAGAATCACTTTCTAAACAAAGCTTCTAATGATAGCACACTAATTCCACCTCTTAAAGTTTAAAACATGTTTCAAGTAAAATAAGTGTAATATCCTTAATGCTGGATAGATACCAAATAATTTGTGACAAATTATGATCAGGAACATTTATCTCAGACATGCATTGATGTTCCTGTAAATGCTCTCTGATTCCTTTGAATATTTCGTTGTTGGTCACTTTATAAAACTTGCTGTGATTCTCTGATGTTTTAACTGATAGATTGTTTATTAGGGTTTTGTTTAACAATGGATAAATAACCTATTTACTGATTGATTTATTGAGTGTTTGATAAATCTCTGATATGATCCTGTGGCACTTAAATTCATGTAAAGAAACATAAAACAGTCTACATTTTTTGATGTAGATGAGCATGCATATTTAAATAACCTTGTGGATAGAGGCAAACATAACTCAAGAATAACTCTCCGTAACCTTATTTTTGAGCCATGAAACTGTCTCCCTGAAAATCGCTGCTTTAACATTTTCATACACCTTTTTCTTAAAAGCTTTTTTGTAATTGTGCTTTCAAACATTACCTTTTCAAATTCTTTTTTTTCTAAAACTCTCTAAGTAACCAAATTGGGCAGCCTAATGATGTTGTTATTCTATCCTAAATTAAGAATTTAATCATAATCATTCCTGACACTTTTGTAGCTCAAGGCTTGCAAAAGTAAACTTTTGCAGTTTCATCAAGCAGTTTAAATATAGAATTATATCTTATTCCAGTCTTCTGCTGCCTGTGGTGTCCTGTTTTTGGTGCAAAATTCAACCTATGTAAATCCATTTAAAACATAATTAGCTGTTTATTACATCTCCCCTATATGCACCTTTGCTCCTATCATCAAAAAGAATCTATTGTAGATGAAAACACCCTTAACACCAAGGTTGAAGAGATCCCTTTAAAACCTGTAAAATATTCGCATTATCACCTCAACTCGGGAAGATTTTATCTTCAATGTAATTGGAGTGCCCATGTCAACATGAGTCCAATCATAACCATAAATATCAATATTAGATTGCATGCTCAATTTTTACCATTAGCCAACCAGGTAGTTCTAAGTTCCTAAAAGTCATTTTTTGTTCTGGCCAAAAGTTTTTAATGCTTTTCATAAATGGGACTCCCTCACCTTTCTCTTTATTAGGAAGTTCGTACATGTCTATTTATGAATCCCATAATCAGTTCTATGAAATCATCCTTTTTGTTGTTTCCAAGCATTATTTTTTATATGTCTTCCTAACTTCACTATTAGAATAGTCAGGCCAGCATGTTCCCAAATCTTATCTGATCTTGTGTTTGACCCGTAGTTTATAAAAAACAATCAATGGCATCTCATACTCTAATTCGGAGATATTTCTAGTACAATCAGGCATAAAAACTACAGGCACATCACATGCAATAGCAGTTCTATCTTTATGTCATGTTGCAAAATGTATTTTACTTTCCCTGTTGCGTTCTTTGCTATATAGGCAAATGCACATGTAACTCTCAGTCTGTCATTTGGGTGCTTTCAATTTGCCTCCCTAAAATCGCCTAGTCTTATTTGACCAGTGGCAGAAAGAATAAAAAAAAAATCTGAGGTCTCCCCCAGTGAAGACTGTCATAATTAGCCTCAGAAATATATGACAGGCTAAATAACAACTTCTAAACTTGGGGTTATTGTATTAAATTCAATTCCGCGATTATCATATCATTCAAATGTTTCACTTTAAATATTTAAATCATTGGGGTTTGTTGGCCTTCCTCACTATCTAATGATCTTAGAGTGAATTAGTTTTCACCAGATATTCTTTATTGTTAGTTCTCAGATTCCCCTTAAAATGTTTCCTCAAAGCTTTCAATGCCGCAATCCTTTTGTGCTAATTCTCCCTCAAACCTACCTCTGGTTCCTTCTGAATCAAGTGCCGTATTCTCAAAACCTAGTTTTTACTTGGCATTATCACAGGTAATAAGTACTTCTGAACACGAAAGGGACATCACTCGTGGTATAGATTTTGTGGCGCATGGGGCAGATGTTCTTTTTTTGTGCCTATCACTTTACTTTCCACTTTTCTATTCATCTTAGTTTAGTCACACTTTTAGTGGATATTTCTGAAAGATAGCTCCCCTTTATGAGTCAGCCCTGCTCCAACTTTGCATAACTAAGAAGATGTTTTCCCAGTTTTATCCTTGTCTACCACAAGCATTCAAATATATTCTGAAATGTATTCTGTCCATGGTAGTTATGGAGCATTAACTGCTAACTGTTGTGAATGCTTGTGCAACATCTATACTTTTTCTCCTGCTTTGGGGCTGTGTTTCCCAGCAAACTCAGGCTCTTGTTTCCCCACAGAATATTTCTGCATACGGTTCCTGTTAAAAATTATCTTCTTTACCTCTGTTATTTACAACACCCTATACATGCCTTATCCAATTTAGTAACTGTTAGCAATGGGGGTCTCTAGTTGGCAGAGGTAGGTACTGTTAGATTTGGGGGTATCTGGTTGGCAGAGGTAGGCACCTTTGACAAATAGGGACCCTTGCGTCTAGTCAGGGTAAGGGGGTACACTTCTAAAATAACCCCTGATCACCCCCTTGGTAGCTTGGCACGAGCAGACAGGCTTATCTCAGTGGCAGTGTGTAGCGCATTTGTGAACACATACAGTAACCCAGTGACAACACTATTGATGGACACCACACAAGTTTTAGTATAAAAATAAGTATTTTTATATAGACTTAACACAAGACCACAAACAACAAAAATCCACAATACTGTACTTCAAAAATGGTAGAATTAGCTCAGTTCTCTTAAGATGTAAATGCGACCCTATGGGTTCAATGTACCTTTGGATGCGTAACGCTATACAACGAAAGTGTTGCAGGGAAGGTGATGCGTCGGTTTCTTAAACACAAGAACGGTGATGCTTCGGGTCCCTACTGATGCGTAGGGGATGCGTCGGTTGTTCTCGGCATGGGGAGGTGATGTGTCGGTTTCATACTGCGCTTCTGTGGCGATGCGACCAGCAGCGCTGTGATGAAGATTCGGTGCAATGTGATGAAGATTCGGTAGCACCTAATGCGACGCCGATCCTCTTCTCCGGCGATGCGAGGCACTTCGGCGATGTGATGCGACAGCTGCAGCGGCGGCGACATGCTTCCCTGTTGATGCGGCGGCGTCTAATGCAACGCCGATCCTCTTCTACAGCGATGCAACGACAGCGGCGGCGACACGCTCCTTCTTCGTGAGTCGCGCTTCCAGCTCCTTGCGACTCCCAGTCCCTCAGAAAGCCCAACACAAAAGCAGGCACATCTAAAAGAACTCTTGGGGAGCTGGTTGGTGAGGTCTGTGCTCCCTGAGACTTCACCAGGAGGCAAGCTCTATCTCAAGCCCTTGGAGATCCGTCACAAGTTGAATGAAAGTAGCACAAAAGTCCTTTCTCCTTTGGCAGTCAGGCAACCACTGCAGGCCAATTCCTCACACTTTGGGATAGTCTCTCCTCAGTCTCTCTGGTTCCTCTCCTCAGCAAAGGTTTCCTATTGTTTCCCAAAAGTGATCTAAAGTTCTGGGGTCTAGGTCCCCCCTTTATACACATATTTTCTTTGTTCTCTGAAGGCAGAGAGGCCTCTGCCTAGTCCAAACCGGTTCTGGTCAGTCCTGGAGCACTTTGTTGACAAGACTCCTACTTTCCTTTCACAGTGTAGGCCAGGATCATCAGACACACCACAGGAGGTGGAGCAAGCATTGTGGAGGGAAGGCACAGCCCTATTCAGGTCCCAGGTGCAACTCCTCCCTCCCATCTACAAGCAGATCTCTCTAATCAGCCCTGTGCTGACTCACCCTGTCTCCTGGAATTCCCCAGCCACTGTCACTCAAACTCCAGACAAGGAACACACAACCTAGCAGAGGCCGGCTTGGATAGTTAGGCAATAAAATACCTACTTTCTAAAAGTGGTATTTTCAAACACAGAATGCTAAAACCAACTTCACTAAAAGATGTATTTTATCATTCTGAGTTGAGGCACACTAAACTTGAATTTCTACCTAGTTCCCTGAGTCAGTTAGGATTATAAGATGTTATAATCAAACTGCCCATTCTGACCTGTGGGGAACAGGTAGCCTTGCAATAGTGAAAAATTAAAATGGCTGTAATTCACTTTCAGGATATGCCACACACACCAGGACATGTCCTACCTTTTACCTCCAATGCACCCTGCCCTTGGGCCTACCATAGGGGTGACTAATATGCAGAAAAGGAAAGGTTTAGGGACTGGCAAGTGATTGCACTTGCCCAGTCAACATGGCAGTACCAGACTGCACAAAAGCTCTGCAATGGCAGACCTGAGACACACTTTTACGGGCTGCTTCTGTGGGTGGCACAACCAGTGCTGCAAGCCCACCAGCAGCATTTGGTTTACAAGCCCTGGGCACACTCAGTGCACTGTACTAGGGTCTGACAAGTAAACCAAACCAGCCAATCATGGAGTCACTAATCCATACATCAATTTACCACAGGGAGCACTTGCACTGTGGCACTGAATAGCATTGGCACAGTGCCCAAGGCATCTATAACCAGCAAAAACACATGAGGCAACAGCAAAATATGGAAGGGAGACCCACGCCAAGGTGCCAGGTCTAACAGGTACCTTTGTCCAAATAGGGACCCTTGCTTCTAGTCAGGGTAAGGAGGATACGCTACTAAAATAACCCCTTCTCACCCCCTTGGTAGCTTGATACAAGCAGTTAGGCTTATCTCAGAGGCAGTGTGTAAAGCATTTTTTAACAGAATACAGAAAAACACTACAAATGGACACCATCAAAGTTTTGAAAAATAAGCAATCTTCATCTAAACCAAAACAAGACCAAATGACAAAAATCCACAAAACAGTAATACAAATATGTCTTTCAGATGGTAGAAATAGTTCAGTCCAAAGCAAATTGCAGATGCAACACCTTTCACGCAAAGTACTTGGGAGGCGTCACACAAACAAACAAAACGGGTCGATGCATCGGTTCCTTACACTCAGGGAAGGTGATACATCGGTTCCTTGCTCCGGGGAAGGTGATGCATTGATTCCTTACTGCTGCGCAGGGGAGGTGGTGCGTCGATTCCTTACCAGAGAGGAGGTGATGCGTTGGTTCTCATTGCGTGGGGAGGTGATGCGTCGGTTTCTTACTGCGTCCCCCAACGTTGCGACAAACTTGGCGCTGCAATGCGACGATCCAGGACGATTAGTGGATTCTTCCAGCTCCCAGCGGAATACCATCTCTAGCGGTCCAAAACAACATCAGGCGCCTCTTTTCAGGTCAGAACTCCCAGCAAAGAAGTTCAGGGGAGCTGGTGGTGAAGTCTTTGTGTCCCTGAGACTTCAGAACAGGAGGCAAGCTCAGTTTCAATCCCTTGGAGATCTTCCTCAAGCAGGGGACACAGTAAACAGCAAAGTCCTTTTCTCCTTTCCTTGGCAGCAAGTAGCCACTGCAGGCCAACCCCAGACGGCAAACAGCAGAGGGGCAGTATTCCTCCTCAGCTTCTCTGGCTCTTCTCCTTGGCCTGTTGATTTCCCAGAAGTGATATAAAAGTCTGGAGTCTGGGCCCCTCTTTTTATACCCAAAAATCCTTTGTTCTCTGAAGGCAGAGAGTGTCTGTACCCAGCCAAAACTAGGTATGTGGGGCACTTTGCAAGTGCACAACAACCTCCATTGTCAGTGGGAGCCCTGACTCCAGACACACCACAGGGGGGCAAAGCCATCATTGTGGAAGGCTGGCACAGCCCTATTCAGGTGCCGTGCTACTCCTCCCACCACTCCAAATGCAGACCTGGCTATTTCAGCCCAGCCCTGACTCATCAGGCTCTCCAGAACCACTGCTACTCCCCAGCCCCTGACACTCCAAAGACAGACAGAAATACACAAACCTAGAAGATGCATACTGGATGGCTAAGCAAGAAAATACCTACTTTCTAAAAGTGGTATTTTCAAACACAGAATGTGAAAATCACGCTCACTAAAGGATGCATTTTAACATTTTGAGTTCAGGCATATCAAACTTTATTTTTCTACCTTGTTCCCAGGGGCAGACTCCCCAGACTATCCTGTGGGAGCAGGTAGCCTTGCAATAGTGAAAAATGAAATTGTCAGTAAGTCATTATGAGGACATGCTACACACATCAGAGCATGTCCTACCTTTCACATACAATGCACCCTGCCCACAGGAGTACCTCGGGCCTACCTTAGGGGTGACTAACATGTAAGAAAAGGGAAGGTTAGGGACTGGCAAGTGTGTGTATTTGCCAAGTCGACATGGCAGTCCAAGACTGCACACATGCTCTGCAATGGCAGGCCAGAGTTATATTTTACAGGCTGCTTCTGTGGGTGGCACAATCCGTGCTGCAGCCCAATAGCAGCATTTGATTTACAGGCCTTTGGCAGACACTGTGCATGGTACTAGGGTCTGACTAGTAAATTAAATATGCCAATCATGAAATCTCTAATCCATAACCACAATTTACACAGAGAGCAAGTGCTCAGAGTCATAACACCCAAAAAACAGGCCAGAAACAATACAGGAGGAAGGCAAAACGTTCTGGGATGACCTTGCAAAAAGGGCCAAGTCCAACAGTAACTTGATTATCAATTTCCTAGTAGCGAGATTAAAACCTCTATCTTTAATGACCGTCATCCCATTACTCTAACCATTGTTGCATAATTGATGAAAAGTTGTCCATAAGAGGTAGGATAGATTATCCAGCAGAAACTATATCACAAAGTAGGGTGGATTTACTTAGATTACATCCCTCATTTTCATCACCAACTACACATTTAAAGAGAATGTGTGAACCAAATGTATTATCTTTTTACATAAAAATAAATGTTCTTCACCTGACTCACTCCTTGGTGCTTTGTCGGGACTTTCTCCATATTTTGTGCTGTATGAAGTGCATTTGATATTTCTCCCAGTGGTGAGTGTAGCGAAAACTTAATCTTAATCTCTTCCATCATAGAACAATCTCATGTACTCAATTTCTCCATTGAATTAGTTAAAACTGGTACATTCATTCTCTGTCTTCCACCTAGTGACAAGGTTGCATTTGTAAAATAATATCTTACTGAAACTTTCGGAGGTGCACAGATATACTTCTCCAGTTGCATAACAGTTAAATAAGCAACCTCATTATTTCCTTTACCCCTCCACTGCGCCCGCGATTTTGCGGAAGTGCGGCACTTCCGCAAAACGGGCGGGGCCGCGTCAGCCATTGGCCGACAGCAGCACCAGCGAGGTAGCGTTGCCGTCGGCCAATGGAAGGGGTTAATTTTGGACCTGTAAATATTTTTGGTTACAAATACTTGTGGACTTCAAGCTATACCTTCAAACGGATCACCCAAGCACTCACCACCAGCAAACTCAGCTATGGCAATGCACTCTACGCCGGCATCAACAAGTCCCTACTCCACAAACTGCAAACAATACAGAACACCGCAGCCAGTCTCGTCCTCGGCATCCCCTGGCACAAACACAGCAGCCAACACCTGCGGTGACTCCACTGACTCCCCGTGGAGAAGAAAGTCACCTTCAAAATCCTCACTCATGCCTACAAATGCCTGCACAACAACGGACCCAAATACCTCAACGACAGAATAAACTTCCACATACCCAAAAGAAACCTGCGATCATCCAACCTCGCACTGGCTGAAACCCCGCGCATCCACAGAGCCAGAGCAGGCGGAATATATTTCTCTCACATTTTGCCCAAGATCAGGAACGAGCTACCGGCAGACATCAGACGTGCCCCCTCCATGAACACCTTTAGAAAGTCCCTCAAGACCTGGCTCTTCGGCTCCACGGAGCAGCGTACGCCCCCTCAGCACCTCGAGACCGTCACGTCTGAGTAGCAGGCTTACAATTCCCTGACTGATTGATTGATTGATTGATTGATTGATAGATTGATATCTTGCATCTCCACTCAAGCCTAGAGGTTAATGTGAAGTAGAGGTGCTTTTCACACCTTTGTACAGCGTTGATGCACCGCTGACAGCTCGCATCTGGGTCAAGTGTGAGGAGAGGTGGGTAGTCTATGCAGTCTCTCACTATTATAAACAATCTGGCTCCGCAAAGTAGGCCCTCTGGTCTTTTGCTGTTTTTCCTCAGCCACTGGAACCACGAATAATAGCCGCCTCTTCTCACCTCTACAGTGTTTAGGTAACATCCTTGTGATAGTTGTAGTGTCTGCAAGAAAAACATCATTCAATGTTCCTTGTGCTTTAAACGCTTTAGAGTCAGGGAGATACACACACAATACAGTTAATGATGCAATCATTTTTCAAACAAACAACACTCGCTCCCTGATTATGAGTTAAGCATAGTGATAATTATAGCATGCAGGGGTAAATAGCGCATGACTTTAACAACTCGTGTGATCACGTTTTAAAAACTGCATGTGTAATTTAGCTCATGTGGTAAAATATTACATATCTGTAGTTCATATGCGATATATAGCGCATGCGTTATTTAATGTATGTGATATTTACCACATGCAAAAAATTAACACATGTGGTAAGTAACACCCAATTACAAGTATAGGAGATCATTAAAAACCAGTGGAAAATAACACTTTAAAATACCTCCTAAAGCAGGTGGCAAAAATTCCTGAATGTGGGGAATGAAAAGAAAAGTGTAAAACAGTACCAAAAAAAAACACGATAATGCACAACAAAACTTAGTTTATACCCGAGCTGAAAAATATCATTTCACATACAACTGCACAAAGGCCCGGACCTACTTAAACAGCCATGGCCAGTTTAAGTTCTCACAGGTTGATTGCAGCAGCTCACACTTCATTCTACAGTACACCATCATGGCTGCAACACTGCTAGGCCCCTATATAATCCTATGCCATATCCATGTTCTGCGACAACAAACCATGCAGGATGAGGATGGAAACCAGGCCGCCAATCAAGGACATTAAATGGTGCAGCAAAGCAGGATAAGAGCCAGGATTGATCGAGTAAGGCTGGAACCCATAAACATGAGTTATCTGAAGATCCAGAGCATACACAGGCTTGATATGGGCACCATACAAAACATATTTTCATCACTACAGATACCCTAGAGCCGAACATAGGGATCCACTGCTACTGCCCCTTCCTGGAAAATGTAAGCAGGATTAGCATCCTTTGCAATAGACAATAAACAGCAGACAGTAGGATTGGTGTATGACATTTCTCAGACAACCTTTAACAAAATACACTGCTAAGCAATGGATGCATTGAAGAGAGTAAGTGAGCAGCATATACAGTTCCCCTTGGACCCCAACACAACTAATGCCAGCTAAGAAAACATATGTTCTACAGCAGTATTTCCTGACATTGTATGCCCAATTGACTGAACTCAAGCAAACCTGGTGGCCTCACACAGTCAGAAACAAGTGTGCTGGACCCGTACATTGAAACACACTATTTATGTGCAAATGCTGTGTGATGTGGATCTGTCTATACTGAACAGGGTTAGGTGCTCTGGACGAAACCACGTCATGTTGCTGACAAAAAGCAACATTAGTCATACTGTGGTGACACATCACTCTTAAGCTACTGGGCAGACCAATCAACACTTCACCATCAAGATTACACTGCAGTATGATTGTTGTAGTCCAATCTCAATCAACGGCAGCAGCACTATTCGAAAGCTATTAGCCTCCCCCATGATATCACATACATAGATCAATGTGTATATGTGCAACAATCATGATCATTCTCAAGCAAAGCCAACTTTTTAACAATTACATGTACTTCCATTACAACTCTTATGTCTCTTACCTTGGATTTCACTGACCTCAAGACCTTCTTTCATCTCTTCCACTTCAGACATGCTGCGGATGCTCATAGTTGTTTCTTCCTACAGCTTGAGGTAGAGCTAAGGTAGGCAACTACTACTAGGTACCATGCTTTAGCGTTTGTGTTTGGCAACTCGCTTAAGTTCCTAGAATTTCAAGGTTTTGAACCTGCTCTTATTGTTGTCAACATTATGTGGATATGCTGATTCAGTATTGATTTTGTCCATTATTTCTTTCTGCAGCCATGTTTTGTTTATTTTTGGTGACATTTCCAGCATGAGATGGCACATTCGACAGTCATGATGCCTTGCCACCTCGTAGCACAGGACCTCTAGCTCAGAATTTGAAAACTTGTACTTTCTTTCCCTGCCTGGGTCCATAATGGAAGAGTATGGAAGGTTTCTGTTTGTAATGACTGAGTAACATCAGAGGATGGCAGTGGATTGTGCTTGTCTTGTTTAAAGGTGCTTTGTCTACACAGAATGAATGCCTGCACACTCCCACACAGTGAGGAGTTGGTAGTATATACGTTCAGGATGCCCTAAGGTCCTTTTGTGTTTTGATTTTGCTGTTTCTGTTCTCTAGGGTTTAATTTCCTCGCTCCAGGGGAAGTCAAAGCCTGAAATTCAGCACTTCCTGATGGGTTGTGAATGTGCGATTTATTGGGTGTGGTATTTACCACATCCGCTAAATACCATACATTCGGTATGTAACATATTTGAATTTGAATTTGAATCGGATTTATAGAGCGCGTAGCTACCCGGAGGCGTCCCAGCGCTGTGGATCAACCTGCAAGGCCCCTAGGGTTAGATTTATTAGGGGCAAAGTTTATTAGGGGAAAAGCCAGGTCTTCAATAGCCTGCGGAAAGGCAGCAGGTTGGTTTCTTTCCGGATGGTGAGGGGTAGGGCATTCCATAGTTTTGGGGCGTTGTATGAGAAGAGGCGACCCCCGGTGCGCGGTCTTCTAATTCTGGGGAGAGTGTCTGATCTTAACTGTCTAGAAGATTTGTGAGGTTTAAAGAAGGGTCTCAATATGGGGGGGGGCCCTCTGCCATGAAGAATTTTGTGCGAGATACACAAGGTTTTAAAGGTGATCCGCTCCTGTATTGGGAGCCAGTGTAGTGATTTGAGGGCGGGTTTGGCAGAGCATCTGGGTTTGGTCCCCGTGAGGAGTCTTGCCGCGGCATTCTGGACGTGTTGCAGTTTGTTGATGACTGATACTGGGGCACCTAGGTACAGGGTGTTTCCGTAGTCCAGTCTTGAGATGACAAGTCCCTGGATTAGGATTTTCCTGGACTGGGGGGGATCAGGGGAAGGATTTTCCTGGCTGTTCACATGAGGCCGAAGCAAGTGCCGGCGGTTTTTCTTGCTTGGACTCTGAAGCTGAGGTCTTGGTCTAACCAGATGCCCAGGCTCTTAATCTCCTTTTTTGTTGTGGGGGGGTGCCCATGCTGGGCGGCCAGGATAGAGAGGTGGGAAGTTTGCGTGGGTCACCCAGTAGCATGATCTCCGACTTCTCTCCATTGAGTTTGAGGCGGGAGTCGCACATCCATTTTGACATGTTCTGCAGGCAGGAGACCAGGTTCTCCGTGCACTGTGTTGATTGGTTAATGGCGACGACTAGTTGGGTGTCGTCAGCGTACATGACCACCTTTATGCCAAAAGGTGAAACAATGTCGTCTAGTGGGGGCCATATAAACGTTAAAAAGTGTTGGGCTCAGAGAAGATCCCTGGGGGACCCCACACTGAGGGGAGAGTGCTTTAGAGTGGTCGTGACTGTCGGCCACCTCGAAAGTCCTGTGTTCCATGACGGATTTGAGCGAGGCCAGGGCGGTACCAGTTACTCCTGCCTTGTTGATAAGGTGGATGAGGATGGTGTGGTCCACCGTATCGAAGGTGGCGCTCAGGTCCAGGAGGATCACTGGCACTGATCCCCCTGCGTCTAAGATGGATCTCGCTTCTTCGATTACGGCCAGAAGGGCGGTGTCGGTGCCCTGTCCTGGTCTGAACCCTGTCTGTGAGTGGGGGAGGAGATTGTTGGACTCCAGAAAAGTGGAGAGTTGTTGATTCACGATCTTTTCAGCCACTTTGCTGATGCCTTGGAGGAGAGAGATCGGTCTGAAATTGGATGGGTCCGAAGGGTCGAGATGGGATTTCTTTATGAGTGCGCGTACTATCGCTCTTTTCCAGTTAGTGGGGACAATACCTTGAGTGAGGGAAGCGTTAATAAGACTAATAAGTAGGGGGGACACTGTGGGAGTGACCAATTTGACTTTGTTCATGGGGGCGGGGTCAGTGGGTGAGCCACTCTTCACTAGTTTAAGGGTGGCAACAAAAATCTCTGTGGATACCGGGGAGAAGGCGTCGAGGTGGGGTGCATCTGGGGGTATGGGCGGGTGTGGTAGGTTTAGCAGGGGGTTCTGGGTGGGGAAGGTTTCTAGGATCTTGTGGATTTTGGAGGAAAAGAACTCAGCTAGTTGGGTACATCTGGTACCTGAAGGATAGGGTTCAGGGAGTTTCATTAGTGACCGAACGATACGGTAGGTTTCTTTGGAAGAGTTTGCTGCGGATGGTATTTTTCCTTCAAAGAAGGCGGCTTGGGTATCTTTTATACATGTTTTGTAGCGTTTCATAGCCGATTTGTAAACGTCTCTGCTCTTTGAGGCCCAGTCTTTCCTCCAGAGGCGTTCTAGCTTTTTACAGTTTTTTCTTAGTTCGCGCAGTTCAGGAGTGAACCAGGGTGATTTAAATAATCCCCTCTTGCTAGGGAGGGGTTTATTGGGGAGGACTGAATCTAGAGACTCTTCAATCCAGGAAGGAATTTGATTGTCCGCTAAGGATGGGTCTGGATCGAGAGTGGGAGTAGAGGCTGCCAGTCTGCTGGTCCAGGCATCTATATCTAATTTTTGCCACGGGCGGGAAGGGGCTTGGGGTGGCGGTCTGATAGTGGCTACGGTCGAGATGGGGTATTTTAGAAGGATAAGGTGGTCATCTGACCAAGGGATGGGGAGGGACTCATTTGCTGTTAGTTCGGAGATATTTGAGAAGATGGGGTCCAAGAGATGGCCCTTGATATGTGTGGGGTAGTGGTTTTTCAGGGCGAGGTTGAGAGCGGCTAGGTCTTCTTTTAGGTCCTCTGCTGTTTTATTTTCTAGATCGTCGAAGTGAATATTGAGGTCACCTAAGACAGTGAAGTTGGGGGAGAGACAGGCAAGAGATGTGATTGTTTCCACTGGGGAGTTAGAGAACTGTCCAAGCGGTCCTGGAGGATGGTAGAACAGCATTTCTGAGAGAGTTTTTACCGGGGAAAGATGGATGGAAAAGCGGATGTTTTCACAGTCCTGCATCGGGCTGTCTTTGAACTGGCAGGAAAGGTGGGTCTTGAAAATGATTGCAATGCCACCCCCTGTACCAGATGGTCTATCGTGGTGTTTGATTAGGTACCCCGGGGGAAGAGCTTGAACTATGTCGGGGTCTGATGCTGGATTGATCCAGGTTTCAGTGAGGAACAGCACCTCAATGTCTGTTTCTAGCAGGAGTAGATTGATCTCAGTACTGTGTTTGGGGAGGGATCTGCAATTAAGCAGGGCCATTTTAATCCACTGTATTTTTGGGGGGTGTGAGGAGTAAAGCTGTAAGTGCATTGGCCGCATTTTCTTTGCCATTCTTCAGGTGAGATCGTATGGAGGCAAAGGTCAGGGGTGAGGTTCCTAAGTTGACGGAGGGTCTATGGTGAGTAGCTGATAGGTGTCGACCTAGAAGACGCATGGGGCCTGGGCCCAGGGCTCGGTCTGGCGCGGACGGGCGCAGACGGGCTTACCTTAGGCACACCTTCGGCTGGCTCCTGGCGTGCCCGCTGCGCTCGTCCGCTGCGCTTCCTGCGGGATGTGGCCATTTATACTGGGGAATTGGCGGGAGGGGCGAGCACTAGACTGCCGACCCACTCCTCGTCCAAGATGGTGACCCCCCACCTGACAGTAGCCCCAACTCGTCTGCGGTGGTGAGAGGGAAGCGTAGGGCGCGGGGGGACCAGTGCGGCAACAATCGCAGCAACAGATAAGTTTGTAGACAAGTTCTTTGTTTACAGAGCACCGCTAATTGGTTCTAGAGGGTAGTTTGGGCGTGGAGACCAGTGCGGCATAGATCGCGGCAGTAGGTCAATTAAAACTGCAGGGCACAAGTGCACACGTGAACGTACACTAGTGAGTGACAAAGTATTTTTAAAAATGAGCAGAACTTCCCCGGCTTCCACCTCAGGGAGTCAAGGGATAGCGCGACTTTTACATGTGCGGCATACATCGCAGCAGAAGATGGTTAAAAGTACAGAGCGCGAGTGAACAAGTGACAATCAATCAATTGACAAATACAAGTGAAGACAGTTTTTTAAAAAACTGAGCTTCCCCGGCTTCCGCCTCAGGGATTCGATGCGAGTGAGTGACAGGCAAAGTAATTGGCGCGGCTTTTATACTGGGGAATTGGCGGGAGGGGCGAGCACTAGACTGCCGACCCACTCCTCGTCCAAGATGGCGACCCCCCTACCTGACAGTAGCCCCAACTCGGCTGCGGTGGTGAGAGGGAAGCGTAGGGCGCGGGGGGACCAGTGCGGCAACAATCGCAGCAACAGATACGTTTATACACAAGTTCTTTGTTTACAGAGCACCGCTAATTAGTTCTAGCGGGTAGTTTGGGCGTGGAGACCAGTGCGGCATAGATCGCGGCAGAAGGTCAATTAAAACTGCAGGGCACAAGTGCACACGTGAACGTACACTAGTGAGTGACAAAGTATTTTTAAAAATGAGCAGAACTTCCCCGGCTTCCGCCTCAGGGAGTCAAGGGATAGAGCGACTTTTACATGTGCGGCATAAATCTCAGCAGAAGATGGTTAAAAGTACAGAGCGCGAGTGAACAAGTGACAATCAATCAATTGACAAATACAAGTGAAGACAGTTTTTAAAAAAACGGAGCTTCCCCGGCTTCCGCCTCAGGGATTCGATGCGAGTGAGTGACAGGCAAAGTAATTGGCGCGGCTTCTATACTGGGGAATTGGCGGGAGGGGCAAGCACTAGACTGCCGACCCACTCCTCGTCCAAGATGGCGACCCCCCACCTGACAGTAGCCCCAACTTGGCTGCGGTGGTGAGAGGGAAGCATAGGGCGCGGGGGGACCAGTGCGGCAACAATAGCAGCAACAGATAAGTTTGCAGACAAGTTCTTTGTTTACAGAGCACCGCTAATTGGTTCTAGCGGGTAGTTTGGACGTGGAGACCAGTGCGGCATAGATCCCGGCAGTAGGTCAAATAAAACTGCAGGGCACAAGTGCACATGTGAACGTACACTAGTGAGTGACAAAGTATTTTTAAAAATGAGCAGAACTTCCCCGGCTTCCGCCTCAGGGAGTCAAGGGATAGAGCGACTTTTACATGTGCGGCATAAATCGCAGCAGAAGATGGTTAAAAGTACAGAGTGCGAGTGAACAAGTGACAATCAATCAATTGACAAATACAAGTGAAGACAGTTTTTTAAAAAACGGAGCTTCCCCGGCTTCCGCCTCAGGGATTCGATGCGAGTGAGTGACAGGCAAAGTAATTGGTGCGGCTTTTATACTGGGGAATTGGCGGGAGGGGCGAGCACTAGACTGCCGACCCACTCCTCGTCCAAGATGGCGACCCCCCACCTGACAGTAGCCCCAACTCGGCTGCGGTGGTGAGAGGGAAGCGTAGGGCGCGGGGGGACCAGTGCGGCAACAATCGCAGCAACAGATACATTTGTAGACAAGTTCTTTGTTTACAGAGCACCGCTAATTGGTTCTAGCGGGTAGTTTGGGCGTGGAGACCAGTGCGGCATAGATCGCGGCAGTAGGTCAATTAAAACTGCAGGGCACAAGTGCACACGTGAACGTACACTAGTGAGTGACAAAGTATTTTTTAAAATGAGCAGAACTTCCCCGGCTTCCGCCTCAGGGAGTCAAGGGATAGCGCGACTTTTACATGTGCTTCATAAATCGCAGCAGAAGATGGTTAAAAGTACAGAGCGCGAGTGAACAAGTGACAATCAATCAATTGACAAATACAAGTGAAGACAGTTTTTTTAAAAACTGAGCTTCCCCGGCTTCCGCCTCAGGGATTCGATGCGAGTGAGTGATATGTACTAAAGAAGGAATACCACATGGTATATATATGAGCTAAATAAGGAATACCACATGGTATTACACTGTAAAAGCTCATAATCAGTGTTATTTAACACATGTTATTTAGTGAACCCCCTGGAATCAGCGTTTCTCCTACCTGCAAGTTTGGTGGAATTTACCACTAACCTCGTAAGCAAGGCATTAGTATTCTGATACAGATAATCACTCAATTTTCAGCTAAACACAAAACATGCAATATTAATATTTTTTTAAATACATAAATTATACTTAGAAGCACATAAAGACAGACATCGCATAACTAGTGTTCAGTGGAAGAAAGGAATCAAATGGTGCATAAATAAACATTTGCAGCAAAATGTGAATCTAAAAACTTGTACCAGACAGGTCACAGTAAAATGCATGCATGAAGGAGCTAGAAAGAACAAGCACATTGTGATTGAAAAGACTTGGGGGCATGTAACCAACAACCAGCGATAATTATCGCTAAGCGCACTTAGCGCTAGGATAATTATCGCCAGCTATCGATTGTTTTTATCGCAGAGATAGCGTGCTATCAGCTACGCTTATCTCCAGAGTGATAACAACAACCGAGTTAGCTGCCAAATGTGCAATTATCGCTGGGATTCCAGTGATAATCGCACGTTTGGTGCTACGTTGGTGATAGGACAGGGCATACTTAGCCATGATATCCACCTTCCATTGGATTTCTTCACATTTCACATTAACATTCTGCAGGTTAGCATGAGGCTTGATATTAGGAGAAATGTCGCTTAGCAACATTTTTCACGATATTATGGGGAGGAACGCCCACTTTGCATCTCATTAGAGATACAAAGCTGGGCGTTAAGGGAAATGGCGCTGAGGCACGGATACACGCGATAGCGTGACCTTGCTAATAGGGCGATACAATTATCGCCGCTTTCCGGCCAAAAACGGCCACTAAAGCGGAAATAATTGTCCTGTTGATATGCCCCCCGGAAACTGATTAATTATTACAAGTGTGATGGTGGTTCACATGCTAGCTCCTTCCTCCTTGCTCGGTACTCCAATCAGAGGGACAAATACACCCCCTTTATTGAGTTTCTTTCTGACTACCAAAATATCTAATGAATGTTGGGTGATATACTTGATTGCCCAGGTTATCTGGAGGCTTAAAGAGCAGCTACAGATGTCTTACAACATTAAAATCAAGAAGGGAAGACAGCTGGCAATGCAAGGAAGTCTCTCAAAATTGCACGTAAGACTGGCCCAACTCACTATGCTCTGTAGTCTCCGCCCTTGTTCCCTCATTGCAGAGTGGGAATAACAACTGCACCCTCTTCATCTTTACTGCAACAAGGTGAAACGCTCGTTTTCGAAAACAGCTTCCTTCATATTCACTTTCAAAATAATAGTTCCAGACTACTTATTCTCACCATGGTATCTCTTCAAAATGATATCCACACCTCTGCACTGAGAAACAGGGATTCACTTTAAATAAACAAAAGTGACAATTTCAATGAGACCACTTTCATAAACAATAGAGTTATGCAAACTCTTAATTATGTTCAGTGACTTATCTAGGTGCAACACAATGGGGTACATTTTTTTTCGTTATTGTGGGTTTGGATTGGTGTGGTCCTCCTCTCACTTTGCAGAAGAAGCACCCATTTGTATTGATTTGTGTCGCTCCCTGCATGTGTGTGTTCACCACCCTGCTTCCAACTGCTGCTGCCACTTTGCCAATTCGTGCTGTAGTGGAGCTGACATATGAGGTGAGCTGGCAGCTCATGGCTGAGCATTGATTGAACCGGTGGCAGCAGGCTGTCATGAAGGGTGTGAAGGTGGCAATCAGTGCAGCTTGTGTCTTTATCACTTGCACCGAAAAATATAACATCAAGAGCAAACTAGTAAACAGAGGGATGCAACATTACAGTGAGATTTCAATTCGTCAGTTGCTCTGTTGGTGCAGACTCAGTTATAGTCACAGTTACTACAGCTGTTATTGAACCTTCTTGCTCTCTATTCATTTGTGCTTTAGACTGCTAATTTTATTCTAGAGTCCAGGGCCTAGCCCACTTTTTCTTCGTTCATTGCTGTGTTGAGCTGATCATTGTCCATGTATTAGTCCTGAACCATCAAACAGGTAATTAAGCTAAATGCATATGTGGGAATAGGCGAGGATAAATATCCAATTGGTCTACAAAAAAGACTAACTAAGTAAGATAGTAAGAGGATGATTGAAAATATTATCAGTACATGCATTTAACCCATGTAGCATGTTTTCCAATAGTTTAGGAGTGAAGGGTAATGTGTGTATCCACTGTTGGGGGTATGAGAGCGATAGCAAATTGAATTCTATATGTGATGATGTTTTGTATATACAAGAAAAGTAATTACATTTTATAAATTTTTTCATTGAGGATTGTTGTCATATATTAGAGTCCTGAAGTAGATGGTTATATCAAGTATCATCCATCGAAACGCTGCGTCGACAACTATATGCTGTTAAGCATCATTTTTTTTTTTTAGTTTAGAAAGCTTTATTGAATCAAATATGCCAAGTAAAACATTAGTACAGAATCACAAATCAAGAAGAAAAAGAGAATTGGAGAAATGGAAAGGAACAACATCAATGTGAATTGTAAAACAAGAAATCACAAAAAAGGGAAAACATAATGTATATACTAAGAGAAAATGCATTTTTTGTTTTGTAAAATATAGAAGAAAGAAAGAGGGGAAGAAGGAAAAAGAAAAGGAAGAAATAGAGAAAGGAAGGGAAAAGAGAAAGAGAACAGAAAATAGAAAATTAATATATCTTAAAAGAAACGGTTGAGGCATATTATGATACACATCTGGAAAGAAAATCAGTTAAAGGTAACCATAACAAATCTCTTTTAATCAAAAGAGAAGTGGTCGTAGCATGGGCACGATCAAGTCTGTGATGGTGACATAACAGATTCCACCATGCTGTAAATGAAATCTTTGAAGTATTTTTCCAGTTTGTAGTAATAATCTGCAAAAAATAGCTATGAACAAGTCTATAAATTTACGAACAGTATTTGAAACATTCCAAATAGGGGAAGAACCACCTAGAAAAATATGAACAATATCAAAAGTATGATTGGAGCTTAAAATAGCATTCAGCTTGCACCAAATATGTCGCCAAAGGGAGTTAACCAAGGGGCAGTGGAAAAACATATGAAAGAGATTACTTTCAGGATGAGGACATGACCAGCATTGACTGGAATCTAAGGTTTTAAACTTGAATAGGTCAGAAGGGGTAAGGAAAAGTCGGTTATAAAAAAAATAAAGGGTCTGAGTAGTGCTAGCTGAATGAGATACGGTGTGAATTTTAGACCAGATGGATTCCCAGGTAGGAAAGGAAAATTCCTGTGCTAGATCCTTTTCCCATGCAAGTTCGGATTTGGATTTAGGGCGGTCAGGGGTAGAGCGGAAGAGGATCTTGTAAATAGTGGCAGCTTTGTGTGGGGTGGTAAAATCTAATGGAGTAAAGTCTGATGGAGCAGTATCAGATAATGAATTGTGGTATGAGATGAGGGTATATAAAGCTAGAAATCAGGGAACTGGGGAGAATACTTACTAGATAATTGAAAGGATGAGCAAATATCTGAAAAAGCCATTAAGGAACCTTTAACTAAGAGCTTATCAACATACATAATGCCTTTGTCAATCCATTCCTTCCAAAAGAGGGCTTTGTTATGAATCTTAAGGGAATGATTATACCATAACGGTGTAAGGGAGTATAAATGTGCTGGAGAAAAAGAGGAGCGAAACAATGAGACTGAAAGCGCCCTGGAGAGTTTGAAAGTAGGTGAAAGAAAGCATTTAGGGGGTTGAGATAAGTGAGTAGCAGCAAGATAGGGGAAAGGCGAAAGTTGTGTAAGCTCTAAGGCACTCCATGCAGTGACAGTGGGAGAGGATGAGTCAGATAGGAATGGCCAGATTTGTTTTAAAGTGAAGGAAGAATAAAAACGAACAAGGTTGGGAAAATGTACCCCTCCCAAATGTTTTGGCTGCTGAAGGCGAAACAGGGATATCCTGGATTTTCGATTGTTCCAAAGAAAACGAACAAGGATGCGATTAATAAGCGTGAAAAAGTAAGCAGGGAGGGAAATGGGCAGCATAGAGAGGTAGAAGTTAATAATGGGAAGAAGCATCATTTTAATAGTTGCAATCTTCCCCACCAGGATAAAAATAGGGGAGACCAACGTTCTATAAGAGCAGAGAGCTCGGAAAGAATATCTTTATGATTAATTTTGATGGTATCTTTGATAGAGTTAGCATATAAAACACCCAAGCATTTGATACTCGTTGGATTCCATTCGAAACCGGAGTCATGAAACATGTGTGGAAGACAATGTTTATTAAGAGGCAAGACTTCGGACTTATCAATATTCAGCTTATATCCAGAGACTGAGGAATATTCATTGAGTAAGGAAAAAAGGGCAGGTAAAGAAATAGATGGGTTAGAGGTATAAAGTAAAATATCATTAGCATATGGTGTGAATTTGATATCTAGTGATTTATAAACAAAAATGGAATAAGAAGTGGAGCACCACATTTTTTCAAGGAAGGGTTCTAAGGCTAAAATAAAAAGGAGGGGAGACGGAGGGCAACCTTGTCTGGTACCCCTATGTAAAGAGAAATAAGCTGACTGAGCAGCATTAACCCAAATAGAAGTAGAGGGGGCTGAATATAGTAATTGGATTAGATTAATGAAATGGGGACTGAAACCATGCCAACGCAGAGCCCCAAACATAAAGTCCCAATTAACCCTATCAAATGCTTTCTCAGCATCAAGGGTGATGGCAGCGAGGGGGGCATTCATTTTGGAAGCAAGATGAATAATGTTGAGGAGGTTTCTAGGATTATCCGTGATGGATCTGCCTTTAACGAAGCCGGATTGATAAATATTAATGAGTCTGGAACAACAGTAGTCAAACGAGAAGCTAAAATGTTTGCATATATTTTACAGTCCGTATTGATTAAAGAAATAGGCCGATAATTTTTGCAGAGGGAGAGATCTTTGTGTTTTTTAGGGAGTAAGCATAACATGGCTTGAGTAAAAGAACCTTTGGATTCCCCCATGGAGAGAAAGGAAGCTACCAAGGAGGATAAATGAGGTATTAGATGATTTTTAAAATGAAAATAAAAGTGTACGGTAAAACCGTCGGGCCGGGAGATTTATCTTTGGGTAAAAGAGTGTTTGCTTGCAAAATCTCGTTGTCAGAGGTGGGGTAATCAAGTGAGGAGAAATCAAAATCTGTGGAAGAAGATTTAGGTATGTTGAGAAAGAAAGAATCCATTTGAGAAGGAGATGGAGTCGATTCAGGTGTATATAAAGAGGAGTAATACTGAACAAAACAATTAAGAATCTTATCATCCGTGCTGTGACGATTCCCATGCGCATCAGTAATGACAGCTAGGTTAGATTTTTGTTTCTTAATTTTGAGATAATTAGCAAGAGATCTGCCGGCTTTATTGCGCCCTCCCTACATTTTAGAATTAAATTTAAAAGATGATTGCAAGCCGCCTCACAAGAGAATTTATTAAATTGAAGTTTCACTGTAATAAGGGAAGAAAGGGCTTCAGGTGAGTTAGATGTATAAAAAATATGCTCCAGGTCTTTGATCTGTTTAAGGATAAGGGAGGATTTGGAAAGGGCCTGCTTCTTTTTACGAGAAACGAAATCAATGATAAAGCCTCTAGCTGAAGCTTTAAAAGCATCCCAAACAAAATGGAACTGGGAAGTAGAGTTAAGATTATTGTGAAAGAATTCATCCATAAAAAGAGTAAATTGATCAATAAATTGAGGATTCAGAAGGAGAGAGTTATTAAATCGCCAACGACGGGAGTTGGGAGTAGGTGAAGGTAAATCAAAGTCAAGAATTATGGGGGCACGGTCAGAAATAAGAATAGAGCCAATTTCGACATTTGTCATAAATTGAAAAGTATGTTGAGTGAGGAAAATATAATCAATCCGGGAGTGTGATGCATGGACAGGGGAAAAAAAGGAAAATTCCAGGGTCCCCGGGTGAGACAATCTCCAGGAGTCAATTAAACTTCTAGAAGAGATTGCTTTGTAAAAGGACTTTTGCATTTTGTTAGGAATCTGGTCTGAGATTTACGGTCCAGGAAAGGGTCCATTAACTGATTACAATCACCTCCAACAATTAAATCAACACTGGCGTGAGAGGATAAAAATTTAGAGAAGTCATTCCAAAAAGTAAGATCAATACCATTGGGACCATAAACATTGCAAAAGGATAAATCTGGGTTATTAACTGTAACATCTAAATATGACCATCTGCCATTCGGATCTGAAATCTCATTTTTAAGCTGAATTGACAGTGATTTGTGAAACAAGATGAGAACTCCATTCTTATTATTAACGGAAGACAAACAGAATACATCACCCACCCACTGCTTGCGTAGAGAGGAGAGGTCTTTTTGAGAGAGGTGAGTTGCTTGTAACAAAGCAACTTGGCATTTCAATCTTGCTAAACGAGACAAAACCCGTTGTTTTTAACCGGGTTACGAAGACCTTTAACATTCCAAGATATCACACGAAGACCATTCATTTAAGAGAAAAAAGAAAGATAGGCATGAAGATAGAAAAAATGAGAAGAGATGAGATAGACACAAACAGAAGATGAACAGCATAGGAAAGGAAGGAAAAATTGATGAAAGGAAGGTAATAATCCTGAAAAGATATAATACACCAATACCACAATATAGAGAAAGAGAATAGGTGAATTAGGAAGAAAATTAAAAGGGTGAAGGAGAGTCTGAGTATGAAAGACAAAGGGAAATATAAAGAGGAGAGCAGAAGTAAGTAAAGAATGCCATGAAGAAAGAAAAAGAGGAAGAGAGAAGATGGAGGGAAAACAAAAGGAGTGGGAGTTCGAAACTCCCCTGAGAAAAAGTAAACAAAAAATGATGGTGAAAAACCAAAAGGCTTCAGCCATGCAGGACAAAAGCGTGTAGGACAATAAAGTGAGAGCGGGAGCATCAAAGGACAAACGACCGCACAACAAAAGAGAGTGTCAAATGCATGGTCTCAAAAACATTGGATACAGAAGGGAAGATAAAAAAAATACAGTTGGGTCTGGAGACCAAACACGACAATGTAAAACAAATGAAGGAGACTTACCAAACAATTGTGAAAGGAAGGCAGTGTACTGAGATGTATATAACATACAACGGAACAGCACAATGAGGGGAAGATAGAACCAAAACAATTGGAGAGAAGACCTAAAAACAAGGTGAGAAGAACAAGAACATATTACAATGAAGAACAACATAACAAGAAGTTATAAAACAGCAAACAAAAACACAGAAACATTAAGAACTGCTGTGATCCATGGAGTCTTCTTTATGGGTGTTGATGAACTTCCGAAGGTCCGCTGGGTCATCGAAGCTGAAAGTTCTTTCTTTATAAGTCACTTTGAAAAAGTAAGGGAGAATGAGGCCATATCTAGCATTCATGGATCGTAGCGTAGGTCGTAAGTCCAGAAACTCCTTGTGACGCGCAGCAGTCAGCTTTGAAACATCCTGAGTAAGAAAGATTTTGTGACTAGACCATGGTAACTGCTTGTGCTGTTTAGCAGAGTGAATAATAGGCATAAGGTCAGAGTAGAGAAGAAAATAAGCGATGATGCCTCTGGGTTTAGAAGAAGCAGAAGAGTTTTTTGGTCCAAGACGATGTGCCCTTTGAATATTTACATCAAGTTGCTTAGGCAGTCCAGTGATAGGTAAGACTTGTACCTTTAAGAATTGGATGATGTCGGACCCCTCCGAATTCTCCGGAATACCATAAATGCGCAGATTGTTGCGCCTATTACGATTCTCCAAATCCTCAGAAGTTTTCTTGAGCATTTCAACTTCTTTAGTGAGGCTAGCAACCTTGTCAACAACATCATGGGCATCACTGATTTGTTGCTCAACATCTGATACCCCTTATCCAGGTTGGACTATTTTTCATCCAGTCTCTGTAAGGTAGTAGTGGTATCAGCCATAAAGGGGCGAATGAGGTGTAGCTCCTCCATTATATCTTCAAGAGTGACAGGATGCGGAGACTTAGAGGGAGAAGGAGGGTCTTTTTTGAGGCGCTTACCAGAGGAAGCAGGGTCCTTGCGTGTAGTGGCGGCGGTATTTGAAGCTTTTGAGTTGTGTGCGAGCTCCATTGTGGCGAACTCTGAGAGGACCAGCGTAGAAGTAAAGAGGAAGCGGACCACCTGAGTGCATAAGTAATAAACTGACCCAAAAAGCCACAACAGCGAAGTGAAAAGCACACAAAAAAGGAGTAGGCACCCAAAAATACAGCAAGCTGCGAAAGAATGGTAGCGCAGATATGTGGATCATGGAAAGTACCTCATATACCAGTGACTCACATTCAAAGGAATAATGCTGAGGTAAAAATAGATCCAGGAAACATCCATGAATTAGTCAAATAGGATAAATGTCCTGAGGTTGCAGCAGCAGATGTGAAATAAAGATAACTGGAGGGTCATATTTACGTAAAAGAGAAAAAAATTGTTTAAAAAAAAAACGAGTGGAAAAACAAAACAAAATGGCGGCCGTTATCGAGGAAGGAGCGTTTTTGCATTTTTCTACATAAAAAAAAATGCATTTTGAGATTGGAAAAGCATACCCAGCAGCAGAGGGGCATTTCCGATTAGATATTCCGCCGTTTAGGTAGAGGAACGCTGGCAGGAAACGAGTCCTTCATAGAAAAGCGCCGCATGAAATCGCGGAGCTCAAGTGGGAGTGGTCATTTTGTTTGCCGCGTCGCGCGCTCTCCAAGCATCGTTTTTGACATTTGTGATATTTGTGCTGTTTTTAAACTTGTATACTGTGTATGACATTTTCAAATAGTCTTTAAAAAAAGTTTTTTTAACCTATGGCATTTTGATGCATGAAACATACTGACATAGAGAGGAAAGCACAGTGCCCTAAAAAAAAAAGGAAAAACACCTTTGTCTATTTGGAAAATAGTGTGTTTTAATATTTTTGAATAGTTTTTTTTGTATATTGGTATAATATATTAAACAACAACATTATCGCATATATTTGAGTTCAGTATTATGAGTTTACAGAATGTTTGAGATATGAGGAGTGAAATAAGGTTTCTGACATTGTCACGTGGGGGATATTTTTGTAATTATATTGTCCCCTACTGTTGTAAGGGTACCTCTCGAGTTTTGAGGACAATTCCCTTTGGAACTACACACACTTGAGCACAAACTCCTTTTCGCAAAGCCTTGAAGACCTGACTGTTCCATAACTAATTCCTCACAGGCTTGATGATTGTGATGTCTGTTGCAGCGCTGGGAGGCCTCTGTGTAGCTGTGCGTTATAGAAAAACAACAGAATAGAATATCTTCTCATTGGTGAAGCTATTAGTGTCTAGATGCACATTTTTTCTCAAATCTCATGAATACCGTATTATCCTTATCCCTTCACATTTGCATAGTCACTAAGTTCTGTTACACAAACATATCATGTCTATTTTGTCATTTATTCCTTTGGGGCTCATAGAGTTCAGTCCATTGAACCAATATATTTCCCTTTGTATTAAACTAGTTGTTATATCCATAACTTGCAGTGCACTAGGGATGACATTGAGAATTCCAAAGCATAATTGAGATATGCTGAGTCCTTTTTCTGAGAAATATGGCGATAGTACTGCTTAGGTAGTTTGGATTCTGATAGTACTTTTTTATTCACTGAAAGTGAATGTTTAACAGAACTCAATACCATGATTGCCCTGATTAAGGGGTTGATAATGGAGGACTTTAAAGTTTCAGGTAATGCATCCATGGAACATGGATAACTCGTGGAACCACCTAGTATGTTGGCATCCATAGCCTGTGACCAAAAGTAAAAATGGTATAGCACTAATACCTACATTTCAAAATTAATCTTTAATTAATGTAAATGCAGTAAACTACATTGATAATATTTTTCTCAAAGTTAAAATAATAAAGAGATTCCCATATAAAATAGAACCATATATTTTAGTTTGCAATAATAATTATGAACAGTGATGTAGAGGATAAATGAAAAATAATCTATTATATTTTAATTTAAAAAATTGGTACATTAATTTTAAACTGCAAATCAAGTTATTAACATACTTTTTGATTAAATAAAAATATGTACTAATGTTATATATCTGTTTAGCCTTAAATCATAATTATGTATATGTTTAAGTATTTTGAGTAATTTAATTTAAATTATCATTACTTCCTACGGGTTTTAATGTTAAGTCTCTGCCTCCGTTATTTTCTATGGGAGGTTGTTGAGGACAAGGGTTTGTCCCTGCATGATGCTAGATCTACTTATGTTTTAGTAGTAGTACCTTACACTCAAAAGCTAAGCTCCTTCTGCATTTTCAGTGGATGGAGACATGTAAGTCTACACTTTTGAATAATATTACACTCAGATATTGTGAATAGCCTAAAGTAGTAAACATACTCAAAACTCTAAGAGTAAAGTAACATGAGTAAATTACTAACAAGTGTAACCTCCTTTTGTGAATAGCCCCATAAGTTTTAAAAGATGTGATATTGTCACCCAGTTATAGCAAATGCGTGAGGGCTATCACTCATCAGTAAACATTGAGAACATTCTGTAACATGATTAGAGCAGTCCTTAAAAAGCTTATTTGTTAAAAAAAAAATGTTATCAGAAAACTGCTGATAAATCTTATTAGCAAATGTGATTCTGTCTGGTGACTAGGGAGATTTCACCAGACTGAGAGAGATCCCTAATAGTTCCAATTGTACAAATTGTGAGGAGCTTTGTCCACTGAATTGTCATCTGCCAGCGATGATCTGCGTACAAAAGGTTTGCTTCTGACACTCCAATATTGAGTGGAGTAAACTGTTTTTTAAAAGCAATAATTATTTTATTTTGTGTAATTTGTGCTTATTATTTGATTTTCTTTCCACATATGAAAAATAACCCTCTGTTATACTGTGGGTGGATTTAGAAAACGCTACTTGATTCTTTTGATGAATTCCTACTATTTTATCAGATCTTTAAATTGATTGTGAGTAAAATTGCTTTATTATATCATGAAAGACTGAGGCAGTATCTACTTATAGGGGAGTGAAACAAGGTTGTTTATTGACCATTTTTATTTAATTTGCTTATATTGAATACATTTTCTGTGCTTCTGAACGTAATGGCATTTTTCCTAAAACAGGTAACACCAATACACCAGCACTATTTATCCATATATAATATAGCCCTGGTCACTCATACCCAGAGGGTATATTCACACAACCCCAGTGCCTGCCTAGAGGATTAAAGGAAGACTGTGATAATTATACTTGCTGTATTAACTAAGAAAAAAGCAAAGTTATGTACTTTCTTAAGTGCAACTATAATTCTGTTTGATGGAACAAAGGACATGCTTTAGAGATTGTTAGGGACTATTGCTACCTGATTCTGCTAATTAATTATTGGCTTATCTGGAGAACAATGATCAAAAGCATCATGGGGCATTGGATTAAATTCAGCAACTGCATTTGATATCTTTCTGCTCAACCAATGAACAGTTCAAAAGTGGACCATATCTGATTACAGAGTGATCATTTAGGCTTACGTTGAAGATCAATGGATGGATCACTGGAAGGAATAAACTGAAGGTCACTTTCATAAGGAGGCTTTTTGCTGAAGGAATTCTATCTCCATCCAAGCTGCTCATCTTGAATTTGAATTGTGTTCTGCTAAGGAAAGATTAATTCAACCTACAATTCGAACTACGCATGATACAAAACTGTTAACCTGACTAATGTAGTCTTGCTGTGTATTGGTAAAGTATCAAAAATGCCCAGTCTCTTGGATATGTTGGCCGGATCACTGACATAATATCGATTACACAAATATCGAGGTAGCAAAATATCGAGTTAAACATATCGACTACAAAAATATCGACCTCCTATCTCCAAACAGGTAAGTGCAAAAATATCGAATCAAAAATATAGTTGTAAAAAATATAGATAGTAAAAATATCGAATTTTTCAAGTATCTTAAAAGTAATTGAGAAATAATAAAATATTAAATATAAATAATTTAAACATACTTAAAATACTTAAATAAACTTAAAAATAAAAAAATAATTAATTTTAGTTAAAAATAAATAAAACTACAATCTTATTTTTAAAAACATACATATATATAAACACAATATTAATAAAAGATACATCATATTTTTACCATAGGTTAGCAAGACAGTAAAATTTACTATTACTACTTCACAGAGTGCATCAGTACAGAAAGCATTGGATAGTGTAGGGGTAAAAATTACTATTCCCACTCCAGTAGGTGCAACAGTAGGGAAAGCGTTGGATAGCGTAGAGGTAAAAATTACTATCCCCACTCCAGAGAGTGCAACACTAGGGAAAGCGTTGGATAGCGTAGTGGTAAAAATTACTATTCCCACTCCAGAGAGTGCAACAGTAGGGAAAGCGTTGGATAGCGTAGTGATAAAAATTACTATTCCCACTCCAGAGAGTGCAACAGTAAGGAAAGCGTTGGATAGTGGGAGGATAAAAATTACTATTCCCACTCCAGAGAGTGCAACAGTAGGGAAAGCGTTGGATAGCGTAGGGGTGAAAATTACTATTCCCACTCCAGAGAGTGCAATAGTAGGGTAAGCGTTGGATAGCATAGAGGTCAAAATTACTAGCCCCACTCCAGTAAGTGCAACAGTAGGGAAAGCGGTGGATAGCTGGAAGGTAAAAATTACTATTCCCACTCCAGAGAATGCAACAGTAGGGTAAGCGTTGGATAGCATAGGGGTAAAAATTACTATTCCCAATCCAGTAAGTGCAACAGTAGGGAAAGCGTTGGATAGCGGGAAGGTAACAATTACTCTTCCCACTCCAGAGAATGCAACAGTAGGGTAAGCGTTGGATAGCGTAGGGGTAAAAATTACTATTCCCACTCCAGAGAGTGCAACAGTAGGGAAAGCATTGGATAGCGTAGGGGTAAATATTACTATTCCCACTCCAGAAAGTGCAACAGTAGGGAAAGCATTGGATAGCGTAGGGGTAAAAATTACTATTCCCACTCCAATGAGTGCAACAGTAGGGAAAGCGTTGGATAGTGGGAAGGTACAAATTACTATTCCCACTCCAGTGAGTGCAACAGTAGGGAAAGAGTTGGATAGAGCGAAGGTAAAACGTACTATTCCCACTCCAAATAGAGCAACAGTAGGGAAAGTAAATACTTCATGTATGAATAAAAATAAATTCAATATTAATACCAATTACAAATTAATTAAAATAAATTCCCAATTTAAGATATGATAATAATTAATCAATTAAAAATAATAAAATAATTTTAATTACTGAAAAATAATTACTTATTAATACAAATTATTTACCAATAACAAGAAATTATTTAAAGAAATTAAAAAAATTAACAATTAATTCAAAATAAATACCAATTTATATAATAAAAAAATGTAATTAATCATAATTAAATGACTTCCCACCCAATTCCCCTATAAACCCACAACCCACTACAAAAATTAAATACATAAAATTAACATAATTATTAATTAATCAATTAATAAAATAATTACCAAATATATATTAATTAATTACCAATTAAAAAATTCAATAACAATTAATTGTAAATAAATAGCAATAAATAATTTAACATATTTAATTAATTATAATTAAATTAACTTCCCACCCTATTCCCGTATAAACACACAACCCGCTCCAGAAAATCAATAAATAAAATTAACATAATTATTAATTAATCAATTAATAAAAATGAATTGCCAAATATAATTTAATTAATTGCCAATTAAGAATGAATTAACAATTAATTCTAAATAAATACCAATAAATTAAAATATTTAATTAATTATAATTAAATTACTTCCCACCCTATTCCCCTATAAACCCACAATCCGCTCCAGAATTATACTACACAACAATTAAATACCATAAATTAATTAATTAAAATACATTAATAAAATAAAAATACACTTTTAACATATATACTAACACAAAAAACACTTACATATTATTAAAACAAATATTAACTTACTTACCTAAAAATTCAATATTTTTGTTGTCTATATTCTATCCATCTATATTTTTGTTGTCTATATTCTGTCCCTCGATATATTTGTTGTCTATATTCTGTCCATTCGATATTCTGTCCATTCTATATTTTTGAGTCGGTATTATTGCTATTCTATTCGATATTTTTGTAGTCTATATTCTGTCTCATCTATATTCTGTCTACTCGATATTTTTAACTCGATATTATGCTACCTCAATATTTTTGTCATCGATATTATGTCTGTATACCTGTTGGCCATGTCAACAGAGTTATTTGATACACCCATTGATTTCAATACAATCTGATCCTGTTTTAAACACCTTCTTAAAAAATAACTTTTTATTTTTATTTTCAAAAACCTTTATTGACCAATAAAGTAAGTAACACAGCTGGTACCCTACAACCATCAACTGGCCGGCAGCTCCACGTTCGCAACACATAAACAGCAAGAGACAGTCATAGATATTCTTCAGACTAACACAGCATGCCGCCTACAACCTCTCAGGGCCGGCCGCGAATACGGTCCCTAGTGCCTACTTTCCTGTAATAACAGAGGTGTTGGATATTGGCGGATCTTGACTAGGTGACGCCTATTGCAAAGCTGGTGTATTTCCTGCCAGTTGGTGACTGCAAGAACACATGGACACAACCCATCAGATTAATAGTGAGCTTCATAAAACCAATCCTTCTTGTATTATTTCCCTAGAGAACTTTATACAAAAACACAACACAGCCAGTGCATGGTAGTTAAACCAGCCTATGATATGTAATACAGACAATCACGTAGCCCAAGACTCCCAAATCAGGTATTCCACAATAGTCACGTAATGATTTAATATATGCAGGTGTGATGCCACTCAGTAACCCAATACAGACACCAATAATGTCTCAGATGCCCCGCCAGTTCTCATGTATGAAATCCCAGCCTAACTGAGCTTTGCGTGCAGCCCGATTCAGTCAGTTCCTTAATCAGAGTCTGCCCTAGCAAGCATATATGCAGTGTATGGCCCCCAAATGTCAGTTGGCCTAGATTTAGATGGCAATGCCTCGTAGTAGCAGGTGAGTTGGTCTCGACAGTGCGCCAAGTCCAACAGCCAATCTTTCAGAGCCGGTGCCCTCCTACCCCCCCAGCACACAGCAACCCTACGCTTAGCCATTTGAAGTGACAGAGACACAAGCCTACGCAGTCCCTTCGGTATGGTAGAGACCAAGCCCAGCAAACACATTCGGGGAGCACATTCAATCGTGACTTCAGTCATAGCAGTCAATGTCGCAACCACATCTGACCAGAACTCGCAAACTTTAGGACATTCCCAAGCCAAATGCACAAAGTCAGCAGCCTCTGCCCCACAGCGTACACAATTGTCAGATTCTCGCAGCCCATATTTATGTAATATAATTGATGTAAATATTTATAGTGTATAAGTTTAAAGTTTCCGTTTGCAGCAAAGTTACCCGTCATAGAGCAGCACTCCTCCCATTCTTCATCCGTTAGTGGTTGCTGAAGTTTATCGTCCCATTTGCGTTTCGGGCGGTTCTTCACCGTACCCTCGTCCTGTTGCGCCGCGCTATATAACCGGGACACCAGCTTCGTCCTGTCTTTCGACATGTATAGGAGCTGCAATGCCTCCAGTGTCGGTGGTTCCGAGGGGAAAGTCGGGAATATGCTTCGCAATGCGGCTCTAAGTCTGACGTATATGAACGTGGCCATGCCTACATTACCGCCCTTTGCCAAGAAAGCCTGCAACGAGATAAATGTGCCGCCTGGGGAAGATGTCCCCCATGACCTGCAGGCCCGCGGTCTGCAGGAGGCGGAGCGCTCCGGCCTCACCCAACACCGAGATATTCTCATGATGCAAGAGAGGCATTGCCGGTGTATATAGGGGAGGCTTACCTGCACGCCTCCCAATCGCATTCCAGGCCGCAGTCGTGCACCGAACCGTATCCACCTCGTTCTTCTCATACACCGAGTGGGAGCTCACTATCATGGCTTGTAATGGCAACGGTTTGACCGCCCCAGCCTCTATCGCCACATGTGGCGTGTAAGGTGGGACCGACAGCCAATATGTGGCAAAGTGTGCCTGAGCACACAAGTAGTAGAGGTGCATATCCGGGACCGAAAAGCCGCCAAACTCATATGGTTTCGTCAAGGTGTCCCAGCCCAGACGGGGCTTCTTACCTCCCCAAGTCAATGTGAGCAGAAGAGAGCGAAGTGTGGCAAAAAAATGGCTCTTGAGCTCTAGCGGGACGTTCACAAATAAGTACAAGACTTTTGGAAGGACCACCATCTTTATCAGTGCTACCCGATCAGCAAAGGACAGTGGCAAACGCTTCCATCTGTCCACTTGATCCTCAAGCCTAGAGACCGCCGTCCCATAATTAGCCCTGAGGATTTCGTCTGGGTCCCGGTGTATCCAGACGCCTAGATAGCGGACAGGTTCCGTGGCCCATTCCAGGGGAAAATTCAGAGAGAACCCGCTGTGCTCTCAGTAAGAGGCAAGATAACCGACTTTGCCCAGTTGATGGACAGTCCCGCGAACCACTCAGAGCGAATGTATTCCCGGATTACCCCTTCGAGGTGGCTCTCTGGTTCCCTAACACATAAAACCATGTCGTCTGCATACATGGACACAGCCAGCAGCCTCTGCTCAAAGCGCAGAGCCGAATACATATGTCGCTGGCGCAGCATGCAGGCCAACGGCTCCATGATCAAAGCAAATAATAAAGGCGAGAGCGGGCAGCCCTGCCTGGTCCCGCGATGTATGGGAAAAACGTCCGAAACATGCCCATTAATCCGAACCCGTGCCACTGGGTCTGTGTACAGCAGCTTCACCCAGTTGACAAAAAACAGAGGAACCCCCGTACGGTGCAACACTGCAAATAGAAAGTTCCACGCTATAGAGTCAAACGCTTTTGCAGCGTCTAAAAGAACAGCCACAGCGGGTAATTCTGGCTTGATCAAATGGAGAACAGCAAACATAGCTCGTAAATTGTGTGCGGTAGAACGGGACGGAATAAACCCCGATTGGTCCGGTAAGACCATAACTGGAAGAAGCAGACGTAACCGTGTTGCAAACACCTTAGCTAGGATTTTCACGTCTGTATTCATTAAGGAGAGCGGCCAGTAAGATTCGCACTGGTCATGCGGCTTTCCGGGCTTAGGCAGCGCAACAATGAGGTCCTCTCTGAGCGTGTCAGGCAATCGTGCCTGCTCAAACGATTCCTCATACATTTCGGCGAGGTGCGGAAGAAGCATATCTGCATATTCCTTATGAAATTCGGCGGGGAGACCGTCCGTGCCCGCTGCCTTACTGTTTGGCAATGCAGCGATGGCGTCCCTCAGTTCGTCCGCCGTGATATGATGCGATGATCTGCGTACAAAAGGTTTGCTTCTGACACTCCAATATTGAGTGGAGTAAACTGTTTTTTAAAAGCAATAATTATTTTATTTTATGTAATTTGTGCTTATTATTTGATTTTCTTTCCACATATGAAAAATAACCCTCTGTTATACTGTGGGTGGATTTAGAAAACGCTACTTGATACTTTTGATGAATTCCTACTATTTTATCAGATCTTTAAATTGATTGTGAGTAAAATTGCTTTATTATATCATGAAAGACTGAGGCAGTATCTACTTATAAGGGAGTGAAACAAGGTTGTTTATTGACCATTTTTATTTAATTTGCTTATATTGAATACATTTTCTGTGCTTCTGAACGTAATGGCATTTTTCCTAAAACAGGTAACACCAATACACCAGCACTATTTATCCATATATAATATAGCCCTGGTCACTCATACCCAGAGGGTATATTCACACAACCCCAGTGCCTGCCTAGAGGATTAAAGGAAGACTGTGATAATTATACTTGCTGTATTAACTAAGAAAAAAGCAAAGTTATGTACTTTCTTAAGTGCAACTATAATTCTGTTTGATGGAACAAAGGACATGCTTTAGAGATTGTTAGGGACTATTGCTACCTGATTCTGCTAATTAATTATTGGCTTATCTGGAGAACAATGATCAAAAGCATCATGGGGCATTGGATTAAATTCAGCAACTGCATTTGATATCTTTCTGCTCAACCAATGAACAGTTCAAAAGTGGACCATATCTGATTACAGAGTGATCATTTAGGCTTACGTTGAAGATCAATGGATGGATCACTGGAAGGAATAAACTGAAGGTCACTTTCATAAGGAGGCTTTTTGCTGAAGGAATTCTATCTCCATCCAAGCTGCTCATCTTGAATTTGAATTGTGTTCTGCTAAGCAAAGATTCATTCAACCTACAATTCGAACTACGCATGATACAAAACTGTTAACCTGACTAATTTAGTCTTGCTGTGTATTGGTAAAGTATCAAAAATGCCCAGTCTCTTGGATATGTTGGCCGGATCACTGACATAATATCGATTACACAAATATCGAGGTAGCAAAATATCGAGTTAAACATATCGACTACAAAAATATCGACCTCCTATCTCCAAACAGGTAAGTGCAAAAATATCGAATCAAAAATATAGTTGTAAAAAATATAAATAGTAAAAATATCGAATTTTTTAAGTATCTTAAAAGTAATTGAGAAATAATAAAATATTAAATATAAATAATTTAAACATACTTAAAATACTTAAATAAACTTAAAAATAAAAAAAAAATTAATTTTAGTTAAAAATAAATAAACATACAATCTTATTTTTAAAAACATACACATATATAAACATAATATTAATAAAAGATACATCATATTTTTACCATAGGTTAGCAAGACAGTAAAATTTACTATTACTACTTCACAGAGTGCATCAGTAGAGAAAGCATTGGATAGTGTAGGGGTAAAAATTACTATTCCCACTCCAGTAGGTGCAACAGTAGGGAAAGCGTTGGATAGCGTAGAGGTAAAAATTACTATCCCCACTCCAGGGAGTGCAACACTAGGGAAAGCATTGGATAGCGTAGTGGTAAAAAGTACTATTCCCACTCCAGAGAGTGCAACAGTAGGGAAAGCGTTGGATAGCGTAGTGATAAAAATTACTATTCCCACTCCAGAGAGTGCAACAGTAAGGAAAGCGTTGGATAGTGGGAGGATAAAAATTACTATTCCCACTCCAGAGAGTGCAACAGTAGGGAAAGCGTTGGATAGCGTAGGGGTGAAAATTACTATTCCCACTCCAGAGAGTGCAATAGTAGGGTAAGCGTTGGATAGCATAGAGGTCAAAATTACTAGCCCCACTCCAGTAAGTGCAACAGTAGGGAAAGCGTTGGATAGCGGGAAGGTAACAATTACTCTTCCCACTCCAGAGAATGCAACAGTAGGGTAAGCGTTGGATAGCGTAGGGGTAAAAATTACTATTCCCACTCCAGAGAGTGCAACAGTAGGGAAAGCATTGGATAGCGTAGGGGTAAAAATTACTATTCCCACTCCAGAAAGTGCAACAGTAGGGAAAGCATTGGATAGCGTAGGGGTAAAAATTACTATTCCCACTCCAATGAGTGCAACAGTAGGGAAAGCGTTGGATAGTGGGAAGGTACAAATTACTATTCCCACTCCAGTGAGTGCAACAGTAGGGAAAGAGTTGGATAGAGGGAAGGTAAAACGTACTATTCCCACGCCAAATAGAGCAACAGTAGGGAAAGTAAATACTTCATGTATGAATAAAAATAAATTCAATATTAATACCAATTACAAATTAATTAAAATAAATTCCCAATTTAAGATATGATAATAATTAATCAATTAAAAATAATGAAATAATTTTAATTACTGAAAAATAATTACTTATTAATACAAATTAATTACCAATAACAAGAAAATATTTAAAGAAATTAAAAAAATTAACAATTAATTCAAAATAAATACCAATTTATATAATAAAAAATGTAATTAATCATAATTAAATGACTTCCCACCCAATTCCCCTATAAACCCACAACCCACTACAAAAATTAAATACATAAAATTAACATAATTATTAATTAATCAATTAATAAAAATAATTACCAAATATATATTAATTAATTACCAATTAAAAAATTAAATAACAATTAATTGTAAATAAATAGCAATAAATAATTTAACATATTTAATTAATTATAATTAAATTAACTTCCCACCCTATTCCCGTATAAACCCACAACCCGCTCCAGAAAATCAATAAATAAAATTAACATAATTATTAGTTAATCAATTATTTAAAATGAATTGCCAAATATAATTTAATTAATTGCCAATTAAGAATGAATTAACAATTAATTCTAAATAAATACCAATAAATTAAAATATTTAATTAATTATAATTAAATTACTTCCCACCCTATTCCCCTATAAACCCACAATCCGCTCCAGAATTATACTACACAAAAATTAAATACCATAAATTAATTAATTAAAATACATTAATAAAATAAAAATACACTTTTAACATATATACTAACACAAAAAACACTTACATATTATTAAAACATAAATATTAACTTACTTACCTAAAAATTCAATATTTTTGTTGTCTATATTCTATCCATCTATATTTTTGTTGTCTATATTCTGGCCCTCGATATATTTGTTGTCTATATTCTGTCCATTCGATATTCTGTCCATTCTATATTTTTGAGTCGGTATTATTGCTATTCTATTCGATATTTTTGTAGTCTATATTCTGTCTTATCTATATTCTGTCTACTCGATATTTTTAACTCGATATTATGCTACCTCAATATTTTTGTCATCGATATTATGTCTGTATACCTGTTGGCCATGTCAACAGAGTTATTTGATACACCCATTGATTTCAATACAATCTGTTCCTGTTTTAAACACCTTCTTAAAAAATTACTTTTTTTTTTGATTTTCAAAAACCTTTATTGACCAATAAAGTAAGTAACACAGCTGGTAGCCTACAACCATCAACTGGCCGGCAGCTCCACGTTCGCAACACATAAACAGCAAGAGACAGTCATAGATATTCTTCAGACTAACACAGCATGCCGCCTACAACCTCTCAGGGCCGGCCGCGCTTACAGTCCCTAGTGCCTACTTTCCTGTAATAACAGAGGTGTTGGATATTGGCGGATCTTGACTAGGTGACGCCTATTGCAAAGCTGGTGTATTTCCAGCCAGTTGGTGACTGCAAGAACACATGGACACAACCCATCAGGTTAATAGTGAGCTTCATAAAACCAATCCTTCTTGTATTATTTCCCTAGAGAACTTTATACAAAAACACAACACAGCCAGTGCATGGTAGTTAAACCAGCCTATGATATGTAATACAGACAATCACATAGCCCAAGACTCCCAAATCAGGTGTTCCACAATAGTCACGTAATGATTTAATATCTGCAGGTGTGATGCCACTCAGTAACCCAATACAGACACCAATAATGTCTCAGATGCCCCGCCAGTTCTCATGTATGAAATCCCAGCCTAACTGAGCTTTGCGTGCAGCCCGATTCAGTCAGTTCCTTAATCAGAGTCTGCCCTAGCAAGCATATATGCAGTGTATGGCCCCCAAATGTCATTTGGCCTAGATTTAGATGGCAATGCCTCGTAGTAGCAGTTGAGTTGGTCCCGACAGTGCGCCAAGTCCAACAGCCAATCTGTCAGAGCCGGTGCCCTCCTACCCCCCCCCGCACACACCAACCCTACGCTTAGCCATTTGAAGTGACAGAGACACAAGCCTACGCAGTCCCTTCGGTATGGTAGAGACCAAGCCCAGCAAACACATTCGGGGAGCACATTCAATCGTGACTTCAGTCATAGCAGTCAATGTCGCAACCACATCTGACCAGAACTCGCAAACTTTAGGACATTCCCAAGCCAAATGCACAAAGTCAGCAGCCTCTGCCCCACAGCGTACACATTTGTCAGATTCTCGCAGCCCATATTTATGTAATATAATTGATGTAAATATTTATAGTGTATAAGTTTAAAGTTTCTGTTTGCAGCAAAGTTACCCGTCATAGAGCAGCACTCCTCCCATTCTTCATCCGTTAGTGGTTGCTGAAGTTTATCGTCCCATTTGCGTTTCGGGCGGTTCTTCACCGTACCCTCGTCCTGTTGCGCCGCGCTATATAACCGGGACACCAGCTTCGTCCTGTCTTTCGACATGTATAGGAGCTGCAATGCCTCCAGTGTCGGTGGTTCCGAGGGGAAAGTCGGGAATATGCTTCGCAATGCAGCTCTAAGTCTGACGTATATGAACGTGGCCATGCCTACATTACCGCCCTTTGCCAAGAAAGCCTGCAACGAGATAAATGTGCCGCCTGGGGAAGATGTCCCCCATGACCTGCAGGCCCGCAGTCTGCAGGAGGCGGAGCGCTCCGGCCTCACCCAACACCGAGATATTCTGATGATGCAAGAGAGGCATTGCCGGTGTATATAGGGGAAGCTTACCTGCACGCCTCCCAAGTGCATTCCAGGCCGCAGTCGTGCACCGAACCGTATCCACCTCGTTCTTCTCATACACCGAGTGGGAGCTCACTATCATGGCTTGTAATGGCAACGGTTTGACCGCCCCAGCCTCTATCGCCACATGTGGCGTGTAAGGTGGGACCGACAGCCAATATGTGGCAAAGTGTGCCTGAGCACACAAGTAGTAGAGGTGCATATCCGGGACCGAAAAGCCGCCAAACTCATATGGTTTCGTCAAGGTGTCCCAGCCCAGACGGGGCTTCTTACCTCCCCAAGTCAATGTGAGCAGAAGAGAGCGAAGTGTGGCAAAAAAATGGCTCTTCAGCTCTAGCGGGACGTTCACAAATAAGTACAAGACTTTTGGAAGGACCACCATCTTTATCAGTGCTACCCGATCAGCAAAGGACAGTGGCAAACGCTTCCATCTGTCCACTTGATCCTCAAGCCTAGAGACCGCCGTCCCATAATTAGCCCTGAGCATTTCGTCTGGGTCCCGGTGTATCCAGACGCCTAGATAGCGGACAGGTTCCGTGGTCCATTCCAGGGGAAAATTCAGAGAGAACCCGCTGTGCTCTCAGTAAGAGGCAAGATAATCGACTTTGCCCAGTTGATGGACAGTCCCGCGAACCACTCAGAGCGAATGTATTCCCGGATTACCCCTTCGAGGTGGCTCTCTGGTTCCCTAACATATAAAACCATGTCGTCTGCATACATGGACACAGCCAGCAGCCTCTGCTCAAAGTGCAGAGCCGAATACATATGTCGCTGGCGCAGCATGCAGGCCAACGGCTCCATGATCAAAGCAAATAATAAAGGCGAGAGCGGGCAGCCCTGCCTGGTCCCGCGATGTATGGGAAAAAAGTCCGAAACATGCCCATTAATCCGAACCCGTGCCACTGGGTCTGTGTACAGCAGCTTCACCCAGTTGACAAAAAACAGAGGAACCCCCGAACGGTGCAACACTGCAAATAGAAAGTTCCACGCTATAGAGTCAAACGCTTTTGCAGCGTCTAAAAGAACAGCCACAGCGGGTAATTCTGGCTTGATCAAATGGAGAACAGCAAACATAGCTCGTAAATTGTGTGCGGTAGAACGGGACGGAATAAACCCCGATTGGTCCGGTAAGACCATAACGGGAAGGAGCAGACGTAACCGTGTTGCAAACACCTTAGCTAGGATTTTCACGTCTGTATTCATTAAGGAGAGCGGCCGGTAAGATTTGCACTGGTCATGCGGCTTTCCGGGCTTAGGCAGCGCAACAATGAGGTCCTCTCTGAGCGTGTCAGGCAATCGTGCCTGCTCAAGCGATTCCTCATACATTTCGGCCAGGTGCCGAAGAAGCATATCTGCATATTCCTTATGAAATTCGGCAGGGAGACCGTCCGTGCCCGCTGCCTTACTGTTTGGCAATGCAGCGATGGCGTCCCTCAGTTCGTCCGCCGTGATATGATGCATTAAAAAGTCTTGTTGAGCTTTAGAAAGCCAAACCAATGCCACCTCCTCTAGATATTTTCCCACCTCGTCCTCACTAGCCGTTTCCCTATGTTCGTACATGCCCTTGTAATACTGAACAAACTGATTCAAAATCCCTGCGGCGTCTGTCACGGAGCGGTCATCCACGGAAATCCCCTGCACATTGCAGTATTTCGCCCACGGCTCAGCAATGCGCTCCGCCAGTGCGCGACCGGGTCGTCCACCTTCCCCATAATATCTTGCTCTACGCCTTTTGGACAAGTGGCGAGCTTCTTGTTCTGCTAGCTCGTTATACTCATCTACTTTAGACCTAATGTCCGCCAGCAGTGCCTCAGTAGGAGAAGTGTCATAACGGTGTTCCAGGCTCTTTAGATCACACTATAGCTATGCAAGAGAGTCACACAGTGATCTGAGAACCCCTGCCTGCTTCCCTATACACACACCCCTAATAGTCACCTTAAAGGCCTCCCAAATAGTGCTCATGCCTTGTACTGATCCAACATTTTCCGAAAAGTAATGTTCTATCGCTTCTTGCACTTCTTCCTTAAACACTAGATCCAGCAGGGCTGTGGGTTGCAATTTCCAAGTGTACGGAGCAGAGGAGTAAGCCGGAAGTTCCATAACTAGTGCAACCGGTGCGTGAGCTGACAATGTACGCGTTAAGTGTTCAACACTAGAAACCCACGTATTCACATCCCGAGTCACTAACCAGGAATCCAATCGGGACCACGTGTCTCGCGCATACTTATAACATGTACCCACTGTGTCCTCAGGATGACGCAGTCTCCACGCGTCCACCAATCCCAGATCTGTCATACCATCATGCACCGCTTTCGCAGCTTTCTTCTCCGGCAGCGGGTGAGAAATCTTCCTATCCACACCAGCGTCCAAAACCACATTGTAATCACCCCCACATACAATAGCAGACGGTGGCAATTAATACACCCTGTTCCACAGCACCCTATAGAAATCCGGGTCGTCTATGTTAGGTCCATAGACATTGACCATTGTAAGTAATGTTCTACACAGTTTACCATGCAAAAAAATGTACCTCCCTTCTCTGTCAACCTCCTCTCGTATACTCTCAAACTGTATACCCCTTTTGGTCAGAACCATAACGCCTCGGTCATATGTTGAGTACGTCGAGGCCAACCGGAACCCCGCCCTCTGTTTAGCTACAGATGCCGCTGCATGTGCCGATAAGTGTGTTTCTTGGAGGAAAACGACATGTGCATTATGACGAGTTAAATACCCTAATACCTGTCTAATCTTTTTGGGACTATTGAGACCTCTCACATTCCACGTGATCCAATTGAGTTTACTGCTACGGGGCATCCACCAAAACCATCATATACCTGGAAGAAGCGGAGTTAAAAGGCAAGTCTTAGCGTGCCTGAAAAAGAAGTGAAGCATTCATGTCTAGGCTGTGCTCGTGAGACTGACCCCGCCATTCAAGAGGGAGTCAACGTAGAGTAGAAAGAACCACGCCCTGACTGTACACGCCCAACAAACCCTCCCAACAGGGGAAGATCCAGGAACAGTACCTCACCCCATCCCCCTCCCCCATCATCCCCCCTCCCACTTCAGCCATCCAATCTAGCCAAAGCCATCCCAACCCACTTCCCAACTCGTCCCCCCCCTGTTCATACAACAATTGGGGTACGCCCAAGTGGAAGGCGCCAGGGTGCATATCCCTCCCTTAACAGACACAACGGGAGGTGATCAAGCGTTTATGGTTAAGCATCCATATAACAGCAGAGCATGGTAGCAACATCTATACTCCATAGTGAACACGAATAATCTCAAAGCCAGACGTTATCGTCCCCTCCATCCTATGCTCGCATCATCTGAAACACACACCCCTATGAGTAGTCCAACCATTAGAGCAGCTTCGAAGCGCTCATGTCTCCCACCTAAATCATATGTGGCCTGGGAGTGCAAACCTCAACCCATATTAAGACAGGTATGTTCACATAATGAGAAGCCGCAGCCCCCCAGGCTATATAACCAACGACTGCAAGCCACAGAGTGCCTTTATCGGCAGTTCAGAGCTCCTCCTCAGCCATCTCCCCCTCCTCAGGTGTCGTGGAAGAGTCCCGCTTTTTGCGTTTCAGCTTTGTAGCATATTCCATAGCCGTTTTTGGAGTGGTAAATATTTTATTGTCAGCAGGGGCTCCAATTCGAAGCCTAGCGGGATAGAACATGGCATAGGGCACTTCCTCTTTTCGTAAGAATTGTTTAACCGCGCTGAACTTTTTTCTGGCCGCCTGAACCGCTGCAGTGAAGTCTGGGAAGAACTCTAGCTTGTTCCCTTGGTGTTCTATTGCGCCTTTCTCCCTCGCCATTCTCAAAATGGCGTCCCAGTCTCTATAGTTTAGAACTCGTGCAATTACAGTACGCGGAGGGGCGCCCGGTGGTGGCCTGACCGCCAGTGACCGATGCGCACGCTCAATAATGAACATGGCCAACAGTTGCTCAGTTCCGAATATGTCAGCAATGAGGCGCTCCATAGATACATGCATTCTCCCCACATTTGTTGATTCAGGCAGGCCCGTGACGCGGATGTTGTTGCGTCGCAAGCGCGCCTCTAAATCCTCATTCTTTGCTTTAATAACTGCCAGAATCTTATCCATATCTAAGGCCTTATCTGCGACTGCTGTTAATCCGTCCTCAGTGGCCGAAACCCTCTGCTCAACTTCCCCCATGCGGGCGTTATGTTTTTCCAGCTGCGTTGACATATGATCTAGCCGGTGATTGACCGCAGACATGGCTCCTTCAATAGATTGCAGAGATTTTTGCATGGCCGCCAGCGTCGCCTCCAATTTAGGTGTTCCCCCAGATGCAATTTCAGAGTCTGAGTCAGAGGTGGCCTTTTGCGGCGTCTTGGGCGGCCTGCGGGACTCGAAGTTTGTCATGGATTGACCCCTGTCCGGCTTGCCCATGGCTGTGGACTTTCTGCAGCCCCAACCGCAACTTCGCCGATGTCCAGGGGACCTGTGGCACCTGCGAAATATCCAGAGTCCAATCACCCCAAGCAGCTCCCCCACGCTCTAGCCAGACACAGAGTTTCAGTTGGCATGCAATTCTCAAGGGGTTATGCACAGTAAAGTCTGTCCGCAGAGACAAGGTCGTGGTTGAAAACTGCAGACGCCTTAAAGCTCCAGCCGAACGGCAATATGCAATTGCCCGCTTGCCCCGGCTTGAGGAATAGCTGAGGACGGGGATTATCGGCCTGCTCACTGATTGCCGGCAAATCTTGCAGGTACAGTCCGGGTGCAGTCAGGACCCTCAGCCTCGTTCGAGCCCTCTCTAGTCAGCCTGGTGTGCGGCAGCAGGACCCGCTACCCGTCCCACCCAGCCGCGACCACAGCTCGCAGAGGGGAGGCCGCGCACAATGTTATGTTATGTTATGTTAATTTCGATTTATATAGCGCCAAATCACCGACAGGTCTCTTAGCGCTTGCTTTGGGAACCCGTCCTGGCTTTCCCTGCGAGATAACCCCTACTGGGCATCCCCAAGGTGAAGACCAGGCATCCCATCGCAGTGGGGCCATAGGGGAGATTAAGCCCAGAGTTGCAGAGTGTGAACCCATGATTCCAGTAGGCACCGAGGCGAGAATTATCGAGTCCGTGGACATTTTGATCTCAAGACCCTGCCGCGTCGGGAATTGAACCCTGGTCCCGGGTCTGACCTCTGCATCAGGGTCTGCCTCCTCTAACCAGTGAGCCACACTTCTCCACAAGGCCTGGCACCACCTCCGCAGTCCCGGGCCGTGCCTGACCCCTACCCCACTCACCGCAGTCGGCACCGGAGACGTCCGGGCGTCGGCAGCCTCCTCCTCGCTCGTTCCTCCGGCAGTCGGCAGAGCCCCGATCCATTTGGCAGCCGCCCCCTCAAGGCTCGTCTCCTGCATTGCTCTCTGGCCCGGGGTGAGCCGCTCCCTCCGGCCTCTCTTACACACTTGGGCTCAGTTTGGGGAACAGGAGAAGCTCGACGGACACCGAGCCGCGGGGCTTCCTCTCGCCTCCATCCGCCGCAGTGCAACCGCCAGTGGGGAAACCTCGATGGCAGGCTCCGCTCGGATGTTTGCGGGTTCGCCAGGCCCGTCACCAGGCCCGTCCCAGTACACAGTATATCAAGAGCTCCGCGGGCGGCGGGATCCTCAGAGCCGTCCACAAAATGATCTCCGGGGTCGGGATGCCTTCACGCCTCAGAGGTGCAGTTTACAAAGCAGGATGTGCAGGATTATTAACGGATTGTGGCTTGATCTGATGGAGCCTCACTAAAGTGCGGCCATCTTGTCTCACGCCCTCTAGCGCCCCCTCTTAAAAAATTACTTAATATCTACTGTGTGACATTTTGCTTTGTACGTTAGTCACTTACAATACAAATTGCATCTTCTGACTCCCTTCCAGAACATTCCCCTTATAATGGGGCCTGTTCAGCAAAGGGGCCTATACCCAACTTTATTATTGTTGGTTGCAGCTCAAGATAGTGCTTCATTATGGGGTTCTCTTCTTAGGACAGGTAGTGGCAACACACACAACATTTCCCAGTGATATTGGCATTGTAAAGCTTCTTGAAGATTATAATCCATATTTTCCTACTCCATCATTTTGGTGCATTTCCATTATAGATTTCACATGAACAAAAGGAAGGAATCAGGGCATTAGACCACAATGTTATACGTGCTACACTTTTTGCAAAAGTTGCTTAGGAATAGAAGCATACCCCTGAGCCCTTAATTGTTTAGCCCGCTATATGACAGTCACTGCTTTGTTCCTTGTCATGTCTGGCCATTGTGCTGAAGAAAGAGATACTAAAATATTATCCTGCTAAAACGTTTAGAAATAAGCGCAATCTATATATAGAAATGTAACTTGATTTTACTTTTATGACTGACTTGTTTCAAAGAACTGAAAACAGTGTGGGCCCAAATTAAAAATGTTTCTTCTGGATATAAGTCAAAATTAATGTGTTCGACCTGTCAGCCTTAGAGTGGTCTTCCCCTAACGTTTTGCTTGTCCTCTGTTTGCTGTGCTTATTTCTGTTGGACTTAGGGCTCTAATCAGTGCTAAAGTGTTTGTGCTGACTCCCTTAAAACATGGGTAAATTAGCTTATACCCAAATTGCCATATTTAATGTATTTATAAGTACCTTGTAGAGCGGTATACCATGTACCCATGGCCTGTACATTAAATGCTGCTAGTGGACATGCAGCACTTGTTGTGCCACCCACTTATGTAGCATTTTAAAACATGACCCAGGCCTGCCACTGCAGTCTGAATTAAGTGTTAAACTGCTATGTTGAGTCAGCAAGAAAACCCTCTTGCCAAACCTTCAACTCATCTTTTATTACATATAATTCAACCCTAAGTATGTCCCAAGATAGCCCGTAGGTCAGGGTGCATTATAATTGATAGGTTGGACATTACTTTTACGTTTTGCATGTCGTGGTAGTGAAAATCTCCTAAATTCGTATTTCACTACTGCAAGGCCTACCACTCTCACAGGATAACATTGGAAAGTCATTATTACATTTATTAAACTGTAATTTCCAATTGAGAGGAGGTAGCTATATTATGTTTGGTGCATGATGTCTTTCAAATTGTAAAAAAAACCCCTATTTAATGACCAAATCGAGTTTTTGATGATAATTTGGAAAATTACACTTTTAAAAAATTGGCATTCTGTGCTTAGTTCTTTTGTGCCTGCAGCATGTCTCGGGTCACATGACTGGGTCACTCTTCAGTACACTTCTGGACCTGTGGATACTCTGCCAGGAAGAAGGACTGCAATTCTTCTGAAAGGACTGCCACCCTGCTGGACCGGAGCTGTGAAAGACTGCTGCCCTGGTATGTGGACCTGAGAAGTGTGGCTCAATGGTTAGAACGGCAGACCCTGATGCAGAGGTCTAGCCCGGGACCAGGGTTCAATTCCCCGCCTCGGCGGGTCTTGAGCTCAAAAAAAATTCCACGGACTTGATAATTCTCGCCTCGGTGCCTATTCCAATCATGGAGTCCCACTCTGCAACTCTGGGCAATAGCTTGCTTAATCTCCACAACGGCCCCCACAACGCTAAGGATGCCTGGCCTCCACCTTGGGGGTGCCCAGGAGTTGACACCTCACAGGGAAAGCCATGATGGGTTCCACAGCGGTATTCGTACAAGCGCCTTGAGACCCTTGCGGGTGAGTAGTGCGCTATACAAGTATCAATTTACATTTTACATTTACATGCTCTTTCGCCTGGGTGAGAAGGGCTTGAACTTCATCTGTTGCATCCAGGACCCCAAAGTATCTCCAAGGGCTAGTTGGCTGGCCTCCTGACTAGAGCCTCAGGAACAGAAGGCTCTAACAACTTTGGACCGAGCAACTGAACTTTGCCATTTCTGAGTCCTACCCAGCCAAATATTGCCACCCTAGTACTGGACCTTGGAAGCGGGCCTGAAGTGCTCTGCCAACCCATCTCTAAATCTAGCAGAACCGATGAATCTCCTCTGCTCTGCAGAGCAGACCTGAGCAGAACCAATGCATCACATCTGCTGCAAGGGTCCTCCTGACAGAAAGGGCTCTGTATCGATCTGGCAGCCATATAGGAAGTTTCACCTGTGCAAACTTTTCATAACGCAGGTCCTTGTATCCATCATTGATGGCAGCCTAGATGACAACACAGGTTCGCACATTGCAGCCTAACAGCTCCTCAGAATAGATGCATCTCCTTGACTGCTTGATGCATCCTTGAGGCAGAAGTTCTCAACGCTCTGCAACCAGGACCTAAGATACTTAATTCAGTGGGCATAATTGGGTCCCTGTAGCTGACCCGTTCTTTATCCCGGTCGGCCTGAACTTTTTATAACTTTGTTCGGGTCTTGCGTGACCAGATATCCATTGTTAGTGCTTTGGGCATTTGGCTCAATTTTTAATAAGATCATTAAGAATTCATAACTCTAGTTGTACTGATTGGATTTTTGTCCCTTTGAGGTAAAATTATTAATTGATATTTACACATTTTTCAAAATTGGTGTGGGAGTTTTCTTGTGTTGTGTTCCCTCTTTATCGCTGTTTGTATGGTGCATAAATACTTTAAACATTGTCTCTAAGTTAAGCCTGACTGCTTCTTGTGCCAAGATACACTGGGTTAAGCAGAGGTTAATTTAGTGACTTTTTGTTGTTTACCCTGCTAGTTAGGGTGGCTGTTGCTTAACCATGGCTCACTCTCCAACGAACCAACAACCCAATTTGTCACAGAATGCCTTAAAAATGTGGATTATGCATGCATAGCTTTTGCATGTATCACAAAGGCCCTAGGATAGGCTCACTGATCTTACAGCCATCCTCACTTCCCTGAATGCAGAAACCTGCAAAAGTTGTTGTAGATGTACTGAGAAACAGATTGTCCCTGTAGCAATAAATGCTTTTAACTTAAAAGTGTTCATTCTTCTTAGTACCATATGTGTGTGTGATACTGTGATTTGACGGGCTACAATAGATTGTCTTTCACATTCATCACTGGTGATTGGAACCAAGTTCACCCATGTCACTCATGGGTGGGAAAACACCCCTTGTAGAGTTACGCCAAAATCGTAACTTACACACCAGTACATGTTGCATGTGTTAATGTAGCAAATGTACATATGTGCCTGTGTAAATATGATGCCCAAATGCTATTGCATCTGCTAATATGGTTTTATTATTTCCACAGGAAAATATTTTCCTCATGGAGAAAACTTTTCCCCTATACCACCACAAATGTTAAGGTATATTTCCTCAGCCACCCTAATCTCAATAAGGATTTACTCCTGCTCCTGACAGTAGTACATTCCTGACCATCTTTGTGGATGATCACCTTCTTTGGCTTTGATTACGAGCTTGGTGGAATTCAATTTCAGAAATTCCCAGTGGCTGTAATTACTATTACTAGCTGGTATCTCTGCATGGAATTTCCCTATTAAGAGTTAGACCCATCAGAATGGGGAAAAGCTCTATAGCCACAGAATTACTATCTGGAATTCCTCATAGTATTTGCTATTCCGAGGGGATTTACCTCTCTCACTTACGACATTTTCTTAGCAGGTGGCAAATGGAAAAGGGGATTCTCTGTGGGGGTGGCGTGGAGAGAGGGCTCCTGGGAGGATAGGGGAGGGCCAAATAGTGATGCAATTTTACCAGCATACTTTCCCACTAGTAAAATCAGGTCTGGCATTCCTGCACTATGGAAAACCAGGGGTGTGTACATTGGGCCATTCGTGATCAGGTAGACTGGCATTCCACCAGGAATTCTTCTGTACCTTTCTCACAATTAGGCCATTAAAATGGAATTGCTACATAGGAGTAAGGGCGAGTGGTGAACTCCGGGGGGATTGCGTAGTTTGGCCAAAAACACCGGCTCCGCCTCGGAGTGGAGTGGAGTTTGGTCCCGGTGCCCACTCTGAGGCCAGCGCTGATAGTAAAAGGCAAGCTATAAAATCATTCTAAACCTGTGCCCAAGCAATAGAAAACACCAGCTCTAAAAGAAAGAAGATAAAAATACCTCCAAATACTTTGGCTTACCCACTCTCAGCTGAGCCAGGAGCTGCGCGTAGTGAGTGCTGTGTCTGCCCCTCACAGACTTGGCAATGTCGCATATTGTCTCTTCCTTTCCGCAGCAGCCCTTCCGCTCCCAGATTCTGGCACTGAGGAAGGAAGTGAGGACCGAGGTCAGCACAGAACTGGGCTCAATGTATGGAGCGGTGACCCCATCCCTAGAGGGCAGGGGGGTGACACTCTGAATAAGGCGAGGATGGAGGGAGGGTCATATTGCACCTCAAGTGGGGCGAAGTGGACCCCGCCAGAATTCCATTGAGTTTTTATTCAACTCTACGGAATTCTGCATAGTGTAACTATGCAAACTCTGCCCACCCTTACATAGGAGTGGCCACAACCCACCACTGTTCTAGTTTTCCCAATACCTAATATTACACAAGTCAAGTGTAATCCTATATGTGAGCAAATGTACTTATAAGTCTAAAATCATGTTTTGCATACAGAAAATGTGAGCTTTTACTCAGAAATTGAGATATTTGAGCACCCTAGATACCCACTGCAATGTGCATATGAAAAGTCAATGAATTATCATAAATACTGGGCAGTTGTGCCATTTGTGAACAATGTGATACTGACTCCACTAATCTAGCAACTATTGACCAAATACTAATTTCCCACTCAACTAAATAATAGTATAGAACAATACCTGCCTTCCAGTTACAAAAGTAGATCAACATCAGCTATCAGTCAGTCAACAGATCACACTAAAGTATTGTGATAGCTACCATCCAAGGGTGGACAACACTCTTTGCATTCCGGCAAGGCAGACCTGTGCCTTCTACTTCTGCCTGATCTATTCACTATTTGACACCACTGAAGATCAGGCTTCGTGGAATAATGGGATTTAACATGAATTTCACTGAATTTCATCCTGCCACTTCAATTACTCTAAACTTGAGGACCCTCCACATCTCATTGAGGATCAGTTGCCTGAAGTATTCTGTAAGGATCCATTCTCTCTGCAGTAATCTTAACCTTGTTTATGGAGCCAATAGGAGTCAATTTTGCCAAACATTGATTCAAGATTTATCAATAGGCCAATGTATCTGAACTGCCCCAAAAAGGCTACAAGGACACTGATTACAACAAAGACTGCGACTCCATCATCTGAACTTTATGTCAGATACATGCCTAAAGCTGAACTCAAATAAAACACAGTTAATCTTCATTACCAATGTCTCCAAAAACGTACTCAGATCAAAGGATGCCATTTCATCATAAAAGTGGACTGAGACATATCATTCACATCAGAATAGACCTATATTGACAGATGTTCCAAGCTCAAACCATCTTAAAGATCTGTTATATCACATGCAAACAATTGTTGAACAGTGGTCTTCCCACCTGGAAAACAACCCGAAAATCTTTGGTTGCTAGCTCAGTACCTGAGATCAAGATATCACTAGACTTGAATTGCAAAATTGCAAAAAGAAGAAAGGAACAGGGTCAATCCTTCTTCATCTAAATATACAAAATAAGAAATAACAACCATCAGCACATAATACTTGCTGCAATACAAGAAAGAGATAAATAAACAAAAATAAGACATTGGTGGAGGGTAGGGGTACCCAGTCCCCCTGGGTCATGTGTGGGGGTTTCTGGGGCCATATTGAAAAAAGGGTTTTGAGGATTCTGTGGGCCTGCAGATCCACCATGATGCCAAACCCTGGCCCTGGAGAATCTTGGCTGCCTCTGAAGAATCTCAGTGGCCAAAGGCCTTGTGCAGTATGTAGTTGGGTGTCCACGGGGGCATGCGCAGGCCAACCTCATGTCACACACAGCTATGGATATCTTACTTTATTTGTTTTTTAAAAACATAGAAATTCACTAAAAAAATAACGGTTAAAAGGACATTATAGTTAGGTAAAAATGTTAGCTAAAACCCTAAAGTAACTATAACTCATGCCCTCGTCATGCACAGCTTTTAATCTCACATATTGCATCACTCATGATATGTTCAATAACAGCAATGATAACATCCTTTATGATATCTGAAATGACAATTTTGATAACAACACTGTGCATGGCACAGGCACGAGTTATAGATACTTGAGATAACCATAACTATTGAATTTCAGTTGTTTTATTAGTTTAAAATGCTGTATTGTAAACATCATTTTATCCTAACAATAAGATCCCTTTAGCCGTTGTTTTTTTCAGTAAATTTAATAGAGTGTTTTTTTAATGTAAAGTAAGATCTCATTATCATACCTAGCCATAACATCATATTAACCTTTTTCAGCTAATCTTTTGGATTTCTTGATCATAATTACTCAACTCCCTTGCTGAGCACAATTTTTGGCTGTGTGACTCCCAACCATGTATGTTCTTTGCCATGCATGGTGGACGAGTGGGCCATAAGTCCCGGCCTGCAGCCAGCACTATATCCAACCCTCTGTGGCCAGCCATCCCCCATGCTGTGCATAGACTATGGCTGTGTGCAGCAGGGGATTGGGTGTAGGGTCTGTCCATGGATTGCTGCAGGACCTGGTCTACTGCCAGGCCCTGCGCAAAATCCCTGTTGGTAGTAAACCCTCATAAGTGAGAGACCCCTCCCCCCCCATTGTGCATAGATGGCAGGCCTTGTGCCCAAGCTCCCACTGGCAGCCACCCTTCTGAGGGTGGTCAATCACTGCCACAAACAGCCTGCAGCCAGGCCCCTGTAGGTGACCAAGTCTCAACAGAGCAATGCCTTTGGCCACGCATGGCCAAGGAGGTTGAACACAGGGCCTGGCCTGCTGCTAGGCCCTGCTCACCACCTCCCGGGGGTAGCCAAAACTTCACTGCCCACGGCCTCTGACTGGGTTCATCAGTGAGTTGCAAATAAAAATACGTTAGTGAAGGGTCTGAGGGATATTTAAAGAGCGAGCGCCTGTGTATGCCCACTAAGTCCAGTTGCAACAATGGACCAGAATAGTTTGGAATCTTTACACCTAAATGCAGATTCCCATTCCCTTTTAGCCTCACAGATTGCCTTTTTATATGTAGTGCGATGCACCTTAATGGCCTCACTATCATTAGTTTGTAGTGCTTTAAGCAAGGCCTTTTTGGCCTTCCGACAGGGAGTATTAAACCATCGGGAAATCGTAGTCAGGGGATTGTTTGCCCTTGTAACAGGGTACAGGATATCTTTTAGTATGGCAACCAGTTGGTTATGTATCTCAGTTGCCCTGCCCAAATGGCAAGATTTCCCCATCTCTTCAATGAGCGGGATAATGGTCTCGTATAATTCAGCAAGTTTAGTGAGTGACGCTTGTAAATCAGGCCATTTAACCCTTCGCCTACAGTTTGATATTATTAGTGGCACAGTGACACAGTGCTCAACCGAAGTTGAGGCTTTCAGATCAAAATAATATGCCATTAGATCATCTACTGCTATGTTTATTCCATTTGACCAATTATTGTCTGTCAACGTTTTCACTAACATAACAATCCATACATGACACTAATGCTCATTGCCAGTTTTCACATTTCCAGTTCCAGACCTAGACATTATGGAAGAAAGGCATATATCCAAAACAATCAATCTGAATAGGCTAACTAGAATTGACTCATGCCATCAGCTGAAGCCAGATCTTCTGGCTCATATAAGGAAGCCCACATCAATAACACCAATGGACAAAAACATGGCAGTAGTACATTTTGTAGACACAGGATCATTCCAATCTGCTGTTCCAGTATCTGGTGGAATGTCAAAATCAAGTTTTAGTGGTGTGACACACATTAAATATATCCTTCAATGATGGAAAATATCAACAGCTACATACATTTTACCCACAATGTGGATTTTGCCAATGTGATGGGAGATTAGGATGATCTGGCTCCACTGCCACATTTGGTTTGTCCTAATGATGGCACATATATTGCTTTAGTGCCAACATGTGACAGAGAACGAGTCCAATTTAATCTTCAAATATTCCACTCAATCACGTTGCAAGTTGCCTTGCTACAAAATCTGTTTCCCAGGATCAACCCATGACCCTTTTGTACTTTGAAACAGCACCATTTACCTGCAAAGGTCACAACTCTGAAATGGCCAAATTAAGTTGACATGGTGAAGGAGCCTAAACAGATCAAATCAAAAAAGAATACCAATCAAAAATAACATAATAGACACATTACAAAGTCAACCTTTAGAGGACACTGTTTCACAATAACAAAATAAACAATGTAACTGAACACAGTAGTCAAAGTGTAAAAACGTTGATCAGCAAACAGCTTTGGCCTGAATTTCCCTGAATTTACCCTTCCTAACAAATCACCACCACATATTTATATATTCTGTCAATCCTTGAAGATCTTGTGTTTTTCACTAATGTTCCTTCTTAATTCAAAAGTCTTTCTATTATTCCTTACTCAATGTGTTCTTTTCCCTTAACACCTTGCTTAACACGAATGTTATCGTTTCTTGTTTTAAGTTAGAGAAAATACATCGACTGAGTACATTCAATATTGTCTATAATGTCAGGTAAGTTTACTTACTCACTAACTTGTCATACAATGTTCTTTAACTCTCACAGAAATATTTGCACTTTCTCTTCAGGAATGTCGAAGGAGCAATTGAAAACGGGTCTGAACTTCGGAACGTCTTCGGTGAAGTGCGCAATCATTAGTGAGCGCGCGCCTCAACAAGGATTCCCCACAACCAGCAGCGGTCCGTGGAGGGAGTTGCGGTGGGGCAGGCAGGTGGGGTGGGGGAGGGGCAGGGTGGGGGGTGATAAAGAGCTGAATCTGGATGATTGCAGGTAAGTAAACACTTAAATTAATAAAAGGAATTTAGATCCGTGCCCTGCATCGCATTTTGCGATGCAGGGCGCACTAAGAAATTCATTTTATTAATTTAATTGTTTACTTACCTGCAATTATCCAGATTCCGCTCTTTATCACCCCATCCGCCCGCCCGCCTGCCTGCCCTACCGCAACTCCCTCCACGGACCGCGGCTGACAGTTACTTGTTACTTACCTTAAGCATATCAATAATAAAAAAATTATATATTTTAAAATTATCACCTGTGGAAGACACAAAAAATACAGTTACAATGCATATTTTACAACACAAAATAATTTGTAAACAATTTCATTTGCTTTTTTTGCTGTTCTCAGAATATATTGAATTTCACTAGTACTCATCACATAACATCGGGCAAAAAATAGACAATCAATAAGATTATCTTAAAAAAATACCATTCAACGTTCTCATAACAATCTAAAAAATAGAAATAAAACATATCTTTTTTATGTTCAAAATATTTTTATTGAAGTTTTCAAAAGGTTTTACAAATAGACAAAAACAGAAAAGTACATGATGTGTCAGTAAAATTACAAGTAAATTGAATAAGCAAAATTACAAATGATAGTCAGTAATGAATGAAATACAATAAGAAATAGTCTATCATAGGAAAAACTAAAGTCATGGAAGAGGGAGGGAGGGGAAGGAGGAAAGGGGTGGAAACAACTTATCATAGTACCGTAAACTTGAAAAATAGAGTTACCAATAATGTAACAGCATTAAATAGAACAATTAATGAATAAAACAATAAAAATGAACAGCTTGAATCACAACAATAAATATGAATCAATAGGAGACCAAAAAGATTGATAAGAAACTGAATTATGATGAACACCTTGTAGAGACAATTGAGCACCTCTTCTTGTAAGTATAATCCAAGACCACCAAGCATGAACTGAAAGAGAAGTAGCATCCTTCCAACAAAAAGTGATTGATTTTAACGCAGCTGAGAACAGGAAATTAAATAACTTTGCTTCAGCATCATCGAGAAGGTGCGTTAAAACAGTTGATTTACAAATTAACAATTTATAAGAAAGCACATCACTAATAGGCAAAATTTTCAATATTATATCCCAAACTTCAGTCCAAAATTTCAGAATAACAGGGCAATCAAATAACATGTGACGTAGTATCCCAGGAGATACTTTACAGTGCCAACAGAGATCTGAGGGAAGAAATTTAGCACTAAACAGTCTTGATGGAGTCCATAAGGAATTGAACAAAATGTATACATTTGTTTGATAAAGAGACACTGGTAACCATCCAGAAACACTATTGGTCCAAATTGAGGATCAGGAGTCAACAGAGAGAGAAATGGAAAGTTCAGTATTCCAAAAGGTTGAAATTGCATCAATGTTAGTGCCTAATGAAGTGGGGAATTTTTTATAAAAGACAGAAACTGCTTTAGAGGATACAGAAACAACATTGAGGTAAATCATAAAATCAGTTGTTGTCATAGATGGAATACCATTCGGAAAGGAATATAAAATAGAGTTACATAAAAATTGGTACTTACGCAAATCAGACTCTGGTAAATTGAATTGCAATTGGAGCTGAGCAAAGGGAATAAAGGCACCATCAGAAAATATATCTCTAAGATAGAAAATGCCTTTCGTAAACCAGGAGGACCAGAAAGTGACATCCCTGTTCAATTTTATTAGAGCATTGTGCCATAGGGATAAATGTACCGTGGAAAGTAAAGGAGAGTCAAAATTAGAATCCAAATTATTAAATAATAATCTGGATGATTTGATTATAGCTGAACAATGAACAACCTTAGAGGAATGAGACATGGTTAACAGGGAGGGTAATGGGAAAGGATCTACTAGTGATTTTTCAATATGAAACCAAATAGGAGGCTTAACAACAGGAGAAGCATTAAACCATAACGAACTCAGTTTTAATATGAAAGCCTTATGGTACAGATAAAAGTCAGGGAGGGCAAATCCTGCTTGACATTTAGGGATTTTCAATTTTTTATAAGCAATACGAGGAGGTTTATCGTTCCAAAGAAATTTGGACAATATTTTATCAATATCTTTGTAAAATTTTAGCGGAAATTGAGTGGGGATCATAGCAAGGGAGTAAAATATTTTAGGGGCAAGATTCATTTTTATAGATTCCATTCGCCCCCACCAGGAGAGATGAAGGGAAGACCATTTAGAAGTTTTCTTTTTGACATACTCATATATAAAATCACAATTTAATTTTAACGTTGCATGTAATGAAGATGAGAATAAAATGCCAAGTTATTTCAATTAGCTGTTTTGCCAAATAATATCAGGTGAAGGTAACATGTCAGGGGTACAAAGCACATTTAAAGGGAAAAATTCAGTTTTAGTAACATTTAATTTATACCCAGAGACAGCAGAATATTTGGCAATATTATCTAATAAGGACGGAACACAAGAAATCGGATTACTAATAAACAATAAAACATCATCCGCATAAGCTAAAGTTTTAACAGTAACATCTTTAATTGTGATACCCTGGATGTCTTTACAATGACGTATGTAATTAAGAAAAGGCTCTATTCCTAATAGGAATAGGAGAGGGGAAAGGGGACATCCCTGTCGTGTACCTCTAAAAAGGGAGAATTGAGTAGAAATTTGACCATTAATAAACAATCGAGCAGTGGGAGCATAATATAAGGCAGAAACCATACGAATAAAAGAGGGACCAAAATTGAATGACAATAACGTTTTAAATAAAAACCTGCCAATGAATTTTATCAAAGGCTTTTTCTGCATCCAAAGCCATGACGCCAGCAGGGACAAGAAGGGAAGGGCTCTGTTCAATAACATGTAAGTTCTAGTGTTGTTAGCAGAGTATCTATTTTTCATAAAACCAGATTGGTCTGGATGAATAATAGAATGAAGGACAGGAGCCAATCTGGAGGCAAGGATTTTAGCATAGAGTTTACAGTCTTGGTTTATTAGGGAAATGGGTCGGTAATTAGAGACAAGGGTAGGATCTTTATCAGGCTTAGGGAGCACAATAATTAAAGCTTCCGAAAAAGAGCCTGAAATGGTTCCCGAGGACCCAAAATGTGAAAAAAGTTGGGATAAGTAGGGTAAAAGATGAGGTTGGAATTCTTTATAAAATTCAGCAGGAATGCCATCAGGACCTGGAGATTTATTCTTTGGAAGTGATTTAATGGCATTCAGGATCTCATCATTAGTAATTGGTAAATCTAATCCAAGGTGATCTGAAGGAGAAATGTGGGGTAAATCACAAGTGTTTAGAAAAGTATCAAGTAAGGAATCATCACAAAAATCTGGCTTGTTGTATAAGTTGGAGTAAAAATGCAAAAATTCTTGGACAATATCATTATGGGAAAGTGCAACTTTACTATGAGGACCATGAATAGAAGTTATTTGTGTTTTATCCCTTTTAATGCGCAAATAGTTTGCGAGGAGTTTTCCAGACCTATTGGAGTTGAAACGGAATCTAGCGTTGGATTTAGAGAGTTGAACTCCAGCCCTAGTACTAAGGATAGCATTAAATTAATATCTAAGTTTTTGTAGTTTAAGTTTGTATTGAGGATCATTGGAAGTAATGAATAAACGCTCAAATTTAGCTATTTGTTTCTCGAGGAGTTAAATATTAGAGTTAAATTGCTTATTCTCATGAGCCATAATAGAGATAGTAGTGCCTCTAATATAAGCTTAAATGCATCCCATCTGTTGACTATAGAAGTAGAATGTTCCGGACTAAACAAAAAATAATCTTGAATAGCTTGTAATAATTTAGGTTTGTGAGTGTCTTTGAGGACAATGCCAGTGTTCATACGCCATCTAGATTTTTTAGTAAAAGTGGAAGTAACATTCAAAACAAAGGATATTAAGGCATGGTCTGATACATCAATGTTACCAATGACAGGGTTAATTGCAAATTGAATAAGAGAAGGAGAAAGCAAAAAATAATCAATCCTGGAATGGGAATTTTGAGCGTTGGAGAAAAAAGAAAAACATTTGTCAGTGGGAAAGTGTAACCTCCAAATATCAGCTAATTTGGTGGTATTAGTAAAAGCCTTAAAAGCATGGAAAACCTTGGGAGGTCGGAATCTGGTAGCAGATAACCTATCCAACAATGGGTCAGCAATAACATTAAAATCCCCCCCAACGATCATTGGAACATTACCCAACTTTAAAACTTCAGTAGTAATAGTAGACCAAAATACTAGATCATCTGCCGTAGGGCCATAAATATTAAACAAAAAGAAAATAGAATCATGAAGTTTGATTTTGACTATAACGTATCTGCCTTCAGAATCTGAAACCTTACTGAGGATTTGACAATGTAATCTCTTAGCAAAGAAGATAGCGACCCCATTTTTCTTACCTTTAGCAGGTGAGGAAACGATAGTATCAACCCATTTTTTATTCATATATTGTAGCACCTTATCCTCAACATGTGTTTCCTGAACAAAACAAATATCAGCCTTACAACTACCCAGGTAATCTAAAATTTTGGTGCGTTTAATTGGATGTCTCAAACCTTTCACGTTAAGAGAAACAATTTTGATATTATGAATATTAGCCATAAGAAATTAGAAGAAAGGAGAAGAAGGAATCAGAACAAGAAGAAGGAAGAAACCGCCAAGATAAGATAGCAACTCTATATATGATATATGAAAAGGAAAAACAGAAAAGAGAGAAGAAGGAACAAACAATAAACATAAATAAAGACAAGGAAACGCACACCCGTACTACAAGCATGGCCAGGAACCGTTGAAGCCCGTGAATATACGATTATGCAGATATGTGTCAAGTGAAGTCATTCGAGAAGAACTCAAGTGTTAGGATCATGAGTGTACATTGAAGGCGAGGCTTGCTGATCAAGAAATAACCGCAGATCTTCAGGTCGCTGAAAAGATTTGGAAAAATTGTCGTTCCAGACTCGCATCGTTGAAGGATCCAAAAGACCATATTTGAATCCAAGGCTCCTCAGCTGCGGGCGAAAGGTAGAAAACTCTTTACGAATAGCAACTGTTTCTTTAGCAAAGTCCTGATGAATAAAGATTTTGGTACCATTCACTAATAATGATGGAATTTCTCTCGCAGCTTTCCTGATGAGAACCAGATGATGGTGACGCAGGACCTTAAATATCATTTGCCTGGGTTTAGTATGTCGAGGATTTCGATGTGAGGGGACTCTATGGGCTTTATCCACCTCAAATTTTTCTGGAAATTTGATGTTCAAAAGACCAGGAAGGAGAGATTCCAGATATAAACGACAGTTTGATCCCTCAACATCTTCAGGCAGATTAAAAATACGAAGGTTGTATTGCCTATTACGATTTTCCATGTCCAACAGCTGAGCATGCATTGGGACTATTTTAGTCATTAGAGGCGTGAAAGCGTCAATTTTGTTTTTGTTATCTTGGATTTTGATAGAGTTATCCGAGACCTTCATTGATATAGAGGCCATATCTTTACAAACATTCTTGACTTCTGAGGCAATAGTATCAGTATTTAGACGCAGTGCTTTAATTTCCTCCAAAATCAAGGCAAGGGAAGGTTCTGAAGATTCTACCATTTTAGATTTGGTTGGAGGAGGAGAAACTTGCTGCTTCCGTTTATTAGTAGTGGAATTCTTTGAATCCATTTTGAGGTGAAAAAAGTCACAATTAAATGTGAATAATCAATAAAATCAAAAGACAACCTCAAAATGTGGTGATTACTGAAGAAATCAACAGAAATCTCCTCAAAACTACAGGTGCAGCAGCTACAGTGAACTGGAGGCGTGGCTAGGCCCAAGCCAGGCCCTGTCATAAATATTACTCCGTCCCCTAAGCATTCAGAGCCGGCAGTACCTGTAGAAGAGGCTGGGAGCAGGAACCATAGAGCCAGAGAGAAAAATTTGGCCACACAAAATCATCCCAAATTCACCAAATAAGTAGGTAATAGCAACAGCAAGCAAGCGCTGCTATTTTCTCCGAATTTCTGACACAGAATCATTGTAAAACGATAAATCGGGCTGAAGGATTCACGGAGCTCCGGTGGCGGTGGCCATCTTGGTTGACGCGCTCACGCATCTCCGAAATAAAACATATCTGAAATGTTTTTTCTAAGAGCAATTTGTTACGTAAATATGACACATCTCAAACAATCATAAAATAACAAAACATTATGATTAATTTTCATACACTGTAAATAATGTTACTTACAAATATATGCTGACGAAATACACAACAACAAGTCCTTTATGGTTTCATTTACTTTTCCACACGGCCAAATAGTATGCATCAAATCCTTAGTTTGGAAATTGTTCAAAAGTAATCCTGAGCGTCTGCCTCCCAGTCTTCTGATCCCAAACCACCGACATCCTCTACGGGTCCCCCAGGACTCATCCATCAGTCCGACGCTGTTCAACATCTACATGGCCACCCTCACACAAATAGCCCACCATCACAACTTCAACAACATCTCCTACACAAACAACACCCAGCTTATCCTTTTCATCAGCAAGAAGCCACATACCACCAAAAGCAACGTCCACAACACAATGAAGGACGTCACCAACTACATAAAGAGCAGCACTGTAAACATAAACTCGCACAAGATGAAGGTACTCATCCTCACACCCATCACCTCAGCCTCGGACAACTCCTGCTACCTGACTACACTGTGAACAGTACCAACACCTACCAACCATGTCCACAACTTAGGATTAACCTCAAATCCTCCCTCTCCACGTGTAACCAAGTCTACACTGTCTCCTCGTACTGCTATAACACCCTCCACATGCTCCGCAACATTTACAAGTGGATCCTAACCAAAAGAAAAAGAACAGTGACACAGGCCCTCATCAGCAGCAGACTACACTGTGGCAAAACACTCTACACAGGAATTCCAGCTAAACACCTACAACAACTACAACAAATCCAAAAAACCTCCACCTGAGTGATCATCAATGTCCCCTGCTGCAGCCACAACACCCACCACCTGATACACCTACACTGCCTCAATATCAACAAAACGCGTCGGCAGTCATAATTCATGTATGCCTTCAATCTCCAAGACAAAAGGCAGATAGAATTAATTTATGCCTTTTTGAGCCAAATTGACGAATTGTTTTTCCAAACCAGGATTGAATTCATGGTAGTGTTTATGCATGTGATAAATTGTTGTGCAGGTTGTGTTTATATGTGATGTATATAGCGTCAAAAGCATTTTTTTGATTTTTTTCAATTTGTCATACATTTTCTATATATGTTGTAGAATAATCATTTCATTCATGTTGTACAGTGTCTGAATACATTTATGTCTAAATATGGAATGTTAAATTGTATAGTGTGCTTCTCTGAAAAAAAGAGACCATTCTTTTATAAAAAATTGCGTTGCTGAAAAAGAAAATATAAATTGATGGGCAAAATAAATAACCCAAACGGCCAAAAGTATATAGGGGCCGATTAGGATGGAGGACGGACTTGCGTCCGTCCGCCACCCCTGAGTAGGAGGGACCGTCCGCATGGGCAACAGCGGTCCCTCCATGGCAATTAGGATGTGACCGCCACCCTGGCGGTCACATCCTGTATGTTTTACATTGCGGCGGGTGCTGCTTGAAGCAGCACCCGCCGCAATGTAAAAAATGAAAGCTGTGCATTTGCATGCACAAAGCGGCAGGCACCGCGCGGTGCCTGCCGCTTCGTGCACGCAAAGGCAGGGGGGTACCATAGGTACCCCCCATGTGCACCCCCCACGCAACCTTCACCCAGGGGGCCCGCAAGTGATTGTCTGTATGCTTTTCCACGGCGGAAAAGCCGCCGCGGAAATGCATTACTTTCCCTACATCCTAATATGGCTGGCGGTGTCTGATAGAGATCGCCAGCCATGTTAGTGCTTTTCCGCCGTGGTCGCCTTCCGACTGCGGTGGAAAAGCGGCGGACACATTGTGAGACCCACCAGCCATCCTGATTTGGCGGTGGGTCTTTCAGGCCTCCTCAGCGGATTTCCCGCATACTCCGGGCCGGCGGTGGCTTCCGCCGGCCCGGAGTATGCGGAAAATCTGCCATCATAATGACCCCCTTAGTGTGGTTCCTTAAAAATTAAATCAGTGGGATTCCAGGTATATCTTTTTCACGTATTATTTAAGGCCCTGCCTGGGTCCTGTCGCTTGGGCCAAACCCCCATTTGGTGTTCACACAATATCAACAAAAGCATCACCTTCAAGCTCCTCACCCTCACTTACAAAATACTCTACAACACCAGACTAATCTACCTTAACAGCAGTAATCCTAAAGGGCAAATTTTGATTTTAAAATTTTGCCTTTAAAAATATTAGGTAAGAATTTAGTAAATCTTTGGGCAAACGTTGCTTAACCCCTTGGGCGCGGCTGCGATTCTGTGCATGTGCGGCCGTTTTTAATAGTGAGCGGGATCATGACAGCCCCCAGCCGTCATCAGCACACGCCCACCGTGATGCATGACGGACGGGGCTGTCATCAGCATAGAAGGGGTTAAAAACTAATTGACTATCATTACAATGTGTCCAACCTTTCAGATATTTTAAATAAACAATATAATGTCCAAGGGCCAGATGTAGGTAGCCAAATACCGGTCAAATACCGGTCGGTAACGGCCGATTTCGGCCGTTACCGACCGGTATTTGGCTTTTGACATGTAGGTGGCTCTGAATTTACAGAATCGGTATATTCACCGATTCGGTAAATTTACCACTTCGGTATTTTTCTGAATCGGTAAATATACCGATTCTGTTAATCCATATGTAGGTGGCACAGTTTGTAGTGCCACAGGCCCATAGGATTTCTTATTTTACCACCCAATCCTATTGGGTGGTAAAATACCGAATTCCAGTGTACATGCACATCTGTGCATGTACACCTATGCCATGTGACACACAGACATGCCCTTAGGGCATGTATGTGTGCCACATGGCACACAAGCCTGTAATTGGGGTGCTACAGGGTGTCAAAGTGACACCCCGTTCCCCCTGCCAGGATTTGGTATTTACGAATTCGGTAAATACCGAATCGGTATTTCCCATTGATTCCTATGGGCTTCAAGGCCCATAGGAATCAATGGGAAATACCGATTCGGTATTTACCGCATCGGTAAAATCCAAATCTTACAGAATCGGTAATTGTAAAATAAAAATTACCTACATCTGCCTACTTCAAATTTACCTACTCTTAAATACCGAATCGGTATGATTCGGTATTTAAGAGTAGGTAAATCGGAATTACCTACATCTGGCCCCAGATGTGGTAGAAGGTCCATCATGAAAAATAATTGCAACAGCTACAAAAGTTCTTCCTGATATTGAACATTGACCAGCTACAAAAATTTTAATTAAAGTTTCCAATTTTCTTCCATCAGCTCTACAACGTTGCAGCATGAAAATAACATACTGTCCACATCTTTGTGTAAGTAATGTTGATGACATTTCTGACTTACATTGGCTACACTCCATGTTTTGACTTGCTCCTCTAATTAGATTGTTAAAAGACACTGATTCACAGTCAGGTAAAGTCAAATATATGAATCTTTCAGTGTCTATGTTAGTGCTACATGTAAACAAACAAGGCCAAGAAAGGCTAAAAAGGTTTTCAACATCTATACATTCATCTTCCGGTACACCAAGCATAAACATTAAAAATTCCTGACAATCTTGCTGAATATTCTGCGTAAATTGAGTACCACCAGAACATATGTCCAAAACATTTTGAATATCAGAAACATGTCGTATTTTACTTTTATCACTACTACATTTCACATAATCAGAATTCAACAATGAACAGAATCTTTTGTCCCGATTTTCTACAATTTGCTGTTGCAAACTTTAAAGAAAAAAAACAACATTAACAACTACATTAGCATAGCAGTTGACACCACAACTATTTTCAAACCGATAACCAACATTCTCTTCAACACTGTCCTTTCTCTTTTTGCTTGCAGGTGCAACTTCATCTTGTTTTTTTTCTTTCTCTACAGTTTCACTAGAGATATTCTCAAATCTTCTTCTTCTACATACAACACGCTTTTCAAATACTGGATATTGACCTAAATTGGGTGCGTATTCTCTTCTTAACCTATTATACTTTTTCACACAATTTGCATCTCCACTAACCTTTGTCTCATCAAAATCAATCAAGTACAATCCTGATAAAGTCCTCACTCGAGACAAAGTAACATATGCCATACCTTCTTTAAACCCGGTACTTCCAATATTCACTAAAGCACTATCTACACTTAAACCTTGAGATTTATGAATGGTCACTGCATATGCCAAAGAAACAGGAAACTGTTTTCTGCAGACATACAAATCTTTTACAAGCAAAAATTGAGCTGGACAACGACTAAGTTGTTGTACTTCAGCAATTTCATCAAATTCAATTTTCAAAAATTCAATCCTATCTCTATTTACATAATTAACAAAATCAACAATTTTACCCATTGCTCCATTTACTAAACCTTTTTCCACATTCAAATTATGTCGTAAAATGACCCTACAGTTTACACATGAATACAAATTCTTTTCTAAACCAGCAGTTTTACTTATCGATTTCTCTAAAGAATCCAATGTCCTCTTCAACTTTTCACTCAAAATAATAGTGATTCTTTCATGTTCTATTTTATCAATTGCCTCCAATTTAATAATTTCTTCATTTTCCAACTTTAACATTTCTTCATTGAATATAGAACATTCACACAGTGTTGGCATTAAGCAGATTACAGATTTGTTTTCTGCAATTCTCATGTATATTTTCTCTGGGACAATATTTTCATTTGGAAACAAATTGGAAAGTAATCGTCTCTGTAAAGCTTGTTTGCCAAGTTCGGTCATTTTTCCAATTCTTATATCTTGAAGAATACTTCCATAATCAGCATCATTTGCCTGTCGCATATTTGTAATAAGTTCCTTATACTGAAAATATGACCAAATGTTTACATTTGCAATGCTCCCCAAAGACTTTCTAGTATCTTCATGCACCAGTGTTTTAAACACTGGTTGTCCTTTTACAGGAGTAAGTTGTAGAGGATCTCCAAAAACTATGACGTGTTTTCCTCCAAATAAAACGTCATACTCTGTTTTAAGAATTTGCTGCATTCTTAAATGCACAAAGGCAAGCATTAAGTTTGATACCATGCTTACCTCATCAATAATGAGAAGTTTCATTTTCCTCAACCCTCTCGAAACTTCACAAGAAGCTTCTCCAGATAGCTTGTGGTATTCTAATTTGTTTTCATGCTCTACTGATAGCATTAATAAACGATGTAAAGTAATTCCTTTAATATTGTGGGCTGCTAATCCAGTTGGAACAGTGACAACCACAAGACAAATGCAACTCAGTTCTTTTCTGTAGAAAAGTTGTGATTACTTAATTAAAAAACTTTTTCCTGTTCCAGCTTGTCCACTCACATACGTACGGATAGGTTCAAATGATGAGCAAGAGCACTCTTTCTTCTCATGAAGTAATCCATGCTGAATCTGTTCTCTCACTTGCTCATATATTTCTTTCTGCTCAAGATTTAGTTGTTCTTCCAAGTTTCCTAACTTTGTTACATCTTCTTGAGCTTGATACTTTGCTGTTTCCACCTCTTCCATAGCAGTTGCTGCACCATTTTGAACAATTGGTTCTCCTAGTGGGTCCTGACTCAATGGAGCAGAAGTTTCACTGTCTTGAGAACTATCTCTAGCAATCTCAGCTGCAATTGTAGCTTCTTGCTCAATTTCGTCGTTCAACATTTTCATATAATTAGCAAAAATAGGACATTCTATAGTATCTTTAGTTGCATTGAAGGAATCTTCATAGCTCTCAAAATCTCCAAGTAATTCCAATTCTGAATGCCATGGCTTGAAAAGTTGCAAAAGAGCTAAATAGTAAAATTCCCTTTTGTCAGGTGTTTCGCAACCCAGTTTACGGTGATTAATCAAATGTCCTTTTCTTTCTTTCACCAGCCATCCTTCAGAAACAATCACGGCATATATACCATTATTGATGTTTTCTGTAATATTCTGTTTAAAAATATTGTTTTGCAGCACTTCATAGAGACAAATGTTCTCAAAATGATGACTTCTATTTGGATAATATGTATCCAACATATTTGTTTTCACAATATCGGTACTTTCTGGCTCTTTTTCAGCTAAATATTCAATTTCTTGTACAGATTTAAGTACTTGGTTTCGTGTTGCAGCAAGACCTAGACTCACCCAAATGATTCTTCTAGATTTGGAGTATAGACTTGCAGATGATAAGCGATCCAAGCATTCATAGGCTCCAATTTCTCGATGAGATAACATCTTCAAACTGTAACAGTATAATTACTTACTTAGACTCTTCTCGTGGGAAATCTCTTCCCACATTTCCTTCAATTCCGTCTTTTCTGACTTTGTTATGTACGATGTCACATATCGAGCAATAGCAATGGAATTGTCTGCAAAATATTAAATATCCATATTAGCATTCCACATGGACAAAATGACTGGGTAATAGTCATTTATGTATTTTGACTCTTCATTTCTTTTTAAGTTGTAGGTATTTTTGGGAGACTTTCTTGTGATAGTATGTCGCAAAGATGACATAAAACTGTTCACTCTTCCTTTCGATATTACAGGTCGTGGAAATGCAAAACAGCATTTGGTGTAGAATTTGTTCTTAGATTTGTACTTTCGACTACAGAATTTCGTTCCGCCCCCTGCATCGCATTTTGCGATGCAGGGCGCACTACGAAATTCGTTTTATTAATTTAATTGTTTACTTACCTGCAATCATCCAGATTCCGCTCTTTATCACCCCCCACCCTGCCCCTCCCCCGCCCCACCTGCCTGCCCAACCGAAATGCACTCCACAGACCGCGGCTGCCTGACGATAAAACGACGATAATTTTAACACCGGTCCTTGATAATATGCCCGTCAGTGCCATTTTATCAGTAAAGGGCGATACATTATCGCCGTTTTTTATCGACAGGAAACTGCCGCTAAAGCGGCGATAATGGTCTTGATAATATATCCTTGTGATTTCCCATAGAAGCCCAGGTTAACACCATAACCTGGGCTTCTAAGGGAATTCACAAGGACATAATATCAAGCCCATTATCACCGATTTACCGGTAGTTTCCTGCCGATAAAAGCGGCGATAATGTATCGCCCTTTATTGATAATATGGCCCATAATCCCTTAATGTACATAGACGCACAAACTGATATTAAACAAAAGAGCATAGCAGCATGCATTATAGCAAAACACATTTACTACTATAAAACGTTTAACAATGGATGAATACAGGGGCATATTATCAAGACAGGCGATAACATTATCGTCGCTTTATCTGCAGTTTTCTACCCATAAAGCGGCAATAATATTATAGTGGGGATATCTCATTCCATTCGCTCATCACCCTTTGATCACCCCTCCCCCAGTGAAACGCTTACATGTGACTGTTGTCCACTGCATAGCTTTATTATTATACCAAAACACCATTTTATTTGTGGGTATAACCTCCCACATTGACCATTTTATTAAATTCACACGTCAATGATGCGCTCCATACTTATGCGCCACAGGTTAACATGTATTTACAATTCGTCATCTCTAGAGGTGTGTTGTACCAGCAGGACACAACACCACCCCCTTTTCCAAGCACCAGCTACTAGGGTACGGCCAGAGAGTCCAGGACCACCAGCAGGACAGCCCCCTCTCCCGCCAGCCCAGAGCCGCCATAACTGCCTCCCCTGCTGCAGGGTCATCCATTTTCCGCCCAAAGAGAGTCCCCCGGCCTTTTCTCTTATCCGAGACCCCGCCACTCACTATTGAACTTAGGAATGGGTGGGTGGGCAACTGTTGATCCGGCTAGCCTTTCCTGCAATCCCCCCGAGGCGAGAGACGAAAGAGGGCTGCTCCCTGTGGAGCCGTAATTTTATCAACTTGTGGGAGGGCTCTTAGTCGCCCACCCTGGCATCTCAAAACTCACTATCCAGGCCCGGAAATCCCACTAAAGGCACCCCTCCCCTAGCAGCGGGGGTGGCCTCTCATTATCGCCTGTCTTAATATACCCCATAATTCCTTAATGTACAAAGATGCACTGCACACATTCCCATACAACTTATCATCTCACCTTTCAAATTGATTTGTAGATTAAGAAGAATACCACTCACACAGTGGATATTCTTATGCAGAATCTCTCTAGTTCAGTGTTCCTAGCAGAACCGTGAAATTGAACATTTTCCCTCTCATTTTACACATACATACATATAATTAACCATTTAAAATCCTGTACACATTAATTCCAAAGAAAACACACATTTCTATTGGTTTAACATTCCAAACATTTCCAACTGACATAACTTTCAACCCTTCCCTCATTCCACACTCTGCCAGTTACCATAGAAACACTTCAGGGAAAAACCTATCTCAGCACACAGCATACATTGTTGCAAATTAAAACAGCAAGTATGCTTGACTTGAGAATATACCAGCTTATCTTATGTAACGTTCTTTTCTATCAGTGTTTCTTAACCAATAAAAATAAGGCTTTTAAAAAAACAGAAACATGCATCCTAGTTTTCTATAAAATGTTGTCAAACAACCAATCATTTCTGTTCTTTTTTCAAAACTGCATGTTGTCCACCATTTCAGAAAAATCTTACTTTTCAAACTGCCATTTCATTTACAGAGACCAGCAGAGTGCATCCAGTCCTCTCTTCAACATGCTAAGAGTGTGGATTGTGGGACACAGCTACATTTTCTGGAGCCAAAGGTACGCACACAAGAAAAGAATTCACAAGGACCTAGGTTTACCAAATGTAGACATTAAATGGATTGGACAGAGAGGATTAAAGTGGCACCAATTGAATCCTTGAATCCTTTTTACATCTCCAACACCCTGACCTCATTATTGTGCACTGTGGTGGGAATGACCTAGGCACTTTGACTGGGGTAGGTCTGGAAATGCTTATGAAGGACACCTTTAGAGAATTGATGGCACTTTCCCCCCACACTGCCTTTGTCTATTCTAATATATGCCAAAGGCAAATATGGAACTGGTCCAACCACTATTGTCAACAGATTGAAAAAGCTAGGAAACATGTGAATAAATCTGTTTCTGCCTTTCTCCGAGACTATCGAATGGGGTCCATTTACAACAACAATCTGCGTTTCAATATGCATGGAATCTATAGGAGAAATTGTGTACATTTTACAGATGAGGGGAACAGAGTCTTCCTCATAAACTTAAGACTCTGCATCGGTACTTACTTGTAGGTACTAAAATCTCCCAATAAACACAAGGGCTCTTTTTAGAGCCACACAACACATAAACAAATACATTTCATAAATATCTAAAATAATTTTTATTTTTATTGCTTAGTTACGCTTACAGGACGACTTCCCATATTCCAGCTGTACGTCGTCCATACGTGCTTGGTACGCGTACGATAAATCTACCATGTAATAAAATAGCCTTTATCACTAATTTTCTATAATTCCCGAGGACCCCATCCCCCTGGGCTCTAATCTAACATTGCGGACCGTGGGAACAGCCCCAAGGCCTCCTTGATCCCAGCCGGCTCTCCACTTCCTGCGGGAGCCAGCATTGCTATTCCTCACAGAGAGCAGCTTACATGCTTACATTCTATTTTTAAACATGATTTCAACAGTTTGTTATACGTTTTATAAAATAATATAGTACTGCACGCTAAAGCAGAAAAGTCAGCACAATTATGATAGAATACAAAATAGAAAAAATATATATATACTTCTACACTCAACGAACTCGTAAGCAGAGTACACAGTTTAATTTAAAAGCACCCTACCACAACTAGTTTTTGAAATGCATTCTACTATAAAATGCGTCACAAAATAGGCTACATACATGGTGACTCTATAACGTCACATAGAAAAAAGAAGGCCACTCTTATGGTACCAGGGCTGCTCTCTTCTGGCGGGGGCTTCTCGCGGCGGCTGCACTCCTCTTGCGGGGCTCCCCTGGGCTCCTGGGAACCCCGCTCTGCAGTACTCTTCACCCGGGCTCCCTCCTGGGACCCGGGGCTTTTCTCTACTCCGGCCGCCATCTCCTCGATACATTGGCGCCCGCGAGGCTCTCCCTCATACATGGGAGGCCCGCACCAGCAGGCGCCAGCGTCTTTACCAGGGCGGCTTCTCTTCACCCGGGCCCCCTCCTAGGACCCGGGGCTTTATGGGCATGCACAGGGCTCTCACCGGGACACGGGAGCCCTGCCTGGCGACGCCGACCTCCTCCCTCCTCCTCAAGTGCGGCACACGGGGCTCCCTCCTCGCAACGGGAGCCCCACAGGATCCATGGCCGGACTTCGGGGTCGCCTTCCCCTGGCCGGGGGAAAGCGGAAGTGACCTCTCCGGGGCCCCGCCCATGTCCCTCTCAGCCAACCCAGCTAAGCAACACAAAGCAAAGGGACAGTACTCCTCCTCACAGCTCTTCAGCTCTTCTCTCTGGCAGAAGTTCCTCCTGATCTGGAAGTGGTCTAAAAGTCTGGGGTTTTAAGTCCAAAACGTATACCCCTTTAGGCCTTTCATGTAGGCATACCTCGTAAGAAAGTCTTTGTAGTTCACAAGTTCCTGCCTTGGCTCCAGACATACTTGGGGGTGGAGACAGCATTATGAAAGGACAAGCACAGCCCTATTCAGGTGTTAGAGACAACTCCTCTTACCACTCTAGCTCAGGAGGACCCATCATCCTGGTGATGAGCCATCAGGATGTACAGGACGCATCTCAGCTCCCTTTGTGTGTCTGTCTAGAGTGAATGCACAGACAGGCCCCTGATAATCTAAACCAGATGTTGATTCCACAGCCAGGCAGAGGCACAGCATGTTTAGACACGAAAATTCCCACTTTCCAAAAGTGTCAGTTTTAAACACACAGTTTAAAAACCAACTTCACTAAAAGATGTATTTTTGAAACCTGAGCTCAGGGAACCCATATTCCAAATCTGTATGTCTTTCCAATTGAAAGTTACACTTGTATAACGCCACAAGGCAGCACCAACAATAAACTATGGGAGAGACAGGCCTTGCAATAATGAAAAACTAAATTGGCAGTATTTTACTATCAGGACATGTAAATAACACCAGTACATGACCTACCTTTCATATACACTGCACCATGCCCATAGGGGTACCTTGGGACTACCCTACCTTAGAGGTGCCTTACATATAGAAAAATGGAAGGTTATGGCCTGGTAAGTGGGTGCACTTGGGTGGTCGACATGGCAGTTTAACACTGCACTCAGACACTGCAATGGCAGGCCTGAGACAAGTTTACAAGGCTACTCATGTGGGGGACACAATCATTGCTGCAGGTACACTAGTAGCATTTGATTCACAGGCCCGAGGCACCCAAAGTGCACTTTACTAAGGGCTTACTAGTGAATTGAATATGCCAACATTGGATATCCAATCAAAAGCACAATTTACACAGGGAACACTGACACTTTAGCAATGGTCAGCAGTGGTAAAGTGCCCAGAGTACATAAACTAGCAAAAATGAAGTCTAGCACACAGTCAAAAAAACAGGAGGTAGAGGCAAAAGGACATGGGAAACTGCACCAACGATGCCAGGTCTAATACGTGCCCCTGCCAGCTGAAAGTAGGGAGGATTCCTCAACCTCCTGGGAGTTCTTATCACTAAGGTGAAATAATCTGGGCAGATCATCAGCATTGGCGTGTTCTGTACCATGGCAGTGTTCCACCGTAAACTCCATTTAATTTAGGGAGATGGACTACCTCAACAGTTAGGGGTTTTCCCCCCTCATCTTCATCAACCATCTGAGGGGCCTGTGGTCTGTCTGACCCCGGAAGTGAGTCCCAAACAAGTAGGGTCTTAGATTCTTCAGTGCCCAGACAACAGCAAAAGTTTCTAACTCAATTGTGCTCCACCTCGGTTCCTTGGGGGGTAACATCCTGCTAATGAAGGTAACAGGTTGGTCTAGGCCCTCTTCATTCAGCTGTGAGAGTACCGCCTCCACACCATGCTCCAAAGCATCTGGCTGAACAATGAATTATTGGGAGAAGTCTGGTGCCTTGAATACGGGCGCTGTGCACATGCTGCCGTCAGGGCATCAAAGTGGCTAACATGCATCAGTCTAAAGCACTTTCCTTGGCTGCTTCCGAGAAGTCAGCTCAATCAAGGGGGCAAAAATGGTCCCATAGCCCTTGACAAATCTCCCGTAATAACTGGTGGGACTTAAGAAGGCTCTCACCTCGGTCTGTGTCTTGGGGGATTCCCAAGCCAGAATGGTGTCAATCTTAGGTTGTAGGGGCTCCACCTGGCTGCTTCCTATCTGGTGCCTTAAGTACATCACAGACCCTGCCCTATCTGGCACTTACTTGCCTTGACAGTGAGGCTTGCCTTCTGCAGGGCCTTCAACACTTCTCAGTAGTGGTGCAAGTGATCTTCCCAACTGGGACTGAAAACTGCAATTTCATTCAGGTAGGTGGCACTGAAATCTTCCAGACCAGCCAACACATGGTTGACCAACCTCTGAAAGGAGGCAGGGGCATTCTTTAACCAAAAGGTCATAACCCGGAACTGGTAGTGCCCCTCTGGCATTGAGAATGCAGACCTCTCTTTGGCCCCATCGGTCAAGGCAATCTGCAAGTACCCAGATGTTCAATCAAATGTACTGAGAAACTTGGCAGCTCCCAGACGATCTATGAGCTCATTAGCTCTGGGGAGGGGTGCGAGTCGGTCTTAGTGATGGTGATGAGCCCACAGTAGTCCACACAGAACCGCAGTTCAGGTGTGATGCTGAGTGCAGCAGCCTTTTAGGACCAAGACCACTGAGTGGCCTAAGGACTGTTGAGTGCTCTATCACCCCTAAAGCTAGCATCTTGGAAACCTCTTCCTTCATGCTGGATTTGACCTTGTCAGTCAGCCTGTACAGTTTGTGTTTTACAGTTGGACTACCCCTTTTGTCCACATCATGGGTACACCAGTGGGTGATTCGAGGGGTCAAGGAAAACAGAGAGGCAAACTGTCCCAGCAACTGGTGACAGTCCCTCTGCTGCTCCAGGGTCAGTGTTGGGGAGAGGTTCACGCCCTCCATAGACCCATCCAGCTCCTTGGCAGACAGGAGATAAGGAAGAAGCTCAGTCTCCTCTTCCATTCCATCATCTTTTGCCAAGAGCATAGTCACTTCAGACATCTCAAAGTGAGGTTGGAGGCGGTTCACATGCAGGGCCCTCAAAGGGTTCCTTGGAATCTGCTAGTTCACCAGATAAGTGACATCACTCTTGTGCTCCCCCACCTCAAAAGACCCAGTTCGCTTGTTCTGGAGAGCACGCAGCTCCACTGGGGCCATGAGCCACACTTTCTGGCCAGGCTAAAACTCAAAACAGAAAAAGATTCCCGTGACTCAATTACTCTAAGTGCACTAATTGCCAATATGAAAAATTGAATGTTATGTCAAATACTTTATCGTAATTTTTATTAAAAAGAGATTATTTGTTCATATTCCATTATACAAAGTATAAAAACATATGAAAACATACAAATGAGACATAGTAAAATTTATCCTTTTTAACTATTTAAAAACATATATCACATTTACTTTACAGAAAAGTGATAGGACAGTTTGTAATTATGACCAGCATAACAGAGACAGACACAATGTAAGATCCAAACCTTGTCAGTTACAGTTTGCACATTCAATTGGACTAAAAGACACACAGTTCATACATTGACTCAATCGATATTATGCCTGTTCGTGTCAGTCCTTAAATTGTGCTTAGTTATCAGCGTCCACACGTTTCAATGGCTCCGGTAGTTTCACACCATCTTTATCAAGACACAATAATTTTCTGTCTCTGTAGTTATGTCAGTTGCAATTCTTTCGCCCCTGAATAAGACAAATAGTTATAGTCAATGGTCCGGGCTATGCACATTTCCTTTCTCCAAAACATCTTTGCACCTTAACACCATCCTATGTGTCCCACTGTTGTTGGCCACCTATCTAATTTCAACCTTCTCTAGGTAGCATGGTACATTATTATTATAAGAGGATAGGAGAGGATCCCATACAGTTCCCATCATCCTTTTATATAGCTCCAGTTTTCCCTTTCCCCCAGAGTGGACCATATCTCTCTTAAATACTCCTGTTGGCTTTATGCCTAAGCTCCAACAAAGAGTAATACTAATTCAACATGCCTTTATATATGTTGACACCCTATGATTATATTCATATGGTGCAATATCCTCGCTCAAGTCTAAATCCGCAACTGATGGATTTGATCCCATAAAACTGGTTTTCCATTCGATTATCTCACCTTGTTTCTATGCCTTTTACAGGGCGTATCTGTGACTGAAAACTATTTGAGAAGGCTACGCCTTCGTCGGTCGATGCCGAAAAGCTGCTTTTAATTCCTTCGTAGCTTCTCTCACTGAGCAAGTCTAAGAGAGAGATGTGGTTCCCTATTATTAAACATGCCACCTTCTTTTGGTTAAGATTTAAACACTATTCTTCTATATTTTAACTGTTTGTCCTGTGCGCTTGTCTCCTCCACGTATCTGAAATAGCAGTCTGGCTGTCATTGTTATTCGGTTGCTACGCTGATGGATATATTTCGTCTTCCGAGCCGTTCTTAAGGGGAACACGAAACATAACGCATTACAAAGCTACGTTATCGTTGTCATGAGGCTGGACTGATAGTCCCTACACCCCAACCTCCATGAGGCTACGCGATATGCCTTACCTCTAAAAGTCGTTTCCCACGTGTTTAATTTGGTGGGCTTTAAACGAGGAAGCCACTCCGCTACCTGGCTATGGTTTTATTTTTCTTGTCTTTCAGCTTGTTGGCTGCAAACGGCAAGAGTATAGTATTATTAAAGGCTCCCCGGGGATTTATACTGTAGTACCTCTCCCCATTAAGCGCTCACATTCTTAATATGTAGCATGGCTCTCTTACCTTTTGTCCAGCAGAATTTCCTCGTACTTGCTTCCGAGAATCGGGTTTCAAGAATTTCCAGTGGCACTCGTCTTAGAGAGTACTATTTGAACTTTGTTATGCGCCCCCTGATTGGTTCTTATTTTCACATGGTTCTTTCTTCCCCCTGACTGTTCTGAATCTTTGTTGGTCTATTTTCCCCTGGCCTGCTGTCTAACTTTATTGTTCCTACTCGAACAACAAAGTTACAGTGCATTTTTAGCGATATATTCTAGGTCCCTCAAACCGAAGAACGGCACTCTATCTATGTCCTTGCACGTCTGAATTCTATTTTATTATAGGTCAAGATGGGACATCTTGCTATTCTTGCTGTTACTCTACCGTTTTTTACTCTGCTGTCATCAATTACTTCCGTAAGTCCCCACATTTCCCTTATACTGCTTTCACTTACAGTCCTTCTCTGGGAGATATCTCTATTCCAAATTTCCTCATTTATCTCCCCTCGCCTCATATGTATATAATAACATCAAAATAATGTATTGTTTTCACTAATGTACGTGTTTCTTAGGATGTCAAACCTATGTGGATTTATTATACACTAATCTGTATTGCTCTTATACTGGCTGTTATATCAATACTTATTTGTTAGGTCTCCCATGGAAACGCAAACCTAACTTATACACTCATTCCAGACTGTTAGGTACACAACATGGATCTTATATATGTGATCGGATGCATTGTATGTTCTACTTGCCTCTCTATTCAACTTATTATACATGGGATATTAAACAGGGCCATATTGGATTGCATTAGTAGATTCCTAGGTTTGTAAGATCTTCATCCAGTCTTCTCTAGAATTTAACGCTTCCTCCACTTTATTTAAGTGGCACATAAACCATTGTTGCCTTCTCTTTCTTTTTTGGTCCAAATCTCCCCCTCTTCTATTTATTACGATCTTCTCGAGAATGAACCATTTGAAATCTTTACAGTCATGGTTCTTTTCTCTGAAGTGATCTGTAAGGGGGGGGCGTTTTCTTTGTTGGTTTTAATCGCTGATCTATGCTCTAGGAGACAGATACGGAGCACTCTGCTTGTCTTCCCTACATACCCCTTTCCACATGGGCAGATCAGAAGATATACCACATTTTTGCTGCGGCAATTGTTTAAAGTTGACGCAATTAGCTTATTCCCTGCAAAGGTCACACTCTTACCTTCCAAACATTGTGGGCCAATAGAACATGTCCCACATCTGTTATTACCTTTTGCTACATCCCCTCTTAGGGTGCTCTGTCTTTCTCCTGTTGCTTTATAAGTTCTTACCAATGAGTTCCGAATGATTTTATTTCGTCTAAACGAAAACAGGGGGTTCTGCAATTGTACATCCATACCATAGTTTTGGATTTTCCAATTCCTATTTACTATGTTCTTGATTTGATTGCTTATTTGGGAATATTGTGCCACAAATACTACTCTTCCAGTCGCAGCCTTCTTTTTTAGTTTTTTGTTCAAATCCAATAAACTATCTCTATCATAAAATCTCGCTCTTTTCAGAGAATTCTTCATCAGTTTGTTCGAATAGCTCCTAGCTTTCAATTTCTTTTGAGGCATTGCGCATGATGGTAGAAATCTGTTACCGTCGTACAGTTTCTGCGCAATCTTAGGAATTCCCCAAAAGGGATATTGTCCTTCTGCGAGTGGGGGTGGTTGCTGGCATACGGTAACAGGGTGTTCTTGTCCTTGAGCTTGGTGTAAGGCTAAAACCATAGTGGCATTCTGGTCATACTAGTGCTTCATATCCTCCTGGCTTGTTTCCAGATTCACCTAAGTGAGTTTCCTGAAGCGGGCAATCTGGTTCCTGAAGGCCAGCATGTGGCTAAATGCATCCTGGGCGGCTTACTGGGAGCTTTCTTCCAACCTTCTTTCACCAGACTAAGAGGTCCTTTCACAGGGTGCCCATACAGCAGTTCAAAGGGGCTGAACTCCAGTGCCTTCTGCAGCACTTCCCTATAAGCAAAGAGAAGGCATGGCAAGAGGAAATCCTGCTCATGCCTCATGGAGTCTGACAGACCCACAATCATGCTTTTCATGGTTCAGTTGAACCCTAAGTCAACCCATTACCTTGGGGTGGTAATGAGTGGTGAACTTGTAGGTTACACCACACCGTCCCACGGAAACTTCATATACTTGGCTATGAAGTTGGTATCCCGGTTGAATACCACCTCCTTGGAGAAACCCACACAGGAAAAGGTCCCCATCAGTGCCCAGTCCACCATTTGCGCAATCACTGCTCTCAGAGGTAGAGCCTCTAAGTACTGGGTGGCATGGTACACCCAGACCAGGATTAACCTGTTGTCCATGGCTGTCTTGGGGTTCCGAGGCCACACAATGTTGATCCCCACCTGCTCAAAAGGCGTGGTCATGACGGAAAATGGATAGAGCAGAGCCTTACATCTCCCTCTACTCTTGCCACTTGCGTGTCAAATCTGGGACGTCCTCCAATGAGTATCAGACCTCGTGCGTATTTGGGCCACCAGAAGTGGGTGGCCAGCCTTTCAAAGGCCTTGTTCTGCCAAAGGCACATCATAAACCAAACGCAGTAGGAAGGCTCTGAAGCTCTGGGGTACCACCAGCACGTGGGCTGCCCCAGACTTAGCAAACATAGGCATGCTGTACAGGAGACCATTCTCCCAGTAGATCCAATGTGATCCAGACTGACCACCAGCTGCCTGGTTTGCACCCTGCTGACACAAACCCACAAGAGAAGGACATTCCTGCTGTTCTTTGTAGAGTTCCTCCCTAGATGGACCCCTTCCTGCTGCCAATGGGTCTGCTTAGGCAAGTCTCCCAGTTCGGCCACTTGCTCCTGATCCAGCACGACATCTCATCAGGGATCAGTATTCGATAATATATCACATACAGTGGCCCATACACATTCACCCATATCCCTGGTGTGCTAGGGGTCAAGTTTTAATGACGTTAAAATTAATTTTCTTCAAAGGTTCATGTTTAAAATTTCTAAATACATAACTAAATTCTCTTTCCTCTGGTCAATGGACCAATTGGTTGAGTAGTTGATGGTAATAATGGTATTATCTATCCAACTATTTAGTTAGCTAAATAATCACAGACTCTTGGTAAGATTAATAAAGTTTATCCTAAAATAAATGTGAATGATAAATGCTCATCGCATACGGTTACAAATGCACACAATGACATTCACAAGAGGGAGAGAAAAACATCAGCAAAATGCAAACAGTGTCATACTCATCATCAATATACGATATGCACATGAAGGAGTGGATAGATTAAGAGATACAAGTTTCAGCAAAATAATGTGAAACGATATACATATGATGGAGGGGATAGCTGAAGAGACATACGTTTCGGAGATCAAAATACATTTGTAAATGTATTATGCAAAGTACGAGTCGTAAGGAATATACTGACCAGTGAAATACCATCCCCCGGGCCAAGGAGGTAGTGGGGCTCCCCTGAATAGAGTCAGGAAACAACAACGTCAGAACCCAGGAACAGGACAGGGACAGGAACAGCTAGGCCTCTCTGCAAACAGACGGACAGCGCTGGACAGACAGCGATGCATCACCCCTCTCTCCTCACGCGTGTTTCTCTCCTACTGATGCTCTAAATCACACCCCCAAAGGCACCCCAGTTATACCCTAACACTTACATGTCCGTCCCACATTAGATGAAACAATTCAGAAAATTTGACTTCTTATTGGCTGATTTGGGAGGTGGTCTGTCACACCACCAGGTTCCCATTCACAATTTCTACTGTCCTTTGTTTATTCGTTGTTCACATAACGTAATTTCTGACTTGTTCATTCATTTTTCTAATACTTGATACTTTCACATTATTTCACATGTATTTCACAGCTACGTCCACGGAAGAAGTCTTGGGTCCCACGGCCAGTCTCATCATTTTGGCAGACAAACAATGTTCTTTGAGCTGAACAACCTTGGACTTTTGCTCTTTTTCTGCAGTGCTCAGCATTTCTTTTTTTTTGTTGAATATTCATGCACTCTTCAACCCCTATCTATCATGTTAACTTTAAGCAACTTCAGGCCTATTCGGCTCACTATGGCGAATAAAACACAAGCATTTAGTTGAACGGTGATAGGGGTGCACAGCTTTACAAAGTCCAGCAGACCAGAGATGTATGAAAAAAGTCACTTCTTTATTAGATCAGAATATTTCAAATTTTTAAAACCAGTAGAAACAGAATATCAGCCAATGCGTTTCGCTCCCACATTGAGAGCTTCCTCAGGGCACAAAATATATCTGCACTCTGTCAGTTTAAAAAAAAGTGTTAGCACGTGAGTTGAGATTGCTATTTCGGTCCTAGGCAACGAGATCAGTAGTATTAAGGCCTGTTGTAATACAAAGGGTCCTTGGAGTTAATCAGCGGCCAGATAAGGTTCCTGCAGTATGCAACAACAGTAGAGAATCTCTAGCTTGAGTCCTTGTTACAATGATCATGTGCTTCTGACAATCCAGCCCAGAACATCCATAGGCAATGATCGGCGTCTTAGAGGTGCACAGGAAATGCACTAGGTTGTATACCTATCAATCAACAACCTCAGAAAATATGTATTTTTTTGCTAGTGACTATCTAGGGTAAAGCGTCCAAGGCGTGCGCTTGCAGTAACAAGCCGGGATTAATATCTTCACTATGTTTGTCCACGGGTAGGGGTGACTGTAGTAAACGGGAACTGCGTATATTATATCATGTTGTTGTCTGTCCCTCCGAACCTGTAAATTCAAAGTGGCGCGGTGCGTCGTGACATGTTGCCCCCATGGATGGCTAAACACAAGCATTTATTAATTACACAGGAATGCACTTTTCACTGTTTACCATCCACCTTTGCACTATCCTATGTTAATATATTCTTAGCAAAGCTTCAGGTAAAAGTGGCATTATTTATTATTACTTTTTAAAGCAACATGCAAAATGTGAAATGCGGCCTGGTCACACATTATTTCTTGCTCCTTACAAAGCGCAATGTAAAATGTGATTTAGTTCTTTAATGCATTAGTTCACATTACTGCACACATGCGCAAAGCTACTTCCTGTGTGTTTCATTGTGTTTTTGTATGTTAGTTTTCACTACACACTGTTAGTATGTATTATGGGGCTGTTAATTTGAACAGGTTTCTTTTTGCGAAAATCATGCTCCATCACTCCTGTGTAACTTCCGGGGAGTCCCCCTCAAGATCAGCCTCCTCCCAGACTGTGATTTACCATGCTTCCTGTCCCTCCTCTTTCTGGTAGGCACCTCAGACACTCTTTCAGGTTAAAGATCTGCTTGATCACCAAGTGGTCACACAAGCCCACTCAGGCAGACCCATCATCTCCAAGTGTGCCTAGCATTTCACCTTATCCCAAAGGGAATCCTCCAGGTTGTTCCCTAGAAGACAGTCAGCATGCATGATTGGACTCCCAGCCACCCTCAAGTGACCTGAGACCACCCTCCCCATTCAAAGGGAACCTGCGTCACCTTTTACTGGCACTCAGAGTTGTCCACAGCAACTACCTAGTAAAATACATTGGGGACCACCTGCTCTTCAGACATCAGATGAGATCTTACCTAAGTCACACTGTCTCCCTTATCTCTCAGAGCCTATACCCTCTGTCCATTAATGGTCATCCACTGCCTGTACTTCTTAGTGTTCTTAGTCAGGAGGGGTCTCTGGACAATCTCACTGTCTCCTAGTGAGACAGGGTCATCTCAGCTGCTCCCACCCTTCTCTCAGATTCAGCTCCTTCCCAATCGCTACACTGACCATTGGGTGCCTGTGTCCACTTGGGACACTTGGGGTTCCCTCTCATGTGACCCTCCTGACCACATGCATAACACTTGCAGGGAACTCTCTCTGCAGGCTTCCCTGTAGAGACCCAAGTCTTCTTACTTGAGCGCAGGAATCTTTACCCTTGGAACTAGATTGGGGCCCTTTAGGGAACTCTCTCTGTTTACCCTTGTCCCCCCACTCTTCTGCTAAGGACCCTGCCCGCCCCTGACAGAGTCTCCCACATACTCCTTGTGGACCCTAGTACTCATCCAGCTGTCCGCCTCCTGAGCAAGCTTTCTGGGGTCAGTCAGCTTGCTGTCAATGAGATGCTGGTGCAGCTCTGGAAAACAAAGACTACACTAGTGCTCCCAATAAATCATATTATACAACCCCTGATAGTCAGTTACCTGGCTACCGTTTATCCACCCATCCGGTGCTCTACAAAAATGATCAACACATTCCAACTAAGTATGAGAATCAGTTTTCTTAAAAGATCTAAACTTTTCCTTATACTTCTCTTGGGTGAGACTGTACTGGGTAATCAAGGCATCCTTCATGTCAGTGTTCCTCCCCTCTATCTCAAAATGCTTCCACAGATCCTCCCTGGTGTATGTCAGGGAGCTCATGCATGTAGAGAGCTGACTCATATGCCAAAAACCACCTGTGTATGTCATCCTCCCTCCTGTAATCCTTTACCAAATCCTTAAGATTGTGCACCTTCCACCTAGACTGCACTGGCTGTACACTGCCACCATTTGAACTGGACTCTGCCTGCTTGGTGTTAATGTCCAGCTCCTTCAAACTTAATTCATGAGTCAAAAACAATTTCTTTCTTCCAGAGCAAGGGATTTCCCCTTCACTTTCTCCTGTTGCTTCTGTTCCATTTCAAACTTTTTGCTTTCTAAATCCACTTTCTGTTTTGTACTTCCCACTTGAGCTTTTCAAGCTCCCACTCATGCTCTCTGGCCTGTCCTCGAGCTCCTCTGGGGACTGGTTGCTGGATGACACACAAATGCCACTCGTGGATGATGTTCCTACAGGCATATCCAGTGCTCTAAAATCCCCTTGCTGGGTCTGTACGGCATGGCCTGCATAGGAGTCAGTGTGGTGGTCTCAAACTTCAGAGACATGGTGTGCTGAACGCAGGCTGCAGTGATTTGTGGGCCATGGGCAGGTGCTGAGTCAATTTCTTCAGCCGCACCGTAGTGGTGCATTAAAATTTCTTAATGCTTTTTTCAGCAAGAACAACCTCCAAGAGCCCGGAACTGGAACTGGCCACCCAAGGCAGGTCAGAAATCCCAGCAGTGGAGTTCAAGGATGTGGCAAAGGAAGTCTATGACGGCCCTCAGAATTCTTAGCAGGAGGTAAGTACAGACAAGCACTTGGTGAAACTTCACACGCAGGATACACAGCAACGTCCAGTCCTTTTCCTCTCCAAAGCAGTAGCAGCAACTGCAGGTCAACCCAGAAAAGCAACAGACAGCAAAGAGGCAGTAATCCTCCTTAAAGCTCTTCAGCTCTTCTCCTTGGCAGAAGTTCCTCTCAATCTAGAAGCTTACTTCAAAAGAATGTCTTTGTATTTCACATGTTCCTGCCTTATCCTGCCTAGGCTCTAGGTATACCCCAGTGGATGTGGAAACAGCATTGTGAGAGGACTAGCACAGCCCTATTCAGGTGTCAGTGACAACTCCCACCACTCTAGCTCAGGAAGACCCATCATCTTGGTAATGAGTTATCAGGATATGCGGGGCACACTTCAGCTCCCTTTGTGAGACTGTCGAGAATGAGATTGAATGAACGACCAGGCCCCTGTCAGTCTAAACCAGACATTGATTCCACAGGTAGGCAGAGGCACAGGATGGTTAAACAAGAAAAAGCCCACTTTCTAAAAGTGGCATTTCAAAAACACAGTTTAAAAAACCAACTTCACTAAAAGATGTATTTTTAAATTCTGAGATCAAACTCCAAATCTCTATCTCTTCCCAATTGAAAGTTACACTTGTAAAATGTTATAAGACAGCTCCAATGATAACCTATGGGAGAGACAGGCCGTGCGACCACAAAAAACTGCCCATGGAGGTACCTTGAGCCTACCTTATGGGTGCCTTACATATAGAAAAATGGAAGGCTAAGGCCTGACAAATGGCTGCACTTGCCAGGTCGAGACAGCAGTTTAAAACTGTACTTAGACAGTGCAATGGCAGACCTGAGACAAGTTTACAGAGCTATCCATGTAGGTGGCACAACAAATGTTGCAGGCCCAGTGGATGCACTCGCACTGCCTAAAGTTGAATGCCGGGAAATTCGAGATCTTACTGTTTGGTGGTGCCAAACGTGTGTGGGATATCTCGTGGTGACCACCCTCATTAGGAATGGCCCCCACCCCGAAACAACACGCTAGGAACTTAGGCGTCATTATGGATGATGCCCTATCTATGAAAGATCATGTGCGAGTTCTCTGCGGGAAAGGTTTCGTAATCCTGAAACTTTTAGCCAGCCTGTGTCCTTGGATCCCCCTAGACTGCAGACGTGCTGTCACACAGGCTTTGCTGGTCAGTCGCCTGGACTATGGTAATGCGCTCTTTGTGGGGATGAATGAGCACCTGTTTACACGTCTGCAAGTACTGCAAAACTCTGCAGCTAAACTTATATGCAATAAAGGCAAGTTTGATTCTGCCTCGGACTGCCTGAGAAAATTTCATTGGTTACCCATGCGCCAAAGATCGTTTTTTAAGCTGCTCTGCCATGCACACAGGGCTCTCTATAAAACCGGCCCTCTCATCCTCCAGGGTAAGATTGAATTCTACGTCCCTACTAGGAACCTACGCTCTCTTCAGTCCGCCCTAGTAAGAACCAAGCGCATATATAAAGCTAGGACTGGTGGACGCTCATTCTCCCACTTGGCTGCAAAGAAATGGAATGAGCTCCCCCCTGACTTAAGGCTTACCACTAATTACCTCCTGTTCCGAAAGAAATTAAAGACCCACCTCTTCCCCAAACTCTAATGTTCACTTCAGTACAGCGCGCAGTAGTCTCAGTACTGGTATAAGCGCCTTGATATCCCCGGGATGAGAGTTGCGCTCTACAAATACCATAAATAAATAAATAAATAAACATGTGTATTTAATTTTTGAGGGGAATGCTGCTCGCCAAGGGTCTCCTAGATCTAATATCGCAGCATAATTTTGCAGGACCTTAAAAGACTTAGATTTTGTCTGTTTTTTCCCCCGCACTGAGGAGTCTAATTGGGGGTTCATTAACATATTAAAATCCCCCCTACTATTTTGTCACCCGGAACCTGCATCAATAATTGACACAACTCCTCATATGCTTTAGGGCAGTCTTCCACAGGTGCATAAAAAAGTCAATGGTCTGTGTCTTTCTCTAAATTAATAGGTCACCCAACACCATCGCCCCTGTTAGTCTTTACCATAATTGACATTGTCAGCATGTAGGTTTTTACTCAAAAATATGACAGTCCCTCTATGGGAGGCTGAGGACGATGGAAACCCCCTATAGGCTGCCCAAGATGTAAACATGGAAAATTCTGGAAGTTTCATAATTGGGATGTGGTTTTCTTTTTATAGAATAACCCCGGACTTTCAGTTTTTAGCCACATTTCAATTGCCCGCATTTTTCTACGATTATTCAGACCATTGACATTGAACGAAATAACTTTTAACATTAGCCTATTAGCCATATGACAAACAGAGCTAAAATGTCTACCAACCCACAATCATGTCGAGCATCATTTAATTGAAGATGCAAATAATCAAAATAAACCTGAAAAATAACTGGCTTCCCTTTTCCCATTTTCATACCGTGCCCTACCCCCCGGAAAAGTGGACCTTCCTCCCTCCACCACACCCACCATTTTCCCCTCCCCTTATTAAACACGGGTGTCATGTATTTACACCCTAATGATCCTACCCCCGCCCCCACCCAGCAATGTAACCTTTCGTAAGGCTTCAGACGCCTATACTGACATTCTGTTTAGCCCCGTCTTCGATCATATAAACAGTCATAATCAAGAAATAAAGGTAATCAAACAAAAATATATATATAATTTTTCCTTAGTCCTTCGGAGCTTGAGAAATCTCTTTTAAGAATTCCTGGGATTTGTCTACATCGGTAAACATAAAACATTTCCCCTTCACCAGGGCTCTCAACTTCGATTGCTGAGCAATTGAAGCTTGCGCCCCATTTGCCTTGAACAAGTGAAGAATTTTCACAAACTCCTTCCTACGACGGGCTGCTGCCGCGGACATGTCTAAAAAAAATTGACACTTGGGGCTAGATGTAGGTGGCTAAATACTGGTCGGTAACGGTGAAAATCGGTAAATTTCACCGTTACCGACCAGTATTTAGCCATGTGGGATGTAGGTATTACCGATTGGCCTCGGTAATAAGGAATCGGTGAAAATAAGGAAAAACAGTTAACAATTCCTTATTTACCAATTCAGAGAATAAAAAATACCGATTCGGAAATGAAATACCGAATTGGAAAAAAAATACAGAATCGGAAATAAGGAATCAGTAAAAATTAGTTAATGCGATGTACCAAAAATCGGTAATACTGATTATGACAAAAATCGGTAATCAAGATTCGGTATTTAACACTCAGTGAAAGCAGGTGATAATCAGGTGCACTGCATTAAAACAGCCCCAAAATGCATCCGTGTGAACACAATGGCAGCTCTGTACGTAATAGCAAGGCGGCTACGTTTGCGTGCAGCAGGACTGAGGATCTGGAGACGGGAGGAGCGCGTCTACAGAGTGCGAATAACACTGTTACAACTGACTGAGGCTGAAATCCATGAGCGCTACAGGCAACACCCAAACACCATCTTGAACCTCATACAGGACCTGCACCCACTCCTGGAGCACCAGACACCAAGGGCGCATGCAATACCAACTCATGTACAGGTACTCTGCTGCCTGGACCTCCTGGCATCTAGCAGTTACCAAGGGGTAATAGCTGTGGCAGGTGGAGTATCACAAAGTTGCCTGTCGCGTTTTTTTTCGCAAATTCCTGGATGCCATGTGGCAAAGGATGGCACACTACATCAAATTCCCCAGCACACAGGCAGAACTGCTGAAGACCAAGTTGGACTTTTATCAGAAGGCCCACTTCCCCCACGTCATAGGTTGCATTGATGGGACACATATACCAATTTGCCCCTCTGCTGCGTCTGAGTACATCTCCCGCAATCGCAAGTCCACACATTCCATCAATGTACAGGTTATATGTGATGCGAAGTTTCCAGGGAGCACCCACGATTCATACATATTCCGGAATAATGGGATCTATACCAGGCTCCTTGCAGGTGAATTTGGTGAAGGCTGCCTGCTAGGTAAGTACATGTGACTTCCCCTGAATTACACAACTGTTGATGAGATTGAACGCTGTGTAATAATTACTTACATCTCATTCACAGGTGACAGGGCCTATGCGGTGCGCTCTTTCATCCTGACTCCGTACCTGCACCCAACCACCCCAAGTGAAAGGAGATATAATGAGGCACATAGATCAACACGCAGTGCGGTTGAGCGAACATTTGGCCTCCTCAAAAGCCGCTTCCGCTGCCTGCACAAAAATGGAGGTGCACAGCAATACTAGCCCATGGTGCGTTGCGAAATCATAGCTGTATGTGCCATGCTGCATAACCTGGCCACTAAGATGGGTAAACATGTAGAAATGTGTGATTCTGAAGAGGAGGATGAGGATGAGGAAGGTACACAGCCACAGCACAGTGCAGCAGGCGGCGCAGCTGTAGCAGATGGGAGACAGAGACGGTCAGAGATCACAAATAATTATTTTTAAGTAAGTAATGAGACAGAGCCAGGTAATGCTTTTATGTCAGGGTGTTTATTAAACTTTTCTTCAGGCAAATGATCAGCACACCATGACACCAGCTATGTGTTCAAAAGGGTTACTTCACCCACTACAGATCTGAATTATAGGTCCGTGCCTATCTCCTGCGCCCCCGCACACCACTGCCGTGTCTGGTTTGCACATTGTCAGTGCTGTGTCCTGCAGGAGAGTCATGCCTCATACTGTGCCTCCTACTCTCTAGCAAGGGGGGGGGGTTCAGTGCTAAGACTGCTTGCCTCCTCATTTTCCTCAACGTCCCCGGAACCAGTGGTAGCAATCTGGCTGATCTGCATGATTTCCACGGCACTGGTGACTGTGACCAGGCCCTGGGTAACCTCTAACCCTGGGCGTAGTTCGCGAAGTAGCGCTACGCAAAGCTACGCGAAGTGCACTTCGCACTACGCGAACTTCACGTAGCACTACGCGAGCTGCGTAGTAGCACGTTCGCACTGTGCAAGATGCATTTTCAATGATTGCACAGTGTGAACAAGCATCCGGCACTGTGTAATCATTGAAAACGGCATCTTGCACAGTGCGAGCTGTAGTTTTCTGCCGCTCGAGTAGAGTTTTACTCGAGTGGCAGCTTTCTCAACGCGAACAGGTAGTTTCTCATTGCGAGCGGTCGCGAGCATGCACGACCACTCGCAATGAGAAACCTGACCTCCCCGCGTTGAGAGTCTCGCCGGGATGTCATTTTGCTTGCTTGCGGTCGCGAACACGACGTTGAGGACCGCGAACAAGCAAAAAATGACCGCTGCGCTACGCATCTTCGCACTGTGCTACGTGCAGCTCGCGTAGTGCGAAGTTGCGCAAACTTCGCAAACTACGCTAGCGTAGTGCTTCGCCCAGGGTGAGTAACCTCACGACTGCACTTGGCCATCGCCATTTGCATGGCCACAGATCTTCTACCCAGCACGTGGGTGGCATTACAAAGTCTGTTTACAGACTTCGTGAAGCCTGCAATCACCTGTCTGTCTCTCCGCCTTGCAGCGCGCTCCCCCTCCATTTTGTCACTTAATTTGTTCACTGCCTCAGATACCTCCTTCAGTCCCTCTGCCACTGTATTGTTGAGGCAGTATATGGCCTCCTTCATTTCATCCACCTTGCGGTTGTTTGCCACCATCTGCCTCTGAATGGTCCGCATTGTCTTCCCCTGCAGGCTCTGCACTATCAGCATTTGGCCCTCCAGACCTGCAAAGACACTTGAGACTCCAAATTCCGGACTCTGTGACCTTGGGCGTCGTCTACTGACACCTGTGCTGCGTTCACGCATGGGGGACTGCGCCACAGATGACTGTGTGTCTGCGCCTGGTGGAGTATGTGGCATCTATCTCTGGAAGTGGAGCAACTGTGTATCCCTTTGACTTTGTAGGTGGTGGTGGTGTTCGATTAGTTGGTGCAATGGGTGGAGGTGTCAGAACTTGCTCATCACTTCTTGTTTCATCCCTGGGAGCATCAGCAGTCTCCCCCTCTGAAGCTTGTGGCGCTGTTCCGCCTGTGGATACAGAATGTATCATTACTTACTTTTCTTGCAGCAAATGTGTGCTAATAAATTTCACAAATGACATCCTTGCTGTATGACCCCTGCTATCTCATCTATAGATGTGTAACAATTGCCTAAACTAATTGGGGAGTGGCTGTTTTGCTACCCATTGATATGGACTACATTTCCCATGATGCATTGCACCGCTTACATGAAACGTGGCCTGGAGTGGGATTGTTGCAGGGGAATTGGGGTTAGGGGGGGGATACAGTATGATGTAATGCAACTTACCTTGTTTGTTGGAAGGTCTAGCAAAGCTATCCACATCCCCAATTCCACGGACACTCTCTGGCAGGAGGTTGGATTCCACCAGTTGGTCCAGGGCAGTAGCAGCAGGCGCTGTGGAGCTTCCACCACCAGTTTTTGCAGATTGTTTCTGGCGCTCAGACATCCTCTCCTTGGCACGTGCTCTCAGGTCGTACCAACGCTTTTTAAGGTCCTCAATTGTCCGTGTTGTGACCCCAACGGCATTTATTTTTTCGTTTACTACTTCCTCAATGAGGACCTCCAACTCCCTCTCACTGAATTTCATTTTTCTTTTTCTCCCAGCTGCTGAATGCTTGCTTTTCTCGGATGTGGCCATGTTGCAGTTTGTCTCTGTGAACTGGGTATTGGCTGTTGTGCTCCTCTGCTGTTGCTGCTGCTCCCAGTCTCTCCAAAAACCAACTGATTCAGTGCACCTGCATGAGTGTGGGCACTGCCTGGTTGGGAGACATGTGCTTGTTCTAGATTGGCTGATTCTAAGATTCCCCTATTTTGAATTACCGATTCGGTATTTACCGAATCAGTATTACAGATTCGGAATTTTACCGAATCGGTAATGGGTTTTCGGTAATATTTTTACCGAATTCTAACAATTCGGTAACTATTACAGAATTTTACCGAATCGGTAATTTTTACCAATTTATTACCTACATCGCAAATACCGATTCCTTATTACAGATTCGGTAAAAATTGGTAATAACAATTCGGTATTTGTGAATTAGCTACATCTAGTCATTGGTTGTCACATTCACTGCAAATTGCCGCTGTTGAATCGCTTTTGTTAGGATTGATTCTTTTATCCGGAAGTCAGTAAAGTTTACCAATATAGTACGTGGAAGTGTAGAGTTGGGAAATGGGTGGGCTGGTACACGGTGAGCCCTTGTGATCGTGAGATCACCTTGGGATTCGGGGATGACTTTTTGTTTCAAAAAAGTGTTCACCCATTGCAGAATTTGGGACTCTTCCAGTCTCCTGGTACACCTACTATTCAGAGATTCGATCTTCGGGAGTGGCTCTCCAACTCCTCCACGTTGTTTTCCAAAGCATCCTTGCTTTTGGCTACTGCTTTTACCTCCTGCAAGACCGATGATAACTGGTCCTCCAAGGCTGATATCCTCTCTTCAGCCTCCTGAAGCTTAACTGATGACATCTCAAATGACATCACTGGTGACATCATACAGTGATTGTAAGCATTTTCTAAAGGTTTCTTAGTGTTAAATATATAAACTAAGATACTACAAAAGATAAATGAGTATTCCTTGTATACAACTCAATCAGTCAATCAATCACTGCATTTATAAACTAATGAGTGATAAAATTTGTAACACATTTTATGCGAGTGGCTGTGTGACTGTGTGTATCCATGTGTGAGTAGATATCTGAGTGGCTAAGCGAGTGGCTGTGTTATTGCAGTAAATTTTCAAGGTTTTTAAAATTCAATTTCCTAACTATAACGTCCCTGTAACTTTATTTCTTTTCAGTGAATTACTAAGGTTTTTAATGTTCTATTCCCTAAGTAAAATATTGCTCTGACCTTTGTTTTTTTGGTGAATTTCAAAGGTATTTTGATGTTCTATTTCCTAACTATAACATACCTATAACCTTTGTTTTTTTCAGTGAATTACTAAGGTTTTTTAATTGTATTTCCTAACTGTAACCTGTAACCTTTGAGAGTGGGTGTGTGTGTAACCGTGTGGGTCTGTGAAAGGATATGTGAGTGTGTGTGAATCTGTGAGTGGGTGTGTGAGTGCCTGTGTGGGTCTGTGAGTGTCTGTGTGGGTCTGTGAGTGCATGTGTCGGTCTGTGAGTGGGTCTATTACTGGGTCTGTGGGTGGGTCTGTTACTGGGCCTGTGAGTGGCACTATGGGTCTGTGAGTGGGTGTATGAGAGGCTGTGTGGGTCTGTGAGTGGGTATGTGAGCAACTATGTTTGGTATAGATTTTGAGCATTTGCATACTTAGGGCACTAAAAAGGGAGAACCATGAACTCTGCTCTCACCAAGAGATGACATGAAAGAAACCATTCAACACAGTCACTACAGAAGAGATTGCGCCCTGATACATTACCGATACATTCACCTCCATCCAGCATTTCAGATGGTTTTTCAAAGTGGACTTGCAGGGAAAACACACTTGCTTTGCCTTTGACAAGCCCAAAGGATTTAGTTAAGCCTAACTACCGGGACTTATGAAAGAGGATGATAAAGATGGGGCAGGGATACATACGAGGTGTGACAGCATGTACCTTAGGGGGCTTTATTGGACTAAACAGATATGAAGGGGTGCAAGGAAGCCAGCTACTATGTACATGACATGCTGGGGAATGAGCGAAAGGAGTGATGGGCTTTTTGCAAAGCAACCAACATGGGCATAGTTATTGCCAGGAATATTGTATGGCTATGGCTGAGGTTATTTCTAGTGTTCCGAGTGCACCGCTTCTGGTGGGGAACACAATTTCATTCAACAAGACAATGGAAGTTTGGGGGAAGATGGAAAGGGGTTTGAGGGAACAGAAAGAATACTTCTACTGATGGTTTCTCTGGTGACAGAAAAGAGATAGCTGAGGATAAGGCAGGGGAATTGATGGGGAAGAGACAGGAAGGGCCAGAGAAGAGATTTACATGAAATGGTCTGATTGTAGAATTTGCAAGAGGCAGCCTGGGTTTAGCATGGGTAGGCAAAAAAAGAAACCATCGAGATTTAAGGAAACAGAGGAGTAAATAGGATTTCTTAGATGAATTCGTTAAGATGTGGAAAGTTAAAGGTGGGAGGGGATCTGCAATGCACAACCTCAAGAGCAGGGCAGTCTTTAGGGTGAGGGGATGGTTTTATTTTGTTAATATTACTAGGGGTTTAAGCATGTGTGACCCATCCCCTGCGGCCCGGCCACAAATCAATGGGGGAGGGTATATATATTACCTAATAGCTGTCACTGAGAAGGTAGTTATAGTTAGGACCTAGTTTCCATAGGAATAGCATTTATTGACCTGTTTATACCTTTGGCGCTGGATGACAAATCTTCCCGAAAAGTTACAAAAACATGAAAGCACTTTTTGACTTGCCTATTTGTCAGTTGACAAATCTTCACCAAATTTTCCAATAAAAGTGCGCCGGTGATTCTTGTGCATGGAAAGTTTCAGGGCAATTTCTCAAGCAAGGGCTGAGAAAAAGGGGGGTAAAAAAATGTGCAATTCCCATGTTAATTTCCATAAGAATTCGTAGGCACGACTACAGCCCAAACAGCTAGATAGAATTACACCAAATTTGGCAGAAAGGTAGCTCTTGGTCTAGAAGGTGCCCTTTTTTGGTCGAGCGTGAGCCAGCGTGCAAGCGCTGCTCTGCAAAGAGCTGTGGTAGTTCAGTACAGATAGAAGCATCGCTCACTCCCCAACCTTATTTTTCATTGGCTTGTGTGTTTGTCCCTTTTAAATGCTGGCGTCTGATTCATTATGAGGCTTGTTAGTCTCTCCTTAGTACAGCCATGTTGTCATTTGTATCCTCCCATGGTTACTGGCCCCTTTACTTGGTTGTTACACGGGGTGTGTCCTATTTCCTTTACTGTTTCTCCATTAGGTGGATGGCCTGCACATATAGCCTCACGCTGCATTGTCCGTGCCTTCTCCTCTCCTCCAATTTCTGGATATTGAAATCAACAAATCACATGAAGGTATTTCGACTACCATTTACCGTAAACCAACGGATGTAAATAATGCACTACACTACACAAGTGCCCATCCAAAAAATCTGAAAGATCATCTACCCACCTCACAGCTAATAAGGATCAAACGCATATCCTCAGAACCAACTAACTGCAAAATCATGATTGATGAACAGGTGGAAAAATACATTGCACGAGGGTATCCAACGGAAATACTGGAAACATCAGTGCAGAAGGTTGCCATGCTGGACAGAAACACCTTATTGAGGAAAACTGCAAAATCTATCAACGATCGAATAGTATTTGTGATGAAACACTCAACACAATCACAAAGGATTAAACAGATTTTGAAAAAGCGATGGGAGATGATAGCTAATGAGCCTGACTTTGCCCACTTATTTAAGACTTTTCCAATTATAGCACATACAAGAGCAAAAAACATCAGGGAAATTCCGAAGAAACCTCAACACAGTCCTAAAGCTGCTTATAAAGGGATGAGGAAATGCTACAATTGCGGACAATGCAACAACGCAATAGTGAGCAAGGAATTTATGCATCCACACACTGGTAAAGCCATCAGTTTGAAATATAGTGGAGACTGCAATACCACAGGCGTCATTTACGCCATATTATGCCCATGTGGACTCACTTATGTGGGAAGGACTTCACGTAAAGTGAAAACCAGAATTATCGAACATAAAAGCACTATACGCAACAGATCAACAACTTCCAGTTTAGCCACACACTGGACTACGTCCAGTCACTCAATTCCTCAACTCAGATTCACCATCTTAGAGGTGGTAGAGAAACATAAGGGCGTAGACCATAATGTAGCTTTGGCACGGAGAGAGACATTCTGGATAAAGAAGTTGGGCACACTGACACCGGGTGGGCTTAATGATCAGTATGAGATGGTATGTTTTTTATAAATGTGACCTAACCATAAAACATACACTATATGAATGTGAGAGCAACATATTGAAGAATGTGGTTACCATGGTAGCTTCTTTTGATCTGACGTGTGTTTTCCATTACATGGTTGTTGATTCCCAAATTGCATAGGATTGACATTGCAACTCCTTTTTTAACTTGTTTGATTTGACGTGTGTGTTCCATTTACATTGTTGTTGATACACAGATTGTACAGGATTGACATTGCAACCCTTTATTATCCCCACATCGATTCGTGGCTACCATATCAACTTTTTTTCTGACTTGACGGGTGTTTTCCATTACATTACTATTGAGTTAAAATTTAACAGGATTGACGTTGCAACCCTTTATTATTTCCACACTAACACGCTAATTCACGCTCTAATACGTTTTCTCGATTATTTTTGCACTTTTCTACTTGTAAGTTTCATTCACGTTGCACTTTATTTATTTTTATACTTCATTTTCACTTGAACTTTGAGTGTTTTTTTACATTCATTACGGTATACACGCACTATCTGTAAAAACATAACACTAGTTTTACCGCCTAACATGAGTATTTAAGGAACCGAGTCCCGTACCGGATGTTGATACCGGAAGTGATTGGGAGGTCTAAGGTCGTCATCAGACAGTGAGGAAGGTAGGCGTTCGCGCACTAATGGCGGTTGGCTGACATCAAGTACAACTTAAGGCAAAGCAGGGAGGTTTTATTCTCCCATTCTCGTTTTCTTTTGAACTAGGTTGCCTGTATTCAGGCTTATCCAGAACCGAGTGAGGGTACAGCGGACACTGGTGATAGCGCGCTAGACCGGTAAGACAACTAATTAAGGATCTCTTAGGTCACATACCTTTCCTGCCACAGCGGTACCTTGGTAACGTCCCTCATTCATTTTTTAGTGCTTTCAGTGGTTTTACTCGAACAACACCAGATGCTCAACTGCAAAACTCTACCGACCCCTTAATTTAACAACTGGCAGTATTAGTTGTCGGTAAGCGAGTTTACTTATATTTCATCTCTCTGAGTAAGGTTCACGTTTATTGTCCGTCTCATGTAAACGGATTGTCACTTATAGTCTGGCACTTTACTCATTATCTTTACCTGTATAGAACCGCGATAGGTACACTCCAGGTAGTCGTGATATCTATAATTATTTTGTGTATTTCTCCTCAGGCACCCGGGTGTTATGAGGCCGTGGTAGCACTGTTTCATCATCATTTTTTCACCTCGTGCACACATCATATATCTGTGCTTCATGGCATATTTTCATCACTTGCACAAATCGTTTTAAACTGCACACCTCTTCTGGGTATGAATGTCAATTCTAAAGCCACAAATGTACATGACCATGAGTGCTGTAGGAATACAAGTGTTTCCCATTAATTTTACAGTGCCTGACTTCGGACTGAGGTGCGCAATACTGATTATCAAAGTACAGATTCACATCTAATTAAGAAATTCCCCTGAAGAAGAGTCGTCCTGACTCGAAATGCATTGGGATATGTTAGAATTTTCATTTTCATTTATATGACTACTATGGATGTGGACAACAATTTGATTGAAAAATTGATATGATTTTGGATTTATGTTTGTAAATAATGTTTGTTGACATGTTTTGAAATTATGGTTATGAAATAAGTTCATAAATTGCATAAATCAAAGTGATTGCAGTATTTTATTGTATAATACTTGAATAAGTTTCATAATACGCGTTTACACATTGGAAACCTTAGGGACATGTGGAGAGCTCCCGATTCCAGACCTGGTTTACACTAGGCCTCTATATTGCAGTTCTCCTCTCCTCCCCCATCCCCTCCTGCCCTCCCATTGTCCGTGCCTTCTCCCCGCCTTCCCTCCAGTTGTCTGTGATGCCAAGTTGCCAAGCATTTGCAATGCAATACGTCTCGCGTACATTGGAGCTCTATTGCATTGCAAATGCTTGTAAATCCATACAGTAGTATTTGAGATATTATTGTGAAAACAAATTTGTATATCTAGATGCATGAATAATTTGTGACTATTTTGCAACAATCATGAATGCGCACGCCAACAGAAATGCAGTGATTGGCTGGCCGCAACGTATGCAGAAATTTGTTGGCTGCCATTTCAAGGCATCATAATCATGAAAAGTGGTATAAGGGGTCAGGATGGCTGCAGCCTGAAAGCCTGTTTGCAATATAGGAGTGTTTCAGAAACCCCTTATGTGTAAAATACAGTGAAAATGTTCGATGTTCGCAGAGCCCATCTGAGTACAACCAGTTCTCCCTTCTAGATGCTTAGAGTGTGGATTGTAGGACACAGCTATATTTTCTGGAGTGAAAGGTATGCAGCAAATAGATGCTTTCTCAACCTTGATTTACCAAATATGGATATTATGTGGATTGGCCAGAGAGGATTGCGATGTCACCAATTGATGCCATTTGTAAAATCCTTTTTGCATCTCCCACACCCTGACCTCATAATTGTGCACTGTGATGGCAATGACCTAGGCACTTTGACTGGGGTAGGTCTGGAAATGCTTTTAAAGGACACCTTTGGGCAATTGATATCACTTTTATCCCGCATTTTACAACCCCTTACCCTGACCCTCCCCCGCCTGACGTCACCGCCCGGTATAACGCCCTGCACGGGCCGTGCCTGTTCATGGATAGGGAGAGACCAGTAAGAATTACTTTTTAAAGTGTACAGAGTGTCACCATAAAAGATGGCCAATACCAACAGTGCCCTCATACACTGTTAACCACCTTCCCTATGCAGTGGTTTGCCGATTTGGGTGAACATACTTTCATATGTATACAATGGCATTAGAGAGAAATGCCAAATGAAAGCAAGTGACAGATACTTTGTTTCCTGAAATTACATTAATGGGTGAAGTATGTAAGTATATGTATGTATAAACCATTTTGTAACGCGCTCTGCTACTTAGGAGTATCCTGGCGCGATAGGGCAAAGGCAGAAGAAGACAGAAAAGAATCAACTTAAATCACACTCCTAAACAGATGAGTCTTGAGATTTTTCTTAAACTGGGCCACACCTTGCGTGGATCATAAGACAAGAGGAAGTGCATTCCAGGCACGAGCAGCCACTATAGTTATAGACTGGCCCCCAAGTCCAGTTCTCTTAAAGCGAGGAAGAGCCATTCTGAACATGGTGGATGATCTAAGAGCTCGTGAGGGGGCATAAAAAGTGAATCTCTTTTTCAGGTAAGCAGGTCCTTGATCGTGGGTTGCTCTAAACGAGAGCACTAAGGCTTTAAACAGAATGCGTTGAGAAACTGGTAGCCAGTGGAGATTACACAGATGGGAACGAACACTCTTCCATCTCGGGACATTAAATATGAGACGGACCGCGGCATTCTGAATGACCTGCAAGCGTTTTACCAGGTAGGCCGGGATACCGCTAAACAAAGCGTTCGCGTAGTCCAGCCTTGCTAGAATGAGTGCGCGAGCGACCGTCTCTTTAGCTTCTCTAGGAAGCAATGGGAAGAATCTGCGCAACATTTTCAGCGTGGCAAAGCAAGTCCCGGAAAGCTTCTTTATATGATCCTCAAATCGAAGGTCCTCGCCAAACCAAATGCCCAGATTTTTCGCAGGACCACCCATTACCTTGGGGCTAGGAATGTTCGAGGGCCACAACAAATTCCTAAAATTAGGGGGGAAAGAACCATAAAAAAGCACCTCGGATTTGTCCTCATTGCATTTCAGCTGAGCCAAAGTTAGCCAGCGAAAAACTGGGGACAAACACAGCTGAACAGATGAGGTGTCTAAGTGATCGTCTGGCCAGGTAAACAACAGCTGTGTGTTGTCGGCATACCCTATAACCTTAGCCCCATACTGCTCTGCTAGATACACCAGGGGGGTGATGTAAATGTTGAACAGAAGGGGGCTAAGGGTGGATCCTTGGGGACCCCAGTGAGAAGTGGCTTAGGTTCCGAGGCGTGGGGGGGCATCCAGACTTGTTGCGACCTGTCAGATAGAAATGAGGACAACCAGGCAAGGACACCCCCACCGATGCCTATCGCAGACAGCCTGGCAAGAAGGTGCTTATGGGGAACGGTATCGAACGCGGCAGAGAGGTCCAATAAAATCAGGACCGCTCTGCCGCCTCCGTCAAAACACTCCCGGATCGATTCCGCCATCTCCACCAGAGCTGTCTCCGTGCTATAGGCCGCCCGAAAGCCCGATTGTGCTGGATGGAGAGCATTAGAGGACTCAACAAAGCTCTCCAATTGATGGAAAGCCACTTTCTCACACATTTTTGCCAAAGCAGGCAGAAGAGATATGGGACGATAATTCCCAGGGACAGTAGCATCCAGCCCCGTTTTTTTCAGAAGCGGCAGAAGTTTTGCCTGCTTCCAGTCACGAGGGACCTCAGCAGAAGATAGGGAACAATTCACAATCTGGGTAACCTCACTGCAGACAATCTCTGCCACCTCCGAAAGCACCCGGGCAGGGCAAGGGTCAGAGGGGGAGCCCGACTTAAGAGATTGGAGGAGAGGCAGTACATCACAGTCCGTGACCAGCGAAAAGTCAGTGAACTGTTGCAAGTCACAAGGGCGAGGCGCAAAGGAAGGGCCGGCCATAGAACAGTCGGCTGGTAACGCTGAGAGTAAATCCTGTTGGATCTTGGTTATTTTGTTGATAAAAAAAATCAGACAGGTCCTCGCACCATTGTGCCGAGGAAGGGAGGTCGGCGATGTCCGCAACAGGGGACACTTTTTACAATAGAGAAGATCTCTCTGCTGTTGTTTTCCGCTTTGGCAATTCTCCCTGCATATTAATTCCCTTTAGCTATCTTAATAGTGGCATAGTAGTTTTTTGGGGCTTTGCGTAGGGCGGACTTTGACTCCGAGCTATACCCAAGTCTCCAGGCCCGCTCCAGCTTTTTACACCTTTTTTTCAACTCCCTTAATTCAGGGGAAAACCAGGGCTGGGAGGGGGTATGTCGGAACCTGGACACCGTGGTACGTTTCGTAGAAACATTAGCCGCCTGCAGCACCCACCCATTAAAAGCACTAAGCGCCTCACCCACCGCAGGAGTAAGCTTAGGGCGAGCTCTAGAAAGAGCATGGCCGAACGCGGCCAGATTAATCTTCTGGGTATGACTCGAGGGAGAGGTGGATGCGAGTCGACTTACACCCTCCACCATCCACGAGAACCTAACAAGAACATGATCAGACCACGTTACCTTTTCTACGCTTAGAGTCTCGAAAGGAAAGTTGGAGCAAACTACATCTAACAGGTGACCTCCAGCATGAGTAGGCAAGGTCACCCATTGTTTAAGCTGAGCAAGGTCCAAGACTTCCCCCAGCCGACGGGCTTCACGAGAATCAGAGACATCAGCATGAATGTTTAGGTCGCCGAGCAGAAGGAATTTTGGAAAGCTTAAGGCTCGAGGCACTATGCATTCCTCCAGGGTGTCAATAAAGTGATTGGCAAGGCCAGGTGGCCTATAAATCAGTGAGCCCCCCAAGGTAAAGTGAGGCGTAATAGCGAGGGAGAAGTGGAGAACTTCACCATCAACCCCAACAGCGGGTTGCTCAGAGGCGAAGTGCCACCCCTCTTTAAAAATAACAGCTAGTCCGCCTCCTCTGTGACTAATTATTTCTAACAAAATAGTTAGATAGACAGATAGGTAAATAAATAGACAAACTAGAAAGAGAGATAGGTAGAGTTGCATAGTTAGATAGATAAATGAGGTAACTGGAATTAACAGCACATCTTTAATTAGTGATATAATAGCTAAATGTTTATATAAGCATGATATACACATGCAATAACAGCAAAGTAGAAAGACCTACAAGTGGGACATGGAGGTTAAATTGGTTTAAAGTTTAACGGTACTCTGCACTCCTCAATTAAACTACACACCCACATGACATGCAGGAGTACATACACTTCATTGTGTGCTTGGTAAAAAAAGGAAAACTTTATAAAGAACGGCTTCAAATGGACAGGATCTGGGGTGCTGGCATTTAGCAGCAGTAAGAAAAACAAAGACCACCTCAAAAGGAATCAAAAACAGTATTAGCATGAGACAGGGAAGGATAAAGCTGGAATATGCCCTGTGATCATATTCGGAAGAAAATAAAAAGGCCTGCAACCACACCAGTTTGTACCCACAAAGGCAACACTAAGGTGATAAAATAAAAAAAATAAAAACTGTCGCTGAAGGTAAGTATCTGCATGGTTGTGCTCTTTGTGAAAGGCCTAAATGCACTCACTCAAAATAAAGTTAGCCAGAGGCTGAAGTAGGCTGCCCAATTGCCCCATTCTGTATGCTGTAGTGGGCAAAAGCAAAATGGAAATGACACAACAATAGACTAATGGATGAAGGGACCTGTCTGAACGCCCCTTTAAGGAGGTATATTATCCATGTAATTTCATTAAAGTCAAAATGTCTTGGCTAATTCAGACCTAAAACTACAGGGTAAGTGTTGAGCTTTGGAAGGGTTAGATATACCTTTAGATTCCTAATGATTTAAAATGCATTTAAATACCTAACAAACATAAAAAAATGCATTATAAATAAAAAATAAATGTAATATAAAGATAATACAAATTATTTAACAAATTAAAAACAAAGTAATAAATGTAAAATAAATACAACTCCCCCCGTACTACCCAAACAACTGCCAACAAAAATATTCAAATAAATTATTAATAAAACATGAATCAGATTATATATTAATTAGATTAAATGAATATAATTACAACAATAATAAATGTACATTAATATTAGAAGTTTGATTATAAAATGCGCTGATCAACAAATTAACAATTTATTAAAAAACTGTTGTAAACCAACAATGAAATCATTTACATAATTAATTATCAAGTAACCTTTACACCGACCTAATAAAACGTATTTCAAATAAAAAATGATAATTAATATTTTTAATAGGCTTCCACTCCAATCTACTACAAACCCACCAACCCATTAGTAAATTATGAATTAGTTATAACATTTTGAGAAATCTAAATTAAACCGTAGAACATTTAAATTACACAACAAAAATCACAGAATACACTTAAGTATTTAAAATAACAATCAATTAAATAATTCACAGAATTATTTACAATATTAAATAAATAATGTATACAAAAAATTATTTAAATACAAGCAATATTTTATAATTGATTCCTGCCTTCATCCCCCAGAAACCCAACAACCATCTACTAGATATTAAATTACGTATTAAATGAAAAAAAAATAACTGCACATTAAATCTTTCAAACTGCACTAAGAACAATTATTATAAAAAATACTAATAACTAAAAAGAAATAGTGCTTTATATATAAAAATATTAAAAGTAAAAATATTATGTTCAATGATATTCAAAACAAAAACCATAATATATAATTAGAAAAACGATATTCTTATCTTCTATGTTCTGTCCCACTATATTTTTGACTTGACAAGATTTTTCACATCATATTGTTGCTTCGCAAGTTTTTAAAAATGTGTACTGTTATCATTTACCCTTTGGCCAATGGATGAGGCATATAAAGGAGAGGAGCTGAACATGCCTGGAGGTTTTAAACATTGATCTTCAGAGCTTGCTGCCACGGAGGATTCTGGCAGTCCCCATGAAGCCTAGTCACACCCTTTTGACTGGAAGAAGGCTCTCGTCCGAGGAGCTGTCCCCTTTTCTCCATTAATAACTAGAGCAAGATGACTAGGCTTTCTTGCAATCAGAGTAGCCAGGGTGAAAGGAAAGGAGGGGCTTCTAAGTGGAGGCAACCGACCTCAAGGTGCCCTGGCTGTGAGAAAACTTCAAATGAGCCTTCATAAGGACTTCCAGGACATCACATAATGCTAACCTTAGAATCCCACACACAAATCATGATTTCTTTTTTTAATCCAAAGCCTCGTTAATTAGATTGCCATGGTAAATTTTGAATAGGCTTAACTTAATACACTCCTAATTTACTGTGTAAAATACTTTAAAGATTTTATGAGAATCCCCAAAGGGTTGTACATTTGTATGTGTCTCAGACATTTTCAAAGGCAATCATCTTGAGTCTGTACTGGAAGCACTTGTTTACTATAGGTTTGAGTCCAGAAGATTTGTTCGGTTTTCACCATTGCAACTTTCATCTGCTGCTGTAAATGTTCATGGACTCTATACAGACAGATCACTCAGGGACATAGATAAGTTGACCAGTTGACAGAGAATCAAATAAATAGCAATTCCTTTCTGCATCTGAAGGATTATAAACTGGAGGATGAACGTCAACGCCATAAAATTAAATAAAAATAAAACATTACTCTTTATCTTAAGAAGCAACCCATCCTGCTGGGGTTGCATCCTATGGTCCTCAGAGGTAGGAAACCTTAAATCTACTGATTAGAAGAAAGCCAAAGTCCTCACAGTTATATTGAAATATTCCATTTTGCACACATTAATGGGGTTACATCATCCTGGTTTTTGATTTGTTTCTCTTCTTTTTTACCAGTGAATACACACTCAACAGTAATCTTTACCTTGATAATTTCACATTTAGACTATTTTAATAATATATATTCCTGGGTCTCCAGGGAGACCTTTTTGCAAAACTCCATCTCACCCAACACTTTTTCACCAGTATGGTTTGTAAGCTTTGCAAATGTGATCCCATCACAGATGCTTCCCATTCTCAGCAATACCTTCCAATAGAGAAATGTATACTAGCTGATACCCTCTGCATTGCCCACGGGGTATTTTATGCCCTTGAAATTCAATATTAAAAAACATTGACCATCCACATGCCATTTTTGCTCCCTTTGCTCTCCTCGCTTTTTGCTATTCTTTGCTCCACAAGTGAAGAAAACTCAAGTTGGAGGTTGTTCTTTTCACTATTTAGCCCCCAGACTCTGGACCGCTGTATCCTTTAATATTAGAGCACGAGAGAAGAATGTAGCATTTAGAAATGCCCTGAAAACCTATGTATTTTGCTAACCCTATGCAATATTTTTTGTGTTTACTGTTTTATTTAGTACCAAAAAAACTCAGATTTCTCTAGATAGATAGATAGATAGATAGATAGATAGATAGATAGATAGATAGATAGATAGATAGATAGACAGACAGATAGACAGACAGACAGATAGATATTGACAAAACACATCGAACACTTCGACCTTCTTAACACACACCAATCAGGCTTCTGAGCAGGCCATAGCACAGAATCAGCTATGACACACATAATTGATGATGCGCTTCAAATACTTGATCAGAATGGTACATGCCTCCTCATCCTACTAGACCTCTCTTCAGCCTTCGATACAGTCACACACGAGAACTTATTAGATCTGTTGAATCACAGAATGGGTCTATCAGGGTCAGTGCTTAATTGGTTTACCTTTTTTCTTCAAAACCGGACACAAAAATTCAAGGTCAACAACACCCTGTCCACACCCGTTCCAGTAACATTAGGAGTCCCACAAGGATCCTCCCTATCCCCGACATTGTTCAATGTATTCATGGAACCACTCACCGCACTGCTGCAAGCATCTAACGTGCAATTTCACATGTACGCAGACAATACCCAACTTTACCTTAAGATACACACCCCTGAAGACGTTAAACTGCTCAACGCTTAGGAACACACAGACATGGCTGGCAGAGAATCATCTCAAACTGAACGCTTTAAAAACGGAATTCCTCCTAATAGCACCATCGGCCAAAGTACCCATTATACATGATTGGCTCAAACATCTTACTGCATTCAACATTCAACCAACCATTGTGTACTCAGTAAAATCAATAGGTATAACCCTGGACTGCAACCTCAAAATGCAGAAACATATTAGTAATGCAACTAAGGGAGTAAACTTCCAGATTAATACATTGAGTAAGCTGAAACCCTTTCTGCTCGCCAATGACTTCAAGATGGCAGTCCAAGCTCTAGTTATCCCGCAAGTGGATTATGGAAGTGTCGCTCTCTGTGGCCTCCCTAAATCGACAACTGCACCCCTAAGAGCCTCCATTAATGCTGCAGCGACATGGTCAGCGACGGCTACCGCCCCCCTCCCTGTGGACCCACATCAACCCAGGACACATTGACACGAAACATGACTGTCTATGGAAGGCGGGGGATCACAAGACCCCCCGGCCGTATTTATTAAGATACAAAATAATAAAATTATTAAACAAAAGATACCGTTTTATGCAAAATTATTCAGGGACATTAGATACAACCATATCAACAAGTATGATATGCTAACCTTAACAAGATTCTAATACAGCTTGTTTCCTAACCGAATCTAACATCCTCCTCTGAAATTTTTTGCATACTAACATTACTGGCCATATGGCGAGGTCCTAACCGGTGTCAGGTCCTACTAGCTGCGCCCTTACCGCAGGTGCGCATGCGCAGCCGAGCCCGTTAATTACTCGGTGCACGTCGTGAACTCCATTTACCCACTGAAGGAGGGCCCTTACTCGCGCCATTCGTTGACGTCATGAGTACGCGCGGGGTGGCTACCAGCCATAAGGACAGCGTGACTCTCCTACCCGCGCCCCTTTCCAGCACCAGTTATACCTGCCCCTGAAGTTCTGGGAGGGGCCAGTGACCCCTCCCCCTGGGCGGACACCTCCAAAGGATGATGCCGCCCCCTCAGACCTTAAAATAGCTGCTCACCGGTCATGACCTTACCGCATGTCCATACCCTAATAAATACGACGACCTGTGGAAAAAGATCTAAAGGATAACTACACTAACTAAATCAACACAACATGACATACCATCGTCAAGCTACTAGGGAAAAAGGGCCTAAACAAAATTGCAACCGACATTTTATGTGTCAACACTACTTCCTAAATGGGAAATAAATAGTTAATACACGTCAATACACGCAAAACAGGTATACAATATACATGAGACACCATTGCAACCGACATTTATGTTTCAATACCACTTCCTAAACGGGAAATAAGTAATTAATACACGTCAATACACACAATAAGACAGGTATACCATATGCACAAAAACACTGCAATGTTCCAGGGATGGTGGGTGGGGAAAATTAGGAGGCCCCGAGTGCGGGGCACGACCAGTGTGGGGGAGCGTCCAGGCGACAAGGGGCCACCTGCGCGCTCCCCCCCCCCAGCCGCCCGCCCCCCCGACCCGGAAGCCTGCACACCGCCTTCCGGGTCAGGCGCCAGCCAGCCGGTGGTGCGGCGCGCACCCCCCGCGTCATCACTGGACGCCGGGAGGTCACGCCCCCACCACCGGGAGACAAGGTGAGAGGGGGGTCGCCGCGCCGCCATGTTGGCGGGGGGGCCAAGGGCCCCCCCTTTTCACGTGGTCAGCGACGGCTACCGCCCCCCTCCCTGTGGACCCACATCAACCCAGGACACATTGACACGAAACATGACTGTCTTTGGAAGGCGGGGGATCACAAGACCCCCGCCTTAAACAAAACAAAAGATACCATTTTATGCAAAATTATTCAGGGACATTAGATACAACCATATCCACAAGTATGATATGCTAACCTTAACAAGATTCTAATACAGCTTGTTTCCTAACCGAATCTAACATCCTCCTCTGAAATTTTTTGCATACTAACTTTACTGGCCATATGGCGAGGTCCTAACCGGTGTCAGGTCCTACTAGCTGCGCCCTTACCGCAGGTGCGCATGCGCAGCCGAGCCCGTTAATTACTCGGTCCACACCGTGAACTCCATTTACCCACTGAAGGAGGGCCCTTACTCGCGCCATTCGCTGACGTCATGAGTACGCGCGGGGTGGCTACCAGCCATAAGGACAGCGTGACTCTCCTACCCGCGCCCCTTTGCAGCACCAGTTATACCTGCCCCTGAAGTTCTGGGAGGGGCCAGTGACCCCTCTCCCTGGGCGGACACCTCCAAAGGATGATGCCGCCCCCTAAGACCTTAAAATAGCTGCTCAACGGTCAAGACCTTACGGCCACAGGCCAGAATTGTTGACCGACGATCTGGCCTCCCCCTTCCTACTCCTAGAAAGGTCATGATCGCCTCGCAAATCCCTCTAGCCATGGCACTATATTATTAGATCACAGGACGTTCCCTGCCTCGGTTAAGTATACCCAGTCTCGTAGCTAGGAATGTTCACCCCCAAATGCACCCATGAGGGATCGTCTGCAACCGGGGGGCTCGAAGTAATTTGTCCAATTGCGCGTCGATCCTCTTTACCGAGTGATTCAACGCCTCGGCCGAGTCCCCCCCTCGCCACTGCCACCGAGGTTTAAGTTGCGACCAAACTATTGTGCCACCCGGCATGGACACCCACCCTGCCATGGGATGATGTCCTCTATAAGGATGTGCCCACCTAGTTTGGCCAGCTCATTCTCCCCCAGGTGAAGTATCACCACTGACTGGGGGGGGGTGGGGGAGGGGGGGGCAGGCTGCTGGGATAGGATATTCCGAAAATAATCTCTGAACTGACTGAGACATAAACCCCCCTCCCAACGAAGGAGACTGAAAAACCACTTTTGCTCAGCCCTTTACTTCCTGCCACCTGCAAGACAGACACTTTCAGCGCGCCTCACATAAGAGTGGCCCACAATTCCAATCACCAATGTCCGTTGCTCCTCCTGTCGCTTGTGTTGAGCTGCTGAAATTACCTTGACGCCCCGACAACAAGTTCCTCCCCCGCGTAACAGGTTTGAGAAATTCAACCATAATATATGGGTAGCACCTTTTCCCGCCGGCACCGCTTGAGCTGTTGAATTGACCGCCCATCACAGTTGAAGCCTTTGGGCAGCTGAGGCCTTTGGTTGCAGCTCCTGATCCAGGTGTACTGGTCCCCTTCTTGCAGTTGTGGTGTGGAGCGCTTCCCGGGTATCAACCATGGGTCCGGTCATACATAAATGAAAACAAACACAAACGATTAGTGTTTCTTGTTTCCTGACAAAAGATCCAGTACACATCCCCTTATTCGGTGCAATCACATGCTAAGCTTTAGCTATGATCAGCACTAGGTACATTTCCATCAAGCCTGCAACTGCAAGTGTCTAACATAGCATCAGTTTGAGTCACATGCAGAGCATTTAACTTAGTGCTACAATGAGGGTGCCTGGTAGTATGACCTACATGAAAGAACAGACCTGTAGTCAACAGTGAATGCAATAACCCATCCATCATTACTTAAGGACAGTACATAGTGTGAAATGCCGTGAAATAGCGCTTTCATAGTTACTAACAAGGTATGCTGCAGCCCAGCACATTCCTTTCCAGGCCACTGCTATTGCATTTCCGAAATCTGTCCACACAAACGTGTATGCGGGTGTCTGTGCGACACGGCATCCCCACAAAGCTTACGTGTACCACCCTTTGGTGCCTAGGGTTTTAGACACAGGCCCCGTATTCCGATGCACCTCCGCAACTGCGTGTTTCGTAGTTCATGGTGAGAGTGTACCTGGGTGAACCTTCGTAGAGGCCGTTCCACGTAGGCCCGGCCTCCCCCCCATGTTGAAGAAAATTGTTGAGACATTAAGCTTTGGCTTTTGGTAAAATACCCTCCTAGCCAACCCGACATAATTAAAGGACAACCCCTTTCATGTGCTGCCCTCATTAACGCCCTCAGAGAGGTATAACTCTGTCCCTACCCAAGGAAGCACACTGTTTATGTGTACACGAGACCTGTCCTCTATGGAAACACAAACTTTAGGGACAAGAAATGATGTGCTGCCATAATTAGGCCCCGAGCGCGGGGCACGACCAGTGTGGGGGAGCGTCCAGGCGACAAGGGGCCGCCTGCGCGCTCCCACCTCCTTTAACCTAGGATCGTGGGGAGGGGGCGGTATGCCCCCTCCCCCCGCCCCCCCGACCCGGAAGCCTGCACAACGCCTTCCGGGTCAGGGGTCAGGCGCCAGCCAGCCGGTGGTGCGGCGCGCACCCCCCGCGTCATCACTGGACGCCGGGAGGTCACGCCCCCACCACCGGGAGACAAGGTGAGAGGGGGGTCGCCGCGCCGCCATGCGGGCGGGGGGGCCAAGGGCCCCCCCTTTTCAGACTCATCACGGGCTCGACAAGAAGCTCCCACATCTCTCCAGACTTAAAATCCTTGAACTGGCTGCCATACGAAGCTAAAATTCACCTGAAAATTGCATACATAAGGCCATACATCACAACACACCCAGATACCTCACTCAGAAACTGACAATCTCTGGTGGCTCTAGATCCACAGGATGCGCAGAAAATCTACTACTGAAACCACAAAGATTCAACAAAAAAAAACATATAAACGGTCCTTCACAGGGATGGCGCCCAGGATCTGGAATGCACTCCCTCCAGAAACCAGACTTATCTCATCCACGGCATCCTTCAAAAAAGAAGTAAAATCGATTCTCTTGGCAAAATTCACATGAACATAGGCTAAGGAAATCCCGAGAACACTCGCACCTTCACCAGTATTCCTTTTATGACAAGGGTCAGCTAAATCACCTAGGCACTTTTGTTGCATTTGCCTTGACTTAATGGGTCTTCATTGTCTTACACCGTTTTGCTCAATGTTGCACAAGATGTCAGGTTTACATGATCTATATGCTCTATTGTTTTTTTTTATAAGTAATCTCTTTGTTGTATGTATAACCTCTATGTGTGTAAAGCGCTCTGATATTCGCAAGGATCTTGTTCGCGCTCTATAAAACTTTCGAAATAAATAAATAGCGGGCGGGCGGGCGGGCGGGCGGACGGACGGACGGACGGACGGACGGACGGACGGACGGACAGATAGATAGATAGATAGATAGATAGATAGATAGATAGATAGATAGATAGATAGATAGATAGATAGATAGATAGATAGATAGATAGATAGATAGATAGATAGATAGATAGATAGATAGATAGATAGATAGACGGTAAAGTGCAACAAAAAAGTCATGGGCCTAAACTGGATGTATCTGCATATAAGCACTGGATACAACCAGGCGTGAACGTTATTTCCTATTCCTGGCTCGTTATTTCTGAGCAACTGGATTTTGATGGAGGTAAATGGGCCGGAATCGGAGTATAAGGCCCACCAGTATCCCCGCACCAAAAATCACTTGTACTATGACGCTATTTGGTTAGAAAGATGGAATCGTTAATAGATGGGCAGCTAGACAGCTAGTTGGGTGAGCTGACTTATTGAAGAATAGATACGTAGGTAAAGACAGCTCTGAACTCACAACTTTTCACAAATTCCACTCTCTCTCACACACAAATATCTGTTCTCTATTTGTACATACAATTCGCAGTCAGGGAAGGGATAACGCCTCCTCCATGCACGGAAGGTTTTTCTGTCCAGATGATCATTACGTCCGCACCACTTCTCATGCAAAAATGCAACCCGATCCAATCGCCCACCAAATATAGATTTCTGCATTTTTGTCTACAACGGACCCCCTTAAGTATTCCTTGTATGCAATGAAGCGATTTGACATTTAGAAAAACAAAATAAAATCCCAGCGAGAGATTTTATGACAGAGGCAGCATTGATTTGACAGCTTGCTCTCTGGGGAAGAGATATTGTTCGAAGCATTAAAGACTTAATGCTTCCAAAGTCCTTTCTTGCCACCAGTCCCAAGGCAGAGTCTCCGGGCCTGGGCAAAGCAGGCAGCCGTGGTGCCAGCTGGGAGTTTGACAGTGTTATGACGAATCGCAACTGTTGATCAGTGAATTGTTACACTGCTGATGACAGTGCAGCAAATTACTTTTGAAATTAACTGTGGGGACACGAGGAGGTCCCGCTGTTTATCTGAGAGAAAGAGGGCAGTGTACAAATAGTGCAGCGCAGTAGTTATTGTTCAGTAAACTCTCCTTAGCAGCTGGGGGCAGGTATTACATCGACGCCATCTTTTCAAGCCCTAGTCATCTGAGGAAACGCAGAAAAAAAGGACGCGCGCAAAACAGATTTCTCTGTAAACGTTTTCTTTGCTGCCTCATACAGCGTGGGTTGTGAACTATTGTTTTCGCTTCTCGAATTTGACACCCTGGATCCTGAAATTGAACTCCCTCGGTAACCCCGATTAATTTCTAAGATAAACTGCACATTCACAAGAATTTTTCCAAGGAATTCGCTTTCACCCTTTGCCATGTAGCATTGCGGCTTGAAGTTGCTGCCTGGCATTTACAGCCCTCGTTTTGTTGATGTGTGCAAAACAGAGTGCGCTTGAAAACCCCAGGTATCACTGGCGGCTTCCGTAGCAGCCCTCCACGTATGCTTTTCTAAGGGTTAGGTACGTATTCAGAGCATGTGCCTCTTACAATGCAGAACGCAGGAGACTTGTTTTGTAAGATTAATGAAGGTCACAAAAATTCTCAAAAGTATTCTGATAATTAAGGCTTTGTTTATCAAAAACAAGTTATATTAAGAGCAAAAAGATTCATGGTAATTATTCATAATCTTAACAATTCAAGTGTAGCCACCTCATTTGTGCATTTAATTCTTCTTGTTAATGTTTTGCATAAATCTGCATAATTACTTGAGTTGCCTGTTGTAATTTTGACAGCTACTCAGTTCATGTGCACCAAAGTATATCGAGAGCTTGATGTGCTGAATATTTATAATTTTATGTATGTTCTTGGGATAATATTTTTTCAACAGCGTTTCTAGTTTTTCCAGAGTTGACATGATGTACTCGCAGAGATTGCCAAACAAAGATCTCCTTACAGGGGTTGCACGTGATGAGGCTGAGGCTGTATTTAAAGGCGCAGCGCCTTGGTGCTTTAATTTGGGGGTTTCTTGCGGAACATAGCCTCTGAATTATGCATTTCATCAAATGCTTCTGATGAAAAGAATAAGCACAGCATTGTCTCCATTGTGCTTTGTAAAGCAGAACACATGGTTGATTATTTTCCACAATGCTCTCTGCATGCCTAAGTGGGGCTTAAGGCTGGATTCAATTTGCCAGCTCATATCAAATACTGCTAAAGACAGCACAAGTGATAAAACATTTGCGAACAATTACAAATAAATCTGAAGTTATCCCAAGTAGAAGTGAGGCAGGATCGCTGGTATACACAAGGGTTATGGCAACCGATGAATTGTACTAATAAGACCACGGTGCTATCATCGCCCTACAAAGTGAGTAAGGAAATGAAGGGGAAGGCATTTTCTATGGTAAATAACTCTTGCACTGAGTGAAAGTGAAGGAGATGAAATGAAGAAGAGAGGAAGGGCTGTATTGACTTTTAATCAATAGCAGACATATTGAAATGTCAGAAACAGACAATCAATACCATTCCATTAAGGTCCAATCTAGTTTCTGGTTAGAGGAAGGTTGTCTAGAATGAGTAGGTGCAAAAAATAACCCCTCCCCTCTTCATCAACAGCACTCCGGTGCTAGATTAGCATTCTATAGGGCCCTACACACTTACATGAATTACTTCGTATACTATTGTCTCCTTAACAGTTAACATATAGAGGTATCCTGACTTGTTCTGACATAAACTGACAAACATTTTTTGAAAAAAAGCAGCACTTCCTAAAAAGCTTAAAATGATCCACTCTAAAAGACGTAGTCCACATGCAGGGGTGTGTTTCCAGAATTCCCTTGTCAGAATATCGTCTGACATGAACATCATATCTTAAATATTGTCTACAAAAGCATTGCCTTATTGGTATTATTACTAATAAATCTACTCCCAAAGCGACAAAATTGTATGAAAACAATATTTAGGACACAATATTTAGGTGAGACAATATTTCTAGTTACAATATTCTGAAACACAACCTGTGCAGGCAGTGATAGATTGCATTCTGGACTTGGAAAACGCATTGTTTTCTTAAAAATGTCTGACAGTCACATTGGTTTTATATCGCACACCAAAGACATCAAAAATATTTGCAATAAAAAAGATAATTTCCATAAGAATTAAATTGGAAAATAATAAATGGGCCATGAAATCAGTCTTTTTTTTAAAATATATATTTCTTGGGAGAAATGTGACATAGCGCTGGCCTGTCTCCAAGGGGCACTTGGGCACCTTACAAAAATCTTTCTTTATTTTAGCAGAAGAGTTGTAAACGTGATGCTTATTGCAGAAGAGTACAGTGTGAGGGACAGAGTTGAGACCAGTTTACAGCAACTAGGATGTGATGGCGAGCAGCGTGAGAACATACAACTGTGACCATTACCTAATAACACTTGAACTGTTAGACTTTGCTTTAAAAACAAAAAATACAGTTATGTATTCATTTTAGGTACCTGGTATGCAGTACTTTGCCATAAACATTGCTATTCTCGCCCTTTGTACAGTACTTGCTATTTTTGTGAATCCATTGAAAAGCATACTTGGTGAAAATCGAAACAATCTTTGTCTTTTTAAACATTTTCAGGCATGTAACATGCACTGTTTTCGTTGAATAACATTGTGAAGGCTGTTGGTTAACATTAAAAAAGAAACATACGAATTATTTGTTGAATTTTGTGAAGATAAAAAATAAATAGATGCTGAGAATAAACATTATGAAGTACTAAAACATTTTGCTGCAGTCTGTAGTAGAACCATAGCAACGTTTTTACGGTGTTCACTTTCAGATACAATCAGTTGTAGTCTAGTAACGCCAAATAAAGCATTCTAGGTGCATTTATTGCCATATTAGCGTATTATACTCTTAGTTTACTAAAAAGGGCATACATTGCATTGCGGGACTGCGCTGGACCACAAGAGCAGCAATTCCACAAGGAGGAAAAGGAAAATTACTCTATGGGGCTGATTTAGAGTTTGGAAGTAATGGAAAATCAACATGTCTAGGAGAGGACGTGGTACTCTCACAGCAGAATGCACCATTATAAAAGTCTTCACTGTACTAACCCCCTGGTGGATAAAAACTCATTACTGGACTCTCGGGGAGATTAAGTACTTTATCCATATTCAGAGGATCTTCCATTTTCTCCCATCTATAAATCAGTCCCTAAATGTTGCTTTTGAGACTAAGCCACATGTCAAATACGAGTTAAAACATTCTAAAAAAGAGTTGAAAAAGACAATACTTCTCACTGTTTTTAAAGGTATTGTGTTTATTTATTGGTGAGTTTCCGTATTTGGTTTTGTGGAAGGGTTAGCGACAGTGTGAGAATTATTCAATGACTGTATAGATGATTGAGTGAATAGAGGGTGAATACATGAGTTACAGAGTGCATGGGTAATTGATGTGTGAGCACTACATTTATGAGAGCCACAGAATAATCCTACAGGTTTCCTAATGATGATAAATAAAATAAGAAAATAAAGTAAAACAACTCTGATCATTAATGAGCAAATACAGAGTAAGTAACCACTATTTAAAGAAAGAGAAATATCTGGATAATTGATTCTGACTGACCTGTAAACAGTGCATTTTTGGAAAATTAAAGTCTCTGTGACTCGATAGAAGTTATTATATGTATGTTTGCTAGCACAATCACCTAATGTTCATTAACTGTCTATTGTACAATTTCCTGCAGAATCATGGTCCTCTATGTTTGTTATTCATAGATTGTCTATTTCTTTGTACAAATTGACACGTTTGAATGCATGTATACCACCTCAACCATTTATGTTCTTATACTGTAAAGCGCTCTGATACCCTCGTGGGTCATGTTCGCGCTATATAAAACTTTATAAATAAAAATAAAATAAATACCCACTCTGCCACACACGAAGCAATCAGCAGGCACATTTGATCAGAGATTGTGCAATGAAATACCATCATTTTAGGCACTAAGCAATGAACATAAATTGCATTCCTGTAAAGTGTAATCTACTAGAAAACAAAAGGTCTATAAAATATCTAGCTGAATGTGACAACATAAGGCACAAAAGCCCATAGATATAGACGAAGACGAGACAATACTAGTAGCAAATAGTCCTTTAGAGACCACACAATATTAAACCACATTCATTCCTTCTTTTAATGTATATATCATATCCTGAAAATACATAAAGAAAAAGAGATACTGTAAACAGCCGAGCGACACCAATACTTGCATGTATAGCAATGTCAATAAAGCATTATTGTGCTGTATGGTAACCCAGAAAAGGCACTCTGTGTCATAATGCCACTTATTAACAACCCAGTGGATCTACCATTACTGTGAAGCAGCAATAATTCCAGGCTACAAAATGTCACCTATTAACATCATGTGTCTCTGACCCTTGAAAGTCTGTGGTGTTGCCTATCATACTGCACCTAGTAGGGTCCTGTGGTTCTGCATGTTTGTAAATCAGCTAGCATGGAAGAGATTTCACAATGAAGATGTGAGTATTAGCGTCTTCCCAACCTGGGTACCCGCCAATGACTATGCCACACATGGAGCTTAGTATTACACATCTTTATTCTGCTGCGTGTTACTGCAAACTCAACATCCTAAAGCAAGATTTCATGGCATTGCGCTCTGAAACCTACGTGATAGTTCTACAGCTTCTGTTAGGAGCCAAATTGTTCAGTCATAAAATATTGCAAGACACTACATCAAAAAACCTCTCCACTTCTGTTATAGATACATTTTTAAAATCTTTTACAAAATCAGCAGATGTATATATAAATATATGCTGCGTGTAACTGCGAACTCAACATTCTGAAGCAAGTTTTTAGGGCATTGCGCTCTGACACCTACATCACAGCTCAATGCAGTCTGTTAGGAGCCAAAATACATGTCATGCTATGTCGGTATCCATCTGTACATTGCTCAAACTCGTTTTTTATCAGTACAACAAAATGAACCTACAGCTGACTCTGTGCTGAGCACATCAATCATAAAGTCCCTTTTTAAGTGAAGTCCTGTGCCAGCCCACCACGGGACCTGCTGCAGCTCGGTCCCACTGGAAATCCAGAGACAAAATTCAATGCAAAAGTGGAGGCAGCCCCAGGGATGAAGTCACAAACTGGTCACTTTATTTCAAAAAGTTCTTTATTTTTCTTCATAAAAACAACTCGACAACAGCCAACCCGTTTCGTTCCTGTGAAAGGAACTTCCTCAGGGCTGCAACGTAAGACAACGTATAAATAATAACATATATATATATATATATATTTTTTCATTTAGACATACACAAAAATATATAAAATTACAACATATAAAAGTACATTCAAACATGGCACTAAAACATGACATATTAACATCCAACCTATGCTCATAAAGGCATCCCTATATAGACAAAGACAAGGGTAGACCAAAAAATAGACCCCCCCCTCTCAACATATGGTTAATCCCATATACTATCACAAAATGCTCTCAATGCCTAGCGGTGCATCACATATGAACTAATCAGAGAAAGGGAAGACAATTAGAAAAATATACACACAGTAAACAAATGTTCAAAGAGGCCTAGTGGAAAAAAGGACTCCTTAAACATGAAACAGAAAAAAAGGTTTATATGCAACAATGGAAATATGTAATACCCCCACCAGAAAAAGCTTAAAATGCAGCCGGGAAATCTCTTTCGTCTACCCTAGGAGTGCGTACGTCAAATAATGACGCCGTGACTCTGCCCGTCGATCTGGTGAGTGAATCTACAGGTTGTTAATAAGTAGGGGCTCCGGCCATGTACCTTTTACCCTGGGGGCCCTGGTTTAGTTTACTTTAAGCTTCACGGCTATTACAGAATCACGGCATCGTACAGCTATTTTTAAATATATTGTTTTTTTACAACAAGGAAAGAAACGCGTTGGCTGTTGTCAAGTTGTTTTTATGAAGAAAAATAAAGAACTTTTTGAAATAAAGTGACCAGTTTATGACTTCATTCCTGGTGCTGCCTCCACCTTTGCATCGTTTTATATCAGTGTTGCATTTTTATGAATTCACCATCCTCCCTACCGTGACAATGTACACTAACGAAAACCAAAGTATTTACCCAAAAATCCAATACAACGTGTATATACCACATGCTGGTAAGAACACATATACTCAGTATGTGGTATATACATGTTGTATTGGATTTTTGAAATGTTTGCAGTGTTTTTTATGCTAAATGTATTCATTTGTTTGTCATCAGTTAGATGCTTTCTGGAACTCATGTGATCCATGTGATTCTCGTCAAATTATAGTTTTCCCTGAAGAAGGGCACATTTGCCCAAAATGCAATGGGAGTACCATTGAAATGTTGTACTATATGGGATCAAGGACCTGCAGCGTCTTGGAGTAAAGCCTACGGTCATTCGTTAAACTGTGGAGAAACTGAGAGATGACGTGTGGGAAAAAAAATGGATTACCTGATTCACAAAGGTAAAGTTAAACGTGTAGATTTACTGACATGCACCTAAGAGTAACTTAACACATTTTTTCCTATTCACCATTTTACTATTTTAAAATGTATTAAAAGATATGTATAGAATTCACTATAAATGCTAATAATTATCTAGCAAACGTTTAAAGATTTATAATAATTTTAATAATAATATATTATTATTATAATATTTCTATAAATAAAGCAAATAATATTTATTATTCATATACATTTTAAAAAATCCACAACATTTATATATTTGTTAATTTAAAACAGAAATAATTTTAATGATTTTAAAATTATGTCATCAGGGGTGTTGTTTTAAGATTTTGCCTCAATTTCTTTCTTTAGGCATGTGTTGCAGTACCTGTGAGTGGATATGTATGGTGCTTGACTTACTCCAAGGCTGGGTTAGAGAACATTTACAACTGTTTTGGGACCTTGGGACCTTTTTGGCTATAATATCTTTAAATGTGCCGTTTGTACATAAGAATGGGCTTACTCTTGTGTGGGTGGGTGTTTTATGTGTGTATGTCCCTCTCAAAACCCTTCCAAAGCCCTCACATTTAATTATAAGTATTTCCAATTTTCCTGCCAATTCCTGGCACCTTTATTTACCCTGATAAATGATTTACTGTATGAGGCGGGTGTTCCTAAACTGACCCAGGCACAACTAGTTTAACTAAAGGCTACAGCCACTTTGAAAGAGATTATTCTGTTATTAAATGCATAGATTGTTTTTAGACACCCTGCCATGAAGACCTGCCCAGTAAGTTCCAGATGCATTCAATGATCTTACGGAACCTCAGCACTTCCACCTATATAGATAGGCATGGGGGAAACATGGTTCATCAGAACCTTGGACTAAATACGATTTATGTATATATTCTGTAGTACGGAACGATTGATATCTAATCATATGATGGATATGACGATCTTCATTGATACTATCAAGAATTAAAAAGAACTTGTTTCTCCATTAAAAAAACTGTTCAGTCTACCTGATTGCATTAATTACTTCAAGCGTCTTTACGCTATTGGAGTGCACAAGATTGTACCTTACACTGTGTAAGGCTTACTTTACAAGTTTAAAACAAGACATGGGCCGAAATGCTTCCATGAATGTGCTCTGTAAATTAAAACGGATACGTTTTATGTATACTGTAAAACCCTACGTTCATTCCACTATGTCTCCTTACTCTACTCCCCATTTAAACTTTCATTTTTACCTTTATTTTTCTTTATTTGGAGCAGACAAATAATTCTGTTGTTTTAGATGCAGCCCGCGTTTCTTTCTTCCAATCATTAAAATTATATCCTTATTCTGAGAATCGATATATGTGAAGGCATGTAATATTACATAGCCACCTCGCTATCATCTACTTATTTAAAGGCCTCATGAAAACAGTTCTTATTACTCGTTTCACGAAAATCATCATAATTGTCTTTCTGGCAGCTCAATATGGCTAATGCGGCTCCCCATTAATATGGACTACAATAGGCTACCCGGCCTTTATTCTATACACCCATTCAAGTTTTACTAGGCTTTTCTCTAGTAAAACCGACATACGGCAACGCGACTATAAACACTACTTCTAATTGCATAACTCGCTAATGTTAGTGCGATTATTAGAACAAAATTAACATGCCCACCTATAACCACTATCACTATTAAAAAAGTTTAAAAAAGTTTACCAATATATAGCCCCACCAGCAACTACTCCCAAAGGCACGGTCTCAGCCATAGTGACGCTTACTGGGATATTAAAAATTCAGAAATACCGGACCGCAACTTCCACCTCTAGCGCAACACGAGAATGAAGCTCTGCATAATCCGGTGCCTTTATATATCCATAGGATCGCTGCCCCATGTGCACCAAAACTAATTATTGTCCCCACATCGATAACGGACTATTCAGGTTAGCGTCATGTTCGTCAATGCTCAGTACGCTAATGAACAAAGAAAACGGACTTCATCTGATAGAAAAGAATATAGCCACCATTTAATGGTGAGATGGTTAACAATCAGTAAACTATAAATTCATCCTCAGAACTATATTCATAAAACAAGGTGCAACAACGCCTCATAATTCGAGACAGAAGGGGAGCTCACCTACGACATCATCCTTTCCCACTCTTCTCTACTATTCAATCCCTGTCTGATGGTATTCAATACAGATATATACCATTGCTTTCTTTGTTTACGTTTGTTTTCTAAATTGCCTCCTCTCTTATTAATGGTCACTCTCTCTAGAATAAACCAGACAGACTCAGTTTCTCTATGGCCATGTTAAATATAATGAGCCACCAATGGAGTATTACGTTTCTTCGCCTTAATTGCAGATTTGTGTTCGGCTAGCCTCACTCTCAACTCACAACTTGTTTCCCCAATATAGGCCAACCCACACGGACAATGCAAATAATAAATGACATTTTTGCTGCCGCAATTATTCACACAATGTGCTCTCATTGTCCTACCATTATGGGTGATTTCTTTAGTCACTATACATTGATCACACATCTGGCAATTGCCACAACGTGTGTTCCCTTTCACGGTCATATTGTCTAGTGTTCTCTGTCTGTTTTTGGACTCTTCCCTGTATGTATGGACTAACTGATTCCGTAAATTCACATTTCTCTTAAAAGCAAACAGGGGTTTTTCCAATCTCACATCCTCCTGATCATTTACAATGTTCCAGTTCCTGTTAACTACATTTTTAATTTTGTTGCTTAAGTTGTTAAACTGACTATCAAAAACTACTCTTGACGTATCATGTTTTTTAGTGGTTTTATTAAGCATGGCATCCTGATCATAAAACCTAGCTCTCTTGAATGAGTGGTTTATGAGTTTTTTGGGATAGCCTCTATCCTTTAATTTGTTTTTCAGTACATTGGAATGTTCATAAATATCAGTCAGGTTAGTGCAGTTTCTCCTTAACCGGAGAAACTGACTGAAAGGGATATTATCGCTCTTGGATTTGGGGTGGAAACTGGAGTAGTGAAGAAGGGTGTTTTTTGCCATCGGCTTAGTAAATAGTTCTACCTCCAGTTTACCACTCATAGCCTTTATTGTGAGATCCAGATAGTCTACACTTACCTTGCGGTAGTGAGCAGTGAGTCTCAGATTGTCATCACCTAAATTTAACCAACTGAGAAATTCATCCAAAAGTTCACTAGACCCGATCCAAATAAAGAAAACATCGTAAATGAAACAATGCCATTCTAAGATATTTTCGTAGAATGGGGCTAGTTCATTATATATGTGGCGGTCTTCAAAGTCACCTACATACAAACAGGCCAGACTGGGGGCACAAGTGGCCCCTATATTTGTCCCCTTCTTTTGACGCCATAACTGGTCTTTAAAAAGAAAAATATTATTGAACAGTACAAGATTAGTGCATTGAACAATAAACCCTTTGTCTGCTCCCTCAATATCAGACCCTGCTAGTGTCCTCTCCACAACATCCACAGTTGCTTGCTGGAGTATGTTCGTGTAAAGAGACTCAATGTCCAGGGTGACTAGACACTGAGTCTCTTCCACAAACGGCTTGTTCTCAATCAAATTGATACTATGGGACGAATCCCTCACAAAGGGTTTGAGCTGACTCACTCGAGGTTTGAGAAAGAAATCTATGTACTTACTCAATGGTTCGAGCAGTGAACCCAGACAACTCACTATAGTTCTCATCGGGGGGTCAAGATTACTTTTATGAACTTTAGGCAGTCCATATAGAGCTGGAATCTTGGGATTTTGATTATTTAAAAACCTAAACTCTTCATCACTAATAAGGTCATTTTCCTTAGCCTCAGCTATCAAGGCAACAACTCTCCTAGTTAAACTAGATAATTCCTGTTCATTGACTTTCTCATAATGTTCCGGAGCCTTCAATAGTTTAAAAATCCTATTGTCATAATCAACACTGTCGAAAATCACCACCCCACCCCCTTTATCAGCGGGTTTGATGGTGATTGCAGTTTCCTCCTTCAATGTGCTGATTGCTATTCTTTGGCTTTTATTAAGGTTGTATTGTTGAGGATAATCTTTATTAAGAATATCATATATTCCAATTTCCACTGCTTTTTCAAATACATCAATGTTGTTTTCAACCTGTACAATGGACGGAGTGAAACATGACTTAGGTCTGAGGCCAGTAACATTAACACACTCTCTCATCGGTCTATTCTCGAAGAATATTTTTAGTCAGATTTTTCTAAAAAAGCGTTTTAAGTCCTTTTCTAACTGGAATGTATTAATCTTATTAGTAAGAACAAAGCTAAAACCTCTACCCAGGACCTCCATTTCATCATTGCTTAGAGTTCTGCCGGATAGATTAATCACAGGGATCTTATCTATCGCCAGTATTTCTTGTTCCTGGTCCGCATATATTCTTGTGGAGGTTGTTGGTTGCGTGTTTGTTGGGGTTGTATTTGATTTCCATTGAACCGGCCTCTCCTGTTCATTTGATGTTCGAAAAAAAACCTATAATCCTCTGTTTGTTCTCTGCCATTGTTCTCTTCTCGCGCCCCTTGGTCGTCCTCACTACTATATCTAGAGATTTCAGAAAAGGTGACTCCCTTCTTACCACCCCTGACAAATCTGGATCTGTTAGGGGCACTCTGTCCCATCCCTGATAGTTTTTTTGCTCATAGTAGTTCTCCCTAAGGAACATATAAGCCAGCTCAAAACTAAATCCATTAATGCCCTTTTTAAGCTTATTTGTTTTTTAATTTATTAAGTAATCCCTATAACCGTCGATGTCTCGTTTAATCTCTTCTAATTTAGCTTTAGCCTCTTCTACTGCTGTTTCCCCCTTAATTCGATTTCCAACTTCTCAATTGCTTCTCTCTCTAAAATAATAATTTCCTGAGCAGTCTCAATTATACGCAACATCCATAGGCGGCTGCAACGGTTGGAAATCTGAGACCAAGTTTCCCAAAAATGTTTGTGTTCAAGGAACACCCCCGCTTTATTGCGGATTTGCAACCCAATAGGGATCACCCCAGACTTCACGTAATGAAAGCCTGAAGAAGGTGGTTTGGACCAGTTACTGCCACCAAAACATGTTGCCTTTGGTCGTTTTGTATCAAATTGTCATTTTTCTTGTGATGTTATTCTAAATGGCGTTATGCATATAATATGCTTTTTAATTTTGAATTGAAGACTAATGTTGAGTAAATTGTTGAACTGCCAGACATTTATGTGTTTAATGTGCATTACAGCAAGGAGATTTTTCTAAAAAATATTAGATTGTATTTTACTGTATTATTGTGTATTACTTGTTGTTTAATGCATTTCATTGACACATCTTTTTATATACATCAACTGTTGATTTTTTGTGCATTCACCTAGTGAATAAACCATTTATATACTATCCTCTGGCAATTGTAATAGTTTGTATATGGGTGGAGTGTGAGTGAGATTTGAGTGTCCTAGTACGCTATTGAGGAGTCCCAAAGGGAATTTTCTTTGACTTGGTGCTAGTAGAGAATGACCCACAGAGGTGGAGGCTGAGTTGGACATAGGACTCAATTCGGCTTTGGATGGTGGATGAAGTCGCTGCCCAGGACATGGGGAGTTTAGCTTATAGCCCTTGGTTGTTATTAGTACCACAAAGCTTACCCCTACTAATATGAATAGGTATTTTTTATTTGGATGATGATCTTTTTTGCTTCTTCCCACGGAATGTCATCTGCCTAAATGTTGTTCTTATCTTGTGTCTGATATGTAATTTGTTTTTTTACCCGGTATTGCTATATGTTGGTCAATAAAAAAAAAGAGAGCGATCCATCATGCCTCTATTTTTACCAGTTTCAAGCCTCCTCATGTATCAGTCATCCTTAAATTGTTCCGAAACAGCTTCAATTTTAGCACTCAGCACAGAATCACCCACTTTTGATCACAACCACACAGTTCTCTTCCCAAAGCATTACACATTCCTTCTTATCCCCCTATCTTTCCCTTTCTTGTTCTCTTCTTTCTTTCTTGTTCACTTTCCCATTATTATTCTTGCCTTCTAATTAACATTTCCTCAATGTTCACTTACTTCCACTTCCACTTTCTCTTTCCAATCTTCATCCTTTTTCCTGCTCTCCTCTGTATCCACTTTCTTTGCTCTGCTTTCCTGCATTCATCTCTGCTCTCTTTCCCTTCTCCGCCTTGTAGCCTTCCTTTTTCCTTCTCTTGTACCTCTCATCTTCCCTCTCTCTTTTTGAATTACTCCCTTTCTTGTTTGATTGCTTTTCGTTCTTGCTCCGTTTTCTCTCCCATTTATTTCCCAGTGCTCCCTCCTTGCTATCTTCATTTCTCCTCTCTACCTTTTCATGACCCTCCTATTTGTTCTCCTCGTCCTTTTTATTCTATCATCCCTGTATTTGCTATCTCTTTTTTGTCACTACTCTTCTGTCATACACCTTCATCAACCTCTCTAATTCACTTTCTATTCCAGTTTTCTTTTCACCCTCCTTCCCTTTCTCCTCTTCCTTCTTTGTTACTCTCCTTGTTCCTTATTTTATTTGCTTCTCCCAATGATCTCATTTATTTTTCTGCTCTCGCTTTTTTTCATCTATCCTTTTTTCGCCTTCTTCTCTTTTGACTCTCTTTTTTAAAACAAATATTAACTGAAAAGTAACATTCACCTAATTAAACATAGCACTTTTTTCTTTACTGAAAACAGATTCTAAATTATAACAGTAACTAAAAAAACACCTCAATTGCAAATAAAGGGTACATAAAAAGACTGAACATCCCATAGCTATTGCTAAATATACCTGAGAAGAAGGTTACATCAAAAGAACTACAATTCAAACTGAATTAAGTTTACATTTCTTTAAATAATAATAAAAGTATTTGTAATCAAAAAAGTGCTATGAAAATCCTTAATTTATTGTGGAATTGCATTTGTAAATGAAAAATGTACTTGCAATGTACACACTAAGGACACATCAACTGAATTGTTACCTATTTAAAAAAAAAACTTCAACAGATGGGACTTACAAACTTTGGAAGACCCAATCACAAACCATTAGTAAATTAAAGGTATTTTTTTATCTAAGTATAAAAACATCTCTTAAAGATGTAAACATAGCCCAATAAATCGTTTTCATTTACATTTTTATCATTTTCAGATTCCAGAACATCAAGTGAACTGACCAATTTCTGATCTTGGTTGGTGGAACAAGCGATGTCAATCGGCTGAGAGAGCGGCCGCGATCACTCTCCCTCACTTCCTCTAACGTCAGACGCCGCTACGAAGAGCTGCAATCTCCATTTCTGATGCCCTCGGTGCCCTCTGAGCCGTGGAGCCCTGAAGGACAGCTGTTTTTGGTTTATTAACTGTCCACTGACTTTTTCTCAATTGAATGGCTTGAGGCTTTACCTGTGGAGGCAACGTGCTTTCTCTTTAATGAGAAATGGACTGTTTTGAGCCCTTGTGGAGGTAAGCTGCAGTCATTTCGGTTTTGCTCCTTTTTTCTTCCTTGCCTGGCTTGGGTTTTATACGTTGACTGCTGTGGACTGCTGTGGACTTGGGAAGCATCATTAACATCACCAGGGACACCAGGTTTCTCACCAAGAGTGGGCAAGTGTGGGATCTCTCATTGATCACCTTGGTTGAGGGTCGCTGGGTACGTCCCATAGAGTGATTTTGCAGTGTTTGAGTAGTATTCTAGCAGCATCTATATCGGCTATTGGCAGAAGAGTGCTGATAGGCAGTATGCGAAAGCCTGTTAAAGCAACAAAGGGGACCAGTCAGGTTGAATCTCCAATACTAGCTCAGAAAGTTAATAAGCGCGTAGCCCAAGCCGCAGCTCAGTTGAACCATGCATCCACATTTTGACAGGATCTTCCTCTCTCATCTAAGATTGCGGGGATGGCAAGTGCTGATGCGGCTGAACAGTATCGTCCGGAGGCAGTAACGGTGGATGCTGCTTGTCCCATTAGTCCTAGTGAGTTGGTTTCTACAAGGGGGGATTCGTCAATCTCTGCCGCCTTGTTTGAAGAGACTTTGACTCCTGGAAAAGCAGTGGCTGAGTCTTTGGAGGCTAGAAAGTATCCTATCTTCTTTAAAACTAATCAGGGTGGGCCTCTGATTGAACCAGATGCAGCGAATGAGATTGAAGGAAACAACCTTTTAGCAGCAAATAATGTACTGGACGTTGGTCCAGAAGTGTTACTCTTCAAGTCTGGCAGTCTTCTTCCTTTTCCTCTTCTTCTTTGCCATCTTCAGATCTTCTAATTCCATCAGTAGGAGGAGGGCCCATGCCTCTTTCTATGCTGAAGGTCTCAACGGAGTCTATGTCTATTTCAATATCACCAGTGGTCTCCGATCCTACTGATGCACCCCAAGGCCCCCAGGCGGAGGATAGACCCAATTTACCTCAGTCTGATCCCCCTTTTGGCTCCTTTTCTATGCAATGGGACGCTAAGAGCCTTCTTAATTTGATTTTGGAAGAAATCCATGAATTAAAAGCTTCCCAGTCTGCTGAGATTGCAGCAATAAATACCCGCCTGATGAAGATTGAGGAATCCATGGCTCAGATTCCGGCGCGGCTCCTGGAGGCAGAAACCAGGATTTCCCAATTGGAAGACCAAATGTCATCTCTGAATCATAAAGTGGCCACCTTTCAGTCTCAGAAAGCTTCATTGGAGTTGAAGTTGGAGGGGTTAGAGAACCATTCCAGACATTCAAATCTTCGAATTTTGGGCATTCTGGAGGGCTTAGAGGGCCAGCAAACACTACAGTGGGTGGATTCCTTTATAAAGAAAAATGTCCTTCCTGAATTTAGTGGGGATCTGACAATAATGAGAGCTCGTCGGGTTCCTGCATATCTCCCTGCTAATGCCAAGTTCCCCCGGGCTATGTTGGTCAACTTTGGAGACTTTAGGGTCAAGGAGCAGATCCTATCAAGAGCGATTATGCAAAGACAGTTCTCCTCGGCAGAAGTGCCATTATGTCACATCTTTTCAGATATGTCAGCCTCCGCAGCAAAAATGCGGAAAGAATTTGTCAAAATGCTTCATTTGTTTTCAGGCACAAGCTATGATAGCTCAGCAGAGCAAACAGAAGGTGCTAATTAAGGGCAAATTTCATATCTTTTGTAATGTCGCCGGTGCAGGAAGTGCTACATCAGATTTCTATTGATAAACCCTAATGGTTTTAAAAGTTAGTCCTTGGTTAGCAGGGTGGAGGGTAAGGATGGCTAATGATGGTAAAAGTTGGTTTAACTGTTCCTTTTGTAGTTTAGGAAGGGGAAGTGAGGGTAAGGTGGGGGTCCCATTCAGCTGCACTAGGCACCAAATCATTGTGCCTGTAGATGGGTGGGTGGGCAGGACAGTTTGTCGAACTCTGAGCAGGGGTGGCCATCTGCTCAGGCAACAACGGGCCGTGGGTTAGGAAACGGGGGGTAAGGGAGCATTGAGGAAAAAATGAAAACCATAATTATAATCTTGATTTGGATACATCTGTTCAGTTTTTTTTAGAGGGCAGAAGGGAGCTAGATGGGGGATTCTAGATATCTTGTTGGCCATTGGTTGCATATTGTGTGCTAAATCTGTGGATTTTTTTTCATTTAGTTTATCATAAATTAAATGGGAAGTAAGGAATATTTAAAAGTGGTTTTGTTTAACGTGAATGGCCTCAATAATAAGAGGAAAATGAGAACAATCGAAGCCTGGATTAAGACATAATCCATCCACTATCCTGCTACAAGAGACCCATATATCAGCAGGGAAATTAGAGGAGTATTCAATGTTTAAATTTTGGGCAGCATATAGGGGATTTTCCTCATCCTCGGCAGCCCATAGAGGGGCAGCGAGTTTTCTTAGTAAAAAACTGCAGGCGGAGGTAGTAAACGAGGTGAGTGATCAAAGCTGTAGATGGTGTTGGGTCACCTGTAATTTAGGACAGAGATCTTTGACACTTGCCAGTTTATACGCTCCGGTAGAAGATAAACCTAGTCTATATGAGCAATTTTTTCAATCCCTAATTCAAGTATCAGGAGATTTAATTGTGGGAGGGGATTTTAATCTGTTAATGAACCCAAAAATCAATTCTTCATCCAAAGCAAAAAGACAGTTAAAGCCCAAATCTCTCAAAATGGTTCACAACTATAGTACGACGCTTGATATAGCGGATCCTTGGTGGGCTGCATTTCCTAGTGGAATTTCTTATACCTGTTTTTTCAGGGAGATTTCACACTTTTTCTGCTATTTATTTTTTTCTTATTTCTAGGTGTTTGTTTTTTAAATCTCAAAAACCCTCCAGAATGGGCTTTCTGACCACGCATTAATTACTTCAGAGTTGGAATTCGGCGAATATAAAAAACCTTTTTAAAAAATGGCAGCTGAATCTTCAATATGTTACAGAAGAAAATTGGGTATCTAGTATTAAAATAGAATTTAGGGAAGTTTTTTTAACAAAATAATGGCTCTGCTCCACTGGATGTTGTCTGGGATTCATTTAAAGCTATTGTTATTTCTAAGGACGCTGAGAATTCGAGGGCTAAGAAAGAGAAGAAGTCTTTACTTGAGCAAAAAGTGCAACGGTCTCTTGATAGCTTCCTCCCGTCCCTTCTGGTCAATAATTATTATGCTAAAGGGGAGTGTCTATTCCAGCAGACTAGGCAAAAAATGTATGAGGAAAGCAATTACACCAGAGGATTCTTGGCATGGCAGGCTAAGGAGAGCGCTGCAAGTAAGCCAATACTCGCACTGAGATGCCCTATTTTAGGCTCTCGGATGGTGGACTTGGATGCTGTAGGCATCGTTATAGTACAACATTATGAAAGGATATATAGCCATAATCATTCTATAGATAAGCCTTCTCTGGGGAAATTTCTTCAGGAAAATTAATTACCTGTTTTAACAGATCTAGAAAATAGGAATATGGTGAGACCATTCACAAAAGAAGAGCTGGGGAAGGTAATTAAAAATCTTCTGAATGGCAAAGCTTGTGGGCCCGATGGCATTCCGGCTGAGTTTTTAAAAACATTTGCGAGGGTAATTGAGGACTTTTTTCTTTTATTGGCAAATTCAATTCTTGAAGGTGGTTGTATACCTCTCTCTTTTAGGAAGGGAAATGTAGTCACTTTCCGAAAAAAAGGTAAAAACAGCGTAGACCCTAATTCATATTGCCGGATAACGCTTTTAAATTAATTACCAAACTTTTAGCCAATCGCATTAGCGGGATTGCTTCACATTTAATACATCCTGACCAGAATGGTTTTATTGCCGTTAGACAGCTCGGAACTAGCACACATTTTTTAGTGGAGGCTCTGGACTATTTTGAGACCAGGCAGATACCAGCATTAGTACTTTTTTTAGACGCTAAAAAGGCATTTGATTTGGTTATTTGGGAAACTTTATTTTATATTTTGTTAAAATTTGGCATTCCTTCCACAATTTAAAAAAAATAAAAATGTTTTAGTCCTCATCTCACCATATAACATCTGCAAATATAAGCAAAAAACCAACCTTCGATCTTAAGCACCCAGAGTTTCTGCTATTGCATTGGCTGAAGGCCTAACCAGGCCAGCTTCTTTGTACAAAACCTGGTGTAATCATTGGACTTTGACCTTAAATCAACCTCATTTCTTTGCCCCAGTCTAGGAGCTGAACCCAGATGTTACGCCCATCATAATTCAAATGTCCCAAGTCCAAATGAGCCGTGGCCAGAGCAGCCCGCTACCAGTTCTCATAAAGCGGGGGCGATGGATCCTTCCATAGCCTACAAATCTCTCTCCAGGCAAAAATTATCAGACACATTAGCAAGCCATTTTGGGCTACTGACATTATGGTCGGAGAATTGTTGTCAACACCAAATATTACCACAGATAAATTCAGGTTAAAATTGACCTTAAAAATAGCACCAAGCGCGCGTTCCACATTCTGCCAATACCCCTTTAGAGCCCTGTATTAAAAAAATATATGTAAATCATCAGCCTGGATGGAATCACATTTAGGGCATTTTGTGGATGTGAGAGGAGCAAATTTAGCAATTTTCTTGGGGGTGTAATATAACCTATTAATTACATAGAAATGGTTCTTCTTTTGCGATGCGGGTTTAACCACCTTATATAGCATCTGCAGGGAGGGTTAAAACAGTTCTACAGCCATGGTCTCCAAAGCTGACATATTCCAAACTGCGTGTTGTGGGGGAACAGCTGTAACATTCACTTCCACCATCTTCCTATACCAAAATCCCACCTCCTTTTTTATGAGGTGTACATTCTGGCATTGAAGCTCAATGTCCCAATTTCCACCTATGGAAGATTTCTCTGCAGTATACCAGGAGGCCTATTGTAGATATATAAATCTAGAGAAAGAATCCCCTATTTTTAGTCTCAACACCTCCCAAGGATGAATCCCAACAGCGGATACAATGTCAGACCAGATAAAACCAACTTTCTTAATGGGCAGTGCTAGGCTATCCTTTAGACAAACAGGTAACCCCGATGAATCCCAAATGGGGGCAAAATCAGAATAGTAGCCTATTCCCCATCTTTTCCTAACCCTGTACCTCAGGTTCAATGATGCTATTAAACTTTCAAACAAACAAAAAAGCAGCTATTTCGCTTAAAATCCTCCCCCAATTAGATCCCCCTGCCATACAAAGTAATGCCCGAATACTTTGAACTGAAAAGCAAAAGAATACCAGAGTGTATCAGGAATTGCCAGGCCCCCTTTCTGGAGCTTGCGTCTTAATTTTTGCCATGATGCCGACCCGTTTTATTAGACCAAATAAAACTTCCTATTTTGCTTTGTATTTTACTTATATCTCTATGTGGAAACTCTAGGGGAAAGGTACTAAAGAGGTAGGTCAATTTTGGCAAGATGACCATTCTTACAAAATTTACCCTACCGTATATTGTAAGAGGCAAATTTGCCCATCTTAAAAACAAATGATCAATCTCCTTAGACACCCTCTTTAGATTGATCCTAGGGATGTCATCTAAGTTGTTTACTATTGTAATTCCTAAGTATCTAAATTCTCTACTTATTTGACCCGTCCAATTGTTGACATTCCAAATCATTACATCTATCTTAGAGGAGTTTGCAAGGTAACCTGAATATGAGCCGAATTCCTCAAGAAGAGCCTCCACTCTTGGGAGAACCTCAGCAGGATTATCGGTATACAGCAGCAAGTCATCCGCATAAATGGCTAACTTGCTGCTGTAGGAATGAACACTGAACGGAACAATTATTTCGTCTAGTCTTATTGCTTGGGCGTGGGGTTCTATGTATAAATCAAAGAGTAAGGGCGAGATGGGACAGCCCTGCCTTGTTCCCCTTGCAATACTGAAACTTGATGTCAAAACACCGTTCAGTAAAATCGCTGCAGATGCACCCTGATAGCAGTTAATTAATGTCTGTATGAAGACTGGGCCTAAACCCATTACTCTTAAGACCTCCCACAGGAAGGCCCAACAGACACGGTTGAATGTCTTCCCTGCGTCAAATGCTGCCACCACCAAAGGCATCGATCGCGCCACAGCCAGATCAATACTACCAATCAACTGCAGGGTCTGTTCCTGTATAAACCTGCCAGGGATGAATCCCTTTGGATCTGTATTTACCAACTGTGGAACTAGCTTGACCAATCTCCTTGCCAAGATGGATATAACAATTTTATAATCAGCGTTGAGCAGAGAGATTGGCCTTTATGAGTCAGCCCTAAGGGGAAATTTTCCTGGCCTTAGAATGAGGACAATTGTGGCTTCCTTCCATGATTTGGGAACTCTCCTGTCTACACTATAGACATAATTGAATAGTTCACATAATCTTGGAACCAGTTCATCCTGTAGGGTTTTATACACTTCCCCCGGTAAGGCATCAGTCCCAGCGGCCTTATTATTCTTAATCTTTTTAATATGAGCTATTACCTCACTCTCTGTAATATGGGCATCCAAAGCAGCTTGACTGCCCTCAGTTAAGACTGGTAATTTTTTAAGTCTCAACCAATCTTGAATGCTCTCCGAACTAGGGGAAATCTCCTCCCTGTATAGGTCCGAGAACAGAGAAAGAAGACGATTTTGCATGTCTTCATGTTTACTTGAAGTTCCTCCATCCTCGTCAATAATTAACTCATCTTTGTTATTCTTGGCGCGATCTACCCGCGCCTTCCAGGCCAGGAGGGCCCTTGCCTTTTCCCCATATTCAAAATGCTGCATGTTATGGGCAGACCACTGGGCTTTGACTTTTGATTCAAGTTTCCCCCTATAACCCTGGCGGAGATGATCAAGGTCTTCATTAATACTGGTCAATTCTTCATTGGATGACTGGGGGACACTGAGCCTCTCTTTCTCCAGTATCCCTATATCTTTCTCTAACTTCTGAAATTCCAGAGACTCTTCCCTGTTTTTAGAACAAATCAGGCTATGTAACTGCCCCCGGAGCTTCCAAAATTATCGAGTTGGTTAAAAAGCTACATATGAACACGGAGGCCAATATTTTTATTAATGCTACTCAGGTTGCCCAAGTGACAGTTAAAGGGGAACTAGGCAGGGATGCCTGTTATCCCCAGTACTATTTGCCTTTTTTATTGAGCCTCTTGTGATAGCAAAGAGAAATAATGCTGATATTTGCCCTCTGCTTCCAACTATGAGTAAAATCAAATTATACGCTGATGACATCATGCGCATCATAAAGCTGGAGGACGAAGCGCTGTTAAAGGCCTTCCGGATTTTTGATCTTTACGAGTCGTTCGGCAGGTATAAAATTAATAAAAAGATAACTGAATTAATCAGACTCACTGTCTATTATCAATTGTTAGATCTCCAAAATTGGTCAGATATAAGTGCTTAATCAGTTTTTTTCATAAATATCAGGCATTTTTTAGACAGTACTCCATTCCAGTTATCAATGCCACAAACCCAATTTTGGATCTTTTTGTTTCAGCAGGTGTTAAAGATCCATTTTTAACTATACAACATTGGACCAAGGCCAGTTTCTTTAAACATGATGATTTTCTCTGGAATGATAGATGGATGACCGTAAGCAAAATGTCTCTATTGATCCCTGGCAACTTCCTTCTCCTTGGCTCATATAATTTCCTTAGTACATTTTTTACTAATTTACATCTCCCTTGTATCATTGGTCAGAAACAGTTAGTTTTTGATCTATTGGAAGATAGTGTAGTGAAAAAGCCGGGGGACTGGAAGAAGCGCCTAGCTATAATTAAAGTGGTTGATTTGGCAGCTAAAGCAATAACAAAATGGGGCAAAAATGAGGATTTAGAAATTTCTTCAAATACAAGGTCCACAATTAATAATTTGAATTTTAGTTCGGTCAGAGGGGCCAATTGGAGGAGGATGTTATACGTCAGTAAGTGGTTACTATACAGAACCCCTTCTTTTGTAGTCAAAGTATATCCTAATCAATCGGGACAATGCTTCCGGTGCCTTACTCACCCGGTAGCTAACTGGTCTCATATAATATTACTATGTCCTTTGCTCCAGAAGTTCTGGAATGATATTTTTAAATATTTGGAATTAGAATGCTGGTTATCAATGGGGTTTAATGATCGATTAATTGTGTGGGGGTTATGATTCAGGTCTACTCCTCCCCATGATATCGATTACACTTTTATATATCTGTATGGCAGTCGCCAGATCCCTCCTTCTCCAAAAATGGCAAATGGATTTAATTCCTACCAAATTGGATTGGATTCAGAAAATGGGTCAGGTAAAAAGAAGTGAACGAATCTATGCGCATTTTGTAACACTGAGTATATAAGGGCCTGTAACCCCTTTAAATGTGTCATAATATTATTAAGAATCAAATGTTTTTGGGCATTTGTTAAATATGAAATCTTTTATTTAAAGTAATCAATCTACTTTACTGGAATCCGATGATACTGTCACAACATTTTTGGAGTTCTAATTTAGGGCCTTTAAGCCTTCTGCAAAATAAGTATTATAAGTATGTTTTCGATGGTGCTTATTTATTCCTTCAGAGATGATGGATGAAGCTTTTAGGATGTATAGTTGTGATTAATATTCTCTGTTTTATGGTTTTCAATAAGTGAACTCACCAATACAAGTTCACACAAGTGGAAACAATTCCTGACTTTCATGGAATACACTGTATTGACACACGTGAAATGCAATAAATACTTTTCCAGTGGTTGCTATGGACTAATCACTACTAATGATGAAAATATCAGAGATCTTAGTCATTGACCTCAATTAATCCAAACAGAAATAATAGGCATAGTATGTGTCCCAAAAGCTAGGCTTCCACCTCTACAGCTTCTACAGGTACTACAAGTAGCTGATCAAATGCTGCCGGTACAAAACCTTACAATGACTTATCAGCAAAAAAGAACAGCAGAACAACGGGAACACCAGCATCCAAAACAGTTTAAGGAGACATCCCCAGTTGCTCTAACAGCCACTAGAGATATTATACCCTCCAATAAGGCTATTAATAGGAAACAAATATTATCCTTCAATACTACAATAACATACTAACATTAAACATATCTCCAATGTATCTAATGGACAGGCTTTCAAAATATGCTCTCACATTTAGCCAAATCTACACTGTAAATAGGTAGTATCTCAGTAACAATGTTTCCTTAGCCTATGCCCTTTCATCAAACAACCAAGCTTTAAACAATCAACACATATCCACCTGTCATAATAATAATGAACTTTAAATATGATATGATAAACATCATAACACCCTAAGTTGTCATCTAAATTCAAGGCTGGTACATTGTAATGAAGACATTTTGCAACTAATAAAAATCCATACCCAATAGGGTCAGGCATAGCTGGCATAATTCTTGCTATTGTAATTACTCACAATTAACGCTAAATTACTAGCAATTATGTGTAATTACATGAGAAGAGTAATTCAGCATTTAGCACTATTTTCCTATTGCAAAATGCAACCTCACATTCAAAATGGGACACCTAACTGCTACAGGATATGAACAGCAGTAGCCAGCAGCCTTTACTTCATTGTTCTTGTGCTCCTGCGGTAGGACTTTTGACCCAAATTACGCTTAATTATTCAATCTAGCATAATTGCATAATTCAGCTACTTTCAAATCACATGAGTAATGAGTAATTACTGAAATTACTCTGGCATAATTAAAATTTCTCCCATGGTTTTTCATACAAATGGTATATTGGAGTATACAATGTTAGGTAGTTCGCCAAACTGTAGCTCACCAGTCTCTGGCTGGAAAGATATCTACGCCGCCTCTTCTATCCTTTCTGTAAGGAGATCTCTACTACTATGATGGAGAACCCCACTAAGGTAGGTATACAATGGGTACATGATTTAATAGTAAATGTGCAATGCTGCACTTTACCACTCTAGTTTTAACTGTGGTATGTCTTGATTATGACATTTAAAAGGGCAAGTGTTTGTTGCTCAGGCTGGAGACTTGTTAGAGCTTTGTACTCTTTGCAGATATCCATATTGACTTACTGAACAGTGCACTTTAACCCCCTTTTAGTGTTGTGGTACAATGTTTGAAAGCTGCTGTATTTACAGACTGCCTGAGGATTGAATAGGTTCATGAGCTGCACTAGCGCCTCGCTGCTTACATTTTTAAAGTTTACTTGTTTTTAAATTGCTTCACTGTCAATTTTATTTTGTGAGCTGTTCTCACCTGGGGTTCTTCGCTCTGACTGCCTCCCCGGTCCACCGCAGCTCGTTCGTGCTGTTTGTGTGGAGGGAGCGTCATTGTCCAACCCAGGAAGGGCGATTCCTAACCATTTCCTGACGGGGCACACTAGAGCGGTCATTGTGGCAGGGTGATGCTCTAGTGGTTGTTGAGCCCCAGACTATTTATTCGCAGCAAGGCCCCGATGCGCAGCAGACGCGTGCAGCGGACGCATGCAGCGGATGCGTGCAGCGCGCGCGCCAAAGGCAAGCCTGTCTGCGCCCGTCCGCGGTCAGACGCCGGCCAGGGCCAGAGATGCTGCCCGTTCCAGCATTGCTACTAGGTACACTTACAACCACTTAGAGCTGATCTCTCTTAGCCTCCCCATGCCCATTCCCGCCCATCCTGACTCTTGGAGACACTAGGGTAGATCACACATGTCTTCACTGTGAGTTCTCCTTAAATGGGGCTAGTCCTCATAGATGCAATTTTCCCCGGTCTTTACAATCCCCCCTGCCCCTTTGAAGGTGACTTAATGCCGGGCTGATCAATTGCAGGTCTTTGGTCAAACATGCATTGGATGTCTGCCAGCTACCACAGATACCAACTGGGATCTGTTATTTCTGACAGAGACGTGGCTTAGGGAGGAAACCAATCCCGCTCTGTCTCTGCCATCCCGGATGGCTATGGCATTGTATGTGCTAACAGGCAGAATGGGAAATTGGGAGGGGGTGGCCATTATTTATAAAACTGAATGGGAAATCACAGCATCTCCCTTTGAGCTAGTGGACTCTATGGAGGGGCTATCTTTCTGTATCAGGCTCTCTGAAACTACCTTCTGCTCTGGTCTTTTGCTTTATAGACCGCCGAGCTCTAGCGTTAATGAAATTGCGAGACTCGCTGACTACATTGCGCAAGCCAGTATACGCCACGCTAATTTTACTATCTTAGGGGACCTGAATCTCCATGTGGATGATATCTCATGCCCACACAGCTCTAATGTTATTGCCACTTTAACAGGATATAACATGACTCAATCCGTCTCCTCTCCAACTCATAAAGCAGGCCATATCTTCGACCTGATCTGTTCTAATCTGCCTGACATCACAGTACATGCACCTCTACCTGTAATATGGTCAGATAATTTTCTCATCCCTTTTCGATTTATGTTGCCCAGCCCAAAGAAAGCCACCTCTACTCCTAAAGCATTTAGAAGGAATTGGAACAATATCACCTTGGATTCAATAACGCAATTTACAAAGAACTCTAAACCCGTCCCCTCCAATGATCTTGAGGTCAGCATTTCGCACTTGAACAAGTGGGTCGGAGGGGCATTTGAGGCCCTTGCTCCGTTGAAAGTAGTAAAATCACCTAGGTTCTCTCCCTCCACACCATCGTTTTCGGAGGAGCTTAGACAAAAAAAAGCAGAATGCAAAATACAAGAATGCAGTTGGAGGCTGTCGTATTCTGCAGAAAGCAAGACAGGTCATCGGGCAGCTCTTAAAGAATTCAGCAGAATGCTTACAAAAAATAAAAGAGATTTTTTAGCAGAGAGAATTGATAATGCTGAAAGCACTTCCAGGGAGATTTTTAAAATTGTTAAATCCTTCACCGATCCTTTAGCCCCTAGCCACACTCACCCCCTTCACAGAGTCTATGCAACAAACTGTCTGAGTTTTTTTAGGAAAAAATCGCCGTGATTTATGCGTCATTTCTGGAACCAGGGGAAGAATCCCAGATTTCTGTTGATCAGGGCGCAGGAAAGGCCCCCATTTTAGTCCTCTCGGAGTTTGCAGAAGTATCAGAGGAAGCCTCTCTCCTGGAACTGCAGAAATGCAAATCTGGCTCCCAGAGTGACCCCTGGCCAGCAAAACAATATAAAGCCCAGGCGGGGTTCCTCAACCCGCACCTGAATCCCATCTGGAATTCATCACTCAGATTAGGAATCTATCCGATGGCCTGGAAATATGCCTTTCTCCAGCCAATCCTAAAAAAAGTTAATGCGGATCCGGAAGTTCCTGGTAACTACAGACCCATCTCCCTACTGCCCGCCCGAGAAAGTCTTAGAGAAGCTAGCTTATCAACAACTGGCCGGCTAAATTGAGTCTATTGACCTTCTTCACGAGTCTCAATCCGGCTTTTGGGCCGGCTATAGCACGGAATCAGCATTAATTGGCGGTGTTAGTGCTGTTAGACTTGTCTGCAGCATTTGACACTGTGTCACACCCTATCCTTCTGAATCGACTTAAAGCAATAGGAATCAGGGCACGGTACTGACCTGGATAACGTCCTTTCTCTCAGACAGCAAACAACTGGTCTGGACCCAGCCTTTTACACCCCCTGTTAAACCTCTTAAATGGGGCGTGCCACAGGGCTCTGCCCTGAGCCCACTTCTTATGAATGTTAATTAACCCCGCTTGCGGAGATGATCTCTAAAACTGGGATCAAAATGATATCCTACGCTGACGATACCCAGCTACTGTTCACTTTTAAGGCGGTTTCTGTCACCACTTTTGATCCCCTCAAGGCGTGCCTTAAGAACATTGCAGCCTGGATGGACAGCAATTTCTTGAAACTTAACGCTGATAAGACTTATTTTTTAATCAACCCTCCCCTCTTTCCTCCAATCTGTGGTGGCCTGAGGAACTGGGCACGGCCCCACTTCTCAGGAATTTGGGTGTCAGATGGGACAAACAGCTATCCCTTGGAGTGCAGGTGCAAACAGTCACAGCCGTCTGTTTTGGAAAAATCAAAACCATCACAAAATGTATTAACTACCTGCCTAACTCTACACGCAAAACGGTAGTCCATACACTAATAACCTCTCATTTGGACTACATGAATGAATTATACCTGGACATTTCCCTTGGATTGATCCGCAGACAGTACAAAATGCTGCAGCCCGCCTAGTCCTCTCAGGCAACATATCTCCCCCTTTTTGAGACATCTTCACTGACTTCCTATCACTAAGCGAATCAAATTCAAGGCCCTGACACTAGCATTTCGGGCGGGTAAAGGGCATGGGCCGGTCTATCTCAGAAGGAGACTTTGCCTATATGCTCAGACCAGAACTCTACGGTCCAACACTCAATGCCGGCTGGTTACACCCAGATTCAAAAAAGCCAGATCTGGAGGTAAATCATTTGAGGTGGGTACACTCAATGTTGGAACAAACTTCCCATGTACCTGCGCCTCATTCATTCGGAACCCTTGTTCCGCAAATCCCTTAAAACTTTGCTATTTAGTTGTCAGGACTAGTCTAGCTTGGTCAGTTGCCCTCCTCACTGTCTGTGACAGATCTGGGACACCCCATTGGGGTAGCTGCGCGCTTAATAAATGCCTATTTATTATTATTATTATTATTAGGGGTATGGCACTAGCCCTATACATTATGTTTCCCCTGTTGATTACCGGAATCACCTATTATTTGTAGTTCTGTCCTGATAGTGTAGCTTGCACCCCTTTGGGCTTTTTATAATTGCATTTGACTGGTATGATAAATTATTATAGTGTACATTTCTATGTTTATGTTTTTTACTAACTAATAAATTACATTGATGGATTGATAGTAATTGTGGGAAGAACAAAGGGGGTAGTGGGAAATGGGGAATACCTACTGAAAAAAGGATGAGGTGAAGGGAAATTGAATGAGGGGTTTAAGTAGGGATAAGCAAATATAAAACGTAAAAAGTAAATTGAATAACATTTGAAATTAAATTTAATTTAAATTTATCTTAATTTTATAATTATGTTTAAATTATTTTTAAATTAAAATATCTAAAGGTTACATTTTAATATACATAAAAACGTTTTAATTCAATATATTGTAAAATGATATTCACCCCAAAAAGTTATATAACTTGCTTTTAAGACTGTGACACATTAAATGCTAATACTGTAGAAATTGGAAAAGGAAAAATTTACATTTGTATTAATTTTACTTAATTTAATCATATATCTAAATACAGATAAAAAAGTTGATTTATAGCTTAACAATGTGTTACTTTTTAGTACAAATGTTTGTGCTTTTGAACTGTAGTTTATGCTAAGGAATGGGTAGTGATTGTTTGTTACTTAAAAATGTATTTATTATTTATGAACTCTAAATTAGCTTTCTTACATTTTCCTATTACTTTCTATACTGCAATCTCCATTTTGGTGGCAGCGTTCTTCACAAGCAGGCAGAAAGTTACTAATAGTAGCTTTTTGATTGTAAATGTATGCATAGACGTTGCCCCCGCCCACATTTGAATGTCTGTGGAACTACCAAAAACAAAGAAGCCTCAACAAGAAATACCACTGAAGGGTGGCAAAACCCTTTTCAAGAATCATAGGGAGATACCACAATATCCTAGAAAAAGCATAGCTTCAAAGAACTGACCCAAAAGCAGTCCCTAGCCAAACTCTCTGCCCTAATGTCCCCAAACAAACTATACACATACACAGTATCTTAGCTAACACAGTACAGCTATCCAAAACCTATACCTAGAATGCATAGCTTATGTCCTACTATAACCTGGACATAAGAAAACAACTGAACAATAAACAACAATAAATGATCCAATCATACATATTAAAAAAAGACTACTTCTACCAGAACTGTGATATTTTTAAGAACCTTGTTTAAGTAACTCACCAAGAACACGTGTTTTACTTCCATTCTGAGATTTATCAATCAATCATATCATTTGTAAAGCTCACTACTCATCCGTGAGGGTCTCAAGGCGCTGGGGTGGGGAATGCTTCTACTGTTCAAAAAGCCAGGTCTAGAGGAGTTTTCTGAAGGTCAGCAGGTCTTGGGTCTGCCGTAGGTGGATGGGGAGGGTGTTGCAGGTCTTGGCGGCGAGGTGGGAGAATGATCTGCTGCCGGAGGTCGCTCTTCGGAAGCGGGGGACTGTGGCAAGGGTGGGGTCGGCGGAGCGGAGCTGGCAGGTGGAGGTGTAGAAGCTGAGTCGTCTGTTGAGGTACGTTGGTCCACTGTTCTGGAGTGCCTGGTGTGCATGGGTGAGGAGCTTGAAGGTTATCCTCTTGTTGACCGGGAGCCAGTGCAGGTCTCTTAGGTGGGGTGTGATGTGGCTATGGTGAGGGATGTTAAGGATCAGGCATGCAGAGGTGTTCTGGATGCGTTGGAGCCGTCTCAGGCGTTTGGTCGAGGCTCCTGCGTAGAGGGCGTTTCCATAGTCCAACCTGTGGTGACAAGGGCCTGGGTGACCGTTCTTCTCGTTTCAGTGGGGATCCACTTGTAGAACCTGCGGAGCATGCGGAGGGTGTTGAAGCAGGAGGAGGAGACGGGGTTGACCTGTTTAGTCATGGAGAAGGTGGAGTCGAGGATGACCCCTAGGTTGCGTGCATGGTCGGTGGGTGTTGGGGCGGTTCCCAGTGTGGTCAGCCACCAGCAGTCGTCCCAGGCTGAAGGGGTGGATTCGAAGTGAGGACTTCCGTCTTGTCCGAGTTCAGCTCCAGTCAGCTGTTCCTCATCCATTCAGCGACGGCCTTCATTCCTTCATGAAGGTTAGTTTTGGCGGTTTGGGGGTCCTTGGTGAGGGAGAGGATCACCTGGGTGTCATCGGCGTAGGAGATGATGTTGAGGTTGTGCCGACAGGCGACGTGGGCAAGCGGTGCCATGTAGATGTTAAACAGAGTTGGGCTGAGGGATGAGCCCTGGGGTACGCCGCAGATGATCTCGGTGGCTTCGAAGTGGAAGGGGGAAGGCGGAGGCTCTGTGCCCTGCCGGAGAGGAAGGAGGTGGTCCAGTCAAGGGCCTTCTCTTGGATCCTGTCGTTGTGGAGGCATGTTCATAGTGTGTGGTGGCAGATCTAGTCAAAGGCGACTGACAGCTCCAAATTTACAATTTGTTTAAATTAAAATCCACATGTCCTCGCTTGCAATGAAAATAGTATATAATAGATAAAGTACTTACAAGTTGACAAATTAAAATCATGAACTATCATCTAGCCAATATACATTATGTAAAAAACATAAATACCTATGTTAGAACTGTCAGCCTTAGGGTGGTCTTCCCCAAACCTTTTTGCCTGTTTCCCTGTATCTTTATGCTGAAATTCATTTTTGTTGGCCTTAAGACTCTATGCTCTTTACCACTGCTAACCAGAGCTAAATGTTTCTGATCACTGCCCTAAACATGGAAAAATTAGTTTACACCTGATTGGCATATTTAATTTACTTATAAGTCCCTCGAAGAGTGATATACCATATACACCCAGGGCTGTGAATTAAATTATACTAGTGGGCCTGAAGTACTTATTGTGCCACCCACTTAAGTAGCTTTTAAAGCATGGCCCACCAATGCAGCCTGAATGCAGTTTAAAACTGCCAATTTGACTTGGCAATATAAGCCCCCTGCCAAGCCTTAAACTCATGTTTTATTACATATAAGTCACCCCTAAGGTAGGCCCTAGGCAGCACATAGGACAGGGAGCATTGTAATTAAAAGGTTGGACATGTACTTTAATGTTTTGCATGTCCTGGTAGTGAAAACTCCTAAACCCGTTTTTCACTACTGTGAGGCCTACTTGTCCCAGAGGATAATATTAGGTTTCATTAATCCCTTGCATGCTGCATGCTGATGACGGCCCCCAGCCGTCATGCACTACGGTGCTCATGAGCTGATGACAGCTGGGGGCCCACTTGCGATTTTGCCGCACAGGCGCAGAATCGCGGCCGCATGCAAGGGGTTAATACATTTAATACGTACTCACATCTGATTGGGGACAGATTCAAATTTCATGTTTGGTATCTATGATATTGTAATAAAAAATCCTCTTTAATGGCAAAGTCGGATTTTAAATTAAAATTTTGAAACTGCCACTTTTAGAAAGTGGAAATGTTTCTGCCCTTAGCCATTTGTCACCTGTGGCCTCCCATGCATCACATGACTGGGTGCAATTGACAGTTAGACTTTGTGAATTCTTCCATACATTCACACAATAGAGAGATTAGATGTGCCACAATGGGCCATCTGCTGGCAGAATGGGTGGATTGTCACCACTGCACGTTTCCTGCAACCAAACTGGAGCCAGGGCAGGGGAATCAGGAAATTCCAAGCACTTCAAAGAGGAACATCGAGAAACTTCTCCTACCTCAAAGAAGACACCAGGTATACCTATTCTTTAGTTCACTTTCTGGACTCGTGAAAGCACTCTCAAAGGATTGCCTGCTGCTATGGCATGCTGTGTACTCCACAAGACTGGTTTGGTGCACCTGGAGGGACTGCCTTGGTGTGTGGAGCTGCCTTGAACCCTCCGAGGCCTGCCCTGCTGCTCGAGCCATGTTTCTTCACCTGAACCCAGTACTACCAAAGTTACTCCTGGGATAGTTTGCTGGCCTCCTGTTCAGACCTAAAGGGACATAACAGGCTCCCACCAACTTAAACCCGCACCTGGACCCAACCAAGTCGTGCTCCTCTAGTCCTGGACCCATGCTGGTGGTGCTGAAGGTGCCCAAATAGCCAAAATCCAAAACTTGGAACTTGAAGAAGTTTGGCCAAAAACTGCTCTGAGAACCATGGGGAGGCCAAGGCCAACTTACTTGTCTATCTGTCTGAGGCTTATCGCTGGTTGGATTGACTTTGCAGCTTCTCCTGCTACATTCTTCTCCGCAGCAGCACATCTTGTTCAGCGGTCCTGCGCAAAAGGAGTATCTGACCTCTTGGAACTCTTGGTGGCTACAGCCTCCTGCTTCGTCCTGCTGGAGATTTTCAACTTCAAAAAAAGTGACAAAGTTCGAACTTAGCAATCTTTACCGGGACTTTGCCAGAGGCTTTCCAATGCCAACTCTTCCTCCGATCTTGGACACAGCCTGCAGCCTTATCCTGCTGAACTTTACCTTCTCAGAACATTTTCTTGCAAATTTCTACTAAGTCCAAAGGTAAGCGCTGATTGAGCCCAGTTCGCTCTTTGTATCCGACCCATGTGCCATATTTTTTGGCTTCGATCCAGGTCTTGTGTGACTAGATGTTCGCGGTTGGCGCTTTGATCTGTTAGATGTAAGCTTTACTAAAAGGTTTATAAATTCATAACTCTGGTGGTTGTACTGACTTGGCTTTAGTTGTTTTGGTGTCAAATAATTTATTAAAATTGTTCTCTATTTTTCTAAATTGCTGCGGGATTTTCCTTGTGTTGTGTTTTTCACTTTATTACTGTTTGTGTGCTGCATAAATACTTTAAACATTACCTTTAATTCAAGCCTCACTGCTTATTGTGGCAAGTTACCCAGGGTTAAGCATGATTAATTTAGTGACTTTTTTGTGGTTCACCATGTTAGGGATTGTGGCTGTTGCTTGACCAGGGCTCACACTCCAGTCAAAAAACAATTTCTCACAACGTATTACATCTAATACAATTAATTACCCAAAATGATAAATAGTTTTGGGCATGTTTATAAAACATACACACTTTTCCAACTTCATATAAACCATAAGTAATATTCACATGAAAATCTTACACCCTTAAAAGTAAAAAGTTAAACACAATACAAAGACAAATTATTTGCAATGCCCTCTGCAGCGTGGAGGAGCAGCCTGCAGGGCACTTTCTTAGTGTTGTACGTTTCAGCCCTTGGCACTGTTTTTATGCTGTTTGGAACAGGGGCTGGTTGGGGTAAAAATGATTGTGATTTTATAGAAACAGAAAGAGTTCTTAAAGGTTTTTAAATCATTCCGCTAACATTTTTTATCCTTAGTTTGGTTCCATCTCGAGGCACCATTTTAATTTTAGCTCTATAGTGTTTGAAAATTGTTACCTCTCCCATATAATACACTCTGCAAAGCGTTCACACGCAGTAAGTGTACCGCTGGAGCGCTGAAGGCACACCAAAGGCAAGCCCACATACCCAGGGAAAATATGGTATGGGTGGTGTTTAGTAGGAAAAGTCTACTTTCTCTAAGGTTGGGAACCGCTTGTGCAAATAGTTTGTATTCCTCTCTACCAACATTTTTAAATGCCCTGTTTGTTAGGATTGAATCACGCCTTTAAACGGACAGGTAAGGGTAATTAGTAGCTAGGTAGTCTATATTAATCCGAAGGTGCTTAACCCAGGCAGAGGGTTAATTCAGTTTAGGCTGACTTGATGAATATATGAACCGTCCCAAAGCATGTGCTGGATATTTGGAGCATCCTAACGGAGGCAAAGTGACATGTACTATTTCTTATTGAACCTTGCTGGGAGCGTCTTCTGTCCCTGATATTGCACAGTCCAAATTGGAAGGCTATGCTATTTTTATCTTCATCAGGAAACTCGGACGAATGGAGAAGTTTTTATCATTCACCATTCATCCCTTACCTGTACAGCGTGGAAACTAGAGTGGTTGGAAGAGCCAGAGGGCTTATTTTTTTCATAAAACTGTCCCATAATTTCTCTTTTTTTGGTGTACTAATCTACCGTCCACAAGGATAAAGAGTAAAGTTTGGTTAGGTTTTAGACAATGCAGTTGCACCTTTAATGCCTCAGTCTAGGTGACTTTAATCTAATTGAGCTGACAGTAAGGCAGCATTTACACTAATGGAAGTAATGGATGATCTAAACCTCCAACAAAATGTTTTAGGTCCCATACATAAAGGAGGTCATACTTTAGATCTGATCTTTTAAAATTGCTCAAATGAAGCAGCAAATAATTCACTTCCAATGACATACTCAGATCACTTTCTGGGGCCTTTCTAAATGGTTCTATCCAAAACCTTGTGGAGGGACACAAAGGCAACAATTTAACATGATTAACTTAATCCTTGCTGAACCCTTGGTACCTTGGCAAACAAGCAGTCGTGCTTAACCTTGTAGACAGGTATATGTTAGGCATTTAAATTCACCAAAACAGTAAATTAGTAAAAGACAAAGCACAATAAAAATAAAACTCCAATTTATAGAAATAGAGAGTATTTTTATCTTTGAAATTACACCAAAACAACAAAAATCAAATATAGGGAACTGGAAATATGATTTTTAAAGATTTAAAAAACAATTGTGCATTCTAGCGCTAAACAGCTTAAATCGTCACTCACAGCTATCCGGCTGCTCTGGACCAGGACAAAGTCAAAGTTTTAGGCTGACCGTGATGGAGCGCGGTTCGGACTGGCAGAGTGCTAGGTCCCGGTCAAAAGTGTACCTAGTCTTTTTCTTGGAGCTTTTCCCTCATCGAAGAGCTCGTTGGTGGGTCCTCAGGCTTCTTGGATCAAAGTTTGGTTCGACAAAGGCGGCCTGTGGCAGCGCAAGGCCTCGGTGAGTTTCTGGAAGTCTTTGTCCTCATCATCAATAGCAAAGAGCTCCAGAGCTTTCAGCAGGACAAGACAGTGCAGTCAGGTCGATTCGCAAGTTGACCATGGCGGCTTTGCTCTCGACATCAAGCCGGTCTCCTCTTGGAGCTTTTCAGCAAAACCTTGTAGAAAGTTTCAAATGTTCTTCCTTGTTTGCTCCTTTGCGGAGAGAAGTGTCCAATACCACCATCCAAGGGTTTAGAGACTCTGGATTGCCTCTTGGGGGCTAGGACTCAATCTTGCACAATGCACCTTCACAGTCCAAGAACAATCCAGTTGAGTTGCTACTTGTCAGCTGGGCTGATCCTCTCTATGAGCTTGCAGGTGACTTCTTCCAGCTCTGTTGTACCAGTTGCTGATCAGTGAATCCACTCCTTTTCCTTTGAGTCAGGCACAGTTCTTTCTTTGTGGAACCCTGAAAGTACAGCAGGTGTAGTCCTTTTGAGTGAAAGACTTCTGTGGTGCAGTCCAAGGGTTCAGCTGGGCAGTCTTCATTTGGTCCAGGTTAGTGTTCTGAGCAGCTCCTACAGCTCTCCCATATTTATCCTCCATTCTAGGCTGACAAAAAGGGGGACACCTCAAACAACAGGGGTAAAGATACCTCCTTCTGTTATGATCCCTTCCTGCAAATTGTGGCACATTTGTGACAGAGAATACACTCTCCTTGGTGTGTGTGTGTCTGTGTAACCCAACCTAAAGATGTGGCTAACAACTCACTACACTCCCCTTCCTGATCTAATCGGGGGGGGGGGGGCGCTCCTATCTGGCTGGGATCAAGGATGCCTGGTCCCTGTGACAACTGTTCTCCTGTCTTTGAAGTCCAGCTTATCTCCCAGTGCCCCTTCCTCTCCCTGGTTTCTCCAGGAAGCAAGTCTCCTCCCATCAAATGGCTGTATTGTTTCAGCCCCAGACCTCTTCACACCTACTTAGGGAGCAGCTTGGCTTAGGCTGTCAAATCATAAGAGACTGCTACAGGGCTGGTTTAGGTAACTTCAGGATTGTAAGTTCTAAAACGAATTTCCTGTTAAAGTTATAATAAATCTGAACCTGGAAAGTTGTTGCATTCATTGTAATCATTTTTGATACTTTGAATGACATTGCTAGCTAGCTCCCAGGCAAAGATAGGTAAAATTAAATAAATAATTAAAATTAATAAAATCTTCCAATGCTAGCCTATGGGGCTAGCAGCACTACAATAAGGAAAAATAACGTAGGCTGTTTTTCCCTACCAGGGCATATTTAACATCTTTAATTTTGTCTCTGCTTTTTATAACAATGCAACCTACCCTTTGGGCACCTAGACATTAGGCTCCTTATATAAAATAAAAGTGTAGTTTTGGACTTTGCAAGTACATTTAATTCCATAGTCAAATTTGGACACAACCTTATTTTAAAAACAGTCTACAAGGCAGGTCTGACTTTATAATGACATAAGACACCACAGCAGTGCACAGGGCAATTTCAGATCAATTTATGCCAGCACCAGTCAAAATAATGGGGGTGATCAGGGCAAAGAGGATGACTTGCCTAGACTTTCCCACTACACACCATTGATAAGATGGTTCCTTTGAGACAGGGATTACCTCAAAGACAACAATACTTCAAATTGAGGAACAAGCAAAGGTGGCATACAAAGAGGCATTGAAAGACTTTTGTAATAAGATAAAGCATTTTAAGGCTGAGACTTTAGCTAGTAAGATTGATAAATCTGACACTAATGCCAGGGATATTTTTAGGATTGTTCAAACCTGCCTATCCATCACTGCCAAGCAACAGAAAATTCCAACCTCTTAAACTCGTTGCGATAAACTCTCTGATTATTTCCACAAGGTGAACAACTTCTACTGCCATTTCAATAGTCACATGATGGTTGTTATTTCTGACTATGATTCCAATGGTCGGAGAAAGATAGATGGCCTTTCGTTGCTCAATTTCAAGCCGATTTTTCTCGCTGATTCCGAAACAGCTTTTCACAACGTGGGTTCTGGTTCACCTTTAGACTGCTGTCCACCTCATATTTTAAGACTGGTGGTTTCAATGGTGAACCTTATAATCAACAAGTTGTTTAAACAGTCTTTGAAAAATGACGCTGTCCCTTGAGACTAGAAAAGCGCAGGTCCTACTCCTCCTGAAGAAAGTTGAATGCGGACCCTGCCGTAATTTTAGACCAGTCTCACTATTTTTGTCATTAGGGAAAATCTTGGAAAATTTTGCAAATAAGCAGGTTTCAGAGTTTACTGAGGATACTTGTCAGTCAGTCAGCTAGTCAAAATTAACTTTATTCGGCTAAATAAAGCCATAAAAGTACAACAAGTAAAAAGAAAAAACAAGGGCGGGACATTCTGCAAAACTTTATAATACATAGATATACAATCCTTAAACAGTTAAGGTCCCACCGTCTTAACAACATGGAACAAACATATAAAATAAATAAATAAGCAGTAAAAGCATGAGACAGTTAATAGTCGCCATAAAATCCTGCTAATCACAAAATTCATAATCTTTGGTCCCCTTTACAGAAGGCAACACTATAAACTACACACCATCATGTAAAGTGGCTGATCATACAGAATTTGAAGGTACATCATGAAAACCATGACAGGGAAAAGGTATGCTTGAATAAGAGTTCAGCCCACCATAGCATAACTTGGGAGAACAAGTTAAAAATTGCCCTACATACACTTGTTCATATTTACAGATAAAGAATAAAGAAAATTCATATTAAGCAAGACTGCAACATACAACGGATAAGGATATGATCTCTTAAAAATTACATAACATGATTAGAAGCAGTATCTGAAGGCTGACTCAAGGGCAGTCTGTTCCTAAGTCTGTTCGCCCCATTAGGGAACTGGCTACCCCAAAGCAGACCATAGGTGACATTAGCATTTGTAAATAGACCAACGCAGGCCTAACCTGTACAAAATCACAAACTCTAAGCAAAGGGAGGATAAACTTTCTGCGGATTAGTTTGTAATAAGCGCAGAAAAACAGTATATGAAAGGTATCTTGATCCGAGAAGTTGTCACAGGGGCAGGGATTTAATGTGCCCTCTTTAAAGTAACCTTTGGGAAATGCAAGTAGCCAGGGAACCATATTTAATCTAAATCTTGTCAAAACAAAAAGATGATAAAGTTTGTTTATATAAGATAGATAGGGTTGCATCTGCTGGCTCAAGCTCAATGTGACAAATCTTCTGATCGTAGGTTTTTTCAGTCTGTTCCCCTTCCTTAAACCTTTTCTTCTGTCCAGGAACTGCTACTTAACAGCCTTAATAGCTGATTTACCAAGGGCTGTAGGGTTTGAAAATAAGTCGGGCAGCCAAGAATTTCCATCTGATCCCTAATGTATTTTACCCAGGGAATCTCTAAAACCTTATCTAAGGTAAGACAGTCCTGGATGATCAGTTGATTTAGATTTGGGGACAGTTGGGCCCAAATTCTCAGCCAGCGTAAGAGAGGCGCAACCGCAATCTGATCAGAAATAAAACCCGCTCCCAATTCCTCATGTATATTAAAATTGGGGTGGATGCAGGGACTGAGAGCAGTTTGCGCATAAAATTATTCTCGCCCCCTGAATTTCTTTAGCATCTGTGTAACCCCAAATGTTACTGCCATAGGTCACCATAGGGACACAATTGGCATTATAAATCTTCATAAGTGCAGGGAGCGGTTTTGATCCTATTCTTTTTGCAAAGTCTAGGGTAGCCCCTGATGCTCTTACTAACACGTTCTTTTTATGTGCACGCTGCGTGCACCATGAACATTGATCATCAAAAAGAACCCCTAAATAGGGAAAAGCGGGGACTTTTATTAGCTTGACTCCTTTGCAATAGAATTTAACCTTCCCTGCCCTCCTATATTAATATCCTGCACACCAATCAATCTGGCTTCTGCCCTATATATTGCAGAGGCAGTACTGTTGGAGGTCTCAGACTTCATAGAGGTCAATCTTTATTTTCTTAGACGTTATTTCGGCTATTGTCATAAAAGCAAATATAACAATATGTTAAAAAATAAGTCATTGACTGCCTTAAAATCATAACATATAGGATAGCTAGAAAGACACATAAAAATAAGAGCTAGCAGCATATGAAATAGACAACACAACAATTTAAAATACAAAACCAAAGTTTCTTTCAGAGCTCCTAGACCATAAAGGTCAATCTCAACCAGGGTATGAAAGCTGTTGTGATTTTTCTAGAATCTTGGTGGCTTTTGACACCGTTTCTCATGACTTTCTGTTGGTTTGCCTTGAGCCAGCAGGTATGGTTTCCCTCTTGCATGAGAGATAAAGTGCAACTGTCTCTCTTTCACCTTAAGCTACAAAGAACTGAAACAGAAGGTACATTATGTTGCTGCACCTAGCCCCACTTTGTTTAATATCTATTTGTCTACTTTGGCCAATGTAGTTAAACACATGGATTTCAATTAAGTGTCTTATGCAGATGACAATCAATTATTTATTTTGTTTGAGAAGACTGATATAGCCCTGGTGGATAGGTTTCAGGGCTGTCTCTCTGAAGTGGCCATATTGGATGAAAGAAAAGTGCCTGAAGCCTAACTCCTACAAAAAACTGAGCTTCTTTTCTTTGGGAACATGACCCTTTTGATCTTCTGCACTGGAGGGTGAAGATCTTGGAGAACCCCCAGTACCATCCAAAGTGGTAAGAAATCTAGTTGTAAAGAGCTTTCTTTCAAATCACAAACCAGGACTATTTCAGGGGCTTGCTTTGGCATACTAAAATCTTCAAACCATGCTTTTTTAAATGCTACTAGTTCATGCCCAGAAGCCAATTGTTCTAGCTCTAGTCACTTCTAGACTAGGTTTTTGCTAACTCCCTTTATCTACAATCTACTGCATATTTCATCAACAGACTACAGATGTTCAAAAATGCAGCTGCAACGACATTTCTTAACTGTCCTATGATGCAATGTATCCATGCCAGTCTAAAGCAACTCCACTGGTTGCCAATAAACAAACAATTTAAGTTGATTATTTTCTGGGTGGTCCAGAAAAAAAGATACTGCTAATCTCAGAAGTAGGTTTTGTGAATATCAACCAATAAGACCTTTTGCTCTGTGAGTCAAGGATTTTTCCAAGTGCCAAGATATAACAAATCCAGGAGGCGTTTTCAAACTTTTAGCAGTCAAGTTGTAGAATGGGCTTCCATTAGATCTTAAAATCCTCAAATCAGAAGTGCTAATGAAAAAGAGGTTGAAGACCTTCCTCTTTGCTGGAAAGTAGGACTCCATTGAATTTCCTTGCTGGCAAGAGCAGGGGAAATAACTTGTGAAGCAGATGTTTGTGCTATTCGAAATGGAAATTCGATTCATTATTTAGAACATGACACAAATAAATGAAAACGTATTTATAGTTCTACAGTTGTAGAAGATAGTGGCAGGATAATTCCTCTTCCAAAGTAGCTCATTCAAAACATATACCCTCTCCCCCAAAAATACAAATTTTATAATGCCCAAAAAATGTAATCCAAAAATAAAGTCCCAGATCACATCCACCCTCACCCAGCACCTGAAAAATCAGTTTAAAATGGACAAGCAATTCAAAAACAGAAGAGAATTTGTAAAATCGCGAATCAAAAAAATCCACTACATTTTTCTTAAAACAAACCAAGTAAAAATATGAAACTCATCTGTGAAAGTGACACCTTGTGCCGTATTACAGTAAGTGCCCTGGGGGTGAAACAGGTATTTGCTCCTGTTTGCCCGTCCCCAGGGCACTTTGTTATTATAAAAGGGGGCGTAAACGCTTGTGCGTCCCCTTCACTAATACCTTCAGAGGGTGTTCCCTCATTTGCATAGGGAAGTACCCTATGAATATGAGGGAATTCCTTTGACTTTGCGCCCGCGCCATATTACAGATGCAAGCGCAGAGGCAAAGAAGCCCTCAGGAGGCGTTCTGACAGTGCACCATTTAAAAGGTAGAGCACTATCAGTGTGCCTCCTGAAAGCAGCCTCTGCAGGGCATTAAGACAGACATCCCCTTGAATGCGGATGGAGTCACTGACTGCACCCGCCTGCAAGGGGATTTCTATTCCACTGTAAAAGTGCAGGCGGGTGCCACCGGCACTGTGAAAACACGGAGCAGCGCATGTTCGCCGCTGTCTTGGGGGTAGCACATACATTCTAATAGGGTGCATTGTCATTGTTTGCACCCAGCACACCTTTTAAAAGGTGTGCCGGGAGCAAACAATGACAATGCACAATATGGCACCTGCATGTATATGCAAGAAAAAAAAAAATCAATATTCCCACCCCTTCCTCACAACAATCAAAACAAACTTCAACTTCCATGTACTATTACTACAGTCCTCTACTTCATTCCAGACCCCAATAAACACATTCATTATTAAACACTCAGGGGCAGATTTACAAGCCCCTTGCACCACTTTTGCGTCACTTTTCCCATGTTAAAAGTGATGCAAATGTGGCGCAAGGGGCTTGTAAATCTGCCACAAACTCCATAGACATTCTGCTTAAAACACTAAAACCTCACTAACATTCTTCTCAATATTGTTAACTGATATATTTTATTACAATACACCACAGTTAAAATAAATTAAACTAAACCTAGTCAGCCTATTTATTTTCAAGTACCTATTAAATGAAGCGTTTCTTGCCTGGTCCGTCAAAACTGGAACCTGTAGTGGTTTCCCTCAATGTTTATTGAGCAATGACATGAAGAAAAGAGCCCACAAACAGTTACTGTGGGGAAGCCACCTGCCAGCCTAAGCACTCGCCAAAAAGTATGCCACAAGCGGAGAGTAGTTTTACACATTATTATTCCACTGCCTGTAAGTGAGAACTCAACATTACAAGCTTGCCTTCAAGTCACCTCTCAATAGTTTATGTCACAGGCCTACGATATACAGCAGGAACCAAAAGAGTTCCAGCATTCTTTTATTGCAAGTCACTGCATTGGTAAAAGAAGGCATGGTAATAAAACTTAAAAGTGACGATAATTAAGTTGCAAACAATGTAAAAAAGAAGAACAAGTGTGTGTTCTTTGTAAATATTTTGAATTACCAGCCAGGCTAGAAATATGCTCCTTTTATTGCATACTTAATCAGACACATTGGGCAGACTTAATAAAAACAGTATAGAGCAGTAACCAAAGTTACCGCAATGGGAGAGGGAGCACCACAGTAGCTTATTTACTAACTATGGTCTGCTGGTCCTCTCTTCCCCTGCTCTAGCGCAATACACACCTTTGCACCATAGCACAAATGTGCATGTGTGCTGTCTAGCATAGGTGTTCTAGCTTAGGTATATCTTTCCAGTACAAAATTCTAGGCCAGCCAATCTTTCAACCATTTCACATACTGGATTCTCTGCTGTACAGTTCATCACACTTGCAACATATGAAATGTTGGGAGAAATAAAAAGAGTCCTCCAATGTTGCGCCTGCATCATCTTTTGACAGAAAGCCTGTCTAGAAACTTTAATGGATGTTGCTTTGCATTAAAAACCTGGGTGGTTGCACTGAAACACCGTAGTACCACCCAGGGATGCCCCAATCACACAAAGTAGCTCAAAGCAGAGTAAAGCAGCACAAATCACTATTTGCTCTAAAAAAGGCACTGGTAAATACCCAAGCAAACCTTTGCCCCCACTTTAAGTCACTCTGTGTGACTTTGTGGCTGTGGAAATTCTTGAGGAATCTGTCCCACTGTGATAAAGGCAGGTTAGTTGGGTGTACTCACTATACAACCTTGCCTTATAATTGACACAACAGGTTTGGAAGTGGATTCCGGCATGAAGAACAGGATAATGTAGTTATCTTGACGTACAGGAGGTGTTTGTGAACTTCCAATGTATGCTTATTATTTGAACCTCTCCATGAAGATTCGTTTAGATAGAGGAGACTGGGAGACCAATTAGTTGCTGTGTTACTTCCCTCAGTAGGTAATAAATTAAGGTCCTGGACCTAAAGCTCAAACAAGGGAAGTAGGTTTTGATCTTGTTCAGTAATGTTACCTGGTACCAGGCTGTTTCTTTTTTTTCCTTGATATAATGCTTCAACAATGTCCTCATTGTCTGCTCAGCTCCTCATATCTGAAACAGGGTTTATCCTAACCCCACCAAATCAAATATCTTGCAATCTTACAAAATATTGTGTTGATTTGTAAGAGCTTACTTCCCTATAACTGCTTTGCTTATTGACCTGTCAGTTTCTGAGGAGAACAGAGAAGACGTTTTTTTTGCATGGATTGGACTACCGTGAGAGGACATGTAACAAGGATCAGCTCTGATGTGGTTGTCTTCTTCAGGCCCGACCTTGTTGTAGGCTCCTGCCATATGGCTAAAGGGTATCTGAAAATGGACAGTTGCTTCTCTTGTAGTGGGGCATCTGCAATTGTTCAACCTAACCTTCCAGCAGAGCTGTTACTTACAAATGTCCCTCCCTAAACAGCTTTCATCATACTTATCAAGAATTACCAACCTGTCAACGTCTAGCTTTGAAATTGCTAAGCTGGCTCTAAGTATATGAGATGATAAAGATTAAAATGTTCTATTAAATCTTGAAGGATACTGGGAGGAGGACCAAGATACCTTCAAAAATACATACCACATTATATCCCTTCAAAAACATAGAGCTCACCAACAGTAAATCTCATCATCCAATCGTTGTATGAAAAGATGAAACATGGGGCTTTTCCCAGGGAGTGCATTGCCCCTGGCTGGAGAGCTGACTGAAAATGAACTTGAAAGCAAAGCGTAATTGAAGGTTGTCCAAAACAAAGCCTGAAAACTCGATTGCTCCAACACTGCTTTCTCATGAACTTCTCACTAAAGGGTAAGTTCACAATGACTATCGAACTAGGGACCCTGATTCCTATTGGACTCAAAGCCCTTCCATCAGTTCAATGCCCAGCCTCTTGTTCACCTGCAGAACTTGGGCATATTGAAAAGGTGATAAGCAGTGTTTTATAAAAATCCAAAAAAAAAAAATACATTATAACCTTTCCTTTTCCGTTCTTCACTTTTCTTTGGGAGACACATGAATAAGAAATCTTGCCAGGGAGATTAATCTTCTGCCACATTTTCTTTCCAGGGGAGTTGACATATTTTGGTTGCTTTTCATCTACGTTAATGGCAATCTTCAACACATAGACTATTTCAACTGGTGTAGCTGTTGTCCCACAAGTCATCCTGCCCTAGGCCATCTCACCATATCTCAGAGTAACTGGCCGTCCTTACCACCTTGCCTGGTAAGGGACCTATGTTATAGCACAGTCTTAATTTGTGCAGCACTCTCCATCCTCACTTCCCCTTGCTAAATTGCAACAACTTCTGTCTCTCTGTTTTCAGCAATGTGCTGTGAGTCTCGCACCTGCATACCAATATTAAACATGCAAAATGGCCTCCACACCTCAAAAGATTTTCCAACTGCTTTATGTGGACTAGCATTTGAACTGTAATATTTGGACAAGCTCCTTACTGTGGACTACACAATGCCACCTACAGTTGAAAATAGCTGCCTAACAATATTTCTCCTCTGTTATCTGAAATAATTGTTGTTCATATTTAGCTGTTAGTTTTTATTAGAAAACAGTGTTTATTTTGTTACCCTATATGTGCTAAATATGCAGCACATGTATTGGCTTTTCTCTTGCTGATTCCCGCCAAGAGTTACTCCCAATTACCCTGCCCTTTCTGTGTTAGAATAATTAGTAGCCAACTGGTGTTGTGCACTCACCAACTTAAAAACATTATAGCGTATAGGTTCCTAAGTTTAAGCTCCTGTGGAGTTAGGTTTTTCTGCATATCCCTTTCCAGCATCTAATCACATGACACTGCATGATGATTAAAAAGAGGAAAGTAACACAGAAGCGTTCATGAAACTGGCAGATTCAATGCCAGCATCTCTGGCATCATAGCTGCCTATTTAAAGTCAGGACAGGGGCAGATGAATCTTCTGTATCTGTGGCATATCCTCCTGTAAACTGTGCAGATAACTTTTCTGGGACTGGTGGAGGATCTACAGTCCAATATAAAGTAACATATGGACCTCCTTGTTTGTGGAGTTACCTTTGGGAAAATAGTCAGCGGTTGAGAAGCAGTCATTCACAGAAGGATTGGCATTGTATCTCTACATGCGGGAACACATCTGCGGCTTGTAAAGAAAAACAAGCATGCTAGCACTGAAAGTTTGCCTCCATTTGTTACTTTTCCAGTGGCCACATTTGGTGACAGAAATTATTTGGGCACTGACAAGCAGTGTTTCCTGGTTGGTTAGAAAGAGTATTCAAAGACACAAACAGTGGTGTGAGGAATACTTGCAAATAGTCTAACCACTGGCAATGGCTCAGGGTAGCATTCCAACCCATCGTTTTTTGTAAATTGTAAATTGATACTTGTATAGCGCACTACTCACCCGCAAGGGTCTCAAGGCGCTTGTACGAATACCGCTGTGGAACCCATCCTGGCTTTTCCTGTGAGGTGTCCACTCCTGGGCACCCCCAAGGTGGAGGCCAGGCATCCTTAGCGTTGTGGGGGCCGTTGTGGAGATTAAGCAAGCTATTGCCCAGAGTTGCAGAGTGGGACTCCATGATTGGAATAGGCACCGAGGCGAGAATTATCAGGTCCGTGGAATTTTGAGCCCAAGACCCGCCGAGGCGGGGAATTGAACCCTGGTCCGGGGCTAGACCTCTGCATCAGGGTCTGCCGCTCTAACCATTGAGCCACACTTTGTGCACTGTGCCATCTCAAATCAGATCTAGCTATTTGCAAAACAGCCTTGGTCCTGCCCCAATAGGAACAAAAGTGGATCCTTTGTTCACTGTGCCATAGAACTCAAGCCACACCCACCTAAAGAGGCCAAAATGGACCGAAACTGGTCTTCAGTTGATTGTACTTGCAATCAGAGGAAGTCTTCCTGGCAGTTAGGACTAGGCGGTTTCTATTGCAGCAGAATCAAGACTGATTTGCATGTGGATGGTTGGTTTATGAGGGTGCTTGGTGGGCAAAAGGACGATGCACTGAATTACGGGCCTGTGTGTTTACCAGAGGCTGAGATTAATACAAAGAGTACTTCACCACTTTTTTGTATTACTGGGCAGTGGAGGCTCCTCCGCTATGGCAGAGGAGCGTCGCCCCACTGCTTTTGAGCAGTGCAATGCACGAAACATAAAATGACAATAACTTTGCGTTGTAACCCTTTTATGCTTTGTGCTGCTTGGTGGGCAGGCAGGCGGGTGGGCGGGGCTGCACTCCGAGCAGGGCAGGGGAGGAGTGGTTTGCCCACTCCTAAGTGCACAATGACTGTTTGTCATTTGCACTTTCTCTGTTCTGGAGGACATGCCTACCCCTCCAGCCACTGGCTGAGCGCCGTGTCACCGCTCTCAGACCAATTACAACACTGCATTGTATCATTATGATTGTTCTGGGGAGCCTGGGTGCTTACCAATCACAACGCTGCATTGCAGCATTGTGATTGGTCAGTGGGGCTTGACTGTGCTTCCTGTTCCAAGAAGAGGAGAGCAGAAATGCGGGACCTGCGGCAAAGTAAGTTAAAAAAAATGGATTGCGCACTCAGTCCCCCCTGCCCCTCTGTGCGACATCCCTCCCCACGTGACTCCACCCCTCGCGACAGCCCCCTCTGCCTCACCACCCGTGAGCCATGCCGGCCGCAACTGTAACTGGGACAGTGTTGCCAATTGATTTCCAAATCAAGGTGCCAAGGCAGAGATATAGTAGGTACCCTACCTTCAGTGGATACAATTGGCTACCTTATGTCCCTTGATGCAGCCATTTGGATAGCTGTTTGAGTATGCTAATGATTTTCTTTCTAGTATATCTTGTGCCATCCTGTCCACAGCTGTATCTTTTCTGCTCCCGTATGTCTGTGTTGTGGTACTGCATCATCAATCACGTTTGCACTGGATAGCTACTGCAACCTCTAGGCAGAAATAGGGATCTATCAGTGTTTTTCGGTGGGTGAATGTGTGATGTTATTTGTGCATGAAGTGTTATTCACGGGAATTGAGCATTTCTAGGAATGTGTGCCTATTACCAAAGCTAATCATAAGGAGCCTCCTGTGTGTTGAATGGGGATTTGGGGCTATAACCCTTTAGATATGCTTAATCTGTGCAGGTGTTGAAGAGTATGAAGAACTATGTATAACCGTGCTGAGATTTTATAGTCACAGTTTGTATTATTGGGGTGCTGCGTTTTCTTCTTTGCCATCAATCACTTGAATGAAAATGGGTATCGCCCTGCATACTATATAATTTGCAACATTATTACAAGCTTTTCATTGCTCGTGTCTATGTCTAGTTGTTACTTTTCTGTGAAAATTGCAGGGCCTGCTAAATGTTTTTCTATAACTATTCCTAATGTGAGATAACATGGCTCAAATTGGGAAAATCCAAAGTAATTGATAATTATAATTGTGAGGCTTCCAGAACTTAGGCCATGGCCTGTCGGTGTCTTTTTATCATAGCTCGTCCACAGTGGGTAAACAGCACATATTGTAGCCTTCGTGACTGCTTCTACACGCTGCACGACATTTAGAGACAGATGCACCATAAGAGCACACAAAATGCGTGTTTTCCGAATTTTGCAAAAATGTAGAACAGGGAATGCACATAGCATTGGGGTACATTTTGTGAACGCTTCTAATAAAGTGGCATACATAGGTGAGTTGGGATGTTTCCAGTTCAGCTTTTTTCTCCTCTTGATCACGCCATACTTGGCAATGACTGTCAGTCACGATATAAACAAGCATTGGCATAGCCAAAAGGTCTCACCTGTGGGACCTTATAAGTGTTTAGCAATGCAGCATGTTATCCTGGGTGTTACAACATCTACTGTAATTTCATGTGCCACTGGTGATGTGAGGGGGCTATGTACAACAAGGATGCACGTATACTGAATGATAGGTGCTACAAACGGCGGGAACAATTAACAACAATCTGTCTTTTATTAAAAAAAGCTGCCTAGAATGTCCTGAGGCCGGTGTTGTGCACTGTAGATAGAGATTACATAGAAAGCAGGTTTTATTATTGGAGGTCTGTTCTATAGTTAACTGTGACCTCATGGCAACATCTAAACATTTCACCGGAAAGAATGCATATTGGTGTACCTACATCTTTTGACCACACATGGAGTCAAGAGGGAGGATCAGTATGCATATGGTATGACCGTCAGTACAGTCAGCACAGCTTCCATCTTGTTTGAGGATTACAGCGCATTTCCATAGGCAGGAGAACGCAGTGCTAGGACCTGGGTAAATGAGTAGTGGCAACTAAACTTCGGTCAAAATGAACTGCAGTAATAAGTTACTTCCATTGCTTAAAACGTTGTCAGAGGTGTTAAACCGCTTGCGCACTGCGATAATTCTCCCCCTGTGTGGGAGAATTAATGAGTGGGCGGGGTTTGGACGGCCCCCGGCTGTCGTTAGCACATGCCACCCATGACGTATGATGTCCGAGTGCTGTCCTGCGTACTGAAGGGGTTAAGTATTCTCAGTGCAATTTGTGCTTCAGTGAATGGCACATTCTTTATCTAAAAGAGCCGCCTCATGTTTTGTTAGTTGGCAACTTTGTACAAGTTTAAGGAACTTCGGAAAGCACTGCGATAAGTTGCTTTGGTTGTGTGACACGTGGTCATGATAATTCGCTTTCAGCTCCGTTGCCGGGGTAAGAAACTACAGAGTGAACCCCAACGGTAAATTACTTTCATCGTATGTTGTCTAACACTCGGTTATAGATGTTTAAATGGCCCCAATACAAATACTGGCTCCATGCACAAGAATATTTGAGTTGAAATGCTGTATTACGTTAATACGCCTGCAGCTTTAAAAAGGAAGGGGATGGGTGTATGTGTAAGCAAGGATGCCAGCATGATAGAAAACGAAATCAACATCTGACACAAACCTTTGACAGTATGAGCTGGATGGAGGGCCCCCTTTCTGCAGTGCTGCCACAACAATATGGGCACCTATACACAGAACAAGGGGAAGCGCGAGAAGAGGCTGAGGTGCAGCCTCCACTGCAGCAATGGGCTGAGGCTCCACCTGAAAAAGACAGCACTTGGCGGGGTCTACAACAGAGTAAGGGGCCCCCAGGTCAAGAGTGAAAATAAAATAAAAATGAAACGCACAGAGCAAGATAACAATAGAATCAGATCGCCCTGGAATAAACCTGTATTTGAACAAGATAGCCCTAAACCTGGAGTACAACTGCTTGATGAGGAGACTGCACTGGATTGAAGCAGAACACACAGAAAAAAAGTGAAAGCACTGCGCATTGTGTGTAAATAGTAACCTGACCCTTGGGGAATGCAAGTGCCACCCTGCGCGCCGCTGCCGTGTGAGTGAACATTACATCATAGGTGGGCCATGCACCCGCTTTGATCCATTTTATTGGCTTTCATTATTGAAAGACCCACGCAAAAGCTAATCCAATGTGTGGGAGGTGTCAGACCCACACAGATACAAGAAGCCTCGCAGAGCAGCGCATGCACATTGCTAGGCGCGACCTAAAAATAGTTGGTGTGAGGTAACCAGACACAATAAACACCAATTACAGGCCAAATGAGCCAATGATTGACAGAACAGAATTTTTCTAGGTGCCCCTTTAGAATAAACGCACCTAATCGGGAGCAGGTGCACACTAATCGACTGTATGCCTGTGATGGGAGTAAAGATTCCACTGTCACTTTCCAAACTACTGATGGAGGACAGAAACCCCTCCCCTTGACTTCGGGTAGGTGACTTCTGATGGTGAGCCATGTCCCCTTACAAATCTGACATGGTCAGCGACTAGCTGCCGCCTCCCCCCCAATCCGGCACCCAATACCCAGGAACATGGACACGAGACATCTTTACTTTTTTGGAAGGCGGGCGCTAGTCGCCCGGCCGTATTTATTAAAGTATGAAATTAAAAAAGGGTTTTAATTGCATAATCAACAATGAATACAAAAATCAGCAGGACATTTAGTTACAATTCTTATCAACAAGTTTGAGAGCCTGACCTTAACAAAACTCTAATACATGTTGTTTCCTAACTTAGACTAAACATCCTAATCTTGATTTGTGTACATTTCTGGCCATATGGCAGGGTCACTACCGGTGTCAGGTCCTACAAGCTGCGCCTCTCCCCTAGATGTGCGCATGCGCAGTGTTACCCCGGGAATTGCCCGGTCTACGCCCTAAACTCCATTTACCCACAAAAAGGAGGGCCCTTACTCTGCGCCGGTGGCGTCATGAGTCCACGCGCGCGGGGTGGCTACCAGCCTAAGGAAAGCGTGAACTACTCCTACCCGCGCTCCTTTGCCTATTACCTTGCCCCTGGAGTTCTGGGAGTGGCCCGCAGGCCCCTCCCCCTGGGCGGGAACCTCCATAGGATGATGCCCGCCCCCTCAGACCTCAAAATATGTGCTCACCGATAATGACCTTACCGCATGCCCCATACCTAATAAATACGACGACCTATGGAAAAAAGGCTAAAGGACAGCTACACTGGCTAATAAATAACAGTTGCAACGTATACTACAAAGGGAAAAAAGGCCTAAAGAGATTTGTATCACATATAATATACTGCACACATCGTTTGCTACAAAGGGAGAAAATTCCTAAACAAAAGCATCACAACATATACCAACAGTTCCATTATTACTACCCTGTGAGACCTGTGGAGTGTACCTCCCCAACTTACCATTCAACCAGACGTAAGAAATGCTACAAGACTATTTGTCCAAGGGGATGGTGGGTGGGAAACAAAGAAGCCCCGCATGCGGGGCACACCGTTACAGCGAGGGAGCGTCCAGGGACAAGGGGGTCTCCTGGGCGCTCCCCACCTCTTATTCCCGAGGGGCCAAGCGGCCCCTCCTGTAGCCCGCCCCCCCTGACCCGGACCCACTACCTAGGATCCGGGTCAGGGAGGCCGCCGGCCAATCGGCGGTGGGCCGCGCCCCCTAGGGCACGCCCCCACCGCCGAGTGGCCACCCGAGAGAAAGGGGGGGCGACGGTCGCCGCGCCGCCATGCGTGCGGGGGGGGCCGAGGGCCCCCCCTTTTCACATGGTCAGCGACTAGCTGCCGCCTCCCCCCCAATCCGGCACCCAATACCCAGGAACATGGACACAAGACATCTTTACTTTTTTGGAAGGCGGGCGCTAGTCGCCCGGCCGTATTTATTAAAGTATGAAATTAAAAAAGGGTTTTAATTGCATAATCAACAATGAATACAAAAATCAGCAGGACATTTAGTTACAATTCTTATCAACAAGTTTGAGAGCCTGACCTTAACAAAACTCTAATACATGTTGTTTCCTAACTTAGACTAAACATCCTAATCTTGATTTTTGTACATTTCTGGCCATATGGCAGGGTCACTACCGGTGTCAGGTCCTACAAGCTGCGCCTCTCCCCTAGATGTGCGCATGCGCAGTGTTACCCCGGGAATTGCCCGGTCTACGCCCTAAACTCCATTTACCCACAAAAAGGAGGGCCCTTACTCTGCGCCGGTGGCGTCATGAGTCCACGCGCGCGGGGTGGCTACCAGCCTAAGGAAAGCGTGAACTACTCCTACCCGCGCTCCTTTGCCTATTACCTTGCCCCTGGAGTTCTGGGAGTGGCCCGCAGGCCCCTCCCCCTGGGCGGGAACCTCCATAGGATGATGCCCGCCCCCTCAGACCTCAAAATATGTGCTCACCGATAATGACCTTACCGCCACAGGCCAGCATTGTTAACCGACGATCTGGCCTCCCCCCTCTAGACCCTACCTAAGGAAACCCTCCTATTTTCAAAACCCTCTAGCCAGGCCCAGATATTGTCAGACCACAAGACATTACCCTCCTCTGTTAAATGAACCCCGTCCTTCAAGTAATACTTGTCGCCCCAGATGCACCCATGAGGTATTGACTGCAACAAGGGGGTTCGAAACAACCTATCCAACTGTGTGTTGACCCTCTTTACCGAGTCATTCAACGCCCTGACCGAATGTCCCCCCCGCCATTGTAGTCGAGGTATGAGTTGTGACCATACTAGTGTGCAACCGGGGCAGGTCCTAGCCATCCAACCCGCCGTTGAGATAATCTCCTCAATCAGAATGCGCCTACCCAGTGTTGCCAAATCATTCTCCCCAAGGTGAAGTATCACCACTGACGGTGGAGATTGCTGGCGTGCTAAGAGCCCCTTGAAGAATCCCCTAAACTCGTGCAGACACAACCCCCCTCTGCCAAAGAACATGATGTCCAACCCTAGTTGTGCCGCCCTTTTCCTCCTGTCACCTGACTTAAAGACACATTCTGCTCGTTTTACATATGAGTGACCTACAATCCAAACACTGTTCTTCCTCGTTTCCTGGGTGCCGCTCCGTGCTGATGTATGTTGCCGGTGCCCGACGACAAATTCCTCCCCTGCGTAACAGGTCTGAGAAACTGTAAGAGAGCGGAAACAAACCAGGCGTGAGTGACATGTAATCATAGCATGTCAATCCGTACATAACGTTTGTAGCATTCTGAGGACCATCTCCCAATTGTCTTCACTCTCTCCACTGGGAGGCCCCCCGCCACCGCCTCAGTTGCTGCCCCAATCCTAAAGGAATGAGAGCCAAACTCTTTAGGGTCAAGACCTGCTTTCCTAACCCCCATCTCTAATACCTTCCTGAATTGATATCTGGTCAAGGGGCTCCCATCGGCGTGACAGAGCAATGCCCTGCCCGCTGAGCCCACCAGCAGTCCGTGCAATAATTCCACGTGCCTTACTGGGCAGCAAGGGTTGGCGGGGGCCCGTTGGAGAACTATGGTGTGGCCCCTAGACTCCTGGTCGGTCTTTGACTTTGGAATATTTACCCACATGGTGTCCTCCCTTATCGTCACATTAGCCCTTTGTAAGCCGCCCAGTAGGTCTGATTTAGAGCCTGCTACAAGTTCGCTAATTCTCAGCGCCCCATAAAATGCCAAAGAGAATGCTGCCCTAAAAAGGAACACCTCCCACTCCGAGCTACAAACAGTGTCCAGCGTGGCCATTAAAGCTGTCAGCCGGGCTAATCCTATGGGCTTTCTCTTATCCTTATGATGGCCCTGTATACGGCGCCATCCCCTCAAAGCCTTACGTACCATAAAGGTATTGGTGGGATCCCGGAAGCCCCTAGCCTGAGTGAAGAATGACACCGCTGCCCTATGTCTGTTTGCCGCTGCCACCGAGCGCCCTTCCTTATGCATCCATTCTAAATAGGCTGCAAAGCCATCCTCCTGTGCCCAAAGTACTTCCCATTGTTGACCCAAAAAAGAACGATAAGACAAAAACGCCCCTTCGTAAGCCGTCTTGGTCCTGGGAGCTAGGCTAGCGACCACGAGGTCCTGTAATCTGGGGCACCAATCTGCCAAAGTACTGCTGGGAAGTGCGCTGGCGAGGGGTCTGCTGTAGGAAGATGTTCCCTGAAAACCTGCATTTTGAAGCGAGAGAGGGAGTCAGCTGCATTGTTCAGCACACCTGGGACATGTTTGGCCTTAAAGTTGACATTCAATTTAAGGCACTGCAACACAATTTCTTTGATCAGACGAAGTATGAAAGGACACCGTGCCCCCTGCTGGTTGATACATTCCACCACCGTCATGTTGTCTGACCAAAACACCACTGATTGATTACATAGGTGTTCGGGCCAGACCATCAGTGCCACCCATATTGGGAAAAGTTCCAGGAAGCCAATGTTGCTGGTCAGGCCCCATGTCCTCCACACTCCCGGCCACTGTTGAGCGACCCATCTGTTTCCTAAAATGGCGCCGAAGCCCACGCTCCCGGCAGCATCCGTCCACAGGCCCAACTCTGCTGATGTTGTCAGCGGGCCGGGCCAGACTACCCTGCCGTTAAAATCCTCCAGGAATGCCATCCATATAAGCATATCCTGGCGAATCTCAACTGACAGCCGAGTGCGGTGGTGCTTCTCCCTCAGCCCCTTCATTGCCTGTGCAATAGAGCGAGAAAATGGGCGAGCCATGGGGATGATCCTCAGTGCAAAGTTCAATTGCCCTACCACCTCCTGTAATTGCTGCAAAGTGACCTTCTCCTTCCGGAGGCATAACTGTAGTGCTGCCTTGAATTTGTCCACCTTGCCCCTAGGTAATCTAAAACATCCCTCCGTTGAGTCAATCTCAATGCCGAGGAATTCTAAGCAGGTGGTCGGGCCAACCGTCTTCCCGGGCGCAAGGGGGACTCCAAAAGCCCGCATGAGCACGCAAAATTCCTGCAATGCCCGTGCACACTCCTGAGATCCCGCTGTACCCAGAAAGAGGAAATCATCTAAATAATGCATGACCCGCTGATGGCCTGTCACTTGTCTCATGGCCCATTCAAGAAAAGAGCTAAACATCTCAAAGTAAGCGCAAGATATAGAACAACCCATAGGCATGCATTTGTCCATGTAGAACATATCCCCAAAAGTGAAACCTAAAAGATGCTGGTCCGCTGGGTGGACCGGGAGGAGGCGAAAGGCTGATTCTATGTCTGATTTCGCCATCAGCGCCCCGGGTCCCGTGACCTGTAATAAGTTAACAGCCTGATCAAAAGAGGCGTATTTAACACTACAGATACCCTCGTCAATGGCATCATTCAGTGACGTCCCCCTGGGTGCTGACAGGTTATGGATCAATCTGAACTGTCCCTTCTCCTTTTTGGGAACAACTCCTAAAGGGGAACACACAAAATTGGGTACTGGCACTTCTGAGAAAGGACCAGCTATCCTGCCCAACGATAGCTCCTTGTCTATTTTGGCGGCCACCACAGCCGGATTGTGCTTGACTGACAATTGGTTTCTACAGTGTGCGCTGCCTGCGTATCCCGCCGCCGGGATCCTAAAGCCTTTAGAAAAACCTTCCTGGAGTAGGGTGGCTGATGTGTGGTCCGGGTATCTGTTCAACCATGGAATCATTGCCACCACATCCACTGGAGTGGGAGGACCCAACCTGACTATTTTATAGTGGCTTTCCCCTACCCCTCTGGCCTGTGTTTCCCTGCTTGGACCTACAGGCAGTTTCTGGATGAGAGGGGTGCCCACAGGAGGAACATGCATGTCTAAACTTACACGCGGCCCTTGTGCAGGTGCGCCTATTAAAATCCCAGCACACCCCTTTTTTCTCTGGCCCACTGGCCCTAAATTTCCCAGGTACCTCACTCGTTTGGGGGGGCCGAAAGGGCTGTTGAGGTTTCGAGAACACCTTGACCGAACCGAACTGGGGGGGAGGTGCAGTGTCTGAGAACTGTTTGTGCCAGGCCATGGAATCTACAGTGTCCCAAGCTAATGTTCTATTAAATTCCAATGCCTTCCTAAAATTGACATCATAGCCTTTCCATGCCTCCCCAGAATACTGCTCACTCCACCCCACCATCCTGCTCGAGTAGCATGCCAATGCTGCCTGTAAATCTGGAGGACGCTCAGCTTTAATAGCAGTGAATACAGCCCATGCTTTCATCCAATTGTTGAGAGTTTCCTCAACCCTGAATCTAGCACACTGCACCCGCCATTCGCTTGGGAGCATCCACTCTTTCAGTGTTTTTACCTGCTCCATTTCTCTATTATCTAGCAACAGAGAATAAATATAAACATATTTGTCCGCCCAAATCATCTCTTTCACAGCTAATGACACATGCTGAGCCAAATTCTCGCCCCTGGAAGGTAGAACCCCATCCCCCAAGAGCGGCAATGCCACTTCCTTACCAATTGCGGGCACCGTGGGCGGCTGCCCCCTAACTCCGTCCGGCTGTGGAACACTTGTACCTGCGAGGGGAGAAGATACTGGCAGGGCAACACTGTCGGCGACCGCCGCCGATCTGATTTTTTCCACAAACCTCGCCGCCTCTGCTGCATGGTCTGCAGAATTCGGGAAAGCACCCCCTTTTTGGAGCCATGGCATCAAGGCCGTTATCTGGGATACCAATTCAGGGGGCATTGAGTCTAGATTACTCCCCGGGACAACCGGTACCACAGGGGTTATGCCCTGCAGTAGTGGCGCTGCTGGCAGGGCGGGAGCCGGGTGTGGCAACCCTGTACCCGGGATTGTGGGCACCGGTGGGGGAGCAGGCCCAGCGTCTACTGGTTGACCTACAGGTACCGGCACCACGGGGGCAAGGGGTGTAGGCACAGGTATATGCGGGGGTGGCACGACCGCCGGCGGCACGGAAGGTACCGGCTCTACTGGCCCTGGGGTGGGGGTAGTATCCCTGGGTCTTTTGGACTTAGACTTCCTAGGTGGGGTGATAAAATCCCCCCTTGGCACAGGTGCCACCCTCTTGCGGATAGGCCTACCCGATGGGCCCGGGGCATCCCCATGCCTCTCATTGAACCGTGCCTCCAACTCGTCTACTTTCCCCACCTGCTGTTTAATTTCACTTATCTCACGCATCATGGCCCGCATCATCGCCTCCATGTTGGACCCCCTTTTCCCACCCCGTGGTCCTGGCATGATACTACCCCAAACAGCCACAGCCTACTCTCTTAATATCACAATCGGTCAACTATGAGTACCTTTCGAGATGGAGGGTCACCAGGGGGCTTTCAGCACCATGCAACGGCGACCGCAACACTAGCGGCTTGTCCGCTTATGTAAGGGGTGAGTAAACCTAACGCAGACCCACCCGGCGGCCACCAGGAGCGATGAATGCCAGCCCCCTGTACCCCTCTTACCGACCAGTCAATCCTGCGTAGTCCCGGTGGTATCGGACTGCAATCACGCCCCAAAGCACGTCGCACGTTGACCGTCCGTATCTCTCCCCTGCTAGTGAATTGCACCAATAATGTCAGGTCAACTGAGTGAATCTGGGCGGAATAACGTCGTTAAGTGCCTGAAATGGATAAGAGTATTAACACCTGGTGTAGATAATAGCACAACACGCTCTCTGTTTGACCAGCGAAAAAAGGGGGGGGGGGCGCCTAAAACACCCTAGTGAATTCAACTCTTACGAACAACAGGCATAGAAGCAGTATAAAATTCAATTCACTGTTCCTAAACACTTAAATTACCGAAGCTGTCTCCGTTTACACCCTCCCTGAATTGTCAGTAAATTGCGCAATAACACCCACTTATGCCAATAACATTTATCACATAATAAGCACTCCACTTATCCCTCCAAATAATGTTGAACAGACATATATTGAAAAAACGACGTGAGGAATAACCAACTCGCTATTCCTAGCCTCTGTGCAGTTTACACGAAGGGTCTCCCCTCCAGGTGCTGCCCTGGTCGACCCTGCTTCCCTGGGTCCCTTAGCGAGTAAAAAATTTTTTGCTCTATTACCGCCCGCTCTCGCTGGGCTCCTAAAACACGTGTATCTCGCTTTAGTGTTATAGATGCGGGCGCAAAATAGTTTGTCCTCGTCCCGCGCTTACGTAAAACTCAGCCTTGCTCAATCCCTCTTTGTGAGCAAAAAACCCTGCTCGATAACCGCCCGCTCTCGCTGGGCTCCTAACACCAATGAAAATAACTTTTTCGCGCTCTTTTGGCGCTACGGATCACCTCAATTCACCTCAATTCCTCGCAGCCGGCCCGCTGCTTGTCTCCGCCCCCCGCTCCACAAATACCTTGTGCGGTCGCCGTGCGCGCCGCTTCACAGCCTACAACCCGGTCTGAGAATCCGCCCGCGAACGCCTCTGCTACCGGCGCTTCAGTCTGCTGGCGTACACGCTGCTCTCCGGCGGATCACACGCGGCTGGCGAAAGCTCCCCCTCCTTGCTCCTGAAAGAAAATTAAAACACCACGCTGCGTCGCCTCTCGCCCTCGGTGGTAATCACCCGATCCGCTTCCACCTGAAAAATAAAAGGCAAGAAATTACCAAACAAAGAAGCCCCGCACGCGGGGCACACCGTTACAGCGAGGGAGCGTCCAGGGACAAGGGGGTCTCCTGGGCGCTCCCCACCTCTTATTCCCGAGGGGCCAAGCGGCCCCTCCTGTAGCCCGCCCCCCCTGACCCGGACCCACTACCTAGGATCCGGGTCAGGGAGGCCGCCGGCCAATCGGCGGTGGGCCGCGCCCCCTAGGGCACGCCCCCACCGCCGAGTGGCCACCCGAGAGAAAGGGGGGGCGACGGTCGCCGCGCCGCCATGCGTGCGGGGGGGCCGAGGGCCCCCCCTTTTCAAGTGAACCACTGAGCTAACGAGACTGAAACAATGTGAGTAAGTAATGCATTTGAGAAAGCACAATTTCCAATAATTTTCATGGACTGGCCTACTATGGAAACCAAAGAACGCAAGGAGGTGCTCTGTCCTTTTGGTAACATTGAAGTTCTCCAGGGGCCGTATTACACAAAGTGCCCTGGGGCGCAACAACTGTTTTCACCTGCTTTGCCAGCCCCCAGGCCACTCTGGCATTACAGTAGGGGCTGCAGATGGTTGTGCAGCCCCTTCTGAAATACTGAAAGCACTGGCGCAGATACAGCACCAGTGATTTCTCACGACGGCATTTCCTTATTTGCATGGGGCGTGGCCCCTGCAAATGAGGAACTCCCTTTGCCTCTGTGCCCGCGCCGTATCATAGTTGCTGGCACAGAGACAAAGACACTGTCAGGGGGTGCAATGAGAGTGTGCCACATGAAAGGATATGCACTCTCAGTGTGTTCCCATATAGGAGCCCTTTGGAGCAGGGTAGGGTTGCTATGTACCCCCCAGACATCCCTTTGCAGACCAGTGAATTCGCTCCCTGCACCTACCTGCAAGGGGATCTCTAATCCCCTTTAAAAGTGCAGATGGGTTGCTGCCTGCCTAGCGAAACACCGATCGGCTGATTTATAGCCGTTTCCTTTTTCACCTGAATGTGCTTCCCCCAGGGCAGCGGCAATTTTGCGGCTTCCCTGTGGGTAGCGCATTCTATTTATTAGGGTGCACTTTACCTGTTAATGCCTGGTGCATCTGTTTTAAGGTGTGCACGCACAAACAGAGAAAGTGTACCCTATACATAATAGGGCCCCAGGACTGCCAAGCACAAAATCTGCACAAACATGGTGTGCACTTTGGTATGATACCAGAATATCACTGACAAAAGATCGTCAATCGTCTATTGTGTTAACATTTTATTTACATAAATATCACAATGGTGAAGGGATTAATAGTAAGCTCTGTGACAAATGGGCCAATATTTTTGTAAATGGTGTTTAGGAGGCACCATTTATGTCAGATGATATTTCTGTTGATGTTCTTATAATATACAGCCCTGCAGCGCCACGAGTCAAATGCACTCCATGCAATTGTTTCTTAATTCTTTTACTTCTAGCATTGCTTTATCCATTAATAACTTCCACACCTCTATTTTGATTGAAGTGTACATTTACTACTGAATGTATAATAGAGTTTTTAATGCAGTTTATTATTAAAGTTCATGATATAGCACTTATGCTGCATGAAGACACAAGTTGTGTTCGGGTGACAGAGCACATACAATAATTGTAACATATTTACACAATACTTCACACGACCATAGACAATATCTCTTAAGCAACAATGATGTAAATTGCAATATTGTACAAGGCACGTGTGTGCTTTATTCTGCCTTTCAATGGGTTCTCTAGCCTGGTGAGCAAGTGCTTGTGATAGTGATTTCCATAGGTCAAGGTCTTCTTGTATCTTGTCATCAGTCTTGGGTAGGCTCGTTTTTATTTCCACTCTTCTACCCCTTGGATCCATTGTTGTATCTCTGGGGGTTTTGTGTTCAGCCAGTATATATGGCTACTGGTCTTTCTGCTAGCAATAGTGTAAGCTGTACACATTTTCTCCATAATAGAGATTTATTAATTACCCAAACTGCGGACAAAACATCTTGCATTTAGCATTTAGCATTTAGCAATAGCAAACAGAACAACTTCTGGGGTGAACTGCCTAAAAAGATGAACCTTCACATGCCTCTTCAAGACTAATTGATTGTGTATGGAGAGGAAAGCCTCATTAACTTCCTGCGTGTCCCTGGGGTTTCCTCAGCTAGTGCACCATACGGTGGTATTGTAATTGGACATACAACGCCCACTGGAGTGTGTGTCAGCTTTTGTAAGCTCGAGGTTCTGTATTTTACCCAGACCCTTATGCTCTACATAATATATAAGCAAAGGAGAGTTATTGACTAAGTGTATTTGTGTGTACATAACAGAAATAGCACAATGTTTCTTGAATGTCTTTTACCGCCGAGTGTTTTCGCCTATTCTATTCCTTTGACATTGTCCATGGCAAGTAATGTCCTTCGCCGTCAGTGGAGCCTTTCAATGGATTATAAAAATAGGTGTAAATGGACAACGATTGCATTGTAAGGAGAAGTAGAGTATGAATACTAAATTGTACATTGGAATTCGTCTTCTTTGCAGCTGTTTTGCCATTTACAGTGTGACCGTTTCACAAAGGTTTAGGAAGCACCGGTTGTTAGTCAACCTATAAATACAAGTGAACAATGAATAATCATTATGTGGTCAGTTATTAATTTATGTTGTGATTTAACGTAGAGCGTACACGGCCTATTGGGATAGAGAGTCATTTTCAGATCAAGGAAATGTAAAAATCACAAAATAGATAAATGGATAGGTAAAATGTACACCATTTACCATCATGTGTGTGTGTGTGTGTCACACACACACCCACACACACACACACACACACACACCCACACACACACACACATGGAAAAAGTGAAAAAGTAATTTCATAAAGGAAAGCTAATTGCAATAATTGTTGTAAAGGTGCAGAGTTATTTGGAAGAGTTCCAGACAGCTTTTATGAAGTCCTGGAAAAAGAGAATGTTCATATATTCATGCTGGCAAAAGATACCATAATTAGAGAGAAGTTGATAAATTGTAACGAATGAACACAAGAATTAGCAGAGTCTATAAGTTTCGACTTTTGGCTTTGCCAAAGCTTTTTGCAAATGCACCAGTAACAATAATGGTTATGGCCATACCACAGCATTACAATTTTTTTTTTAAAGCACCGGTGTGATGATGTACATGCACACATACATCAGCATGCATGTGCACATATGCAGCATGATGCAAGGGAGGGTGCCAGCGTGCTGACATATGCTCTCATTTGCATCACCACATTTGCACGTGCATAAGGGATGTCTAAGTGGCCTTTTTTATTTTTTTACCTGACTGGTCCAAGGAGCACAACACCACATTTAGGTAAAGGAGCTGCACAGTAGCAAGTTGCAGATACTAGGCCCCCTTAAAAAAAGTAAAAGAACACTTAATTTAAAATAAAACACAGAACAGCAGGGACCTCAGAGTAATGGAGTCGCTGGGGCGTTGGAGGGAAGACGTCAATGCTGCCAATCAGGAGCCCGGGTGATAATAAAAAATAAAACCTAAGCAGGCACAGAGAGGGCACAGAGATACAACAAATGAGCTTGGGGTGGGAGAGCAACATAGAAAGTGCGGGGAGGTAGGAATGAGAAGAGGAAAGCAGTATACAGGGGACTGTCACAGTTTCACTATCCTAGCAATCCAGATCCAACAGGAGCAATACACACTTCTCTGAGCTCACTGAAAGGCATGACAGCTAGGAGTATCTATGTTGGTCAGAAGTAGATGGGAGGAAAGGGAAATTGGACAAGAAAGAGAAAAGCAGAGATGCCGGATACCTTCACCTCAGCTTTCCTCGGTGCTGGACACAAGCTGCACTGCAGAGACTTTGAAGTCTACAACAAGACAGTATTTATTTAGTATTTGGTCCATGATATTGCAGTTCACTATTTCCACTATGACATCTGATATACCGTGTGCAAATCTTTATACAATCCACTCCCTTGTGTTGCTGATAACTTTATGACTTCCTGTAGCTGAATAGTTGAACTACTGTGTAAATTATGTATGAAATAACATGAAATGTAATAAAAGTCTCTATGTCTTTAAATACCTTCAATGAATTAGAAATTAAGCCTGTGAGCTGTATAATTTTCAATACACATAGTTCCACATTCACTAGCCCGTCCCATGAATAGGACAATAGAGTGTGTAATCTTAGAAAGGATGACTCTGCTGTATCACAATCCTTAAATAGATAACTTCAAAATTAAATAGAAACCAAAGTCTAATTCTTTGGACTCTAATGTTTGTCCAGCATTATTCTCTGAGAACAATGCTGTAATAAATTGGGTTGTTGGTTGAGTGGGGTGAAACCCTACTCAATCAACAGCCACAATTTACCTGTGCCTAACCCTCTGGTAGCTTGGTACAAATGCAGTCAGGCTTAATTTAGAGACAATGTGTAAAGTATTAATGCTGCACACAAACACGAAGAAAGTGAAAACACAACACAAAAACTCCTACACAAATTTAGAAAAAGTAAATTTTTTTGTAGATTATTTGGCAAAAATAAGACACCAATCCAATCAGTAGAACCAGATTTATAATTTTTGATAGTTTAAAAAATTGAAATCAAGAGCCTGAAAGATCAAAGCACAAACCACCGACATCTGGTTGTGCGAAACGAGGACAAAGTAAAAATGTATGGTCGATTGAGATAGAACGCAGGTCAGGTACAAGATGTGGATTGCGCCCAGTCTGTACTTACCTTTGGAGTTAGAAGAAACTTTGAGGAAAAATGTCTGAGAAGGTAAAGTTCAGCAGAGTAAGGCTGCAGACGGTGTCCAAGAAGGGGGTGTCATCATCGGCGAGCTGCTGGATGAAGTTGCAGTGAAAATTTCGATGTTCAGACTTAGGGGACGATTAGGATTGCGGTGAATCTGCATCCTCCAGGCCAGCGGAAGCCACCGCCGGCCCGGAGGATGCGGATTCACCGCTGCGGGGATGGCTGGGGGTCCGCGGCGGACGGCAAGACCGTCTGCCGCTTTTCCGACGCTCGCCTTCGCGACCGGCGGAAATAGTGAATACATATGGTGGCGGTGTCTGCGAGACACCGCCAGCCATATTATGATGCCCGCGGTCCCATGCCTTTCCACAGTGGCATTGCCGCTGTGGAAAGGCATACGGTCTTTCCTTTGGGGGCCCGTTGCGGGCCCCCAGGGTGAAGGGGGGGTGAGGGGTGCACATGGGGGGTACCTATGGTACCCCCCTGCATGTGCATGCACAAAGCGGCAGGCACCGCGCGGTGCCTGCCGCTTTGTGCATGCACATGCAAAGCATGCATTTTTAACCTTGCGGCAGGTGCTGCTTTAAGCAGCACCCGCCACAATGTTAAATATACAGGATGTGACCCCCAGGGTGGCGGTCACATCCTAATTCCGACGGAGGGACCGCCGCTGCCCCTGCGGATGGTCCCTCCACCTTGGGGGTGGCGGACAGACGCAGGTCCATCCACTATTATAATAGGCCCCTTAGCCTGTTTTTTGAAAATCGAAAATGTCCAGCGGGACAAATCTGCAGGCTGCAGCAGATGAGGGCTCCATGAGACAGGATACTTCTTCTCGGAGGGGCCGCTGAACAGTATTTGCTACTGCATAGAAGAACATAGCGGGAGCTGCTCCGAAGTCAGGCTCACCAGCAATGTTCCTTGGGCAGATGAACGAGCGGGTCAGGTGTTGGTCTTCTCTCGGTTCTCAAAGCAGTTTTGAGCACAAAATGTCCTGAGCCCCAGTTTTGGAGTTTGGCTATTTGCGCACCTTTAACACCACTTCCAAGGGTCCAGGACTGGATGGGCACCACTTGAAATTTCGGGACAGACTCAGGCTGGGTCCAGGTGCAGGTTCAATGTGGAGGGAGCCTTTTCTATCCATGAGACTCTGACCTACCTGGCAATTATCATTTCTTGCAGGTCAATAGACCTTCTGGAGAGGAGGAGGGGTAGCAGCAGCTCTCAAAAAGAACCTCTCTTTCACCACCATTGCCCCCCTAGAAATGGCATCGTTGTATAGCCTTACTTTAAAATTGAATTCTCCCACATCCACATTGATGTGTGTCCTGATCGATAGGCCTTCTATTGCGATGGGGGAATTCACTAGAGAACTGGCAAATTATCTTGCCCCCTTAACCAAAAACTATGCAAATATTTTGTTAGTTGGAGACCTGAATTGTTGGTCAAATGAGGAAGAGGGGAGCCAGGGCTATAAAGGAACTAACAGACTCACTGAAAAAAATTAATTTGGAAGGACACATAAACGAGCCTACACACATTAACCCCTTCTGGGCGCATGACTGTCCCCAGCCGTCATGCGTCATGGTGGACATGTGCCGAGGATGGCCGGGGGCCATCTGAATCCCGCCCACTATTTAAATCGCCAGCACAGGATGAAAATGTGCGCAGCGCCGAAGGGTTTAAATGTCATGCACTGGACCAGTTATGGACCACCAACCTCTCAGTCCAAGCTTAACTATTGAGCCATGTGGCTGGTCAGACAGTTTAGCTATTGATAAACCACTTAATGTACACATTAAGTGAATTGAATTTAATTGATAACAAAGTTTATTTAGACAATAGTCTATAAACCATACATAGAACAATGGATCCACACAGTGATGAAGTAGTTAAAACCACAATTCATTTTACACACCTATAAAACTTATAAAACCATAAGACATAAAATTGGGATACTCTGTAAATTTTAGACTCTACCACCCTCCTTTGTTACCTCCGTTACACATTCTCTTGTCGCTTTCAGAAACTTGTCCAACGCAATTGTAATATCCAAAAATGACATTTCTGTAAGGAGGTCAATGGCGTCAGCACGTGAGTTCACCTCATATTTTAAAAAAATTGGACGTAAAAATACTTTCAGAACTGCTAAAATCCATGTACAGTCAAGCAGTATGTGTAAAATATCATTTGTTACTCCTAAACCACATTTACAAGTACCGCCTGGTTGGATCAGGGCCACTCATATTTTTCTTGCAATCTTCTATGGATTTAGGCCCACCCGAACCTTCAAGATTTCGTGTCTTAACCATCTATTGGGCAGCAAATCCAAGTATGGGAACCGGGCCTCCTTTTCCCATTCATTCTTTACCCAGTTAACCGATTTTTTTAGCCTCAGATAGTCCATGTCTTGTGATCTAGAGTATTCAAGCCCTTGGTCTCTAAGCATTTTCTTAGTACAAACTATATTCAACGAAGGTGGGGAGAGGCTCAATTTTAAGTGCGCGGCTACAGACTGGAGGGTTTTCCTCACATCTCGCGCCCAGCGTAAGCTGCTTACTTGAATTTCCTCTCTGCACCAAATTGAGACCTTCTGGTCACCACCAGACTCCTGTCGGTTCCAAAATCTTATTAAGGACATTTGAGTCTTTACATCCCATGCTGTCGGTCCCACCTCCATTCTAATAGCTTGGATCATGGAGCTATTTGGTAAGGACAGCAGCATTTTCAGAATCTTACCTTCTACCCGGTCCCACCCCCTTTTACCACTCAGGTAAAGCACTTCTGCTCCATAAAGCACTTGTGGGGGGATCATAACTTCAAAAGCCTTTAAAATCGGTCTGTGTGACATATCACCGTAATCTTTATCACATTTTTTCAGACCACAGACCGATGAAGAAGCCTTTGCAGTTTGTGCCTCCAAGTGGGTATTCCACTTTAATGCGCTGTCAAACCAAAGGCAAAAATATTTATATTCGCCTACTACGTCTAATTTATCCTGTCCTAAAAACCAATTAAATTTTTTTTCTTAAAAGGTGCAGGCCGGAGTAGGAAGGTATTAGCCAATCATGAGTTTCTGTTTCCTCTGGATATCACAATCTTCTGTGCTAGATACGCCGGGGAGTTGAGCCTTGTGCGTGATGCATGCCATCTTGAAGTGAATCCTCGCCTCAAGGGGAAGCCAGTTCAACGCTTTTAGGTGAGGGGTGATGTGATCGAATTTTTTAGAGCCAAGTAAGTAGTCTGGCGGCTGCGTTGAGGCAGGCTTTTAAGGGTGCCAGAGTGACCTTGGGTAAACCGGAGAGGGTGGAACAGCCATATTCCAGCCGAGAGATAACTAACGATTGGACTGCTAGTTTTAGGTCGTGAGCAGCTAGAAAGGGTTTCAGTTTCCATAGGTAGCTCAGGTGGAATCTGGCAGATTTGGCCATTGAGTTGATGTGGTTTCTCATGTTTAGGTTGTAATCCAAGTTGATACCAAGTGATTTGGCAGAGTCCACAATGGTCGGGGAACAGTTTAAGGCTGTGATAGCTTTGATCCAAGTCTGTATCTCAGAGCTGCTCTTGGGCGGAGAGATGAGAAGGAACTCCGTTTTATTGGCATTGAATATGAGGTGGTTTGAAGCGAGCCATTGGACGGTCAGCTTCAGTGCCTCATTCAGGGTGAGGATCTCTGCAAGAGATGATATTTTTATGTAGATCTGAGTATCATCAACGTACATATGGAAGGAGATATTTGCAGTACGAAGGATTTCCGCAAGGGGTTCCAGATAGAGATTAAAAAGTGTGGGGGACAACGTTGAACCTTGCGGGACTCCCACCATGACCACGGAGGAGGAGGAGGAGAGTTCACCATTGATTAGGAATCTCTGAGATCGGTTTTGGAGGTAGGAACTAAACCAATCAAGTACAGTATCATCTAAGCCCATCCTAAGTTTGAGGCGTTCGAGTAGCATCTCGTGGTTGACAGTGTCGAAGACCGAGGATAGATCAAGGAGGATTAGGAGACAGGTTTTGTCTTGGTCGAAGGCTTGAAGGGTATCATAGACAATGTGGAGCATGGTGGTTTCAGTGCTATGTCCCGGTCTGAAGCTGGATTGGCAGTCATCGAGTAGGTGGAAGTTGCGGATATGGTGACTTAGCTGTATATGAACACATTTTTCAATCACTTTCGCCAAGAGGGGAATGTTGGAGATTGGTCTAAAGTTATCTGGGGAGGCTGGGTCCAGCAATGGTTTTTTCAGAATGGGGAGGACTTGGCCTGCTTTCAGTGAGATCGGGATTGATCCCTGCCGGAGCGAGGAGTTGATTATCGCAGTCCAGCAAGGAATGATGGATTTGGTAATAGTCGCAAGACAATTCGAGGGGAGTGGGTCGTTGAAGTGGTTGTTCGGGTTTAAGGAGGAAAGGATATTTGTGACAGAGTCTTCATCGTAGGGTGAGAATTCGGACCAGTGCGCTAGATTCTTGGGTAAGGTCTGTGTCGGTAGCAGAGATGTAGGAGGCGGATGGTCAATGTTAGGTTGGGGGGAGTGAGGCAGCTTTGAGTTCGGTACCTAACGTTAGGATTTTGTTTGCGAAAAACGAGGAGAAATCTTCAGAGGAGATGAGAGACTTGGGGTTTTCTTTCGCTGTTTTGGACAGTTTGTTCGATTGGAGTTTGATCATCTCAAAGAGTTTCCAAGGCCTGTTCCGGGCATTTCCTAGTTCCGCTCTGAAAAACTCTTTTTTTGAATTGAGGATGTTTTTGTTGTAAGCATTTCTGGCCTGGTGAAGAAGTTTCAGGTGAACTGCCGATGGGTGCTGTCTCCAAATTCATTCAGCTTGTCAGAGGGATCTTCTCTTGTCGTTGAAGGAACCAGTGAACCAAGGGTTTCTATCTTTGACTCGAGCCCTTTTTAGTTTAAGAGGGGCTAGGTCATCCAGAATGTTTGACATGGAAGCAGTGTAGTGATCATTGAGGTCACTGACTGAGGTGATGTGAGGAGGGGGGAGGTCGGATTTGCAACAGGTCTCAAGTTCAATTAGGTCTAGGTTTTTGGTGTCTCTGACCCAGCGTTTTGGTAGTACTGGTTGAGGAGCCCATGTTTTGAGGGTGCAGGGTACGAGAAAGGTGATGGCATGGTGGTCTGACCAGTCGCAGGGGTCGGTGGATATGAGTTTGACGGTTTTATCGTTAGAGATGATCCAGTCGAGAGTAGCCCCTTTCGAGTGGGTGGGGAGTGGGCAAGCTTTGGTCAGGGCTAGATCGGTCATAAGATCTTTAATGGCGTTGACATGAGGATCCTTAAGGTCGTTCCAGTGCAGGTTGAAGTCACCCAGGAAAATGTCTTTGGTGTTGGGGGAGTTCTTAGCCGTGATAATTTCCATGAGGTAATCAGTGAATTGATTGTTATTGCCTGGGGTGTGGTAAAAAGTGTGCAGGTTGCAAAGGTGGGTGGTGTTGCTCCAGACTGAGAGGGCTAGATATTCCAAGAATCAGTGGTATCCGTTAAAAGCTCTGAGACAAGGAGGTTAGAGCGATAGATGCAAGCGATTCCACCACCTTTTTTGTTAAGCGGTCTGTCTAGTCTGGCTATGTTAAAATTGGGGGGGACTAAGAGGTCGAGGCATGGGGAAGATGCATCATTAAGCCATGATTCAGTTAGGATGGCTAGGTCTGTGTTATTGTTCAGAATGAGAGCAGCGACATCGGCTGCATGCTTTACTGCCGACCAGCAGTTGATTAGGAGCCCCGTCAGACCAGGGAGGGAGGTGGTAGTGGGAGTCGGGGCAGTCAGGGGTACGGGTGCAAGATTGCTTCTGATCGCCCTTCTATTGCAGCGGGGGGCCAGTCTGTGTGGATTAATAGCGACCGTGCAGATGGGGAGTGCGGCACTCACGACTGGTGGGCAGGGAGGGATAAGGGCTGGATTGAGGTCTTTGAGAATATCCTGAATTTCCTTTTCAGTGAGGTCTGAGGAATCGGTGGTGACCAGGCAAAAGTTGTAGGAGCGGGCGAGGTCAAGGATTTCCTCCTCAGATAGACAGCTAGTGTGTTTGCAAGGGCGAAGATGCCTTAAGGCTGTTGGTAGCGGGCGTTTGTGAAGTTCTGGGATGGGCGGAGGAGACCGCTGAGGCATGAGGTTTGCGAAGGATAATTCGGCGAGGTGGAGGAGGTTTGTTAGGTCGAGGATAGAGGAGTGGCAGCTCTGAATTATTTTGGAGGCTCTGGAATGCAGAGAGCGGATATATGTGGAGGGGGGTAGGAGGGTTGGGGTGGATTGTGCTGGGAGTTATGGTGGATTGGGTGGTAGGGTGGACTTTGCTAGGAGTCATGGAAGGGGGTGTGAGTGTTAGCGGTGCTGGCTTGACCAGTAGAAGAGGGCATCATTGAGGAGGGGGGGTTAAGAGGACAAGGGTGGACAGTTATGGTGGATTGGGTGGAAGGATTGACTGTGCTGGGAGACATGGAAGGGGGTGTGGGTGTTAGCGGGGCTGGCTTGGTCAGCTGAAGAGGATGTCTCTAGGGAGGGGGGGTTAGGAGGACAAGGTGTTTGAAAGCTTTTGTGGCGGTTTTTGAGAGATTTGAGGGGTAGACCAGGGTGTAGGTGTTTGACCCAGAGGCAGTCAGATCCGAACCCATCATGTTGGTTTGGGGTGGGTACGAAGCCGGGTCAGTGAGCAATAGGTTTAATGGCCCACGTCATTCAGAAGGAGGTGCTTGAGTAGTGAAGATCAGTGTTTTAGCTGCACAAGTGGCAAAGGTGTCTTCAAAAAGCCAAGAGAGCAGCGAAATTCAAAATGTAGCCATAGAGTTTTATAGCACCGCCGGGTTAGAGTCAGGCATGTCTTCAGTGAGGCTACTGTAGGAAACCAGGTTTTAAGTGATCAGTAGAGAGTCTAGAACCACTCAATATCAATGGTGCAGATAATAAGAATCGGTAGCATCGCCATTTTGAAGTCAGGCATTGTAAGGCGACCAAAAATGTCTTAAGCTGCCGCCATTTTGAAGTCAGGCATTGCTCGTCGTCGGTTTAAACAAGAGGAGCTGTGAAGTGTACCCAGCTAAATGGCACACTCGCCAGGGCAGCAATGCAACATCGAGTCAAAGTGCTTATTAAAAACGACTAGTTTTTATGATTGATGAAATTATGAGGGACTGAGAGAAAGCGCCTCGTCTTGTTTGGGTGCCGCCATTTTGCGTGTGAGAGACCTCAGCCCCCGATCTTCAAAATGGATAGTGATCATCGTAAGAAAAAACAAAGCAAATACCTGCCGCGCCTGAGCGATTCTAGGCGGAGGGTGACAGAGAACAAATCCAGGTCATGTAGGCTGAGGGGAGCCTGGTCACCGGGCGGGGATCATCATCGATGGCAGAAGTTTGCAGTGGAGACGAAATGCAGGGTCACGGAGCCGGGGGTTGCAAGGCACCGGCAGTTTTGGCTGCAGGTTGGACCGAAACCAGGCAGTAGCTGTGGGAGATCAGCGCCAGCAGACGCAGCATCGGTGCCCACCGTCGTGAAGCGGCGCTCAGATGAGGTCCGAGGCGAGGCAGCACCCGCGGCCTCAGCACGGGTCCGGAAGCCAATTCTTCCAAGACTCCACTAGGTCTGAATTGTTTATCATTATATTGAAGTTTTCCCGCCCTTGGTCCATTTCCCTTCCTGGTAGCTTCACTTGTCTCTTGCCTAGCCCTGCATGGTACTTTAAAAAAGATCTCTGCTGAGGCACCATAAGTCCTTGTACTAGCTCTTCTTTGGGCACTAGTCTAATCCCCTCTTTTCGGATCTCCTGCTATGCATTTATTATTGCAGTTATGGCCAGAGCCGAGTAGAACTGTACCTTAGTAACCTCTTACCATCACCATTTACCTGGAATCCCACCTGTCTCAGGTCTTCTGTGCCTATTCTTTTTAAATTTGAACAATGTGCAAATATATTGAGAAGGTGGGATCTATTTAGATAAGCGCTCTTTTTTAATTTTTTCCCACCCCTTCCCAATTTCACTTGTTCAAAATAGAGCCACTTATTCCCTTTATCCACCTCTTCTCCCGACTTAACCCCCCCCCTGATGTAGTTCTGTGTTAATTCTACGTCCCTCCTCCGGGCTACTTTCCTGATGTACCTTCTTTTTAGATGTGGCCTTCCGGGCGGGTGCACTCGCTTGCTCAGAGGCCACATGTCTTATATTTTTTATCGCTTTTTCCTGGTGGGTTTGCTTCTTACAACCGCTCTCCTTTTTTAGCTAGCCTCATGCCCCAATTCTCTGATCTTATTCTAGTTAATCTGGATTCCCTCACGGTTTTTTGGGTCTTAGGATCTTGTACTACTACTTCTGTTGACTCATACCTTTCTTCCAATTTTCTTGTCGCTCTTTTGCTCACCTTTCTTTTCACCCCCCTTCTTGCCACTCTTACTCTTTTTGATAAGCCATAGTTCCTAAATTCGCCTCTTCTTTTTACCAGCATTGGCCACCTTGACACATAAACTTCTTGATCACGCGAGTGGACTACATCAACATGACTTACTGATGGGGGATTTACAAGTCCACCTTCCTCATCCCTTTCCCTTTCTAGACCCGTAACCACCGGATCTAAGACATGTCTTAACATTGAGGGCATTTGACCCCTAATACCCTGTAATTCTCCCTCAATTTTAGACAGTGCGTTTTTTGACTTTTCAGGATATCATGGTTTAGCATTGTTACTTCTAACAATCCTTGTAACGATTTTTGCACCATTAGCATCAATTCCAAGATTGAAGATGCTGGGGTTTCTGATGACTCCAAGTTTATCTCAAGTGACTGCTTTTCGCCATTTGTGTCGCCATTTTTGTCCAGACCTACAAGGTCATTGCTTCCCATTAAAACCAGCTTTTCTGTTCCAGCAAGACTTCCATCTGGGTTTAGGATTCCTTCAACAATTTGCCTCGAACCCAGGCTAACTACCTCCTCCGACGTCTGTCGTAACAATCGTGTAGAAGAAGAAAGTCGCAGCGACATTATTGTCCCCTTTTGGCCTGTCAGAGACTGTACAGATCGATCGACCAGGTCTATGGAGTCTACCAAACATTCATCAAAGATTAAAGACGTGCCCCCTTTCCATGAATCCTCCTCTTCTTCGGTAGCCATCGCTTTAGCCGGTGGGAAAACCCTTTTAAAGTGATTTCCCACGAATTCCTTAATTGTATGGGACGCTACACTCCCCTTACTTCCTCCATGTTGTAGTTCTTTGGGGGTTTTCTCTTTATTCTTTTGAGAGTGTTTAGGTTTTTCCTTGACCCCTAGTGATGTCAGGCTCTCTTGGTCGTTAGACTTTGCTTTCCTTGTTATTCCTAAAGTGCTTTTGTTTTTCCGTGGGGCCATTCTAGTCCTTAAGCACTTCCCTCAAGTGCTTCTAATTTAAAACTATTTACTTTAATTTAAATTAAATATTAATGCAAGAATTGTTTCCACTTACCTCTGTTGTGCCTTGTACTTGCGCTCGTGCCCCGTGCCCTTCTCCACTTTTCCTTGTAAATTTATTTGTCCTGGTTTATTTTGCCAATTGGACAAAGTTTCCTTCCTCCACGCCCTCAGCTTTGACTCTCATGAGGGTTAATGGGGGTTAATAAGGGTATAGCCAAGAGGGATCACTCGTTTTACTGTTTTGACCAAGAGGTCTACTCTCTTTACCCTCTCTTATGCCTCCACCAGCTTCCACCGACTTCCTCTACCCCCACTCCACCTCCACGACACAGGTAGAACTCGGGGGGGAGAGTTTTTCAAATTTTACACGCTCCCGCTGGTCTATGGCAGGTCTGTGGCTATCTTATTCAGTTTGCGGGGCAGTGTACACGCAAGTTCATGTTACCGAGAGCAAGGACTCATGGGTCTCACAGGTCCGGGCTCCTCTCTCCTCACGTCGCATTTTGGCTTAGCCCAGCTCTCAGGGCTCTGTACTCCGCAAGGGCGAGGTCACCGCCTGGATTCAAGGGTCCCACAGGCCCCTGGTCTCCTCGCTCCTCTCGTTGTGTTTTGGTTGACTCGGCGCTCGCAGCAGTTCCGCTCCAGCAGCCGGCTTCTCTCTCGCGCTCTAGCACGCACAGCACGTCGGGGTCACAGGTCACGGGTCACGGGTCAAGCATTACGGCAGCAACAGAGCAGACATCAGTCAACTACCAACAATCACATTAAGTGGTTTATCAATAGCTAAACTCTCAGCTGGCTCTAAATTACTAGGAGCTGAAATCGTGTCAGGCTGTCAGAGTTCCATAATACCCTGGAATCTACTCTTCCACCAAGATAAGACAATGTTGATAAATTCGAGACAGCTATTACAAACTAGCAATTAAGACCGTGTGAGATTCATGCCCCACTACAAAGTAAAGCGAGTTGTCCAACGTAGAGCTGAAATTGGTAAAACTAAAAGCCCACCAGGCTGAATACCAATGGTGGGGAAGCTATTCACCTGTAACAAGGCGTAGTGTGGTTCCTATATTGCCAATAGGCTCCGCGCATTGGAATAATATATCCTATAGATTTAGCGTAGGACTTAGGTCAGTAGGTCTCTGTCGAATATACTAAACTTAATTGTGAGTGCCAGCTAGCTCAGAGGTCACTAGAAACTTTCTCGAATTCACAAGAAGGGATTAGTTTCTGACAACCGCATAAACCTGACAACTTTGTCTCCCTAGGACTGGAAAATATCTTCAGAGTCATAGAAACAATAGATAAGTATTTCACTCAGTCAATCGTGCATGCTTCATTTCTACAGAGTTGCAGAGAAATAGTGAGACAGGCATTTTCAATAAAAGGGTTTATTGAACAGTCTTCTTTCTCATGCAAGAGAAGTGAACTGCTACAATCGCAAAGTATAATGCGTACAGCGAGAATAGTATTATGAAATAATACTGTAATAGCATTGCATGGTTTCTAAGCCGTATAAAAATACATACATTAATAACACTGGCTAAAATACTCAACTGCTGCTTCTAAAATACGCCTACCCCAATGTACCTAACCTAGGTCTAGTACGAAGGAAGAAGTAAGTATGGTCTTTAGCATAGGCTTAGTTTTTGCGAAGAATCTACCAAAGGTTTCTCTAGGTTCTAATCAGCTCCATACCTTAGAATGAAGGAGGTCTGGTATCTCTATCTCGGGACTCGATTTCCCAACACCCTGCAAAGGGAGTCAGAAACACTGGAGCTGGATTACCCAGCAGAGGAGGGCAGCTTCCTGATCAGTGCGTCAGCTGGAGAGTCGGTTTTCTTCTGCACTTGCTGTAGTGAGCTGCATCGGGATAGTAGGTCATTGATCTGCTCCGAACCACTGTGCTTTGCCACAGCAAGTGAAAGTATATTTATACCTTGAAGGTGTTTAGGAATGCCATGTTTGACGTAAAGTGGGGCATACGAATGTCATGAATGAACCCCTAAGGAATAGATGTTCATTGTAAAACTGAGTTCTTGGAGAAATCAATATTCAAGCAAGGGGAAGTCCCTAATGGCTTAAGCTGGTTTTCCAAGAAATTGTTGTGACGTTTGATGAGCGGATGGAAGAAGTCATACCTGTATTTGGATAGCCTGGGCTATGCTTAAATAAGGGTTTGATTTCTATGCCTATATAAGGGCATGAATCTGGAAAATTCATTCGGAATCTAAACGCCATACAACGGATAGAATTCGAGAGGCAGGTCTGAGAGGAACAGCCTTAGACTGGATGAAATCCTTTCTGAGGGATCGCACCCAGTCAGTCAGGCTGGCACCCTATAACCCGGCCAGTGTCAATGACACCTGCATTGTACGACAGGGCTCTTTCCTGTCCCCCCATCTGTTCAACCTCTATATCTGCCCCTTGATCCACTCCCTCCATCATAGGAAGGCTAAGATCTACAACTATGCAGATGATATGCAGTTGATTTTCCCAATTGAGGTGACGGAGGACTGACTCTAAGGCATGTTTTCAAAATACCATGTTATTTATCAAAGACTGGATGAGTCCTAACCATCTCAAAATTAACTCTGAAAAAACAGAGATAGTCATTTCAAACAACAGACTACACCATTGGATGCCAGCACACTGGCCGGATACATTAGGAACTCCACCAATCCCAAAGAACTCTGTAAAGAGCCTTGGCATCCAAATTTATGCTAATCTATCTATGCAATCGCAGATTAACATGGTCATGTCAGTTTGCTTCTATCAACTAAGGAACTTCAAAAAGATCAGGAGATTCTTCACTAGGGAAGCAAGTGTGGTAATCATGATAGCTATGATGATGTCCAGGTTGGATTACGCCAATGCCATTTACTTAGGCCTCACAGCCAATCAAATCCACAAGCATCAGCTGACACAGAATGAAGCTGCCAGAGTAATTTATCAACAACCGAGATACGGCCATACTAAGCCATTGATGAAGCAGCTTCATTGGCTTCCCTTGGTCCAGCGGTCTATGTTTAAGACAAGCTGCATGATCTTCATTGCAATCCACAATAGGGGCCCCAAATTTATTTCTAGGAAGATCCATTCCTACCTCCCTAAAAAAGAACCTTAGATCAGCAACAATGAACATGTCGATGATTCCAAGATTTAAGCACAAAAAATGATTGTTCACGATTTCCTACGCCAAGAGACCTTTGGTGTACTTGCGCTCAATACATTCCCAATAACATAACATAACATCAGGAGGCCAGCCACCTAGCTCTTGAAATCTTCCTAGTAGTCCTGGGTTCAACCAGTGAAACAGGGCTCAAGTAGCAGGGCAGGCCTCTGAGGGTTCAGGGCAGACAGCAGAGCAATCTTTCCTTGTGCAGCAAAGCAGACTTCTGAAGTACACAGCAGGCCTCAGCAGGAGGCATGCCTTGCTGTGCTGCCCTGCTTTATGCCAACCTCTTGCCTGGGTGAGGAGGACTGCTCCTGCATCACTTGAACCCAGAGTGACTACAAGGGCTAGCTGACCGGCCTCCTCATCAGAAGTCTCAGGGATGCGGTCCGTGGGTTGATCACCCACCATGGTTCCTCCCCTTTCTCTCATCCGATGTCGCATTTCCGGGTTCCTATCATGTCACAGCGCCAGGACTAATTGCAGCAGCAGCAGCTCGGAGGCTCCTTCCAAAAAACCCTTCCAGCTTCTCCATTTAGATTGCATCTCGAGACTCAACCTCAAATTCCAGCCTGAACAGAGTCCCAGGCCCCCCGGCTCATCAGTTGTAGACTGCGGGAGGAAAATCGTAGGCCCCGGAGTACACGAGCAGGAATGAAGGAGTGAAGGAGCTGGGTTGCATTCAGCATTCAACTCCTCCAGGGCCCCCTGAAAAGCAATTAATTGAAGGGCACAGAACAGCCAATGGAAGGGGAAACCAACAGCTTTTGTTGCAGTGCTGTCACGTGCCTTCATAAATAATTAATTAATACCTGGTGGAGGAAAAAGAAAAAAAAGGGGGAGCCGCTGTGAAAGGCATTTCGACCACTGCCGATCCTGCATTGCCATATCTATACATCTGACCTTGCTGTAACCAGAGGGTATTGTGTGGAATCGGAGGAAGCATTGGACCACCAGGTTTCCAGCAGGGTTGGTAAGTGCTCTCTGCCTAACTATTGGTCTCTGTGAAGTGCAAGGTTTACCACCCGGCTGGGGTTTGCTGATAGTGCTCACAAAGTTACTGCAATAAGTATCAGGAATTAATCTAAGGCTTCAGGTCTCTCCACCAACCCCCAGACTGCAGCTTTGGCACAAAGAGGAAAATACATTGGAGGTCACGCAGTAGCCTGAGCCAACTGTTCCTCCTTCCTAAGTAAGGAGCTAAAGATGGCCACTAGCACACGCCCAGACACAGTTAGCATTGAGGATAGCTTGGCATACTTTGATGCTGCTGATCACTCTGATTTTGACCCTTCAGGCTTTCTCTCTGTCAGCCTGAACACTAAAATCTGCAGGATGTTGGGGTGTCCACTCCAAGCAGGGGACTGGAGGAGAAATAGTCGAGTCATCATTAGATCAATCAGACCTGGAACAGCCCATAGCTGCAGTTAGGGAATATCCATTGTTTCAAAATCTGTAAGCTGCCGCCACTGTGGATGTTCCAGAACTCTCCCAGGTAATGGTCTCACCTGCTCCCCTCGGGGTACCTGCTTTAGCTTTATGAGGTGTACAGGAATCCCCAAAATTATCTCCGCCTGGTCCTAAGGTGGCTGCGTTTAGTTTTTCCCAGCCGAATGGTCTAGAAGAAGACTCTACCAAGGTGGAGAGAGGTATTTTGAAAGCCGGGTCTCAGTGAGAGACTTTCCAGCAGGGTATCGAAACCCTTTTCCAGCACCTGGAAGTTAAAAATAGGATCAATCTTATCCTTGAGGAGATTAGCGATTTGAAGGCCTCTCAAGCGCTAGAAACTGCGGCCTTCCATGTCAGGATCAATAAAATCGAGGAAGCCTTCACAGTGTCTTGCTATCTGATTCTTCAAAGGTGGTGAAACTCCAGGGTTCCAGAGTATCAAGAATGGCTTAGTAAAATGCCAAGAATAAAGCAATTTGAGGAAGCATATACCAAAAGGGTGGGGGGTCTGAAGCGATTTAACGCCTCTTGGCAATACTTGGTTTTAATTAGTACTTAGGACAGGGAGGTCTAGCAAGGTTTAGTATAGATTTAGAACTTATTAAGCTTTCAATTCTTTGGACCGAGATAATGCTGTTTTATTAGGAATCTAGAGGGCATAGTCATAAGCATCAGTTCAGGTCCACTATCCTGAAATAAACTGTTTTATATAAATTAGTAAGAAGATTGTTAGAGACAGCACTATTGTTTATTGACTGGAACTAATGAAGTACTTTGATAACTGTGAGGCACTTTATCTAATTAGTAGCACTTTAGAATAAAGCTTGGTTTGCGTAACAACATAACCTTATGCTTTATATTCATCGTTTTTGTAGAACAAGGAATTTTAGAAATGCATTTTATCAAATTCTTTAGCACTTTATAGGGATGCTGGTCAGGGTACTATCATAATTTTATGCTCTACTATGTACTGTCTTTTCTTTGTAATTAATATATCAGAAATTAATGAAATATTTTTTCAAAAAGCTCTTAATGTTTGTTATTTATGTATACTCTTTTTTCTCTTTTTTTCTATTGCATATTCATATGAACTCTGATTCTTGATTGTAATGTTCTGGATCTGCTCAATAAAAAATAAATTAAAAAAATAGAAGTTTCAGGGACATAAAAGACTTCCAACCAACCTACTTCTACACCTAGACTATGCCATTGGTGAGTCTGCCCGGCTAAGTGGTGCCACCCCAGTCCTGGACCCTTGGAAGTGTTTCTCCAGTAAAACCAATGCATCCTCTGCTGAGCGATGCATCTCTGAGCAGAACCAATGCATGTCTGCAGCTAATTGGTGCATCTGCAAGCAGAAGGGCACCTTGCGCTGTTGCATGGATTGGACCCTTGCAAAGATTTACATTACCACTGCATCCCGCAATTTAGGACCGACACATCCCTTGATGAAGACGCTGAATCTCTGCATCGCAGCTTCACCACTCATCGGAACCGATGCATCATCTCAGCTGTACCTCGCATACTTGACATCAGCCTATGCATCGTAAGACCAGTTGACAGGATCCACAATGTTGATGCACCAGGACCTTGCACCACAGCCCTGTCGCATCTCAGAAATGAAGCATTGCCTCTGTCGCACAATGCATCATTGATGTGGATCCAAGCAAGCCTTCCACAACCTGGATGAAGGTACTTTAGTTCAAGGGGCCTACCTGGTTCTCTGTAGCCTCCCTGCACTCCATCGTTGTCAGCCTGAACTTATGACTTTGTCGCGGTCTGGCGCAACAAACATCCCTGGTTGGCTCTTTCTGTTTCTTAGTGCCATTTTACAGTTTATTCTTTAAGAATTCATGACTCAAGTTATCCCTATTGGATGTTTGTCATTTTGGTCTTGTTTTATTTATTAAATTAAGTTCTATTTTTCTAACCTAGTGTGGAATCTTTTTGTGTGGTGTTTTCGCTGATTTGTTGTTTGAAGTGTTGCACAAAGACTTTACACATTGCCTTCAAGTTAAGCCTAACTGCTCTCTGCCAAGCTACCAGAGGGTCAGCACAGGTTAATTTGGTGTTTGCTTGTGCCTTATCCTGCTAGGATTGTGGTTGCCGTTCAGGGCTCACACGCCAGTAAACCAACAATTCAATTTCTAACATAAGAGAATTTTAAGTAACTCCCTTTGAAAAGTGCTTGGAATTTTCTGCCTCTATGCCCCGTCTCCAGCCTGGCTATAGGCACAATCTGGCAGTGTGAATTCCTTTGTGTGAAGGCAAGGCACAGCCTACTGAGTCACACGATGGACTGTGCCCAGATCCGTTCCCCACATCCTAACAGTGATGGCCCATCCAGGCACACCTAATTCCTCTATTGTGCGTCTGTCTAGGAGCAATATGCAAAGTTAAACTACCAACTACACCCAGTCATATGACTCAGGAGCAGGCTGCAGGCATCAAATAACAGGACAGTAAAATGCCAATTGTCAAAAAGTAGCCCTTTCAAAATTGTGACTTAAAGTCTAACATTATCATCAAAGTGGATATTTAATCACAATATCTCAGACACCAGAAATGACTTTTCTACCTGTTCCCATTCAAAGGTTGGCACATATTAAATGTAATATGGTAACCCAATGTTAATCAATGGAAGAGGTATGACTCACGGTAGTGAAAAACAAATGTAGAAGTTTTTCACTACCTAGACCTGTAAAGCTTAAAAGTACATGTGCAACTTTTTAGTTGCAGTGCACCTTGCCATGTGACCTGATTACGGCCTTCCCCACCAGGGCTGCTTTATATCCAATAAAAGGGTAGTGTAAGGCTTGGCAAGGGGGATATATTCCCAAGTACAATTGGCAGCTTTAAACTGCATTCAGTCTGTAATGGAATGCCTGGGACATGTTTTAAGGCACTACTTAAGTGGGTGGCACAATAAGTGCTGCAGGCCTGCTAATAGCATTTATTTTGCAGGCACTGGGTATATGATATGCCACTATACAAGTGACTTATGAGTAAGTTAAATATGCCAATCATGTGTAAGCCAATCAAACCATGTTTAGAGGAGTGAGCACAAGTACTTTATCACTGGCTCGCAGTGGTAAAGTGCACAGAGTCCTAAAGCCAACAGAAACAAATTTCAGGACAAAAATGGGCATAAGAAGACAAAGGGTGTGGGGGAAGACCACCCTAATGCTGACAGGTCTAGCAAAGGCCTTTGAACAACTCTTGATGAAAGCACAGTTATTTCCTATCTTGTAAAAATAAGATTCCAGCTGCTACAATGAAGAGTCACAACTGCCAGGGGTACCGCTTGTCATGATTTCACTTGCTTATTTCACGTAGCACAGGAGTCGCAGCGACTAATTCTTTTGCCATGCGGTGCTTACATTCTGGGAGTACCGCTGACTAAAGCACCATTGAAATTCATAGAATTGTTCCTGCCTGGCATACACAGGTAGTGGGGTGGCCACAGACCATGACAGGTCAAGACCAAGGAAAAATATGCACTTTCATGGAGTGCCAAAATTAAACAAAAATGGTATCTACCAGTATTTAGGCAGTGGAAAGACACAAGTCTTGCAATCAAGTGAATGGTAAAGAAATATGGCTCCAAAGGAGGGTCAAACACAAGAAGAGAAAGGAAAGCCACTGAATGAGAAGCAAGCAAAAGAGATTGACAAGAAAAGCTAACCAATGATAAGCAGCGAACTAGCCCAAAGCTGAATGTAAATATTGGTATTGAACACAGTAGGCCTTTTGACAGCAGACAACAGAAGTTGTCTGCAGGCGAGACCTACAAAAAAGCTTCATGTAAATCTTTAAACTGGAAAATTAGGAAATGGTGAAGATAAATAATAGAGTTCCATGGTTTGTGAGCCCAGACAGAACAATATTGAGTGAGGTTGCATTTTTGTTTACTGAAAAGGGGATATCAAAGAGCAGATTTTACACGCTGCATAGGGACCTTTTGCCGTGAATTATTATTCTTGGCAGATAAGGAGGAAATTTGAAGGGTAAAATTGTGTGTACCAAACAATCCATATGTTACAGGGATGAGCACTAGGATAATGTGAAAGAATAATTTGCTTCTGGAAACAAGTAGACTGCAACCTGTAGCAATGCTTTCAAAGGAGCAATGTGTATTTTATGGACCCCTGTGACAATGGAGGTCCCATAGTCACGTTTAGAGGTAACCAGAGGTTGTAGCACTGTGTTAAACTACTTTTCTAATAGGAAGAGTATATTGATATGTATGAGCACAAACTGATATTGAGCATTCTTTGACATATTATTAATGGGATCTTCAAAGTTTAAAATGCTTGCCTAGAATGAAGCCAAGTGATTAGGAGTATACAGTGATTGTAGGTTAGGAATCAAAGATATTGGTTGAGTCAAGCCAAGTTTCCCCTGAAAGGGGGCTGAAATAAGCAACACTTCATTTTTCAGACCATTACATTTAGGTGGTGCAGAGTAACCTAAGCCTCAATGTATTTCGGAGCCTTGGCTAACAAAGGGGCTTCCTCTGTTGTGGAGCCCTCCATGGAAAGCGGAGTGTCATCAGTGTATGGCTGGTCTGATATACCAAAAATAGTCAGTAGATCCTTTAAAGGTTTGAGGAATAATTTGAAAAGACAAGAGAGAGAAGGGACAAACATTAAACCTTAGGGTATTTCTTGGTAAACAAGAACCGGGTCAGAGAAGGAGCAAACAATCTTGATCTGATCAGAATGACTGGTAAGGTATGAAGTAAATCAGTCAAGTACTTTGTCTTCTATATGCATGTGGTTATTCAAAGTTTCCAGAAGGATATAAAAACTGAATATGTCAAAATCCCGAGATAGTTCCAGCAAAAGAGGCAGACAAGTGTCATCATAACTATGAATGTCTAAAGCATCATCTATAATTCACAGAATTCAGTCAGTGTTGACTAGGATATATTTTTGGGCCTCCTGGCCCAGGTCTCTTTTGATTTATGTGGGTGAGTAGTGGAGGTTTTGGAGAAAGAAAAAGAGAAAGGTGGGAGTGGTCTCACCAGTCAAAAGGAGTAGCTTCTCCTATCTTTTGAAATGTTTTAGAAGCTTTTGATCTTGTCTGATGTTTACCAAAATGTAAAATAATAATATTTGTGTAGAGAGAAACAATGGTCTAACATGAATAGCTTACGGTCAAAGAAGACTGTACCTTCTTTTATAAATTAATTTATGACATGCTCAAGCACTCTAAGTTTCCTCTGCTAACCTAGTGCCTCATTTAGAATGCTGTAATATTCACGGGAATGATCCCAGGATTTTGCGAGCTCCAAAGAATATAGCATTGTGCTTGCTGTGAAGCTTCATATAAACAAAAAAAACTAATTTAGGGACCTTTTGCTTTTCTTTGGCCTTGTGTAATGGAAGCGCCAGCCTTTGGAATTGGTAGAAATATGTGGTAGTCATGTTGCTGCATATTTTTTATCATGGTATCAAAGCATCTTTCAGTAGTAATTCTGTCACTGAGTTCCATCACCTCAAGGCTCCCGATTAGAGACAATGAAAGCATGTGAAATATACATGAAAATAGCGTGCTACCTTAATTCAATCGCTATAATTTCCACTGGTCACCTAAAGCCAGCAATACTACTTATTTAATGTTTATCTATATTTGGTCTTCACTGCTACTTAACTAGCCCTGGCAACTCAATGTTTGCATGTACCAGCTTGTGGTGGCCTTCATCCACAACTTCTTGTTGTTCCTATCTCCAGGGACAGCTCTAGGAGTTTTGGGGCCCCGGGCAGAAATGGAATGTGTGTGTGTCCTCTAATGTGCATTCAAATATTCGGGGCTCCAGAAGCTGTTTTGTGCAGAGTTCTCTTGGGTTGCAACTCCTATTCTCAGCCATCAACAAGCATCTCTTTCACAGCTCATATAGGGCTAAAGGTGTGAGAATTGCTTGTAGGCTGAGGTTTAAAACTTTGGAAAAGCTAAACTGCTGGACAATGGACGTCCCACGGTGTCTCTGAAAGGACAGCAGCACAGGAGGCCCAATTGCAGGAAAAGCCTGCAAAATGTGTCTCTTTGCAGCTGGTACAAAAGGAGGGGTTCCCCTTCCCCAGGCCTCACTGCACCATAACTGTGAGGCCATGGGGTAGTTGGGCCCAATTGCAAAGAGACACCTTTCTTTAAGTTTGATCAGCAGTGGGCACAGGAGGACCAGTGTGCACCTGTGGCCTGGCTGTGTGGGACTGGTTCTGGCCCCATGCTGCCGGGCTGAGTGCGAGGCCCTGGACAGCTACCCACATTGCCCAAGACGAGTGCCGGTCCTGCCTATCTTATGGCTGCAGTTAATATTCCTTCTTTTTTTAAATTAGTTTATTTAATTTTTAATAGTAAAACAGTGTGCAGTATCGTTACAAGGCTATGTGATATCTATTCCTGAACGTACAATACACAACTTGTGTTATCAACTTAATTTATTGTTCTATTACTCCTATTTTAAATGTAATTTCTCATTGTTTTTAATTTACCTATTCATTACAAAGCACTTTGTTGCAACACAATAATTATGGACCAAATCAAATATTATGAATGAAATTTGCCTGAGCCACCCATGTCTGTGATGTATCTTTAGAATATAATTGTAAATCCAAATAGGCTACAGAGTGCAGTAATGTTTCCTGAGGCAATTGTGGCTCAAGAGTTTACCTTTTCAAGAAATTCAAACAGCCGTGAAAACTCATTTGTTTTAATTCACTTCATACTCACTTTTCTGTTCCTTTTAGCGTTGTGTTATGTTCACCTTTTCCCTGCGCCAGGACGCTCCTTAGCGGGAGCATCTGTGCGCAAAATAAATGATATTAACATAACAGCTCTGAATGTGTTTATCTAACCTGTGTAATTCCTTGAGAGAATCATTGTGGAATTTCTACTAATGTAACAGTAATCTTGGGGTTGACAGACAAAAGCATTTATGACAATGTGTGCTCATACTACATGAGTACTCTTAAACACCTTAATGCCTTTGTGAATTTCCCCTATACGTCCAACTCGCTGTCAGTAAACGTTCGAATAGAGCACTGTCCTTTCCGTTTCTACCAACTGTATCTGAGCATTCTCTGAATTTTCCCATTTTATTCCCATTTCGATATTCGTGTCCAACTAAAAGGGGCGCATACGTAAACCAGTACTACTTGACTGCTAATTTAGCTATCTTTGCATGTGTTTGTGAATCGGCCCAATATTGAATAGAAATATTAAAGTACATTATTTGTGTTTTGTGTGCATTTAATTTAAATCCGTAGACCGCTCCGAATTTGTTGGCCTCCTCCGTTATCCCGTGTAGAGCTTCTATGACATCTGTAGAGTATACGGCAATATCATCCGCGTAAGTGGTGATTTTAAGAGAGTGAGGGCCAGAATTAAAAGAAGAAATTCGAGATTGAGTCTGTAGAGCATGAAGAAATGGTTCCATGGAGAGTGCGAACAGCAAGGGTGACAAAGGGAACCCTTGCCTAGTGCCCCGAGATATTGTAAAATGAGGGAATGTCATGCCAGCATAGCTAATTTTAGCAGTCGGATGGTCGTAAAGAGCCTGTATCGACCTTAAGTATTGGCCTTTAAAACCAAAAGTTGTCATCACTGCCCCTCTCGGTCGAAAGCTTTTTCAGCGTCCAACAATATCATACCGAGTGGGGTGAAATTAGTCTCTGCTACATCAAATGCAGTTATAGCCATATTAGCATGGGCTGTTGTATCCCTGCCCATAACAAATCCATGCTGTTGTGGATTAACTAATCTCAAAATAAATGGGATAACGGAGGAGGCCAACAAATTCGGAGCGGTCTCCGGATATAAATTAAACGCAAACAAAACACAAATAATAGTGAATTATAAACCTCAGGCCCTAGTACAAGGGATATGCAGGGCAGCAACATACCTGGATGTCAAAATCTCATCTAAAATAAATGAAATAATCACATTTAATTACGAGATTTTATTAAAAGAAGTATCTCTTACATTGAAAAAACGGCACAAGGTTCCATTAAGTCTTATAGGTCGGATCAATCTAATTAAAATGAAGGTGTTGCCTACATTTCTATATTTATTCAGGTCCATTCCATTACGTGTCAATAATTCTTTTTTTAAAAGGCTAGATGGGATCCTTAGCAGCTTCATCTGGGGCTACAAAAAAGCACGCCGATCAATCGCTTTACTTAAAATTCCATTAAACAAAGGTGGACTCAACTTTCCTGATTTTAGGTTATATTTTTTGGCAACCTTTCTTGGTCGTCTCCGTAGTTTATTTAACCCAAATAACCAATACTATTTTCATCAATTCATGCTGGAGGCAGACTCCAATATGTTTCTAGCAAGGGTGAATGACCCCAATTATTTTAAAAGAGTTAAGTTTAAGACGGCAAGAGAGACTGTTAAAATTTGGTTCATGATTTTGGCTATAAGTAAAACTTCCTTTTTTCATTCTAAACTCCCTCTGTGGGGCAATCCAGTACTCCTTGGAATTTTTAATGATGGAATGGGTAATACATGGACTATTTGTGGAATAGAAACTTTAGGGGATCTTTATAGTAGTGATGGCTTTATGGATTTTGAAACACTCAAAGTTCTTTATAATCTGACTGAAGGAATGCGTTCAAGTATATGCAAGTTTGAGATTTTTTTATATATACGCAAGATGAACCTGAGGGAAGTATCTGATTCAGATATTTGGAAGTGTTTTTATTCAGACAAAGCAAAATCACTAATTAGTGAAGGCTATAAATGCCTCAACTCTTATAAGACTGACGATTGTTCGAAACTTGCTGAGAAGTGGAGTACCAAATTGGGTATTAATGTAACAGCTAACAAAATCTCTGCCACTCTCTGTAGCATCAATAATCTAGTACAGTCCTCTTGCCTGAGGTTACACAAATATAAGACAATATGTCTACTATATTACAACCCAGAAAGAATATCAAAGTGGTCCATAAATAACCCAATGAGTGACCGGTCTAAATGCCCCAAATGCGAACTGATAACGGCTGATTTAGAACACATGCTATTCACATGCCCAGCGCTGACTGAGTTTTGGTCAGGTCTGGACAATGTTCTGAATAAAAAACTTGTCAGATTTTCTCCTCTTACCGCACCATTGGTATTACTAGATGTACAAACGCTGAATAGCCCACAGAAAGATTTAGTAATTATTTTACTTTCGTGTGCCAGACTTACTATTACCCGGGCTTGGATATCCCCGAAACCACCTCACATTATGGAATGGTGGTCTTTGGTTAAAGAAACTTATATTATGGAGTCCGCATTAGCTAAAATAAGAGGAGGGCGATCATTAATGAAATTGAATAGAATATGGGGTTCTTTTATTTAATATCCTAGCTACATATTGAAAGCAAATATATAATGCCTACGGATCTCTAATTATCTTACTTTTTACTTCATCTTTGGTTTTATCAATTTTTCCTCTTTATCTCCCTTCTCTCATTTTTCTCTTTTTTTTCAAAGTGATTTTTGTATATGTTATGAGTGTATCTTTCTTGTGTTGTTAATAAAAAATCTTTTTAAAATAAAAAAAAGAAATATTAAAGTACAATGAGGCCATTTTGGTAGTAGTTCCTTCCTAAGTCAGTTTGTGGTTGGTGCAAATGAGCGACTGAATGATTTGAGGAATAATTTACAAATTAGGACTAGACTGTTGAATTTCCACTGATCATTGAAGTTGTATCGGTTTTTAAAAACAACTGAGTTAATGTAAAATCCTGTTTCGGAAGCTTGGTACGCTAACAATGCTCTTATAGATAGAAGCCAATTAAATGATTTTCTATTTTTTTATCAATCTTTCACGTGATGCTGTGTTTCACTGACTTTACTACTGCTCTCAGTTCGGTTGTATTATAAGCAGGGCCACTGGAATTATGCAATTGTGTGACTGCAGCAATTTTTGCATAATTATTATTTGCCTCATTTGCCACATATTCCATCATTTACTGTATAATCTGCAGACTTTAACAACAGAAATGTTTCTAGCTCAAACAGGTCAAAAGTTACTAACAATGCAGTGACACATGTTGCCGTGCAGTGAAAAGCCCTTTGCAAAGCAGGACTGGACAACTTACTTTTGCTTATTGCTATATTTGATTTTTCAACTGGTTTTAATGAGTTGCAGCCAGAGGCCAGACAGTGTTACCAAGTTTTCAAAATGCTGATAATAATCAAGTAATACAATTACAACATGTGTTGCATTATGATGCATCATTTGCCTTGTCTTGCAGCATAATTTACTGAGCCCTGCCACATAACTTGTCCCTCTCCTGATGCATAATGTAGATTTTCGTAGTACTTTATGGGAGAAAATCTTAATTTTATTAAAGACACAGAGGTGAGTATTATGCTTCTCTAATCTTGCCTTTAATTGAATAGCAGCATTCAAGAACAGTTGAACTACAAATCCCAAGAGGCTTAGCAACAGACTAGCCAATGGAATAGAAACACATAAGTAGAGTAACCCCCAAAAATATATCAATAACCTCAATAACCCATCACTTGACTACAAACAGCCCTCTTTTCTAATGCGAGGAGTTAAAGAGAGCCAGAAAGCAAAGGAAATATAGTTAACACAATAAAACAAACTAGAGTAAACATCAAACGTTTTTGCCAAAAGTTCAGGAGAATGAAATTCCTCGGGGAGACCAATAGAAAAGGAGAATTAACTAACCCTGGGCGAAGAACTACGCTCCGTTCGCGGAGCTTGCGGAGTTTCGGCAGCTCCGCGTTCCGCGGAGAACGCGTAGCTGTCGATTACTCCGCGATCCGATGCGTAGCGTAGTTCTCGCGCGCTGAATAACATTATCGCGTGCGCGGCAATGGCTTACCTTCGTTCTGAGTTTGTTTTTTCCTGGTCGCGTGTGCCACCATGTTTGGAAACACTCTCGCACAGTCCCGTGCGACTGTGCGAACGCGATAACGTCATTTGGATGCGCGATAGCGTCATAAGGATGCGAGAGGATGCTTGTTGGTAAGATCGAGTTGCCGAACACGCAGAAACTGCATTCTTGCACAGAATAACTCGCGAGCATGTTAAAACCATAATAAATTACCATTTTGGTTAGGAAAAAAAAGCAAAAAACCTTAAAGTTGTACCTTTGGCTTTATTTTTAGGGGGGAAGGAGCCCTCTTTTTGTTTCTACTCTTGTTTTGAAGAGTAAGGAGGAAGGGCTCTTGAGTTTACAACTTCCTGTTCCTGTCCACCAGGCTCCTCCCAGTGCTTTGTCCATGTGGTGCTCACTTTCCTTTGGATTTTGAGCTGGAAGGATCACTTTCTGTCTGTGTTGGCTGCATTACTGATTTATCTTGGATTTAATGAGGACTTTTTGAATTGGAATTCTCTTTTTCAAGTAAGTTTGTGTAATGTATGAGTGAGTATGATGTAGACTTGTGCTTGTTTGATTTGATTTTTTTTTAACTACAGTATTCTATCCAGGAATTAAATTATTGATGGAGGCCTGTACTTTCATGAGGTCCCAAATTGTATTTTTTTTTTAACTTGCATCCAGGCTACATAAAGAGGTACCCATGGGTCCAATCATGTTTCTGTAGTCTGTGTTTAAATGTTTATTCCAGTTTGTAAACAAACATCATGGATGGCATTGGATTATGTTCATTATGCAATAGCAATGTCTGTTGTGGAATTTCTGTTTGTGGAATTTAAAATGTTTCTAATTTTTAAGCCAATATCTGACCCTAGTAGTAGTACCCCATGTAGTTAGTGTGTAGGCATGCTTGAGTTCATTGTATTAACTTTCTGTGGTTGGCCTGGCCATGTGTTGGCGGCCATTTTATGTTTCCAGCCACTTTGCTCTTGCCATAGGCCTCCAACCTTGTGGCCTACTCTGGCAGTAGGCCATAGGTACTACTCATAGGGTCATGAAAGTTAATCAACTGTTTTTGTGGTGTACCCTTAATGTGAAAATCATGGATGGCTTGGATTGATATAGAAAATCTTATTTTTATGTGTGGGGTATTTCTGGTTTTGGGTGTGTTTAAATACTCTGTCAATTTCTGCCATTAGGTAACCCTAGGAATACAGCTTGGGTAGTTTTGGTAACTTCGCACAGTGTGAGAACGTGAACTTACATTTTTTGTCTTGTTCGGGCACTCAATGTACTTGCTCGGGAACGCGAAAACGACTTTTTATTCCATTCGCGCTGCCGAACATGCCGATTTTGCATTCTCGCGGACAATATGTCCCGAGTTGCATAAAAGTTTCTCGAAAATGTTTCAGGTGTTTCTTGTGCACCCAAAAAGTCCTCATTTATGTTATGTTGTCATTTGGTTGTAGTTTTCTCTTTTTGGAGCATGGACCACTTCCATTTTCTGTCCTCTATGTAACGATTTCTTTTTTTTTGGGTGGGGTGACCAATTTGGGCGGTGGTGTGGTGTCTGGTGTGTCCATTTTGTGAAGCAAAGCATTGTCCCTTTGCCATAGGCATTATTGTCTGTCTTCTCTTTCTTGCCATGTTGTTGTTGGTGGCCAGGCCATGTGGTGGCGGCCATTTTGTGTATGCTTCCTTTGTGATTTTGCCATGTTGTTGTTGGTGGCCAGGCCATGTGGTGGAGGCCATTTTGTGTATACATTAAAGTTGTCCATGTTGTTGTTGGTGGCCAGGCCCTATGGTGGCGGTCATTTTGTGTATGCTTCCTTTGTGATTTATTTTGCCATGTTGTTGTTGGTGGCCAGGCCATGTGGTGGAGGCCATTTTGTGTATACATCCTTTGTGATTTTGCCATGTTGTTGTTGGTGGCCAGGCCCTATGGTGGCGGCCATTTTGTGTGTCCTTCCTTTGTGCTTTTGCCATAGGCATCCAAGGTTTTTGACTATTGTATTGTGGCAGTAGGGCAGAGTTACTACTACTCATAGCCATAGGTGCATTAAAGTTAATCAACTCTTGACGCGACATTACATTTTTTGTCTTGTTCGCGCGCTCAATGTACTTGCTCGGGAACGCGAAAACGAAGTTTTCTTCTATTCGCGCTGCCGAACACGCCGATTTTGCATTCTCGCGGACAATATGTCCCGAGTTGCATAAAAGTTTCTCGAAAATGTTGCAGGTGTTTCTTGTGCACCCAAAAAAACAGAAGTTGTCATTTGGTTGTAGTTTTTGGAGCCTGGAACAATTACTGTGTCTGTCTTCTTGTTTGTGGGTGGGCTGACCACGTGGGCAGCGGTGCGGCTACTTTGTGAAACAAAACAAAGCATTGTCCCTTTCCCATAGGCATTTATTGTCTGTCTTCTTTTTTCTCTTACTTTTCATGTTGCTGGTGGTGGCTAGGCCATGTGGTGGCGGCCATTTTGTAGGTACTTCCTTTGTGCATTTATCATTGGACTCCCAGCTTTCTGTCTGATCTCACAGTAGGCCAGAGTCCCAGAGGTAGTAGTTAGCGGGGGTGCTGCCTTTATGTAGCTGTTTTAGTTCGGTGTATGCAATTAACATCATTAGGGCATGTGTGTGTATGGCATTGCATTCAACAATGTGTTGTCTGGGCAGGGGTTTGTTTGTGTGTGTTTTTGCGGTGTTAGGTTTACAACCTCTGTCTTAGCCATGGGCTATTTATTCCTTGCACATTAACCTGTCATGTGCAGCAGGCATCCTCCTTTTTCTGTCCATATTGGTATATATAGGCCTGCTTGACTTTATTGGTTCTTTCTGGACTTCATGTGGCCTTTGAGCTGTGGTGCTGCTGGACTGGTATTATTAGTCTTCTGTTTTGTCTTTTATACATTGGCCTGTGTGTCTTTCAATTGTTCATGTTGCCTTACTGCTTGTTTGACTGATGTTGTTCTGCCTTCTTTACTTGTAGGTGCACAAAAAAAGACTGAGGAGGTGCTGGTTGTTTTTTCATCCATCGCTCGTTCTACTGCCAGACGGACGTCCTTCAGTTGTACGCCACGTGTGGTGTGTGACTCATCTGACCAGACATCTCTGCAATTTGTGCTGCTGTGAGCTGACTGACATCAGAAGAAGATGGGCCCTAAGAAAGCTACCAGGTCCTCCACCACAAAGAAAGTTGCTGAGAAGAAGGAACAGCAGAAGGAAGTGTCACTTAAGGCTGGTATGGACCCCAAAACCTTTTTTGGCACCCCAAAAGGTACGCCTGCAGCAGCGGTGTCTGGGGTGCAAGCTGGGACCAGCACATCTGCATTAGTGGGGGCAAGCCAGCATCCCAGGGCCAAGCACATGATGAGGGTCGAAGAGGTAGCCAGCCTTCTGCTTGCGAGCAGTGATACTGAGCCAGAACTAAACTTATCGCTGTCTCAAAGTAGTACACAATCCACGCAAGATGGAAGTGCTCAACAACCACCGCCAGCAGTAGATGTTCAACAACCACAACCACCGCCCGCAATAGGAGTTGTTCACCCACAACCACTTCCCGCAACAGTTGTTGAACAACCACAACCACCGCCCGCAACAGTTGTTGTTGAAAAACCCCAGCCCGCAATAGTACTTCCTCAAGAACAACAACCACCATCTCCGCACCAAATAGTAGTAGTTGTTCCTCCTGAAGTCGGGGCAGTTCAGGAAGTAGAGCCTCCTTCCGAGCAAGAAGAAGAGGAAGCCACTTCTGTAGGTGATCTATTTCCTTTGAATTCACCAAGGGAAAGGAGGGTTAGTGCATCGAGTTCTTCGCAAAGCATCCCTTCCGATGACCTTGATACGGATTGGCAGCCACAACTATCTGCGCATTCAAAGGAGAGACATCCCAAGAAGACCATGCTAGGAAAAAGGAAGTTTCCAGGCAGGCTTGAACTTATGGAGGTCGATGTAGGTGAGCAGGATACTGCTGGTGATAAAGACGGGTCTGACACTGTCATCATCACAAGCGTTATTCCTGGTGCAGAGGATGTAGAGACCAACATTTTCACCCTATCCAGAAATGCTGCAATGACTGATGAGCAGGTACCACACATAACTCCTACACACTCAACACCCAAAGTAACACCAGCTCCAATTTTTTCAACAGCGAAGGCCCGGCAGCATCCGACATCCAGCAGAAGCGCCACTTCAACAGAAGGAGGTAGTGGCAGTACTAGGACTGAGCTGTCCCATAGTGAAATTCCACAATCCTCCAGTCCATCCGGCATTGGCAGTGGGTCCTCCTCTTCCTATGGCAGGAGACAAAAGTTTACCTCCCCAGTGTGGGACTTCTTTACGGTTCACCCAGTTCAGGAGAACATTGCTGTATGCACCATTTGTCATGTCAATGTTAGTCGTGGTAAGCTTGGTACAAACTATGGGACTGGAGGCCAAACGACCCATTTGAAAAAAACACACTTGATCAGGTGGGAGAACCACCTTGCAAGCTTAAAAAATGTTAGCACTCGTGTTGGTGGGGATACAGTGGTACAAGGTCCACTCATGGTTGACCAGGAGGTAGAAGAAGAGGGAGACGATGACCTTCTATCTAGGAGTGGTACACAATGGACCCCTGTCGCCAGCACTGGAGTGGTAAAGTCCACATCCTCCGCATCTGCAACTTCTCAGTGGCACCAGAGTCAGCTGGAAACACCAAGGAGTGCAAAGTCTGCGATGCAAGGTGGTCCGTCTAGCACAACTCAAAGACATGCAAAGCAGCTTACCATTCCTAGCATGTTAAGGCAGGAGGGAAAGTACGAGCGGAACCACCCAGTAGCACGTTTGTACAATGCCAAACTTGCGAAAATGTTAGCACTGGACCTTCTCCCATTTTCATTTGTTGAGGCTGTTGGATTTCTGGAATTAGTGGCAACCCTCTGCCCAAAATGGAACGTTCCCAGTTGCTACTATTTTGCCCGAGTGGCTGTTCCAGCACTACACCACGACGTGCTGGAATTGATTGGGAAAGCCTTACAACAGAGTGTTGTCCATTGTATCCACCTGACAACAGACATGTGGAGCAGTTGCGATGCTACAGATTTCATGTGCATCACCGCACACTGGATCTCTTTTGCTGGTGTTAAAGACAAGTTAACTTCAGGCCTCCGTGATGTTGCTGGAATTTTTAATGATACGCGCAGACATGCAACTATAGCCATGTTTGGTATGGACAAAAGTCATACTGCTGAAAACATTTTGTCTGACTTTAACGACAAGGTCTTTGAATGGCTGAAACCAAGAGGCCTTAAGATTGGTTTTGTTGCCACCGACAATGGCAGTAATGTAGTGAAGGCAATGAGAGAAGGACATTATTTCAGGGTACCTTGTTTGGCACACTGCATAAACTTAGTCGTGCAAGACTTTCTGAAAAATGAAGCCAAAGTCAGCAACATAATGGCCATCTGCAGAAGAATATGCACGCACTTTAACCATTCTTTTAAAGGACGGAAGCTGCTACGGGTCATTCAGCATGAGCATAGGTTGCCAGTCAAAGCACTGATCCAGGAGGTCCCAACACGTTGGAACTCAACTTATTTCATGCTTGAGCGTCTCTTTGAGCAGTACATCCCACTGAATGCTTATGTCATGTCAAGAAGATTAGGGGATCCTACTGTTAATCTTAAAGCCCTGACCATTGAGATGTGGCAGTGGGACCTCATTAAATGCATCATAGAGATGCTACAACCCTTTGAGGTCTTCACACGTGCAGTTAGCAGGGAGGACTGTACTATGGGCCAAGCCATCCCATTGTTGTACATGCTTGAGCAACAGGTGAAGGAGGTCTGTCAAACATACGAAGGTGACGAACAAAAAGTTGATGCATATACCTTAGCCAAGGGCTTAGGCAACCGCTTGTGTGCAAATGTAAGGCTCAACAATATTGTGTCAGGTGAACATTACATAACTGCAACAATCTTGGATCCACGGTACAAATTATTTGTCAGCAGTAACGCAGTAATTCCATTTTCAGATGAGGATGTTGACAAGTACAAAACTTCCATAGCTGCGGAAGCTAATGAGTTAGAAACTGAGCGGCTGTTACTTAAAGGCCTGCCACTGCCAGCCCAGGCCAGTCCAAGTACTCCTGACGCAAGTTCTTCACAGCATGAGAGCAGTGCGTCTGCTTTCCAGCAGGCACCAACAGTACCAAAAGCAGCACCTACACGATCTGATTCAGCAGACCCAACCAAAAGCATAACTGCTTTTTTTCTACAGAAAGGGATGGGTAAGTCCGTTGCTGTTGCAAAGGGAAAAGAGGACCAGCAAAGCCGAGCACCAATGAACATTGAGCGGATGGTTCAGGCCTATCTGGATGACACAACAGAGGTGTTCATGGAGCAAAGCCCATTGGTCTATTGGTATGAAAGAAGGAGACAGTGGCCAGTGCTGAGCAGGCTGGCGATAAAGTATCTGGCTTGTCCTGTAGCCAGTGTCTCTTCTGAGCGGGTTTTCAGTGCTGCTGGTGCCATTGTCACATCGAAAAGGACTAGTCTCTCCCCCAAAAGCGTGGAGCGGCTGACAATGATAAAAATGAATCAACGCTTCATACCACCAGACTATCAAGTACGTGAATCACCGCCGGATGAAGAAAGCGAGTGCGAAGACGTCCTCACTACTGGGTTACATGACCTACTTCTGTCTGAACGCACAGAGTTTGAGGACGAGCTACTCTTCCCTGACAGCTAAGACAGGTATGTTAAAGGAATGATGCAATGCATTGCATAGGATTGTTTAGCGGACTCTGAGCAAATGTGCATGGAATTAAAGTATACTAGTAACTTCAGAGTAACTCACGTGATGGGCAATTTCCCATGTTATTTAATAATATAAATTATTTATGCACTTGTGACCCTACTACTACAGGTGCAGTCAGTACTTAATTTGTCGTTCGTAGTTCATGTTCATGTTGCACAACGTACATTATTTGGTGAAACAGTCCCCCCTCCACCCCCCCAACAAACACAAATGAACTTCAAATGTTTTCTTGTGAAAATATCTTTGTCGGATTTTTATTTTTTCATAATGATAATAGAAAAATACAATATATAACAAATGTAACCCCCTGACCCAGAGCTGTCTCTACCCTCCCCTAACCCCAACCGAATTTCAACCTTAAATGTACACCCCAACTCCCACATCCCACCCACCAACAAAAGGATTTAAAAAGGGGCAAAAAACAGGGTCCATTTCAAAGCCGGCGGGCTTTCAGGTGTTTGTCCACCATTATCTTCACACGCTCCTCTATACCGTCCTCCAGCTTCTTCCGCTCCTCCTCCAACTTAGCTACCCGGCGGAGAATCTTCGCTTGGAAATCACGGCACCTACACTTGCATGCATGTTGTTGTTGTGGGGGGGCCGCCGAAGATGTAACAACGTGGCGGCGGGCGGCTGCCTGACCACGGCGACGTAGTCCTGCAGGCTTGGGGCCCGGGGCATTGGAAGAGGCAGCAGCTGCTGCCGCCGCCTCCTCCTCCTCCTCCTCGGCCTGATCCACCAGCCGGCGGTAGGCCTCTACAATTGCCTGCAGTTTCCGCTGCCGGGCCCGGACTGCCAACTCCTTCCTTGTTGGTTTTTGGGAAGGAGTAACTATAAAGAAAGAAACAGAATTGTTGTAATCCAAACTCCCCGCAAATCAAGAACACAACATTGATTCAACACATAGTGGGCGGCACAGTAGCACTAGCAAGCAAGCTGAGTACAAAAAATTGTGTTGCATCTATCTTGAACATTCTACAGCCTCTATTAATTTTTTGGACTTTTTGGCACAGCATTATGCCTGCCCTATTAGCATGGGTGTACTTCAACGGTCACACACATTAGAACGAACACCTGTCTTTTTCATATCTCCTTTTGTATTATATACTCTGATTCCGGGAAGGCGGGAACACTCTCAAACTAACATTAATTAACAGGGGGCAGCTAGTAGTACATGTCTAGTAAAGACTATAATACTTTATACCGCGCAACAAACCTTATTTGGTTTGTGTTTCACCAGCAACGACCCATGCACCCAGTCGTCCCCTCCTTCCCTTGCCTTTGGGTTTGCCCAAAACACCGCTGCTGCTGAGACTATCCACTAACCACCGGTATTGGGTGTGTCTCCCAACCACGCTGGCAGCTGTGTTTTCCCCTTTACATGCTTTAACAACAACCCATGCATCCGACTGCTATCAGCCACTTGCATTACTGTAGTGGTAATGCTTAGCATGCTAATGACAAGTAAAGGTAACATCATATATTTTCCAGTAGAGTACAGTGAGAAAGTTTTCCCCTCCCACCAAGTAATGCAGATCACTATTGAATGTAACTTACCATCGCCCGCCGCTGTTGGCTCCCCCCCACTGCTGCTGGTGTAGGTGTAGGTGCCTCTGTTCCTCCTGTCCCCGCCGGGATCGCAGAAGCTGCGCCGCTGTCCCCGTCGGCACTGGTCGATGGTAAGGGTTCTGCACCTATAAAAATAAGTACACCTTTTTAGATGGATGCACAGCCCCCTTTGTACTTGTTCACCAAGAATGGAGTTCTTCAAAACAGTTAAGTACAACGTACGTAATCAGTAGGAGTCCACATTGCATAGTACAGCAGAGTCTCTACACATATTAGCATTCATTGTTATGGTATGGTACCCAAGCTCATCTCATCTGTCCTGCTACTCTAGTCCTTGGAAATTGGAAGTGAACTATGTAACCTTTGTACATCAATGTATCCAGTTTTGTGCATGTTAACTCGCAGCTTGTTGCGCAGCACGAGAAGACGCTCTGAGGCAACACATCATTGTTCAATGCATACACCTGAAGAGGTGGGAAAGGAAAAGGGCCCGTACTTAAGTTTTCTATGTGGATTGTGGAATAGAGTTTGCTTACAGGTTACAACTTCTTTTTAGCATGGCTGCATAAAACTGGCATAAATGTATTTCATACTGTCTAACGTGCACCACTTTTGTCATTATTTTTCGGCAGATGAGAAGATTGCCTTCTACGAAGCGGACATTTCCATAGCTTACAAAAAAAGAGGAATATCTGACCAGTATACGTTGGTGAGAGGTCTCCGATAGTTGCCACATTTCCCTATTGTGCACTAGTAGCTGTACAAATGTTGATTACTTTATTCTGCCTTTTTTAACTCTGGATTTTTTCTGGTGGGCCCTTCAACGTATTTGACGGAACAACTTAAAAACATTGATGTTACTTACTTACTTCGAACAAAATAAAGCTTTTGAATGACCACTTTGACTCTGAAGTTTATTTTCAGTGTCTGTTGTCTTGGAGACTCACACGAGTGAGTGAGCAAAAGGGGGTTTCTTAGGTAACGGTTTGTGTACTAAAAGCATTTGGCATCTTGGTATTGGGGTTCAGGAGTGTGAATTGAATAATTGACCAATGACTCAGGCCATACAGGCTGTCGTTCAGTGAATTGTGCGTTCCTCAGAGTTCTGTGACTGAGGTGTAAGTAAGGTCCAACCTGCCTATCAGTACCAACATCCAATTTTCGTGTGCATACATAGTTGTGTAATATGTATATAACTCCATAGGAGATAGAATACCCACAAGACTAGTAGTGGTATACTAACGTTTACAAAAATACTAGACAAAAATCATTCTGGATGCATACTTGGTTGCTGTCAATTGCCAAAGCAGACACATTACAGAGGAAAAAACAAGCACTGTTGGACTTACTGGGGACAGCAGCAGGATCCTCAGTAGAGGAGCTCTGTGTAAGTGGTGGTTCACCCGCCGACTCGGTCCCTGTATTCTGCTTGCCCCTGGGTTCTGTGGTTCATGTAAAAAATAATAAACAAAGAGAAAAAAATTGAGTGCTGTGAAACATAGACATCATTGCAAAAAACACTGCTACAGTGGAACAGAGCCGGAGGCAACAAATCCATGCCAGGGGCCGCAACGCAAATATGTATCCATCCTTAGAGTATTATTAAATTAAGGATATCTATTGGTGCGGTGGCCCCTGAAGTTTGGTGCCCCTGTGCAGTTGCACAGCTTGCACATGCCTAGAGCCGGCTCTGGCTGAGGTAAGAAGAACAAAGTAACGTTAGCATTCTTTGCCAGAGGAGGATTCGATTCATGCAGAAGAGAAGGCCGTGAAAAAAATGCTACAATATGCAAACTACGTACAATTATCCATCCACCGCTATTTCACTGACGGACAAAGGAAGGACAAGACTCTATTAATAGCATTAACTAACTTCAGGTCTCTACAATAAAGAAAATCTCACATCAATAAACAGCAACAGCTAGCGCCAAGTTGAAACAACACGCAAGAGCCAGTGAAGAAGAAGAACACTGTCATACAATTACAGTAGATATACCGGAATACATCGAAAATGTAACTAGGAGCAACAGTCATCGCGTTACTTATTCAGCCAATATTTACAAAGATACAATAACAATATTTATACTAATATATATATATATATATATATATATATATATATATATATATATATATATATATATATATATATATATATATATATATATATATATATATATATATATAACTATATATATAATATATATATATATATATATATATATATATATATATATATATATATATATATATATATATATAATACACACTTTATTTTTGGGGTAGCCACTCACCAAGACCCACAACCTCGACACCAAGCAGGTCCAACAGGTCCTGCTCCCGGTCCAAAATGTCGGCCCAGCGGTGGGACAGCTGATGGTGGGTACGCCGGATACCGGAGCAGCGGAAGACTGCACAGCGCACCTTCGACTGTCTGCACCCACACCACCGGCCCAGCTGCAAGACCATGTTGCATGCTGGGAGTTGAAGTCTCTACATACCCACGTGACTTCCAACAGGTGAGCCAACGCTTAAGGGGAGGAGTACAATGTCGACTGCAGCACTCGCAAAACAGCCTTGATGGAGATATGCGTGACTTTGTGTTGGGGCGTAAGCACTGAGGAAGGCTTGTGTTAAGCCGAAATGCATTTGCTGCTGCCAACTGATACCACCGAGAAATAAAGGGCTTCCACATGACCCCCCTCTGGCCTCCGCGCTTCTCTTTTTAAGGGAAGTGGTTTGTGTATATTTTCGCGCCAAGCCAGGAGCGCTTACGGATGGCCCTGCTGACAAGAAGACACGAACGAGACTGGCACCGCGCTGCTTGCAGTGCAGTTTTTTGCTCGAGGGATCGAGATAGTTTGTTGTCCACCAAAGCAACAGGAGAAGGAGTGCAAAAGGTGGTACTTACCCCGGGACGCTGTGTGCTTACACTGCTTTCCTCGCATAGCCAGAATCTCTCTGTGATTTGGTCCAGCAGTCCGAGGGGACTTGAGGAGGAACTTTGGGACACGGAGGTTTCATTTATAAGTCCCACCATACGAGGCTGTAAAGGACATTGGAGCGGACATTGATAGACTGTCTGCACCCACACCACCGGCCCAGCTGCAAGACCATGTTGCATGCTGGGAGTTGAAGTCTCTACATACCCACGTGACTTCCAACAGGTGAGCCAACGCTTAAGGGGAGGAGTACAATGTCGACTGCAGCACTCGCAAAACAGCCTTGATGGAGATATGCGTGACTTTGTGTTGGGGCGTAAGCACTGAGGAAGGCTTGTGTTAAGCCGAAATGCATTTGCTGCTGCCAACTGATACCACCGAGAAATAAAGGGCTTCCACATGACCCCCCTCTGGCCTCCGCGCTTCTCTTTTTAAGGGAAGTGGTTTGTGTATATTTTCGCGCCAAGCCAGGAGCGCTTACGGATGGCCCTGCTGACAAGAAGACACAAACGAGACTGGCACCGCGCTGCTTGCAGTGCAGTTTTTTGCTCGAGGGATCGAGATAGTTTGTTGTCCACCAAAGCAACAGGAGAAGGAGTGCAAAAGGTGGTACTTACCCCGGGACGCTGTGTGCTTACACTGCTTTCCTCGCATAGCCAGAATCTCTCTGTGATTTGGTCCAGCAGTCCGAGGGGACTTGAGGAGGAACTTTGGGACACGGAGGTTTCATTTATAAGTCCCACCATACGAGGCTGTAAAGGACATTGGAGCGGACATTGACAGACTGTCTGCACCCACACCACCGGCCCAGCTGCAAGACCATGTTGCATGCTGGGAGTTGAAGTCTCTACATACCCACGTGACTTCCAACAGGTGAGCCAACGCTTAAGGGGAGGAGTACAATGTCGACTGCAGCACTCGCAAAACAGCCTTGATGGAGATATGCGTGACTTTGTGTTGGGGCGTAAGCACTGAGGAAGGCTTGTGTTAAGCCGAAATGCATTTGCTGCTGCCAACTGATACCACCGAGAAATAAAGGGCTTCCACATGACCCCCCTCTGGCCTCCGCGCTTCTCTTTTTAAGGGAAGTGGTTTGTGTATATTTTCGCGCCAAGCCAGGAGCGCTTACGGATGGCCCTGCTGACAAGAAGACACGAACGAGACTGGCACCGCGCTGCTTGCAGTGCAGTTTTTTGCTCGAGGGATCGAGATAGTTTGTTGTCCACCAAAGCAACAGGAGAAGGAGTGCAAAAGGTGGTACTTACCCCGGGACGCTGTGTGCTTACACTGCTTTCCTCGCATAGCCAGAATCTCTCTGTGATTTGGTCCAGCAGTCCGAGGGGACTTGAGGAGGAACTTTGGGACACGGAGGTTTCATTTATAAGTCCCACCATACGAGGCTGTAAAGGACATTGGAGCGGACATTGATAGACTGTCTGCACCCACACCACCGGCCCAGCTGCAAGACCATGTTGCATGCTGGGAGTTGAAGTCTCTACATACCCACGTGACTTCCAACAGGTGAGCCAACGCTTAAGGGGAGGAGTACAATGTCGACTGCAGCACTCGCAAAACAGCCTTGATGGAGATATGCGTGACTTTGTGTTGGGGCGTAAGCACTGAGGAAGGCTTGTGTTAAGCCGAAATGCATTTGCTGCTGCCAACTGATACCACCGAGAAATAAAGGGCTTCCACATGACCCCCCTCTGGCCTCCGCGCTTCTCTTTTTAAGGGAAGTGGTTTGTGTATATTTTCGCGCCAAGCCAGGAGCGCTTACGGATGGCCCTGCTGACAAGAAGACACGAACGAGACTGGCACCGCGCTGCTTGCAGTGCAGTTTTTTGCTCGAGGGATCGAGATAGTTTGTTGTCCACCAAAGCAACAGGAGAAGGAGTGCAAAAGGTGGTACTTACCCCGGGACGCTGTGTGCTTACACTGCTTTCCTCGCATAGCCAGAATCTCTCTGTGATTTGGTCCAGCAGTCCGAGGGGACTTGAGGAGGAACTTTGGGACACGGAGGTTTCATTTATAAGTCCCACCATACGAGGCTGTAAAGGACATTGGAGCGGACATTGATAGACTGTCTGCACCCACACCACCGGCCCAGCTGCAAGACCATGTTGCATGCTGGGAGTTGAAGTCTCTACATACCCACGTGACTTCCAACAGGTGAGCCAACGCTTAAGGGGAGGAGTACAATGTCGACTGCAGCACTCGCAAAACAGCCTTGATGGAGATATGCGTGACTTTGTGTTGGGGCGTAAGCACTGAGGAAGGCTTGTGTTAAGCCGAAATGCATTTGCTGCTGCCAACTGATACCACCGAGAAATAAAGGGCTTCCACATGACCCCCCTCTGGCCTCCGCGCTTCTCTTTTTAAGGGAAGTGGTTTGTGTATATTTTCGCGCCAAGCCAGGAGCGCTTACGGATGGCCCTGCTGACAAGAAGACACGAACGAGACTGGCACCGCGCTGCTTGCAGTGCAGTTTTTTGCTCGAGGGATCGAGATAGTTTGTTGTCCACCAAAGCAACAGGAGAAGGAGTGCAAAAGGTGGTACTTACCCCGGGACGCTGTGTGCTTACACTGTTTCCTCGCATAGCCAGAATCTCTCTGTGATTTGGTCCAGCAGTCCGAGGGGACTTGAGGAGGAACTTTGGGACACGGAGGTTTCATTTATAAGTCCCACCATACGAGGCTGTAAAGGACATTGGAGCGGACATTGATAGACTGTCTGCACCCACACCACCGGCCCAGCTGCAAGACCATGTTGCATGCTGGGAGTTGAAGTCTCTACATACCCACGTGACTTCCAACAGGTGAGCCAACGCTTAAGGGGAGGAGTACAATGTCGACTGCAGCACTCGCAAAACAGCCTTGATGGAGATATGCGTGACTTTGTGTTGGGGCGTAAGCACTGAGGAAGGCTTGTGTTAAGCCGAAATGCATTTGCTGCTGCCAACTGATACCACCGAGAAATAAAGGGCTTCCACATGACCCCCCTCTGGCCTCCGCGCTTCTCTTTTTAAGGGAAGTGGTTTGTGTATATTTTCGCGCCAAGCCAGGAGCGCTTACGGATGGCCCTGCTGACAAGAAGACACGAACGAGACTGGCACCGCGCTGCTTGCAGTGCAGTTTTTTGCTCGAGGGATCGAGATAGTTTGTTGTCCACCAAAGCAACAGGAGAAGGAGTGCAAAAGGTGGTACTTACCCCGGGACGCTGTGTGCTTACACTGCTTTCCTCGCATAGCCAGAATCTCTCTGTGATTTGGTCCAGCAGTCCGAGGGGACTTGAGGAGGAACTTTGGGACACGGAGGTTTCATTTATAAGTCCCACCATACGAGGCTGTAAAGGACATTGGAGCGGACATTGATAGACTGTCTGCACCCACACCACCGGCCCAGCTGCAAGACCATGTTGCATGCTGGGAGTTGAAGTCTCTACATACCCACGTGACTTCCAACAGGTGAGCCAACGCTTAAGGGGAGGAGTACAATGTCGACTGCAGCACTCGCAAAACAGCCTTGATGGAGATATGCGTGACTTTGTGTTGGGGCGTAAGCACTGAGGAAGGCTTGTGTTAAGCCGAAATGCATTTGCTGCTGCCAACTGATACCACCGAGAAATAAAGGGCTTCCACATGACCCCCCTCTGGCCTCCGCGCTTCTCTTTTTAAGGGAAGTGGTTTGTATATATATATATATATATATATATATATATATATATATATATAACTATATATATAATATATATATATATATATATATATATATATATATATATATATATATATATATATATATATATATATATATATATATATATATATATATATATATATATAATACACACTTTATTTTTGGGGTAGCCACTCACCAAGACCCACAACCTCCACACCAAGCAGGTCCAACAGGTCCTGCTCCCAGTCCAAAATGTCGGCCCAGCGGTGGGACAGCTGATGGTGGGTACGCCGGATACCGGAGCAGCGGAAGACTGCACGGCGCACCTTCGCCCACCGCCGGAGACGCTCTTCAATGCGCTGGTAGCCGGAGCCGGGCCTGCCGCCTGCTGCCAAAGTCAAGGGGAGGTGGCGCTGGATAAAAAAGACCAGGGCGGCCACCTCCTCCTCCCCAAAAAGTTGGCGGGGCGTCACTCCTGCGGGGCGCATTCTGCCGCAAGGCAGCCGTTTTTTTTTCGGCACAGCCGCCTTGCCCTTTGAGCCACCGATGCTGCTGGCACCCTTCACCATGGTTCTGGGTGGAGGGGAGAAGGAAAGTTGAAGACAAAAAGGTAGGGGAAGGAAGAAGCAAGGTAAAAGAAGGAAGTAATATAAAACAAGAGAAAAGTTGCAAAAAAAGTAGTAAAAGTAAAAATAAAATGAGAAATATAAACCTAGGCACAGAGAGAAATAGGTAATAAGTAAAGAAAGTTAGAAAAACTGAGTGAAAAGACCAGGATGGAAGAGATAGGAGTGAGATGCTAAAGTAGGCCCAAAACCATAGCCAGAGTGTGAAATCGAAGATGGCTCTGCCCGTCGCGACCGCCGCGGTAAGTTCGCGCGATATTTGACGTGATCACGCACTTTGGCAGTGCGAACGAGAAGATGAGTTCCCGAACATGTCTAACACAACGCGAACACGTTACTTGTGACCCGGAACCGGAAATAAGGGAACGCAAGCGGGCGGGACAAACCTCTTTGAGTAACTTAGCGCGCTAGCTATCTCGAGCATGCAGGCAGCGCCCCGAACACGCGCACCGCGCTCCCGAAGACGAAAAACGGCGCGCGAACGGGTCTAGCAAGCTACTACGCATGTCCGCGGAGCTACGTGTAGCTCGCGGAGTGCAAGTGCGTCTTCGCGTAGCATCGCGGAGTGCGGCTACGCGAACTACGCCCAGGGACGTTTTCTTTGAAGATACGAAACCAGCAGGTACTGTGACGTCCTTAAGAGGAAGCAGGTGGTAATGTGGGAGCCACTGTCAGGGAAGGAATGAAATACCAATTACTAAGTTTTGAGGTGGAATAATCAGGCACAATAACATAGTAAGCTTTGTAGAAAACATTTTTAAAGAAAGAATTGCATTGTCAGGCCAGAAGATGAACAAATTCAAAACCACATTTGCATCCCACAGTTTATTTTACTTTGGAAGAGGAGGATTAGAAAATATTACTAACTTTAAAAGATGATAGATGAGCTGCTGCTCTCCAACTGGTTTGACATTGCTGTAGGGATGGTTTAATGAAATTGCAGATCTGCACAGGTTCATGGTCCTATAGGATTTACCTCCACTAGCTTCAGCTATCAGAAAGTTAACGATTTCCTAAACACCAACTTGACCATAAAGCCCACGCGGACTTGTAAGCTTGTAAGCTTTAGTGGTTCCTGGAGCCCAAGCTTTGCTAATGAATTCTGAAGTCTCTGGCAAAATTAAATTAATAGATTGGATTGATGTGCTATTTTTAAGTAAAGAGAGCGAGGGAGTTGTCGAGAACCAGAATGTGAGGATGGCCCAAAGGATCCAGCAGAAGATTGGAAAAGGACGGAGAAGCACTGGGAAGTTTATTGCCTATTTCAGAAGGGTTGGTAATCACACCAGAACTGGACCACAATTACCAGGATAGCTTGCAAACATCTGACCTGAGCCAGAAAATGGCTGATCGTGAGAAAAGGAGGAAAAGTGTAGTTTATTAACTGAGCCCAGTCCTGCAAAAAAGCATATCTAGCTAAGGCCAGGGGATTTGGATGCCAACTGAAAAAATGAGGCAAGTGGAAATCGAGGCGGGATGCGAAAAGATCAAAGTTGAAAGGACCCCACTTCTGAGACAGAGATTTGGAACACTGAGGAATGAAGTCTCCAATCACTGGAATCCCACAGATGATGGGAGTGCCAGTCTGCTATGGAATTGAGGTTGCCCGGTAAGCACTCTGCTCGAACTGAGATCTTGTTGAGAAGGCAGAATTCCTAAAACCCTTTTGCCCGTCCTCTAAAGGCTTGGAATTGTTGCCACTCAATTGATTATATAATGGACTGTGGAAACTTTGTCCATGCGGAGAAGAATGGAATATTGTATTCTGTCTTGTGCAAGCTTTTGAATGCAAAGGAGACTGCCAGCATCTCTAAACAGTTGATATGAATCTGGACTCCTCAAGAGACCATGTACCCCAAGTTGAGATTGGACCACAACGGACACCCGATCCCATTTGATTTGCATTTGATTCTAATACAAGATCAGGGACTGATGCAAAGATAGTCCTGCCATTCCAGGAATCTAAATGTTCTAGCCACCAATGAAGTTCTAGCCATGACTCTGGGTTGATGCTGATAGAATTGGAATAAGCCAGGCCTTTGTGCAGGTGACAAATCTTTAGGCGTTGAATGTACTGTTAATGGAGATGACCTGGAAGAATCACCTGGATGGAAGAAAATAAGAGGCCTACTATTCTAGCCAGAGATCTGATATAAATTTGAGAACTGGAAGAGTCTGAAGAATCTCACTTTTGATTGCATTTACTTTTATGTGAGGAAGATGCAGAGTAGTGCTTGAAGAGTTTACTAGAAAACCTAGAAATTCTATCTGTTGAGTGGGAATCATAATTGATTTTTCTGCATTTAAAAGGAAACCCAGCTCTGAAAGAAGAGAACAAGTGAGATGAAGGTAGGCGTGAAGAGTCTCTATGTCTTGACTCATAAGCAGAACATAGTCCAATTAAATTATCAGTCTGATGCCCACAGACCTTAGGTAAGCCACCACAGGTTTCATTACCTTTGTAAAGCACCATGGTGCCAAAGAGAGACCGAAAGGAAGAGAGGAAAACTGGTAATTTTGTCCATTCCACTGCAATTGAAGGAATTTTTTTCTGTGGTAATGATGGATGGACTTGTTGGGTAGACATCTTGTAAATCTAGCCTTACCTTCTAGTTGTGTTGATGTAAGGAGTTTCTGAGGTGAATTATAGTCTCTATTCTGAAGTGACGGTACACCACAAACTGATTGAAGAGTCTGAGGTTGATAACCGGCCTCATCTTTTTGGTTTTCTTTTGGACCAAGAACAGGGTACTGAAAAACCCAGAGGGATCTGAAAGGAAAGCTGAATTGTCTGTTTTTATAAAAGAGATTACATTTCTAAGGAAATTAGGTTTGACATGTCTGAAGAAAACCTTGGAGGAGGAGGAAACACACTTTGGAAAGGTGGTGCATAAAACTCTATAGGATAACCTTGTGTGGTATTTGGAATCCAAGAATCTGCAGTTATCGTTTGTTCTCTTTGTAGGGAAATACAGAAGATGGCCCCCCACAGGTGGTGGCCAGAAGAAGGACCCACCTTGTTGATTGTTGATTCTGAAATTCTTGTGTCCGTGACCTCTGTAATGTCTACCTCTTTGAAGGTAGAATTGTGGCTTGTAGTCTTGGTAGGAGTAGCCTGAATTAAAGGAGCCTCTGGACCCCTGATTATGGTAGGAGTGGCAAGTAAAGCAGCTCCTGCCTCTACCAGCATGTACAATAAGTATGCTGCGGAAACACCTTTTTTTAAGACTGTTTGGCTTTGTCATTCGATGAAAAGGTGGTAACATATCTACTAAGGTCATTGATAAAGGAGTCCCCAAACAGAATACCATCCGCCTTGATGCCTGCATCAACAGTAGTTAGGTTAGCCAATTTTTGATTTAACTTTAAAAGGAGACCTTTTCCCCATTCATATGTAATTGTGTTGTTGGCATTACCAAGTAAGCAAAAAGCTCTCTCAACCCACATAGAGAGCGATCTTGGGTATCATTATCGAGATTGTCCAATCTAGCCACCTCTGCCATATCATAATTGCTAGCCAAAGGGCACACCATATCAAGTAACTTATCTTGACAAGTCAACCAGGCCTTGTCAACACCTTTGCAGGGATCTTTTCCAAATTTTTAACAGAAGGTTAACAAAGACGGGTCAAATGTTGGAGTGAAGGTAATGTTGGAGGAAAGGAGAGGCCTGGGACATTTGTATTTTAATATCCTTCTGGTTTGATTGTCTGGGTCAGAAGTAACCTGGAGGATATAACACTCCCACATGTGCAGCAGAGAAGCACTCCTTTGAATTTGGATGGCAAATAAGGATGGGATTGAACATAGGAGTTCCTTCTGTGTCCATTAACTGTTTTGGCTAGAAAGGAATCAGGTTTAGACTTTTTCAGAGGAGGGGGAGAAGAAGGATTCTTGACCCCAAACTTATCGGTATTGTCATCTGCATCCCTCACGTCGTCATCAGTGTCCATGATGTTGGAAATAACTATTTTGTGGGGAGCATCCTGAATATTTTTCGACTTATTCTTATAGTTAACATGCATTTTGGTATTCCCCTCTTTAGTACGAGGCCTAGGAGGAACAACGTCCTCAGTCTGCATGAGGAAACCTCACTGCTCAGAAGTGAAAAACCAGAATTGTGGGTTGAGACTTGTTTCTTTTTGACAGGTAAAGACAGTGTCTTACGTATTCTGAATGGGCCAATAAGGTCTTCAACATCATGGTCACCATAGAATTCTCAATATTTTTGCATCTTTTCAATAGAGGCTGCAATGGCCTGTTCAACTGAAGAATGAATGAGTTAATTCAAGCCATTCTTAAATGCATCCCCGTCATCATTGTTCCCATTGACCAAAGGAGTGCTGTCTATTTCTATTTTGAAAATGTGAATAAAAAAGTTCAGGCAGAAAAAGGTTGAATGGAGGCAACACCAGCGAGGGCGGAGACAAGGGCCTAACTCACTCCCACAGGGCATGTACACACCAAATTGGCCACAGAAAGAGCTGCGGGAAGGCACAGTAATAGGACGCACCCTTCCAATGATGCCGTGTTGGCAGAAAGGGAAACAAAAGAGGGAGGAAGAGCAGGAGGAAATTTACGGTTGCACCAACTAACCGCTTGAGTCATGGAACCACAAAAGCCATGCAATATGAGAAAAGCACAAGCGGGAGCATCCTAAAATGGCAGACACAGGTGTTGCCATGGCCCTTTTGCCCAGTGCACAGGGCAAAAGGAATGGGAGCTTAGAGTGCGACTCGCTCAACTATATGGCACTGAAAGAACAAAACAAGCAATGACAGGAGCATGCATATATCAGCAATGGTAAAATGTCATAAATATAATCACTGTAATAGCAAAGAAGGTCTTTATTATGACTTCAAGCAGCATGAAAAGAGAGATGTTCGATGTCAAGTAGTGGGTTATACAGGTTACTGGTATCTTATTGTTGGTTACTATACTTATGTGTTTCTGTCCCATTGGCAAATCTGTTGCTAAGCATCTTGGGATTTGTAGTTCCACTGTTCTTGATTGCTGCTATTCAATTAGAGGCAAGATTAGAGAAGCATAATAGGAGCCTCCGGTCTTAACATAAAATTCCTGAGTGCCCTGATCATAAGATTTTATTTTCTGTACATTTATTTTATGTGTAGTGACCAATAAGAGACAATGTTGTTTGTAGATAGTGTCTGACATATTACAAAACATGTATTTGATAATGTATTCAGAAGTTTTTACAGTGTCGTTCGTCATGCCCCCTTTCCGATACTTCTAAGCGCTTTGCAGTACAAAAGAACATCGTTATAGAGAACATAAAACGCCCCACTCCCCCGCCCCTCCACCCGCCACACACACTAGATGCTTAGTTGTCAAAGACCATTAGCTGTAAATAGAAATATAACTTTAAAAGAATACACAGCCACTATTCTACCCTATAATTAGAGGGATGAATAATTCTAGATAAAATAGTTGAAATGTGCAAGGGCCTGGCCTCGCTCTCGTCGTTACCGAGAGCGCAACACTGACAGGTTTGTCATACCTTGAACTATGAATAGCTGAAACCGGGGTTCTGCATGATGCACTGGGTGAAAGGGGAAGGGGGGGTTAAGTCATAAAAAAAAACTCGAAACAGCATCTCTGTGAATTAATTAAGGGAAGTTTGTTAAGCTAGATTTGAAAAAAAAACTTCTTTAATTGTGTTTACCCAAAAGCCCTTTCTTCCTAATTTAAATAGCATAAACATCTGGACGAAAGCAATATTAGAATCACGGCAGTAGTCAAGCAAATCTTGTGGAAAATAATGAAATTAGATCCCTGGTGTTGTGACAGAGTAAGGGCAGGATACATCAGTTCGATGTTAATAAAATTTCCATGAATGACTGAATACAATTAAGAAATTGTCAGTTGCGGCAATGAACTTTTGTCGCTCGTCGATGTTTGCATCATTTGATTATGCTGGCAATTTAAAATTGTTTATTAGTGTCTGTGTTGGGATATTAATTATGACCTTTATTACAGCCCACAATTAAACTAGTCATACAGCAACGCGCAGCCTGGGCTGCCATGGCTGACGAGCTGAACTGTGCAGAACGATTTCACCGCACTGAGTCTGTTACGCATCCCGCGTGCGACGTCCGACGTCAAACCACAGCCCAGAGCTTGCCCAACAATTAAGCACTTTTCTAAAATCTTACACCGCTGATTGTGGTTTTTTTTATGGCGAAAGCATCTGGAAAATGAGTTAAAATAAGGGCATTGATTTTTGCTCTGATAATATTTTCAATGGTTAATTATTCAATGGTTAATTAGCTGTAAACAACTTTGTAAAGACGCGCCCATTACATAACTAATTATTTAAAAAAAGAAAAACTCCGATGCTGGTTGGTCGCATCGTGCATAATTACTACTTCTAGCTGAAAGAGATTAACAGTGTTCGGGTGGTCACGATTATAAGTGTAGGAACTAGTGATGCTAGGGGCGGGGACGAGGGGTCTAGAAGTGGGGAAGACACTGAAGGCTGGAGCACGAAGTCGGGCTTTGGTTCGGCTCGCGGTCCTGTTGGAACCTCTGGCCCATAACGAGAGGAGCTTTCATGTAGCCTCTTTCCCTGTCACCCTCCCTCTACAGATGATGCGTACTAATGGCTAGAGCTGTCGACTCGGATAACCACGTTGGAGTCTCAGCGTCGACTCAATATCCTGTGATTCTGGGCAGATCACTTGGGGCATATTTACAATAACTGGCGCACCCCTGCAAATCAGCAGGGATGCGCCACTTATTGTGCCCCACAGCTCCGCCATCATGGATGCGCCGCATTTACAATGCGGCGCACCATGGTGCAAAAATGGCACAGATGCGTCACGCATCTGTGCCGTAAAAGTGACGCATTGCTGGAGTTGCGTCGCAAACGTGACGCAGCTCCAGCAAATGCTCCGGGGGCTCTATCTAGTTAATGCTGCGTCAATCCTTACGCCTGCTTCAGACAGGTGCAGGGTTTTGAAGCAGCATGGGGCAGATTTAGGAGGCTCTTGCGCCTCCTTGCACCGCAATTGCGTCACTTAATGTGACGCAACGGCGGCGCAAACAATGCGCCCTATTTACAACGTGACGCATCTAGGAGATGCGTCACGTTGGAAACCTCTGCGCCATAAGGAGGCGTTCCTGCGCAGGGGGGGGCGTTCCTGCGCAAGAACGCCTCCTAAAAGTGGCTGAGTGAAATCTATGAGATTTCACTCAGTCACTTTCTACGTCAATTCTTTACGCCTGCTTGAAGCAGGCGTAAGGGTGACGCACCATACATTGAATAGATGGCCCCTGTGCAGTGCAGGAGTCATGTTGCACTTGCGACATGACTCCTGCAATGCGCCGCCCGTGCGCCAAGAGATGCGTCACGCATCCTCACTGCCTTGCACCATGGTGCGCCGCATCATAAATGCGGCGCACATGAACATATTTGAGGTTGGATGGGTCAGTAACTTTTATACCCATTGACCCATTGAAGAGGGGTAGTCTTATACGGCGAGTATAGCCCAAACCCTATATTTTAACAAGAAAAGTAGGGGGGTCGTCTTATACGCCCAGTCGTCTTATACGCCAGAAAATACGGTAGTCATTTTAAGGACGTTGGATCTACCTATGAGTGACAAGTGCAGGGTATCCATTCTTTTAAGGTCCCTTTCGATCGTTTTTAACAGCGGGACAAAGTTATCCTTTATGATTGATTCTGTCGCTGCATTAATAGTCACACCCAGATATGTTGCGGCATCCACATATCTATAATCGGATTTAACTATGTTTTTTGTACAAATAACCTGGGTTTTCCCCTCATTAAACCGATATCCTGAGTGACTGTCAAACTCCTTAGCAATTTCCACTAATGCGCGCATAGCCGAGACAGGTTCCACAGATATTACTGCCAAGTCATCAGCGTACGCCAAGATTTTGGTCTCAAAGCTATTAGTTATAACCGGCTTAATCTCCCCATTACGTAAAATCTGCCCAATCAATGGGTCTATAAACAAGGCAAACAAAATGGGTGAACAGGAACACCCCTGACGTGTCCCTCTTGTTATAATGATCTTACCCGAGCTTTCACCCATTAGTGCAACTTAGCGACCGGGTTGGAAGACATAGCTTTAAAGGCGGTCAGAATTCTTGGCCCGAACCCTCTACCAGCCAGTACCCCCCACATGTAGCTCCACCTAACGCGGTCAAAGGCTTTTTCGGCGTCGAGGAGGATCATGGCTATCCCCCCCGACAGCATGGGCCTCAAACAAAGATATTGCACGCCTTATATGGTCTGTTGTTCCACGCCCTGGGATGAACCTGCCAGGGGAAGACCAGACCGCCAATAACCCTCCCCAGACGCTTTGCCACAATCTTAGCGTATAATTTATTATCCGCATTTATCAATGATATCGGTCTATATGACCCAGGGTTATCCCTTGGCTTTCATTTCTTATGGAAGATCACTATATTTGTATCCTTCCATGTCTCCGGTATTATACCAGTGCTTACTATACCATTAAATAAATCCAGTAACAGTGGGACCACTACATTAGAGATACATTTATAGACCTCCAATGGGATGCCATCCGGCCCTGCTGCCTTACCAGCGGCTAGTTCCTGTAATCCCTCTAGCACCTCATTGATCGTTATATCCCTCTCCAGTATTTCGCTCTCCAGCTCCTCTAGTTTAGAACCTTTGTCCGGATACTCCCCCTGAAGATACTCCCCATTCATCTCTTCCTGGTACAGAGTTTGATAGAAGTTTTTGAACACCCCTAGAATCTCATATGGTTCCAAATACTCCTGACCGTTCTCCTGAAAACTCGTTATTATATTTTTAGTGGTGCCCTGCCTAATTTGAAGTGCCTGTGCTCTACCCGCCTGTTCCCCTGTTTCATACATTTTGCCTTTAATAGCTTGGTATTCAGAGGCAGCTTTTACGGCCATCTGTTTATGTATATCTGCTTTAGCAGAGTTAATTGTCAGTTGACTTATTTTCCCATCTTTGCCTTGAAAGATATCTCGACCAAGTTGTTCTCTGCTTCTACCAGTTTAGCAAGTAACCTATCCTTATCTCCCCGCACTTTCTTTCTAATCCGAGCAACGTAGCTAATCGTTTCCCCCTATGCGCTGCTTTGATTGTATCCCACACACTATTACGGGATGCGCTGTACCGATTAGCGTTGAAAAATTCACTAGCCCATTTCCTTAGATGCTCAGCATAAATGCTGCCCGCCAACAGTTTTCTGTCGAAAGTCCATACCCTTTGTTTTCTTGGTGACCTTAGAAAATCATAACATATATGTAGGGGGCTATGGTCTGAGAGGACCTTCGGCAGTTTCCTGATGCTAACTTTACTAATTTCCGTAGATGAAATAAAAAAAGAATCCAGTTTTGTGTATTTTTGATACAGACAAGAGAGAGAAGTAGGTGTACCCTGGATTCCCGGGCTCCTTATTTCCCCAAACATCAGAAAGGCCGTGGGACTGCATCATCGAGCACAGGGCCCGAAAAACCCTCGGCTTCCGACCTACATACAGCTTCTTACCGGTGAGATCGGCGGATATATTAAAATCACCACACACCACCAAGGGGGTAGGCCAGTTAGCCAAATCTCTCTCTAGGAACTCACAAGCCTCAGGGTCATCCTGGTTAGAACCATATAGCCCACAGATTGTTATACCCATACACATTTCGGCCAATGCCCACCTCCCTAGTGGGTCAGACTTAGAGCACATAACCCCACCAAGTCCTGTTTTCCCTAGAATGGCTACCCCTCTTACTGTCGAAGTCTGAGAAGAGCAAGATAAAATATCATAGCCCCCCAGATTTAGCAACTGCTTATTTGCCCAGGGTAGATGCGTTTCTTGAAGACATAAAATGTCTATGTATTCTGACTTAACAAATTCGGCCAATCTCCGCCTCTTTTACCAATCGTTGAGCCCCCCTATATTGATAGAACAGAAACTAAGATTCACCATTAATACCTTTACACATTTCCTTCACTGTTTGTACCAACCACTGGATAGAGACAACATCCGATCCTAGATAAAAACCGTGCCAGGCTTCCACCAATAAGAACATACTTGTACCATGAATTCTCTTTTTATGCATTTTCCCCCCTTAATCACCCCCCTATCACCCACCCTACCTTCCATGAACCACCCGCCCTCCCCGCCCCCTTCCCTTCCCCCAAACCCTCCTATCCTCGTGAAGCGCTCAGACCTTAGTCTGTGCTTGTGATGTTTACAGTGATAGCGGTTTGGGCATTTCTTTCACTTACTTTTCAGTACCTAGTGCCCCCTTGCCACACCCGGCATGAATAAATGATCAAACGTGATACAGAATTCAAAAAAAGAAAAACAGAAGAAACAAGAAAAGGAACAAATTAGAGAATGAGGGGGAGGATCCAAGCGGCCGTCCCTCCTTGACTAAGGCTAGCCAGCCTCTTCATTTACCCACTTATTCCCCTAACTGCCTAGGGAGTCCAAATATTCTTGTGTCTTCACTTCTGAGGCGAAGTACTGAGTCCGACCTTCATTTATTATTTTCAGTTGTGCAGGGTTGATGAGATACACTTGGGTGTGTTTATCCTGAAATGGTTTGATCAATTGTCTCAACCTCCAGCGCCTCCCCACTGTTGTGTGACAGTTGTCTGGTCTAACGAAAAAGGTGACTCCCTCGCTGGTTCTTCGTGCCTCCAGTCTGGCTTTTTCACCGATGGCCTGCCGTAAGATAAAATTGCCCAAGAATATTAAAATTGCTTTTGGCTTGTCCCCTTTTCCTGCACCAGATCAGATTTTAAACGGAGTGCGATGTGCTCTCTGAATTTCTGCAGACCAGTTCCAGTTAATAAGCTCTGGGAAAGCCTCTTTGAACAGATTTATCATGTACCCCCTGACATCTGAGCCCTCCACCCCTTCAGGTATCCCAAGTACCCGCAGATTATTCCGCCTGAGTCTGTTTTCCATGTCCTCCATCTTCCACTGAATATCGATAACCTGGGCGCATTGGGACTCGACTCTAGTGGTTGCAGCAGCAGCCTCCAATTCTGTTGCGACAATCCTTTCTTCAAGGTTTGACACCCTGTCGCCCACAGTGGCGCATGCCTTGGACAGCTTTTGGACCACGCCTTGCATCTTTCTCATTGTGGCCTGCGATTTGCTGCTATCCAGACGTGTTTCCTCGCAATGGGCCAGGATTGCCTGGTGGATCCTCCAGGATCGGTGTATGAGTTGCAAGGTTTTCTGAATTGGGGCTTCCCTGGAGTGGCATAGAAGATGAGTGATCCCAGCTTAAGTCTCGCGCTGGCTCCTGTTGATTTAATTGAACATTAGCCCTTTTAGCGGTGTTAGGGGGGTCCTGTTCGAGGTCACTTTCTGATTCAAAGTTGCTATCCCCCTGGGATGAGCTCCTATCGTCTTCAGACCACTCCGCCTCTTCTGAGACAGAATAGAAGCATTCACTGCTCTCCTTCTCCTTCTCTTTGCTATCCATTGGGGCCACAGGGGGGCAGATCCCTTCCAACCCATCTACACCTGGAGTGCTACATGCACCTACTTGAGCCGGTGTCGACACAGACTGACTCCCCTCAGATGCGCCCTCCACCTGTATGGTCAGATTCTCGTCTCCCAGGGGCTCCCCCTTCTTCAATGCTGTCTTAGTGCAGCTGATTACTGTACCTATATTGCCAGACTCATTGTTACTCGTGCCTCCCTTTCCTCCAATAAAGGGGATCTCTGCAGGCTCTGTTCGCATTTCATCCTCTACGCTGACCTGGGGGCCCTTTTGAACAATAGTACCCTTTTTTCCCAGGGGAGCCATACCGTAGCCTTGCGTTACTGGCAGTTTTGCTTCCTCCTGTAGGCGTACGGGGGTAGTTACTTCTTCAGTCTTGGTGGTCGGACCTCCTTTACTCCGTGAAAACATCCCGGGGATTAGCGTGGTAACTAGGCGCGTCTTTGCAGCAGCCTGCTTTCCCTTTCTCGGCTCTGCAGAGGGCGTGCAGAGTTTAGTCGGTGACCCATCCTTTCCGCATTCCTGTCCGGTTTGCTCCGCAGCCTGGGTTTTCCTTTTGCCGCTGCCGCCATTGCCGATTTCGCCAAGGCTCCAGGAGTGGGTTTAGGCGCCATTCCGTCCAGCCTTCATTCTATCCGCTCGCTCCGTTTGCTCCGCTTACTCCGCCTGTCCCTTCCGACACACCTACTGCGCCTGAGCTGAGATCGGAGCCAGAGAAACAGAACACCGCTCAGCCCACGGAGCCACAGGAGTCCAGGCTTCCCCGCTCGCATACCTCTTATTGCAGCAGAAAGCAAACCGTAAGTCGGCAGCATTTAAATTCCCTTTCTTCTTTGTTCAAAGAAAAATGCCGGTTTTTGCCTCCTGGTGCCAGTGTGGGGCTTCAATGGACCTTGCCCTTTCCTGCTAGCACTGCAGAACGACCCCTACTCGGTCACCATCTTGCCTCTTTCAGACCACCATCAAATTGAGCTTTAGTGTCTGGAGTAAAAAAGACTGTGCATAGTGGAGGCTTGGCACCTAATGGTGCTTTGATGTCTGGAATAAGTTAATTCTCTGTGAAAATCTGAGTGCAGGGCGAATGTTAGACCTGACATTTTTAGCAGGTTTACCACCAGATGTTTTGCTTTTTGGCCTCCTATTTATGACCTATTTTTCATTGGTTTTAGGATTTTGGGCACTTTACTACTGCTAATCATTGTTAAAGTGCATATACTCTCTGTGTAAATTGTATTATTGATTGGTGTATCCATGATTGTCATATCTGATTTCCTAATAAGTCCCTAGTAAAGTGCACAGGTGTGCCCAGGGCCTGTAAATCAAATGCTACTAGTGGGCCTGCAGCACTAAGTGTGCCATCCACACAAGCAGTGTTTCAAAGGTGTCTCGGAACTGCCACTGCAGTGTCTGTGCAAGCAGTTGTAAACTGACATGTACACCTGGTAAGTGTCCCCACTTCTCAAGCCCTAACCTTTCCTTTTACTATATATAAGGCACCCCTAAGATCGGCCCAAGGTAGCCCACTGGGCAGGGTACAGTGCATATGAAAGGTAGGACATGTGCTTGTGTGTTTTACATGTCCTGATAATGAAATATTATTATGCATTTCATTTTTGACTATTGAAAGGCTATCTCTTCCATAGGTTAACATAGAGTCTGCCTTGAAACATCTTTTGGGTGCAGATTCCCCTGGAAAGATGATAGAAAGTTGGAGCTTAGGATCTATGAAATCAAAATCTAAAAATACATCTTTTAGTGAAGATGGTTTTTAAATTCTGTGTTTGAAAATACCACTTTTAGAAAGTGTAGCGTGCGTATACACAGCGGTAATGCACTTACAAGTTCAACAATACTCTCTAGTCTCAATTACTCAAAGGTACTCTAGTTGGTGTGCTGATTCTGAAGTGGATCTACCTGGCCACAAATTCAGAAAGAACATATATGCCTATTCCCTGCTGACGAGAGGTAACAACCTCGAAACACGTGTCCAGGGATGGCCAACGCGACACTGATTTTTGCTCAAGACTCTGGCAGAGGCGCACCCGCTGATGCTTACTTCATGGACCACAATGCTTTGGGGCAACACGCTGGTAGGACAAGCAGTGTGCGACCAATTGGACTATTTTTTATATTCAAGCTCCCTTGAGCTGGTGGGGCTGACGAGCCCGGGTTACGCACCTGCGTGCCACGAGCGGTACCGGACCTGAGAATATTTTTTGGCAGCCTACGCAGCACCCCTACATATATGCCTATTCCCTGCTGACGAGAGGTAACAACCTCGAAACACGTGTCCAGGGATGGCCAACGCGACAGTGATTTTTCCTCAAGACTCTGGCAGAGGCGCACCCGCTGATGCTTACTTCAAGACCACAATGCTTTGGGGCAACACGCTGGTAGGACAAGCAGTGTGCGACCAATTTGCCACGAGCGGTACCGGACCCGAGAATTTTTTTTGGCAGCCTACGCAGCACCCCTACATATATGCCTATTCCCTTGGTGGAGTTTAAATTTTTTTCCATAGGAACCGTTAGTCGTAGAAGTCAGTGGAAAATATAATAAAAATAATAGCAGGGGTTTGCTGGGGCCCTCACAGTCCCGGGGCTTCACTCATGTTGGAAGGGGGGTGCAGTAGGCTGTGGAAATGATCTCGGGAAAACAACAATGCGGATTATTGCGTCTTTTCTTTAATATAATGTGGAATGATGTTTATTTATTAGGCAGTGTTTACTTTTGTTACAGATACAGTCACTTTGTTACAGGCAATTTATTAATATGTAGGACTGCGTGTTTTGTATGTGTGCGTGATACAAATGTAACATTTAATTGGCTAAGGTGTTCTAACAACAATCTTAATGTTCATTTGGGTGTGAACTATTGAAAGTAGAAGTATTTTCTGTAATTCCCTTGTGCTCCGGAGAGTTGCAAGGAAATGTAATTGGCTTTCATGTTGTATGGAGGCCTTTCCTGAGCTTTATGTTGGTTGTTTGCGAACTATTGAAAGTAGAAGTGTTGTCAGCCATTCATTTCCACTCTGCGGAGTAGGAGGGACATCTGATTGGCTGACGTGTTTTAAAGAGGACTTCCCTAAGCTTAATGTTTATTGGCTGTAAACTGTTGAAAGTGAAAGTGTTGTTAGCGATTCCTTCCCGTTCGCGGAGTATTAGGGTAACGTGTTCCAAGCGGGACCGTACGAAGCTTAATGTTCATTGGCTGTGAAGTATTAAAAGTAGAGGTTTTGGCAGTTATTCCTTCTCCTCTGCGGAACAACATGGACATTTTATTGGCTAAAGTGTTCCAAGCACAAGTTTGCTCCTTATTGGGTGGGAACGGTTGACTATTGTCAGTGATTTTGTGACGCACTTCCAAAGGAGTATGGGAAAAGAAAGTAGTAGAGGGCAGGTTAGGAACAATATTACCTCTGTACAGTGCTCATAAGGTGGTGGAGAGGGCTTATGAGGTAGAAAATAGTTTTTATATGTTTCAAGGGTCATTTATATAATTGCCGTTTGGTGTATAAATCACAGCGGAAAAATGACAGTGTCTTGTGAGAATTATAATATATATATATTTTCACAGCATATGATCAAAAAGGGGGAACAGACTAAAAACCAAAAGCCGGTGACATTGCTTATATATCTTTTCTCTTCGTGCCGACTTATCATGAACTCCACTGAGATCAGCATAACTGTTAATGTTATAATATACATATTGGTACAAAAGGGGGTGGTAATGGACGGAGCATCTGAACCAATCAAACACTCACACCCAGTCAACAGATCTGGGTTTAATCCATCACTATTCTTTAGCCCACTCTGCCACCCCAGTTCAGACATGGCCATATGCAAATCAGTCTGACCCTGTGCCTCATGGGAACAGTCCAGCCCGAACTGCCAAGCCATGCCTTCCCTGACCGGAAACAAGCTTCCTAGGACCGGTTTCTGGCATTTCAGCCAGGCTGAAACTGGGGTGGCAGAGTGGGCTAAAGAACGGTGATGGATTAATCCCAGATCTGTTGACTGGGTGTGAGTGTTTGATTAGTTCAGATGCTCCGTCCATCACCACCCCCTTTTGTACCGCTTTGTTCACCCTAAGTTGGCAGGGTATGCTCAGACGTGAGTCCCTTGCTCACTTTGCCACTGAATTCAAGCAAGCCTGGCTGAAGATGGCTAAAAGGCCAGAAACTGGTCCTAGGAAGCTTATTTCCGGTCCAGGGAAGGCATGGCTTGGCAGTTCGGGCTGGACTATTCCCATGAGGCAAAGAGTCAGACTGATTTGCATATGGCCATGTCTGAACTGGGGTGGCAGAGTGGGCTAAAGAACGGTGATGTATTAAATCCAGATCTGTTGACTGGGTGTGAGTGTTTGATTGGTTCAGATGCTCCGTCCATCACCACCCCCTTTTGTACCATAATATACATATTAACAGTATCTGATCTCTAGGGGAGAACACGATAACAACTGGAAGATGGCGACGTTGATTGTAAATGTTTAGGGTTTGCGCCAACGGGTCACCAACACCTGTCAAGCGAAGTACAGTGTCAACATTATAATATAGAAAGGCACAATATATAAGCTGACAGGAGCCAGAAAAGGAGCAATGTTTGTTGTAATCTATCTGTTTCTGAAAACAAGCTGCTCACGTTACAGAGAAAAAGCGAAAAACATGCAATAACATTTTTTTCTAGATATAAATGTTTAAATATCGACAAATAGCCACAAATTATAACTAAGTAGTATGTCTATGCCATATTGAATCAACTTACAATTCCGGAATATGTTTGTTGACGCAAAAGAAGAATCCGATGCTAGAAAAGGGAACCTGCATCACAGATTGGCGACTCAGAAATAACTCGCGAAAACTAAACTAATTGCACAGTAGGTGTGGTTTATATAGCTTTTGGTTCTTTAACAGTCTATGGAAGGAAGATTTCCTCCGCCCACATGTAGATGTCACGTTTTACAGTTTACACATGCTGAGTTTTTAACTGTTTTACTTCTGCACGTGTTGGAAAAAGTTACAAACTGTGAAGCTGTAAAGGTTTCGATTTCCATAGTAACACGAATAAGGTAATTATTATCTACATATGTTGGAGAGTTTAAAAAATTTTACTCGGTAAACTGTGTTGTTTGCATTCTCATGATTCAAAACATCTAAATAGAAGACATAAAAAAATAGTGTTTACAATAGAAGAAAAAAAGGATTAATATTTGTTATTACTTAATTTAAAAAAATGCATGCATTTGTAAATCGTAAAGCTATCCTCTGAAAGGTGTGCTGGCGCTTGGGGCGTTGGGAAGATTAAGCAAGGTATTACTTACATTGAGATAGTGGTAGGCTAAGATGTCATAGTGTAGAAAATGGGACATGGCTTGTGAACAGGTCTCTGCAACGCACCTGTATGGTATTTAATATAAAGACATGCTTGGCTAGTAGAGACCAGGGACTTTCAGGATTAAATGAGACCAAATTGCTCAACATAAAATACGTCACAGAGTGTGTTTTCAAACACTGTTTCATATTTAGAAGGACAGGATAAGTTACTGTGTGTAGCTTTTCTTCTCTATGTAAATATGTCCTCATTATACACAATACTTTGTGTTGAAGGGGCGTTCTAAAGCTGTTGTTGTGAGTATTTTCGACTTATATAAGCAATGACTAATTTCTAATTATGTTAAAAGGTGAGTACTGGTTAGGTCTTTAAGGATTGATGTGTGTGAAAACACATGAAGTATTCAAAAACGAGTGTGAGAATGGTACCTAAATACATACAGATTCACAGTGTTATTCTAGACAAGCAACAGTATCCTTTGCATTTGACTAAAACACATTTACTAATTTGGAAGGGGTAAGGTGAATAGACATATTCTACATTTTTTAGTACTGCATTTTAGTATAAGAGCCTGAGTCATTTTCCATAGTCGTAAGCAGTGACTGATTTCGACTTTTACGAAAACTTAATTACAGGATATGTTTATAAGTAATTATATTTATATAACCTTATGAAGTACTAACACTCTACTGTTGGACTGGTATTAGACAATGGAATTTACATAATATTTTTTTGGGCCAAATAGTTGATAAACCTACTTTTCTATTATGTACTCAGAAAACTGTTAAAGTGAAGTGTTTATGTTTTTGTGCAAGGACCTAGAACATAACAGATTTGATATAGATAAAGAGGAGAATAAGACCGAAGACACATTGAAAATGAGCAACAGTTTAATTGAAGTACAAATCTACCTATAACAGGCAGCAAGACTGAATTAGAGGACATCAGTACTGCAGATATCACCTGTGATTCTGAAAATGAAAGCAATGATGCTGATTTTTTGGAAGCACTGGATCACGTAGAGTTACTGGGAGCTATAAACTTTGAAATGGCAAACCAGCAGTATGATCCCGAAGAAGTACCAAATGAAATACTTTTAGAAGCTGTGTTAAAATATGAGATGTCTGAAGAATAATTGTATTGTTTAATAATAATAAAGCATTGAGCACTATGTACTTGTCCATTCACTGTACTAAAACTCAAGCACCTATAGATTCACTCAGACACTCTCTTTACAGTATTCTATAGATTTAGTCAGTAGCCAGTACTTTTGCAGCAAAGTAGGCCTTAGGGCAAGGACTGCTTCAAAGCTGTATGCTGTATGCATACAGTATTCTATCCACGTGAACACAAATTAGCATTAACAAAACCTATGAAATTCACTGAATAAACCATAGGTTTCACACACATTATAGTTAGGAATTAGCATTTCAAAAACCTTAGAAATTCACTGAAAAAACCATAGGTTTCACACACGTTATAGTTAGCTAGACATTTCACACATATAAAACCATTGAAATTCCCCCGTTATAGTTAGTTCAGCTAACTATAACTCGCGCCCCGCAATCCACTGCTAATGATGTCGCATATTACATAATTCATGACATGCTCAGTGACATCACTGATGACATCTCAAATGTCATCACTGATGACATCACTGATGACATCATCCATGTGAAAAACGAATGCACCTCATCATACAGTAGCATACCCTTTCAACACTCATTATAAATATGAAGTATCATATTTGAAACCATTGACACACCAGTACAAGTTTCTAAAAACCCACTCAGTAATTCCTACATCTACACACATCTAAACACTTACATATAGATTCACTCATACATGCTAACAAAGATCAATAGAACACTATTATATATACTTATACACCTATATCAACATTACACACCAGCACATATCCTATTCCTTTATGCAGACATCCTACTCACTTATGCAAACAATTGATCATACTTATATTTACTAAGCTACTCACTTAAACAAACACCACCTTATTTATTCATGTAGATAGTAACTCATACTTAGTGTGTTATAAAATCATTATTACAAGTATACATTATGCATACATCAATCATACAATCACTGAGTATTATGTATACTTATTTATATACAATAACTGTCACATACACTGCCTTTTATATTTTTAGTTTGTTGGACATTTATCATTGAGAAATATATTTACTCATCACCACACTCATAAAGAGGTTTACTCACCCGAACAACTGTGTCCACATACAGTCTTAACCTCATATGCTTACTAAATCAACTATTTACACATCTTTCCACAGTCACACACGTCCCACCCAACCACACACACATTCATTCACTACCCATACAAATACTCATTTAACTAATGAATAACTAATGTAGACTTTCACATAGGTAGTAACCAACTTATGTAGTTGTTTGTAAAACAAAAAATAGAGTGATACAGGTATTCACACAGTGTAATCACTATCCCATATATTTAGTGAGACACATTAAATTCGTCACTTAGACAGTCAATCAAATTGCAACTAAATCCTCCTTTCAGTCACTTATACATCCACTCAGTCTTCAAGGCAGATTGCTATATATATATATATAATAATTATTTAAATATCGAACCAAACCACATTGACTGGATGATGTCATCAGTGATGTCATCAGTGATGTCATTTGAGATGTCATCAGTGATGTCATCAATGATGTCACTGACCATGTCATGAATGATGTAATATGTGACATCATGAGCAGTGGATTGCGGGCGCGCAAGTTATAGTTAGCTGAACTAACTATAACGGGGGAATTTCAATGGTTTTATATGAGTGAAATGTCCAGCTAACTATAACATGTATGAAACCTATGGTGTTTTCAGTGAATTTCTAAGTTTTTTTAAATGCTAATTCTAACTATAACGTGGCTGAAACCTTTGGTGTTTTTCAGTGAATTTTTGAGTTTTTTTAAATGCTAATTCCTAACTATAACGTGTGTGAAACCTATGTTTTTTTTAGTGAGTATATATATATATATATATATATATATTCTCATGAACAAGGAATTACTCGCACTCCCGGAGATTCAATTATCAAGCTTATTTGATCCAGTGTGTTACAGCCTGCACCACCAAGTCCTCACAAACCAACGTGTTTCGACCAGATTGGTCTTGATCATGGTTAGCGGTGGTCCACTTCTTGTGTCTTTTTATACACAACTGCCCGCCTTACTTATTATGATGCATTATGGGAAATGTGGTTTTACAGTGCATTTCATACTATTTACAGAGTTTCCTTGTTACTTATGAATTATTTTTTCACTGTTCTCTTTTATATTATATTATCAGTTCATTTTTTCAGGCACAATGTCTAGTTTTTTTCAGACAATTAATTGCATGACGGCTCTGCGCCTTAAATTTACCAGGTATACAATGAACATATAGTATCCCAACTGGTGTAATTTAAAGACAATGAGTTAAGATATGTGTACAACATTATCCCAAGGAGATAAGGAGACTCTTTCTAGTTTTTTATATATGTGCTTGTGGCATCATATTTATTAAAGGAATACGAAAAAAGGAGGGAAAAAAGGAAAACAATAAACGGGACAATTTAGCAGTTATTACAGCACTGCAAAGTGAAAATGAATAACAATTGTGAGTAACCCAAATTGTACTTGGTGCTCAGTGCGAGTGGGTGAAAGGTACGGTAGCGATACAAGTGACAATAATCAGCGACGGTGGCGCAAAGTGACTGGTGATCAAAATGTACAGTGAGTAAAAGAAACAGTATGGTTCCACATTTGTTTGAAATATTGACTTCAGCGAGATTTCACAGGTATTGTTCTGGAACCATTTTGTCTGTAGCGCCTATGTTCACGCTGAATGGTCGACGGTGTTTCGATCCTCTTTAAATCAGGATCATCATTAGGACTTGGGTTGGGTGCAGTGCAGTATGTGGGGGGCAAGGGAAGGCAATAAGGACACAAATTTACTTACTGTCAACGATTTGACAGATTTGGAAATATTGGAAGATCTATGCCAGGAGGGTTCAGTGGAAGTTCCCCAACAGGTCACGACATTAAACCAATGAACCAGGCGAGTGGAGCTGGAACAGGAGGCACCGAGTAGTGGTCTAAAATGACCATCTCAATTTCTACCACAGATGCCGTCAGATGCTATAGACACCTTTTCCAATTTGGTCATCAAAGATTTGATTCTATTCCGGGAAAATAAAAAATCTTCTAAAAAACAGGATAATCTAACCAGAGCACAAATAATGGCAATAAGTAATCATGAAGAGGACAAATCCATGTTATAGGCAGGTCTAGGGGACGGCTATGGGAACCTGGTTCGCCCCCAGCTACGCAAATTTATTCATTGGCTGATGGGAGGAGTAGGTGGCCTGGGCCACCATCAATGAGAAATGGTCCACCAACATTGTGTTGTGGTATAGATATATCGACGACCTTTTCTTGGTGTGGAATGGCAGCTTGGTACTCACCTGATTGATGAAAACTGCATGGTGAAGGTGCTGCATGGTAAATGATGCGTGATGAAGATGAAATACCCAAGAGTATCTGTTTATAGTTTTAAGTTTGCAGGTGTAGTTAGTTTTCTCCAGCAATGTCTTCATACTGCCAGAAATTTTGAACTGCTAGTATTTTGAACTGCTTATGTATTCATTGTCACTATTTTACAACAAAAAAGCTGTGAATGCTTATGGCAGTATTTAATTTGAGCTGGTGGTTGCAGGTGGAGCCCAACATCACTCATTTTGGTAAACAGCACTTATTTTTCATCTTCAGACTTTGACCAAGAGCAACACAGAGAACAAAGCACAAAGGAAAGAAGGAAGAAGGGTAAGGCGGAAAAAAAGGTAAACAGCAGAAAGTGTCTTCTGGTGGATTAAAGAGGTATGAGATAAAATCAAGACCACTAAGCTTGGGTATTCAACATGCCAGCTTCACAAAAAAGCTTGGGCCCGGAACGTGTTCTAGTACAAATAAAGCACTGGTTTGTGTTAGGGGGCGTTGGACCTAGCCCTTTCAGTAGTGTCACCCCCAAACTTTTTGCCTTTCTCCTCTTCATTTTGGAGAATCGGTTTTTGTTGGCTTTACTGCTTTGGGCACTTTACCACGGCTAACCAGTGCTAAAGTGCATGTACTCTATACTTACACATGGTAACATTTGTGTGTCCTCAATTGGCATATTTAGTTTACTTATACGTGCCTAGTAAAGTGCACCACATGTGCCTATGGTCTGTAAATTAAATTCTGCTAGGGGGCCTGCAGCACTGATTGTGCCACCCACTTCAGTAGGGGAAACATCCGGAACTAAGCAGCCAGCGCCAAGCGCTCTGTAAGCCAGCAAGTGTGACCACATTTGCCCAAACAAAGCATTTGTCTAAACCACGCACATGTGATCTAGTGTTCAGGATAGGTGGGGTCTCGATACAGGAACAAGAGCATCAAAACGGGAAGTGGACACGGACAGGTAAGTGGGGTTGGGGCCGGGTCTGGGGGCGCTTCTGGGGGGAGACGGTGGCAAGATTCTAGAGCTCCGGTCTAAGGGATGCTTTCAGGAGAGGGTACTTTTAAGGAGGGCAGCAAGTTTTTAGGGCTCAGAGCAGAATGAGGGGGTTGGGGTAGCTTTAAGGGCTGGGTTTGGAGAGTATTTAGGGAATGGGTTTTTAGGGCTCAGTGGGGCAGGTTGGGGGTTTCTAATTTAGGGCTTTGGTAAGGGGGCAGGTAGGGGTTAGTAATTTAGGGCTTAGGGTGGTAGAGCAGGTAGGGGGTTTGCAATTTAGAGCTCAGGGCAGGGGGCAGGTAGGGGGTTTGTAGCTTAGGGCAGGGTTCAGACTAGTTGCTAACTTAGCCATGCATACACGCTTACCATTTATGAATTTAACACAAAATTGCGTGGTTAAGGCATGTGTGGTAAAGGAATGCATGAGTAAGTCACATTTGTGGTTCCGGCTGTGTGGTAGAGGGACGCATGGTTGAGCGTTTCATGCCTCAACCATACAACCCTTCAGTAGCCCTTTGCATATGTCTCAGTCCAGCCATCGCAGAGCCTGTGTGTGCAGTTCTACATTGCCATATTGACCTGGCAGTTAACCTTCTTGCCAGGCCCAAACCTTCATTTTTAATACATATTAGTCACCCATAAGGTAGGGCCTAAGCAGCCCCAAGGGCAGGGTGCAGTGGATTTGTTGCATTTACTTCATAAGTGTAAAGTCCAATTGAGAAAAGATAGATATTTTGAGATTGGTGTTTCTGGACTCACAATTTAACTCCTTCTCTGTGGGGGAGTTTCCCCCCGCTGTGCTGGGGGGCGGGGGCGCGCACAGCTCCCCGGTGCTCATGACGAGCTCAGCTCGTCATGCGCCACGGCGCTCCGGTGCTCATGACGAGCTGACCGCGCCCGTTTTAATGGAACGCTCAGCACAGCAGGGGAATCAGCCCAGTGTGCGAGCGTTCCATTAAACGGGTGCGGTCATGACGAGCTCAGCTCGTCATGAGCACCGGAGCACCATGGCTCATGATGAGCTGAGCTCGTCATGAGCACAGGAGGGGTTAAAATAACAACTTATGGTTAAGATTGATTTTAAGTTGCAAGTCTAAAAATTTCACTTTTAGAAAGTTGGCATTTTCTTACTTTAGCCATGCTGTGCCTTCTGCCTGTCTCTGCTTGCACGTTTGAGGTTGGTTACAGCTGGTGTTTGTGCCTTCTCTCAGCCACATGCAATGGGAACTTAGGTGTGACTTGATGGGCCTTATTGTGCCATTGACTGGCTTGATGGGCGGACGGGCTAAGCACAGTCCCACTTGCACTTGAATAGGCTGCGCCCTGTCTCCACACATTAGGCCTAAAAACTCAGTATTTTCACCCCAGCCAATTTGGAGTCAGGGCAGGAGAGGAAGGGATGTCCCTGCACTTCCAAGCCATTGTCTAGAAGCTTCTCCCACCTCTTGAACTAGGGCACCAACGTATAAATAATGGACCTCAAACACCAGCATTTTAGTACACTTCTGGATCTATGGAAACTCTACCAGGAAGGGCTGCTGTGCTGCTATTAGGACTGGCACTCTGCTGGACTGCTACTCTGCTGGACTCCTGCTTTGCTTTGCTGTGCTGACCTGTTGCCTGCTGCCCCCTTGCCTGGGAGTGAGAAGGACTGGACATTCATCTCTACAACCCAGAACCCAAAGTGACTCCAAGGGCCAGCTGACTGGTCTCCTGTTTTCTGAACACAAAAGACTTCCAACCAACCTGCTCCTGCACCTGGACCCTGCCATCTGTTATTCTGCCCTGCCAGCTGGTACCACCCCAGTCCAGGACCCGTGAAAGTGGGCCTAGGTTGCACTGCCCTCTGTGGTTCTCATCACGAATGCTGCAAAGCGTCACACAGCGATGCTGTGCAGACCGTGCACCAGGTTTTAGGTTGCTGTGTTCAGCCGCCCCAAATTGGTCACTGTAGCCGGCCAACGCTCCATTGCAGTTGGCCTGAACTTGTGACTTTGTCCCGGTCACACACGAATAGATAACTACAGTTGGTGTTTTGTGCTTTAATGCATTATTTTCACCTAATTCTTTAGAAATTCATATCTCAAGTTCTACTTATTGGATTTTTGTCGTGTTGGTCTTTTTTTGTTCATTAAATTAAGCTCTGTTTCTCTGAGTGGGTTATGCTTGTGGGGTGTTTTCACTGTCTTACTGTATTACGTATTGCACAAATACTTTAGACATTGCCTCCTAAGTTAAGCCTGCCTGCTCTGTGCCAAGCTACCAGAGGGTGAGCACAGGTTAATTTATGATGTGCAACTGACTTACCTTGGGTAGGATTGTTGTCCCTACTTGGACAAGGTGAATAACTCCGCTAACTAGATACCCAATTTCTAACAGGGGGACTTGCAGATTTCTCTAACTAAGCACTGGCGAACTGGGTTGCTTTGATAGTGTAGACTGACATGTCGCCTCCAGAATTTTATGGGTAGGTGCACCATTGTTGCCGTTTGCGATTCCTAAATTGCGAAAATTAAGGAATCGCAATTTAGAAATCGCAAACGGCAATGCATGAACAAATCGCATTTATTTTTGCAATTTGGTATTTTTCCTTAATTGCGATTCACAATTTGCGAATCACAATTAAGGAAAAGCCTTCCCATTGATTCCTATGGGCCAAAAGGCCTATAGGAATGAATGGGAAGGCATTCACATTTTGCGAATTTCAAATTGCGATTCGCACAATGTGAATGCAATTTCAAGGGTGCAGGGGGGGTCCAAAGAACCCCTCCCTGCACCCCTGAAATGTAACTTTAAATGCAATTTACACACACACATGCCCAAAGGGCATGTGTGTGTGTAAATTTAAACTTCCAAAAATGCAATTTGTGCATATTTGATAGTTTTGTGTAAATTAGCATGAAGTTCAATTTCATGCTATTTTACCCCTTCCAAATTGCGAATTCGCAATTCAAAAATAATCATGCATTGCATTTAAGAAATCTCAAATTGCGATTTCTTAAATGCAATCGCAATTTTAGAAATCGCAACATGGTTGCGATTCCTAAAATTGCGAAATGCATGATGCATTCCAAATTAGTCAATTGCATTCGCAAACGGCCGAAAATTGCGATTTGCACCGTTTGCGAATGCAATTCTGTTTGATGCATCTAGGCATTAGTGCCTTCTGCACCCCTTTAATATGAGCACATGACAATGGAAACAAGAATCACAATTTGGAGAAATCATTAAGGTATCCCGGCTTTGTCAATCCCCATGTTCAAATAAGGTAAGAAGAGCTTGGTGTCAAAAGCAAGATCATTTTAGACCCCACTGAGTCCACTATGTTTAAATTTGAGACGTTTCTAAGGTGGGTGTGGAAAAATCTCATTCCTTCAGGGAATGTGATTACCACTCCGAGTCATCTTTATGAAATTGGTACAGTGACTAGCACTTCATATACCACCAATATCCCAATGAAGATGACACCCAGTTCCTTAGCCCTTTGCCACCGCCCCATATTAACACAAATTTTCTCTCAGGCGACATTTCTGGAGACAGCACAAATATATGATTAAACACTCAGCTTTCTAACATGTTAGTACAGCAGAATATGTATACATCTGATGAATGGAAGTGTGAGTTGGATATTCCAGTGGCTTAGCAAGCGTGCCAAAGGCCTACTATATAAGAAAATGCCCTTCCCCCATCTAGTTGGGGATAGGCTAATATAGACAGACTTAATTGGGGTGTTGTGGTCACTCACATCCCTTCACATTGATGTGGTGCTACAACACTTGCCTTGCTGCACTGTAGTCAGCTATGTCTCATGGGTATACAGTTACCCTAGAACATCAATTGTTCCATTTCACTGTACTCTAAATTTAACCACCCTCTAGATATGAAAACTTCCTAAGCTTGCTAGTGTTGCTCACACTACACTAACTACTGCACATCATTGTGTAAACTCTGTCTGGATTGTTATATATAAGTAGAAGAAAATACCCTTGTTGCCACCGTGCACACATCAATCATAGATTCCTTGGAGCAAGCACATGAGAGGAACTACAGCCATCACAGGTGGTTTCAGCAATTCAAAACTTTTAGAGGCCTTGGTTTCAAAGACTCCAGCACTTTAAGCTTCTCCAAGCCAGTTGCAAAGCACGTGAAGATATACACTGGACATTAAGAATTCACAGTTGCTAAACTTATCAACAAAGAAAATGATTTTTGGTGGTGGTCAGAGGAGAAAGTCAATTTCTTTACCCAAACAGGAGGATTGAATTTAGACTTAGTGGTGTGATATGATATGATATGATAACGGTTATTTCTAGAGCGCTCGCTCACCAACGATTTCTTGGCGCTGATTGGGAAATGCGTGGACAGGTGCAGTGGGTGAGCTATTGATCGTAGGCCTGAGAGAATATCCACGTTTTAAGAGATTTTCTAAACATGGGATATGAATCGATTTGACGTAGTTCAGGAGGAAGTGAGTTTCAGAACTGAGGTGCCAAAAACGTAAATCGAAGTCCGCCCAGTGTCCTCCGTTTAAAGGAGTGAGGGGTCAACAGATTGGAACTAGCAGAGGGAAGGGCGCGGTGGGGGACATAACACTGAATTCTGTTGGCTATGAAGACAGGCCAATGAGATGCCATGGCTCTGTGAATCAGACAGCCCAATTTGAAGAGACAGCGTTGGGCGACTGGGAGCCAGTGAAGGCTTTTAAGCAGGGGTTTTACGTGATGCGACCTAGGTTGCCCGTGTATCAGTCTGGCCGCTTGGTTCTGCACCAGTTGGAGCCTTTGTAGTTGGTAAGCAGGGATTCCGGTGTGGTGTAAGGCCTACTTGAATGTCGGACTGCCACTACAGCCACTCTTGACATCTGTCCTTTCAACCTCTAGCCCAACAGTGACATCTGCAGAAGTTGCTGCTCTGCCAATGAAAGGGATGTTAGCAGATTTGGTGAGGCACCACCTCTGATGCTACTGCTGATTCTTTAACATGGTCTGCCGAAGGGAAAAGTCCTGAAGTCTGGAGAGAAAAAGAAATGTAACATACTTGTGCCTAGATGCAAATAGATCAATTACTGTACTCCTGTAGTGAGCACAATGATTATCTACAACCACATTCTTCACACCCCTAAAGTAGATTGCTGACAAGGAGAGCAGGTGGAATTATGTTCAGTGGAAAAGGTATAGAACTTTGGTCACTCGTAGTCTTTTGACATATTGTTATGATACAGTGTTGTTAGACCTGATATGTGATCTGATTTACAAAGATAAGAAGTTCTTGCAAAATCACTTCTAATTCTCCGCATTTAAATGACTTGGTACTCCAATGTAAATTCCACATCTTCCCCTTGAGTGTCCAATATGGCACTCTATTCTGCCAAAGGTACATCAGTAGTAATAATTAAAATAGCTGGTGGATTTGTAACAATTCCAAACAAGGTGTGGCTGCAACTACTCCTATTAAAATTCTATGACTCTACTGGCACTTATTATGAGTGCCCCGTTAATTTGTGATATAAGTGCTGACTGCTGTTATCGCACACATCTGCTGATATCTATTGGATAACAATTGAAGGTATTTACAGGAACATGCAGATAATATGGGTATACAACCTTTACAACGCAACTTTTACAACGACCTACCATTACCACGCATTTTTTACAACGCAGGATCCATTACAACGCATACCATTACAACGCATGTATTTACAACGCAGGTACCTTTACAACGCATACCATTACAACGTAAGTATTGGTAAGTATATCATTTTATTAATAATATTATAAGTTTGGGTTTTTGGGTGAAGGGGTATTTTTAGGGTTCAGGGTCAGTTTTCAGTTTTTGGATAAAGGGGTATTTTTAGAGTTTAGAGTCAGTTTTCAGTTTTTGGGTAAAGGGGTATTTTTAGGGTTCAGGGTCAGTTTTCAGTTTTTGGGTAAAGGGGTATTTTTAGGGTTCAGGGTCAGTTTTCAGTTTTTGGGTAAAGGGGTATTTTTAGGGTTCAGGGTCAGTTTTCAGTTTTTGGGTAAAGGGGTATTTTTAGGGTTCAGGGTCAGTTTTCAGTTTTTGGGTAAAGGGGTATTTTTAGGGTTCAGGGTCAGTTTTCAGTTTTTGGGTAAAAGGGTATTTTTAGGGTTCAGGGTCAGTTTTCAGTTTTTGGGTAAAGGGGTATTTTTAGGGTTCAGGGTCAGTTTTCAGTTTTTGGGTAAAAGGGTATTTTTAGGGTTCAGGGTCAGTTTTCAGTTTTTGGGTAACGGGGTATTTTTAGGGTTCAGGGTCAGTTTTGGGTTTTTGGGTAAAGGGGTATTTTTAGGGTTTAGGGTCAGTTTTGGGTTTTTGGGTAAAGGGGTATTTTTAGGGTTCAGGGTCAGTTTTGGGTTTTTGGGTAAAGGGGTACAGGGTAAAAAGTAAATATAATTAAATTTAAATTACATTAAATTAAATTGATTAAATTAAATTAAATTACATTAATTAAATTAAATTAAATTAAATTAAATTAAATTAAATTAAATTAAATTACATTATATTAATTTTAATTAAATTACATTTTAAAAAATATTATATACTTACCAATACTTACGTTGTAATGGTATGCGTTGTAAAGGTACCTGCGTTGTAAATACATGCGTTGTAATGGTATGCGTTGTAATGGATCCTGCGTTGTAAAAAATGCGTGGTAATGGTAGGCGTGGTAAAAGTATGCGTTGTAACGTCATACATCCATAATATGCTATAAGGACCTACATCTGTATGTTATTCCTCAAAAACTTGAAATTTTATAATTAAAGTTTTTATCACACCTCATAAATTCTGACACAGCTGATGCGATCTGTGTCAGGTGAGAAAAATATCATGCCAATTACTAAGCCACTCATAATGACTGTCTTTGGCTACTTACTTTTACACTCTGCCGAAGGTACACAAACCTACAAGACCCCCGCAGGTTGCCCCATCGTATCAGGGATAGACTCAGTACTTGAACCCCTATCCCAATTTTGCGATTACTTTTTGGGACCTATTGTGCAGAGCATGTCAGCATATCTGAAGGCACCAGAGAAGTATTGAACCTCATCAAGATCATGGAATTTGATCCCAATGGAAAAATAATGATTTGACTCGACATGAGTCATTATACACTAACATTCCCCAAAGGGGGACACTTAGAGTGATTGAGAATATCCTCTTTGCCGAAGACTGGGACTACCAAACACCAAGATTGTTTGTTCTCTGCCTAACAGAATTAGCATTAACTAGGATTTTTTTCCAATATAATGATACCATTCACTTACATATCCATGGTACATCCATGCGGATTTCGTATGCTCCTTCTGGACCTGACTATCACAGCCAAAAATGGTAGGTAGGTGAGCAGCGTATATCACAAACCCACGGACGGAAATAATTTACTCTCCTTCCAGAGTTTTCACCCGAAATCCCTAAGAGAGAAATTGCCGTACAGTTTCTATGTTTACGTAGGAACTGTTTGGAAATGGGTGAATTTGATAAAGAAGCAGAACAACTGAGCCATAAACTACAGATACAACAATATCCCGAACTTGTGGTTAAACGAGGCTGGAAACGGGCAAAAAATAACCATAGAGATGCTTTACTTGAGACACATACATGAGAGAATGAGAACAGGAACATATGTGTTACAAAATTCAATACAGCTTCAAATCATGTGAAAAAGATTATCGTGAAATATTGGCATATTTTGAACCCTAATGGCTTAAATTTGGGAAGATCTCCGTTCTCCTTCAAAAAGAGCTCAAGTATCGAAGATATCTTGGTTCATACAAGACCAGTGATCACAAACCCAGTAGGAAGGTTGACACCTACACCTTGGGGTTTGCCACTAATCACTAAGCATTATGCATGTGGCCACTGCAAAGCCTACCAACTAACAATCAATAGCAAAATAGCAGATGTTGGCCTACGCCCCCTTAAGAACTTAGGAGTCACACTACTTGTAATTCAGAGAATGTCATTTACCTCATAAAGTGCCCATGTGGGTACCAATTCGTGGGAATGACGACCAGACGAGTTAAGACATGAAATTTGAAATGCATGAGTAATATCAGATGTGGAAGGGTTAGTACAAAATTGACCACACACTTTATAGAGACACAACACACAGATCATGCTTTTAAGTGGATAGTGATAGACAAACCATACCTCCCACCTACGACTAGGGTCACTACGAACCTGCTCTTTCAAAGAGAACAAAGATGGGTGTATAGGCTGAAGAGTAGTGAACAGGGACTAAACGATTCCGTTCCTTGGCACCATCTGAATATTATGAACTATATGTATATCCCAGTTCTCCTTTTTTTGTCTCCTTCTTTTTGCAAGACGAGACAGACAGGATCTGTAATACAATGATTGATATATACTAGTCAATTGATCGCATAATGTGATCCTATTTGTTACACAATACAAACTGATCCTTAGGACGCACTTTACATGTGAAGAAGAGATCAGACAAAGTGAATTAAAAACTATGGGGCTTATTTATGAGCCCATGCGTCACTTTTGCGCCGCCGCTGCGTCACTTTCTGTGACGCACCAACAGCGTACAAAATGCAATATGTTGTGTCATATTTACAAAGTGACACATCTAGGTAGATGTGTCACTTTGTAAACTCCGGCACCACATTATACCTGCGCCAGGTATAATGTATGCAGGGTGGTCGTTCTGACGCAAGTAAGCCTTGTAGAAGTGACGCAGTGAAATCTATGAGATTCCACTGTGGCACTTCAAGAATGCAAAGGCATCAATATCTTACTCCTGCCTCGCAGCAGGCGTAAGACTGACGCAGGCACATTTAAATGGGACTTGCCCATGTTAAATGACCCATTGCTGTAGTTGCGTCACTTTTTGACACACTCCAGCAATGCGTCATTTTTGCACCTACAGATACATCATAAATACTGACGCACCAATAACTCCTTGCGACATGATGCGTCATATTGTAAATATGACACATCCAGCATGTCGCAAAGAGGGTGCAATGAAAATTGACGCATCTCTGTTTCCACACAGCGATGCGTCACTTTTCATAAATGAGGCCCTTTGACCATTGACAGAAACATTTAAATTGAGGTAGAGAATACAAACTTTAACTACAGCATGTTAACTGTAACAAGGAGAGCGACCGATGTGGCTGCGATTAATCCAAGATGGCCTTGGGTACGAGACAAGAAGTAATTCCTATCCCGCTCTAGTGGTTCGTTTGTAAATAGGAACCAGAAGAGGGGGCATCGTTGAATTGTGTCCTTTATTAGGACTGCATGCAAACATACAGGCATCGTCAGACGATGCGCATTGGCAGGAGTTAGAGACACTGACACTTGACGATGTAAGTACACCTTATCTTGGGGTTGTGGCGACTATTGGTTTGCGCCTTTGATTGGGGTCGGTCGTTACTGCAAGGACCTGTACATGCACCCTACAGGAAACACGACAGGAAGGGAGGGTGGGTAATTTCCAAACAGGGTAAGGAGGGAACAGGAACCCTCTTTCTTTTTTTCTCCAAACTCCCCGCTCATGCTCTTTTCCTAAACACGCAGGGCATGGCATTGTACTCACTCATGGCAAAGACAGAAGGGAGACAAGTAGAGCATATGGGGAAGTAGACAACCCCATCCTAATTCATTTGGTTCTATGAAGAGGCAAAGGAAGTCTCACAGTGGACCTTTGTTGATTAAGCGACATGGGGACAACAAACATGTCTGCAAGATGGAATAGCAAGGGGACATATCACACATTTCAGTAATCACTGATAATTATCTTGTGAGAATACCTAAAGAAGAAATATAAAGAGTGAGACTACATGAAATTTATGCACAGTCCACTTGAGGTATATGTCTGTTTAACAGTGTGTGACTACAGGGTGGTGTTCCCACTTCGGTCCTGGGTTAAAAGAACCCCTAATAAGACTCGGATAAGATGACCTACAGTAATCTACAGTAATCTTGTAATATGATGTTGTAAAATAGAACATTTTGGCTCTTGGTTGGAGATTCCCACATTTCACATGGTGTTGGGGGCAATGTGTTTGTTAAGGGAATATCCTAATTTTACACCAGAGAGCAATGATAGTCACGAGGGTCAGAAGGGGACATTTTAATCATTTTAATTCATGTCTCCTTACAGATGCAAATGGCAAGTGTGGTTACTCACAAGACACAAGTAAGGCCTAAATAGTCATTTTAAGCAGGTCAATATTTGACTTTAAAATACTTTAAACAACTACGAGGGATCAATACCCTGAGGAAGGCCAGTGACCCATTAGGGCAGTAGATATTGGCCGAAGCATGTTGGTACATGCAGATGGGGTACAGAAGCTGTAACTCCTTCTATACACTTATTTTTTAATCCTGTCAAGGGGGACCATTAACAAATGAGTATATAAGGTACCCTCTTAGGCAGTTTTAATTTGTATTTCTTTCTGCATTAGATATCCCTCACTTTGAGAATTTTCATTTCTTCCTTTTCTAAAAAAAATCTGAGCTCCACCCAGTGTGTTGGTCTACACCAGGGTGTTAACAGCGGTCCTATGATGGAGCATGCCACTACATAGTGGGGGAGGGCAGTCCTAAAAAATCTAATGATTTTCCCCTAAGTCTCTGTATCTCTAAAATACTCACACTTTGAACCCCTTTGTAAGCATTTATAGTGCATTCAAAGACAGAGTAAATACTCGCTCTGTTTTTCTTCAGTCCTTCTTTTTAGGTGAGTTTAAATGTATTTATGAAGAGAACTAGAGAAGGCTCACTCCCTTGTCTCGCCGTTTGTGGATATCGTCTTCGAGTTATACCTGCTCAAGATGTGAAATATACCAATGGCTTGAGTTTCAAACATACCCTTGGCACCAAGAATACTGTTACAGGCCTATGTCGCTGTACTCTGAAACATGCACACACTGGAGCTGCTCATGCTTCCATGAAGCAAAATGTTCTCAGGTTTCTGATCCTATTCCTGAAAAAAACATAAATAGCAGTTCTGAGCTGAATATAGCTCCTGTGAAATCCTGTTCAGAGAAATTATCAGATCAGGATTTTTGTGGCTGAGAAATACCCATGATCCTGCAGGGCCTTATAGTATAATCATGATTCTGTATTGGTGCAGGTGAAATAGATCAGCCAAAGATTAGATGTGAATGAATCATGTCTTTTTAGTGCAGCTGACTTACCAGTGATACCATCAAGTTTGTACATACCCTTTATGTCAGTCAGAAGGCCAAAAGATAGAACAGTGAACAGGAAATGCTGCCAACATACGCCAATCTGGCGATGTGAAGATTGCCAAGATTTCTTTTTGACTAGAACCAGGAAATGAAACTTAGGTCTGCCAGACTTCCATCTGGGTGAGGAGCCATCTCCCAGGAGCCAAGAACACCTGCTCTGTGCCTGAAGCATCAGCATTCTAACTACCTGAAAAGACCAGTAGCCTCTGTGAGGAGGAGGGGAGTCCTTAGAAGCCTGCCTACCTGCCAAGACAAATGCAAGAAGAACAATTGAAGGACGGAGTGCTGAATAGTGTCCCACATTCACCTCCAGTACAGAGAGCTGTGCCTAAATCCATTGTTTTTTGCTCACCATGCCAGTCCAATTTGGAACACCCATATGCAAATCAGTCTTGTCCCTGTTCCCATACGACCAGTCTAGCTCGAATTGTCAGGCCAGGTCCTCACTGCACCGTAAACAAGCATCCTGGGACAGGTTTTTGGGGTATCACCCCTCATCAGCTAGGCTAGCTTGAATCCTGTGGCAGTGTGAGCCCGGGACCCACATCTGGGCATACCCAGCGCACTTAAGGCGAGAATACAAAAGACAAGCAGATAATAGATGGAATGCAAACAAATCAAGCATTCACCCCTATATGGGTCCCATGCTCACCATGCAACTTTAGTGGAGCTAGCCTGGCTGATGAGGGGTGATATCCTGACACCAGTCCCAGGATGCTTGGTTCCGGCCCAGGTAGGACCTGGCTTGGCAGTTCGGGCTGGACTGTTCCCATGGCCTGCAGCCCTGCTTCAGTCTTAAAAGCCATGCGGAACAAATCAAACATTCATCTCCAGTGAAGAGATCTGGGTAAAATTCATCAATCTTTTCCTTACCATGCCATTCCAGTTTAGACCCAGCCATATGCAAACCAGTCTTGACCCTGCTCCTCATGGGAACAGTCCAACCTAAACTGCCAAGCCAGGTCTCCCTGAATCAGAAACAAGCATCCTGGGACCAGTTTCATGGTATCACCCCTTATCATTCAGGAAAGCTTGAATCCAGTGGCACAGTGAACCCTGGACTAAAAGTGAGAGGAGTTTTCAGAGTTTCACTCCGCAGAATTCCACTGAGTTATTCTAAAACTCGCAAAGTGACAACAAAATCCTGCTCAGTGACTCCTAATTGCTCTAAAAGGCTCAGAAACATTGCACACACTCACCCACACCTTCTCCCCACCCCTTTCCTCAGGCTGGACAATACAAAAGGCGAGCAACATACCAGCGGAGTGGGGATTACAGACTGGATCAACAGAAGCCGGAGTGCTTCCCTCACTGGCTTCTTTCACCACGCGCTCCAGTGCTGGCTCATAGAGAAACCAATCAATCAACCAATCAATCAATCAATCAGGCATTTGTTAAGCGTGACTACTCACCCATAAGATTCTCAAGGCGCTGTGGGGTTTGGGGGGGTTAGCAGGCTCCAGTCCATCAGAGGGGGGTCTGTCGAAGAGCCAGGTTTTGAGGTTTTTTGCGAAGATAGGGAGCAATGTTATCTGTCTGAGATGGAGCGAGATGGTGTTCCAGGCTCGGCCGTGAGGAAGGAGAAGGAGCAGCCTCCCAATCTGGTCTTTCTGGTGCGGGGGAACACAGCGTAGGAGAACTGGGCTGATCGTGGGGTCCTCTGGGGTGCGTAGAATTTGAGTCGGCTGTTCAGGTATGCTGGTCCGGTGTCGTCGAGGGCCTAGTGGGCACAGGTGAGCATCTTGAAGATGACTCTAGCTTTGATGGGGAGCCAGTAGAGTGTGCGCAGGTGCTGGGAGATGTGGCAGTGTCTTGGCAGGTCGAGGACCAGTCTTGTGGCGGCGTTCTGGATGTTCTATAGCTTGCGGGTGAGGATTTTGTTCATTCTGGCGTAGAGTGCGTAGCCGTAGTCGAGTCTGCTGGTGACCAGGGTGTGAGTGACGGTCTTTCTGTGTTTGAGGGGGATCCATTTGAAGGTCTTACGTAGGAGGCACAGGGTGTGGAAGCAGGAGGACGAGACAGAGTTGATCTGGCGGTCCATTTTGAACTCTGAGTCCAGGATGATTCTCAGGTTGCGTGCGTGGTCCGTGGGGGTGGGCGGCCTTCCGAGGGGGGCACCAGGTGTCATTCCATGCATCAGGTTTTGGGCCCATGATGAGTGTTTTATTGGTTTAGGTATAGGCAGCTGTTTTTCATCCATTTCGCGGCGGCTTCCATGCCTTCTCGAAAATTGCGTCTTGTGGTATTGGGTACGTTGGATAGAGAGAGGATGAGTTGGGTGTCATCTCAGTATGACACAATGTTGAGTCCGTAGGTTGTGACGATGGGGGCGAGTGGAGCTAGGTAGATGTTGAAGAGTGTAGGGCTGAGGGAGGACCCCTAGGGGACTCTGCAGGTGAGAGGTGTGGGGTAGGTGAGGAAAGAGAGGAGTCTGACCGGCTGCGTTCGGAGAGGAAGGAGCGGATCCAGTCGAGGGCTTTGTCTTGGATCCCGGCGTTGTGGAGTCTGCGTATTAGGGTGCAGTGAGAGACTGTGTTGAACTCCGCTGAGAGGTCGAGGATGATGAGGGCCGCTGTTTCTCCTTTGTCCAGTAGGATGCGTATGTCGTCTTTTGCAGCAAGGAGGGCATATTCGTACTGTGTTTTTTTCTGAAGCCGGATTGGGAGAAGTCGAGGATGTTGTGTTCTTCAGTGAATGTGGCGAGTTGGTTGTTGATGGCTTTCTCGATGACTTTCACTGGGAACAGGAGCAGGGAGATAGGTCTTTAGTTTTTGAAGTCGGTGAGGTCCGTCGAGGGTTTCTTCAGGAGGGGGTTGACCTCAGCGTGTTTCCAGTCGTCGGGGATCGTGGCGGTAGCCAGGGAGTGGTTGATGGTGCGGTAGAGCATGGGTACGATGGTGTCGGCAGCTCTGTTGAAAATGTGGTGTGGCAGGGGTCCGTGGGGGTCCCGGCTTGGATTGACTTTATCATTTTCTGTGTGTCTTCAGTGGTGAGGGTTGTCCAGTTGGCGACCACTGGCTTCAGAGTGTCGGGGTGGTTGGTGATGGTTCAGTGTGATGGTTGTCCTCGTCAAAGTTGTCGTAGATGCTCTTGATTTTGTGGTGGAAAAAGGTGCAGAGTTTGTCTCAGAGGTCTTGTGAGGAGGGATGTTGGTGGACTCGCTGGTGGGTCGGGCGAACTCCTTGATGATGTTGAAGAGTTCTTTGCTGTTGTGTGCGTGAGTGGAGATTTTGTCTTCAATTGCTTTTTTCCTCGTTTTTCTGATGAGTTGGTGGGGGGCAGTTCTGAAGTTGTTGTAGGCTTCTGTGGATTTGGTGTTCCACCAGGCCTTTTCGAGGTGGTGGTAAATGCGTCTGGACTCTCGAAGTTCAGTGGTAAACCATCTGGCTTTCTTGGCGTGGAGGTTGTTGTTTTTCTTGAGGGGGCTATGGTGTTGTCTCTGTCGAAGATTCATCTGTGTAGGGTTCGGTCTGCGGTTTTGGGGTTGTCGTTTTCCGCGATGGTTGGAGTGGAGTTGCTGAGTGATGAGGTTAGCTGGTCTTTAGTAATTCTGGTCTAGTTTCTTCGTGGGAGCAGGTGCAGGTGTCTGTAGATGGTGGGTGTTCGGAAGGTGAAGTGGACGCATCAGTGGTCAGTTCATGGGAGTTCGGTGGTGTGGCTGAAGATGATGAAGTTACCTGTTGTGAAGAGGGGGTCGAGGGTGTGTCCTGCTGAGTACGTGGGTTGAATCACGATCTGGCGGAGTCCAATGTTGTGGAGGTTGTCCAGGAGGGATGTGGTGCTGGGGTCCAGTTGATTGTCGAGATGGAAGTTGAGGTCTCCCAGTAGGGTGTAATTGGTGGGCGCGATGGCATGCGGGAAGATGATGTCTGTAATGGAGTTGGCTAAAAGCTTGTGGGTTCCAGGGAGTCGGTAGATGAGAGTTCCTCGGAGTGTGGTGGTAGGGCTGGCCAGTATCTTGAAGTGAAGGTTCTCCATCAGGTCTGTGGGCTCATCAGGGAGTATGCTCAGGCGGAGGTTGGATTTTTGGACTATGGTGATTCCTCTTCCCGGGCGAGTGGGGCGGTCCTTCCTGGAGATCTTGTATTCTGGTGGAATGGCGATGGCTATGTCCTGTCCTGAGTTGGTGTTGGTCTATTTTTCAGTGAAGAATGCTACGTCCGGGGTGGTGCTGTCGAGGAGGTCCCAGATTTCAGTGGCGTGTTTGTGGAGGGATCGGACATTGAGGAGGATGCATTGCAGGGTCTTCGGTTGGGTTGTGGTCTTGCGGGCGAGTTTCGCCAGGTCCGTGGTCTTAGCAGTGCTGCAGGTGTGCCAGCAACGGTGACAGCTGAAGGGTCCGTGGGTGTCGGCTGGTGATTATAGCTTGCAGTTGTTGTGGCGTCCTGGATTGAGAGCATGGAGTGCCGCTGGGTCGTAGCGTTGGCATTGTGGAGGTCCAGGGTTTCTGCCACTGGTCGCAGTCAGGTCGTGGACAAACGCACCAGCGGCGCACCCTCTGCCCGCGTCCGCTGCATGGTCCGCCATTAAGTAGGGGTCGGGGAGGGCTGCACAGCTGGGAGGCGGGAGCGGGGAGGGAGCTGGGTTAGGCCGAACGCGTTGGTCATGCTGGGGGGAAGGGCAGCAGTGAAAAATGGGCAGAAATAGGCAAAACGAGAGGAAAGAGTGGAAATGAGGCAGTGTAAGGTGCAAGAAAAGTGAGGGGAAAGACACAGAAGGAGAGTGAGAGGGGAAGATTAAATCACTGAAAAACAAGTGAAAACTGAGAAAAGACACCGAGGGGGAGTGAAAGGGGGTGATTGAAACCAGTAAAAAACAAGTGAAAACAGAGGAAAGACACAGCGGGGGAGTGAAAGGGGGAGATTGAAATCAGTAAAAAACAAGAGAAAATGGAGGAAAGACACAGAGGGGGAGTGAAAGGGGGAGATTGAAACCAGTAAAAAACAAGTGAAAACGGAGGAAAGACACAGAGGGGTAGTGAAGGGAGAAATTGAAATCAGTGAAAAAACGAGTGAAATTGGAGGAAAGACACAGGGGGAATGAAAGGGGGAGGTTGAAATCAGTAAAATAAAGAGTGAAAACGGAGGAAAGACACAGAGGGGGAGTGAAAGGGGAAGATTAAAACCAGTAAAAACAAGTGAAAATGGAGGAAAGACAGTGGCGGAGTGAAAAGGGGAGATTGAAATCAGTAAAAGAGAGTGAAAACGGAGGGGAGACACAGAAGGAGAGTAAAAGGGGAGATTAAAATCAGTGAAAAACAAGTGAGAATGGAGAGAAAGAGTGGAGCGAGAGAAAGGAGACAGAGGTCCACTGGACCCCCAGGGATGATGCGCAGGTAAAACCTGCGGGTAGAGGAGGGCCTTGAATACCAGCACTTGAGAGTGCAGGGGCTCGGGGAAGGCCTCACTTGATGGTCGAGCTGCAAGGGGGAGCAATTTCACTGACAATGAGTCATTGGTCTTGCTCACACATTCACTGTGGGTGTAGCAGTAATTTGTGCAGCAGCACCGTAATCATACTTGCACAGATCAAAACTGTCTGCTACATGTGGAATATGCTGGTTTTATATACATTATAATTCAAACTAAGTAAGAATAATGTCTGCGGCTTTGCACAAGTATCTCCGTATCGTAGCTATTGATCCCTCAGCACCCTGCACCTGCGCAATAAGATTTGTACTCCCTCACTGCCGCAACCCTAAGGCTGCTGCATCACCATGATCGTTACTTACAGTTGGTTGTCTTCTCTTTTTTCGCGGAATTCTCTGTTCATATGTGTCAAGAGAGTACATGGAAAAAATAAATCTTGGAGGCAGCAGCTGTGGCCATAGGCTCCGTGAGGGGCAGCGGTGGTGGGCAGAGCACAGCGGGTTGCTTGTGCTCACACATAGGGACAAAGGGAGCAGCATAACCTCCGGAGTAAGGAAGAGCCAGATTCTGACGTCAGAACAAGCTCTGCACTGTGCCTCGAAGACAATCGCACTAGCTGCGTTGTCTTTTAACCCCTTCGACGCTGATGACGGAGCGGTTCTGTCATCAGCGTCGGTTGGGCTGTGCTGATGACGGAACCGCTCCGTCATCAGCACAGCCCTCGGGGGGGAGCGCTGGCGCTCCCCCCCGGGGCATGGATCTGTGTCTTTTCTGCAGGGGTGGCAGCGGAAGACTTTCCGCTGCCACCCCCTGGCCCCCCACGCTTCCTGGTGACATCAGCGCGCACAGCGTGCGCTGTCATCAGGAAGCGCCGGACGCGCTGGAATCCATTTCTTTCCAGCGCGTCCAGCAAGAAGGTTAGTGCTTTTGTCTCCGGTTGGGCGGGGGGGCCGTTTCTCGGTGCCTTGAAGCATCGGGGGGAGGAAACAGTGTTTCCTCTCCCCTGATGTCCCAATGCAGGGCATTTCTGGTTCAGGATCACGCACAGCGTCGCAATCCTGCACCAGAACTGCCCCCACTAGACACCAGGGATTGTTTCTTTGTTGTAATGTTGTGTGTAGGAAGCGACCCCTTGGGCAAGGGTCGCTTCCTTAGGGGGCATATTGAATTACAGACTTTTCTGCCCCCCTGGGGCAGATCGGATGTTTTTTGGCCGATCTGCACCCGGGGGGGCAGAAAAGCCCAATAGACCCCAGGGATTTTATTTCATTTATAAAGGAAGCGACCCCTTGGGTAAGGGTCGCTTCCTAGGGGCCTCCATTTTTTTTTAGACTTTTCTGCCCCCCCTGGGGGCAGATCGGCCGGTTTTTGGGCCGAATCTGGACTTCGGGGGGGGGGGCAGAAAAGCCCTCTAGACACCAGGGATTGTATTTTATTTACAAAGGAAGCGACCCCTTGGGTAAGGGACGCTTCCTAGGGGCCCCATTTTTTGTTAGACTTTTCTGCCCCCCCCTGGGGACAGTTCGGCAGTTTTTTGGGCCTAATCTGGACCCTGGGGGGGGGGTAAAAAAGCCCACTAGGCACCAGGGATTGTTATTTTTTTATAAAGGAAGCAACCCCTTGGGCAAGGGTCGCTTCCAGGGGGCTAAATTATTTTTATAGACCTTTCAGGGGGCAATTTAAATATTTTAGACTGTTCTGCCCCCCCCCCGGGGGCAGATCAGCTGCTTTTTATTTACCGTTTCTGGACCCAGGGGGGTAGAAAAGTCCATTAGACACCAGGGATTGTTTTTTTTTTCTTATAGGAATCGACCCCTTGGCCAAGGGTCGCATCCTTGGGCCCGTTTGTTTTCATAAATATGTTCTGCCCCCTCTGGGGGCAGATTAGTGTCTTAATTGGCCTCTCTGCCCTCCATAGGGTTGCTTCCAGGGGGCCCACATTTATAAAGATATTCTGCCCCCCTTGGGGACAGACACCCCATTTGTGACATACCCTGTGACATAGCCTGTTGTAATGTGTGTTGTTGTTGTTTCTTCTAATGTGTATTGTTTTATTTTCTCTTTAGATTGTTGCAGTGTGCGGTTCCGTTACTGGTGGTTCTGTTGTTCTGCTGTTTGTGTAGTTGCATGTGTTTGGTAAGAGTATCAAAAGGTTCCCTTGAGATAAATTACAAACAAGGACTCAAAAGCATGCTTTTCTATGCAGGGGGTGCAAACATATATAACACAAGCAAATAACAATTAAAAAATCATTTATTATGAATACAAGAGATTAAAAACAGTGTAGCTATGCTAGCTAATCTAATAAGCTAATAAAAAAACATGGGTACATGACAATCAATTATGACCTGCACAATTGAAATTGAGGACAGAAATGTAAAACATAAAAAATTGTTAAATACAAGTTGCACATTCGGACTCCATTATGGTTACAACGATCTTATGTTACTACAATATCTGTGAATCAACATCGATGCCGGAGTCTTGAATTATACCAGGGCTGGCGTCAGCCCTGGTATAATTCAAGTGAGGTATCATTTTACAATTCAGTGAGGTATCATTTTACTCGGGAGAACAAGGGGAAAGCTGGGTGGTAGGACATTTGTGCCGGCACGGAGATCCCACGCAAAAAAGTTTGGAAAAGTGATTTTTTTACCCAAATTTAATGTATACAAGGAATTCTGGGTAGGAATACATTGGGGGACCCATGCATGCCATACCTTCCTGGACTCCCCCGGGTGTCTAGTTTTCAGAACTGTTTGGATTTGGTAGTTTCACAAGTTTGCCGCCGAGCCCCGGGCCAAAAACTCAGGTCCCCCCCCCAAAAAGAAGGTAATTTTGCTATAGGTTATTTTAAATTCTCCACCGTATGATTTGGGCCTTTTCCTGTTGCAGCCACTATGCCTACCCACGCAAGTGAGGTACCATTGTTTTCAGGAGACCTTGGCAAACGCGGGGTGGGTGGAAATTTGTTGATCCACACAGATTCCAGAACTTTCCAACACAGAAATGTGAGGAAAATGCATTTTTTTGTCAATTTTTTAGGTTTGCAAGGGATTCTGGTTTACAGAACGTGGTGGGAGGCAGGTGAGTCACCCCATCCTGAATTCCCCTGGGTGTCTAGTTTTCAAAAATGTATAGGTTTGCTAGGTTTACCTAGGGGCGGCTGAGCTACGGTTCAAAAACAAAAGGTAGACATTTTGACAAAAAAGGGCCGGTTTTCACTGCGAAATTGCGGTGCGAACACGTTGCGTTTTGCGCTGTTTCCTGTCGCAGGCACTAGGCAGACCCAGGCAAGTGAGGTACCATTGTTCTCAGGAGACCTAGGGGAACACTGTGGGTGGAAATTTCTTGATCCACGCAGATTCCAAAACTTTCCACCACAGAAATGTGAGGAAAATGCGTTTTTTTTGTCAATTCTTTAGGTTTGCAAGGGACTCTGGGTTACAGAACCTGGTGGGAGGCAGTTGGGTCACCCCATCCTGAATTCCCCTGGGTGTGTAGTTTTCAAAAATGTATAGGTTTGCTAGGTTTCCCTAGGGGTCGGCCGAGCTACGGTTCAAAAACAAAAGGTAGACATTTTGCCAAAAAAGGGCCCGCTTTCACTGCGAAATTGCGGTGCAACCATGTTGCATTTTGCGCTGTTTCCTGTCGCAGGCACTAAGCAGACCCAGGCAAGTGAGGTACCATTTTTTTAGGGAGACCTGGGGGAACAGTGTGGGTGGAAATTTGTTGATCCACGCAGATTCCAGAACTTTCCACTACAGACATGTGAGGAAAAATCGTTTTTTTGTCAATTTTTTAGGTTTGCAAGGGATTCTGGGTAACAGAACCTGGTGGGAGGCAGTTGAGTCACCCCATCCTGAATTCCCCTGGGTTTCTAGTTTTTAAAAATGTATAGGTTTGCTAAGTTTCCCTAGGGGCCAGACAAGCTACGGTTCAAAAACAAAGGGTAGACACTTTGCCAAAAAAGGGCCCGTTTTCATTGCGAAATTGCGGTGCAAACACATTGCGTTTTGCGTTGTTTCCTGTAGCAGACACTATGCCTACCCAGGCAAGTGAGGTACCATTTTTTTCAGTAGACCTGGGGGAACGCGGGGTGGGTAGAAATTTGTTGATCCACGCAGATTCCAAAACTTTCCACCACAGAAATGTGAGGAAAATGCTTTTTATTGTCAAATATTTAGGTTTGCAAGGGATTCTGAGTAACAGAACCTGGTGGGAGGGAGTTGAGTCACCCCATCCTGAATTTCCCTGGGTGTCTAGTTTTCAAAAATGTATAGGTTTGCTAGGTTTCCCTAGGGGCCGGTCGAGCTACGGTTCAAAAACAAAAGGTAGACATTTTGCCAAAAAAGGGCCGGTTTTCACTGCGAAATTGCGGTGCAAACACGTTGCGTTTTGTGCTGTTTCCTGTCGCAGGCACTAGGCAGACCCAGGCAAGAGAGGTACCATTGTTTTCAGGAGACCTGGGGGAACGCGGGGTGGGTGGAAATGTGTTGATCCACGCAGATTCCAAAACTTTCCACCACAGAAATGTGAGGAAAATGCGTTTTTTTGTCAATTCTTTAGGTTTGCAAGGCATTCTGGGTTACAGAACCTGGTGGGAGGCAGTTGAGTCACCCAATCCTGAATTCCCCTGGTTGTTTAGTTTTCAAAAATGTATCGGTTTGCTAGGTTTCCCTAGGGGCCGGCCGAGCTACGGTTCAAAAACAAAAGGTAGACATTTTGCCAAAAGAGGGCCCGTTTTCACTGCGAAATTGCGGTGCGAACATGTTGCGTTTTGCGCTGTTTCCTGACGCAGGCACTAGGCAAACCCAGGCAAGTGAGGTACCATTTTTTTCGGGAGACCTGGGGGAACACTGTGGGTGGAAATTTGTTGATCCACGCAGATTCCAGAACTTTCCACTACAGGAATGTGAGGAAAAAGCATTTTTTTTGTCAATTTTTTAGGTTTGCAAGGGATTCTGGGTAACAGAACCTGGTGGGAGGCAGTTGAGTCACCCCATCCTGAATTTCCCTGGGTGTCTAGTTTTCAAAAATGTATAGGTTTGCTGGGTTTCCCTAGGGGCCAGACGAGCTACGGTTCAAAAACAAAGGGTAGACACTTTGCCAAAAAAGGGCCCGTTTTCATTGCGAAATTGCGGTGCAAACACATTGCGTTTTGCGCTGTTTCCTGTAGCAGGCACTATGCCTACCCAGGCAAGTGAGGTACCATTTTTTTCAGTAGACCTGGGGGAACGCGGGGTGGGTGGAAATTTGTTGATCCACGCAGATTCCAAAACTTTCCACCACAGAAATGTGAGGAAAATGCTTTTTTTGTCAAATATTTAGGTTTGCAAGGGATTCTGAGTAACAGAACCTGGTGGGAGGCAGTTGAGTCACCCCATCCTAAATTTCCCTGGGTGTCTAGTTTTAAAAAATGTATAGGTTTGCTAGGTTTTCCTAGGGGCTGGCCGAGCTACGGTTCAAAAACAAAAGGCAGACATTTTGCCAAAAAAGGGCCGGTTTTCACTGCGAAATTGCGGTGTGAACACGTTGCGTTTTGCGCTGTTTCCTGTCGCAGGCACTAGGCAGACCCAGGCAAGTGAGGTACCATTGTTTTCAGAAGACCTGGGGGAACGCGGGGGGTGGAAATTTGTTGATCCACGCAGATTCCAAAACTTTCCACCACAGAAATGTGAGGAAAATGTTTTTTTTGTCAATTCTTTAGGTTTGCAAGGGATTCTGGGTTACAGAACCTGGCGGGCGGCAGTTGAGTCACCCCATCCTGAATTCCCCTGGGTGTTTAGTTTTCAAAAATTTATAGGTTTGCTAGGTTTCCCTAGGGGCCGGCCGAGCTACGGTTCAAAAACAAAAGGTAGACATTTTGCAAAAAAAGGGCCAGTTTTCACTGCGAAATTGCGGTGCGAACATGTTGCGTTTTGCGCTGTTTCCTGTCGCAGGCACTAGGCAGACCCAGCAAGTGAGGTACCATTTTTTTCGGGAGACCTGGGGGAACACTGTGGGTGGAAATTTGTTGATCCACGCAGATTCCAGAACTTTCCACTACAGAAATGTGAGGAAAATGCATTTTTTTTGTCAATTTGTTAGGTTTGCAAGGGATTCTGGGTTACAGAACCTGGTGGGAGGCAGTTGAGTCACCCCATCCTGAATTCCCCTGGGTGTCTAGTTTTCAAAAATGTATAGGTTTGCTAGGTTTCCCTAGGGGCCAGACGAGCTACGGTTCAAAAACAAAGGGTAGACACTTTGCCAAAAAAGGGCCCGTTTTCATTGCGAAATTGCGATGCAAACACATTGCGTTTTGCGCTGTTTCCTGTAGCAGGCACTATGCCTACCCAGGCAAGTGAGGTACCATTTTTTTCAGTAGACCTGGGGGAACGCGGGGTGGGTGGAAATTTGTTGATCCACGCAGATTCCAGAACTTTCCACTACAGAAATGTGAGGAAAAAGCGTTTTTTTGGTCAAATATTTAGGTTTGCAAGGGATTCTGAGTAACAGAACCTGGTGGGAGGCAGTTGAGTCACCCCATCCTATATTTCCCTGGGTGTCTAGTTTTTAAAAATGTATAGGTTTGCTAGGTTTTCCTAGGGGCTGGCCGAGCTACGGTTCAAAAACAAAAGGTAGACATTTTGCCAAAAAAGGGCCGGTTTTCACTGAGAAATTGCGGTGCGAACACGTTGCGTTTTGCGCTGTTTCCTGTCGCAGGCACTAGGCAGACCCAGGCAAGTGAGGTACCATTGTTTTCAGAAGACCTGGGGGAACGCGGGGGGGTTGAAATTTGTTGATCCACGCAGATTCCAAAACTTTCCACCACAGAAATTTGAGGAAAATGCGTTTTTTTGTCAATTCTTTAGGTTTGCAAGGGATTCTGGGTTACAGAACCTGGCGGGAGGCAGTTGAGTCACCCCATCCTGAATTCCCCTGGGTGTTTAGTTTTAAAAAATTTATAGGTTTGCTAGGTTTCCCTAGGGGCCGGCCGAGCTACGGTTCAAAAACAAAAGGTAGACATTTTGCAAAAAAAGGGCCCGTTTTCACTGCGAAATTGCGGTGCGAACATGTTGCGTTTTGCGCTGTTTCCTGTCGCAGGCACTAGGCAGACCCAGGCAAGTGAGGTACCATTTTTTTCGGGAAACCTGGGGGAACACTGTGGGTGGAAATGTGTTGATCCACGCAGATTCCAGAACTTTCCACTACAGAAATGTGAGGAAAAGGTGTTTTTTTTGTCAATTTTTTAGGTTTGCAAGGGATTCTGGGTAACAGAACCTGGTGGGAGGCAGTTGAGTCACCCCATCCTGAATTCCCCTGGGTGTCTAGTTTTCAAAAATTTATAGGTTTGCTAGGTTTCCCTAGGGGCCAGACGAGCTACGGTTCAAAAACAAAGGGTAGACACTTTGCCAAAAAAGGGCCAGTTTTCATTGCGAAATTGCGGTGCAAACACATTGCGTTTTGCGCTGTTTCCTGTAGCAGGCACTATGCCTACCCAGGCAAGTGAGGTACCATTTTTTTCAGTAGACCTGGGGGAACACGGGGTGGGTGGAAATTTGTTGATCCACGCAGATTCCAAAACTTTCCACCACAGAAATGTGAGGAAAATGCATTTTTTTGTCAAATATTTAGGTTTGCAAGGGATTCTGAGTAACAGAACCTGGTGGGAGGCAGTTGAATCACCCCATCCTGAATTTCCCTGGGTGTCTAGTTTTCAGAAATGTATAGGTTTGCTAGGTTTCCCTAGGGACCGGCCAAGCTATGGTTCAAAAACAAAAGGTAGACATTTTGCCAGAAAAGGGCCAGTTTTCACTGCGAAATTGCGGTGCGAACACGTTGTGTTTTGCGCTGTTTCCTGTCGCAGGCCCTAGGCAGACCCAGGCAATTGAGGTACCATTTTTTCGGGAGACCTGGGGGAACGCGGGGTGGGTGGAAATTTGTTAATCCACGCAGATTCCAGAACTTTCCACCACAGAAATGTGAGGAAAATGCGTTTTTTTGTCCATTTTTTAGGTTTGCAAGGGATTCTGGGTAACAGAACCTGGTGGGAGGCAGTTGAGTCACCCCATCCTGAATTCCCCTGGGTGTCTAGTTTTCACAAATGTATAGGTTTGCTAGGTTTCCCTAGGGGCCGGCCGAGCTACGGTTCAAAAACAAAAGGTAGACACTTTGCCAAAATAGGGCCCGTTTTCACTGCGAAATAGCGGTGCCAACACGTTGCGTTTTGCGCAGTTTCTTGTCGCAGGCACTAGGCAGACCCAGGCAAGTGAGGTACCATTTTTTACGGGAGACCTGGGGAAACGCGGTGTGGGAGGAAATTTGTTGATCCACGCAGATTCCAGAACTTTCCACCACAGAAATGTGAGTAAAATGCGTTTTTTTGACAATGTTTTAGCTTTGCAAGGGATTTTGGGTAATAGAACATGGTGGCAGGCAGTTGAGTCACCCCATCCTGAATTCCCCTGGGTGTCTAGTTTACAGAAATGTATAGGTTTGCTAGGTTTCCCTAGGTGCCGGCACAGCTAGCCTTCAAAAATGAAATGTAGGCACTTTGCCAAAAAAGGGCCCGTTTTCACTGCGAAATTGCGGTGCGAACACGTTGCGTTTTGTGCTGTTTCCTGTCGCAGACCCAGGCAAGTGAGGTACCATTTTTCTCGGGAGACCTGGGGGAACGATTGGTGGGTGAAAATTCGTTGATCCAAACAGATTCCACAACTTTCCACCACAGAATCGTGAGGAAAATGCATTTTTTTTGTCAATTATTTAGATTTGCAAGGGATTCTGGGTAACAGACCCTGGTGGGAGGCAGTTGAGTCACCCCATCCTGAATTCCCCTGGGTGTCTACTTTTAAAAAAATTTATAGGTTTGCTAGGTTTCCCTAAGTGCCGGCAGAGGTAGGGTTCAAAAACTACAGGTATGCACTTAGCCAAAAAAGGACCAGTATTGACTGCGAAATTGAGGTGCGACCACGTTGCGTTTTGCGCCGTTTCCTGTCAAAGTCACTAGGCAGACCCAGGCAAGTGAGGTACCATTTTTTTTGGGAGACCTGGGGGAACAAGGGGTGGGTAGAAATGTGTTGATCCACACAGATTCCAGAACTTTCCACCACAGAAATGTGTGGAAAATGCGTTGTTTTTGTCAATTGTTTAGATTTACAAGGGATTCTGGGTAACAGAACCTGGTGGGAGGCAGTCGAGTCACCCCATCCTAAATTTTCCTGGGTGTCTACTTTTCAAAAATGTATAGGTTTGCTAGGTTTCCCTAGGTGCCGGCAGAGCTAGGGTGCAAAAACTACAGCTAGGCACTTTGCCAAAAAAGGGTCAATTTTTAACTGCAAAATTGAGGTGTGACCACATTGCATTTTGCGGCATTTCCTGTCGCAGGCACAATGCCGACCCACACAAGTGAGGTACCGTTTTTATCGGGAGACTTAGGGTAATTCAGATTTGTAAAGCAACTGTTATTACCTATTGAGTTTTCATGCATTTCTCCCTTCCCAATGATAGACATTGTGTAAAAAAAAATCTTTTTGAAAAATGACCAATAATTCAAATGCTAGTATGAGTATTCCCAATTTTGAAAATGTACAAATATATACTTTTTCTAAACTCTATAATTTGTACCCAATTCAGAAATACATAGGTGTCTTTCATACCGATTTTTCCATGTATACATTTTCCAAGAATAAGGGCTCTGTACCCAGTAAATAATAAAATACCATTGAAAGTTGCTGCTCAGTTTTTGGCTCTGGGTTCGTCGGGTTCTTGGTGAAACTAGAAGTCCTATATATCCCCACAACCAGGAAGGTCACACGGATGTAACCGTATATTGCTTTCAAAGAGCTGTCAAAATTACAAGAAGTTATAGGTGAAAACGTTAATACAAAAGGCTGTTTTTTTAAACTAATTTTCAATTATTCCAATATTTAAATGTTAGTTTCTATAAAGAAACCTTCATGGATTTAGACGAATGACCCCTTTCTGAATTCAGATTTTTGTCTACTTGTCGAAAATGTATAGATTTCCAGGATCCATTATTGCATTCAAACTTATTCCTACCATTAACTGGAAGGGGGTTGAAAGCTCTAAAAATTGTAAAAATAGGCTATGTCCCAGAAAATGCCAAAACTGTGTAAAAAATGTTGGTTCTCTGACAAAAGACTGTCATTCCCTAAACGCTGGGAAAATGGAGATTTCAGCCCCACAACCCCTTTTTTGATAACATTTGCAGGGAAAAACCCAGAGGCTTTCATTTGCAGCCCGTTTTTCCACTTTTTCTGAAACAAACTAAAATTTCACTGTATTTTGCTTCATTGCTGGGGCCCCTCCAAGGGAATTTACAAACCCTGGGCACCTTTAGAATCCACATGATGTTGGAAGAAAAGGATGCAAATTTGGTGTGGATACTTTATGTGGTCAAAAAGTTACAGGGGCCTAAGCGCGCACTACCCCCAAATCTTCAAAAAAAGGCTTAGCACAGGAGGGGAAAAGGCCTAGCAGCGAAGGGGTTAAAAAAGCCCCAAACAAGTCCAACCCATACAGAAATAATGATAGAATAACTCGATCAGCACACTGTGAAACCCTGGGGCTATGGAGCAACTGTTTCACAGAGATATTGTCCCTGCACTTAAGCAGTAAACTTAGCTACTCTGGGTCAGCTACGTTTACTGCTTAAGCGCAAGGACAATATCTCTGTGAAACAGTTGCTCCATAGCCAGTTGCTCCATAGTTTGTTTTTGGCAAACTCTGCACTCTAAGTGGAGTGCGGAGTAAGCAAAACTCAGAGAACGCCGTAGGTGGAGTAGAGTCTACCACACAATCTTACCCGGGACCCACGTGTGGGCATACCTGGTGCACTTAAGGCGAGAAAACAAAAGACACACAAATGATGGTCAGAATGCAAAATAAATCAAACATTCACCCCATTATTCTTTTGCTCACCATGCCATCCCAGTTTAGACCCAGACATATGCACTTTGCATAGATTTGCGCTAGATTGGCGGCAAAGAGCTGACTTTTAAGGCCAAAGTCTGACTTTTAAGCACACCCTAGTGTGGGTCACACCAAGGGTCAACTTCCAAGTTCCATCGGGGAATGCAGAGTTGAGACAAAAGGAGGGGAGAACGGACCCTGAGGGGAGGAATATGGCCCGGGCGCTAGCCTTAAAAAATGGAGACTGTGCATTTATTTATTGCGGCATGCAATGCATGCATAATACTAAAATTATTACTGGACTGGACAATATCCTCATTGGCCACACTGTTGGTATTCTTAGTTGTGAACCCTTGACATACCTTACACCTACCTCCCTCTGACAAGCCTAGGACTGCTCAACCTGAGCTACCAAAGAGAGTCAAGTGCTAAAGGGGCAGTACTTGGCCAAGTTGTTCAGAGCCATAGTAGGTTGAGCCCGGGACATGAGGCGCAAGAGGACTCAATCACCACGGTTGGGTTCAGTAGCTTCTATTTGCCTCATGGCCTTCTGAATGTGATTCTGACACCCATTTTTTTCCTCACCAGTCAGTACACCCCAGCATTTCTGGTTGTCGTTTAAATACCATAATTACACAAAATATTTTGTTTTGTTGCAAATGGGGCCTCTTTTTTAAATCAAGATACTCAAACAAAAGGAAAGGCTACATTTGACAATTACTAATCATGTTCATCTGTATTTGCCAACAATCTGAGCTAATTGCTTCCTCATCCATAGCTTTGCGTAAACAAGTTATTGCTATGCATACAAAAGGCCACATGGGCAGCTTATATCCTTGACAGGCCTTTATAAATACTACACCTATTTTCTAATAGGAACCTTAGTTTCACCTCGCTTCTAACATTATCAAGGAACTCCTACTAATAAAGATAATGTTAGGTGCCTTAGATAATCCTAAATCACCACTTCAATGATAGTTGACCTTGAAAGACGATCCCTATTATGTATCAGGGCACCCTGGCTTTTCCAGCAGTCTGACGTTGCCCTTGGTTTGACTAGGATCACACCTACTCAGGTTGAGGATACTCTCTCAAGTGATAGTGTGGTCTACAAACCTAAATAATATAAAATAACATTACACCTTGGATATGAAGTAAACCCAGGCTACAACATGATAAATCATGCCACTTGAATAAGTGGGTGGTTTTACGAAAAACATCGGAAACTCCCCAACCCATAGATATACTTAACCACATTAGTGCTAAGGCAATTCCCCCTGAGCGCTGTTACTCCAGATTTCCCATTGTTCATGACGAGCACAGCTCGTCATGAGCACACGAGCAGTGTACTGCATGACGAGCTGAGCTCGTCATGAGCATGGAAGGGGTTAATAGGTAAATCAAAAATGTACGTCTCTACCACCCTCATTGTATTTGGCACCTAAGGACTTCCACAGAAGAAATTTGGTATCTGCAAATGCAATTTCTGAGAGCAAACATCCCACCCTCTTCAACGTTTACATGAGTCCACTCGCTTCCATCGCGCGTCAACACAACCTTAACACCATCTCCTACGCAGACGACACCTAGATGATCCTTTCCCTCACCAAAGACCCCAACACCGCCAAAACCAATCTTCACGAAGGCATGAAAGAAGTAGCCGTATGGATGAAAAACAGCCGCCTGAAACTTAACTCAGACAAAACGGAAGTGCTCATCCTAGGATCATCCCCCTCTGCCTGGGACGACTCATGGTGGCCTTCGGATCTGGGCTCAGCCCCCATACCCAGAGACCACGCACGTAACCGTGGCTTCATCCTGGACTCCTCACTCTCGATGACCAAGCAAGTCAACGCCGTCTCATCCTCCTGCTTCAACGTACTTCGTATGCTCAAAAAAATCTTCCATTGGATCCCCGCCGAGACAAGAAAGACTGTCACCCACGCACTGGTTACGAGCCGACTAGACTACGGAAACACCCTCTACGCCGGAATCACAGCCAAATTACAGAAAAAACTCCAACGCATCCAAAACGCATCAGCGAGACTCATTTTGAACATCCCCGCCAAGATCACATTACCGGCCACCTGAAAGACCTCCACTGGCTTCCCGTCAACAAGAGAATAACATTCCGTCTCCTCACCACGCACACAAGGCCCTCTACAAACTAGGGCCCGAATGCCTCAACACTCGACTATCCTTCTACACACCCACCCGCCAACTAAGATCCTCCAATCAAGGCCTCGCCGCAGTTCCGCGTATCCAAAGATCCACCATGGGAGGTAGATCCTTTTCCTACTTGGCAGCCAAGACCTGGAACTCACTCCCCACTCACCTCCGCCTTACACAGAACCACATCTCCTTCAGAAAAGAACTTAAAACCTGGCTATTCGATAAATAATGAATCCCCTCCCCAAGCGCCTTGAGACCCTCTGGGTGAGTAGTGCCCTATATAAATTCTTGAACTTGAACTTGAACTGTATTAATTCTGTGACTGTGATTGGAATTTTGAACTTGCATAATGACATTTTCGTGGCACTCACTCCCTAATCACCAACATGTGGAACTGTGGGAACACCTTCTGTGCAGGGATTACCAATCAACTCACTAAAAGACTGCAGACATGCAGAACTCGGCAGCCAGACTCATCCTCAACCTCCCACACACAACTCACATCACAACAAACCTCTGGCAATTACACTGGCTTCCAATATACAACTCAACTCAATTCAAACTCCTCACATATTCAAGGTAGTCCACAACTCAGGCCACACCTACCTGAACAGTAGCATCTCTTTCCACCAACCATCCCGACACCTCCACTCCGCAGGACTACTATTTGCTATTAGTGGGCGGAATTTGCGTAGTCGCGCTATGCAAAGCTTTGCGAAATGGTAACAATTCTCCGTGCGCATGCGGAGTTTCGCAAACACGCAGAATTGCTTGTTCTGCCCGTCCCCGATGCGTTTTTCTTGTTCGCAAATGCTGTTTGCCTGCTCAGGGGGGAAATACCTTGCGAACTTGCCAATGCAGTCGCCAATTGGGCAGTGGGTTGTGGTATACAATGGTAATTACCATTCCCTTTTTTAATTCAACAGAACACATCCAGTAATTAAGAATAAAAGTTTGAGAGAGGTGTGCCTGTTGATTTTAATCACTTCTTGTCACAAGTAGAGGGGGATTGTTTATCTCTCTACTGCACTTCACATTATTTCTTCTTTTTACTTTTGACACTTTCTCTTCTTTTCTGGGACAATAAAGGACTGCCTATGATGAGAAAAGGAGCTACATCTGGTGAGTACCTACCAGTTACCCCGATGGTGGTGCGCCCGTGAGGGGTCCTTTTGTCCCTTACACATTTTTTCACCATTAGTGGTGAATTGAATAACTGTTTTTCAGACATGTATTTAGCTCTGTTCTGTCTGTCTATTGAAAAAGTTGTTTTATTTCAGAAGGGGCAGGAAATAGTAAATATTCATATGTAGGATGAAATAAGACAAAGGGTCTTGGTGCAGCAGAGAAAATAGATAGTAAATGTCTCATGCTGAAAAAGCAGTATATATACAAAGATAACTAGATCTACATGTGTGTTTGCCTAAAGGTGCAGGGTCATTGTTGTATTGAAAGGGCTAGGCACACACCAACTCAACAGTAGGATACCCTCGCAGGCGATAGTGCGCTTTACAAATATACATAACACTAAACAATTTAAATATGTGAGTTCTCATAAACTTATGAGTTTGTTGGTGTATGCCTTCTGGCATAGGCAGGACCACCCCGGAATTACCAAAGCCCTACTCAATTTGAAAACATAAAATTCCACCAATGTTGGTTATGTGAAATGGAATTTGCCATTGCAAACTAATAGTTTTGATGCATCTAAGTTGTATTTATGTGCACAAAAAGATTTTCGATTCCTGCCCTAAGTCTCCAATGCTGCATTACGATTACGAAGTCAATATCAATAGAGACTTTATTCGATAAATAGAGATCATAAAAGCAGAAATAAAAAGTACAATGGTCAACATACAATTCCAGTTCATATGAGTTAAAATCCATATTTAAAAGTTCATATCAAAAATCCGGATAATTTATATAATTGTAACCACATAAAATATAGATTAGAAATATATAATATCTTCTAATGAAGTGATAAATTATTGAATAATGAAAAAACAACAGCTGTTTATAAACCCCACTGCTTCCTTTTCTATGCAGGCCCACAAAAATGTAGCTACCAAGAAGCAGACTAGAGGATCAGGCAATGATTTTTTTTTTTTAAAGTGCAACCCGACATTGTTTAAAATGATAACGCTTTGAAAACAGGGCAATGTAGTCCTTCCTTTCCTTATGTTAGAGTCCACAAAACAAAACTAAGTGTAAATCAGTTTAGGGAGACTGATTATCGCAAGGACACAAAGTCAAATCCGACTCAGTTATATGAACTTGTGTTGTGGTATGCTAAGTAGTAATACTATTCCTCTATTAGGGACAGGATTAAATGATATGCGAGAACTGCTTGTTTATGATAATTCTTCTCCCTTCGGTTATATTGTGCCCTCAGCATAAATGTGTTAATTAGCTTCTGTTTCAGGATATTTCTACATGCAGTTGGGTCCAGAAATAGTTCTACATTCCAAATAATAGTCAACTCCGATTCCATGTAGTTCAACTATCTAATCTTACTGTAATTTTCCAGTTTTTGGCAGTTTCTTATTATATTTTGCGTTAGGTTCACCGTATCCCTAGCCAGATGGAGAACCACAGTATGATCGAGGTTAGTTTGATTGAGTCTGAAATATAGGCTAAGCCCAATTCAGCATGTAGGATATAAATAGAATGGGATTGCGAGACAGACACTAAGGACTTGAAGAGTCTATTTTCAATGGTTTGGAGCAAGTCGGTGGGTGCCATACCCCAGACACCTGCCACGTAGATTGCCACTGACTTTGCTTTGTCTGATAAATATTTTTTATGGGGACTAATGGTCAGGCGCCCAGCTTTTTAGAAAAAGACTTTAAAGCTGTCAGGCTCTTCTCCATTCCTAGAGACCTACCCTCCACCAATTCTGACCATGTTTGTTTTTATCAAAATGGACCCCCGGATAAGGATAGGTGTCTACCACTTAAATTTTTCCATATTCCATATGGAGGTACAGGGGTTTGTCTCATTTGCCAGCCACTGCTATGATAACAAATGATTTTGTCTGGTTGACTTTCTAGTCCAATGGGTCCATAAAAGCCGCATATGCTGTTATGAGATGTTGGAGGCCTAGCCCAGTTCTGGCAATCAGCACCGCATCATCTGTGTAGGCCAGTATTGGTAACGAATCTGAATCAAACACAGAAACGTCCAAAGATGCGCCCAAAAGTACTTTTTTAATACCGTTTGTGTAGATAGAAAAAAGGAACGGGGCGATGACGCAACTCTGCCTTACCCCCCTTGAGATCTTAAAGGGGCGGATGCATTCTCTGTTTTTTCCATAGCGAACACATGCGGTGGCATTGGAATATAATTGGCGGAGTAAATGAATTATAGCTGGATCAATGTCCATCTCCTTCATCATATACAAGAGCTTAGAGTGGGACACGCAGTCAAATGCTGCTGAGAGGTCAATAAATGCCAAATACATTTTCCCACCCTTCGCTCTGGTATATTTATCTATAATTATTGATATGTTCTGACACTGATCCACAGTGCCCTTTTCCCGCTGGAACCCCTACTGTGCCTGCATTAAGATGTTCTTCTCCTGGGCCCACCACTCCAAACTAGATAGTAGGAGGCAGCCCATGAGCTTGGCTGTTGTCCCGCAGCGAAATTGGCCTGTAGTTCTTTGGACTTACCCTGTCCCCCTTTTTTGGATCAGAACAATTTTGCTAGTTTTCCTAGAGGGCGGGGCCAGCTATGGCTATGTTATTAAAAACATTAGTCAATAGAGGGACCCACAGGTCTTGATTCTCTTGGAAGAAATCTATCTGCACCCGGTCAGGGCCCGGGGCCTTCTCAGTACTGCAAGCCGCCAGCCCACTCTTCACTTCTACGAGTGAAAAATACAGTGTGTCCTGCATGCTTGCATGTGTGCTGGTGGGAGGTAGCACAAGCAAAGTGCTGGAGGCAAAAATGTTTTCAAAATGTGCCACCCATGCTTCTTCACCTACATTGATATCCAATGTAGGATCCTTGGGCTTTTGAAGCAAGATGCATTAGTTAACTTCCAGAACTCTCTGCTATTGAGTGTATTTGTTACATATTCAAATTCAGCCCAGGTCTCATCCCTCATGACCCTCTCCCTTGTCTGTCTTGCTAGCTTATAATCAGAAAGAAGTGATCTTATTTGGGCCGCATTTCTAGGTTGGATTTTCAGAGCATTAATAAGAGCTTTTCTAGTTTTTGTGCAAGGGGAGTCGAACCAGCACCTACACGTTACACTATTCGCTGGTTTCTGAAGAGTAAGTACCACTTTTATTTTCTCTAAATCTTCTCAAAAACATAATACCAATGCTACTGGGCAGCATTTTAGTTCTAAACAGTTATAAATATTATCCTGGATGGTCAATATTATTCCAGGAACTAAATTAAGCGTGTCAATTTGGGCCCACTTTAATTGGTAACCATTTTTCCTTGCCAATAATGCGGTTCCTGATACTGATACTCAGTAGCTTCCCTGGTGGTCAAGCTTAGCTCACAGCTTAAGATGGCACTATCACTGAAACTCGTAAATCGATTGTCTACACGAATAAACCTCTTGTTACAGTGATTAGAGACCAAGATCAAATCAATATTTCATTCATAGGGATCTCGTCTGAAGGTTTTCCCTAGGTGGCCCGTTAATAGATTCAGTTTATTAACTATTACCATATTCCTGGTAAATAGGGTCCTATTATTGGAGTTTCCAATGCGCTGTGGGTGAAATGGTAAGCCGGGTTGCACACCAGGTCTTCCAGACCACAAACGCCGTCTTGATTGCGCTTCCAGGAATGTACGTTAATACACCCAGATAATATTTAAAGGCCCATTTTTATAGGCCTTATGGCCTTGTCGATTGCCCTATTCAACTCAGTTACTACTAGGGGCTTGTTTCCCCCGATTTTATTATTATAATAGTTTATTAAAGTCCAAGTACCTTCATTAACAACCTCTAGGGTGAGGAGATGGAAATGAACACTCCTGGCTTCAAACTTCTTTACTTTTATCGCCAGAGTGTTAGAGATTGACATTAAGAGGCCCCCTTAGCCCTCCCTGATGCTGACTATGTTGCCATTGTCTGGAATGTGCGGTAACCATTTACAAATATGGGTTCCGTTGCCCATGTCTCCTGTAAGCAAGAAATATCCTGATCTTTCCAAAGTTTTTGCCAGTGTTTGTTACCTAGTTTTTGTGCAAAGCCCGCCACATTCTAAGATGCTATTTTAAATAAAATATTTACCCCCTTCTGCACATCAATGGATTTGGAACTCGCTTGAATGTCGAGTTTATGGATGTCCAGTATAACCAAACCATCCTTTTCATCTGGGGGTAGTCAATCACATGCTTCCAGGTCAGAGAGGGGTGCAAATCTATTCTCAAGAGTCAACCCCAGAGCACCCGTATTTACTTCTGAATTGGGCCACAATGAGCCACCCCTTGGATGATCTCTGCATTCTTTGGCCATCAAGGGGAGGGGTCTATAAAAGTATTCCAGGGGTAGTGCTGTAATATGTGTGTCCTTAGGTGGAACTCTGTGTAACTGGGCTAGGAGAGATCTAGCTACAAATTCAATATTAAACTTTAACACCACACAGTCACCTTGCATTAATTTAGTAGACAACCCCAGCCACTCTACCCTTCTGGCCATAATAATTTGATTAGACAAGGGCTACCTGCTCCTCCCATATAAATTACGTGATGAGACAGCGAGTGGAGGGATTTATCCATAAGTTGGTTTGTCGTTTCTAATTGTTCCTCCCTCAAAATCGGTACATTTGCCAAGACCAGTACAAGTGGGGACGCAGCTGGTGGAAAATGCATTGACTGGTACGTGGTAGCAAACTTCCCCACTTTAGGTCTTTCCTGCCTGCAATGGTCTGCCCTATCTGTCCCCCCACCCCGGGGAGCATTGCCAGTGATCTATTTGCAATACTGTTTGGAATACTACTAGCGTGTGGATTTGATATTCTATCTTCCACTGGCTTTGCAGAATGCACATTTGATTGTGAAAGGGGCATTGGAGAGTAATGGGGGTGGGGGATTAGGTTCAGAATTGCCCAAATTACTATGTGAATGATGTGACTGATAGGAACAGGGGTGGGAGCACACCGCTTCACCCCCCAGCAAGGTTCGCCCCTGGCATTATAGTAAATGCAGTCTCATGTTGCTTGCTTTGCTAGAATATTTATGAGTGTTTCGCCAGAGTTGGGGCAGATAGTGCTGATCTCCAGACACGTGTTTCTGGTTCTTTAACCGTCATCAGTAGAGATTACAGGCTACAAATGTGGGGTTTGCTGAGTAGGCTGCCAAACATCACATCAGGTCAGGTACCGCTCACTGGTGTGCTTTTTTTTTAACTCTACTAGATAAAATCTGGATAAAATCCAGAAACACATGTGTCTAGAAATGTACAGCACTAACCAGCACCAACTTTGGTGGAACACTCCAGCAAAATACCAAGTAAGCATGCACTAAAAACTGCATTTACCATAATGCTAAGGGGCGAACTGTGCTGGGAGGTCAGCAGTGTTCTCCCACCCCTTCCTGTTTGAAAAGGCTTCCTTGAGCCATTGAGCTGACGAGCTTGTGGAGATGCGCCTGTGCGCCTGTGAGAGGTACTGAGACCTGTAAGAATTGTGACAGCATGCTAAGCCATCCCATATAAAAATAGTTTTTTGATCTCTACTGATGACGGATACAATCCAGAAACACATGTGTCTAGAGATGTACAGCACTAACCTGCACCAACTTTGGTGGAACACTCCAGCAAAATACCAAGTAAGTGTGCACTACAATATGCGTTTACCATAATGCTAAGGGGCAAACCGTGCTGGGAGGTCAGCAGTGTGCTCCCACCCCTTCCTGTTTGAAAAGGCTCCCTTGAGCCATTGAGCTGACGAGCTTGTGGAGATGCACCTGTGCGCCTGTGAGAGGTACTGAGACCTTTAAGAATTGTGGCAGCCTGCTCAGTACCCCAAATGAAAAACATTTTTTGATCTCTACTGATGATGGGTAAAATCCATAAACACATGTGTCTAGAGATGTACCGCACTAACCTGCACCAACTTTGGTGGAACACTCCAGCAAAACACCAAGTAAGCGTGCACTACAAACTGCATTTACCATAATGCTAAGGGGCGAACTGTGGTGGGAGGTCAGCAGTGTGCTCCCACCCCTTCCTGTTTGAAAAGGTTCCGTTGAGCCATTGAGCTGACGAGCTTGTGGAGATGCACCTGTGCGCCTGTGAGAGGTACTGAGACCTTTAAGAATTGTGGCAGCCTGCTCAGTACCCCAAATAAAAATCATTTTTTGGTCTCTACTGATGACTGATAAAATCCAGAAACACATCTGTCTAGAGATGTACAGCATTAACCTGCACCAACTTTGGTGGAACCCTCCAGCAAAATACCAAGTAAGCATGCACTACAAACTGCATTTACCATAATGCTAATGGGCGAACTGTGCTGGGAGGTCAGCAGTGTGTTCCCACCCCTTCCTCCTCCCCAATGATGTATCTGATACTGCTCAGTTTCAGTTTCCGTTAGCTAGGTCTCCACCTGCAAATGTAATACAAGACCAGGGCCCATTCAAGAACATGGACGTTCAGAAAGGTGTTAGTTATTAATGCCTAAGCCCTCAATATGTGATAGTCTCTGTTCAATCTGAGTTAGTTTAAGTAGGTGGGGACTCAATAGCGAGGTAACCAGGGTTTCTAATTTCTTCCACATGTCCTCATCATTCACACATAGAGGCGGTGTAATAGAGTTTGTAGTACTCAAGGTGGTACTCAAGCCAATTTCACTTGCTCCGTTTCCCCTTGGTTTTACAACTCTGGTAACTTTCAGAGTCTTTTGCTTCTGTGGCCCACCACCCCTTCTTCTTTTAACTGGCGGTTAAATGTTGTTGTCCAACTGTATTTTTTAAACCTGTCTCTGTTAGCTATTTTAGAACTCGTTGTTGTCTCAGGGGGATCTTGAGAAACAGTCACTGAGTGATCTAATGGTGCTGTTGCGAGGGGCTGTGTGGGGACATTGTCCGTGGTTTGACCCCCCCCAAAGAAGACCGCTTCTGAGAGATCAGAGATTCCAATGATAAGTGCTGCTTTGTTAGTTCAATTTCGTGGGTGAGAACAGACTCAGCCCTTGTTAAAAAAGCATCAGGAGTTCCTGCTACTCCACCCCTGCCTACTCACTAAGGCCCTTTCGTTTAACCATTTCTTTGGGCTATTGATTAAAAATAAACAAACAAATGGATTTTATCACAGTACCTCGAGAAAAGAATGCAGGTTCCAGGAGCCCAGATGTTAGAGGTGGGCCCAGCTCAGCCTCCGATGGGCATGGACGGGCCTGCCCTTTAACTGGGCTTGGCCTGGACGCCACACAGGAGCGTACCCATGCCTGTGCCGCGGGCCTATGGGTGCATTTTATTCGCGCTGCCGAGGTTTTTCCTGGGCTGCAATGGATCCTGGGTATATGAGTCCCCCTTCAATGCAGGCAGTGAGAGCATTGAACAGGCGTTGGCGGCTATGATGGCAGCGGGGCTGCGGGCACATTTTATGTGCGCTGCTGAGGTGTTTCCTGGGCTGCAGTTGGTCCTGGGAGTATGAGCCCCCCTTCATTGCAGGCAGTGAGAGCACGGAACAGGCATTGGCGGCTGAAGCCCTTTTCTTTTCAATTAACCAATCTACCATAGGTAGGGCTAGGCACACACCAACTCAGCAGTAGGATACCCTCGCAGGCGATTGTTAGCTTTACAAATACACATAACACTAAATAATTTAAATATGTAAATTCTCATAAACTTATGAGTTTGTTGGTGTATGCCTTCTGGCATAGGCAGGACCACCCCGGAATTACCAAAGCCCTACTCAATTTGTAGACATAAAATTCCACCAATTTTGATTATGTGAAACACAATTTGCCATTGCAAGCTAATTGTTTTGGTGCATCTAAGTTGAATTTATGTGCACAAAAAGACTTTCGATTTCGGCCCTAAGTCTCCGCCACTGCATTACGATTATGAATTCCATTCTCTGTTCATACTTCCAGGAAGGCATTCTGTAACCGAGACAACTGTAGCTCCTGTGGCCAGCGGGGCCACTAACCATTCAAGAGGCTACCAGCCCTTCAGGGGGGCCCACTGGCATAATGCAACTTGAGAGGGCCCCCCTGTAAGGAACGTGGAGGTCCCCCCTCCGAACTCAATTAGGAGGTCTGTGGCCAGAGTACTGTGCGGAGGGCCCCCCCTGGAGCTTGGGGCCCCCACATCGCAGGGTTGAGGGGCCTTTGTTACACCACTGAGGGGGGAGGGTGCCGCATTCAGCCAAAGACCAAGAATAACTGTGAGATATGTCAGACGCAGGGACCCCTCATCACATTCTGCAGGGGGAGCCCACCATTTTCTGTTAGGCCTCTGACTAAAGATAACCCAGAGAAAAAGACACACATCCTTTGCAAAGCAATGATAATCTGCAATTGAAGACGAAACCAAACACAAATCCACAGAACTGCGTAAAAATGTTGTTTTTCAATAGAGCTGTATTTCCGAAGGAACGAAGAAGCAGTTAGACTCGTCATCTGTTTTTAAAATCGAAATCTCTTTACCGAGCAATGTAAACTCGGCTTTGCTTCATCTATTCGCAAAATTGCAGGTTTGGAATAGTTCCTTTAATTGCTTTATAATTAGGCAATATAAGTCTAAAATCTAATAGCCAAGTTTACCTCCAAACCTGTCCAACAGCGTTTAAAGATTTTATTGAGGCGCGGCTTAAATTATTCGCTGGTAGTATAAATAGTCGGTTCACTTTGGAAAAGGGAAAAAAACAAATAGCCATTTATCATTACTCCACTACAGTGTATGCCATTGTCAAAACGATGACACCTTAAATTCTAAACTGGGACAATTTGGGGTTTTCAGCAATTATCAGAGACAGCAAGGTGCTGAAGTTTTAGTTACCGTGAATGCACTGGTTACTAATTGGGTTGGCCCTGCATACACTTAATGTAAAGCGTTTGACACACCATTACTCCTGACATTTATTTTAATCAGGTACGCTTCCCATCCATACCGTGCCAGAGTGCTGAAATCCGTTCGTCAGGAGTGCTTTATGTGTCTTAAACGTGGCGCGAAGTCTGGATGTGATTTGCTCAACCTTTATAGTACAGACAGTGTGTTGAAAATTGGCCGTATATGTGTGGTAAACAGTGCTTATGTAGGGGCGTGGCTTACGCGCCGGCGAGCAATGGCGCATCCTCTGTGAGCTCCGGAGAAACGCGGGACCTGAAGTTCGTTTCCCGTCATCTACTTCATGAGCGGAGACCAGCAAGCGGGATTTCTGGACGGCGGAACATGGTCCCCGTCTGCTGCGTGATGCGGCGGCCCTCCTGACTGCTGTTTTCTACACTTTTGCCGGTAAACATCCCTCGGCTGTTCTGAGACGCGAGCGGCCGCCATTTTGTGCCGCCGAGCTCGCGTCCCGTTTTCTCTGCCCGTTTGCCGCATATGCAGCCTGTTTTTACTACTGCTCAGCCATATGGCCTTTTGGTGCTAAGGTTTGTTGTGGGGTCTGTCCACTATGGTCCTACTCTGCCCTAGCGACCTCTGGCGCTGCTATTCTCTACATGCCATCTCACCATATTAATGTTGATTGGCGGCGGCCATTTTGTGGTGTGTCTGGCGCACTATTCATCATCTCCACCTCATCTATTCCTACCCTTTTGTGGAGTACTACTTGACCCCCTGGGGTCTCACTTCCTATGGACGCTGTGCTGTTACTTTTCTACATTTATTCCTGGATGGATTTTACACCATGTTGATCTGAGTTGTCGCTTCTGCGCTGCTACGTTGTGCCTCTTCTACAGCCTCTATCTCCCAGTGCCTCTGCTCGCTCTTTTATAGGGTCTCAACGTTTTGGACCTTGCGGTGTGCCTTTTAATAGGGTTTCAACGTTTTGCACCTTGCGGTGTGACTTTTCCTCCTGTGGTCCTCCGAGTTTGCCCCTCTGTTGGTAATATGTCTCAGAACGCGGGGCATGCGAGGTCTTCTGTCACCGGCACTACACCGAAACGCCTCAAGAATGACCCTCCATCTCCTATCCGATCCTCTCAGAACCCGGTGTTGGACTCCATTTTAGAAGAGGTACGTGGCTTACAACCATTCATGGTGGCAACTAATGAGAAGCTCAAGCAGATAGAAGAGCGTTGGGTCGTTATGGAGAACAAGGTTTCGCAACTCGAACAACGCGTCAGTGACGTCCAGGATGTATCTGTGAAAATTCCTATTCTTGAAAAGGAGATACAGCAGTTAAAACTCCACACTGAGGACCTTGAAAATCGCAACAGAAGGAATAACCTTCGTATTTATGGTGTTCCGGAGTCCCTTGAGGGGTCCGACATGGTGTCCTTCATCCGCAAATTTCTCTACGAACTTTTGGACCTACTACCAGACTCTACTCCTCTAAATATACAGCGTGCTCACCGTCTGGGCCGACTCACGTCAAACCCGACCAAACCTAGAGGCATTATCCTGCTTTTTTTGGAATTCACCGAACTGATGACTGTTCTTAAAGCTGCAAGACTTAAACGTCGCCTCATCTGGTCGGGCCATACCATCTTTCTTGCCCAGGATTTATCAAACGCCACGAATGCTCGTCGCAAGGAGTTCCTTAATTTACGACCACATATGAGGGACTTGCACATTCAATATGGAATTCTTCATCCCTGTCTCTGCAAAATAACTCACAACGGTCGTTCCCGTACATTTGATGATCCTCTGAAACTTCGAGAATATCTCCGGAATGTTTCTGCTGCCTCTTCCACAATGGACACCAATGACTGAAAATGATTCTTATATTTTACTTGCATTCACTTATCTTACGTCCTGACGACTGTTGTGGCCTAGTCCTGGTTTCTCTCCTGTAATTCTTTCTTACGACTTCTCTTCTTTTTCTGTTTACCTCATATCCATATTCCCGCGTTCTCCGTCGCTCTGTGGGATTGGCGCCTTCGCCGGCGTCTCCATGCTCCTAATGTCTAGCTCTTGTCTGTTCTCTCAGATCTGGCTCCTTTGCCTTGATCTGTTTGCTCTCTTTCTTCATATCTTTCTTTCTTCTCTTTCTTTTCTTTTCACAGGCCATACGTGTTCTCCCCATGTCCATTCATGTTCCGTGGTTTTTTTCGAGTGCCTATCTTTCTTTCTTCTTATTACCTGCTGTACACCTCGTTGCTCCCCATTTTCTTTCCTTAGGCTTGAAATGCTCACTCGTCTAATGTTTCCCCATATTGACCAGAATCTCCTTGCTTTTTGTCGTATTCAGTATTTGGTTCTCATTCTTATTGTGTTTGTCTTCACTGTCTTCCCTTGTAGTTGTTCACCCGCAGTGTATTGGACCCAGATGTTCTCCATCTACCTTGTCTTCCATCATGTGTAATTTTGTGACGTGGAATGTTCGTGGTCTTGGACACCCTGTTAAACGTCAAAAGGTACTCTCCCATTTATCCAAATTAAATGCTCAAATTGCTTTTCTTCAAGAGACTCACTGTACAGATGTTGAATCGTTGAAGCTTAAGAGGGCTTGGGTAGGTCAAGTTCTTTTTTCTCCTGCTGTTGATAAAAAAGGTGGTGTTGCTATACTATTTCGTAAAGGTTTGGATGTTCAAATTATCTCATCTCAAACGGATGATGAGGGTCGATGGGTTATGTCAAAAGTGGTGTTACAAAAAAAACAGATGGTCCTCCTAAATATTTATGGCCCTGTCCGACCAGATCCTAAGTTTTGGTCTGACGTTAAAGTCCTCATATCCTCCATTGACTGCCCTAACATTGTTATAGCTGGTGACCTTAATCAATGGTTAGATCCCTTCTCAGATAGACTGTCTTCCTCCAAATTCCAGCCTGATAAAACTCATAAATCTTTTCAATCGGCCATAGCCGCACGTCCCCTCTTTGATGTCTGGAAGACATGCAATCCTAACTCGCTCGAATATACGTTTTACTCAAATGTTCATCACACTAGGTCCAGAATTGATTATATTCTAGTCAGCAAATCTCTTCTCCCTACAATTCAGACATCCGAAATTGGTTCTATTTTTTTGTCGGACCATGCACCTGTTTATGCCACTTTTGACCTGGCCCAAACCTCCTCCTCTTTCAATCGTTGGAAATTTAACACTTTCCTTCTCTCCGATTCTGTTTTTATGTCTAAAGTTAAGGATTTTATCTCTGAATACTTCGCCCTCAATTTACCCCAAGACACGTCAGTTTCAAATAATTGGGATGCTTTTAAAGCTGCTTTACGAGGTTTCACAATTTCTTATGTATCTCGGAATAAGAAACTCAATAGGGATAAGTATACCGCCCAACTTTCCAACATTAAGACCCTTGAACACTCTTACTTCTCGTCCAAAAATCCTGACGCTCTCCACCAACTTATTAAAGCCAAATCTGGACTTAATCAAATTGCCACAGTTGAAGCTTGCAATACCCTCTTGAAGGTTAAATCTAAATTTCATGGGGGTCAGAATAAAGCGGGGAAAATGTTAGCAAACTATCTCAAAATTAAATCTGAGCGAAAATCAATTGGTTCTATTCTCAATGAGGTAACTAATACAACGGTTTCTTCTGATGAGGATATTGCACAAGTCTTTCATAACTATTATAAACTCCTGTATACTGATGATACACACCCTGATGATGATGCCCTTTCCCGCTTCTTCCGAGACCTCCCCCCTCCTCCTTCGCTCCCTACCGAATTCCATCAATTAGAGTCTGAAATTACCCCTCAGGAAATCTCCAAGGCAATTACCTCCCTCAAGAAAGCGAAAGCCCCTGGTCCAGATGGTCTCCCGATTGAATTTTATTCCCACATGCATTCTATTTTTGTCCCCCATCTTTTACAACTTTTTAACTCCTTTATCGCAAATGCCAAAGCATCTGGCTCATTTTTGGATGCCCTCATAATCATCATTCCCAAACCTGATAAAGACCATTCCCTGTGTAAAAACTATCGTCCCATATCCCTTATTAATTACGATTGTAAAATTTTTGCCAAAATTTTAGCGGCCCGCCTTGAATCCCTTATTCCTCTGCTAATCACAACCGACCAAGTTGGTTTTGTGAAAGGTAGACTTGCAGCTGATAATGCCCGTGTTTTTGCCAATATTATCTCCCACAGTAAACGATTCAAAACCCCTCTAGCTGCCCTATCCTTAGACGCTGAGAAAGCGTTTGACCGCATTAATTGGAAATTCATGTTTAAAACATTACATTGGTTTGGGTTTGGCCCCCAATTCATTTCCTTAGTTACACTACTATATTCTGCTCCCCGTGCTAGTGTCTTTGTTAATAATCAATTCTCCAAATTCTTCCCCTTATCCAGAGGGACAAGACAAGGATGTCCTCTTTCCCCTTTACTTTTCATTCTTTGCCTTGAACCCTTCCTCACTAAAATCCGCTCTAACCCCCTGATTCAGGGGTTCACACAGTCCTCGATTGAGACAAAAATTTCAGCCTATGCTGATGATGTCCTGGTTTACATGGCTAATCCTGTTTCTTCCCTTCCTCCATTTTTGGAAGAAGTCCGCTTATATTCCTCTGTTTCTGGTTATAAGCTTAATCTTTCTAAAACGGAGGTCCTACCCCTCAACTCATCTTGTTACCAATATATGTTTGCATCGACGGATTTTGCATGGTGTCCCTCTAAGATCAAATACCTGGGTATTTGGTTCTCCTCTACCTTGCGTGACACACTCAAACTGACCTTTACATCCCTTACTCAAAAGATCCAATCACTCCTCCACTTATGGTCTCCCCTCTTCCTTTCCTGGTGGGGTCGTTTAGACACCATCAAAATGATGATTTCCCCACATATTTTATACACTGTATCCATGCTACCTGTGAAAATCCCTAAATTATATTTCAATCGGCTGAACTCCATCTGCTCCAAATTTCTGTGGAATAATAAAAGATCTCGTATTTCCTTACATAAACTTACACGCCCAAAATCTGAAGGTGGAGTCCGCTTTCCTGATTTTCAATCGTACCATTCGGCCTTTTTATTAAAACAAGCCTTCTCATTGGCGTTTGATTTCAACGATACCCCTCTACCTAGATGGATTGCTGTCGAACGGTCCTTGTTAAAGGATTTTTCTTTCCAGCAAACCCTTTTCATGTCAAATTGTTCATTCTTGAATATACACCCTGTCCTGAAGTACTCCCATACTCTGTTGCATAATATATTTTCGGAAGACTCGTCCCCACTACAAATTTTTCTTTCCTCTAGCGTATGGTATAACAAATATCTTAAGTACAAGGGTAAATCTTTCTACTTCAAGTATTGGAAAGAAAAGGATATTATGTTTGTGTACCAATTTTTTTCTGATTCATCTATTATTTCATTTGACATTATGCAAAATATGTTTGCTTTACCTGCACATTTTCGCAAAGAATTTGACATTATTACTTCTGCCATTTTGTCTCACTTATCTACCCTTCCTACTTTTGATCTCCTTCCTTCCCTTACTCCTTCCACCCCATTATATACTATGTTTACTCAACAAATACCCAAAGCTGCGTTAATTTATAAACTGTTATTAGAGACTGTAGGCATTAGGCCTAAAACTGTTATTGAAAAAGTTTGGGAAAATGATTTATCTTTCTCGTTATCTGTTGATGTTTGGGATCGCTTATGGTCTAAACTGTTTAAGACTTCGATTTCAGCCCGTATTACTCAGTCACTTTTTTTTCTTTACCATAGAGCTCTAATTACCCCCGTAAGCATAACAAAATTCTCCCCTTCCTCCTCACACCTTTGTTGGTCCTGTTCATCTCTCCCTGGCACACTCACTCACCTCTTATTTGATTGCCCAGCAGTTCTCACTTTTTGGAACGCAGTTTGGAAATATTGCATGCGTATTTTTCATTTCTCTGAACCATTTTCATCGTTGCATGTTTTTTTAGGTTCCCTCTCTGATGTTTTGGATTTACATTCTTATAACGCAAAATTGTTTGACCTTCTCATTGCAACTGCTTTCAAAGTAATTTTGTCTTGCTGGAAGGATAACTCTAAATTGTCCGTGCATACATGGTGGAATTTTGTATGTGATGAGCACAGAATTGCAATTGCTTCTTCTTCTTCTGTCACCTTAAAAATTAAATCTGACCTTACCTGGCTACCTTTCTCCACCTTCTTATCCTCTTCTTCCCCTCCCTAACCTTTCCCTCCTTTCTCTCTCTCTTCTTCTTTTTCTTTCTTCTTTTCTTCTCTTTCTTTATCTCTACTATTTTCTTCCATTTCATATTGTCTCTGAACCTTTTTCATCTCCACTTATCTTTTATGATTATTGCATATTGGTTCTGTTATATGTCATGCTGTTATATTATACTGTACTATCTTTCTTAAACAAAATAAAACCTTTATTAAACTGAAAAAAAAAACAGTGCTTATGTATCTAGGAGCAAATCACGGGAAGTAAAAGTGTCTTACTGTTAATTTAGCTTCTTGTGATGGTGTGACTGCTGCAATATTATGGCTCATTTACTAAATCAGTCTGCAGTTAATAACATACTTTATTGAAGGATGCTTTGCTAACAATATGGGTTTAAGTAACAATTTGGTCACGTGACCTTATTTCAGGATGTTTATTGGGTTTTTAATTTAACAAATTTCTCCTGTGAAGCAGTAGGTATACATTTAACAATACAAACAGTAGAGATACGGGGGCTTATTTACGAGCCCTTGCGTCACTTTTGCACTGCTGGTGCGTCACTTTTTGTGACGCACCAGCAGCGAAAAAATGTGCAGTGTTGCATCATATTTACAAAGTGATGCATCTGGGTAGATGCGTCACTTTGTAAACCCCTGCGCCACATTATACCTGCGCCAGGAATAATGTATGCAGGGTGGGCGTTCTGAGGCAAGTAAGACTCATAGAAGTGACGCAGTGAAACCTATGAGATTTCACTGCGCCACCTCCAGGACGCAAATGCGTCAATATCTTACGCCTGCCTCACAGCAGGCGTAAGACTGACGCAGGCACATTTGAAATGGAACTTGCCCATCTGAATTGACCCATTGCTGGAGTTGCGTCACTTTTATGACACACTCCAGCAATGCGCCATTTTTGTGCCTACAGAGACGAAAGAAATACTGACGTATCTGTAACTTCCTGCGACATGATACAGCATACTGTAAATACGACGCATCTAACAAGTCGCAAGGATAGCGCCATGAAAAGTGATGCAACGCTGTTTTCATGCAGCGATGCGTCACTTTTCATAAATGAGGCCCTTAGCATCTAGGTGGGGAGTTTATAATAGACAGTTATATTTATTAACCAGCAGTAAAAACGATATCTGGGTAATACATTTGTTACCATAGTCTACGTTTTAGCATAATCTGCTGACTAAAGTAAAGAAAGGAAATGAAAGGAGAAGGAGAAAAGGGAAGTATAAACATAATACTTAAATCTTACCGGTGGTCTTTTAAGGGTATGTCGAATAGAATGATTCCTTACCAAATTTGCGAAGCTGGTCATTGAGTTTATAAATCATAGAAGCCATTGGTACTGTTGTTTCAAGCCATTATGCCACTATGGGGGAGTGTTGCCACTCTCCAACCCGCCACGTTTTTTGTGAGTTGTGATGATAACCACATCCTGCGTTTCATGAGGAATGGCTAGATCAAGTGACAATGGGATGGAAAGCCCACTTGTGTATTTCAGTTGGTCCCAAATATCTATCCAGTAGGGCTCCAGTGTTGGGAAAGACCATAAAATGTGTTTCATGTCTCCTCATGCATAGTGGCAAGTCCAGTACTGTGCATTTGGAGTGAGTTTTTTCCCTATGAAATTTGTAAGGAGGCCAGTGCCAATCATGCAGAATCTTAAATAAGCTAAATTTCAGTCTGGCCTCCCTCAGTTCTTTGTCATGATTGGACATTAACTCAGAACATTCTTCATCACTCTAGGAGTTCTGAAGGAGTGATTGCCATCTGTTTTTGACATGGGACAGAGTTGGTTTAGAATATAGACTGATGATTAATGTTTCATAGAGGCAGGAGACTAACTTCATGTACCATATTTTGTAGGTAATCAAAAATGCTGGATTGTGATGCTGTTTTCTCATTAGTCCACAGTTTGTAAGTCAGGTATGCCTTCAATTCCATGTAGTTCAAAAAGTGTTTCTGTTTAAGCTGGAATTCTTGACTAAGATCTGAGAAGGTTTTGAGGAAGTCGTTCACTATATGTTCTAATTTAGTAATGTCATGTCGCACCCATGCTGGCCAATATAGCGAATTCCCTTCAATCTAGATCTATGTTTTGTGCTGCAGGCGTGTCTTAGAGTGTGTGAAGGGATGCTGCTTGTGAGCTTAGTTGCTGTTATCTACGTCTTAATGGTTACTGCCGCTATGGGATTTTTCTAGCCCCATTGAGAAAGACATTTCTGGTAAAAAATTTGCTGGGCCTGTGATTCCACCCTGGAAGTGATTTCCAACAGGAACTAGTCTAGGGCTGCTAACTTCGGGTGGATGTGGTAAGCCAGTTGTGATACACGTTGAGCTGTATGATATTTCTCCACATTCTGATGGTGGAGGCCTCCGCACTGTGTGGTGGCATGTAGTTTCATTCCTGCTACTCTTGGAGATTTCTCCTGCCATATATAAGGCTTAATTTGATGGACAATAGAGTAGAGTTGCACCACTGGTATTGGAATTGGTAGCATACTAAAGATATAATTAAAGCATGGTGCAACCACCATCTTGATAGTTTGAATTCCCCTCCACATGGATAGTTGAAAGTTATTACAGATGAAGAAGTGTTGTGTTGTTAGTGCCATGAGGTTGTTCCTCAGATCAAGTGACCTCCTTATCATTGAAAAACAAGGTGTGAATCAAAACTCTATGTAACTGAAAGAAAAACGTAAGATCAACCAATCTTAATGGAAATATGACATAGATCTCTGTATTTCTTGACTGTTTATCAGCTTTGCAGAGATAGGCTCAGGTCTTTCCTCAGAGACTTGCAGTGACAGGGACAACCAGGAATATCGAAGGTAAGAGTGCATGTGTCAGCCTCCTGCCTCACCACTAACTAGGACAATGAATACTTGGTCCGCAATAGAAAGATGTCCTCCTAAGACGAAGGAGCTTGGTCAACAGTCAAGCCCTAACTCGAAGGATGCAATGTGAAAGCAGGATACAGTGTAAGATAGTGAATCCAGTTGCAATTATAATGAAACATCCTGCTAGAGTTTGATATTTTCTATAGATAAAAACAGCACGTTAAGCCACTTTTCAAATATATGTTAGGTAAAAATAGGTCCGAAACAATGTAAAAACCACACAAAGCAATCATACAACAAAATATTACATAAGAAATTATTGTTTGGCACTAGGCATACTTGTCATCTACTTAGGAGCTGATTCCCAACATCAGTTATGAGTATGGGAAGTAGTATTGCAGGAGTAATCTTTCACATACTCTTACATTTATTTGTGAACTGGGCCCGAAACCTCCTTATTAATAAAAGTGCAATGAGGGTGCAGTTTTTCCATTTTTTCTAATCGTATATGAATATTCCTAGAATATTTCAATTATATTCCAGTTTCAGATGTTTGGGGCTAGATCACAGAGGCATCTAAGAGAAACTAAAAGAGTACTACAGAACTACAACTTTACAAAATGCCTTAGTGAATAGGTCCCAATATGTATGTTTTGCAACTACTAACTGACTGCCACAGCAATTAAGTTAATAATGCAGTTGAGAACCTAGAGGACTGTGATCCTCCTGACAAAATAGTAACTCCTAAAACCCTGCGCATGACTAGCTTTAGAGGAAAATCACAAGAAATACAACATATAAGTAGTGTATTGTATAAAAGCAGGTAACAAGATTGCAATATGGTAAAATCAAATGTCTCATTGTTTGTGGTTAAGAGAAATCAGGTTTGACTCTAAGTTTGCGTCTGAGTTTAAGGGCTTAGGTTTTTTAGTTCATTGGAAAACAGCTATCGCACATCTCTTTGGTTCTGACAGAATCCATATTTTGACTCCATGTCTATGTGGGACAGACCTCAGTTTTAAAAGGGCAGTTGACTGTGAACTGTCCCCAGAAGGAAAATAGAGTGTGAGGTCATAGACATAAACCTCAGTCAAACTCAATACACAGAACCTCTTTGAGCTTCTGAATTTTGCTAGCTTGCAAGTCTGTTGGACCTTGCTCTATTGGCGAACCTCCAGTGTTGCTGGGGATACTTCTTTTGGCATCTAGGCAAATGCTAGTGATGGGCCTATATCCCTATATCGACAGGCTACCCAGTTGCCAGCTAAGGCGCGAAGTGTTAAGGCTAAGAATTGGGGTAAATCCATGTTATGCGAGTGAAGGGGTAAAAAGCTTTATGCTAAATAATGAAGGGAAATGCACCTGCACTTTGGGAACAACATGCAATATCATACATATTTTATTGGATTGGATTGGCAATATGTATGTTGTTAGAAATGCGGAGACATTTTTTATGCCCGATTTTTAAAAAGTATGATGTTAAGAATAGGTCGCAAGCAGTAAACCTCTTAGCGGAAATAGTCAATTTAGACATGGCCTGTGCCATGGGGAAATATATAAAAAAAAGTTAAAGAGTTCCTAAAATGTAATGACTAACGAGAAGTTTAGGTTGATTGTATGAGGTGGATGAGATATATTAAGAATGAAAATCATGTGGTGAGAAAGATTTTATATCTTAGGATTTTATATTGTAAGTGTGCGTTTTAGAAATTTAAAAAACTTCTAGTTTTTAATGTTTCCTCCCTTTAAAGGATGTGAGGATTGCCGGTTTTAAAATGTGTATAGATTATTTTAGAAGCGGTACATCCTGGTTTTATTATGTGGTATGTTGTTTACTGATATACTTTGATGGTTATATTAGACCGAATAAAGTTTTTATTGAACTTGAACTAGTGATGGGCCTAGATTTATTACAAACTGACAGGGGCTAGTGGATAGCTGAAAATGACTATTGGAGGCTTCAGCAGCAGGACAGATCAGTAGAGCACATTAGTAGCAGGACAAATCCGCAGAGCTTCAGCAGAGGATCTGGCTTAGTCCTAGCCTTTGGGGAATAGGTAGGAGGCAGTTCCACCTTCAGGAAGCACTGCAGCAAGGTCCATTCAGTTCTGATTTGATGTAGCTCGTCCCAAGGTTGAAGTGCTGCTCCAGTTTATATTCGCAGATCTTGACAGTTGGGTAGCAGCCCACTTCTAATCAGTGCCACTACATCCTAATACTTTGAAAGTCCAATCACTAAGGTTGTAGTAGATTGAAATTCCTCAGAGAACATTCTGGGTAGTTGCCCAGAATATAATATAGTGGCTAGAACCTGCATTAACTACGGTTGGCTCAGTTTCCAGGCATCCCTGTGTAGGGAAAATGTGTGTATTCCTTTCAGGCAGGCCATGATGACAAAGAAAGCAGGTGGGAGAAGTGGAAGACTGGACAGTCCTTGTCTCTCTGTGGGCAGCACTCATTCTCCATCTTACTCTAACGTTCATTCTAGCATATGGTCTCAATCCCTTAAGGGTCACAGCAACCAGAGTTGACCCAACGATAATCACGATCAGCCTTCCATCCTCAGTTATTCTGATGTTAATGTATTATAGATACTGTTTGCAAATATTAAGATCAATTTAAAATATAAGCATGATGTTTTTATATTTGCTGAGGCATTGGCTGAATATGCAGTTTACTAGTCATCATCCCTGGGTGCAGTCACTGTTCCTAAAAGGCAAAGGCTACCAAACCCTGGGAAAAGAGGTCGAGGTGAAGCCTCAGGTTTAGAGCCCACCTAGGAGCGTTACCTCTATAACGGTAGGAAATTGTGTTCCACAGGAACACTAGATCAGACACTTGGTTGATCCCTTGTGATTAAGGGACTTCCAAATCCAAAAATGGAAACTACCGGGTAATTTCAGGTACAAAGCAAAAAATCATAGGCTTGGAGCTGTAGAAGAATCCACTCATGAAGTTTTATCCATATAGCAAGTTCTAACATTGTGGATAAGTTTCCTCTTGCTCTGTGCTACAGTTTCTGTCCAACAAGAAAAGGCCCAGTACATGGATTTTCTCTCATCCACTCCAATTAAAAGATTCAATCCACTCTCGAAATTGTCTCATCTTTGCATCAGGTTGAGTGGCGTCCCTGCTGACCACAACTGGCCTTTATTTTCTCAGCCGGTAAAATCGAATGAGGCGTATGCTGCAAAAGCAGGCAAGCATCTGTCCCTGTCCATGCCGTATAATTTTTTGTGGCAAGGAGGGAGCATGTAATCTCTCCTCTACGATGGCACCTTTTTCCTCTTTCTTCCACTACCCCCTCAACCCCCCTTCCTCCACAACACCCTAACACGTGTCCCTCGGTTCACATTTACCATCTACTTAGAGCAGTTGATAAATGTGAGTACTAATACCACGGAACAGGTGAAAAACATGCAGAATTTTGACAGGTAAAACCAGTAGTGGTCCGTCGTGGGAGTAACTGCCGGGTGGTGACGTCGGGAGGGGCAGGGTGGGGGGTAGTAATCTATGGATTACGGAGAATTACAGGTAAGTAAACATATAAATAAATAAAATGATATTTGTTGCGTGCATTGCATCGCATTTGGGGATGCAGTGTGCGAAAAATAATCATTTTATTTATTTATATGTTTACTTACCTGTAATCCTCCGTAATCCATAGATTACTACCCCCCACCCTGCCCCTCCCCCTCCCCGACATCACTGCCCGGCAGCTACTCCCATCACTGACCACTACCGGGTAAAACGAGATCCACAGTTATTCCCAGTGGCGGCTCCACCGCTAAGGCGTTGTTGCATCGCCCACTGCTAATTCAGCAGTGCACAAGAGAAAATGATAATAACATAGTGTTATTATCATTTTAGTTTTCTTTGCGGAGCTCATAGTCAGATGGCGGCAGGTCTGGGCTCCATGACGCCAAACAGAGTCAGGGGTGGTTTACACTCCTTTAAGTGCGGATGACGGTTTGGCCAGCCCTTTACGGCTGGCCAAACCGTCATGCGCACTTGGCATGTTCGCCATTGGGCTGTGTTGCACAATCCAGTGAAGAACATGCCCAGCCTCCCCTGGCACAGCCTGAACATCCAAACAGGATGCTCAGACCAATCACGACACTGATCCTGCAGCATCGTAGTTGGCTGGGAGACCCCGGAAGCCTGGCTGCTTCTGGTAGATCCTGAGGAAGTGGACGGAGGAGAAACGTGCTGCAGCTAGTCGGCAAAGGGAAAGGTAAGTTATTTTTTTAATCATTATATTTTTTTAATGTTATCAACCTCCCCCACCACCCCCACCCCCTCCACCGCCACACCACCCCCGTTCCGAGGCGGCCACCACTGGCTATTCTCCATTAGGTCTACATTACGGCGCACTATTGGGGTGTTACAGCACTGTACGCTTAATTTTGTATGTCGAGTTTTCAACTAAATGCAACTTAATGCACATTTCGTGTGCGGAGTTTGGATTAGAAGTGCAGCTGAAAATGAATATCTAAGTGATACGCTTGTCCTTAAATGGCTGAATTTTAATATTTACAATTAAACATATACTGGAAAATAATTAACTGGAATATTTCCGTGTATTTCTGTTGCATATTATTTGAGTTACATTTCTTTGCTTTAGTGAATTTGTATTGTGAGGACAGCCATCGAGGTAACTAAAGAACCAGAGTCTTAAGTGGATTATAATGTGCAATGGGCCAACTGTGCAGGCGTAGGTGTGCTTTCAGTTAATGAGATGTTGGCAGGGGGTTCCCATTCAGAAATAAAATACAGAAGAGTAAGAGAAGTGACCTGAACTCTGCAGAGAATTTAATTGAAGTGTGAAGGTCAAAATAAGCAATTTTGAATTTTAAAAGGTTATTAAGAAGTATACAAGTAAACATACAAAAGAAAGGATATATGCACATGAAAAGGTACGTTTTAAAATAGTGCAACAAGGTCAGGTCAGTATTTCGTTAATAAAGCACAAAAAATAAATATTATTTTGGGCAAAAGCTCATATATTGATAACATTAACTTCATGGCAAGAATAATCAGTCAATCACCCAACTATCAACGTGGAAAGGAATCATGGTACCATTATAATTGTACCGCTCTTGTGCAGCATGAATTTGGGCAATGAGCATTGTGAGAGCAGATACTGTGAATAAACAAGCCCCATTTGGGGAAACACTCCCTGTCTCACCTATAACACTCCACCTCCTCTTCACTCCACTCACAACCTGGAGTTGTTCGATAAAAGCAGACCTGTAAGAAAAAAAACTAAACTCCTTCTCAAAACACAGCATTTCAAATAGACATGTACCCTCAAACACCATCAATGAATCCCCTTAGGATTTGGGATTCCCCTCTCACTGATGCAAGACTTGCTCCACTACTTCATAGCTTCAAATCTAGGCTAAAAGATCATTTATGTAATCCATTCTAGTCAGGTCACACACTAAAATGGCCATAAACCTACTTTGCGGATATTGTGCACATTTCTAATTTCCTTACCACTGTTTGCTACAGACTAAACCTATATATTTTATACTACTTATGGAATTCACTAATTCCTAAACGGAAAAGCATATAAGAAGTGCCTGGATTAGGTGTGGACTCCAATGTGAATCACGTGATTCCAAACATTTGTTATCATTTCTTTTATATGGAGGTCTTCGTATCTAAGAATTTTGGAAAGGTGAATGAATTCACCAACTACAAATGCACTTTAAAGCTGTGAATTATATTTCCCCAACATCCTACATCCCCATGAAATGTGAGGGTGATCTGTTCACACTCTCACCTTGGAATGAAAGTTACAGCAGCCCTGTGCTGGAGTATATCTTCTGTTTACATGGTGATAATGAGTCAGATTCTAGTTTGGGAATGCTGAGAAACTTGCATGAGTGTGGGCTTTCCAAAACGTTCAAAGCAAGCCATGCCTTGAATTGCCATTGTCTTTTGCACTATTAGGTAATATCTGCTGCTATTTATGAACCCAATTGCTTTGCATTGTCACTTTTGTTCCGAGAAAACAATTACAGTATTTGCTTGCTGTTGTACTCTTTTTAATTGAAAAATGTGTTTTGTATTGTTGAGACGTGTATGATTTTATAGGATGTTTTTAATATGGTGTATCATTTATGACCTGTCTTCGGAAGGACGAATAAAGAAAGAATTGAGTCAGACGGTAGTTTGGGAATGTTGAGAAACTTGCATGAGTGTGGGCTTTCCAAAACTTTCAAAGCAAGCCATGCCTTGAAATGCCAATTTACACACACCTTTAATGGATTTATGTAGGAGGAGCTATCCACACTCATAGTGGAGATCTTCACTCCTTATTAATGGGCCAACACCTGACAGGAATCCATTTGAGAATTCCTGGCATACATAGAAAAGGTAAAATTGGTCATACATTTAAGGTTCCAGCCACATTTATCCATGTGAATAGGGCCTAAAGACTTCACCCCCAAGGGACATATCCTGTTCACTTTATGCAATGGCATCCTAGAACATTGGACACAGCATTGGTTTAACCAGTGTCTTCTCATACTACTTAGAATGTGTCACTTTATACAATTGTATTGTCTGTCTTGTTTCCTGGTGTTTATCTGATGTTCATATGTATTTAGTATATACCACCTGTTGGACCTGGCCCTTTTTTGCAGGGTTACCCCCAACATTTTGCCTGCTGTGCCAAACCCATTTTGTTGGCATTAGGACTAATTATACGTTCTACAATTGGCAACTAACTGATTGGTTACATTTAATTTACATAAAAGTCCATGGTACATGTTTTTTTTCAGGGGAGTCCACCTCCAGAAGCCTGGAAATTAGCTGTGGAGTCCCACAGGAATCTTCTCTGAGTCCCACATTGTTGAAGGTGTACATGCGTCCTCTCGCTGACATCATCTCGCCCCATGGGATAAAAATCATCACCTATGTGGACGATACACAGCTAGTAATTGCTCTCAACGGGTGCCGAAGCTTCCCCTCTGACTTTGAAATCTGTCTGGAGTAAGAGGCCAACTGGATGGAACACTCATACCTCAAGTTAAATAGAGGAAAAACAGAACGTATGTTTCTGGGCAAATCTCCCAGCATGGATCTTAAACAGATATGGCCCAACTGCGTAGGTCTGGCCCACAATCAAAAGCTTGGGCGTTTGGTTGGATATCTTCCTCAAGTTTGAAGAGCAAGCAGTGAGAGTAACTGGGGCTTGTTATGGCACCATCAGATTCCTATGAAAGATTCTCCCACTTCTTCCTATGAATGCAAGAAGGATCCTGATACAGACCCGTGTCCTATCACATTTGGACTATAGAAACTCCCTTTATCTAGGAGCACACAAAGCAACAATAAGGAAGCTTCAAATCACGCAGAATTGTGCCGCCAGATTGTTGCTAGGGGACCCAAAAAAACGGTCAGCCAAACCAGCGTTGAAGACTTTACATTGGCTACCTGTTCTGGAAAGAATTACCTTCAGGGCACTGTGTATAGCCCATAAGTCCTTATGGGGAAAGGGCCCAGCCACTAACAAATCTCTCATCACCATCCATCGCCCTGGGTGGTGCCTTCGCTCGACCCACCTCAACCTTGCAGTAATTCCCAAAATTAGGAGAGCAAGAAGCAGAGGAAGATCCTTTACTTACAATGTGGCCAGACTCTGGAACACAATGCCCTTACACCTCTGGATGGAACCCCATCATTTTCCCTTCCGACAACTCCCCAAGACATGGCTTTTCAAACACTCTTGCCTATAACCCTTTACCCTCCTTGACACTGTAAGCCCCTTCCCTTGTTTGGCCGCTAGCGCTGGGATGCCTCCGGGTATCTACGTGCTCTACAAATGCTAAATAACAATAATAATAATAATACATGTCCCCAGAGTCTGTAAATTAATAACTATAAGTAGGTAGGAGCCCTCATTGTGCGGTCTATCAAAGCTGTATGTCTTTACATGTTTTAGACATGTCACTGCATACTAAAGTACAGTTTTAAACTGACATTTTGACCTGGCAATATAAACCTTTTTGCTAGGCCTAAAACTTCCTTTTTAATACTTAAAAGTCACTCCATAGGAGGGAGGACAGGATGCATTTTATTTAAAAAGTAGGACGTGTGTACCTAAATTTTACATTTCCTAGATAAAAAACTCCTAAAGTTGTTTCTCACTGCTGCTAGGCCTATATCTCCCATTAACTAACACTGGGTTTCCTTATTGCATTTAATAAGGGCTAACTTTGGATTGCGAGCAGATGGAGCCCTGCTGTTTGCTTTTGAAGTAATTGTAATGTAAAATCCTGGTAAAGTCAGATTTTATTTTACAATTTTGAAAATGCCAGTTCTAGAAAGTTGGCATTTTCTTGTCCCATCCAGTTGCACCTTCTTTCGGTGTCCTGGGTCACATGACTGTGAATTGCTGTGCTGTTGGGGTTTGTGTATTCCTTCCAAATAGTGACACAAAGGAGGGTTAGCTGTGGGCAGGATGGGACATCCTTGCAGGATGACTGGGGAGGTGGTGTATCTACTTTAAAGTGCTTTGCCTACTGCACACACAAAGAAACCTGACACCTTGTCTTCCTTGCATTTTGCAACCCCCTTGGGAGAGTGCAGCCTTAACAAGGGGAAGGGGAAGAACTTTCCATAACTAGATGTAGGGGTTGGACAAGGAGTCCCCCCCCAAAAAAAGTGGCACCAGGTATTAATATTAGACCTCCAGAGCCACCCAGCAGACCACTCATGCACTTGTGGGCAGTACAGAAGAAGGACTGCCCTGCTGCCAGACGACTGCCCTGCTACTTGAAGTACTGCCTTGCTGTCTGAGAAGGTAGTTTGGACATGCTTCCTTTAATGCCGGGCTACCCAGAGTAACTCCTAGGCAACAATAAGTGTCTGATGCCTTCCTGCAACTATCCAGCTGAGCGGCTGCAACTGGATCTGCCTGGACTTTGCAAGTGGACCTGTCTGAGCTCTGCTGGTGTGAGTCCCTGATTCCCAGGAGGTGCCTCCCGAGGTATTGGACCCATGGCCGGCATCAGAGTGTACTCCTGAAGTAAAAGTGGAAATCCTGAAGTTTGGACTTCTCGCAAACAGGCCAGTTCATACCAAGACTCTGCCATCCATAACAACTGTCAACTCAAACTACCGGTGAGACCTGCACTTTGCACTACAGCAGCAACAGCCTGCGATGATCCCCATTGTGAAGTTTAAGCAACAACTATCTGTGATGCTTGACTAGCTCATCACACAACAGCAACAACCATTCACAATGCTAAACCTCTTCCTTGTGGCCTCCTCCAATGTGGACAGAACTCTTCGCATCCAACTGAGAAGGTAACTTTGGAGTGGGACTGTTAGAACTGGGTTGTGCAGTGGGTTTATCCCGAGACTTTTTGCTTTTTGGCCTCCTGCTTTTTGACCCTGTTGGTGTTGGTTTTATGACTCAGGGCACTTTACCACTACTGACCAGTGCTGAAGCGCATATGCTCTCTCTGTAAATTGTGTTTAAGGATTGGTGATTCCATGATTGGCATATTTGATTTACTGGTAAGTCCCTAGTAAAGTGCACTGTGTTTGCCCAGGGCCTGTTAATCAAATGCTGCTAGTTGGCCTGGAGCAGTGATTGTGCCGCTGTAAATGAAACTCAGACCTGCCACTGCAGTGTCTGTGCGTAGTTTGGTACTGTCATGTCTACTTGGCAAGCCCACAAACTAGCCAGGCCCTAACCATCCCTTTTCTTACATGGTAGGCACTCCTAAGATAGGACCAAGGTACCCCTGTGGGCAGGGTGCAGTGTATGTGAAAAGTAAGACATGCCCTGATGTGTGTGGCATGTCCTGATAGTGAAATACTGCCAATTTCGTTTTTCACTATTGAAAGGCTATCTGTCCTATAGGATAGCATGCAAACACAAGAAGATGATGGATGGAGCACTGAAACTTTTCAGACACTCACCCCCAGTCACAGATCTAGGTTGAATCCATCATCATTCTTTAGCTCACTTCGCCACCTCAGTTCAGACCAAGCTATATGCAAATCAGTCTTGACCCTGTGCCTCATTGGAACAGTCCAGCCCGAACTGCCGAGACATGTCTTCCCTGGACCAGAACCAAGAATCCTGGGACCGGTTTCAGGATAACAGACCTCATCAGTCAGGCTTGCTTGGTCTGCCTTAGACAATGCGGTCTCTACCTCCTGCCAGGAAGCTGCACCAGAGGACAGAACTGGTTTTGGCTTCGCAAAGAGATTCTCTGCCAAAGAGAACAAAGGATTTTGTGTTATTAAAAGAGGTACCCAGACCCCAGACTTTCAGATCACTTCTGGGAATCAAGAGGAACCTTTGCCAAGGAGAAGAGCTAGAGAAACTGAGCAGGAATACTGACCATGTGCTGTTTGCTCTCAGGGGTTGGCCTGCAGGGGCTACTTTCTGCCAAGGAAAGAAGAAGGACTTTTCTGCGTGCTGTGTCTCCTGCTTGAGAAAGATCTCCAAGGGCTTGAAATAGAGCTTACCTCCTGTTCTGAAGTCTCAGGGACACAAAGACTTCATCCCCATTCCCCCCTGAACTCCTTTGTTGGGACTTCTGACCTTCTGAAAGGTGCCCGCCAGTATTCTGGACCTCTGGAGGTTGTTTTGGGACTGGAAACTGCAAGACCTGTGGAATAGATGCATCGCCGGTTTCTGACGCATTGCAGTGGTGCGAGAAGAATTTTCGGACGCATCGCCACCACCGAATTGATGCAGCGCCTGCTCGCGGCTGGACTGTCTGCCGCGCAACAAATCCTGTGCACCGATCTCCGACGTCCAAGATCACGCACCGATTCTTACCATGCCCTGTTGTGGAAGAACCGACGCATAACGATGGATTAAACCCACATCTGTGACAGTGGGTGAATGTTTTGCTATTGTTCAACATTCCGTCCATCATCTTGTTTGTTTTGCTGTTCAGCCTATGTGGGAAGGGTATGCCCAGACGTGGGTCCCATGCTCACTATGCCACGGGAGTCAAGCTATCCTGGCTGAAGATTGCTGATAGCCAGAAACCGGTCCTTGGATGCTTGATTCCGGTCCAGGGAAGACATGGCTTGGCAGTTCGGGCTGGACTGTTCCCATGAGGCACGCGGTCAAGACTGATTTGCATATGGCCATGTCAATCAATCAATCAATCAAGCAATTAGAGTACTTGTAGAGCATGCTACTTACCCGTGAGGGTCTCAAGGCACTGAGGGGAGGGGGTGCTGCTACTGCATGAAGAGTCAGGTCTTGAGGAGTCTTCTGAAGGCGAGTTGGTCTTGGGTCTGCCGTATGTGGGTAGGGAGGGGTTCTAGGTCTTGGCGGCGAGGTAGGAGAAGGATCTGCCACCGGAGGTCGTTCGTTGGATGCGGGGGACAGTGGCGAGGGCGAGGCTGGCGGAGCGTAGCTTGCGGGTGGGGGTGTAGAGCTGAGTCTGCTGTTCAGGTAGGCTGGTCCGGAGTTGTGGAGTGCTTTGTGTGCGTGGGTGAGGAGCTTGAAGGTGATCCTCTTGTCGACGGGGAGCCAGTGTAGGTCTCTCAGGTGCGCAGTGATGTGGCTGCGGCAGGGGACGTTGACGATCAGTTGGGCGGAGGCGTTTTGGATGCGTTGTAGTCGTTGTGGGTGTTTGACTGGGATTCCTGCATAGAGTGCGTTGCCGTAGTCCCGTCTGCTGCTGACGAGGCCCTGTGTCACTGTTCTTCTTGTTTCGGTTGGGATCCACTTGTAGATCCTGCGGAGCATGCAGAGGGTGTTATAGCAGGAGTAGGAGACGGATTGACTTGCTTAGGCATGGAGAGGGAAGATTCGACGATGAATCCTAGGTTGTGTGCATGGTCGTCGGGTGTTGGTGCTGTTCCCAGTGTGGTCGACCACCAGGAGTTGTCCCAGGCTGAGGGGGTGGGTCCGAGGATGAGTACCTCCGTCTTGTCCGAGTTCAGCTTCAGACGGCTGTTCCTCATCCAGTCGGCGACTGCCTTCATTACCTCGTGGAGATTGGTTTTGGCGGTGTGTGGGTCCTTGGTGAGGGAGAGGATGAGTTGGGTGTCGTCGGCGTAAGAGACGATGTTGAGGTCGTGATGGCGGGCCACTTGTGCGAGGGGGGCCAAGTAGATGTTGAACAGCGTTGGGCTGAGGGATGAGCCCTGGGGGACGCTGCAGATGATGTCGGTGGTTTCGGATTGGAAGGGTGGGAGGCAGACGCTCTGGGTTCTGCCGGAGAGGAAGGACGTGGTCCAGTCAAGGGCCTTCTTCAAGGAGGCGTGTCTTTAGAGTGCGATGGCAGACCGTGTTGAAGGCGGCCGACAGGTCCAGGAGGATGAGGGCTGATGTTTCGCCGTTGTCTAGTTGGCACCTGATGTAGTCTGTGGCTGCGATGTCTGAACTGGGGTGGCTTGGTGAGCAAAATAACGATGGTTTAAACCCAGATCTGTGACTGGGGTGCAAGATTTGCCATTGTGCAACATTCCGTCCATCATCTTGTTTGTTTTACTGTTCACCGTATGTGGTTTATGAACTTTATAAAAGAAAGAAGCTGATCTGATTTTATCTTTTCTTCTGATTACTGGAAAGTGTTTGCTTGTGCTCAGGGACTATTTACCTATTCATTATACTCTCTGCCTGCAGAGAAGTTTTGGGGACGTGAGTGGCCGTTTTTCCCCTGTTCCCTTGAGCCACTTACTTGGAGAGTACTATGCTGCTTGGTGCTGCGCAAGAATAACCCAGCCACTATTGTGTAAATTGTTTGTAAATTTTGGGTCTTGCTGCAAACCATCTTGATTACATTTGAATTGTGGAGATATTTTGATTTTAAGAATGAGCTCTAGACAGGATCGTGCTAAGGTTGTGGAGGACCTTTTTAAGAATCTCACGGCAGGATTACCCGTGAACAAGGCAGTTACTCAGGGAGTTCCGAAAACAAATGAGGGCCTAAAAGCGAAATTTATTCGACTGGAAAGATTAAGAAAACTTGAAATCTCTAAATGGTGGGATGGAGCAAACCTTAAACAATATATAAAACTAAATAGGGTCCCGAGGGGGTTGCGGGCACAAATTTTCCCCACCTATGATGACTTGGAAGCTGACTTGCTTCTGGCCTGGGAAAATAACTGAATGACAATAGTTTTAGACTGATGAACATCTTAATTGAGAATGCGGATCGCAAGGTGACTAAGACAGCCTTAGAAGTTGTCAGGACTAGGGTGGCTTGCGGTCTAGGGCCCGCCCCACTCAACGGAGGAATCTATCCTCCGTCATGTCTGGTGCCCTTGTGTGGTAAAATGCACCAGTTGTCTCTGGGAAGGCGCTGGTGGCAGAAATGTGCAAGGGGGTTTCATTGTAAGAGTGCCCATAACATTGTCTGTGCTTAAAGCCTGTGTTCTATGTTTGTCCGCCTGATCCGTGAGATTTCGCACCCTAACATCGTCCGCCAGATGCGTGAGGTTTCACATACTAGTCGCATGCGTGAGATTTAGCTAGGGCGTTGTCATGTCGATGTACGCGACCGCGCCCAACCTTCCGTGCTCACTATTCTGTGTGTGTTGGAGAGGAGGCAGGCGGTTCTTGGTTCTCCAATCTTGTTTTAGGAGTTGGGAGTCCATTTCACGGAGCGGAGCTGAGGCGGTTAGTGGACCTGTCCAGGGGGCATTGCAGTTTCGTGTTTTGGCTGAAGAGCAGTTATCCAGGTCCTGTTTTCCCCGGGAGAAGACTACCTTTGTGGGTCCAGAGAAGCTTTCTCAATCTTCCAAATAAGTAGAGTAGGTCGTACTCTACAGGTAGGAGGAAATTAAGTAAAAATCTTGTGATTTCAAAAGTCTATTTCAAAGGTAGTAATCTAGCATAATCTCCTGCAGAAGTTATAAAAGTAACAGAGTTTTAAATGCTCTTTCCTAAGTATTTTTTGGGCGCAATTCAGTTTTTTCTTTGAATAAATGTGGATCTATAATGTTCATTCTACGAATCCTTAGGCGCAATTCAGTATTTACAGAATAATAGTGGTGCATTCACAAATTCATTGTTCCAAATATTACTGAGAAGAATTTGATTTCCTCTGTCAAGTTTAGAATTAGACTGAGCAAGTAATCAGTTTAATGCTTTGTAAAGAAGTTATTTACAGGTATAAATGAGTCACAAATCCCTGAGGAAATAATCTATTGTTAGTTAATCTGCCAAGAAACCTAAAAAGGAAGTTAAAATCTTGTTCATAGTTTTGGATTACAGAAAAGTCTATTCTTGCCGAAAACTAAGTAGACCTTTTATTTTTAGGCTGGTTTGATCTTAGAGATTAAAAATCTTTTTTAGTATTATTATAAGTTGATTAGTCAAGTATAAAGCATAAGAATCCTTGCAACAATAACTTTTCCTTTTCAGATCTCCTTCCCTGCTGTTCCCTTCCTAATCCCCTTTTCCCCCCCGCTTGATCACTTCAATATTCTGTGTAATAATTACAATCAGAATTGGAGGTATCGAGAGGTGGGCCCTTATAGCTTCACATCAGAGCCTGAGGAAGACTTCGCCTGACAGAATAGTGAGCCCACGAATCATTTTACTCCCGGTCTGATTGTGGAGTCACAATGGCCACCATTAATGACTTAATGGCGGTAATTGTTCGGATGCAGGCAGATTTAAAAGAAACCATGAATGCTACTGCATTACTTGCTGTTAAGGTGGATAATATTCAACTCCAGAATACTCCTCTTCCAGAAGATGTTCAAGACACTGGCGCAAAGGCAACTACAAACATAGCAGTCACTGTTCCACCACAGATTCCTTTGGCTGCTCCTGAGCGTTTTTCTGGAGATCCTTCTAAGGTGCAAATTTTCTTAACTCAAATAGAGTTACATTTTTCTTGTAGACCAACAGCTTTTCCTACCCCCCAGTCCAAAATTGCGTTTTTAATTTCTTATCTAACTGGAGATGCTGCAAATTGGGCTGTTCCTTTGGTCAGACAAGATAGCACCTTATTATATAATTGGCGACGTTTTGTTGAGGAATTTGAGAAAGTATTTGATAGGCGAACTGTAACTTTATCTGCAGATCGGGAATTATTACAGTTAAGACAAGGAAACAGAGATCTTATTACTTATCTATCACATTTTAACAGACTAATCGCTGAAACTTCTTGGCCGGAAGAGAAGAGAGCTGCTCTTTTTTTATCAGGGGCTGAAAGACGATTTAAAAGATGTCCTGGCACAAATTGATCCACAGCCAACAGTTTGTTCGGAATTGATAAATCTAACCTTACGCTTAGATCATAGACTTTCAGAAAGAAGAACAGACAAGAAAAGAGGTGACAAACCTAATTGGAAAATTGAAAATAGATCTAGAACTCAATTTGCTAACTCTGAATCAACATCCGAACCAATGGAAATTTGGACACTTAGACAGCCGTTGTCTAAAGAGGAAAAAGACAACAGACGAAAAAATGGTCAATGCCTTTATTGTGGTCGTAAAGGACATTTTGTGAAAGATTGTTTGATGAAACCGAAAGGCAAGTCTCCTAATGTCAACAAGGCAGCAGTAATTGAAAAAATAGATCAGACGTCGGAAAACTAATATGTCCAAGATGTTTTAAGGGAGATCTCTTGGGAACCATCGCCTTCCCTTCAGTAAATTCCTGTGTGTCCAATTATAAAGCTCATTTCCGACTAGCAGTCCAAATTCGGTTAACTCGCGAAACTTGTCAAATGGAAGTTTTAATAGATTCAGGTGCCACAGGAAATTTCGTAGATTTGGAAACTGCACAACGATTAAGTATAATCTGTGAAAAGAAAGAAACTCCAGAAATAGTTCAAGCAGTTGATGGGAAAATATTAGCTGGAGGCCCTGTAACCATGCAATCTTCTAAAGTGACTATGTATTGTGAAGATTCTAAACAACAACTACATAAGGAGGAGGTTCAGTTTGATGTAATTCAAGCACCTCAGTATGGATTTATTCTACGGATGCCATGGCTTTGCTTGCACAATCCATCAATTGATTGGCAGAAAAGGGAACTTGTTTTTCTATCTGATTTTTGCCATTCATCCTGTTTGAAGTCCTTAAAACCTACAGTTAGTCGAATTGCCACTGCAGAAGAAAAGGAAACAGTTCTACCAACGTCCTACGAAATGTACAAAGAAGTATTCAGTGAAGTAAAAGCAGCCGTTCTCCCTCCTCATCGCAGTTATGACTGCCAAATTGATCTCATACCTGGGTCCTGTGTACCAAATTGCAGAATATATGCTCTGTCCGAAAAAGAAAATCAGCATCTGAGGCAGTATCTGGATCAGTATTTAGAAAATGGTTTTATCCGCCCTTCCAAGTCGCCAGCCGCATCCCCTTTGTTTTTTATTCCAAAAGCAAATGGGGAATTAAGAACGTGTATCGATTATAGGGCGTTGAATAAAATAACAATTAAAAATAAATATCCTTTGCCGCTGATTCCAGTTCTTTTGGACCAAGTAAAAAAGGCTGTAATCTACACGAAACTGGATCTTAGGGGAGCTTATCATTTGGTGCGCATTAGACATGGAGATGAATGGAAAACTGCATTCAAGACTCGATATGGGCTGTTTGAATATTTAGTAATGCCCTTTGGCCTGTGTAACGCACCAGCAGCTTTTCAGTTTTTTTTAAACGATGCTTTAAGAGAATTTTTGGATCTTTTTGTTATCGTCTATATAGATGATATTTTGATTTATTCCAATTCCATAGCAGAACATGAAGGACATGTCAAAAAGGTTTAAAGTACACTACTATCACATAATTTGTATTGCAAATTATCCAAATGCGATTTCCATGTTCTTGAAGTTGAATTTCTAGGAGTTTTGCTCACACCAACTGGCATGAAAATGACTGATAGAAAGATCAAAGCAATTGCTGAATGGCCAACCCCACATTCAGTTCGAGATATACAATGCTTCTCAGGTTTTGTGAATTTTTATCGTCGCTTTATTGACCATTTCTCCGCAGTGGTAGCTCCAATCACGCGTCTGCTACGAAAAAAAGTGAAATTTGAATGGACTTCAGAAGCCAATAATGCATTTCAAAGTTTGAAGAATGCTTTTACAGAAGCACCGATCCTGATGCATCCAGTTGTGGATGAACCATTCATAATAGAAGCTGATGCATCAGATGTAGCAATTGCAGCCATTTTATCTCAAAGACATCACAACACTGGTCAAATGCACCCAGTTGCATATATGTCTCGAAAATTGAATTCAGCGGAACAAAACTACATTATCGCAGAAAAATAATTACTTGCCATACTTGAAGCCTTCAAGGAATGGAGACATTATATAATGGGAGCAAAATTTACTGTGACTGTATATACGGATCATAGGAATTTACAGTTCATGAGTTCTGCCAGAATGTTAACTCCCCGACAGCTGAGATGGATGATGTTCTTTGCAGAATATGATTTCGTAGTAACATACCGCCCAGGACAAGACAACAAAAAAGCTGATGCACTTTCCAGAAAAGACTCTTCTTTACACAGATTTGAAGGAGCTCCACGAGCCATAATCGATCCAGACAAAGTAATCTGTTTATTGACTGCAGATCAATTCTTGGATAACATTCATGAAAACTTTCCTCCTTCTCAGTGGAAAAAATGGCTGAACCGAGAAAGTAATCAAACTATCAAAGAAGGAATACCTTTTCATGGAAAGCAAGTTTATCTTCCTACCATAAAATTACAAGAAACAGTGTTCAATTGGTTACATTTCCATCCTATGGCAGGACATCCAGGCCCAAGAAAGACTGTAGAGAAAATACAAAAATTATTTTGGTGGCCAACCCTGCAAAAAGAAGTGTTTACAATGGCTCAAAATTGTGAAACCTGTGCTAGATTTAAAACTGATCACAGTAAACCAAAAGGTTTATTACAGGTATTACCAACACCAACTTAACCATGGGAACATATTTCTTTAGATTTCATTACCAATTTACCACCGATCAATCTACATTCAGTCATTTTAGTAGTTGTGGATAGTTTGACGAAATATGCTCACTTTATTGCTTGTCAACGGTTGCCAACAGCTGGACAGTTAGCACAACTATTCCTGCAAAATGTGGTACATCTACACGGATTACCTTCAGTGCTACTATCGGACCGCGGTACTCAATTCTCCTCCAAATTTTGGCAGCAATGATGTCATAGTTTGCAAATTTCTTCTAATATGTCTACTAGTTATCATCCACAAACTGATGGTCAAACTGAACGGTTAAACCAGACTTTAAAAGAGTACTTGAGATGTTATGTTGCAGACTCCAAAAGGTCTTGGTTAGATTTACTTTGGATTGCTGAAATAGCTTACAATACTTCGCCTCATTCTTCCACAGGATCTTCTCCTTTTGAAGCCCTTTATGGGTACATACCAAATACTATTCCTTTAACTTTGCCCAAGACTGTGAGTGATGCACCAGCAGTGCAGGACACTGTACAACTCATGCAAACTGTCCATCGACAAATTCATAAGCGTTTATTGCAAAGCAAGAAAAAGTATAAAAAACAATATGATAAACGCCATCGTTCAGGACCGACATATGTCTCTGGAGATAAAGTATGGCTATCCACTAAGAATTTGAATTTTAAACACAAAAACATGTTTCATCCCAAATTTATAGGCCCATACCCAGTACTTCGTCAAGTCAATCCTGTAAAATTCTAATTATTGTTACCCAAAACTTTGCGAATTCACCCTGTATTTCATACTTCTCTATTAAAACCAGCTGGTCAAGATTTGGCGCCCAGACCGGCTCCTGTCCTAGTTCGTGGCAACTGGGAATACGAAGTGCAGAACATATTGGATTCCAGACATAGAAGCTCTAAATTATGGTATCTTGTATCATGGAAAGGTTATGGGTCTGAGAACGATTCTTGGGAACCGGCTGAAAATATTCACGCCTCTCGCTTGATACGGCGTTTCCACCTCCTTCATCCTTCGAAGCCGGGCCCTAGACCGCTCCAGGGAGGGGGGAATACTGTCAGGACTAGGGTGGCTTGCGGTCTAGGGCCCGCCCCACTCAATGGAGGAATCTATCCTCCTTCATGTCTGGTGCCCTTGTGTGGTAAAATGCACCAGTTGTCTCTGGGAGGGCGCTGGTGGCAGAAATGTGCAAGGGGGTTTCATTGTAAGAGTGCCCATAACATTGTCTGTGCTTAAAGCCTGTGTTCTATGTTTGTCCGCCTGATGCGTGAGATTTCGCACCCTAACATCGTCCGCCAGATGCGTGAGCTTTCACATACTAGTCGCATGCGTGAGATTTAGCTAGGGCGTTGTCACGTCGATGTACGCGACCGCGCCCAACCTTCCGTGCTCACTATTCTGTGTGTGTTGGAGAGGAGGCAGGCGGGTCTTGGTTCTCCAATCTTGTTTTAGGAGTTGGGAGTCCATTTCACGGAGCGGAGCTGAGGCGGTTAGTGGACCTGTCCGGGGGGCGTTGCAGTTTCGTGTTTTGGCTGAAGAGCAGTTATCCAGGTCCTGTCTTCCCCGGGAGAAGACCACCTTCGTGGGTCCAGAGAAGCTTTCTCAATCTTCCAAATAAGTAGAGTAGGTCGTACTCTACAGGTAGGAGGAAATTAAGTAAAAAACTTGTGATTTCAAAAGTCTATTTCAAAGGTAGTAATCTGGCATAATCTCCTGCAGAAGTTATAAAAGTAACAGAGTTTTAAATGCTCTTTCCTGAGTATTTTTTGGGCGCAATTCAGTTTTTTTTCTTTGAATAAATGTGGATCTATAATGTTCATTCTACGAATCCTTAGGCGCAATTCAGTATTTACAGAATAATAGTGGTGCATTCACAAATTCATTGTTCCAAATATTACTGAGAAGAATTTGATTTCCTCTGTCAAGTTTAGAATTAGACTGAGCAAGTAATCAGTTTAATGCTTTGTAAAGAAGTTATTTACAGGTATAAATGAGTCACAAATCCCTGAGGAAATAATCTATCGTTAGTTAATCTGCCAAGAAACCTAAAAAGGAAGTTAAAATCTTGTTCATAGTTTTGGATTACAGAAAAGTCTATTCTTGCCGAAAACTAAGTAGACCTTTTATTTTTAGGCTGGTTTGATCTTAGAGATTAAAAATCTTTTTTAGTATTATTATAAGTTGATTAGTCAAGTATAAAGCATAAGAATCCTTGCAACAATAACTTTTCCTTTTCAGATCTCCTTCCCTGCTGTTCCCTTCCTAATCCCCTTTTCCCCCCCGCTTGATCACTTCAATATTCTGTGTAATAATTACAATCAGAATTGGAGGTATCGAGAGGTGGGCCCTTATAGCTTCACATCAGAGCCTGAGGAAGACTTCGCCTGACAGAATAGTGAGCCCACGAATCATTTTACTCCCGGTCTGATTGTGGAGTCACAATGGCCACCATTAATGACTTAATGGCGGTAATTGTTCGGATGCAGGCAGATTTAAAAGAAACCATGAATGCTACTGCATTACTTGCTGTTAAGGTGGATAATATTCAACTCCAGAATACTCCTCTTCCAGAAGATGTTCAAGACACTGGCGCAAAGGCAACTACAAACATAGCAGTCACTGTTCCACCACAGATTCCTTTGGCTGCTCCTGAGCGTTTTTCTGGAGATCCTTCTAAGGTGCAAATTTTCTTAACTCAAATAGAGTTACATTTTTCTTGTAGACCAACAGCTTTTCCTACCCCCCAGTCCAAAATTGCGTTTTTAATTTCTTATCTAACTGGAGATGCTGCAAATTGGGCTGTTCCTTTGGTCAGACAAGATAGCACCTTATTATATAATTGGCGACGTTTTGTTGAGGAATTTGAGAAAGTATTTGATAGGCGAACTGTAACTTTATCTGCAGATCGGGAATTATTACAGTTAAGACAAGGAAACAGAGATCTTATTACTTATCTATCACATTTTAACAGACTAATCGCTGAAACTTCTTGGCCGGAAGAGAAGAGAGCTGCTCTTTTTTTATCAAGGGCTGAAAGACGATTTAAAAGATGTCCTGGCACAAATTGATCCACAGCCAACAGTTTGTTCGGAATTGATAAATCTAACCTTACGCTTAGATCATAGACTTTCAGAAAGAAGAACAGACAAGAAAAGAGGTGACAAACCTAATTGGAAAATTGAAAATAGATCTAGAACTCAATTTGCTAACTCTGAATCAACATCCGAACCAATGGAAATTTGGACACTTAGACAGCCGTTGTCTAAAGAGGAAAAAGACAACAGACGAAAAAATGGTCAATGCCTTTATTGTGGTCGTAAAGGACATTTTGTGAAAGATTGTTTGATGAAACCGAAAGGCAAGTCTCCTAATGTCAACAAGGCAGCAGTAATTGAAAAAATAGATCAGACGTCGGAAAACTAATATGTCCAAGATGTTTTAAGGGAGATCTCTTGGGAACCATCGCCTTCCCTTCAGTAAATTCCTGTGTGTCCAATTATAAAGCTCATTTCCGACTAGCAGTCCAAATTCGGTTAACTCGCGAAACTTGTCAAATGGAAGTTTTAATAGATTCAGGTGCCACAGGAAATTTCGTAGATTTGGAAACTGCACAACGATTAAGTATAATCTGTGAAAAGAAAGAAACTCCAGAAATAGTTCAAGCAGTTGATGGGAAAATATTAGCTGGAGGCCCTGTAACCATGCAATCTTCTAAAGTGACTATGTATTGTGAAGATTCTAAACAACAACTACATAAGGAGGAGGTTCAGTTTGATGTAATTCAAGCACCTCAGTATGGATTTATTCTACGGATGCCATGGCTTTGCTTGCACAATCCATCAATTGATTGGCAGAAAAGGGAACTTGTTTTTCTATCTGATTTTTGCCATTCATCCTGTTTGAAGTCCTTAAAACCTACAGTTAGTCGAATTGCCACTGCAGAAGAAAAGGAAACAGTTCTACCAACGTCCTACGAAATGTACAAAGAAGTATTCAGTGAAGTAAAAGCAGCCGTTCTCCCTCCTCATCGCAGTTATGACTGCCAAATTGATCTCATACCTGGGTCCTGTGTACCAAATTGCAGAATATATGCTCTGTCCGAAAAAGAAAATCAGCATCTGAGGCAGTATCTGGATCAGTATTTAGAAAATGGTTTTATCCGCCCTTCCAAGTCGCCAGCCGCATCCCCTTTGTTTTTTATTCCAAAAGCAAATGGGGAATTAAGAACGTGTATCGATTATAGGGCGTTGAATAAAATAACAATTAAAAATAAATATCCTTTGCCGCTGATTCCAGTTCTTTTGGACCAAGTAAAAAAGGCTGTAATCTACACGAAACTGGATCTTAGGGGAGCTTATCATTTGGTGCGCATTAGACATGGAGATGAATGGAAAACTGCATTCAAGACTCGATATGGGCTGTTTGAATATTTAGTAATGCCCTTTGGCCTGTGTAACGCACCAGCAGCTTTTCAGTTTTTTTTAAACGATGCTTTAAGAGAATTTTTGGATCTTTTTGTTATCGTCTATATAGATGATATTTTGATTTATTCCAATTCCATAGCAGAACATGAAGGACATGTCAAAAAGGTTTAAAGTACACTACTATCACATAATTTGTATTGCAAATTATCCAAATGCGATTTCCATGTTCTTGAAGTTGAATTTCTAGGAGTTTTGCTCACACCAACTGGCATGAAAATGACTGATAGAAAGATCAAAGCAATTGCTGAATGGCCAACCCCACATTCAGTTCGAGATATACAATGCTTCTCAGGTTTTGTGAATTTTTATCGTCGCTTTATTGACCATTTCTCCGCAGTGGTAGCTCCAATCACGCGTCTGCTACGAAAAAAAGTGAAATTTGAATGGACTTCAGAAGCCAATAATGCATTTCAAAGTTTGAAGAATGCTTTTACAGAAGCACCGATCCTGATGCATCCAGTTGTGGATGAACCATTCATAATAGAAGCTGATGCATCAGATGTAGCAATTGCAGCCATTTTATCTCAAAGACATCACAACACTGGTCAAATGCACCCAGTTGCATATATGTCTCGAAAATTGAATTCAGCGGAACAAAACTACATTATCGCAGAAAAATAATTACTTGCCATACTTGAAGCCTTCAAGGAATGGAGACATTATATAATGGGAGCAAAATTTACTGTGACTGTATATACGGATCATAGGAATTTACAGTTCATGAGTTCTGCCAGAATGTTAACTCCCCGACAGCTGAGATGGATGATGTTCTTTGCAGAATATGATTTCGTAGTAACATACCGCCCAGGACAAGACAACAAAAAAGCTGATGCACTTTCCAGAAAAGACTCTTCTTTACACAGATTTGAAGGAGCTCCACGAGCCATAATCGATCCAGACAAAGTAATCTGTTTATTGACTGCAGATCAATTCTTGGATAACATTCATGAAAACTTTCCTCCTTCTCAGTGGAAAAAATGGCTGAACCGAGAAAGTAATCAAACTATCAAAGAAGGAATACCTTTTCATGGAAAGCAAGTTTATCTTCCTACCATAAAATTACAAGAAACAGTGTTCAATTGGTTACATTTCCATCCTATGGCAGGACATCCAGGCCCAAGAAAGACTGTAGAGAAAATACAAAAATTATTTTGGTGGCCAACCCTGCAAAAAGAAGTGTTTACAATGGCTCAAAATTGTGAAACCTGTGCTAGATTTAAAACTGATCACAGTAAACCAAAAGGTTTATTACAGGTATTACCAACACCAACTTAACCATGGGAACATATTTCTTTAGATTTCATTACCAATTTACCACCGATCAATCTACATTCAGTCATTTTAGTAGTTGTGGATAGTTTGACGAAATATGCTCACTTTATTGCTTGTCAACGGTTGCCAACAGCTGGACAGTTAGCACAACTATTCCTGCAAAATGTGGTACATCTACACGGATTACCTTCAGTGCTACTATCGGACCGCGGTACTCAATTCTCCTCCAAATTTTGGCAGCAATGATGTCATAGTTTGCAAATTTCTTCTAATATGTCTACTAGTTATCATCCACAAACTGATGGTCAAACTGAACGGTTAAACCAGACTTTAAAAGAGTACTTGAGATGTTATGTTGCAGACTCCAAAAGGTCTTGGTTAGATTTACTTTGGATTGCTGAAATAGCTTACAATACTTCGCCTCATTCTTCCACAGGATCTTCTCCTTTTGAAGCCCTTTATGGGTACATACCAAATACTATTCCTTTAACTTTGCCCAAGACTGTGAGTGATGCACCAGCAGTGCAGGACACTGTACAACTCATGCAAACTGTCCATCGACAAATTCATAAGCGTTTATTGCAAAGCAAGAAAAAGTATAAAAAACAATATGATAAACGCCATCGTTCAGGACCGACATATGTCTCTGGAGATAAAGTATGGCTATCCACTAAGAATTTGAATTTTAAACACAAAAACATGTTTCATCCCAAATTTATAGGCCCATACCCAGTACTTCGTCAAGTCAATCCTGTAAAATTCTAATTATTGTTACCCAAAACTTTGCAAATTCACCCTGTATTTCATACTTCTCTATTAAAACCAGCTGGTCAAGATTTGGCGCCCAGACCGGCTCCTGTCCTAGTTCGTGGCAACTGGGAATACGAAGTGCAGAACATATTGGATTCCAGACATAGAAGCTCTAAATTATGGTATCTTGTATCATGGAAAGGTTATGGGTCTGAGAACGATTCTTGGGAACCGGCTGAAAATATTCACGCCTCTCGCTTGATACGGCGTTTCCACCTCCTTCATCCTTCGAAGCCGGGCCCTAGACCGCTCCAGGGAGGGGGGAATACTGTCAGGACTAGGGTGGCTTGCGGTCTAGGGCCCGCCCCACTCAATGGAGGAATCTATCCTCCTTCATGTCTGGTGCCCTTGTGTGGTAAAATGCACCAGTTGTCTCTGGGAGGGCGCTGGTGGCAGAAATGTGCAAGGGGGTTTCATTGTAAGAGTGCCCATAACATTGTCTGTGCTTAAAGCCTGTGTTCTATGTTTGTCCGCCTGATGCGTGAGATTTCGCACCCTAACATCGTCCGCCAGATGCGTGAGCTTTCACATACTAGTCGCATGCGTGAGATTTAGCTAGGGCGTTGTCACGTCGATGTACGCGACCGCGCCCAACCTTCCGTGCTCACTATTCTGTGTGTGTTGGAGAGGAGGCAGGCGGGTCTTGGTTCTCCAATCTTGTTTTAGGAGTTGGGAGTCCATTTCACGGAGCGGAGCTGAGGCGGTTAGTGGACCTGTCCGGGGGGCGTTGCAGTTTCGTGTTTTGGCTGAAGAGCAGTTATCCAGGTCCTGTCTTCCCCGGGAGAAGACCACCTTCGTGGGTCCAGAGAAGCTTTCTCAATCTTCCAAATAAGTAGAGTAGGTCGTACTCTACAGGTAGGAGGAAATTAAGTAAAAAACTTGTGATTTCAAAAGTCTATTTCAAAGGTAGTAATCTGGCATAATCTCCTGCAGAAGTTATAAAAGTAACAGAGTTTTAAATGCTCTTTCCTGAGTATTTTTTGGGCGCAATTCAGTTTTTTTTCTTTGAATAAATGTGGATCTATAATGTTCATTCTACGAATCCTTAGGCGCAATTCAGTATTTACAGAATAATAGTGGTGCATTCACAAATTCATTGTTCCAAATATTACTGAGAAGAATTTGATTTCCTCTGTCAAGTTTAGAATTAGACTGAGCAAGTAATCAGTTTAATGCTTTGTAAAGAAGTTATTTACAGGTATAAATGAGTCACAAATCCCTGAGGAAATAATCTATCGTTAGTTAATCTGCCAAGAAACCTAAAAAGGAAGTTAAAATCTTGTTCATAGTTTTGGATTACAGAAAAGTCTATTCTTGCCGAAAACTAAGTAGACCTTTTATTTTTGGGCTGGTTTGATCTTAGAGAATAAAAATCTTTATTAGTATTATTATAAGTTGATTAGTCAAGTATAAAGCATAAGAATACTTGCAACAATAACTTTTCCTTTTCAGATCTCCTTCCCTGCTGTTCCCTTCCTAATCCCCCTTTCCCCCCCGCTTGATCACTTCAATATTCTGTGTAATAATTACAATCAGAATTGGAGGTATCGAGAGGTGGGCCATTATAGCTTCACATCAGACCCTGAGGAAGAGCTCGCCTGACAGAAGTAGATTCACTTGAAAAAGAGATCAGTGATCTGAATTTACCAGAACCGACCAAGAAGAACTTTACCATTCTTGAAGAAATACTAGGGAGGTTCGAGGATGACATAAAACAACGCAAAGCGCGCAAATTAAGGCGTGATGAGATAGATTATGCTAGTGGCAGAATCTTTACTTTTGCGAAAAAATTCGATGATATAGTTAAGAAAGATCAATCCAGGCCAGCAACTAAGAATATTACATCAAGCTGTACGAGTTTAAGCTCATCAAGTCATCTTTCTAGTAGTGGTGAGGAGAATGCTACTGGTAATACCCTTGCCGTGCTTCCCGATAATGCTTTTTTACGGTAAGTACAGAGAATACGAACAAAGGAGGCGAAAAAAGGACGAATCAGGAAACCCAGTTAAAACAAAGAGAGGAAAGAGGGGATGGAGGAGAAGCAAAAGAGAGAGAGGGGGTGCACACACTCTCATACAACAAAGCCAGGAGATAAATCATGAAGATACTAGGGAAATACAGGTGGTTAACCTATCTAGTAGAAGTTTGTCTAAGGAATTGACTGTCGCTTTACAAAAAGGAATGAATTATTGCCCTACCAGTGTGTATGATGTAACAGATGTTAAAATTGACCTATATAAATTTGTACGTCATCTAAAATTAAAAAAGTTCTTTGCAAACAATCCTAAACCTCCTGTATCTAAATTGACTGATGGGTCCTTTGGGGATATGTTGATTGATGTTTTACACAATACTGCACTGTTATTGTCACTAAATGAGGATGCTGATACTATAATTAACATGTCAGAGGTTACAGCAGACTAGGACTTATGTACCAATATGAGTGTAGACAGCGGTTTGAAGAACAAATCGTGTTGGACTCCTCAGCTTACTAGTGGCAACAATATTGACCTTTTTCATAAGACTGTGACTATGGAAATAGACAAGTGGGAACCACAGATGATTGGACATAACTTTACCCCCAAGACATTTAACTTAATGATCAAAGAACGCAAAGCACTCACTGATTTGTCAAGGGACCTGACATTATAGTGAGGAAAGCGGATAAAGGGGGAAATGTCATAGTGATGGATAGGTCTAAGTATGATGCTGAGATCTTGTCACAATTAGGGAACCGATCTTGGTACAAAAAACTTGACAATTACCCCATGTTTGCAATTGTTAAGGCAATAGGTATTGAACTTACTCGATGGCGGGACCGTGGACTACTATCGAGTGATGAATATTTATTTTTGAAGACAGATAAGCCACGTTATCCGTGCCTGTACACGTTGCCAAAGATCCATAAAAATCTAGCTGCACCCCCCAGTAGACCCATTATTTCGGGTATCGGAGGACCAACGGAGAAAATGTCTGAGTATGTTGATGGATTTTTGCAGAATTACGTAATAAATTTACCATCGTACATTAGGGACAGCAAACATGTGCTTAATCTCCTACATGATTTGGTTTTGGACCATGGGATGAAATTTGTGACAATGGACGTCTGTTCATTATATACTAATATATTACATGAACAGGGACTGGAGGCCCTTAAGAAATTTTTGTTCAGACGCCCGGTAGAACTACTTGAACACTCTGAAATGTTGATTGAAATGTCTAATCTTATCCTTAAAAACAATGCATTCCTTTTTATGATGCCTGGTATTTACAAGTCTGTGGGACGGCGATGGGTTCTAGATTTGTCCCGTCTTTTGCCTGTCTCTTTATGGGATGGTTTGAGGCGGGGCATGTGTGGGGCCCATCGGGGGCAAAGTGGCAGGAGCACATCCTGTATTATGGTCGTTACATTGACGACTGTCTATTAATCTGGACAGGCTCGGACGATGACCTGTCAGATTTTTTTGTTTATATGAATGACAACGCGTGTAATATGACCTTCACTATGACATCTGACCTTAATAGTATAGTGTTCCTTGATTTGGAACTTTTCCATCATGAGGGTAGGATACACAGTAGAATGTATCGGAAAACTACGGCATGTAATGCTATATTGCATGCAGATAGTGCACACCCTAGGACTCAAAAAAATGCTATTCCCTATGGTGAGATGTTGAGGGCACGGAGGAACTGTAGTTTGGATGGGGACTTTGTAAGGAATGTGACAGATATTGAAAGAAGATTTCGCAATAGAGGTTACCCTGATAATGTGTTGACACAAGCTAAAACTAGGGTGACTAAGATGAATCATGCGGATACATTGAAGACTGTGAAAAAGTCCAGTTTGAATAGATGTAGTAAAATACGATTTGTGACAAACTATCACCCATGGTCCCATAAACTATATATGATCCTTAAGAAAAATTGGCCTCTGTTGATGGCCGACAAGACTCTGCTGGATTATATCCCCAGTTCACCGGGGATTACATATAGAAAGGGAAGGACTATTTAGAATATTGTGAGCCCCAGTTATCCTAAGCAATTAGGTACTCGGAGAATGTGGCTGAGGGAACTTAACATTGGTTCTTTCCCTTGTGGAAGCTGTAGTATGTGCCGGATGGCAATCAAGGGGGTTAAGGAATTTAGCTACAATGGTTCATGCACCTTCAAAATTAACCAACATATTGATTGTTTGACGAAATATGTAGTTTATGTCATAATTTGTAAATGTAAAAAAATGTACGTGGGAAGCACTATTCACCCACTTAAAGAAAGAATGACAGAATATTTCCGTGCCCTTAAAAATATGGACCAAAGGTATCCAATTGGTTGCCATGCAGCTAATTGTGCTGAGTATAAGAAGAGCTTGGGATTTCAATTCCACGGTATAGAAGCCATATATACTGATATAAGGGGCGGGGACAAAGAACAGAAACTTAGACAACGGGAGGATAGATGGATCCTCAAACTTCGTGCTGTGGAAAGCGGAATTAATGTTGATCAAGAACGGCATTACTTTGTCTGATTCATGGATGTTCATTGTCAGTTTGTACATAATGTCTGTCAAACGTTTTTTAACAACAAAGAAATTTCTTATGAATAATTGTGAATTGAATATTACATATGTTGGTGTCTTGATATGTGAAGATTATAGTGTCACCCCCCTGTTGTAAATTGAGGCTTCAATTTGCTAAAATGTATGAAAATTTGTCTATGTATAACACTTCCTTTGGGGTGTCCCTCTCTCCTTTTGCATGTTTTCACCTTGACTCTCTTTTTTCTTATGACTTGCCCTTAACTTCACTCAATGTTGACTCTCCAACCTGGCTATAAAATTGGATTCATTGCGTCATGTTGAGTTTAGTATAATGGTGAAATGACTCTAACTCTTGAAAATGTGACCCTATTGGGCGATGCACGATTAGTCCGTCGTTTATTTAAAAAAATCCGAACTTAACATTCTAGTCACTTTAATACGCTGGGGTGGCCACTCTTAATGCCCATTTATTTATTTATGGGAACCAGTGAGGACTTTTAGGTCAAACTGAGTGTATTCTAATGATAGATTGTGTGAAAGTAAAACGAACTTGCCATGTTTGAAGCCGGTTATAGCTTCAAGATGGCGCTCGCTATTAGGATGGACTGTTACGTTGCTAGTCCGTTGTTTATTTTGTTATCGGGAATTTTAGTGTGTCGGATATTTAAACGCGGGATTATGGTGGTCCGGTTTGATTACGATTTGGAACTCGATAGATGGCGCGGGGAGTACTCTCCCAGGTAAGCACACGAAGTAGGGTGTTGGTTACTATATAGTACGCTTGGGAGATGGGAACGACCGAGGCGTTTTATTAAATCAGACCTCTTTGCAACCTATTACGTTGCGAGAGTTGCGGACAGGCTAGTACCTACATTTTAACCTTACGGAATATATCAACTTGGGTATACTTAATTTCCTCTTAAGATTATGAATGCAAGACTTGTTATGCCGTATTTGGAATATGGTTTTAGATAATTTACTCCTGTAATTTGAAGATAATGCTACACAACTAGGGACTCGTTTTACACTCTGTACCTTTAATGTATTTTTGGTGTTATGTTTATGGTTTTAATATGTTGACGACAACTTGAGTAGTTGTACCCATATGTTAGAGCAATGTAATACCCTACTGATATTACTGATTGATACACACATCGTCTGCTTTTTCCTCTCTTACAGAGATTTTGAATTTACTATTCCTCTTGGACAACTTTAGATTTGTGAAAACATATAGAGGTAATGAACCTATTTTGCATTACTATTGACGTTTCAAAATGTTTTCTTACTTTGTGGACCAACACTAACAATATTAATGTAAATGACGGCCTGAGTTGGTGAAATATTCAATTTGATTACACAAGTTTTAGCTTTGATTAATTGTGCTCATTTAGATCTGATTTAAATAGGAGCTTAATAGGATTTCTTGAGTCTAAAAAGTGTTTTGATTACGAACACATAGTTGTATGTGGTTTTAAATTAACACTCCTTTTTTTACTTTAGTTTATACTACTTCTTGGAATTGATATCTGCATATTAATATCTTTGGTGAGTAAAATGTCTGAACTGTAAATGGATGACGTGTGGTTAAGAGTGACGTTGACCTTCATTTTACTAAAGTTTGAAAGGAGATTACTTGACCTAAATGGTGATACTTAGGTCCTTACTTTTGTTTGGGGTGAATATTTAGATCTGGTGATTTTGTGATCTCCCCTTATCTCTCGTCTTCTGTTTTATCAGTTCTTTGGGTTTATGGCTTCTTTTTATAATTTGTGAGAACTCTTTATTTGATATTTATTCAATTGTGTGTTATTTATTGTTTATCACTATGTCTTTACTTAGTAATTGACTGAATGATGAAGCTCTTTGTCTGACTTTGTCTTCGGTTGAGGTTTTGCCTTACTATTCACTAATACTTAGGTGATCTTTTGTCCTCCGCACATTTTTCTTTTCTGTCTCTTGTCGACTAAAACTATGTTGGTGGTTTGGTGTGTCTTTGTTACTACTGGTGACGGTGTGACTCTATAGAGTTTATTAGTGAAATATTTACACTATATATCCCTTTTTGTTTTATTGTAGCCCTGAAGAAGTCATTGGGTTATTGTTGCCCGTGACGAAACACGTGTTGGCATTGGTTTCTGTTCTATTGGCTACATCTTGTTGGATTATGAAGACTGAGGATATGGTGAAGAACTCTTGATGTATAAAGAACAAAGAAAAGATAAAGAAAATAAAAAGAACTGGTTTATGAACTTTATAAAAGAAAGAAGCTGATCTGCTTTTATCTTTTCTTCTGATTACTGGAAAGTGTTTGCTTGTGCTCGGGGACTATTTACCTTTTCATTATACTCTCTGCCTGCAGAGAAGTTTTGGGGACATGAGTGGCCGTTTTTCCCCTGTTCCCTTGAGCCACTTACTTGGAGAATACTATGCTGCTTGGTGCTGCGCAAGAATAACCCAGCCACTATTGTGTAAATTGTTTGTTCACCGAATGTGGGAAGGGTATGCCCAGACGTGGGTCCCGTGCTCACGACGCCACTGTAGTCAAGCTATCCTGGCTGAAGATGGCTGATAGCCAGAAACTGGTCCTAGGATGCTTGATTCCGTTCCAGGGAAGACATGGCTTGGCAGTTCGGGCTGGACTGTTTCCATGAGGCACAGGATCAAGACTGATTTGCATATGGCCATGTCTGAACTGGAGTGGCTTGGTGAGCAAAATAACGATGGATTAAACCCAGATCTGTGACTGTGGGTGAATGTTTTGCCATTGTGCAACATTCCGTCCATCATCTTGTTTGTTTTGCTGTTCACCCTATGTGGGAAGGGTATGCCCAGACGTGGGTCCCGTACTCACTACGCCACTGGAGTCAAGCTATCCTGGCTGAAGTCGGCTGATAGCCAGAAACCGGTCCTAGGATACTTGATTCCGGTCCAGGGAAGACATAGCTTGGCAGTTCGGGCTGGACTGTTCCCATGATGCACAGGGTCAAGACTGATTTGCATATGGCCATGTCTGAACTGAGGTGGCTTGGTGAGCAAATTAACGATGGACCTAGGATGTGTGCAGTGTGGGTGTGTCACATTCGCTATAGCATCTTGGTTACAGTTGGAGTGACAAGGCCTCATGGTAGCTGTAGTCACTTAAATGTCACTTTAGCAACACTTGAGTAATGGTAAGCTGCATGACAAGTGTTAAGCTGCATGATACATAAACTTCAGAAGTGGTATGACAGACAAGTGAGAAGGGGTGAAAGGAGTGTAGCATCTTGGTTAGAGTTGGGGTGACAAGGCCTCATGGTAGCTTTAGTCACATCAATGTCACTTTAGCAACACTTGAACAATGCTAGGCTGCATGACAAGTGAAATTCAGTAGTGACATAGTAGACAAGTGTGAAGGGACAAAAGGAGTGTAGCATCTTGGTTAGAGTTGGAGTGACTATGCATCATGGTAGTTGTAGTCACTTCAATGTCACTTTAGCAACACTTGAGTAATGGTAAGCTGCATGACTTGTGAATAACAGTAATAACACAGTAGACAAGTGAGAAAGGGCAAAAGACGTGTGCCAGAGATTAATAGGTGTGATATTGATGAGGAGGTGCTGGTGTGGCACACAAAATAATGTACACATCACTATCACTGTATATAATTTGCAAACACATGCCCATTTGTGTAAAGTGTGCCTGTGCAGTACCAATGTTTTGGCCTACGAGGGCATCCTACAGATGTATTACTTAGGGACTCCAATTCCCTTGCCTGGTCCATGGCATGACATTGTTTTGCAGAGGAGCCTATGACAAAAGGTAGTTGTATGACTTTCTGTTAATTTCGTCTGCGATAGACTGGGTTTTGAATATGGTTGAGGAGGTAGTACAGCAGCAGGACATGTCCAATGGGCTCCATGATCAGATCAGATCAGAATTAGCTTTATTCGATTTTTGATTAAAATCATAAAAGCAGCAGCAAAACAGAAATAAAATACAACCATATTACATTACATATCAATTGTTAAAAAACAGAATTAAATTGATAAAACGAATCAGCTAATTAATATAAAACAATTGGTTACTTATAGGTTGGGTCTTGTGAGTAGTGCTCAGGTAGTACAGAGTTTCAACAGGGGTTCGAATCTGTTAGGGGCTACAAAACTAGGGGCATTAAACGCACAGAGTCCCCCTCCCCAAGAGTTATGCCTCTTTACTGCCGTTCTTGATGACGGGACAGGTGGAATGCTTGGATAAAAGTCGTGTAAGTCCCAAATGCGGATTGGGCCATCCCCCTCTTTCTGCTTACATGATCGTAAATAAGGAACTATATTCCTGTGCTTGAATTTGATTAGCACCAAGTCCCCAGGGATGGCCTTTGGCATTGCACCCAACCACCCCACCCTCCTAACGCTTAGAATCCCCCCATCTAGGTAAGTAGGCAGAGGTCTATTAGTCTGTAACCAGGGCATGACCTTATTGAGCAGGTCTTGACGAGTTTCATGGTTTCCATGAATTAAAGGTGGGATCCCAGAGACAACAGACACATAAGGGGCGGCTTCAGGTGGTAAGTTAATTCGGGGCATTCGAACAAGTTCGAGTTCTGGATTAGCCTCAATACAGTTTATTAACGGGCGTTCTATGGGCAGATTGAAGCCTGTGGTAAGAGGTAATGTTTGTGTATGAACGTTCTTGCGAGAGTTCAGCTTAGATTTTACCGGAATAATGGGAGGAATAGGAGCGTCTGAAAATGCCAGTTTGGCACTTGGTGAGGTATGCGTTTTGATTGTCAGTTCCATACCGGATAACCTATCCCCCAGATCGTTTATTTTGGCCACCAATGGTGCTATGAGAGATGTGAGTAGGTGCTCAAGCTGTGCCATAAAAGTTGGTTGTAAGTATAATAGATGGTTTTCTACTTCTCCACGCGCCATATCCCCCGATGCTGTGGTAGAATTTGAGTGGAGAGGAGAGGGACTGGGGCAAATCTTTGGGATTTTGGCTAGCTTCTCTTTAAAACAGTCATCATCATGCTTCCTTTTAGTGTTGGGCCCTCCTGGAGATACGTTGGCTGGGGACGAGTGTTTATTAGGGTCATGAGGTGAATTCTGCAAGGTGGCAGTTATCTCATCATGATTGGTGTCCATGCTTTTAATGGGTAGTATGTTCGGGGCGTATTTGGTGCCGCACAGGGTATTCAATTCCTCCCAGATAGACATGATAAGATGCAGATAACTACAGCAGATCGATAGAAATGAGAAGCAGATTCTAAATACCTCTTAGATGAAGATGTCAGTGGTCTGGCCCGTCCCGTCCTCCTTGTGCCTCTGAGGGCCACAAAGGGCCCGCCCTTGTCCCGGGCTTCTCCCGGTCGCTCCCGCGCGCGACTCGCGGGGCGAGAGGGGTGTCAGCCTTTTTCTAGCGCCTCCGGGCGCTCCTGGCGCGTCACGGGCGCGCTGTCCAACAGGCTGCTGGGGAGTGTGGTCCGGTCCCTCCCGTCTGCCTCCGGCGTCTCTGCGGGCAATTATACACTGCCGCCGTTCCCCTCACGGCTCCGCCCGATGGCGTGGCAGCAAAGTTTAAAGCCTCCTGGTGTTCCCTCTGGGCTCCCGGGGGTCAGCCTTTTTCTAGCGCCTCCGGGCGCTCCTGGCGCGTCACGGGTGCGCTGTCCCAGAGGCTGCTGGGGAGTGTGGTCCGGTCCCTCCCGTCTGCCTCCCGGCGTCTCTGCGGGCAATTATACACTGCCGCCGTTCCCCTCACGGCTCCGCCCGATGGTGTGGCAGCAAAGTTTAAAGCCTCCTGGTGTTCCCTCTGGGCTCCCGGGGGTCAGCCTTTTTCTAGCGCCTCCGGGCGCTCCTGCGCGTCACGGGCGCGCTGTCCCAGAGGCTGCTGGGGAGTGTGGTCCGGTCCCTCCCGTCTGCCTCCCGGCGTCTCTGCGGGCAATTATACACTGCCGCCGTTCCCCTCACGGCTCCGCCCGATGGCGTGGCAGCAAAGTTTAAAGCCTCCTGGTGTTCCCCAATGGGCTCCATGATGCTAGATGACGAATAGAGATGAGTAGAGGTGAGTTTTGACCTTAAATCAGTCCCTTCCTTCCATCTCAGATGTGGTGGTAGAACTGCCACGGTCACGCTGGCTGTAAAGTCAATCGTAATTGGGTGGGCGGTTTCAATGGCGGTCTGGGCCTCCCAAAACCTGATAGGCCCCCTTCCCAGCCACTACAGTCTGAGTTGGCTGGCAGTGTCAGCGGTTCGGCAGCAGTCTTTGGAAAGCCAATATGCCCAACTTGTAATATGGCGGTTGGACCGCCACTGCTGGTACGGCAGTCCATGGACTGCCAAACTCATTATGAGACCTAAAATCTTTATGAAATACTTTAATCCCAGCTACAAAACTCAAATAGGAGCTGTTTATTGTGCCTTGTAAATAGCTGGATAGAATACTGAACAATGTCATACATTCACCCCAGTACAGATATCTGGATATAAATATATAGTTTGCGTGCTCCCAATGCCATTCTAGTTTAGACCCAGCCATTTGTAAATCAGTCTTGACCCTGTTTCCCATAGAGACAGTCCAGCCCAAACTGCCAGGCCCACACTGGACCGGACACAAGCATCTTGGGATCGGTTTCGGGGTAGTACCCCTCATCGGTCAGGCTTGCTTGACTCCAGTGACATGGGGAGCACGAGACCCACGTACCTGCCCCACTCGGAGTGACAAGTGCAAAAGAAAACTTTTGCTTTTGTAGTTCACACCCTATGTGGGAAGGGTATGCCCAGATATGGATCCTGCGCTCACTGATCCATTGGATTCAAGCTAGCATGACTGGTAAGGGGTGATGCCCCGAAACCGGTCCCTGGATTCTTGTTTCTGGTGCAGGGATGATCCGGCTTGGCAGTTTGGGCTGGACTGTTTCCTTGAAAGATAACACCTGATAAATGATGTCCACGCTGGAAGGAAAGAATTGAAGGACTTCTGACTCCTGCGGACATCCGTGGGCTGGAAGTCCTCTCCAGTGCGCAAGTCGTTGACCTGTTTTCCCTTTGCAGGAACAAAACTGCAGAGGGATTCCTCTTTCCAGGGCGGCACTTCTGCTGCTAAGGGCAGAATACTGTAGGAGTCCTGGTTGGAGCGAGGCCTGGTCCATAGAAGCCTGTCCTGGGAGCCAAGGGATGACAAAAGTGAAATTTTCCATCAGCTGGAGAAAAGCAAGATTTTTTTCACCTCCAGAGACTGGGACAAGGTGCAATGTTTACCAAGGAAATGTGCACCTAAGGTTGGCAAGAAAAACAGTTTTTTTCCCCTTGCACATTTTTGCCAAGCTGAAAACAGGATCAGCAGGACTTTGAGATAATTGTATCTCACATTGTGTTGTCCTGCCCAGCTACAGTTTGCAGCCTTGCACAGCTGGAGGATATTGAGAACCTAAACTAAGTCCTAAACTTAAACTTTGGACCCTTAATATAGAAGTCAGATTATCGAGAGTAAAAAATATCAAAGACAGAATATCAAGTTTATCATTGTATCGAGGTAAGTATTATGGGGGCTATTAGGATGGCGGATGGACCTGCGTCTGTCCGCCACCCCAGAGGTGGAGGGACCGTATGCAGGGGCAGCGACGGGCCCTCCGTGCGAATTAGGATGTGACCGCAACCTAGGCGGTAACATACTGTATTTGTAACATTGCGGCGGGTGCTGCTGGAAGCCCCCAAACTGAAAAGACCACATGCTTTTCCACGGCGGAAAAGTCGCCATAGAAAAGCATGTTTACGCATGCATCCTAATATGGCTGGCGGTGTCTGATAGACACGCCACTATCTTAGAGCTTTTCCGCCGCGGGACCGCGGCGGAAAAGCTCCGGACGGTCTTCCAGACCCCCCTGCCATCCTAATCCGGCGGGGGGTCTTTTGAATCACCGCAGCGGTGAATCCGCATCCTCCGGGCCAGCGGTGGCTTCCGCCGGCCCGGAGGATGCGGATGCACCGCTATCATAATCGGGCCCTATGTTTGGTAAGCATATAATTTTTCTATTTTATTCAATAATTTAAAGTTTTGAATAAAACAATTTGGTCATTGAGGAGGTCTAGCCTCTTAGCTGGGTTGATAATTGGCTGATCTTGTTTAAATTATTTTCTCCTCGCCTCACTACGGGTGCAAGTTTGACTCTCCCTAGGCATCTATGTTGTGGGAATTTTAATAAAATCACAGCTGAAGAATGGGAAGTAGTTCTGGAATCTGTATCAGCTGCTAGGGACTTTTTGCACCCTCCATCAGCGGAAGGCTACCTTGATTGGTTTAATGCTGCCTTGGACATTGTTTCTCCTCCTAAAAAAAGGACTGTCAAAACAAGCAAACCCTTATTCCCCTGGTATTCTGTAGAACTCATGTCTCTTAGGCAGAAATGCCGCAGACAAGAGTGGAAGATGAGAGGCAACCCAGGCACAAGTGAAAAAGAAAAATAGAAAGTACTTCTTCGAAATTATAAATAGGCCATTGCTCCGTAAGTGGGTTGGGTATGCCCAGACGTGGGTCCCTTGCTCACTGTGCCACTGGATTCAAGCTAGCCTGGCTGATGAAGGGTAATAATCAGAAACCGGTCCCAGGATGCTTGTTTCCAGTCCAAAGAGGACCTGACTTGGCAGTTCAATCTGGACTGTTTCCATGAGGCACAGGCTCAAGACTGATTTGCATATGGATGGGTTTAAACTGGGGTGGCATGGTGAGCAAAAGAACAATGGATTTAACCCAAATCTCTTGACGGGGGTGAATGTATGATTTATTCAGCATTCTGTCCATCATGTGTTTGCGTAGCACTTTTCACCCTAAGTGGGGTGGGTACGCCCAGACGTGGGTCACTTGCTAACTGTGCCACTGGATTCAAGCTAGTCTGGCGGATGAAGGGTAATACCCAGAAACCAGTCCCAGGATGCTTGTTTCCGGTCCATGGAGGACCTGGCTTGGGAGTTTGGTCTGGTCTGCTCTCATGAGATACAGGGTCAAGAATGATTTGCATATGGCTGGGTCTAAACTGGGGTAGCATGGTGAGCAACAAAAGGATGGCTTTAACACAGGACTCTTGACAGGGGTGAATGTATGATTTATTCAGAATTCCGTCCATCATTTGTTTGCACAGCACTTTTCACCCTAAGTGGGATGGGTATGGCCAGACGTGTGTCCCTAGCTCAAAATGCCACTGGATTCAAGGTAGCCTGCCTGATGAAGGGTATTACCCAGAAACCGGTCCCAGGATGCTTCTTTCCGGTTAAGGGAGGACCCGGTTTGCAGTTTAGTCTGGACTGTTCCCATGAGGCACAGGGTCAAGACTGATTTGCATGTGGCTGTGTGTAATTTTGGGTGGCATGGTGAGCAAAAGAACAATGGATTTAACCCAGATCTCTTGACGGGGTGAATATATGATTTATTCAGCATTCCGTCCATCATTTGGTTGCATAGCACTTTTCACCCTGAGTAAGACGGGTATGACCAGACGTGGGTCCCTTGCTCACCGTACCACTGGATTTAAGCTAGCCTGGTTGATGAAGGGTAATACTCAGAAACCGGTCCCAGGATGCTTGTTTCCGGTTAAGGGAGGACCTGGCTTGGCAGTTCGGTCAGGACTGTTCCCATGAGGCACAGGGTCAAGACTGATTTGCATGTGGCTGTGTGTAAACTTGGGTGGCATGGTGAGCAAAAGAACAATGGATTTAACCCAGATCTCTTGACGGGGTGAATGTATGATATATTCAGCATTCTGTCCATCATTTTCTTGCATAGCACTTTTCACCCTAAGTGTGATGGGTGTGCCCAGACGTGGGTCCCTTGCTCACTGTACCACTGGATTCAAGCTAGCCTGGCTGATGTAGGGTAATACCCAGAAACCGGTCCCAGGATTCTTGTTTCTGGTCCAGGGAGGTCCTGGCTTGGCAGTTCAGTCTGAACTGTTCCCATGAGGCACAGGGTCAAGACTGATTTGCATATGGCTGGGTCTGAACTTGGGTGGCATGGTGAGCAAAGGAATAATGGATTTAACCCATATCTCTTGACGGGGTGAATGTATGATTTATTAAGCATTTTGTCCATCATTTGTTTGCGTAGCACTTTTCACCCTAAGTGGGATGGGTATGCCCAGACATGGGTCCCTTGCACACTGTGCCACTGGAGTCAAGCTAGCCTGGCTGATAACGGGTATTACCCAGAAACCGGTCTCAGAATGATTGTTTACGGTCCAGGAGGACCTGGCTTGGCAGTTCGGTCTGGACTGTTTCCGTGAGGCACAGGGTCAAGACTGAATTTATTTGCATATGGCTGGGTCTAAATTGTGGTGGCATGGTGAGCAAAAGAACAATGGATTTAACCCATATCTCTTGATGGGGTGAATGTATGATATATTCAGCATTCCGTCCATCATTTGTTGCCTATCACTTTCCACCCTAAGTGGGAAGGGTATGCCCAGACGTGGGTCCCTTGCTCACTATGACATTGAATTCAAGCTAGCCTGGCTGATGACGGGTAATACCCAGAAACCGGTCCCAGGATGCTTGTTTCCAGTTCAGGGAGGACCTGGCTTGACAGTTCGGTATGGACAGGTCCTATGAGGCACAGGGTCAAGACTGATTTGCATATGACTAGGGTGGCATGGTGAGCAGAGGAACAATAGATTTAACCCAGTTTTCTTGACGGGGGTGAATGTATGCTTCATTAAGCATTCCGTCCATCATTTGTTTGCGTAGCACATTGCTCAGGCCAAACCATGCTTCTTTACTGAGAAGAGTAGATATGCTAATAACTCCTCTATTATGCTGTTTAAAGTTATAATGGAGTTATCTGAGCCTTCAAGGTTACAGGAACTTAACGCCTCCCAAGAGTTTTGCGACAAAGATGCAGTTTATTTCCAAGAAAAGATTCCTACCATCATTCAAGATCTTGACCCTCCTGTGGTAGAGAAAACTGTCACTGAAAACTCTCCATATACTCATTCTATACTTCAATTGGCTCTAGACCCGATGGCCAAATGTCTATGCAATGTGTTCAACTGTACCCTCGAAGCTGCAATTTATCCTGGTATCTGGAAGGAAGCGATCGACACGTCGCTTCTTAAGGATCACAGTGCCAACCCCCAGGACTTCAAGAATCTCTGACACATTTCTCTACTTCCTGCCCGCTAGGATCCTGGACAAATTCATCAATCAGGAACTGATGGAATTCATTGACACTCAGGAACTTTTAGATCTCTCACAGCATGGGTTTCATGCCAGTTACAGCACACAGACTGCCCTTATTGTGTCTACTGACAGCAACAGTGCCAAGGTTGATCAGGGCGGGGTGGCGATCTTGATAATTCTTGACCTCTTGGCGGCATTTGATACCGTCTCCCCGGCACCTATGGTTCAGCATCTGCAGCAAGTAGGGGTCACTGGGACAGCCTTGCAGCTTCTCCACTCATTGTTATTGAACAGGGCTCAAATTGTCAGTTGTGGAGGTTTCAAGGCTAAAGTCTTCAGTCTTCCCTGTGGGGTGCCACAGGGCTCATCTCTGCGTCCCACCCTTTTCAATCTTGTTGTGGGTGCACAGACAGAATATCGTGTACTGAATATTGAAGTGCCAGAATACCGAGTTATGAATATCGAACTGGCATAATATCGACTGCAAGAACATCGTTGACCAGAATATAGACTCGAAGGTAAGAACTACTGTTTTCTGTAATATCGAAGTCAGTAATATCATTTGGAAAAATATTGTTGTTAATATTATCAATATTTATATTAGTGCTCTGTATTTTCTTATGTATGTTTAAAGTATGTGATCTAATTTTTTTGTATATATATAGCTGTTATTTAATGTATGTGTGACATTTTTAGAAGTGATACATTTTGTTAATTAAATTTTGCGTATTTTAGTCCTGTAGCGGGATGTGGCTTTATAGGGGAATAGGGTGGAGAGTAATTTAATTATAATAAAGTAATTAATAATTTTTATTTGTTAGTATTTATAGTATATTTAATTAATTAATTATTAAATGGTGATTATTTTTTATTAATGATTAATTGATAATTATGGTAATTTTGGTATTATTTTTTGGGATCGGCTTTTGGGTTTATAGGGTAATAGGGTGGCAAGTAATTTAATTATAATAAAGTAAATAATATTTTGTATTTATTAGTATTTCTAATTAATTTCTTATCAATTAATTATTAATTGGTTATCAAATGTTATTAATTAATTAATTGATCATTATGTTAATTATTTTCTTTTTTTAAGGAGCGGGTTGTGGGTTTATAGGGGAATAGGGTGGGAAGTAATTTAATTTTAATAAAGTGATTATTAATTTGTATTTATTAGTATTTATTTTATATTTCGATTTTATAGTGTTATTTGTGGTAATTCATTTATTATTAATTGATTAGGAATTATTTGTTCATTATAATTAATTAACTGGTAAATATGTTAATTGTAATTATGTAGAAGTTGTTTTTGTACTTTATAGGCAAATATGATGTGAAGTAATTTATTTAAAAATCATTAATAATACTTTTTTTGATTATAATATATTTATATTAAATATAGTTATTTGTTTGTAAAATGTTTTTTAAACTTTTATAAATTAAAGTTTGTAGTTAATCTTTATTACTTTTTGCATTCAAATGTTTTTCAAGCTTTTGTAATTTTTTATATTTGTATATGGTTTTTACTTTTTTATTAACAATTTTTGTATTGTAGTTGGTATTTTGTTACTTTTTTATTTTTATTTTTTATTTATTGTAAATATTAGTGTTAACCCTCCGCTATCCAACACTTTCCCTACTGTTGCACTCTCTGGAGTGGGAATAGTAATTTTTTCTCCTCTGCTATCCAACAGTTTACCTACTTTAGCACTCTCTGGAGTGGAAATAGTAATTTTTTCACCTACTCTTTCCAACATTTTCCCTACTGTTGCACTCTCTGGAGTGGGAATAGTAATTTTTACTCCTCCGCTATCCAATACTTTCCCTACCGTTGCACTCACTGGAGTGGGAATAGTACACTTTACCCCTATGCTATATAACACTTTCCCTACTGTCTCCCTCTTTGGAGAGCGAATAGTAATTTTTACCCTTCCCTATCCAACACTTTCCCTACTGTTGCACTCACAGGAGAGGGGATACAAATTGTTACCCCCGATGCTATCCAACACTTTACCAACTGTTGCCCTCACTGGAGTGGGAATAGTAATTTCTACCCCTCCGCTATCCAACACTTTCACTACTGTTGCACTCTTTGGAGTAGGAACAGTAATTTTTACCCTTCACTATCCAACACTTTCCCTTACTGTTACACTCACTGGAGTGGGAATAGTAATTTTTCCCCTTCGCTATCTAACACTTTCCCTACTGTTGCACTCACTGGAGAGGGAATAGTAATTGCTACCCCTACGCTGTCCAACACTTTCCCTACTGTTGCACTCACTGGAGTGGATTAGTAATTTCTACCCCTCCGCTAGCCAACACTTTCCCTACTGTTACAATCTCAGGAGTGTGATTAGTAATTTTTTCTCCTTCGCTATCCAACACTTTCCCTACTGTTGCAGTAATTGCAGTGGGAATGGTACATTTTTACCCTTATGCAATTCAACAATTTTCCTACTGTTGCACTCAATGAAGTGCAAAATGTAAGTTTAAAAATGTATAAATCTGTAAGTGTTTTATTTTATAATATAATGTTTTTATTCTGATATTTTATGTTATAGGTGTGTATCTATATATATATTTATTTATAGTTAATTTTTATATATTTATAATATTTCAAAATACATTGAAGTTATTATTAGTTTATTAATTATTTTAAAGTAAGTATACCTTTATATATAAAATTTTATATATGGATGTTTAATTTTTGTAATTACATTTGTTTATAATATTTTTTTAAATGTATATTATATCTATGTAATTTCTTTTTAGTTAATTTTATTATATAGTTGTTTACAAAAAAATTATATATAAAAAACAATATTTGGGACATCAATATTTCTTAAATCTATATATTTTTTTCAATATTTTTGTTATTTACATTTTAAAGATGGCATATCGATATTTTGACTATCGAATTTTTACTTTGATATTTTTGTCTTCGAAATTGTTGACTTCGATATTATGTCAGTAATTCCTCTATGTGGCCCCTTTGGCAGACCTGGTGCATTCACTTGGTTTTCAAGTGGTGTCATATGCTGAAGATACACAACTTATCATCTCCATTTCTAATGACCTGCAGTGGGTAGCAGGGTGGTTCAATCAGTGTATGTCCAGCATTATTTGCTGGAGGAAGGACAACTCACTGAAGATTAATGCTGACAAGACCAAAGTGCTTGTGTACAGTTCTCAAAACTTCATCTGGTCAAGCAATTGGTGGCCAGAGGCCTGTGGACCCCTCCCCTGCTAGGTGAGCTAAAAACTTGGGGGTAATCTTTAATGAAGCTTTGATGCTCCGGTCAGTTGCTCTGTCAGCCCGTGCTTTTATATCTTGAGGATTCTAAAAAAAGTAATTCCTTATATTCCATCTGAGCGGCACCAGTCATTCAACATTGCCCTGGTTACATCTCAGCTGGATTACTGCAACGCTTTGTACATGAACATTAACTGTGCTTCTCTTAACAAATTGCAGGCGGTACAGAATGCCGAGCTCTTCTCATTCTGAACATTCCCAAGTGGCACTCCACTAGGGAGGGGATTTGTCCCTTCATTGGCTCCCTGTTAGAAAACACATTGTCTTCAAGGCTTTGTGCATAGTTTTTAAGGCCCTGCATCATAAGGGCCCCTCTCATTTGAAGTCGCTTTTTCAATGGTACATTCCAGGGAGACAACCGAGATCTTCCTCTTGTAAAAAACGTATGATCCCCAGATTTCGTAGGACTAGATGGAGTGGTCGCTCCTTTTCAGTAGCGGCAGTCAAACTATGGAACTCCCTACCTAACTATGGGGCCGATTAGGATGGCGGTGAATCCGCATCCTCCGGACAGGCGGAAGCCACCGCCGGCCTGGAGGATGCGGATTCACCGCCGCGGCCACATAAAACACCCACCGCCAGATTAGGATGGCGGTGGGATAGCGGTGAGACCATTGGCGGATGGCAGGTCCGTCCGCCGCTGATCCACGGGGTGTGGAGGGCTATTTGGTGGCAGTGTCAGCAAGACACCGTCAGCCAAATTACGATGTGCATCGAAACATGCTTTTCCACGGTGGCTTTTCCGCCGTGGAAAAGCATGTGGTCTTTGGTGTTTGGGGGCCTGCGCGGTGCCTGCCGCTTTGTGCATGTAAATGTAAAACATGCTTTTTTAACCTTGCGGCGAGTGCTGCTTCAAGCAGCACCCGCCACAAGGTTAAAGATACGGGATGTGACTGCAGATGCAATATATTATAATAATTTTTATAGTTCAACATTTTTTAAAACGAATTATATTATTTATATTTCAGGTTTTTGTGTTTCTTGGAGTAACAAATAATTTGTTAATTTCGTTTACATTTGTAAATGTTATTTTTCAGGATTTTACCATCCTGCCACTAGATGCCACTCATGAGGGCCCTTTACAAAACTGCCATTATATCAGTATAGGTAAATAAACACATCAACACTTACCATACATAGGGCCTGATTTATACATAGGGCCTGAATTGGATCTTGGCGGACTACTGTCGTCACTCCGCGATGAAGCTTCCAAGTACTTTGTCAAGCTGACGGAATCCCGGCCATCCTATTTAGATGTATGTAGGATGAGTATCCATCCACGTCGACAGAGTGTTTACCATTGCGTAAACGGGTCACAAATGCTGAAAAGGCGGACTTGTCTGCTAACTAGCATTACTCCGTCAGGGTGGCCGGATTGCGACAAGCCTATTTAGATTTCACAGTTGTGCTAGTGGCATCACACATTTCATTTCATTTCATTTCATATATCATAAAAGGCAAATGTAGGCCAGAATAGGTGACAGAGTGAACGCAGTAGCAAAAAGTTTGCGCACATAGGAGGAAATTAGGAAGAGGTGGAACGACCCACAGGGGAGATTGCGCTCTCTGGCCTTCAAGCATCATCTGGATGCCCAGAGGACTGGTGGTGGCTCTCCTAGCCCTCCATTATAACTATTTCCCTGGGAGGAGAAGGTCTTGAAGATCCTACATCCTCAAAGCTTGACAGGAAACCCTGGTGGATTGAAGACGGGTAAGTAACCTAGATGTCCTGTTTGCTTTGAAGTGAGCCATTGCTAATGTATACAGCACATTTATTGTTACATAGAAACCTAAATATATCAGTCAATTCTTTTTTTGATCGTTTGAATATATTGTGTTGTATTTAAGATAACAGATTTCAATTGCCAATACATTTCACATGATGTGATGGTGCTTGTACGTGTTTATACGTCAAATAACAAATGACATATATGAGTTTAATATAGTAAATGTCTGTTCTATATTTACTGCAGACTTTCAAGAGGTACATTCAAGTTCCAATTTTACAAGTGTTGTAATTGTTTCACTGAAAGAACTCCAACGGCCATTATGCCTTGTTTCTGTATTGTGAAAATAATATTGCAATGTGAATTTGCTCAGTCTCCCTTTTCTACCATATTTTCAGACATAGTAAAGTATATTTTTTTGATCAATCCCTGTTTAATGCTCTCTTTTAAAAATTGTTTGTGGTTAATTTTGTATGTTGGCCTTTTCATAGTCTTGTAATTTAATTTATGTCATTAGTTTCACAAATCAAAGTTTGTTGACCTAAAGATTTTAAGGTATGTAAATGTGTATGCTGAATATAAGTGGTATATGTGAAAAAATTACTCTGCAATGTATATAGAATGACTATTGCTAAAGATCCTTCTAGGTTGTATAAATGTCTCTTTTTTTGCCTGTGAGGCCCTGAAATTTTTAATTTCACATTTCTCCTCTCTAAGGGGTCGATTCCGATTCGGGAAAAAAAACGTCCGTACGATTTGTATCCGGAGCCCTCTCCGTACGAATCGTACCCGTCCGTCCGAGTCGCGAAGTACGATCCGTATTCCGTGAATCCGTTGTGATCCGTACGTATTGCAAGGCTGAAACCGTGAACCGTACGACTCGTACACATACGTACGACTCGTACACATGCCGTACGACCCGACGAGTACGATCCAGACCGGGGTATGAGGACGCGATTCGTACGGTCCACGTCAGGTAAGGGCGAGTCGTATGGAAAAGCACACAAACACATACACACTGTACGGTCCGTGTACAAGCCATACCCCCATTGTACGATCGGTGTACGAGCCGTATCCCCATTGTACGATCGGTGTAGGAGCCATACCCCCATTGTACGATCGGTGTACGAGCCGTACCCCATGTACGATTGGTGTACCCCCATTGTACGATCGGTGTACGAGCCGTACCCCCATTGTACGATCGGTGTACGAGCCGTACCCCATGTACGATCGGTGTATGAGCCGTACCCCATGTACGATTGGTGTACCCCCATTGTACGATCGGTGTATGAGCCGTACACCCATTGTACGATCGGTGTACGAGCCGTACCCCATGTACGATCGGTGTATGAGCCGTACACCCATCGTACAATGGGGGTACGGCTCGTACACCGATCGTACAATGGGGGTACGGCTCGTACACCGATCATACAATGGGGGTACGGCTCGTACACCGATCGTACAATGGGGGTACGGCTTGTACACCGATCGTACAATGGGGGTACGGCTCGTACACCGATCGTACAATGCGGGTACGGCTCGTACACCGATTGTACATGGAGTACGGCTCGTACACCGATCGTACAATGGGGGTACGGCTCGTACACCGATCGTACAATGGGGGTACGGCTCGTACACCGATCATACATGGGGTACAGCTTGTACACCGATCGTACAATGGGGGTACGGCTCGTACACCGATCGTACAATGGGTGTATGGCTCGTACACCGATCGTACAATGGGGGTACGGCTCATACACCGATCGTACAATGGGAGTACGGCTTGTACACCCCATGATCACAAGGGTACGGTGCGTACCCCTGCGATCATTCGGGGTACGCACCGTACGGGGGGGGCGTTCCGTACCTGTTTCGGCGCGAACTCTGCTTTTACGGCTGTTTTCAGCTCCTGTAGAAAAAGGGTTGTACGGTGCTTACCCGACACGTATCGTACTTGCTGGGTCGTAAAAACCAGCCGCGAACCGTACAGATGTCGCGTACAGCGGGTTCCGAGGGAGAATCGTACGGAGATTAGAGTCGTACGGTGTCTTGTATGACTCGTACGGAGTACGGCACCTGGTACGAATCGTACTTCGTCGTTTACAGGTACGATTCGTACGGGGAAAAACACTCCGTACGAAGTTTCGGAGCGCTTTTTAACGGATCGAAATCGACCCCTCAGTGTTGTGTTGAATGGTTGGTACATTTTATGTATACTAACTAATTATTTTTTCATTTCAGAACATATTATCTGTTTATTTGAAGTAGTTTTGTCTGAAATTTAAACTGTTTGCGTAACTAAGCGCAATACCTATGAAAGGATTAACCATGATATTCAATTCCTTTTTCCTTTTAGGTTGCAAATTTTTTCGATATTTAAACACATATGTGCAGACCTTTTCCTTCTCCAGCTTCCCCTTTCTGTGGTCCAACAGCATCTGGGTCAAATGCATCTTCCTCAGCCACAGAAAGGTAGGCTCTGCCACAAAAGCCACCTCAGTCCCTGCAACTGTGGATCCGCCACTGCCCCTCAGGAGAACACACTAGTCCGGAACATCAGAAGAGGATGGCAAGACCACCACAACCACCAAGAGACAAAGAACCTAGTTTCCTCCAGTGTGTGACTACCATTCACTCTGTGGACTATTGTCTGGACACATTTACCTTTCTGATGCCTGTTGTATTTTAGACTTTGAACTTCACTGTTTAATAAAAGCAAAACTTACAAAGTCAAAGACTGTTGTTGTAGTTATGTTCTGTATTAATTTATTATTTTCCTTCCATTACACATTTAAAAAATATAAACAATCATATGTTTGTGTATTTTTGAATGAATTGCACATAGGTAATGTTACTCACAATTTTCTATCATGGCAACAAAATGCAAATACCAAAAACTTCATCAACTAGAAAATTTGAAAAATATTGGCCAGTCAAACATAACAAGCCATGCATAACACAAATACTCAGTGACATTTTTACCTTTGCAGTTCCACATCTTGCCACCTTGGAAGAAGGGGATCTAATCAAAACAATCAGATTCAATAGGCAATATATTATTTAATTATGTCATTAGCTGGAGCCAGATCTTCTGCCTCACCATAGGAATTGCACAACAATAACAACAGTAGTCATAACTCCTGCCAGTACTCAATTTTGTGGCCACAGGATCATTCCAATGCACTGTTGCAGTATATGTGGGAATGTCACTACCAACTTTAGGTAGTGTGCTAAAAGACGTTCTTTATACAATGAAGAGACACATCTACAGCTTCATACACTTAACACAAAGACAGCATTTTGCCAATGTGAAGGGAGATTAGTTTTGGGTCGACTACCACACATGGTTAGAGCAATTCACGCTGCACACATTGGCTTGGTGCCAACAATTAACAGAAAAGTCTAATGCAATCTCAAAACCTCCTTTCAATCACTGTGCAAGATGTCTTAGAGCAAGATATGTACACTGAAAGTATGTGTGTGTCTTCCACAGGATGAAGATGACATGGTGAATGGTCCTAAACCAGAGAAAGATTATTCATTAAATTACATTATGAAATCGACACCTTACAAATTAATATATTAGAGGACACATTTTCTAAGAACTATCAAAAGAGAGCAATGCAGATTAACACATTAGTCAATGTGTCAAAACTTTGCTCAACAAACATATTTGCCCTGCATGTCACTTCACTTGGCCTTTCTAAAAAATGTCCAGCACAGACTTTTATCCTCATTACATTAAAAGTTGGCTTAGCATTTCATTTAATAAAATGTAATTATTTGCTTATGAAGAAGTTGTCGATGACATCTTGATGTACATCAATTCCTTCCTCTTCACCACTATCATCTACATTTGGCATTTCAATATCCTTACCCGGTGGCTCTTCATGATCTTCTTCATCTGCAATGTATAGGATGTTCCGTTGCAGGGCTATGTTGTTTAACATGTAGCTTGCCTGGTGATTTTGAACACCTTATCGGGTGAGTAGAGGAGGGATACACCAGTCTTGTTCAGATATCAAAATCTGGACTTTAGGAGCTCAAAGGTCTGCTCCACTTGCATCCGTGTTCTTCCATGGACCTCACTGAAGCAGACTTCCCCTGGTGTTATTGGATTCCTCAGCGGTGCAAACAACCACGGTCAGTTAGAATAAGCTGAGTTTCCTATATGGGATGAACAAAATGAGCCAAACAATGTAACACAATAATAGATCATTATACTTTGCATAACCAAACCATAGAATGACAGATATTATTCACGAACAAGATAGGCCCTCTCAGGTTCACGTTGTGACATTTGCATGGGTATGCTGCTGTTCCGTAGTACAAGGGAATAATGGGTTAATCCAGTAAAACGTGCATACACACTTGTGGTACACAATTCTGGTAAGTAGACACCTTGCACATTGATTAAATGGAACCTCTTTTGATTAACGTACACTTGTTCTCTGGCGTGTAGTGGCACTAAGGCGATGTGTGTACTATCAATTGCTCCAACTACATTTGGTAGGTGGACCAAGGCATAACAATCACCTTTCACATTGGCAACATCATGGTTTGCAGGAAACTGAATGAAACTGTTTATGTGCCTCATCATTGAAGAAAAAACTTCCCTTAGCACACCACTGAAAGATGGTTATGACATTCGACCAGATACTTCCACAGTTTATTGGAGCTATCCTATGGTCACAAAATGGAGTACTGACATTATTTTGACTATTGGTGCTATTGATGTGGATTACTATTGTGAGGAAGAAGATCTGGCTGCAGCTGATGACATAAAGCAATTGTTTGCCTATTCAATCTGAATTTTTTGATAATATCCCATTCTTCCACAGAGGCAAGGTCTAGAAATGGTCGGAACACTTGAGGCTGTCATCTCCTCATTCTCCTTGGGTTCATATGTTATGTTATGTTATCACAGCTTCTATAGCGCACTACTACCCTTAGGTGTCTAGGTGCTTACGGAGAGCATACTGTACAGGGATCTTAGGGCCCCATTAGGATGGTGGGCGGATCGCCATCCCAGTGGGGCAGGTGGGGCTGCCCGCCATCCTTGCAGCAAAGACCCCTGCCATATTACTATGGCTGGCGGGCCCACGGCGGAATGAAAGACCGCCTGCAACTTCTCCGCCCGGTCGACAAGTTGAACTGGCGGAGAAGGGTTCAATATGGTGGCGGTGTCTGTTAGACTCCGCCAGCCATATTAGGATGTGGGCTGGAACATGCCTTTCCGTGGCGGCATTGCCGCCATGGAATGGCATGTAGAGTCTGCTTGCGGGGGTCTGTTGTGGGCCCCCAGGGACTCTGGGGAGTGGGGGTGCGTATGGGGGGTACCCTCTGCAGTTCCATGCACAACATGGCAGGCACTGCACGGTGCCTGCCATGTTGTGCATGGAAGGGGACAACATGCCTTCCTGTTCTTTACCTTGTTCTTTACCTTGTTCCCCACCTCCAGGCTTCCACCTAACTGAAGATGTAATCTCGGACCAGCCTGCACCCCAGTCCTGCCTCTTGAATATTGATATACTGAGACAACCATCCAGCTCCGTGACCCGTGGTCCTCTCTCCACAGTTGCCTGACGGTGAGCCCCCTGCCCCTTTCCTTCCAATAGCTTGATGGGCCCATGACCCGACCCTCTCCTCATTCTTTCCTTCTCTTCCATACAGCACTGCCTTCGGCCCTTCAGTCCTGATGATGATCCAAAATACTATGGATCGAAACGCCGTCGACTCCCCAGCGAGTTTCTAGGCGCCCTTTACTTAGTGGTTGTCATAAAATTATATATGAAAACTGAATTGTTCTAATACCACTTTGTTTTTTCACACTGTATATATTTACTCACCTTTCACTTTGCGCCGACCACGCTGCTTTTCACTGTCACTTGCGTCGCCGTAGTGCCACCCACTTTGCACTCGTGCACCTTGTACAATTTTGGGCTACCATTTGCTATTTATTAATTGCAGTGCTGACACTAACTGTAATTGCAATTGTCCTATGTGATTTTCTGAAAATTTTATATAAATGATGCATTGAGCACATACGAAATTCATATTGAGTCTCCTTGTTTCTTCTTTTTGGATAATACTGTACGGATATCCTGTTTAATTGTCTATAAATAATACCAGTTGGGATATTGTTCTTATACATATATTCCTGGCATTGTGGCGGGCGGTGCTGAGTGCACCGCCCGCCGCAATGTCAGGAAGGCATGATGCGCCTGCCAGTGTGGCGGGCACATCCTAATATATGCAACGGGACCCCCGCACCAATGGCAGGCAGTCCCATTCCACGGGGGGATGACCCCCTTAGTTTTTGAAAAGCCAGGTTTTAAGATTTTTCCTGAACTCAATCAGAGAAGGTATCTTCCTGAGAGCAAGCGGAAGAGAGTTCCAAAGCCTAAATGTGCTATGACTAAAACTCCTCCCCCCAGTTGGTTGTCCTGACTCTAGAAGTGGGCATCAAGAAGGCATTAGCCGATCGCAGTTGTCTACTGGGGGAGTACCATTTAAAGGTATGCCAAAGAAATCGTGGACCTACTCAGTGCAGTGTCTTGTATGCTATATACAGTGCCTTGAATTTCACGCGTTGACCGACTGGCAGCCAGTGCAACTTTTGTATCCCGGCCCTAATGGACTGATGTTTAGGGACATCTAGCACCAATCTGGCAACAGCATTCTGTGCCAACTGTAGTCTTCTAAGTTGATTGGACTGTAAATTCACATATAAGGCAACAGTAGTCCAACTTGGACAAAACTAAGGAAGTTAGAACAGTCTTTCTTGTGTTTCTTGGAATAAATGGTAGAATTTTACGCACTGTTCTAATGGTGAAAAATGGAAAGGACACCACCTTAGAAACTTGGGATTTAAAATTCAACTTCGCATCTATTATGAACCCAAGGTTTTTAGCTTTCACTACCGGAGTAGGAGGGGAGCCCAAAGTGCCTGGCCACCAAGCTGGTGACCAAAGAGGAGCCAGCTTTCCAAAAAGCACCACCTCGGGGTTTCTCGTGTTAAGCTTCAAACAATGCTTGCTCATCCAAGTACTCACTGAGACCATGCACTCATGCAGTTTGTTAGAGTGATCGTCATCCTTGTCTATGGTTGAAATGACCAATTGAGTATCGTCAGCGAACGAGGTCAGAATTAGATCAAAACTTCTGATCAAGGGTGCTAATTCGGACACGTATATGTAAAAAAGCATAGGGCTCAAGGAAGAGCCCAGCAGCACCCCACAAGGCAAAGTAAAAGTTGTGGATTTAAAATCGCCCAATTGCATTGTCTGTGACCTATGTGCTAAAAAAGATGTGAAAAGTGACAAGGCCTTTTCTCCTAGTCCAATAGTTTTCAGCAGTTCTGTCAGTAAATTGTGGTCCACAGTATCAAATGCCGCGGACAGATCAAGGAGGATCAGAGCTCAAGGAGGATCATATATCTCCATTTAAAAATAAAAAAGGGTACTCAAAAGGTTACTACAAATGTGCTTTTATCAGAATGAGAGTACAAAATATTGTCTTCTAACTTTTGACCAATGCTTCTGATTGATTTCTGATTGTGTTACATCAATACAGAATACATAAAGTTACAAAGCTAAATTTCTTTTTTTTCATTTGTTTTATCCATACATGTCAATGCCCATCGGTAGAAAATTATATGGAAGACCATCACCAGGAAGGTATGGACCCTGGGGGTTTACAAGTGGCACAGCCTACATTGCTGCAAGAGATGGGAGGACCTATGATGCTGGACCAAAAAGTCATCTGAAGTCCAGCTTGGGCAGTCCTCCCAACATGGGACACACGTGTGCCTCACTCTGACCTCCCTAATGGCCCGCATACTTGTGGTGGGCTATCCAGTGCTTGATGGACAGTTGAAAACCCAACAGGAGCAACACGGGGGTAAGTTCTTGTTTGAGTTTAACATGTTAAATAGCATTTTTTGTTACAGCAACAAAATATTGCATCAACAAGAAGAGCTCTTGAAGAAGTACGTTTTGCACAAGGTTTATGATTATGTGTTTTGTATATTACATTGTGGGTCAATATAACAACTGATTTCTGATCACTACCAAAGGTCTGTTATGAGCACACATGCCTGCCTAAACAAGAAATATACATGAGTTTATTTGATGTGATAAGGAACAGTTGTACCAAACAGGACACACGTTATTACTGTGTCAGGTGTGAAGTTTCTTCACTATTGAGAATGATGTTACGTTAGCCCTATTACTGGTGACATAGAATACAATGCACTACTACAGTGGATATCCCAAACGTCACAGTGGTGAGTTGGTATTATTATCAGACAAGAGTGAGCATGTGACCCAAATGACTAGAAACATCTGAATTAATGGCTGCATTTTTTATTTCAAACATATCCCACATGAGTTTTGAATCAGAAATATAATTGAATTCATGTTAAAAGTGACAAATTTGCATGATGTCTTACTCCTTCATAAATGTGCATGTAAGCCAGTAGGTTTGTTGATTGAATATTTTAGTAGGCATACAGTTTATTAAAAAAACAGATATGTACACACTGATGACAGAGTAACACATACCCACAAATAATTGCCAAATGTCCTTTGTTATGTCCAGATGATTAATCAATGATAAGAAAAATAGAATACTTAAAGAGGCTTTATCAGACAGAATGTTATGTCACATATCTGGATAATTCACATTCCGTCACAACTCATGACCCATTAGGAAAATTTGGATGTGAATCAAGGTGTAATCTGTTCCATATTGTGCTTTGTATTTTTATTTTTGAAGTACAAATCATATATGAATCACTGTAGAATTTTTTTCTGTGATGATGTACCAATTTTGGCCTAAAGTGAAAGCGAGCATATTTTTTTTATTTTTCACAACGGTGATACAAACTAGGAATAACTTAAGATATTTTGGAGTCAGATGTGCAAATGTTTTGGCTCTGTACTAAAGAGGATTAGAAATGCATCAAGCCATATGTATTTAATTATGCTGTCAATCCCTCAAAAAGTCTTTCGTCATGTCTTCAGTAGCATAGGTATGTACATAGTGCATGATACATTGATAAGCAACTTCAGGGCTAAATCCATATAATAGTTGAGCATTTGAAAAACATAGGTATGTACATAGTGCATGATACATTGATAAGCAACTTCAGAGCTAAATCCAGATAATATTTGTGCATTTGAAAAATACTTAGGTTACTTGAAGTAAGTGTGACCATTGTGAAATGACCATACAAAGGAAATAGGCTTTCAGTTTATACAAATATTGATACAACATTATAGTATTTGTTGATACACATTGAATCATAGTTTAAGTCTAATGTATGAATATAATTCAGCTCTTTTCTGCCTTGTACACATACTGTACAAAGGTATTTTGCTTGGTTTCTTTTTTGTGACATTAGTTCACATACAGAAGCATTAAGGGGAGTTAAACAATTCCTGGATAGAATTGACAATGGTTAAGCGTAATTATCATAAATTATATACGAGCAATAATGGTAAATTACAAAACTGTGAAAATCATTTTTCTGGAGAAATCTCCTATAGGCATGAGATATTGAGATAAAAGACCAAAAATGTGTAAGCTGAAGCAGGTGAAATCTGAGAAAATGGAAAAAGTTTAGAGGAAATACTTCATGATTGCTTCTATTTACATAGATACAATAAAAGTGTTGTATATGTCTTCACAGCATTTTCAGCAGAAGGTGAAAGTGACCTTGGCCACATAGATGGAGAAACCGCTGGCCACTGTGGTTTGGGTGCTGAGACCACCGACTCCGAGGGACCCAGTGGCAAGGAGTGGAGGAGGCTGCAATGGAGATCACCAACTCAAATCAACTTTGAAGGTCTCCAGAAGCAAGCTGTCCCTAGTTTGGGAGGAACCTACAAACACTCTACCAACTGCATCCTTGTCCACCACCCAGAGAACTATCTCCACCCTCCCTCTTGCTCCCCCATTTGGCCAAACCTGCCCCCCTAAAAGCAGCGCTGATTGAGGAGGCTATTAACCTCCTATGAAACATCTCTGTAAGCTAGACTGTACTCCTGAATGCCATCCAGGGGATTAATTGCCACATGCAACAAATGGCAGCATACCTGGAAGGCATTAATAGTGCAATGTCTGGCCACATAGAGCATTTACCAGACTAGCCTCCTCACTGACTGCAGCCTCCCATATAGCCTAACCTTGTGCCCCAACTCAGGGACCTTCCCCATCCCAATTACCAATTCCCAGTCCTGCCTCAAGAAAACTCGCTCCTTTGCACGTACCCACTACAACAGACACGAATAACACATGCACACATAAACACAAACACTCCAAGAAACACAAGCACACACTCAAACAACATACAGACACCACACACACCACCACACCCACAACCACCACTCCCACCACCACATTCACCACCACAACACCCACTACCATGCCATACTACCATGCCCATGCCTGCAACTACCATACCCACAACCACCATACCCTTAGCCACAACCACCATACCCACACCCACAACCATCACACCCACAACACCCACAACCAAACCCACAACCACCACACACACCTCCACAACCACACCCACAAGCACCACCATACCCACAGCCACAGCCACTGCCACACACACCACCCCACCCATCACAACACCCACTATCACCACAATATCCACTACAACACCCACAACAACCACAACCACCCACTATACTAACAAGCACAAGCACACCCACAAACAACCAAAACCAGAACAACCCCCTTAACAGCACAATCAACTAAACATAAAAACTCACACAAAACCATACCTACACGTTCAACACCATCAACAAAATGCACACACTCACATGAATACCAAACACCTACCCAGAAACAGACACCCACGCATACAAAACATACACCAGACCCACATGCAACTGCACAACAGACAGACACATGCACATCACACACTCCAACTCCCTCTACCTCCAAAACCCAGTCCTCTCTCACCCCACCTACCTTATTTCCTTGTTCCCCTTTTATTGATGCTCTGACCTTCACCCCTTTCAAACCCAAATACACACCTCCCAAACAAACCCCTCCCAAACCCAAAGCCACCCCTCTAAAAACCATCCCCCCCAAACGCCAAACCACCCCTCCCAAAGCCACCCTTCCAAACCGCACCCTCCTGAGGAAAATTATTTTGGTGCATACTCTGTGCCCACTAGATGCCCTTTTCTGAGGAGGTTCACCAGGGCAGTTTGATTGGAGGCAAGTTAGCAACAAGAGTACAACAGTGCAATCTTTTGGAATTAGTTAATATGTTTCCTTTATTTTAAAAAATGAGAGACGTATCTCATGATTTTAATAAATCAAGTTTTTCATTTCACCAAGTTTACCCTGACATTAATTTTCCTTTGCAATTGTTTGATTCTTAGAAATTTTATGAATAAAATGTGAAGTACATATTTTTATTTACCATTATGTCAGGAAATGCAACATATGTTTTAATTTCTACTTTGTTAAGTGCATACACTGGTTAAAATTGTATGTAATGGTCATTTGAAATTATGTGCAATGATTCATCATGATAATGGACACTTGCACCAATGCATAGACGTTTAAATTATTTTTACATTGTTAATGAAGGTGTGCTTATTTTAACTTAACAAGTGATAAGAATAAACGCATTACACCTTAAAACATAATGTGCCGATTGAAATTTGATCAAATACAGGAATTGCACTAGAGAAGGGGATTCATATGTTCACTGATTCAAGTTTGGGACTGACATTGATTTTTCAAGTATTTAAAAATGTAAACGTTACAACTTGTCTTGTGCAATTTCTACATTATCTTACATTTCACTTATCACAATGATGTGTAATGCATATGTTTTTATTTTGACAACGTATGCAATTTATTTAAACATACCTGTATGGTCACTTTTGGCTTTATGAATTGATGTCTTTTTTGTAACAGTGTACATTATTTTAAGGCAGCTTGCAAGAAATTTAAAAATACAATATAATCATGCAGGTGCGGTTCTTTAAATTTCTCAAATGTCAACATTACACACAGATATTCATTGCCCACTGGAATGCTACTGCTTGTGAGAGAGATCTAAAAATGCACTGGTCCATAGCTATTGTAAACCAACAAGTAATAAGGTAAAGGTGGAGCTTACCTTTGATTCCCGCCATGACTGGGTTGATTTTCTTCAGGATCAAGCAGCAGCAGCAGCAGTGGCAGGACTTGAAATATCGGGTCCATGGCGGAAAAGGAAGTGTGAAAGTGGGAAAAGGTGAGTTTCTGCCTTATAGCCATTCCAATTCACCAACTCAGTTGTGGAGGTTTTGCCACCACATTCACATCGGCAGAAAGGCACATCGTGTTTGACCAAGCAGACAAACTGTGTGTACGCCCTACAGCAGCCTCTTTTGCCTATGGCACCGTAGATGCGGGTGGACATACCTGGAGGAGTCGGTAGCACACTGATGGTCTTTCGTACATAAACCCACCAGCATCTAAATAAAGCATGCAGACCGCCTAGTAGGCGGATGGGGAAACCGACAGAAAAGCGATAGGATGGGATCTAAATCAGGCCCATAGTTTTGCTTTACATTTTAGTCCACATTTCTGTACTACTTCCCAAATGCATTATAATGCTTGCAGTTCCCTCAGTTCTCAGACCCTTCCTATATTGCATCCAGGTGAAGATTTCCTGTTCACTCGCTTGGTTCTTATATAGAGCAGAGTGGCAAACAATGAAGTGGTGTGCAGTAGGATAGCGTAGAGTTTAGTGGTGTAGAGTGGTGTCCTGATGAGTGGCGTGGCATACAGTGAAGCAGTGTAGAGTGTAGTGGTGTAGTGTGGTATAGTGTTGAGTGTGTTGGCTTAAGGTGGAGTGGCGTAGACTAGAGTGTAGTGGTGAACACTGGAGTGACATGCAGTGGAGAGGCATACAGTGGAATATACCCATGTTTAGGGGTAGAGCACAAACACTTTAGCACTGGTTAGCGGTGGAGTCCTAAAGCCAGCAAAAACAAAATCAGACAAATGGAAGGAGGTGGGGATAAAGTTGGGGGAAGACCACCCTATGGCTTTCAGATCTACTACGAGGATCTCTGACAGAATATCGATTCCAACAATATCGAGGGACATACATATTGAGTCAAAAATATTGATAAGAGAAATATTGTTTCCCTATACTTGGTATAATGGTAAGCAAAAAAATATGGAAAAAATGTATCATTTTACACTAATATCGTTTATAAAAATACAAAATATTGTTTTTTAATGTATATATAGTTTAAAAGAATCAATCCTCAATATTGTTATATATAACATAAATATAATGTAATTTAAAAACATTTTAAACTATATATACAAATATAAACATACACACATAAATATATATGCGTATATTTATATATACTATATATATATATATAATATAACACTTATTAAAAATATATATTTTACATTATATTTTTTTATTTACTTTTATAAAAACCAGATATATAAATAAATATATTTATATATCTATAACTATATAAAACATAAAAAAATTAACAAGTCAAATACAAAATGTTACATAAACTACAAAATTAAATACATTTAAAGAAACATTTACTAAAAATATTTAAAAAAAACTAAATTATACAATACACACATATATATATATATTAACATATATATATAAATATATGCACACAAATATAATAAAATTAACCAAATAATAATTTTAGATGTAGTTAAACAACACTAAAAAATATTACATTTGGGAATAATACCTACACTTTACCCACTCCAGTCTATGAAACTGTAAGGAAAGCATTGGACTTGAGAGAGTTTACAGTTGCTATACCAGCTCCAGTCTTTGCGACAGTAGGGAAAGCGTTCAACTTTGGAGAGGTAAAATTTACTATTCCCACTCCAGTCTGTGTTATAGTAGGGAAAGCATTGGGCTCAAAGGAGTAATATTTACTATTCCTACTCCAGTCTGTGCAACAGTTGGGAAAGTGTTGGACTCTGGAGGGGTAAAATAAACTATTCCCACTCCAGCCATTGCAACAGTAGGTAAAGCATTGGACTCCAGAGGAGTAACATTTACTGTTTCCACTCCAGTTTGAGCAACAGTAGGGAAAGCATTGGAATTTGGAAGGGTAAAACATATAATTGCCAGTCTGTGTAACAGTTGGGAAAGCATTGGACTCCAAAGGGCTTACAATTACTATTGTCACTCCAGTCTGTGCAACAGTAGGGAAAGTGTTGGACTTCAGAGAGGTAACGTTTATGCATTATATATATGTAACATGCATTATGTTATTACTCATCCTGTACATTTAGTTGGTCGTTAAGGCTAGCACTGTCCATGCCCCCGACTCCAGCAACCAAATAATTTGAAATGAGTGATGACACCTCCTCCTCCAATGGGGTCAACTCCTCCTGGACATCTAATCCTTCTCCGGTCCCTCTCGCAGCCCTCTAGTTCCTGGCCAGTTTCTCTTTTTTCCTGAATTTGTGGTTATGCCACCTTTTCACTCAACTACAGCCCTTCTGGTTGGTGCTGCACATTTTATCTTGTCCATTAATGCTTGCCACAATGGATCCTTCTTGGCTAATGGTAATATTGAAGTGACAAAAAAATGCTTCTCATTTTCATCACTTCAGTGATAAAAAAAATGAAGCTTGCCTCATGTGTGAAATGTACTTTCCTCTTTCTTCTGAAGTACATCGCGCCCCATCTTCTGTTCTGGGTTGGTCCCCTGCTGCATTCTTTATGCCCCTTCCATCCCTTCAAAGTGGTGGAGTATTAGTCCAAACAATTGTTTCAGACTGTGTGGGATTTTGAACTTTTGTGCCACGCATTGAGCTACTGAGTGAGGCACAGATGACTTGCATCACAAGTCAGCTTTGCGTCACACAAGTGAGAGTTGTGTTAAAGTGTGTTGTGCTGAAACTACAGCCTTGCATCATGCTGTGTGACGCATCTCTCTCATTTGCGTCATGGTGCACTGGATAGTAAATACGGCACATCCGTGACGCACAAAAGTGGCATAATGCAGCGCAATGCAATGCTGCTCAACACAGCGCTACGTGAATCTTAGTAAATTTGGACCTGGGTCTCGAATAGATCTAAGTGCTATGCCACAGAACATTTTTCAAACATGCTTGTGACATTTTGATAACATTACATTTTTTAATATGTGAAATTTTTAAAACCCCCGCAAATTCGGCTTATATTATTGTGCTTCATTTTTTTGCTAGTGGGATACTGGTACAAGCAGAAAACGTCAACAAGACAATTTCATGAGAGATAACGGCAAACCACCTTTCATTCCATTCAAATACGTTTGGGTAATTTCACAACATTTTTGCAAAAATAATGATCACACCTCTACTCAGCACCATCTTTATAATTTATAAGTAAATATTCTGCACCTTTGATTTGCATTTCTGGATAAATAACTACGCCTTCTGCTCAATGCAAGTTACTTTAAATCTCTGACCAAGAACTTTTAAGTAATGCAGAATTCAGACCTCTCTTAGAGTACTTTTATTGTACATTGGCTTGAGGTATTGTGTGCATTGTGATGGTCTCAGGCCTCCTGCTGCCCATGCTGGCATGTTTTGCCAGGAAGCATGCATGAATGTGCAGGGACGCTTCTACAAAGCTTGGTGTATCTTCAGCAGGGGGGCAACCTACCAGCCACAGAGTGCCCTGTGGAAACAGAAGGAGGTGGGGGAGTATCACAGCACCAGTTGAGCTCTACAAAAGGCCTGCTTTCTTTCCATGGTGTGGGATGTGCCAACAAGGCTTTGTTGACTCTGCAGCAGACTTTGCAGATTTTGCCTTAGGTCATCTCTGCTGATGAGGGCCCTGAACCATGTATGTCATGGGGAGGCCAGTTACCTCGGACATTTTACTAGTTGCTGAGTCTGTTAGGCATTTTGAGGGGCCACATTTCCAAGCCTAAATTCATCACTCTGGTGCTAAAACAAGGGGTCAAGTGGGAAAGAAGAAGAGAACTGAGGGGGGCTAAATCAAAGAGACAGTGCCCTAGCCCTTCGACTCTGTCGCAAAGCCCGGGCACAAATACCATGAAGAAGGACGGGAAATTAGCCCACAAACTAATGGAGGAACTTTGAAATCATGTCTTGACATCATTGACGATCTTGGGCAACCTTGAGAAAATTTAGGAAGCACTGGCCAAACTGAACTTCACCCTCACGGGGCATCCACCTATCACGGTTACCTCCAAATGGATTGTCATTCAGCCCATCGCACCAGCAGTGCCTACCACCTCATCCATTGCATCATTGGATCAAGTAAGGGGGCAGGAGTAAGTTAACACAGAGATGATCCAGCTCCCAAGGCAGACGGGGGGAGAGAAAAGGATCCGGTGCAAGCTAATGGACCTTTTGATTCCCTGGGTCATAAGCCAGAAAACTTCCAGGGGCTTTTGCTCTCAAAACTTTCTAAAATTCAATTGCCCCACAGGCCACTCCTTTTGTTCGGGTTCTTAAAGGTGTCCCTTCTCTGAGACCAGGTACATGTGACAACTATGATCAACTACTAAACAATGTGGTGCACTGGATAAACAGCAGGTTGGGTGGCCAAGGGCAACACCATAGTCTCATTGGTAGGAAACCACCCCAAACCTGAAAGCAATGATTGTATTGTTATTCATTTTAAAAATAGAACAGTGACTTCCCACCAATTTCCCTCACCCTGTGACTGTCACAAATAGATTCATGCCTATTTTACAGCTAGACCAGCTGGATTGACGTTCATATCAGGCCTTTGCCCCCAGCCACAACAACAAGAAAGAAGGGTGTTCCCCGGGGGATATAAGATTAAAGGCAGGTAAGGGGGGAATAGAACAATACAAGAAAGGAAGAACCCTGCTGTGGATAAAAGGGCCCTACATCAGGATCCCGTGTAACTATACACCTTTATAAACCAGAGAGCAGTGCCCAGTTAGACAATTACATTTGTATAGAGTCAATTTTCTTTTTATTTTTTCATTTTTATCATTTTTCTCACACTGTTATGCAGCTTATTCAGTCTTTTGCAAACAGATTAAACGGTTTTATCATACAAAAATATAATTCATGAATAATTCATAATTCACTGTAAGGTCCCACACTCGACCACACATGCCTCATCAATCCTCATTCAAAACTCAATCATACACCATCATTCATACCTTATTACACTGGTTAAAAACCAAACCATGGTACATAAATGCCTGAATAGAAGGTCAGATGGAAATGCACTTTAAATAAAGGGGGGCTTGATCAGATGGAAAGAATGCCGATCCAAAAGGTAACAAAGGATCACTATCTTCAACACCATTGACGCCTACGCGCGTTTCGGTGAAGCGGCCAGGTCAGGCCACACCTTCATCAGGGCCAGGAGGTACCGTGGGGTGGGGGAACAACACTATAATACAAGAAAATACATTTTGTAGGATAACATAACAACATAACAGGTCACATTAGTGCAGCAATTAATTTATCTCAGATATCCTATTTAAGGCAGCCTAGCTTCGAATGGCACTGAACATACTGGTCCATATGGTGTTTAATACAAGTTCATAATAATTACCATTGGGTTGAAGAACCTCATATAACACACAGGGAGTTGGGTGTTTCTCCATTAAGCTCCATACATTCATCAATCTCATATTCATTCATCTCTGTTTCCATCAAACTGAGTTCATTCAATTTATTTAGACATTTAAAATCGCAGGTAGGGTTCACTCTATATAGGTGGTTGGAGTGGAGCACCTTTTTCCTCGTTCAATTCCTTTCTCAGTAGAGAGAGGACTAGAGTGGATACTGTCCTGGTTAAACAGTCCCAGTAGGTGGATCTAAGTTCCTCACGGTCTTGTTTGTTTCTAACCTATCGTTCCCTAGTAGCAGCAGAGGGCTTACCTGTGAAACAAAGGGTCGCAATCTCAATATCAGGCGGTGCTGCTTATCTAGATTATAATTCAAGAGAGTTTCTTAGTAGAACATAGTGCGCTGTAGACGCTCTTCTGTGGATAGGGTTAGCTTCTTAAGGAGAGATGAGCCCATCTGAAAGCACATAAGTAAAAAGGTGTAAAGTACAGGATGCGATCGCGTGTTCTGAACTCTGTTACGGGAGTTAAGTCAGTAGATTCTAATAAAACTACCTGGGACGTTCAATCGTTTATGCCGCGGGCGGCTGAAAGATCAATCTTTGCAGATCGAGGGACTGATTCTCAGTCTTTCAAGGCGTGTTAGAGGGGGCGTTATCTTCTCGAGTGGATACTTCCTATAAAGGAATTAAGGTCCCATTAGGCATAGTGTGAAGATTGGAGAAAGGAAGGATTATATCACACTCTTTCTCATTTCAAGCGGCTGGTCGAACATCCCCTTATTTCATGGATCAAGACAAGCGCCTCTATCATTCAGTAGCAGGATCAGAACATTCACTATTTACCTGTTTACATAACAAGAGGCGTGAGGTCCTCGAGGCTAAAGGGGAGCGACGTCCGTTATCCAGATGGGTAGAGGGATAAGAATTTCCTAATCCTGAATGGGATAAAAATAAGCACTAATTAAATAAATAAAGCCAGCCAAGTTGGTCCAACGTCAATTGTAGGATGGCAAGCCTCTGACCCATTACGTGTAACATGATGAGACCCTTTCCTGTCTTGTCCCTTCCCCGCCCCCGTCCTGCCTGCTGTGTCCCCCGGCGCGGATTTAGAATGTTGTGGGAGCTTGTGCTAAAGCCGTTATTCAACGGCATTCCATATCTCTTATTGAATAAAGCTGGTCGCTTACTTTATCTCTCCCTGTCATCTCGTCATTACATCTTAATTTTGGCGACGATCAGGACCTATCACTGGATCACGGCAGATCACCAGAGGCTCCTGACGTCCTGTACACGCTCCCACCGAGTGTTTTGTGAGGCGGACTTCCTCTCTCCGCTCCGCCTCTGTGTGACGCCCATCAACCCCTCAGCCTCACACCATTTGCCTTCCCTCATCCTTCTCAGCCCTGGGGAGGAGCTGCAACAAAACATGAGTGAAGTGACATTTGTGTCTGCAAACTTAAGAAAATACCATAAACGGCCACCGGAGGGAGCCTGACGCCTTCTTAACCTTCGCTTCATGAGTTTTAAAGCATCTTCCTAACAAATACTTGCACAGTGTCAGAACGACTGGAATAATGAATGCGGTGGCAATGCCCAGCACCTTCCTAGAAGTCCTTGGGCCACCCGCAGAAAATTGGACACAGTGGGTAAAATGTTTTGAGAAACATTTGGAGGCAATTGATGGGACTGAATATAATCCCACGAGAAAACAAGCAATGATGTACAATTGTTTGGGGTCAGAAGGAAGGAGATTATTCGACCACATGACTCCAATTGAAAAAGAGGAATAATATGAAGAATGGGATGTCTTTAAGGGGGTGTTCAACGAACACTTAGGATGCCTAAAGAACTTTGAACATCAGATTATCCTGAAGAATAAAGCATACCCAGTGAAACAGAAAGTCAGCAATATACCCTTATCAGCCCCCGCCGCAGTCAAGACAATCCTGGAGAATTGGTGCAAGATGGCAATATTGAACCAATCAACGCATCTGAATGGTTGTCGCCAATGGTTATCGCGAGGAAAAGGAACGGAAAGATCTGTTTGTGCATTAACCTTCGCGAGCTGAACCGCCACGTGGTAGCTGATTGACAACCTCTGCCTTTTATTAAAGAAATGGTGATGACGTTAGGTCAAGCGAAGTTCTTCACAACACTAGACTTCAGCACTGCCTACCATCAAATACAATTGCAAGATGAATCGGAAAATTACACAGCGTTCATCACATCAGAAGGAGCGGATCAATTCCGCAGGTTGCCCTTCAGATTGTGTTCGGCATCAGATGTATTTCAACGCATAATGAACCATTTATTCAAAGGCATGGAAGGAGTCAGATCAATCCAGGACGATGATCTGATTTGCAGCAAGAGAAAAGAGCAACACCTGTCATACTGTGAAAAGTTTTTCAGAGGATTCAGGACAGTGGTCTTACACTGCAAAAAGACAAGTGCAAATTCCTAAAAGGAACTGTAGAGTACTTGGGACGTCTCATCGATGGAAATGGGGTACGACCCAAACCCTCCTTGATTTCTGCAATTCCCTGTTCACCAAATCCACAAAATCAGGATGATCTGGCATCTTCCTTGGGCATGTGTGAGTTCCATTGCAAATTCATACAACATTATGCAGCCAAGGTCGAACCGCTATGGAAGATGGTAAAGAAGGATGCGGAGTTCATTTGGATTGAAGAATGTGAATGAAGCATAAAGACCATTAAGATGGAATTTGAGCAAGCACCGTCTCTGCAGTAATTCAACGAGAAGTTGAAAAGCACTGTAACAACAGACGCCATCCAAGTCGGGTTGGGGGCTATGCTTAGCCAAATGACTGAGAACGGTGAGAAAATCATCACACTTGCATCCAGGAAGCTAAGGGGCCCGGAGACAAAGTACTCAGTAATTGAACGTGAATTATTTGCTTGTGTTTGGGCTGTAAAAAAGTTTAAAAGTTTCCTGTGGGGCAAGGAATTTACCATCCGTACCCACCACAAACCGTTGGTCTGTATACTTGAGGGAAAAGGTTCTAGCCAGCCTTCGCCATGAATTGCGAAGTTGGAATGCAAATTGCAGGAGCATCAATTTAAGATGGAATACATTCCCGGCCGTATGAATATATCATCAGATTATTTGTCACGTGCTCTGTGTGAGGATGATTCTGAATGTGAAATGGATGATGATGATGTACTTGTTGCATGCTTATTTGAAGGTCATGATTCATTACCAAATCAGAATGGTTAGTAGCTATAAAAGATTATAAAAGATGACACAGTGTTAGAAACACTTAAACAATATGTGATCAAAGGTTGGTCATGCGAGAGAGCACTTGCGAAGCACTCAGACCCTACTGGAAAATGAAGGATGATATTGGTGTTGTTGAAGATGTCATTATCCGGGGTGGAACTTTAATAGCAACAATGTCCATGAGAAGCACGTTGGTGGCTTTATCCCACGAAGGGCATGTAGGAATGACAGGCACCAAGCAGAGGTTGAGGAAAGGGTACTGGTGGCCCTCCTTGAATCGTGGCGTTGATATGTTTGTTACTCACTGCTCAATTTGCAATGAAGCTGACAAAACTTTGATGACACGCCATTGTCCCATGACCTCTGTTGAACTACCAGAAGGTCCGTGGATCAAAGTCGGCATTGACTTCATAGGTCCCATGAATGCCTTAAGTCTAGAGTTACGTTATGCCATAGTGCTGATTGATTATTTCAGCAAGTGGGTGGAAGTCAAGTTTGTGTCTCAACCCACCACACGTGAGGTAATTAAATTCCTAAAGGAATTATTTTGCAGAGAAGGTTTCCCCCAGCAACTCGTCTCTGACAATGCAGTTTGTATCCTCTGAGTTAGTCTTTTTCTTTTAAAAAAATGGCATAGAGCATGTAAAATCCTCTTTATATCATCCACAGGGCAATGGCCAAGTGGAACGGGCCAAACACCTGATTAAAGAAACCATCCAAATAACCTTGAAGTCTCACATACCTGTTGAGGCAGCACTATGCACCAGGTTGTGGTCATACCATACCACCCCCACAGTACCACAGGGCAGCGATCACACAGTTGCAACCACATTGGTCCTTGGCTTGGAAAAAATGGGAAAATGAAAACCATAAAGAAAATGAGAGTAATATGAGAAGTCTGGTAGATGAGCGCCAGAAGCGCATGCACACAAATTATGACACAAGGATTGCTGTACGAAAGATGTCCGTGAAAGAAGGTGACATGGTGAGAGTGAAGTATCCAAGGAAGGGGGACAACATGAGCAAGTATATTGAACCTAGGCGCGTGGTCAAAACAAAGGGTACTGCCGTTCTCCTAGACAATGTTCAATTGTGGAATGGGTCGAAAGTTGTAAAAAGCAGGATATCTGAGCCTGTGAGCAGGCCCAGTGGCTCGCAGGACGATGGTCTGGTGTCTTCTGCTGAGTCGTGCATGGGTGGAGCATGTGGATATAAAACTACTCCTGTGTCAATAGATGATATTCCCAGAGTATCTCTTCCTGGTGCGGCCACTGGTCCTGTTGATACCATTCGGGATAGGAGAACAATTGTTATGCCCAAAAGATTAAAGGATTATGCAATGTATTAGCTCTCTGGGGAAAGCATAAAAGTATGTGTTTCCTTTGCTTGTTTTGAAACTATGTATTCCAGAGTTACTTATGAAAAACAGGAGCAGATGTAACATGCTGTGACCCTTCCCTGTCTTGTCCCTTCCCCGCCCCCGTCCTGCCTGCTGTGTCCGTGCGTGTGTCCCCTGGCACGCGTTTAGAACATTGCGTTGGCTTGTGCTAAAGCTGTTATTCCAACTGCATTCTTTATCTTTTATTAACTAAAGCTGGTCGCTTACTTTATCTCTCCCTGTCATCTCGTCAATACATACGCCAAACATAACTACTGCCATTGAGAGAGGAACTCCGGGGAATAGCATTGAGAATGTTGTAGGCAAAATAAGGCTAGCTTCATGGAACATAGCAGGTCTGGCAAACAAGCTGACAAATCTAGATTGGCTAAATTTCATTTAACATTATGAAGCACTTTGCTTGCAGGAAACCTGGCTGACTAACACTGTGCCCATTGACTGTTTTGTTACCTACTGTACTGCCCCACCAGGATCCATTGGCTGGGCCACGGGAAGACTAATTATTCTTATCTCCCTCACCTTCCCGGGTCAGGTCATGTCATATGGACGAACTTGAGTTCTCCACATTATCAACTCATTTTGATAAACTGTCTAACAAAGTACGTGCTTATGATTAATCTTTACAACAAGGTTTTTGACTCAAGTAACTGGGCTATGACAAAACTTCTGCATGAGGGCTTTCAGTGTAGTGTGACCAAATAATTTTTATTTTAACACGAAGCACTGTCAGTTGTCATTAGCCGAGTCTTGCGGGCTAGTGGGTGATGATGGGGATCCCATGACCCATTTTGATCGGAACCCGTTTGGAGATCAACTTAATTTGGTACTTATGAAATATATTTTAATATCACCTTTGACTCCCTGAACATTGCTCTAGTTATTACCGCCACATTTTTTGGGAGAGGCTGTTGGAGGTCACTCCTTTACCACTGACCTATATGAACAATAAATGGGTGATTATAACTAAGTTGGGTAAAGGTTGACAATGATTCTTTTATGTGTCCTTCAATACCCTCAATGTTTCCTGATTTCCTCTTGTGCCTTGGTGAAAATACCAATATAGACGGGGCTGAGCTACTTAATAGTTCTGATAGAATCTGTGGCATGGCATATGATATGCTAACAGTCTTAATTAGACTTAATAATAGGAATCAAGTTAAGAGGTTTGACTTCAACTGCACAAAAGCTGACAATCAGCTGCTGGTAGTACTCAAAGAAGTCCCTAGGAATTTGGAGCAGCTATGTAACTGCAGGAAGTCATACAAGAAGGTGTTAAGGGCCCAGAAAAAGATCATTAGTAAGGATGCTTATCATTCCTTAGTATTGGCCATTCACATTAAGATAGTAAAACTTTTTGGCAGATGGTAAATCGCAATTATTTTGAGAAAGCCCAGCGGCGCTAGGGGGTCCAGACGCAAGATGGCTGCACAAGCGTGAGGCTCCAGCAGCCAGGTGACTTTATCCTTACATTTATCCTGCTTAATGGCTGCATCGACATTTTGTAAAGCTGCTTACTGAAAGACCTATGCTACATGCTGGCTCACTGAAAAAATCAGGAGTTTTGGGTCAAACCTGCTCCCGTTCTGGCGTTTCCAAGATTTGACCGGGGAGTGAGCAGAGCTGAGTGGTGATTCAGAATGGCCTCAGCAACTAATTGAGCCCGCTGCTGCACACAAGGCGTCTAGGCCGGGTGACGCAGCAGAGATATTGACGTGAAGCCCTACAAGGAGAGCGCGACTGTGCAGTAGCTGGTAGCGAGAGGCTTTGCTCTTCAGCGGCATGGGGCGGACGACGCTGCCTGTACTGCAGGAGGAGACAGACGGTGAGAGGTGGGACGCATTGCCGGCGGCGGACGGCCTGGGCTTCTCGGCGGCGGTGAGTGCGTCTCCGCCGCCATACTGGTAACGAGCGTGGCACTCGGAGGTGCCCTGGATTGATTGCACTGCCCCCCGCTGCCTCCTGAACTGTGTATACAGCATGCAACGCGCTCATACGCCAGCCATATTACCCTGCTGTGACTGGAGCACTAGAGGATCCCTGTGGCACCAACGCTGGCCCAAGCTGCCTTGAATATCCTGAGCATCAGTGCCTGGCCTGATTATCACCTGTGGCCCACTTTGAGGTGTGGAGGGGACTTACATCTTGGACAGCGCGGACCCGCTCCATTGTGAGACTGTGTATGGTTGAGTCCCATGGATTGGCGCCAATTTGTATTAGGGAGCTGCTGGGCGCCATATTGCGGAGTGTGGAGCTGGGAAGATTGTTCAGCGACTTTGTCACACCTGCTTCTAGTGTGGCCAGTGGGACTTATTCCTGGTTGTGAAATAGGTTTAGGAAGGGAGGCCCCTGATACAGCGTCTTCTGGTCGATAGTCCCCTTAATTCCCCCCCAAAAAAACAAACCGGTCATCTGCTTGGGCTTGCGCTGTAACTGACTGCTAGCACACCATTGTGCTGCAGCTCTGAGAGTCTGTTGTATCTGTCGAACAATGCTGCATTTGTGAACTTTGCCCTGGCGACATCCTTTGGGCTCTGCTGTGTTGTGCGGTCTGGACTGTGGCTGCCAGCTGTGAGCCATTGCGCCACCTTGCGCTGGTGCTTTATTGGCACTCGCTTGTTGAAGGCACAGTTGGGCCACCCCGCTGGGGCACGGAGATTGCATAAGCAAAGGGTACACACAACCGAGCAACACCCTTGGGATGTCATGAGCAAACCAGATATCAGACAACCGAAGTTGAACTTTGAGGCTGCGAAACGAGGTGCCCGGAACTTGTAGGATGACCAGGACATCAACAAGAGAGATGAGGCCCAGGGGGGTACTACCGCGCAAGCTGTAGATGTGCAGAGAATCCTGCAGGAGGTCAGACAGGGATTTGCCACCATTGTGTACAAGGTGGATAGAATGTCGTCATGAATGGACGCCATTGCATATAAGCTGGAGGGGCATGAGGATCGAATAAAGGAAACAGAAAGGCGCATCTCGGACACCGAGGACACAACATCCGGAAATACAACACAGCTTGCCCACATGGATAAACTCCTAAAACGTATTGCTGCAAAGAACGAAGACTTAGAAGCGCGCAGTCGGCGCAATAATATTCGCATGCTAGGAATTCCTGAATCAATCAACAATGGAAAAATGGAAGAATATGTAGAGAAAATGTTGTTGGTTACAATCGGAACTGAGTCCTTTTCCAGCCAGTTCATTGTAGAATGAGCCCACAAATCCATTGGGCGCGTCCGCCGCCCGGTAGCACTCCACGTCCCACAATTGCGAGACTTCTGAATTATAGGGACCGGGAAGTGGCCGTACGTAAACAGACCCTGTCGTATGACGGGAACACGTTCTCCATCTATCTGGATTTTACGCCTATAGTCCAGGAAGAGAGGCGTACGTTTATGGACGTCAAGAATAAGCTACGGAAGGCACAAATTGACTATGCGCTATTATACCCGGCGCACCTCAGGGTTACGCATCAGGGCAAGCAATGGTTCTTCACCAAGCCGCAGCAGGTGGAGGAATTCCTCAAACATGTAAGGCGCACAAATTGCACCAATGGAGGCATGGCGGCATCACAAGAGTCTTCGTCGACGGAAACAAAAGATGATTCGCAATGAGACAGTCCTCGCTATTTATAGTCACTCTAATTATGACTTGAACCATGATAAGTGTTTGGTAGCAGGTCCTACTACAAGGGACATACCTATTATTTGGATGATGGGCCACTTTGAGCTATTTCTACTGTGCACCGGGCACCCTCCGCCCTCAAGAGCCCGGCTGTTCCATCTGCGATAGGCTCTATGGGCAAGAGGTATCTGTGTTGCCACCTAGAGATGGCCCCCGATGAGTATTGTGCCGGGACTGTCCTCTGCATACTGCTTGCAGGGACTGTAGTGCTGTTCTTATTTAGGTTGGGGATAGGGGAGGGTGGGTGGGTGGGTGAATATTTCTGGCAAGTTGGGGCTGCTTCAGTGGGTGGGGGTGGGAGAGCGGGGGTATGTTTTGTTCTTTGTCTGACACTCACACACCAGGATTCCATCCTCTATGGTTCAGTGAGGACAACAGGCGAGTTAGTAGTTGAGCATCTCAAGCGAACTAAGATATTACTCTGTGATAGTGTACACGGTTTGTACTGCATTCTTAGGATACCATGCGGGTTGATGGCATATGTCCAGAAGTATGGCTGATAAAGATACAGAGAAACTGAATGTTATCACGTGGAATGTTAGGGGCTTGGGAGACCAGAGAAAGAAAAGACATATATTAGCATATTTGACAGACATCGGGCACACCTAGCTATGCTACAGGAAACGCATTTCACTCCCCAGAAACCAAACAACTTTGCTAGCAAATGGGTGGAGCACAGAATCTTTCCTCTTATTCCTCCTATGCGAGGGGAACAGCGATCCTTATTAAACAACAGGTGCCCTTCCACCTAGCGGGAGTCACTTGGGACTTGCAGGGGCGTTACTGCCTGGCATGGGGTCTGGTCTGTCTCTGTTACTCTAGCCTGTTGCTATGGGCCAAATGTAGATGACCCGGACTTTTACACCGCACTATGGGCCAAGATATTTGATGTAGGCTCCAGTCATATTCTATGGGGTGGTGATTTTAACATTACGTATAACCCAAGATTGGATAGGTCACACCCTGCCTCTCATCACTAAACTAAAGCGTGCACATTTCTTCATGACACTATAACCGCCTATCAACTGATTGATGGTTGGAGACATGTCCACCCACACGCACAGGAGGGAAAGCATTACATAGCACTAGCAGCTTCATGGGCGGGACTAGACTATTGGTAATTGTCCCAAGGGTTGAGCCCTGCAATATTCCGAGTCCAGCACCTGGCCAGAAAATGCTCGGACCATGCCCCGGTAAAATTCACACAGTCCTCCTCGGAATTCGACACACTGCGCAGCAGCTGGCGACTCCATGCCCCTATTTCTCTAGGCACGGTTTTTCAGGAAGAGCTTCGGGAGGAGGTACAGGATTTTTTCGTGCGAGATAAAGGGTCGGTGGACAGTGTAGAAACCCTTTGGAAGGAATTCAAGGTCACACTTCGTGGGTTCTGCATATCAAAGGGGTCGGGGGTACTTAAAGACATAACTAACTCCTTAGGTAAGCTGGAGGCAGAGCTTAAATCACTGGAAGCGGAATTGGCCTCGGGCCCGAACAGCTCTGCCCAAATTAAGTTAGGGAGACACACACGGAGTATATGGACACAGCACAGAGGGAAACATGGTTTTGGGATAAATTCTGGGTGGCCTGCTGTTATGGTGAGGGGGAGAGACCAGGTAGGGCTCTGGCACACATGGTTAGGAAACCTCGCTACTCTAGCTATGTGTTGGAACTTGAGGACCTAGACGGGGTAGTATATCGTGACACAGCCAACATCCTCAGTGCCTCTACACGCCATTACAATCACCTGGATCTAGGGAGCTATTTGGGAGATGTGGCGCTAGGCTGGTTGAGCGATGTGCAGCGAACATTCTTATGTGCCCCATTTGAGCGGGACAAGGTCAGAGATGCCATTATGAACATGCAATCAGGGAAAGCCACTGGAACGGACGGAATCCCTAGAGAGTTTAACAAAACGTATATAGATCTAATGGCCCCCATTCTACGCGAGGTGTATGAAGAATTGCTGGAGGTTGGTTGCCTCCCTGCATCCATGAGGGAAGCTCTTATCATTTCGCTATTGAAGCCAGGGAAGTCGCCCCAGCAATGCGACTCCTATTGGCCACTCTCCCTCCTTAACTGTGATGCCAAAATAATGGCCAAACTAGTTGCCACTCGATTGAGCCCGTTGATGGAAAATGTGATCCTTCCTGATCAGTCGGGCTTCATACCCGGGAGGGCCACCTCCCATAATTTAAGAACACTTTTTGCCATTCTAAACAATGTCTCGCCTGACTTGCCCCTGGCTGCTGTATTTTTAGATGCCACTAAGGCTTTCGATTCAATTGAATGGGACTACATCTTTGGGGTGATGTTGCAAATGGGATTCCCACCTCTCTTTCTCTCATGGATTAGGCTATTATACCAATTGCAGGTTGCTAAGGTGCTCATTAATGGTCGCACATCCCAGGCATTCCCAATTACCAGGGGTACCCGGCAGGGGTGCCCGCTTTCTCCATTGATTTTTGCTATTGCAGTGGAGTCCTTAGCGACAAAACTGCGGCAACATCACAATGATAAGGCTCAGCGCTGTAATATGCGGCAAACACTCATATGCCTATACGCAGATTATATCACTCTATTCATCCGGGACCCGCAGAAAAATTTGAATCCGATCCTCAGGGAATTTATAGGTTTTGGGAAACTATCATGGATCCAAATTAACTGGGGGAAGTCATGCATTTTCTCTTTGACGACTCCAACAGTTCGCTTTCCGCTGGATTTTCCCTTAGAGTGGTGCAATGAGGAATTGCAATATTTAGGGATATGTGTCACCAGGGACAGAGAGAAGCTTATGCGTTTAAATGATGGCACTGCAATGGCCCGCATAGCGGAATGTGTCACCTGCTGGATCGCTTTGCTCCTCTCCATGGCGGGCCGGGCATCCTTAATTAAAATGGTGGTACTTCCTCAATTGCTTTATCTATTTTTAAATATTCTGTTCCGGGAATATTTTTTTTTAAGACACTCAGGTCGGAACTGACGCGACTTGTGTGGGTGGGTAAGCAGCCGAGATTGCAAAGGAATGTCCTTATTAGATCGAACTCGCAGGGAGGGTTTGGAATACCAAATTTCGAACTATACTACATTAGCGCACAAGCCCATTATGCATGGTTCTGGGTGGAACAGCCACGGTATATGCCACAGGTTGTGGTGGAACACTGGCTCGCACACCCCATCCCACTAGATGGAGTGATATATGAATCGATTAGCACTAGAGACAAGATGCCGACCACAATTACATGCACGATAGCAGCATGGCAGCACATAGGGCGCATTTTAAATGCTCCCATGCTATATTATCCATTATTACCTCTCACTTATCATCCGAGTATGCCTCTTCTCCAGGAAACAATATTTCATAACTTTAGAGAGCGTACCCACATACGTACATGGGGGGACTTATACCATAATGGGCAATTCCACACTGCTGAACATGTATTACAGGGCCTGCAACAAACTTCACTTGACGTTTTTCTGTATGTTCGGCTTAGACACGGGATCCGGTCTCTCACCCCGGACTTCCCAGCTGAACCACAGTTGTTTGCACCACTACAGCTGATGCTTAAAAGTGCAACTGCTAAGCGCCTTGTCTCCCTGATATATCGGACAGTGCACACGCAGAGGGAATTCCCAGATACACTATCCCGCACACGATGGGGTGGAGAGCTAGGTTTTGCAATGACAGATGACCATTGGGAATACTGTTGCGTGCAAACTGAGCGGGTGTTGGCCAGCAACAGGCTTCACATAATACACTATAAATTCCTGCATAGATTATATTACACTCCAGCCAAGATGCACAGATACCATCTAAGAGATTCGTACAGATGTGACAGGTGTCGAGCTACTGGAGTAGATTTTCTCCATCTGGCATGGGAATGCCCAAGAGTGAATGAATTTTGGAGGCAAGTCTTTGATGCTCAGACACTAATGACAAATACACACACAGAGCCCACACCATTGATGGCTCTGCTCAGCTACGTCAAATCATTACAGGTGGTACATCGCAAGTATGTCGCCCTTGCATTACTTATGGCTAAGAGGCGGGTGGCCTGCGGAAGGGGCAGGGGACGGGCACCCAAATTCAAGGGCTGGATTGACGATTTGGCGATCTGCCAGGAACGACTCACCACATAAGCTTAACTGCTACCTAGGGCATCTAGGCCCAGGGATATCTGGACCCCCTTAACATGCTACCTACTAGCACACCTACGTGGGACCTCAAAACCTGACACATAAATACTTACACACTAGCAGGTCCAAAGTATGCACAAAAAGTGGGAAGGTCTTACATTGTACACAATAAAGATGCCAACTGTGACCTAAATATTTTGCATTTTAGTGTGGGTTACTTTACCGTATGTGCAAGCAACGACATGAAATAATGTAATAGAAGCGTAGACTGTTTATGAGACTGCTGTATATTGCACTGATGCGCTCCCATTTGCCTCTTGATGTTCTACTGATATATAATGATATACCTTGATATGTTACCTGATAAGGACTAATGTTATGAGTACCAGAAATGCAAACAAGCCGATAATATGCTAAATGCTGTACGTAAGGATGCTACTGATGTTCTTTGCATGCTTTAAAAAACAATAAACAGAATTTAAAAAATATATATATATATTGACAAAGCCCAGGATTCCAGGCTTGACACAGTGATCCTATTGGAAGACTGAGTCACACACTTTACTCAATAATAATCAGGCACTACCTCTATGGAAGTGTTAGACCTGTCACCATTGGCGTGGGTCTCCCTTCCATTTTTCCTGTCCCTCATGTATTTTTGCTGGTGTTATATGCTTTGGACACTCTGGCACTGCTATTCAGTGCCACAGTGCAAGTGCTCCCTATTGTAAATTGATGCATTAATCAATGGTTTCATGTTTGGCTATTTGGTTTAATTGTCAGACCCTAGTCTAGTGCACTGAGTGTGCCCAGGGCGTGTAAATCCAAATGCTGCTGGTGGGCCTGCAGCACTGGTTGTGCCACCCTCAGAAGCAGCCTTGTAAAATGTGTCTAAGGTCTGCCATTGCAGAGCCTGCATGCAGTCTGGTACTGTCATGCTAGTTGGGCAAGTGCACCCATTTGCCAGTCCCTAAACCTTCCCTTTTCATATCAGTCACCCCAAGGGCAGGGTGCATTGTTTGTATAAGGTAGGACAAGCCCTGATGTGTGTGGCATGTATTAATAGTGAATTACATCCATTTTTTTCACTATTGCAAGGCTACCTGTTCTCCATAGGCCAGAATGGGCTGTAGAGTTATTACATTTTATAATCCTAACTCTCTCAGAGAACATGGTAGAAATTCGAGTTTAGTATGCCTGAACTCAGAATACTAAAATACATCTTTTAGTGAAGTTTATTTTAATATTCTGTGTTTTCAAATACCACTTTTAGAAAGTAGGTGTTTGCTTGTCTAACCATTTAAACCTGCCTCTGCTAGGTTATGTATTCCTATGTCTGGTTTTGTGAGTGACAGGGCTGGGGAATTCCAGGAGACAGGCTGAGTCACCCAGTGGTGAATAGAGAGATCTGCATCTAGATGGGAGGGAGGAGTTGCACCTGAACCTTGAATAGGACTGTGCCTGTCTCCCACAATGCTGGCTCCACCCCTGGGGAGCGGCTGATGTCTCTGCCCTGCACACTGAAAGAAGAGGAGTCCTGTCAACAAAGTGCTCCAGGACTGTACTTGCCTTGCACAATGCTGGCTCCACCTCCTGTGGGGCGTCTGATGTGCCTGCCCTGCACTGTGAAACAAAAGGAGAAGTCTGGTAAACAGAGTGCTTCAGAACTGGTTTGGACTCGGCAAAGGCCCTTCTCCCCTCAGAGAACAAAGGATTTTGGGGTATAAATATTGGGACCCTGATCCCATGAAATTAGATCACTTTGGACTACAAGAAGAAACCTTTACTGAGGAGAGGAACCTGAAGAAACTGAGCAGAGACTATTCCCAAGCTGAAGTGCTGCTTGGGGGATTGGCCTGCAGCGGTGGCCTTACTGCCAAAGGAAGGAGAAAGGAACTTTGTGTACTTTGCTTTCAACTTGTGAAGGATCTCCAAGGGCTTGGAAAAGAGCTTGCCTCCTGCTGAAGTCTCAGGGACAACAGACTACACCCCCCTGCTCCCCAGAGTTCTTTTGGAAGTGTCTGCTGCTGTTTTGGGCCTTCTGAGGAACTGCGTGTTGCAAGGAGCTGGAATCGCGACTCAACGAGAAGAAGAGTGTCGCCGTCGCTGTGCCTGCCGTCGCAACTCCGAAGGAGGGTGTCTCCGCTGGAAATGTCACACTGCACCACATCAGAGAGAAGCGTGCTGCAACGAAGAGGAAGCGTGTCGCCGTCGCTGCTGCTGCCGTCGCAACTCCGAAGGAGGGGGTCGCCGCTGTAGTTGTTGCACTGCACCGCATCAGGAGAAGAAGTTCGCACCGAGGTCAGATCACCGTCGCTGTGCCTGCTGTCGCTACTCCGAAGGAGGGTGTCGCAGCTGGAACTGTCGCATTGCACCACATCGACCAAGATCACCTCGCATCCCCGAGAAACGGCCGCCGTCAGAGCTGCTGCCTTCCCATCTTGGATGTCGCCGCTGTAGTTGTCGCATTGAGCGTAAGCTTCACGCATCGTGGGAGAAGAGCGTCGCCGCTGAGGCTGTTGTCGTCGCATTGTAAGGGTTCACCGCTGCAGTCCACGCAACGAACCGAGTACTTCTCGCATCCCAGAGAAGGGTGCTGCATCTGGAAGATCTTCACGTCTTTATTTCTTTGTATCTGAACTTTGTCGCATTTCCCCTCGCTGCGATATTGCTTGTTGTGGAAGCGCAACGCAACCTAAGGTACATTGATGCAGAGTGTAGCATCTAAGAACTTAACTGAATTAAGCTTAAATCTATCATCTTAAAGCAATTATAGTGTCTATGTTTGCCTTTTATGGTCTTGTGGTAACTCTATATAAAGTCTACTTACTTTTGATATAAAACCTGTGCGGTGTCCATTTGAAGTATTGTCACTGGGTTACTGTATGTGGTCATAACTGCTTAACTTACAACGCCTCTGAAGTAAAGCCTGTCTGCTCGTTCCAAGCTACCAAGAGGGGGAGCAGGGGTTATTTTAGGAGTTTAATCCCCTTGTCCTGATTAGAGGAGAGGGTCCCTATTTGTCACAAGTACCTACCTGTGCCAACTAGAGACCCCCAAATCTAACAGGAAGAATCTATTCCCGCTGAGACAGTGTCAATTTCATCAAGAGCTACTCCAGCTTCTTCTTCTCCAACCTCCTCCTTTCCCACATTACTCCTAGAACCAGAGATTGAATTGAGTGATGTGATAGATGCAATTAGTAGATGCCCTGTGGGGAAAGCTTCTTGGCCGAATGGGATACCTGCTGACCTTTTCAAGGCAAAAATGCCTTTGTGGGCTACCCATCTGACTAACGTAATTAAGGCTTATTTAATAAGGGGTCTCCCCAAGGCATGGTCCCATGCGACAATTGTTCCCATTTTTAAAAAAGGCTCCAAAGAGGGAACCAGCATTTCTATTGTCCAATATTGCTGATCAATTCAACTGCTAAAACAATGGGAGAGATTCTTTTGGAGTTCTTACAAACCTGGGAAAGCGAATGCAATGTGCTTTCAGAGCTTCAATGTGGCTTTTGCTCTGGTCTTGGGACAGTAGAGCAGTGTCTTAATTTATATCCCTTAGTAAGCAAGTTTACAGGGGCCAAGAAAGGTAAGGTGTACATAGCATTTATGGATCAACTTATCCATCAATCCTTCTTGCAGCAGAGGTGAAGAGTCAGTGCAGTGAAAATACATTTAAAATAAGTGATCCCAGAGCAGGAAACTAAGGTGTTGTGTTGTACGTGATCGTAGACATGAGTTCCCAGTGAGAACTATCAGGCCCAGGTGGGATTGGCAAAGGACATAGATTCAGCATGGGTGTTTTGGGTGTGACCTCAAATGCATTCTTGGTTTGGGAGTTGGGTGTGGCAACATGGGTTGGGTCTTCCTAGGTCTGTACTGCTTTTTCTCATTGTTCTCATTTCACAAAGGGGTTTTAACTTGTTCATTTTCTGGACTGGGATTCTTAATGTATATATATATATATATCACTGAAAAAACCATAGGTTATACACCATATATAGTTAGGAATTAGCATTTACAAAACCTTGAAAATTCACTGAAAAAACCATAGGTTATAGACCATATATAGTTAGGAATTAGCATTTACAAAACCTTATTTTACTCACACAAAACCATTGAAATTCCATATATAGTTAGTTGCACTAACTATATATCGCGCACCCGCAATCCACTGCTGATGATGTCACATATTACATCATTCATGACATGGTCAGTGACATCACTGATGACATCACTGATGACATCTCAAATGACATCACTGATGACATCACTGATGACATCTCATTTGACATCATTCTTGTGCTAATACGATAAACCTCTTCAGACTCTAATATAACCTTAGATACACTCAGTGTATACAGACACTCACACACTGTCACTCATCCATGGAGTTACTCACACACCTAGTCAGTCATGCAAAGAAACAATCTCACCTCCATTTCCTCAACTATACAGTTATACACACCTTACTTATTCAAACATATACTAACACATATTTACTCTCTTATCCAATCCCTGATACAAGTTCACAATGATCCATACAGCCACTCACACATTCACTAGCTCTCATGCACAGTTATTTATATATGCCAACTCTCACATGTACTTTGTTTTACATATGTACTTACTTTGACATGTAGCACTGAGATATCCATTCACTCACCAATACACTCATGCACACAGTCAACCGCCCATACAGGTGTTTCCACATGCACTCTTGAACTCATACACCTAGTGAATCAACTGCTCACACATCTATGCACAGAGTCACACACCTCCCAGCCACCCCCACACAAACTCAATCTCCTATACAAATACTTGGGCAACCAATCAATAACACATATAGCCTCTCGTATAGCTAATGATCAACACATGCAGCAGTTTACATCACAACAGACATACTGATGCACACATTCAGACAGTTTAGTCACTAACCCATGCATTTAGTACGACACATTTATTCACTCACTCATACAGTCAGTCACGCACCTACTAAATCCTTCATCCAGACACTTATACATCCACTCATTCTTCAATATATCAAACATATTTAAACTTTACAGAAACACACAGTCACTGGATGATGTTATCAGTGATGTCATTTGAGATGTCAAATGAGATGTCATCAGTGATGTCATCAGTGATGTCATTTGAGATGTCATCAGTGATGTCATCAGTGATGTCACTGACCATGTCATGAATGATGTAATATGTGACATCATCAGCAGTGGATTGCGGGTGCGCGATATATAGTTAGTGCAACTAACTATATATGGAATTTCAATGGTTTTGTGTGAGTAAAATAAGGTTTTGTAAATGCTAATTCCTAACTATATATGGTCTATAACCTATGGTTTTTTCAGTGAATTTTCAAGGTTTTGTAAATGCTAATTCCTAACTATATATGGTGTATAACCTATGGTTTTTTCAGTGAATTTCAATGGTTTTTTAATAGCAAATATCAAAAGCTTTAAAATGTATTCTTCTTTAAATCGAAATATATATTTTATATGTTTTTAATACAATTTTTTAATGTATTTTTTTTATATATTTTTTTGTTTCGCTTCCGGTCCGCGAACCGGGTAGCTTCCCGTTAGCTCAATTTCTTGCCGCGACCTGGTCCGCGAACCGGTAAACGTTCCGTTTGCGCAACTGCCACGTTCGAAAACAACATCGTGACGCATCGCGTAATCGCGAAGTATCGCGTTGTTGCGTAATGCGTCATATGACGCGCCGCTTCAGCGCACCCAGAAGCGCTCCGGTCCGCGAAGCGAAGCGTGAAGCGCAGCTTCCCGGAAGCGATCCGGGGCGCGGCGCGGAGCGCGTACCGTAAGCATAACAGGTCATGTGATTTGTCATGTGACTTGTTAATAACACTTTTCATTGGTTCATTTCACTTTTGGTTTCCTAATGTTGTTAGGCTAGGTCATGTGACCTAAAAATAACACTTTTCATTGGTTTAGAACTATTTTTTTTTCCCAAATGATGAAAACCCCTCCTTGTTTTTACCTCATTCTTACTTTCTACTTCCAGAGAGCAAGACCTATTTTTCACAATGGCTTCTGTAATAGCTGCAGCTGGTGCTTCTCAGCAACCACCACCACCACCACCACCACCAAAAGGACCACCTCCAACACTGGACTTTGGTAGAGAGGAAGATAATGAGGACGAAGAGGAGGAGGAGGAGGAAGAGCAAGTAAGGCAGTTCCTGCCAGAAACACCAAGGCAGAGCCATCTTGCTGCCAATCCCCCAAATGTCATCCCCAGCACCTCCAGTGGACAAAGCTCATTCGCCGGACCAGACAATATTCAAGCTCCTTTTGAACACTACAAAATAGTTTGTATATATTGTGGAGGAACTATTTGTTATAGAGAGAAGAGTATTACTTTGATTAACCGAGCTGGAGAAAATCATAAATGCATCAAGATGAGAAAACAATGAATCCTTTTTATTTTTTTTTGCTCCTGTTGAGACATGTTCAAACCCTGCTTTTTTGTTATTTCCTCTAAAAAAACACTAAAAAAACACAAAATAGTTTTCAAAAATAAAAAAAAAAATCAAAAAATTGTTCAGAAAATTAATAAAAAAAATAAAAAAAATAAAAAGAATAAAAAAACAGTTCTTTTCAGAACTACCTTCCATTTATAACAAAATTGCCCACATTTTTATACCCTGTCTTTGTTTTTTCCTCATAGTACGCTCCTCGGACCGCTTCCCGGTGCGCGTACCGGGCGCTCCCCACGCAAAAACAAAGATTTTTTTATTTTTTTTTTGCCCCGTGGGGCCCTTTTAAAGCCTCCACATCAAACCTAGGGGGTCAGGGAGGATCTACTATGCCCCCTTATGGTCATTTCCCCCTTTGTTTTGGCCTCCTCTTGTCTCTCGATCCTACCGAGAGACAAGATGGCGGCCGCTCCGGACTGTTTAGAATGTTGACAGACACCGGAGAGCCAATCAGCTTCGCTTCGCGAAGTTCCGTTACGCGTCAAGTACGCGAACCGGGGCGCTACCCGGAGAGCGCTTACAGATATATATCTTTTTTTGAACGTTAATTTCTCAAAATCCACTGGAGCACATATCTTGAGACCTAGCAAAGGCACATCAGGCTAACAGTCCCTACAATTTTGCCAAGTTTCGTGCAAATCCATTCAGCCGTTCGGGCTAAAAGTGAGGCCAACCGCCCTATGGGAATTAACATGGGAAAAACGCGTTTTGGGACCCCCCTTTTTTCTCAGCCCCCCCTTGACGAAACCCCCCCAAATTTTCAGTGGCTGCTCAGAAACAAAATGTTCCATTTTCCCGAAAATTTCAGCCAATTCCGTCCACAAACGCCAAACTTATTAGACATAGAATTTTCAAAAATCCCATAGAGAAAAAATCCTAACTATATATACCTACTGGCGACCGCCAGTAGGTAATATATATATATATATATATATATATATATATATATATATATATATATATATATATATATATATATATATATATATATATATATATTACCTACTGGCGGTCGCCAGTAGGTAGTTATAGTTAGGATTGATTTCCATAGGGAAATCGCAACATTCTATTTGGAATAACTTTTGCGCCGGTTGAGGAATCAGCCTGAATTTTTCAGCAACGTTGCCTCGCGGCTCTCCGCTCCTTCCCTGAAAGTTTGGGGGGGATTCATGAAGCGGGGGTCAAGATAAAAGGGGGGTCCCAAAACGTGTTTTCCCCATGTTAATTTCCATAGGGCGGTCTGTCGCACTTTTAGCTCGAACGGCTGAATGGATTTTCACCAAACTTGGCAAAATTGTAGGGACTGGTAGCCCGATGTGCCTTTGCTATGTCTCAAGATATGTGGTCCAGAGGATTTTGAGTAATTTAGGTTAAAAAAAAATTATATATCTGTAAGCGCGCCCCGGTCCGCGTACCGGGGAGCGCTCCGGGCGCGCCACGCGACCTGCGCACGGGAAGCTGATTGGCTCTCGGGTGTCTGTAAACATTCGAAACAGTCCGCAGCTGCCGCCATCGAATATATGACGATACAACGAATTCCGTTGCAACGCATGCCCTTACCACGCATGCGTTACAACGGAATTCGTTTACCACGCATAAACTTTTCCTCGACTACTTGCGTGGTGACGTCATACGTCGTTAAGAGAAAATGGCATTTTTTCCCGATTTCTCTTAAACAACTCTGATGCCCACGTGACTTCTGGTGAGTTGTTTTATTTGGGGGGAGACCCCCCAAGCCCCCCCTTTTTTTTTTTTTACCTTTACCACATATGCCTTTACTACAAACATCGTAGTAAAGGCATGCGTGGTAAAGGCATTAGTGGTAACCACGCATGCGTTTTACTGCATGCGTGGTTAAAGATTTCGTTGAAACGGCTTCGTTGTAAAGGCCGTTTCCCCCGCCATCTTGTGTCTCGGTAGGATCAAGACACAAGAGGTGACAAAAAACAAAGGGGGAAATGACCAAAAGGGGGCAGGGTACACCCCCCTGACCCCCTAGGTTTGATGTGGGGGCCATAAAAGGGTCCCTCGGGTAAAAAAATTGTTTAATTTTTTTTTGATTTTCGCGGGAGGAGTGCCCGGTACGCGCACCGGGGAGCGTACTTTGGTGAAAAATAGTGAAAATAATAGTGTAACATAATCATTTTGAGTGATTATAGGTAGGGTAGCTCTGAAAAGAGCTTTTGGGTTCTATGGCTGTTTTAGGTACCTACAAGTACGTCCCATACACACCCACACGCACACAACCCCACACCCCCACACCCACACACTCCCCACACACACCTCACACACGCACACCTCCACCCACACCCAAACACCCCACACCCCCACACCGACACCTTACACATCCACACCCACAACCACACATCCCACACACCCAGACACACACACACACCTCACCCCCCCAACACACACACACACACACACAGATACCTCACAGACACACCTCACACATCCCACACACCTCCCCCCCCACACACACGCACACCTCACAGACACATCCACACATCCCACACATACACACACATCCTACACACATACTCCCCACACACACCCCACACACACCTCACACACCCACACTTCCACCTACACCGAAACACCCCACACACCCACACCCACACACACACCTTACACACCCACATCCCCACCCACACCCACATACCCCACACAGATATACACCTCATCCCCCCCAGACACACACAGACACACATACACACCTCACAGACACACCCCGCACATCCCCCACACACACCTCCCCCACACATGGGGAAAACTCAGTGAAACACTAAAATAATAATTTAAAGTGCTTAGAGGTAGGGTATCTCTGAATAGAGTTGTTGTGTTGTGTGGGTGATTTAAGTACCAACATGTAGGTACCAATGCAGAGTCTTAAATTCAATGTACACCATTTACTCTGTAGATAATTTGCATGTTGTTATAGAAGTTATTGTGGTATATGGAATCCATACCATAGTCTGTCAGGAAAACATAAAGAACATGGAGGCAGGAGATGAAAAAGAGATGTCAAATACACATTGGAGATAATATAGTGGGAGAAAGGAAGTATCTATGAGCAAAATTACTATGTAAAACAAAAAAGTTGCACAGTATACTATAAGTTTGACTTTACATTATAATCAATTTGGTAGTAGTTTAAGAATTACATATAAAAATGAATAATGTCTCAAACAATTTTAGAATTATTAAATATAAATTTATTTTTGAGATTCATATTCAAAATTTGATAGAACGTCTAACATTTGACTGTCCGAAATGTCCTCTTTTTGAGTGAACATAACTTCCAACATTTGACTGTCAGAAACGTCCTAATATTGAATTAACAAATCCACAGATTCTACACATTGTAGAAGTTCATGGTCCCGTGATTCATCGATGAATTCCAAGTCATTGGGTTCAATGATTTCCTCATTGTTCATCTCTAGGACTATTTCAAAGGAAACGTTCTGTTCTCCTTCCATTTTTGTGCTGAAATTTGCATTAAAAAAAAATCAGTAGAAATATGGCACTGTTGGGTTTAAGTTCAGACAGGTAGTTTTGATTTTTTAACAGTGAAGTTAACTTTGGGCAATGTATGGTAACAGGCAGGAAGTAGAAATATAAAAAAGTGCGTGTGAAGAAACGTAAGTAAATTCATAATTATAGCAGAGAAGCCTAAGTCAATCCATAAATATAACAGAGGAGCCTATCTCTATCTATAACTATAGCAGAGGGACAGTAAATAACTATCAGAAAACGTTTTTAAAAAATAACTTAAAGTGCCCCTTACAAATTATCAACTTACTTTACAGAGAGGTAAAGAAGACAAAATGCGAAAATCCTTTCAAGATGTACCTCAGGCAGTTGTAGTCAAAATGGCCGTGTTTCCCTCTCATTTTTCATTTATATTCATGTACCTAACCAATCAAATGTCAGGAAAACAAAATAGAAAATGAAAGTAACATTTTAATTGGTTGTCAATTCTAACACTGCAGATGTGTTTTTGTGAAGTAATTTACCTCAGGGTATTTAGAGAGGTCTACAGGCTAAATGGCTCAATGGAATTCCATCGAATTTGGGAAAATGGTAGGGATTGGTATGTAGTATGAGCTATTCTATATTTGGTGAAAGTGTCTTCAGTGGTTTTTATGTAAATTAACTTTTAACATTTTTTTAGAGCGCTTCCCGGTGCGCGCCCCGGTACGCGTACCCTAAGGACAAAAAAATTGACAGAGATCCTTTCAAAAATATAGGTTTCATTTTATAAATGTGAGGTAGTTCTGAAAAGAACTTTTTTTATTGTTTTTGTTGTTTTATATTTTTTTTATTATTTTACTGAACATTTTTTTTTTGTATTTTTGAACAATTTTATATTTTTTTTGTGTTTTTTAAGGGAACAAACAAAAAACAGGGAAGTGGAAATGGCTCAACAGGAGCAAAAAAAAGAAAAGAATTAGTGCTTCCTTTTCTTGTTGCATTGGTGGTTGTCCACAGCATAATTTATTAAGGTGACACTAAGTTCACCATAACATAATGTTTTGCCACATAAAATGCAAACATGTTTTATGTTGCCAAATTTTGGTTGTATATTTGGCACCATTTGGCGTGCTTCAGGACCTGAAAGTGAGTTTTCAGTAGAGGAGGTGCTGGCCACAGGGGGTGGGTTGTTCTGAAGTTCCTGTAGTTCAGCGTGGGCTAAGTTATTAGGATGAAACCTCTCCATGTGGCGGATCATGGTAAAATTACCAAATGAATATTTCTTTAGGGGATTGCCCCTGGAGAAGATTGAGCCACAAATTAGACAGGTGACTTTGGGGGCGTTCACCTTTTTTTGGCCTTCAGGGATGGAAAAGAATTGCCAAACATAGTGCACTTTAACGTGCCTTTGTCTTGGTTCTTCACGCAGGAAGCGCCTTGATTGTTGCTCATCCTCCTCTTCTTCCTCTTCTTCTTCTTCTCCTCCAAGGAACTGTGGTGGTGGACCTTCTTTTCTTGGTGGTGGTGGTGGTGGTGGGGGTGCACCAGCTGCAGCTACAAGTGATGCCATTGCACTGATCAAAAATAGCTCTTTCGCTCTCAATGAAGAAAGTAAGAGTGAGGAAAAAAGGAGGGGGCTTTCATCATTTGGAGAAAAAAAATGATGAGAACCAATGAAAAGTGTTATTTTCAGGTCACATGTCCCGACGCGCTTACGCTACGCGCCCCGGAGCGCTTACGTTTCGCACTCCGGGTCGCGCCATGGAGCGCTTCTGGGTGCGTTTACGCAGCGCGCGAAAGAACGCATCACGCGGTTACGCGATACGTCACGCTTACGCGGCGCATCACGCGACTACGCGGAACGTCATGTTGTTTTCGTTCGCGAGAAAAGCGCTCTCGGGACGCTCCCCGGTATGCGCCCCGGGGCGCTCCATAGCATTACGCTCACCGGTACGTTCACCGGTACGTGCCCCGGGAGCACCCCTGGGTGCGTACTGGGGCAAACAATAAAAAAAAATATTTACACAATTTAAAATTTGTAATAAAAATTATTACTTTCATACCTATTGATATTTGCTATTAAAAAACCTATGAAATTCACTGAAAAAACCATAGGTTTCACCCCAGTTATAGTTAGGAATTAGCATTTAAAAAACCTATTAAATTCACTGAAAAAACCATAGGTTTTACACCAGTTATAGTTAGCTGGAAGTTTTACTCGCATAAAACCATTGAAATTCCCACGTTATAGTTAGTTGGACTCACTATAACTTGCGCATGCAATGCACTGCTGATGACGTCACATATTACATCACTCATGACATGGTCAGTGACATCACTCATGACATCACTGATGACACCATCCTAGTGACAGAGTGACCCATCTCCTTTCACTGTAATGTAACCCTTGAACATATATGATAAAATAGAAACTACATTTTTCAAAAAAATGGAGATACCCATATCAGTTACAACAACCAATTAAGTAATTCCACTATCTATATACACATCCACTCATTCACCAACAGTTCTATGTAGTCACTCATACATATACTCACTCATCATATGTAGTGATACACCTATATTCCCTGTTACACACCGACAGTCATCCAAAAGTTACTCACACATGCAAATAAACTATTGAACGTCCATTTATTTCCATATACAGCTATACACACACTACCACCTTACTTCTAAGAAAACATATATATATTTACTCTGTTAAACAATCACTTATAGAAAAACATACTAATTTAAACAGGAACTCTTACAATGCCTCAGTCTCACATATACTCACTTATATACATTAATATTCACATATAGTAGATTAAAACATATGTAGTTATTGATAAAGACACTAGTGAGACAGTCATTCACTCACTAACACACACACATACACACTCATCCACCCATACAGTCCTGCACATATGCTGTCTTCAAAACACATACAAAGAGAGAGTCAGTCATTCATGCATCTATGTGCTAAGTAATACCCACACCAAACCATAGAGACACTCATACTGATATTAAAAAAAATCTAATAACCCATATACATACAAATTTAGCTACTCACCAACCCATGCAGCCACTTTTAAACAAACTGAAACACTAATACATATATTTAAATATTTAAACATTACTCACTAATATATGTATTCACTAATATATTCAATAACATATACATATATAACATATATTTATTTTTCAGAAAGACACACATTCACTGGATGGTGTCATCAGTGATGTCATGAGTGATGTCACTGACCATGTCATGAGTGATGTAATATGTGACGTCATCAGCAGTGCATTGCACGCGCAAGTTATAGTGAGTCCAACTAACTATAACGTGGGAATTTCAATGGTTTTATGCGAGTAAAACTTCCAGCTAACTATAACTGGTGTAAAACCTATGGTTTTTTCAGTGAATATATATATATATATAGTGATTGGTTTGCTAAAAGCTAATAAATCTGCACTTATAGAAGTACTCCTTGAACAGGTGCAAATGTACTACTTTTTGGAATCAATATGACAGTAGTAGGCTTGGAAAGATGTGCTATTCTTAAGTTTCCAGGCATACTACTGGTAATCAAACACTCAAAAGGTGATGGGACGGATGCTGCAAATAGCCTAACCATTGGCAATCACTCGGTCAGCATTTCAACCAATCTTTCTTCACCCATTGCGCCACTATAGACAGAAGCCCACCTAACACAAATCAGTACCGATCCTGTTTCTCATGGAAACAATCAATCCTGAACCTTGTTCATCTCACCCCCCCCCACCCTTCAGACAACTAGTTTTTTTAGTGAAGCCTGAATAGGATGTCGGGCGGACTGCCACCAACAGGCCATCAGTGGTGGTGCGCACGGCAGCCAGGATGTCGGTCCGACCACTGAATTATGATGCGGTTGGTTAGGAGATCACTGTCAACTCACAACAAACTTTAAAAATAGAAAAATACTATTTTTAAGGTAGCCCTGGTTTCTTTAAGGGGAATGGGCTGCATTTAAAATAAAAGTTGACTTAAAATGGTATTAAATGCAATCACGGATATTGGGCCGGCTGATCTCCCACTCTACATACATACTTAAAAATCTCAACCTTCCCAGACACAGTACACAGCATATTGATTCTGTGCACAAGATTGTTGGAATCCTTGCCATCCTCCACAAGTTCTCCAGACTTTGCCCGATCAAGAACCTAATGCTCATGATCTCACACCCAAGGATCTCTCCTGCTGCCTTCTTCTCTCAGCAATACAAAAACTGCTGTGCACCTGATCTACAGACCACTGGAAACAATAAAAACTGCAGTCAGAAAATCATATACCTCAATGTAACACCAGCAAACAACCAAATAACATGTTCCTCTGGCATTTATGTCTCTGTACATATTGTCTAATTAAATCCATAAACTATATTATTTTACCTCCTTAAATCAGTAAACATATGGCAAAAGGTTCACTCGACCAACCCACTCTAATGACAAGAAAGTTCTGCTTGTCATTAGCACCATGAAAAACACTCAATGCCCGCCCCTTTGCTTCTGAACTAATCTAATTACAAGGCTTTTTTTCGGCATTCGGACCCCGTGTATCATGAGAGCAGGCATATCAAAGCCTAGGGAACTTTCCCTCTACAAGTTTGCGGTCATTCATAAGGACCGCTAACCTTTCTTTGCTATCGGTCCCATTTTATGATAAGCAGGACCTTTTGTGGTGTCCATGATTTGAGGACCACTAAGCCAAGTACACCTTTGCAGTCATCACGCCGAGGAGGATAAATATTTATGTCCTGATGCTGAGCGCGAACGGACAAAGGGCTGCATTGGATTTCCTTTTATGGTCCCATCACATCAATATTATCACTTTATCATCACAAGAATATTGTCACAGGCGTACTCCTTCTTTCGTGGTCTAACCTCAATATTTCGGCTTTTATTAATGGATTAAGATTTTAACTCAGGACCGACCATATGCGCTTTCGAATTAGCAAGAAGACACTGACAACTTTAGGCTTCGTACAGAACGGTGCCATACTAATACCAAGTCCTGATGAAGTTCTCTGAAGGAGAACGAAACGCGTTCGCTGGAAAGTAAAGCGTATTTTGGATGTTGAATATGAAACTTTTGGACTTCATTTCTCCGCGCACGACTACCCAATTGCAATTTGAAGGATCTGGAACACAGTGGCACCAATAGACGGTTGATGCCAGGGCATTGGATAACTGGATATAAGAACTGGCATGAGGTGCAGAACTGTATAGTCAACCGTCTTTCCTGTTTGTTAATGCATTATTAATCTAATGACAAGGCAATTCCAATTCTCTGCCACCACACAGGAGCGATCCACTAGAGATAGTCAATGTCCGCCAATACAAGGCTGGGTAGTCAATCCTATATTATACAACTGACAGATTCCGAAAAACACCACATATTCTTCCTACACAGAGTTTTAAAGGATACTGTAGTGCTTTTTCCCCTGCTCCTTTTTAGCATATATTTGACCTCTAAAGCCCATGTCATCCAACCCATAAACTACATTTGTTAGCCTTTCAGGGTTGATACTCTGATTCCCTCATTTTGCGAGGGTATGAGCAACTCTTCAGTATCAGCATTCACACAATTTAATACAGTTAGTTATTGTTGAAGTGCAGCACTAAAAAAGCTGATGGCCAATCAAAAGGGCCCATTCTTTTCTAATTGGAAAAGGTGAGCAGACTTGGGTTTTTATTAGAGAACACTGGGTTCCTTGAGCCAGTAGTTAATGCTGTCACTGTGGCATGTTTTATCATTTATTCCATTGTTGTGCCATACCTTATTTTACCTCTTGAGGCAGCAAGAGTTCTGTCGCTGATATCATTAGAGAGCTAGGTGATGATAAAACTGCGAGACTCCCTTAGATCACTCTGTCGCCATACTGCAGAATACACTGGAAGATATAATCATGTTTCTCCAAAAACTGAGAGCTCCCTGTGGACTGCCTATAACTGTGGTACATTGAATTAGGTATGAAAAACGTCACCCCTTCATCAGCGAAAGATGTAAGCCGACCGCTGTGATCCATGCTCTTAGATGCCATTCCTTCTAGAAGCATCCCTCCCTTTAAAAGCGAAGGGAACATTTTTGTCAGTCATCTAACCTGCGAAATAATATTTCCCTTTCCTTGCATCTGGAAAATATTCTGCTAAAATGTAGGCGAAAGCTGAAGACAACACTAGTCTCTTGTCGTTAGATTTTGGTTGGCTAATCTGTCACTAATGCCTCAGCAACAGTGAAACCTATTGGTAGCAGAACAACTCCTAAGTAGTAAAACTGTAGTATAATGTCAAGCAAGACATTCATTCCGCGCTTCCTCAACCAAACTTTCACATGGCATTGATTTGAAACCAAGAGACCAACATTGACATTGAGATAATTTAAATGTTAAACGTATATATTTTAGTGCACAGAGGAACTCATCAGCAGCAAAAAGGCCATCCACAACCAGGGTCTAAATAAAGTCGTTAATCTTTCTTCCCCAAAAGAATAGTGGGCTTGAATGATAGATAATTCTCCGAAATAAATGTGCTGGTAGGCAACCTGGGCACCCTGCATAGCTTTGCATAAACATGGGGCCTCGGCAGCCATCTTCAAGTCAAGAGAAAGGCTTGCAGAGTAGAGAAATCACTCAAGCCTCTCCATGAAAAGTCCAGGGCACATTTGCACACACACAAATCTTTAATAAAACCAAATGAGGCAAAAAAATATATCAAATACTTAATAGTAATTAAATGATTTAAACCTCATGGGAAATTAAAAGCCTGAAACAACTTCTTGAATGGTTTGTGGTAAATGTTCCGTGTCTTGATTCATGCATGCAATTTATAATTCAGTATTCCACGAAGACTGTGATGGTAACAGTTGATTGCCTCCCTTTTGCGTGTGGTCCTTGCGTGTAATTTGCTACTGTGTAATATATTGATCATATTGCTAACTTTCCCACAACTTAATGTTCCACATTTGTATTACTGCACAAACCGTTGTGTCTCATTGACGTTCAAACATTCACTGGTGCTGGGACTGCAAATGGTACCTCAAATGATACACGTTGAGCGTGGGGTTCATGGCTGCCCACGGCTTCCGTCATTTAGGGGGGCATTTTAAATGTCGCTTTGCAGAGAAGTGCTAAGTAAATAAAACTCCAGGCCCAGGTTTATTGTGTCGTCGCAGCTGCTATTGCTCTTGCTCTGGAGTAGCATTTATGCTGTAATTGATGGTTTGTCAGCTTGTAATTTCTACCTTGTTATATCTTGAACACGTGCAGTGTTCATTAATATTTGCAGTGTTTACTCCCAGCGTGAGCGGTGTAGGGAAAAATGAGTGATTTATGCTGAGCGGGTTTTATTTAGCACATGGCCATTTCTTCAGTGAAGCATTGGCCTTTAACTGCTGGGTTTTGGTGAAATGTGCACATAGCGTGGCATGTCGGATGCACAATGTAGTACTGTGGATTACTTACGTTTCAACGCTTTCATAATTCCTGTCACAAAATGCACGAAATTCGTCATATCTCAGGCAAAGACAGCATGCAGCGGACCTTTTACTGCGCTTGGCAACGAACGAGTGCCACAGAATCAGCATTTTTAACGTCTTCATATTGTACATATTTTCGGTATTGCTTGTCCAGTGCAAAAAAAAACCAAAAGAAGCGGATGTATACATTTTCAATCAAATATGTCTAGCACATTAGCCTCATTTGAGCTGAGAAATGCATGGAATTTTGTTTATGTTTATTTTATGGTTTTTTTCTGTTTATTCAGGACTGTGCAGCCCTTCATAATAACTCTATGCTCGTGCATAAAAATATATGTTCCTTATATTATAAATTATTTTTTCAATTTATGTAATATAATTTTACCCACTGATGCTATACTCTTACAAGTGCGTATCTGTTTCCCGCAATGTATTAAACTATGACCCGATTATGAGTTATGAGGAATTCTGTACAGATATTACAGGAGGCGGAAATTTCCCATGCGGACCGGAATCTCAGCATGGAATTCATGCAATTACGAGTTAGATCCCACAGAATAGTGAATAATCGTGCTTCCCGGGTATTACCGGAAGGAACACAGCAGGGAATTCCTCATTCCAGGCAGTTTAATGCAGACATTTACTACCTGATTTGAGTGGGTTGGAAATATCTTCAAAGGTGGACTACGGAGAGTAAATCTGGAGTCATAATACCAGAGACAGTACATCACAGTGTGGTGGGAGGAGCTGTTGCTCTTGATTAAATATAATCTTATACCACACACACCTTTATGGATGCATTATATTGATGATTTATTTTTTATTTGAATTGGAAAAATGGAAGGTGCTATAAAACTTATCATAAGATTCATCAAGAAACTGGAAAACAATGTTTTGAACTTGTCATTTACCAGTAGAATGAGTGCAATGATAAATGATTCTATGTCAGGGCCAGAGGCAAGGGTTATGCTTTCCTTCTTTGCTTTATTTTTAACAACAACCACGTGGATCCATTAAACCCAAAACTACATATCCCATGAACACTTGGGATAGAAAATGTTCACCACAGGTCAACCAATCAGAGTACATATGTACCTTTATTATCCTTTGTCTCTGTAATCTCCTCCTCTTTCTTTGCTGCTCCTCGCAGTCTTAAGTTAAGTGATAGGCTTGTGGGCTATTTTTCTGTGCTGTGTTTTATTGCTTTTAAGATTGAATTTCTTTGTTTGCTGCTTGCAGTGGCAGTTGAAGTTTAATTACCGTGCAGGGTACTCTCCACGGCAGCGCAATCCATGTGGCTTAGAGGCTCACCTTCGCTGAGGTGTGGCCGGGTTGTGTGGCATGGTCCTCCAACTGCTAGAGGCACCAGCACGCCTCCTTGGAGGCTTTCATCTTGACGTGCGCTGAGCCGCTGAGCCAATCACAATCTACGCAAATCAATTGGATTAGGCTCATGATAGGCACTATCTGTTCTTTGCCGCAGGGGCCTGGAGTGTGACACCTCTCTTTAGAGGTCTGTAGTTTGCCATAAAGACTTTTCTCTCGATAGGAGCTCGTGCACGTGCGTACGTACCACGTTGAGGTTGATATTTGAGGTCAACGACCTAGTGTATCTGAGCGCTTCCCATGTGTCGCTCCAATTACATAATAGCCCTCTGCAGGGCAATGCGGAGACTGCTCCAAGGCCCATAATACATTCATAATCAATATATTTCTCATAAAATACACGTTGGTTTCAACAAAAGATTCACTTACCTGTGGTTTTCATTATCTCTGTAAATTAAAGGGTAGTTAGTGTCTCCCCCTCATAACGGTGCCTGCTCAGGAGGAAGAGATTACCTACCTCCCCACTGATGATGAATTCTGTGAAGTTATAGATGCCTCCATTTAACCGGAGGTCTCAGAAGCCATGGCACAGCTAGAACAAAAACTGTTTAACCTCACAGCGCAGTGCCTTCGAAGCCTCGATCTGAGGGCAAAACCTAAAGGGTCATCTACCTTTAAGCCTACAGGCCAGAGACTCACCAGACTACAGGAAGGAGCATGCAGATGTGGATTTAGATGCCTTTGAGCACCGGAAATGCATTTTCCGAGGGCATAGCTCCATCGACTCCCTCACTGCTGCCACCTCTCCTCTCTCACACCCTGACTTAAGCACAATGCCTTCATCAGCCCCCTCATCCCCAAATGGCAATGATTTGCTCCTTCAGATGGGGACATTTAGCCAAAGAGATTCTGTGCCCGAGCCCTACCCCGATAGATGGAGAGAAGCCTGTATCGGGGTTCGATTCGGGCATGCTCGAACCTGAGGACCTTCTACATCCTTACTCCTCTAAGTGAGCCCCGGCTGACAAGGTCCTCACGTAGGGGGCGGAAAGACTGAGGAAATCTTTTGACAAGGAGGTACGTAATCGCCTCAAGGGAGAGTGCCCTCACCCATCCTAGGGGGGGTAAAGTATCCCTCAAGCCAGAAATAGATCCACACATTGCGCTTTTCCTCACCAAATACATATGTGACCCTAAAAAAGGCATTGACCAATCAAGGCAATCCTACCAGGACAAATTCTTTGATGTATCAGGACTGTTCACAAAAATACATGACATGGAGAAGGATGTCAAGGGCTCCGGCTCCCTGATATCCCCAGAGATCCTCTCAGGATAGGCATATAGGGAGATACTATTTCTTGGCAATGCCAATTGTGCCCTATCGACCAAGAGGAGGAGGTCCTTACTGATAATATTTGACTACAAGCTAGGAGACCTAATCACCTCCGAGGCCGGCCCAGTGGCACAAGGCAGCTTGTTCGGGAAGTCTTTTATTAAGGAACTCAGCAAGTTCATCTTTACCTTTAATTCACTGGACAAGGCGCAGTTGTCCATAAAAAAGATATTTAACCCCCAGGTTTTTTTCAGGGCCATGAGAGGGGGTGCTCAACCAGCCATGGACAGCAACAAGCCTCCTTCCAAGGTCAAGCCTCTAGGCCGGGCCAGTATCAGGACCAGACAAAATTTGGTGGGATTTATTCCACACACAGCTACCCTTGACATTGAGGTGCCAGAGGAGGGTTCAGAGGTGGATACTAACACTGTATCTCTCACTGTTAGTGTGATTCCTTTTTCCCACATAAATTAGGTGGCAGGTTGGCAGACTTTGCCCAACAATTATAAATCTCTGCCGTCTGATGCATGGGTCCTATAGACCATCCAAGGGTTCCAGCTAGAATTCTACAGCTCCCCCGTACAGTCCCGGGCCCCTCTCCCTTACACTTCTCCGAAGAGGAATCTTCCTTGGTCAAAGATAAGGTTCAGGAACTCCTGTCCAAAGGGGCCATAATCCAGACCTACCCACATCCGTAAGGGTTTCTCAGCAACCTATTTTTGGTGAACAAACGCGATGCCGGGAAAAGCCCAGTCATCAACCATAAGTAATTCAGCAAGTGGTCAGCCTACTGTCACTTCAAAATGAAATGGAGGGTATTCATCTCCTCAGTGACCTTCTCCTTCCCAACAACTGGGTGGCATGTCTGGATCTAAAAGACGCTTACCTGATGGTCCCGATATCTCCACCCCATCGGTGCTTCCTCCAATTCCAGTGCTGTCACACCACATACAAGTTCACTTTTCTCCCAGTTGGACTGTCCTCTGCCCAGTGGTATTCCACCAAGATCCTTTAACCTGTGGTGGAGCACCTCTGGGCAGAGCTGTTGTCCGAATAGTGTATTTAGATGACTTCTTGCTCACGAACCAAAGCGTCACGTCACTGCAGACACATCTTCCATGAACACTTTCTCTATTGCAGTCCCTGGGATTTCTCATCAACGAATACAAGAAGGTTCTATCCGCAATGCATTCCACTGTCTTCCTCAGGTTCTCTGTATGTTTCAATAGGGCAGCAATAAGTGAACCTTTTGTGTGGTCTTGGCATACAAGACCACACAAAAGGTTCAATTATTGCCGCTTGATTGAACCATACAGAGATACTACTTAGAACCTATACTGGATATTGTACATGACTATAAGTTTGTGCTCTCATTGGATATAATTGAATATCTGGAACATGGATTAGTATGGTTGAGCAGTATGAAATTTATATGGTGGCTACTTTCTGTGATCTGAGTATCATTTATAAGACTTACCTGGAAGCATTTTATTAGGCCCTGATGAAGTTGCTGGTTGAAATACCATAAGATGAAACATGTGTAGGCTACGAGTTTGTACTTTCATTGGATATATACGGAAATCTGGAAATAAGGCTTCAAGTTTGTGACTATCGCCGGATATATATGAAAAACTGAAAACAGAAGTAAATAAAAGACAGAACCACAATAATGACAATACCGTGTGGAATATCAAGTTTGAATTGATATTGGGCTATCGGGACTGTTTATGTTGATTTGCTTTGGGGAATTGTCCTTGAATGTGGGAAGGGTTTGTAGCCCCTTCTTGTTCTTGGAGCTATTGCAAATATATTTCTCAAGACTCTACAATACACTGTGTTGCACAGCTTTTACCCTGCCACTTTATCTGTTTCATTAATATATGTAAGTAATATTGTTTCATGATGACATGCAATCATAATATGACTTTGTTACTGTATTGCTGAAGTAAATTGTCATTATTGAAGGTTTAATTGAATTGTTAAACATGAGTTCAAGAGTGCTATGAAAGGTTTCTTACCACTGTCGTCTTTCACAGACAATGATTCATCAAACAGGAACAAAGGCTAACTTCTGGCTGACTGTCAAGCGAAGAAAGAAGAGAAGATTACAGGGAGATAGGACTAAAAAAGGGACATATACTCTGATTCATTGATCTGTGGTGAACTTTATCTATCCCAAGTGTTCATGGGATATGTAGTTTTGGGTTTAATGGTTTCACATAGCTGATTTTAAAAATAAAGCGAAGAAAGAAAGCCTCCTCGTCCTTAATTGAGTTGAAACTTTCCATTTTGAAAGCTAGGAAATGTTAAATTATTTGATATCAAACTGATAGTGGACCACTGAAATTTGACAACTATATTATATAAGAAAGACAGTGCAGAGAACGGAGTTTGCATGCTGAGAATCGTTCATCTCAACACTTTAAAGAACAGTATGCTGTGTGGTGAACTACTGAGGGCTAGATGAAACTGCAATACTGAAATAGGATATCGAAGAAGAGGAAAGAAGATGATTATTAGGATACTCGGGATAGAGGAAAAGTCTACTAGATATTGGAATTAGCTACACGTAGTGCTGATATTAAGTATAGAAATGAATTGCTGATTCAAGCTAGATTGAGGAGGCAAGAGGGGGAAAGGAGGGCAATCAGATTTATCAACATTTTCAATAAGGATTCCAATAATATCGGAGTAATCAAACACTAATCAAATCAACATTGGAGCATTTTAGGAGGAGACAATGTGATAAGATCATGTTTGAAAATAGCTATCACGTAAAGGAAAGCACCCTCCCTAAAGATTTTGTTAGTTCACAGTTATTTGGGTAAGAAAAGAAAATCCTTTTGGTTAAACACTGGATCGAAAGTGTGACAATTGTAGCCCATGAAAATAGAGTTGCAAGTGGTTTAAATTCAAACTCTTAACTGGACAAACCAAAACAATACTGAAATATATGACTTGGACCTCTGATTATTGTGCTTATGTCTCAAATAAGATTGTTTCTCTCCTGTTATGTTAACATATATTTTATTCATTCATGCCACCAATTTTAATAGAAGCAACAAAGACATTCCACAAATCAACATTATTTATAATGATATTAGATTAGATTGCAGACCTCCATCACCAACAGAACTTAACCACTCACCTACTTTGTTAAAACTACTGTCTATTCCCTTTATCCAGGATCCTACAGCCTCCCAGCCACATGGCTCTTCTAAGGACGTCATCTCATAAGTCGAACCAGCTATGTTAGCAATATATGAAGCAAGTATTCCATTATAGTCTGGAACATAGATACAACTTTTCTTCACTCCAATCACCTTGCAGACTCTGCCCTCCATCGCCATGATAATATCTAATGCAAGATCATTTTGCATCACCATTGCTCTAATTGCTAACATTTCTATATTTGCTAGGTTTAAAGGCCTGGCTGTGTCCATGGAAAGCCAATCTACAACCCTAGATAAACATATAATCTTCACATCATTCATGCCTATTCCCATAGGAGGAATATTAACCCTTCATATGACCAAAACATCTTCACTAACAACAAAAGGTTTGTCACATATACTTTCTCCAATAAATGTAGGCTTATCTCTTATCCTGGCACTACACCCACCATACATATGTCACCCTTCTTCTCTTGCTCCATTCTCAATCTTGGATGTAAACCCAACAGTCTAATTTCTTCCTCTTCCTTAATCACCAGTGTCATACTCTTCCAAAGTCCTTACAACTTTTGTACCTTTCTCATTATATTACATAATTATGTCACACTCCTCCTCACTCCATTAGCATAAATAAGCAGGGAAACAACATTTACACACAGTCATTACCACGCAATACCTTTACCATGCATTCATTACCAGATATTTGCCTTTACCACATATCTTTACTGCACACATTTTTACCAAACATATACTCTTACCACACATGCCTTTCCAACAAAAATGTAACTATTTCACATATATATATATATATTCAAGTATGGCAATTGTTAGGATTTAGAAGTGGGTGAAGGTATTAGGTGGCTAAGGTAATTTCAGGGATTAAGATGGGTAAGTGTTTTTGGGTGGCAAGGGTGTTTTTACAGTTTAGTGTGGGTAAGGGTATTTGAATGGTAAGGGAGTTTTAAGGTTTAGAGTGGTAAGGGTGATTTTATGGTTTAGGGTGGGTAGGGCTATTGGGTGGTAACATAGCATAACATGAGTATTTTGTAAAGTGCATGTTCACCAGTGGGCACCTCGCTGCTGATTAAAAGATGTTTATTGTTACCAAAATAAATGGTACTTATTTTATCGACCTCAGAATGAAGAAAGGCTGAGTAAACACGCCAGGATTTGAACCTGTGACCATGAGGGCAAACACAGGCCCCTACCGTGGGTGCATTAGTCCACTAAGGCAACCAGATCCATGTCATGAATGTTGTATTATGTGACGTCATCAGCTGTGCATTGCGGAGGCATGAGTTATAGTTAGCTCTACTAACTATAATAGCTGAATTTCTCTGGTTTTATACGAGTGAAATGTCCAATTAATTATAATGTCACTGAAACCTATGGTTTTTTATTGTAAACTTAAACTGGCATCTTGGCTTGAGGCTTTATTTTAGACTTCTGTTACGCCCCCCTCACACACCTCCCTGTTTTTCAAGCTGAATTTTTGCTATTAGGGTGTCGACTACTTGGGGAGAGCGAATCATGTGCATGTGGTTATTCCACATAACACGCAATGTCGCTGAAAATCTCAGATAAGCCTTTGCCCCCAGCCCATTCAGCTCTGGTAATCTCTTCCCCAATTCCCACTGTCTTTCTTCTGTTATATGGGAAATGTCTGATCTAATAAAGAATGAAAAGGGAGACTGTTCTGCAAATGGGGAAGAGAAGGCACCTTCCTTCAGAGCTGCGGACAGGATTTGTTCTTTTACTGAATAAGACAAAAAATGTACCAAAATTTTCCGGTGCTTTGACCGACCAGGATTCCTTTTAAACGGGTCTCTTTGGACTCTCTGTATTTCATAGCTTAGATCGATTCCCGGGTGGTCTTTAAGCACTGTGCGTTTCAAGAGCGAGAATAATAAACTCTTCATGTCATCCCCTTCCATTGCTTCGGGTATATTCATAACCTTCAGGTTGTTCTTTCTCGCATGATTCTCCAACCTCTCAAGATCGTCTTTGAACTCCTTATTTTGGACGGATAGTTTCCCCAACTGTGACGCCGTGGCCTTTATTGCAGTTTTAATCTTGGGAATCTCTTCCTCAATTGCGTCTGTCCGTGCAGTAACTACTTCCAGTTTCTGGGCCAGTAACTCGCAGGAGGACCGAATTGCCGCTTGATTAGCTTCAAAAACCAAGAATCTGTGAGCCAAATCAGCTTGGTTCGCCTCAGAAACTGTAAACCTGATGGTCATCTCCTCTTTCAGGGCCAGTAGAATGTCTGCCAGTGAGTGGGAGGTTGGAGATGGAATTTCCTTAATTGCCAAGGGGCGGATAGAGCCTTCCTTTGCCACTTCTTCATTTTGCCCCTTTACTGATGTTTCTGATGGATCTGGCATGTCTCTAGGTTTCACTTCTAGCCCCTGGATAACTTCCTCCTGCTGATCAAATATTGAGAATCTGTTAATAAGAGTTATATCTGGGTGTACTTCCTGGACCTGATTAGATGGGGTTTTTAATGTAGGTTCTGCCGCTTCTTTCCTACCGGCCTCACTGCTATCCATAACGCTAAATTCAGGTAGGGTTTTCTCTTTTTCATGCAGACTATTCTCATCAGGCACCTTTTGTAATATAGTGGCTACTTGAGGTTCATGAAGAACTTGGGGCTGTGCTTGAGTCTGGGGATTAAGTTGAAGTTGAGGGGTTTTAGAAGAAGTGAGAGACATGACCTGATAGTAAGATTTCAAAGATGGCGTAATTCTTACTTTAGTTTCTACGGGTTTCTTTTCTCTTAATGTTGCCTTGTTCTTATGTGCTTTAAAAAGAACTGGGGTTGTTGGTGATCCTAAACGCCCCTCCTGTTTGATCTGTTTAACTTTCCTGGTCACAATATTTACTTCTGCAACAGGGGGGGAAATTCGCTGTGGAATAATTGAGTGAGTGATCAATTTATTCGAAACAATATGTGCTGCTCTGGCCCTTAATGAATACCTGGTAGGTTGGAGGGCAAAAATACCCTCTTGAGCAGAGGCTCCACTCTCCACTCTCCACTCAGTCAACAAGCACCTTGCCTCTCCACAGCCGCAGAGTTGTTCTTAAGTATGCCCCTTTTATCAGCAAGGTGATGCGGTGGAAAATCAGAAATAGAAAAGAACGCCACCACTGCCCCCTAGAAGCCACTCTCATCAATGCCCCAGACGTATCAAGAGTCTCACAAAAAACCTCCTCCACTGGAAAACCCGCCCGATCCTTCCCAGCCTCCAGTCCAGCACCCTCTCCCTGCACCAGACAATCCGGCCTCAGAACACTGTCTTTATCACAACTCAACCGCCGCCCAAACTGCCTCAGCTCTGTTGCGGCTCTCCCCCACCTCCAGCTTGCTGTCCGTTTGTTTACCGTCGCTCGCTCTGGCTCGCTTTCACCCGCCACGCCAAGTGCTACCCAGCCCACCGACCGCGTCTCTCCAATGAGCACACCGCAACCCGGACCGGAGAAGCAGCGGGCTCCACTCCTTCTCTCCTCCGTCCTCAGCACGAACGCTGGATCCGAAGTCGCCCATGGAGACGCCAATGAAAGCACAGAGGCGGACTCCGGCGGAGACGAGGGCACCGACACCGAATCATCAAAAAAGAGGTTAGATTTAATCCACACCACTATCAGGGAAGTTTCTTGGAGCGGGAATCTTAGTTTTCTGCCCTCAAAGTCATGCCGCCATTAGAGCCCAGAGGGAGAACGCCCGCGGCCGTTTCAGTCAGCGGCCGCAATGTTTTTTTCTACTACAAAGCCCAGAGGGGGGAAATGCCCGAATAGGCGCATAGCCTTTTTGGTAGGTAGGGTTCCTCAAGGGGTTAATGGGTCAGGGATACATGGGGTTGTAGGGTGGGAAGGACAGTCGGGGGGAGCACAGGGTGGCAGGAAAAAAAAAGAAAAAAAATCTCTCATCTCACTGGTTATTTAAACTATGTTGTAACGGCTGTTTGCTAAGTAGGAGATGCAAGATGAAAAAACAAAATGAAGGAGGGTCGTAATATCCAATTTATTTCTTGGAATATAAACGGGCGAAGATGCCCAAGATGACATAGATAAATTTTTAAATTTATAGAGATGCTGCCAGTACAGGTTTGCTTACTACATGAAACGCACTTAAGCCAAATAGAGTCTGAGAACATCTTCTCTAAACTTCCCTGGATACAATGTTTTTGCCACTCTCAGCAAATGGTGCACTGCCAAGGGGTGGCAATATTGGTTAAGAAAGGTCTTAATTGTGAGATAAAATCGGTTTTAACAGACCAATCAGGAAGATGGATTATCGCCCAGCTGGATTTGGAAGGGGAAAAATTCATATGTAGCTCTTTTTATGGTCCTAATGTGGACGGCCCCTCTTTTTTATTCAAATTGCAAGATAATCTTATTTCAGCGTCGCCCCCAATGATTGTTGGAGGTGACTTGAACATCCGCCTTGATCCAGTCAAGGATAGGTCCAATCGTAGCCGCGTTATCGGATCTCTTAGACCTAGAAGGGTTCTGAAGAATCTCCTTCTTAATATTAATATGATGGATGTTTGGAGTGCAAAGATGGGGGGTTCACAGGGTTTTACTTTTCATAGTAAAAAATACCACCATTTAGCAAGAATAGACTACGTCTTAATCAATAAAGAAGCTCTAGATAAGATTAAAATATTTCTGTAGCACCTAGTCATCTCTCGGATCATGCCCCTTTACTCTTTACAATCTCCACAAGTAGAGTGTGTTTACAGCCAAGGTGGATGTTGAACAGAGCCTACCTGATGGACACAAATATTATCCAGACAATAAAAGCGGTCTCAATTGAATTTTTTGCTTTTAATATGGGTTCTACCTCAATAGATAAAGTTTGGGACGCATATAAAGCTAATTTGAGAGGGGTGCTGGGTACCCAGATACAAATTAAAAGAACTGCAGTCTCTTCAGTCAAGAATATCGGCCCTTGAAAGGGAAAGGAATCAAGTAATTCAGGAGAATCCCAGGGGCTTGGTGCAATTTGAGGAGGACCTTGAGAATGCTAGACAAAAACTAAGGATCTTTCTTGATGGGAAATTTAAGGCCCAATGGCAAGCACGGAATATGGAAAACTTTGAATATTGGGAGAGAGCTGGAGCATTGCTTGCTTGGAAAGCAAGAGTAGACCGAGCAAGAAATGATATAAATGAACTTATCAAAGACAATCTGGGAACAAAATCTAGCAACCCTGATGATATCCAGAATTATCTTCAGTCTTTATTTACAATCCTGTATAGTGAGGAAATAACACCTTCCCCAGAAGCAATTAGCTTATGGCTTAGGGATAAGTCCATGTCTGTTTTAACTAAAACAGCTAAAGAATCACTGGAAGCACCCATCTCAGTGATGGAGATAAAGGCTCAAATTAGAGGGCAAAAACCAAAAAAGCAGCTGGTCCTGATTCCTTCCCTAATGAAATCTATAAATTGTTAGGCGATGAGCTTTTGCCTATTCTCCAGATCCTCTTCAACTCAGTCTATTCCACTTCCGGGGTGGTTCCAAGATCTTGGAAAGAGGCTACAGTAGTCTTAATATTGAATCCAGGGAAAAATCCGCTGCTGGCTAACTCCTACCGACCAATCTCCCTGCTGAATGCCGACTACAAAATCTTTATGGGCATTTTAGCAGGGAGGTTAGCAAAACTAGCATCAAGCCTAAATAATCCCGATCAGAAAGGTTTTATGGTGGAAAGGTTTATTCAGGAGCAAACCCAAATCTTGATTGGCAACATCGATTTGGCTGAGAAGAGGAACGACCCTTTAGCAGTGGTGGCACTGGATGCCGCTAAGGCATTTGACAGAGTGTGCTGGAGATATCTCTGGGGGTACTAGAGACTATGGGAATGGGTCCGATATTTGTGCAAACCCTAAATAAATGTTACTCTGGGGCGTCAGTGAAAATCCTGGTAAATGGCTCCCTGATTCTGAGTTTTGAAATAAAGAGGGGAACAAGGCAGGGGTGCCCCCTGTCCCCTCTCTTATTCAATATTTACATCGAACCCCTGGCGTAAATGATCAGGCCGGATAACGACATCAGTTCATTTAAATCACAAGATTATCTGTGTAAAATTGCTCTTTACGCAGATGACGTTATTATATATACAAGCGATCCCAATATTGCCATTCCTCGGATTGAGACATTGTTACGAGAGTTTGGTACACTGTCAGGTTATCTCGCCAACTTGGCTAAAAGAGAGATCATATGTTGGAACACAGTGTACAGGAGTGGCCCAGAAAGTGGGGAGTTTAGGTATTTGGGGATTAAAATTGTAAAAGATCTGAAGAAAATCCCCACGCTAAATTTGGCTAAGGTTGAAAAAGACATAGAGTACCTCTTTGCAAGTTGGAAAAATGTCTTGCTGTCTATTTATGGCAGGGTCAATTTAGTAAAAATGACAGTCCTCCCCAAACTGACTTATCTGTTCAATACTATCCCCCTTACTTTTCCACAGAAAGCTATAAACAAAATCCAGGGCAAGAATGGAAGTTTTATATGGGGACAAAAAATTGCCAGACTGTCATAGAAGAAACTGAGAAGGAAGCTTCTAAAAGGCGGCTTGGCTCTACCGGATATTAACTGGCACTTTATGGCATTTCTGTTTAAAGGCATTAGGATGCTGCTTACAACACCAGCTGAATCTAAGTGGGGTAGTCTTTTGAGGGAAATGGCCTTGGCAGAGGGGGACAATGGGCAAGGTAGGTTCTTGTTTAAATTTGGGGCGCCCAGATTTTTTAAAGGAGTATGCCTAAAGGTCTTGTTAACCGCCTTATCAACATGGTATAGATTGAGGCAAATCTGGGGTCTAGGGTACTTTTCTAATCTAGCCCCAATATGGGATTCCCCAGGGACCCCAGAGTGCTTGAAGGACAGCTTAGCGGCTCCATTAAAGGGGGCAGGACTGCAGATATGGTCGGAATTGATGGATTCGGATGGTTTATTTCGTTGGGAATATTTATCGGCCAAGATTGGTCCCACATTTTCAAGATTCAAATATATCCAATTGAGATCATGGTATGAGGCGGAAGAGGGTGAGATCAAAGGGAATTGGGATCTGGAACAGCTCTTTTTAGACCCGCATCCAAGAAAAAAAGAAATATCCTATTGGTATGCAAAGCTGCTCGAGGTGGAAGATAGAGAGATCCCGCCCCAATCTGCTGTGTAGTATTGCCTCCCCCATACTTGCCCTGTAGAAGAAAGGTTTGAATCTTCCCTTAAAATTTTATATAAATATATAAAGCCAGCGAGATTAAAAAGAAATCATTTTTTTGTGTTAAATAGGCTTTATTTTACTCCAGCCAAAATTGCGAAGTTTGCCCCAATTCTGACTCCTAAATGTCCCAGATGTAACACCGACAAGGCTGACGATCTTCATATGTTTTTTGACTGCCAAGAACTAACTGTATTTTGGAAAAATGTGAGGGAAATATTGGTTGCAATTTTTAGCATAGATTTGGAAATGGACATTAATCTGGTCATCTTTGGTATGAACAACTCTACAGCTGAGGTGCTCTCCTAGATTGACAAAGGCCTATTACTGTATTTGAGAATCATAGCCAGGAGAGAAATGTGTTTAAGGTGGAAAGACCCGACCCCCCCATAGAGAAAATTGGGTAAAAGCTATATTAAACATCACCCACAGGGATCAGGGAGATTTGTTAGGGACACGGGTTAATATCTGGTCCCCCCTTTTGGGCTGGGGTCGGCATCTACATCTGATAATCTTCTGACCCAAAGGTGGTGGTTTCCCGGTCCAATAATTACACCTGACCTCAACCGCAAGAGGTAGCTCTGGGGGGCGTGGATCTATGCAGTGAGTCAAAGGGCGCCCAGATTGAACACAGACGGCTTGCTAAACCAGCTCAGATCTAAGGTGAGATGAGGACAAAAAGAAAAAGAAAAACACGAAACCTATGTTTTTTTTTAAGTGAATGTCTAAGGTTTTTTTAAATGCTAATTTCTAACTATAACATAGCAGTGGCATTTGCAAAGTTGTGGAGAAGGGTGAGTGTGGCCTCGGAACACCTAATAACAATCATACTGTGTGGGATTTACTGGAGGTAACAGGAGGGGTAGTTAGTCCCCAACGTTAACCATGGGGGCCAACTACCCCTCTTATTACCTCCAGTAAGTCCCACACAGCAGGATTGCTAACTTCTCATACCAAGCCACGCCCCCTTTCTCCACCACTCTGCAAACGCGCCCCCTGGAAAGTTGTAAGTTGAACTAGACCACCAGGTACCTCCAGTAAGCCCCACAGAACTGGATTGCAGACAGGTGGTCTGAGGCCTAGCTACTTTTTACACCACTATGCAAATGCGGCTCCTGGCACATTGCTGCTAGGAGGATGAAGTCCACTTGTGTCCTGTGGTCCTCCAGCCTGGACAGAGCGTACACTTTGCCAACCAGAAACCTCAGTTTCTAACAATATCGTAAAGGTGCCCTCCATAGCCAATTGTTTCCTCATTTTGCACTGTATATTATTTTATTCAGAAATCCAGACACAGGTGTAATACCAAACCCCTTCTACCATTTCAAATGCAAGCGTGCCTTCTTTTAGAATTTTCTGTCCACCCTCATACTCATCCTCTTTCTTTGGTATAGGTTTTGTCACTATTCCAACCCTAATTGCATTTTTTTACAATTAGAATTACTAAAACATTTCTGAAAAAAATGAATGTAGCTAACAATAACCAATAACAGTGTGGCTCTGTCAAAGGTCACCTTATACCTGCACAGCTACACTGACAAACAGCCAAATCAGAGCCCAGCTGATGACGAAGTTGCACCAATCCCAGTACAGCTACCCTAGCAGATCTGCCAATCCTAGTGTGGTTTCTCCACAATAAACCTTAACAATTAACAAAAACCCTTGTCTGTTTATCCTAGAAAGGAAAAATTATTTTATTTTTAAGTTTTTATAAATGAAATACACTCTAAACAATATAAGCTAGATTTCCAAAGAAAAACAGAATCAGAAAACAAGATTGGAAACTCCATACAACTTTCAAAGTTATCGTTAGGTAAATCTATGTCCAGCAGATATCTTCCTCTAGGTTAATATACTATACTCCATGAACTCATAGTAAGCACAGTATCACAAGTTAATCTCTCAAATTTAGAAAACTGAAAATATGTTAATACAGATACTTACCGATGTGTAAGTATCGCCTCACTCTACACACCACAATACAAACAAGATAATAATAATATCTCAAGATCTTGGATTTACGACAAATCAGTTAGCCAACTCAATTCTTTTCTATAAACAAAATAACTATAATCAACTGGGTTCACAAATGCAAAGAATACCACATAAAATGGTAATCAACACATTAATTGAAACCACAATCATTATCACGTAACGAGACACCTCATCATAATAACAGAAATCCATCCTTACAAACACCCAAACTCACACTTTCTAAAACTTCCCTGCTCATACTTACACTCTAATTAATTCAGGACCGCAACAGTAGCCCAGCTTATCACCCGAAGAAGGATCCAGCACCGGAAAGGTTGGCAAGATTTCATACTCCTTTCTTCTTCGTTTTAAGTGCCTAAGTCACAAATGTCTCTAAAACTCTTATGGGGACCCCTTTATGGCGAAGAAAATCTAACACTAACCATCCTCTGCTACCACAATTGTGGGAGTCAAACCCCAATAATCACCTGAACTCCAAATATTTGGATATCTTTAAATTTTACCTAAATAAATTGGCTACAGCGTCTCTCAGTAATCTAGTGATTAGAGACTATACTCCTCATCATAATAACACAATAAGAAAAAAAGTGGATTTTTAACACAAAAAAAGTTTAATTAGGTACAGAGAAAATATACATGAAATACCATAAACGCTCAAAATATAGAAATAGAAAATGAATGTGAAATCATAAAACATATTAGCCCCTAGTAAACAGAATTCAAGAAAGTACTTTAAGCATAAGACTCTTAAAGAGTATCGACACATCCCATGGAGAATCTAAGTCAAAAGGACATAGAAAATAAAGTCTCCAGTAACACCATTCTTAATGACAGGGGCAAACTCCAACAGAACCCCAAAAGGATAAGCCTAATGAAGCTTGCACAAAACTCCAACTAAACTTGAACAGCTAATGTCCAAGACATGTTATCTATAAATCACACACTCTAAAAATAGATTCTGCAAATTCAGCCTGATAAGATCATGGTTAGAGTTGCATTGGTAAATCTGAAACTTTTACGTAATTATAAAGACATTAGCACTAACACATTTATTAAGGTCAGTAATCACCCTCTGGAAATGATCAACACAAAGGGAAACATCCTCCTAATAATTGCTCATAGATTTTTCACGTCTACACCCACACTTCCGGTGGAAGTGTTTGAAAATGATATTTTGGGTAGGAGGGGCAAGCTTCATTCACAATTCAGTCTTTCTAATGATGTTGTACATTAGCATTACATTTATGTCATTCATGTGGTGTTTTGTGGTGACACGAGAGAGATGACTTTACAGCGGGACACTAATGGGAGGGGGAATGAGCGGGAGGATGTTGGACAGAACTACATCTATATTAGAATGATGGTGTCTAACATGAGGCACAGGGTCAAGACTGATTTGCATATGGCCAGGTCTAAACTGGAAACCCGCAACCTGTTGTAGGATGCTTGTTTCCGGTCCAGCGAGGACCTGGCTTGGCAGTTCTGGCTGGATTGTTCTCATGAGGCACAGGGTCAAGACTGATTTGCATGTGGCCAGGTCTAAACTGGGGTGGCAAGGTGAGCAAATGAATGATGGTTTTAACCAAGATCTCTTGACTAGGGGTGAATGTTTTGACTTGTTCCGCATTCCATCCATTACTTACACATTTTCTTATTTTCAAAAACGCTATCATGCTTGGCTGTAGATGATGCTGAGTTTAGTGTGGTGTTGGTTTCACAAAGACCACTTTAGATAAACATGAGCATATGTAGGCTTGTTGTAGAGATCAGTTACAATTTCATGTTCACAAACTGTGAGTAGAACATCCAGAAAAGGGTGATTATGCTTGTGTTTAGTACTGCTTCTGGTATATTTAATGGTAGGATAGATGAATATATATATGTAGACACAGGGTTTCACCGTTGTTGCAGCCACATGTCCTGGGTGCCTCCTGTACGCGGTGGTGAACAGCGTTAAACAGCGTTTCACGATCAAAGACACAATCTGTGTCAGACAACTTTTGGCTTTTTACAGTTTGGATCAAATACCTAAAAATGAAAGAGGAGCAGACAGGATTACAAATCTACGTGCCCTGCAATCCAGATATATTATTGAATAAGGCACAAAGTCCCCCCAGGGTGTGAATAATGATGAAGAACCTTGGGCCCATTTAGAATGAGATACAGCCATCCATCAGAACGATTACATAATTTTTAACATCTTCAATCATAGGTCCTTACTGTATATATATATACATTTATACATACATACTCTTTGCCTGAAGTGATGTCTCATACCATTGGGGTATTTCCAAATGGCATATTTTATAGGCATTGGGGTGGGACTATGAGGAAGATAGGTTATTCGGTCTCATGTCCTCCCTTTGTCTGCAATTCTGATTATCTACAAATGTAGACTGTCTCTTGATCTTCGATGGATATCTTTACTTGCCAATCAGGAACTACAGTTGTGTGTTTTGATAAGAAAAGAAAAGAATTTGTGCCCCTTTCTGTTAACAAAAAGTGAAATAAGCATAGAGATTGAACCAGCCTCCTCTTTGTAATTTAATATTATTATTATTATTTTTCTATTTTCCTTTTTTATTTACATGAGTGATTCTCTTGTGCTGGACTTTGAATGCCCATTCAGGGCTTGATGGTTTGACAGAGTATCCCCGTTCTTTAAAAATCATGTAAATGATACATTAAATGCACGATAATGTTATGCTATTTTAAAACAAAAAGGAAAAACATTTCATACAAACAGAAAAAAAGAGATAAATACCATTATGTTTATTGTCTGTATATGTGAATAATTCTGGAATGGGGATACTATTTGTCCGGTTCAGCATACATTGAGAAAGAAACACAATGCTCATGTATTTTTCCATTAAGGCTGTACTACATGTTAAGATGGATGACATGAAGACACTGCATTTAGCATATATTGTGCCGTCTTTTGTGTTTACCATTTTGCTTTCAATAGCACCTGCACTTTTTAACTTTAAAATTGTGGTATTGTTTGAAACTCACTGACATTGATCAAGCCAGACCGGCGAAACGCATCTGTCAGCGCTGGGGGGGGATCTTTAATGAAATAAACACATAATTTTCACGGATTTGGTGTGAGTGCTCCTGCTTTTGTTGGCCGACACAGAATGTGCCTTCATTCGTGAAACGAGATATATATTCATTTCAGGTTGGCCTGGATGGTATTTTACCAATCCAAAGCTGTAATATTGTGCCTGGCGTGGTAAATGGCTTTTGTCATTTTACAGCTCGGCGTGGTTAGCACTTTGGTAATCCTATGCTTAAAGACTTTGCTGTACAAATGGCAAAAGACTTTGTCCATGTCTATATCGTCGTGGATAGCACTGTGCTAATCCTATGCTTCAAAACTTTGATAGAAAAGCAGACATTTGAGGTGAGCAAATTTAGAGTGTCGCTGGTGTTGAGGGTGCTCCATACAGGAGCTGCCTTCCACCTAAACTTGGGAACTACCCAGAGTTCTCTCCCTCTTTTTTGCATAATTTATGTATCACTCTATGCCTGCAAGGGAATTGTTTTGATTTATACTAGGTGCTTCCTTGTGTCTGGACAAAGCTAAACCTCTCTGAAGAGCTGTAATGACAGTGAAACACGTGTCAGGGGTTGCTTTTATTGATTCCAGGTTGGCCTGGATGGTATTTTACCAATCCAAAGCTGTAATATTGTGCCTGGAGTGCTAAATGGCTTTTATCATTTTACAGCTTGGCGTGGCTAGCACTGTGCTAATCCTATGCTTAAACACTTTGCTGTACAAATGGCAAAATACTTTGTCCATTTCTATCTCGGTGTGGATAGCACTGTGCTAATCCTATGCTAAAAACTTTGATAGAAAAGCAGACATTTGAGGTGAGCAAATTCAGAGTGTCGCTGGTGTTGAGGGTGCTCTATACAGGGGCTGCCTTCCACCTAAACTTGGGAACTACCCACAGTTCTCCCCTTCTTTTTTGCATAATTGATGCGTCACTCTATGCCCGCAAGGGAATTGTTTTGATTTATACTGGGTGCTTCCTTATGTCTGGACAAAGCTAAACCTCTCTGAAGAGCTGTAAAGACAGCAAACCACGTGTCAGGGGTTGCTTTTATTCATTTCAGGTTGGCCTGGATGGTATTTTACCAATCCAAAGCTGTAATATTGTGCCTGGAGTGGTAAATGGCATTTGTCATTTTACAGCTCGGCGTGGATAGCACTGTGCTAATCCTATGCTTAAAGACTTTGCTGTACAAATGGCAAAAGACTTTGTCCATTTCTATCTCGGCGTGGATAGCACTGTACTAATCCTATGCTTAAAAACTTTGATAGAAAAGCAGACATTTGAGGTGAGCAAATTTAGAGTGTCACTGGCATTGAGGGTGCTCTATACCGGAGCTGCCTTCCACCTAAACTTGGGAACTACCCAACTACCCAGAGTTCTCTCCTTGTTTTTTGCATAATTTATGCGTCACTCTATACCTGCAAGCGAATTGTTTTGATATATATATATATATATATATATATATATATATATATATATATATATATTACCTACTGGCGGTCGCCAGTAGGTATATATAGTTAGGATTTTTTCCCTATGAAAATTCTATGTCTAATAACTTTGGCGTTTGTGGACGGAATTGGCTGAAATTTTCAGGAAAATGGCACATTTTGTTTCTGAGCAGCCCTTGAAAATTTGGGGGGGGTTCGTCAAGGGGGGGCCGAGAAAAAAGGGGGGTCCCAAAACGTGTTTTTAACATTGAGTTTTCCATAGGGCGGTTGGCCTCACTTTTAGCCCGAACGGCTGAATGGATTTGCACGAAACTTGGCAAAATTGTAGGGACTGGTAGCCCGATGTGCCTTTTGTAGGTCTCAATATATGTGCTTCAGTGGATTTTGAGAAATTAACGTTCAAACAAAGATATATATCTGTAACAGCGGACCGGGCAGCGCTCCAGTTCGCGTACTTTTCGCGCAACGGAGCTTTGTGAAGCGAAGCTGATTGGTTCTCCGGCGTCTGTAAACATTGCAAACAGTCCGTAGCGGCCGCCATCTTGTCTCTCGGTAGGATCGAGAGACAAGAGGAGGCCAAAGCGAAGGGGCAAATGACCATAAGGGGGCATAGTAGATCCTCCTTGACCTCTTAGGTTTGATGTGGAGGTTTTAAAAGGGCCCCGCGAGGCAAAAAAAATAAAAATAATAATAATCGAACGGCTGAATGGATTTGCACGAAACTTGGCAAAATTGTAGGGACTGGTAGTCCGATGTGCCTTTGCTAGGTCTCAATATATGTGCTCCAGTGGATTTTGAGAAATTAACGTTCAAAAAAAGATATATATCTGTAACAGCGCTCCGCTTCGCGGAGATAAAATTATATCTGTATTACCTAGCTGTTGCTAATACCAGTTAGCGACGGCTAGTAGGAGATAGCGACCATCTTGGGCCCCACTTTGCATGTGAGTGATATTTATCACTAATGACATGCAAAGTGGGCATGCCAAGATGTTAGCGACTGGAAACAGTCGCTAACATCGCTATCTCCTATTATCAACTTTTGGAAATATTCGCGATAAGCGCGAATATCTCCAAAAGCTAGCACCTGCCCTGAGCAGTTCTAAGGCATGTTATCCAATGGGAGGTGGATAACATGGCTAAGAGCATTAGCTCGGTAATGCATGAATATCGCTGAGTTTTCAGCGATATTAATGCATTGCGGTCGTTTTTTATCGTATTTGCGATAAACCTTGATAATAGCAAGGTTTATCTGCGATAATTTCTGACGATGCTTAGCGGTAAAAAAATCGTTGCTAAGCATCGTTAGGGATAAATATCGCTTAACTTTGGTAATATGCCCCAACGTCTGTTAACGTTTGATTCGAAGGAAATCAGGAAGTGTTGAAAAACATTGTCTGCGCCATCTTGCCTTTTTTCAAATGCCACACTTTTGTCGTGCACGGCAGTCATTTTAGATGCCTTGACCAGACCCACTCTGTGCACGCTGTCGATCCTTAGCATGACTCCCCACCCTCGCAAGCATCTCCCCCAGGCAGTGGTCACCCCCGCTCTCTGTCTTATGCATGGGTAATAAACCACCCCCCATCTGCGCTGCTCTTCCCTGAGAATCACACCCTGTGCCCGCCCGACACCTCCCTTTCGCCCTATTCACTACCGCACCCTCTGACACTCCTTTTCCTCTGTGTCCGATTGTCCTGGCCGGTCCTAGGGTATCAGCTAGCCCTGCAGATGTAGTTTATGGCCCCAGCTGTAAAGAATCACCCCTCTTCAAAGGAGTTATAGTAGATCAAGGCCCACACTCGATGAGATCCGTCACAGCAGACGCGTTCCTATTATCTGAAAACCATCCTGTATTGTGATTGGGGAGGGGACCGAGCCTGAAGCGGAAGATTCCAGGGATGACTCTTTGTACATCAAAGTTTTTACAATTATGTGTCACATTAAAAATATATAGCACTCCAACAAAGTAGTAAGATTATAAAACTTTAATAACTTATAAATATATACAAGAAAACAAAAACAGTAATAACATATAAACATTTTTAGGGAAAAACAACGAAGTAGCGGTCGGCTGTGCGAATAGTCCCAACGCAGCACAACGTCCAGATTTCTGGCGTGGGGCGTCGCGGGGGGTGGGTCATCAGTAGCAAACTGTTGTGCGAATAGTTCCAAGGCAGCAGAACGATGGCACCAAGGTGATGTCCAGTAAGTTGCCGCACTGGTTTTGGTATCCTACAATGCTGCTCCGAATAACGGCGTGGGGCGCCCCGGGGGAGGCGGCGTGAACGGGCCTCTCCAGGTGGAGTGTCATCTGTTGTAGTGGGGCGCCCCTTTACCGTTTCAGTTGCCATTCCGTCCGTTTTTGGTCCACTGTGTCAAAAGCCGCAATTCAGCTGAGTTGCGCCCACTCTTGCGGTGCAGCGATAGGCGGCTGTCACAGGACTCTCAAAATGGCGGCAGGCTCTTTCCTTTTTGGGCCTGGTCCACTGAAATGGCCCTGGGACACCTTGGAAATCGGACGCTTGTCTGCTAGGTCTTGGACCCCATTCTCGAAAGCGTCCCCTCCGCCTTGAGGATTTATCTAAAGTTTTGGGGGCCCCCGACTCCTGTAGGCTTCTGGTGGGGAGCGGTTGCCATGATTGCTCGCGGAATGACCACGACGGAGCTACGAGATGGTGGTGCTCTCATGCTGAAGCCAGCTTCAGTCTGAAACATCCAGAAACAAGGTGGGGCTTTCATCGTTTGGGAAAAAAAAAAGTTTTCATCCAATGAAAAGTGTTGTTTTTAGGTCATATGATCAAGCCTTCCATCATTAGGAAACCAAAAGTAAAATGAACCAATGAAAAGTTTTATAAACAAGTCACATGACCTGTTATGCGGCATAGGGTATAAAATGCGGAGAAAATACGTTGGCACGTGAGGCGGCGTCAGTAGCGGACCGATGTGCGAATAGGCCGAAGGCAATACAACGCGCCAAGATCCGGATGGCACCGAGGTGGTGTCCAGCAAGTTGCAGCACTGGTGTGGCCATCCTACAATGCTGAAAGTCGGCGTGGGGCGCCCCGTTGGCCTGTGAGTTTGCGTCAGTAGCGGACCGATGTGCGAATAGGCCGAAGGCAGCACAACGCGCCAAGATCCGGATGGCACCGAGGTGGTGTCTAGTAAGTTGCCGCACTGGTGTGGCCATCCTACAATGTTGAAAGTCGGCGTGGGGCGCCCCGTTGGCCTGTGAGATGGCGGCAGTAGCGGACCGATGTGCGAATGGGGCCAAAGGCAGCGCAACAATATTTTCGGAATAGAAGACACCACAAGGCGCTGAGATGCCAAGATCCGGATGGCACCGAGGTGGTGTCTAGCAAGTTGTGGCACTGGTGTGGCCATCCTACAATGGTAAAAGTCGGCGTGGGGCGCCCTGTTGGCCTGTGAGATGGTGTCAGTAGCGGACTGATGTGCGAATGGGGCCAAAGGCAGCGCAACAATATTTTCTGACTGACACCACAAGGCGCTGAGATGCCAAGATCCGGATGGCACCGAGGTGATGTCTAAGTTGCGGACCGATGTGCGAATGGGGTCAAAGGCAGCGCAACAATATTTTCTGTATGGAAGATACCACTAGGCGTTGAGATGCCAAGATCCGGATGGCACCGAGGTGATGTCTAGCAAGTTGCTGTACTGGTGTGGTCATCCTACAATGCTGAAAGTCGGCGTGGGGCGCCCCATTAGCCTGTGAGATGGCGTCAGTAGCGGACCGATGTGCGAATAGGCCGAAGGCAGCACAACGCGCCAAGATCCGGATGTCACCGTGGTGGTTTCATAGTTGAGAGGCACTTCATCTGCAGTGGGGCGTCGAGATCCGGATGGCACCGAGGTGATGTCTAGCAAGTTGCTGTACTAGTGTGGTCATCCTACAATGCTGAAAGTCGGCGTGGGGCGCCCCATTAGCCTGTGAGATGGCGTCAGTAGCGGACCGATGTGCGAATGGGGCCAAAGGCAGCGCAACAATATTTTCTGAAGAGAAGACACCAAAAGGCGCTGAGATTCCAAGATCCGGATGGCACCGAGGTGGTGTCTAGCAAGCTATGCAGTTGAGTTGTGTGCGCACTTGCGGCGAATAGGTCGAAGGCAGCATAACAATGTTTTCTGAATAGAAGACACCACAAGGCGTTGAGATTCGGTTACCACCGAGGTGATGTCTAGCAAGTTGCCGCACTGGTGTGGCCATCCTACAATACTGCTCCGAATAACGGCGTGGGGTGCCCGAAGGGGGGGGGGGAGGCGGCGTGAACGGGCCTTCCTAGGTGGAGGCTCGTCTGCTGTAGGGGGGCGCCCCTTTACCGTTTCAGTTGCCATTCAGCTGAGTTTCGGCTGCTCTTGATGCTACAGCGACAGGCGGCTGCAACAGGACTCTCAAAATGGCGGCCTGTTCTTTGGATTTGGGCCTGGTCCACTAAAATGGCCCTGGGACACCTTAGAACTCGGACGCTCGATTTTTTTTTTCCTTTCCTGTACATGCAAAAAAAGGTAAATGCCCGGTACGTTACACGCTTCATCTGCCACGATGAACTCTCCAGAGGAACCGAAAAAATATATAGTTATGGTAACTATACCATGCATCGTCATATGGAGAGGTGGCATCAATTAATTATAGTGCTGCATAAAAGAGAGATTTGGAGGAGAACCCCTGACCTGCTAGTACATTCATCAAAGAAGTGGCACTGACAGCATCAGAGGCAAGGGAAACGGTCCCAAATATTTAGAAGAACTTTGGAAAGATTAAAATGACATGTTTAGATTGTGGCAAATTAATTTCATGTGGACATATGAGTGTTACTCTAATAAATGCAGCATATGAACATCATCATAGTCGATGGTTGGTAGAGACATTTTGACTATATCCTGGACCTGCCCGTCCTCGCCCAAAATGGCGCCGGAATAAATGGGACTCGTAACTCCTTGTTGTGTACTGGTTGCAGAACCTTGAAATCACGAGATACGTATGCAGTTTTGAAGCACATGGCGGGCGGGGACGAGAATTGATTGAATATTTCGACATCCCTATTGATATTAAGTTCTGATGTGTTATTGATTACTGTACTATTGAAAGTTCGAATTAACGTCACCCATGGTACTTGCCCGCAAATGTATATCTAGATAATTTTATTGTAACTGGCCCTGTCGTATTTTAATTATAAAATGTACGTCCACCGATTCCGTAACTGTTAGACACCTTAGTTCTTGCAACCTAATGGCCCGCCCGTTACGTTCCTCTACAGTGTAAATGTCTACTCATCATATACGATTACAGTTTGCTCCGTGGCCGGCCCACGTGGTTATAGGCTCGTATTTGTATAATGAAATTTTCACAATAAAGGTTTTTAAAAGAAAACATGGTAGTAGTATATACATTGGTAAAGTTTTTAATAATAGTCACTGTTTTAGAATCAGTAAAAGGCAAGTGAAATAAAGCAGACCAATTACATGAAGGGTAAAAGGCATAATTCGAAGGAACGCAGTAAAGATAAATGGTCAAGGGCTGTTGTGTTTTCTACTCCTGCAACATAAAGTGATCGATAATAATCTCATATTCAGGCGTATCGGCGACTAAGACAGCAGGTCGACCCTCTTTTGCTCAACGGCTCCGTCATGGGACGAAGAAACGCTCTTTTTCTCGAAAAAAGAATATATTTTACTTGCAGGACAGTTGTAAATTTTCCGGGAAAGTACATTAGCCTGGAACATTATAACATATATTTAAGAAAAAATAATGTTCGGAAGTAATAAAAAGCGTAATTTTTAGGTCATATGACCAAGCCTTTCATCATTAGAATAAGAAAAGTAAAATGAACCAATGAAAAGTTTTATTAACAAGTCACATGACTTGTTATGCTTACGTTACGCGCTGCGCGCCCCGGATGACTTCCGGATGCGCTAACGCGGCGCGTCATATGACGCATTACGCGACAACGCAGGTCCAGAATATAGTCAAAATGTCTCCACCAACCAGCGGTTGGAACACAACCCCTTTCAGCAGGCTAAATAGTTCTGTTAAATGACAACAGAAGGGACAGGCAACAAGAACCATCAGTCAAAGAGGGGAGGGCTAGTTCTTCTCTAACGGGTTACATTGGGGCGCTACCGGAACTGATCGAATTGGTAGTCTACAGTGTTTCTGGATATTCAGACTGAAGCTGGGGTTAGCATGAGAGCAGCACCATTTCGTAGCTCCGTCGTGGCCATTCCGCAACCAATCATGGCAGCCGCTCTTTATCGTTATTTTGGGCGGGGTGGGTGGCGGAGCCAAGCTGTTTTGCAGCCATCATTGTGTGGAGTTCAGTTCATCTCACTAGTTTTGTATTTGTCATGAGGGGTTGTTCCTAATGTTTCTATTTTAGCGAGGTCAAAAAGAGATCCCATTAGTGGCCTACTGATTTTGCTCGATTCCTTTTCTTTTTTTTTTACACGATTTTTCGTTATCTGCGAAGACTAAACAGAGTATTGCGACTCTGTGTTTGTTTGTAAATAGAGAATGAACCAAAGAGAACCAATTCTAAAACAGTAAATACTTGGATAACAATCAATCAAATGGAGAGAGAAGCAGGCACGACGTATTACAACGGGGGCAAAGGCCTGCATTAACTACCCTTCACTATGTGCAAAGAGAGAGTACTCCTAATAGAAATGAGGGGGGGGGCACCATTCAAAGCAGATCAGTGTGCATAAACACGAAAATGTTTTCACTTACCACGTACTTGACATTCGACAGCTTATGATATTTGCTATTAAAAAACCATTGAAATCCACTGAAAAAACCATAGGTTATAGACCATATATAGTTAGGAATTAGCATTTACAAAACCTTGAAAATTCACTGAAAAAACCATAGGTTATAGACCATATATAGTTAGGAATTAGCATTTAAAAAACCTTATTTTACTCACACAAAACCATTGAAATTCCATATATAGTTAGTTGCACTAACTATATATCGCGCACCCGCAATCCACTGCTGATCATGTCACATATTACATCATTCATGACATGGTCAGTGACATCACTGATGACATCTCAAATGACATCACTGATGAGATCACTGATGACATCATCCAGTGACTGTGTGTTTCTGTAAAGTTTAAATATGTTTTACATATTGAAGAATGAGTAGATGTATAAGTGTCTGGACAAAGGATTTAGTAGGTGCATGACTGAATGTATGAGTGAGTGATTAAATATGTCTCACTGAGTGCATGGGTTAGTGACTAAACTGTCTTAATTTGTGCATCATTATGTCTGTTGTTCTGTAAACTGCTGCATGTGTTGATCAGTAGCTATATGATTAACTATATGGGTTATTGATTGATTGTCCAAGTATTTGTATGGGAGACTGAGTGTGTGTGTGGCTGGCTGGGAGGTGTGTGACTCTGTGCAGATCAATGTGTACTTGTATCAATGATTGTATAAGAAAGTAAGTATGTGTTAGTATATGTTTGAAAATGTAAGGTGCTCTATGTTTAACTGTATAGACAAGAAAATGGAAGTGTGATTGATTCTTTACAGGACTGACTAGGTGTGTGAGTAACTCCATGGATGAGTGGCAGAGTGTGAGTGTCTGTATAGGTGTATGAGTGCATATGATAGTGTTGTAAAGATGAGTGATTGTATGTATGAATGATTGTATGGGTGAATGAGTGAATGTGTGTGTAGACGTAGGAATCAGTGAGTACGTATGTAGTAACTAGTATTGGTGTGTCAATGGTTTCAAAAATTATACTCTGTATTTAACACTGGGTGAAACAGAGGTTATATTAAAATGTGAGGAGATGCATTGTATTGTCACATGAATGATATCATCAGTGATGTGGTCATTGATGTCAAATGAGATGTCATCAGTGATCTCATCAGTGATGTCATTTGAGATGTCATCAGTGATGTCATCAGTGATGTCACTGACCATGTCATGAATGATGTAATATGTGACATGATCAGCAGAACCATTGAAATTCGCATATATAGTTAGTTGCACTAACTATATATTTCGCGCACCCGCAATCCACTGCTGATGACGTCACATATTACATGATTCATGACATGGTCAGTGACATCACTGATGACATCTCAAATTACATCACTGATGACATCACTGATGACATCTCATTTGACATGACTGATCACATCACTGATGACATCATTCATGTGATAATACGATGAACTTCTTCAGACTCTAATATAACCTTATATACACTCAGTGTAAACAGACACTCACAGACTGTCACTCATCCATGGAGTTACTCACACACCTAGTTAGTCATGCAAAGAATCAATCACACCTCCATTTCCTCAACTATACAGTTATACACACCTTACTTATTCAAACAGATACTAACACATATTTACTCTCTTATACAATCCCTGATACAATTTCAGAATGATCCATACAGCCACTCACACATTCACTGGCTCTTATGCACAGTTATTTATATATGTCAACTCTCACATATACTGTGTTTTACATATGTTCTTACTTTGACATGTAGCACTGAGATATCCATTCACTCACCAATACACTCATGCACACAGTCAACCGCCCATACAGCTGTTTCCACATGCACTTTTGAACCCATACATCTAGTGAATCAACTGCTCACACATCTATGCACAGAGTCATACACCTCCCAACCACCCACACACACACTCAGTCTCCCATACAAATACTTGGGCAACCAATCAATAACCCATATAGTTACTCATATAGCTACTGATCAACACATGCAGCAGTTTACAGAACAACAGACATAATGATGCACAAATTAAGACAGTTTAGTCACTAACCCATGCACTCAGTGAGACACATTTAATCACTCACTCATACAGTCAGTCATGCACCTACTAAATCCTTCATCCAGACACTTATACATCCACTCATTCTTCAATATGTAAGACATATTTAAACTTTACAGAAACATACAGTCACTGGATGTTGTTATCAGTGATCTCATCAGTGATGTCATTTGAGATGTCATCAGATTACTTTTAGACCACAGTATGCCAATGTTAATCATCCTACGGTGGCGAGCAGTATAATACCTGTTTACGCAACTGATAATCTGTTTTCTCTTAGAGAGGCGGAAATTGCCATCAAGACTGTGAAGTGTGGGAGGGCCCCAGGCCCAGATGGGATTCCCTCTGACATTTTTAAATATGATGTGACAAGATGGGCGAGGTACACCCTCCTCGTAGCAAATGCCCTGGCAAAGGGGGAAGTGGTCCCAGACCTCTGGAAAGGTGCAACTATTATCCCTATTCACAAGAAGGGCGACCGTTCACTGCCTGCTAATTATAGGCCTATAAGCTTAATAGCTACTATGCAGAAAGTAGTTGGGAGGATGATAACAAACCAGCTTATGGACTGGGTTGATAACAACAACGCCCTTTCCCCATATCAAGCTGGATTTAGGCGAGCAACCAGTACCATTGACCAGGTCTTTCGGTTCACCATACTGCGGTGGAAGACTGTTGTACTGGGAAGGGGCTGCCTGTACGTCGCGTTTGTCGACCTACGGGCGGCATTCGACCTAGTCCCCCGGTGCAAGCTATGGTCGGTTCTGCAAAAGATGGGGATTCCTGCAGATCTGCTTACATTAATCATGCGACTGCACGAGTCCAACTTTGCAAGAGTCCAGTGGGGTGGAAGTGGGCAAACAACTATGGACTTCCCAGTGGAAAGGGGCGTCCGGCAGGGCTGCTCCATGGCCCCCTATTGTTCTCGTTATTCATCAACGGGATTGTTGAGAGAATGTTGGAGGCGAGCGTTGATGCCCCATCGTTAGCGGACACCAGGGTTCCTATCCTGATGTTCGCTGACGATACTCTTATTTTATCTAAGACCCCTATGGGGCTGCAGCGTGCATTGAACATTTTCGATGCTTTTTGCGTTGAACATGGCCTAGAGGTGAACGTGGGAAAAACAAAATTAATGGCCTTTTCATCTGGCCGTAGGAATCACCCCAAAGTAACCTTGAATAACAGCAGGTTGGATACTGTTGCAGAATTCACGTATCTGGGGGTTCAGATTGCAGAGGGCACCGGTTGGGCACATCACGTGGACAAAGTGGTCCTTAGACACCAGCAGCTCTCAGGTGCCCTTAGGGGCGAGCACCGTAAATCTAAGACAAAGCCCATAAAACCCGCACTCACGGTGTATGATGCAAAGGTCTTGGGTGCTACATTATACGGCGCAGAGTTATGGGCCTGGGAAAGTATTGCGGCATTACAGACTTCAGAGAATAAGTTTCTGCGAGGGATCACAGGACTTCCACAGAGCACCCCGCTAACTCCACTGTTTTTGGAACTGGGTAGGCGCTCTATCATAGATAGAGCCCGATTGCGCCCAGTCCTTTACTGGAGGCGCCTCTGGACGACTCCAGAAATCAGACAATATGCGGAGGGCTTTCTGTGGATAATCCAGGAAGATACCTTCCACAAAATAAAATGGTTAAAACAACTGAAGTCTATGCTAGTTAACCTAGGGTTCTCAAATCTTTGGAACAATCCTGTGGGAGAGATCTTCCCTAGCAAGGAAAACCTAAAAAAACAGTACTGGGATTGGGTGGGTGTTAAACTGCTGAAAGACACAAGGACCGACTCTATGTCTGGCCGCTTTCTGGAGTCAAAAATTTTACCTGCCCTAGAAACCTACTGGGATAACATCACGGTACCAATGGACAGGAAATTGGTTTTCCAGCTAAGGTCAGGATCTATCCCCCTGAAGAAAATGACAGCTGGCTGGAATAAATCGACCAATAATTTATGCCCTGCATGTGAAAATGCCGAAGAGAGCATAGGCCATTTCCTATTCGTATGCCAAGCCTATATTAAACCAAGGGCTAAATGGCTTACGCCGGTATGCAAAAACCTGGGGACACGCGATAGTACTGTGGCCTTAAGAATCTTATGTACAACTACCCAGGATTCGATAGTCATAGGGGTGGCCAAATATCTAGGCTGGGCCTGGGCAATCAGACGACGGGCTCTGGGGAAAATCATGTAATTAGGGATCCCTTTTAATAACGGTTAATGCAATATATTTTATCAATGGTTTTTATATGCAATATTGTATGAGCTGCACTGTAAGTTTAATGTCTTTTTAATGTTAACATGTATTATTGTGTAATTGTTTTAAATGTCATGTGCTTTTATGAAAATTGTTTCGAATAAAGCTTATACAACAACAACAAAAAAGTTATCAGTGATGTCATCAGTGATTTCATTTGAGATGTCATCAGTGATGTCATCAGTGATGTCACTGACCATGTCATGAATGATGTAATATGTGACGTCATCAGCAGTGGATTGCGGGTGCGCGAAATATATAGTTAGTGCAACTAACTATATATGCGAATTTCAATGGTTTTGTGTGAGTAAAATAAAGTTTTATAAATGCTAATTCCTAACTATATATGGTCTATAACCTATGGTTTTTTCAGTGAATTTTCAAGGTTTTGTAAATGCTAATTCCTAACTATATATGGTCTATAACCTATGGTTTTTTCAGTGAATATATATATATATATATTGACAATTTTGCTCATCCGGAACTCATTGTGGTGGGTGAAAACTTTATTTTTTCTGCGTTTTCCTTATATATTTCGGTCTTCCCAGACCTTCTTCAGAGGACAGCCGTCATATCGCAGGACCCCAAAACGCAACCACATGATACTTACGATGTTATCAAAGTTATTGGTGCCCCCTAGTGGGCTCCTTGGTGGTCAGGATAGGAGCATGCTGGTAAATGTGGTTCGTTAGGGTTTCTTATTCTTACCCTTCTGTGGGCGATGTTGGTGCTTTCACTCCGCCATAATCCCCGAACAAACAGCCTTTCATGTTGCCGGGGAACGAACCAAAGTCTAGTCCTTGGTGGCAGCACTCTGCCCTAGTAGCTTGCGCAGATTCACGTGTGGTCAAGTTGCGGGCAGGATAATGGCGCTCTTATCGGCGGTGCGGCTCTAGGCGGGACCGAGCCTACAACATATTGACAATTTTGCTCATCCGGAACAAGTGTGAGCCGCGCTCATTGTGGTGGGTGAAAACTTTATTTTTTCTGCGTTTTCCTTATATATTTCGGTCTTCCCAGACCTTCTTCAGAGGACAGCCGTCATATCGCAGGACCCCAAAAATATATATATTCATTGAATAAACCAAAGGTTACAGGGATGTTAAGGTTAGCAGATAGAATTTAAAACCTTAGAAATTCACTAAAAAAACAAACGTTATAGGGGCATTATAGTTAGGTTCAGATTTTACACACTCAAAACCACAGGAATTGAGCAGCTATAATTGCAGTTATCTCAAATAACTATAACTTATGCCCTAAGGTAACTATAACTCGCACCCCTGACATGCACAGTTTTCTCATGAATAATTTCACAGCAAATGTTGCAGTGATATTATCAATGATGTTATAGAAGGTGTCATGAGTGATGTAACATGTGTTGTAATTAGCAGTGCATGGCATGGTCCCGAGGTATAGTTACCTTACGGCACGAGTTATAGTTACTTGAGATAACCGTAACTATAGCTGCTGATTTTCTATGGTTTTGGGTGTGTAAAATCTGAAAATTAACTATAATGTCCCTGTAACCTTTGGTTTTTTAGTGAATGTCTAAGGGTATTTAAATTCTATTTCCTAACATTAGCATCCCTGTTACCTTAGTTTTTTTCAATTAATTTTGCGTTTTTTAACTTAAAGTAATATTTCATTACCAGACGTTAATCCAACAGGTGCAGTGCACAGCCTGTGGCTGTGCATGGTGGGGGGTTGGCCGCAGGACCCGGCCTCAGTCGGACCCTGTGGTCAACCTGTGCATTGGGGAGTTGGGCGCAGGGTTTGGCCTGCAGCCAGGCCCTATGAGCAACCCCCTCTAAGGCAGCCAGCCAGTGGGCCCCCTTCCTGGGCTGCTTTAGGCCCAGGGGACACCAGCCCCTGGGGGCCAGGCACATTTTGTGGGGGAAAGGGACATGTGTCCCCCTCCCTGGGCCAATTTTTGCCCTGGGAACCCTACCCCCCAGGGCTTGGAACATGTTTTTTTACAGTTGAAGGATAGAGGGACACATGGCTAAACCGTGCATGTTTCTACCATGCAGCCTAAACCACAAATGTGTCTTAACCTCTCATTCCTTTACCACTAATGACGTTACCATTTAATTTTGGGGTAAAGGCATGTGTGGCTAAGGTTGTAACCCCCACCCTAAGAAAAAAACTCCCCCATCCCCCACCCCACCCTGAGGTACAAATACCAAATCCCCCACCCCATTCTGTCCCTAACCCTCAACAAACACTACTTCTACCCCCTGCCACCCCCTTGTGCTGTCCCTACCTTGGGGAACCCACAAACACACTGTATATCGATGTTGAATTTTCCCCTGATGAAGGGTTCTTATGAGTCCGAAATGCATTGGGAACAATAAACAGAAACCCAACATCTGCTCTAAATTGGAAATGCATGTTTCTTTAAGAATCATATGAAATTATACTTACCAAACAGAATTTATGAAGAATGAATTCAATTTATGCAACTTACTTGATTGAATGATTTGAATTGGATTACTCCTTTAATTGGATATACTGCTATGCATTGAGGGAACACCACCCCTGGGGTGGCGCATACAACATTTTTCATTAATGCTCATGGATCAGTGAGAGATAGGCAATCTGCACGCAACACACTGTTGAATTTGATTAACAATCAGAATCTTATCGTCCTTAAAACAGGTGTACATCATCCTATGTCCCTAAAACTATCCAAACCTATCCATTGCCCTTAGACAATTTTTAAAAACTACCCTGACCCCCAACTCAGAGCCCTAAAAACTACTCCACCTTCCCCTATGCCCTAAAAACTACCCTGACTACCCATTCCCCTCCCCCTGCCCTGAGGCTTAAAATCATGTACCTTAACAAACACCATCCCAGCCCCCTCCCACCGCCCATGTAGTCCCTACAACTCCAAGAAGTGAACGGCCACACATACGATCAGGTACGTGATTAGGAGCAGAACACCCAAGGGGATCAGACCACTTTAGTTAGGGTCGGGTATTCTCGATAACAGCATTCATGGGGAATAGCACGCCCAGCATGAGAACCGTCCCCGATACATATATATATATATATATATATATATATATATATATATATATATATATATATATCAAAGTTCCTGGGTTGCTCCAAAGGGTTGCGGTCGGCCCCGTGGGAAGTGGCGTAAACGCCGGCAGAGCACGCCGGTAACTTCAATTGACAATGCTTTGTCTTGCAATTCACCACGCTCTCAGACACCAAGTAAACGCCAGAAAACAGCAGGTCCAAGGGTGTTTATTGACACCTTACGACATGTTTCGGCTTACGAGAAGCCTTGTTCACGCGATATATATATCTTTCGAAACATGCATTTAATTATGTGTTATTTAATAGCAGGTCTTTATATTGTACGTTTGGTCCAAACAGAGACCCGTACGAGGGTTGATTCTGGTTCTTTAATTATTATGGAATCACCAACGATGTTTAGATTATGCAAGCAGAAGCCATGCATGTTGGATGGCTTTTTAAACAACTAAAATGATGCAATGAGTAAGCATGGGCGTAAAATCCGTTCCGCTCGCGGATTTTGCGGATTTTCAGTAAATTGGCAATCCGCGAACTCTCGCGAACTTACCGAAAATTCGTAAATCCGTGCGAAGCGGATTTTTTTGCTTGGTCGCACTTGCCAACTAGCATACTATACAATTTCGCGGGAGTAAACACTTGCGAAAACGTAGATGCGGCGGGCATCGACAATCTCGCAATTGCGAGATTGCAAAATTTGCAATTTCGCACAAGAAATCCACCAGCAGGCAGCATAAACCTTGAAAATTATGTTTTTTATCAGAATAACTCCTCAGGTTGACATTTGCCTGCACTTTTTTTTTGCAAGGAGTCCATTTTGGGGGGGGGGGGGGGAGGAAGGAAGTGCCCCACAGTCTCCAACTTCCTGTTCCTGTCCAGCAGGATCCTCTCAGTGCTTTCTTCATGTGCTGGTCACTTTGATTTGGATCTTGACCTGGAAGCACTCAGCAGGTGCAAAAGTTCAATCTTATCATTAGTAACCATTCCCTGTAGTGCCTGGAAGAATTACTTTTTGTGGATGCTGCTGGATATTTGGATTTTTGCAAAACTGATTGCACTCAGCAGGTGCAAAAGTTCAATCTTATCATTAGTAACCATTCCCTGTAGTGCTTCCTGAGGGGCCCCTTCAGAGTTCAGTTGCCTACTTGCAACTATTCTATGACCCTGCTCTGACCCTCACAGCAGGCTCAGAAAAAGCAATTACAGATAAGGAAGCAGGTTCCAGCCAGGAAGTTCAAATTCAGAAACACATTAATCAGCCCCTAATTCATTTATGTCAGTTGAGGCAGGGCAGGTGTGCTTTTCCACCCATAATCTACAGTGATGAACTAGAGGGTGGCATGGGTGAGCCAGAGGGTGGCATGGGTGAGCCAGAGGGTGGCAGTGGTGAAACAGAGGGTGGCAGTGGTGAAACAGAGGGTGCTGTGATGAACCAGATGTAGAAACAACATGTTCGCGACCGTTGCTACCCGAAAAGTAAGTTCGCGTTTGCGAACTGGTACAAAATCCTCGCGAACGGGCAGAAATCCTTGCGAACACGAAAAAAAAAAAAAATTCGCGAGAGTTCGCGGATTTTGCGGATTGCGAATCCGTAAATACGCAATTTCGCTGATTGCCAATTCGCAAAATCCGCCCATGCTTAGCAATGAGTTTTCCCAAACCGTAACGTAAATGTCACGAAACCACTCCCGATATTCATATGGGACACTACGATATACACATAGAGGCAGTACACGTTATAACCATTGCTAAAAACAATAAATATGTTCCAACCACAGGATCCACCGTACATGGGGACCTGCCTTTCGGAACAGCAAATAGAGTTTAATCGACCTCGAGAGAAAGCGAGTTTTTTTAACCACTTTGAAGTGTATACCTCGATACAATGCAGGACACCGCCCACAGGTATGAAACTCGTAGTATGAGTGATATGTGTTGTAGTTTATCCATAAAATGTAAAGAATGGGAAGTTCAAGAATGGCTTTTTTTATGTATACAACAATTTTTAAGACAAAAGCCTGGGAACTGAGCACTCGATTCAGTGATTACAAACAGGAAGTGACGAAGTGACGGGGTTAATGTCCCATTAAAGGTAATTGTCTAACATTTCCTTTAATGACGGGTCTTTTAATAGCAAAATGAGCCCATTAACAGTTATTAAAGAAGTGGATTTAATTTCATTTTCCCTTAAAGCAACCTCTGCGAGGGTCTTAAAACAAGTAACATTTAAGCAGCCGATAGCAACACCGGACATATAAGAAGCCCCGTTACTGTAGGTATGTGAACCCAGGAATATATGGGAAAGAATGCATGAGAGAGAGTGCTGCATGGTTCATGGTGCACAGAGAGAATAGATAGAAGTATAATTTAAAGCAAGAAGCTGTTCCGGGGTGTTAAAAGAAGTAAATACACAAAATCAAATGTACAGTGGATAGGAACAGGTTTAATCCCAATGTGATCTTTGAGATGAATTTATGTACAACATTAATGTACTTTAGTAACTGTATGTGGAAGGTAAAATTGTTTATATATACAACTGTATGGGGAATAGATTGTAGAATGGGCTTATACATTAGGTAACACTATGTCTGTGTTGTGTACAGTACAGTTTAGGAATATTGAACCCATGAGTTTACACACTAGTGGATATTAGCTAAAAACCTGAACAGTTTCAACTTACTGATGTAAAATGTTGTTTTTATTGATTTCATTTAATTTGTTTATCCTGTATATATTTTTTTGTTTAGATAATTTTATCGAATTACGTTGCAAGCACGAAAGAGACAAGAGTTGTTGTCTTGAAAAAGGTGTTGTTTATGAAACTATACACCGAACGCGTCGACGCATTTGTTTTAATACGTCAAATTCAAGGAACCAAGTCCCTGAATTGACCGATTGGGCTGTGGACATTATAAATGTGATTCCCTTGAATTCACATACTGCTGATGATTATAGACTAAATCACGGAATTTGAGTCTCTTTCTGGTTTTAATTGTATTTGTGTATAATGCTTATGTACTCAAACTGTTATTGTGAAGGTTTTTAATGATTTTTAATGAAATTTTGATATCAATAAACATACAGATTGTAATACTGTACTGTTCAGGTGCTTGAATAAGTTTTAGGACAGGGGGGACTGGTATTTAGGTATCTCCTACATATTTAGAAGATAGAGCAGAATTGCCCACTGTGAGGTGTATGTATGGTTGTATGGTTATGATGAATGCTTGATTATTGATCCCAAGGGATAATTTATTTTACTTGCGTCCCTAAAACTACCCCATCCCCTTCCAGTGTCCTTAGGTCTAATACCATAATCCCTAATTAAAAAAACAACTCAACCCTCCCTCCACCCTGAAACCAACACCTGCCCTCCTCCATCCCTGAAAACTTCTCTGACCCCCATCCATGAAACTACCTCAGACACCCCCAGCCCTGAAAAATAGCCCCAAATACCCACAGCCCTGAAAAGTAGCCCCGAACCCCCTGCCCAGAAAACTAACCCCAAACTCCCAGTCCAGAAAACTACCCCTGAAACCCCATTTCAGTAAACTACCCCTGACCCCAGCCCAAAAAACTACCCCCGCCCCAGCCCCAAAAAATACCCCTGACCCCAGCCCAGAAAACTCCCCTGACCCCCAACCCCAGCATACTACCCTGACCCCAGAGCCCAGAAAACTACCCCGACCCCCAGCCCAGAAAACTATCCCTGACCCCCTGCCCACTAAAGTACCCCAGCTCAGAAAATTACCCAGCCCAACCTCACTCATCTCACCTCCACTATGTTCCTGGTGAGGTTTTCGTGCTTCCATCCCTGCTGCCTGCAGCAACCAGTAACTAGACTACGCACTGTCTTAACCATGCATATGCGTAGTTATGGCAAGCATGGCTGAGTTTGCGTAGCAGAACATGTGTGGTTAAGACCACAGTGTTCTGACTGTTTCCTGCTTTTTAAAGGAGGAGGGTATGTGGCCCATATCCCAGGACCATTTTTGGCTCCAGGGACCCTAGCCCGTGGGGCCCACTATTATATTTATGGGGTAGAGAGCACACAGTCCCCTCCCTTGACCGATTTCAGCCCCTGGAACCCCATCCACTGGGGCCCTGCCTTATTAAAATGTGTGAACGGGGGCACATAGCCTCCCTCCTGGGTCGCTTTTGTCCCTGGGGACCCCATCACTTGGGTCCCTGCCAGAGTTAATAAGGAAGAGGCAGGCATGCAGCCCCCATCCATGAGCCTATATCAGCCCCTGCAAGCCTATCCCTCAGGGCCCACCCATTGTGTAAAGGGGGAGGAGGGCCGGTGGACCCCTCCCTGGGCCGGTTTTAGCCATGGGGACCCTATCCCCCAGCGCCCTCCAATGATTGAAGTGCTAAGGGAGGAATGCAGCCCCCCACCCCGGGCTAGTTTTGGGCCTAGGTATCTCATCCTTTGGTTCCTGGCCAATGATTATTGGGGGAGGGATTAAGCAGTTCCCCTTAATGGGCTGGTATTGGTCATGGGGATCCCATCCCCTGGGGCCCTGCAAACTAAGGGTGGGTGCTCTAGTCCCCACCCAGGATGCTCACCATATACTTGGTGGGTACCATGGGGTGCCGCCCTCCTCCTATTATATTGATAATAATCGCCTAGGACCTGGCCCACCCAGGTCTATTAAAAAAAAGGTTTAATTTGCCATGGATTTGAGGATTGTCTGCGAAATCATGGAAATGTCTTGTGCCATAAGTGGGGTCCCAGTGGGCATTTTGTGTTTTTTGGAGACTTGGGACTGATTCACGAGTCCTAAGATGGCTGCCACAGCTTCCTGGTTGAAGTGGTGGCAGCCAATCAGATCTCATCAATAGATATGTCAGGTCCAGGGACGCCCCTAGCCCCTAGAGATACATAAATACTTTTTCTTTATAAACGCATAACTTACTGAACTGATTTATAGCAAATTACAAAAAAACCCTCTTTCTGGACCAAGATCTAGCTTTCTGCCACATTTGGTGTAATTCCAATTAGCGGAGCAGGCTGTAGCCGTGTTCAAAATTCCTACGGGAAATCTCATGAGGACAACGTATTTTGGGACCTCCCTTTTTCTCTGCTCATGCTTAATGAATCATCCTGAAACTTCCCAGACAGTAACAGAATTGACTGGTACACTGGTTTTAAAAACTACGTGGAGTTTCGTCAAACTACGCCAAAGTTATTAGTAAAACAAAAACGTTTTCCATGGAAACTATGTCAGGTCCTAACTATAACTGCCTACTGGCAACCACCAGCAGGTAATATGTATATCTTTATATTCATTTATGAATAATTCAATATGACACATTGAGTAACTCTCTTGGAGACAGTCTGTACAATATCATGCATTGAGATTACAATGAGTTTTGGATTAGCAATGTCATTAATGGTAATTGTTTTAGGGCACTGAGTACTTTATATCATTAGTAATTGGTGAGGTCTTTTAACAGTCATATTTTAGAACAGTAATGATAGATCATGGGCAAGCAGTACACAGGTAACAGCAATGAGTATGCTCAAACCCAATGGTATGTGCTTGCATTAACACAGATCCGAATAGTCTTTCTTGTATTTTGATTCTGTGCATTCTGTAGTGTACACTATATGCCAATTTGCACTAATGCACTTTGCACTTTATAGAAATGGGCACTTGCCATTAATTCTCTTTGAGTACACGCATTATACTAAAGCTATGTCATATTCAAATAAATTTGGTTGACAACATAGGATATGCAACTGGAATATAAAGTAGTGTGATGTTGTACAGTTGTATATGAATTTGTGACATTTTGCACATTGCTGTATGAATATATGCACTTTAGGCATGTTTTGCATGTATAACTTGGCAGACCACCCAAACTTTTAACCTTGTGCGGTAGGTCATTTGCTGTCACTGGGGTTGTCAAGATAGAATTTGATGCAACAATGCCATGAGAGCAATACGTTCAAACTGGACAATATGCTGCTATATGAGAAAACAATCACCAACTATAATGTATTTTATTTATACAATTCATTCCATTTTATTTTATTTAATTTTTGTTTTAATTTACTTTATTGCAAGATAATTTTGCATGTGACAATAGGCAGAATGATTCTGCTAAATGATAGACTGAATAAAGTTAAATTGTAGCACATGGTTGTTTAGAATGAGATGCACTGTCACTCTAATTTCGGAGAAATAGAAAGGCCAAATTTTGGTATGCATTTGTTGAGAATACGACTGCAGAGATGGTCGAAATGTGTCACCTTAAGCCACAATAAAAGCTATCCAGAAGCTAATCCGAGTGTGTTGGTGCCTGTTTCAAAAAGTGAATGGGTATGTTAAAATATGTATTCGGAGAGCCGGTGTTGAATTCCAACACTCCCTCTTGGTTTGGAGTACTGCGGCCACTGGCGTGCAAATAAATCTGTACGGCGTATACAGTGGCCGAGACCCCAGCCTAAGCAGTTCAGCATCGACTCAGCAGCCGGAATCCGGAAGTAGGAGGACCACAGTGAAAGAGGTAAGCTGAGCCACTTGTGGTAACAGGCGTAGTATTTATCTGCGGAACTGTACGCGGAAAACAATGGGGTTTAGTGGCAAGTTTGAATGTAACAATGAATTCGGATTGGCTCAGAAATAGAGAGAGTGAAACTAAAAAACTGTTCAGTGATGTTGACGCTGATGAAGCAGCAGGCGTTAGCGGCAATAGATATGGACCGGACAAACCAACAGAGTGCAAAGATATCAAGAGAGCACTTGAGAAAGTCAGGAAAATGGAAATACCCAAATGGTGGGAAAGTAAGTCCCTTCAGCACTATTTAGATGTTGGCCGCATACCTTGAGGCTTATGGATTCTCATTGCGCCAACATACGAGAACCCTAACCCGGACATGTGACGCAAGTGGACAGAGAAAAGTGCAGAGTCATCTAAAGGTATGTTAGCCATTCTCATTAAATATGCCATCACAGACAGAGACGCGCTTCTGAAAGAAATAGAAGCTCTGAAGGAACAATTGAGCAAATTGCCAGAACTTGAGGAGATAAAGAAATTTGAATTAGAAATGCAAGGGCAGTTAAGTAAATATAAACAAACAATCAAGGAACGTAAGGCAACAAAATTCAGAAGGGACAAGCTAGACTATCAGTGGGCGCAGATATTTCCCTTCTCGAGAAGATTTGACAACTTACGGCATCAAACGTTACTGCAAGTGACACAAGCCAGTGGCACAAAACAATAGGATTCATCCAGCTCTGAATTGAGCTCAGAAGTGGAGACTCATAACATGGACTCTCGGCCTATTGTGCAAATACTCTCAGTTAAGGATGAATTGTGTTTTTTGCGATGGGACCGCAATCTCAACCTCAGACCTTGGCAGATCGTAGCAGAAACCCACAAGGAGGGTGCAGAGGAAATGGAAAAGGAAACACAGGAGTTTCGGTTAAAAGAGGCAACAAACAGGCAGCTGTGCAGAAGAAGAAGTAAAGGATAACACCAGTGTGGATATATTTAATTTGCCGAACTTGGAACTTAGTCTAGAAGAAACCAGAATTCTATCCTTGGGATTGGCAGATTGTGCCCCATTAAATCTGGATTATGACCAAACCAGAATTGACTGTTTTAAATTTGTTTGAAATGTAAAGTTGTGCAAATTTTTCAACAACAGGAATGTGACATTCCCAGATGACTCCTGGGATCTGGAGGATTGGGACAACCTCGCTTGCTCTGATTTAATCCTTTTAAGGGATATGGACAGTCTATCCAGAGGGGATCACAATGAGGCTACAGATGAGAGGCTTTTTCAAGACCAAGGGCTAAAGGTGTATGAGAGACCATATACACCACCCTCAGAGGCACCCTGATCTACCGACCTCCGGGACCACGCACCCAATTCAGCGAGGACATCGCCGACTTCGTCAGCCCGCTTGCCCTCCCCTCCTCTGACTACATCCTCCTGGGGGACCTCAACTTCCACCTGGAGAACAACAACGACCGCAACACCACCACCCTGCTGGACAACCTCGCCAACCTGGGACTCAAGCAACTGGTGTCCACCCCCACCCACCTCGCCGGACACACACTCGACGCAGTCTTCTCTTCCAGCACAGACATCGACTTCAGCCACGCCACAGAGCTTCAATGGACGGACCACAGCTGCGTCCACTTCACCTTCAAGAGAACGACGACCCACCACCACCAACAACAGGCCGCCCGCAGAAGCTGGAACAAGATCACAGCAGACCAGCTCGCCACCTCCCTGAGCCAGCACCCTCCTGCCAGCTCAGCGGACCCCAGCCAGGCCGCCGACAACCTCACGAAGTGGATCAGCATCTGCGCGGACGAGCTCGCCCCGCTGAGGACCCCGCCCAGCAGACCCGGCAGCAAGAAAGCCCCGTGGTTCACCGACGAACTCAAGAGCTCCAAGAAGAACTGCCGAGCCCTCGAGAAAGTCTGGAGAAGGGAACCTACACCGGACAACAGGATTTTCTTCAAGCTTGCCACCCGGAAGCACCACCAGCTGATCCGCGCCGCCAAGAAAACAGCATTCAAGGAACGGTTGGACAACAGCGCACACAACTGCAAGGAACTCTTCAACATCGTGAAAGAGCTTTCCAACCCCAGCGCAGGAAACAACGACATCACCCCATCGCAAGACCTCTGCAACTCCCTCGCTTCATACTTCCACAACAAGATCGCGGACATACACAACAGCTTCAACAACCAACCAACGCACACCATGACCGAACAATCACCCCCCACCACCACCCTCCACGCCTGGACCCCGATCAGCACCGATGACACCATCTGCACGATGAACTCCATCCACTCCGGATCACCGACCGACCCCTGCCCTCACCACGTCTTCAACAAGGCCGACGCTGTCATCGCACCCCACCTGCGAGACATCATCAACACATCCTTCGACACCGCCACCTTCCCTGAGAGCTGGAAACACGCCGAACTCAGCGCTCTACTCAAGAAACCAACAGCAGACCCCACCGAACTCAAGAACTACCGCCCCATCTCGCTCCTCCCGTTTCCAGCCAAAGTCATAGAGAAGACCGTCAACAAGCAGATGGCCGCCTTCCTCGAGACGAACGGATCCCTCGACCCCTCACAGTCCGGCTTCCGAGCCAATCACAGCACCGAGACCGCCCTCATCGCCGCCACCGATGACATCCGAGCCCTGATGGACAATGGAGAAACAGCGGCCCTCATCCTCCTAGACCTCTCCGCGGCTTTCGACACGGTCTGCCACCGCACCCTAGTGCAGCGCCTCAGCAACGTCGGAATCCAGGACAAGGCGCTGGAATGGATCATCTCCTTCCTCGACGGAAGAACACAGAGAGTCCGCCTACCACCATACAAGTCAGAGGCCTCCGAAGTCATCTGCGGCGTCCCTCAAGGATCATCTCTGAGCCCCACCCTCTTCAACGTCTACATGAGCCCCCTCGCGGCCATCGTACGCAAACACAACCTCAGCATAATCTCCTATGCCGACGACACCCAGCTGATCCTCTCCCTGACCAACGACCCCGCCTCCGCCAGAGCCAACCTGCACGAAGGGATGAAAGAGGTAGCCGAGTGGATGACGACCAGCCGCCTGAAGCTGAACTCTGACAAGACGGAGGTCCTCATCCTGGGCTCTTCCCCCTCCACCTGGGACGACTCCTGGTGGCCTCCCGCACTGGGCACCGCACCCAAACCAACAGACCATGCACGCAACCTGGGCTTCATCCTGGACTCCTCCCTCTCCATGACCAGGCAAGTCAACAACGTCTCCTCGGCGTGCTTCAACATCCTACGCATGCTACGGAAGATCTTCCGGTGGATCCCCACCGAGACCAGGAAGACCGTCACCCAGGCCCTCGTCACCAGCCGACTGGACTACGGCACCGCCCTCTACGCCGGTACCACCGCCAAGCTCCAGAAGAGACTCCAGCGGATCCAGAACGCCTCGGCCAGACTCATCCTCGACGTCCCACGAACCAGCCACATCACCGGACATCTGAGAGACCTTCACTGGCTCCCCGTCAACAAAAGAATCACCTTCCGCCTCCTCACCCACGCACACAAAGCCCTACACGACCAAGGCCCGAGCTACCTCAACAGCCGGATCAACTTCTACGCTCCCAAACGCCACCTCCGATCAGCCAACCACGCCCTCGCCGCCGTCCCCCGCATCCGAAGAGCGACTACAGGAGGAAGGTCCTTCTCCTACCTGGCCGCCAAGACCTGGAACTCCCTCCCTCCCGACCTGCGCCTGACCCAAGACCACCTCTCCTTCAGGAAGAAGCTGAAGACCTGGCTGTTCGAGCAGTAGCGGCACCCCCCCCCCCCCCAGCGCCTTGAGACCCTACGGGTATGTAGCGCGCTCTATAAGTGTCACTGATTGATTGATTGATACCTCCTTTAAACCTAAATTGATTTTTTTTACCAGTGATACCACAAGACCCAATAGATATGTTTGCAGAAGTAGTGATAAATGATCTTAAGATACTGCAAAAGAGAAAACTCACTACTCAAAAGGCGTTTACAGACTTGATGCAGATCCAATACAAGTGTCTCGTAAAGAAAAGACACCAATGGAAAGATATAGTAGTGAGACAGGTAGACAAGGGTGGAAACATTGTTCTCTGGCCACTCGCAATGTATTTGGAGGAGGCAAGGAGACATTTGGGGCACTCACAATGTTATGAAGAAATTGACAAGAGTCAGGAGACTAAAATCAAAATGTAATTCCATAAAGAGTTGTACAAGTGGAGATGATTAGGATTAATTACCCAAAGGAAGTTTCTTTTTTTGATACACCTATTCTGCCTATCCTCTATCTCATACCAAAAATTCACAGAGACTCGAGTAAATCCCCGGGTCGCCCAATTGTTTCTCCTACTGGCAGCCTGCCTGAGAATACTTCCACAAGTATTAACTATTTTCTACAAGAATCGGTTAAATATTTATCATCCTATCTTCAAGACACCAGAGAATTTCTAAAAAAGGTATATGACATCAATTGGGAAGATTATTATATTTTAATGATATTTGATGTGCCATCTTTATATACAAGCATATTCCAGAGTGATGGCATAAGAGTAATAAAATATTTCTTGAACTCTAGGGCTATGACTTTTTTCAAACACACCAAGATCATTCTCATAATCATCCACCGGTGTCAATGTAACAACATCTTCTTTGTTTGGGCCAGATCTTTTTTGCCAATTGAGGGGAACGGTGATTGGCACTTGCTTCGCCCCCAGCGCTGCTAATTTGCATATCGGCTGGTGGGAGGAGGAGGTGTTGGTACAGGATTTTGCACAAGATATGTCTGATAACGTCATTGCATGGTCACGATTTATAGATGACTTATTCATCATTTGGTGAGGATTAAAAGATTTGGCTGAGAGATTTGTGGAGAGAGTTATTGATGACAACCATCAGAATTTACATTTTACTTCTCACATTAGTGCGAAGTCATTCAATTTTTCGGATCTCACTACATATATTGATCGGCCCAATTTTCACCCAAAAACCTTCAGGAAGACCACTGTGGGCAACACAATACTACATGCTCGGAGTTTCATCCCAATAAATTAAAATATAGTATCCCATATGTGAAAATCTCCACATGCAGAGAAATTGTAGTAGTAAAATACAATTGGAACTAGCCCAGCAACAATTAAGTGACAGATTTGTCGCACACGGATATAATGAGAAGGTGTTGCAAGGTGCTAGGATTAAAGCAAATACTAAAAACAGAGATCAATTGCTGTTTTCATATCAACTGAGGGAAGACAGTTAGCAGGAGATTCTACTAATTACAAGTTTAGTACTTAACATATGCAAGTGAGACAAAGTCAGAAAAAACACTGGCACCTATTACGGAGTGATCCTACAATAGGTTTGAAGATCCACTGCAGTCTCCTGATAGCTTTTCGAAAGAGCAAGGTCAATGAGAGTTGACCATGTAGTTAGCAGTCTGGAAATACAGCAGGAACGCATATGGCTCATGGGCAGTGGGGGCTTCAAGAAATGCCACAAATGCAAGGCTTGTAAACACGGAGTCAGTACTACACAATTGGCTCTAGCATTTTCAGAGGCGTTTTGGAACATTAGATAAACATTACATTGTAAAAGTGAATCAGGGCTCTATATTTTGAGATGTAACTGTTCCAAACTGGGATGGTTCAGAAGGGTTGAATTGGCTCCCCCATTAAAAATATTGATCAAGCCTCCCAGGATAGGATGGCAGACAGGACAAAATTTAGAGAGGGCCCGTGCATTTCAAAGGTGGCCTTTTGAACTGATCTTATCTTCAAAGGTCTTTGAAAATATAATTACTGGCGCACTGCCCTCAGGATTTAGAGATGGTTGTGGGATTGGAACCATACTATTCTGGTTTGATAATGTGACATCAAAAAGAAAAACTATTGGAGCAGGAGGGACTGCAATTGGATTTTCCACATACTTGTAGTGGGCTGAGGCTTGTTGTGCGCCAGAAGGGAACTATCACTTGGTGGATTTTGCCTGGAGGTTGCTGGCCTGCAGTAAATTGCCAACTGCAGTGGCCCTAAGCACTCTCCAAGAGCCGGTTGGCTGGTCTCCTGTCCATAAGATCCCAGGGACAGAAAAGATCTCCCCATTTCCACAAGATCGTATGAACTGTGCTGGGTGTGGTGGAACCGAGTGAAAGTGATCTTCGGTTGCGACAACGACCGTTCCAACGAGTGGAGTAATAACACTGTGCAATGGAGTGTGCTCGTAGCTATCAGCCGCCCACCTTGGGCAGCCGTAACGTGAGGAGTTTGAGGATAGAGGGGGAAGTTTGCTGAGTCCATGGGACCCGAGCTTATGACTTGAAACCTGTGCTAGTTTGCATGCCATAGCGTGTGGTATCCTAGAGGTATTGAGGGGAGTTTGAATAGTCTGTGTCACTTGAGCTGGCAGCCCAAACTGTCTCCGACCTTCATATTGGGAGGACAACAGTGCCTGACATTGCGACCTCAGTTCGAGGCCGCTGGCTCCTTCTCCCCTAACCCATGCCACAAGGTACTCTGGTATTGAGAATACCGTAACTGAACCTGAGCGGTCTCGTTGTGCCTTGTGTGTACCCACAGGTGGGTGCTTGGAGCATTTGCAGCTCGCACCTCTCCCAGAGGTGAAACCATTCTCCAAATTGGAAGTGTACCAACTTCCAGTGTTGCAGTTTTTTGTCTATGGTGGGGATAGTGATCTGGCCCTCGTGAAGGTGCCACTGGGTGCCTAAGTATCTAATCTGAATGAGAACAAGTAATTGTTTCCTTACGCTTTAGGTGGTCCCCACAATCTAATCAAAGTTTGGCAAGTTAGAGCAATGTGTATATTTGACTGGTGTAGTTTGAGTGGCTGAGGGACTGGGTCATGAGGCGTAGTCAGGGTCATGATGCGTAGTCAAAACCTGTGATTTCTTGACAATACAACTGTTTGGTGTATGTGATATTTTGGGAATGTCATGATTTATGCTAAGGTGTTAGTGGGAAATTAATCTTAGCCACTGACAATCACTTGGGTTGCATCCCAATCCATTGTTTTTTGCCAACCATGCCACCTCAACCTGATCCTCAAGGAAACAGCCGAGCCTGAGAGGCCAGGCCATGACCCCCCTGAAACAGCACACAAGCAACCCAGGATCATTTTCTTCCTTGTTATGAGCACTTCAGTTGGGTATAGTTTGGTCCAGTGGCACAGTGAGCCCGGGACCCATGTTTGGGCGTACCAGGCGAAATGTGGGCATCAAATGCAAAAATGACAAGGTGATGGATGAAATATTTTTAATAATTTCAGCCACTGACAATTGCTCAGGCACACCGCAATCCATTGTTTTTCACTCACCATGCCACCTCAGTTTGGGCCCAGTCATATGCAAATCAGTCTTGACTCTGTTCCTCATGGGAATGCTTCTCATTTTCAACACCTAGGGTGAAAGGCCGAATCCCATGTTGGGGCTTTAAAGAGATTTTATTCCTCGACTGGGAAGAGACATTTTAAATCCCCGCTAGAGTTGTACAGAGTGAAAATTCCACCTATTCTATTTTATGCTCTGGAATATATACAGATTAAAACCTGGCAACCAATAAAAGTGAAAGAAGGGATTATTTTAAGGAAACTGCTGGAAATCTCCCAATCTGTCCCCGCACAAGCCATACTCCTCAAGCTCTCTTTAACAAGCAGATAAGCTAGAGCCATTCTCTAATATTATAAGGTGTGCTTTTTATCTTTTTACATGCTTATCCCTGCTCTCTAAGACATATTTTAAAATTAGTGACTTTCAGAGAAGAATCGGTACTGCATACTTTCAATAGGAATCTCAAAGCAGTCCCAGAGGCATCACACTATAATGCACTATAGCACTTTTGCAGGCGTGGTCCCCAGAGCATTTGAAGCTCGTTTGAAAACATATGACACTGGGAATAAGTTTTGACCCAGACAAGGAGCATCGTACTCAGTTAAAACACTCCAAAAAATATACAGATATTATAGTATATAAAACTCCTGAGCAGTATTTAAAATTTCAACTTCAACATAGAGTAAGGTGCTGTATCCTTCTACTGCCACTAGGAATTCCTCCATTAAAAGTTCACTCTTCCAGATGGAATTCCTCTAAATATTCATCTGGTATCTATGACTTGTGCAATGGTGGAGTACAAGACCTCTGCCATGTACTTTTAACTTTCCCAAATCCTACCCTGGTAGAAGCCCAGAAACGTTTCATAAAACCTATCCGCCTTAGATTTAACGTTATTTTATCTCAAGATTCAATATCATTGTGCAAGTCTCCTCTGAATGAATTTATTTGCTATAACTTATATAAGTTCTTAAAGAGTTTTCTTAAGTTGTTTAAAAAAATGCTATAATTTGAATAACCACAAACTATGTATTTGTACTTGTTAAATTTCAATTACCATGCCTATAACGTGTTTTAAAGAAAGTTTCAAAAGTATAAGTACAATTTTTGTAAATTATGTACTTGCATTTGTTGACCTCAGGCGAGGTCGAAATCAAATAAAAAAAAATTGACTTTGATTTCATGGGAACAGTTCAGCCTGAACTGACAGGCCAGGTCCTACCTAATCCAGAACACAAGCAACTCAGGACCAGTTTTGCCCTTGTTATGGGTTCTTTAGCCGGGTATAGCTTGGTTCCAGTGGCACAGTGAGCCTGGGTGCCACGTCTGCGCATACTCAGCACACTTAGAGCATCAAATGCAAAAACAACAAGGTGATAGATGGAATGCTTGAACTAATCTCAGCCATTGGCAATCGCTCGGGCCACATCCCAATCCATCACTTGGAAGACTAGGCCCAAACTGATTTGCCACAATAGTCTCATTTGCAGATCTATGCCTGAGCAACTGAGAGCTTGCCCAGTAATGCTCCACCTCTGCCCTTGTTACTGGACAATGAGGTCGAGATGTGGGGTGAACTCCACATTTTCAGCACCAGATATTGCCATGTGTTGTGCATGTTCGCTGATCTGGCGGGCAGCTTGGATCATATAATCTTTGGCTGCCCTTGGGTCGTGCGTAAGAGAACCCAACACATTATCAATCAAACCAGCCGCAACATTTTCTCCAAATCCAACAGTGTGATCTCAGTCATTCCCTTTTGGACTTTATTTAATGTCTTGCATGACTTGCTTGTTAAGAGTTCCGATTAACTTTACAAGCACAACCTGCGATGTACCTCATTGAGGCTACACCAGCTATTCTGTTTGAGAATGAGCAGAATAGTGGCGCCCTCTTTGTTGACATTACTACTTGTGGTAAAAATATAGAAGAAGCTGGAATAGTAGGTCAGGTTTTTTTCACCTTAAACAGTTAACTGAATAGTTGATGCCATTGTATCCTTCTGTTCCTAATAATACAGATACAAGGGCAACTGTTCTTTCAGTGTGGAGACTGGTGCTTAGAGGTCTATCCAGCATTCATTCTAAACTAGTCCTAAACACATTTAAAATATGAGCTCCTATTCCATTTTCATTAACAAAATGGCAATTTCTCAAGGGAACCTCTTTAACTAACAAATTTTAAGCAGCCAGGTTGGCAGGTACAAATATTTGTGTTTAAGTATTAGACTGACAAATTGTGCTGACTGTCTGTTTTTCCTATTTTTTATATAAAACAGGGAGCTGGCCGAGAGACTGAAGTAAATAACGAAAGTGATCTCAAGTGAACAGAGATGGATTTCGGGAATACGGTATGGAACGAAGCCAGTGACCTCTTACGCACGGGTTCACGTCTTCCGCTACAGAAACAGATGGGTAATAGCGTAATGCTGAAATCATGCTCTACATAATACGGGCGCAGTGATTGCAGACCTGATAGCTTGCCATATGGCTGCCGAAGGGTTGATGAAAAAAAAGGGAGCGCTAGGCAAAGCCTTCGAAGCAGCGACGTTTTCACGCCACGGCCATTTCATTAGAAGCGAAACTGCAAATGACGAAGGGTAGCGGCGTTGGTGACTAATGCCGAAATAATGAAGCAATAAGAGACGAGGCGTTGTATATGCAAAGTAACAGCACGGCTCACTTTTTGTCAGCTTGCTGAGTGTTATCAGCATTAAGTGGTAAGTCGGTGGGACATCGTATTGCCTTGAGGGGAGAAATATATTGGAGCATCGAAACATCTTCTGGGTCAGGCAGAAATAATCACTTGTCCCCGAGGAGCCGAGTTCCATTTAAATCCTTCCTAAAATAGGAATTCTGCGTAAATGATTTGCATCCCCCCCCAAGAGGGACGCGGTTTGAGCCCATTTGAGGCTAAACAGAACAATGCAGAATTGCTAAAGCTTGTTGACGATTGCGCTTTTTACCCTGTCGGACTTGCTGAGGTGTGTTTACACATTTCGTCGACGTAAAGGCCGCCTCACCTTTGGCAGACGAGTGTTGCTTTGTGATTGTATTATAGGTCCTGTGAGATATAAACTTCCCAGTGCATGCTGTTTATTTTGCCCAGAGCATGTAATGTCTCTACTACACGCAAAGTAAAGAGGACCGGACAGTCTCCTGCCAATGCTTTTGTGAACTCGCACCCTTTCCTTAAATGACCATGCACTCAATTTGCATCCACTGAAATGAATTCCATTACATTATATTAAGTCATTTGTATTTTTTTGTTCAATATTTTCATTATCGCTGTTTCTGGTTTATTGAGTTAGAGTTTCAAGCACCTCCGGTTCTTGCATTCCAATTGCTCTGTTCTTAAGTGCATCATTTTTCCCATATATTTCCCCAGGGTGTTCCCGGCTCTTGTGCCGAAAGGCTTTCACGCAGCACCGGCTGACAAAGATAGCTGTTGTGCCTGAGTGCCATTAAAAACTTAAAATGGAGATGCCACTTTTTTTCTGTAAAGGATTTCGGATCTATGCAGAGCAGCTGGAAGGAGTATAAAAATGCACATCACCTACACGTTCCCTTGAGTATTCATTCCTCTGTATCAAATACATCGTCTTTCTGCTCATTATCAACCCATTGAGAGCCATTGCAAGCAATTACTGCGTTGACCATAGAGTCGGTCCAACACCCAGGCAGCCTCAGACGCTCACAGACAATAATGCTCTTCACTCAATGCAACTTAAAAACAGTTCTGCACTACCTTCAAATACAGTTATATATCACACTTTTTCACAATCTTGCTATGCAACCATGTACCAGTTCCTACCTGGACCACGATTGTATCAGAAATATGTGTTACAAACACCTAAAAATTAAAAATTAACGTTTGTATGTATTTATTTATTTTGCAGTGTTATATCGCCTATACAAGGTCGAAGGGTGCCAGGGCATTTTTTAGAGGCCAAGGACAGACCGGCAGTCTTTTTGTCAGGTAACTATACTGAAAGCCAAGTAAATACAGTAACATAGAAATATGTTAGTTACCACAAACATTAACAAAAATAGTAAAAGGAAAAAACTCACAACAGAGTGGACCCAACTGTGAATAGGTATTCGAAAGTAACATAATAATAAAAATGTGGTTATAAAACATCTAATAAACCCTCAGACTATTTAGTTAAGCAGGTCAGCTTAGAAACATATCAAACAGTAGTGACCACTGAAGGAATTTATTGATGAAGCAAGATTTCACATGTACAGAAACTTGCTTGTACTCAACCCTCTCGAAATAACATAATGTATTAACCAACATGTTTTGTTAACTAATATTTACATTTCACAACATTTCTAGTATCTAGGGGAAGCTTTTCTATGTGCTTTTACTAACATTAACTCGAATGTCTTTAAATGGCCGCCGAAAATGCAGAAACTGTACTGCGCATGCGTCCGCCACATCTACATGGTGTGACGTATCTCTGCTATTGAGGAATTTTCTCGCTTCTGCGCACTAATGCCAGAAATGGCTGCTTCAAACCTCACATGCTCACGCTTATGCTGCAGCTTGTACTAAGCCTGTTCGTCTTGCTTAACCATTAATGCAAAGTTAAAATAAAGTAATGGGGTTAAAGTAGAGATAAGTGGTATACAGTGCATTCATTTATTTTTGTATTCTAATATGTTTCTCTTTGACTTTGCTGATAGCTCGTACTTTGGGCCTGAATACTGTCACATCCTCCATCTTGGGCGATGCTGCGCAAGCGCACTCAAACGCAGAAATTGCTGAAGCATTGGCATTGAATAGCTGCCAACACCTTTCTTACCCACGATGTTCCTGGGAACCTACTCTACTGACCTCTAAAGAGGAAGCAAGAAGACTCAAATAAATTGAATGTATATCATTTGTATGCCAATATTGGTGTGGGGAATAAAGACGTGAGAAAGTAAATTATGGGTATGAACTTGATCAATTCAAGTCAATTTAGATGATTTCATCTTGGTATGGTGTGATGACCTCTCCTCATCTTTCCAACCAATCACTGAAGGGGAACACATAGATTTGCAACATTTAGGGGTGGTACATTGCCCTCGAAATGGTATAACTAAGGTAGGTTTAGATAGAAAAATTGTCAGACTTGTCCGAATAGCTGACCTGTCACTGACCCAACGCACTCAAAAGGCAATCGAGGGCAGAGGTGCTGGCGGAGCACTCTGTCAGAAGAATCAATGACCTAATTGGGGTACTAATTGGCTTATCCTAGAGAGAGGAGTGTGACGCTGGCGTTGCACTAAGCTGAGGTCACCTGTCCTAATCTGAACCTGTCTTGTCCGGTGGGCACCTGATTAGTCGGGAGCCTGGCCCTGGTCTTTTTGCCCGAGACCGTGACCAGGATTGGTCATTGCACCTTTCTAGGTAAATATAATCCATGTGGTATGTCCTTATGCTATCTCCTTTTCTCATCCTTTCCAGGTACCAATGTTTAAAGGTGTTACTGTGATTTCTTACAAACTTTATGTCCTACCGGTTATATTCTTGCTGGTAAAATTCTTAGTCACAAGATTGTGGCTTTTCTCATTTTGACTCAGAAAATCTTTCATAGATAAATATTTTAAAACTTTCCTCGAGTCTGTGGTTATTACAGGAAAAGTAAATGTGTTTTAAATACTGCCTATTTAAACGCAACTCCCTTTTCAATCCCTAGGACTTATAGCAAGTGTGACAAGGATTGGTAAGTCATAGTTTACAGGTATAAGTCCTAAAAGGACTCAAAATACTGATAGGGTGATTAAAATTAGTAATTAGTTAGGCAGAACTGCTAGTTCAAAGTGTGAATGTTATATGGGCCCAGGTGAGCATGGTTATATTGAGCTAGTTGGTCCCTGCACGCTCTGTCATATGAATCAACACATTAAATACCCACCTGCGACAGGCCCGGTTCTAGTAGGTGGGCCGGGTGGGCTCAATCTTGAGCCTGGCCCACCCAAACATGAACCTTGGCCCTCGCAGTGACATCAGGAAGGCCAACAGAAATGGCTACTTTATTATATAACTTTCCTCCCAACTTTGTTTTTCTTTTTCTAGGAGTTGCATGATTGGGCCTGGGCTCTTTCTCACATGCACCCCAATCACTCATCTCCTTTTAGAAAGGTGGTCTGTATCTCTGCCCACTCGTGCAGGTAGAATAGGGATATGGCGAATGTGACAAGTCCTTTCTTTGGCACTGGGACTGCCCAAACCAGTCATGCGCACTCTGCCCTTCTCCATGCAGGCAGCCTGCATGGAAAACATGGCCTCCACATAAGCCCCTTGCTGGGCTGCGTCCCGACCAATCACAATGCTGCTTGCAGCATTGTGATTGGCTTAGGGGAGGCAGGAGAGCAGGAACCGAGAAGACATGTAAAGGTAATTAAAAAAAATATTAATTTTAAAATATTAAAATTATTAAAGTAACCCCCCCTGTGCCTCCCTGCGAGTCATGTCGGCTGCATCTACCGCATTGACCCACCCGAATGCACCCTTGGCCCACCCAAATAAAAATTCCAGGAGCCGGGCCTGACCTGCGATACAATAATGGTCTGGTGTGTTAAACATTATTACATGCGGCTCAGGAGAGTAAAAGCCAAGGACTTGGAAAACCTTATAATAAGACTTTTTCCTGTTTCAGTTGTCACTAAGTATCTTGCAGAAAGAAAATATTTCCAAATTGCCAAACTTTAGCCATTGTTAAGTCTTTCAAGCATGCCTTTTTGGTCTACTGGTAACGATTGGCTGTTTTACAAAACAGTTCATTGTCATTTCGTTAAGCTTAGAGAAATGTTGGTGTAACTTTTCACAGCTTTTCAAAGTTGCATTGCAGGTTGGTTTGCCATGGAGACAGACTATGCACCTCGCAAACACATTTATATTTGTATGTATTAGTAGCGCAATGTTGAAACAAGTCAAGCTTCTAGGCATGCTTGACAGCCAATTGTCCTTTACAGTGAAATAAACAAAAGTTTAACTAAACAAAAATCCACTTGTCACGCTAAAGGTGGGCCAACAATGAGTTACCGATAAGGAAATAAAGAACGCGGAGGTTCAGAGGAAAACTACTGAGAGCAAAGATTTCACCACAGAATCACTATTTCAGAGGCATATTTTGTTTGAAAAAATGATTTTGTTTAATGTAGTAAATATGATCTCTAAAAAATTGAATACAAACATAATTTCCTGCTACAGTCCACAGTCGAGTAAAAGTTAATTTGGTCTTTGTTTGGGAGATTTCCTAGTGTTCCTTTTTAGAAGATGGCACACATTGATTTTTTTCACATAACCACGTTTGGCTACGTAGATGCAAGTTCCGGATACTTTTCATATTATATTATAGATTGTTTACAACCCTTATATATATCTCAGTGGGACATGGTCAGGAAAGATAGTGATACTAAGATATTAATACATATGGTACAGGAAGTAGGTTATTTATGCTGACACTTGTTCAAAATGGACCCTTGAATGATATTTACTGACACAGTAGTATTCATATGAATCCTTTAAAGAGTTTCTCATGGCTTTTTGATTACCTAAGTTTCTAAAATAGCTTAGTATGCTCGTTCCTGTTTATCAAATATCTCTGTGACCTGCACATCGCAGGTGTTAATCAAAGCAAGAGAAAAACGATTCCCATTGTGTTGAGTAATGCTTGCATCTGTTATAAATGAAACAATTAAGCAAACATCTTCTCAACAAGGGATAACATACTCTTTACATTTAAAATGGTTCTCAGCAGACTAAATAACTGGTGTTACAAGAGCTAATTTTTTAGTGTTATTCGATTTCTCATGCAAAAGATTTAAGAGACTGAATTGGCCTTGCTAGGACTCAAACTCATGCTCTGTTGGCTACCACATATTTTAGTGACAAGCTACAAATAATGAACTTTTTGCAATATATACAATCGTTAATGATCGCAACCCCTGAGATTTTCAGAATTCACAGGGTTTGCAACATCACTAGCATTTGCCTAAATACACAAGGGCCTTTTTGCAAGTCAGGATAGAATATCTGATTAGTGAAATAGCTTTTGTGACCATTTCTGAATGAGAAATAAGAGGTAGGTGAAAGGGTTGTCCCCCTTGTATTTGTGATTCAGAATAAAGTGTATCAATGGTTTGTTACCACAACTGCAATTGCAAAATATTGATCTGTTACTGACTCTGAGTTGGAGCCGTATCTGATTTGCAAAGAGGAAGTTGTCCAAGCAGAACAGCTTTCCATTAGGACTAGTGTTGGCAACCACAAGAGAAGTATGCAATGGTCCAGAAAACCACTGACTGTCCTCCCGAATGTCTTACCCAATGGAAAACTTGGAAAATGTGTTTTAAAGCATCCCTTTTCTCTTTTAAAACACATAAGCTACTTTCATTTTTTTCCCCATTTTGGAGCTCTGCTGTCCTTTACAGGCTTCCATCCCTGCATCTACTGTTAACCACAGGGGTGGCAAATTGCAAACTGCTAAATTAATATTCATTAGGAAAGTAGTTTTGTGACCTCCCTATGAATGTAAAATTTGTGATGGGATTTACTTGTACATAGGTTGCATCGCAAATTACTTTCCATTCACACGCTAGTTGGTGTGCAAATTGCATATCCCTTGTTTGTGAATGAACACAGTACTTTGGTTCCCAATCTTTCTTGACACTGAAATGCAGCAATAGGTCCTGCATTCCTGCGGAGTTCTGGCAGAGTTTCCTTGGGAAAGCAAATATGAGGATGGAGGTCTGTTGTCTCATGCTGGCCTCCATCCTTACTTTTGCAGCCAATTCCAAGGGTCACAAAACGTGACCTGCCTGAATAATGTCCAATAGGCAAGTCATTGTGCAACCCCTTGAATCTAGTGTGATATTAAACACATCAAAAGCAGTTAGTAATTTGTTGCAAATATGACAATTAGAATGAGTTTAATGTAAGTCTGATTAAAAAATAACAAGGCTCACAATGTGTAGATAAATGCAGAGAGATTCTGGGGCATATTATTAAGGGAATCATCCCGCTTTTTCGGCACATAGCCCCGAAAAAGCGGCGATCTTTTTATCACCCTATTTGCAAGGACGCACTAGCAAGCGTTAGTGCGTGTTTCCTTGCTACTTTGCATGTCAGCAATCAATATCGCTAATGACATGCAAAGTAGGCGTTCCCTAGCTAAACAATATGGAAAATCCACGCTTACACGGCTTCGCGATATTAGCAAGCCGTGTAGCAGACCCGCGGAGCGATGAAAATAACCGCGCTAACTGCGGTTATTGCAGGTATGTAACGCCTGCTTTTAAAATGACTTAGGCATACTGATAATGGGAGGTGAATTGCCATGTTAGGTCCACACTTCCCTATCAGCAAGCCTCTCCTTAGTGCTGTGAAATCTTTGCTGGATCTCACACGCTATTCTGGTTATTCGCTGGTATTAGATCGTCTGTTGGCAAAACGTTGATGATACGTTGCTAACAGGGTGATGTAATACAGCAAAAATTTGAATCGCGCTAAGCGCAATTTGCGATAAATATCGCATGTCCTTGATATTATGCCCCTCTGTTTTTATCTGATGATTTTAGTGTGCAAAAAAGAAAGTTTGCCTTAAATAACCCCTTTCTGCTCAGCACTGTTAGTTTGACAAATACAGATCAAAAGACGAAAAGCCAGTTCCCACATCTCTTTTTTCCAGTTTAAACTGCATCTATAAGGATGCCATGTGACCTGCCTTTCGCCTTGGTTGCTGACTTTGCAAAGAAGCATTTTGTATATTAATTTATTCCAGTTGAGCAGTTACGTCATTTCATTATGACTGGTGACTAGAGACCCGATTAGTTGCATGTAATGAGGAAATTACAGATGGGCTTTTATGCAGGAACAGCAGGCTACCATGTAAAATAAAGCTTGAATATTAAAATCATTCAAGTAGTACTAGACAGGTGAAAGCTACCAAAAGCAATCATTTTCACAACTATAACTAGGGGAGACGCTTTTGTGGAAAAGACCTGTGCGGGGGCTCACCGCCAGCGCCAAGGACTCAAGGACTCCAGGTCCCAGCAACACAGGGGGCACACAGCACCTGTCCCGCTCTTGCCCCACCCGCCTGCAGCCACATAAAGACTTCTGGCGCCTCCCGCTTTGCGGGAGACGCTTCGTGGAAAAGACCTGTGTGGGGGCTCACCGGCAGCACGAAGGACTCAAGGACTCCAGGTCCCAGCAACACACGGGGCACACAGCACCTGTCCTGCTCTTGCCCCGCGCACCTACAGCCGCGATATATTTGACCACTCAATCCGCTTCGCGGAACGTGCTCCGGGCGAAGCCCGGGCCAAGGGCGGTCCCGTCTTAGCCCGTCATCGCCAGGAAGAGGCAGGTCTGGGCCACCCCTCTGTCATCTTTGCCACGGGACTTAAGGTACTATTTACTAATCGTTTCGTGGGATTATTGCGACACATATCTGGGGGCTTCCCCCCTCGGCGAACCTCATACAGCAAAAGCCGCATCTTGACAGTTTGTTTTTGTTAAAGCCCCACTTTGATATCTACATCCATCACATGGGTAAACCGAAATCAATGGAGGGTGGGGGGCAACTGAGAGTAAGAAAGGCAAAAAGGTAAAAAAAATTGAGCCATGCGGCCAGCAACGGTGTCCTCGATAGAAAAGAGTCAATAGTAAGTGACTGTAAGGAGATTCTAGGAGGCAACAATGTAGCATCTGATATGGTTATCGACCATTTGGAGGAGGCATTAGCTAATAACCCCAAACAAGTAATTCCATCTATGTTTAAATAGTTGTCCCATCAATCCACAAATGTAATCCTCCATAGCCCACCGGTTGAGGGTACTAAGGACTTTTCCCCACATACATCTCCTTTACCATCCTTAAATCGAAACAACTCAGGGGACCTATACGATAGTGTAGTTGTTGAGCCCCTTTCCCCAACCCTTTGTTCAAACAGATTTGCAGCGTTGGAGCATACGCTTGAGGAAACTTTGTCCCCAACAATGATTGAACGTAATGCTACCAATGCTGATGATTGTGTGAATAGATGTAAATGTAGAGATACTAACGAGGGGTTGATACAGAAAGTGGAACTACTCCAAAAAGAGGTAGCCTCCCTGAGAAAAATGGTGGAAGCTTTAAATTCCAGGGCCAAGCCTCCTCATCCAGCAGCTATTTCACAGTCTCAGCCCTCTCCTCCCACATCTTCTGCACAACCGAATAGGCCACTGATTGGTGCTTCCTCTGAGGGGTTGACAGGACTCATTCTGGGCTACGAGAGCAAGGCAATTTTACCCCCTCAAGTCTCCCACCCCTAGTTTTAAAAGATTTTATGCTGACTCAATGAAAGCTCCTGGGGTTCCATATATCCCTTCAAACAGCATAGGGTCCCAGGGGCAATTCCATCCTCGCACCTGCACGAATACACAGGTTATAGACACCCCACAAGGATATCTTTCATCACGAGGGGACATTTCATCTACAGTATATATGATTAAATTCCCCAAACCCTCCTGTAGAAAGGGGTATGAAAGCAGTGAGTCTTGCGCAATAAAGCAACGCATTGGCTGAGACATGTGAGGGGATGCAGATCTATAGTTTGCGATCATATTCTTAGATCAAGGAGGATTTCATCACGTACTTCAGAGCTAGACTGCATTGAGCTTACTAATACTGCCCTTGCTGAGAATTTGCTGGCTCTGGAGTTTCGCACCTCCTCCCCAGGGCATTCTGCTATTCAGATTAGACGCTCACCTCTTTGGACACAATCTAGGGAGCAGAATACGAAACTCTGGGGAGGATGGGAGGAGGGTCTGGTTTAAATAGGGTAGATTGACTAAATCGAAGGCCCATCCAGAATAACATTATTGATACAACTGAAGCTAGATCTAGGGAGATCAATCCGACCGTTGAATCCCGGTTTATAGAAATCCTCAAGAGCCAGGAAATGATTGTGGAACATGTATGGGCCCCTTTTGGTGCTTTGGACAGTGTAGTAGCGGATGTCACGTCCAATTTAAACGTGCTTAACATCACCACCTGGAATATAGCGGGGCTACAGAAGAAAGTATTGAACAATGAATGGAATTAGTTTGTCAAAAAATTCGATGTATGTTTATTCGAGGAGACGTGGAGCTTAACGCCTTTACACAAATCCGGCTACACTTCTTATTTTATTCCAGCAATTAGCTCAGGCAAGGGTTGCCCCTCTGGGGGACTACAAATTTGGATCAGCATTCCCTAAATTGGACGATTGCCACTCATTCTTGTCCTTATCGGGATATTATGCATTTGACCTCTAAAGGGTCACCCAATGGCACATCCCTAGAGCTATTTAACATATATGCAAGATGTACTGTAGGTGCCCAAACATCTTCGACTATAACAGCCTTGGAGAGCGAGTTATCCCGCACTCCACCTCTTTCTAACATTATAGTAGCTGGAGATTTCAATTGCATATTTGAACCTCTGAGTGCGGACGACCTTTTAGGTGCCGCTGAAGTGGATATCAAATGGGCTATCCTGCCCTGAATTTGGCTCCCATTAAGAAATGGTCGCAGAGGGCAATTCAAATCAATGCCCTCACCCTTGAATTCAATCTTAGAGCTGCGAACAGAAGGACATGTTCTGATCCAAGTGGAGCTAACACTTTCAACAGGATAAGCTCCCAGTCCAGAATAGATTATATTCTTGTCGATGTTCGACTATGGGGGAACATCCACGATATGGCAGTCAAACCCTCTTTAGACAGCGACCACAATCCCCTCTGTTTACAAGTTAACAATGTTTGGTCACTCCTTGGGACTAAGGCGACTAGAGAGGTAACCCCCTCTAATTGTAATAGACGCCTTAAATGGCATAAACTCTCCCAGCAAGAGGACAAATTGTAAAATATCAGGGAAGTTCTTGAGTCCAAGAACAAGGAGCTTGTGGTGCTCTATAGCAAAACGGGGAATCGATCTACATTTCCCCATCATTATCGAGAATCAATTGATAAGATAAGCTCATTTTTCATTGTAGAAGGGAAAATGGCTTTAAAGGGAGATCGAGTAAGACCCACAACCCTTGGTATTCATCGGGCTGTAGGGAACAGAGGCCGGCAATATAGCTCACTGTTAGAAAGAAAAATTTACCAGCAATCAAAGTAGCAAGGAAGGATTATTCCAAGGCACCAAATGGAATTGGGATGAGGCCCATTGGCAGGAACTTAAACACGCTTCCAAGCAAAGGGATGCAACTCTATTTTGGGATTTAATTAATAGAGGGAACAGGAAGGGATCTGACCCAATCTCAAATTATATTACAGACCATCAATGGCACGACCATTTCTCCAATCTGTATTCGGGAGATGAGGGCCTTTCGTCCTCTTATGCCGAGCCCTCCCCAACCATCCCGGGTGTTTCAGAGCCACTGGACTGTTTTGAGCTCTATGAGGTGGATCTAGCTCTAAATAGTATCGCTCCCGGAAAGTCTGCGGGACCCGACGGCCTTCCCGGTGACTTGTTTTTGCATGATCCAAAGCCATGGCCAATTTTATTCTACTTGTGATGAATTTAATAGCTAGGGGGTCCCCTGTCCCGGACTCTTGGAAAGGAGCAGAGGTTGTCCCATTATTTAAATAGGGAGGACCCTGCCAACTACAGACTGATTAGTTTAATCGATGTGATTCAGAATGTGGTTGGCAGGGTCCTCCTTATGAGGATTAGAACCTGGATGGAGGAAGGGAACATCCTATCCCACTATCAAGCAGGATTCAGGCAAAAGGTGGGTACTATGGACCAGGGGCCACATTTATGAAAAGTGACGCATCGCTGCGTGAAAACAGCGATGCGTCACTTTTCACTGCGCACTCCTTGCGACACCAATGATGCGTCATATTTAATGTATGACGCATCATGTCGCAAGGAGTTACAGATACGTCAGTATTTCTGACGTATCTGTAAGCGCAAAAGTGACGCATTGCTGGAGTGTGTCACAAAAGTGACGCAACTCCAGGGATGCGCCCTTTCACATGGGGCAAGCCCTATGTGAAAGGGCCTGCATCAGTCATACGCCTGCTGTGAGGCAGGCGCAAGAATTTGACGCAACGGCGTCCTAAAAGTGACGCAGTGAAATCTCATAGATTTCACTGCGTCACTTCTACGACCCTTCCTTGCGTCAATACGCCCCCCTTGCATACATTTTACCTGGCGCAGGTATAATGTGGCGCAGGGGTTTACAATGTGACGCATCTACCTAGATGCGTCACTTTGTAAATATGGTGCAACAAGGCACATTATTTATGCTGCTGGTGCGTCACAAAAAGTGATGCACCGGCGGCATAAAAGTGACGCACGGCCTCATAAATGAGGCCCCAGGTGTTCAGATTCTTTATGATTCACTGGAAAACAGTGATTATAGGGAAAGGCAGTTTGTACCTGGCCTTTATAGACCTGAAGACTGCATTTGATCTTGTGCCCCGGGATAAGCTCTGGCGGGTCTTACATGAATTGGGCCTTTCCTCCCAGATCCTTGATTTCATAAAACGCTTGCACAAGGACAACTATGCTAAAATTAGGTGGGGATCACAAGGGCAACTGACGAAGAGGGTTGTGGTGAACAGGGGGGTGCGCCAAGGATGCGTGCTGGCCCCTACCCTGTTTTCGTTATTCATCAATGGGGTGGTAGACCATCTTAGAGAAGAACCAGATGATGCTCCCACTGTGGCGGTGGAAAAAAAACCAACCCTCCTATTCGCAGACGATACCCTCTTGATCTCCAGTTCAGTTCAGTTCAGTTCAACTTTACAAAGTACCCATAAAAGCACACAAGACAAACACATCACAGGTCACCAGGCGGCCTCCAAAAACTTTTAAACAGGTTTAGCCTCTTTTGTAATTCTCGGGGATTAACAATCAATACAAACAAAACCAAATTAATGACTATTAATCCATCAAAACGATTTAGAAATGGCATCGCTTTGAATGATACCCCACTAGATACCGTCGAATCTTTTGACTATTTGGGAATTCGGGTCTCCTCAAGGCATGAAATGGAGTTCCCACCTAGCCAAAATGCTCCTAAGCCACAAGCGGGTGTCTGGGGCAATTATCAGAGAACAACACCTTTCGGCAAGTAGGCCAATTGCCCCGGCTCTTGTGGTCTATGACCGCAAATGTTACCCTCGGCCCTATACGGGGCAGAACTCTGGGGCTTCGAGAATATTCAGGACATTGCATGCCTTCGGCCCCTGCTTTTCTGGGCGCGCATAAGAAGAACTTCGGAGTTGTCGAAGTATGCTGCTGCCCTTAGTGAATTGATAATAGCTGACACAGGGAACAAGATTAAATGGATAACTGACCTTAGGCAGCTTTTAATCAATATAGGATTCGGTGAGGCATGGGCCAGCCAGATCCCGCCGCCCAAACAGGATCTAAAACGCGCTTATTGGGAATGGGTACAGACGCAAGAGTTATGCAACACCAAAATAGGGAGACTTACAGAGGTGTTCTTTGAGCATAAACCCATCTGCAAATTAGAACCCTATCTTGATTTCATACAGGTTCCTAGGGATAGGGTACTCTACATGAAGATGAGACTAGGGACCCTCCCGCTTAATAGTGTGATAGCAACCTGGAAGGGGCCCAACTCAACATCTGCCTCTTGCCCAGGTTGCGCATCTTCCAATGAGCCCATTGCCCATTTTTTCTTTGCTTGCCCAGTTTATGGGAGGGCTAGAGCCAAATGGCTCAAACGGTCTGCAAATTATGGGCTCACTGAATCTACGTGCAGCATTACGCATTTTAAAAACTGATACTTCTTCTCTCACCTTGATTTGTGGAGTGGCCAAATATCTGGGATGCGCATGGCTGATAAGAACTAAGCTCCAAGTGAAAAATGTGCCACTGCCTGATACTTGGGATGCGCATGGCCATTAGACCAATGTTTAAGAGAATAATGTAAAGTGCAATATCCATTTTCCACGATACCTGAGATTGTTAGCTAGGTGGCAATGGACTGTTCTTCTCTACCCCTTGCTCCGTTTTATATTGTATGAATCATGATGTACAGCATGATGTATTTTTATCCTGATGTATGATTTTTTTTTATTCTGGTACATGTTTTTAGCTATAGAATTTTTATATGTACATGTTTTTATGATAATTTTTATCGAATAAAGCTTATCGAATAAAAAATACTGAATCGGTAAAATTCGGTATTTTAGAATCGGTAAATGATATTTACCTACATCTGGCCCACAGAGTGGCTATAACATAGCGACTAAGCTGTTTATAAAGGTATACATGCTTAAAATATGTTATTTATTAGTATCATCTCCTTAATGCAATCTCCTTACAACAGAGAAACAAAAGGGGCAAATTGCAGACAATGTGGTGAAAGAGAAAAGAGCTGTTGGTAAGAAATCCAAGAAGCTTCATAAAATAGTGTCTGGAAAACTGCAAAATAAGCAAAACCAAGTTAATAAAATGGGAGGTCTCAAATCTAACAAAGGAAAAAAGGAAGGGACTGCAAAAGTAAAAAATCATATTAGAAGGAGATACTTTAACAAGGAGACAGAGTCAGTTTAAAGAAATTATAGTCAGAATGGAATGTTCCATAGTAGGGTAACTCAGAATCTCATACAAATTAAGAAACAGAATCAAAAGAGAAGCAGTCAAAGAAAAGGAATGTGCTGAGGCTGTGATTGATAAGGCATTTAGCATGGTGAGGAAGCTATTTATTTTGGTTCTGAGTAGAATGAGAACACTGGATAAAACTGTGTTGTCTACGAGAAAAAGAAGCCAAAAGAAAAGATTTGTGAATAGAAGTAACTTTAGCAACTTTTTCAGTGACAAATTAAAGCATACTTCTAGTACTGAGCCTTTCTTTAATGAAGAAAGCTACTACCAAGAGAACACATTTGTAGCTGCAGTTGAAACAACTGGTCGATGTTATGAGGTGAAGAATGGTGCACCCATTTAAAAATAGGAGATGGTTCCTATGAATTTTGAAGCACTGATAGCTGAAGAGGTACAGGTAAGGTGTAGACAGGCCCCTAAATACAAATGGAACCGTAGCAGTATTTGTAGTGTTGGGCAGGAATCTATTGGCATATTGAGCAGTTTGCTACATAACTTTCCATGCAAAAGTCTGAAACAGAAGATAGAGATTTTGAAAGGATTATATATTTTTTCATGTTACAGTAGCAGAGGTACAAAAAATATGTGAAGATGTTCAGTATCCTTTCTTTGGTCCTGAACAAGAGTCTAGGGAAAATGAGGAATTGCTATATGGAGGTGTAAAGGAACAGAATACAGGTATTAGTGTTGATCACTTTACAGAAGAGATTAGGAAGCTTAATACAGTTTCTTCTGAGAAACTAAACTGCATTTGTATTTGTTGTTGATGCAGTCACTATAAAAGCCAAACGTAGTTGAATTTTTGAAAAGTGCTCAGGAGAATAGAGATATGTGGCAAGAATGTTGATTTAGTTGTAGAATAACGTTTTTAGTTGTCCACACTGCAAATTAAATGTAAGTGCTGGCTGCTATGATAGTGTAGAAGAATATAAAATGCCAGCTAGAGCAGTACATAACAAGTTAGAATTAGTATCTATTCCACAAGAACTACTAGATTTAAATATTTATTAATCAATTCTCATGCAATGTGCACACCCATTTCAGGCTATAGTTTGTATGGAGGCAATGAGAGGGAAGCTGCTACCAACTGACCTTCAGAAAGGCTTTTAAGGAAGAATTGGGTACTTACCTTTAGATTTTATACAGAATATTGCAACTGTTGGTGTACACAGTGATGAACCACTTATTCTATGAAATGGTGTTCAAACGAAGAATAAAAACATCTGGCAAGAGTTAGTGGATGTTAGTAAAGTAAAAAAACACATTATACCTGGTAAAAAATAACATTTATTATAAAGATGTTGATATTTTACGAGATGGACATATATAGAGGATGAAACATTACCATCAAGTGGATTAAAACAGATCAGAAAAGATTTACAAACACTATAGCATCCATCCTTTGCATTCTAAAGAAGTCATTAATGATGCTATTGATCTCTTTCAAATGAAGCAAGCAAAAGGAGCTCCCATGAGTGTGTGGGAAAAAAGTTTAGAAGCTTGCTTTTTCCCACGAAGGTTTCGCAGTGGAGGAGGTGGCTGCTTTGATGACTGCCCTATACAGATACCAGCAGCTGAATACTGGTCAACCAGATTGTACTCAAAGGACCTAAGATTTACAGAGTGTATTTCCTACATATTCCATCTTCTGTTTGAGAGTGACTTGTCTAGAATTTCATACACTGTTAACCACATACTGACAATGGGAGATAATCTTCAAAATCACTCTGCAAGGAATTCAATGGCAAAGTTCATGGAAAGTATGAAAACTTAGAATGAAGCTTAATTAAATTGATGGCGTGCCAACATGGCACCAACGAGTATTGGTATCACAGTCATAGAGAACTTAAATGTATGTTGAGAAATCCAGGTGCACTTACTTGGTTTCTGTCACTTATTTGTGCTGAATACGCCTGGGATGACCTGCTTGAATTTTGGGGGAAATTTAGCTCTAACATTAAAGATATCAAAGTAAAGACAGCTGGAAAACGTTGTTCCTTGGATCATGCTAACCTTTGTAGATATAATAACTACCGGTTTCAATTATGATGTCTTTCATCTGCAACAAAAGAATTCTCCTCTTGACAAAGTAACTGATCTCTTTTGGCAATAAGAGTACCAAGCAAGAGGTCTCCTCTTATTCACATGCTGTTATAGATAAAAGATGCACCCAGATTTGGAACAAACAGTGATGAGTCTGTCTTGTCTTTCCTAGAACAATATGTGACATGCACCATCCCAAAAGACGGTGTTGACAAGGGCTTGAGGCAACATGTTCTATGCTTTAAAACTCATAGATGTAGGAAGTACTGTCATTAAAAATAGAGATGTAAACAAAATGTTTACAGAAGATGTCGATTTGGATTCCCAGGCCCTGTCATACAATCTGAGAAGGACAGGGGCTACCAAGTATATTAATGACTACAACCCTGTGATTCTCAAGTTGTGAAATGCAAATACAGATATACAAATTGTTGCAGACAACTTCATCGCTGTTGCGCTGTACATCATTTCATACGTTAGAAAATCTAAAAAGACAGAGATGTAGGAGATGTGGGAGGAGATTTGTGCAGAAAAGACTCTATCCCAATAATTGTACACCTTCAGTTTGAAAATGCTTTCTCATAGAGAGCTGAGATCCTATGAATGATGTGACAGGTTGAGCTTGGTCTGTTTGTTCTCAAAGTCTGAGGGTAAGTCCAGACCAAGCAAATACACAAAATAGAGTGTTAAAATCTTTTGACGAAATTCAGTACCTAGAATAGTAATAGTAAGTAATAGTACATTTATTATTATGTATAGTTAATTAAAACCGGTACATTCGTTACATTTAAAACAATTTCTTAAAATATGGTGAGAATATAGTCTGTGTAATCGTCTTTGTCAAAAGGCATGCGGTGAGAAACCGAGGGTAGTTATCGGACAGTATATCCTGAGCCAGGGCAGGCTAGACTTTTGTGGCCCAAAGTTTGTCCGTTAGGTCCCAGAGCCAAAAGTTGCTGCCAGTTGTAGGTTTTGCAGGCTTTGCTCTATCGTAGTCAGAAATTTGACGTATCTGCAGTTCAGTTTTGTGTTTGCAGGGTTCAAGCATGCAAGCACAGCCTGTCTTCGCGTGCTGGTCCCTATCTGCTTGAACTGGTCCCTTAATAGCAGTCGACGGACTTGTCGGAACTCTTCACAGAGACAGGTCATGTGTAGTATGTCTCCGGTTGCTAGTTTGCAGTGCGGACAGACTTCGTGGCCGTCGCTCCTGAGCCATGGTGGTTGGTGCTCTCTGCTGGGCAGGATCCCTAATCTATATTTCAAAAACTTCAGTTTTGTAGTTTTTGGGTAGCCCAGGCTGAAGTAAGATTGTGGTGTCAGGGATTTGTACGTGTTTAAAGTCATCCACGCATGGTCTCTTTTTGCAAAAAACGGCCGTGTCCTCTATTAGGGATATAGTTTTTGCGTTTTTCCAAACCACTTTTTTAAAGGGGTTGTGCCCCAATTGCATGTCCCAGAGTGCGGATGCCTTGACAGCCCCCAAGGCTGCCTTCAAGTAGGAGCGTGCCTGAGATTCGTCCCTGCTTTGTATGTCTTGCCACAGCGTCGCGTTTAAGGTGTCTTTGAGGGCTGAGCGGAGTTTGTGGCAGCAGATAATGAAAGCTCCTTGTCTTGCAAGGGCTTGTTTTTTTAAGCCAAACTCAAGCCTTATTTGGGCAGGCGAGGTGTAGGACGGAAGTGAGAACAGAGTTCTATATGCTTTTACCTGGATGTTATCTAGGTTCTTGGAGTCTCTTCCTCCTAGTGCCTCGCTGTCGTAGGAAATTGAAGGGAGCAGTTTGGCCTGGATGACTTTTAAATACGGTGTTAAAGTCGGCCCGCTAGTTGGTTTGCTAAGTTTTTCAGTGTGATCGCGATCGAGGCCCCTCTTCTTCTTCATGTACGATGGGGGTACGGCTCGTACACCGATCCTACAATGGGGGTACGGCTCATACACCGATCCTACAATGGGGGTACGGCGCGTACACCAATCCTACAATGGGGGTACGGCTCGTACACCGATCGTACAATGGGGGTACGGCTCGTACACCGATTGTACAATGGGGGTACAGCTCGTACACCCATGATCGCAGGGGTACGGTGCGTACCCCTGTGATCATGGGATGCATGGGATGCATGGACCGTATGTGTTTGTGTGCTTTTCCGTACGACTCGCCCTTACCTGACGTGGACCGTACGAATCGCGTCCTCATACCCCGGTCCGGATCGTACTCGTCGGGTCGTACGGCATGTGTACGAGTCATACGGTATGTGTACGAGTCGTACGGTTCATGGTTTCAGCCTTGCAATACGTACGGATCGCGACGATTCGGACGGATTCACGGGATACGGATCGTACTTCGCGACTCGGACGGACGGGTACGATTCGTACGGAGAGGCCTCCGGATACAAATCGTACGGACGTTTTTTTTCCCGGAATCGACTCCCTAGTCATGCGCCCATTCACAAACACATAGAGCCGCTCATATACCCTCTTACTCAGTCATACAGATACTCAAACAGTCAATCACTCACTCATACAACCCCATACATAGTCAGTCACTCACTATACACACACTCAGAAACCCACTATACACTTATACAGCTCGGTGGCCCCCCTCCTGTAATTTAGTAGAGCCTGCCCTGTACTGGTGGTGGTTCCGGGGCCTAGAAAAACCCAGGAGGGGAGATGCAAGACCCCCCACCCATTTTAAAAATAGAATTGGCCCAGGGGAGGTGGTGGTCCCGGAGGGGTCTGTGCTCAGGGAGGTGGCGGTCCCCGGGGGTCTGTGCAGCCCCCATTAATCATCATAAGCCCTGTGGAGGCGGTGATCCCCGGGGTATAAAATGCCCAAGGAGGGTTGCCCCATGCGCCCCCTCCTTTAATTTTGTGTTAGACCGAATGCCCACGGGAGCTGAACCACCCGAGGGCTAATTAGTATAGAATAGTTTTTTTTTGTTTGATTTTTGACAGGAGCTGCGGATCCAGTGCGATTTCCAGAATGCAAATAACATAGATCAGTCTGTTCTGCACATGATGCTAAGACATTTAAAACATTGCCATTTTTAAAGGCATTACTCATGGTAACTTTCATCAGTACTAACATCTTGAAAACCTACGCTTTGCCAGATACATTTAATCTGATATATATTTTTTCATATCACTGTGATACCCTTTTTTTTAATCAAACTACCATATATATCCTCATTTCTAATTAACATTTTTTAAATAATTAATAAGTTATATACGTACCATTGAATTGAGTCAAAATATTTCTGGATAGTTTTGACACTGTTAAGATTTGTAAAAACTAAGGACAAGAATGGTACACCACTCTTGTAGTGTAGTTCCTATATTCCCAATAGGCTCTGCGCATTGGAATAACATATACTATAGTTTAAACATAGGAATGAGGTCGACTAGATCTCTATTGTATATATTAGACTTAATTGTGAGTGCCACCTAGCTCAGAGGTCACTAGAAATGTTCTCGAATTCACAAGAAGGGATTAGTTTCTGACAACCGCATAAACATGACAACTTTGTTTCCCAAGAATAAGAAATCAATCTCTAGAATCGTTTCACCAGAGGTGCTGAGTAAATAGAGAGACAGGCGTTTCAATAAAACGTATTTATTGAACAATCTTCTTTCTCAAGCATAAGAAATGTACTGCTACAATCGTAATACTGGTCATAAAGTACAGAGCATATGATACGAAAAGTATTATAAAGTAGTACTGTAAAAGCATGATATGGTTTTTAAGCCATAAGTTGCCTAAAACATATAAAATACATACCGTGATAAAATAATGACTAAAAGTACTCAACTCTTGCTTCTAAAATACGCCTACCCCGGTATACCTAACCTAGGTCTAGTACAAGGGAAGAAGTAAGCGAGGAGTAGCTTAAGTTTAGTATTTCTCTGCCAAGAATCTGTCCAAGAATTCTCTAAGGTCTAATCAGCTCCGTACCTTGGGTTAGAATGAAGGAGGTCTTGTAAGTCTATCTCAGGACTCGATTTCCCAGCAACCCTAAAGCGTAGCCTGGAAACACTGGAGCTGGATTTCTCGGCCGGAGAAAAGACAGCGTCTCTCAGTGCGTCAGCTGGACGGTCGGCTTCCTTCGGCACTTGCTGCTGCAGGGTGTTGGGCAAGTAGTAAGTCGATCTGCTCCAAACCACCGTGTCTTTGTCGCGGCAAATCTGGGCATATTTATACCTTGAAGGTGCTGAGTTTGACGTGTGATTGGACTTAATAAAGTCATCAAAGACTCAGTTTTTCAAAAAGTCCATGATTTCCTAGATAAATTAGTATTCAGGCAAGGGGAAGTCCCTAGCTGCTGAAGGCAGGTTTCTCTAAGAAATCGTTGTTGATTCTTGAAATTTAGTGGAAGTAGCCATGCCGTATTTGGGCTGCAGAGGCTCCGTCTAAATATGGAAATGATTTCTATGCCTATATAAGGATCAAACAATCTATACCTATATATGGGCATGAGTCGGGAAAAATTACACTAGAGTCCTAGATTCATTTACAACACCCACTCCACGATTTTAAGTTCAATACAACTAAACGTAAAAGCACTGACATATCTAAAGCTAGTGTTTGCAATCCCACCCAAAATACAATATTGCATTTGACAAGGCTTGTTTAAATGTAGAACAAACATTTCTCTATAGACATGAAGCATAGTATACATTCTATCGTTTGTAAAATACAAAATGACATTCATGAAACGTCGCTGAAGTTTTTTTAAAATTTATTTTCGAGACCATCCCAAAGCATAATATCTAAACCGTTTTTGTTCTGATGATAAGCCACATTTTTTTTATTTATGAGCTATAAAAAAGAAATCTTGTTCTCTAGGAATAGTTCTACTTTAAGCAGATTACTCTGTGCCAAAAGCTCTATTTTGGAAAAAGTTCAAATTGGAAGATGGTTTGTTTTGAAAAATGAAGGCCAAATTTCAGAGCTCAGGGAACGCTGTGTCAATTAGTCAAAAGTTATTCTCGGTGTCAGGAGAAAACATCAGATCGTCTAGGCTGGCAAAGAAACCGTCTACCGAAGTAGGTGTAACCACTTCAGTTAGCAGATCAAAAGTGCAAAAGTGTGGATCATTGCTGTCAGCATTTGATGCATTCATTAGCAATGTCCTCAGTAGGTGGTACCTGTATGCCTGTATGCCTGTAGTGTCTCGTATCTCACCCTCAGTTAGACTTGCCGGTGAGACCTCAATGAATGCCGTCATGAGAATAGGCAACACAATGCATGAGTTGTTGCTGAACCTAGCAAAGCGTCAACATCCGATGGCAGTACTGATGGAAGTGTAAGACAAATGTCCAACACGCATTCCTGTCCGCAAAGCAGACATCATAGAACAGGTAAGATGCAATCTTGCCAGATTGGTCAGAACGATAGAAATCAAGTTGTGTTCAGATCTCTTAAATGAGCCAAGCCAAGAATCTGTGAAATTCTCTCACGATACCTCACGATACCTCATGGCAAGGAGGCATTGTTCCATGGTAGTCGGGGTGTCGCTGGTGACTGGACTTTCCATATCAGAGCAGAAGGAAAAAAACCAGAATTCCTGCTACGAGTCCCAAGATGAGAGGCAGGCCGCCGAACACAGAGTGCACGAAATTTGGGAAAATGCTGAGGACTGCTGTAAATGGTGTTAACAGTCCCGAAAAAATCGTCTTAAATACATGTGTGATGCCACTGGTATCGGACATATTTAAGATTTGACTTAACATTTCTGCGAAATGTACTGGGCAGTTTGTTGATAATAATGCATGTATCTCTGCAGAAGTCCTTGCAACTTGCAGATCATAAGTTTCTCTAGACGAGGTCAGTGGAACAGTTTTTTGTAAAAGAATGACTTTCATTCTGCTTAAAGTATCAATTCGTATGGAAGAGATATTCAGTGAAGGACATAATGCCATCCCCCTGTCTGTCTTGTGCGTTCGATACAATACTTGCATACAACAAGTGACCATGGACGAGACACTGACTAGATACGGTTTTCCTGGCAACATGCCACAACAGCTGTGGTCGTTGAGCATAACATAACTGCCATTGGATAGCTGCCTGAAAATTGGTTCTATCACTGTGGAGGGTGTACCGTGCAGGTGGCAAGAGAGGTTATTTGCAGAACCTTCGCAGGCTCCGTGTAAATTAATACATTGGCACAAAAGTGTACCACTTAGTGAGTTCTTACAATATTTACCACTAAGGAATACCTCCTTTCCCCCATTCCAACATTTGTGTGTGTATGGTAAAGTCCAGGTCGACTTAATGTATTCTTTACCCAACCTTTCATACAGGCCCGCTGGTATATGCTGTAGACAATACTGAAATTGGAAAATCGTCACTGGTATCGTGTTAGTGCCATGTATTATCCAATCAATGACAGGCTTCTCAGAAACTGTCAATGCTAATCCTTCCAGTTTTTCAATGCTCAGCATCGTATAGTCTGCTCCTTTTTGTGCCAAAGAGATTTGTTTATCTGCAAGGTTAAACGCAGTAAACAACGACGTGGTGTTGATTAAACGCCATGGCATGTAGCCTGAACGGAGATTTTGCAACGTCAAGCCTAGCAGCATTATAGAACGTAATTGAGACTGGCCATGTTGTAACATTAGCAAGTCTTGCACTATTATGTCAATTGCAGATGACAAGATGATGTCCAAAGAATAAGTTCTGGAGGACAGAGTTGTTAACCCATTGTCCACTACAGAGAGAGCTTTCTCTAAATTAATACGATCAATTTCTCTTATTCTTTCTGCAGTTTCCATTTGCGTTATTTTCCAAGCTTCGTTGTATGCAGCGTATATACCGGCGTATATGAAACGTTTTTAACGTAGATTGCGAGGCCCCATTAAGAAATCTCGCAAATCATTGCCTTCTTTAAGTAAAGATAAGTGTTGTTTGATTTCTGGAAGTGTAGATTTTTGTAGCCATTTAAGACATAGCTTTCCTACACTGTAAGTAGTTACTATCCCTGGATGTTGTCTCTGGGAGTATCTTGGATCTGGCCTATTCACTGTGAACCCTTGTGTTTTGTTCAGGAATCTATCTTGACAGTTATTCGTGTCTGTGGGCCAGATTGACCATTTTTTCCAATCAGGATTAGTTCTGTTCTGTTTTAAAATATATGGTACGTCTACTTCCTCTTCTGTAGTATCATCACTGTCAGATGTGGGCTTAGGTATAGACGGTTTGTTTAAATCTTTTATCTTAGCCAGGCCAAGACAAGAAGTTTGTTGAACAGTGTCATTTAAAAACATTATTTGTTCTGGTATAATGCAGGCTCTGAACAGGGCATTTAAACCTTGCACCTGCCAGTCTTTCGTGCCCCAGACATGTTGTCTTTCCAAAAGTCAATGTAATGTAATGTAATCTTCTTTTGTATAGCGCGGGTTACACTCCATGGAGCATCTTGGCGCTTTTGAGAAAGGAGAACAGGTGTTATTGTTCGTTTGGGAGAGCGTGACAGGTGAATTATATAAGGTTTTTACAGTGTGTGTCGGTTAGGGTGTATATCCAAGTTTTAAGGGTCTTTCTGAAGAGATTTTCGGTGGGGATATGTCAGAAGGGGGGTGGTAATGTGTTCCAGGCCTTAGACCCCAGGACTGCTAGGGCTTTTCCTCCTTTGGTTTTAAGTCGGAACTTGGGTATGGTGAGGAGGTTGTCACCTTGGGATCTCAGGCAACGTGTAGGGATGTAGTGTTTAAACATGTTTTCAATGTATTTTGGTCCAGTTTTATTGAAAGCCCTGAAAGTGATTAACAGGATCTTAAAAAGCACCCTTTTATGAATAGGGAGCCAGTGCAGGGTGTTCATTGCTATCGTGGCCGAGGTCCTTCTTTTCTATCCTAGGACTAGTCTGGCGGCTGCATGTTGCACCACTTGTAGTTTGTGACAGTCTGTTCTGTTGGTTCCTGCGTACAGACTGTTGCAGTAGTCAAGACGGGAGGTGACGAGGGCCACTGCAACAGTCTTCCTAACTGAGAGGGGGATGAGGTCGAAAAATTTCCTAAGCTTTTTTATTATGCGGAAGCAGGTCCCCGCCACGGCTACTGCTTGTTGTTGGAAGTTCATGGAGGGGTCGAATTTTATCCCTAGATTTCTTACTGCATTGGACGTGTTAGGGGGAGCAATAGCGTCTTCTGGCCACCACAGAATAGGGTTAAAGATGTTTCCCTTGCCAAAAGGTAGAATTTCGGTCTTCCCTGTATTGCATTTGAGATGATTTGTTTCCATCCAGTGGAATGTAGCTTCTAGACAGCTTTTAAGTTTGGTCTCTGCTGCGCCAGTATCGTCCTCCATCACTAGGATGAGTTGTGTATCATCGGCGTATGAAATGGTGGCTATGCCATAAGATGATATAAGGGCGATCAAAGGGGCCATATATACATTAAAAAGTGTCGGGTGCAGGCATGAGCCCTGTGGCACTCCTGTGTTTAGACGTTTTTCTTCTGACCTAAACTGTCCCAGGGTGACTATTTGTCGTCTGTTGGCCAGAAAGCTTTTCAACCAGTACAGTACTTTGCCTCCCGTCCCTGCCGCGGCTAACCGGTCTATCAGGATGGTATGACATACCGTATCGAAAGCCGCGGACAGGTCAAGGAGCACCAGGACTGCTTTCATTCCCTGGTCCAGCGCTGCCCTGAGTGTTTCGGCGGAGAAAATTAGGGCTGATTCGGTCGAGTGCTGTACTCTAAACCCAGCTTGATTTGGGTGCCAGATGTTATTGGCCTCTAAAAAGGTGGTAAGCTGTTGATTAACTGATTTTTCTGTAAGTTTACAGAAAGTGGGGAGCAGCGAGATTGGTCTTAGATTATTGAGGGTGGAGGGGTCTGGTATGGGGTTTTTTTGTAACGGCTTTACCACTGCCAGTTCCCATTCTTCAGGGACTATTCCCATGGTGAGGGAGGAATTAATGATATTATTAATATATGGGTTGACGATCTCTACCAGGGTGTGGAGTACAACAGGGGGGCAGGCATCAAAGGGTGAGCCCGTTTTGGTTTTTAGTATTTGTGCCCGGGATTCTTCCAGGCTCACTGGTTTAAAGGAAGAGAAAAGGTCAGTCGTCAAGTTAGCCCTGATGTGTTGGGACTCATCCTGGGATGGGGGAAATCTATGGTAAGCGCCTGTATTTTGTCATGAAAGTAGTCTGCGATATTATTACACAGAGTTTGGGAGGGGGGGATGTCTCTGCATAGTTTTGGGGTTTATGTAGGTATTAACAATATTGAAGATTTCTTTTTCTTTATTGTTGGTGTTTGTTATGGCTTTGATGTAGAAAACCTTTTTCGTGGTTTTTATCATTCCATGATAGTGCCGGCGGGCCATTTTATACCTATACTGATAATTTATTTCATAGTTACGGCGCCAGGTCCGTTCTCGAGCCCTAACCTTACTTTGCTCTTCCTTTAGGGTCGGGGAGAACCAGGGAGCAGAGGTTCGATGATGTTTATTTCCTCTCGGTCTAGGTGTGGCTTTGTCCTTCTCCATGGGAAGGGCCTTCATCCATTCCCTAAAGGTCTGGCTATCCTTTCCGGGATCCCCTGTCTTTAGCGGTATGGTTTCAAGTGCCTTCGTTAGAAACTCTGGTTTTCCTATCCGCTCCTTCCAGTGAGGGCCTCCCTGGGATATATAGGGTTTATTCCCCAGTTTGTGTTTTTCTATCACTTGAAGGGAAAAGGGGATATAGCTATGATCAGACCATATCAGTTTTTGTGGGTTCTTTACCAGGAGCGTGTCTAGGTTGGAGCAGATGCAGTCAATGGTATGACCAGCAATGTGTGTAGGTAAGGTGGTAAGTATTTTTAGGCCCAGAATGTTCGTCATGTCAGTAAAGCCTATGGTGGTTTGGTCTGAGATGGAGTCTAGATGTATATTGATGTCCCCTAGGATCGTAAAGTTTGAGGATTTCAGGGCAAGATCACCTATCGCATCACCAATACTGTTTATAAATTCTGTGGGAGTCCCAGGTGGCCGATATTTTAGTGGTCTTGAGAAGGTGAAAGAGTCATGCGCTTTAAGCGCAAAGCCTAGGCTTTCTGCGCCTTTGATGCCTGGAATTGAAAATGTTTGGCAGCTTAGAGTTTCCTTATACACAATAGCGATTCCTCCTCCTCTCTGAATGGGTCTGTCTTCTCTAGATATAAGATACCCTTGAGGGAGAGCGATCGTGACATCTGGGGTACTATCGGGAGTTAGCCAGGTTTCTGTCATGAATAGACAGTCTAGCTCTTTTTCTGAGATTAGGTCAAAGATGTGTTGGGCATGCTTGCCCATAGACCTAACATTGACCAGTCCACATTGCAGGGTTTCTTTCTTTTATGCAACTTAGGGCTCCTTGTTTGGGTGTAGCCAAAGGTTTTCCTACATGTTTTACATCTCCATGTCTATCCCCTGTCTCTATGTTCAAGGGTTCCTCACAGTTACAAGGTATTTTATTCAGACCTAGCAAGGATTCTTTAGAGTATGTTAAGGATGGGCCAGGGGATGTGGCCCTAGGTCCGGTCGTGGCACGGACGGGCGCAGACGGAGTTACCTTAGGCGCACCTTTGCCGCCGCCGCTGCGCCTGTCCGCTGCGCCTCCTGGTGAAAGCATCATTTTATGCTGTCAGTGGCGTGAGGGCGGGGAGGGGCTAAGCAATAGTCTCTCGCCCTGCTCAAAGATGGCGGGCCCCCGAGCAGCGCCTACTTGGCTGCTGTGGGGATAGTGAACCAGACTTAGGCTCGGTGCGAGTCTTTGGGACAGCAATCCGCTATCACACAGCGGTAAATGTCAGTTCCGTGTCTAGGATCGAGTAAGTGAATAAATTTGAATTTTTAAGGTTCCCAAAGTCAAAATTAAAATCAGTGGTAATTTTAGGAAACACAAGTAATACAACGATTTAAAACACTTCGTCCCGGCTTTCCGCCTCAGGACTTCAGTCGCGCACAACCACACACACTCTTATTCGGCGGGGTGTGCTTCTAATGCAACTTTTATGCTGTCAGTGGCGTGAGGGCGGGGAGGGGCTAAGCAATAGTCTCTCGCCCTGCTCCAAGATGGCGGCCCCCCAAGCAGCACCTACTTGGCTGCTGTGGGGATAGAGAGCGGGCAGAGTTGCCCAAGTGAACCAGACTTAGGCTCGTGCGAGTCTTTGGGGCAGCAATCCGCTATCACACAGCGGTAAATGTCAGTTCCGTGTCTAGGATCGAGTAAGTGCACAAATTTGAATTTTTAAGGTTTCCAAAGTCAAAATTAAAATCAGTGGTAATTTTAAGACACACAAGTAATACAACGATTTAAAACACACTTCGTCCCGGCTTTCCGCCTCAGGACTTCAGTCGCACACAACCACACACACTCTTATTCATTCAAAACCTAATGTAGACAGCTGAGCATAAAAGTTTGCAGAATAAATTTGTTTAGTATTGGTCAACATTGTTTTCATTCCTGTCTTATTCTCATTTTTAAAATAAAGCGTTTCTGGATTTGTAACAATAAACCCTGAGAAGTACGGAAACTTTTCATAAAATGTTTTTGAGCTGCCCTTTGGCGGCGGTGGACAATATTCCCAATAATTGTAAGTAAAAACATTCCCCGTCTGGCAGATTTATGCAAATAATGGTGACCATAATGTTTAAAACAATACATTTGTTCATAATCTGATGAACCTTCTAAGTATTCATGTTCTGTAAATTTAGCTAACATTTCTAAATCTGTCATCATGTTATTAACAGTTTCAAAGTCCCAATCATCAGAGAATGTGCTGGGTGAGACAAAGTCACTCAAAGAAACCTTAAACTGGTGTAGAATCTTCAGCAGCTCCACCGGGCCATAGATGTCATAATCAGTTCTGTCCCATGCTATACACCAGGTATAGGAATGGCTGTGATGTACACTGATGACAGGTCTCTTTTTTCATGATGAGATGATTTGTGATGTTTTAGGACCAAGTTGTTTTTCTTACTTTGCTGTGTCCATTGTACTGTATTTTCCATCAATCATTCTTCCCAAACTCAACACCAGTATGAGCCAGAGCAGGAGGAAAGTACACCTAACACAATCCAAAATTCAACCCATGGTGAAACCAGATATGTTTTTTCAAGTTGATAAAAGAGTTCTGTTATTTTTTCTTTGAAAGATTTATTTACTGGCTTTTCTTCAGGTTCACCGGGATCCTCAGAAAATGTATCAAAGTTGATGAAATAGCCAGAGACAGTTCTGTCAATTATTGGAATTGCATCAGGATTGTTAAGAATCTTTGGAGCTGCTTCTTCCGTTCTTATATTTGTATAGTCTGAGGCTACATCTTTGTAGACAGGTGTTTCTTGACGAACTGTTATTTGGGTATCCAGAGGCACAAGTTCCATGGCTTTGTTGCATAGTCCTTCTTTTCTTACTGCAGGTTTATCAAAGGTGATAAGTATTTCAGTTTGAACCTCTTGGATTGTAGCAAGATTTGGTTGTCTGCTATATCTTGGGAGTCCCCTGGGCCTACTACTTATTATCGGCCACATGATTGTGGTTTGACCAGGTCGATGGAGACAACTCTGTTCTCCCTTTTACCAGCAAGGGGCGGTAGTACTACTGATCTTGTTCCTTGGATTACCAAGACAGGTACTGCTTTTCTGTAAGAAGTCCCAAATTCCTTATTTTGCTGCGATCTTTTCCCTGACTAGATCCCCAATCTTTGGAATCCAGACAGGTCTTGCTGGGACAAGTGTTTTTTCTTCAGTGGTCGTTGGCTTCTGTATCGTGTTACTTAGACTTCTTCTTGTTTCATTTAAGTCCTGTAAAACCGCCAATCAATCTTTGACATCAAAGGGTTTTTGTTCCACCACTGAAGTTTGACAATCGAGGTCTTCGATTATCATTCTAGTACCAAATAGTAATTCATATGGAGTGATTCTACCCAGAGAACTTCTTGGCAGATTGTTAAGACTACGTTGGACACTTATTAGATGTTTGACCCACCCATCACCCGAAACTAATACCTTAGCTGTTATGGATTGCTTTATGTCATGGTTTTTTCTTTCCACTACCGCATTACCCTCAGGATGGAAGGGACTAGAATACCGCAATGCAACGCCCAAGCTAGCCATGGCCTCCTTGTAAGCTCGAGAGCTAAACGCAGGACCCTGGTCAGAGTGTAGCATGCCGATTGCGTATGTGCCGATAAAGACTCGCAAATCCTTCATAACAGTTCTGGCGGCAGCCGAGCTCTGGGGCCACATCCAAATAAATCTTGTCCCAGTAGTTTTGGGACCGCATCCGTCCATTATGACGTTTGCTGGTAGATAGTCTAATGCTGTCTAGCAATGGTATCTGAACTGGTCTGGCTATACTGTAGTCAGGTATCTGGTGGCTTTCGCTGCTGCGATCACTGTTGCAGTTAGGGCAATGAATTGCAAAATTGTACAAATCAACGCTCATTCCCGGCCACCAGTACATCTTTTTTAATTCTGTTAGAGATTTTAAGATCCCTTGATGTCTCAGACCCTCTCCCATATGTGCTAAGTGAACCAAAACACCTCTCTCGTTCCTGTTTGGAATTACTCTGTCCCCCACTCCAGGGATTCGAGCAAAAGGAACCGAGTTTGCATCAATTATGTATGTATTACCGCGTGGATAGTTTAGAGGTAACTCTGCATAGCTGCCTTCCAATGAGGTTTTTACTGCTAGTAACGTTTCACCGTCTATTACTCTTTTTGAGTGAGTGATTGTAGCTACGGAAGCTGTTCGCACAGCTGCCTTCGCGGCTTCATCAGCCAATGAATTCCCTGCAATGTGAACGCCATCACGCTGATGACTCAGTGTATGAATCACGTGAGTCTTTTGTAGTTCTTTTTGCAAAAGAACTACTTGTTCCCAAAGCGTTTTAAGCTTAATTGTGCCACCTTTTGTATTTCTGAAACCGTTTCGAACCCAGTTCTGCAAATGCTCGTTGTAACATTCGACGCATAAATACGAATCGCACACTATTAGTGTGGGGAATTCGCGATCAGTATTTTCAAGCACCATCTTGAAAGCCTGTAGTTCAGCTCGCTGAGCTGTACAGTCTCCGAGTGATTGAGTTTTAGTGACCATAGGTCTAAATTTACCTTCGCGCCAGCGACCTTTAACAATCATGCACGCAGCACTATAGGCTTGTTTACCCCCAACTGCGGGCTGTGCTGATCCGTCTGTATAGATTATAAATCCGTAATGTTCTAGAGGCAGAAATTCGGTCGGCAGAGGACATTCATATTCGTATTGTAAGAATTCTTGTGTATTCAAGCAGGGGTCAAAAACGTATTCAACGTCTGCTACAGCAAGAGAATTTACCCATTGTATCCATCTCGGATGTAACGCTTTAGCATTGGGAATGCTTGCTTTCGTCACTGCCCCTAAGGCAGGTACAGGTGTAACGATCATTATGCGTTTACCCTGTGTGAGGGCTCTCTCTTTTGCTACTGCAGTTTGAACTGCTGTCAGAATGTTTTCTGTGGAAGTGAATTTTATTTCATCTTGTGTGTACAAGTGTGATTTGTATGCTATTAGTACCTTTTCACCTTCATTAAAGATCATGTATGTGAATCCGCATCTCCCTGGGATGATTTGGATCACAAGATTGCGCACATTATCGCGTGTTTCTAATTATGTTTTTGCTAACATGTCTGTTTGCACTGAACGCAAACTTTCTGTATGGTTTTGAGTCCAATTTGTTGGTTTGAAATCAGGTTTGATTAGTTCATAGAGAGGTTTAACTATTTCTGCGTAATTTAGAACATAAGTTCTTCCAAAATTCAGGAAACCTAGAATTGACTGTAAGTTCTTCAGCGTGTTTGGAGGTTGGAGCAGCGCCCACTTCTCTAGGAAGTTGGCTGACAGCCTTTTTCCTTCACTTGATAGCTCTTATCCTAGGAATTGGAAGTTGAGGTGAGCAATTCGTGATTTCTTAAAATTGAATTTGTACCCTTCAGATGAGAACCCGAGTATGGTGTTCACTCTTTTCAAGTGCACATCCAAATCCTCGTCTGTAAGATAGATGTCATCGACATAAGATAATGCCTCATCATCATACATTTGTAGTAACTCTGTTACCCTGGACTATTCTTGAATCCTTGGGGGGGGACGGCAAAATTGTCGCTGTGTACCCATTATTGAGAAAGCGGTCAAATGCCTGCTTTCAGGTGCTATATTTTGGCAGAAAAACTCATTAAATATCTAATGTGGTTTTATCATTTTTACACACGATGTTATTCATCAGTGCTGCACTGTGTGCATTTTGTACTGCAAATGTTTTGCAACAGGAGTTTAAGTGTCTGTAATCCAAAACTAAATGATATGAATTGTCTGGTTTGGAGACAGGAAACAAAGGATTGTTCATTGACGAGGTGCATTTTTCAATCACCCCTTGGTATTCAAATTCATTTAAGATCTCCCTGACTTGCTTTTTAGCTTCTTGCTTAACTGGATACTGCCTCTGTGCAGTAGGTTGATTTTTTACCTGTATTTTATGGTGAGGAGAGTCCTCATCCCATCCCACATGAGTTTTATATAATGCTGGAGCCTGGGCCACAGCCCATTTTCTGGCGTAGGTCTATTTTTTATGAATAGGAATATGATTTGAGAAGGCTGGCATAATTATCTCTTCGCCATGTGGGCACTCCCTGACAAATTCAGGTGGCCAGTCTTGTTCAGCTAGAAGAATGTCATAACCCTTAGAAAGCTTCTCCCAAAAGAGTGATTTTATTTTTCTAGGTATGTCCCCCTCCATCCGGAGTGTTATTTCATATAACTTGTGTGGTACACTAACCCTGGTGTCGGCAGTTTCAACCTGAATGCATTCATTCAAGTCCACTGTCTCCAGATGATCCATCAGGATCCTGCGAGCTATGGTCACTTCTGCTGCGCTGTCTACCATTGTTTGGGCCCACTCACCATTCTTGAGTTGTGTCCTCAAGATCCTCGGCATGTCTGATCTTTACGCTTGCTACCTTCTTTTTGGTGAATTGAGTTTTCTTATTTTTTGGAACGTGCTGTTTTTCTTCAGACTTCACGCGTTCCTCTTTTTGTTCTGATCGTCCTCTTCTCTCGGATTTCTGCGAGGAAGTCTGAAAGGTACAAGAGGAACGCGTATCAGTATCTTGATATCTATCAGGCTTTCATAGATTATCCCTATTTCTAAGGTTATATCTTTTTTCAGAGGGCTCCCGTTGTAGAGACGTACCTCCCCGTTGGGGAGATCTTCCTCTGGACTGAGAACACTTCTCTTTAGGTAGTGTCTGTTTAGTATTTTCCCACTTCTTTTTAGGAGTAGTTAGATTATTTTTAATAAAAACCTTTTCAGGATTTTCTGTTAGTTGGGGTGTTAATGGTTTCCCACCCAAACTATCTCTACCTAGTTCTTCATATGATTTTTCAATAATTCTAGCAAGCTCATATGGTTGGTCTGTTATATCTGTTTCTTTCAGCTTTTGGCGAATTGCCATGGATGCTGCTTCACCTTTGATGTTGGCTAATAGTATAGCCGAGACCTGTTTGAAATCTTTCAGTAATTTCATACCTAGATTTAAGGCCGGTTCCGGACCGTATTCATTTTGAATCTGTCTCAGAACGTCTGGTATTACCGCCATAAACGGGACACCATGTGTTTTTGTGTAGATTGAAGCAAAGACTGTACCCCAAGTGTCACAATCCTCCACATGCGGTGCTATCCCCATTGGTAAACAGATTGTCAGAATTCTGTGTTTCTCATGAGGTGTACTGTCAGGGAATACTGCCTCAATTTGAGTAATTTTTTGTGTTAACCAAAACGGAATGTGTTCCCTTTTGGCAGGCATTTTACCAATGACTGATTGTATAGTCTGTGGTGTGATTTTGCTTGTGTTCCCCTGGTGAGGGGTGTGCTGTGGAATCCTTACAGTAGGTTGGACTGTTAAGGTCAGCAAGACATATTGAACCAATTGTCTATGTATTTTAATTAACTGTTTTAGCTGAGCAAACAGTTCTCGACCTCTCATGTTTTCTATGTCAGGATGTGGTGTATAGCTGGCTAGTACCAGTCATGTAGCTCCTGGTCTACTTAGTGGACCGAGCCTGGTATTGTGATTTTGATGTTGTAGGGCGCCTTTAAACCAGAGCTGATGCTCTTGGTAAGTTAATGGAATTTCCACGTCCTCGTAAGGAACATATTCCATTGGAGGTTCCTCTACTTTGTAGTAATGAAACTCGTGTGTGTCTCCATCTGCTGGAGGAAAGTGAATCCATGAATAGAATACCTCTGTCTGCCGGTACTCATGTGCCACTATAACAAAGATTACTTTACCACCTCTCGATGATACTCCATTATTTGTCAGTTTGTAAGTTATAGTTTTCCTTACATTTGGCGGGATGATTATAGCATCCGGGTCATTCTCTAGGAGATTTCTGTCATTTAAGGCTGCTTGAGCTGCTGCTGCAGCTCTTTCTAATTCTTCGTCAGTATCCGTCATTTCGTTGACTTTAGAATTTACAGAGCAAGTTTCAAGGAAACAAAGATTAGGTGCACAATATTTTGGAACACTGTATCCTTCAACGTTGAACAAACCAAAAACTAATACATAGGATTTTTTTGTCCATACTCAGTTTTGGCGGATATTATCCTTTCACCCACCCCAGACGTCTATTGGAATATTTACGGGAGAAAGGGGTCTGTGTGAAAAGCACAACTGAGTTACTCTAGTATCTAGCATTAAATTATCGCTTTACCAAACTTTTGGCGCCATGTAGTGTAGTTCCTATATTCCCAATAGGCTCTGCGCATTGGAATAACATATACTATAGTTTAGACGTAGCACTGAGGTCGACTAGGTCTCTATCGTATATATTAGACTTAATTGTGAGTGCCAGCTAGCTCAGAGGTCACTAGAAACTTTCTCGAATTCACAAGAAGGGATTAGTTTCTGACAACCGCATAAACATGACAACTTTGTATTCCAAGAATAAGAAATCAATCTCTAGAGTCGCGGAAACAATAGATAACTATTTTGCATGCTTCGTTTCATCAGAGGTGCTGAGAAAATAGAGAGACGGGCGTTTTCAATAAAACGTATTTATTGAACAGTCTTCTTTCTCAAGCATAAGAAATGTAGTGCTACAATCGTAATACTGGTTATAAAGTACAGAGCATATAATACGAAAAGTATTATAAAGTAGTACTGTAAAAGCATGATATGGTTTTTAAGCCATAAGTTGCCTAAAACATATAAAATACATACAGTGATAAAATAATGACTAAAAGTACTCAACTGGTGCTTCTAAAATACGCCTACCCCGGTGTACGTAACCTAGGTCTAGTACAAGGGAAGAAGTAAGTGAGGAGTAGCTTAAGTTTAATATTTCTCTGCCAAGAATCTGTCCAAGAATTCTCTAAGGTCTAATCAGCTCCGTACCATGGTTTAGAATGAAGGAGGTCTTGTATCTCTATCTCAGGACTCGATTTCCCAGCAACCCGCAAATGTAGCCTGGAAACACTGGAGCTGGATTTCTCGGCAGGAGAAAAGACAGCGTCTCTCAGTGCATCAGCTGGAGGGTCGGCTTCCTTCGGCACTTGCTGCTGCAGGGCGTCGGGCAAGTAGTAAGTCGATCTGCTCCAAACCACCGTGTCTATGTCTGGGCAAATCTGGGCATATTTATACTTTGAAGGTGCCGAGTTTGACGTGTGATTGGACTAAATAACGTCATCAAAGACTCAGATCTTCGAAAAGTCTATGATTTCCTAGATAAATTAGTATTCAGGCAAGGGGAAGCCCCTAGCTGCTGAAGGCGGGTTTCTCTAAGAAATCGTTGTTGATTCTTGGAATTTAGTGGAAGTAGCCATGCCGTATTTGGGCTGCATATGCTCAGTCTAAATATGGTAATGATTTCTATGCCTATATAAGGATCAAACAATCTATTCTATACCTATATAAGGGCATGAATCCGGAAAAATTACACTAGAGTCCTAGATTCATTTACAACACTCTCACACAAAGCAACTGAAAAATGGCAACCTCTTCAAGTTTCCACTCTGTGATCATGAGAAAGGCAGCAAATCAAATCATGTATTTCACTTTAGACTACTCTATCTCCACTTGTGAATGGTTAGGATCTGTTAACCCTTTCCCTCTTTCAAAACAAGGTTCCTGTCTCCGTACGTTTGTGATGTTTTTGTGATCATCGCGGAGAGAGACTAAAAAAGCAGTCCATACCGATATTTAGCTTCAGTTTATTTTACATTTAATTACTGCATAACAGTTTATTACATAGGCCTGAGTTGTAAATAAAAGTTTATCTTTACTTAAATTGTGTCATAACTCCTCAACCTAACAAAAAACCTCTATGTCTCTAACACCCTTCCCCAAATACATTCTTAGCTCAGTATATCTAGCAACCCAGTGAAACCAGTACATCATAAGTTCACAGCACACTATAGAAGTAACGTGCTACTTTCAAAGGAGATACAGCAGGTGTGGTTTACTCTAAAGATTCAAAAGCATATCTATGTCTGTATTACATTTATTTTTTTAAACAACAGCCAATAATGGAACATCTCGCTAAAGCATCCAACAGATTACCTAATGTTATTTACTTGCAGCATCCAATGAAATATATCTTTTTTTTTAAATAAAAAGAAAGCACCTCCAAAGAAAGTACCTCATTCAGCTCCAGCCTTTTCTTTACTGCTATTACTCCTTCACTTCAAAAGGCTTAGAGTGTGGATTGTTGGCCACAGCTATGTATATTGAGCTAAAGAGGCTGCAAAAAAAGAGAGGTATTGACAGGGACTTTGGTTTAGCAAATGTGGAGATTACTTGGTTTGGCCAGAGAGGGTTAAAGTTCCATCAGTTGTTGGCTTAGGTTAAAACCATAGTGGATTTCCAAGCTTCTCACCTCGTGATTGCGCACTGTGGTGGCAATGACCTAGGTACATTGACTGCGTTAGGGCTAAAAATCCTATTTAAGGATACCTTTGCAGAACTGATGTTGCTTTTCCCTCACACTGTCTTTGTGTATTCTATTATTGCCAAAGACAGAAATGAAAGCGGTCAAATCAATTCTGTCCATAGATTGACAAAGCGAGGAAACATGTTAATAAAACTGTTTCTGCATTCCTCAAAGACCAACACATAAGCTCAATCTACAACAACAACCTGCGTTTTTCAATTGCATGGAATATACAGAAATTATAGAGTGCACTTTACAGATGAAGGCAGCAGGATGTTTCTAAGTGACCTGAAACTCTGCATCCGGTCTTATGTGTAGTTGTCATATACACAAAATCAACACAAAGTTTCTTGTTAGAGCCACCATAATACCTGAAATATTGTTATTTTTTTTATAAAGACCCATTTAAAGAAAATGTTGAGAATATTCACAATGACGTCAAGATAGTCACAAATAAATTGTGAAATCGCAAAACAAAAGCAGACATTTAACGGTTATCAGCACATGCAAAAATAATATGTTTAAAAAACCATTCTAAACATTGCAGTACACATATTATTTTATTCATGCTTCTTTCAAAAACATGTTTAAATTAATGTTTTTGTACTAATATTCTTTAAAAACCATCTCTAAATCCTATTTTCCATTTTCACAGCTATTTGGGGTGTTGCAACAACATTGTTAACCGTGACAAGCATGCCTTTTCCATAAATTGTAAAACACATATATATTCACACATATTACAGTGTTTTACACACTAGTGGTTTCTTACTGTATTGTCTAAAGTCATGTTTTTCTTTTGATTTTCTATAAAAACAATCACTAAAACCTATTTTCCGTGTTTGCGGCGGTGCCCGGAGTCACAGCGATGTTGGTCCCCACAACAATCGCTCCTTTTTTACAGACTGAAAAACATATATGCATGCACACATATTATAGTATTTTGGCACCAGGGGTTTATTACTTTAACCCCTTCGACGCTCATGACGAGCTGGGCTCGTCATGCAGTAGCCTCCTGCTACGCTGATGACGAGCCCAGCTCGTCATGTAAAGTGGTATCTGTAGTTTTCCAGCACAGGAGAAAAATCCCCATAGCATTCAAGGTGTTAAACTTCAAACTCATATGCTAGTCAACTGCAATGGATATCCTACTGGATAGCTGGCCAATACCTGCAGGAAATTGGCATGTCACAAGCAATGTGGGAAAACGGTGTGTTACATACGTTGTTGTTGCACAAAAGCAAACCCTTCCAAAATACGCCCCCTCTACTAAAGATAGCTTTGGCCTACTGGAAGAAGGCTGTCCAATATACTAAAGGTCTGTGACCCTATGCACCAAATATCCCTCTGAATGGGATCCCTACACTGACCGGGATAATCTCCACTAGGCAATTGCATAAATGGATAGATGAGGGGGTAACCACAGTGGGAATGTTATATGCGGACAAACAGCTTATGGACCACAACACATTTGTTAACGAGCAAGGTGTACTAAATTCACTATCTACTACATGCTAGAATCAGCCAATATATAAAAAGGGTCTGGTCACCAGACAATACGGAACCCCAAACGCATTAACTAGTTCATATGACATACCTATTGGGACATGGGAGACACTTAACGAGATGGATATACAGGGGCATTTGAACACACGCAGCAGTCCCACTCCAAGAGCTCAGAGAGAAGTGGTTGGCTGACCTGGGCCATGAAATAACAGATAAGGACTGGGAGAAACTGTTAGAATATCCCAATAAAGTGTTGTGTAACCCTAAATTTAAACTGATTCAACTTATATTATTACATCGAGCATATCTGAACCCATGTTCCCAGATTCCGCAGACGTATGGCCCAGATGCCACTCACAGCTGGCATGCACAAAGTTGATACCCTTCTGGGAGATGGTATACACACTCCTCAATGAAGTGACTCCAGGAATAGACAACAACACAGTGGAATTTGGTATACTGTAGTTTTGCAAAATACGCAAATCACAAAAAACACAGTACAGATTTGCGAACCCGGTACTTATATTGGCGAAACGTTCAATTACTATGGGATGGGAATCTGCACAATCACCAGAAGTGTTGACATGGCATAATGAAGTGGTACGATGAGGGAGGGCGGAAGGAATGGCGATATACAGAGAAGAAAATCCCGAAATCATTGGAGTGGAATGCACTGGTAGAACAATTTGTGACTCTTGAATCTTCTGTACACTGAATACATAAAATGGCACAGGCAACCATACATAATATGGGTCCACTGTGGAGCAGACCTCTCTGTTGCTCCCTAGGGATATAGCATGTCTACAAATCAGATAACCAAATTGAGTTGCAGTACTTGGAGTCTTGGAAGGCGTAACCCGATACAATGAAACTTGGTGTGAGTCTAGGGCAGTGAAAGTTCAGTTTTTGTTAACAAATAGATGTTTAGCAATGGGAGAGAAGTTCTATATTGACTAGCATAATCTGTAAATGCGATTTCCAAGGCTATTCCTTTTGTTCAGAAGTCATTGTACTTGCTTGAGTATCTAGCCTTTAGAATATATTTGTTGTCCCATCTATGATTGAAACCAATAAAATGTGTTTAAAAACAAAACCTTCAAACTCATGTTTTACTAGTGAGTTTCTATAAAAAACATTTCAAAAACCTATTTTCAATGTTTGCGGCAACACCGTGAGTCACAATGATGTTTGGTACTGCGACAATCGCATATTTTTGCAAACTGCACAACACATATATGCACACATATTATAGTTTTTGGGCACTAGGGGTTTATTACTGTATTGTCTTAAGTTATGTTATTCGAGTGAGTTTCTATGAAAACCATCTCTAAGACCTATTTTCCGTATTCATGGTGACCCGGGAGTCGCAATGTCATCAGTACCCGCGTTCGCGCAAAGCAAAAGCAGGAATTCAATTGCCACGCCACATTCAAAAATGATAATTATATAATTCATTCTAACCATCACATTAGATAAATCACTATCTAAATAACTCTATAAAACCATGTATCTGTCTCTCAATATCTCTATTACATTGTGTATTAATGATTCACTGGTTCATGTGAATGATTGCATAAGTCTCCAAGTGGGCCTGGGACTAGCTGCATGATTCCCTCAGTGAATCTATAAGTGGGCGTAGAAGTCTCTGAGTGGGTGTATGAGTGGGTGCATGAGTCTTTGAGTGAGTTTGTGAGTGGGTGTTTAAGTCTCACTGGGTATGTGAGTGGGTTTATGAGTGTCTGAGTGGGTATGTGAATGGGTGTATGAGTGAGTGGGTATGTGAATGGGTACATGAGCCCGTGACTGGATCTATGAGTGGGTGCAAAAGTGTCTGAGTGGGTCTGTGAGTGGGTATATCAGTCTTTGACTGATACTGTACCTGGGTGCATGAGTCTCTGAGTAGATCTGTGAGCTGGTGCATCAATCTATCAGTTGGTATGTGAGTGGAAGCATACATTTCAATGGGTATGTGAATGGGCATGTGAGTGTCTGAGTGGATCTGTGAGTGGGTATATGTGTCTCTGAGTGGGTCTGAGACTGGGTATAAAAGTCTCTGACTATGTGGGTGAGTGGACGCATGAGTCTCTGACTGCATCTGTGTGTGGGTGCATGAGTCTATGAATGCTTATGTGAGTACACGCATAGATCTCAGTGAGTCTGTGAGTGGCTTCATTAGTGTATGAGTGGGTATGTGAGTGGGTGTATGAGTGTCTGAGAAGATATGTGAGTAGGTACATGAGTCTGTGACTAGTGAGGTTGTGTATGTAGATAAAAATACTTACTGTTTTACATTTCCACCAATTTTCACAAAGATGCCTTGATATTCCAGACATCCCTGTGATGGTGCACTGGGGGCCGCGCTGGCAGTCAAATTGTCATTGTGAATATTGTGTGCAATTGAAAAGTTACATTTTGGACACATAACTTGTGTTTCTAACACTCCCTTTTCTCAAACACGGGGTCAGAGTACATCCACTTTGAGCCCTTATCTTAGCTTTCACCGATATTTTCAGCCCTGGAAACTGTTCCCGATCGATAAATTGGTGACAGCAACTTTCTTTTTAGGTTGCGTCTAGCCAATCAGAGCATTCCCACTGGTGCATGCATCCACCATTTACCACAAAATCATTGTGAAATATCCACCACAATCACAAAATAGCTGTGGAATATCCACAGCCAGAGATATCACTATATTGTTTGGCTTTAATTTCACAAAAACTGCTGAACAGATTTGCACCTAATAACAAAAAGCACAATCTATGTAACAACATCTACCTTTCTGCCAAATTTGGTGTCATTCCGTCTAGCGATTCAGGCTATAAGTTTGCCAACACAATCCTATGGGAATTTTGATTACTAACACACCCTCGTTTTGCAGCTCTATTACTTAATCCCTACTGCGCAGATCACAACCAAACTTTGCACGACACACAGAACCTACTTTGACATCTTTCATGAAGATTGATCAAAGAAAACCAAAGTTATAGACAAGTCAAAAAATGCTTTTTATATGGAAACTAGGTTTTAACTTTAGCTGCCTACCTATACCTACCTACCTTAATATATTCACTGAAAAATGATGTCACTGACCATGTCATGAGTGATGTAATATGTGAGGTTATAAGCAGTGCATTGTGGGTGTTATAGTTAGCCCAGGTAACTATAACTGCTGAATTTCACTGGTTTTGTACGAGTGAAATCTGAATCTAACTATTACGTTCCTGTAACCTTTATTTTTTTCCAGTGAATTTCTAAGTTTTTTTTAATTCTATTTCCTAACTATAACTCCTGTGTAACCTTTGTTTTTTTCAAGTGAATTTCTATGGTTCTTTTAACTAGCTGGTGCCATTTGCAGAGTGGTGGAGAAAGGGGGCATGTCTCTTACCAGCGCTCTGGACTCCCACTGTATGGGACTTACTGGAGGTAACAGGAGGGTTTTTTGGCCCCTAAGATCTCTCTATTCTAGAAAACAAAGGTCCTAAGGATAATTTAATTACACATACAATGAAGTTATAGACTTGAATCAGTACTATATCTGGTTATTACAATACCCAGCCGGGGCTGGAAATTTTATTCAATATATGTAACAAAAATTAGGTGACCACGAAGAGGGTCAGATTCAAACATTTGATAGGGTACAAGCCTGCACCTATCCAAGAGTAAGCTGACAAACAGTTTAGAAGAAAGGTAGAAATAGAGAAAACAAACAATATCAGGCAAGAAAGACGTGGGAGCCAACTGTCCCTTGCAATTGGGTAATTAGTAAAGCAAGTTTAGACATACAATATCCGTAATAAAAAAAGTCTCAATGGATATATTGCAGAATTGTTTAGACGGTCGACGACGTTTTGATCCCCTGGCTCCTAATGAACCGGGATCATCATCAGGACTTGGTAATTAGTTGCCTGTTTTGAATTTTGAAGCGCCTGTGGAAATAAGGATAGAAGGAATGAAAAAGCGATATAAAACAAAATTCTCAAATTGTAAGAAACGTCCTTCATATGTCAGACCATTTTCATAGAGTTCCACATGCTTGTCTTCAGTACTGTGTGTAACAATAATACCAACATCATTTAAACATCACCAGGTTGTGTGTGACTTTGGTCGACCATAGTGGCAGAGAGTTCGACATTGTGCTGGCTATTGCAAATAAGGTCCTGAGGTGCACATACGACGTGCATGGTGGTGGGTGCCGAATTGGAAAAGGTCTCAGTGCCACAAACGTGTTTGGTGGACATATGCATGTTAACCTAGGAAACAGCGGTCAACAAATTAACGGATTGCGATTAGTTAGTGCTGGCGAAGTGAGCTTAGCCGTAAATAGTGTGCACGAAAGCGGGTGGCGGATTCGCTGCAGTGATTTATAGTAAGACTGGATGAGGAACTGATCTGCTGACCTGGAGGGATCCAGAAAGTTTCGTAAATCGGTTCCGAGGGTCTTGTGATTGTTCCTCGTGGCGCAAACTAGGTCTGAGGTTTGGTACCTAGAAAATTAGGCCGTGTTGTAAAATGGTAAAACCAGGCTAACCATTGTGGTGGGGCAGTGACGCGGCAGGGCAGTAATAATTACCTCAGGCTGCGGTATCTAAACAAGAATGAAAGTCGAGGACATCTAGGGCCAGATGTAGGTCAGTCGGTAACGGCCGAAAATCGGTATTTTCGGCCGTTACCGACCGGTAATTCAGAAATGGTATGTAGGGCCCTGAATTTTACAGAATCGGTAAATTTACCGATCGGTAAATTTACCGATTCTGTAAAATACCAAATCGGTATTTTTACCGATTCGGTGTATTTGAGATGTAGGTGGGACTCTTCTAAGTCCCACAAGCCTTACAGAATCGGTATTTTACCATCAAATCCAATTTGATGGTAAAATACCGATTCCGGTGTGCATGCACATGTGTGCATGCACACCTCTGCCATATGACAGGCAGACCTGCCCTTGGGGCATGTATGCCTGCCACATGGCACCCAAGCCTATTTTTGGGGTGCCAGAGGGTGTCAAAGTGACACCCCCTGCACCCTTGCTAAAATCGGCAATTACCGATTCTGTAATTACAGAATCGGTATTGCCCATTGATTCCTATGGGCTTCACAGCCCATAGGAATCAATAGGAAATACCGATTCGGTATTTCCAGATTCGGTAAATACCGAATCTTAAAGATTCGGTATTTACACATCTGGAAATACCTACATCTCCCCCCTTCATATTTACCACTTCTTAAATACCGAATCGGTAAAATTCGGTATTTAAGAAGTGGTAAATAAGAATTACCTACATCGGGCCCCTAGATCCCTGGCGGGTAGTCCTCTTGGTAAGGTTAACGGAGTGCGGTGATCCCGTTGAGAATGGTTGCCACAATTAGGCGGTGATTTCTCTGAGGACACTGCAAAAATTAAAAGGAGTAAGGGGGGGGACATAGTCTGGGCATAGGACCGATAAATATCACATTGCAGTTGCTGGGTTGCTTACCTATTATCATTAAATTAGCGTCAGTATAGCTCCACAGTCGGGCAGTGTACCAGAAGTCGTTAGGCTCAATGGCCAATCATCCAGACAACACGGAAATCCGTACGTGGCTGTCTAAGACGCCGGAAGTTTATGTCGAATATACGCGTGGAGAAAGCGAGAGTGGACTAATGAACGCCACAGCGGCCATATTGGAGTGGGGTTGTATTGAGGAACTGGCCATGCATTACTGAAAACGGTGAAAATAGTGATAAGTGATAAGTGACGTGCTGTTCGGAGTGCTATGGAATTGTGGTGCAACGTGACAGCCGCGGTCCAGTTTTTAATTTTTGCAGTGTCCTCAGAGAAATCACCGCCTAATTGTGGCAACTATTCTCAACGGGATCACCGCACTCCGTTAACCTTACCAAGAGGACTACCCGCCAGGGATCTAGATGTCCTCGACTTTCATTCTTGTTTAGATACCGCAGCCTGAGGTAATTATTACTGCCCTGCCGCGTCACTGCCCCACCACAATGGTTAGCCTGGTTTTACCATTTTACAACACGGCCTAATTTTCTAGGTACCACACCTCAGACCTAGCTCGCGCCACGAGGAACAATCACAAGACCCTCGGAACCGATTTACGAAACTTTCTGGATCCCTCCAGGTCAGCAGATCAGTTCCTCATCCAGTCTTACTATAAATCACTGCGGCGAATCCGCCACCCGCTTTCGTGCACACTATTTACGGCTAAGCTCACTTCGCCAGCACTAACTAATCGCAATCCGTTAATTCGTTGACCACTGTTTCCTAGGTTAACATGCATATGTCCACCAAATACGTTCGTGGCACTGAGACCTTTTCCAATTCGGCACCCACCACCACGCACGTCATATGTGCACCTCAGGACCTTATTTGCAATAGCCAGCACAATGTCGAACTCTCTGCCACTATGGTCGACCAAAGTCACACAATACCTGGTGATCTTTAAATGATGTTGGTATTATTGTTACACACAGTACTGAAGACAAGCATGTGGAACTCTATGAAAATGGTCTGACATATGAAGGACGTTTCTTTCAATTTGGGAATTTTGTTTTATATTGCTTTTTCTTTCCTTCTATCCTTATTTCCACAGGCGCTTCAAAATTCAAAACAGGCAACTAATTACCGAGTCCTGATGACGATCCCGGTTCATTAGGAGCCAGGGGATCGAAACGTCGTCGACCGTTTAAACAATTCTGCAATATATCCATTGAGACTATTTCTATTGCAGATATTGTATGTCTAAACTTGCTTTACTAATTACCCAATTGCAAGGGACAGTTGTCTCCCACGTCTTTCTTGCCTGATATTGTTTGTTTTCTCTATTTCTACCTTTCTTCTAAACTGTTTGTCAGCTTACTCTTGGATAGGTGCAGGCTTGTACCCTATCAAATGTTTGTATCTGGCCCTCTTCGTGGTCACCTAATTTTTGTTACATATATTGAATAAAATTTCCAGACCCGGCTGGGTATTGGAATAACCAGATATAGTACTGATTCAAGTCTATAACTTCATTGTATGTGTAATTAAATTATCCTTAGGACCTTTGTTTTCTAGAATAGATTGTCCGCCCATGGTCCAAAGGTATCCATTGGGTTCCCTTGTTATAGCTCAAAAGCCCTAAGATCTCTCAGCATCCAAAGGAACTTCATCCCCCAACCAATAGTGCACCTTGAGGTGTGTTTGCAGAGTGATAGATAAAGGGGGTGTGGTCTCCGAAGACCTCTATGCAATCCCACTGTGTGGGACTTACTGGAGGTAATAAGAGGGGTAGTTAGTCCCCAAGGACCATCAGCAGCCAAGGGGACATAACTTTCATCCCCTCAACCAGTTTTGTGCCAGGAGGCGCGTTAGCAGAGTCGTGGAGAAAGGGGCGGGCCTCCAGCGACTTGCCGGTCAGGCGTTTTTTAAAAGCAGGTCACCCACTTAAACTGTTGGTGACCTGCTGTGGGGAGCCTAAAGGCCCCCACGGTTCCTGCCGGCTCACCGCCTCCTACAGGAGCCAGCATTGCTTTACCACATAGGAAGCTGCAGAACATGCAACTCCCTCCGTGTAATAGCAATTTTGCTAGGCGTCTACCAAGCAAGAGCATTTTTTATGTTCTCACTTACTGGAAGTGGAGCACAGTTTGCTATGGCTTGGCGCGAGCGGTAAAGCTCCCACTAGGCCACAGCAAACAGCTATGTCCTTGGGGTGGGCATCTCGGGACATGGCAGGAGCCGGCCCTGGGAAGTGGCGGTCCCCAGGCCACAAGGGGTATGTCATGCCGCCCCCTCCCTTTCCTAAATTTTGCCCCAGGGAGGTAATGGTCCCCGGGGTTGTGGGAGGCCACACGACCCCTGCATTCAATGTAAGAAAAGGTCCGGAGAGGTGGCGGTCCCTGGTGCTGTGGGGAATTCTGTGCTCCCCCACATTCATTATACTTAGAGCTCAGGGGAGGTGGTGGCCCCCAGGGCTGCTGGGGAGTTTGCTCGGCACGCCTGCATTATTTTAAAAAAGAAAAAGCCCCAGGGAGGTGGCTGGGGGCTGAGAGGCCCTTCATTTATATTTTGAGTAAATAAGCCCCAGAGAGGTGTTGATCACTAGGTTAGCAGGTAAGGCCTTAGGGGCCTCCCCCACATTAATTTGTATAGAAGCTCTGGGAGGTGGTGGTCCCTGGGGCAATATTAAACTATAGGATGGGAGCCCTAAACAATTCCCCCGGGACCTGGCCCACCTGGGGAATAATTAATGGAGCACGGGAGCCAGTGCTTTGTTTTTCAAAAACATTCAGCGGGATTCACAGATCCTGACAAATAAGGTAAAACAAAAATGTTTTTGGGGCCTTTGTGGTCCCTGTGGGACACCCCCAAGAGGCCTAGGGGGTCAGGGTATTTCTACAGTGCCCCCTTTCCTTATTTATTAATGTTGTTTTTGGGACTCTGCTCAAGCCGAGTCCCAAGATGACTGCCAACACTTCCTGGTTTGAAGTATTGGCAGACAATCAGATCTCAGCATGAGATCGAGAGGGGTCACAGATCTTCTGCGTCCCTAGATATACAATTGGAAATTGCTTTAACTTACTGTGCTATTACTGAGCTACTTACACCAATTTACAAAAAGGTAACTTTCTGGACTAACAGCTACCTTTCAGACAAATTTGGTGTAATTCTGTTCAGCAGTTCGGGCTGTAGCTGTGTGTAAATTTACATGGGAAAATGCATTTTGGGACCCCCTCTTGTTCTCTGCCCCGGCTTGACAGATCACCCTATAAATTTCAAGACAGCAGCTAAAGTGACTGGCAAACTAGTTTTAAAAGTTTCCTGAGGATTCATCAAATGATGGCCATGTTTTTATCAAATGAATATAAGCTCTTCCTATGGAAACTACATCCTAACTAAAACTACCTACTAGCGACGCCTGTAGTTAATGTACTATATATATATATTGCCTTCACCTAATGAATTCTATTCCGTTAAAATGGATGCTCAATGTTTGTCACATAACTTTCTATAACGTCTTTTCCACAGTGTGCTCTCCTTGTATTGTCTTTAGAACAACTGCTGACAATGTCATAACCTGATGATTCATGTTATGTTATACAAAGGAGGACACGTTGAAAGTCCTGACACTGTTATTGCTGCCTTGTTTTTACTCAGTGGGTTTTTAACACAAGTCATGCACATGGATGACTATAATTGCGAGTAGAACATCGAAAGTAAATAATCACGGGGCGGTTCATCGGTTCATCCTACCCATGGTACCTTAATCAAATTAACTATTGCCTTGTAATTATAATCTTCTTTTAATTTTATAGGTTCTTGTTTGCCATCACTTTTATGACATATTAACAGTGAGAATTGGTGTTGTATTTAGACTACAGGTCTATGCATAGAAGATAATTTTAAGAATGGAAGCTCATGTCACAGTTGAAGACAAGCTGATACAACTAGCAAGTCTTTTTTCAAAACACACGGACGATTGGCTGACCACATCCTGGCTCCAATTCTCTTCTCCTACACTAGGAGGAGATATCTAATGCACTTACACAAGGGGTAAGATAGTTAAGACTGCCGTTCCATATGCACTTCACATTATAGTCGGATAATTGGATAACTTTATTTACACTGGTTAGTCAATTGGAAATAACATTAATTTATAGTTCCGTTTTCATTTGGGTATATTTTTCGCCAGCAATTAGATATGTTTGACACAATGGAACCATTGCCCACAGGGGCTGAAATTCACATAGAATTAATCTGTCTAACCTGCCATCACAGTGTTCTGTGTTTATAGATTTAATAATGCATCTGATAAAATGTATCCGAAATTATCATCTGAAAGTTATATGTAGAATGTACCGATCATATGTTGCCCACTTGGGCTTAATTTTCACTGACAGCAATGCAGTGATGTTTTAATGAAGCCATTCAATGCTTTCGAGCATGAGTCTACGATTGAAATATAACCTTGCATGTGTCAATAAAGTTTATTGAAGACAGTTGCAGGATCAATCACAAGTATATGTTATTTTCTTCTAGCATATCCCCAAAGTAATTTACATAGGATTTAAACATACCTCGCTATTGAACACTTTTATTTTTGTAAAAGAAAAACTCGAAGTGCATTTAACTTCATGAAGTCTGTTGTTTATGTTTTTTATTTGTCACCTGATTGTTGGTTTAAAATATGCTATTCACAACAAGATCACTGCTCGTGATCAAGGGGTTGTACCCGAAATGCGTTGGGTCTTGACTGAAAAGCTGGAATAAAAATCACCGCTGGTTCAAACATTTGTGTCCAAGGTGTGCTGCTTTCCTATCCAGGAGGCATCACATTTGGAAATATATATATGTATATATATATATATATATATATATATATATATATATATATATATATTACCTACTGGCGGTCGCCAGTAGGTATATATAGTTAGGATTTTTTCTCTATGGGATTTTTGAAAATTCTATGTCTAATAACTTTGGCGTTTGTGGACGCAATTGGCTGAAATTTTCAGGAAAATTGAACATTTTGTTTCTGAGCAGCCACTGAAAATTTGGGGGGGTTTGTCAAGGGGGGGCTGAGAAAAAAGGGGGGTCCCAAAACGTGTTTTTCCCATGTTAATTTCCATAAGGCGGTTGGCCTCACTTTTAGCCCGAACGGCTGAATGGATTTCCACGAAACTTGGCAAAATTGTAGATATTGTTTGCCCGATGTGCCTTTGCTAGGTCTCAAGATATGTGCTCCTGTGAATTTTGAGTAAATTAGGTTTGAAAAAAGATATATATCTAGAGCCGCGCCCCGGTGCGCGTACCTGGGAGCGCTCCGGGCGCGCCACGCGACTTGCGCACGGCAAGCTGATTGGTTCTCGGGTGTCTGTAAACGTTCAAAACAGTCCGCAGCGGCCGCCATCTTGTGTCTCGGTAGGATTGAGACACAAGAGGTGGCAAAAATCAAAGGGGGAAATGACCAAAAGGGGGCAGGGTAGAGCCCCCCTGACCCCCTAGGTTTGATGTGGGGGCCATAAAAGGGTCCCGCGGGTAAAAATAAAAATAAAAAAAAAATCGATTTTCGCGGGGGGAGCGCCCGGTACGCGCACCTGGGAGCGTACGGGGGAGCGTGTCATGGAGATAAAAAAATGACACTTTTAAAAAAAAAAAATAGCATTTTTTTATAAATTGGAGGTAGTTCTGAAAAGAACTTTTTTTAGTTTTTGTTGTTTTATATTTTTTTAGACTTTTTAAAACGATTTTATATTTTTTTGGGATTTTTGTCAGGGGAAAAACAGGGATTCCAAAACTGCTCAACAGGAGCAAAAAAATGTGAAAATTTAGGGACTGGCAGGGCAGCGGTGTTGCTGTTTCTTCATGGCAATGAGTTCAACACTCTGCTCCCCATAGCAGAGCAGTTTGTCACACTCTGTGCACAGAAATTTGATGCCTGCAAACACCGGCTGAATGTTAGGAACCATTCTTCCACGGGGTGGTCCCGAAGGTGTTGCTCCACCAGTGGAGGTGCTGCCGCCATCTGTGGGTAAATTCCGTGCCAGCTCTCTGACACTCTCCCTGGCAAAGTTGTTAGGGTGTCTTCTTTTCACATGCCTGATTAAATTAGCATTTCCAAAACTATATTTTTTCAGAGGATTGCCTCTGGATAAAGTACTACCACATATTTTGCAGGTTACTTTTGGAGCGTTGACTTTTTTTTGCCCTTCAGGGATGTCATAAAATTTCCAGATGAAATGTTTTTTTTTCTTCTGCTGAGGAGGGTCCTCATCTAAAAATCCGTCGGAATCACTGCTGGATGACTCTCTTGCAGCCATTGGTGTAGATCAGAAAAGTAGGAGATGAACAAAGTACACAGAACAGCTCTTGCTCTCTCCAAGTACAAAGCAATAGTGAGAGAAATGGGTGGGTTTCACACAATTTGAAAAAAAAAAAGTTATGAACCAATGAAAAGTGTTATTTTAAAGTCACATGGTTTGACGCGCTTACGCTACGCGCCCCGGGGCGCGTCCCGAGGTGTGTTTCGTAAGCGCATCAGGGCGTTTACGTTGCGCGATCGTATGCGCTTCCGGGTGCGCTTACGCGGTGCGTCATAAGACGCATCTCGCGGCTACGCGATACACGCTTATGACGCAAGGTGTGGCGGCTACGCATACGTCACGATGTTGTTTTCGTTCGCGGCAATAGCGCTATCGGGACGCTCATCAGTACGCGCCCCGGGGCGCGTCGCAAGATTGCGCTTACCCGTGCGTTCACTGGTCCGCGCCCCGGGAGCGCACCAAAAAGAATTAAAAAAAAAATGACATAATTATACAATATAAAATTCGATTTAAAATTTATTATTTTTAAAAACTATAAAAATTTGCTATTAAAAAACCTATGAAATTCACTGAAAAAAACATAGGTTATAGACCATATATAGTTAGGAATTAGCATTTACAAAACCTTGAAAATTCACTGAAAAAAACATAGGTTATAGACCATATATAGTTAGGAATTAGCATTTACAAAACCTTATTTTACTCACACAAAACCATTGAAATTCCATATATAGTTAGTTGCACTAACTATATATCGCTCACCCGCAATCCACTGCTGATGATGTCACATATTACATCATTCATGACATGGTCAGTGACATCACTGATGACATCACTGATGACATCTCAAATGACATCACTGATGACATCACTGATGACATCATCCATTGACTGTGTGTTTCTGTAAAGTTTAAATATGTTTTACATATTGAAAAATGAGTAGATGTAGAAGTGCCTAAATAAAAGATTTAGTAGGTGCGTGACTGACTTTATGAATGAGTAAGTGATTAAATGTGTCTCACTGAGTGCATGGGTTAGTGACTAAACTGTCTTAATTTGTGCATCATTATGTCTGTTGTTCTGTAAAGTGCTGCATGTGTTGATCAGTAGCTATATGAGTAACTATATGGGTTATTGATTGATTGTCCAAGTATTTGTATGGGAGACTGAGTGTGTGTGTGGCTGGCTGGGAGATGTCTGACTCTATGCAGATCAATGTGTTCTTGTATTAATGATTGTATAAGAGAGTAAGTATGTGTTAGTATATGTTTGAAAATGTAAGGTACTCTATGTTTAACTGTATAGATTAGAAAATGGAAGTGTGATTGATTCTTTACAGGACTGACTAGGTGTGTGAGTAACTCCATGGATCAGTGGCAGAGTGTGAGTGTCTGTATAGGTGTATGAGTGCATATGATAGTGTTGTAAAGATGAGTGATTGTATGTATGAATGATTGTATGGGTGAATGAGTGAATGTGTGTGTAGACGTAGGAATCAGTGAGTGCGTATGTAGTAACTAGTATTGGTGTGTCAATGGTTTAAAAAATTATATTCTGTATTTAACACTGGGTGTAACAGAGGTTATATTAAAGTGTGAGGAGATGCATTGTATTGTCACATGAATGATATCATCAGTGATGTGACCATTGATGTCAAATGAGATGTCATCAGTGATGTCATTTGAGATGTCATCAGTGATGTCATCAGGGATGTCATTTGAGATGTTATCAGTGATGTCATTTGAGATGTCATCAGTGATGTCATCAGTGATGTCATTTGAGATGTCATCAGTGATGTCATCAGTGATGTCACTGACCATGTCATGAATGATGTAATATGTGACATCATCAGCAGTGGATTGCGGGTGCGCGATATATAGTTAGTGCAACTAACTATATATGGAATTTCAATGGTTTTGTGTGAGTAAAATAAGGTTTTGTAAATGCTAATTCCTAACTATATATGGTCTATAACCTATGGTTTTTTCAGTGAATATATATATATATATATATATATATATATTACCTACTGGCGGTCGCCAGTAGGTATATATAGTTAGGATTTTTTCTCTATGGGATTTTTGAAAATTCTATGTCTAATAACTTTGGCGTTTGTGGACGGAATTGGCTGACATTTTCAGGAAAATGGAACATTGTGTTTCTGAGCAGCCCCTGAAAATTTGGGGGGAGTTCGTCAAGGGGGGGCCGAGAAAAAAGGGGGGTCCCAAAACACGTTTTTCCCATGTTAATTTCCATAGGGCGGTTGGACTCACTTTTAGCTCGAACGGCTGAATGGATTTGCACGAAACTTGACAAAATTGTAGGGACTGGTAGCCCGATGTGCCTTTGCTAGGTCTCAATATATGTGCTCCAGTGGATTTTGAGAAATTAACGTTCAAAAAAAGATATATATCTGTGACAGCGCTCCGGGCAGCGCTCCGCTTCGCGTACTTTTCGCGTTACGGAGCATTGCGAAGCGAAGCTGATTGGTTCTCTGGCGTCTGTAAACATTCCAAACAGTCCGTAGCGGCCGCCATCTTGTCTCTCGGTAGGATCGAGAGACAAGAGGAGGCCAAAGCGAAGGGGCAAATGACCATAAGGGGGCATAGTAGATCCTCCCTGACCCCCTAGGTTTGATGTGGAGGTTTTAAAAGGGCCCCGCGGGGCAAAAAAAAAAAAAAAAAAAAAAAATTGAACGGGTGAATGGATTTGCATGAAACTTGGCAAAATTGTAGGGACCGGTAGCCCGATGTGCCTTTGCTGGGTCTCAATATATGTGCTGCAGTGGATTTTGAGAAATTAACGTTCAAAAAAAGATATATATCTGTGACAGCGCTCCGGGCAGCGCTCCGCTTCGCGTACTTTTCGCGTTACGGAGCTTTGCGAAGCGAAGCTGATTGGTTCTCCGGCGTCTGTAAACATTCCAAACAGTCCGTAGAGGCCGCCATCTTGTCTCTCGGTAGGATCGAGAGACAAGAGGAGGCCAAAGCGAAGGGGCAAATGACCATAAGGGGGCATAGTAGATCCTCCCTGACCCCACCGTTTTTTTTGGTGGGGTGCGCCCGGTTAGCGTAACGGGAAGCGGACTGGGGAGCGTACTACAAGGAAACAAGAATGATTGACTTTTAACTTATTGTATGTTTATAGACTTTTTTTTACTTTTTTTTCTGCTGAGTGACGTCTCGGCCTATCTCCACGGGATGCAGTCCCTACCATCTCGGCATTTAAGCCCAGGGGGACCGGTAGTGTGGGAGAGATAACGTCTGTTATCGTTCGATTCGAAGGAAATCAGGAAGTGTTGAAAAACATTGTCTGCGCCATCTTGCCTTTTTTCAAATGCCACACTTTTGTCGTGCACGGCAGCCATTTTAGATGCCTTGACCAGACCCACTCTCTGCACGCTGTCGATCCTTAGCATGGCTCCCCACCCTCGCAAGCATCTCCCCCAGGCACTGGTCACCCCCGCTCTCTATCTTATGCATGGGCAATAAACCTCCCCCCATCTGCGCTGCTCTTCCCTGAGAATCACACTCTGTGCCCGCCCGACACCTCCCTTTCGCCCTATTCACTACCGCACCCTCTGACACTCCTCTTCCTCTGTGTCCGATTGTCCAGGCCGGTCCCAGGCTATCAGGTAGCCCTGCAGATGTACTTTATGGCCCCAGCTGTAAAGAATCACCCCTCTTCAAAGGAGTTACAGTAGATCAAGGCACCCACCCGATGAGATCCGTCACACCACACGCGTTCCTACTATCTGAAAACTATCCTGTATTGTGATTGGGGAGGGGACCGAGCCTGAAGCGGAAGATTCCAGGGATGCCTCTTTGTACATCAAAGTTTTTACAATTATGTGTCACATTAAAAATATATAGCACTCCAACAAAGTAGTAGGATTATAAAACTTTAATAACTTATAAATATAAACAACGCAACAAAAACAGTAAAAACATTTAAACATTTTTAGGAAAAAAGAAGGAACAATGGTCAGTAGCGGTCGGTTGTGCGAATAGTCCCAAGGCAGCACAACGTCCTGAGTTCTGGACGGCACCCAGGTGATGTTGCCTGGGTGCCGCACTGGTTTTGGGTATCCTACAATGCTGCTCCGAATAACGGCGTGGGGCGTCCCGAGGGGTGGCTCGTCAGTAGCGGTCTGTTGTGCGAATAGTCCCAAGGCAGCAGAACGCGCTGAGATGTGGATGGCACCCAGGTGATGTCAAGTAAGTTGCCGCACTGGTTTTGGTATCCCACAATGCTGCTCCGAATAACGGCGTGGGGCGCCCCGGGGGGGGGGGGGGTGAGGCGGCGTGAACGTGGGGCGCCCCTTTACCGTTTCAGTTGCCATTCCGCCCGCTTTTGGTACACTGTGTCAAAATCCGCCATTCAGCTGAGTTGCGCCCACTCTTGCGGTGCAGCGATAGGCGGCTGCCACAGGACTCTCAAAATGGCGGCAGGCTCTTTCCTTTTTGGGCCTGGTCCACTGAAATGGCCCTGGGACACCTTGGAAATCGGACGCTTGTCTGCTAGGTCTTGGACCCCATTCTCGAAAGCGTCCCCTCAGCCTTGAGGATTCTACAAAAGTCTTGGGGGCCCCCGACCCCTGCAGGCTTCCGGTGGGGAGCGGCTGCCATGATTGCTCACGGAATGACCACGACGGAGCCACGAGATGGTGGTGCTCTCATGCTGATGCCAGCTTCAGTCTGAAACATCCAGAAACAAGGTGGGGCTTTCATCGTTTGGGAAAAAAAAAAAGTTTTCATCCAATGAAAAGTGTTATTTTTAGGTCATATGATCAAGCCTTCCATCATTAGGAAACCAAAAGTAAAATGAACCAATGAAAAGTTTTATAAACAAGTCACATGACCTGTTATGCGGCATAGGGTATAAAAAGCGTAGAAAATCCGTTGGCACGTGAGGCGGCGTCAGTAGCGGACCGATGTGCGAATAGGCCAAAGGCAGCACAACGCGCCAAGATCCGGATGGCACCGAGGTGGTGTCTAGCAAGTTGCCGCACTGGTGTGGCCATCCTACAATGCTTAAAGTCGGCGTGGGGCGCCTCGTTGGCCTGTGAGATGGCGTCAGTAGCGGACCGATGTGCGAATAGGCCGAAGGCAGCACAACGCGCCAAGATCCGGATGGCACCGAGGTGGTGTCTAGCAAGTTGCAGCACTGGTGTGGCCATCCTACAATGCTAAAAGTCGGCGTGGGGCGCCCCGTTGGCCTGTGAGTTCGCGTCAGTAGCGGACCGATGTGCGAATAGGCCGAAGGCAGCACAACGCGCCAAGATCCGGATGGCACCGAGGTGGTGTCTAGCAAGTTGCCGCACTGGTGTGGCCATCCTACAATGCTGAAAGTCGGCGTGGGGCGCGCCGTTGGCCTGTGAGATGGCGTCAGTAGCGGACCGATGTGCGAATAGGCCGAAGGCAGCACAACGCGCCAAGATCCGGATGGCACCGAGGTGGTGTCTAGCAAGGTGCCGCACTGGTGTGGCCATCCTACAATGCTGAAAGTCGGCGTGGGGCGCCCCGTTGGCCTGTGAGATGGCGTCAGTAGCGGACCGATGTGCGAATAGGGCCAAAGGCAGCGCAACGCACCAAGATCCGGATGGCAACGAGGTGGTGTCTAGCAAGTTGCCGCACTGGTGTGGCCATCCTACAATGCTGCGCCGAAAGTCGGCGTGGGGCGCTCCGTTGGCCTGTGAGTTCGCGTCAGTCAGTGGGGGTTGTTTGAGGATCTGACTGCATTGGAAAGCAATGTGATGCTGTGCGTCGCCCCCAAGATGAAGGTTCCTCGGCTGCAGTGGGGCGCACCTTGGTGTTTCACTCGCTATGCAGCTGAGTTGCGTGCGCACTTGCGGCGAATAGGCCGAAGGCAGCACAACAATATTTTCTGAATAGAAGACACCACAAGGCGCTGAGATTCGGTTGGCACCGAGGTGGTGTCTAGCAAGTTGCCGCACTGGTGTGGCCATCCTACAATCCTGCTCCAAATAACGGCGTGGGGTGCCCGAAGGGGGAGGGGGGGAGGCGGCGTGAACGGGCCTTCCCAGGTGGAGGCTCGTCTGCTGTAGTGGGGCGCCCCTTTACCATTTCAGTTGCCATTCAGCGGAGTTTCGGCCGCTCTTGATGCTACAGCGACAGGCGGCTGCAACAGGACTCTCAAAATGGCGGCCTGTTCTTTGGATTTGGGCCTGGTCCACTAAAATGGCCCTGGGACACCTTAGAACTCGGACGCTCGAATTTTTTTTCCTTTCCTCTACATGCAAAAAAGGTAAATGCCCGGTACGTTACCTGCCTCATCTGCCACGATGTACTCTCCAGAGGAACCGAAAAAAAATATAGTTATGGTAACTATACCATGCATCGTCATATGGAGAGGTGGCACCGATTAATCATAGTGCTGCACAAAAGAGAGATTTGGAGAAGAACCCCCGACCTGCCAGTACATTCACCAAAGAAGTGACACTGACAGCATCAGAGGCAAGGGAAACGGTCCCAAATATTTAGAAGAACTTTGGAAAGATTAAAATGACATGTTTAGATTGTGGCAAATTAATTTCATGTGGACAGATGAGTGTTACTCTAATAAATACAGCATATGAACATCATCATAGTCGATGGTTGGTAGAGACATTTTGACTATATCCTGGACCTGCCCGTCCTCGCCCAAAATGGCGCCGGAATAAATGGGACTCGTAACTCCTTGTTGTGTACTGGTTGCTGAACCTTGAAATCACGAGATACGTATGCAGTTTTGAAGCACATGGCAGGCGGGGACGAGAATTGATTGAATATTTCGACATCCCTATTGATATTAAGTTCTGATGTGTTATTGATTACTGTACTATTGAAAGTTCGAATTAACGTCACCCATGGTACTTGCCCGCAAATGTATATCTAGATAATTTTATTGTAACTGGCTCTGTCGTATTTTAATTATAAAATGTACGTCCACCGATTCCGCAACTGTTAGACACCTTAGTTCTTGCAACCTAATGGCCCGCCCGTTACGTTCCTCTACAGTGTAAATGTCTACTCATCATATATGATTACAGTTTGCTCCGTGGCCGGCCCACGTGGTTATAGGCCCGTATTTGTATACTGACATTTTCACAATAAAGGTTTTTTAAAGAAAACATGGTAGTAGTATTTACATTGGTAAAGTTTTTAATAATAGTCACTGTTTTAGAATCAGTAAAAGGCAAGTGAAATAAAGCAGTCCAATTACATGAAGGGTAAAAGGTATAATACGCAGGAACGCAGTAAAGATAAATGGTCAAGGGCTGTTGTGTTTCTACTTCTGCAACATAAAGTGATCGATAAGAATCTGATATTCAGGCGTATCGGCGACTAAGACAGTAGGCCGAGCCTCTTTTGCTCAACGGCTCCGTCATGGGACGAAGAAACGCCCTTTTTCTCGAAAAAGGAATATATTTTACTTGCAGGACAGTTGTAAATTTTCCGGGAAAGTACATTAGCCTGGAACATTATAACATATGTTTAAGAAAAAATAATGTTCGAAAGTAATAAAAAGCGTAATTTTTAGGTCATATGACCAAGCCTTTCATCATTAGAATAAGAAAAGTAAAATGAACCAATGAAAAGTTTTTATTAACAAGTCACATGACCTGTTATGCTTACGTTACGCGCTGCGCGCCGCGCCCCAGATCGCGCACCGGAGCACTTCCGGATGCGCTAACGCGGCGCGTCATATGACGCATTACGCGACAACGCAGGTCCAGAATATAGTCAAAATGTCTCCACCAACCAGCGGTCGGAACACAACCCCTTTCAGCAGGCTAAATAGTTCTGTTAAATGACCACAGAAGGGACGGGCAACAAGAACCATCAGTCAAAGAGGGGAGGGCAAGTTCTTCTCTACCGGGTCACGTTGGGGCACTACCGGAACTGATCGAATTGGTAGTCTACAGTGTATTGCGGGTGCGCGATATATAGTTAGTACAACTAACTATATATGGAATTTCAATGGTTTTGTGTGAGTAAAATAAGGTTTTTTTAAATGCTAATTCCTAACTATATATGGTCTATAACCTATGGTTTTTTCAGTGAATTTTCAAGGTTTTGTAAATGCTAATTCCTAACTATATATGGTCTATAACCTATGGTTTTTTCAGTGAATTTCATTGGTTTTTTAAAAGCTAATATCTGTAGCTGTAAAATGTATTCTTCTTTAAATCCAAAAATATATGTTATATGTTTATTAATATATTTTTTTTTTTATATATTTTTTTCTTCGCTCCCGGTTCGCGAACCGGGAAGCTTCCCGTTAGCTCAACTTGATGCCGCGACCCGGTCCGCGAACCGGTAAACGTTCCGTTTGCGCAACTGCCGCGTTAGAAATCAACATCGTGACGCGTCGCGGAAGCGCGACGTATCACGTTGTCGCGTAATGCGTCTTATGACGCGCCGCGTTAGCGCACCCGGAAGTGCTCCGGTACGCGAACTGAGACGCGAAGCGAAGCTCCCCGGAAGCGATCAGGGGCGCGTCGCGAAAGCGCGACGTATCGCGTTGCCGCGTAATGCGTCTTATGACGCGCCGCGTTAGCGCACCCGGAAGTGCTCCGGAGCGCGAACCGAGGCGCGAAGCGCAGCAACCCGGAAGCGATCCGGGGCGCGTTCCGCAGCGCGTAACATAAGCGCAACAGGTCATGTGACTTGTTAATAAAACTTTTCATTGGTTCATTTCACTTTTGGTTTCATAATGATGTAAGGCTAGGTCAGGTGACCTAAAAATAACACTTTTCATTGGTTTAGAACTATTGTTTTTCCCAAATGATGAAAACCCCTCCTTCTTTCCTCACTCTGACTTTCATCTTTGTGAGAGGAAGACCTTTTTTGATAGTTCAGCAATGGCTTCATTGGTAGCTTCAGCTGGTGGACCCCCACCACCACCACCACCTCCCCAGTTCATCAGCAACACAGAGGAGGAAGAGGATGAGCAAGAGGAAGAGGAGACAGAAGGACCACAGTTTTTAGAAGAGCAGCCCCGGGTTTCTCATCGGAAAACCAGTTTTATTTGGCAGTTTTTTTCGATCCCTGAAGGGCAGAAGAAAGTAAATGCCAGATATGTCACCTGCCTCATATGTAAGGAGAAGTTATCTAGAGGCACCTTAAAAAAATACAGCTTCGGTAACTACACCATGCATCGTCATATGAGCAGGTGGCATCCATGAAACTACAGCCGGGCAGAGATGCGTGACCAGCAGGGCAACCCAACAACTCCTGTGGCCAGGTCATCATCACAGATATCTTTGACAGCAGCAGAGGCACCGGAAACCGTGCCAAACATTCAGGACAACTTTGTCCATATGAAGTTTACCTGCTTGTATTGTGGTGCATTACTGTCTTGTGGCAATATGAGTATTACCTTAATCAACCGAGCTTATGAAAATCACAATTGCCCTAAACGCCCCAGACAGTAATTTTTTTTTTTGCTCCTGTTGAGCCGTTTCCAATGCCTGTTTTTTGTTGTTTCCCCTCCATCAAAAACAAAAAAAAACATAAAACTGTTCAAAAAATACAAAAAAAACAAAAAATGTTCAGAAAAATAAAAAAAATATAAAACAACAAAAACATTAAAAAAAAGTTCTTTTCAGAACTACCTCCCCTTTCAAAAAAAATTGCTAGAATGTTTAGCACTCTGGCAAGCTCTATTTCTTTTGGTTCGCTTCCCCGTTAGCTTCCCGGTTCGCGAACCGGGAGCGAACCAAAAAAAAAACAAAAAAAAAAAAGAAGAGTTAGTATAAGGGAAGTAAACAGAGAGTAATGTTAAAAGAAAGACAGCTATAGGGAGTAAACCAGAGATACTGTTTAATAGATCTATTTACCGAAGAAAAGATGGAAGAGGGTATAATTGTGAAAAACAGAATAAAAAAGGAAGTGAAAGAAAAAAAAGAGAGTAGAACAATAACAAAGAAGAGTTTCTTGGAGAATGTGAGTGAATGTTCAAAATAAGATTAAAACATGTGGAATAACAGAGAGAAAAAAACAGAAAACAGAAAAGAAAAAATAACAGAAAAAGATAAATTGAAACAGCAAAGAAATGTAAATAACATAGAGCCATATCATCAACATAGCCAATAAAAGTTTTGCAGCTTTTATCGGCAGAAATGTGTCGCTAAAGCCGCTTTTGCGGCAGAAAAACTGCCGCTAAAACCACTTTTGCAGCAGTTTTCTGCCAATAAAAACAGCAATAATTTTATTGGCTGTGTTCATAATATGCCCCTTAGTGTGCTTCAACTACACAGAGAAAGCATTATGAACAAGTAGTGAAAGAGTGATCAGTCAAAGACACTAAGAGTAATAGAGACGGAGTGAGTGAACAAGAGTGAGGAACTATGAGAAGAGAGGGACTGAGAAAAAGAGTGGAAGGAGTTGAGTAAGTAGGTAATAGAGAAAGGAATGAGGAAAGTAGCAAAGGCAGGAAACTGAGGGTTAAAGAAATGAAGCTGTGGAACTAATAGTAGGTGAATGTGATAGAAATGTAACGAAAAGAGTACAAAACATTTACCTTATAATTGTCGTTAACTTACTCACTTTTTATTTTTATACTTTCAATCTGTGAAAGAGAGAACAAACATTTGAAAAATATTAAAACATGTATTTAAAAATTAGAAAAGACAAGGGAAAAGATTGAAGGACAAACAGTTTTTCAACAACTTTGACACTTACAGAAGCTTCTGCTTCTCCAGGCCCCCCACACAGTCCTAAAGATATACATTTTAAACTAACAGTATCTTGATGCAGATGAAGTGAGGCCTATCTTAAAACATGGTGCATCTTTTGCACTGCTGTTGTCTCACAAAAGTGTCGCAAGACACTAACATTTTAAATGATTGTTTCAGGATGCCAATAAGATGTGTCCTATCTAGAGGTTTGTTTGAGGTGAGGCCTACTCAGGGTTCCAAATGAAATTTCGAGTTGTTGAAGAGAACAGAGGCCATAATACATGTGAAGGCCTACCAATGAAGTAAGTCATGTCCACTTCACTCTTGAACAAAGGCCAGACCTCTTCTGTGTCCGTGGACAGACCTAAAGTTCATCTGCACAATGTCATTCGTAAACTTAGGAAACACTGGTGATGTAATTGAAAAATGTGGAGTTTCTTTTCCTCATTTCACAATCACATCACCTGTGTTGCCTTTGGTTAGGTATCTCATAGTGCAGATGGAGTCTAGCATATCAAAGAGTACATAGAAGTTGAGCAGTATATACAACAATTTTGACATTTACAGAAGACTTAGCTTCTTATCTTGTTGGAGATGAAGTCAGGCCTGTCTTGCAACATGGTGCATCTTTTGCATCACTGCTGCATCGGTTTCATGTGGCACGGGTTTTTTACAGCATGACACATCTGCCTAGATGCATCAATTTGTAATTTTGTCGCCTCATAGCAAATCTTTTGCACCGCCGCTGCATCACAAAAGTGACGCACAGTGGCGCAAAAGAGGCATACACCTATCATAAATCTGTCCCTAACATTTGAAATGATTGATTCAGGATGACGATAAGGTGTGGCCTCTCCAGAGGTTTGTTTAAGGTGAGGCCTACTCAGGATTGCATATCAAATTTATGCTTGTTGAAGAATACAGAGGAGATAATACATGTGAAGGCCTACCAATGAAGTAAGTCATGTCCACTTCACTCTTGAACAAAGGCCAGACCTCTTCTGTGTCCGTGGACAGACCTAAACGTCATCTGCACAATGTCATTCGTAAACTTAGGAAACACAGGTGATGTAATTGAAAAATGTGGAGTTTCTTTTCCTCATTTCACAATCACATCACCTGTGTTGCCTTTGCTTAGGTATCTCATAGTGCAGATGTAGTCCAGCATATGAAACAGTACCCAGAAGTGCAGCACTGCATGCAACAACTTTGACACTTACAAAAGCTTCAGCTTCTGCATGCCCCCTACACAGTGCTAATTATATACATTTTAAACTGATGGTATCTTGCTGGAGATGAACTGAAACCTATCTTGCAACATGGTGCATCTTTTACACAAAAGTGACCCACAGCGGAGCAAAAGAGGCGCACGGCCATCATAAATCTGACCCTAACATTTTAAATGATTGTTTCAAGATGCCGATAAGGTGTAACCTATCCACAGATTTGTTTCAGGTAAGTCCTACTCAGAGTTGCAGATGAAATTTAGGTTTGTTGAAGAATACAGAGGAGATAATACATGTGCAGGCCTACCAACGAAGTGAGTCATGTCCACTGCACTCTTGAACAAATGTCAGACCTCCTCTGTCTCCAGGAACAGGCCTAAACCTCATCTACACAATGTGATGTGTAATGTTAGGAAACACAGGTAATATAATTGAAAAACGTGCAATTTTTTTTGCTCATTCCACAATCATATCACCTGTGTTTCCTTTGCTTAGGTATCTCATTGTGGAAATGTAGTCTATCATATGAAAGACTACGTAGAATATGAGCACTGTATGCAACAACTTTGACACTTACAGAAGCCTCACCTTCTCCATGCCTCCTACACAGTTCTACATGTACATCATAAATGCAAACAGTACAGAATTAATTATACATGTTAAATGGTTTATTTTTGCTGTTCTCAGAATGTATCAAATTTCACTAAAAACAGTGACTTGAAGGTATTCATCATATAACAGCGGGGAAAAAAAAACACAATCAAAATGATTGTGTTTAAAAAACCCATACAACATAACAAATCAGAACTCCTTAAAGTTAACTTACTTTCCATGACGTCGAAGGATGTCCTATGAACAGCTTACACTCTGTTGTGCTGTTATTACTTTCAGCCCGCCACTTTCTGAAAGAAAACCTCCATCGTTTTGAAAAATATGTTACATACAATAAATGACTTCTCGCTCTCTACCACACGTTTCCACAAGGCCAAATCATGTCAGAGCCATTTATAACTCTTGGAATTCTTGTAAGCCAATCCCGTCATGTTGTATTTCCGCAACTTTCAGAATTAAAATGTTGAAGATCATTTTCACAATCCTGGACTACTAATATCTTACCCTTCTTGCTCACTCATGTTCTACATTTCCTATGACACTGATACTGCTTACTATGAAGCAGACTTACACTACCTCTATGACTACTACAATTATTTAATTCTCTACATCACTTTTAATCACAAAGCAATATAAAACAGTAGACAGCATTGCAGACTTACATTCCCTCTACTCCATGTTTTGATTGGCTGCTTGAATTAGCTTATAAAAAGAAATAGTTTTTCTGAACTCATTCAAAGTGCACTTATTTTTCCATGACGTCCAGTGTTATGGTAAGAAGTTATGTCTCTGTACTACACTTATCCTCAAGTCCAAATCGTGTAGGAGCCATTAGAACTTCTTGAAATTCCCCAGAGCACATCCCGAGATTCTTTCCCTAAAATGTTGGTTTTAAAAACACCAGGTAAGAATTTTTAAGGTCATACGGCAATTTTTTGGTTGAAAATTAAAACAGAATCATTGCAGAATGACCAGCCATTTCTAGACTTTAAATAAGCTGTGTAATGTCCTGATGTTATTGAAGGACCATCATGATATATAATTGCTACAGTTACAAAAGTCCTTCCTGATATTGACAACTGTGAAGCCACAAAATTTTTAATTAAAGTTTTCAATTTTGTTCCATCATGCCTACATCGTTGGAACATTAAAATGACATACTGGCCATATGTTCGTATAAATAATGTTGACATCATTTCAGATTTACATTGGCTACATTCCATGTTGTGATCAGCTGCTTTTACTAGCTTATTAAAGGAGACTGATTTACTGTCTGGCAAAGTTAAATATATAAATCTTTCTGAGTCTACACTAGTAGTACTTGATACCCTACAGTTCTCACAGTCATGCTGCCATTGATAAGAAAGCCCAAACAGGTGATCTACATCTACACCTTCAGCATGCAATACATCAAGCATATACATTAAAAACTCCTGACAATCTTGCTGAATATTTTGAGAGAATTGTGTTTGGCCTGAACATCTGTCTAACAGATTTCGAATTTCAGACACACTTTCTATTTTTGTTCTATCAGTGCTACATTTCTCTAACACAGAATTTAACAAACTGCATAATCTTTGATCAGAATTGACCACAATCTCTTCTTTTACATTTTCTAGAGAAAACAAAACATTAACCACTACATTAGCATAGCAGTTGACACCAGAAGTGTTTTCAAATTGAAAACCAACAACATCTTCGACAGAATCCTTTTTGTTTCTGCTTATAATTTCAGGTTCATCGACTTTTCGTCTTTTTGCTACAACCTCCCCAGTATTGGTCACATTTCTTCGTTTCCGGCCTACCACACGTTTCTCAAACAAAGGATATTGAGGCAAATGTGGCGCATACTCTCTTCTCAACCTATTGTATTCCTTAACACAATCTAGATCCGCACAAATGTTTGTGACATCACACTCAATCAAGTACAATCCCGATAAAGTTCTAACTCTTGACAATGCCACATATGCCATACCCTCCTTGAACACAGAACTGCCAATATTCACCAATGCACTGTCTACACTTAAACCTTGCGATTTATGGATTGTCACCGCATATGCCAAGCAAACAGGAAACTGCTTACGGCGAACATATAAGTCTTTTACAAGCAAAAATCTAGCAGAACAACGACCAATTAGCTGTACTTCCTCAATGCCATCAAATTTAATTTTTAAAAATTCAATTCCATCTCTATTTCTGTATTTCACAAAATCAACAACATTACCCATTGATCCATTTACCAGACCTCTTTCAACATGTAAATTCCTTCTTAAAATTATACGGCAGTTCAAGCACACATTCAGACTCTTTTCAAAACCTGCAGTTTTAGATATAGTCTTCTCTAATGAATCCAATTTTGATTTCAAATTCTCAGACAAAATAATTGTTGATCCCATATGCTCTACTCTGTCAATAGCTTCCAGTTTCACAATCTCTTGCTTTTCTAAATTCAACATTTTGTTGTTGAAGATGGCACATTCTGCAAGAGTTGGCATCAAACATATTCCAGATTTCTTCTCAGTAATTTTCTGAAAAATATTCTCAGGCACAACATCTTGTTCTGGATATAAATTTGACAGTAATCGTGCTCGGTCACTTTTCCTATTCTAACATCTTGTAGAATATTCTTGTAAACTTCATCCTTCGCCTGACGCATATTTTCATGCAGTTCAGCATAATTGAAGTTTAACCATATATTGACGTTGCCAATGCTCCCTAGGCACTTCCTGGTATCTTCATGCGTGAGCATTTTGAACACAGGTTGCCCTTTCACTGGTGTCAGCTGCAGAAGATCTCCGAAAACAATGATGTGTTTGCCACCAAATAACACATCATACTCTGTTTTGAGAACTTCTTGCATTCTCAAATGCACAAAGGCAAGCATGACATTGGAAACCATGCTTACTTCATCAATGATAAGAAGTTTCATTTTCCTCAAGATTCTTGAAACTTCACAACAAGCATCTCCAGATAGCTTGTGATATTGTAATTTGTTGTCATGCTCCACTGGCAGCATCAGTAAACGATGTAAAGTAATCCCTTTAATGTTATGTGCTGCCAGTCCAGTTGGAGCGGTGACAACACAAGACAGCGATGACACAGTCCTTTCCTGCAAAAAACATGAAATTGCTTTAATAAGGAAACTTTTTCCAGTTCCTGCTTCTCCACTCACGTAGAGTCGGACAGGCTTCAACGACGTACATGAGCACTCTTTCTTCTCATGACTTAATCCATGATCAATTTGCATGGTAACTTCGTCATATATTTTCCTCTGCTCAACGTTGAGTTGTCTTTCCAACTCTTCTAAGTTAACCGCATCCTCCTGAGCATGTGCCATGGCTCTTTCCACTTCATTCATAGCAGTGGCAGCTTCATTTTCGATAACAGGTCCTCCTAGTGGATCCTGACTCAATGAAGCAGAACTCTGACTGTCCTGAGAACTGTCTCTGGCAATCTCGGCTGCAATCGTTGCTTCCTGCTCGATTTCCACATTCAACATTTCTACATATTTGGGAAAAGCAGGACATTCTATGGTCTCCTTGGCGGCAGTGAAAGAGTCTTTGTAACAGAGGAAATCTCCAAGCAGTTCCTCTTCTGCACGCCAAGGCTTGAAAAGTTGCAAAAGTGCTAAATAGAAAAACTCCTTTTTTTCAGGAGATTCGCCACTCAATTTTCGATGGTTTACCAAGTGGCATTTTCTTTGCTTGACCAGACATCCCTCACTTCCAATTACAGCATACACTCCTTTCTCAGTATCTTCTTTGATGTTCCTCTTGAATATGTAATTTTGAAGAACCTCATACAGACAAACATTCTCGAGGTGACTGCTTCGATTTGGATAATATGTATCCAACATGTTGCTCTTCAAAATGTCGGTACTGTTTGGCTCCTTTTCCGCCAAATACTCAATTTCCAGCACAGGTTTCAGAACTCGATTACTCGTTGCAGCAAGACCAAGACTCGCCCAAACGATACTCCTAGATTTGGCATAGAGACTTGCTGAAGACAACCGGTCAGAACATTCGTAAGCTCCGATTTCTCGATGTGACAACATCTTCAGACTGAAACTGTACAACTTCTTACTGAGGCTCTTTTCATGGGAAATGTCCTCCCACATATCCTTCAATTCTGTCTTCTCTTTTTTGGTGATGTAAGATGTCACATACCGAGCCACAGCCATACAGTTATCAGCCACAAACTGTATATCCATGTTAGCATTCCACATGGACAAAATCACCGGGTTGTAGTCGTTGATGTACTTGGACTCTTCGTTCCTCTTCAAATTGTATGTGTTTTTAGGTGATTTCTTCATCACATTATGTCGCAGCGAAGACATCAAACTGTTTACTCTTCCTTTAGAAATCACCGGTCGTGGAAAGCCGAAACGACATTTGGTGTAGAACTTGTCCTTGTTTCGGAATTTACGACGACAGTACTTTCCACAACGATGGCTTTGGAAACGTAGAACTTTTTCTCTTAGGCTTTTCTTCTCCTTTGCGTTTGGAACAGCACACGTAGAATACTATTGTATGAAACTCATCACTGAGTCTTCTGGATCTGTTCCAAATTTAGGTGCATCCTTGATCCACAACAGCATATGTATGTGAGGAGCACCTCTTGCTTGGTACTCCTTTCTCCAGAAGAAATCCAACACCTCTCCAAGAGGTGGATTCTTCTTATTCATGATGAAAGACATCATAGCTTCAAATCTATGATTGAAGTACCGGCATACATTGACTGGATCCAAAGAGCACAGTTCTCCAGGTGTCTTGAATTCGATGTTTTCGATGTTTCCATTTGCCTCTCGTAGAAATTCAAGTAAGTCTTCCCAGCCATACTCGGCACAGCTCAGAGTGAGGAACCATGTGGGAGTTCCTAAGTTCCTCAGCATACATTTTAAATCACCATGACGACGGTACCAGTACTCATTAGTACCACGCTGACACGCCATGAGATTAATCAGGTGAGAATCCAAAATACTGTCTTGGACATTGACTTTATCCATAAAGTCACTTGCCGAGATGTTTTGCATGTGTATACCACTTTTCAAGATGTGGTGCACTGCATATGACAGTCCAGACAGATCGCTTTCAAACAGGAGAGGAAACAAATAGGGAATACATTGTCGAAACCTAGCATCTCCTGCATACAATCGCAAAGTCCGGTATTCAGAAGCAGGAATTTGATGAGGTCGCTCATCATATCTTCCTCCCTGACCTGTTGGAAAAAGCTGTGGGAAACACCGAGCTTCCAAACTTTCCTCCCAAACACTAATGGGACTCCCTTTGGCTTGTTTCATTTGAAACAACTCAATAGCATTCCCCATGACTTCCTTGGAATGCAAAGGATGAACACTATAATGTTCATATATTTCTTCACTAGTAGAGGGTTCTACTTTCTCAATTTGACCAGCACACAAATCGCTATCCTCTTCCTCACTTACTTCCTCTTCTGCAACATATATATTCTTATAGTACTTATTATTTTTTTTCAAGTACAATGTTGCCTTTTTGACTTTCCTAACATTCACTAAATCTTGCCATATTTTCTTATTCTTTGTCGGAACCCCATTAACTAAGATAACCAGAGGGTCCTCTTCCACTTTTTCTACTCCAATTGTGTTAATGTTTTTCTTCAAATCTAGAGGCAAATAAACAACTCTTCCCTTTAATCCTCTCTGTAAATCTGATGGAGGCAATTTCCCTGTCTTTGGCTCCATTCTTACAATAGCCTGAAAGGGATGGATACTTTGAATCAAAATAGATTCATAAGTATTTAAATCCTTCAATTCAGAAGGAATCTCAACCAATTCCAGATTATTATGAACTGCTCTAGCAGGCATCTGGTTTTGATTTAATTTGCTACAACAATAAGTACACACACGTTGATCCGATCCCAAATCAAAACAATTTTCTACCATCAAATATGTTGTGAAATCCTTCCATTCACTATTATTTTCCCTTTCACTTTTTGCATATAAATCCACTAACTTAGTCTGATTCTTATAATAAGTGCGTCGACAACACACACAAGTGAAATTAGGCCTCTCACTTGATTTCACCTGAAACGTCGCAATTTCCCTCTGAAAATTATCTGTACTGGAAACCTGTACACTTTCTTCCACATTACCCTCTTCTTCTTGGTCAATTTCAACATTCTCCTCTTTACTTCCAAAGTAACAAAACTCAATTTCTGCACAAATATTCTTCACATCTATTTCAGAACCATGCAAAAGAGCAGCGCATAATTGTTTAAGCATAATTGCTGGACTCTTAGCATAATACAACATTCTAACTAATTTCCTCACTTTATTATGATGCACTGCTAGCATCCTGAAATGATGAAAAACACTCTGGCATACTCTCCTGGAAAGACAAGCCAGTGAATGACCATGCAAACCTGTCACTTCTCTCACTCTGCAAGGATCTAATTCTTGCAACAACTTCATTTTCTGCTTCAAACTTGTCCGTACAAAATCACAAAGCAAATTGATGGAATCCTGTCGCATACTGCAAATACTACTACACTTCCAGGTGTACACAGGACCCTTAGGACGTCTTCCTAAAACCTCATTACCTAACACCTCTTCTGTCTCTGTTGTCACAAGTTTTTCTTTTTCAACTGGACAACCATCTTTCACTTCATAAGCTCGACCACTGGTGTCAACTGCATGCACCAAATCATTATCCTGGAAATAACTCTCCTCATTAAAAAATGCCTCACAACTTGAACTATGCATCCATTCTCCGGAAAAAACTTCACAAAAATTAATACGATTAACTATTCTCTTCCATCTACTATTTCTTTTGAAATCATAAATTGCCTTGTTTAGCTTCCTAATTCTATTGATTATCAAAATAAATAACTTACGTTTAATTTCAAATGCCTGATCAATAACTTTCTCAACTTTTTTTTTTCTCTTATAAAAAACCACTTTCTGTTGACCTTTCTTAATATTTTTTAACAAATTGCCAATTATCCTGTTGCGGAACATTCGTTTACGAATGTCCCTAAACTGTTGTTTCCTTCTACTATCATGCATAGAGTTATCTCTTGCTCTAGCAGTAACATTTTTGATTGGCCTTTCCTTTCCGTTTAAAATGCTTCTCTTTTTCTGGACTGAAACATTTTCTGTAGTAATATTTTTTTTACTACAAATATTTCTTATAAATGTTTTTGTGCTCTTACCCGGTGCTTTCTTGGTGACTTGACAAGTTTTTTTGTTAGAGGACTGCTGCATTATATCATGTACCTGCTGTCTTTGACGTTTTGCAGCCTTTCTAAGTCTTTCTTTAGTTGGCATGCTGAAATCTTGAAATGATCTGCAGTTGAATCTGTGGTAAAATATAATAAAAAATGTTATTAACCACTATTACCAAACAGTAAATCAATAACAGTCATCAAAAACTTAACACACTACTTGACATTTTTAGTGCTTGGCAAATTTAGAATACAGAAATAGCAGAAAAGAAATGGAATTCATATTCATTTTACCTGTGCTGTTTTATATGTGAATCTGATCTAATTTTATGAGCATATTTTAATATTTTATTGAAGACACTACACATAACCTGTTTTTGAAGGTGTCTTTATTTTTAAATGAAACGGTTTACATTTTTACTTTTCATTTATTATAAATTTTTAAAAAATAATGTTTATAGTTCCATAGGCTCAAGCACGTCAGCTTCCTACCCTATGTCATACAATTCTGACAAATCTGCATCCTCATCATGTTCTTCTTCATCCTCAGGATTTAAATCATCCAAGGGATCTACTTCCACTGATGTTTCAATTACGAGTTCAATTATGAGGTCGAGATCAACTGATTGCTGATTGTCGCTCATGTTGATGTTGTCATTATCTTTAAAGAAAGAGAACAACAATGAGATGTTGCAGAGTAAGGCACAAATCTCAGAGACTATAATAGTAAAATTGTTTAACAAGAGTAACATTTTGCAGCTATTATTTAGCCATGACCAGCGATGCTGAGGAGGTAAGGCCTATGTCCAAGTTTTCAGTGAACAGGACTCATCTCTTCTTAACCTTGGATAAGCCTCACCAACTCTGTGTCCCCTGCTCATACTTAAATGTAAAGTGGCAGATTTATGTTAACTGACGCATTCCCAGGGATGCACCAGTTAATGTGCACCGCTGCTCTGCCACCCATGGTGTGCCGCATTTACAATGTGGAGCACCATTGAGTGAAAACAGCACAGATGCGTCACGCATCTGTGCCGCAAAAGCAGCACATTGCAGGAATCACGTCGTAAGCGCAACATGTCTACTGCAATGCACAGGAGCAAGCCACACATTGCATGGTGCATCACTCCTTATGCCTGTTTCAAACAGGCGTAATGATTTGATTCAGCAATGCTATAAAGCTGAGTCAGTGAAATCTTCTAAATTTCACTGTGTTAGTTTTACAGGGCTTTCTTGCAAATTAATGCATACCTTGCAACAAAACACCTATATGAAAACTGACGCAGGTTTCATGTGGCACAGGACTTTACAGCATGACACATCTACCTAGATGCATCAATTTTTAAATATGTCGCCACAAAGCAAATCTTTTGCACCGCCGCTGCGTCACAAAAGTGATGCACAGCGGCACAAAAGAGGCACACGGCTATCATAAATCTGTCCCTAACATGTTAAATGATTGATTCAGGATGACGATAAGGTGTGGCCTATCCAGAGGTTTGTTTAAGGTGAGGCCTACTCAGGGTTGCAGATTAAATGGAGATGGGGCACCCCTGAGCCTTGCTGGAGCTGCATGGCACTTGCGATGCAGCTCCAGCAATGCGCCACCTTTACGGCACAGATGCGTTACGCATCTGTGCTGTTTTTGCCCCATGGTGCGCCGCATTGTAAATGCAGCGCACCATGGGTGGCGGAACAGCGGCGCAGGATGACTGGCACATCCCTGGGGATGCACCAGTCATCATAAATCTATCCCTAAGCTTCTTATCTTGTTGGAGATGAAGTGAGGCCTGTCTTGCAACATGGTGCATCTTTTGCATCACTGCTGCATCGGTTTCATGTGGCACGTTTTTTTTACAGCATGACACATCTGCCTAGATGCATCAATTTGTAATTTTGTCGCCACATAGCAAATCTTTTGCACCGCCACTGCGTCACAAAAGTGACGCACAGTGGCGCAAAAGAGGCATACACCTGTCATAAATCTGTCCCTAGCATTTTAAATGATTAATTCAGGATGACGATAAGGTGTGGCCTATCCAGAGGTTTGTTTAAGGTGAGGCCTACCTACATTCATGGGGAAATGAATTAAAATGTCCTTAAGACACATGAAAGCGTTTTTTGATTGCCTTTGCAGCATTTTTGGGTCACTTTTAACATGGCTATGTAACTCAAACTATAAAAATGTAAATTTGCCAAGCACAGGTGGGAGCATATTTACAAGGAATTTGCACCACGGGGAAAGGTCTTACATTAAAATGGAAAAACAACATCAGAGACACTCAAATGCCTTATAAAGAAGCATACACCATTATGTCCTTGTCATAAATGTTAAAAGCATTCCTTTTCCTCAAAAACGATTTTCAAGTCTTAATTTGAAAACACTGCACATGGGGAAATGACTTAAAATGTCCTTAAGACACATGAAAGCGTTTTTTGATTGCCTTTGCAGCATTTTTGGGTCACTTTTAACATGGCTATGTAACTCAAACTATCAAAATGTAAATTTGCCAAGCACAGGTGGGAGCATATTTACAAGGAATTTGCACCACGGGGAAAGGTCTTACATTAAAATGGGAAAAATAACATCAGAGACACTCCAATGCCTTATAAAGAAGCAGACACCATTATGTCCTTGTCATAAATGTTAAAAGCATTCCTTTACCTCAAAAACGATTTTCAAGTCATAATTTGAAAACACTGCACATGGGGAAATGACTTAAAATGTCCTTAAGACACATGGAAGCGTTTTTTGATTGCCTTTGCAGCATTTTAGGGTCACTTTTAACATGGCTATGTAACTCAAACATTCAAAATCTAAATTTGCCAAGCACAGGTGGGAGCATATTTACAAGGAATTTGCACCACGGGGAAAGGTCTTACATTAAAATGGGAAAAATAACATCAGAGACACTCCAATGCCTTATAAAGAAGCAGACACCATTATGTCCTTGTCATAAATGTTAAAAGCATTCCTTTACCTCAAAAACGATTTTCAAGTCATAATTTGAAAACACTGCACATGGGGAAATGACTGAAAATGTCCTTAAGACACATGGAAGCGTTTTTTGATTGCCTTTGCAGCATTTTAGGGTCACTGTTAACATGGCTATGTAACTCAAACATTCAAAATCTAAATTTGCCAAGCACATGTGGGAGCATATTTACAAGGAATTTGCACCACGGGGAAAGGTCTTACATTAAAATGGGAAAAATAACATCAGAGACACTCAAATGCCTTATAAAGAAGCATACACCATTATGTCCTTGTCATAAATGTTAAAAGCATTCCTTTTCCTCAAAAACGATTTTCAAGTCATAATTTGAAAACACTGCACAGCTCCTATGCACAAAAACACCCTGTCAGTACTAATACTTCACATTTTCTCCAATTACAATTTCTCAAAGAAACACAATCTATTTGTAAAACACTTGAGGCAAAGCAACATTTTAAAAACACAACTTTCTTCATAATTTTCTCCTTAAAGCACACTATTCTCTATCTAAATTAAATACATCTTTTCTCACCTTAGCAAATACTTTATGAGTTTCAAAACAGTCTCAGAAACACACCACTTTGTCTTTAGCAGAGCAAAAGGTATGCACTCCAGAGTCTGCAGCTATCAAAAGCACAGAAATGCTGTAATTCTTCACACATATCTCTCATGTCACCCAATCAAAACTCTTCCCTCACTTTTTTCAAATCAAAACCCTTCCCCCCTCTGCCCTCTCTGCCTTTTTTGCATAGCAACCACCTCTTGGAAGACCTCTGGTGTTTGCAAGTTCACACAACAATGTTTCAATTGAACTCTGAACTCTCAGTGCACCTGCATATCCAGTGCAATCTTTCATTTAATGATTTTTTATTGACCATTCAAAATACATCTTTCAAAGAACTCATCCATGCACCCTAACTTTCTGTTTTCAGCAATCAAAATCCACCAATCACTGTTACTGCTTCATTAACACAGAAACTCCACAGTTTTTTTCATTTTAAACTCTTATTTTTTCAACTGCCATTTCATTGCCACACTTCATCTGACTGCAGCAGAACCTTCTCTCACCATGTTTTCTGTCTGGATTGTTGGACATAGTTACATCTACTGGGCTCAGAGGTATGCTGATAACAGAAATTTACCTAACCTCAATTCACAAGATGTGGAAATTAAGTGGTTTGGCCACAGAGGATTAAAATGTCACCAATTGATACCATTGGTGAAAACCTTTATGCATTTGCCAAAACCTGACCTGTTAATTGTGCACTGTGGAGGTAATGACTTGGGCACTTTGACTGGGGTAGGTCTGGAAATGCTTTTAAAGGACACCTTTGAGCAATTAATGGCACTTTTTCCTCAGACTGCCTTGGTATATTCAAATATATGCCAAAGACAGAAATGGAGGTGGTCGAACCAATTTTGTCCACAAATTGAGAAGTCGAGGAAGCATGTAAACAAATCTGTTTCAGCTTACATGAGAGACCATGGAATGGGCTCCGTGTACAACAATAACTTGCGTTACTACATGCAAGATATCTACAGAGGAGATGGAGTTCACTTCTCAGATGAGGGCAACAGAATTTTCATTCTGAATTTAAGACTGTGCATTGGTACCTACTTATAAGTACCTAAACGTACCATAAACCCAAAAGCTCTTCTCAGAGCTACCCTACATCTGATCACTCACAATTATTATTTTACTCTAACTTTTTTCACTAATTTTCAACAAAGTACGCTCCCCGGGGCGCTACCCGGTACGCGGACCGGAAGCTAACCTCGTGAAATTTTTTTAAAAAAAGTTTTTTTTTCGCACATATGGGCCTCCTCAGCCACCCTCAGAAAACCTAGGGGGTCAAGATAAGTCTACCGTGCCCCCTTCTACCCATTCTGAACATTAGTTGCCCTCCATCTTGTATCTTAATTCGACCGAAACACAAAATGGTGGACTCCCATAACGCATTTAGGTTCGCGTACCGGGGCGCTCGCCAGTTCGCGTACCGGGGCGCTCCCCGGGAAGCGCTCCATCAAAAAAGGTGGGAAAGTAATTTACAGAAAAACGACTGGAGACACTTTCACCAAATATAGATTAGCTCATACTACATACCAATCCCTATCATTTTCACAAATTTGATTGAAATTCCATTTAGCCATTTAGCCTGTAGACCTCTCTAAATACCGTGAGGTAAATTACTTCACAAAACACATCTGAAGTGTTGGAATTGACAACCAATGAAAATGTTACTTTCATTTTCTACTTTTTTTACCTGACATTTGATTGGTTATATACCTGAATATATATAAAGGAAGAGAAGGAAACACAACCATTTTGACTACTACTTCCTGGTGTACATTTCAATTGGATTTTCACTAATCACTTCAACTTCTTTGTAAAGGTAAGTTGTTATTTTAAAAACTGAAGTATATTGTGCACTATCAGTTAATATGGTAAACTTTTTCTGATAGTTATATACTATCCCTCTGTAGTAGTTATAGATTTAGATAGACTTCTCTGTTATAGTTATGGATGGAGTTAGGTTTCTCTTGTATAATTATGAATTTACTTACGTTAAATCACATACACTTTTTTATATTCCTACTTCCACTCTGATACTATACACTGCCCAAAGATAAATTCACTGATAAAAACTGCCTATCTAAAATTAATCCCAACAGTGCCCTATCTCTACTAATATATTTTTTTTTTATCCAAATTTCAGGCAACATGGAAGGCAAACAGAAAGTTTCATTTCAAATTGTCCTGCAAGAGTGCAGCCAAGAATTAATTGATCCAAATTATATAGAATTTATGGATGAAACTTGGGACCAAGAACTACTGCAATGTGTGCAAGCAGTAGATGACCTCCTTCAAAATGAGGACATTTTACACACTCAGAGATTACAAGCTATGTTCAATGAAAATGACGACATTTCAGACAGTGAAATGTTAGAAATGTTATTAAATTTTGAAACACAATCACAATAATAAATAATTGCTTAAAAAATAAAGAAATTAAAAAATAATCAACAAAACCAACAATCAATTAACATACAGTATTTTAAAAGTCTATCATTCTTTTTTCCTTATAGTACGCTCCCCAGAACGCTTCCCGGTTCGCGGACCGGGCGCTCCCCACGCAAAAAAACAAAAAAACATTTATTTATTTTTTTGCACTGCGGGGCCCTTTTAAAGCCTCCACATCAAACCTAGGGGGTCAGGGAGGATCTACTATGCCCCCTTATGGTCATTTCCCCCTTTGTTTTGGCCTCCTCTTGTCTCTCGATCCTACCGAGAGACAAGATGGCGGCCGCTCCGGACTGTTTAGAATGTTGACAGACACCGGAGAGCCAATCAGCTTCGCTACGCGAAGTTCCGTTACGCGTCAGGTACGCGAACCGGAGCGCTGCCTGGAGCGCGCTTACAGATATATATCTTTTTTTGAACGTTAATTTCTCAAAATCCACTGGAGCACATATATTGAGACCTAGCAAAGGCACATCGGGCTAACAGTCCCTACAATTTTGCCAAGTTTCGTGCAAATCCATTTAGCCTAAAAGTGAGGCCAACCGCCCTATGGAAATTAACATGGGAAAAACACGTTTTGGGACCCCCCTTTTTTCTCGGCCACCCCTTGACGAACCCCCCCAAATTTCCAGGGGCTGCTCAGAAACAAAATGTTCCATTTTCCTGAAAATTTCAGCCAATTCCGTCCACAAACGCCAAAGTTATTAGACATAGAATTTTCAAAAATCCCATAGGGAAAAAATCCTAACTATATATACCTACTGGCGACCGCCAGTAGGTAATATATATATATATATATATATATATATATATATATATATATATATATATATATTCAATCAATCACACTCAAGTCCGCTCAATCCTGGGACAGTATGAGGCACGAACACGGATTGCGTGTTTAAAGAATTTTAATCAGCCGAGATAGCAGAAAGCATCAACAAACTCGATGCGTTTCGGGGCTCCTCCCCCTTGGTCACGAGTAGTAAACAGGGTAATAGGAAACTGATACATATACTCCCAGTCACATGGTCCGTGTAAAAATAAACATAAACAAAATACTGTGCGCTTAAGTCAGCGCTGTGATGAAATAATATTATTGCATTTGCAAATATTTCGAAATCAGGGTTAAGGGTAAATTTGCACAGAGTCAAAAGATGAAGACCCAATCCATTATTGGACAATAGGAAAAAGGGGATGATTATTGCTGGTTTGACAATAAAATGCCTGAGAGGGCTTTACATTATGTACCTATATTTCATGTTGTTTCCCATTTTATAAAGCAAACTGAAGGTTGCATTCTGCCCCAGTGGGCTAATCAAATATAATGGAAAGCAAATCTAAAGAATACATGATTTGTCAAAGAAAATGCCCATGTGGCCACCAAACATTATTGTATGTCGAGTTCCCAGTTCCAATGTCGTCTCATTGTAAATTTCTCAAAGGGTCGATAAGTTGCTCAACACAGTTTAACTCAATCAAACCCTGAAAAAATAAAAATAAAAAAGTGATCAGTGATAAAGAAAAAAGGGACCAGTGAATCAAAACAAATAAAACTAGTAAGCTGCCACAGTGAATCCTACCAAACTAGATTACAAAACAAAAAGAGGTTAAAAACAAACAAGGGCCTAAAATCTTGAACTATACGACATGTTTTCATACTGAATCTCCGATAGGAATACTACAGGTCAAAACTACAGAGCGCTCAATGAAGTCAGAATCATAATATAAAAAACAATTAACCCAAATGTACTTCCATCTCTTCATCACAGTTATGGCCATTAGGAACCAGTGTTTTGTATTGAATAATCATGCGTGATTCAAGTCTCCTTAATTTCTGTACGCGGTTCCCACCTCTCTCATCAAATTTAACTGTACATAAAACACAGAAACTCAATAGATTGGCATTTTGGTTATGATGAGTGAAAAAGTGGCGCGCTATTGGATAAGATTTATCCATGTTGTTGATTGCACGCATGTGCTCTAGCACTCTCAATTTGGCAGGTTTAATCGTGCTCCCTATATAGGTTTTGTTACAGGGACAGAATAAGGCATAGACTGCATGATCGCTGGTGCATGAAGTGTGTTCCTGGATAATCAGAATTTTGGAAGCAGGTGACAGTCTTACTTTTTTCAAGTTACGACTGTTCTTGCAGGCCTTGCAATTTCTGCAGGTGAAAAAGCCTCTCACTCCAGTAATCGTGGTTTTCTTAGGAATCACTGCTGTACACAATTGGTCCTTCAAGGACCTCACTTTCCTGACAGTTCCCCATATGTTGATTATTTATTGCAGCCCCTTGTTCAAAAACTGCCATCTTATGTCAGGGATTCGGAGAGATTTCCTGAACAAAATCAGAACAGTGGTATGGGAAGAGGAATTTTCACTTCTTTCATTAGAAGTTTTATTTGTTTTGATTCACTGGTCCCTTTTTTCTTTATCACTGATCACTTTTTTCTTTTTCTTTTTTCAGGGTTTGATTGAGTTAAACTGTGTTGAGCAACTTATCGACCCTTTGAGAAATTTACAATGAGACGACATTGGAACTGGGAACTCGACATACAATAATGTTTGGTGGCCACATGGGCATTTTCTTTGACAAATCATGTATTCTTTAGATTTGCTTTCCATTATATTTGATTAGCCCACTGGGGCAGAATGCAACCTTCAGTTTGCTTTATAAAATGGGAAACAACATGAAATATAGGTACATAATGTAAAGCCCTCTCAGGCATTTTATTGTCAAACCAGCAATAATCATCCCCTTTTTCCTATTGTCCAATAATGGATTGGGTCTTCATCTTTTGACTCTGTGCAAATTTACCCTTAACCCTGATTTCGAAATATTTGCAAATGCAATAATATTATTTCATCACAGCGCTGACTTAAGCGCACAGTATTTTGTTTATGTTTATTTTTACACGGACCATGTGACTGGGAGTATATGTATCAGTTTCCTATTACCCTGTTTACTACTCGTGACCAAGGGGGAGGAGCCCCGAAACGCGTCGAGTTTGTTGATGCTTTCTGCTATCTCGGCTGATTAAAATTCTTTAAACACGCAATCCGTGTTCGTGCCTCATACTGTCCCAGGATTGAGCGGACTTGAGTGTGATTGATTGAATTGTTGGGCTCGCTGCCCGGCACGAACCACTGTTGCTGCGGGAGGGTCCAAGCGGAGCACGGCGTCTTGCAGTGCAGTTTCTTGATATATATATATATATATATATATATATATATATATATATATATATATATATATATATATATATATATATATATATATATATATATTCGCTGAAAAAACCATAGGTTATAGACCATATATAGTTAGGAAATAGCATTTAGAAAACCTTATTTTACTCACACAAAACCATTGAAATTCCATATATAGTTAGTTGCACTAACTATATATCGCGCACCTGCAATCCACTGCTGATGATGTCACATATTACATCATTCATGACATGGTCAGTGACATCACTGATGACATCACTGATGACATCTCAAATGACATCACTGATGACATCACTGATGACATCTCATTTGACATTACTGATCACATCACTGATGACATCATTCATGTGATGATACAATGAACCTCTTCAGACTCTAATATAACCTTAGATACACTCAGTGTAAACAGACACTCACAGACTGTCACTCATCCATGGAGTTACTCACACACCTAGTCAGTCTTGCAAAGAATCAATCACACCTCGATTTCCTCAACTATATAGTTATACACACCTTACTTATTGGAACATATAATAACACATATTTACTCTGTTATACAATCCCTGATACAAGTTCACAATAATCCATACAGCCACTCACACATTCACTGGCTCTTATGCACAGTTATTTATATATGTCAACTATCACATGTACTGTGTTTTACATATGTACTTACTTTGACATGTAGCACTGAGATATCCATTCACTCACCAATACACTCATGCACACAGTCAACCGCCCATACAGATGTTTCCACATGCACTTTTGAACCCATACATCTAGTGAATCAACTGCTCACACATCTATGCACAGAGTCATACACCTCCCAGACACCCACACACACACTCAGTCTCCCATACAAATACTTGGGCAACTAATCAATAACCCATATAGTTAGTCATATAGCTAATGATCAACACATGCATCAGATTACAAAACAACAGACACAATGATGCACAATTTAAAACAGTTTAGTCACTAACCCATGCACTCAGTGAGACACATTTAATCACTCACTTATACAGTCAGTCATGCACCTACTAAATCCTTCATCCAGACACTTATACATCCACTCATTCTTCAATATGTAAGACATATTTTAACTTTACAGAAGCATACAGTCACTGGATGTTGTCATCAGTGATGTCATCAGTGATGTCATTTGAGATGTCATCAGTGATGTCATCAGTGATGTCACTGACCATGTCATGAATGATGTAATATGTGACATCATCAGCAGTGGATTGCAGGTGCGCGATATATAGTTAGTGCAACTAACTATATATGGAATTTCAATGGTTTTGTGTGAGTAAAATAAGGTTTTCTAAATGCTATTTCCTAACTATATATGGTCTATAACCTATGGTTTTTTCAGTGAATTTTCAAGGTTTTGTAAATGCTAATTCCTAACTATATATGGTCTATAACCTATGGTTTTTTCTGTGAATTTCATTGGTTTTTTAACAGCTAATATCTGTAGCTGTAAAATGTATTCTTCTTTAAATCCAAAAATATATTTTATATGTTTATGAATATTTTTTTTTTTAAATATTTTTTTTTCTTCGTTCCCGCTTCGCGAATCAGGAAGCTTCCCGTTAGCTGACCTTGATGCCGCGAAATAGACCGCGAGCCGGTAAACGTTTCTTTACCGCAAGTGCCGCGTTAGAAAACAACATCGTGACGCCTCCCGTCCGCATGACGTTCCACGTTGTCGCTTGATACGTCATATGACGTGCTACGTTAGCGAACTGGTACGCGAAGCGAGTGCCAAAGCGCAGGTTTCTGGAAGCAAACAGGGAGGCCCTGCAAAGCGCTTAACGTAAACACAGCAAGTCATGTGACTTGGTAATAACACTTTTCATTGGTTCATTTCACTTTTGGTTTCCTAATGATGTAAGACTAGGTCATATAATCTAAAATGAACACTTTTGATTGGTTGAGAACTCTTGTTTTTCCCAAATGATGAAAATCCCTCCTTCTTTCCTCACTCTGACTTTCATCATTGTGAGAGAAAGACCCTTTGTGATCACTGAGCAATGGCTTCTTTAGTAGCTTCAGCTGGTGCTTCCCCACCACCTCCACCACATCCAAGGAAGAGTGGACCACCTGCTCAAGTTGTAATTCAACAAGAAGAAGAAGAAGAGGAACAGGAGGACGAGCACGAAGAGAGGCAGTTTTTGCCTGAGCAGCCCAAGACGTCTCACCGGAAAGAAAACTTCATTTGGCAATTTTTTAAAATTCCCAAAGGTCAGAAAAAAGTAAATGCAAGATACGTAACTTGCCTTATATGTCAAGATAGACTGTCCAGAGGGACCGACAAAAAATACAGTTTCGGAAACTACACAATGCATCGCCATATGACTAGGTGGCATCCTAACAACTACAGTGCTGCACAGTTTCGGAACGACCTAGATAATCTCCTTATTATGGCCAGAAGATCTGTTGTACCGGAAGTAACGGGACCAGAGGGCAGGGAGATGGTGCCAAATATACAAATGAGATTTGGTGAAGTAAAACACACCTGCGTATTTTGCGATGGATTCATTTCCTACGGAGAAATAAGCATCACTCTGATCAACAGAGCTATTGACTATCATATGCAAGTTTGTCCGAAACGCCCAAAATAATAAATACTTCTTTTTTTTGTTTTGTTGCTCCTGTTGAGCCCTTTACAATGAATCGTTTTCATTGCCCCCTCCAAGAAAAACCCAAAAAAATATAAAACTGTTCCGAAAAATTCAAAAACAGTAAAAAAATGTTCAGAAAAATAAAAAAAAAAGTTCTTTTCAGAACTACCTCCCCGTTATTAAAAAATTGGTACAATATTTGGAACTGTGCCAACCTCTATTTCTCTTAGTTCGCTTCCTAGTTCGCTCGCTGGTACGCGAACTGGAAGCGAACCAAAAACAGTAAGTATAAGGGAAGGAAACACACACTTATGTTAAAAGAAAGACAGCTATAGGGGAGTAAACTAGAGATACTATTACCCATAATCCACTACTGAGGATGTCACATATTACATCATTCATGACATGCTCAGTGACATCATCAGCAGAGGATTGCGGGTTTTTTGGCAACATGCCTTATCCACGGTTTAATAACGCTGCCTTTTGCTTTATATAAGTTTTCAAATTGTATGAAATATATACCAATAGGTCTTTATGAACCTTTAGGTAGTGCTTTTGTTCATGAGGTCTGGTCGCTTCCATACACATACAGATGTTTCAAAGATGATCAAGAAGTTTATCTGAATGGAGAGGAATGCACTGAGACGCCAGATCATTCACTAATGTGTAGGCACATACAGTTACACGATTCATGCAACAAACACCGACCAAATATGGCTTGCGTGTTGCAAGGCACGCCAGTTCCTGCTATCATCCCCACGTTCAAGTTGTTGGAAAATGGTAGTTATTTGATGCTCAATAATGAAGATTGTTCTGAGTTAATTAAAAGTATTCCTTTTATCGTAACAGTAAGTGAACGGGTTATTTGCTGCAGAAATGTTCTATTTCCTCCCACACATGAACATAGGGAGTTTTCAATCTGGCCACAAATACCAACCTTGGGACACGTTTCAACGGCATGACAAGAATAAGAGCTCTTTTGTCTCAGAGAGAGGTGGCCTTGAGTTCGGCCCGTGAAACTTTCGTACTTCACATAGCGAACACCCGTACACAGGTTTGCCTTTCAATTTCAGCAACATGTTTCCGACTATCTTTAACGCATCCTCCACAAAATCCCTGGCACACTTTTTTAAAGTTGTTACCAGTGGTCTCGTGACTTCATTTGAGAAAATCTTTGGAGTCATCCCTGCTCCCTTTCATTCCATTTTCTCCACTCTGGTTCGTGGATTGCATTTTTACTTGCATTACCTGCGGACGCTCTTGTGCTTTTTTACATTTTTAAATATGGATGTCCCTCCTATGCAACCTCCGACCCTGCAGCTGCTGACACTGTTCCGCAATCGCATGCTAGAATATTATGGCACAATGCCGTTGGCGATATTAAGCACGGCATATGGATTATCTTTTCGGTTCTCCTACTTCACCTGTGTCCAGCCTGTATTTCACTGCCTGACCTGTGATTTCGATTGGGCCATTGATTTGTGTCTCTGTGGACCGGTTTCTCCTGACGTCAACTTTAATCAGCTGATGACTCCTATCATTACTCACGAGTTGATTTGTCCTGGCGAAAGGATTATGGCTGTGGCATTGATGCATGGACTACTTGGTCCCTGGAATTTACTGGCGGCAGCACAGTCTTTCTTGGAACACAGCTTTCTTGAAAACCCACCGAGCTGTCCTCTGATGGTGATAGAGGATCCGGTGCTGGGAGAGCACGTATGTTCTTTTCCGCTTTTAAATTGGATGGCTGAACTGTTTTCGGATGAAGACGGTGACTTCCTATTGGAGGCTGTTGCAGCTTATTTTGCATACACAGTTATGTCATAGACCTTTTTCATGTTTCATATGCTGAGTACTAGCATTTCATTGACAATTCATTGACTTATTTGTCAAGTTTTTATTATTTACCTTGCCTATTGGCTTAAGACTCGATAAAGTACTTGGCTGTTTTATTTTTCTTTAGCATTGAATTTTCCTAGTTTTTAATGCTTTACCTTGCGGACCGTCCACATATAAACTTGCAATCTGCTCTCATGAGATGGCACTTCTATTATCTTATTCAGTTCGTTTCCGGATCATGAGGAGGTGTCATCTAGGTCCTGGATATCTTTACACCGTGTTAAGTTAGCATGGGCTCATTACCGGTTTAAACGCCATTTTTCCTTTTTTGCAACTTCTGCACACGACACTTAGTTGTTGCTTTAGCTTTCCACCTAGTAGTTCATCGTGGTTTACATGAGAATAATATGTTATTGGTCTACTATCTGCTTTACTTGTTAAACTATATCTGTACAGCGAGTGCTAAAGTTTCAAGAACAACACGATACAGAATTGTTATGAGGTCTGATCTCCACGACTTCATACTCATAACATAAGTGCAACTTCTGCCAATTCTGGGCATGAGGCGGGTTTTATATTGCTTTGCCGAACACACATACACAACAGTTGATGCGGTTCACATGAAGAGAGAGCTGGTGTATGCTGATGTGATTCCTTCAAATCTAAGACACTAAAGTATGGGCACGCCCTAAACCAACACAAAGAGACCTTCTTAGCAAATAATATAATATGTGTATTAGGGAGGGTGAGATATAAGCAGCCGCGGGCCGTGGAGGGAGTTACGGTGAGGCAGGGAGGCGGGGAGGGGGAGAAGCAGGGTGGAGCCCTCTCTACCTTGCCCCTCCCCCTCCCCGCCTCCCTGCCCCACCGTAACTCCCTCCACGGCCCGCGGCTGCTTATAAGTGTTGCTAACTCTTATTCATTTACAGCATGTTAACATACTGTCACCATTCGCTTTTTATGTACTAGTAACTATGCTGGTAATTTTGCTACTGATAATATGTGTACTTGTATTCTCCACCCTGCTTCTCCCCCTCCCCGCCTCCCTGCCTCACCGTAACTCCCTCCACGGCCCGCGGCTGCTTATAAGTGTTGCTAACTCTTATTCATTTACAGCATGTTAACATACTATCACCATTCACTTTTTATGTACTAGTAACTATGCTGGTAATTTTGCTACTGATAATATGTGTACTTTTATTATCTAAGGTACTACGCCTGAGAAGACGGCATTAGTAAATAAACATTTCAAATACACATGTGTTCTTCTTAACTCCATGTTCTGGTTTCTAAGAAATATATAACGACCGACTGTTCATGAGTTCCACGTATCCTGAGGTACTATAAGTTCATATTCTGGATTGTCTAAACATTGAGAGTTTGTTATATCCAATGTGACACTGTACCTAGCTTGCTAAATAGTTTTTGATTACTAACGTGAGTTTTGGGACACCCTAATTCGCCGAGGTTCCAATCCTCTGTCCACAGTTCTGTGTGAGAACAGAAACCCTGCGACAGGGGCACCCCCGACCCTTGCTGGACCTTCATCACACTTGCGATACAACTCCAGCAATGCGCCACCTTTACGGCACAGATACATCACGCATCTGTGCTGTTTTTGCCCCATGATGCGCCGCATTGTAAATGCAGCACACCATAGGTGACGGAACAGCGGCACAGAATGACTAACACATCCCTGGTGATGCGCCAGTCATCATAAATCTATCCCTATGCTTCTTATCTTGTTAGAGATGAACCGCCATATGTATCATCAAAGTTATTTGCATTTCCTAAATAGCGAACTTTAAGGAATAAATAGCGATTCTTTACCATTCCTAGTTTGCGATGAGCTATTTGCTAATTAGCCGAATGTAGCCCAATGAAGCCCAATGTAGCCCAATGTAGCCCAAAGATGGCCGCCAGACACACAAAAAAACAAATGTAGCCCAAATATCAGCCAGATGTAGCCCAACTATAGCCCAGTGACAGAATGACCAATCAGCTTCGCAAACCTCCGTTACGCGAAGCGGAGCGCTGTTACAGATATATATCTTTTTTTGAACGTTAATTTCTCAAAATCCACTGGAGCACATATATTGAGACCTAGCAAAGGCACATCGGGCTACCAGTCCCTAATATTTTGCCAAGTTTCGTGCAAATCCATTCAGCCGTTCAATTATTATTATTTTTTTTTTTTTTTGCCCCGCGGGGCCCTTTTAAAACCTCCACATCAAACCTAGGGGGTCAGCGAGGATCTACTATGCCCCCTTATAGTTATTTCCCCCTTTGTTTTGACCTCCTCTTGTCTCTCGATCCTACCGAGAGACAAGATGGCGGCCGCTACGGACTGTTTGGAATGTTGACAGACGCCGGAGAACCAATCAGCTTCGCTTCACAAAGCTCCGTTGCGCGAAAAGTCCGCGAACCAGAGCGCTAACCGGTCCGCTGTTACAGATATATATCTTTTTTTAAACGTTAATTTCTCAAAATCCACTGGAGCACATATATTGAGACCTACAAAAGGCACATCGGGCTACCAGTCCCTACAATTTTGCCAAGTTTCGTGCAAATCCATTCAGCCGTTCGGGCTAAAAGTGAGGCCAACCGCCCTATGGAAAACTCAATGTTAAAAACACGTTTTGGGACCCCCCTTTTTTCTCGGCCCCCACTGGACGAACCCCCCCCAAATTTTCAAGGGCTGCTCAGAAACAAAATGTGCCATTTGCCTGAAAACTTCAGCCAATTCCGTCCACAAACACCAAAGTTATTAGACATAGAATTTTCAAAAAACCCATAGAGAAAAAATCCTAACTATATATACCTACTGGCGACCGCCAGTAGGTAATATATATATATATATATATATATATATTCAGTGAAAAAACCATAGGTTTCACACCAGTTATAGTTAGCTGGAAATTTTACTGGCATAAAACCATTGAAATTCCCATCCCACGTTATAGTTAGTTGGACTCACTATAACTTGCACGTGCAATGCACTGCTGATGACGTCACATATTACATCACTCATGACATGGTCAGTGACATCACTCATGACATCACTGATGACACCATCCAGTGAATGTGTGTCTTTTAAAAAAATAAATATGTGTTATATATGAAAATGTAAACGTTGATGGAAGAATAAATGTTTAAATAAGTGTTTACATGGATGTTTTTTTATAAAAAAACTTGATTGGTTAACTGGTTTATTAAGTGTATCTTAGTGAATACATATATTAGAGAGTAATGTTTAAATATTTAAATATATGTATTAGTGTTTCACTTTGTGTATAAGTGGCTGCATGGGTACGTGAGTAGCTACATGTGTATGTATATGGGTTATTAGATGTTTTTCTTAGTATCAGTATGAGTGTTTGTATGGTTTGGTGGGGGTATTACTGAGCACATAGATGCATGAATGACTGACTCTCTCTTTGTATGTGTTTTGAAGACAGCATATGTGCAGGACTGTATGGGTGGATGAGTGTGTTTATGTGTATGTTAGTTAGTGTATGACTGTCTCACTAGTGTCTTTATCAGTAACTACATATGTTTTAATCTAGTATATGTGAATATTGATGTATATAAGTGAGTATATGTGAGAGTAAGAGATTCTAAGAGTTCCTGTTTAAATAAGTATGTGTTTCTATAAGTGATTGTTTAAGAGAATAAATATGTGTAAATTTCCTTAGAAGTAAGGTGGTAGTGTGTGTATAGCTCTATATGCAAATAAATGGATGTTCAATAGTTTATTTGCATGTGTGAGTATGTGTGTGAGTAACTTTTGGATGACTGTCGGTGTGTAACAGGATGTATAGGTGTATCACTACATATGATGAGTGAGTATATGTATGAGTGACTATATAGAACTGTTTGTGAATGAGTGGATGTGTATATAGATGGTGGAATTACTGAATTGGTTGTTGTAACTGATATGGGTATCTCCATTTTTTTGAAAATTTTAGTTTCTATTTTTGAATATGTGTTTCAAGGGTTACATTACAGTAAAAGGAGGTCTGTCACTCTGTCACAAGGATGGTGTCATCAGTAATGTCATGAGTGATGTCACTGGCCATGTCATGAGTAATGTAATATGTGACGTCATCAGCAGTGCATTGCACGCGCAAGTTATAGTGAGTCCAACTAACTATAACGTGGGAATTTTAATGGTTTTATGCCAGTAAAATTTCCAGCTAACTATAACTGGTGTGAAACCTATGTTTTTTTCAGTGAATTTAATAGGTTTTTTAAATGCTAATTCCTAACTATAGCTGGTGTGAAACCTATGGTTTTTTCAGTGAATTTCAAAGGTTTTTTAATAGCAATTCTCTATAGGTATGAAAAGTAATATTTTTTATAACGAATTTTATATTGTATAATTATGTAATAGTATTTTTTTTATGTTTATTTTATTTATTTATTTATTTTTGCCCCGGAGCGCTCCCGGGGCGCGTACCGATGCGCTCACCGGTAAGCGCAGTGCTCCGGCGCGCCCTGTGGCGCGTACCGGTGAGCATCCCGTTAGCGCTATTACCGCGAACGAAAACAACATCGTGACGTATCGCGTAGCCGCGTGATGCGTCATATGACGCACTGCGTAAGCGCACCCGGAAGCACCCAAGCGCATACGATTGCGCAACATAAGGTGTGCGTCCACGGGCGCGCCCCGGGGCGCGTAGCGTAAGCGCGTCGGGTCATGTGACCTGAAAATAACACTTTTCATTGGTGCAGAACAGTTTTGGTTTCCAAATGATGAAAGTCCGGGTCATGTGACCTGAAAATAACACTTTTCATTGGTGCAGAACAGTTTTGGTTTCCAAATGATGAAAGTCCGGGTCATGTGACCTGAAAATAACACTTTTCATTGGTCCAGGACAGTTTTTTTTCCCAAATGATGAAAGCCCCCACCTTTTTTCCTTATTCTGACTTTGTCCTTTGACTGAGGAAGACCTGTTTGGAGATCTGTCACTAATCTTTTGTACTTTAAAATGGCTACAGTAGCAGCAGCAGCTGGGGCATCTGCACCACCACCACCACCACTACCACCAAGAGGACCATCACAACATCACATTGGTGGTCAAGAAGAAGAAGAGGAGGAGGAGGGGAGAAGGACATTCCTGCCAGAAGACAATACCCCATATAGGCCAAAGGAGCACATTGTATGGGAGTTTTTTTCCATCCCAGAGGGCAAGAAGAAAGTGAATGCGCCAAAGGTGACTTGCCGAATCTGTGGCATGGAACTTTCAAGGGGGAACCCTAATAAGACACATTCATTTGGCAATTACACCATGATTCGGCATATGCAGCGCAAGCATCCCAACAACTATGCTGCTGCAGAGCTGAGAGAACTGGCCAGTAACCCTCCCCAATCTTCACCGAGCACCTCCAAAAGAAAGCAACCCACTCCATCGGGACTAGAGACAAGGGAGATGATGCCAATCATACAACCACGGTTTGGTGAATTCAGGGTCACATGTATTTTTTGTGGTAAGACCATCAGCTATGGTGAGCAGAGCGTAAAGCTCATCGTCCTTGCTGGTGACAACCACAATTGCCCCAAAAAACCCTCATTTTTTCCTGATTTTTTTTGGCTCCAGTTGAGCCGTTTACAATTCCCTGTTTTTTTTTTCTCCCCATAAAATATACAAAAAAAATATAAAACTGTTCAGAAAAGCCAAAAAAAGTAAAGAATGATAAAAAAACAATAAAAAAATATAAAACAACAAAAAGAATAAAAAAACAGTTTTTTTAGAACTACCTCCAATTTATAAAAAAATGCTTCATTTTTTAAAAACTCTGTCATTCTTTTTTCCTTAGGGTTTGCGCACCGGGGCGCGCACCAAAAAAAATAAATAAATAATGAAGGAGTGAGCATGAGGGAAGGGGACAGAGAGAGTGATGTTAAGAGAAAGAGAGCTAGAGGGAGCAACACAGAGGGACTGTGTATTACATAGTAAGACAGAGAGAAGGTGTAATAGGGTGTAAGTGAGAAAAGGAAAATGAATAAGGGAGCGAAAGTAGGGAAGAGAGAGGAAGAAAACTAAAGCAGAGGTACTGGGAGAATGTGAGTGGGTGTTGAAAGTAAAGGGAAGGACAGTAAAGGATGGGAAATGAGGGGTAGTGACGGAACCGGAGTAAAGGAACAACGGTGATGGAGGGTTAGAAAAGAGCAGTGACTGTAAGTAAAGAGGGGTGAAAGAGGGTGGATAAAAGTGAATAAGGGTAAGACATGGGGAGTGACAGAGAGAAAAGAGATAGAGAGTAAAGGAAGGAGTGACTGAAAAGTAGTGAGGAAGCAGCAAAGAAAGGTAAGTGAGGGAGTGCGGGTGAGTTGCAGGGAGTGAGCATGACGAAAGAGTATTGACAGAATGAGGGGACAGAGACAGCGATGATAAGAGAGACAGAGTGAGGGAACGGAAGTGAGGAACTGTGAGAACAGACGGACTGAGAGAAGGAGTGACAGGAGTAAAGTAAATGATTAAGGGAAAGGGAATGAGTGAGGGAGCAAAGGAAGGGAACAGAGGGTAAGGGAAGTAAAGCAGGGGGACTGAAAGAAGTTGAATGTGGGAGGAGAGTCAGGGAAAGGGGAGTAAACATGGAGGTTAAGAATAAGTGAGGGAAGCAGAGTAAGGAAACAGGAGTGAGGTAGGGTGAGAGAATAATAGTGAGGTTAAAGCAAAGGGTGATGACAAACTACATTTTTTTAGTCACACTTACCATATAATTAATGTAACTTTAATTACATTTTTTTACTACACTTTGTATCTCTGAAACAGAGAAGAAAACATAAGTTATAATTAGTAAAATATATATTTTAAATTAAAAGATACAAATGAAGAGGTTAAAAATCATAAAAGTGTACTAAGAAATTAAGTAAGAGTGAAGGACACAGAAAGGGAAATAAAGTAATGTAGAAGGACAAAAAGAGGGTTAAAGAAATAGAAGGATAGCAAATTACTAAGAGTAAGGCATATAGATTCACTGACAGAGAGGAAGAGAAGAAGAGAGAAATGAACTGAAGGTAAAAAAGATACTAACAGAATGTGAGTTAGCAAAACTAAATCAGGAAACAGGAGTAAGTAAAAAGACAATGACTGAGAGGGAAAGGAGTCTAATTAAGGATGCATTTAGAAGAATGAGGAATGGAAGATAACTGAGAGTAAGTGAAGGAGAGTCATAGAGTGAAGGGATGAAGGGAGAGAGGATAATATAGAAGGATTGAGGGAAAAGGAGTGAGGAAGTTAGTAGACAAAGAAACTAAGGCAAGGACTGAGTGAAGTGGAGTACAATGAGTGAGGAAAGGAAAATGAGTAAGAGAGCAAAAGAAGGAAAGATAGGGGAAGAGGACTAAAGCAGTGGTACTGAGAGAAAGTGATTCGGTGATGAAAGTAAAGAGAAGAACATTGAAAGATAGGAAATGAGGGGTAGTAATGGAACCGGACTAAAAGAAATGGGGTGAAGAACGATGAGGGAGGAGCAGTGAAGTTGTTGTAAGAGAAATGATAGAAGGTAGATAAACACAAGTGAACATAACACAAGGAGAGTGAGGGACTGAGGACATAGAGGTAGTGAACGGAAAATAGAGAGAAGAGGTAAAAAAAAGGAGCAAACAAAGATAAGCGAGGGAGAGTGGGTGAGTTATAGTGATAAACTGCAACAATACTGGTGAGTGAGTAAAGAGGATTTCGTAAAAGAGCAAAGGAGGAAAAGACGGAAAAGGGAAGTAAAACAGAGAGACTGAAAGCTGAAAAGTGATGCAAGGGAGAGAGGGGATGCATACAGTTGAAATGGAAATGAGGGGTTGTGAAAGAAGTGCAGTAAACGAATGGATGTGAAATAAAGTGAGAGAAAGGCAGTGTGAGTGGGTAAAGAGAGCTGAAACAGAGAGGAAAAAGGAAAGTGAGTCTGAGACAATGGGAATACAATATAAATTACACAATACAAACTATAGAATAATTTATACAACATGTTAAATTGTTTATTTTTGCTGTTCTCAGAACATATTGAATTTCACTAAAAACAGTGAGTTCAAAGTATACATCATATTACAGCGGGAAAAAAAAAACACAATCAAAAAGATTGTGTTTAAAAAAAAAACATATAAACTTACAAATCACATATGTACACTAATCTTTGATTCACTTACTTTTCCTTTATGCCAAATAGTACATCATGAAGGTCCTATTCGTTGGAAGGTACTCTGCTGTTCTCTAAAAATTTAACTAAAAACTCTAAGTAATTTTCTTAAAAATATTCTTTGGAAGAATGTTTTCATTTGGATACAAATTTGAAATTAATTGTGCATCTAACGCTTCTTTCCCATGCTCACTTACTTTTCCGATTCTTACATCTTGTAGAATATTTTTATAATCTTCATCCTTTGCCTGTCGCATATTTTGAAGCAAATCTGCATATTTGAAATTAAACCATATATTAACGTTTCCAATGCTTCCTAGGCACTTCCTGGTATCTTCATGCGTGAGCATTTTAAACACTGGTTGTCCTTTCACTGGAGTCAACTGCAGTAGATCTCCAAAAACAATAATGTGTTTTCCTTCGAATAAGACATCATCGTCTGTTCTAAGAATTTCTTGCATTCTCAAATGCACAAAAGCAAGCACAAGATTTGAGACCATGCTTACCTCATCAATGATAAGAAGTTTCATTTTCTTCAGGACTCTGGAAACATCCGAACAAGCATCTCCAGATAGCTTGTGGTATTGTAATTAGTCATCATGCTCAACTGGTAGCATCAGTAAACGATGTAAAGTAATCCCTTTAATGTTGTGTGCTGCCAGCCCAGTTGGAGCGGTAACAACACAAGACAGTGATGACTCCGTCCGTTTATGCAGATAAGTTGCAATCGCTTTAATCAGGAACTTTTTCCCAGTTCCCGCTTCTCCACTCACGTACAGTCGCACAGGCTTAAATGATGTACATGAGCACTCTTTTTTCTCATTACTGAATCCATGTTCAACCTGTTCTGTGACTTCGTCATATATCTGTTTCTGCTCAAGGTTTAGTTGTTTCACCAAATCTTCTAAGTTAACTACATCATCTTGAGCTTGTTCCATGGCTCTTTCCACCTCATCCATGGCAGTGGCAGCTTCATTTTGGATAATTGGTCCTCCTAGTGGATCCTGACTCAATGAAGCAGAACTCTGACTGTCTTGAGAACTGTCTCTAGCAATCTCTACAGCAATTGTGGCTTCTTGCTCTATTTCTTCATTCAACATTTGCAGATAAATTGGAAAATCAGGACATTCTATAGTATCCTTGATTGCATTAAAAGAATCTTCGTAACAGAGAAAATCTCCAAGTAGTTCCTCTTCTGTATGCCATGGCTTAAAGAGTTGCAAAAGAGCTAAATAGTAAAATTCCCTTTTCTCTGGATTTTCGCAACTCAATTTTCGATGATTAATCAAATGGCCTTTTCTCTGCTTCACTAGACATCCTTCACACCCAATGATAGCATATATTCCATTGTTGATATCTTCTCTGATGGTCCTCTTATAAATATAGTTTTGCAGAACTTCATACAAACAACTGTTCTCAAGATGACTACTTCTATTTGGATAGTATGTATCCAACATGTTTGTCTTCAAAATATCTGTACTGTTTGGTTCTTTCTCCGCCAAATACTCAATTTCTTGTACAGATTTCAAAACTCGGTTTCGTGTTGCAGCAAGACCTAGACTCACCCAAATAATTGTTCTAGACTTGGCGTAGAGACTTGCTGATGATAACCGATCAGAACATTCATATGCTCCAATTTCTCGATGCGACAACATCTTCAAACTGAAACTGTATAATTTTTTACTTATACTCTTTTCATGTGAAATGTCCTCCCACATTTCCTTCAGTTCTGTCTTTTCTTTTTTTGTGATGTAAGACGTCACATATCGAGCCACAGCAATAGAGTTGTCAGCAACGAACTGAATATCCATGTTAGCATTCCACATGGACAAAATCACTGGGTTGTAGTCGTTGATGTACTTGGACTCTTCGTTTCTTTTTAAATTGTATGGTGATTTCCTCGTAACAGTATGTCGCAGAGAAGACATCAAATTATTTACTCTTCCTTTAGAAATAACTGGTCGTGGAAATGCGAAACGACATTTTGTGTAGAACTTGTCCTTGTTTCTGAATTTTCGACGACAGTACTTTCCACAACGATGTGATTGAAAACGTAAAACTTGTTGCCTTAAACTGTTTTCTTCGGTAGTTTTCGGAACAGCACATGTTGAATACTCTTCAATTAAACTCATCACTGTGTCATCCGAATCTGTTCCAAATTTGGGTGCATCTTTAATCCATAACAACATATGTATGTGAGGAGCACCTCTCGCTTGATACTCCTTTCTCCAAAAGAAATCCAAAACCTCTCCAAGGGGAGGATTTTTTTTGTTGGTAATGAAAGACATCATAGCTTCAAATCTATGATTGAAATATCTGCATACATTCACTGGATCTAAAGAACACAGTTCTCCAGGTGTTTTGAATTCTATATTTTGAATGTTTGCATTTGCCTCTCGTAGAAATTGAAGTAAGTCGTCCCATGCATACTCAGCACAGCTAAGAGTGAGGAACCATGTAGGAGTTCCTAAGTTTCTTAGCATACATTTCAATTCTCCATGACGACGGTACCAATACTCGTTTGTACCACGCTGACATGCCATGAGATTGATTAGATGAGATACCAAAATATTGTCTTGCAGATTGACTTTCTCCATAAAGTCCCTCGCCGAAACTTTTTGCAGATGTGCTCCACTTTTCAGTATATGGTTTACTGCATAAGAAAGCCCAGACAAGTCACTTTCATACAGTAGACGAAACAAATATGGGATGCATTGACGAAACCTTGGATCTTCAGCATATAGTCTTAAAGTCCGGTATTCAGATGCTGGAATTTGAAGTGGTCGATCGTCATATCGTCCACCTCGACCTGTTGGAAATAGCTGTGGAAAACAACGAGCTTCCAAACTTTCTTCCCATACACTAATGGGACTACCTTTTGCTGCTTTCATTTGAAAGAAGTCAATTGCATTCCCCATTACTTCTTTGGAATGCAAAGGATGAACAGTATAATGTTCATATATTTCTTCACTTCTAGACACATCAACTTTTTCAATTTGGCCGGCTGAACAATCACTGTCTTCTTCTGCAGCTGTTTCGTCTGCTCCAACACATACATCTTTGTAGTACTCATTGTTTTTGACCAAATACAACGTTGCCTTTTTGACTTTCCTAACATCCACTAAATCTTGCCAGATTTTCTTACTCTTTGTCGGAACCCCATTAACTAGAACAACCAGAGGTTCCTCTTCCACTTTCTCTACACCAATTGTATCAATAGTTTTCTTGAAATCTAGAGGCAAATAAACAACTCTTCCCTTTAATCCTCTCTGTAAATCCGAAGGAGGCAATTTCCCTGTCTTAGGCTCCATGCGAACAATAGCCTGAAAAGGATGGACACATTGAATCAGAATAGATTCATTTGTATTTAAATCCATCAATTCAGGAGGAATGTCTACCAACTCAAGATTATTGTGAACAGCTCTAGCAGGCATTCTGTTTTGATTTAATTTATTATAACAATATTTACAAATACGCTGATCAGAACTCAAATCAAAAGAATTCTCCACCCACAAATAAGTTGCAAAATCCTTCCACTCATAATTATTTATCTTTTCACTTTTAACATATAAATCAACTAATCTAGTTTGATGCTTATAATGAGTTCGTCGACAACACACACAAGTAAAATTAGGCCTTTCACTTGATTTCACCTTAAACCTGGTAATTTCCTGGTCAAACTTTTCTGTACTTGAAATCTGTACATTGTCTTCCACATTACCTTGAATTACTGTGTCAATTTCTACACTGTCCTCTTTTTCACAAAAATAACAAATCTCAATTTCTTCACAAATCTTCTTCACATCTAATTCAGTTCCATGCAAAAGAGCATTATTTAATTGTTTAAGCTTAAGTGCTGGACTTTTTGCATAATACAACATTCTCACTAATTTTCTCATTTTGTTATGATGCACTGCTAACATCCTAAAATGATGAAAAACACTCTGACAGACTTTTCTAGAAAGACAATCCAGTGAATGCCCTTGCAAACCTGTGTTTTCTCTCACTCTGCAAGGATCTAAGTCTTGCAACATCTTCATTTTCTGTTTTAGACTTTTCTTACTATATGTACGTAAGAAATTACGAAGCACATCGATTGAATCCTGTCGCACACTACAAATACTACTACATTTGCAAGTGTACACTGGACCCTTAGTACGTCTCCCTAAAACTTCATCAGCTAACACCTCTTCTGCTTCTCTAGGCACAAGTTTCTCCTTTTCAATCGGACAACCGTCTTTCACCTCATATGCTCGACCACTGGTGTCAACTGCATGCACCAAATCATTCTCCTGGAAGTTACTCTCCTCATTAAAAAATGGCTCACAACTTGAACTATGCATCCATTCTCCAGAAAAAACTTTACAAAAATTAGTCTGATTAAATACTCTTTTGCATCTACTCTTTGATTTGAAAACATCAATTGTCTTGTTAAGTGTCCTAATTCTATTGATTACTAAAATAAATATTTTGTTCTTAACTTCAAAAGCCTGATCAACAATCTTCTCTACACTTTTCTTTTTCTTATAAAAAGCAGCTCTCTGTTTACCTTTCTTAATATTTTTTAACAAATTTAAAACCACCCTATTGCGAAATATTCGTTTACGAATGTCCCTAAATTGATTTTGCCTTCTATTCCTATACATATTATTGTCTCCTGCTGCAGTAGTAACATTTTTTGGGGATCTCTCCTTCCTATTCAAATTTGCTCTCTCCTTCTGTACATTCACATGTATATTATTATTTTTTTTGGATCTACATATGTTCCGAAAAAAAGACTTAGTTGTCTTACCAGGAGCTTTTTTCGCGTTTTTTGAAGTATTTGTTGTAGGAGACTGCTTTAATTCCGTTGCTGTTTTTGATTTTTTCCGCTTAGCATCTTTCCGTCTCCTCTGCCTTAAGGGCATATTTCCATACTATTGAAATCTTGATTTCAATCTGTGGTAAACAAATAAAAAAAAACTCATTATAGACCACTATTACCAAACAACAAAGCAATGACAATAAGCAAATGATATAAACACTATAATGCTTATACATGTGACCTTATCTCTGTTTTTTAAATGTTATTCTAAAAATATATTTCGGGCACATTAATTGGTTTTACATTATTGACAAGGATTAGATAGTATCTGCATGATTAAAAAAATATATGTGCACATTTCACAATCATATCACCTGTGTTTCCTCAGTTTAGTAAGCAGATTGTACACATGAGGTAAGGCCTGTCCTGGGGAGCATAGGTGGTGAGACCGGTGTCTAAGAGTGCACTGGACTGGACTTCATGAAGCCTATCCCCCACTACACTCTTAGACACAGCCCTCACCTTCTTTCCACCCCTGGACAGACCTCTCTTCCACTACACTCTTCAACACAGGCATCACTTCCTATGCACCCCTGGACAATCCTCACCTCATCTGCAACCCTGAATAGACCTCAACTCATCTGCACCATTAGACAGGCCTCAGTTAATCTACACCCCTGGACACGCCTCTTCTCATCTGCACCCTGTTACCATCAATTATACTCAATGTATTGAGGTCTGTCCAAGGGGCACAGATTAGATAATGCTTGTCTAAGGGTCAGAGGAGGTAAGTCCTCTCCATTGCACTCATGGACACAGGCATCAACTCCTTTGCACCCCTGGACATGCCTCACCTCATCTGCACAATCCAGTTCCTAATTTGAGGAAACACAGGTGACATGATTGTGAAAGGTTCAAATATTTTTATGTAATCATGCACACACTATTTATTCCTTCTCAAAAATGTAAAAGCCATTGATTTGCCCCAAAATCGTTTTTTAAATAACATTTTAGAAACAGAGCGCAGGTCCTATGTACAAGCATTCCATTTCAGTACTGAAAACTCACTATTTTACAAAATACATTTCCTCTCTATTGCAAACATTCCTACCAAGCATTACCAAATAAATGACACAAACCAACAGCAAAGAAGCTCAGTCTGCTTCCTAATCTGAGGTAACACAGGTGACATGATTGTGAAAAATTTAAATATTTTTATCTAATCATGCACACACTATTTATTCCTTCTCAAAAATGTAAATGCCATTGATTTGCCCCAAAATCGTTTTTTTGAATAACATTTTAGAAACAGAGCGCAGGTCCTATGTACAAGCATTCAATTTCACTACTGAAACTTCACTATTTTACAAAATACATTTCCTCTCTCTTGCAAACATTCCTACCAAACATTACCAAAAAAATGACACAAACCAACAGCAAATAAGCTCAGTCTGCTTCCTAATCTGAGGTAACACAGGTGACATGATTGTGAAAGGTTCAAATATTTTTATGTAATCATGCACACACTATTTATTCCTTCTCAAAAATGTAAAAGCCATTGATTTGCCCCAAAATCGTTTTTTTAATAACATTTTAGAAACAGAACGCAGGTCCTATGTACAAGCATTCCATTTGAGTACTGAAAACTCACTATTTTACAAAATACATTTCCTCTCTCTTGCAAACATTCCTACCAAGCATTACCAAAAAAATGACACAAACCAACAGCAAAGAAGCTCAGTCTGCTTCATAATCTGAGGTAACACAGGTGACATGATTGTGAAAGGTTCAAATATTTTTATGTAATCAAGCACACACTATTTATTACTTCTCAAAAATGTAAAAGCCATTGATTTGCCCCAAAATCGTTTTTTAAATAACATTTTAGAAACAGAGCGTAGGTCCTATGTACAAGCATTCAATTTCACTACTGAAACCCATTGATTTGCCCTAAAATCGTTTTTTGAATAACATTTTAGAAACAGAACGCAGGTCCTATGTACAAGCATTCTATTTCAGAACTGAAAACTCACTATTTTACAAAATACATTTCCTCTCTCTTGCAAACATTCCTACCAAGCATTACCAAAACAATTACACAAACCAACAGCAAAGAAGCTCAGTCTGCTTCCTAATCTGAGGTAACACAGGTGACATGATTGTGAAAGGTTCAAATATTTTTATGTAAACATGCACACACTATTTATTCCTTCTCAAAAATGGAAAAGCCATTGATTTGCCCCAAAATCGTTTTTTGAATAACATTTTAGAAACAGAGAGTAGGTCCTATAGACAAACATTCCATTTCAGTACTGAAAACTCACTATTTTACAAAATACATTTCCTCTCTATTGCAAACATTCCTACCAAGCATTACCAAAAAAATGACACAAACCAACAGCAAAGAAGCTCAGTCTGCTTCCTAATCTGAGGTAACACAGGTGACATGATTGTGAAAAATTTAAATATTTTTATCTAATCATGCACACACTATTTATTCCTTCTCAAAAATGTAAATGCCATTGATTTGCCCCAAAATCGTTTTTTTTAATAACATTTTAGAAACAGAGCGCAGGTCCTATGTACAAGCATTCAATTTCACTACTAAAACTTCACTATTTTACAAAATACATTTCCTCTCTCTTGCAAACATTCCTACCAAACATTACCAAAAAAATGACACAAACCAACAGCAAAGAAGCTCAGTCTGCTTCATAATCTGAGGTAACACAGGTGACATGATTGTGAAAGGTTCAAATATTTTTATGTAATCATGCACACACTATGTATTCCTTCTCAAAAATGTAAAAGCCATTGATTTGCCCCAAAATCGTTTTTCAAATAACATTTTAGAAACAGAGCGTAGGTCCTATGTACAAGCATTCAATTTCACTACTGAAACCCATTGATTTGCCCTAAAATCGTTTTTTGAATAACATTTTAGAAACAGAACGCAGGTCCTATGTACCAGCATTCCATTTCAGTACTAAAAACTCACTATTTTACAAAATACATTTCCTTTCTCTTGCAAACATTCCTATCAAGCATTACCCAAAAAATGACACAAACCAACAGCAAAGAAGCTCAGTCTGCTTCCTAATCTGAGGTAACACAGGTGACATGATTGTGAAAGGTTCAAATATTTTTGTGTAATCATGCACACACTATTTATTCCTTCTCAAAAATGTAAAAGCCATTGATTTGCCCCAAAATCGTTTTTTTAATAACATTTTAGAAACAAAGTGCAGGTCCTATGTACAAGCATTCCATTTCAGTACTGAAAACTCACTATTTTACAAAATACATTTCCTCTATATTGCAAACATTCCTACCAAGCATTACCAAAAAAATGACACAAACCAACAGCAAAGAAGCTCAGTCTGCTTCCTAATCTGAGGTAACACAGGTGACATGATTGTGAAAAATTTAGATATTTTTATGTAATCATGCACACACTATTTATTCCTTCTCAAAAATGTAAAAGCCATTTATTTGCCCCAAAATCGTTTTTTGAATAACATTTTAGAAACAGAACGCAGGTCCTATGTACAAGCATTCCATTTCAGTACTGAAAACTCACTATTTTACAAAATACATTTCCTCTCTCTTGCAAACATTCCTACAAAGAATTACCAAAAAATGACACAAACCAACAGCAAAGAAGCTCAGTCTGCTTCCTAATCTGAGGTAACACAGGTGACATGATTGTGAAAGGTCCAAATATTTTTATGTAATTATGCACACACTATTTATTCCTTCTCAAAAATGTAAAAGCCATTGATTTGCCCCAAAATCGATTTTTGAATAACATTTTAGAAACAGAGCGCAGGTCCTATAGACAAACATTCCATTTCAGTACTGAAAACTCACTATTTTACAAAATACATTTCCTCTCTATTGCAAACATTCCTACCAAGCATTACCAAAAAAATGACACAAACCAACAGCAAAGAAGCTCAGTCTGCTTCCTAATCTGAGGTAACACAGGTGACATGATTGTGAAAAATTTAAATATTTTTATGTAATCATGCACACATTATTTATTCCTTCTCAAAAATGTAAATGCCATTGATTTGCCCCAAAATTGTTTTTTTAACCACTTGGCTGCTAAGGCACCTGATGAGCTTCCATTGACTTTCCATTGAAATCAATGGAAAGTCCATGACGAGTTACCCTTGTCATTAGCGCTGAAGTGGTTAAATAACATTTTAAAGAAACAGTGCGCAGGTCCTACGTACAAGCATTTCATTTCAGTACTGAAAACTCACTATTTTACAAAGTACATTTCCTCTCTATTGCAAACATTCCTACCAAGCATTACCAACAAAATGACACAAACCAACAGCAAAGAAGCTCAGTCTGCTTCCTAATCTGAGGTAACACAGGTGACATGATTGTGAAAAATTTAAATATTTTTATGTAATCATACACACACTATTTATTCCTTCTAAAAAATGTAAAAGCCATTTATTTGCCCCAAAAGCGTTTTTTTGAATAACATTTTAGAAACAGAGCGCAGGTCCTATGTACAAGCATTCCATTTCAGTACTGAAAACTCACTATTTTACAAAATACATTTCCTCTCTCTTGCAAACATTCCTACCAAGAATTACCAAAGAAATGACACAAACCAACAGCAAAGAAGCTCAGTCTGCTTCCTAATCTGAGGTAACACAGGTGACATGATTGTCAAAGGTCCAAATATTTTTATGTAATTATGCACACACTATTTATTCCTTCTCAAAAATGTAAAAGCCATTGATTTGCCCCAAAATCGATTTTTTAATAACATTTTAGAAACAGAGCGCAGGTCCTATAGACAAACATTCCATTTCAATACTGAAAACTCACTATTTTACAAAATACATTTCCTCTCTATTGCAAACATTCCTACCAAGCATTACCAAAAAAATGACACAAACCAACAGCAATGAAGCTCAGTCTGCTTCCTAATCTGAGGTAACACAGGTGACATGATTGTGAAAAATTTCAATATTTTTATGTAATCATGCACACATTATTTATTCCTTCTCAAAAATGTAAATGCCATTGATTTGCCCCAAAATCGTTTTTTTAAATAACATTTTAGATACAGTGCGCAGGTCCTACGTACAAGCATTCCATTTCAGTACTGAAAACTCACTATTTTACAAAGTACATTTCCTCTCTATTGCAAACATTCCTACCAAGCATTACCAACAAAATGACACAAACCAACAGCAAAGAAGCTCAGTCTGCTTCCTAATCTGAGGTAACACAGGTGACATGATTGTGAAAAATTTAAATATTTTTATGTAATCATGCACACACTATTTATTCCTTCTCAAAAATGTAAAAGCCATTGATTTGCCCCAAAATCGTTTTTTTGAATAATATTTTAGAAACAGAGCGCAGGTCCTATGTACAAGCATTCAATTTCACTACTGAAACTTCACTATTTTACAAAATACATTTCCTCTCTCTTGCAAACATTCCTACCAAACATTACCAAAAAAAGACACAAACCAACAGCAAAGAAGCTCAGTCTGCTTCATAATCTGAGGTAACACAGGTGACATGATTGTGAAAGGTTCAAATATTTTTATGTATTTATGCACACACTATTTATTCCTTCTCAAAAATGTAAAAGCCATTGATTTGCCCCAAAATCGTTTTTCAAATAACATTTTAGAAACAGAGCGTAGGTCCTATGTACAAGCATTCAATTTCACTACTGAAACCCATTGATTTGCCCTAAAATCGTTTTTTGAATAACATTTTAGAAACAGAACGCAGGTCCTATGTACAAGCATTCCATTTCAATACTAAAAACTCACTATTTTACAAAATACATTTCCTTTCTCTTGCAAACATTCCTACCAAGCATTACCCAAAAAATGACACAAACCAACAGCAAAGAAGCTCAGTCTGCTTCCTAATCCGAAGTAACACAGGTGACATGATTGTGAAAGGTTCAAATATTTTTGTGTAATCATGCACACACTATTTATTCCTTCTCAAAAATGTAAAAGCCATTGATTTGCCCCAAAATCGTTTTTTTAATAACATTTTAGAAACAGAGTGCAGGTCCTATGTACAAGCATTCCATTTCAGTACTGAAAGCTCACTATTTTACAAAATACATTTCCTCTCTATTGCAAACATTCCTACCAAGCATTACCAAAAAAATGGCACAAACCAACAGCAAAGAAGCTCAGTCTGCTTCCTAATCTGAGGTAACACAGGTGACATGATTGTGAAAAATGTAGATATTTTTATGTAATCATGCACACACTATTTATTCCTTCTCAAAAATTTAAAAGCCATTTATTTGCCCCAAAATCGTTTTTTGAATAACATTTTAGAAACAGAACGCAGGTCCTATGTACAAGCATTCCATTTCAGTACTGAAAACTCACTATTTTACAAAATACATTTCCTCTCTCTTGCAAACATTCCTACCAAGAATTACCAAAAAAATGACACAAACCAACAGCAAAGAAGCTCAGTCTGCTTCCTAATCTGAGGTAACACAGGTGACATGATTGTGAAAGGTCCAAATATTTTTATGTAATTATGCACACACTATTTATTCCTTCTCAAAAATGTAAAAGCCATTGATTTGCCCCAAAATCGATTTTTGAATAACATTTTAGAAAAAGAGCGCAGGTCCTATAGACAAACATTCCATTTCAGTACTGAAAACTCACTATTTTACAAAATACATTTCCTCTCTATTGCAAACATTCCTACCAAGCATTACCAAAAAAATGACACAAACCAACAGCAAAGAAGCTCAGTCTGCTTCCTAATCTGAGGTAACACAGGTGACATGATTGTGAAAAATTTTAATATTTTTATGTAATCATGCACACATTATTTATTCCTTCTCAAAAATGTAAATGCCATTGATTTGCCCCAAAATCGTTTTTTTAAATAACATTTTAGAAACAGTGCGCAGGTCCTACGTACAAGCATTCCATTTCAGTACTGAAAACTCACTATTTTACAAAGTACATTTCCTCTCTATTGCAAACATTCCTACCAAGTATTACCAACAAAATGACACAAACCAACAGCAAAGAAGCTCAGTCTGCTTCCTAATCTGAGGTAACACAGGTGACATGATTGTAAAAATTTTTAATATTTTTATGTAATCATGCACACACTATTTATTCCTTCTCAAAAATGTAAAAGCCATTGATTTGCCCCAAAATCGTTTTTTTGAATAACATTTTAGAAACAGAGCGCAGGTCCTATGTACAAGCATTCAATTTCACTACTGAAACTTCACTATTTTACAAAATACATTTCCTCTCTCTTGCAAACATTCCTACCAAACATTACCAAAAAAATGACACAAACCAACAGCAAAGAAGCTCAGTCTGCTTCATAATCTGAGGTAACACAGGTGACATGATTGTGAAAGGTTCAAATATTTTTATGTAATCATGCACACACTATTTATTCCTTCTCAAAAATGTAAAAGCCATTGATTTGCCCCAAAATCGTTTTTTGAATAAAATTTTAGAAACAGAACGCAGGTCCTATGTACAAGCATTCCATTTCAGTACTGAAAACTCACTATTTTACAAAATACATTTCCTTTCTCTTGCAAACATTCCTACCAAGCATTACCCAAAAAATTACACAAACCAACAGCAAAGAAGCTCAGTCTGCTTCCTAATCTGAGGTAACACAGGTGACATGATTGTGAAAGGTTCAAATATTTTTGTGTAATCATGCACACACTATTTATTCCTTCTCAAAAATGTAAAAGCCATTGATTTGCCCCAAAATCGTTTTTTTTAATAACATTTTAGAAACAGAGTGCAGGTCCTATGTACAAGCATTCCATTTCAGTACTGAAAACTCACTATTGTACAAAATACATTTCCTCTCTATTGCAAACATTCCTACCAAGCATTACCAAAAAAATGACACAAACCAACAGCAAATAAGCTCAGTCTGCTTCCTAATCTGAGGTAACACAGGTGACATGATTGTGAAAAATGTTGATATTTTTATGTAATCATGCACACACTATTTATTCCTTCTCAAAAATGTAAAAGCCATTGATTTGCCCCAAAATCGTTTTTTTTAATAACATTTTAGAAACAGAGTGCAGGTCCTATGTACAAGCATTCCATTTCAGTACTGAAAACTCACTATTTTACAAAATACATTTCCTCTCTATTGCAAACATTCCTACCAAGCATTACCAAAAAAATGACACAAACCAACAGCAAAGAAGCTCAGTCTGCTTCCTAATCTGAGGTAACACAGGTGACATGATTGTGAAAATTTTAAATATTTTTATGTAATCATGCACACATTATTTATTCCTTCTCAAAAATGTAAATGCCATTGATTTGCCCCAAAATCGTTTTTGTAAATAACATTTTAAAGAAACAGTGCGCAGGTCCTACGTACAAGCATTCCATTTCAGTACTGAAAACTCACTATTTTACAAAGTACATTTCCTCTCTATTGCAAACATTCCTACCAAGCATTACCAACAAAATGACACAAACCAACAGCAAAGAAGCTCAGTCTGCTTCCTAATCTGAGGTAACACAGGTGACATGATTGTGAAAAATTTAAATATTTTTATGTAATCATACACACACTATTTATTCCTTCTCAAAAATGTAAAAGCCATTTATTTGCCCCAAAATCGTTTTTTTGAATAACATTTTAGAAACAGAGCGCAGGTCCTATGTACAAGCATTCCATTTCAGTACTGAAAACTCACTATTTTACAAAATACATTTCCTCTCTCTTGCAAACATTCCTACCAAGAATTACCAAAGAAATGACACAAACCAACAGCAAAGAAGCTCAGTCTGCTTCCTAATCTGAGGTAACACAGGTGACATGATTGTCAAAGGTCCAAATATTTTTATGTAATTATGCACACACTATTTATTCCTTCTCAAAAATGTAAAAGCCATTGATTTGCCCCAAAATCGATTTTTGAATAACATTTTAGAAACAGAGCGCAGGTCCTATAGACAAACATTCCATTTCAATACTGAAAACTCACTATTTTACAAAATACATTTCCTCTCTATTGCAAACATTCCTACCAAGCATTACCAAAAAAATGACACAAACCAACAGCAAAGAAGCTCAGTCTGCTTCCTAATCTGAGGTAACACAGGTGACATGATTTTGAAAAATTTAAATATTTTTATGTAATCATGCACACACTATTTATTCCTTCTCAAAAATGTAAAAGCCATTGATTTGCCCCAAAATCGTTTTTTTGAATAATATTTTAGAAACAGAGCGCAGGTCCTATGTACAAGCATTCAATTTCACTACTGAAACTTCACTATTTTACAAAATACATTTCCTCTCTCTTGCAAACATTCCTACCAAACATTACCAAAAAAAGACACAAACCAACAGCAAAGAAGCTCAGTCTGCTTCATAATCTGAGGTAACACAGGTGACATGATTGTGAAAGGTTCAAATATTTTTATGTATTCATGCACACACTATTTATTCCTTCTCAAAAATGTAAAAGCCATTGATTTGCCCCAAAATCGTTTTTCAAATAACATTTTAGAAACAGAGCGTAGGTCCTATGTACAAGCATTCAATTTCACTACTGAAACCCATTGATTTGCCCTAAAATCGTTTTTTGAATAACATTTTAGAAACAGAACGCAGGTCCTATGTACAAGCATTCCATTTCAATACTAAAAACTCACTATTTTACAAAATACATTTCCTTTCTCTTGCAAACATTCCTACCAAGCATTACCCAAAAAATGACACAAACCAACAGCAAAGAAGCTCAGTCTGCTTCCTAATCTGAGGTAACACAGGTGACATGATTGTCAAAGGTCCAAATATTTTTATGTAATTATGCACACACTATTTATTCCTTCTCAAAAATGTAAAAGCCATTGATTTGCCCCAAAATCGATTTTTGAATAACATTTTAGAAACAGAGCGCAGGTCCTATAGACAAACATTCCATTTCAATACTGAAAACTCACTATTTTACAAAATACATTTCCTCTCTATTGCAAACATTCCTACCAAGCATTACCAAATAAATGACACAAACCAACAGCAAAGAAGCTCAGTCTGCTTCCTAATCTGAGGTAACACAGGTGACATGATTGTGAAAAATTTAAATATTTTTATCTAATCATGCACACACTATTTATTCCTTCTCAAAAATGTAAATGCCATTGATTTGCCCCAAAATCGTTTTTTTGAATAACATTTTAGAAACAGAGCGCAGGTCCTATGTACAAGCATTCAATTTCACTACTGAAACTTCACTATTTTACAAAATACATTTCCTCTCTCTTGCAAACATTCCTACCAAACATTACCAAAAAAATGACACAAACCAACAGCAAAGAAGCTCAGTCTGCTTCCTAATCTGAGGTAACACAGGTGACATGATTGTGAAAGGTTCAAATATTTTTATGTAATCATGCACACACTATTTATTCCTTCTCAAAAATGTAAAAGCCATTGATTTGCCCCAAAATCGTTTTTTAAATAACATTTTAGAAACAGAACGCAGGTCCTATGTACAAGCATTCCATTTGAGTACTGAAAACTCACTATTTTACAAAATACATTTCCTCTCTCTTGCAAACATTCCTACCAAGCATTACCAAAAAAATGACACAAACCAACAGCAAAGAAGCTCAGTCTGCTTCATAATCTGAGGTAACACAGGTGACATGATTGTGAAACGTTCAAATATTTTTATGTAATCAAGCACACACTATTTATTCCTTCTCAAAAATGTAAAAGCCATTGATTTGCCCCAAAATCGTTTTTTAAATAACATTTTAGAAACAGAGCGTAGGTCCTATGTACAAGCATTCAATTTCACTACTGAAACCCATTGATTTGCCCTAAAATCGTTTTTTGAATAACATTTTAGAAACAGAACGCAGGTCCTATGTACAAGCATTCTATTTCAGAACTGAAAACTCACTATTTTACAAAATACATTTCCTCTCTCTTGCAAACATTCCTACCAAGCATTACCAAAACAATTACACAAACCAACAGCAAAGAAGCTCAGTCTGCTTCCTAATCTGAGGTAACACAGGTGACATGATTGTGAAAGGTTCAAATATTTTTATGTAAACATGCACACACTATTTATTCCTTCTCAAAAATGGAAAAGCCATTGATTTGCCCCAAAATCGTTTTTTGAATAACATTTTAGAAACAGAGCGCAGGTCCTATAGACAAACATTCCATTTCAGTACTGAAAACTCACTATTTTACAAAATACATTTCCTCTCTATTGCAAACATTCCTACCAAGCATTACCAAAAAAATGACACAAACCAACAGCAAAGAAGCTCAGTCTGCTTCCTAATCTGAGGTAACACAGGTGACATGATTGCGAAAAATTTAAATATTTTTATCTAATCATGCACACACTATTTATTCCTTCTCAAAAATGTAAATGCCATTGATTTGCCCCAAAATCGTTTTTTTTAATAACATTTTAGAAACAGAGCGCAGGTCCTATGTACAAGCATTCAATTTCACTACTAAAACTTCACTATTTTACAAAATACATTTCCTCTCTCTTGCAAACATTCCTACCAAACATTACCAAAAAAATGACACAAACCAACAGCAAAGAAGCTCAGTCTGCTTCATAATCTGAGGTAACACAGGTGACATGATTGTGAAAGGTTCAAATATTTTTATGTAATCATGCACACACTATGTATTCCTTCTCAAAAATGTAAAAGCCATTGATTTGCCCCAAAATCGTTTTTCAAATAACATTTTAGAAACAGAGCGTAGGTCCTATGTACAAGCATTCAATTTCACTACTGAAACCCATTGATTTGCCCTAAAATCGTTTTTTGAATAACATTTTAGAAACAGAACGCAGGTCCTATGTACCAGCATTCCATTTCAGTACTAAAAACTCACTATTTTACAAAATACATTTCCTTTCTCTTGCAAACATTCCTACCAAGCATTACCCAAAAAATGACACAAACCAACAGCAAAGAAGCTCAGTCTGCTTCCTAATCTGAGGTAACACAGGTGACATGATTGTGAAAGGTTCAAATATTTTTGTGTAATCATGCACACACTATTTATTCCTTCTCAAAAATGTAAAAGCCATTGATTTGCCCCAAAATCGTTTTTTTAATAACATTTTAGAAACAGAGTGCAGGTCCTATGTACAAGCATTCCATTTCAGTACTGAAAACTCACTATTTTACAAAATACATTTCCTCTATATTGCAAACATTCCTACCAAGCATTACCAAAAAAATGACACAAACCAACAGCAAAGAAGCTCAGTCTGCTTCCTAATCTGAGGTAACACAGGTGACATGATTGTGAAAAATTTAAATATTTTTATGTAATCATACACACACTATTTATTCCTTCTCAAAAATGTAAAAGCCATTTATTTGCCCCAAAATCGTTTTTTTGAATAACATTTTAGAAACAGAGCGCAGGTCCTATGTACAAGCATTCCATTTCAGTACTGAAAACTCACTATTTTACAAAATACATTTCCTCTCTCTTGCAAACATTCCTACCAAGAATTACCAAAGAAATGACACAAACCAACAGCAAAGAAGCTCAGTCTGCTTCCTAATCTGAGGTAACACAGGTGACATGATTGTCAAAGGTCCAAATATTTTTAAGTAATTATGCACACACTATTTATTCCTTCTCAAAAATGTAAAAGCCATTGATTTGCCCCAAAATCGATTTTTGAATAACATTTTAGAAACAGAGCGCAGGTCCTATAGACAAACATTCCATTTCAATACTGAAAACTCACTATTTTACAAAATACATTTCCTCTCTATTGCAAACATTCCTACCAAGCATTACCAAAAAAATGACACAAACCAACAGCAATGAAGCTCAGTCTGCTTCCTAATCTGAGGTAACACAGGTGACATGATTGTGAAAAATTTAAATATTTTTATGTAATCATGCACACATTATTTATTCCTTCTCAAAAATGTAAATGCCATTGATTTGCCCCAAAATCGTTTTTTTAAATAACATTTTAGATACAGTGCGCAGGTCCTACGTACAAGCATTCCATTTCAGTACTGAAAACTCACTATTTTACAAAGTACATTTCCTCTCTATTGCAAACATTCCTACCAAGCATTACCAACAAAATGACACAAACCAACAGCAAAGAAGCTCAGTCTGCTTCCTAATCTGAGGTAACACAGGTGACATGATTTTGAAAAATTTAAATATTTTTATGTAATCATGCACACACTATTTATTCCTTCTCAAAAATGTAAAAGCCATTGATTTGCCCCAAAATCGTTTTTTTGAATAATATTTTAGAAACAGAGCGCAGGTCCTATGTACAAGCATTCAATTTCACTACTGAAACTTCACTATTTTACAAAATACATTTCCTCTCTCTTGCAAACATTCCTACCAAACATTACCAAAAAAAGACACAAACCAACAGCAAAGAAGCTCAGTCTGCTTCATAATCTGAGGTAACACAGGTGACATGATTGTGAAAGGTTCAAATATTTTTATGTATTCATGCACACACTATTTATTCCTTCTCAAAAATGTAATAGCCATTGATTTGCCCCAAAATCGTTTTTCAAATAACATTTTAGAAACAGAGCGTAGGTCCTATGTACAAGCATTCAATTTCACTACTGAAACCCATTGATTTGCCCTAAAATCGTTTTTTGAATAACATTTTAGAAACAGAACGCAGGTCCTATGTACAAGCATTCCATTTCAATACTAAAAACTCACTATTTTACAAAATACATTTCCTTTCTCTTGCAAACATTCCTACCAAGCATTACCCAAAAAATGACACAAACCAACAGCAAAGAAGCTCAGTCTGCTTCCTAATCTGAGGTAACACAGGTGACATGATTGTCAAAGGTCCAAATATTTTTATGTAATTATGCACACACTATTTATTCCTTCTCAAAAATGTAAAAGCCATTGATTTGCCCCAAAATCGATTTTTGAATAACATTTTAGAAACAGAGCGCAGGTCCTATAGACAAACATTCCATTTCAATACTGAAAACTCACTATTTTACAAAATACATTTCCTCTCTATTGCAAACATTCCTACCAAGCATTACCAAATAAATGACACAAACCAACAGCAAAGAAGCTCAGTCTGCTTCCTAATCTGAGGTAACACAGGTGACATGATTGTGAAAAATTTAAATATTTGTATCTAATCATGCACACACTATTTATTCCTTCTCAAAAATGTAAATGCCATTGATTTGCCCCAAAATCGTTTTTTTGAATAACATTTTAGAAACAGAGCGCAGGTCCTATGTACAAGCATTCCATTTGAGTACTGAAAACTCACTATTTTACAAAATACATTTCCTCTCTCTTGCAAACATTCCTACCAAGCATTACCAAAAAAATGACACAAACCAACAGCAAAGAAGCTCAGTCTGCTTCATAATCTGAGGTAACACAGGTGACATGATTGTGAAAGGTTCAAATATTTTTATGTAATCAAGCACACACTATTTATTCCTTCTCAAAAATGTAAAAGCCATTGATTTGCCCCAAAATCGTTTTTTAAATAACATTTTAGAAACAGAGCGTAGGTCCTATGTACAAGCATTCAATTTCACTACTGAAACCCATTGATTTGCCCTAAAATCGTTTTTTGAATAACATTTTAGAAACAGAACGCAGGTCCTATGTACAAGCATTCTATTTCAGAACTGAAAACTCACTATTTTACAAAATACATTTCCTCTCTCTTGCAAACATTCCTACCAAGCATTACCAAAACAATTACACAAACCAACAGCAAAGAAGCTCAGTCTGCTTCCTAATCTGAGGTAACACAGGTGACATGATTGTGAAAGGTTCAAATATTTTTATGTAAACATGCACACACTATTTATTCCTTCTCAAAAATGGAAAAGCCATTGATTTGCCCCAAAATCGTTTTTTGAATAACATTTTAGAAACAGAGCGCAGGTCCTATAGACAAACATTCCATTTCAGTACTGAAAACTCACTATTTTACAAAATACATTTCCTCTCTATTGCAAACATTCCTACCAAGCATTACCAAAAAAATGACACAAACCAACAGCAAAGAAGCTCAGTCTGCTTCCTAATCTGAGGTAACACAGGTGACATGATTGCGAAAAATTTAAATATTTTTATCTAATCATGCACACACTATTTATTCCTTCTCAAAAATGTAAATGCCATTGATTTGCCCCAAAATCGTTTTTTTTTAATAACATTTTAGAAACAGAGCGCAGGTCCTATGTACAAGCATTCAATTTCACTACTAAAACTTCACTATTTTACAAAATACATTTCCTCTCTCTTGCAAACATTCCTACCAAACATTACCAAAAAAATGACACAAACCAACAGCAAAGAAGCTCAGTCTGCTTCATAATCTGAGGTAACACAGGTGACATGATTGTGAAAGGTTCAAATATTTTTATGTAATCATGCACACACTATGTATTCCTTCTCAAAAATGTAAAAGCCATTGATTTGCCCCAAAATCGTTTTTCAAATAACATTTTAGAAACAGAGCGTAGGTCCTATGTACAAGCATTCAATTTCACTACTGAAACCCATTGATTTGCCCTAAAATCGTTTTTTGAATAACATTTTAGAAACAGAACGCAGGTCCTATGTACCAGCATTCCATTTCAGTACTAAAAACTCACTATTTTACAAAATACATTTCCTTTCTCTTGCAAACATTCCTACCAAGCATTACCCAAAAAATGACACAAACCAACAGCAAAGAAGCTCAGTCTGCTTCCTAATCTGAGGTAACACAGGTGACATGATTGTGAAAGGTTCAAATATTTTTGTGTATTCATGCACACACTATTTATTCCTTCTCAAAAATGTAAAAGCCATTGATTTGCCCCAAAATCGTTTTTCAAATAACATTTTAGAAACAGAGCGTAGGTCCTATGTACAAGCATTCAATTTCACTACTGAAACCCATTGATTTGCCCTAAAATCGTTTTTTGAATAACATTTTAGAAACAGAACGCAGGTCCTATGTACAAGCATTCCATTTCAATACTAAAAACTCACTATTTTACAAAATACATTTCCTTTCTCTTGCAAACATTCCTACCAAGCATTACCCAAAAAATGACACAAACCAACAGCAAAGAAGCTCAGTCTGCTTCCTAATCTGAGGTAACACAGGTGACATGATTGTCAAAGGTCCAAATATTTTTATGTAATTATGCACACACTATTTATTCCTTCTCAAAAATGTAAAAGCCATTGATTTGCCCCAAAATCGATTTTTGAATAACATTTTAGAAACAGAGCGCAGGTCCTATAGACAAACATTCCATTTCAATACTGAAAACTCACTATTTTACAAAATACATTTCCTCTCTATTGCAAACATTCCTACCAAGCATTACAAAATAAATGACACAAACCAACAGCAAAGAAGCTCAGTCTGCTTCCTAATCTGAGGTAACACAGGTGACATGATTGTGAAAAATTTAAATATTTTTATCTAATCATGCACACACTATTTATTCCTTCTCAAAAATGTAAATGCCATTGATTTGCCCCAAAATCGTTTTTTTGAATAACATTTTAGAAACAGAGCGCAGGTCCTATGTACAAGCATTCAATTTCACTACTGAAACTTCACTATTTTACAAAATACATTTCCTCTCTCTTGCAAACATTCCTACCAAACATTACCAAAAAAATGACACAAACCAACAGCAAAGAAGCTCAGTCTGCTTCCTAATCTGAGGTAACACAGGTGACATGATTGTGAAAGGTTCAAATATTTTTATGTAATCATGCACACACTATTTATTCCTTCTCAAAAATGTAAAAGCCATTGATTTGCCCCAAAATCGTTTTTTAAATAACATTTTAGAAACAGAACACAGGTCCTATGTACAAGCATTCCATTTGAGTACTGAAAACTCACTATTTTACAAAATACATTTCCTCTCTCTTGCAAACATTCCTACCAAGCATTACCAAAAAAATGACACAAACCAACAGCAAAGAAGCTCAGTCTGCTTCATAATCTGAGGTAACACAGGTGACATGATTGTGAAACGTTCAAATATTTTTATGTAATCAAGCACACACTATTTATTCCTTCTCAAAAATGTAAAAGCCATTGATTTGCCCCAAAATCGTTTTTTAAATAACATTTTAGAAACAGAGCGTAGGTCCTATGTACAAGCATTCAATTTCACTACTGAAACCCATTGATTTGCCCTAAAATCGTTTTTTGAATAACATTTTAGAAACAGAACGCAGGTCCTATGTACAAGCATTCTATTTCAGAACTGAAAACTCACTATTTTACAAAATACATTTCCTCTCTCTTGCAAACATTCCTACCAAGCATTACCAAAACAATTACACAAACCAACAGCAAAGAAGCTCAGTCTGCTTCCTAATCTGAGGTAACACAGGTGACATGATTGTGAAAGGTTCAAATATTTTTATGTAAACATGCACACACTATTTATTCCTTCTCAAAAATGGAAAAGCCATTGATTTGCCCCAAAATCGTTTTTTGAATAACATTTTAGAAACAGAGCGCAGGTCCTATAGACAAACATTCCATTTCAGTACTGAAAACTCACTATTTTACAAAATACATTTCCTCTCTATTGCAAACATTCCTACCAAGCATTACCAAAAAAATGACACAAACCAACAGCAAAGAAGCTCAGTCTGCTTCCTAATCTGAGGTAACACAGGTGACATGATTGCGAAAAATTTAAATATTTTTATCTAATCATGCACACACTATTTATTCCTTCTCAAAAATGTAAATGCCATTGATTTGCCCCAAAATCGTTTTTTTTAATAACATTTTAGAAACAGAGCGCAGGTCCTATGTACAAGCATTCAATTTCACTACTAAAACTTCACTATTTTACAAAATACATTTCCTCTCTCTTGCAAACATTCCTACCAAACATTACCAAAAAAATGACACAAACCAACAGCAAAGAAGCTCAGTCTGCTTCATAATCTGAGGTAACACAGGTGACATGATTGTGAAAGGTTCAAATATTTTTATGTAATCATGCACACACTATGTATTCCTTCTCAAAAATGTAAAAGCCATTGATTTGCCCCAAAATCGTTTTTCAAATAACATTTTAGAAACAGAGCGTAGGTCCTATGTACAAGCATTCAATTTCACTACTGAAACCCATTGATTTGCCCTAAAATCGTTTTTTGAATAACATTTTAGAAACAGAACGCAGGTCCTATGTACCAGCATTCCATTTCAGTACTAAAAACTCACTATTTTACAAAATACATTTCCTTTCTCTTGCAAACATTCCTACCAAGCATTACCCAAAAAATGACACAAACCAACAGCAAAGAAGCTCAGTCTGCTTCCTAATCTGAGGTAACACAGGTGACATGATTGTGAAAGGTTCAAATATTTTTGTGTAATCATGCACACACTATTTATTCCTTCTCAAAAATGTAAAAGCCATTGATTTGCCCCAAAATCGTTTTTTTAATAACATTTTAGAAACAGAGTGCAGGTCCTATGTACAAGCATTCCATTTCAGTACTGAAAACTCACTATTTTACAAAATACATTTCCTCTATATTGCAAACATTCCTACCAAGCATTACCAAAAAAATGACACAAACCAACAGCAAAGAAGCTCAGTCTGCTTCCTAATCTGAGGTAACACAGGTGACATGATTGTGAAAAATTTAAATATTTTTATGTAATCATACACACACTATTTATTCCTTCTCAAAAATGTAAAAGCCATTTATTTGCCCCAAAATCGTTTTTTTGAATAACATTTTAGAAACAGAGCGCAGGTCCTATGTACAAGCATTCCATTTCAGTACTGAAAACTCACTATTTTACAAAATACATTTCCTCTCTCTTGCAAACATTCCTACCAAGAATTACCAAAGAAATGACACAAACCAACAGCAAAGAAGCTCAGTCTGCTTCCTAATCTGAGGTAACACAGGTGACATGATTGTCAAAGGTCCAAATATTTTTAAGTAATTATGCACACACTATTTATTCCTTCTCAAAAATGTAAAAGCCATTGATTTGCCCCAAAATCGATTTTTGAATAACATTTTAGAAACAGAGCGCAGGTCCTATAGACAAACATTCCATTTCAATACTGAAAACTCACTATTTTACAAAATACATTTCCTCTCTATTGCAAACATTCCTACCAAGCATTACCAAAAAAATGACACAAACCAACAGCAATGAAGCTCAGTCTGCTTCCTAATCTGAGGTAACACAGGTGACATGATTGTGAAAAATTTAAATATTTTTATGTAATCATGCACACATTATTTATTCCTTCTCAAAAATGTAAATGCCATTGATTTGCCCCAAAATCGTTTTTTTAAATAACATTTTAGATACAGTGCGCAGGTCCTACGTACAAGCATTCCATTTCAGTACTGAAAACTCACTATTTTACAAAGTACATTTCCTCTCTATTGCAAACATTCCTACCAAGCATTACCAACAAAATGACACAAACCAACAGCAAAGAAGCTCAGTCTGCTTCCTAATCTGAGGTAACACAGGTGACATGATTTTGAAAAATTTAAATATTTTTATGTAATCATGCACACACTATTTATTCCTTCTCAAAAATGTAAAAGCCATTGATTTGCCCCAAAATCGTTTTTTTGAATAATATTTTAGAAACAGAGCGCAGGTCCTATGTACAAGCATTCAATTTCACTACTGAAACTTCACTATTTTACAAAATACATTTCCTCTCTCTTGCAAACATTCCTACCAAACATTACCAAAAAAAGACACAAACCAACAGCAAAGAAGCTCAGTCTGCTTCATAATCTGAGGTAACACAGGTGACATGATTGTGAAAGGTTCAAATATTTTTATGTATTCATGCACACACTATTTATTCCTTCTCAAAAATGTAATAGCCATTGATTTGCCCCAAAATCGTTTTTCAAATAACATTTTAGAAACAGAGCGTAGGTCCTATGTACAAGCATTCAATTTCACTACTGAAACCCATTGATTTGCCCTAAAATCGTTTTTTGAATAACATTTTAGAAACAGAACGCAGGTCCTATGTACAAGCATTCCATTTCAATACTAAAAACTCACTATTTTACAAAATACATTTCCTTTCTCTTGCAAACATTCCTACCAAGCATTACCCAAAAAATGACACAAACCAACAGCAAAGAAGCTCAGTCTGCTTCCTAATCTGAGGTAACACAGGTGACATGATTGTCAAAGGTCCAAATATTTTTATGTAATTATGCACACACTATTTATTCCTTCTCAAAAATGTAAAAGCCATTGATTTGCCCCAAAATCGATTTTTGAATAACATTTTAGAAACAGAGCGCAGGTCCTATAGACAAACATTCCATTTCAATACTGAAAACTCACTATTTTACAAAATACATTTCCTCTCTATTGCAAACATTCCTACCAAGCATTACCAAATAAATGACACAAACCAACAGCAAAGAAGCTCAGTCTGCTTCCTAATCTGAGGTAACACAGGTGACATGATTGTGAAAAATTTAAATATTTGTATCTAATCATGCACACACTATTTATTCCTTCTCAAAAATGTAAATGCCATTGATTTGCCCCAAAATCGTTTTTTTGAATAACATTTTAGAAACAGAGCGCAGGTCCTATGTACAAGCATTCCATTTGAGTACTGAAAACTCACTATTTTACAAAATACATTTCCTCTCTCTTGCAAACATTCCTACCAAGCATTACCAAAAAAATGACACAAACCAACAGCAAAGAAGCTCAGTCTGCTTCATAATCTGAGGTAACACAGGTGACATGATTGTGAAAGGTTCAAATATTTTTATGTAATCAAGCACACACTATTTATTCCTTCTCAAAAATGTAAAAGCCATTGATTTGCCCCAAAATCGTTTTTTAAATAACATTTTAGAAACAGAGCGTAGGTCCTATGTACAAGCATTCAATTTCACTACTGAAACCCATTGATTTGCCCTAAAATCGTTTTTTGAATAACATTTTAGAAACAGAACGCAGGTCCTATGTACAAGCATTCTATTTCAGAACTGAAAACTCACTATTTTACAAAATACATTTCCTCTCTCTTGCAAACATTCCTACCAAGCATTACCAAAACAATTACACAAACCAACAGCAAAGAAGCTCAGTCTGCTTCCTAATCTGAGGTAACACAGGTGACATGATTGTGAAAGGTTCAAATATTTTTATGTAAACATGCACACACTATTTATTCCTTCTCAAAAATGGAAAAGCCATTGATTTGCCCCAAAATCGTTTTTTGAATAACATTTTAGAAACAGAGCGCAGGTCCTATAGACAAACATTCCATTTCAGTACTGAAAACTCACTATTTTACAAAATACATTTCCTCTCTATTGCAAACATTCCTACCAAGCATTACCAAAAAAATGACACAAACCAACAGCAAAGAAGCTCAGTCTGCTTCCTAATCTGAGGTAACACAGGTGACATGATTGCGAAAAATTTAAATATTTTTATCTAATCATGCACACACTATTTATTCCTTCTCAAAAATGTAAATGCCATTGATTTGCCCCAAAATCGTTTTTTTTAATAACATTTTAGAAACAGAGCGCAGGTCCTATGTACAAGCATTCAATTTCACTACTAAAACTTCACTATTTTACAAAATACATTTCCTCTCTCTTGCAAACATTCCTACCAAACATTACCAAAAAAATGACACAAACCAACAGCAAAGAAGCTCAGTCTGCTTCATAATCTGAGGTAACACAGGTGACATGATTGTGAAAGGTTCAAATATTTTTATGTAATCATGCACACACTATGTATTCCTTCTCAAAAATGTAAAAGCCATTGATTTGCCCCAAAATCGTTTTTCAAATAACATTTTAGAAACAGAGCGTAGGTCCTATGTACAAGCATTCAATTTCACTACTGAAACCCATTGATTTGCCCTAAAATCGTTTTTTGAATAACATTTTAGAAACAGAACGCAGGTCCTATGTACCAGCATTCCATTTCAGTACTAAAAACTCACTATTTTACAAAATACATTTCCTTTCTCTTGCAAACATTCCTACCAAGCATTACCCAAAAAATGACACAAACCAACAGCAAAGAAGCTCAGTCTGCTTCCTAATCTGAGGTAACACAGGTGACATGATTGTGAAAGGTTCAAATATTTTTGTGTATTCATGCACACACTATTTATTCCTTCTCAAAAATGTAAAAGCCATTGATTTGCCCCAAAATCGTTTTTCAAATAACATTTTAGAAACAGAGCGTAGGTCCTATGTACAAGCATTCAATTTCACTACTGAAACCCATTGATTTGCCCTAAAATCGTTTTTTGAATAACATTTTAGAAACAGAACGCAGGTCCTATGTACAAGCATTCCATTTCAATACTAAAAACTCACTATTTTACAAAATACATTTCCTTTCTCTTGCAAACATTCCTACCAAGCATTACCCAAAAAATGACACAAACCAACAGCAAAGAAGCTCAGTCTGCTTCCTAATCTGAGGTAACACAGGTGACATGATTGTCAAAGGTCCAAATATTTTTATGTAATTATGCACACACTATTTATTCCTTCTCAAAAATGTAAAAGCCATTGATTTGCCCCAAAATCGATTTTTGAATAACATTTTAGAAACAGAGCGCAGGTCCTATAGACAAACATTCCATTTCAATACTGAAAACTCACTATTTTACAAAATACATTTCCTCTCTATTGCAAACATTCCTACCAAGCATTACCAAATAAATGACACAAACCAACAGCAAAGAAGCTCAGTCTGCTTCCTAATCTGAGGTAACACAGGTGACATGATTGTGAAAAATTTAAATATTTTTATCTAATCATGCACACACTATTTATTCCTTCTCAAAAATGTAAATGCCATTGATTTGCCCCAAAATCGTTTTTTTGAATAACATTTTAGAAACAGAGCGCAGGTCCTATGTACAAGCATTCAATTTCACTACTGAAACTTCACTATTTTACAAAATACATTTCCTCTCTCTTGCAAACATTCCTACCAAACATTACCAAAAAAATGACACAAACCAACAGCAAAGAAGCTCAGTCTGCTTCCTAATCTGAGGTAACACAGGTGACATGATTGTGAAAGGTTCAAATATTTTTATGTAATCATGCACACACTATTTATTCCTTCTCAAAAATGTAAAAGCCATTGATTTGCCCCAAAATCGTTTTTTAAATAACATTTTAGAAACAGAACGCAGGTCCTATGTACAAGCATTCCATTTGAGTACTGAAAACTCACTATTTTACAAAATACATTTCCTCTCTCTTGCAAACATTCCTACCAAGCATTACCAAAAAAATGACACAAACCAACAGCAAAGAAGCTCAGTCTGCTTCATAATCTGAGGTAACACAGGTGACATGATTGTGAAAGGTTCAAATATTTTTATGTAATCAAGCACACACTATTTATTCCTTCTCAAAAATGTAAAAGCCATTGATTTGCCCCAAAATCGTTTTTTAAATAACATTTTAGAAACAGAGCGTAGGTCCTATGTACAAGCATTCAATTTCACTACTGAAACCCATTGATTTGCCCTAAAATCGTTTTTTGAATAACATTTTAGAAACAGAACGCAGGTCCTATGTACAAGCATTCTATTTCAGAACTGAAAACTCACTATTTTACAAAATACATTTCCTCTCTCTTGCAAACATTCCTACCAAGCATTACCAAAACAATTACACAAACCAACAGCAAAGAAGCTCAGTCTGCTTCCTAATCTGAGGTAACACAGGTGACATGATTGTGAAAGGTTCAAATATTTTTATGTAAACATGCACACACTATTTATTCCTTCTCAAAAATGGAAAAGCCATTGATTTGCCCCAAAATCGTTTTTTGAATAACATTTTAGAAACAGAGCGCAGGTCCTATAGACAAACATTCCATTTCAGTACTGAAAACTCACTATTTTACAAAATACATTTCCTCTCTATTGCAAACATTCCTACCAAGCATTACCAAAAAAATGACACAAACCAACAGCAAAGAAGCTCAGTCTGCTTCCTAATCTGAGGTAACACAGGTGACATGATTGCGAAAAATTTAAATATTTTTATCTAATCATGCACACACTATTTATTCCTTCTCAAAAATGTAAATGCCATTGATTTGCCCCAAAATCGTTTTTTTTAATAACATTTTAGAAACAGAGCGCAGGTCCTATGTACAAGCATTCAATTTCACTACTAAAACTTCACTATTTTACAAAATACATTTCCTCTCTCTTGCAAACATTCCTACCAAACATTACCAAAAAAATGACACAAACCAACAGCAAAGAAGCTCAGTCTGCTTCATAATCTGAGGTAACACAGGTGACATGATTGTGAAAGGTTCAAATATTTTTATGTAATCATGCACACACTATGTATTCCTTCTCAAAAATGTAAAAGCCATTGATTTGCCCCAAAATCGTTTTTCAAATAACATTTTAGAAACAGAGCGTAGGTCCTATGTACAAGCATTCAATTTCACTACTGAAACCCATTGATTTGCCCTAAAATCGTTTTTTGAATAACATTTTAGAAACAGAACGCAGGTCCTATGTACCAGCATTCCATTTCAGTACTAAAAACTCACTATTTTACAAAATACATTTCCTTTCTCTTGCAAACATTCCTACCAAGCATTACCCAAAAAATGACACAAACCAACAGCAAAGAAGCTCAGTCTGCTTCCTAATCTGAGGTAACACAGGTGACATGATTGTGAAAGGTTCAAATATTTTTGTGTAATCATGCACACACTATTTATTCCTTCTCAAAAATGTAAAAGCCATTGATTTGCCCCAAAATCGTTTTTTTAATAACATTTTAGAAACAGAGTGCAGGTCCTATGTACAAGCATTCCATTTCAGTACTGAAAACTCACTATTTTACAAAATACATTTCCTCTATATTGCAAACATTCCTACCAAGCATTACCAAAAAAATGACACAAACCAACAGCAAAGAAGCTCAGTCTGCTTCCTAATCTGAGGTAACACAGGTGACATGATTGTGAAAAATTTAGATATTTTTATGTAATCATGCACACACTATTTATTCCTTCTCAAAAATGTAAAAGCCATTTATTTGCCCCAAAATCGTTTTTTGAATAACATTTTAGAAACAGAACGCAGGTCCTATGTACAAGCATTCCATTTCAGTACTGAAAACTCACTATTTTACAAAATACATTTCCTCTCTCTTGCAAACATTCCTACAAAGAATTACCAAAAAATGACACAAACCAACAGCAAAGAAGCTCAGTCTGCTTCCTAATCTGAGGTAACACAGGTGACATGATTGTGAAAGGTCCAAATATTTTTATGTAATTATGCACACACTATTTATTCCTTCTCAAAAATGTAAAAGCCATTGATTTGCCCCAAAATCGATTTTTGAATAACATTTTAGAAACAGAGCGCAGGTCCTATAGACAAACATTCCATTTCAGTACTGAAAACTCACTATTTTACAAAATACATTTCCTCTCTATTGCAAACATTCCTACCAAGCATTACCAAAAAAATGACACAAACCAACAGCAAAGAAGCTCAGTCTGCTTCCTAATCTGAGGTAACACAGGTGACATGATTGTGAAAAATTTAAATATTTTTATGTAATCATGCACACATTATTTATTCCTTCTCAAAAATGTAAATGCCATTGATTTGCCCCAAAATCGTTTTTTTAAATAACATTTTAGATACAGTGCGCAGGTCCTACGTACAAGCATTCCATTTCAGTACTGAAAACTCACTATTTTACAAAGTACATTTCCTCTCTATTGCAAACATTCCTACCAAGCATTACCAACAAAATGACACAAACCAACAGCAAAGAAGCTCAGTCTGCTTCCTAATCTGAGGTAACACAGGTGACATGATTTTGAAAAATTTAAATATTTTTATGTAATCATGCACACACTATTTATTCCTTCTCAAAAATGTAAAAGCCATTGATTTGCCCCAAAATCGTTTTTTTGAATAATATTTTAGAAACAGAGCGCAGGTCCTATGTACAAGCATTCAATTTCACTACTGAAACTTCACTATTTTACAAAATACATTTCCTCTCTCTTGCAAACATTCCTACCAAACATTACCAAAAAAAGACACAAACCAACAGCAAAGAAGCTCAGTCTGCTTCATAATCTGAGGTAACACAGGTGACATGATTGTGAAAGGTTCAAATATTTTTATGTATTCATGCACACACTATTTATTCCTTCTCAAAAATGTAATAGCCATTGATTTGCCCCAAAATCGTTTTTCAAATAACATTTTAGAAACAGAGCGTAGGTCCTATGTACAAGCATTCAATTTCACTACTGAAACCCATTGATTTGCCCTAAAATCGTTTTTTGAATAACATTTTAGAAACAGAACGCAGGTCCTATGTACAAGCATTCCATTTCAATACTAAAAACTCACTATTTTACAAAATACATTTCCTTTCTCTTGCAAACATTCCTACCAAGCATTACCCAAAAAATGACACAAACCAACAGCAAAGAAGCTCAGTCTGCTTCCTAATCTGAGGTAACACAGGTGACATGATTGTCAAAGGTCCAAATATTTTTATGTAATTATGCACACACTATTTATTCCTTCTCAAAAATGTAAAAGCCATTGATTTGCCCCAAAATCGATTTTTGAATAACATTTTAGAAACAGAGCGCAGGTCCTATAGACAAACATTCCATTTCAATACTGAAAACTCACTATTTTACAAAATACATTTCCTCTCTATTGCAAACATTCCTACCAAGCATTACCAAATAAATGACACAAACCAACAGCAAAGAAGCTCAGTCTGCTTCCTAATCTGAGGTAACACAGGTGACATGATTGTGAAAAATTTAAATATTTGTATCTAATCATGCACACACTATTTATTCCTTCTCAAAAATGTAAATGCCATTGATTTGCCCCAAAATCGTTTTTTTGAATAACATTTTAGAAACAGAGCGCAGGTCCTATGTACAAGCATTCCATTTGAGTACTGAAAACTCACTATTTTACAAAATACATTTCCTCTCTCTTGCAAACATTCCTACCAAGCATTACCAAAAAAATGACACAAACCAACAGCAAAGAAGCTCAGTCTGCTTCATAATCTGAGGTAACACAGGTGACATGATTGTGAAAGGTTCAAATATTTTTATGTAATCAAGCACACACTATTTATTCCTTCTCAAAAATGTAAAAGCCATTGATTTGCCCCAAAATCGTTTTTTAAATAACATTTTAGAAACAGAGCGTAGGTCCTATGTACAAGCATTCAATTTCACTACTGAAACCCATTGATTTGCCCTAAAATCGTTTTTTGAATAACATTTTAGAAACAGAACGCAGGTCCTATGTACAAGCATTCTATTTCAGAACTGAAAACTCACTATTTTACAAAATACATTTCCTCTCTCTTGCAAACATTCCTACCAAGCATTACCAAAACAATTACACAAACCAACAGCAAAGAAGCTCAGTCTGCTTCCTAATCTGAGGTAACACAGGTGACATGATTGTGAAAGGTTCAAATATTTTTATGTAAACATGCACACACTATTTATTCCTTCTCAAAAATGGAAAAGCCATTGATTTGCCCCAAAATCGTTTTTTGAATAACATTTTAGAAACAGAGCGCAGGTCCTATAGACAAACATTCCATTTCAGTACTGAAAACTCACTATTTTACAAAATACATTTCCTCTCTATTGCAAACATTCCTACCAAGCATTACCAAAAAAATGACACAAACCAACAGCAAAGAAGCTCAGTCTGCTTCCTAATCTGAGGTAACACAGGTGACATGATTGCGAAAAATTTAAATATTTTTATCTAATCATGCACACACTATTTATTCCTTCTCAAAAATGTAAATGCCATTGATTTGCCCCAAAATCGTTTTTTTTAATAACATTTTAGAAACAGAGCGCAGGTCCTATGTACAAGCATTCTATTTCAGAACTGAAAACTCACTATTTTACAAAATACATTTCCTCTCTCTTGCAAACATTCCTACCAAACATTACCAAAAAAATGACACAAACCAACAGCAAAGAAGCTCAGTCTGCTTCATAATCTGAGGTAACACAGGTGACATGATTGTGAAAGGTTCAAATATTTTTATGTAATCATGCACACACTATGTATTCCTTCTCAAAAATGTAAAAGCCATTGATTTGCCCCAAAATCGTTTTTCAAATAACATTTTAGAAACAGAGCGTAGGTCCTATGTACAAGCATTCAATTTCACTACTGAAACCCATTGATTTGCCCTAAAATCGTTTTTTGAATAACATTTTAGAAACAGAACGCAGGTCCTATGTACCAGCATTCCATTTCAGTACTAAAAACTCACTATTTTACAAAATACATTTCCTTTCTCTTGCAAACATTCCTACCAAGCATTACCCAAAAAATGACACAAACCAACAGCAAAGAAGCTCAGTCTGCTTCCTAATCTGAGGTAACACAGGTGACATGATTGTGAAAGGTTCAAATATTTTTGTGTAATCATGCACACACTATTTATTCCTTCTCAAAAATGTAAAAGCCATTGATTTGCCCCAAAATCGTTTTTTTAATAACATTTTAGAAACAGAGTGCAGGTCCTATGTACAAGCATTCCATTTCAGTACTGAAAACTCACTATTTTACAAAATACATTTCCTCTATATTGCAAACATTCCTACCAAGCATTACCAAAAAAATGACACAAACCAACAGCAAAGAAGCTCAGTCTGCTTCCTAATCTGAGGTAACACAGGTGACATGATTGTGAAAAATTTAGATATTTTTATGTAATCATGCACACACTATGTATTCCTTCTCAAAAATGTAAAAGCCATTTATTTGCCCCAAAATCGTTTTTTGAATAACATTTTAGAAACAGAACGCAGGTCCTATGTACAAGCATTCCATTTCAGTACTGAAAACTCACTATTTTACAAAATACATTTCCTCTCTCTTGCAAACATTCCTACAAAGAATTACCAAAAAATGACACAAACCAACAGCAAAGAAGCTCAGTCTGCTTCCTAATCTGAGGTAACACAGGTGACATGATTGTGAAAGGTCCAAATATTTTTATGTAATTATGCACACACTATTTATTCCTTCTCAAAAATGTAAAAGCCATTGATTTGCCCCAAAATCGATTTTTGAATAACATTTTAGAAACAGAGCGCAGGTCCTATAGACAAACATTCCATTTCAGTACTGAAAACTCACTATTTTACAAAATACATTTCCTCTCTATTGCAAACATTCCTACCAAGCATTACCAAAAAAATGACACAAACCAACAGCAAAGAAGCTCAGTCTGCTTCCTAATCTGAGGTAACACAGGTGACATGATTGTGAAAAATTTAAATATTTTTATGTAATCATGCACACATTATTTATTCCTTCTCAAAAATGTAAATGCCATTGATTTGCCCCAAAATTGTTTTTTTAAATAACATTTTAAAGAAACAGTGCGCAGGTCCTACGTACAAGCATTCCATTTCAGTACTGAAAACTCACTATTTTACAAAGTACATTTCCTCTCTATTGCAAACATTCCTACCAAGCATTACCAACAAAATGACACAAACCAACAGCAAAGAAGCTCAGTCCGCTTCCTAATCTGAGGTAACACAGGTGACATGATTGTGAAAAATTTAAATATTTTTATGTAATCATACACACACTATTTATTCCTTCTCAAAAATGTAAAAGCCATTTATTTGCCCCAAAAGCGTTTTTTTGAATAACATTTTAGAAACAGAGCGCAGGTCCTATGTACAAGCATTCCATTTCAGTACTGAAAACTCACTATTTTACAAAATACATTTCCTCTCTCTTGCAAACATTCCTACCAAGAATTACCAAAGAAATGACACAAACCAACAGCAAAGAAGCTCAGTCTGCTTCCTAATCTGAGGTAACACAGGTGACATGATTGTCAAAGGTCCAAATATTTTTATGTAATTATGCACACACTATTTATTCCTTCTCAAAAATGTAAAAGCCATTGATTTGCCCCAAAATCGATTTTTGAATAACATTTTAGAAACAGAGCGCAGGTCCTATAGACAAACATTCCATTTCAATACTGAAAACTCACTATTTTACAAAATACATTTCCTCTCTATTGCAAACATTCCTACCAAGCATTACCAAAAAAATGACACAAACCAACAGCAATGAAGCTCAGTCTGCTTCCTAATCTGAGGTAACACAGGTGACATGATTGTGAAAAATTTAAATATTTTTATGTAATCATGCACACATTATTTATTCCTTCTCAAAAATGTAAATGCCATTGATTTGCCCCAAAATCGTTTTTTTAAATAACATTTTAGATACAGTGCGCAGGTCCTACGTACAAGCATTCCATTTCAGTACTGAAAACTCACTATTTTACAAAGTACATTTCCTCTCTATTGCAAACATTCCTACCAAGCATTACCAACAAAATGACACAAACCAACAGCAAAGAAGCTCAGTCTGCTTCCTAATCTGAGGTAACACAGGTGACATGATTGTGAAAAATTTAAATATTTTTATGTAATCATGCACACACTATTTATTCCTTCTCAAAAATGTAAAAGCCATTGATTTGCCCCAAAATCGTTTTTTTGAATAATATTTTAGAAACAGAGCGCAGGTCCTATGTACAAGCATTCAATTTCACTACTGAAACTTCACTATTTTACAAAATACATTTCCTCTCTCTTGCAAACATTCCTACCAAACATTACCAAAAAAAGACACAAACCAACAGCAAAGAAGCTCAGTCTGCTTCATAATCTGAGGTAACACAGGTGACATGATTGTGAAAGGTTCAAATATTTTTATGTATTTATGCACACACTATTTATTCCTTCTCAAAAATGTAAAAGCCATTGATTTGCCCCAAAATCGTTTTTCAAATAACATTTTAGAAACAGAGCGTAGGTCCTATGTACAAGCATTCAATTTCACTACTGAAACCCATTGATTTGCCCTAAAATCGTTTTTTGAATAACATTTTAGAAACAGAACGCAGGTCCTATGTACAAGCATTCCATTTCAATACTAAAAACTCACTATTTTACAAAATACATTTCCTTTCTCTTGCAAACATTCCTACCAAGCATTACCCAAAAAATGACACAAACCAACAGCAAAGAAGCTCAGTCTGCTTCCTAATCCGAAGTAACACAGGTGACATGATTGTGAAAGGTTCAAATATTTTTGTGTAATCATGCACACACTATTTATTCCTTCTCAAAAATGTAAAAGCCATTGATTTGCCCCAAAATCGTTTTTTTAATAACATTTTAGAAACAGAGTGCAGGTCCTATGTACAAGCATTCCATTTCAGTACTGAAAACTCACTATTTTACAAAATACATTTCCTCTCTATTGCAAACATTCCTACCAAGCATTACCAAAAAAATGGCACAAACCAACAGCAAAGAAGCTCAGTCTGCTTCCTAATCTGAGGTAACACAGGTGACATGATTGTGAAAAATGTAGATATTTTTATGTAATCATGCACACACTATTTATTCCTTCTCAAAAATTTAAAAGCCATTTATTTGCCCCAAAATCGTTTTTTGAATAACATTTTAGAAACAGAACGCAGGTCCTATGTACAAGCATTCCATTTCAGTACTGAAAACTCACTATTTTACAAAATACATTTCCTCTCTCTTGCAAACATTCCTACCAAGAATTACCAAAAAAATGACACAAACAAACAGCAAAGAAGCTCAGTCTGCTTCCTAATCTGAGGTAACACAGGTGACATGATTGTGAAAGGTCCAAATATTTTTATGTAATTATGCACACACTATTTATTCCTTCTCAAAAATGTAAAAGCCATTGATTTGCCCCAAAATCGATTTTTGAATAACATTTTAGAAAAAGAGCGCAGGTCCTATAGACAAACATTCCATTTCAGTACTGAAAACTCACTATTTTACAAAATACATTTCCTCTCTATTGCAAACATTCCTACCAAGCATTACCAAAAAAATGACACAAACCAACAGCAAAGAAGCTCAGTCTGCTTCCTAATCTGAGGTAACACAGGTGACATGATTGTGAAAAATTTAAATATTTTTATGTAATCATGCACACATTATTTATTCCTTCTCAAAAATGTAAATGCCATTGATTTGCCCCAAAATCGTTTTTTTAAATAACATTTTAGAAACAGTGCGCAGGTCCTACGTACAAGCATTCCATTTCAGTACTGAAAACTCACTATTTTACAAAGTACATTTCCTCTCTATTGCAAACATTCCTACCAAGCATTACCAACAAAATGACACAAACCAACAGCAAAGAAGCTCAGTCTGCTTCCTAATCTGAGGTAACACAGGTGACATGATTTTGAAAAATTTAAATATTTTTATGTAATCATGCACACACTATTTATTCCTTCTCAAAAATGTAAAAGCCATTGATTTGCCCCAAAATCGTTTTTTTGAATAATATTTTAGAAACAGAGCGCAGGTCCTATGTACAAGCATTCAATTTCACTACTGAAACTTCACTATTTTACAAAATACATTTCCTCTCTCTTGCAAACATTCCTACCAAACATTACCAAAAAAAGACACAAACCAACAGCAAAGAAGCTCAGTCTGCTTCATAATCTGAGGTAACACAGGTGACATGATTGTGAAAGGTTCAAATATTTTTATGTATTCATGCACACACTATTTATTCCTTCTCAAAAATGTAAAAGCCATTGATTTGCCCCAAAATCGTTTTTCAAATAACATTTTAGAAACAGAGCGTAGGTCCTATGTACAAGCATTCAATTTCACTACTGAAACCCATTGATTTGCCCTAAAATCGTTTTTTGAATAACATTTTAGAAACAGAACGCAGGTCCTATGTACAAGCATTCCATTTCAATACTAAAAACTCACTATTTTACAAAATACATTTCCTTTCTCTTGCAAACATTCCTACCAAGCATTACCCAAAAAATGACACAAACCAACAGCAAAGAAGCTCAGTCTGCTTCCTAATCTGAGGTAACACAGGTGACATGATTGTCAAAGGTCCAAATATTTTTATGTAATTATGCACACACTATTTATTCCTTCTCAAAAATGTAAAAGCCATTGATTTGCCCCAAAATCGATTTTTGAATAACATTTTAGAAACAGAGCGCAGGTCCTATAGACAAACATTCCATTTCAATACTGAAAACTCACTATTTTACAAAATACATTTCCTCTCTATTGCAAACATTCCTACCAAGCATTACCAAATAAATGACACAAACCAACAGCAAAGAAGCTCAGTCTGCTTCCTAATCTGAGGTAACACAGGTGACATGATTGTGAAAAATTTAAATATTTTTATCTAATCATGCACACACTATTTATTCCTTCTCAAAAATGTAAATGCCATTGATTTGCCCCAAAATCGTTTTTTTGAATAACATTTTAGAAACAGAGCGCAGGTCCTATGTACAAGCATTCAATTTCACTACTGAAACTTCACTATTTTACAAAATACATTTCCTCTCTCTTGCAAACATTCCTACCAAACATTACCAAAAAAATGACACAAACCAACAGCAAAGAAGCTCAGTCTGCTTCCTAATCTGAGGTAACACAGGTGACATGATTGTGAAAGGTTCAAATATTTTTATGTAATCATGCACACACTATTTATTCCTTCTCAAAAATGTAAAAGCCATTGATTTGCCCCAAAATCGTTTTTTTAATAACATTTTAGAAACAGAACGCAGGTCCTATGTACAAGCATTCCATTTGAGTACTGAAAACTCACTATTTTACAAAATACATTTCCTCTCTCTTGCAAACATTCCTACCAAGCATTACCAAAAAAATGACACAAACCAACAGCAAAGAAGCTCAGTCTGCTTCATAATCTGAGGTAACACAGGTGACATGATTGTGAAAGGTTCAAATATTTTTATGTAATCAAGCACACACTATTTATTCCTTCTCAAAAATGTAAAAGCCATTGATTTGCCCCAAAATCGTTTTTTAAATAACATTTTAGAAACAGAGCGTAGGTCCTATGTACAAGCATTCAATTTCACTACTGAAACCCATTGATTTGCCCTAAAATCGTTTTTTGAATAACATTTTAGAAACAGAACGCAGGTCCTATGTACAAGCATTCTATTTCAGAACTGAAAACTCACTATTTTACAAAATACATTTCCTCTCTCTTGCAAACATTCCTACCAAGCATTACCAAAACAATTACACAAACCAACAGCAAAGAAGCTCAGTCTGCTTCCTAATCTGAGGTAACACAGGTGACATGATTGTGAAAGGTTCAAATATTTTTATGTAAACATGCACACACTATTTATTCCTTCTCAAAAATGGAAAAGCCATTGATTTGCCCCAAAATCGTTTTTTGAATAACATTTTAGAAACAGAGCGCAGGTCCTATAGACAAACATTCCATTTCAGTACTGAAAACTCACTATTTTACAAAATACATTTCCTCTCTATTGCAAACATTCCTACCAAGCATTACCAAAAAAATGACACAAACCAACAGCAAAGAAGCTCAGTCTGCTTCCTAATCTGAGGTAACACAGGTGACATGATTGCGAAAAATTTAAATATTTTTATCTAATCATGCACACACTATTTATTCCTTCTCAAAAATGTAAATGCCATTGATTTGCCCCAAAATCGTTTTTTTTAATAACATTTTAGAAACAGAGCGCAGGTCCTATGTACAAGCATTCTATTTCAGAACTGAAAACTCACTATTTTACAAAATACATTTCCTCTCTCTTGCAAACATTCCTACCAAACATTACCAAAAAAATGACACAAACCAACAGCAAAGAAGCTCAGTCTGCTTCATAATCTGAGGTAACACAGGTGACATGATTGTGAAAGGTTCAAATATTTTTATGTAATCATGCACACACTATGTATTCCTTCTCAAAAATGTAAAAGCCATTGATTTGCCCCAAAATCGTTTTTCAAATAACATTTTAGAAACAGAGCGTAGGTCCTATGTACAAGCATTCAATTTCACTACTGAAACCCATTGATTTGCCCTAAAATCGTTTTTTGAATAACATTTTAGAAACAGAACGCAGGTCCTATGTACCAGCATTCCATTTCAGTACTAAAAACTCACTATTTTACAAAATACATTTCCTTTCTCTTGCAAACATTCCTACCAAGCATTACCCAAAAAATGACACAAACCAACAGCAAAGAAGCTCAGTCTGCTTCCTAATCTGAGGTAACACAGGTGACATGATTGTGAAAGGTTCAAATATTTTTGTGTAATCATGCACACACTATTTATTCCTTCTCAAAAATGTAAAAGCCATTGATTTGCCCCAAAATCGTTTTTTTAATAACATTTTAGAAACAGAGTGCAGGTCCTATGTACAAGCATTCCATTTCAGTACTGAAAACTCACTATTTTACAAAATACATTTCCTCTATATTGCAAACATTCCTACCAAGCATTACCAAAAAAATGACACAAACCAACAGCAAAGAAGCTCAGTCTGCTTCCTAATCTGAGGTAACACAGGTGACATGATTGTGAAAAATTTAGATATTTTTATGTAATCATGCACACACTATGTATTCCTTCTCAAAAATGTAAAAGCCATTTATTTGCCCCAAAATCGTTTTTTGAATAACATTTTAGAAACAGAACGCAGGTCCTATGTACAAGCATTCCATTTCAGTACTGAAAACTCACTATTTTACAAAATACATTTCCTCTCTCTTGCAAACATTCCTACAAAGAATTACCAAAAAATGACACAAACCAACAGCAAAGAAGCTCAGTCTGCTTCCTAATCTGAGGTAACACAGGTGACATGATTGTGAAAGGTCCAAATATTTTTATGTAATTATGCACACACTATTTATTCCTTCTCAAAAATGTAAAAGCCATTGATTTGCCCCAAAATCGATTTTTGAATAACATTTTAGAAACAGAGCGCAGGTCCTATAGACAAACATTCCATTTCAGTACTGAAAACTCACTATTTTACAAAATACATTTCCTCTCTATTGCAAACATTCCTACCAAGCATTACCAAAAAAATGACACAAACCAACAGCAAAGAAGCTCAGTCTGCTTCCTAATCTGAGGTAACACAGGTGACATGATTGTGAAAAATTTAAATATTTTTATGTAATCATGCACACATTATTTATTCCTTCTCAAAAATGTAAATGCCATTGATTTGCCCCAAAATTGTTTTTTTAAATAACATTTTAAAGAAACAGTGCGCAGGTCCTACGTACAAGCATTCCATTTCAGTACTGAAAACTCACTATTTTACAAAGTACATTTCCTCTCTATTGCAAACATTCCTACCAAGCATTACCAACAAAATGACACAAACCAACAGCAAAGAAGCTCAGTCCGCTTCCTAATCTGAGGTAACACAGGTGACATGATTGTGAAAAATTTAAATATTTTTATGTAATCATACACACACTATTTATTCCTTCTCAAAAATGTAAAAGCCATTTATTTGCCCCAAAAGCGTTTTTTTGAATAACATTTTAGAAACAGAGCGCAGGTCCTATGTACAAGCATTCCATTTCAGTACTGAAAACTCACTATTTTACAAAATACATTTCCTCTCTCTTGCAAACATTCCTACCAAGAATTACCAAAGAAATGACACAAACCAACAGCAAAGAAGCTCAGTCTGCTTCCTAATCTGAGGTAACACAGGTGACATGATTGTCAAAGGTCCAAATATTTTTATGTAATTATGCACACACTATTTATTCCTTCTCAAAAATGTAAAAGCCATTGATTTGCCCCAAAATCGATTTTTGAATAACATTTTAGAAACAGAGCGCAGGTCCTATAGACAAACATTCCATTTCAATACTGAAAACTCACTATTTTACAAAATACATTTCCTCTCTATTGCAAACATTCCTACCAAGCATTACCAAAAAAATGACACAAACCAACAGCAATGAAGCTCAGTCTGCTTCCTAATCTGAGGTAACACAGGTGACATGATTGTGAAAAATTTAAATATTTTTATGTAATCATGCACACATTATTTATTCCTTCTCAAAAATGTAAATGCCATTGATTTGCCCCAAAATCGTTTTTTTAAATAACATTTTAGATACAGTGCGCAGGTCCTACGTACAAGCATTCCATTTCAGTACTGAAAACTCACTATTTTACAAAGTACATTTCCTCTCTATTGCAAACATTCCTACCAAGCATTACCAACAAAATGACACAAACCAACAGCAAAGAAGCTCAGTCTGCTTCCTAATCTGAGGTAACACAGGTGACATGATTGTGAAAAATTTAAATATTTTTATGTAATCATGCACACACTATTTATTCCTTCTCAAAAATGTAAAAGCCATTGATTTGCCCCAAAATCGTTTTTTTGAATAATATTTTAGAAACAGAGCGCAGGTCCTATGTACAAGCATTCAATTTCACTACTGAAACTTCACTATTTTACAAAATACATTTCCTCTCTCTTGCAAACATTCCTACCAAACATTACCAAAAAAAGACACAAACCAACAGCAAAGAAGCTCAGTCTGCTTCATAATCTGAGGTAACACAGGTGACATGATTGTGAAAGGTTCAAATATTTTTATGTATTTATGCACACACTATTTATTCCTTCTCAAAAATGTAAAAGCCATTGATTTGCCCCAAAATCGTTTTTCAAATAACATTTTAGAAACAGAGCGTAGGTCCTATGTACAAGCATTCAATTTCACTACTGAAACCCATTGATTTGCCCTAAAATCGTTTTTTGAATAACATTTTAGAAACAGAACGCAGGTCCTATGTACAAGCATTCCATTTCAATACTAAAAACTCACTATTTTACAAAATACATTTCCTTTCTCTTGCAAACATTCCTACCAAGCATTACCCAAAAAATGACACAAACCAACAGCAAAGAAGCTCAGTCTGCTTCCTAATCCGAAGTAACACAGGTGACATGATTGTGAAAGGTTCAAATATTTTTGTGTAATCATGCACACACTATTTCTTCCTTCTCAAAAATGTAAAAGCCATTGATTTGCCCCAAAATCGTTTTTTTAATAACATTTTAGAAACAGAGTGCAGGTCCTATGTACAAGCATTCCATTTCAGTACTGAAAACTCACTATTTTACAAAATACATTTCCTCTCTATTGCAAACATTCCTACCAAGCATTACCAAAAAAATGGCACAAACCAACAGCAAAGAAGCTCAGTCTGCTTCCTAATCTGAGGTAACACAGGTGACATGATTGTGAAAAATGTAGATATTTTTATGTAATCATGCACACACTATTTATTCCTTCTCAAAAATTTAAAAGCCATTTATTTGCCCCAAAATCGTTTTTTGAATAACATTTTAGAAACAGAACGCAGGTCCTATGTACAAGCATTCCATTTCAGTACTGAAAACTCACTATTTTACAAAATACATTTCCTCTCTCTTGCAAACATTCCTACCAAGAATTACCAAAAAAATGACACAAACAAACAGCAAAGAAGCTCAGTCTGCTTCCTAATCTGAGGTAACACAGGTGACATGATTGTGAAAGGTCCAAATATTTTTATGTAATTATGCACACACTATTTATTCCTTCTCAAAAATGTAAAAGCCATTGATTTGCCCCAAAATCGATTTTTGAATAACATTTTAGAAAAAGAGCGCAGGTCCTATAGACAAACATTCCATTTCAGTACTGAAAACTCACTATTTTACAAAATACATTTCCTCTCTATTGCAAACATTCCTACCAAGCATTACCAAAAAAATGACACAAACCAACAGCAAAGAAGCTCAGTCTGCTTCCTAATCTGAGGTAACACAGGTGACATGATTGTGAAAAATTTAAATATTTTTATGTAATCATGCACACATTATTTATTCCTTCTCAAAAATGTAAATGCCATTGATTTGCCCCAAAATCGTTTTTTTAAATAACATTTTAGAAACAGTGCGCAGGTCCTACGTACAAGCATTCCATTTCAGTACTGAAAACTCACTATTTTACAAAGTACATTTCCTCTCTATTGCAAACATTCCTACCAAGCATTACCAACAAAATGACACAAACCAACAGCAAAGAAGCTCAGTCTGCTTCCTAATCTGAGGTAACACAGGTGACATGATTTTGAAAAATTTAAATATTTTTATGTAATCATGCACACACTATTTATTCCTTCTCAAAAATGTAAAAGCCATTGATTTGCCCCAAAATCGTTTTTTTGAATAATATTTTAGAAACAGAGCGCAGGTCCTATGTACAAGCATTCAATTTCACTACTGAAACTTCACTATTTTACAAAATACATTTCCTCTCTCTTGCAAACATTCCTACCAAACATTACCAAAAAAAGACACAAACCAACAGCAAAGAAGCTCAGTCTGCTTCATAATCTGAGGTAACACAGGTGACATGATTGTGAAAGGTTCAAATATTTTTATGTATTCATGCACACACTATTTATTCCTTCTCAAAAATGTAAAAGCCATTGATTTGCCCCAAAATCGTTTTTCAAATAACATTTTAGAAACAGAGCGTAGGTCCTATGTACAAGCATTCAATTTCACTACTGAAACCCATTGATTTGCCCTAAAATCGTTTTTTGAATAACATTTTAGAAACAGAACGCAGGTCCTATGTACAAGCATTCCATTTCAATACTAAAAACTCACTATTTTACAAAATACATTTCCTTTCTCTTGCAAACATTCCTACCAAGCATTACCCAAAAAATGACACAAACCAACAGCAAAGAAGCTCAGTCTGCTTCCTAATCTGAGGTAACACAGGTGACATGATTGTCAAAGGTCCAAATATTTTTATGTAATTATGCACACACTATTTATTCCTTCTCAAAAATGTAAAAGCCATTGATTTGCCCCAAAATCGATTTTTGAATAACATTTTAGAAACAGAGCGCAGGTCCTATAGACAAACATTCCATTTCAATACTGAAAACTCACTATTTTACAAAATACATTTCCTCTCTATTGCAAACATTCCTACCAAGCATTACCAAATAAATGACACAAACCAACAGCAAAGAAGCTCAGTCTGCTTCCTAATCTGAGGTAACACAGGTGACATGATTGTGAAAAATTTAAATATTTTTATCTAATCATGCACACACTATTTATTCCTTCTCAAAAATGTAAATGCCATTGATTTGCCCCAAAATCGTTTTTTTGAATAACATTTTAGAAACAGAGCGCAGGTCCTATGTACAAGCATTCAATTTCACTACTGAAACTTCACTATTTTACAAAATACATTTCCTCTCTCTTGCAAACATTCCTACCAAACATTACCAAAAAAATGACACAAACCAACAGCAAAGAAGCTCAGTCTGCTTCCTAATCTGAGGTAACACAGGTGACATGATTGTGAAAGGTTCAAATATTTTTATGTAATCATGCACACACTATTTATTCCTTCTCAAAAATGTAAAAGCCATTGATTTGCCCCAAAATCGTTTTTTTAATAACATTTTAGAAACAGAACGCAGGTCCTATGTACAAGCATTCCATTTGAGTACTGAAAACTCACTATTTTACAAAATACATTTCCTCTCTCTTGCAAACATTCCTACCAAGCATTACCAAAAAAATGACACAAACCAACAGCAAAGAAGCTCAGTCTGCTTCATAATCTGAGGTAACACAGGTGACATGATTGTGAAAGGTTCAAATATTTTTATGTAATCAAGCACACACTATTTATTCCTTCTCAAAAATGTAAAAGCCATTGATTTGCCCCAAAATCGTTTTTTAAATAACATTTTAGAAACAGAGCGTAGGTCCTATGTACAAGCATTCAATTTCACTACTGAAACCCATTGATTTGCCCTAAAATCGTTTTTTGAATAACATTTTAGAAACAGAACGCAGGTCCTATGTACAAGCATTCTATTTCAGAACTGAAAACTCACTATTTTACAAAATACATTTCCTCTCTCTTGCAAACATTCCTACCAAGCATTACCAAAACAATTACACAAACCAACAGCAAAGAAGCTCAGTCTGCTTCCTAATCTGAGGTAACACAGGTGACATGATTGTGAAAGGTTCAAATATTTTTATGTAAACATGCACACACTATTTATTCCTTCTCAAAAATGGAAAAGCCATTGATTTGCCCCAAAATCGTTTTTTGAATAACATTTTAGAAACAGAGCGCAGGTCCTATAGACAAACATTCCATTTCAGTACTGAAAACTCACTATTTTACAAAATACATTTCCTCTCTATTGCAAACATTCCTACCAAGCATTACCAAAAAAATGACACAAACCAACAGCAAAGAAGCTCAGTCTGCTTCCTAATCTGAGGTAACACAGGTGACATGATTGCGAAAAATTTAAATATTTTTATCTAATCATGCACACACTATTTATTCCTTCTCAAAAATGTAAATGCCATTGATTTGCCCCAAAATCGTTTTTTTTAATAACATTTTAGAAACAGAGCGCAGGTCCTATGTACAAGCATTCAATTTCACTACTAAAACTTCACTATTTTACAAAATACATTTCCTCTCTCTTGCAAACATTCCTACCAAACATTACCAAAAAAATGACACAAACCAACAGCAAAGAAGCTCAGTCTGCTTCATAATCTGAGGTAACACAGGTGACATGATTGTGAAAGGTTCAAATATTTTTATGTAATCATGCACACACTATGTATTCCTTCTCAAAAATGTAAAAGCCATTGATTTGCCCCAAAATCGTTTTTCAAATAACATTTTAGAAACAGAGCGTAGGTCCTATGTACAAGCATTCAATTTCACTACTGAAACCCATTGATTTGCCCTAAAATCGTTTTTTGAATAACATTTTAGAAACAGAACGCAGGTCCTATGTACCAGCATTCCATTTCAGTACTAAAAACTCACTATTTTACAAAATACATTTCCTTTCTCTTGCAAACATTCCTACCAAGCATTACCCAAAAAATGACACAAACCAACAGCAAAGAAGCTCAGTCTGCTTCCTAATCTGAGGTAACACAGGTGACATGATTGTGAAAGGTTCAAATATTTTTGTGTAATCATGCACACACTATTTATTCCTTCTCAAAAATGTAAAAGCCATTGATTTGCCCCAAAATCGTTTTTTTAATAACATTTTAGAAACAGAGTGCAGGTCCTATGTACAAGCATTCCATTTCAGTACTGAAAACTCACTATTTTACAAAATACATTTCCTCTATATTGCAAACATTCCTACCAAGCATTACCAAAAAAATGACACAAACCAACAGCAAAGAAGCTCAGTCTGCTTCCTAATCTGAGGTAACACAGGTGACATGATTGTGAAAAATTTAGATATTTTTATGTAATCATGCACACACTATTTATTCCTTCTCAAAAATGTAAAAGCCATTTATTTGCCCCAAAATCGTTTTTTGAATAACATTTTAGAAACAGAACGCAGGTCCTATGTACAAGCATTCCATTTCAGTACTGAAAACTCACTATTTTACAAAATACATTTCCTCTCTCTTGCAAACATTCCTACAAAGAATTACCAAAAAATGACACAAACCAACAGCAAAGAAGCTCAGTCTGCTTCCTAATCTGAGGTAACACAGGTGACATGATTGTGAAAGGTCCAAATATTTTTATGTAATTATGCACACACTATTTATTCCTTCTCAAAAATGTAAAAGCCATTGATTTGCCCCAAAATCGATTTTTGAATAACATTTTAGAAACAGAGCGCAGGTCCTATAGACAAACATTCCATTTCAGTACTGAAAACTCACTATTTTACAAAATACATTTCCTCTCTATTGCAAACATTCCTACCAAGCATTACCAAAAAAATGACACAAACCAACAGCAAAGAAGCTCAGTCTGCTTCCTAATCTGAGGTAACACAGGTGACATGATTGTGAAAAATTTAAATATTTTTATGTAATCATGCACACATTATTTATTCCTTCTCAAAAATGTAAATGCCATTGATTTGCCCCAAAATTGTTTTTTTAAATAACATTTTAAAGAAACAGTGCGCAGGTCCTACGTACAAGCATTCCATTTCAGTACTGAAAACTCACTATTTTACAAAGTACATTTCCTCTCTATTGCAAACATTCCTACCAAGCATTACCAACAAAATGACACAAACCAACAGCAAAGAAGCTCAGTCTGCTTCCTAATCTGAGGTAACACAGGTGACATGATTGTGAAAAATTTAAATATTTTTATGTAATCATACACACACTATTTATTCCTTCTCAAAAATGTAAAAGCCATTTATTTGCCCCAAAAGCGTTTTTTTGAATAACATTTTAGAAACAGAGCGCAGGTCCTATGTACAAGCATTCCATTTCAGTACTGAAAACTCACTATTTTACAAAATACATTTCCTCTCTCTTGCAAACATTCCTACCAAGAATTACCAAAGAAATGACACAAACCAACAGCAAAGAAGCTCAGTCTGCTTCCTAATCTGAGGTAACACAGGTGACATGATTGTCAAAGGTCCAAATATTTTTATGTAATTATGCACACACTATTTATTCCTTCTCAAAAATGTAAAAGCCATTGATTTGCCCCAAAATCGACTTTTGAATAACATTTTAGAAACAGAGCGCAGGTCCTATAGACAAACATTCCATTTCAATACTGAAAACTCACAATTTTACAAAATACATTTCCTCTCCATTGCAAACATTCCTACCAAGCATTACCAAAAAAATGACACAAACCAACAGCAATGAAGCTCAGTCTGCTTCCTAATCTGAGGTAACACAGGTGACATGATTGTGAAAAATTTAAATATTTTTATGTAATCATGCACACATTATTTATTCCTTCTCAAAAATGTAAATGCCATTGATTTGCCCCAAAATCGTTTTTTTAAATAACATTTTAGATACAGTGCGCAGGTCCTACGTACAAGCATTCCATTTCAGTACTGAAAACTCACTATTTTACAAAGTACATTTCCTCTCTATTGCAAACATTCCTACCAAGCATTACCAACAAAATGACACAAACCAACAGCAAAGAAGCTCAGTCTGCTTCCTAATCTGAGGTAACACAGGTGACATGATTGTGAAAAATGTAAATATTTTTATGTAATCATGCACACACTATTTATTCCTTCTCAAAAATGTAAAAGCCATTGATTTGCCCCAAAATCGTTTTTTTGAATAATATTTTAGAAACAGAGCGCAGGTCCTATGTACAAGCATTCAATTTCACTACTGAAACTTCACTATTTTACAAAATACATTTCCTCTCTCTTGCAAACATTCCTACCAAACATTACCAAAAAAAGACACAAACCAACAGCAAAGAAGCTCAGTCTGCTTCATAATCTGAGGTAACACAGGTGACATGATTGTGAAAGGTTCAAATATTTTTATGTATTTATGCACACACTATTTATTCCTTCTCAAAAATGTAAAAGCCATTGATTTGCCCCAAAATCGTTTTTCAAATAACATTTTAGAAACAGAGCGTAGGTCCTATGTACAAGCATTCAATTTCACTACTGAAACCCATTGATTTACCCTAAAATCGTTTTTTGAATAACATTTTAGAAACAGAACGCAGGTCCTATGTACAAGCATTCCATTTCAATACTAAAAACTCACTATTTTACAAAATACATTTCCTTTCTCTTGCAAACATTCCTACCAAGCATTACCCAAAAAATGACACAAACCAACAGCAAAGAAGCTCAGTCTGCTTCCTAATCCGAAGTAACACAGGTGACATGATTGTGAAAGGTTCAAATATTTTTGTGTAATCATGCACACACTATTTATTCCTTCTCAAAAATGTAAAAGCCATTGATTTGCCCCAAAATCGTTTTTTTAATAACATTTTAGAAACAGAGTGCAGGTCCTATGTACAAGCATTCCATTTCAGTACTGAAAACTCACTATTTTACAAAATACATTTCCTCTCTATTGCAAACATTCCTACCAAGCATTACCAAAAAAATGGCACAAACCAACAGCAAAGAAGCTCAGTCTGCTTCCTAATCTGAGGTAACACAGGTGACATGATTGTGAAAAATGTAGATATTTTTATGTAATCATGCACACACTATTTATTCCTTCTCAAAAATTTAAAAGCCATTTATTTGCCCCAAAATCGTTTTTTGAATAACATTTTAGAAACAGAACGCAGGTCCTATGTACAAGCATTCCATTTCAGTACTGAAAACTCACTATTTTACAAAATACATTTCCTCTCTCTTGCAAACATTCCTACCAAGAATTACCAAAAAAATGACACAAACAAACAGCAAAGAAGCTCAGTCTGCTTCCTAATCTGAGGTAACACAGGTGACATGATTGTGAAAGGTCCAAATATTTTTATGTAATTATGCACACACTATTTATTCCTTCTCAAAAATGTAAAAGCCATTGATTTGCCCCAAAATCGATTTTTGAATAACATTTTAGAAAAAGAGCGCAGGTCCTATAGACAAACATTCCATTTCAGTACTGAAAACTCACTATTTTACAAAATACATTTCCTCTCTATTGCAAACATTCCTACCAAGCATTACCAAAAAAATGACACAAACCAACAGCAAAGAAGCTCAGTCTGCTTCCTAATCTGAGGTAACACAGGTGACATGATTGTGAAAAATTTAAATATTTTTATGTAATCATGCACACATTATTTATTCCTTCTCAAAAATGTAAATGCCATTGATTTGCCCCAAAATCGTTTTTTTAAATAACATTTTAGAAACAGTGCGCAGGTCCTACGTACAAGCATTCCATTTCAGTACTGAAAACTCACTATTTTACAAAGTACATTTCCTCTCTATTGCAAACATTCCTACCAAGTATTACCAACAAAATGACACAAACCAACAGCAAAGAAGCTCAGTCTGCTTCCTAATCTGAGGTAACACAGGTGACATGATTGTAAAAATTTTTAATATTTTTATGTAATCATGCACACACTATTTATTCCTTCTCAAAAATGTAAAAGCCATTGATTTGCCCCAAAATCGTTTTTTTGAATAACATTTTAGAAACAGAGCGCAGGTCCTATGTACAAGCATTCAATTTCACTACTGAAACTTCACTATTTTACAAAATACATTTCCTCTCTCTTGCAAACATTCCTACCAAACATTACCAAAAAAATGACACAAACCAACAGCAAAGAAGCTCAGTCTGCTTCATAATCTGAGGTAACACAGGTGACATGATTGTGAAAGGTTCAAATATTTTTATGTAATCATGCACACACTATTTATTCCTTCTCAAAAATGTAAAAGCCATTGATTTGCCCCAAAATCGTTTTTCAAATAACATTTTAGAAACAGAGCGTAGGTCCTATGTACAAGCATTCAATTTCACTACTGAAACCCATTGATTTGCCCTAAAATCGTTTTTTGAATAAAATTTTAGAAACAGAACGCAGGTCCTATGTACAAGCATTCCATTTCAGTACTGAAAACTCACTATTTTACAAAATACATTTCCTTTCTCTTGCAAACATTCCTACCAAGCATTACCCAAAAAATGACACAAACCAACAGCAAAGAAGCTCAGTCTGCTTCCTAATCTGAGGTAACACAGGTGACATGATTGTGAAAAATTTAAATATTTTTATGTAATCATGCACACATTATTTATTCCTTCTCAAAAATGTAAATGCCATTGATTTGCCCCAAAATCGTTTTTTTAAATAACATTTTAGATACAGTGCGCAGGTCCTACGTACAAGCATTCCATTTCAGTACTGAAAACTCACTATTTTACAAAGTACATTTCCTCTCTATTGCAAACATTCCTACCAAGCATTACCAAAAAAATGACACAAACCAACAGCAATGAAGCTCAGTCTGCTTCCTAATCTGAGGTAACACAGGTGACATGATTGTGAAAAATTTAAATATTTTTATGTAATCATGCACACATTATTTATTCCTTCTCAAAAATGTAAATGCCATTGATTTGCCCCAAAATCGTTTTTTTGAATAATATTTTAGAAACAGAGCGCAGGTCCTATGTACAAGCATTCAATTTCACTACTGAAACTTCACTATTTTACAAAATACATTTCCTCTCTCTTGCAAACATTCCTACCAAACATTACCAAAAAAAGACACAAACCAACAGCAAAGAAGCTCAGTCTGCTTCATAATCTGAGGTAACACAGGTGACATGATTGTGAAAGGTTCAAATATTTTTATGTATTTATGCACACACTATTTATTCCTTCTCAAAAATGTAAAAGCCATTGATTTGCCCCAAAATCGTTTTTCAAATAACATTTTAGAAACAGAGCGTAGGTCCTATGTACAAGCATTCAATTTCACTACTGAAACCCATTGATTTGCCCTAAAATCGTTTTTTGAATAACATTTTAGAAACAGAACGCAGGTCCTATGTACAAGCATTCCATTTCAATACTAAAAACTCACTATTTTACAAAATACATTTCCTTTCTCTTGCAAACATTCCTACCAAGCATTACCCAAAAAATGACACAAACCAACAGCAAAGAAGCTCAGTCTGCTTCCTAATCCGAAGTAACACAGGTGACATGATTGTGAAAGGTTCAAATATTTTTGTGTAATCATGCACACACTATTTATTCCTTCTCAAAAATGTAAAAGCCATTGATTTGCCCCAAAATCGTTTTTTTAATAACATTTTAGAAACAGAGTGCAGGTCCTATGTACAAGCATTCCATTTCAGTACTGAAAACTCACTATTTTACAAAATACATTTCCTCTCTATTGCAAACATTCCTACCAAGCATTACCAAAAAAATGGCACAAACCAACAGCAAAGAAGCTCAGTCTGCTTCCTAATCTGAGGTAACACAGGTGACATGATTGTGAAAAATGTAGATATTTTTATGTAATCATGCACACACTATTTATTCCTTCTCAAAAATTTAAAAGCCATTTATTTGCCCCAAAATCGTTTTTTGAATAACATTTTAGAAACAGAACGCAGGTCCTATGTACAAGCATTCCATTTCAGTACTGAAAACTCACTATTTTACAAAATACATTTCCTCTCTCTTGCAAACATTCCTACCAAGAATTACCAAAAAAATGACACAAACCAACAGCAAAGAAGCTCAGTCTGCTTCCTAATCTGAGGTAACACAGGTGACATGATTGTGAAAGGTCCAAATATTTTTATGTAATTATGCAGACACTATTTATTCCTTCTCAAAAATATAAAAGCCATTGATTTGCCCCAAAATCGATTTTTGAATAACATTTTAGAAAAAGAGCGCAGGTCCTATAGACAAACATTCCATTTCAGTACTGAAAACTCACTATTTTACAAAATACATTTCCTCTCTATTGCAAACATTCCTACCAAGCATTACCAAAAAAATGACACAAACCAACAGCAAAGAAGCTCAGTCTGCTTCCTAATCTGAGGTAACACAGGTGACATGATTGTGAAAAATTTAAATATTTTTATGTAATCATGCACACATTATTTATTCCTTCTCAAAAATGTAAATGCCATTGATTTGCCCCAAAATCGTTTTTTTAAATAACATTTTAGAAACAGTGCGCAGGTCCTACGTACAAGCATTCCATTTCAGTACTGAAAACTCACTATTTTACAAAATACATTTCCTCTCTATTGCAAACATTCCTACCAAGCATTACCAAAAAAATGACACAAACCAACAGCAAAGAAGCTCAGTCTGCTTCCTAATCTGAGGTAACACAGGTGACATGATTGTGAAAAATGTTGATATTTTTATGTAATCATGCACACACTATTTATTCCTTCTCAAAAATGTAAAAGCCATTGATTTGCCCCAAAATCGTTTTTTTTAATAACATTTTAGAAACAGAGTGCAGGTCCTATGTACAAGCATTCCATTTCAGTACTGAAAACTCACTATTTTACAAAATACATTTCCTCTCTATTGCAAACATTCCTACCAAGCATTACCAAAAAAATGACACAAACCAACAGCAAAGAAGCTCAGTCTGCTTCCTAATCTGAGGTAACACAGGTGACATGATTGTGAAAAATTTAAATATTTTTATGTAATCATGCACACATTATTTATTCCTTCTCAAAAATGTAAATGCCATTGATTTGCCCCAAAATCGTTTTTTTAAATAACATTTTAAAGAAACAGTGCGCAGGTCCTACGTACAAGCATTCCATTTCAGTACTGAAAACTCACTATTTTACAAAGTACATTTCCTCTCTATTGCAAACATTCCTACCAAGCATTACCAACAAAATGACACAAACCAACAGCAAAGAAGCTCAGTCTGCTTCCTAATCTGAGGTAACACAGGTGACATGATTGTGAAAAATTTAAATATTTTTATGTAATCATACACACACTATTTATTCCTTCTCAAAAATGTAAAAGCCATTTATTTGCCCCAAAATCGTTTTTTTGAATAACATTTTAGAAACAGAGCGCAGGTCCTATGTACAAGCATTCCATTTCAGTACTGAAAACTCACTATTTTACAAAATACATTTCCTCTCTCTTGCAAACATTCCTACCAAGAATTACCAAAGAAATGACACAAACCAACAGCAAAGAAGCTCAGTCTGCTTCCTAATCTGAGGTAACACAGGTGACATGATTGTCAAAGGTCCAAATATTTTTATGTAATTATGCACACACTATTTATTCCTTCTCAAAAATGTAAAAGCCATTGATTTGCCCCAAAATCGATTTTTGAATAACATTTTAGAAACAGAGCGCAGGTCCTATAGACAAACATTCCATTTCAATACTGAAAACTCACTATTTTACAAAATACATTTCCTCTCTATTGCAAACATTCCTACCAAGCATTACCAAAAAAATGACACAAACCAACAGCAATGAAGCTCAGTCTGCTTCCTAATCTGAGGTAACACAGGTGACATGATTGTGAAAAATTTAAATATTTTTATGTAATCATGCACACATTATTTATTCCTTCTCAAAAATGTAAATGCCATTGATTTGCCCCAAAATCGTTTTTTTAAATAACATTTTAGATACAGTGTGCAGGTCCTACGTACAAGCATTCCATTTCAGTACTGAAAACTCACTATTTTACAAAGTACATTTCCTCTCTATTGCAAACATTCCTACCAAGCATTACCAAAAAAATGACACAAACCAACAGCAATGAAGCTCAGTCTGCTTCCTAATCTGAGGTTACACAGGTGACATGATTGTGAAAAATTTAAATATTTTTATGTAATCATGCACACATTATTTATTCCTTCTCAAAAATGTAAATGCCATTGATTTGCCCCAAAATCGTTTTTTTGAATAATATTTTAGAAACAGAGCGCAGGTCCTATGTACAAGCATTCAATTTCACTACTGAAACTTCACTATTTTACAAAATACATTTCCTCTCTCTTGCAAACATTCCTACCAAACATTACCAAAAAAAGACACAAACCAACAGCAAAGAAGCTCAGTCTGCTTCATAATCTGAGGTAACACAGGTGACATGATTGTGAAAGGTTCAAATATTTTTATGTATTTATGCACACACTATTTATTCCTTCTCAAAAATGTAAAAGCCATTGATTTGCCCCAAAATCGTTTTTCAAATAACATTTTAGAAACAGAGCGTAGGTCCTATTTACAAGCATTCAATTTCACTACTGAAACCCATTGATTTGCCCTAAAATCGTTTTTTGAATAACATTTTAGAAACAGAACGCAGGTCCTATGTACAAGCATTCCATTTCAATACTAAAAACTCACTATTTTACAAAATACATTTCCTTTCTCTTGCAAACATTCCTACCAAGCATTACCCAAAAAATGACACAAACCAACAGCAAAGAAGCTCAGTCTGCTTCCTAATCCGAAGTAACACAGGTGACATGATTGTGAAAGGTTCAAATATTTTTGTGTAATCATGCACACACTATTTATTCCTTCTCAAAAATGTAAAAGCCATTGATTTGCCCCAAAATCGTTTTTTTAATAACATTTTAGAAACAGAGTGCAGGTCCTATGTACAAGCATTCCATTTCAGTACTGAAAACTCACTATTTTACAAAATACATTTCCTCTCTATTGCAAACATTCCTACCAAGCATTACCAAAAAAATGGCACAAACCAACAGCAAAGAAGCTCAGTCTGCTTCCTAATCTGAGGTAACACAGGTGACATGATTGTGAAAAATGTAGATATTTTTATGTAATCATGCACACACTATTTATTCCTTCTCAAAAATTTAAAAGCCATTTATTTGCCCCAAAATCGTTTTTTGAATAACATTTTAGAAACAGAACGCAGGTCCTATGTACAAGCATTCCATTTCAGTACTGAAAACTCACTATTTTACAAAATACATTTCCTCTCTCTTGCAAACATTCCTACCAAGAATTACCAAAAAAATGACACAAACCAACAGCAAAGAAGCTCAGTCTGCTTCCTAATCTGAGGTAACACAGGTGACATGATTGTGAAAGGTCCAAATATTTTTATGTAATTATGCACACACTATTTATTCCTTCTCAAAAATATAAAAGCCATTGATTTGCCCCAAAATCGATTTTTGAATAACATTTTAGAAAAAGAGCGCAGGTCCTATAGACAAACATTCCATTTCAGTACTGAAAACTCACTATTTTACAAAATACATTTCCTCTCTATTGCAAACATTCCTACCAAGCATTACCAAAAAAATGACACAAACCAACAGCAAAGAAGCTCAGTCTGCTTCCTAATCTGAGGTAACACAGGTGACATGATTGTGAAAAATTTAAATATTTTTATGTAATCATGCACACATTATTTATTCCTTCTCAAAAATGTAAATGCCATTGATTTGCTCCAAAATCGTTTTTTTAAATAACATTTTAGAAACAGTGCGCAGGTCCTACGTACAAGCATTCCATTTCAGTACTGAAAACTCACTATTTTACAAAGTACATTTCCTCTCTATTGCAAACATTCCTACCAAGTATTACCAACAAAATGACACAAACCAACAGCAAAGAAGCTCAGTCTGCTTCCTAATCTGAGGTAACACAGGTGACATGATTGTAAAAAATTTTAATATTTTTATGTAATCATGCACACACTATTTATTCCTTCTCAAAAATGTAAAAGCCATTGATTTGCCCCAAAATCGTTTTTTTGAATAACATTTTAGAAACAGAGCGCAGGTCCTATGTACAAGCATTCAATTTCACTACTGAAACTTCACTATTTTACAAAATACATTTCCTCTCTCTTGCAAACATTCCTACCAAACATTACCAAAAAAATGACACAAACCAACAGCAAAGAAGCTCAGTCTGCTTCATAATCTGAGGTAACACAGGTGACATGATTGTGAAAGGTTCAAATATTTTTATGTAATCATGCACACACTATTTATTCCTTCTCAAAAATGTAAAAGCCATTGATTTGCCCCAAAATCGTTTTTCAAATAACATTTTAGAAACAGAGCGTAGGTCCTATGTACAAGCATTCAATTTCACTACTGAAACCCATTGATTTGCCCTAAAATCGTTTTTTGAATAAAATTTTAGAAACAGAACGCAGGTCCTATGTACAAGCATTCCATTTCAGTACTGAAAACTCACTATTTTACAAAATACATTTCCTTTCTCTTGCAAACATTCCTACCAAGCATTACCCAAAAAATGACACAAACCAACAGCAAAGAAGCTCAGTCTGCTTCCTAATCTGAGGTAACACAGGTGACATGATTGTGAAAGGTTCAAATATTTTTGTGTAATCATGCACACACTATTTATTCCTTCTCAAAAATGTAAAAGCCATTGATTTGCCCCAAAATCGTTTTTTTTAATAACATTTTAGAAACAGAGTGCAGGTCCTATGTACAAGCATTCCATTTCAGTACTGAAAACTCACTATTTTACAAAATACATTTCCTCTCTATTGCAAACATTCCTACCAAGCATTACCAAAAAAATGACACAAACCAACAGCAAAGAAGCTCAGTCTGCTTCCTAATCTGAGGTAACACAGGTGACATGATTGTGAAAAATGTTGATATTTTTATGTAATCATGCACACACTATTTATTCCTTCTCAAAAATGTAAAAGCCATTTATTTGCCCCAAAATCGTTTTTTGAATAACATTTTAGAAACAGAACGCAGGTCCTATGTACAAGCATTCCATTTCTGTACTGAAAACTCCCTATTTTACAAAATACATTTCCTCTCTCTTGCAAACATTCCTACCAAGAATTACCAAAAAAATGACACAAACCAACAGCAAAGAAGCTCAGTCTGCTTCCTAATCTGAGGTAACACAGGTGACATGATTGTGAAAAGTCCAAATATTTTTATGTAATTATGCACACACTATTTATTCCTTCTCAAAAATGTAAAAGCCATTGATTTGCCCCAAAATCGTTTTTTCAATAACATTTTAGAAACAGAGCACAGGTCCTATGTACAAGCATTCAATTTCACTACTGAAACCTATTGATTTGCCCTAAAATCGTTTTTTAAATAACATATTAGAAACAGAGCGCAGGTCCTATGTACAAGCATTCAATTTCACTACTAAAACCTCACTATTTCACAAAATACAAATCCTCTATCTTGCAAATATTGATACCATGCATTTTCAAAAAGCATCACACAAACCAACAGCAAAGAAGATCAATGTGCTTCCTAATCTGAACTCTCTATCTATATTGAATGAATCATAACTCACCTTTACAAATGCTTTGGGAGATTGAGAACAGTGTCAGATACACACACCAATATTTCTTTAGCAGAGCAAAAGGTATGTACTCCAGACACTGCAACCATGAATGGCACAGAAAACCTCTAATTCTACACACATATCCCTCATGTTAACCAATCAAAAGGCTTCCCTCTCTATTTTCAAACCAACACCCTTCCCCCCCTCAGCCCTTTCTACCTGTTACCATAGCAACTCCCTCCTCACTGAGCTCTCAGGGTTAAAAGTTTATTCTACAATGTTGCAAATGAACCCAGCAAGGATGTTTGACCTCTCAATACACCAGCTTATCAGGTGCAATCTTTCTTTTAATGACTTTTTCTTAACTAATCAAATTACTTCTTTCACAGAACAGAACCATGCACCCTAACTTTCAGTTTTCAACTATCTGAATCCACCAATCATTACTTGTGATTCAACAGCACTTAAACTCCACAGTTTTTTTTTGCAAACTCCTACTGTTCCAACTGCCATTTTATTCCTACACTTCATCTGACTGTACCAGAACCTCCTCTCACCATGTATTCTGTCTGGATTATTGGACATAGCTACATCCACTGGGCTCAAAGGTATGCAGCTCTCAGAAATTTTCACAACCTTGATTTACCAAATGTGCACATCAAATCGATTGGCCAAAGAGGATTGAGATGTCATCAATTGATACCATTGGTGAAAACCTTTCACCATCTGCCACACCCTGACCTTATAATTGTGTACTGTGGTGGAAATGACCTAGGCACTTTGACTGGGGTAGGTCTGGAAATGGTTTTAAGGACACCTTTGGGCAATTGATGACACTTTTTCCACAAACTGCCTTGGTATATTCCAATATATGCCAAAGACAGAAATGGAAGTGGTCCAACCAATTTTGTCCACAATTTGAGAAAGCACGGAAACATGTGAATAAATCTGTTTCTGCTTACATGAGAGACTATGGAATGGGTTCAATATACAACAATAACTTGCGTTACAACATGCAAGATATCTACAGAGGAGATGGTGGGCACTTCTCAGATGAGGGGAATAGAATATTCCTTCTGAATTTAACACTGTGCATTGGAACCTACTTGTAGGTACCTAAATCATCCACAGAACCCAAAAGCTCTTTTCAGGGCTACCCTACCTCTGATCACTCAAAATGATTACTTTACTCTAACTTCTTTCACTGTTTTTCACCAAAATACGCTCCCCGGTACGCTCCCCGGTCCGGGTTTTTTTTGGCCTATATGGTCCTCCTAAGCCCCCCTCAGAAAACCTAGGGGGTCAGGGGGTGTCTACCGTGCCCCCTTTTACCCATTCCCAACGTTGTTTGTCCTCCATCTTGTGTCTCAAATCTACCGAAACACAAGATGGAGGACTCCCGTTGCGCTGCCGGTACGCGTACCGGGGCGCTCACCGGTAAGCGCTCCCAAAAAATTTTAAAAGGTAATTTACATAAAAACCTAGTAGAGATGTTCACCATATATAGAATAGGCCATACTACATACCAGTCCCTACCATTTTCCCAAATTTGGTGATATTCCATTCAGCCATTTAGGCTATAGCCCTGTCTAAATATCCTGAGGTAAATTACATGACAAAAACACATATGAAAGTGTTAGAAATTACAACCAATTAAAATGTTACTTACATTTTGTACTTTTATGTGCTGACATTTGATTGGTTATGTACATGAATATATATAAAAAAAGAGAGGGAAACACAGCCATTTTGACTAGTACTTCCAGAAGTACATTTGAAAAGGATTTTCACTGAAAACTTCAACTGCTTTCACAAAGGTAAGTTGTTAATTTGGAAAGGGAAGTATGTTGTGCACTTTAAGTTAAATTGGGAAAACATTTTCTGATAGTTATATACTATCCCTCTGTAATAGTTATAGATTGAGATAGGCTTCTCTGTAATAGTTATGGAATGAGTTAGGCTTCTCTGGTATAATTATGAATTTACTTAGGCTTCATCACATGCACTTTTTAATAGTTCTACTTCCTGCCTGAAACCATACACTGCCGAAAATGTACTCCACTGTTAAAAACTCAGATATACCTGTCTGAACTTAAACCCAAAAGTACCCTAACTCAACTGATAAAGTTATTTTTTATGCAATTTACAGAAAGAAAATGGAAGAAAAACAACAATCCAATGTTATTTCTTTCGAAGTAAAGATTGAAAACAATCCAGATGAAAACAAAGATGTCTTGGATTTCATGGATGACTCTATAGACCAACAATTAGTTGACTGTTTGGAACAAATTGAATAATGCAATGATAATTATGAGGAAATTCCAGACAATATAATGTTAGAAGTTTTATTAAATTTTGAAAAAGAATCAGAAGAATACATTTATATTTATTATTCAAAAATTGTTTGAGACATTATTCATTTTTATAAGTAATTCATGAAGTACTACCAAAATGATTATAATATAAAGTGAGACTTATAGTATTCTGTGCAACTTTTTTGTCTTACATAGTAAGTTTACTCATTTTCATCATCATAAGGGAGCAGGATAGACTACACATGATGCCCTAGGCCTTCTCAGGGAGTGCTTAAAGTATCTATTTCTGCTTTCCTGACAGACTATGATATGGATTCCATATACCACAATAACTTCTGTAACAACATGCAAGATATCTACAGAGGAAACGGTGTACATTAAATTTAAGACTCTGCATTGGTACCTACATGTTGGTACTTAAAACACCCAAACAACACAACAACTCTATTCAGAGCTACACTACCTCTAAGCACTTTAAATTATTATTTTACTATTTCACTGGGTTTTCCCCATGGTACGCTCCTCGGTACGCTCACCGGTGCGTGTACCGGGCACCCCCCCCCCCGCGAAAATCGAAAACAATTTTTCTTTTGCCCCGCGGGGCCCTTTTATGGCCCCCACATCAAACCTAGGGGGTCGGGGGGTCTACCCTGCCCCCTTATGGTCATTTCCCCCTTTGTTTTTGCCACCTCTTGTGTCTCGATCCTACCGAGACACAAGATGGCCAGCGCTCCGGACTGTTTGGAACTTGCGTTATGCGCCGGGTGCGCTTCCCGGTGCGCGTCCCGGCGGTGCGCGCCTATAGATATATATATTTTTTCGAACCTTAATTACTCAAAATCCACTGGAGCACATATCTTGAGACATAGCAAAGGCACATCGGGCTACCAGTCCCTACAATTTTGCCAAGTTTGGTGGAAATCCATTCAGCCGTTCGGGCTAAAAACGAGTCCAACCGCCCTATGGAAATTAACATGGGGAAAACACGTTTTGGGACCCCCCTTTTATCTCGGCCCCCGCTTGACAAATCCCCCCAAAACTTTCAGGGAAGGAGCGGAGCGGAGCGGAGCCGAGCGGGCCATCTTCTTTGGGAAATTCGCGAAGATTCGTTCACCGGCGCCAAAGTTATTCCCAATAGAATGTTGCGGATTTCCTATGGAAAACAATCCTAACTATAACTACCTACTGTCGACCGCCAGTAGGTAATATATATATATATATATATATATATATTCACTGAAAAAACCATAGGTTATAGACCATATATAGTTAGGAATTAGCATTTAAAAAACCTTATTTTACTCACACAAAACCATTGAAATTCCATATATAGTTAGTTGCACTAACTATATATCGCGCACCCGCAATCCACTGCTGATGATGTCACATATTACATCATTCATGACATGGTCAGTGACATCACTGATGACATCACTGATGACATCTCAAATGACATCACTGATGACATCACTGATGACATCTCAAATGACATCACTGATGACTACATCCAGTGACTGTATAATTCTGTAAAGTTAAAATATGTCTTACATATTGAAGAATGAGTGGATGTATAAGTGTCTGGACGAAGGATTTAGTAGGTGCATGACTGAATGTATGAGTGAGTGATTAAATGTGTCTCACTGAGTGCATGGGTTAGTGACTAAACTGTCTTAATTTGTGCATCATTATGTCTGTTGTTCTGTAAACTGCTGCATGTGTTGATCAGTAGCTATATGAGTAACTATATGGGTTATTGATTGATTGCCCAAGTATTTGTATGGGAGACTGAGTGTGTGTGTGGCTAGCTGGGAGGTGTGTGACTCTGTGCAGATCAATCTGTACTTGTATCAATGATTGTATAAGAAAGTAAGTATGTGTTAGTACATGTTTGAAAATGTAAGGTGCTCTATGTTTAACTGTATAGACAAGAAAATGGAAGTCTCATTGATTCTTTACAGGACTGACTAGGTGTGTAAGTAACTCCATGGATGAGTGGCAGACTGTGAGTGTCTGTATAGGTGTATGAGTGCATATGATAGTGTTGGAAAGATGAGTGATTGTATGTATGAATGATTATATGGGTGAATGAGTGAAGGTGTGTGTAGACGTAGCAATCAGTGAGTGCGTATGTAGTAACTAGTATTGGTGTGTCAATGGTTTCAAAAATTATACTCTTTTTAACACTGGGTGAAACAGAGGTTATATTAAAATGTGAGGAGATGCATTGTATTGTCACATGAATGATATCATCAGTGATGTGGTCATTGATGTCAAATGAGATGTCATCAGTGATGTCATCAGTGATGTCATTTGAGATGTCATCAGTGATGTCATCAGTGATGTCACTGACCATGTCATGAATGATGTAATATGTGACATCATCAGCAGTGGATTGCGGGTGCGCGATATATAGTTAGTGCAACTAACTATATATGGAATTTCAATGGTTTTGTGTGAGTAAAATAAGGTTTTTTAAATGCTAATTCCTAACTATATATGGTCTATAACCTATGGTTTTTTCAGTGAATTTTCAAGGTTTTGTAAATGCTAATTCCTAACTATATATGGTCTATAACCTATGGTTTTTTCAGTGAATTTCAATGGTTTTTTAATAGCAAATATCATAAGCTGTCGAATGTCAAGTACGTGGTAAGTAAAAACATTTTCGTGTTTATGCACACTGATCTGCTTTGAATGCTGCCCCCCACCCCTCATTTCTATTAGGAGTACTCTCTCTTTGCAGATAGTGAAGGGTAGTTAACGCAGCCCTTTGCCCCCTTTGTAATCCGTCGTGCCTGCTTCTCTCTCCATTTGATTGATTGTTCTCTTTGGTTCATTCTCTATTTACAAACAAGCACAGAGTCAAAATACTCTGTTTAGTCTTTGCAGATAGCGAAAAACCGTGTAAAAAAACAAAAGGAATCGAGCAAAATCAGTAGGCCACTAATGGGATCTCTTTTTGACCTCGCTAAAATAGAAACATTAGGAACAACCTGTTGAAAATAGCAATGCGTATGTACATAAGCGGCGTTCATTTGTGTTCACAGTACCCCTTGTTGATTGTTTGAATCGAGCATTGAATTGTTCGAAGTTGGTTCTCTTAAGGATCTTCTCTGCCTGCAAACGAGGAAGAATAGGAATATTCTCTCTCCCTTTGCAGATAGTGAAGGGTAGGTAACGCAAGCCTTTAACACGTCGTACCTATTTCATTCCTCATTGATTGATTGATTGTCCGAACATTGACTGTTTGGGAATTAGTTCTTTTTGGAGGTATTCCCTGTTTGCAAATAAACGTAGGAAAATCTTTGCAAGTAGTGAAAGGGTACGTAATGCGGACCTTTCTCCCCCGTTGTAATCTGTCATGCCTATCTACTCCCCACTGATTGATGCACCTGTTTCACCCGGACCATTTACTAGACATACGTCATCTGGCCCGACCAGAGAGCACCCCTAGTGAAAAGGACATATGCAATAATAACGAAGTGATCACTGTATCCTGTTAACAGAAACTTTAGCATGAAACAACCTGGAAAGAAAAGAATAGGAAAACGAAAATCAGTAGGCCACTGATGAACATGAACTTTTATTAAACAACGAACAAAGAAACGATAACATAACGTAATGATAAAACCTATTAATGTCCTAGAAACAAGAAAACGTTAAAATATGCCAGTGGTGAGAGACCAGAAAAACAGTAAGAGAAACCAAATCACCCCTCGCTGTCCCACCGCCTGCCACGCCAAAAAAATCGATAGACTAGGGAAAATGCAAGTCAGTAGAACATCCGCCCCCACTCTGGAAACTTCCAAGGTGGGGCAGGGTTCCGGCTACGCCCAGCCGGGAGCAGCCCATATAAGGCAGGTCCTGCTGCCACGCCTCGGCCAGGAGATCCTAACGTAGGGTGTAGCCGGAGGAGAGGCCGAGACCAACGGGACCCGGCCAGGGGATTGCCTTTACAACGCTGAACAGTTGCAGGGGGGGGGAATGTCTCCTCGACCCTCCCCTCTCTCTCCCAGTCCGGCCGCGGTGGCCCTTGAGAGTTGCAGGTAGTCCCGCCACATGCTCTTCCGGTCCGGCCACCAACGGTCGGGGGGCCGAGGCCGACGGAATCCGGCTGCAGCCGATAAACCAAGAAACCCGTTCATGGGGCCAGAGCCAGGGGCGTCCGGCCGACATCTACCGGAAGCCCGGCCCGAAGACGGACGGGACACTTCTTCTTTCTTGTATAATTGCTGCAACAACCCTGGGGGGGGATGTCTTGCACATGCCTCCGACCCCCCCCCCTCGTCCTCATCGCCTGGTCCGGCCATAACAAATCTCAAGCGAGACGCCGTGGGGTGCACTGGGAGGGAGAGACGGTGCGAACAGGCCTCTCCCGCCTCCCCAGTGGAGGCTTCCCAGCTGCACCCTCAGCGCTCCAGGCGCCCGGAAAAGAGTTCTTCCACTGTGGCCATGCTGCAACGTCTCGCCCGGCAGGGTGGAGCCCGTCCGCTCATTTGACCCCGCGATCGCCAGTAGCTACCGAACTCTCAAAATGGCGGTCGACCTGGCAAGAGCGGGCCCAGCATAAAGAAATGGCCCGGTCACTGGTTGACTCCACCACCGTAGTCCTCCACGACCTTGAAGATTCTAGAGGAGCCGCGGGAGTCTCCGACCCCCGATGGGGAATGACTGCCATGATCACCCGTGGAGTGACGAAACTGTATCCGTGGGACGTCGGCGCCAGCCTCACTTTGAATTACTAGAATCCTGCAGACCTCACTTCCGGTGAAAGCACAGGGTGACCCGGTAGGAAAAATTGTTGCACCCCCTCCCCTTTTTGACTGATAGTTCAAACCACCGATCCTTTCCTTTGCCCTTTTAACGGAACTTTGGACTGCCTCCCCCTCTTTTACATTTTCTAGAGAAAACAAAACATTAACCACTACATTAGCATAGCAGTTGACACCAGAACTGTTTTCAAATTGAAAACCAACAACATCTTCAACAGAATCCTTTTTGTTTCTGCTGTGACCCTGCTCCAGCACAGGCATTGTCCCCAGCAGTAATTCTGCAATGCCGGTAAGAATAGCTGTGGTGCCTACTGGACTCACTCACCCCCGCGGCGCCCCACGCCGTTATTTGCTGGGCGGCAACTTGCTAGACATCACTTTCGTGCCATCTAGATTTCAGCGCGTTCTGCTGCCTTGGAACTATTCGCACAACAGACCGCTACTGACAAGAATATTTCATTATTGGTGCTGTCAATTTCAATAAATCTATTGGATAATTCAAAAGAAATTGCCACGGTCTCTTCGTTGTTTAAATGTTTTTACTGTTTTTGTTTTGTTGTATATATTTATATGTTATTAAAGTTTTATATTCCTACTACTTTGTTGGAGTGCTATATATTTTTTATGTGACACATAATTGTAAAAACTTTGATGTACAAAGAGTCATTCCTGGAATCTTCCGCTTCAGGCTCGGTCCCCTCCCCAATCACAATACAGGATAGTTTTCAGATAGTAGGAACACGTGTGGTGTGACGGATCTCATCGGGTGTGGGCCTTGATCTACTATAACTCCTTTGAAGAGGGGTGATTCTTTACAGCTGGGGCCATAAACTACATCTGCAGGGCTAGCTGATAGCCTGGACAATCGGACACAGAGGAAGAGGAGTGTCAGAGGGTGCGGTAGTGAATAGGGCGAAAGGGAGGTGTCGGGCGGGCACAGTGTGATTCTCAGGGAAGAGCAGCGCAGATGGGGGGAGGTTTATTGCCCATGCATAAGACAGAGAGCGGGGGTGACCAGTGCCTGGGGAAGATGCTTGCGAGGGTGAGGAGCCATGCTACGAATCGACAGCGTGCAGAGAGTGGGTCTGGTCAAGACATCTAAAATGGCTGCCGTGCACGACAAAAGTGTGGCATTTCAAAAAAGGCAAGATGGCGCAGACAATGTTTTTCAACACTTCCTCATTTCCTTCGAATCGAACGTTAACAGACGTTGGGGCATATTACCAAAGTTAAGCGATATTTATCGCTAACGATGCTTACCAACGAATTTTTTACCGCTAAGCATCGTCAGAAATTATCGAAGATAAACCTTGCTATTATCAAGGTTTATCACAAATGCGATAATAAACGGCCGCAATGCATGAATATCGCTAAAAACTCAGCGATATTCATGCATTACCGAGCTAATGCTCTTAGCCATGTTATCCACCTCGCATTGGATAACATGGCTAAGAACTGCTCAGGGCAGGTGTTACTTTTTGGAGATATTCGCGCTTAGCGCGAATATCTCCAAAAGTTGGTAATAGGAGATAGATATCTTGCATGTTGTAATGCAAGTTATTGTGGTATATGGAACTCATACCATAATCTCTCAGGAAAGCAGAAACTGATCCTTTTGGGACCGCCTAAAAAGGCCTAGGGGGTGAGGAGTACTCTACTTTGCCCCCTTTTCACGTTCCGAACTATTTTATTTTACTCTCTTCTGTAATTACACAAAATACCAGCGATAAGATGCATCGGAGACACACAGTGAGAGAAAGGAGGCCGGAGATGAAGAAGACATGTCAAATACACATTGGAGATAATATAGTGGCAGAAGGGAAGTAAATATGAGTAAACTTACCATGTAACATAAAAATGTTGCACTCTATACTATAAGTCTCATTTTATACTACAATCACTTCGCTACAACCTCATAAATTAAAAATAAAAATGAATAATGTCTCAAACAATTTTTGATTTCTAAATATAAATTTATTCTTCAGAATTTTCTAAATTTGAAAGAACTAGTAACATGTCCTCATCAGCAATGTCCTCATTAAAAGTCTCCAATGATGATTCTTGTAACTCTATGGTCTCCAAACACTCGATAAATTCGCCATCAAGAGATTGATCAAAAAAATCATTCAAGTCATCTCCTCCTTGTGACAATATTTCATTATTGGTGCTGTCAATTTCAATCAATGTAGTGGAATCATTCAAGTCATCTCCTCGTGACAATATTTCATTATTGGTGCTCTCAATTTCAATCAATGTAGTGGAATCATTCAAGTCATCTCCTCCTTGTGACAATATTTCATTATTGGTGCTGTCCATTTCAATCAATCTAATGGAATCATACAAGCCATCTCCTCCTTGTGACAATATTTCATTATTGGTGCTCTCAATTTCAATCAATGTAGTGGAATCATTCAAGTCATCTCCTTGTGACAATATTTCATTCTTGGTGCTGTCCATTTCAATCAATCTAATGGAATCATACAAGTCATGTCCTCCTTGTGACAATATTTCATTATTGGTGCTCTCAATTTCAATCAATGTGTTGGACAATTCAAAAGAAATTGCCACGGTCTCTTCATTGTGAGCCATTTTATTTTGAAATTGCTTGCTGTAAATTGCAGAAAAAAATAATCACTTTCATTTATCGTTTTTAGTAATACATAATATAAAACTAACTTTATCAAGTATTTAGTATAACAGAAGGACTGCAAATAAATAACAGAAAACATTTTTCAAATTATCTTCAAGTGTACAACATAGTTCCCCTTACAAATTAACAACTCACCTTTTTAAAAGTAGCAGAAGTGTTAGTACTGTGTAAATCAAACACCAGAAATTCACCACCAAAAATTCCTCACAAATGTACCTCAGACAGTAGTATCACAAAATGGCTGTGGTTTCCTCTCATTTGACATATATACATAACCAATTAACTTTCATCACACACAAATACAAAACCAAAGTAACATTTTAATTGGTTCTAAATTTCAACACTTTCAAATGTGTTTTCCCCATGCAATTTTCCATAGGACATTTACATACGTCTACAGCCTGAATGGCTGAACGGAATTACACCAAACTTGGCAAAATGGTACATCAAACCTAAGAGGTCAGGAAGGATCTACTATGCCCCCTTATGGTCATTTCCCCCTTCGCTTTGGCCTCCTCTTGTCTCTCAATCCTACCGAGAGACAAGATGGCGGCCGCTACGGACTGTTTGGAATGTTGACAGACGCCGGAGAACCAATCAGCTTCGCAAAGCTCCGTAACGCGAAAAGTACGCGAAGCGGAGCGCTGTTACAGATATATATCTTTTTTTGAACGTTAATTTCTCAAAATCCACTGGAGCACATATATTGAGACCTAGCAAAGGCACATCGGGCTACCAGTCCCTAATATTTTACCAAGTTTCGTGCAAATCCATTCAGCCGTTCGATTATTATTATTATTATTTTTTTTTGCCCCGCGGGGCCCTTTTAAAACCTCCACATCAAACCTAGGGGGTCAGCGAGGATCTACTATTCCCCCTTATGGTCATTTGCCCCTTCGCTTTCGCCTCCTCTTGTCTCTCGATCCTACCGAGAGACAAGATGGCGGCCGCTACGGACTGTTTGGAATGTTGACAGACGCCGGAGAACCAATCAGCTTCGCTTCACAAAGCTCCGTTGCGCGAAAAGTACGCGTCCTGGGACGCTGCCCGGTCCGCTGTTACAGATATATATCTTTTTTTAAACGTTAATTTCTCAAAATCCACTGGAGCACATATATTGAGACCTACAAAAGGCACATCGGGCTACCAGTCCCTACAATTTTGCCAAGTTTCGTGCAAATCCATTCAGCCGTTCGGGCTAAAAGTGAGGCCAACCGCCCTATGGAAAACTCAATGTTAAAAACACGTTTTGGGACCCCCCTTTTTTCTCGACCCCCCCTGGACGAAACCCCCCCCAATTTTCAGGGGCTGCTCAGAAACAAAATGTGCCATTTTCCTGAAAATTTCAGCCAATTCCGTCCACAAACGCCAAAGTTATTAGACATAGAATTTTCAAAAATCCCATAGAGAAAAAATCCTAACTATATATACCTACTGGCGACCGCCAGTAGGTAATATATATATATATATATTACCTACTGGCGGTCGCCAGTAGGTATATATAGTTAGGATTTTTTCCCTATGGGATTTTTGAAAATTCTATGTCTAATAACTTTGGCGTTTGTGGACGGAATTGGCTGAAATTTTCAGCAAAATGGAACATTTTGTTTCTGAGCAGCCACTGGAAATTTGGGGGGAGTTGGTCCAGGGGGGGCCGAGAAAAAAGGGGGGTCCCAAAACGTGTTTTTAACATTGAGTTTTCCATAGGGCGGTTAGCCTCATTTTTAGCCCGAACGGCTGAATGGATTTGCACGAAACTTGGCAAATTTGTAGGGACTGGTAGCCCGATGTGCCTTTTGTAGGTCTCAATATATGTGCTCCAGTGGATTTTGAGAAATTAACGTTCAAAAAAAGATATATATCTAGAGCCGCGCCTGGAGCGCTCCCACGTACGCGTACAGGGGAGCGCTCCAGGCGCGCCACGCGATCTGCGCACGGCAAGCTGATTGGTTCTCGGGTGTCTATAAACATTCGAAACAGTCCGCAGCGGCCGCCATCTTGTGTCTCGGTAGGATTGAGACACAAGAGGTGGCAAAAATCAAAGGGGGAAATGAGCAAGAGGGGGCAGGGTACACACCCCCTGACCCCCTAGGTTACATGTGGGGGCCATAAAAGGCTCCCGCGGGTGAAAAAAAAAATAAAAAAAAATTCGATTTTCGCGGGGGTGAGCGCCCGGTACGCGCACCGGGGAGCGTACGGGGGAGCGTACCATGGAGATTAAAAATGACAGACTTTAAAAAAAATAAAGCTTCTTTTTAAAAATTGGAGGTAGTTCTGAAAAGAACTTTTTTTTTCATTTTGTTGTTTTATATATATTTTTTTTTTGTTTTTTTTGTTTTATATTTTTTTAGACTTTTTAAAACAATTTTATATTTTTTTTGTATTTTTTTCAAGGGAAAAACAAAAACAAGGATTCCAAAACTGCTCAACAGGAGCAAAAAAAATTGAAAATTTAGGGACTGGAAGAGCAGCGGTGTTGCTGTTTCTTTAGGGCAATCAGTTCAACACTCTGCTCCCCATAGCAGAGCAGTTCGTCACACTCTGCGCACAAAAATTTGATGCCCGCAAACACCGGCTGAATGTTAGGGATCATTCTTCCACGGGGTGGTCCCGAAGGTGTTGCTCCACCAGTGGAGGTGCTGCCGCCATCTGTTGGTACATTCCGTGCCAGCTCTCTGACACTCTCCCTGGCAAAGTTGTTAGGGTGTCTTCTTTTGACATGCCGGATCAAATTGGCATTGCCAAAACTATATTTTTTCAGAGGATTGCCTCTGGATAAACTACTCCCACATATTTTGCATGTTACTTTGGGAGCGTTCACTTTTTTCTGTCCTTCTGGGATGTCGTAAAATTTCCAAATGAAATGGGTTTTTTTCTTTTGCTGAGGAGGGTCCTCATCCAAAAATCCCTCTGAATCACTGCTGGATGACTCTCTTGCAGCCATTGCTGGAGATCAGAAAAGTAGGAGATAGAGTAGACACAACAGCTCTTGCTCTCTCCAAGTACAAAGCAATAGTGAGAGAAATGGGTGGGTTTCACACAATTTGGAAAAAAAAAAGTTCTGAACCAATGAAAAGTGTTATTTTAAAGTCACATGGTTTGACGCGCTTACGCTACGCGCCCGGGGCGCGTCCCGGGCGTGTATCGTAAGCGCATCGGGGCGCTTACGTTGCGCGATCGTATGCGCTTCCGGGTGCGCTTACGCGGTGCGTCATAAGACGCATCTCGCGGCTACGCGATACGTGTCTTATGACGCAAGGCGTGGCGGCTACGCGATACGTCACGATGTTGTTTTCGTTCTCGACAATAGCGCTTCCGGGACGCGCATTAGTACGCGCCTCGGGGCGCGCCGCCAGATTGCGCTTACCCGTGCGTTCACCTGTCCGCGCCCCGGGAGCGCACTAAAAATAATATTAAAAAAAAATAACAAAATTATAAAATATAAAATTAGATTTAAAATGTATTATTTTTATAAAGATTTGCTATTAAAAAACCTATGAAATTCACTGAAAAAACCATAGGTTATAGACCATATATAGTTAGGAATTAGCATTTACAAAACCTTGAAAATTCACTGAAAAAACCATAGGTTATAGACCATATATAGTTAGGAATTAGCATTTAAAAAACCTTATTTTACTCACACAAAACCATTGAAATTCCATATATAGTTAGTTGCAGTAACTATATATCGCGCACCCGCAATCCACTGCTGATCATGTCACATATTACATCATTCATGACATGGTCAGTGACATCACTGATGACATCACTGATGACATCTCAAATGACATCACTGATGACATCACTGATGACATCTCAAATGACATCAGTGATGACATCATGACACACCAATACCAGTTACTACATACGCACTCACTGATTCCTACGTCTACACACACATTCACTCATTCACCCATACAATCACTCATAAATACAGTCACTCATTATTACAACACTATCATATGCACTCATACACCTAGTCAGTCCTGTGAAGAATCAATCACACTTCGATTTCCTCATCTATACAGTTAAACACAGAACACCATACTTTTCACACATAAACTAACACATACTTACTCTCTTATACAATCACTGATACAAGTACACATTGATATGCACAGTCACACACCTCCCAGCCAGCCACACACACACTCAGTCTTCCATACATCCACTCATTCTTCAATATGTAAAACATATTTAAACTTTACAAAAACACACAGACACTAGATGATGTCATCAGTGATGTCACTGACCATGTCATGAATGATGTAATATGTGACATGATCAGCAGTGGATTGCGGGTGCGCGATATATAGTTACTGCAACTAACTATATATGGAATTTCAATGGTTTTGTGTGAGTAAAATAAGGTTTTTTAAATGCTAATTCCTAACTATATATGGTCTATAACCTATGGTTTTTTCAGTGAATTTTCAAGGTTTTGTAAATGCTAATTCCTAACTATATATGGTCTATAACCTATGGTTTTTTCAGTGAATATATATATATATGAATCCCAAATGCCTGAGGCTTGGGAGGCACTGCGACAGTTCTCCGCCATCCGGCTTTCTTTTCATTTGCAGCGCGTGTTTCCTCGTTGCTCAAAGTACTTCGCCCGACGCGTTTCAGGGAGGGTTTCCCATCATCAGGGGCTGCCAGCAAAAAAGCACTCGTTTGGGCATCTTTGATTTGTCAGGACTTTAATGATACAAATCACGTGGTCTACGCAGGCGGGGTTCCGCTCCGCACCATTGTTTCTGGGATTTGTAGTCCAAAGATGCTTGTAAGTTCGTTATTCTTTATAGTAAAGTCGAGTGTTTCATGTTTCATAGGGCAATATTTTAAACCTGTAGTAGGTGGCATTTGAGGGGCTGCGCGCTGTGTGTTCCATGATGAGTTCTGTGCTGTACTCCCAATCAGTTTAGGAGCACTCGCCTCACATTGCACTGAAGATTTGTATTCCATGCAGGTGATGGTGCACTCCCCACGGCGCAGGCTGCCGTGATGTAACATGAATCCCAAATGCCTGAGGCTTGGGAGGCACTGCGACAGTTCTCCGCCATCCGGCTTTCTTTTCATTTGCAGCGCGTGTTTCCTCGTTGCTCAAAGTACTTCGCCCGACGCGTTTCAGGGAGGGTTTCCCATCATCAGGGGCTGCCAGCAAAAAAGCACTCGTTTGGGCATCTTTGATTTGTCAGGACTTTAATGATACAAATCACGTGGTCTACGCAGGCGGGGTTCCGCTCCGCACCATTGTTTCTGGGATTTGTAGTCCAAAGATGCTTGTAAGTTCGTTATTCTTTATAGTAAAGTCGAGTGTTTCATGTTTCATAGGGCAATATTTTAAACCTGTAGTAGGTGGCATTTGAGGGGCTGCGCGCTGTGTGTTCCATGATGAGTTCTGTGCTGTACTCCCAATCAGTTTAGGAGCACTCGCCTCACATTGCACTGAAGATTTGTATTCCATGCAGGTGATGGTGCACTCCCCACGGCGCAGGCTGCCGTGATGTAACATGAATCCCAAATGCCTGAGGCTTGGGAGGCACTGCGACAGTTCTCCGCCATCCGGCTTTCTTTTCATTTGCAGCGCGTGTTTCCTCGTTGCTCAAAGTACTTCGCCCGACGCGTTTCAGGGAGGGTTTCCCATCATCAGGGGCTGCCAGCAAAAAAGCACTCGTTTGGGCATCTTTGATTTGTCAGGACTTTAATGATACAAATCACGTGGTCTACGCAGGCGGGGTTCCGCTCCGCACCATTGTTTCTGGGATTTGTAGTCCAAAGATGCTTGTAAGTTCGTTATTCTTTATAGTAAAGTCGAGTGTTTCATGTTTCATAGGGCAATATTTTAAACCTGTAGTAGGTGGCATTTGAGGGGCTGCGCGCTGTGTGTTCCATGATGAGTTCTGTGCTGTACTCCCAATCAGTTTAGGAGCACTCGCCTCACATTGCACTGAAGATTTGTATTCCATGCAGGTGATGGTGCACTCCCCACGGCGCAGGCTGCCGTGATGTAACATGAATCCCAAATGCCTGAGGCTTGGGAGGCACTGCGACAGTTCTCCGCCATCCGGCTTTCTTTTCATTTGCAGCGCGTGTTCCCTCGTTGCTCAAAGTACTTCGCCCGACGCGTTTCAGGGAGGGTTTCCCATCATCAGGGGCTGCCAGCAAAAAAGCACTCGTTTGGGCATCTTTGATTTGCCAAGGAAACAAAAAGGAGAGGCCAAGGTGGGAAACTTTTTTCAGTACCGAAAGGCACAGCAAATCATGTAAAGCCAACCTACCTGCAGGATTCTGGAATCTACTATAGACAAAAACCTTCATAATAATGAACACTGTGGCGCCGATTTACTGATGGAGACTGCATGTCCCAGAGTGCATAGGACTTGCAAACTGCACTCAGCAGGGCTCAAAATGTCACGTGGGGGCCAGCATCCAATAAATAAACTTCAGTAAACAAAAGAATGTTTCAGCGCCTGTGTTCGAAGAAAGAAAGCCTTTGAGAAAGGGGTTATCAACCCTGAAACGCGTCAGGCGATTATAATTAATGGCTTCCTGCAGGCAGGCTGACGATGAGCACCGGATGGTGGATGCGCTGTCGAGTGCTCCTCTAAGCTTCTGGGCACTTTGTGATGAATATTATACACGGCCGTCCTGCCGTGGGAGAAGCACCATCTCCAAGGAAACAAAAAGGAGAGGCCAAGGTGGGAAACTTTTTTCAGTACCGAAAGGCACAGCAAATCATGTAAAGCCAACCTACCTGCAGGATTCTGGAATCTACTATAGACAAAAACCTTCATAATAATGAACACTGTGGCGCCGATTTACTGATGGAGACTGCATGTCCCAGAGTGCATAGGACTTGCAAACTGCACTCAGCAGGGCTCAAAATGTCACGTGGGGGCCAGCATCCAATAAATAAACTTCAGTAAACAAAAGAATGTTTCAGCGCCTGTGTTCGAAGAAAGAAAGCCTTTGAGAAAGGGGTTATCAACCCTGAAACGCGTCAGGCGATTATAATTAATGGCTTCCTGCAGGCAGGCTGACGATGAGCACCGGATGGTGGATGCGCTGTCGAGTGCTCCTCTAAGCTTCTGAGCACTTTGTGATGAATATTATACACGGCCGTCCTGCCGTGGGAGAAGCACCATCTCCAAGGAAACAAAAAGGAGAGGCCAAGGTGGGAAACTTTTTTCAGTACCGAAAGGCACAGCAAATCATGTAAAGCCAACCTACCTGCAGGATTCTGGAATCTACTATAGACAAAAACCTTCATAATAATGAACACTGTGGCGCCGATTTACTGATGGAGACTGCATGTCCCAGAGTGCATAGGACTTGCAAACTGCACTCAGCAGGGCTCAAAATGTCACGTGGGGGCCAGCATCCAATAAATAAACTTCAGTAAACAAAAGAATGTTTCAGCGCCTGTGTTCGAAGAAAGAAAGCCTTTGAGAAAGGGGTTATCAACCCTGAAACGCGTCAGGCGATTATAATTAATGGCTTCCTGCAGGCAGGCTGACGATGAGCACCGGATGGTGGATGCGCTGTCGAGTGCTCCTCTAAGCTTCTGGGCACTTTGTGATGAATATTATACACGGCCGTCCTGCCGTGGGAGAAGCACCATCTCCAAGGAAACAAAAAGGAGAGGCCAAGGTGGGAAACTTTTTTCAGTACCGAAAGGCACAGCAAATCATGTAAAGCCAACCTACCTGCAGGATTCTGGAATCTACTATAGACAAAAACCTTCATAATAATGAACACTGTGGCGCCGATTTACTGATGGAGACTGCATGTCCCAGAGTGCATAGGACTTGCAAACTGCACTCAGCAGGGCTCAAAATGTCACGTGGGGGCCAGCATCCAATAAATAAACTTCAGTAAACAAAAGAATGTTTCAGCGCCTGTGTTCGAAGAAAGAAAGCCTTTGAGAAAGGGGTTATCAACCCTGAAACGCGTCAGGCGATTATAATTAATGGCTTCCTGCAGGCAGGCTGACGATGAGCACCGGATGGTGGATGCGCTGTCGAGTGCTCCTCTAAGCTTCTGGGCACTTTGTGATGAATATTATACACGGCCGTCCTGCCGTGGGAGAAGCACCATCTCCAAGGAAACAAAAAGGAGAGGCCAAGGTGGGAAACTTTTTTCAGTACCGAAAGGCACAGCAAATCATGTAAAGCCAACCTACCTGCAGGATTCTGGAATCTACTATAGACAAAAACCTTCATAATAATGAACACTGTGGCGCCGATTTACTGATGGAGACTGCATGTCCCAGAGTGCATAGGACTTGCAAACTGCACTCAGCAGGGCTCAAAATGTCACGTGGGGGCCAGCATCCAATAAATAAACTTCAGTAAACAAAAGAATGTTTCAGCGCCTGTGTTCGAAGAAAGAAAGCCTTTGAGAAAGGGGTTATCAACCCTGAAACGCGTCAGGCGATTATAATTAATGGCTTCCTGCAGGCAGGCTGACGATGAGCACCGGATGGTGGATGCGCTGTCGAGTGCTCCTCTAAGCTTCTGGGCACTTTGTGATGAATATTATACACGGCCGTCCTGCCGTGGGAGAAGCACCATCTCCAAGGAAACAAAAAGGAGAGGCCAAGGTGGGAAACTTTTTTCAGTACCGAAAGGCACAGCAAATCATGTAAAGCCAACCTACCTGCAGGATTCTGGAATCTACTATAGACAAAAACCTTCATAATAATGAACACTGTGGCGCCGATTTACTGATGGAGACTGCATGTCCCAGAGTGCATAGGACTTGCAAACTGCACTCAGCAGGGCTCAAAATGTCACGTGGGGGCCAGCATCCAATAAATAAACTTCAGTAAACAAAAGAATGTTTCAGCGCCTGTGTTCGAAGAAAGAAAGCCTTTGAGAAAGGGGTTATCAACCCTGAAACGCGTCAGGCGATTATAATTAATGGCTTCCTGCAGGCAGGCTGACGATGAGCACCGGATGGTGGATGCGCTGTCGAGTGCTCCTCTAAGCTTCTGGGCACTTTGTGATGAATATATATATATATATTTACTTTTATATTTATCAACTATATGTAACCAAATATTTTACTTTTCATAATAAAAATGGAACTTTGTTGGAAAAAACAACAATTAAGGATGGTATAGGTGAAATGTCAATTAAAACATACAATTAAAAATCAGCAAAACCACTGCGAGTCACCAGTTACAGTAATTTCAAGTAAATATAACTTGGGCTCTAAAGTAACTACAACTTGTGCCCCACCATAATTGTCTCAAAATATTTTCATTAAAGCAACCAGAAGAGGTCTCCACAACTCTAGTTGACAAGCACCCAGTTTTAGCTTGGTGTGCTTTAAAAAAATATGGAACGCTCTCCTGGAGTCAAGGATCCATAACACTAACTGAGTTTTTTTTTGTTGCTGGTGTTGTATAGTTCCTAATTGTCCTCTACAGGATCTGCGCATTTGGATAACATAAACTGTGGGACTGGTGGCAGGCTGATTCCGTACACCCCCACCGGATATATTTACCTTTCTGTATCAGCTAGCTCACAGTGCCAATATAATCTCCTGTTACCAAGGAGAAAATATTTTCTGGCATCCTCAGTGTAGGGGAGTAGGGTCTGCTTCCTATGGTTACCCCCACTTTTTGCTGTGATTCACTGTTTTTTCGACTTTAGTATGGCTGTGGTCCTGCTAATAAGCCTACAGCCTAGCTGTACTCTCTCTAAATTGATACCATGTACTTTAGGTACATACCAGATTGGTTACTGGGTCACCCTTGTGAGCCCCTGTATATGGTACTTTTGGTACCCAGGGCATAGGTGCACCCTAGGCGGGAAACATCCTTTACAACGCAACTTTTACAACGTTATACCATTACGACGCAACATTTACAACGCAAGTCATTACAACGAATTGTGCTGGAGTTCGCTCTAGGATAGGGAATAGTTTAATTACTATCCAACACCTTCCCTACTATCCACGGGGACTGGAGTTGGAATAGTAAATTAAACTATTCACTATCCAGCGCCCCCAACGCAAGTGGTTGTAACAACTTGCGTTGTAAAACCTGCGTCGTAATGGCATGCATTGTAAAAGCATGCGTTGTAGTGACATACATCCACTTACAGCCTAGGTAAGGTGGTGTAATCACCCCTTACTTAGATATAGTATATCTATATCTACCTTATAAATAGACGCATAGTAACCTATAAGTCACTCCTATGGCAGGCCTTGACAATCCTGGAGGCAAAGTGCTTGGTTTTATGTGAGAGGGTGCCCTAGCATGACCTGAACCCCTCTGCAGCTTTCGGAACCATCTCCTAATAGCTGTTCTATGATATAGCCATGCTATATACTCTTAAGTGCATTATAATCCTCGCGGTTAATGCTAACTTTGGTTTGGCTTTATCAAAACATGTTGTGTAAGGTGTCAAACATTTTGGAGTACTAACCCCCCCACAATTCTGGCGGCGGGGGTAGCATTCCACCCTTCTAGAGGGAGAAGACATGTAGTTACTGTTAAACCCGGTTAAAGTTAAACAGAGCCCCAGCATCACAAAATGGATGCTGCTGCCTCAGACACGAGTCTGCCCTCCTGCTGCTGGACGAAACTCCGGCAGGGGAGGCCTGGACAATAGGTTTCCTGTCCAGGAAGGTGCTGGCACCTCCCCAGACAGGCTTTAGTGCATTGGGGCAGGGAGGGTTGCATTCAGTGAATGCTTTTCAGACAGGGCTTGGGGCACACAAGGTGCTCGATGCATTTCCCAGTTCAAACCGGTTGCTGGGGCACTTAGCCCAAGCTCTGGCATGAAACTGGACAAAGGGGAGGGGGTGGTTCCACCCATAGGAAGGACCTTAAAGTTAGTCCAACCCCTAAACTTGCTATAAGTATAGAACCCCAGTCCTTAGGACTTTAGATTACCCTGGACGAGACTCTGCAACATATGTCATGGACCTTCAACATTCCATATCGACTGGAAGACAGAAGAAATCTCCCTTGTGGTCAAGGAGTGACCCCCCTGTTCAAACAGGCACCAAGTGCATCTTTTCCAGTCTGTATTTTCGAGGCTCCCGCTGGATCCAGAAGAATATGCAACACAGGACACAGACTTCCAGACATCTCTGATGCTGACCTGCGCTCCCAGCAAAGCTGAGACCTGTGGCAGACAAGAGAGACGTGGGGCCGGAACTCCTGGACATCCTGAATTTTGCAACCTGCAGCTAGTTCCCGAGGTATCCCAAAGTTGTGCATTGGGTTACTTGAAGCCCCAGTCCCAAGCACCTTTTGCACCGAAGCTCAGAGGACCACACTCCACGAGTGTCCCGTGGGCCTGCTTTGTGCATTTCAGCTTGATGCATCTTTGCAGTTCCTTGTCCATTGGCTAGTAAGCCTCCAAGAAGACCAATCCTTGATTTACTTTGCTTTCCTAGTTCCTCTAGACTTGCTCCAACTCCTCACCAAAGGGGGAGTTCCTCAGACCTTGCTGGTCTGCACCGGAGCCCATCTTGACATCCTGCATGGATTGCATTTGCCAAGGCTTGTTGGGTCCAATCTGGATACCAATACTGTAGTCAACTAGATTATTTGTGGATCAGATCAAATCCAGCTCCTGGTCATCGTCAACACCTCCTGATCTTCGTGGCTGAAGACAAGCTTCACCTTTTCACCTAAAATCACCCAACATTGGCTGGCATCTTCCTATCGCCATCCTGGTCACTGGCTATTGACCCAGACGCTGTCTCCTCTGCTTTCAGGTTCTTCACATCTCTGATCCACCCTTGGATCCACCCGGACACTTTTCCTCTGGTTGCCTGCAGCACTTCATCGCAGCTCTCCATTGGAATCGACGACGAAACCCGACACCAAAAGGCACCTATGCACCCGGCTTCCCTGGGTGAGGTAACATGAGTACTCTGGTGCTCCCATGGGTCTTGACTCTCGAAGTGTCCTAGTCTAAAAGGGTTCTATCGTAGTTCACCTAGAAGTACCCTTAAACTGTAACTTTGTAACTTGTTCGTTCTCCATAGAAAGTCAATGGTAACCCGCGACTGTGTTTAGACACTGCACGCGTCACCCGTGGGCCTCCTACATCCTAACCTTTGGTGGTTCTAGGCAGCCCCAGTGACTTCACAGGCCCTAGGCCTACTTTCTAACTCTCATGTGGTTCTTATACCACTATTTTAGTATATGGTTTGTGAGGCCTATAGGGCATAACGTATACTGTGCAACTTATTGTATGCTAATTAAGTTCCTTGTATTGTACTTTTACCTCTGACCTCATAAATAGTGCAGAGGGGGTGTGTTTAGAATAAATACATATATATTTGATATATACCTTGTGTGGTGTGCTTTCATTTGATCATTCAAGGACTTTATGACCTACCATCAATAAGGGTCGATTGGACTGGTGCAAGGTGCTCGTTAGAATAGTGGACATCATATACCAGGCCAACTTCTCACACTCAGAACATGCAAACCCTGATCCCTCAGGATCGAAACAATGTACTACCTTTTGCTCAGTCACTTGTGCTTACTTAGTTTGTCTCAGAGAGGTAGTCAGAATAAACACTCGGGTGTTTTACAATAAGCATTTATTGCACAGTTGATATTCTAGTGTAGAATAGATGAGCTGCAACAACCATTAGACAGTAGCATATATATATGATTAGCAGTACTAAGAAAGTAAAGGGATGGTATATCTCTACCATCTTGCAGCTATCATGAATATATACAGATATATAAAATACATGACAGTAAAAGGTGCGTATCCTACGGTGCTTCCTATCTAGATTTACCTAAGTGTACCTAGCATGCATCTAGGTTTTTAAGCCAAGAATCCATCTAGGATTTAGTCAACCCCATTACCTGAAGTGAGAGACTGTGGGACCCCGTCCTGGTCTCGAGTAGGACACCCCGCAAGGGACGGTAGACCACTGTTAGTAGAAGTATCTGCATGCAGGAACCTCAGCGTCACTGGTCAGTGTGTCGGCCATGAAGTCTTAATCTCCCCTGTCTTTCTAAGCAAGATGTGATGTATATATACCCATAGGTCTCCCCAGGGGTCCTACCTTGCTGTGTTACTGTGTCGGCCTGAAGGATGATGTTGGCCCTGAAATTTATACAGAGATATTTTACAGGAGATGGTAGTCCTGCTGTGCTTCCAAAAATCCTCATGCATAATGTATGCGATTCGAACTAGGGAAAACCTGTGTTCTTAATGCAGTGTTATATTTAGGTAAAAGGTCAGGCCCTGTAAACCGTTATGTGTGTAATGTAGGGAAGAATATAGGTGAGAAGTTGCGATGTTACCTGCAACTATATTAGGGTACCTATATGGAATAAAAAATCCACTCCTCTTCCGACTGGTTGGCATAGTTAAATTATCAAAGTACTACTAGGCCTACTAGATAATGGTACGCACAATTTATAAAGACATTTGTTTTGCTAAAATGTTTAAAACTTCTAACAAATTGCAAAAATCTTTAAAAATGTTTACAAAGAAAAGTGTATTTTAAGTCATAGCTCTAAAATGTCGGAGGTTTATTCCGAACTACTTTAAGCATTAGAAAGCCATGAATAAAAAAAAAAAAAGGAAATGTCAATTTTGTTTTGGGTTTCAAATTTTGCTTGAATAAAAAGGCTGAATTTCTTTCAGCACACGATGAGCCAAATGAGTCAAATATTTATGTGTCCTGTCTGGTAGACGCAACATTCTTGTTGCTTGCTTCAGCAGTCGACAGTCCCTGTAGCAACTCACAGGTTATGTCAACTGAACACAGATGATCTTCTGTACTAACCACAGCCTTTGCTGGGGCAGTGTGTGCGTCGTCCTAAGCCTGGTTGCCAGAGGAGGAACCGATGTCCATACCAACAGGAGAAGATATAACCTGTGGTGGCTCAATGAATGCCACCATCAACATCGGAATTCGCTGGGGACACAGCAGAACATGGGCCGTTATCGGGTCCAGTAAAGCATCTATGTCTGGCTGCGCACATGATGGGAGTGTCAAACATAGGTCTAATACGCATTCTTCTCTGCAGAACAGGCATCAGAGCACAGGTAAGATGCAGTCCATCAGACTGGTCAAAATGACTAGAACCAAGATGCACTTAGTACTATTAGAAGCAGGATTAGCGGAAGTCTTCCAAGATGCTTCCGAATACTGAATGAATGAAGTTTGGTATAACTCCAAGTACGGTCTCAAAGGTGCTTAGAAGTCCAAAACCTATTGTCGTAAATAGGTGGCGATGCCTGTCGTATCAGACATGTTAAAGATACGATTACCCATTTCTGTGAAATGGAAGGGGCAGTTCGTATGTATAAGCGCCTGTATCTCTGCCAAAGACCTTGCTATTTGAAGATCAAAAATCTCTTGAGGGGAGGTTAAGAGCATGGACTTGCCTTACATTCTGCTTAGATTATCAAACTGTATTAAAGAAACATTCAGTGAAGGCCTTAACGGTGCCACCCTGACTGTGTTTGTCGGGGGAAACAATACTTGCATACAGCAAGTAACCCTGGAACTCATGGTGACCAGATATGCCATTTCCGGGAGCATTCCACAGCAACCTTGATCGTTCAGCATCAAGTAACTCCCATTAGAAAGTAGCCTGAATACTAGAGTGATCACTGCAGGTGGGGCACCTCTCATGTGACAGGACAAGTTTGCCACCAAACTATTATAAGCTCCATGTAGCATTATATCCTGACACATGAGTGATTCACTCAAAGTGTTCTTGCATTTAGTTCCATTTAGAAACAATTGTCTATCCCCACTCCAGCATCGAAATCTGTATGGTAATTCCTATGATTCCTTGGTGTATTCCCTACCCATTTCTTCATATCTGATTGCCTGCTTTTGTTCAAGGCAATACTGAAACTGAAAAGTATTGACCGGTAGAGTTATGTGGCCATGGATTAACCATTCCATGGACGGTGATTCTGCCACTGTAAAGGCTAATCTATCCAGTTTTTTGATACTCAACATTGTATATTTCGCTCCCCTTTGTGCTATTTCTATCTGTTTATCCGTTAGGTTGTATGCGGAAAACAGGGTTGTACTGTTGATAAAACACCAAGTCATATAGCCTGCTTTCAAAGATTGCAGCATCCAGCTTAACAACATAATAGAACGTAACGTAACATGACTGTCCATGTTTTAATATGGATAAATCTTGTACCAGTATTTATATTGCGGTAGATACAATGCTATCTTAGGAATATATCCTAGAGGTTAGTATAGTTAACACATTGTCTACTACTGCTAGAGACTTTTCTAGGTTTATACAGTCTATTTCATGTAATCTCTCCGGGGCCTCTTGTTGGGATATTTTCCAGATTTAATTGTAGACAGCACAATAGAAAAAATGTTGACGTGGCTTCCTGGGACCTAATAAAAAATGCCTGAGATCCAAATCCTTTGTAAGTAAGGATAAGTGTTGTTTCACCTGTTTAAGTTTTGAGGTTTTTAGCCAATCAAGGCACAACTTCCCAACACTATAGAATGTCACGACCCCTGGATGTTCTCTTTGTACATAACATGGGTCTGGCGTGTGGATACAAAACTCTTCGGTTCAACCCATGAATCTTTCCTGACATCTGTTCGTGTCCGTGGGCTAAATCAACTATTTCTGCCAATCGGGGTCTAATCTGTTGTATTGTATAATATCATCTACTGTAATCTCTTGTGAGGATATATTACCCTCGGTGTGTGATGGTGAGGGCATCCAAGTTGTGTTCAGGACTTTGTTCTTGGCTAGTCCAAGGCCAGACGTTTGTTGCACTGTCTCGTTCAAAAACTTGATTTGCTGAGGGATTGGGCATGCTCTATATAACGCTTCAGTTCCCTGTGTCTGCCATTCTCTAGTACCCCAGATGATTTTAAGTCTATGGTATTTTTCCAGAAATCGAAACCTTGTTCAGACAACAGGGCAATAAAGGAAGCAGAGTAAGTCTGTTTGGCGTTTCTTAACATATTGTTCTGTGCTGGGGTTGGTGCTACCTTATAATAATATGAAGCTGGGTCAGATATGTTAAACCCTGCAAAGTATGGAAACTTTTGTGCAAATGTTTTTAACTGCTTTTCAGTGGCGTAAGGCAATGTTCCCACTGGTGGTAAGTGAACACATTTCTAGGATTAGCAAATGTATGCAGAAAGTGATGACCATAATGTTGATAACAATACATTGTTTCAAAATCTGATGTGCTTTCCAATGTTTCACTATTAGAAAATGCAGCAGATGTTTCCAAATGTGTCAACATGTTATTCACAGTTTCATAATCACAATCATCAAAAAATGTACTTGAGGTAATGATATCACTCAATGATATTTAAAATAAATAAGGAATTTTTAAAAGTTGGGTCGGACGAATATATTGAAATCAACCTTGTCCCAAACTATACCATCAAGTATAGTAACTGCTGTAATGTTCACTGATGACAAGTCTCTTTGCTCTCGATGAGATGATTGGTGAGGTTTTAAATTTAAATTCACCTTTTGGGCAGCAGAGGTTTGTCGAAGGTATCTTCCATTAACAAGCATGCTAAAAACTATCACTAAGCTTAGCCAGGAAAGAAAGAAAAGAATCCTGGTAGCTACCCAGAGATCTACCCAAGGTAATACCAGGTAAGTCTTTTTAAGAAAGTTTAGAAAGTCTTTAACTTGCTGCTTGCGTGATTGTTGGGCTGGCATCATTTCAGGTTCACTTGGATCCAAAGAAAACGTATCAAAGTCTATGAAGTAGCCAGATGCAGTTTGATAAATTTTTGGTATTTCCGCAGGATTTGTAGAAACCCTAGCTTGCTTTTGTTGAGGCATGTTGATGTAGATATCTGTATTTGGTTGAATTTAAATGTGTCTTTCATTTTGATTTTGAATTATTATTTCTGGTTCTATAGGAACAAGTTCCATAGCATTGTTATTTAGTTCTTCATTCCTTGCAGGCGACTCTTCAAACATGATGAGTCTTTCTGTTTGAACTTCTTAAATTGTAGCAAGAGCAGGGTGTCTGCTACTTTGGAGTCCATGTGGCCTACTATTCAGTATGTGGTTGGTTAAGTCAATTAAGACAAATCTTTTTTCCGTTTTGCTGCAAGAGGCGGCAGGAGTACATTCTTTGTTCCTTGAATTGCTAGGACTGGTACAGGTTTTCTGTATGATGGCCCAAATTCTTTCTTGTCCTCTATTTTCTCTCTGACTAGATCCTCGACTTAAGGGAACCAGACAGGTCTTGCAGTGACTGTCTTGACTTCCCCAGTGGCAGTCCTCTTCACCTGGACATTACTTTGTAATGCCTGGGCCACATTTAGATCCTGTAAAATAGCCAAACGATTATGGATGTCAAAAGGTTTGTCATTCGCCACTGTGCTCTCACAATCAAGACCAGGTACCAACATTCTTGTCCCAAATAGGACCTCATATGGGGTGACACCCCCTAGAGAACCTCTTGGCTAATGCTCTCTGAACCCCCATTTAAATGATTGACCCAACGACGACCCTTGCCTAATACTCTAGTTGTTAAAGATTGCTTTAAGTCACAATTTTTCCTCTCCACAACTGAATTACCCTCAGGATGGTATGGAGAGTAATATTGCAATTCTACGCCAAAACTTCCTATGGCTTCTTTGTAAGCCTGAGTGCTAAACGCCGGGCCACAGTCAGAATGTAACGTGCCAGTTGCGTATGTCCCTATAAAGACTCGCAAATCTTTATTAACAGTTTGAGTGTCAGCCGAGCGTTGAGGCCATACCCGTAGAAATCTTGAGCAGGAGTCCACTGCTACCATAATATACTTATAGGCCGTCAGATTGTACGGGGCCACAGTGGTCCAAATAAACACAAGCGAGCGGTCTGTCTGATATTAATCATAGTGTCTGCGCTGGACGTATAATGGTGTACATCTGCTGGCAGATGTCGCATTTCAAGACGTAGTCTTTAGTTTGCTTTGTTAAACCTGGCCACCAATAGCGTTGATTTAACAATGAAATTGTTGATGTAACCCCTGTGTGCGCTGAACCCAAACCCTCGTGTGCCGCTAATATTAAACCTTTCCTACGATCCATAATTGGTATTACTCTATCCCCCACGCCAGGAATCTTAGCATATTGAATGTTGTTTGCATCTAACTTGTAGGAGTACTTGAGTGAACATTTCTTTGGTACTGATGAGCTGTTTTTGCGTCTAATGTCTCCGTCTATTCTCGTTTTTGAATGAGAGATTGCAGCTACGGAAGCTGTACATACAGCCCCCTTCGCAGTTTCATCAGACAATGAATTTACTTCAATCTGAATGCCATCACGCTGATGACTCAGTGCATGTATCACGTGATCCCTTGGTAGTTCGTTTTGCAACTCAACTACCTGTTCCCAAAGATTGTGCTTAATTGTGCCACCTTTCACATCTATAAACCCTTTTTGTTCCCAGTGATGTAAATATTCATTATATGAGCTCACAGTAAAAGGAATCACACACAATTAGTGTGGAGAGTTCATGATCCGTATTTACCAGTGCCAGTATCAATGCTTTTAATTCTGCCAGCTGAGCCATGCAATCTTCTATAGACTGCGTTTTCGTACAACTCGGATGGAACTTTCCATCCCGCATGCGACCTTTAACAATAGCACATGCTGTGCTGTATGGCTGCTTACTCTCTATGGCCGGCTGAGCAGATCCGTCAGTGTAAATTAAATATTCATACTGATCCAGAGACATGATTTCCGGAATGCTTGTGTTTTTAGACTTGAATCAAATCTGTATTCAACATCCGTTGCAGTAAGAGAATTAGCCCATTGATTTGATTTGATTTGATTTGATTAAAATTTATATTGCGCAGAACAATAACCCGCAGGCATCAAGGCGCCTAACATTAATATCAAATCGTCCAGATCAATCATCCTTACACATAGGCCTTCTGAAAGAGGCGCGTTTTTAAAGCACCGCGGAAAGTCTGTAGGGAGGGTAGGGATCTAAGGTCCAGAGGGAGATCATTCCACCATTTGGGAGCTAAGGTGGAGAAAGCCCTGCCCCCCCATCTGGCTCTTCGCACGCGAGGGACTGACAGAAGCAATTTCCCGGAGGAACGCAAATTCCTTCCCGGGATGTAGTGGGAGATGATAGAACCCATTCCATAGTCACAGTTTCTTGCAATGGCTCTGTATATCATACACAAGACCTTAAAGCGTACTCGGTACTCTACAGGGAGCCAATGCAAAGTTTTTCTAGCCAATGTGGCTGATGAGCGTCTGGGCACATCCAAGACAAATCTAGCCGTGGCATTCTGGACTACCTGCAAGCGCTGCAGGAGGGTCTTATTTAGCCCCGCATACAGCGCATTGCAGTAGTCCAGGCGAGAGCCAATGAGCGCGACCGCTACTTGCTTTCTGGACTGCACAGACAAGTATTTCCTGATCCTTCGCAGGGTGTGGATAAGACCCCAGCAGGTGGAAATGGTCCTGCTCACCTGTCTGCCCATATCCAGGGCAGGGTCTATCATCACCCCTAGATTTTTTGCGGATGTAGTGGGGGAAGGACACGCTCCAAGCGAGTCAGGCCACCAGCTGGAGGACCAGATGTTTTCGTTCCCACCAAACACCATCACCTCAGTCTTCTCCCCATTCAGTTTGAGAGAGTTCTGTATCATCCAGTGACCAACCGCCTCCATGCATGATCTAAATCTGGAGGCGGTCTGCACATCTGAATGGGAGAGAGAGACGAGTATTTGGGTGTCATCAGCATAGGAAACTACCTCCATCCCGAAAGCTCTTATTAGTCTGGCCAGAGGGGTCACATAGATGTTAAATAGGGTCGGGCTAAGAGCCGACCCTTGTGGGACCCCACATAGCACAGGACGGGATGGAGATAGAAACTCACCCATCTTGACTCTTTGTACCCTCCCAACAAGGAAGGACGTCAGAAGATCTAGAGCTGCGTCTTTCACCCCCACCTCCCTCAGACGAGATGAAAGAACTGAGGGAGAGAGGGTATCAAAGGCCGCAGTTAGATCTAGCAGGACCAGGAGGGTGGTCTGGCCTTTATCCACTGTCGTGCGGATGTTATCGAGCACGACAGTGAGGGCCGACTCGGTGCTATGTTCCCTCCTGAATCCATGCTGGGAAGAGTCAAGACACCCCGAGCTTTCCACAAAAGCAGCGAGATGCTTGTTCAGGTGTGCCTCAAGCATCTTCGCCGGGGCGGGTAGCAGCGAAATTGGACGGAAGTTTTTCAAGACCTCCGGATCAAGGGAGGCCTTCTTTAGCAGAGGTTTTATTACTGCTTTCTTCCATTCCGAGGGGAAGGTACCTTCTCTTATTGCTAGATTCATAATTTCTAGCAGAGGTGGTAAGAAGGACTCCCTGCACTGCTTGATGATCTTCAAAGGGCAAGTATCCAGAGGGGAGCCGGATGTGATCTTATTAAGCAGGGCTTCAAGATCCTGCAATTCTAAAGGTGGGAAGAAGTCCAGGGTGGCCAAAGGTGGAGCATCAGAAGCGGACTCATTGGGCTGGGGCGGAACAGTAGACACACTAATACGCGCTCTTTGTTCCTCAAGAGCTAGGTGGATATCCAGTATTTTAGTATGGAAGAATGAGGCAATCCTATCACATAAATCCTGCGAAGGAATAACAGGATCAGGGGTTTGTAAGTCGACTAAAGAGTCTACAATTTTAAAAAGCTCCTTTGGGGAGGAGAGCGAAGTAGTCAGGGTTACAAAGTACTTTTGTTTAGCCTGCACAATCTCGGCCTTATACTTCCTGACAAGAAGTTTGTGAGTTTCTTTATTCTTAAAGTCCCAGCTGGAGTGCCAGAGCCTCTCCTTCCTCCTCACTTCTTGCCTGAGGAGTCTAAGGGAGTCGGAAAACCACGGAGCAGAAGGTCTCTTCCTTGCTCGACGTTTGGTCTGTGGGGGAGCTAGCTCATTCATAGCTTCGGTGACAACCTGTTCAAAATGACCAACTGCAGTCTGAACATTGTCTATGCCTTTAATAGAAAGGCAGGCAGTCCAGGGCGCAAAAGAATGGCTATTAATGTCCCTCAGATTTCTAACCGAAACCATTACATGGTTCCCTTTTTTACTTCCATCACTCGAAAGATATTCCAGATGGAATGGGACTAAGAGGTGGTCGGACCAAGAAAGATGAACCGGGTCCTTAGTGGTTAAACGATGGTCATTCGAAAAAATGCCATCCAGCGTATGACCTGCCCGATGGGTGGCCCCACTAACACGCTGCGTAAGCCCACAGGAAGCCAAAGCCTCAATAAGTCCTGAGGTGTCGGAAAGATCCTGTCTTTCTAAATGATAATTAAAATCGCCCAAAATGGAAAAGTTTTCTCGACCAAAATATGGTTCCAAGACTTGGAGAAATTTAGGAGTAAAATCTGTGCGGGGTCCTGGTGGTCGATATAATAAAATTCCATGGAAAAAAGGGCACTGTGCTTCTTTTATAGTAAAATAGAAAGCTTGAAAACAGTCCAGAAAATCAGGAATAGGTGCAGTGTGACATTGAAGGTGGTCTTTATAAAGAATCGCTATGCCACCTCCCACTCGACCCTGTCTGTCAAGTCTAGCCAGGCAGTACCCTTCAGGGACCGCTTCAATCAGATCAGGGCCGGATGAGTCTTTGGCCCAAGTTTCGGTGATGAACACTAGGGTCGGTTTCCTATCTAAAACCATTTCCCTAAACATTATCTTGTTTTTAACAAGGGAGCGGGCATTAACCAGAATGCCTTCTACTATCGTAGCTGTAGGCCCAGTGCCACCCGCGTCCCCAGTAGAGGAATGGCATAGAGGGCTGGGAGGCCTGGAGATGGGAGAGCAGCCACAGCGTAAAGGAAGGGATAGACTATGTGGTTCGAGTGAATGCGTACACCCTGCTCTACAGGGTTTCAGACGCAACAGTTCCTGACGGGAATAGTGATACAAAGGCAATGTGGCATCGGCAGAGTCCAGAGTCCAGCCCATTGTATCCATCTAGGATGTAAGGCTTTTGCATTAGGAATGCTAGCCTTCGTACCAGCCTCTAATGCTGGTACCGGAGTCATGACAATTAAGCGTTTCCCTGAGCTAGTGACAGCGGTTTGTTCTGCTGTTAGAATTTTTTCTGTTGATGTAAAACGCACTGCTGCGTTTGTGTACAGGTGTGATTTGTAAGCTATGGGTAGAGTTTCACCTTCATTGAAGGTTAAGTAAGTGTACCCGCATTGACCCGCATTGAGCCGCGATTACACGGATCATTAGATTACGTACCTTTACGCGTGTCTGTTAGTGTTTTGAAGCTATCATGCATTCTTGTAGAGAACAAAGGATATTTGTGTGTTCCTGTGTCCATTGTCTAACTGAAAAGTCAGGTTTTATTAAATCGTAGAAAAGTTTTACTCTTTCTGCGTAATCTAAAATGTATGTTCTGCCAAAATTTAACAATCCCAGGATCGATTGTAGGTTTTTTAATGGTTTTGGAGGTTGGAGTAGTGCACATTTTTCTAAAACATTGCCTGCTAAGCTTTTCCCTTCACTTGAAAGGTTATATCCCAGAAACAGGACATTGAGATGGGCAATTTTTGATTTCTTAAAGTTAAACTCGTAGCCCTCAAAGGCGAATCGTAAAATGATGGTGCACACCCTTGTCAAGTGCCTCTCTATAACATAGTCCGTTAAATAAATATCATCCACATAGGACAATGCCTCTTCATCAAAATTTGAGAGTAACAGTTACTCTTGCTGAAAACAACCGGAGCTGTTGTTATACCCCTGGGGGAGTCGATAGAATTGCTGCTATGACCCCAACGCAGAGAATGCAGTTAAATACCTTCTTTCAGGTGCTATATTTTGGCAGAAAAATCCATTTGAGATATCTAGTGTTGTTTTATATTTTTTCTTCACACAATGTTATTTAATAATGCAGCAATATGTGCATTTTGGACTGTAAATGTCTTTGTGCAAGTGTTCAGATGTCTGTAATCTAAAACTAGACGATATGAGTTGTCTGGTTTCATTAAGGAAAACAAACTATTTTCATTGGAGAGTTGCATGTTTCAATCACCCCTTGGTATTCAAGTTGATCTAAGATCTCCCTGATATGTTTTTTAGCTTCCTGCTTTATTGGATATTGCCTCTGTGCATTTGGAGACATTTGTAACTGAATCATGTTCTGGGTTGAATCCTCGTCCCATCCAGCATGGTTTTTATATAATGCCGGAGCGAGGGCTACTGCCCATTCCTGTGCATATGTGTGTTTTAAATGAATTGGAACAAGGTCAAAAAAGGCTGGTAAAATTACAGTTTCTCCCCTTTGGCACTCCATAATGAATGATGGCAGCCAATCTTGTTCAGCTAATAGGATGTCATAACCTACATTCAGGTTCTCCCAAAAGAGTCCTTTAACTTTCCTGGGCTTGTCCTCCTCCATCTGGAGTGTTATTTCATATAACTTGTGTGAGACACTCACCCTAGTATCAGGCATTTCCACCATGATTTAATCATTCTAGTCCACTGTCACCAGAAATTCCATCAGGTTCTGGCGAGCTGTTGTTACTTCTGCCGCACTGTGTAGCATCGTCAGAGCCCATTCCCAATTCAGAAGTTGTGTCCTCAGAATTCTGGGCATGTCTGATCTTTAGACTTGCAACCTTCTTCTTTTTGAACTGTGGGTTTTGCATTGACTTATCTTCTTTTTTGGAAGTATAGTCTTGAGCGTGTTGCTTGTCTCTGGACTTTTTACGCTCTTCTTGTCTGTCTGCCCGTCCTTCCCTCTCCGAGTTTTTCAATGAACCCCGAAAGGAACGAGAGGAACGTGTATCAGTATCCTGATACCTGTCAGGTTTCCGAATATTATCCCTATTCCTAAGGTTGTACCTCCTTTCGGAGGGCTCCAGTGGAGGAGATTTACCTCTGGATTGAGATCTGTTGTCTTTAACTTTTTGTTTCTTATTATTATCCCACTTCTTTTTCGGTGAAGCAGGTGTCTGCTTGGAAGTGTCCTTTTCAGGACTGCACATCAGTTGTGGTTTTAATGCTATCCCACCCAAACTGTCTCTGCCTAATTCTACATATGTGGTTTCAATATTTTTGGGTAGTTCACGCTCATGTTGTAAAGGACTGAACTCTCCTAGGTGTTGGCGGATTGCCACGGATGCTGCCTCTCCTTTAATATTTGCCAATATCATTGCTGATACCTGGGTGTAATTACTTAGTAACTTCATCCCTAAATTCAGAGCATGTTCTGCTCCGTACTCATTTTGAGAAGCTGCATGGACTAGTGTGACTGCAACATCGACACTTCGACCCTGGGTCCGCCCAGGGTCAGAACGCTGAAGTTGCAGTCACACTAGTCCATGCAGCTTCTCTGACCCCTTTATAAAGTCACACTTGGGTACTGTATTCATGCCTGTAGGAATGGACAGTTCAACATAACTGGTTTTTGTATTGTCTTATATGTTACCCATTTGTATTGTGTATGTATAGCACTTTTTCACCTATCATCACAAGCCACCTTTGCTGCACTTCAATCACATCATCGCTGTGTATTGTATTGCTTTATTGACAGCCATATGCATCAATATGCATATATAATATGCATACAATACAATCGTCTTTTTTGACCCAAAAAATATTTTATCTTTATGGTGTGTTCCATTTATCCCAATTTAGTTCTAAAAAGTGTTGTTGCACCATTTTCTTTATTTTTTACATTAAGTTTGTATTGTTTGCTATTGAAAAATTGCAAAATTTAAGATGTATTACACACATTGAACAAAGGAATTGTCACTCTCCCGACAGAACCACTTCTTTACATATCAGTTACAATACATAAACACGTTAATTACGTTTCATTAGATTTTGGTAAGTGCAGGTTGCAAGATTAAGGGTGATAATAAGTAGGAGCTGTATATTCTATGTAGTCCGCATAATTTTGAAGTCCAGAAACAGTCATATGTAGGTGTCCTACTTTGAGTGCTCTGAGCAGTTGTGGAAGTCTGTAGTCTGTAATCTCATTGGCCTACGTGGTTTCTGGCTGGGCTCTTCTTGTTCATGAGCATGGTTACTGTACGTGGAACATGGTGACTTTGTGGGCTGAATCTAGAGGTGTCTATCTTGTGGACAGTTGCAGGTCATCTATGTGAGCTTATCACTACAAATATGTGTCTCATTACTCGCTTCATATGGGTTCTCAGAGCCAGTTATCATTTGGGGCTGAGGAATTGTGTTTTTCTTGCTTATCTTATTGGAGCAGGAAGGGGCATGAAGAGGCAATGAGTAGATTGCTTACTTGCAAATCCATTACTTTGATCCTGGTTCCTTGTCCAAGGAATGGTTTCAGCCTCTCTACCTTTGGTGTCTGTGGCTTCATCTGTAGGGCTGCATTGAATTTACCATGAAGATATGTGAGTAATAGGATCTTTTTAAGGAGCTACCAGAAAGAGTGGGTGGGGGAATGAGGGAAGTTAAAAGGATACTACTAGCTGAAGAAATGTACTCAATTATTGACTCAACAAGGAACTTGTAAAAGACTAACATTTGCTGACCGGAATTTACTTTTAAGCTCCTGGGCAGTGCATGTTATAATTCTGGGCTTGGCAAACTATTGGCAGTGGTCCTGTGGTGTAGATAGACTAGTTGCCACCCATGATGGTCTCTGCAGCGGCTGCCCCGTGGCCAAATGTAAGAGCGGGGAAGTACTGGCAATACCTGCGGTGGCCACCCTGCAGTCATGTGTAAGAGCGGGGGTGCTGGCGATGCCACAGGTAAGAGCGGGGGGAGGCTGCTGCCTCCAAAAATTGAACCATGGCAGACCATCCCCCCTTGCTACACCACTGGATTCTTCTTGTTTCGCAGCATCATAAAGTCTGTGACTTGATTATATAGAGCTTAAATACCCAAATAAAAAAATCATACCATTCATAAAAAGTAATTATCCCAGTCTTGATGTAATGTGAGATTCGGGGAACAAATAAATACATTGTTTAAACTGATGGCGTTTAAGGAGGGAAAGTGAAGTCCATAAAACATGTTCTCCATATTTGACAAGAACAAAGACAAAAATGCATTAGTTGAAAGTGAGCTTACATCATAAAAAAATATATGAGGGTTAACGCTGATAATTGCCATATAGACGTAATAAAAATGTTTACATTTACAGCCCTCTCATATGTGTGAAGGGGTATTTATCTTTGCGCTCTATCAGCAACTGAGTATTGCCTGTGAGCGAAATTCATGACAAACAGAAAGAATGGGTGGGGCACAATTTTAAACTTTGTTAATTGTTGTCCTAATAATTATAAGTAGAACATTTTTATAATGACTGTATTGATGGCTGATGTGCTGAATAACTTACACTGTCTTGTAATTCCATAGAGGTTTATCATTATATTTTGTCATTTGTGAGTCCCTGGCTTGATCATCAGCATGGTAGGGCACTTGAAGTTTTCACTCGTTGTCTTTGAGCCACTTCTATTGTGTAAAGCATATGTTCAAAGACTTTGGGCCCTTTCTTTAAAATAAAAGTATAATTCAAAACCGATAGGCATACTACCACATGGGATGCAGATTTGTGAACTTTTAAAATTCATAAAGGTTTCTAAGAGAGCTCTTTGAAACTGTGAAATCACTGGATTCCAGTAGTCCTCGAAAACTATGTACATTTGCAATATTGTCCATGAGAAGTCCGTTCCGCATGCCTACTTGTACACAGTGCATACATACAAAATTGTTTTCCCTTTAGTACAGTTCCTGCTTTAGTTTTTGTCTTTGTCCTTCTCCATGAGGAACATGTTTTTCATGCAGAGAAACCACTTCCCTTCCCATCAATTAATGGTTAATTCCCAGCACACTCCCACCATGCATTGAAATGTATAGCTGGGTTTTAGAAATTGGGTTTCTGGTTGGCAGAGGTATGCTCCCTGTTCAAGCAAGAACTGCAGTCCTAGTCAGGGTAATTTGGATACACACCATAAATTAACCTGTGCTCACCCTCTGGTAGCTAGGTACAGAGCAGTCAGGCTTAACTTAAGAGTTAATTTGTAAAATATTTGTGGAACACTCCGAACAGTAACACAGTGGAAACACCACATGAAGACTCCACGTCAATTTAGACAAATCGCTTGTCTTTTTATGAGCGAAACAAGAACAAAACAACAAAAAAATCTATAAAGATAACTGGAGTTATGATTTTTTAAAGAATAAAAGAAAATATAATGCTTAAAAGCTTATAGCGCCAACCGGGGACATCTGGTCACGATTGACCGGGGAGAAGCCAGAAGATCCAGCCGACCACAATGGAGCGTGGCTTGAATACAGGGACCGGCAATGGCCCGCTGAAACAGTACCTTGGAGACGTCAACGTCTAAGACCATGTGTGGAGCAGGGGAGGCAATTTTTTTTCTTTGATCCTTTCGATGAAGATGATGGGTCGCTTCTGAGCTGCACAATGTTGAGAATGCATTAAGAGTCAAAATGCGAGGAGTAGTGAAGCGATGCATCGTCATTGAACCACTGGGTTGTAGGCGATGTGAGCAGCACAAAGCAGTGCGTCAGCACTAAGTCACCCAAAGCCAGGGATGTGTCGATGAACTGCGCAGTTGACCATGTGAGGTCTGTGGTCTGTGCAATAGCAGTGATGTGTCGGGTATTGAGTGATATACAACAGTTCCGATCAGCGCAGTGTCATTGATTTGTGGAGTTCAGCAGTTACAGTACTTTATACCTACTTGCAAAGGCCCAGATCTAAATTCACTACACTTGGCAGGACGAGACTTGTGCTTCAAGCGAAGTCTAGGGGCTGTTGTAGGGTGATGAAAATTGTTTGATGTCCCTGAGACTTAGAACAGGGGGCAAGCCAGCATGCCATTGAACTCTGGGTTGTGAAGTCTTTCCTCAACAGGGTAGAGGGTAGCAGGCACTAGGACAGCACAGCAGAAAAGCAGTTCTTCCAGAGCAGCCATCCAGCAGAGTGCCATTCCTTATAGCGGCACAGAAATACTTCCTACTGGCAGAGTTTCTTCAGAGGTCCAGTAGTATCTTGAATGGGAAGGGTTAGAAGCCAAGTTATTATAACCAGTGGTGCATTTGAAGTGGGGGAGACTTCAAAGAGCGGCTTTGAATTTCACAGAGATCCTCCTTTACCAGCCCTGGCTCAAGGCTCACTCCCGGGGGTGTGCAGCCCTTTGTGTGGGGACGGGATATGGTCTATTCAGGTGTAAGTGTAAGTGTCAGCTCCTGCCTCCCATCCTGCCCAGGATGACCCGTCAGGATGTGGAAGGCTTCTCAGTCACACCTAAGCTCCTTTTGTGTGTGGCTGTCTATAGGAAATGGATAACGTCCAGCTGTTACTCACCCTATACGTGTATTGGAGACAGGCTTCAGGGACACAGGGCTGAGGGCTAAGAGCAGAAAAATGCCATCTTTCTAGAAGTGGTACAAAAGGGGGTGGTGATGGACGGAGCAACCGTCCAGCACTACCCCCTTTTGTACCACTTTGTTCGCCATAAGTTGGCAGGGTATTCTCAGACGTTAGTCCCTTGCTCACTTTGCCACTGGATTCAAGCAAGCTGGGCTGAAGACGGCTGAAATGCCAGAAACTGGTCCTCGGAAGCCTGTTTCCGGTCCAGGGAAGGCATGGCTTGGCATTTCGGGCTGGACTGTTCCCATGAGGCACAGGGTCAGACTGCTTTGCATATGGCCATGTCTGAACTGGGGTGGCAGAGTGGGCTAAAGAATGGTGATGGATTAAACCCAGATCTGTTGACTGGGTGTGAGTGTTTTATTGGTTCAGATGCTCCGTCCATTACCACCCCTTTTTGTACCACTTTGTTCGCCATAAGTTGGCAGGGTATGCTCAGACGTGAGTCCCTTGCTCACTTTGCCACTGGATTCAAGCAAGCCGGGCTGAAGACGGCTGAAATACCAGAAACCGGTCCTCGGTAGCTTGTTTCCGGTCCAGGTAAGGCATGGCTTGGCAGTTCGGGCTGGACTGTTCCCATGAGGCACAGGGTCAGACTGATTTGCATATGGCCATGTCTGAACTGGGGTGGCAGAGTGGGCTAAAGAACGGTGATGGATTAAACCCAGATCTGTTGACTGGGTGTGAGTGTTTGATTGGTTCAGATGCTCCGTTTATCACCACCCACTTTTGTACCACTTTGTTCGCCATAAGTTGGCAGGGTATGCTCAGACGTGAGTCCCTTGCTCACCTTGCCACTGGATTCAAGCAAGCCGGGCTGAAGACGGCTGAAATACCAGAAACCGGTCCTCGGAAGCTTGTTTCCGGTCCAGGGAAGGCATGGCTTGGCAGTTCGGGCTGGACTGTTCCCATGAGGCACAGGGTCAGACTGATTTGCATATGGCCATGTCTGAACTGGGGTGGCAGAGTGGGCTAAAGAACGGTGATGGATTAAACTCAGATCTGTTGACTGGGTGTGAGTGTTTGATTGGTTCAGATGCTCCGTCCATCACCACCCCCTTTTGTACCACTTTGTTCGCCATAAGGTGGCAGGGTATGCTCAGACGTGAGTCCCTTGCTCACTTTGCCACTGGATTCAAGCAAGCCGGGCTGAAGACGGCTGAAATGCCAGAAACCGGTCCTCCGAAGCTTGTTACCGGTCCAGGGAAGGCATGGCTTGGCAGTTCGGGATGAACTGTTCCCATGAGGCACAGGGTCAGACTGATTTGCATATGGCCATGTCTGAACTGGGGTGGCAGAGTGGGCTAAAGAACGGTGATGGATTAAACCCAGATCTGTTGACTGGGTGTGAGTGTTTGATTGGTTCAGATGCTCCGTCCATCACCACCCCCTTTTGTACCACATCTTTCTAGAAGTGTCATTTTTTAAAAGGGTGGAGATAAAATCATCTTTACCAGTTAAGAGGAATTATCATCATCATTCCAGTAATATGAAACATGTTAGATCTACTCCTTCTCAATCATGAATTACAGCTTATAAGTGTAATAAGGAATTCCCAATGTTAACCTACAAGGGGGTAGGCCTCACTGTAATGTAAACAAATTTGGGTGTATTTGACTACCAGGACATACAAAACGGAAATGTACATGTCCTACCTTTTCATTGCACAGAACACTGCCCAATGGGCTATCTATGGCCTTCATTAGGGGTCACTTATATGTAATACAAGGGGAGTTTAAGGCTTGGCAAGATGTTTTAAGTACCAAGTCGACATGACAGTGTAAACTGCATACACTTGCTCAACAGTGGGAGGCGTGAAACATGTTTAAGGTGCTACTTGTGTGGGTGGCACAATTGGTGCTGCAGGTTCGCTAATAGCATTTAATTTATAGGCCTTGAGTACATGTAGTGCACTCTCCTAGGAACCTATGGATAAATTAAATATGCCAATCGTAGATAAGTCAATTTTACCATGTTTAGCGGAGAGAACACATGCACTTTAGCACTGGTTGGCAGTGGTAAAGTGCTCAGAATCCTAAAGCCAACAAAAAGAGGTCAGGAAAAGAGGAGAAGGAAGGCAAAAAGTTTGAGGTGACCCTTCGGAGAAAGCCATTTTCCAACACTGAGTATGTTCCTTATGCATACCAACTAATGCATCATCCAGAGGTCAATTTATTTCAGGACGGATGGAAAAGATTAGGGTGGTATAGTCATTTCAGATTCTACGTAGCGTTTTATGTGTCCTGGAGTGGCACGTCAGCAGTGTAATAGACAACTAATTAACGAGTGTCTTAAACGGTGTGGGATGTCACATCCTTAGCAGCCTAATGTGGAACATGTGCAGCTATGGTACCACACCCATTCCACTCCCAAATAAGAAAAAATAAGGTCCTGTCAATGCACCCAAAGTCCCAGCCTTAGCTGCCTACTGAGAAACATGTACAGGCATGGTACCAACCCATTCCATAACCAAATAAAAAAAATTATGTCCTGCCATTGCACCCACATTCACAGCCTTAATAGCCTTAATAGCCTACTAGAAAGCATGTGAAAGCATGGTACCACAACCATAAAGATATCAAATAAGAAAAAGATTGCATTAAAAAAATCCTTTCTTTTGAGAGGCCGCCTAGTACAAGTATAATAAATTAATACTTGGCCTCGTTCTTATCGCAACCACCACCCATTGTGCATTCCATCTGTGTTTCAGCAGAAGCAGTGCTATCTTTGCTCCACAGAGTAGAGAACCAGTGCTGCCCTGACAGGTATCTTAGAGCCGAGTCAGTGCAGTTTTCTATTCCCTTTCAGCATGGGTCAGAAAAGATCTGCCACTCACTGAGAAAGTTGTGGTTGTTGATGGGAGTGCTGCGGGGGTTCTCCCACCTCCCTCTGTACTGTGGAACCAAAGAGAGGCAGACGAAGGTGCATGAGACCACTAGTCGCCATTTTGCCACTTCTGTCACATTGTTCCACTTCCTACAGAAACACATGGGGCCTCATTTATGAAAAGTGATGCATCGCTGCGCGAAAACAGTGATGTGTCACTCTTCATTGCACCCTCCTTGCGACACCAAACATCATTGCCCAAGGAGTTACAGATATGTCAGTATTTCTGACGAATCTGTATGGCACAAAAGTGAGCATTGCTGGAGTGTGTCACGACAGTGACGGAACTCCAGCAATTTGTCCTTTCACATGGGGCAAGCCCCATGTGAAAGGGCCTGTGTCAGTCTTACGCCTGTTGTGAGGCAGGCGTAAGAAATTGACGCATTTGCGTCCTAGAAGTGGCGCAGTGAAATCTTATAAATTTCACTGCGTCACTTCTATGTCCCTTTCTTGCGTCAGAATGCCCCCTGCATACATTATACCTGGCGTAGGTATAATGTAGCACAGGGGTTAACAAAGTGACACATCTACTTAGATGCATTACTTTGTAAATATGGTGCAACAAGGCACATTTTTCACGCTGCTGGTGCGTCGCAAAAAGTGATGCACGGCGGCGTAAAAGTGACGCACAGCCTCATAAATGAGGCTCACAGTCTTTGGAGATACAGATGAGGTGGTGGTACAAAAGACAAGTGAGTGCTTCTCTTCATGATTCAGCAACAGTGGGAAACAATTTTAGTTTTCTAATGTTACAGTGCCAAGATAGTGACTAAACGGATTCAGAATGTGGAAGTCACGTTAAGGGCACTTTGTGAGAGCCACGCTTATTATAGTAAATCTCTCAGCGTTTCCAGGGTGCGAATGAGTCGAGAAAATGTTTGCTAATACCGGCAAACCAGTGAGTTTGGGAGTGTGCACAACCTGTCAAGGTCATTAACGCCTTGGAAAACTAACTTCACACCCCAGGGATGGGATTTACGCCCAAAGCCTGTTACACCATACTATGGGGTCCATTAGGATGACGGGCGGACTTAGTCCGCCCGCCACCCCAACGGAGATCGGGACCGCCCGCCTAAAGGGCGGGGGTCCCGACATTGGCATTAGGATGCGCCCGCCACAGTGGCGGGTGCATTCCTCAAGTTTACATTGTGGCGGGCGGTGCTCACTGCACCGCCCGCCACTTTGTGAAAAACAAAATGCACGCATTTGCATAATCGAAGCGACAGGCACCGTGCGGTGCCTGGCGCTGCGATTATGCAAATGCAGGGGGTGTGGTACCCCCCGTGTGCCACCCCCCTCTGGCCATCACTCTGGGGGCCCACAGGGGGCCCCCGCAGCAATCACCGCCTGCCTTTCCGTGGCGGCCTTGCCGCCACGGAAAGGCCTGACAATATGCGCATTGTAATATGGCTGGCGGTGTCTAACAGACACCGCCACCATATGAAACACATTCCGCCCCGGCCGCAAGGCGACCGGGGCGGAAAACAGGCGGGCGGTGTTTTTCACCGCAACGGTCCCCCCCGCCATCCTAATGTGGCGGGGGGGAATTGGGCAATGGATGTCGGGCGGATTGCCTCCGCCAGGCCGGCGGTGGCTACCGCCAGCCTGGCGGAGGCAATCCGCCCGACATCATAATGGACCCCTAAGTAATATCGCCTGTGAGTAGACAGGTGTCCGAGTGCAAATATACATTTGTGAATACAATATTTTGAATTTTTAACTCGTAACTCATGCCATTTGCATGCATAAGTTTAAATTATACATGCACATTTTCTGTGAGTAGGGTCCACAATACAGTATCCTCACTACACATTAGAAAAGATGGGCCCTTAGATGAAAATGTAAACATTCCAGTATGTAATACCAAATCTCAGAAAGCTTGTTTAGAGATCCATGCAGCTATATTTAAGAAATTATTTTAGAACCTTTTTCAACAGTCCATCAGCCACTGAAACGATGCATTATCACTTCTGAAGGCTCCTCTCCAAAGCAACACACAGGCCTGCTACTAAGATAATGTAATGAGTAGAAAAGGCCATAAAACGTGTCTTTTAATGAGTACATTCCTTTCAGGCTCCATGTATTGTCTTGGTGGTGCTTCTGGTCCTGTACAGATGCTTCATATATTCACACATGATTGAATGGAATGCGTATTGACAGTTGTCTGTTGATTTTATCAGATTATCACTTGATAGACTAAATGATGGGGAAATAAGGGGAGTTGTGGCTGTTCATAGGCAATACATTAAGAAAGCTAACAATAAGGTTTAAGATCCAATTCACTTAGCATTATTGCCGAAACAAATCTGCATATGTAAAAAATGTAATACACTGATGAAAATTGTACATCCCAGCTGCTACTTCCTGTGCAAAATGTGTGTTTTTCCATTAGCGCAGGTGCTGTGGCAGGTGGATCTGTTTGGTGCATTCTTTAATGTCTCATTCACAGAACAATGAACACAGGTGTGTGTCTGCTGCTCCTACATGTTCCTAAGGGAGGTCTGACTTAGTTAAACACTACTGCTGGCCAAGGCCCAATGAAAAGAGCGGGGTCCTTTTTGCTATTCGCTTTAGAGACTCCAAACACAAATACTCGTGCAAGCCACGAGCTCTGCTATATGACATTATATTCCCCCTCTCATATGAGTGAGAGAGGGATGTATGATAGTACAACGTGATCATTTTGATCGCAGTACTTTACATCGCGGATTTTACAACGCAAGTCGTTACAACGACTTGCGTTGGAGTGCGCGGATTGTGGATTTTTATAATTTTATATTCCAGCACCAGTCCACGTAACAGTAGGGAAGGTGTTGGAATATAAAATTACAATATTCCTTAACCAACAGCGCCATCCAGCGCAAATCGTAGTAACGACTTGCGTTGTAATGGCAGCGTGGTAAAGGTCGTGCGGTGTAAACACCGCGTTGTAAACGACGTTTACCATGAGAGAGGATTGCAATAATTTGCATTTGACTGTATGGACCTTAAAGCCTGAACACAGCAGTTCAGCTTCCACCACTGTGGATCATTGGGCCAAAGAGTAGAAAAGCAGTAGGTGCAAACTTTGCTCAAAGGGCTGACCATGAAAAGGATGAGCAGTACTCCTGCTGCTGGTTTGGCCCTCATCTCCCCTTTCAGCTCCCACTCTGAATCCATACTTGCATACACTGGAAATGCACATACAATTTGTATCTAGCACACTGCGAATTGCAAATGTGAGTGCTCATCATAATATTTTCTCACAACTCGAGTCTTTCGCACAAACGTACCATGTGGGGGATTGTAGGTGAAAGTAAACGAAACCATTCTGAATTGTATTTCCACAGCCTGTTTCTATGAAATGTTTTTGTCAAATAGTGATTTTTACTACGTATAAAGTGGCAGATAAGATCCTAATATTTCATGCTTCTTTCAAAGTAGGTGTGTAAGGGAATCACTGAATTCCTAATCAGGACTCTAGAAAGGCTATGAGAGCAAATTAGGAATTCACCCTCATGGGATTTAGTCTCATTGACACAAATATTTTCTCTACACTGTGAAAGTGCATGACTAAGTAATACTATGTAGTTATTGTGGCTAATATGAAAACTTGGCTATTTATTAATTTTTTGAAAACATGGGCCCTCATTACTATGGTGGTCGGACGAGCTGGGTGTGTATGTGTTGGGGGAGCCAGTGAAGTTCTGAGATGTAAGGAAATATGCATGTAGTGAAGTAGGCTAAGGATGAGCCTTGCATAAGCATTTTAGATGTTTTGGTGCTTGTACATGAGATTCTTAGAAATTCATATGTAGAACCCATTGCCATAGGCAAAGATGCTGGTAAGCTGGGCATGGGTAAATATCTTCCTGGTGTTAATCATTAGCCATTTCAAAACCTTTCACAGATTCGTCAGGATGTGAAGGTCAATGCATTTTGATGGGCCGTCATGCCAAGCTTGTTCTGGATGATTCCAGGATTTATGGCATGGGTGGTGGGGGTACGTGACGGTCGGTTTGCCACTGGTAGAGCCCCAGGCTGAGGCTTTTAATCTGAAATGCTGAATTTCTGTTTTGTCTGTGTTGAGTTTGAGGCAGATGGATTTCATCTAAGTGGCTACTGTGGTCATGCAGCTAGCAAAGTTGTTTTTTGTTGTGGTGGTCTGGTCCAATGAAAAGTATCAGTTGGTTGTCACCTAGGTAGGCGAGCATGTTGATGTTACGTGATCTGATGAAGTCTGCCAGCGGGGTCATGTAGATGTTAAAAAGCATCAGGCAGAGGGAATAGCCTCGTGGGACTCCACTTATGAAGTTTCCTGCTTCTGACGTGTAGGGTTGCAGATAGACTTTTGGGGTTCTTCCTGTGAGGAAGGAGCAGATCCAGTTGAGGGAGAGTTCTTAGATGAATGTTTCATATAGTCTTCGGCTCAGGGTGGAGTGAGAGACCATATCAAAGGCAGCTGAGAGGTCGAGCAGTATAAGGGCTTCTGTATCTCCACAGTCAAGGACCAGCCAGATGTCATCTATGATAAGGGCTGTCTTGGTACTGTAGTTGGTAAGGAAACCGGATCGCGTGGTGTCTAGGAGCTGGTGTGCATCAAGGTGGAGAGCATGTTGCTTGTTGATAGCATTCTCCATGATGTTGGCGGGTAGGGTAAAAGGAAGATGGAATGAGTGGGCAAGGTTTCTTTAGCATTGCACTGACCACTACTTGTTTCTAGGCATCCAGGAATGTCTCGGACTTGATTGAGTTATTCAGGATATGGGTGAGGACTTCGCTAATTGGGCAGGTGTCCATATTATAGATGTGAGGAGGCATGGGTCTATTGAATATCCGGGGTGAATGGTCCTCATTATATTGGCTTTTTTGTCCACTGTGAAAGTTTCCCAGTCAGTCAGGGTTTTGTGTGGATGTTTAAGCGTAGGCTTGTGTTGAGGGCTCAAGGGTTTGAGTGGGTGTCAAAGCTGTTATAGATGGCATTAATTTAATTGCTGAAGACGTTTATTAGGTTGTCACAACATGTGGGGTGATGCTGTTTGTCGTGGAGATGAGGTGAAGTCTTTGCTGATTCTAAAGATTTCTTCGCTGCTACTAGAGCTGTTGTAAATGTGTTCTGATAGGTCCTTCTTCTTGGTTTATTTGATTTGCTGGTGGTATCTTCTGAGGGCTGCTCTATATGTCTCTTTATCATTTTCTAAGTGGTTTGTTCACCAATTTTCTTCCAATTGTTTGCAGTGTTGTTTTGTTGCTTGGCACTCCTCGGTATAACAACTGGCCTACTTTTGTGTCCTCCTCTGTGTGTTGTGTTTATGAGGTGCCAGGGATTTTTCTAAAAATGCATTCCTTTAGTCGAGATGTTTGATGTCACTGTTGGGGTTGTCAGTAGGTTTTTGTTCTTTCTGGTGCAGGTTGTCGAGCCAGATGGATTACGAGATACTGCTTCAGATTTGTCTGGTCTGACTTGTGGTGGCAGGTTTTGTTTGGTGTGGGATGCTGATTTATGATAGTGTGGCCAGTCCAGGTAAGTGGCAGAGATTTCAGTGTAGTTGAATGTGGTGAAGACAGGGTCAAGCGTGTGTCTGGAGGAGTGTGGGGGTTTGATGGCGTGTTGTGTCAGTCCCAGGATCTCTAGGTTCTCACGGAGTACAGTGGTGTTGGTGTCAAAGGTGTCTTCCAGGTGCAAGTTAAAGTCGCCAGGTAGAATGTTATTCGAGTTGATGGTGAGGGGTGAAAAAGTAAGCAATGTTGTCTGTGAAAGTAGGTTGTGGTCCGTGTGGTCGGTAGACAGGGGTTCTGCTCAGGGTGTAGAATGCTGAAATACATAGTTTTAATGAAAAAACAGGTGCTGGCCATACAGAAAGTACTCTCCTTCTTTGGAGTGACAAATAAAGATTTATTTCAAAATGTGTCTGGTATTATTTATTTTATACCCTTTTACTTTTTGTTTTTTAGATTCAACAATTCATCTGTACGAAAAAGACATACCAAAATACATTTAACATACACTTATTCAAAAACACATGTACAAAAAAACATTACATATAAAAAGCAGAACATCTATCTGAATTTCATATATACATTAACACAAATATTTGTGCATCAACATCATTATTCATTATTGCACTATCTTTCCTTAGAAAGAAGAATCTTTATACTCAAATAGGGAAAAAATCAGATGGAGAAAACAATAGATGTACAAAATAATGCAAGTATGACTGAGGGAATAAATCAAAACATCAGTCCCACAAGAAGCAAGTTATTTTAGCAGTTGTTAGATACTTGTCTCCATTTGGCCGACGCGCTTCGAACTCGCTATTTTACTTTGCGTGTTCTCGTCAGGGCGTAATGACTCTATCCTTATACAAATCGTCACCGGTGGATGGGGTTCAATATTTACTACGAAGGTCCCCGTTGTAGTATCTTATTCGATTGATCCTGTCTCTCTTCAAAAAAAGTGTTTACTGTTCACCCTTTGTCCGTGAGGGCCCCCGTGTTTCCACTGGTGCCTGTGCCTCTGGTTTAGTGGCGTGGGGTGGGGTCCACTGAATATTTGTTTACGCGGTCCGCCTCGCTCGCGTTGAGCCTCCCGGTTTAAAGCACGGGTCCACTAGGTGTTTCCAATCCGGTCTTCTCTGTTCAGTCTGCAGACATCGCTTGCAGTGGCAATCCATCAATGCGCCACAATAGTTTGACATGTAGTGCCCCATGGAGGGAGTGTCGGAAGTTCCCTTTTGGGTCCACTTGGTACTCCCTTATTTTAGCCTAACTGCACATTGTAGGCCACTTTGCTTTGCACAGTTAGACATAACACACTTGTATATGAGCTGCAGATTGTACACTATGCATAGATCGCCATCTGGTGTTGGGCTCGAATGTTTGCATGCTGTTTTTGTCTTAGAAGAAGTCTTGTAGTCACGAGGTTGGCGACTCCTCCTTCGGCCAACAGTGCGCATGGGATTCGGCTCCATCGTTAGATTGTTTTTTTCCACCATCGGGTTCGGATGTGACTTGCTGCGCTCCGGATCAGTGTCGTTATCGAACCCCCTTCGACCAGCAATCACACTCAACCGACGGTTTTGTCTTGATCACTTGCCTTTGACGCGCACTCTCGACAACTTTCCATTAAACTTCGACACCTGCAAACCTCGACGCAGGCCGCTGGGCCTACCCATGCCGGCAGAGACTGATGTAGATGGAATGAACTCCATTTAAGAAATGTCCATAGTGTGGTGCTAAGTTTCCACACTCGGATCTCCATACTGTTTGCAAACTGTGCCTCTCTCCAAAACATAGAGAGGTCGATTGTGAAGCTTGCCTCTCCTTCAAGTCCAAGAAGACCATCCGGGATCGTCGAGCACAATGCCGCGACATGCAACGAGGCACAGGTTCCATTCCGGACATCTGCCATCCAGGTCCCAATAACCTTCCGGAGCCAGAACAAGAAGAGATTCAGAAGTTGACGTCTCCAATGCTGAAGATGACATCACCGCGGCTCAAAGGGGTGTGAGTACTGAGACCCCAGCCCCAACCAAGCCCATACCAATGGCTCTGGTAACACCTTCACCATCAGGCTCAGGTCCACACCGTACAAAAACTTTGAATGCCCTGCCTTCGGGCCCGGCACCGAAGGACAAAAAAAAGCCATCCGGCTCGAGCCAAACCACCCGGTACCGAGAAACCACCTTCGGCACCGAAAGCTCAGTCGTACGAATTGCCACACCCTCTTCCACCGGCAGCGGGAAAGCATTTGACAAAAGATCCTTCTGCACCGAAGCAGCCCGATAAGGCATCGGCACCTAAGCGGCCGGATAAAGCATTGGCACTGAAACAGCCTGATAAGCCACCGGCACTGAAACTGCTGGATAAAACCTCAGCCCGAAGCACACAGACAAAACTTTGGCACCGAAACACACAGAAAAGACTTCGGCACCGAAAACTTCAGAGCCTAGACCATTAAGGGACAAGGCACCGAAGGCTTCGGAAACAGGGAAGGATGCTGTACCGGACAATGCCCCAAAACATCCAAAAACAGTTTCCAAAGAGAAATCCTCAAACCCAAGCAAACCTATCAATCCCAAAGAGCTTTTCTTTCACAATCCAAAACAGACTACCATCTTTATTCACCCAAAGACGGGGCACCTAGTCACCAAACTACCTCAAAGAGGAAACCAGAACATTTGCCGCATGCTCCAGTTCCTTCAAAAAAGATACACATAGATACTAACACTTCACCACCACCTTCACCTCCACCACCAGTTAAACCTAATTTAATCATTTCCCCACCACACACTCCACAATCGGAGGACAGTGACAATTCACATGGGGATGGGCAACTAGATGAAGATGTAATGCCATTAGATCCTGATGATTCACCAGAACCACGGCATGATTATACTACTGATCCTGATCTAACCAATGATTCGGATTTCTACACCGCAAAACCATCCCCACCAAATGACAATGTGGGTTTTGCCCAGCTAATCAATAGGGCCGCTACATACCATAAGGTCAAACTTCATTCAGATCCTGTAGAAGAGGATTTTCTACTGGAGACTTTTTCCCAACCCAAAAATCTACTCATGTCTTACCCATGTTACAAGGCCTTCTTAGACATGCTGCTGAGGTGTTCAAAGACCAAGTTAGAGCTAGGGTTCTTAACTCCAGAGTAGACAAAAAATACAAAGCAGCTCCCACTGACCCTATATACATCAAGGGCCAACTACCCTTAGATTCACTAGTTGTTGCCAATGCACGCGAAGATTAAACTGACACACCACCTACTGGCAAAGAATAAAAATTATTAGATGCGTCAGGTAAGCGTATGGCGTCTCAAACTGCAAGTTCATGGAGAATACCAAACACACAAGCCCTTCTAGCAGGATACGATAGGTGATGAGCTGGAAAAGCTCATTCAACATGTACCTCAAGAATATAAGGACAAAGCCAATGACCTTATACAAGAAGGGAAACTCATAACCAATACATCCATCAAATGTCGCTTGACGCAGCAGACACCAAGTCACGTGCAATACCAGTGTTTTGCTATGCAGACACGCCTAGCTCAGGGTATCTGGGTTTAAACAAGAGGTACAAAACACCATTCTAAATCAACCATTTGATCAAGAGCACCTCTTTGGCCCTGCAGTCGACGCATCTTTAGAAAAGATAAAAAAGACACGGAGACCGCAAAGTCTATGCGATCCTTTCAGTCACCATCTACCAGAGGCTCCTTTTGTCGCTCTATAGAGCAGGTTCCAAAACAAATACATCAGAACACCAGTCCTCATCCTAAAAAAGTCCCAACCAGGGCTCCTTTTCCAGGGGATACAATAGAGGAGGCTACAGAGGTAACAACAATAAGGGTAGAGGCAGGGGTAATAACACCTGCAACTCCCCAAAAACAAACAGGGACTTCCCTACGCTTCCCCCGATCATTCCACTCCTGTCGGGGGGACGCTTCTCACAGTTCCTACCTGTCTGGAATTCCATCACAACAGACAAGTGGGTAAGACAAATTATCCAGTGTGGTTATTGCCTGGAACTCACTTTTACACCTCCCAACATTCCTCCAAGACAGCGTCCAATGTCATTAGAGCACCTGACGCTCCTCAAGCAGGAGGTCTTATTAATGATACAAAAAGATGCAATAGAACCAGCTTCTCTGCCTCTTCAGGGCACAGGAGTCTATTCCCTTTATTTTCTAATCCCAAAAAAGGACAGCTCTCTCTGGCCAATGCTCGACCTCAGACCGCTCACCTTTTACATTCAATCAGACCACTTCCACATGGTCACTTTACAACAAGTGCTTCCACTACTACAGCAAGGCGACTTTCTCTCCCATACATCCAGCGCACAGGAAATATCTCAGGTTTGTGGTAGTTGGTCATCACTACCAGGGTACTGAGACATAATATCGAACTTTTATATCGAAGTGACATAATATCGAAGTTTAAATATCGATGATGAAAAATATCGGAATCACAAATATCGATGTCAAAAATATCGTAATAAGTATGTGTGCTGAAATATCGATAACAAAAATATCTAAGTAAAAATATCGTTGTAAAGAAATATCGATAAGTAGTAAAAATATCGAAATAAAATATATAGTAATAATTATGTAGTAATATGTGTTATTGTTGTGTAATAATTAGTAATATTTACAATTTTTTAATAGTAATGTGCACCTATAAAATATAATAAATAAAAAAATAAAACATATATAAATTTAGGAGCGGGATGTTGGGTTAATAGGGGATAAGGGTGGGGAGTGTATTAAAAATTTATATATTATAAATATTAAATAGCAGATATTTTATTTTAATTAGAAAATATATAAATAAAAAAAATTTAATTCTAAATTTTATATAAAAATTCAGCAATTGATATATAAATTTAGGAGCGGGATGTTGGGTTTATAGGGGATAAGGGTGGGGAGTGTTTTAAAAAAAATAAACATATTTTTTTGATTTAATTGAAAAAATATATTAAATTTAAAAAAACATTAAAAAATTAAACATTTTAATTTTTTTAAAATAATTCGAAATTTTAAAATTCGAAATTTTAAAATTTTGTTTTCAAATATATATTTTTTTAAATTTGAAATTTGAAATTGATTTTATTGTATAATAATTATTTAAAAATAATATAATATAAAATATTTTTTTAAATAAATATATTTAAATAAGAGAAAAATATTAAAATGGTTCCATAATTCTACATTAAAAAAGTCATTTATTTTTAAAATTTATTTGGAAAATTTTAAAATAAACATTTTTTTTAAAATAATTTTAATATATTTTTTTTAAATTTTTTTGTTAAAATATGTCATAACTTTTATAAAACCAATATGTACATTAAATACAAAATCAAAATTTCGAATTTCGCTAAAATGTTATAATAAATTGCGAAATTTTTTAAATCACATTTTACTATATTGTTCTATTTTAAAATATGTTTAACTAATTATTTTATATTAATAATCAGAATATTTTTTTACAGTTTTTTTGATATTTACACATTCGGAATAAGTATATTTGTTTGTTGAGTGTATGGAGTGAGTACAATTGTTAACAATTTATATTGCTGTACAGTTTTGTATTTTATACTACATTTGAATTGTGAAAATAAAAATTATTAATTCAAAAAGTTTTTTTTTAAACATCATTATTGTATATAGTGTTTAAGGTATGTATTTTTATTAAAATAAACATATATATACATGCATTTTATGTACCTTGGAGTGGGAATTTAAAAGTATATGTAAATAGTGTGCTAAAGTATTCCTAATTAATGTAGAATGGAGTAGGAATAGTAAATTATATATAATTTGTCTCCACTATCTATCTCTAATTAATGTAGACTGGAGTGAGAAAATTAAATTATATTTAATTCGTGTCCAGCACCTACCCCAAATTAATGGTGACTGGAGTGGGAATAGTAAATTATATTTAATTAGTGTCCAGCAGCTACACCAAATTAATGTAGACTGGAGTGGGAATAGTAAAGTTATGTAGATTGAAATGTCATTACATAAATATTTTAGTGAAGTAAAATATACAATACAGTAGTGTTTTTTAGAACAAATTAAATTTTTTATTAACATGAGAAATAACAACAATAAACAACATCTATTGTTAACATTTATATTTATTAATATTTTTGTGGAATTTGTGTAAATTTTATTAAACATTTCAAACAATATTGGTAATATTACTTAATTCAAAGAGTACATATTTAATAAACATAAGTATTGTTATAAGTAAATCAAATGGGAAACAACAATTACAACGCAAATTTTACAACTCACTACCATTACAAAGAAATTTTTACTACGCTAAAACTATTACAACGCATGTATTTACAACACATTTTTTTACAACGCAGGTACCTTTACAACGCATACCATTATAATGTAAGTATTGGTAAGTATATAATTATATTTTCAATTTTATATGTTTGGTTTGTTTTTAAGGGATATTTTTAAGGGTCCAGGGTCAGTTTTCAGTTTGGGGGTAAAGGGGTATTTTTAGGGTTCAGGGTCAGTAGTCATTTGTTGGGTAAAGGGGTATTTTTAGGGTCAGTTTTCAGTTTTTGGGTAAAAGGGTATATTTAGGGTTCAGGGTCAGTTTTCAGTTTTTGGGTAAAGGGGTATTTTTAGGGTTCAGGGTCAGTTTTAAGTTTTTGGGTAAAGGGGTATTTTTAGGGTTCAGGGTCAGTTTTAAGTTTTTGGGTAAAGGGGTATTTTTAGGGTTCATGCTCAGTTTTCAGTTTTGGGTTAAAGGGGTATTTTTAGGGTTCATGCTCAGTTTTCAGTTTTTGGGTAAAGGGGTATTTTTAGTGTTCAGGGTCAGTTTTCAGTTTTTGGGTAAAGGGGTATTTTTAGGGTTCATGCTCAGTTTTCAGTTTTTGGGTAAAGGGGTGTATTTAGGGTTCAGGGTCAGTTTTCAGTTTTTGGGTAAAAGGGTATATTTAGGGTTCAGGGTCAGTTTTCAGTTTTTGGGTAAAGGGGTATTTTTAGGGTTCTGGGTCAGTTTTCAGTTTTTGGGTAAAGGGGTATTTTTAGGGTTCAGGGTCAGTTTTCAGTTTTTGGGTAAAAGGGTATATTTAGGGTTCAGGGTCAGTTTTCAGTTTTTGGGTAAAGGGGTATTTTTAGGGTTCTGGGTCAGTTTTCAGTTTTTGGGTAAAGGGGTATTTTTAGGGTTCAGGGTCAGTTTTCAGTTTCTGGGTAAAAGGGTATTTTTCGGGTCTGGGTCAGTTTTGGGTTTTTGGGTAAAGGGGTATTTTTAGGGTTCAGGGTCAGTTTTCAGTTTTTGGGTAAAGGGGTATTTTTAGGGTTCAGGGTCAGTTTTCAGTTTTTGGGTAAAGGGGTATTTTTAGGGTTTAGGGTCAGTTTTGGGTTTTTGGGTAAAGGGGTATTTTTAGGGTTCAGGGTCAGTTTTCAGTTTTTGGGTAAAGGGGTATTTTTTGGGTGCAGGGTCAGTTTTCAGTTTTTGGGTAAAGGGGTATTTTTTTGGTTCAGGGTCAGTTTTGGGTTTTTGGGTAAAGGGGTATTTTTAGGGTTCTGGGTCAGTTTTGGGTTTTTGGGTAAAGGGGTATTTTTAGGGTTCAGGGTCAGTTTTGGGTTTTTGGGTAAAAGGGTATTTTTTGGATTCAGGGCCAGTTTTGGGTTTTTGGGGTACAGGGGTACAGGGTTAAAATAATTTTTTTTTAAATTATTTAAATTAAATTACATTAAATTACATTAAATTAAATTAAATATTATAATTTTTAATTATTAAATATGTAATTATAATTTATTAAATGATATTAAATTACATTAAATTATATTACATTTAATTAAATTATATTATTTTCTATTAATTTTAATTAACTAAATTATTATATACTTACCAATACGTACGTTGTTATGGTATGCGTTGTAAAGGTATCTGTGTTGTAAAAACATGCGTTGTAAATACATGCGTTGTAATAGTTATTGCGTTGTAAAATTTTCTTTGTAATGGTATGCGTTCTAAACGTATGAGTTGTAACGTCATACATACAAATAAAATATACTGTTTGAAAAATACATATACAATGTATATATTCAAAAACATGTTGTTAGTAAACAATAGTTTAGTATTTATATTAATATAAATATATTAATATTACATTTTGTAACAAACATTTTTATTGAAAAAAATATTGTAGAATATATTTATTTTTATACATTTTGGTAAACATTTTGTTATTTTTTTTTACACCATTTCAACATTTTTACAATTATAATAATAAATATTATGTATTTTATAATATTTATTTTTATAATTTTACAAATTGTGTACATTTTTCTAAGTAATTTAATACAAATAAAAAATTACTATTTTTTCATAGTATTCCTTGGTTTATTAAATTAACAAATACTTTGCTTGCATTAAATAATAAGTGTGTAATGTCTATCTTTTTCTTTAGTTTTGGGTCCTTTATTTTGTAACCGCTTTAGGTCGTTTTGTGTCATTTTGAGGAAGTTCAGCTAGTGGTTGGGAAACACTTCACGTCTCTGAAGGTAAGGTTTATTTAATATGTTTTAACTGTGTTTTGAATTATTTTGAGAGTAGTTTGGTCGTATTTAGTGTTGTTAGAAGTAAATGTGTTGTATTGGCGATTATGATGTGTTGTGTTTGCGGAGGTACATTTAACGTACTTTTTAGTGTTGTATTGCCTTGTGTGTAGAGTTAGTGTTTCGATGTTTAAGTTTATTATTCGAAATATTATGTTGCTATTACTTTTTGTAGGAGTGTATGTGTTATTTTATGTGGGTGGGAATATTTATTTTATGTCTTTCACTTGCAGGAGTTCCTGATGTCGGAAGGAAGCGTTTTTTTTTTGGGAGAAGTGTTGGTTAGTTTTATTAACTAATAGTTTGTAGACACTTCTTCAAATTTTTCGGCTTTCCTGGAGCGTTTTTTCTACATTTTTACATTTTTCGGGTTTTTTATGGTATTTCGAAAGAGCTTCGTGGAATGGATTTATCTATTTTGGGACAGTTGTATTTTTTCATTTTTTTCTGGGTAACTGGTATTCGAAACTGGATTATTTTGGTGGAAATGGATTCTACATCATTTGGAATATCTTTGGTAAGTTTTTTTACATTATATTAATTGTGGGTGGGTAATGTTTTAATGAATATTGTTTAGTTTTATTTATTTCAAACATAATTAATGTGTGTATATATATTTAATTATATAATATATATTACATACATTAATTATTTTTGAGATAAATTATATGAATGTAATATTATTGTATTAGAACATTTTTCTATTGAGATTGTTTGTGGCTTAGAGTAGTTTACAGTAGTGTTTTGGCTATTATATTGAGGTATTCCATGCCTGTTGTGCTAGGGTACAGCTTTACTTGTTGCTCTAGGTATTTGTGCATTTGTTTTGTTTGTTTGGATGTTTTTGGAGTTAGTTCAGTAATGGATTGCTCCATTCTGAATTCCTGATAACTTTGCTCTTTTTGGAGGCATGTAATGAATTTTTGTAATGTTGGTTTAGTTCGGCCTGTTGATTGGAGGAAGGCATTGTGCCAACCTTAAACTGCGTTGTTTGTTTTAGATTCTCCATTTAAGGTGCTTCTGTAAACATTCCACCAGGGTATTAAGAATTTAGGATTTCTCCTGTGGCCAGATCTATGGAGTCTACCTATCCAAGTGTCCTCAAAGTAGTCTAAGAGAGGAGTTAACTTTGCTTCATTTTGTTTGTAAAATTGGCTGTCTATTAAAAGGTTGGGTTTCAGGGACGTAAGCGAGTGCTATCAGTTTTTTTATTTGATATGCAAAAGATGAGCTTGTAGCATATTCTATGCTTAGAGTAGTTTTTTGTAAATGCCTCCAAAGACACTGATTAAAATGATAATAGCAGCCTTGGATACAGGTATGGGGGTGTATTTTTAAAATAGCTGAGAGCATTGCTTGTTCAAAATCCAGTATAATTTTTTCTGGGGAATAGTCATTTGTTTTTTGTTTGATAATGTTTAATAAATCCATATATGTTGAATTAGTTTTATTTGGAAGCAGTGCATATAGTAGAGGTATGTTACAGTTTTGATATAAGCCATGTATTGTGTAAAGTTGGTAGAAAGGTCTGGGACAGATGTTAAAAGTACCGTCCATCATCCAAAATTGGCATTGTTGGAGTTTTATTAAATTTATAGCAGTACCAAAGATTATTATTCTTTTCTCATTGTTTTTATTGTCGTAAATTATAAAAGGTATTTTGTTTAAAGTTATAGTTTGGTCATGAGTTAAATTTATATCACTATATGTTTTAGGAGGTGGAGTGGTAGTAGTAGTTGCTTTTTTGGTACGTGATATTGTTCTTTTGAGAGAAATTATATTAGGCATTTGGGTAGTGGCAGTTTTTGGGATTTGTGGAATTTGTTCTTTTAAAATTAGGCTTGTAGGTTTTTGGGAACATGTACTAGCTTCTTTAATGTTTTCTAATGCTGTTCTGACTTCTATTTCTATTATATTTGGAGGGTGGTTGTGTTCCCTGGTGTAAAGGACAGTTGCTTCTCTAGTTGTTGCTCTTCCATAACATTTGTTAGAGTAATATTTGCAACATTTCCAATTTACTTTCATCCCAAATTGTTTCTCTTGGGTATAAGTATAACCCATGTAGCAGAGTAATAGTTTCCCTTTTTGACTGGTAACAAATTCAGCTCCTTCTGTCATTTTCTCCTTTGTAAATCTATTTGAAATATATGGTATAGTTATTATAGTTATAGTATTTAATGTGGGAATTAAAAATATTTATATTGTGCATGCTTACCTTTGGTTGAAGTTTAGTCTGTGATTTTGATGTTCTTTACTCTTTTCCTTGTGGTCTGTCTTTTCTGGTGTTTCTTTCCTTGAAAAAAAATGTATTTGTGTTAATTGTTTAGTTATATTATTTTGGGTAGCTTTTACATGTTTTGCTATAAGTTAAAGCTTTTTCTTATTTTATCTTTTTGAAAAGTGTTTGGATATACTTACTTTGGTAGTTGTATCTTTGTTTGTTGAATTCTGTTCTTTGATATTTGTTGTTAGTGGATGTTGTAATGGTGCTAGAAAAAAAGAAGGATATATGCATAAATTATTACTATATGTTAGCAATTTTTTATTCTTTAGGAGTTACTGTTTGTCACATCATTTAATTGACTTACTTTGTATTAGTTGCTTGTTATGCAGAGTTTTAATGCTGTTGTAGGTGTAAGGCAATCTGTTCAATTTTCAGTTGTGGCCTGTATTTTCTTTGATGTCTTTATCTGTAAAAAAAAATAATAATCATTAAAATCCATTTTTTTAAACATTTTTTTGGAAGCAGGTCTGTTTGCTTTATTAAGGTTAAAGCTTAAATTATTTAATGTTGTTCGAGAAAAAAATAATAATAATTACTTTGTTAGTAGCTTCGTAGTTTTCTTCTTAGTTTTTTCTGTTCTTTAGTAGTGAAGTTTTCTGTAGTGGTAGGAGATAATATACAATACATATGTATGAGTAATTTGTCCTTTTTACTACATGTGTAATTTTAGCAGTTACTTTAATTAAGTTACATTTTGTTACTTACTTTCAATCCTCTTAATGGTAGGTTGAATCTTAGTTTTCTTGTAGGCGTCGTCAAATGTATCCACAGTATTCTTTTCTGTCTTCTACTTTTCTCAGGTAATTTGTTTGTTGGATGTAATTGTTTATATAGTGTTTTGGACTTAGTAATTAGTTAGCTATTGATGAGTTTATGTTTGTACTGTTTTGATTCGTTGGTTTGTATTTTTGAAAAACTGTTGGTGTAATTAATTACCATATATGGTAAACGCTAATTAATGTTGAGCATACATACCTTTATATAATATGTAAAATAAATAATTTATACATGTGTAAATCATTTATTTTTAAATGTGAAAATGTATGTATTTTTAAATTGTTGTAAAATGTGAATTGTAGTGCTAATAGTATTTTTTTAATGTTTACAAGTGTTATAGAATAATAATAAAATTGTTCGATATTGCTTAAATAACGATATTATTGTAGTCGATATTTTTACTCTCGATATTTTTAACGTACTGGTTATAAATTTTATTTATCGATATTTAAATATTGTGATATATATGGGGTCGATATAATTGATATCGATGTTTATGTATTGCGATATTTTAATTTCGATATTTGTGTATGTGATTAAATAAGTATAGTATGACGATATATTTGATGTCGATATTTTTGTGTCGATAATTTTGTACTACGATAATGTGTGTTTCGATATTATGTCATAGATTCACTACCAGTTCAAAGTGTTCCCATTCGAAGTCACTACAGCACCCAGGGTTTTCACCAAATGCCTCGCGGTGGTTGCAGCCCATCTAAGAAGACAATAAATTAATGTCTTCCCTTACCTGGATGATTGGCTCATAAAAGCAAACTACCACAACAAGTGTGTTCAACACACACTCTGTACAATACAGTTGCTTCACAATCTGGGATTCACAATAAATCTAAGCAAAGCCCATCTCCAACCATCCACAATGCAACAATGTCTAGAGGCTACAGTGAATACTTCCACAGCCCTAGCATATCCCAATCCTGTCAGGATGAATGCTATACAAGTGCTAGTACAAGGATTTCAACCACAACACTCATGCAGCTAATAGGAATGATGGCCTCTTGCATTTTTCTTGTCCCTCATGCAAGATTGCAAACACGCTTATTAGAAGAGTATCTAGCACGTCAGTGGAACCAGGCTCAAGGTCAGCTATCAGATCTGGTGTTGGTGGACGACCGCACCCATCGTTCTCTGCAGTGGTGGACCACATAAAACCTTTCCAAAGGACGGTCGTTCCTCAAGCCAGTCCCACAGATAGAGCTAACAACAGATGCATCGCTCACCGGCTGGGGAGCACATCTCCAAAACCATACAGTTCAAAGTTTATGGACCTCTCAACAAAACAATTTTACATCAATTACCTGGAATTGTAAGCAATCTCTCTAGCGGAGTCTTTCCAACCACAACTGCTAGGCAAAGCTGTCCTAATCCGTACAGACAACATGACAGCAATGCATTGCATACAACAACAGGGGGGACACACTCTCTCCAGTTATCCCATCTAGCACAGAGCATCTGGAGATGGGCCATTCCACAAAAGATATACCTCCTGGCAGAACACCTATCAGGAGTACACAATCAAATAGCGGATCTGCTCAGCTGTCAAACACAACAGATCCACGAATGGGAACTTCATCCTCAAGTTCTTATTCTATTCTTTCACATGTGGAAACACCCAGACATAGATCTGTTTGCCACACACCAAAACGCAAAATGCCCAAGCTTCGCATCCACACCCATTGTCCAAAGGCAATGACCTATGGATTAATTGGTCAGGCAAATTTGCTTACGCTTTTCCGCCTCTCCCTCTCATTACATTACTAGTGAGGAAAATCCAACAACATTCCCTCACAATGATCCTATTTGCTCCAACATGGGCAAGGCAACCATGGTTCACATCGCTGTTGGAACTATCAGTAGTGACACATCAAAAGCTGCACCTCTCACCCAAGCTTCCCTCTCACAACCATGGAGAGATAAGACACCCATATCCCAATCAGCTCCACCTTGCAATGTGGCTCCTGAAATCCTAGAGTTCGGCTACCTTAATCTTCCGCCAGACTGTATGAACATTATCAAAGAAGCTACACACCCTCTCACAAAGGCTTGCTATGCAGCAAAATGCAAGAGGTTTGTCATTTATTGCTCACAACAAAATCAACCCACTGGATGCTTCCATTCAAAACGTCATCTGTTACATTTTGCATCGACAACAATGTAACCAAGCGTATACATCTATAAGGTTACAGCTAGCTGCCAGAGCGGCCTATCTATAAAACAGACAACATTTGTCTTTGTTTAGGGTTCCCACGATCATAGCTTTTATGGAAGGACTTAAAAGAATAATTCCACCAAGAGCTCCACCCTCTCCAGTTTGGAATCTCAATATAGTCCTTACCAGAGTAATGGGTCCTCCATTTGAACCGCTACCCAAATGTGAACTACAGTTCCTTACTTAGTAGCATTTTTAGTTGCCATCACATCTCTCAGAAGAGTGAGCGAACTACAGGCACTAATCATACAAGAACCATTTTTACAAATCCATCATAACAAAGTTGTTCTTAGAACAAACCCAACATTTTTACCCAAAGTAGTGTCTGCCTTTCATCTAAACCAGACTCAGTGGCAGGAAGAGCTTAGATGTTAAAAGTAACTCTGGGCGGTGAACTATTCTCCGCTCGCGGAGTTTGCGAAGTTTTGGTAACTTTGGTAAAGTTGTCAAATACTTTGCAATCTACAGCGTAGCGTAGTTGTTTTTCTTCCTCGCAGGCTCAATATGCGTTCTCGCATGCGCGGTAACGACTTTCCGTGATTCTATGTTCGCCTACTCGATTTTCTCTCCTGGTCGCGTGCGCCACGAGGTTTGGAATTCGGCCGCACAATCCTGCGAGACTGTGCGAACACGAACACGTCATTCGGACGAGCAAACACGTCATTCGGATGAGCTATCTTCCTTCCGGCACAGTGTTGGTAGGATCGCATCCCCGAACACCCAGAAACTACAATCTGGCACAAAATATCTCTTGAGCATGATAAAACCTTCTAGAAAATTATCATTTTGCTCAGAAAAATCCCTCAGATTGTGATTTGGCTGTATTCTTTTGCGCAAGGAGTCCTTTTTTTCTACTCTTTTTTTTCAAGAGGAAGGAAGTGCCCCTGAGTCTCCAACTTCCTGTTCCTGTCCAGCAGGCTCCTCCCAGTGCTTTGTCCATGTGCTGTTAACTGTTAATTGGATTTGCAGCTGGAAGGATCACTTTTTGTGTATGTCTGCTGCATCATATCATTGGTTTGGATTTATTGAGGACTTTTGGATTTAAAATTTTATTTTACAAGTAAGTTAGAGAATTGGTGTACATGTTTGTTTTTTATTATTGACAGTTTTCTGGACTTTTCATCCTTTTTAAAAATTATTGTTGTGAGAGGCTTGTACTTTCATGAGGGGCCAAGTTGTATTTCTTTGAAATTTCAGCCAGTAGACCCAGAGGTACCCATGGGTCCAACCATGTTTCTGTGGTATCTATTGAATTTCAAGTTTTTAAACATCATGGATGGCATTGGATTGAATTGCAAACTGTGTTTTTTGGAGTGGAATTTCAGTTTTTGGGTTTGTGTTAATTAAATAGGGGATTTTCAACCAATAGGTAACCCTAGGAGTTCATATAGTTAGTGTAGGCCTGCTTGAGTTTATTGTATGTACTTTCTGTGGGTGGCTTGGCCATGTGGTGGTGGCCATTTTGTGGGACCAACCACTGTATTTTGCCATAGGCCTCCAAGCTTGTGGCCTACTCTGCCAGTAGGCCCAGAGGTACTATTCAAGTCATCATCAGTCATCATGGGTGCATGAAAGTTAAATAACTGTTTTTGTGGTGTTTGTTTAATTTTTAATATCATGTATAGCATGGATGGCCTTGGATTGATTTGCAAAATGTGGTTTTTGGGGTGGAATCTCAGTTTTTGGATGTGTGTTAAATAAATAGGGCTTTTCTCCCAGTGGGTAACGCTAGGAGTTCAGCTCGCGTAGTTTTGTTAACTTTGACAGCGGGAGATTGCAAACTTACAGTTTTTGTCTTCTTCACGCACTCAATCTACGTGTTCGCGCACGCGATAACGACTTTTTGTAATGTTCGCGATGCCGAACCCGCCCAATTTGCAATCTGCAAGCAATATGTTTCGAGATGCATAAAACCTGCTCTAAAATGATGATTTTGTTTATTTTGCTAAAAAAACTCCTCAGGTTGTCATTTGGTTGTAGTTTTTGGAGCACAGAGTAATTTTTCTGTTTTCAAATTTTTTTTAAAAGAGGAAGGAAGTTCCCCAGATACTCCAACTTCCTGTTCCTGTCCTTTGTATGAACCTTCTTGTTTTGGATGGGCTGACTATGTGGGTGGCGGCCATTTTGTGAAGCCAGGCATTGTGCTTTTGCCATAGGCCTGCATTGTCTGTCTTCTCTTTCTTTTCATGTTGTTCTGGGTGGCCAGGCCATGCGGTGGCGGCCATTTTGTGGGACCTTCCATTGTGCTTTTGCCATAGGCCTCCAAACTTGTGGCCTATTCTGCCAGTAGGCCCAGACTCCCAGAGGTACTCATCGGGGGTGCTTGATGTAACTATTTCTATGTTGTCTGTTAACATCATTTAGGGCATGGATGGCATTGGATTGAATTCCAAAATGTGGTTTTTGGGGTGTAGTTAACTTTTTGGATGTGTGTTAATAAATGCCTTTGTTGCATTGTTGTTGTTTAACTTTCCAACCTTTTTAGCCATGCAGATTTTCATTTTTGCATTAAAGCTGTGATGTGTAACAAGCATCCTCCTTTGTATGGCCATATAGGTATATAGGCCTGCTTGAGTTCATGGTATGTACTTTCTTGTTATTGTTGGTGGGCTGACCATGTGGGTGGCGGCCATTTGGTGAAGCCAGGCATTGTGCTTTTCCCATAGGCCTGCATTGTTTGTCTTTTATTCCTTTTTTTTGTGATTGCCTGGCCATGTGGTGGCAGCCATTTTGTGGGACCAGCCACTGTGCTTTTGCCAAAGGCCTCCAAGCTTGTGGCCTATTCTGCCAGTAGGCCCAGAGGTACTACTCAAGTCATCATCAGTCATCATGGGAGCATGAAAGTTAAATAACTATTTTTGTGGTGTTTGTTTAATTTTTAATATCATGTATAGCATGGATGGCTTTGGATTGATTTGCAAAATGTGGTTTTTGGGGTGGAATTTCAGTTTTTGGATGAGTGTTAAATAAATAGGGCTTTTCTGCCAGTAGGTAACCCTAGGAGTTCACCTCGCGTAGTTTTGGTAACTTTGCACAGCACGACAACGCAAACTTACACTTTTTGTCTTCTTCGCGCGCTCAATCTGCGTGTTCGCGCACGCAATAATGACTTTTTGTACAGTTTGCGATGCCGAACACGCCAAATTTGCAATCTGGTGAGCAGTATGTCTCAAGCTGCACAAAACCTTCTTGAAAATTATGATTGTGTTCATTTTGCTAAAAAAACTCCTCAGGTTGTCATTTGGTTGTAGTTTTGTGAGCACTGAGTCATTTTTCTGTTTTCAAATTTTTTTTAAAAAGAGGAAGGAAGTTCCCCAGAGACTCCAACTTCCTGTTCCTGTCCTTTGTATGTACTTTCTTGTTTTGGGTGGGCTGGCCATGTGGGTGGTGGCCATTTTGTGAAGCCAAGCATTGTGCTTTTGCCATAGGCCTGCATTGTCTGTCTTCTCTTTTTTTTCATGTTGTTGTGGGTGGCCAGGGCCATGTGCTGGCGTCCATTTTGTGGGACCTTCCACTGTGCTTTTGCCATAGGCCTCCAAACTTGTGGCCTATTCTGCTAGAAAGCCCAGACTCACAGAGGTACTCATCGGGGATGTTTGATGTAACTGTTTCTATGTTGTCTGTTGAATCTAAACATCATTTAGGGCATGGATGGCATTGGATTGAATTCCGAGTGGTTTTTGGGGTGTAGTTAACTTTTTGGATGTGTATTAATAAATGCCTTTGTTGCATGTGTATGTGTTGTTGTGTAACTTTCCAACTTTTTTAGCCATGCAGATTTTCTTTTTTGCATTAAAGGTGTGATGTGTAACAGGCATCCTCCTTTGACTGGCCATATAGGGATATAGGCCTGCTTGAGTTCATTGTTTTCCGGGTCTTACCCTTGTGCCTGTGATGAGTGACCATGTGGCTGGGGGCCATTTTGTGGTGGTAGAAGTAGTGTGCTGTTTTGTTTTTGCCACATAGGCCTGTGTGCCTTTCCATTGTTCCTCTTGGCTTACTACTTCCATCCCTATTGCCAGCTGCAGGTCCTGATGCTGCATCCATCCCACATGATGCACAAATTAAGGAAAAACAGGTTCCACTTCCACTACATTTGTATTTTAGTTCTTTGCTATTCTTACTCTTACTGAGTGTACACTAGTAGTAATTAAAATTAAAGCACAACAAATTCCACGTTTGACTGATGTTCTTCTGCCTTCTTTGCTTGTTGGTGCACAAAAGACTGAGGAGGAGGTGTCTGTCATTATCGCCCATTGTACTGCCAGACAGATGTCCTGCTGTTGTACCTGACGTGTGGTGTGACCTGACCAGACATCTCTGCAACTTGTGCAACTGTGTGCTGCTGCCATCTGAAGAAGATGGGCCCAAAGAAAGCAGGTACCAGGTCCTCCAAGACCAAGAACTTTGCTGAGAAGAAGAAGGAATAACAGAAGAAGGAAGTGACACTTAAGTCTGGTGTTGACCCCAAAACCTTTTTTGGGAAACCAAAAAGTACGCCTGCAGCAGGGGTGTCCAGGGGGCAAGCTGGGGGCAGCCCCTCCGCATCAGTGGGCCCAACTCACCAACCCAGGCCCAAGCAGATGAGTGTGGAAGAGGTAGCCAACCTAATGGTGGAAAGCAGGGATGCTGAGCCTGACCTATCTCAAAGTAGTACACAATCAACGCATGAGGGAACACACAATAACAACCGCAACCACCGCCCGCAATAGTAGTTGTCGTTCCTCCCAAAGTACGGGCAGTTCAGGAAATTGAGCCTCATGCAGAGGAAGAAGAAGAGGAAGCCACTCATTCAGGAGATCCATTGTCTCCCAAATACCCAACAAGGAAAGGGAGGATTAGTCCATCGAGTTCTTCGCCAAGCATCCCTTCTGATGATCTAGATCTCACTTGGGAGCCACAACAATCTGAGCATGAGAAGGAGACACATCCCAAGACCAGGCTAGGGAAAAGAAAGGTTCAAGAAAGCCTTAGACTTATGGAGGACGATGTAGAACAGCAGGATTATGATGATGAAGAGCCAGTTATCAGTAAGATCACTCCTGGCCCTGAGGACATGGAGACCAACATCATTAACCTATCCCGGAATGGCTGCGACTAGGGATGTAGCATGCATACCTCCAACACAGGCAACACCAACACGACCTCCAACTTCCATATTTACTTTAGCAAAGGGCCGGCAGCGTCCAATATCCAGCACAAACACCACCTCAGCAGAAGTAGGTAGTGGTACTGCACAGCCACAAAGTCAAATTCAACACACACCCCCCCAGCTCACCCTGCCAAATAACAATAACATTCTATATATTAATTTTTATAATGCAATGCAGGGAGTGCATCCAAATGAGCACCTCAAATCATTAGCTAACTTTTTAATTACTTATAAGGAAGCTCAAACCACTTTTTTCTATGTTATTCTTATGGGTGATTTTAATATTCATTTATGTGACTTAAACTGCCAATACAGAGACTATAATCACCCGGTTCATTCATCCTATCAGCATTTTGAACATAGCGATAAGGGAGCTGCCCTGGAAGATCTGCTCTCAGACATAGATTTGTTTGAGCCAGGGTTTGCTGATAAGAATGACCGGGTTCCCACCTATAGTGCCAGGGATAGCAAAACTATCATAGATTATATGTTCTGATCTCCTGGCTTGTTAAGTTCTGTTATATTTTATAATGCTATCCAATCCACTTTTAGGGATCATAATCCAGTGGTGCTGGAACTCGAAAATAACTTAGTTTGCTTTAACAAAATCGAGTTCCCAGAGGCTGTTGTAGAGGTTGTAACACAGGACCAGGGCAGGAGATTGAAATGGAATAAAATCATCCCTGAGGACTTCTTTAATTCAATCAAATCTAAGGTCCAGAAAGAACTCAACACCTTCAGCGATCCGCTTAGATATGGAGGGGATGTTTTATCCTCATACGAAGTAATCTGTCAACGGGTGTCAAGGGATCTCACAGTGAAGGTACAACATAACAAAAAAACGGTGCACGGTTGGTTTGACCATACCTGCACAAAAACTCACAGTGAACTTCTAAGAGCACTTAATAAGAAACCTAGAGACAAGATTGAAGTAGCTCGTTTAAGGAAGAAATAAAAAACCACCCTCCAAACACGTAAAAATGAAATTAAGAAAGAGGCGTGGGACTCATTACATGAGAAAGCCACTTTAAGGAATAGCTCCAAATTTTGGTCAATTATTAATTCCCCTTTGTTCAGCGGTGAAGATAATGCCCCGCATGAAGTCAATATCAAGGAAAGGGAATGGCTAAACCATTTTGAGAATATCTATGGAAGCAACTTAGAGCTCGATATTTATGTGCCACATGCTAGAGAGTCAATGAGGTTTTCCCCGAGCTTTACTATAAAAGAAGTCCATACAGCAATAGTAGATACGGCTGGACAAAAAGCCCCGGGCCCGGATGGGGTACCATCTGACATGTATAAGGCAAATTCGTTTTTTTGGTCTATAATTCTTACAAATGTCTTTAATATAGCAGCCTGCTCCACCCCTGTCACCTTCCCCACCTCTTGGTCCCGTTCTATCATAATTCCAGGTTTTAAAAAGGGCCAAAGGGGGGATCCAAGATGTTACCGGCCAATATCTTTGATTGATTCCTCAGTAGAAAATTCTGGGGAAAGTAATTTTAGCTAGGATAACAGCCTGGGCCACAGAATATTCTATCTTAAGCAATGCCCAATATGGCTTTAGAGCCGGGAGAGGCACAGAAGATCAGTGCCTAAATGTACATCTCATAATTAACAAATATACGGTTGCGGCCAAGGGCTCAATCTTTCTGGCATTTATGGACCTATCCACAGCTTTTGACCTAGTTAATACGTCAAAGCTGTGGATGATGTTACTGGAGCTAGGTCTTGACCAGGCCTTGGTAAATTTTTGGCAGAACTGCATAGAGACCTGTCTGCATCCATCAGGATGTCACAAGAGGGAAGGTGCACAGCTGGGGTTAAATCGGGTAGGGGGGTGCGCCAGGGCTGTATCCTGGCTCCAATGCTATTCACATTATACATAAACTCCCTGGAAGATGTTTTGAGAACAACAACAACTGATATTCCGCATATGGGAGGAACACCCATCCCTGTACTCCTATACGCGGACGATACAGTGCTATTGGCTAGGACGCCAAATGGGTTACAACATCTTCTTAACTCCTTTGGGGAGTTTATGAAAAAACTGGACCTAGTCATCAATACTGAGAAGTCGCATGTTATGTCATTGGGGAACAAGAGGAAGTGTTTTAAAACTGTTTCATGCAACGACTCAGTAATATCTAAAGTAAAAGTCTTCACGTACCTTGGGGTCGTGTTTGACAATGTAGGCTCATGGGCCCCCCAAATCCTGAATAAAGTAGCTGCCGTAAAAAGATCTTCGGCTGCTATTTTAGGTTTTGCGAAGAGACTGGGTGGTAAACCAGCTGAGGCAATATTGTCAATCTATAAAGGTAAAACTCTGGCAATTGCAAGATATGGGGCAGCAATATGGGGATATAAAGATACAACTCTCATCCAGAGAGAAGAAAATAAATTCCTGCGAGTCCTATTAGGGCTCCCTCAATCAACCGCCACATATGCAGTACACTTGGAGCTTGGGATGGGATATATTACAGACCTATTAAACATGGCCCCCATCCTATTATGGATCAGAACCTGGCCGAACCCCAATCTCACACTGAACTACAAGATCATCAGGGACTGTATGCTACTCGATAGAGTAACGGAAATTCAATGGCTGTCCTTCATTAAATCTACATCTAATATCTTAGGGCGTCCAGAGATTTATACTAACACAGAAGGTTTAACAAAAGCTGATATCAACTGGGTAAAAATAAACTTTATAAGATCAAGAGAAATGGATCGGGAAGCTACAGAAATAATTAAACCAAATGTGAGGGCCCATTGTATGTTGTTACTGTCTATGCCTTTTCAACCATACCTGTCAATTGTCACTAAACCCTTCCACCGATGGTTGCTTACTAAATTCCGATTTAATCAGTCGCATTTACTATTGGGTTCTTTTAGCGAGTGGTGTAAACCAGTGGATGCTGCTCCTTTCAAATGTGACGATCATTCATATCAGGATACGATGCACTTTGTGTTCTTCTGCCCATTTTTTATGGGAGGCAGGAAAAGGTTTATCACCCCATTATTAAAACATAGGGGGTTCCTGCAGGTTAAACCTGCATTACTCTATCTCCAATTAATGGAATCCTCCGCTGTCATGTGTGGTGTAGCAAACTTCTTAGTAGCATCTATCCGTAACAAGAAACTCATTGGGGCAAACATCCTCGGAATCTCTAATATCCCAAATTGAGATTATTTCCACCAATTAATTGAGATTATACATGACGCCAAATTAGCAGCTTTTAAAACATGTATTGAATCAGTGTCAATCTCGTATAATGTGCAAGCTATAATGTATAAATATCAATTCGACACCTCTGTGCTTTGTATATATGAAATGTACATTTTTGTAAAATAATTTTCATGTATTTTTGGAATTTTGATTTTATCCTGTGATGGAATAGCATACTTTTATGATTTTAAAATAATCGAATAAAGTGGATTTTGACTTGACTTGACTCATCCGGCATTGGGAGGGGCACCTCTAGTAGGAGACAAAAGTTAAGCTCCCCAATGTGGGACTTCTTTACGGTTAGCGTAAAGGAGGAGAACAGTGCTATATGCTCCATTAGTTATACCTCTGTTAGTCGTGGTAAGGTTGGTACAAACTATGGTACAGGAGGCCAAATGACCCATCTGAAAATACACCTTGCAATCACCTGGGAGGACCACCTTCGTCGCATAAAAACTGGAACCATTGCTGTTGGTGGGGATAAAGGAGTAGAAGGTCCGCTCACGGTGGAACAGGAAAAAAGAAGAAGAGGGATACATTCTCTCTGGTTGTGGTACACAAAGTAGCCCTGTCCCCAGCACTGCAGTGGTACTGCCCACATCCTCAGCATCAGCAACATCTCAGTGGCACAAGAGTAAGAGTCAGCTTGAGACACCAAGGTGTACTGCGATGCAAAAAACTGCGGGTTGACTCGAACAGAAAGGAAAACCATGCAGCGTACCATTCTTAGCATGTTTACTAGGCAGGAGGAACAGTACAAACGCAACCACCCAATAGCACGTTTGTATAATGTGAAGCTGGGTAAAATGTTAGCACTGGACCTTCTCCCTTTTTCTTTTGTTGAAAGGGTGGGTGTTCTGGAATTTGTGACAACCATCTGCCCAAAGTGGAAGGTTCCCAGCCACTAGTATTTCACCAGAGTTGCTGTTACAGCACTACATAACGACGTGCTGGAATTGCTTGGAAAAGCATTAAAATAGAGTGCTGTTCAGAGTATCCACCTGACAACAGACATGTGGACCAGTTGCCAAGCCGCTGATTACATGTGCATCACTGGCACTGGATCTCTTTTTTGGGTGTTAGATAAAAGCTATCTGCGGGCATTGACACTGCTGAGATTTTTCCTGACACTCGCAAACATTCAACTGTAGCCATGTTTGCTATGGAGAAATCTCATACTGCTGGAAACATTTTGGATGAGTTGAACAGCAAGGTCTTTGAGTGGCTGCGAATGAGAGGGCTTAACATTGGTTTTGTTGCCACAGACAATGGCAGTAATGTAGTTAAGGCCATGAAACATGGTGGCTATTTCAGGGTCCCGTGTTTGGCACACTGCATTAACACTGTTGTTCAAGACTTTCTGAAAAATGAAAGCAAAGTCAGCAACTTACTGACCACCTGCAGAAGAATATTCACGCATTTCAACTATTCTTTTAAAGCCCAGAAGCAGCTGAGGGTCATTCAATGTGAGGTAAAATGCCAGTCAAAGCATTCATCCAGGAGGTGCCAAACACGTTGGAACTTAACTTATTATATGCTTGATCGTCTATTTGAGCAGTACATACCACTTAATGCTTATGTCATGACAAGAAAATTAGGGGATCCTACTGTGAAAGCCATGACCATTGAGATGGGGCAATAGGACCTCGTTAAATGCCTGACGGAGATGCTACTTCCTTTTGAGATCTTCAAACGTGCAGTCAGCAGGGCGGACTGTACTATTGGCCAAGCTATCCCATTGTTGTACATGCTAGAGCAACAGCTGAAGGAGGTGTCTGAAACGTACTAAGGTGTGGAAGACAAAGTAGACGCATGGTATTTGGCAAACGCCTTAGCCATTTGCTTATCCAAAAATACAAGGATTCAAAATAAGATTGTGTCACATCAACATTACATTACTTCCACAATTTTGGATCCACGGTACAAATGATTTCTGAACAGTAATGCAATAATTCCTTTTTCAGAAGTGGATATTGCCAAGTACAAAACTTTAATAGCTGAGGAAGCCACTGATGTAGAAAACGAACGGCTCTTAATTAGAGGCTGCCAGTGCCACCCCAGGACAGAGCAAGTACTACAGGGCATCTAGTGTCAAGTTCTACTTCAGAGCATGGGAGCAGTGCGTTTGCTTCCCAGCAGTAACCAACACTACCAATAATAACATCAACAATGGCACCAACAGGATCAGATTCATCAGACACAGCAAACCAAATGATAACTGATTTGTTGCTACGGAAAGAGATGGGTACGTTCGTTGCTGATGCAAAGTCAAAAGAGGCCAAGCAAATCAGAGCACCCCTGAACATTGAGCGGATGGTCCAGGCCTATCTGGATGACACAACAGAGGTCTTCATGGAGCAAAGCCCATTGGTGTATTGGTATGGGAAAATAAGCCAATGGCCAGTGCTCAGCAGGCTGGCGATAAAGTATCTGGCTTTCCCTGTCGCAAGATTCTCTTCTGGCATATTTTCAGTGCTGCTGGTGCAATTGTAACTGTGAAAAGGACCAGTCTCTCGCCCAAAAGCGTGGAGAGGTTAACCATAATCAAAATAAATCAGCACTTCATACCACCGGACTACAAAATACATGAATCACAGCAGGAAGAGGAGAGCGACTCTGAAGAAATAAGTAATGGGTTACATGACCTACTTCTGTCCAAACCACCAGAGTTTGAGGAGGAGCTCCTCTTCCCTGACAACTAGGCTTTCAAATTTTTACTTTCTTCCTTCCTTTATTTGTGTGTGTATCTGTCTTTCTGGTTCAAATCAAGCCACAACAAATCCATCACCACCATCTCCTATTTGTATTTACCTATTGGAGTTGCACGTCTGTGCATTTAACTGGCCACTACACTCCTCAGAGTCCTGCTCCATCTTCCTGACTCGCCCTAAATACAATTCCATAAAGCCGAACATTGGATGGGGATGGAGAATAGTACATTATTGTAGCCTCTAACAGTCCCTCCATAACAAGTTAAACATATGTGACTATAGCCAACTTCTGTTTTGTTTCCAAGCCGAAACTCATCACTGTCCTAAGGCTACCGCCTCTGTCTGCAGGCATCCACAACTCTTCACTGTCAGATCTTGAGCAGGCATCCAAAAGTAAACTCGTCATCACTTTCAGAAGGCTCGGCATCTCTGATCTGACAGCCAAAGAGAAGAGCAAGACAGGTATATGATTAATGAATGATGCCATGCATTGCATTGAATGCCTCCTGACTCTGAGCGAATGGGCATGAAGTCGAACTATACTAGTAGTTAATATACAAATTAAAAGTGACTCAAGTCACAGTCAATGTTTCCTTGTTGTTTAATAACCACATTGTACTACTACTACTGCAGGTGCAGTCTGGACTTACCTAATTGGAGTCACTCACTACAGACTGAGTTGGTGTTGGACAACACGTACACGTACTACACCATGATGATTACCATACTATCTTTGCACACAGTCAGTCAGTTGGATCTGAAATGATTGCTGGGATAACTGCGTTTCATGAACTGGCATAAAAGGTAAACACAACAATTCAACAAGAACCACAGCAGACCTAGGCTACATGTCCGTGCAGTGGTGGAGTCGAATAGTGGTATGGTGACTGACAGTGGCGCATTGATTTAGTCACTTGATTTGGAAAATGCTAGGTTGCTGTATAAGCCTTTTGTCTGGCTCTGTCAAAATTTAAGGTAAATGGAGTTTGGTTCACAGCCCGTTGACGTGGGCCTGTTCTGTGCTGGCTCCTGTCCTGTTGTCAGGCAAGTGACTGTCTCTTTTTTTTGTTTGCAAATGCTAGTGCCAGTGTCTACTACTACCACCACAACCATGGCATCTTGTCCATTCTCTTGGGAAACCATGCAGCCATTGCTGTGCCGAACTTAATCCTGATCAATCACAGGTAAGATAAGTTTGCTGGGAGGTATAATGGACTAGGAGGAGCGACTGACAGTACTAGTAGGACAAATATAACTCAGTCAGGGGTACCGCATCTATCTGTTTGTGTGTTACAAAATTGGCAGATTATTTAAATCCAACACTGGCTGCTGCCCTGCCTCAGCAAGGAAACCTTGTGACGTACATAAATTTATGAAACAGTAACCCCCCCACAAAACATTAACATTGTATGTGTAAGTATAAATAAATAACAACAATAAACTATCCCACACCTCAACCACCCCTCTCCCTAACCCCAACCAATATCCAACAGAGAACAGAGAACTTAATTATGTAAGGTTTGGGGTCTATCGATTTCATCCGAGTCCCAGAGCCGTTTGTTTTCTATGTGCCTTATCGGGGAAGTTTTTCTGCTAACTAAGTACTAGTTTTGAAGAAAAAAGCCTGAGTTACAGCCGCTAACCGCCCAAACTTAGATCGAGTTGGGAAAGCTTAGAGCGAACCGCGAATGTTGCTGTCACGCTGGATTGTTTAAATGTAAAAAAGTCTCCCTGAACAAGTCTTTCTATTCCCTTCACCCCCAGAGCCTGTTTATATTGCAACATTGGACGTTTGTCCTACCAGCCACTGTTTCTTCGATAATTTGAATAATCGTGAATACCCATCTCTAGATCAGAGTCCGCGACCTGCATACCCTCATTAGAGGGAGAGTTCAGGTTGTAACACGAGCAGTCTTTCGAGCCCCTCTTTTGTTTCATGCAGGTTACAGTGAAATTCTAGCACGACCTTAGCCCAGGATATGTGCATATATAATAAACATCTTCTTGTCTCTTTAGGAGACCGTGTTGAAAGTTCGATACGCCATACCAGTGAAAAACTTCCACGAAGCTGTTTTTTCCTATTAGCCTTGCTTTTGAAGTAAGTTCGATGTCGAGGACCTACGGACTATTTTTGAACTGTACCGTTCCTAGTGTGATGTGAATTTATGAACGCCCGGGCAAGAACAGACCTTTGAACATGTGTACTTTCTTTTTGAAGGTCCGCGCTAAACACACTAATTTCCATATAAGTGAATGGGACTTGCTGCTAAACCGGCTGCACAGTGCGATTTTAGCCTCTGTACCTGCCCGATTGAAAATAAAAAACCTGTAATTCCACGGGAGACTTGCTTATTTTGCATATATTTTGTTTTCAGGCTGCTCCGCTACACTGTACCTTAGCCTGGAGACTTCACCCTCCCAAGAGTGCTTTGCTTACATCGTCCGGTACTTAAAAGTAAGACTCACCCTTGAACATGCTCCACCTTTCTTTGTAATGTTCTTTGCTTGGGGAACATTAACACAGGCACGCTTGCTGTTGTTTCAGCTGAGCCTCTTTGCTGTAGGTTGTACTGACGATTTTATCTGTCTGGAGAAATTCTCCTTACTATGAAGAAGTGCCTCTGCCTACCTCCCCGCCCATCGGAGCGTGCCTGAATATCCTGTGCGATTTACAAATATATAAGGTAAATGCCCAGAGGAAGCTCTTTGGCGAGCAGGGACTACCAGTCAGCCTAATACCTTCCCCTGAAACCTAACAGTGGTCTGACAGATAGAATATAATAGGTTCCTGGATTATGCCCTATTGTGTAATACCTTTAAAAGTAACATGATGAAAGTACTATTCTTTTTTTATTCTCTTTCTGATTCTGGTTTTCTAAATTGCTTGTTTGACTTCATGAATCTGCTGAATGAATGGATGGGGCCTTGTGCCTCGTGGGATTCCTGTGCCGTTGAACCCCTTTTGGGCTGTTACATTAGATTATCCTATCTTGAAATTAGGTTGTCTACAACGTTTTGAGCTCACTGTGCTAGAATTTTAAAAGGTTGGAAATTAAGAACCATCGAATATTGAAACTAAGGAAATGAAATTCATATTTGGTTATAGAATGTAATTGAAAGAAAAAATGTGTCTTTTTGATAACAGAATTGCTATTAGAAATCATGAGCGATGTGTGACACTTAAAACTATATATATATTCTTTTCTATCTACCACAGAGTGACTATGTTTTTGATGATCCGTTGCCCAGTTTTGTTTCCCAACGTATACTTGGCCTGATGAAGGTGCGGCCATAGATCGGGCCCTGCACTGAAACGCGCGTTGGCGTGGTTACGTTTTTGTCCTGGCAGTACCATCTCTGTTCCCCAGCAAGTTGCTGAGAGGCCACTGCAGAACAGCTTCAGTGGATTTGTGTACGATGGGTACTGAAGTGTATGGGAATGTATGAAATGAATATTAATGCAGGAATGTGTGATGAGAGAACAGTAGAATGCCTGTGATGATGAATGGAAGATGAACGGGAAACCTGGGCGCTTTAGTTATTCAAAGTCTATGTGATTGAATTATTGTTATTTATGTACTTGTCCGATATCACAATTTTTGTATATCTTATGAAAAATATCTACCAAAAATAAAATGATATATTTTTTCACTCTGTTGTCTGAGTCACAGTAAGCTGCATGAACTGACAGTGAGCCTCAGTTGTTGACCTAATGAATGTTTCTGGACTCCTTTTGAGCCTTTAAATTAAATATATAGGGCAGACTTAACTTTTCTGATTCACAATATCCAAGTCCAACCAATGTCCAAAAAATAAGAAACCCCCAACACCCAATTCCCACCCACCAACAAAAGTAAAAATAAAAGGGCAAATTAACAGGGTCCATCGACAATCGGCTGGCGTTTAGGTGTTTGTCCACCAAGATTTTGACTCGTTCTTCTAATTGGTCCGCAAGCTGTGCCACCCGAAGGAGAATTTTCTGGCGAAATGCCCGGCACTTGCATTTGCATCCATGTGGGGGGGCAGCAGTTGTTGAAAAAGTGCAGTGGTGGGCAGCTGCTGACCGCGGTGCCGTACTAATGGAGGCGGGGCCTGGCTGGGGCCTGGGTTATTGGAAGAGGCTGCAGCTGCTGCCGCCTCCTCCTCCTCCTCCTCCTCTGCCTGAGCCACCTGCGGTCGGTATTCTTCACAGATGGCCTCAAGTTTCCGACGCCGGGCCCTGGCTGCCAACTCCTTCCAGGTTGGTTTTTGGGAAGGAGGATCTATAAAGAAAGAAACAGAATTGTAACCAATACTCTTAGCAAAACAGTAACACAAAATGTATTCAGCACATAGTGGCACAGTAGCACTAGCAAGCATAGTACATAACATTTGTGGTAAGTATCTATCCTCCCGCTTCCTCGGCCTCTAACATTTGTTGGAGTTTTTTTCCGGCATTATACTTGCCCTAGTACTATGGGTGGACTCCAGTACACAGAACACCAGTCTTTTTCTTATCTCTAGTTTAGCTAAATAACATAACCTTGTTGTAGCCAGCATGCCAGCTCAGTGAGCTAAGCTTGCGTCCAAGACCAACATACGAGTCAATACGCAGACTCCCGTTACTTTTATTTACTACTCTGCAGGTGGGGACGCTCGTATTTTTTGATTACGGGTGGCACTGGCCATACTCTCTCTGGTACATGAAGGGCAATTGCTCAATTGTACTTTCACTATGCCCTGGCTACTACAAAAAGGCAGATTAATATAATATATTTCTGATCCAATGATTATTGCTTATATGGAACGACGAGATATCAGTCTAGTAGCGGTCAGTGGTGGGAGTGCTGGCGGGCGGTGACGTGGGGAAAGGGAGGGGCAGGGTGGGAGGGAGCAAACTATGGATTGCGGATAATTACTGTTAAGTAAACATATAAATAAACAAAACAAATTTTGTTGCACGCACTGCATTCATAATCCATAGTTTACCACCCCCCTACCCTGCCCCTCCCCCTCCCCACATCCCCGTCTGCCAGAACTCCCACCCTGGACTGCTACTGCATAAGGTACTTTGTTCATTGATTGTGTAACCAACAGATAGGCCACCCTTTGCAGGCTGGCTGAAACAATCGAAAAAAAGTAACATAGGTAGGAAGTGGTCCTTGGATAATATATATATATATATATATATTCACTGAAAAAACCATAGGTTATAGACCATATATAGTTAGGAATTAGCATTTACAAAACCTTGAAAATTCACTGAAAAAACCATAGGTTATAGACCATATATAGTTAGGAATTAGCATTTAAAAAACCTTATTTTACTCACACAAAACCATTGAAATTCCATATATAGTTAGTTGCACTAACTATATATCGCGCACCCGCAATCCACTGCTGATGATGTCACATATTACATCATTCATGACATGGTCAGTGACATCACTGATGACATCACTGATGACATCTCAAATGACATCACTGATGACATCACTGATGACAACATCCAGTGACTGTATGTTTCTATAAAGTTAAAATATGTCTTACATATTGAAGAATGAGTAGATGTATAAGTGTCTGGACGAAGGATTTAGTAGGTGCATGACTGAATGTATGAGTGAGTGATTAAATGTGTCTCACTGAGTGCATGGGTTAGTGACTAAACTGTCTTAATTTGTGCATCATTATGTCTTTTGTTCTGTAAACTGCTGCATGTGTTGATCAGTAGCTATATGAGTAACTATATGGGTTATTGATTGATTGTCCAAGTATTTGTATGGGAGACTGAGTGTATGTGTGGCTGGCTGGGAGATGTGTGACTCTGTGCAGATCAATGTGTTCTTGTATCAATGATTGTATAAGAGAGTAAGTATGTGTTAGTATATGTTTGAAAATGTAAGGTACTCTATGTTTAACTGTATAGATTAGAAAATGGAAGTATGATTGATTCTTTACAGGACTGACTAGGTGTGTGAGTAACTCCATGGATGAGTGGCAGAGTGTGAGTGTCTGTATAGGTGTATGAGTGCATATGATAGTGTTGTAAAGATGAGTGATTGTATGTATAAATGATTGTATGGGTGAATGAGTGAATGTGTGTGTAGACGTAGGAATCAGTGAGGGCGTATGTAGTAACTAGTATTGGTGTGTCAATGGTTTAAAAAATTATATTCTGTATTTAACACTGGGTGTAACAGAGATTATATTAAAGTGTGAGGAGATGCATTGTATTGTCACATGAATGATATCATCAGTGATGTGACCATTGATGTCAAATGAGATGTCATCAGTGATGTCATCAGTGATGTCATTTGAGATGTCATCAGTGATGTCATCAGTGATGTCATTTGAGATGTTATCAGTGATGTCATTTGAGATGTCATCAGTGATGTCATCAGTGATGTCATTTGAGATGTCATCAGTGATGTCATCAGTGATGTCACTGACCATGTCATGAATGATGTAATATGTGACATCATCAGCAGTGGATTGCGGGTGCGCGATATATAGTTAGTGCAACTAACTATATATGGAATTTCAATGGTTTTGTGTGAGTAAAATAAGGTTTTTTAAATGCTAATTCCTAACTATATATGGTCTATAACCTATGGTTTTTTCAGTGAATTTTCAAGGTTTTGTAAATGCTAATTCCTAACTATATATGGTCTATAACCTATGGTTTTTTCAGTGAATTTCATTGGTTTTTTAAAAGCTAATATCTGTAGCTGTAAAATGTATTCTTCTTTAAATACAAAAATATATTTTATATGTTTATTAATAAAAAAAATTTTTAATATTTTTTTTTCTTCGCTCCCGCTTTGCGAATCGGGAAGTTTCCCGTTAGGTGACCTTGATGCCGCGAAATAGTCTGCGAACCGGTAAACGTTCCTTTAGCGCAACTGCCGCGTTAGAAAACAACATCGTGACGCCTCGCGTCCGCATGACGTTTCGCGTTGTCGCGTGATACGTCATATGACGTGCTACGTTAGCGTACCCGAAAGCGAACCGAGGTGCGAAGCGCAGGTTCACGGAAGCAAACCGGGAGGCGGCGCAAAGCGCGTAACGTAAACACAGCAGGTCATGTGACTTGGTAATAACACTTTTCATTGGTTCATTTCACTTTTGGTTTCCTAATGATGTAAGACTAGGTCATGTAATCTAAAATTAACACTTTTCATTGGTTGAGAACTATTGTTTTTCCCAAATGATGAAAACCCCTCCTTCTTTCCTCACTCTGACTTTCATCTTTGTGAGAGAAAGACCCTTTGTTAGCAGTGAGCAATGGCTTCTTTAGTAGCTTCAGCTGGTGCTTCCCCACCACCTCCACCACATCCAAGGAAGAGAGGACCACCTGCTGAAGTTATAATTCAGCAAGAAGAGGAAGAAGAGGAAGAGGAGGAAGAGCAGGAAGAGAGGCAGTTTTTGCCTGAAGAGCCCAGGAGGTCTCACCGGAAAGAAAACTTCATTTGGCAATTTTTTAAAATTCCCAAAGGCCAGAAAAAAGTAAATGCAAGATACGTAACTTGCCTTATATGTCAAGATAGACTGTCCAGAGGGACCGAGAAGAAATACAGTTACGGAAACTACACAATGCATCGCCATATGACTAGGTGGCATCCTAACAACTACAGTGCTGCACAGTTTCGTAACGATCTAGATAATCCCCCTATTATGGCCAGAAGATCTGTTGTACCGGAAGTGACGGGACCAGAGGGCAGGGAGATGGTGCCAAATATACAAATGAGATTTGGGGAAGTAAAACAAATCTGCGTACATTGCAATGGATTCATTTGCTACAGAGAAAGTAGCATCACTCTGATCAACAGAGCTATTGACAATCATCTTCCAGTTTGTCCGAAACGCCCCAAATAATAAATTCTTTTTTTTTTTTTGCTCCTGTTGAGCCCTTTACAATGAATCGTTTTCGTTTCCTCCCCCCCAAAAAAAACAAAAAAAAATATAAAACCGTTTAGAAAAATTCAAAAAAAGGAAAAAAATGTTCAGAAAAATAATAAAAAAAATATAAAACAACAAAAACAATAAAAAAAAAAGTTATTTTCAGAACTACCTCCCCGTTATTAAAAAATTGGTAGAATATTTGGAACTCTGCCAACCTCTATTTCTCTTGGTTCGCTTTCCAGTTCGCTCGCCGGTACGTGAACCGGGAGCGAACCCACATTTTTTTTTTTTTTAAAAAAGAACAGTAAGTATAAGGGAAGGAAACAGACAGTTATGTTAAAAGAAAGACAGCTATAGGGGAGTAAACTAGAGATACTATTACCCGTAATCCACTGCTGATGATGTCACATATTACATCATTCATGACATGGTCAGTGACATCATCAGCAGAGGATTACGGGTAACAGTATCCCTAGTTTACTCCCTATAGCTGTCTTTCTTTTAACATAACTGTCTGTTTCCTTCCCTTATACTTACTGTTCTTTTTTTAAAAAAATTTTTAGATCAGTCAGAAACAGTGAAAGTAATAGAGACAGAGTGAGTGACCAAGAGTGAAGAAGTATGAGAAGAGAGGGACTAAGAAAAATAGTGAAGGAGTAGAGTAATTAAGTAATAGAGAAAGGAATGAGGGAAGTAGCAAAGGCAGGAAAGTGATTCTTAAACAAATGAAGCAGTGGAAGTAATAGAAGTTAAATGTGATAGAAATATAACAAAAAGAGTACAAAACATTTACCTTATAATTGTCGTTAACTTAGTCATTTGTTCTTTTTATACTAAAAAATCTGTGAAAGAGAGAACAAACATTTGAAAAATATTAAAACATGTTTTTAATAAATTAGAAAAAACAAGGGAAAAGATTGAAGGACAAATAGTTTTTCAAGAACTTTGACACTTACAGAAGCCTCTGCTTCTCCATGCCCCTACACAGTCCTAAAAATATACATTTTAAACTAATAGTATCTTGATGCAGATGAAGTGAGTCCTATCTTGCAACATTGTGCATCGTTTGCATGACTGCTGCATCGGTTTCGTGTGGCATTGTTTTTTTACAGCATGACACATCTGCCTAGATTCATCATTTTATAATTTTGTCCCCTCATAGCAAATCTTTTCAACCGCGACTGCGTCACAAAAGTGACGCACAGTGGCGCAAAAGAGGCATACACCTATCATAAATCTGTCCCTAACATGTTAAATAATTGATTCAGGATGACAATAAGGTGTGGCCTATCCAGAGGTTTGTTTAAGGTGAGGCCTACTCAGGGTTGCAGATCAAATTTACACTTATTGAAGAATACAGAGGAGATAATACATGTGAACGCCTACTAATGAAGTAAGTCATGTCCACTTTACTCTTGAACAAAGGCTAGACCTCTTCTGTGTCCATGGACAGACCTAAACTTCATCTGCACAATGTCATTCGTAAACTTAGGAAACACAGGTGATGTAATTGAAAAATGTGGAGTTTATTTTCCTCATTTCACAATCACATTACCTGTGTTGCCTTTGCTTAGGTATCTCATAGTGGAAATGTAGTCTGTCATATGAAAGACTACGTAGAATATGAGCACTGTATGCAACAACTTTGACACTTACAGAAGCCTCACCTTCTCCATGCCTCCTACACAGTTCTACATGTACATCATAAATGCAAACAGAACAGAATTAATTATACATGTTAAATGGTTTATTTTTGCTGTTCTCAGAATGTATCAAATTTCACTAAAAACTGTGACTTGAAGGTATTCATCATATAACAGCGGGGAAAAAAACACAATCAAAATGATTGTGTTTAAAAAACCCATACAACATTACAAATCAGAATTCAGAACTCCTTAAAGTTAACTTACTTTCCATGACAGCGAAGGATGTCCTATGAACAGCTTACACTCTGTTGTGCTGTTATTACTTTCAACCCGCCACTTTCTGAAAGAAAACCTCCATCGTTTTCTAAAACATGTTACATACAATAAATGACTTCTCGCTCTCTACCACACGTTTCCATAAGGCCAAATCGTGTCAGAGCCATTTATAACTCTTGGAATTCTTGTAAGCCAATCCCGTCATGTTGTATTTCCGCAACTTTCAGAATTAAAATGTTGAAGATCATTTTCACAATCCTGGATTACTAATATCTTACCTTTCTTGCTCACTCATGTTCTACATTTCCTATGACACTGATACTGCTTAGTATAAAGCAGACTTACACTATCTCTATGACTACTACAATTATTAAATTCTCTACATCACTTTTAATCACAAAGCAATATAAAACAGTAGACAGCATTGCAGACTTACATTCCCTCTACTCCATGTTTTGATTGGCTGCTTGAATTTGCTTATAAAAAGAAACCGTTTTTCTGAATTCATTCAAAGTGCAGTTATTTCAACATGACGTCCAGTGTTATGGTAAGAAGTTATGTCTCTGTACTACACTTATCCTCAAGGCCAAATCGTGTAGGAGCCATTAGAACTTCTTGAAATTCCTCAGAGCACATCCCGAGATTCTTTCCCTAAAATTTTGGTTTTAAAAACACCAGGTAAGAGTTTTTAAGGTCATACGGCAATTTTTTTGTGAAAATTAAAACAGAATCATTGCAGAATGACCAGCCGTTTCTAGACTTTAAATAAGCTGTGTAATGTCCTGATGTTATTGAAGGACCGTCATGATATATAATTGCTGCAGTTACAAAAGTCCTTCCTGATATTGACAACTGTGAAGCCACAACATTTTTAATTAAAGTTGTCAATTTTGTTCCATCAGGCCTACATCGTTGGAACATTAAAATAACATACTGGCCATATGTTCGTATAAATAATGTGGACATCATTTCAGATTTACATTGGCTACACTCCATGTTGTGATCAGCTGCTTTTACTAGTTTATTAAAAGAGACTGATTTACTGTCTGGCAAAGTTAAATATATAAATCTTTCTGAGTCTACACTAGTACTACTTGATACCCTACAGTTCTCGCAGTCATGCTGCCATTGATAAGAAAGCCCAAACAGGTGATCTACATCTACACCTTCAGCATGCAATACATCAAGTATATACATTAAAAACTCCTGACAATCTTGCTGAACATTTTGAGAGAATTGTGTTTGGCCTGAACATCTGTCTAACAGATTTCGAATTTCAGACACACTTTCTATTTTTGTTCTATCTGTGCTACATTTCTCTAACACAGAATTTAACAAACTGCAAAATCTTTGATCAGAATTGACCACAATCTCTTCTTTTACATTTTCTAGAGAAAACAAAACATTAACCACTACATTAGCATAGCAGTTGACACCAGAACTGTTTTCAAATTGAAAACCAACAACATCTTCAACAGAATCCTTTTTGTTTCTGCTTATAATTTCAGGTTCATCGACTTTTCGTCTTTTTGCTGCAACCTCCCTAGTATTTGTCACATTTCTTCATTTCCGGCCTACCACACGTTTCTCAAACAAAGGATATTGAGGCAAATGTGGCGCATACTCTCTTCTTAACCTATTGTATTCCTTAACACAATCTAGATCCGCACAAATGTTTGTGACATCACACTCAATCAAGTACAATCCCGATAAAGTTCTAACTCGTGACAATGCCACATATGCCATACCCTCCTTGAACACAGAACTGCCAATATTCACCAATGCACTGTCTACACTTAAACCTTGCGATTTATGGATTGTCACCGCATATGCCAAGCAAACAGGAAACTGCTTACGGCGAACATATAAGTCTTTTACAAGCAAAAATCTAGCAGAGCAACGACCAATTAGCTGTACTTCCTCAATGCCATCAAATTTAATTTTTAAAAATTCAATTCCATCTCTATTTCTGTATTTCAAAAAATCAACAACATTACCCATTGATCCATTTACCAGACCTCTTTCAACATGTAAATTCCTTCTTAAAATTATACGGCAGTTCAAGCACACATTCAGAGTCTTTTCAAAACCTGCAGTTTTAGATATAGTCTTCTCTAATGAATCCAATTTTGATTTCAAATTCTCAGACAAAATAATTGTTGATCCCATATGCTCTACTCTGTCAATAGCTTCTAGTTTCACAATCTCCTGCTTTTCCAAATGCAACATTTTGTTGTTGAATTTGGCACATTCTGCAAGAGTTGGCATCAAACATATTCCAGATTTCTTCTCAGTAATTTTCTGAAAAATATTCTCAGGCACAACATCTTGTTCTGGATATAAATTTGACAGTAATCGTGCATGTAAAGCTTCTTTCCCATGCTCGGTCACTTTTCCAATTCTAACATCTTGTAGAATACTCTTGTAAACTTCATCCTTCGCCTGACGCATATTTTCATGCAGTTCAGCATAATTGAAGTTTAACCATATATTGACGTTGCCAATGCTCCCTAGGCACTTCCTGGTATCTTCATGCGTGAGCATTTTGAACACAGGTTGCCCTTTCACTGGTGTCAGCTGCAGAAGATCTCCGAAAACAATGATGTGTTTGTCACCAAATAACACATCATACTCTGTTTTGAGAACTTCTTGCATTCTCAAATGCACAAACGCAAGCATGACATTGGAAACCATGCTTACTTCGTCAATGATAAGAAGTTTCATTTTCCTCAAGATTCTTGAAACTTCAAAACAAGCATCTCCAGATAGCTTGTGATATTGTAATCTGTTGTCATGCTCCACTGGCAGCATCAGTAAACGATGTAAAGTAATCCCTTTAATGTTATGTGCTGCCAGTCCAGTTGGAGCGGTGACAACACAAGACAGCGATGACTCTGTCCTTTCCTGCAAATAGCATGAAATTGCTTTAATAAGGAAACTTTTTCCAGTTCCCGCTTCTCCACTCACGTACAGTCGGACAGGCTTCAACGACGTACATGAACACTCTTTCTTCTCATGACTTAATCCATGATCAATTTGCATGGTAACTTCGTCATATATTTTCCTCTGCTCAACGTTGAGTTGTCTTTCCAACTCTTCTAAGTTAACCGCATCCTCCTGAGCATGTGCCATGGCTCTTTCCACTTCATTCATAGCAGTGGCAGCTTCATTTTCGATAACAGGTCCTCCTAGTGGATCCTGACTCAATGAAGCAGAACTCTGACTGTCCTGAGAACTGTCTCTGGCAATCTCGGCTGCAATCGTTGCTTCCTGCTCAATTTCCGCATTCAACATTTCTACATATTTGGGAAAAGCAGGACATTGTATGGTCTCCTTGGCAGCATTGAAAGAGTCTTCGTAACAGAGGAAATCTCCAAGCAGTTCCTCTTCTGCACGCCAAGGCTTGAAAAGTTGCAAAAGTGCTAAATAGAAAAACTCCTTTTTTTCAGGAGATTCGCCACTCAATTTTCGATGGTTTACCAAGTGGCATTTTCTTTGCTTGACCAGACATCCCTCACTTCCTATTACAGCATACACTCCTTTCTCAGTATCTTCTTTGATGTTCCTCTTGAATATGTAATTTTGAAGAACCTCATACAGACAAACATTGTCGAGGTGTTTGCTTCGATTTGGATAATATGTATCCAACATGTTGGTCTTCAAAATGTCGGTACTGTTTGGCTCCTTTTCCGCCAAATACTCAATTTCCCGCACAGGTTTCAGAACTCGATTACGCGTTGCAGCAAGACCAAGACTCGCCCAAACGATACTCCTGGACTTGGCATAGAGACTTGCTGAAGACAACCGATCAGAGCATTCGTAAGCTCCGATTTCTCGATGCGACAACATCTTCAGACTGAAACTGTACAACTTCTTGCTGAGGCTCTTTTCATGTGAAATGTCCTCCCACATATCCTTCAATTCTGTCTTCTCTTTTTTGGTGATGTAAGATGTCACATACCGAGCCACAGCCATACAGTTATCAGCCACAAACTGTATATCCATGTTAGCATTCCACATGGACAAAATCACCGGGTTGTAGTCGTTGATGTACTTGGACTCTTCGTTCCTCTTCAAATTGTATGTGTTTTTAGGTGATTTCTTTATCACATTATGTCGCAGCGAAGACATCAAACTGTTTACTCTTCCTTTAGAAATCACCGGTCGTGGAAAGCCGAAACGACATTTGGTGTAGAACTTGTCCTTGTTTCGGAATTTACGACGACAGTACTTTCCACATCGATGGCTTTGGAAACGTAGAACTTTTTCTCTTAGGCTTTTCTTCTCCTTTGCGTTTGGAACAGCACACGTAGAATACTGTTGTATGAAACTCATCACTGACTCTTCTGGATCCGTTCCAAATTTAGGTGCATCCTTGATCCACAGCAGCATATGTATATGAGGAGCACCTCTTGCTTGGTACTCCTTTCTCCAGAAGAAATCCAACACCTCTCCAAGAGGTGGATTCTTCTTATTCATGATGAAAGACATCATAGCTTCAAATCTATGATTGAAGTACCTGCATACATTGACTGGATCCAAAGAGCACAGTTCTCCGGGTGTCTTGAATTCGATGTTTTCGATGTTTGCATTTGCCTCTCGTAGAAATTCAAGTAAGTCTTCCCAGCCATACTCGGCACAGCTCAGAGTGAGGAACCATGTGGGAGTTCCTAAGTTCCTCAGCATATATTTTAAATCACCATGACGACGGTACCAGTACTCATTAGTACCACGCTGACACGCCATGAGATTAATCAGGTGAGAATCCAAAATACTGTCTTGGACATTGACTTTATCCATAAAGTCACTTGCCGACATGTTTTGCATGTGTATACCACTTTTCAAGATGTGGTTCACTGCATATGACAGTCCAGACAGATCGCTTTCAAACAGGAGATGAAACAAATAGGGAATGCATTGTCGAAACCTAGCATCTCCTGCATACAATCGCAAAGTCCGGTATTCAGAAGCAGGAATTTGATGAGGTCGCTCATCATATCTTCCTCCCTGACCTGTTGGAAAAAGCTGTGGGAAACACCGAGCTTCCAAACTTTCCTCCCAAACACTAATGGGACTCCCTTTGGCTTGTTTCATTTGAAACAACTCAATAGCATTCCCCATGACTTCCTTGGAATGCAAAGGATGAACACTATAATGTTCATATATTTCTTCACTAGTACAGGGTTCTACTTTCTCAATTTGACCAGCACACAAATCGCTATCCTCTTCCTCACTTACTTCCTCTTCTGCAACATATACATTTTTATAGTATTTATTATTTTTTTTCAAATACAATGTTGCCTTTTTGACTTTCCTAACATCCACTAAATCTTGCCATATTTTCTTATTCTTTGTCGGAACCCCATTAACTAAGATAACCAGAGGTTCCTCTTCCACTTTTTCTACTCCAATTGTGTTAATGTTTTTCTTCAAATCTAGAGGCAAATAAACAACTCTTCCCTTTAATCCTCTCTGTAAATCTGATGGAGGCAATTTCCCTGTCTTTGGCTCCATTCTTACAATAGCCTGAAAGGGATGGATACTTTGAATCAAAATAGATTCATAAGTATTTAAATCCTTCAATTCAGAAGGAATCTCAACCAATTCCAGATTATTATGAACTGCTCTAGCAGGCATCTGGTTTTGATTTAATTTGTTACAACAATAAGTACACACACGTTGATCCAATCCCAAATCAAAACAATTTTCTACCATCAAGTATGTTGTAAAATCCTTCCATTCACTATTATTTTCCCTTTCACTTTTTGCATATAAATCCACTAACTTAGTCTGATTCTTATAATAAGTGTGTCGACAACACACACAAGCGAAATTTGGCCTCTCACTTGATTTCACCTCAAAGGTTGCAATTTCCCTCTGGAAATTATCTGTACTGGAAACCTGTACACTATCTTCCACATTACTCTCTTCTTCTTGGTCAATTTCAACATTCTCCTCTTTACTTCCAAAGTAACAAAACTCAATTTCTTCACATATATTCTTCACATCTATTTCAGAACCATGCAAAAGAGCATCGCATAATTGTTTAAGCATAATTGCTGGACTCTTAGCATAATACAACATTCTAAGTAATTTCCTCACTTTATTATGATGCACTGCTAGCATCCTGAAATGATGTAAAACACTCTGGCATACCCTCCTGGAAAGACAAGCCAGTGAATGCCCATGCAAACCTGTCACTTCTCTCACTCTGCAAGGATCTAATTCTTGCAACAACTTCATTTTCTGCTTCAAACTTTTCTTATTAAATGACCGTATAAAATCACAAAGCAAATTGATGGAATCCTGTCGTACACTGCAAATACTACTACACTTCCAGGTGTACACAGGACCCTTAGGACGTCTTCCTAAAACCTCATTACCTAACACCTCTTCTATCTCTGTTGTCACAAGTTTTTCTTTTTCAACTGGACAACCATCTTTCACTTCATAAGCTCGACCACTGGTGTCAACTGCATGCACCAAATCATTATCCTGGAAATAACTCTCCTCATTAAAAAATGCCTCAGAGCTTGAACTATGCATCCATTCTCCAGAAAAAACTTCACAAAAATTACTACGATTAACTATTCTCTTCCATCTACTATTTCTTTTGAAATCATAAATTGCCTTGTTTACCTTCCTAATTCTATTGATTATCAAAATAAATAACTTACGTTTAATTTCAAATGCCTGATCAATGACTTTCTCAACTATTTTTTTTCTCTTATAAAAAACCACTTTCTGTTCACCTTTCTTAATATTTTTTAACAAATTGCCAATTATCCTGTTGCGGAACATTCATTTACGAATGTCCCTAAACTGTTGTTTCCTTCTACTATCATGCACAGAGTTATCTCTTGCTCTAGCAGTAACATTTTTCATTGGCCTTTCCTTTCCGTTTGAATTGCTTCTCCTTTTCTGGACTGAAACATTTTCTGTAGTAATATTTTTTTTACTACAGATATTTCTTATGAATGTTTTTGTACTCTTACCCGGTGCTTTCTTGGTGACTTGACAAATATTTTTGTTAGAGGACTGCTGCTTTTTTTCATTAACCTGCTGTCTTTGACGTTTTGCAGCCTTTCTCAGTCTTTCTTTGGTTGGCATGCTGAAATCTTCAAATGATCTGCAGTTGAATCTGTGGTAAAATATAATAAAAAATGTTATTAACCACTATTACCCAACAGTAAATCAATAACAGTCATCAAAAACTTAACACACTACTTAACATTTTTACATAGAAGATTTTTTAGTGCTTGGCAAATTTAGATTACAGAAATAGCAGAAAAGAAATGGAATTTATATTCATTTTACCTGTGCTGTTTTATATGTGAATCTGATCTAATTTTATGAGCATATTTTAATATTTTATTGAAGACACTACACATAACCTGTTTTTGAAGGTGTCTTTATTTTTAAATTAAACGGTTTACATTTTTACTTTTTATTTGTTATAAATTTTTTAAATAAATGTTTATAGTTCCATAGGCTCAAGCACGTCAGCTTCCCATCCTATGTCATACAATTCTGACAAATCTGCATCCTCATCACGTTCTTCTTCATCCTCAGGATTTAAATCATCCAAGGGATCAACATCCACTGATGTTTCAATTACGAGTTCAATGATGAGGTCGAAATCAACTGATTGCTGATTGTCGCTCATGTTGATGTTGTCTTTATCTTTAAAGAAAGATAACAACAATGAGATGTTGCAGAGTAAGAGACAAATCTCAGAGATTATAATAGTAAAATTGTTTAACAAGAGTAACATTTTGCAGCTATTATTTAGCCATGTCCAGCGATGCTGAGGAGGTGAAGCCTATGTCCAATTTTTCAGTGAACAGGACTCATCTCTTCTTAACCTTGGATAAGCCTCACCGACTCTGTGTCCCCTGCACATACTTAAATGTAAAGGGGCAGATTGATGTTAACTAGCACATCCCCAGGAATGCACCAGTTAACATGCACCGCTGCTCTGCCACCCATGGTGTGCCGCATTTACAATCAGATAGGACAAAGCTGCGTCAAAACCCTGCGCCTGGTTGAAGCAGGCATACGTCTTGACGCACATAGGCTGAAAGCTAAAGCAACAACTAAGTGTCGTGTGCAGAAGTTGCAAAAAAGGAAAAATGGCGTTTAAACCGGTAATGAGCCCATGCTAACTTAACACGGTGTAAAGATATCCAGGATCTACATCAGTTTGGGGTTCACAAACCTGGCAGGTACAAGACACTGAGGCTTTGCACCGTGCATGTCTCATCCTGAATCATATGTTGTTTCTGAATGAAACAATTTCCCAGACCACATGCTTTGGATTGGCTACTTCTAAAAAATTAAACACCCCTACTATCCCAGAGTTAGAGGAATATGATGGTTGGAGTAATTTTACTCGGTTGTCCATTAGTGATTTACAGGCCCTACTCCGTAATTCTTCCTTTAACATTTCCAGTATAAATCCAAAAGGTTGGCTGCTTTGGCAACGTAGTTCAGATTCTTGCAATTTGCTTGGACCCTTCAAACTCTGAAAAATGGTAAAGTTCCCTGGGGATACATGAACGTTTCTTCTTTATTTGCCCCATTCAATTTGACTAACAAACAACGCTTGCTGTCAATGCGTGATGCTTCCTTTTCAATGTTACATATTGAAAGGTTAGAATCTTTGCCTTTTTCAGTGGCAGAGGCCAATGCTGCAACGTGCCTTATCCACGGTTTAATAACGCTGCGTTTTGCTTTATATAAGTTTTCAAATTGTATGAAATATGTACCAATAGGTCGTTATGAACCTTTAGGTAGTGGTTTTCTTCATGAGGTCTGGTCACTTCCATACACATACAGATGTTTCAAAGATGACCAAGAAGTTTATCTGAATGGAGAGGAATGCACTGAGACGCCAGATCATTCACTAATGTGTAGGCACATACAGTTACACGGTTCATACAACAAAGACCGACCAAATATGGCTTGTGTGTTGCAAGGCACGCCAGTTCCTGCTATCATCCCCACGTTCAAGTTGTTGGAAAATGGTAGTTATTTGATGCTCAATAATGAAGATTGTTGTGGGTTAATTACAAGTATTCCTTTTATCGTAACAGTAAGTGAACGGGTTATTTGCTGCAGAAATGTTCTATTTCCTCCCACACATGAACATAGGGAGTTTTCAATCTGGCCACAAATACCAACCTTGGGTGCAGATTTCAATGGCATGGCAAGAATAAGGGCTCTTTTGTCTCAGAGAGAGGTGGCCTTGAGTTCGGCCCGTGAAACTTTCGTGCTTCACATAGCGAACACCCGTACAGAGGTGCAGGCCCTTTTAAATACTGATTCGCCGTTGCATTTCACCGAGATGGTTCGGACTATCTTTAACGCGTCCTCCACAAAGGACCTGGCACATTTTTTTAAAGTTGTTAGCAGTGGTCTCGTGACTTCATTTGAGAAAATCTTTGGAGTCATCCCTGCTTTCTTTCATTCTATTTTTTCCACTTTGTTTGGTGGATTCCCAGTTTTACTTGCATTAGCAGCGGGCGTTCTTGTGGTTTTTTACATTTTTAAATATGGATGTCCTTCCTGTGCAAGGTCCCGCCCTGCAGCTGCTGACGCTGTTCCGCAATCGCATGCTTGAATATTATGGCACAATGCCGTTGGCGATATTAAGCACGGCATATGGATTATCTTTTCGATTCTCCTACTTCACCTGTGTCCAGCCTGTATTTCACTGCCTAACCTGTGATTTCGATTGGGCCATTGATTTGTGTCTCTGCGGACCGGTTTCTCCTGACGTCGACTTTAATCAGCTGATGAGTCCTATCATTACTCACGAGTTGGTTTGTCCTGGCGAAAGGATTATGGCTGTGGCATTGATGCATGGACTAATTGGTCCCTGGAATTTACTGGCGGCAACACAGTCTTTCTTGGAACAGAGCTTTCTTGAAAACCCACCGAGCTGTCCTCTGATGGTGATAGAGGATCCGGTGCTGGGAGAGCACGTATGTTCTTTTCCGCTTTTAAGTTGGATGGCTGAACTGTTTTCGGATGAAGACGGTGACTTCCTATTGGAGGCTGTTGCAGCTTATTTTGCATACACAGTTATGTCATAGACCTTTTTCATGTTTGATATGCTGAGTACTAGCATTTCATTGACAATTCATTTACTTATTTGTCAAGTTTTTATTATTTAGCTTGCCTATTGGCTTAAGCCTCAATAAAGTAGTTGGCTGTTTTATTTTTTTTAGCATTAAATTTTGCTAGTTTTTAATGTTTTACTTTGTGGACCGTGCACATATAAAGTTGCAATCTGCTCTCATGAAATGGCACTTCTATTATCTTATTCAGTTCGTTTCCGGATCATGGGGGGGTGTCATGTAGATCCTGGATATCTTTACACCGTGTTAAGTTAGCATGGGCTCATTACCGGTTTAAACGCCATTTTTCCTTTTTTGCAACTTCTGCACACAACACTTAGTTGTTGCTTTAGCTTTCAACCTAGTAGTTCATCGTGGTTTACATGACAATAATATGTTATTGCTCTACTATCTGCTTTGCTTGTTAAACTATATCTGTACAGCGAGTGCTGAAGTTTCAAGAACAACACGATACAGAATTGTTATGAGGTCTGATCTCCACGACTTCATAGTCATAACATAAGTGCAGCTTCTGCCAATTCTGGGCATGAGGCGCGTTTTATATTGCTTTGCCGAACACACATACACAACACTTGATGCGGTTCACATGAAGAGAGAGCTGGTGTATGCTGATGTGATTCCTTCAAATCTAGGACACTAAGGTATGGGCCCGCCCTAAACCAACCCAAAGAGACCTTCTTAACAAATAATATAATATGTGTATTAGGGAGGGTGAAATATAAGTGTTGCTAACTCTTATTCATTTACAGCATGTTAACATACTGTCACCATTCGCTTTTGATGTACTAGTAACTATGCTGGTAATTTTGCTACTGATAATATGTGTACTTGTATTATCTAAGATACTACGCCTGAGAAGACGGCATTAGTAAATAAACATTTCAAATGCACATGTGTTCTTCTTAACTCCATGTTCTCGTTTGTAATGAATATATAACGACAGAGTGTTCATGAGTTCCACGTATCCTGAGGTACTGTAAGTTCATGTTCTGAATTGTCTAAAGATTGGGAGTTTGTTATATCCAATGTGACACTGTACCTAGCTTGTTAGGGGGTTTTTGGGTACTAAGGTCAGTTTTGGGGCACCCTAATTCGCCGAGGTTCCAATCCTCTGTGCTTAGTTCTGTGTGAGAACAGAAACCCTACGACAGGGGCACCCCTGAGCCTTGCTGGAGCTTCATCACACTTGCGATACAACTCCAGCAATGCGCCACCTTTACGGCAAAGATGCGTCACGCATCTGTGGTGTTTTTGCCCCATGGTGCGCCGCATTGTAAATGCAGCACACCATGGGTGTCGGAACAGCGACGCAGGATGACTGGCACATCCCTGGTGATGCGCCAGTCATCATAAATCTATCCCTAAGCTTCTTATCTTGTTAGAGATGAACCGCCATATGTATCATCAAAGTTTTTTGCATTTCCTAAATAGCGAACTTTAAGGAATAAATAGCGATTCTTTATCATTCCTAATTTGCGATGAGCAAATTGCTAATTGCAAATTACCCATTCATTTCCATGGAGCAGGAGACCCATAGGAATGAAGGTGCAATTTGCGATTAGCAATTAGCTCATCGCAAATTTGGAATTTTTTCGAGGGTGCAGGGGTCTCTCAAGAACACCCTGCTGCACCCCTGAAAAAGAAATTTGGAGGCATATGGCGCACATAAATTTTAAAAACATTCCTTTACCTCAAAAACGATTTTCAACTCATAATTTGAAAACACTGCCCACGGGGAAATGACTTAAAATGTCCTCTAGACATATGAAAGTGTTTTTTTAAAGCCTTTGCAACTTTTTTGGGTCACTTTTAACATGGCTATGTAACTCAAACAGTCAAAATTTAAATTTACCATGCACAGGTGGGAGCATATTTACAAGGAATTTGCTCCACGGGGAAAGGTCTTTTAATTTAATATTGGAAAAATAACTTCAGAGACACTGAAATGCCTTATAAAGAAGCATACACCATTATGTCCTTGTCATAAATTTTAAAAGCATTCCTTTTCCCCAAAAACGATTTTCAAGTCATAATTTAAAAACACTCCACATGGGGAAATGACTTAAAATGTCCTTAAGACACATGAAAGCGTTTTTTGATTGCCTTTGCAGCATGCTTGGGTCACTTTTAACACGGCTATGTAACGCAAACATTCAAAATCTAAATTTGCCATGCACAGGTGGGAGCATATTTACAAGCAATTTGCTCCACAGGGAAAGGTCTTACATTAAAATGGAAAAAATAACATCAGAGACACTCAATTGCCTTATAAAGAAGCATACACCATTATGTCCTTGTCATAAATATTAAAACCATTCCTTTTCCTCAAAAACGTTTTACAAGTCATAATTTGAAAACACTCCACAGCTCCTATGCACATAAAAACCCTGTCAGTACTAATACTTCACATTTTCTCCAATTACAATTTCTCAAAGAATCAAAATCTATTTGTAAAACACTTGACACAAAGCAACATTTGAAAAACACAACTTTCTTCATAAGTTTCTCCTTAAAGCACACTATTCTGTATCTAAATTAAAGAAATCTTTTCTCACCTAAGCAAATACTTTGAGTTTCAAAACAGTCTCAGAAACACACCAATTTGTCTTCAGCAGAGCAAAAGGTATGCACTCCAGAGTCTGCAGCTATCAAAAGCACAGAAATGCTGTAATTCTTCACACATATCTCTCATGTCACCCAATCAAAACTCTTCCCTCACTTTTTTTCAAATTAAAACCCTTCCCCCCCTCTGCCCTCTCTGCTTTTTTTGCATAGCAACCACCTCTTGGAAGACCTCTGGTGTTTGCAAGTTCACACAACAATGTTGCAATTGAACTCTGAACTCTCAGTGCACCTGCATATCCAGTGCATTCTTTCATTTAATGATTTTTTCTTCACCACTCAAAATACATCTTTCAAAGTACTCATCCATGCACCCTAACTTTCTGTTTTCAGTAATCAAAATCCACCAATCACTCTTACTGCTTCATTAACACAGAAACTCCACAGTTTTTTTCATTTTACACTCTTATTTTTTCAACTGCCATTTCATTGCCACACTTCATCTGACTGCAGGAGAACCTTCTCTCACCATGTTTTCTGTCTGGATTGTTGGACATAGTTACATCTATTGGGTTCAGAGGTATGCTGAGAACAGGAATTTACCTAACCTCAATTTACAAGATGTGGAAATTAAGTGGTTTGGCCACAGAGGATTAAAATGTCACCAATTGATACCATTGGTGAAAACCTTTATGCATTTGCCAAAACCTGACCTGTTAATTGTGCACTGTGGAGGTAATGATTTGGGCACTTTGACTGGGGTAGGTCTGGAAATGCTTTTAAAGGACACCTTTGAGCAATTGATGGCACTTTTTCCTCAGACTGCCTTGGTATATTCAAATATATGCCAAAGACAGAAATGGAGGTGGTCGAACCAATTTTGTCCACAAATTGAGAAGTCGAGGAAGCATGTAAACAAATCTGTTTCAGCTTACATGAGAGACCATGGAATGGGCTCCTTGTACAACAATAACTTGCGTTACTACATGCAAGATATCTACAGAGGAGATGGAGTTCACTTCTCAGATGAGGGCAACAGAATTTTCATTCTGAATTTAAGAATGTGCATTGGTACCTACTTATAAGTACCTAAATGTACCATAAACCCAAAAGCTCTTCTCAGAGCTACCCTACATCTGATCACTCACAATTATTATTTTACTCTAACTTTTTTCACTAATTTTCAACAAAGTACGCTCCCCAGAACGCTTCCCGGTTCGCGAACCGGACGCTCCACACGCAAAAAAACTAATTTTTTTTTTTTTTTTTGCCCTGCGGGGCCCTTTTAAAGCCTCCACATCAAACCTAGGGGGTCAGGGAGGATCTACTATGCCCCCTTATGGTAATTTGCCCCTTCGCTTTGGCCTCCTCTTGTCTCTCGATCCTACCGAGAGACAAGAAGGGGGCCGCTACGGACTGTTTGAAATGTTTACAGACGCCGGAGAACCAATCAGCTTCGCAAAGCTCCGTAACGCGAAAAGTACGCGAAGCGGAGCGCTGTTACAGATATATATCTTTTTTTGAACGTTAATTTCTCAAAATCCACTGTAGCACATATATTGAGACGTAGCAAAGGCACATCGGGCTACCAGTCCCTACAATTTTGCCAAGTTTCGTGCAAATCCATTCAGCCGTTCGATTATTATTATTTTTTTTTTTTTGCCCCGCGGGGCCCTTTTAAAACCTCCACATCAAACCTAGGGGGTCAGGGAGGATCTACTATGCCCCCTTATGGTCATTTGCCCCTTCGCTTTGGCCTCCTCTTGTCTCTCGATCCTACCGAGAGACAAGATGGCGGCCGCTACGGACTGTTTGGAATGTTTACAGACGCCGGAGAACCAATCAGCTTCGCTTCACAAAGCTCCGTAACGCGAAAAGTACGCGAACTGGAGCGCTGCCCGGTCCGCTGTTACAGATATATATCTTTTTTTGAACGTTAATTTCTCAAAATCCACTGGAGCACATATATTGAGACCTAGCAAAGGCACATCGGGCTACCAGTCCCTACAATTTTGCCAAGTTTCGTGCAAATCCATTCAGCCGTTCGGGCTAAAAGTGAGGCCAACCGCCCTATCGAAAACTCAATGTTAAAAACACGTTTTGGGACCCCCCTTTTTTCTCAGCCCCCCCTTGACGAAACCCCCCCAAATTTTCAGGGGCTGCTCAGAAACAAAATGTTCCATTTTCCTGAAAATTTTAGCCAATTCCGTCCACAAAGGCCAAAATTATTAGACATAGAATTTTCAAAAATCCCATAGAGAAAAAATCCTAACTATATATACCTACTGGCGACCGCCAGTAGGTAATATATATGTGTGCTTGCAAACTACTGAGTCATCAACTGTATTCTGAAATAAAATTCAGCGTTTATATAAATATTACCCTTTGCTTTACTACTCTGGCGCAGTTTCTTTTACATTCTCTTCAAAGTAAGACTCTAGTCTGCATCCAGTGACAGTCTCCACCTATGCTGTCTATGATGAATACATCCAGGCATCCATCCATTAAAAGTAAATGTCTATCATTCTTTTGTTATATATCACTTAAGAAACCTTAGCTGGTTTCACCAACAACCATCCATGTGTCCACTCCTTCCTTCCTTGCCTTTGCTTTGAGTTTGACACAAACACCGCTGATGATTCTTGCTATCCACTATCCACCCATACTGTGTCGCCCACCCAGGCAGGCATCTTCTTTCACCTTCCACCGATCCTTCAACAACCCATGCATCTGATTCCTATCAGCCACCCGCATGCTGCTTCCAAAGTATCCTTCTCTGCTAGTCGTATTACATCTAGCCCGTCCTTCCTCCTTCCACCCTTCTTTCCCTTTTTGTTCAACACATCCATCAAGGTCATCTGATCTGACTTTTAGTCTTCTCCATAACTTTCACAGCTGAGTTGGAGTCAGATAGAAGAGGCCATTGGTTACTCAACTCACGCTGGTAATGATATTGCTAAGTAAAGGGTGTCTTCTTCAACCGTTGTATATTGTTCAGTACAACTTCAAGTTCATACTTAATTAATAAGTCTCACGGTACAGTGAGTGAAGTGTTCCCCTTCCAGCTAGTAATGCCAATAAGTAATGAATATAACTTACCACCGCCCACCACTGCTGCTGGCTCCCCCCTGGAGCTCCTGCAGGTGCCACATCTCCTGCACCCTCCGAAATGGCAGCATTGCCATCACCGCTTACACCTTTTTAGATGCCTGTACACCTCCCCCTATTTTATTAATTTTCACTAGGAAGGAAGATTGAAAAAACAGTTAAAGTACAACATACATCATCACTAGTCCAAATTGCGTACTAAAATAGAGTCAGTAGACAGACATTAGTAGTATTATATGGTCCCTAGGGTCATCTCTACTCCTACTCTACTCTTTGGAAAGTTAGCCTGAGCCATGTAACCATTTTAGATTCATGTCTACTCTTTTGCGCATGTTATCTCGCAGCTTGTTGTGTAAGACCCCTTTGAGGCCACATGAATGTTGCCTACAAGTGAAGAGGTCGAAAAACAAGCCACTTTTTTATGGAGTTCGGTTAGTCCCTATTGCTTAGCCATAATGTTACACTTTTTGGCATGACTGCAAAATTATTGCATAATTGCATTATACTGTCTAACATGCACCATTGTTCTCATAATAGGCTGAACATTTCCTTCTATGAAGCAGAGATTTGCAGAGCTTACCAAAGATGCATGTAACCAGTATTTCTACGTACAACGGTGAGGGGTCTCCTAGAATTCACACAGATTTTTACTATCATGCACTAGTTGTAACAAATGTTTACTGTTTTAATCTTATTTATTTTGCATGTTGGAGCTGGCTGTAGTAATTTCATGGAACAACTTACAAAGTTTGTTATTTTGAAATAAATAAACCTTTTGAACTTAAACATAGACTCTGTGGAATTTGGTGTGGTGTTGTGGACTTACATGAGTGAGTGAGCGAAAGGGTGTTATGTTCTGGGTTGTGTAATAATCATTGGGTATCTTCGTGTGGGGGTTCGGGACCTAATGAGACACTATAGCTAGTCGGCCAGGGAATTGTGGGTTCTGAGTTCTGACTGAGGAGTGAGTAAGGTCCAACCTCCCATCACCAACATCCTATTTTCTTGTGCATAGTTCTGTATGTGGCTGTGCAGAATCCCCGCAACAGTAGTAGTATGTGCTACTATCCTAACAAAAAGACTAGTCAAACATCTGGTTGCGCATTTTGTTGGTGGGAATTGTCAAAGCCTCGAGGTTAAAGAGGAACACCCAAAGGACAGTAGTGAACCCAGTGGCTACAGCTATTGCTCTATCAGAGCTTTATTCAAAAGAAAACTTTGAATAAAGAGTGGCCAACAGGGTAAGCTTAGCTACAGACAGTCTAATAGTAGTAGTACAGAGAATCATAGCAGAGGCAGTTAGAAGGAACTTAAAGGCAAGGATAACCAAAATTAGGAAACAGATTATCAAGATCAAAGAAGCTTTTGTAAAAAATTTAATTAGGAAGTGGAACTGTAATTAGTAGTTCGGAAAAAGAAGGTGCATTAAAAGTTAGGGAAATATAATTGTTAATATAACCACTGGAGGACTTACTGGGGCTAGCAGCAGGCCCCTCTGTAGAGGAGCGGTCCTCTGGTGGTTGTCCCGCTGACTCGGACCCGTCTTCTTGCCCCTGGGTGCTGATCATGTAAGAAATAATAAAGAAAGAGAAAAACATTAGAGAGTGCTGTGAAACAAATAAATCATTAAAAAAACGTTCAAAAAAACATTTTAGGAAACAACAATTGCAATGAAATTGACCTATCTAATCAAAACGACTACTGGCTTAGAGGATTCATGGACCATCTACTTATTATGAACACTAACCAAATGTTCCGTACTCATTCTGATTCCAGAATACTAACAAAGCCTAAGTATCACCTGACCTATACAACCTATTCCAGACGGGCCAATTGTTCAGTAAGTCTTCATTTCCATTTTATTTTTGCCTTAAAAAATGCATAGATGAGATGGAGGACACATGCATCAATTTGTGCATACACCAAATTGTTGGTTGGTTGCATCATCTGTTGTTCTGCTACTGACTGACAATGCTAAGCCTACCACTCACGAAACAAACTACAAAAGGTTCTATGGAGGAATGGGGTAACCACCGGTGGGCCAGCTGGTTGTGGGTGAGCCGGATCCTGAGCAGAGAAACACTGCCCGGAACACCTTCGCTCACCAGCGGTGACACTCCTGGGTAAGGTACCCAGAGCCTGGCCTGCCGCCTGCTGCCAAGGTCAAGGGGAGGTGGCGCTGGATGAAAAAAACAAGGACGCCCACCTCCGCCTCCCCGAAAAGCTGACGGGCCTGCACCCCTGCAGGGCGCATTCTGCCTCAAGGCAGCCGGCTCTTGGGCGCAGGCGCCTTGCCCTTGGAGCCGGTACTGCTGCTCTTGGCCAAGGTTCTGGGGTGGAGGCGGAAAAGAAAAGAAGGAAAAAATAAAGTTAGGGGGAAGAAGCAGGAGCTTACAGAAAGAAGTAAAATAAAACAGTAGAAAATTTAAAAAAACACAGTAAAAGTAGAAATAAATGCAAAATATAAACTTAGGGACAGAGAGAGATAGATGATAAATAAAAAAGTGAGAAAAACTGTGAAAAAACTGAGGATTGCAAAGATTAAAGATGGATAGAAAACTAGGCCCAGAACCATAGCATAGAGTGAAAAAACAAGATGGCCACACCCATTGCGACCGCGTGGGTAAGTTTGCGCGATATTTCTCGCAAGCACGCACTAGTCGTCGTGAGCAAGTAGATAGCGTTCCTGAACATGACATGCGCACTGCGAACACGCTATACACGACCCGGGACTGGAAATAAGGCAAATAAGATGGTCGCGCCCATTGGCGACCGCATGGGTAAGTTCGCAAGCAGCTATCCCCCGAGCACGCAAACAGCACCACGCTCCCGAAAAAGAAAAACACATCGCGAACGGGCGCGACAAGCAACTATGCACGCTTGCGAAGCTCACGTAGTGCAAGAACATCTTCGAGGAGCTTCGCGTAGCGCGACTACGCACACTATGCCCAGGCCTAGTTAAAAGAGCATTACTTTACTACATTGAAAGAATGAAATCCTTTAGGAAAACCAAACAACTTTTCGTAGCTTTCTCCTCACCTCATAAGGGCAATCCTATATTCAAAACAGGAATTACAAGGTGGATTATAAAATGCATACAAATATGCTCCCTTAAAGCCAAACACATGGTAACCATCCCCCATAGAGCTCATTCTACACGTAAACTAGGGGCCTCTATGGCATTCTTAGGGAACATTCCCCTAGATGACATATGTAAGGCAGCAACCTGGCCCACACCACACACCTTCACAAAACACTATAGTGTAGATGTGCAAGCATAACAAAAAGCTAGTGTGGGCCAGGCTGTATTAAAAATAGTATTTAAAACCACTGTAACAGAACCAGGTAGCTACCGCTAAGGAGGATACAGCTGTATAGTCAATGCATAGTGTACAATCTGCAGCTCATATGCCTTGAACGGAAAATAGTACTTACCAGTATGCATCTGTTGTTGGCATGTAGAGCTGCAGAGTTATACACCCCCACCCTCCTCCATGGATACCTCTATTTGTTCCAGTCTTATCTTACTTAGATACATCACGCATGGACATCTTTCTATTTCTCACTACTCCATCTAACCATAGTGGCAAAAACAATCTAACGATGGAGCTGAAGCCCATGCGCACTGTTGACCGATGGAGGAGTCACCAACCTCATGACTACAAGACTTCTTCGAAGACAAAAACAACATGCAAACATCCGAACCCAACACCATATGGCCATCAATGCATAGTGTACAACTCTGCAGCTCTACATGCCAAGAACAAATGCATACTGGTAAGTTGCATTTTCCTTTTTGTGCCACAACATAATTTTAGAAATAAGCTGCACATGTTCTTATTATTCAGTATTTCTTCCACTGATTCAGGCTTAACATTTCATACAAGGTCAATCAACATCGTGCCCTGTTTTTCTGTGGTCAGTCAGCAACATATTCTAGCATTTAGACAAAACACAAAGGTGCTCCTGATGTTTTCCAACATGCCACTTCTTATCATATAAATAAAGACTTGCCTTTTTGAAAATGGATAGGAGGATTTGCAGCAGAGGGAAATGTCCTAGAAAAGGACCACCAGCCTGGTGCAATCTGAAATGCAGACCACCTAACTACAAAGGCCAGGTGTGGGGTCCGTTTCTAATCCCAGAGATCACTGACATATCACTGTGCTTACGTAGTGAGGAAAGGCTTAGGCAGAAATATCATTCTCCGTGGTAGAGCTTTTCATTGTATGCAGTTTGCTCATTAGGCTGATTACTTTTCTCAGTTGTATATGTTTTCTAATTGCAGCACAGTTGCTTCATAATAGAGCACAATAGTTTGTGTGCTAACCAAGGGATGTCTGAATTGCGGGCCCCACACACTGGTACGCAAACCATAAGCATTCCTCATGAGCTTTACCTTCAAAATTAAAGAAAGGAAGAGCAGTTTAGTCCTTCACCTGCAGGAGCAGCAACTGCAGGTCAATCCACACCTCACACACCAGTGGCAGCACTCCTCACACAGCTCTTCAGCACTCCTCTTAGGCAGGTTTTCTCTTTAGATCCAGTGTGATCTTTTCTGAAATCTTTTGTATCCCTGAGACTTCCAACAGGAAGCAAGCAAACACAAGCACTTGGAGATTCTTCATGAGCAGGATACCCCAGCAGGGCAAATGGAGTCAGTCCTTTTCCTCCACCACAGACAGAAGCAGCAACTGCAGGCCAACCCACCCCTCACACAGAAAAGACAGTGCTCCTCACACAGTCCTTCCTCTCATCTTCTTAGCAGGGTTCTCTTGTTCGTTGAAGTAATCTAAAGTCCTGGGGTTTTAGGTCTAATACTGCTAGCCCAAATTGGCATTGTTCTCTTTGTGACGAGGGTCTGTGACCCCAGTCCGAACCAGTCCTGTGCTCCCTGGTGCAGCATGACCACAGGGGGCAGAGACAGCATTTTGCCAAGGAGACACAGCTTATTCAGGTGCAAGCGAAACTACTTCCACCACTCTAAATGCAGAACAGTCCTATTCAGCCCAGTGATGAGTCACCCAGGTAAGGCAGGGCACACCTCAACCCCACCAGGGACTGTATAGAGAGAATACCTGTCTCCAGCTCCTGTCACTCCAACACCAGACGCTGAATACATAAACAGTCAAAGGCACACAGGATAGTAAAAAAAGAAATGTCCACTTTCTGAAAGTGAAGAAAAAAACTAAGACTTAAGTCTTAGATAAAAGGTGCTCTAATATTATATACTTTAAGAATGTCTACCACATAATCCACTTATAATAAACTCATTCAAGTCAATAAGCAAACATAACAAAATCACAAGCAACAGTCCAAATAATAGCAATACTTCAATGAGTTACCCTTGACACAGTTGTTTTGTTGCTTCTTCATTATTTATTATTCAACCGCAGGTTCTTCATGGGACAAACATTTCATCATCTTTTAGATGTCAGTCAAATAGTTCCTGCGTGGATTATATAAGTCCCAATGCATTTCGGGTATCAAAAAAACTGTTCTTCAGTGGAATCTACAAACAAATTATGATAACAAAGAGCGTACTTCGTATAAAGCTAATCGAAACATTAAATTATAACAAATGACCCCTGTGTCCTGTGAGGTGAATTTTAACTACAGAATGTGTGAATCTCCTTCAATGAAAACCAAAATAACAGCCCTGCTTCAGCTGATGCAAGAATCACATGAGAAAGTAGAAAAAGTAATGGAGGAAAACAAAAAGGAAAAAAAGGAAGCCAAACGGTGAAGAATATATACCAAAACCGTCATCTAACGTGCTCATCCCCGAGTAGCACAGTCTGCGTGACTAACTTGATGCAGTGCATGTGTCCCTGGCAGCTAACTGTAATCACATGCTTATTCGTGAACCGACATGCAAACTCATGCATCGGTGTCAGCTGCTCCTCTATCAAAATTAAATACTTCCACGCTAGGCGATTAGGCAGCCAGAATCAACTGTCTGAATTCCCAATGAGTATAACTTTCACTGGGCCTACACTGATGCCAAGACATTGTGTGGTTATCCTCAAATGGTTCCTGTCGAATATCAATAATGTCCAGGTCCATGCAGGCCTGAGACACATTTACATGGCTACTCATGTGGGTGGCACAACCAGTGCTGCAGGCCCACTAGTAGCATTTTATTTACAGGCCCTGGCACAGTCAGTGTGCTTTACTATGGACTTATCAGTAAATCAATTATGCCAATCATGGATAACCATCATATCACAATTTATACAGAGAGAATATGCACTTTAGGACTGATCAGCAGTGGTTAAGTGACCAGAAACCTTTAGACAACAAAAACAGGGTCAAATAGGAGGCAAAGGGCAAAATGTTTGGGAATAACCCTGTCAAAAGGGCCAGGTCTAACAGCGATTCCATGTGTTTCCATGTGTCCCCTGGGTACTAGAGAGTTGTGTTCCAGGTTGCCAATTTACCTGGTTCTCTAGGAAGGTTGAGAAGGCTGGTAAGGAGCTGGTCAGATTTCGGCCCATAGGTACTGATGTGGTATGGTGACTCAGACCCTATATTCTCACATTGTGTGATCCCAGGCATAGTTCTGATTCCTAACAGAATCCCTGCAACAGGGGTAGCATTCTCAGTGGTTGTAGTGCAGTTGAGGGGTTCTTTGATTATTATTGTGATTTCTCCTTCTAGTCTGTGTTCATGGTCCTGATGTATGATGTTGTATCCTGATGGGATGGCCTTGCCGATATCAGATGCCAGCTCTGTGGTCAACCAGGTTTCGGTAAGGAAGAGGAGGTCCAGGGCATCCTTTTTCAAGATGTCCCAGATTTCTGTGGCGTGTTTGCTAAGTGATTGGGTGTTGAATAGGATGCATAAAACTTTGTCCTGGGGTGTGTTTGTGGGTACAGGGAGTGTGCTGTGAGTGGTTGGTGTTGCACAGGAAGCAGCAGTAGTTGCAAGAAAATGCTCCCTCTGTGTTGTGTGGTGCAAGGCGGCAGCAGTGAGGGGAAGGGCACCCCAGGTTGAGTGACCAGAGAAACACCTCTGGGTAGTATAGGGAGTTGGGCGTGGTCCAGATGCAGCTAGGCATAAACTGGTCTGCTTTTGGCATGCCTCTGGCACACCAGCAATGCATCTGTGCTACAGCCACCATTTAGTCCTGGGAGGGGGGAATACTACTGGGGGCAGTGAGCAGGTGGTAGAAGGAGCACGGGAGAGAAGCAGAAGCACTGGAAAAAGTGGGCAAAGGAATAAGAGAGAGAAGGGAGAGAGTGCTGGAGTTGGTAGGTGGGAACACAGACACCAAGAGCAAGAGAGCGCAAGGTAAAAGTGACAAAAGAAGGCCACAGAGGAGAATGTAGAGCCGTAGAAGAAAAGAGGAAGCATGCAGAAACGAGCAGAAGGTACAAAGCAAGTTGACTGAGAAAGAGAGAGCAGAGCGAAAACACGCAAAGGCACAAGAGTGTAGAAACGGCCAAGGGTACAAGAGTACAGAATCTGGCACAGAGTGTGAAGCGAGCAGACTTAGAAAGGGAGAGCAGAGTGGGTGATAAAATGGGCAAAGGCACAAAAATGCAGAAACAGGCAAAGAGTACAAAATGCATCAAAGGGAATGTTGCAGGGATTCTGCACAAATACAGAACAATGCGCAGGAAATGGGACCTTGGTGCATAGGGGCTGAGTCTTTCTACTGCCTTAGTACCCACAAACCCTGGACCTACTAGCTATAGTGTTGCATTTGTTCTCCTACTGACTCACAGAGAAACAAATGATTTGACACCCCAGAACACAACACTACCAGAAAGAGAGAGCAGAGTGAGTGATAAAATATGCAAGGGCACAACAGTGTAGAAACAGTCAACGGTACAAGAGTACAGAATCTGGCAGGGAGCATGAAACGAGCAGACTGAGAAAGGGAGAGCAGAGTGGGTGAGAAAATGGGCCATAGGAATCAATGGCAATTACAGAATCGGTAACTACCGATTCATTAATTACCGAATCATACCGATTCGGTAATTAATTCGGTAAAATTAGCTACATCCCGATTGCCAGTTCTTAAATACCGAATCGGTATGTTTCGGTATTTAAGAATCGGTAATCTGGGATTACCTACATCGGGCCCTAGGTTCCCTGAAAGAAATCAACCAGCAAGCATATTGCTGATCTTGCGTACAAATACTACCATAAAATAATCTAACTATATAACTAAATAAATCCCTTGAAGGCACATTTACCCATTCCTGTTACCTATTCATGCACCCCACTAAAAACCCAAGTACGCTTTCCAAACAACAGCTGCATCAGTATGTTTTGTCTTAGGGCTAAGGACTGACCAGAACAAAATATTAAGGGGGATTATTGTTTGACCTTGCACATAATGTTCATTCAAAATCCCAGGAACATGCAGAGAGTGAACATGGTGAGTTCTCATGTGAAAGCAGTCTTTGAAATTAGTGCAAAAAATAAAGACGTTTAGTAACGTGTGCAAAGCAGCAGGCAAGCTGCAATGTGCTCATGCTAAGTTAGAGAAAAATGACAATGTCCCTTTGGGCCACGTGACACCCTCCCCTTGGCCAGGGCGTTAGCCTTTGCATAAAACATACCTCATAGGTAAGCAGAGGCAAAGCGTCCTTGTTGAAGGCCAAATCGTGTAATTTTGCAGCCAAACATTTTTTTTGTGCTCCCAGGGTATAATGTTCCAAAATGTTGCTAATTGGGCGCTCAAAAATTTCCTAACCACTCATAGTTAGTCTTCAAAGTCAAAAATGTTGCGGGAAAAGTGGAATGTCATGAACTCCAGAATGTTGTCTGTTACTTCCATCATAAAAAGGTATGGCATTCAGTTTAGTAGGTCGAACGAGCACAGATGCTCCTCATTTCCAGAAGCCGTTAGGAGCATCTCAGGGCAACCTGCGTTAACCTCAATGAAACTGCGATCTATGAAGCGCTACTCAAGAGCACAAGTACTGAAGTCTGCAGTTGGCTCGAGTAGAGGATCGCACACCAAATGCTTACCCCTGGCACACATCTGTTCACGGGCCTTTAACAGACCCATAAACAGATCGTAATCCAGGGCAACGTGTGTGGTATTGGACAAGCAACAATCCATGGCTCATTGAATAGGGCACCGGAGGCTGTGAAACACACGCAGGTGAAGTAGGCATAACGGAAGGTCAGCCAGTAGTCGATGGCAGAGGACTCCACTTGCATAGAACAAAAGAGCTGCCACATTCCCTTACGGGACAGCTGCAACTGGACCGGGTTTGGCAGCTCCACAGATTGAGCATCCATTGCAAAGAAATAATAGGAGAACCAGCACGCCACAAACCAACAGGAGCACCAGGGAAAGCCCTCCAAAGGCACTGGAAAAAAAAGAATGAAGAAACAATGCCAGATCCCACAAATTTAAAAATGTGAGCAAGGCCCTCCACATCAGACGCATTCAATATTTGGTGTATTCATTCTCCAAAATGGAGTGGGAGATTTGTGTTTAGCAGCAAGTGTATCTCGCTTGTCGTTCTTGCCACCTGTAATTCGTAGGTCTCTTGAGCCGATGTGACAGCCACTTCTTGTTGCAACAATAGCGCTTTGAGTCTGCTTAGTTTATTGAAATCTGTTTTCAAAGATGGAATGGAAGGCCAAAGCAAACTATCCACAATCCCATGCGGGGGTGGAAACAGGACATTGCTGCAAAAAGTAACATGTTGGGAAACCTTTACTAAGTACAGGATGCCTGCGCTCAAGACGCAGCAATTGTGGTTGTGCAAAATAAGATAACTACCATTAGAAAGCAAAGTTAATACAGGAATAATAGCCAGGACAGGGGTCCCTCTAAAAAAAACAAGCCAGATTAGGGGCCGTAACGGTAAAGGCTCTGTGAAGCTTAACTTGTTTTCAGACTAGGGAATGTCCTATTGTGGAATTACAGCCCTCCCCTGTAGGGAAAACGTCCCTTTCTGCAAGTTGACCTCTGTAAGCAAAAGGTAATGACCATAATTAGTGAATAAAATAATTGACCAGGGGCTCATATCTCCCAACAGGAATATGTTTAATGCATGCTGTGAACTGAAAAAGTGAGATAGGCAGTGAAATAACCCCATGCATTAACCACACAGCTGAATCAGTCTCGGCTACCGAAAACGGTAACTGTTCTAATTGTTCAATATGTTACAATGTGTTTGTGGCATCTTTCATGGACATTCATTTTTGTTTATCAGTCAAATTAAATGGCAAAAACAGTGCAGAAGCATTCAAATAATCCCATGGTACTTTTCCATTTTTGAGGCTTTGCAACGTCCAAGCAAACTTCATCACAGAGCGTAACTGACTTTGACCATGATACAAAACAAACACTTCTTGTTGAACAATGTCAATGACATAAGATACAATGTAATCTAAAGTATATATACGGGAAGACAGTGTATAATGCTATTATCTACTACTGCAAGGACTTTTCTAAATGAGCTTTGTCAATTTGTCGGAGACACACCACAGCTTCCATCTGCAACAGTTTCCAAAATGTATTACATGCGGAATAAATAAAACGTTTTGTTCAAGGGGATTTTGGACCTAAAAGATAATCAGCCAAATTGATGTCACCAGACAGAAGAGAGAGAGATGTTGTTTCACAGACGACAGTGTGGAATGTTCCAACCACTGCTGACATAATTTACCCTCAGAGTATTTGGTAACTGTATATGAATGTGAGAAACGTGGAACAGGTCTACTTTGTGTAAAACATTTTGTAGTATTTAGAAAACGTAATTGACATGCATTTGAAGATGTCAGCTACACTAACCATCCTAAAGGGTCAATATTGGATGAGTTAAGTGTGCCATTTTGAAATAAAACAGCGAAGTCTTAAGTTGTGTCGTTGGTGTGTGTTTGCCATGTATCATATGGAGTTAATAGTGGAATGAAGGGATATTTAGATGTTTGACTGTGGCTAATCCAAAACAAGTAGTTTGTTGTACTGTGTCATTTAAAAATAAGATTTGAGACAGTATCAGACATGCAAAATACAAAGCTTCCTTGCCTTGCACTTGCCAATCTTTCGTACCCCAAATGGATTTTAAATCAATTGTGTCCATCCAATGTTCATAACCCATCACAGACAAATCATTCCTGAAGGACATGAAGTTAACTAGTTTAGCTTGTGTTAACATAATGTTGGTTTGGGGCGGCATCTTCAATTTATAAAAATATGACTGTGGGTCAGACAGATGTAACCAGAAAAAATATACAAATTTACTTTGTTGGGGCTTCGACCTGCCCTGTAATTGTGTTGGGCAATGCTCCCATTGGGTATAATAAAAAAAGCGGTCTCTGTGTTTTTGTCTTGTGTAAGAAATGATGGCCATAATGTTGATAGCAAAATACATCTGCTTAATTAGCTGAATTTAAATACAAATCTTCAGGGTCAAATGCATCATACTATTTTAAATCAGAGAATAACAAATGAACGGCATGAACATCCCAGTCATCAAAATGGATGTCGGGCAAAACCACATCTCCCAAGGAGATGCAAAAGACGTATGGAATGTTCAAAATTTCTGTCTGGCCATGGATATCGTATGCAACTTTCTCCCAGATGATACCATCAACAACAGGGAACGCTGATATATTGACAAGGGCTTGGTCTCTTGTCATTATATGGGAACTCCATCAACAAAGTTCACAGCAGAGCGTTCAGGTAAATAATGGCTATTAGTGAGAAGGAAAAACACAGTCGCAAATATGATTCACATGAAGAGGAATATCATCGTAAGCACCATCCGGATATATGTCCAAGGTGGGACCAAGTAAGTCTTTTTCAACCAGGAGACAAATACACTGGTATGGGTATGTGTCTCTTGCACAGTAGATGACGAGGAAGCCGTACCAGAGAAAAAGCTATTACGATCCAAATAATAACCACTGGACCCCAGCTGAAGTAACGGGAGATGTGCTGCATCATATTTTCAGGTATGTTACTCTCAGTAATGTCTGGAGGAGAATCATACTCAATATCCGCAGATGTGGATGTAGAAGGATAAACAGGTAATAAATCAATTGAAGTTTCTAGCTCCCCTTGTAATTGCTGGGGAGTAGCCGAAGAAACAGATGCCATAAGGTTCAGTGAAAGTTCTCGATGTGGAAGGCTTTGAGGCATACTATTCAGTATCCGTCATATGGTGTAACTGGACAGGTTCGATTGAAATGTAACAATTCTCCTTACAACCAGGTAAAGGAGGCAGGATCACAGTGTAGGTGTCTTTTAAACCAAGGTCTCTAACTGGTTCACGGTAGGGTGGACCAAATTCTTTATTGTTCTCCTACTTTTTATGGATCCGATGTCCAACTTTAGGAAGCCAGCCAGAAAAAGGAATCAGCACCGCTGGATACACGGAAGAGTGCAACTTGGCTCTTGCTTGAGAATCCTTTAGATCCTGTAATATAGCACATTGGTTATCTACATCAAGGGTTGCGGCAGCCGCCACAACGTCAAGACCATCAAGGTCTGGCACAAACATTTTAATGCCAAAGAGCACTTTGAATGGGGTCCACCCACCCAGAGATCTTCTAGGCAGAATATTTAGTGCATGTTGGACACCGTACATCTGAGTCAGTCAACCCCTGCCAGTACCTAAGACTCTAGCCGTCAAAGATTGTTTTAAGTCACGGTTCATCCGCTCCATAAGTGAATTGCCCTAGGCCTGGTATGGAGAGGAATATTGCACCTGCACCCCCAGTGACTTCATCGCATCCCGGTAAGCCCTAGAGACATTGGTCCAAATGAAAGGTGCCACAAGCAAATGTCTTGACAAAGACATGAAAATCTTTAATGACAGTTTGAGCGTTAGCACTACGTTGAGGCTAAACCCAAAGGAATTTAGTTCACAAATCCACTGCAACCAAGATGTGTTTAAATGCAATGTCAGATGTAAATGGACCGAAGTGATCCAGATAAATACAGCCAAATGGCTGATTAGATATGTAAAGCTGAGTATATGGTGGGTGCGCAAGAGTAGAAGGCTTAATTTGTTTGACAAATGTCACAAGAAAGAACATATTTACGTGCCTGTTGGTATAAACCACCAAACCAAAAACGTTGCTGCAAAAGGGAAACCGAGGCAATTACTCCAGCTTGGGCAGAAGCCACACCTTCATGAGCTGCAATGATCAAAGAAAGTCTGCGGTCTGCGATAACCATGTGATGTGACATTGTATGGTTTGCTTTTTGAAGTAATACCTCATTTGATTGATTAAACTGTGTTTTCAATCAACATCTTAAGTGGCTCTGTAATTGAAATTAATTTCTGTTTTTGATAAACACTGTTGGTGCTGTATCATTTTTGATATATATATATATTACCTACTGGCGGTCGCCAGTAGGTAGATATAGTTAGGATTGATTTCCATAGGGCAAGCGCAACATTCTATTGGGAATAACTTTGGCGCCGGTTGAGGAATCTGCCTGAATTTCTCCTCAACTTTGCCTCGCGGCTCTCCGCTCCTTCCCTGAAAGTTTGGGGGGGATTCCTCAATCGGGGGCCGAGATAAAAGGGGGGTCCCAAAACATGTTTTCCCCATGTTAATTTCTATAGGGCGGTCAAACTCACTTTTTTCTCAAATGGCTGAATGGATTTCCACCAAACTTGGCAAAATTGTAGGAACTGCTAGCCCGATGTGCCTTTGCTATGTCTCAAGATAGGTGCTCAAGTGGATTTTGAGTAATTTGAGTTCAAAAAAATATATATATCTATAAGCGCGCCCCGGTACGCGCACCGGAGAGCGCACCCTGCGCGTAACGCGAGTAACGCGAGTTCGTGCGCGGAAAGCTGATTGGCTCTCGGGTGTCTGTAAACATTCCAAATAGTCCTTAGCGGCCACCATCTTGTGTCTCGGTAGGATTGAGACACAAGAGGTGGCAAAAAACAAAGGGGCAAATGACCAAAAGGGGGCAGGGTAGACCCCCCCTGACCCTCTAGGTTTGATATGGGGGCCATAAAAGACTCCGCGGGGCAAAAACATTTTTTTATTTTTTTTACGAATTTTCGTGGGGGGAGCGCCCGGTACGCGCACCGGGGAGCGTGCCGGGGAGCGTACCACGGGGACAACCCAGTGAAACAGGAAAAAAATATTTTAAAGTGATTAGAGGTAGGGTAGCTCTGCATAGAGTTGTTTTGTTGTTTGGGTGTTTTAAGTACCAACATGTAGGTACCAATGCTGAGTCTTAAATTTAATGTACACCGTTTCCTCTGTAGATATCTTGAATGTTGTTACAGAAGTTATTGTGGTATAAGGAATCCATATCATAGTCTGTCAGGAAAGCAGAAACAACATGGAGGCAGGAGATGAAAAAGAGATGTCAAATACACATTGGAGATAATATATTGGGAGAAAGGAAGTATCTATGAGCAAAATTACTATGTAACATAAAAAAGTTGCACAGTATACTATAAATCTGACTTTACATTATAATCAATTTGGTACTAGTTTATGAATTTCATATAAAAAGGAATAATGTCTCAAACAATTTTAGAATTATTAAATATACATTTATTTTTCAGATTCTTTTTCCAAATTTAACAGAACTTCTAATAACAGATTGTCGGAAATGTCCTCATTTTGAATTAGCGAATCTACCGCTTCTACACATTGAACTAATTCATAGTCCCGTGATTTATCCATCAATTCTAAGTCATCATTGGGTTCAATAACTTGTTCATTGTTGCTCTCCAGAATAATTTCGAAGGAAATATTTTGCTCTCCTTCCATTTTCTTGCTGTAATATGTATAAAAAATAAATATATCAGTAGAGATAGGGCACTGTTGGGTTTAAGTTCAGGCAGGTAGTTTTAATTTTTTAACAGTGAAGTTATCTTTGGGCAGTGTATGGTATCAGGCTGGAAGTCCGGACAACTGTTTTCCTTACAAGAAAACAATTGTCCATTAAACTAGCTACTTTACTTTGTTTAATCTCTTTCAGGCGAGTATCTGATGTTAAAGCTTTAGAAATATGTAATAGATTTTATTCTCCTGACGGAGTATTATTCAGGCAATTGCCAGGTGGGTAACTGTTATGTCTGAGGCTGGAATAGATTTATCTAAGTTTGGCGCTCACTCCTCTCGTGGCGCTATGGCAAGCAAAGTATTTTGGGGTGGGGGATCGCAATAACTTTTATTGCTGCCCAAGATATGCAGCCCTTTAAAGTGTAACAATTACATCATAAAACAAAACATTCCATAGAGCAATACAAGTGCCATAGCAACCAAGTAACTTCCTCTTAGAGCTGCGAAGGAAAGGGCTGTAGTTTCAAGATCTTCCATCAAAAGAGATTTATAAGGAAGCTGAATCTGAAAGGGAAAAGGTAAAAGGAGTAAAACTTGACTCTGAAGGTAGAAAAGAAAAAAATATAAAGACATAATAATCAAACAATATATTAAATAAAATATCCACCAGGGAGTGGTGGGAGGGATAATGTCAGCCTCCGTTGTCTTTAATGAAATCAAGATTCTCTCTGCATGCTAATTGGAGAATCGACATTTCATTACAAAACCGGAGGCTACATTATGCAAGTTCAAAGCTTCTTAATGCAACATTGCTTACATGTTCGACAGGTTTAAGGTAAAATTTAACAAACGTTGAGGCATTAGACCAATCTGTTGCTTTCAGGATATCAGAAAGGGATCCCCCACCCCAAAATACTTTGCTTGCCATAGCGCCACGAGAGGAGTGAGCGCCAAACTTAGATAAATCTATTCCAGCCTCAGACATAACAGTTCTTACCCACCTGGCAATTGTCGTGAAGAGACTGCCTTATAAAAGGTTTGATAAAAGAAATTAACAATTGATTCTCACTACAAGGTCTAAAAATACTCATTTTCTGATCATACATTTTCATACAACTTACGACACACAGTTTTGGAGAATCTGAAAAATAAGGGTAAAATATGTTCTCAGACATGGTCTTGTGCTTTTCCATATCTCGAATAATACTCCGTCAGGAGAATAAAATCTATTACATATTTCTAAAGCTTTAACATCAGATACTCGCCTGAAAGAGATTAAACAAAGTAAAGTAGCTAGTTTAATGGACAATTGTTTTCTTGTAAGGAAAACAGTTGTCCGGCCAGGATGAAAAAAGGTCAAAAATAACATTAACGTTCCACATGGAACTATATTTGGGTTTAGGAGGACGTTTTAGTCTTATACCTTTCATTACCCTACGAATCAAGGGATCGGTACCAATAGAAAAGTCATTTAGCAAGGAATGACCTGCAGAAATTGCTGATCTATAGCAATTACCTGTCCTATAACAAAGACCTGAATTAAAAAGGTCCGCTAAAAAGTTAGCAACATTCACTACAGGTGCCTGCACGGGATCCAAATTCCGTTCCATGCACCAACCACACCATCTTTTCCAAGCACTGGTATATCTTCTCCTTGTTCCGGGAGCCCATGATTCATCCAAAAGGCTCTTAGCCTGCCCTGAAAGGCCTGAGTATCTTGTAGAACCCCTGAAATCTTCCAAACAAGAAGGTTCATGTTTCCTTCTAAGAGAAGAGGATGAAAGTCTCCTTCTAGACCCAGAAGGAGATCCAAATTCCCTGGAATAAAACGGGGAATTTCCATGGCCAATTCCATCACACCCGGAAACCAAACTTGGGAATTCCAAAAAGGAGTAACCAGGACAATCCGGCATCGTTCTGAATGAACTTTCAGAAGGACTCTCTGGATTAGAGCGAAAGGAGGGAAGGCATAACAACTGAGAGTGTTCCACGGTTGGAGAAGAGCATCCACTGCCAAGGCAAATGGGTCTGGTCTCCAGCTAAAGTAGCGATTTATTTGGAAGGTGAGTCTGCTGGCAAAGAGGTCTACTTCGAATGGGCCCCATAAGTCCTGAATTTTCTTGAAAATCAAAGGATTCAACTTCCAATCGCTTGCGTCTCTCAGGAACCTTGAGTTCCAATCTGCCCTGGTATTTAGGTGGCCCGGAAGGAATTCCGCTCTCAACGTAATTTTCTGGTCCCAGCAGAAATACCAAATTTTTTGGGCTAGATCCGCCAATAGAATAGATTTTGCTCCTCCCAACCGGTTGATGTAGGAGACGGCTGTAAAATTGTCTCATTTGATCAAGACTACACTGTTCTTCAAAATTGATTTGAAACTCATAAGAGCATTCAGGCTCGCCATCATCTCTAAACAATTTATGTGTAGAGGTAGTTCCTCTTGGGACTATTTCCCACCTGTTTCTAAATTTCCCAATCTGGCGCCCCAGCCGAAATTGCTCGCATCGGATTCCAAAATGTGGTCCGGTGTATTCCCAAATATGGCTTTCCCGTTCCAACTGTCTAGGTTGTTCCGCCATCAAAGAAGATCGGCTCGCGCTTCCGGAGATAAGGGAATGTGGTCTGAATACTAAAGACCTTTCTTCAGGCCCGTGGATTTCAACCTCTGAAGGGCTCTGTAGTGAAGTGGTCCTGGAGAGATCGCCTGGATGGATGATGATAAGAGACCCACTACTCTTGCTACTTCCCTTAAACTCACTAAATATTTTGATAAAACATAAGAGACTTCCTTCTTTATTTTTGCCAATTTCTTCAAGGGAAGTTGGAGTTGGGCTAAGGACGTGTTTACTTGAAAACCTAGAAATTCTAGATTTTGAGAAGGAATCATGACTGATTTTTCTACATTGATAATGAAGCCTAAAGACTCCAGAAGATCTACAGTCCACCTCATGTGGAGAAGAATTTCTTCTTGATTCTGGGACATCAATAAGATATCGTCTAGATATATAATCAAACGAACTCCTCTTCTCCTTAGAGATGCAACGACCGGTCTCAGAATCTTGGTGAAACACCAAGGAGCTGAAGAAAGGCCGAAAGGATACATCGAAATTGGTAGGTTACACCTTTCCATACAAACCTCAGATATTTTTGGGAATCGGTATCCATAGGGACAGTAAAGTAAGCGTCTTTCAGGTCTAGCTTTATGAGCCAATCCTTCTCTTGAAGAATATCTCTCAAAAGATGGATACCTTCCATCTTGAAGTGTCTGTATACGAGGAAGGAGTTCAAGAGTCTCAGATTTATTACGGGACGCCAACCTTTGTCTTTTTTCTTTACGAGGAAAATTGTGCTTACAAAGCCGGGGCCAGCCTTGGATACAATGAAAATTGCCCCTTTTTCCAACATCTGACGAATCTCTTCGTCTGCTAGGGTTGACTGATCCTGGTCTAGAATTAATTCTCTGGGGGGTGAGGTCTGGAGAGGGATGGAAACAAAATCTATTTTGAAACCTTTCACTGTTTCTAGAACCCATGCATCGTTTGTTATTGATAGCCAGTTCTGGCTGAAAGTAGCAAGTCTTCCCCCTACCTTTGGAAGGAAAGAACCAAAAGGAGGGGTTCTTACCTTGATTTCCTTGACCTTGGAACTTTGCCCGGTTGTTTCCACCTCCACGATTGCTGTAGTTGCGTCCTCTCTGAGTGAAAAAGGAATTGTTCCCTCTGAAGTATCTTCCACGTTGGTTCTGATAGTAGAAGGACCTGTTGTAGCCTCGGCTGACAGATGGCCCTCCTCTGTCAGCCCTTCCAAAAATGTGTCTGCCTCCAAACATCCTTCTCATGTTACTTTGAGCTCTGCTAAAAGCAGAGAAGGTGGATACGTATTTACCAAGAACTTTGATAAAGGATTCTCCGAAGAGGAGTCCATTAGGGTCTCCCTCAACATCTTTATTGGCTAGGTCCCCCAACTTGGGGTTCATCCTAATCAGGATTCCTCTACGCCTTTAGGATGTGAGGCTAGCATTGGCATTTCCAAGGAGGCATAAGGCACGTTGACTCCAACCTCTCAAGAGTTCGGTATCAACCGGAGTACCATTAATAGAGGATTCCTCTGCAAGGTCTAGAATTCTCGCCAGAGGACCTAAGGTGTCCAGCAGTTTATCTTGAGACTGCTTAAGACAGCGTTCAATACCCTTACGAGGGTCTCTTCCGGTTTTAAAAAGAAAGGTCAGTAGCTCAGGGTCTAGTATAGGGGTCAAGCCTGCTTTGTTGTCAAGGAAGGGTCTAGGACATTCCGATTTCATTACGTTCCGTGAGTCTCTCTCAAGGGGTTTCCTGATCCAAAGTTTAATAAATTTAGCTACGTGGTCAAGGGGCCACCAGTCGAAACCTCTAGGGTGAGTAATATTTGAAGGGTTAAACATCTCTGCCCCAGAGGGGTCTTTAATAGAACATGAGGTGGAGGGTTGGGTCAAATCATCACCCAATAAATCGTCAAGTTTTTCTGATGGATCAAAAATGTACTCATCAGCATCAAAATCATCGTTAGGGGACAAATATTCGTCATCATCATCACAAAGGATGACGTCTCTTGTGCCGCAAGGGACACCATGTCTAGTTGTGCCGTGAAGGACACCTGTAGCTTTCGCGCCATTGAGGACGCCAGATCTATTTGTGCCGCTTGGGACACCTTGCTCATTGGTGCCGCGTGGGTTACCGTTAATTTCAAGATGTTTAGACTTTTTTAGAACCTTTCCGCCCTTGGTGGGGAGAGGGTCTTCCTCATCTGAAGAAACCGAGTTCTCCCGAGGAGTATCTCTCTTTCTTTTAGATAATGTCGCCTCAACTGCCTCCTTTAGGGAGGATTTAAGTTGTGTTTGAAAGAGATTCATAAGGGAATTCTCTGTAAGAGGGGCTTCACAGGCTTCATTAGACTTTTCAGCCATTTACAACGTTTTAAATGGAAGGTAGAAACAATATGTACCTTAAAACTGTGATTTTAATCGATAGATAGGCTTTTAGCCAAGGCTCACTGACAAATAACTAATCCCCAGGGTTCACGAAGGAAGAACGAGTTTTAGCTTCATAAACAGCGACCGTTGAAATGTGACATGCAGCTCTGCGCTGTGCGTTGACATGGAAACGCACAGCGCGAGCTGATGAAGCCCTTGACTTTGAGCCTTCAATAGGCTGTAATTTGTGCATTGCCGGTCAGTGAGCCGCTCATTTCCGTGAGCGGGTCACAGACAGAAACCGGAAGAAGCATCGGAGTTGCTCGCGTCTGATCAAGCTCCGAAGAATGGCTTCTCGGAATTCCTAGGTAAGCGTTTTATTTCAATAAATGCCCTGATGACGCTTCCTACGGACGGCTAGAGTAGGGGCGAAATGTTAGAGTAAAGGTAGCTAGCGCGTTGGAAAGGAGCACTCTCAGGCTCCGAAGAAACATTCAACTTGAGCTCCGATCGAGATATCAGATCAGGCTCGTGAGGTGAACGCTTGACTGGTTAATTGAAAGATGCGTATTAATGATCAGGTCAAATAATAAAAACGAGCGAAGTGAAAAGAGCAGAAACATTCATTTTGACATAAAAGACGGTTAAAAAGCAAGTAAATAAGGATAAACAAGCAACCCGACCATAAATTGGAAGGGTAGGCAAGGAAAAATACATAAAATGTTAATTACATATATCAGAATGAGTAAAGACTATTACCTACCTAAAAAGGTAAATCTGTAAAACAAATTAATTAAAAAACAATGTTCATTCTCATATAAAATACCCCAAAGGGGGAGAAAGGAAGAAGCAGTACTTATCTTTCTGTGAGCAGCGAATAAAAGAGGAAGTTACTTGGTTGCTATGGCACTTGTATTGCTCTATGGAATGTTTTGTTTTATGATGTAATTGTTACACTTTAAAGGGCTGCATATCTTGGGCAGCAATAAAAGTTATTGCATAATGTCAGCCTCCGTTGTCTTTAATGAAATCAAGATTCTCTCTGCATGCTAATTGGAGAATCGACATTTTTTAACAGTGAAGTTATCTTTGGGCAGTGTATGGTATCAGGCTGGAAGTAGAAATATAAAAAAGTGTATATCATGAAGCCTAAGTAAATTTATAATTATACAAGACAAGCCTAACTCCATCTATAACTATAACAGAGAAGTGTATCTCAATCTATAACTATTACAGAGGGATAGTATATAACTATCAGAAAATGTTTTCCAAATTAACTTAAAGTGCACAACATACTTCAGTTTTCAAAATAACATCTTACCTTTCAAAAAGAAGTTTAAGTTCTCAGTGGAAATGCTTTTGAAATGTACTTAGTCAAAATGGCTGTGTTTCCCTCTCTTTCTTTATATATATTCATGTACATAACCAATCAAATGTCATGAAATAATAGTAGAAAATGAAAGTAACATTTTAATTGGTTGTAAATTCTAACACTTCAGATGTGTTTTTGTCAAGTAATTCACCTCAGGATATTTAGAGAGGGCTACAGGCCAAATGGCTTAATGGAATTCCACCAAATTTGGGAAAATGGTAGGGACTTGTATGTAGTATGGCCTATTCTATATTTGGTGAAAGTGTCTTCGGTGTTTTTTATGTAAATTAACTTTTTAAAATTTTTGGGAGCGCTTCCCGGTGCGCGCCCAGGTACGCATACCGGTAGCGCTACGGGAGTCCTCCATTTTGTGTTTCGGTAGATTTGAGACACAAGATGGAGGAGAAACCACGTTGGGAATGGGTATAAGGGGGCATCGTAGGCACTCCCTGACCCTCTAGGTTTTCTGAGGGGGTCTGAGGAGGCCCATATAGGCGAAAAAAAAATATATATATTTTTCGCGGGGGAGCGCCCGGTACGCGCACCGGGGAGCGTACCGAGGAGCGTACTTTGGTGAAATATAGTGAAAAAAGTTAGAAAAAGATAATCATTTGGAGTGATCAGAGATAGTGTAGCCCTGAAAAGGGCTTTTGGGTTCTGTGGCTGATTTAGGTACCTACAAGTAGGTACCAATGCACAGTCTTAAATTCAGGAGGAATATTCTATTCCCCTCATCTGAGAAGTGCACACCATCTCCTCTGTAGATATCTTGCATGTTGTAACGCAAGTTGTTGTTGTATATTGAACCCATTCCATAGTCTCTCATGTAAGCAGAAACAGATTTATTCACATGTTTCCGTGCTTTCTCAAATTGTGGGCAAAATTGGTTGGACCAGCTCCATTTCTGTCTTTGGCATATATTGGAATATACCAAGGCAGTTTGTGGAAAAAGTGTCATCAATTGCCCAAAGATGTCCTTTAAAACCATCTCCAGACCTACCCCAGTCAAAGTGCCTAGGTCATTTCCACCACAGTGCAAAATTATGAGGTCAGGGTGCGGCAGATGGTAAAAGGTTTTCACCAATGGTATCAATTGATGACATCTCAATCCTCTTTGGCCAATCCATTTTATGTGCAAATTTGGTAAATCAAGGTTGTGAAAATTTTTGGTAGCTGCATACCTTTGAGCCCAGTGAATGTAGCTATGTCCAATAATCCAGACAAAGTACATGGTGAGAGGAGGTTCTGGTGCAGTCAGATGAGTGTAGGAATGAAATGGCAGTTGGAACAGTAGGAGTTTGCAAAAAAAAACCTGTGGAGTTCAGTGCTTGCAAGCAATGATTGGTGGATTCAGATAGTTGAAAACTGAAAGTTAGGGTGCATGGTTCTGTTGTGTGAAAGAAGTAATTTGAATGGTTAAAAAAAGTAATTTAAAGAAAGATTGCAGTGGATAAGCTGGTGTATTGAGAGGTCAAACATCCTTGCTTATTTGATTTGCAACATTGTAGAATAAACTTTTAACCCTGGGAGCTCAGTGAGGAGGGAGTTGCTATGGTAACAGGTAGAAAGGGCTGAGGGGGGGAAGGGTGTTGATTTGAAAATAGAGAGGGAAGAGTTTTGATTGGTTACCATGAGGAATATGTGTGTAGAATTAGAGGTTTTCTGTGCCATTAATGGTTGCAGTGCCTGGAGAACATACCTTTTGCTCTGCTAAAGAAATATTGGTGTGTGTATCTGACACTGTTCTGAATCTCCCAAAGCATTTCTAAAGGTGAGTTATGATTCATTTAGATAGAGAGTTCAGATTAAGAAGCACGTTGATTTTCTTTGCTGTTGGTTTGTGTGATGCTTTTTGAAAATGCATGGTTTTTATTTTTGTAAAATAGAGGATTTGTATTTTGTGAAATAGTGATGTTTCAGTAGTGAAGTTGAATGGTTGTACATAGGACTTGCACTCTGTATCTAAAATGTTATTTTAGGGTAAAGGAATGGGTTTCAGTAGTGAAAATGAATGCTTGTACATAGGAGCTGTGTTGTGTTCCTAAAATGGTAATTAAAAAACGATTTTAGTGCAAATCAATGGGTTTGAGTAGTGAAAATGAATGCGTGTATATAGGATCTGTGCAGTGTTTCTAAAATGTTAATTGAAAAACGATTTTAGTGCAAAACAATGGGTTTTAGTAGTGAAAATGAATGCTTGTAAATAGGATCTGTCCTCTGTTCATAAACTATTAAATAAAAAACGATTTTAGGGCAAATTAATGGCTTTCAGTAGTGAAAATGAATGCTTGTACATAGGACCTGTGTTCTGTTCCTAAAATGGTAATTGAAAAACGATTTTAGTGCAAATCAATGGGTTTGAGTAGTGAAAATGAATGCTTGTATATAGGATCTGTGCAGTGTTTCTAAAATGTTAATTGAAAAATGATTTTAGTGCAAAACAATGGGTTTTAGTAGTGAAAATGAATGCTTGTAAATAGGATCTGTCCTTTGTTCATAAAATATTAAATAAAAAACGATTTTAGGGCGAATTAATGGCTTTCAGTAGTGAAAATGAATGCTTGTACATAGGACCTGTGTTCTGTTCCTAAAATGGTAATTGAAAAACGATTTTAGTGCAAATCAATGGGTTTGAGTAGTGAAAATGAATGCTTGTATATAGGATCTGTGCAGTGTTTCTAAAATGTTAATTGAAAAAGGATTTTAGTGCAAAACAATGGGTTTTAGTAGTGAAAATGAGTGCTTGTAAATGGGATCTATCCTCTGTTCATAAACTATTAAATAAAAAACGATTTTAGGGCAAATTAATGGCTTTCAGTAGTGAAAATGAATGCTTGTACATAGGACCTGTGTTCTGCTCCTAAAATGGTAATTAAAAAACGATTTTAGTGCAAATCCATGGTTTTAACATTTTTAAAAAGGAATAAATAGTGTGTGCATAATTATATAAAAATATTTGAATCTTTTACAAACATGTTACCTGTTTTACATCAGATTGGGAAGCAGACTGAGTTTCTTTGCTGTTGGTTTGTTTCTTGGTAGGAATGTTTGCAAGAGATAGGACATTTATTTGGTAAAATAGTGAGTTTTCAGTGCTGAAATGGAATGATTGTACATAGGACCTGCACTCTGTTTCTAAAATGTTATTGAAAAATCGATTTTGCGGCAAAATAATAGCTTTTACATTTTTGAGAAAGAATAAAAAGTGTGTGCATGATTAAATAAAATAATTGGAAGCTTTCACAATCAAGTCACCTGTGTTATCTCAGATTAGGAAGCACACTGAGAGCCTTATTTATGAAAACAGTGATGCGTCACTTTTAACTGTGCACTCCTTGTGATACAAATGATGCATTATATTTAATGTATGACGCATCATGTTTCTAGGATTTACAGATAAGTCAGTATTTCTGATTAATCTGTAAGCGCAAAAGTGACGAATTGCTGGAGTGTGTCACAAAAATGATGCAACTCTAGCAATGCATCCTTTCACATGGGGAAAGCCCCATGTGAAAGCGTTTGCCTCAGTCTTACGCCTGCTGTGAGGCAGGTGCAAGATTTTGACGTAACAGTGTCCTAAAAGTGATGCAGTGAAATCTCATAGATTTCACTGTGTCACTATTACGAGGCTTTTTCTGGGGGAATACCCCCTCTGTGTACATTACACCTGACAGAGGTATAATGTGGCGCAAAGGTTTAAAAAGTAACGCATCTACCTACATGTGTCACTTTTTAAATATGGCGCAAAAAGGTACAAGGTTTATGCCGCCGATGTGTCACAAAAAGTGACGCATCAGCAGTGCAAAACTGACGCAGGGCCTCATAAATGAGGTTCATCTTTTATTGCACATTACTCCAGTTTAGTCTTGTCCACTGCACTCTTGGACACAAGCCTCACCTTTTGTGCTCCCCTGGACAGGCTTCATCTCATCTGCACTCCTGCTTAGGTGTCAGAATCCTTTCACATGGGGAAAGCCCCATGTGAAAGCGTTTGCCTCAGTCTTATGCCTGCTGTGAGGCAGGTGCAATATTTTAACGTAACAGTGTCCTAAAAGTGATGCAGTGAAATCTCATAGATTTCACTGTGTCACTATTACGAGGCTTTTTGCGGAGAAATGACCCCTCTGTCTACATTACACCTGAAAGAGGTATAATGTGGCGCAGAGGTTTAAAAAGTGACGCATCTACCTACATGCGTCACTTTTTAAATATGGCGCAACAAGGCGCATGTTTTATGCGTCACAAAAAGTGACGCATCAGTAGCGCAAAACTGACGCAGGGCTTTATAAATGAGGCTTATCTTTTTTTTGCACACTACTCCAGTTTAGTCCTGTCCACTGCACTCTTGGACACAAGGCTCACCTTGTGTGCTCCCCTGGACAGGCTTCATCACATCTGCACTCCTGCTTAGGCCTCATAATCTTTTTTTAGAATAACATTTGAAAAACAGAGAAAAGGTCATATGTATAAGCTTTTCATTGCACTACTGAAACATTTTTGGGGCAAATTAATGTCTTTTACATTTTTGAGAAAGAATAAATAGTGTGTGCATGATTACACAAAAAATGTTGACCTTTTCACAATCATGTCACCTGTGTTACCTCAGATTACGAAGTAGATTGTGTAGATGAGGTGAGGTATGTCCAGAGGGACAGACGACGTGAGGCCTGAGTTCAAGACTGTAGTGGGAGAGAGGCCTTTCCTGGAGAACATAGGTGGTGAAGCCTGTGTGTAAGAGTGCAGTGGACTAGACTTCATGAAGCTTACCTCCTACTGCACTCTTAGACACAGGTCTCACTTTCTTTGTACCTGTGGACATACCTCTCTTCCACTACACTCTTCAATACAGGTCTCACCTCTTCTGCACCCTTGGAGAATCCTCACTTGATCTGTAACCCTGAATAGCCCGTTTGCTTTTTGTCATTGCTTTGTTGTTTGATAATAGTGGTCTATAATGTGCTATTTTTTTTTAACACAGATTGAAATCAAGATTTCAAGAGTAAGGAAAGATGCCCTCAAGGCAAAGAAGAAGGAAGAATGAAATACGGTTCCAAACAAAAACAGCAACGGAATTAGAGCACTCTTCAAATACTTCAAAAAACAGGAACAAAGCTCCTGGTAAGACAACTATGTCTTTCTTACGAAACATATGTAGATCAAGTAAAAATGTTGGACAGCATGTAGAAAAAGAGAATGAGAGAGTAAATTTGAAAAGGAAGGAGAGAACCTCAAAGAATCCTACAACTGGAGCAGGAGAGAATAATATGTATAGGAATAGAAGGCAGATTCAGTTTAGAGACATTCGTAAACGAATGTTTCGCAATAGGGTGGTTTTACATTTGTTAAAAAACATTAGGAAAGGTAAACAGAGAGCTGCTTTTTATAAGAAAAAGAAAAGTGTAGAGAAGATTCTTGATCAGGCTTTTGAAGTTAAGAAAAAATTATTTATTTTAATAATCAATAGAATTAGGATACTTAACAAGACAATTGATGTTTTCAAATCAAACAGTAGATGGAAAAGAGTAATTAATCGGAGTAATTTTTGTAAAGTTTTTTCAGGAGAATGAATGCACAGTTCAAGTTGTGAGCCATTTTTTAATGAGGAGAGTTACTTCCAGGAGAATGATTTAGTGCATGCAGTTGACACCAGTGGTCGAGCGTATGAAGTGAAAGACGGTTGTCCAATTGAAAAAGAGAAACTTGTGCCTAGAGAACCAGAAAAGGTGTTAACTGATGAAGTTTTAGGGAGACGTACTAAGGGTCCAGTGTACACTTGGAAGTGTAGTCGTATTTGTAGTGTGCGACAGGAATCAATTGATTTGTTTTGTAATTTCTTACGTACATATAGTAAGAAAAGTCTAAAGCAGAAAGTGAAGTTGTTGCAAGACTTAGATCCTTGCAGAGTGAGAGAAAACACAGGTTTGCAAGGGCATTCACTGGCTTGTCTTTCTAGAAAAGTCTGTCAGAGTGTTTTTCATCATTTTAGGATGTTAGCAGTGCATCATACCAAAATGAGGAAATTAGTGAGAATGTTGTATTATGCAAAAAGTCCAGCACTTAAGCTTAAACAATTAAACAGTGCTCTTTTGCATGGAACTGAATTAGATGTGAAGAAGATTTGTGAAGAAATTGATATTTGATATTTTGGTGAAAAAGAGGACAGTGTAGAAATTGACACAGCAATTCAAGGTAATGTGGAAGAGAATGTACAGATTTCAAGTACAGAAAAGTTTGAGCAGGAAATTACCAGGTTTAAGGTGAAATCAAGTGAAAGGCCAAATTTTACTTGTGTGTGTTGTCGACGAAGTCATTATAAACATCAAACTAGATTAGTTGATTTATACGTAAAAAGTGAAAAGATGAATAATTATGAGTGGAAGGATTTTGCAACTTATTTGTGGGTGGAAAATTGTTTTGATTTGAGTTGTGATCAGCGTATTTGTAAATATTGTTATGATCAATTAAATCAAAACAGAATGCCTGCCAGAGCTGTTCATAATAATCTGGAGTTGGTAGACATTCCCCGTGAATTGATGGATTTAAATACATATGAGTCTATTTTGATTCAATGTGTCCATCCTTTTCAGGCAATTGTTCGCATGGAGCCTAAGATAGGGAAATTGCCTCCTACAGATTTACAGAGAGGATTAAAGGGGAGAGTTGTTTATTTGCCTCTAGATTTAAAAAAAAATATTGATACAATTGGTATAGAAAAAGTAGAAGAGGAACCTTTAGTTATTCTAGTTAATGGGGTTCCGACAAAGAGTAAGAAAATCTGGCAAGATTTAGTGGATGTTAGGAAAGTCAAAAAGGCAACGTTGTATTTAGTCAAAAACAATGAGTATTACAAAGATGTATGTGTTGCAGCAGAGGAAACAGCTGCAGATGAAGACAGTGATTGTTCAGGCGGCCACATTGAAAAAGTTGATGTGTCTAGAAGTGAAGAAATATATGAACATTATACTGTTCATCCTTTGCATTCCAAAGAAGTAATGGGGAATGCAATTGAATTGTTTCAAATGAAAGCAGCAAAAGGAAGTCCCATTAGTGTATGAGAAGAAAGTTTGGAAGCTCGTTGTTTTCCACAGCTATTTCCAACAGGTCGAGGTGGACGATATGACGATCGACCACTTCAAATTCCTGCATCTGAATATCGAGCTGTAAGATTATATGCTGAAGATCCAAGGTTTCGTCAATGCATTCCCTATTTGTTTCATTTACTGTATGAAAGTGACTTGTCTGGGCTTTCTTATGCAGTAAACCATATACTGAAAAGTGGACCACATCTGCAAAATGTTTTGGCGAGGGACTTTATAGAGAAAGTGAATCTGCAAGATAATATTTTGGAATCTCATTTAATCAATCTCATGGCATGTCAGCGTGGTACAAACGAGTATTGGTTCCGTCGTCATGGAGAATTGAAATGTATGCTAAGAAACTTAGGAACTCCTACATGGTTCCTCACTCTTAGCTGTGCCGAGTATGCATGGGACTACTTACTTGAATTTCTACGCGAGGCAAATGCAAATATACAAAATATAGAATTCAAAACACCTGGAGAACTGTGTTCTTTGGATCCAGTGAATGTATGCAGATATTTCAATCATAGATTTGAAGCTATGATGTCTTTTATTACCAACAAAAAAAATCCTCCCCTTGGAGAGGTTTTGGATTTATTTTGGAGAAAGGAGTATCAAGCGAGAGGTGCTCCTCACATACATATGTTGTTGTGGATTAAAGATGCACCCAAATTTGGAACAGATTCGGATGAGACAGTGATGAGCTTCTTTGAAGAGTATTCAACATGTGCTGTTCCGAAAACTACTGAAGAAAACAGTTTAAGGCAACAAGTTTTATGCTTTCAATCCCATCGTTGTGGAAAGTACTGTCGTCGAAAATTCAAAAACAAGGACAAGTTCTACACAAAATGTCGTTTCAGCTTTCCACGACCAGTGATTTCTAAAGGAAGAGTAAATAATTTGATGTCTTCTCTGCGACATACTGTGACGAGGAAGTCACCAAAAAATACATACAATTTAAAAAGAAACGAAGAGTCCAAGTACATCAACGACTACAACCCAGTGATTTTGTCCATGTGGAATGCTAACATGGATATTCAATTCGTTGCTGACAACTCTATTGCTGTGGCTCGATATGTGACGTCTTACATCACAAAAAAAGAAAAGACAGAACTGAAGGAAATGTGGGAGGACATTTCACATGAAAAGAGTCTAGGCAAGAAATTATACAGTTACAGTCTGAAGATGTTGTCGCATCGAGAAATTGGAGCATATGAATGTTCTGATAGATTGTCATCAGCAAGTCTCTATGCCAAATCTAGAACCATCATTTGGGTGAGTCTAGGTCTTGCTGCAACACGAAATCGAGTTTTGAAATCTGTACAAGAGATAGAGTATTTGGCGGAGAAAGAACCAGAAAGTACAGATATTTTGAAGATAAACATGTTGGATACATACTATCCAAATAAAAGTCCTCACCTTGAGAAAGCTTGTCTCTATGAAGTTCTTCAAAGCTATATTTATAAGAGGAACATCAGAGAAGATATCAATAATGGAATATATGCTGTAATTGGATGTGAAGGATGTCTAGTGAAACAGAAAAAGGCCATTTGATTAATCATCGAAAATTGAGTTATGAAAATCCAGACAAAAAGGAATTTTACTATTTAGCTCTTTTGCAACTCTTTAAGCCATGGCGTACAGAAGAGGAATTACTTGGAGATTTTCTCTGTTACGAAGATTCTTTTAATGCAACCAAGGATACCATAGAATGTCCTGTTTTTCCAAATTATCTGCAAATGTTGAACGAAGAAATAGAGCAAGAAGCCACAATTGCTGCAGAGATTGCTAGAGACAGTTCTCAAGACAGTCAGAGTTCTGCTTCATTGAGTCAGGATCCACTTGGAGGACCAATTATTCAAAATGAAGCTGCCACTGCCATGGATGAGGTGGAAAGAGCTATGGAACAAGCTCAAGATGATGTAGTTAACTTAGAAGATTTGGTGAAACAACTAAACCTTGATCAGAAACAGATATATGACGAAGTCACAGATCAGATTGAACATGGATTCACTCATGAGAAAAAAGAGTGCTCATGTACATCATTTAAACCAGTCCAACTGTACGTAAGTGGAGAAGCGGGAACTGGAAAAAGTTTGTTGAAAATCAGGATCAAACATTGTGCTGTTTATTGAATTCTGTGTTAGAGAAATGTAGCAGTGATAGAACAAAAATAGAAAGTGTTTCAGAAATTAGAAATCTTCTAGCATATGTTCTGGTCAAAATCAATTTTCACAGATAATTCAGCAGGATTGTCAGGAATTTTTAATGTATATGTTTGATGTATTGCAAGATGAAGGAGTAGATATAAAAAATCTTTTTTACCTTTCTTATCTGGCAACATGACTGTGATAACTGTACTTCATCAAGTACTACTAGAATAGACACTGAAAGATTTATTTATTTGACTTTACCAGACTGCAAATCAGTGTCTTTCAATAATCTAGTTAACCCCTTCGACGCTGATGACGAGCTGGGCTCGTCATGAGGTAGCCTCCTCGCACGCTCATGACGAGCCCAGCTCGTCACGTAAAGTGCGCTTTAAAAAAAGTCAGCGTTCGAGCGGAATTCCGCCCGCACGCATGCGGTTAAAGCAGCTGATCACAATATGGTGTGTACCCAATGTAAGTCTGCAATGCTGTCCACATTATTTCTACAAAGTTACGGTCACTATGTCATTTTAATGTTCCAATGATGTAGACCTGATGGAACGAAATTGACAACTTCTATTAAAAATGTTGTTGTTTCTCAGTTATCCATTTCAGGAAGAACATTTGGAACTGTAGCTATTATTTATCATGACGGTCCTTCAACAACATCAGGGCATTACACATGCTATTTAAAAAGTTGCAAAGGTTGGACCCTTTGTAACGATACTCATTTGACTTTTAAACAACGTTTGCCTTTTGACCTAAAAAATTCATATCTAGTGTTTTTAGAACCGAAATTTAAGTAAAGGTAATTGGCGTATGAAGACGGGAGCAGTTAATAAAGGTTAGTTTGCTATTTAAAATTATATTCAGAGTAAAAGTGATCAAGATAATATAAATAATTGATTTGTCATATAGGTACTGTAAGTGGATCTTATAGGAAGTGATATTAGTATTATTGGAAGTGATGAACATGAGTAAGTCACAGATGGAATTAGGTAAATTTAAATATTATGAAAATGTTGTTTGAGCCTTTTTTTCAGAACGTCGGAAAAACGGTAATTTTAGAGTTTGTTTTAATTCATTTGAAAATATAATGATACATCTGACACTATTTGGCCTTAAGGAATGGTGAAGGAATGAGCAAAGAGTTATGACTGAACAGAAGGAGTATATGAAAATAATGGAAATATTTCAGATGTTCTTCAAGGTTGTCTTCTAGATAGTCGATGAAATGGAATTTTTATAGAACAGCAGAGTATTTTCCAACGAAAAGGAACTTCATGATATACTATTTGGCCTAAAGGAAAAGTAAGTAAATCAAAGATTAGTGTGCGTTTGTTATTTATAACTTTAGATGTTTTTTTTTAAAACACAATCTTTTTGATTGTGTTTTTTTCCCCCGCTGTATTATGATGAGTAGTTTGAACTCACTTTTTTAAGTGAAATTCAATATATTCTGAGAACAGCAAAAATAAACTATGTAACATGTTGTACAAGTTAATCTATAGTTTGTATTCTGTAATTTAAATTATATTCCCATTGTTTCACACTCACTTTTCTTTTTCCACCCTCTTTCAGCTCTTTTTACTCACTTATAATGTCTTTCTTTCACTCTCTTTCAACCCTGTTGTTTTTCTCCACTTCTTTCACAACCCCTCATTCTCATTTCAACTGTCTGCATCCCCTCTCTCCCTTGCATAACTATTCAGCTTTCAGTCTGTCTGCTTTACTTTCCTTTTCCGTGTTTTCCTCCTTTGCTCTTGTAGTAATTCCTCTTTACTCACTCACCAGTATTGTAGCACTCTATCACTATAAATCATCCACTCTCCCTCGCTTATCTTTGTTTCCTGCTTTCTTTTAACCTCTTCTCTCTATTTTCCGTTCACTACCTCTATGTACTCAGTCCATCACTCTCCTTGTGTTATGTTCACTTGTGTTTATCTACCTTCTATCATTTCTCTTACAACAACTTCACTGCTCCTCTCTCATCGTTCTTCAACCTATTTCTTTTAGTCCGGTTCCATTACTACCCCTCATTTCCTTTCTTTCAAGGTCCTTCTCTTTACTTTCATCACCAAATTAGTTTCTCTCATTACCACTGTATTAGTCGTTTTCTCCTCTGTTTTCTTTTTTTGCTCCCTTACTCATTTCCTTTGCTCACTCATTGTACTCCACCTCACTCAGTATTTCTCTTAGTGTGTCTCTTTACTAACTTCCTCACTCCATTTCCCTCAATCATTGTATATTATTCTCTCTCTCTTCATCCCTTCACTCTATGACTGTTCTTCACTTTCTCTCAGTTATCTTCTATTCCTCATTCTTCTAAATGCATTCTTAATTAGACTCTTTTCCATCTCTGTCATTATCTTTTTACTTACTACTGTTTCCTGACTTAGTTTTACTAACTCACATTGTATTAGTATCTTTCTTACCTTCAGTTCATTTCTCTGTTCTCTTCCTCTCTGTCAGTGAATCTATATGCCTTACTCTTAGTAATTTGCTCGGCTTCTATTTCTTTTTATCTCTTTTTTTCATTCTACCTTACTTTATTTCCCTTTCTTTGTCCTTCACTCTTACTTTATTTCTAAATACACTGTTATGATTTTTAACCTCTTCATTTGTATCTTTTAATTTAAAATACATATTTTACTAAATATTACTTATTTTTTCTTCTCTCTTTCACAGATACAAAGTGTAGTAAAAAATGTAATTACAGTTACATTTATTATATGGTAAGTGTCACTACAAAAATGTAGTTTGTCATCACCCTTTGCTTTAAGCTCACTAATATTTTCTCAACCAACCTCACTCCTGTTTCTTTACTCTGCTTCCCTCACTTATTCTTATTCTCCATATTTACTCCCCTTTCCCTATTTCCCCTCTCATATTCAACGTCTTTCAGTCCCTATTCTTTATTTCCCTTACCCTCTGTTCCCTTCTTTTGTTTCTTCACTCATTCTGTTTTTCTTAATTATTTACTTCACTCCTACATACACACCTCATCCCCCTCCCAACACATATACACACCTCTGACATACACCCCACATACACATCCCACACACACCTCATACATACACACACCTCCCCCACATACACTACTCTCACACACACACACATTCCATACACACACATATATCCCACACACGTACCCCCCCACACCCATACAACTCTCACACATATCTCACACACCCTCACCTCCACTCACACCGAAATACCCCACACACCCACACCCATAGACACACCTTACACACCCACACCCCGACCTACACCCACTGACTCCCTATAAGTCACACATACTGCATTACTTACCTTTCTTTGCTGTGTCACTCAGACCCATTCTGACAGTCTTTCCTTTACTGTCTCTGTCCTTTCTTTTTATCAGTCCCCATGTGTTATCCTAATTCAATTTTTTACCCTCTTTCACCCCTCTTTACTTATACTCACTACTCTTTCCTTACCCTCTCTCACCGTTGTTCATTTATCCTGGATCCGTCACTACTCTTCATTCCCCATTTTTTACTGTTCTTTCTTTGTCTTTCAATACCCATTCACATTCTCTCACTATATCTACTTTAGTCTTCTTCCTCTCTCTTCCCTTCTTTTGCTTCCTTATTCATTTTCCTTTTCTTACTTTCACCCTATTACAACTTTTCTGTTTTTTACTATGTGATAAACAATCCCTCTGTGTTTCTCCCTCTAGCTCTCTTTCTCTTAACATTACTCTCTTTGTGTTCTTCCCTCATGCTAACTTCTTCATTCATTTTTTTTTCTTTTTTTTTTTTTGGTGCGCTCCCCGGTGCGCGCCCTGGTGCACGTACCGGTACGCGTACCCTGCAGAAAAAAGATTGACACAGATTCATTAAAAATATAGGTTTATTTTTATAAAGTAAAGGTAGTTCTAAAAAGAACTGTTTTTTTTCTTCTTTTTGTTGTTTTATTTTTTTAATGTTTTTTTGAACATTTTGTACTTTTTTTGGCTTTTCTGAACACTTTTATATTTTTTTTGTATTTTTTATGGGGAGAAACAAAAAACAGGGAATTGTAAATGGCTCAACTGGAGCATAAAAAAATCAGGATAAATTAGGTTTTTTTTGGACACTTATGGTTATCACCAGCAACCATGATAAGTTTGATGCTTTGCTCACCATAGCAAAGTGTCTTGTTACAAAATTTGCATAAAATTTTGTAATTGGCAAACTTAGGTTGGATAGTAGCCAATGTGTCTCTTGCCCCCGAACCCGATGGAGTGGGTTGTTTTGATGTTGAGGGTCTAGACGTTGATGGGGGTAGCTTACTGCAGAGGTCCCTTAACTCTGCATTAAAAAAATTGTTTGGATGCAAACGCATCATGTGGCGAATCATGGTATGATTCCCGAAGGAATACTTTTTGTTAGGGTTCCCCCTAGACAGTTCAGCACCACAAATTAAACAAGTCACCTTTGCAGCGTTGACTTTCTTAAAACCCCTTGGGATTTTATAGAACTCCCATATAAAGTGTTCTTTCGGTTTGTAGGGCTGTTTATCTTCAGGCAGGAACTCCCTTGTCTGTGCCTCCTCTTCATCATCCTCCTCCTCTTCCTCTTGACCACCAATGTAATCTTCTGGTGGTCTTTTAGATGGTGGTGGTGGTGGTGGTGGGGCAGATGCTCCAGCTGTTGTTGCTACTGTAGCCATGTTATACAAGTAAAGAGTACAGATAGAACTCCAAACAGGTCTTCCTCAGTCAAAGGACAAAGTCAGAATAAGGAAAAAAGGTAGGGCTTTCATTATTTGGAAAACAAAACTGTTCTGAACCAATGAAAAGTGTTATTTTCAAGTCACATGATCCAGGCTTTAATAATTTGGAAACCAAAACTGATTTGCACCAATGAAAAGTGTTATTTTCAGATCACATGACCCGACGCGCTTACGCTACACGCCCCGGGGTGCGTGGCGTAAGCGCGTCGAGACATTGCGCGATCGTATGCGATCGCGTGCTTCCGGGTGCGCTTACGCAGTGCGTCATATGACGTATCACGCGACTGCGCGAAACGTCACGATGTTGTTTTCATTCGCGGGAATAGCGCTAACAGGACGCTCACCGGTACGCGCCCCGGGGCGCGCCGTAACATTGCGTTTACCCGTGCGTACACCGGTACGCGCCCCGGGAGCGCTCCAGGCAAAAAATATTAAACATTTTTTTTTTTTTAAATGACATATTTATACAATATAAAATTCGTTATAAAAATATTACTTTTCATACCAATAGAGATTTGCTATTAAAAAACCATTGAAATTCACTGAAAAAACCATAGGTTGCACATCAGTTATAGCTAGGAATTAGCATTAAAAAAAACTATTAAATTCACTGAAAAAACCATAGGTTTCACACCAGTTATAGTTAGCTGGAAATTTTACTCGCATAAAACCATTGAAATTCCCACATTATAGTTAGTTGGACTCACTATAACTTGCGTGTGCAATGCACTGCTGATGACGTCACATATTACATCACTCATGACATGGTCAGTGACATCACTCATGACATCACTGATGACACCATCCTTGTGACAGACTGACGGACCTCCTTTCACTGTAATGTAACCCTTGAAACACATATTCAATAATAGAAACTAAAATTTTCAAAAAAATGGAGATACCCATACTAGTTACAACAACCAATTCAATAATTCCACCATCTATGTACACATCCACTCATTCACCAACAGTTATATATAGTCACTCATACATATACTAACTCATCATATGTAGTGATACACCTATACATTCTGTTACACACCGACAGTCATCCAAAAGATACTCTCACACATACTCACACATGCAAATAAACTATTGAACATCCATTTATTTGCATATACAGCTATAAACACACTACCACTTTACTTCTAAGGAAACTTACACATACTTACTCTCTTAAACAACCACTTATAGAAACACATACTTATTTAAACAGGAACTCTTACAATCTCTTACTCAAACATATACTCACTTATATACATCAATATTCACATATACTACATTAAAACATATGTAGTTACTGATAAAGTCATCGGCCAAAGTCATCGAAAAGACCGTCAACAAACAGCTGGCCGCCTTCCTCGAGACGAATGGATCCCTCGACCCCTCACAGTCTGGCTTCCGAGCCAACCACAGCACCGAGACCGCCCTCATCGCGGCCACCGATGACATCCGAACCCTGATGGACAACGGAGAAACAGCGGCCCTCATCCTCCTGGACCTCTCCGCGGCATTCGACACTGTCTGCCACCGCACCCTAGTGCAGCGCCTCGGCAACATCGGAATCCAGGAGAAGGCACTGGAATGGATCACCTCCTTCCTCAACGGAAGAACACAGAGAGTCCGCCTACCACCGTACAAGTCAGAGGCCACCGAAGTCATCTGCGGCGTCCCTCAAGGATCCTCGTTGAGTCCCACCCTCTTCAACGTCTACATGAGCCCCCTCGCGGCCATCGCACGCCAACACAACCTCAACATAATCTCCTACGCCGACGACACCCAGCTGATCCTCTCCCTGACCAACGACCCCGCCGCCGCCAGAGCCAACCTGCACGAAGGGATGAGAGATGTAGCCGAGTGGATGACGACCAGCCGCCTGAAACTGAACTCGGACAAGACGGAGGTCCTCATCCTGGGCTCCTCGCCCTCCGCCTGGGACGACTCCTGATGGCCCCCTGCCCTGGGCAACGCACCCAAACCGACGGACCACGCACGCAACCTGGGCTTCATCCTGGACTCCTCCCTCTCCATGACCAGACAAGTCAACGCCGTCTCCTCGTCATGCTTCAACATCCTACGCATGCTACGGAAGATCTTCTGGTGGATCCCCACCGAGACCAGGAAGACTGTCACCCAGGCCCTCGTCACCAGCCGACTGGACTACGGCAACGCCCTCTACGCCGGAACCACCGCCAAGCTCCAGAAGAGACTCCAGCGGATCCAGAACGCCTCAGCCAGACTCATCCTCGACATCCCACGAAACAGCCACATCTCCGGACATCTGAAAGACCTGCACTGGCTCCCCGTCAACAAAAGAATCCCCTTCCGTCTCCTCACCCACGCACACAAAGCCCTACACGACCAAGGCCCGAGCTACCTCAACAACCGAATCAACTTCTACGCTCCCAAGCGCCACCTCAGATCAACCAGCCACACCCTCGCCGCCGTCCCCCGCATCCGAAGAGCGACAACAGGAGGAAGGTCCTTCTCCTACCTGGCCGCCAAGACCTGGAACTCCCTCCCGACCGACCTGCGCCTGACCCAAGACCACCTTTCCTTCAGGAAGAAGCTCAAGACCTGGCTGTTCGAGCAGTAGCGGCACCCCCCCCCCCCTAGCGCCTTGATACCCTACGGGTGAGTAGTGCGCTCTATAAATGTCTTGATTGATTGATTGATTGATTAAAGACACTAGTGAGACAGTCATTCACTCACTAACACACACATATACACACTCATCCACCCATACAGTCCTGCACATATGCTGTCTTCAAAACACATACAAACAGAGAGTCAGTCATTTATGCATGTATGTGCTAAGTAATACCCCCACCAAACCATACAGATACTCATACTGAAACTAAAAAAACATCTAATAACCCACATACATACACATGTCGCTACTTACCAACCCATGCAGCCACTTATACACAAAGTGAAACACTAATACATATATTTAAATATTTAAACATTACTCACAAATATATGTATTCACTAAGATACACTTAATAAACCAGTTAACCAATCAATTTTTTAAAAACATACATGTAAACACTTATTTAAACATTTATTCGTCCATCAACTTTTACATATACATGTATAACACATATTTATTTTTCATAAAGACAGACATTCACTGGATGGTGTCATCAGTGATGTCATGAGTGATGTCACTGACCATGTCATGAGTGATGTAATATGTGACGTCATCAGCAGTGCATTGCACGCGCAAGTTATAGTGAGTCCAACTAACTATAACGTGGGAATTTCAATGGTTTTATGCGAGTAAAATTTCCAGCTAACTATAACTGGTGTGAAACCTATGTTTTTTTCAGTGAATTTAATAGGTTTTTTTAATGCTAATTCCTAACTATAACTGATGTGAAACCTATGGTTTTTTCAGTGAATATATATATATATCTATCCTTCTAGCCATGTTTTGCTTGAAATTAATATGACGTTAGTCTAGGACCACTTGTATTCTATACCGACAAATACCCAGGTCCTTTGACTGTATTAGGTTATCCCATTTTTTCCTAAGGGAATTTCCAACAGCGTGTGCTCCCACACGTTGATGGCCCAAAGTATGGATAACATGTGTGACTGGCAAATGTTCCTTAAGAGCGGCCACTCGAATCCAAAGCATTTCATGCTTAATTGCGTTTACTTTAGAATCACGGAAATAATTTTGTTTCCAAAATAATAAGTTGTCATTGAAGGATTGTACACAGTAAAACGAATTGCACTTTATAAGCGTAGGAACATCTGGATCAGCAAATTCAACAGTCAAAACCAAAGCATGTAGCTCTGCCAATTGAGCCATGCAGTCACCGAGAGACTGTGCACCAAGGAGGATTTAAAATCCCCATCAACAATTTTCCCTGCCACTATTGCGCATGCCGCCGAATAAGCATGTTTAGAACCAACAGCTAGCTGCACAGATCCATCAGTGTAAATAATTCATTTGTACTGATCAAGAGGAAGCAATGACAGAGGAGGCAGATGAACATGTTCATATTGTAAAAACTCCTGTGTTTGCAAAGACTGGTCAAAGATAAAATTGACATCAGCCTACGTCAAACAACTAGCCCATTGTGTCCGGCGTGGATGCAAGGCTTTAGAGTTCGGGACACTAGTCTTCGTAACTGCTTCCAAACAAGGTACCGGCGAGACCATGAAAATGCATTTACCCTGAGCCAGAGAGCAATCTTTCAGAATCGCCATCTGGACGGCAGTCAAAAAAAAATTCTATAGAAGAGAAACTCATCTCAGCCGAAGTGTACAAATGCGATTTATATGCAATGGGGACCGTGTCCTCTTCATTGAACGTCATGTATGTAAAACCGAACACATCTGGTACAATCCTTATGACTAAATTTGTAGAATTGTCACGTTAGCAAGATGTTGGTCACGAGCAGATCAGACTGCGAGGACAGAAGAATCGTGGTATGTTCCAGAAACCAACAGGAAGCAGAGAAAGAAGGTTGTATCAAAGAATATAGTTGTGTGATACTTTGGACATAATCAGGAATGTATGCCCACCCGAAGTTAAAAAAATCCAACATGGATTGTAATTTGTTTAAGAGTAGAGGGAGGTTGCCATTGAGCACATTTTTCCAGAAAGTGGGAGGCCAACCCCCTACCTTCACTGGTGAGTTTGTAACCCAGAAAAAGAACTGCCAAACAGGGAATATGCGACTTGGTAAATTTGATTTTGTATCCAAGCCTGCAAAAGACATTATAATGTGATCCAAACGTACAAGATACTGTATTAACTCATCATTGTCAAATAAATGTCATTGACGTAAGACAAAGCATCAGGGTAAATTTCATGTAAAATGGACACTATGTGTGCCTCAAAAGCACCAGGACTTTTCTTATATCCCATAGGCAAACGTGTATACCTTTTGTGAATGCCGAGGGTGCTGAATGCGGTTAGGTCACGGCTCTCAGGAGCCAAATTGTGATTGTAAAAACCATTAGAGATATCCAGAACATTTGAATATGACTGTTCAAAAGACAGTAATCCAAACAATACAATATGAACCATCCAGTTTCATTATTGGAAAAAGATGATTGGCCAAGATTTCACTTACGGGCGCTTTCTCATCTCGCTTGATTGGATATTGTGGTAGGGGTTGTGGCATGAATCCCAAAGGAATTTCATGTGCCAGCGAATCCTTATCCCAACCCATCTGATTATGATACACAGCCAGGACAAGTGCCAGTGCCCACTCCGACGCCTATGCTTGTTTAGCCTCCTCTGAGACATATTGCAAAAAACTCAGGAGAATAACATCCTCCCTTTTAGAAGAAGCTACAACAAATGTGGGAGCCCAATCAACCTCCACCAACAAAATATCATAGGAAAAAGTAAGGTTGTCCCAAAAGACTGTATTGATTGTGCGTTTAATATCACCTTCAATTTGGAGGCCTATCTCATAGAGCCTATCAGGGGATGCAAGTTGTGTGTCAGCTGTTTTCACTGAAATGAATGTGTCAGTTGCTTTCGCCTCCAGACACTGGTGGAGTGCCTTCTGCCGCACTGTCGAGGAGTGTTACTGCCCATCTCCAATCGAGGAGAAGGGTTCTCACCATCTGAGGCAAACTTTACAGTCAAAGCGGCAATTTTTTTCTTCTGAAATGGGGCACGATATTTAGGTGGTCCCTCCGGTTTGGCCTTTATGTCAAACTGGTGCTGCAGGTCACATCTTGGTTGCACAGACTCGCCTTCTCTGCAATCCTGACGCCAGCCCCGCAGAACTGTTGATCTGATGTTTCCCGAAAGGAATGTGGAGAAGGAGTATCAGGAACCTGAAAGCTCTTGGGTGTTTTCATTTTAGAGTCGTCACTCAAATCATATCTACGGTAAGAAGCGTCTGGTGTTGATGAACCAGCACGAGAACTAGGCTTCTGCTGTTGCTGCCACTGATTTTTATTCCATGTCCTTTTAGGAAAGACTGGACGACCTTCCTTGTCCGGAGGGGGTTTACTTTGTACCTGAGTATAAGGTCTTACTCTCAAACTATTGTGACCCAATGAAGTATATACATCCGCAATAATGATCGGTAACTGCCATTGCTGATCCACGTTGACACAGCCAAAAAGCATTGAAGCACCTGTAAGCTAACTGCTTCACCCTTGACATTGGCCAAAATCATATCGGAGACAATAGGAAACATGCTCACTAATCTCATCCCAAATTACAGGGCTGGATCAGCCCTGTGTTCATCTTGAACCTTCTTTAAAACGCTTAGTGGAATGCACATGGAGGCGGTGCCAAAGCACAGTATATACACTGCAGCAAACACCGTCCCAAGGTGGTCCAATCAGCCAAAGTGGGACTGATACCACTCGGTAAACTCATTGTAAGGATCCTGTGTTTCTCAATGGGTGTAGCATGGGGAAAAACAGCCTTGAGTTGCTAAAATTTTTCTGCAAGCCAGTAAGGAAAATCATCCCTTATTCTGAGGTCGCTTACCCATCACTGAATTATTCATGATGGGACTAATGACAAGACCAGCACCATGTCCTGGTGACTGAGGAGCGGCTCCAGCCAGAGCAACTTGAATATTACGTGACTTAAACTGTATGGCTGCATTATGAATATGAATCAACATCGCATGTAATTGAAGTAGCTCTGAGAGAGGAACATAAAGATCATTTGGATGTGGTGTAAAACCAGCCAAAACGGGCCACATGGCCGCATCGACCGATAGAGGTCATAAACGGACCACAGAAACAGGGTGAGGAAGGACACCATTAAACCAAATGGCATGCTCCCTGGCTGTCAACGGAACTTCAAGTAATTGATAAGGTCGATAATTCTGCGGAACCATGGCTCAGTATATTCATGAAATAAGTTATCATTCCCACCCACTGCTGGAAATGTAACCCAAGAATAGAAAACCTTGAAGCAGTGTGTTGCATCCACCTCGACAACACAAATAACATCACCATCCGAATTAGGGACACCACGTTGAGTCAAATGTGCAGTGACCGCCATACGGTTATGAGCCGCAATAGCGACCGCCATAATAACTCCTAAAAAGGATAAATCAGTAGAATGGTAGCGCAAAACCTGGTCAGAAAGAGAAACAAAACCTTTTAAATCTCAAGCTTGAAAAAGCTATAAAACACCAATATAGGAGGCTAAGCCCCCCCACCATGGACGCCTCTGGAAACTGGTGTGAGGTGATTGTGGACAAGCACAAGCACTACTCAGGGGTCTCGTTGGTGGCGCCATGTAGCAGTGATTTTGCACAAATACAGAACTATGCTCAAGAAATGGGAGCTTCGTGACTAGGGACTGAGTCTTCCTACCACCTTAGTACCCATGAACCCAGGACCAACTAGCTCTAGTGTCGCTCTTGCTCCCCTACTCACTCACAGAGAAGCAAATGGTTAGACACCACAGAACACAACACTCCCAGATCTCTCAGGAATCGCTGTAACAAAACACACCCTTTCACTCACTCTCTTGTACTGGTCCAGACTAAGATCTGAGGGAGACACGACACCGTTTAAAATATTTATTTTAACTATTGTGCCCTAACATGCAGTTTACGTGCCACAACAAGCAGGAAAAGGCATAGACCATATATTTTCAGTATAACAGTCAGTCCATAAATTATGAAGGGCAGAGGAGTTGGCCTAACGGCTAGGGCGCTCGACCTCGGACCTGGGGATCTGGGTTCGAGTCTCGGTAACGGCACCAAAATCTCCTGTGATTCTGGTCAAATCACTTAATCTCCCCGTGCCTAAAAATGAATGTGGTCCGTCCTCATGTAACGTAACTGGTGCTATGTAAAGCGCTCTGATACCTGATTCGGTTCGGGTCTAGTTTGCGCTATATAAAACTCTGCAAAAATTTTTTTTTAAATGAAGGCAGATGTCATCATAAAAAGACAATGGAGAAAGGACTATAGTGCCTAACCTCCCTCCCCTTGCTAAAAAGAAGTATTATTATATAAAAAAAGATCTCTAGGCTTTGTCATCAGACCCCATACCTTAGCCTATACATGGTAGACCTATATCATGGGTGCTCTTCTCCCTGAAAAGGTCCCTCTCCAAGTGTCTGTTACCTATCTGTGCACCCTACTAAAAACCCAAATACTCTGTCCAAACAACAGCTTCACCGGTATGTTTTGTCTTTGGGCTGAGGGACTGGCCAAAACAAAATTCCAAGGGGCATTGTTGTTCGACCTTGCACATAATGTTCAGTCAAAATCCCAGGAACTGGCAGAGAGCAAACACAGCAATGGGTTCTCATGTAAAAGCAGTCTTTGAAACTATTGCAAAAAATAAAGAAGTGTAGTAACGTGTGCAAAGCGTCAGGCAAGCTGCAACATGCTCATGCTAAGTTAGTGAAAAACGATAATGTCCTTATAGGCCACTTGACATGAAAAAGGACAATGCCTAAAGTGAGAGGAAAGAGCAAGTAGTGCAGAAACAAGCAGAGATTATAAAATGCAGCAACATGAGAAAGACTGAGTGAGAGAAGAGAGGAAAGATTTCAGACTGGAACCAAGACGGAGTGCTGGCGACAGGCAGGAGCCTCAGGCACAGGAGCCAGGTCCACAAGGGTCTTGGCAGGCTGGAAGACTGGTGAGGTATATCCAGGGAGATGAGGGTCTACGTACCTGCCTAATGCCTGGTCCACGCTTCAGCTGCCATTAAGTAGATCCTGGAAGGGGATGGGGAAGTGCGCAGTGGATGAGGCTTAGCAGGAGCACAGGAGAGGAGCAGCAGCACAGGAAGAAGCAGATATGGAGCGGGGAAGTGGGGAAGGGGCATTAGAGGCAGGAAAACAGGCAGCAAGAGCAATATGGCACAAGGTAAAAGAGGCAAAAGATAGCCACAGAGGACAAAGTAGAGTCTTCAAAAAAATAGTAAAAGGGTACAAATGAGCAAAGGATGCAAAGCGAGCACATTGAGAAAGAGAGATCAGTGTTAGTGAAAAAATGAGCAAAGCCATGAGTACAGAAATTGGCAAAGGCACAAAAGTGCAGAAATGGGCAAAGAGTACAAAATGTACAGACTGAGAAAAAGAGCCCAGAGTGGGTGAGAAAACGGGCAAAGGTACAAGAGTGCAGAAACGACCAGAGTAGAAAATGCAGCTAAGTGAAAAAGACAGAGCACAGATTGAGAGAAAAGAGCAAGGAGTGCAAAAACTACCTAATAATATAAAACTCAGTAACGTAAGAAAGAGAGTACGAGAAGAAAGTAAATATTGCAGCATGAAACCAAGAGTGAGAGCTGGAGCGGAGGCAGGAGCCTCAGGTACAGGAGCCAGGTGCCAGGTCTGCAAGGCCCTTGCCTGGTTGGAGGACTTGTCTAAGTAAGTCCAGGCAGAGAAGGGCCTAGGCAGTTGCTAAATCTTTGGGTTTGAGCATTCTTGTGCTAAACCAAGTAATTCAAGTCTGGCGTATTTATTGGCATGAGGATGTTTGCTGGTCTATAGTACAACAGTTTTGAAGCCTAGGTAGATAAATATCATTTAATTTGCATCTCCCTTTATTTGTAGGAACGTCTCCATCTGATCACCATGGTGGATCCTCCACTCTCCGACCCAACCATCCAACCATATATGTACGTACATATATAGATTCAGAAATGCATCAGATATTCTTGCAAATATAATACCAGAAGGTGTGATCACAGGCCACAGAGAACAGTCTAATTACTTACTGGTAATATTCATTACACTGAATTCTAGTCCTTAGTATATAAAGAGAAAGTAACAAGTAGCACGGATAACGATGCAATCAGTTTGTGTCCAAGAATCCTGATTGATCAACACTTTGTGCATTAGGAAAGCCAATAGGTCTGGCGCTGCCAAACACATGCCACAAAAAGAGAAAAATAAAAAACTGAAAATGGCTGCCATATTGCAAAACAAATATATATTTATAAACATTCTTGAGGTTGTCATTTTATTAGGGATTTTTTATAAATACAGGCCTTTCGGCTGAGCTATGCATGTTATTATTACTATTATTATTATTTTTTTTTTTATTTGTGAAGGAGGCAAAAATAATTCACCAAATAAACAAGCACTCAATTTGTAGTCAGCACAATGTTACTTACTCACTTTATAAATTTAAAAACGAGTTGGAAAATAAACCCCATCTAACTGGGCACCCAACATCCAAGCAAAATTAACAGTCGGTATTGGCAGTAAACATTCAAATAAATAAAAAAAAAACTTTAAACCAACTTTGTCACTGAAGCTAAACGAACTTTTTTTAGGTGTATGGGAACAATGTGCACAGGCTTTGCTCTGTCAATCAAAGTGAAGGGAGCCAATGGTCAAAGTTGTTTGACTCTTTACTCTTTCCTGCATTCTGCACAGACAGAGCCCAAATGTGAATTGTGATTTAATAAACCAGTGGATGAAGCCATCTGTCAAAACGCCTAAGTACTGATATTACCTATGAGCGAAACAGCTAAAGGTCTCTCAAAGGTCAGACCTAAAAAGGAGCGAAGACCTTTTGTTGTCAGCAAGATTCCATGTTGCATGACACAGCAAAAAGCACATAATTGAAGGACGGAATGCAGAACAAATCAAAACATTCACCCCCAGTCAAGAGATCTGGGTTAAATCCATCATTCTTTTGCTCACCATGCCACCCCATTTTAGACCTGGCCATATGCAAATCAGTCTTAACCCTTTGCCTCACAGGAACAGGCCAGCCTGAACTGCCAAGCCAGGTCCGCCCTGGACCGGAAACAAGCATCCTAGGACCGGTTTCTGCATTCGGTCCAACAATGATGTACCTTTTGCTTTCTCACCCTATGTGCGCAGTGTATGCCCAGACGTGTATCCTGTGCTCCTCTTGCCACTGGAGTCAACCTATCCTGGCTGATAAGGGGCGAAACCCTGAAACCGGTCCTAGAATGCCTGTTTCGAGTCCGGGAAGGACCTGACCTGGCAGTTCGAGCTGGACTGTTCCCACTGGGCAGAGGGTCAAGACTTATTTTGATATGGGTGGGTCCAAACTGGAATTGCATGGTGAGCAACAAAACGATGGACTTAGACCCAGATCTCTGTACTGGGGCAAATGTATGGCTTTGTTCCGCATTCTGTCCATCAATTGTTCTTTTTGCATTTGTCACCCTGAGTTGGACGGGTATGCCCAAACGTGGATCCTGTGCTCTCCATGCCACATGAGTCAAGTTATCCTGTCTGATGAGGGGTGCAACCCCAAACTGGTCCTCGGATGCTTGTTTCCAGTCCAGGAAGGACCTGGCCTGGCAGTTTGGGCTGGACTGTTCCCATTGGGCACAGGGTCACAACTGATTTGCCTATGGCTGGGTTCAAACTGGAATAGCATGGTGAGCAACAAAATGATGGACTAAGGCCCAGATCTCTGTACTGGGGCAAATGTATGGCTTTGTTCCTCATTCTGTCCATCAATTGTTCTTTTTGCATTTGTCACCCTGAGTAGAACGGGTATGCCCAGATGTGGGTCCCGTGCTCTCCATGCCACTGGAGTCAAGCTATCCTGGCTGATGAGGGCTAAAAGCCCGAAACTGGTCGTAGGATGATTGTTTCCAGTCCAGGGAAGACCTGGCCTGGCAATTCGGGCTGGACTCTTCCCATTGGGCGCACTGTCAAGACTGATTTGCATATGGCTGGGTCCAAACTGGAATGGCATGGTGCGCAAAAAAATGATGGATTTAGGCCCAGATCTCTGTACTTGGGTGAATGTATGACACTGTTCTGCATTCTGTCCATCAATTGTTCTTTTTGCATTTCTCACCCGAGTGGAACGGGTATGCCCAGATGTGGGTCCCGTGCTCTCCATGCCACTGGAGTCAAGCTATCCTGGCTGATGAGGGCTGAAAGCCCGAAACCGCTCCTAGGATGCTTCTTTCTGGTCCAGGGAGGACCTGGCCTGGCAGTTCGGGCTGGACTGTTCCCATTGGGCGCAGGGTCAAAACTGATTTGCATATGGCTGGGTCGAAACTGGAATGGCATGGTGAGCAAAAAAACGATAGATTTAGGCCCAGATCTGGGTACTGGGATGAATGAATGACATTGCTCTGCATTCTGTCCATCATTTGTTCTTTTTTGCATGTTGCAGGCCACAGCTGCAAATGTCAAGGGTCGCGCCTCTGCAAAGTTTTGTATGGTCTGTGCCAATATTTGACAGTGCCTGGTACAGGAAGACGCAGATAGATACCTCGGTAGCCCAGGGTTGAAGCAAATACTTTTGCCTCCTCTGTTTACATGCATTTTTGGACCAACAAAAGTTAATTACTTGAAAATTATATTCTTTAGAAGGCCATAATGGACTATGCGAGTCGAGAAGCACGGCACTCTGGGTGATTGCAGCCAGAGAGGTCGGACCGTTTTTGCTGAATTGCCAGTAAAGCAGCATTAAGCCTCGGAACCGCAACTAAGGAAAGCCGTGCCAGTTTTAGCACACGATATTTCTTTATTGATATCGTTATTTCCTCTAAATGGCTGCAATTACAATGCTAATTGCTTGTTCCTCGGTGTTACGGTCATGCTTTTATGGCGCAATTGTTGCAAGTAATGTTGTTTTACGTCACCAGTAGTCTCTGTGCAACCTCCCCGGACATAGGATATTTTTAAATTAAAAGGACAGTGGGTGGTAATGAGTTTCTTCATGGTCAGGATATGTGTGAAGGATCAAACACCCGTGTGATGCTTAAACCCAATATGAGCATGTAGCACAGTGTTCCAAACCAAAAAAAAAAAGAATTTTCACAGCATTTGTTCAAATTGAAGAAACTATGGAAAAATTAAACAAAAGCGCACAACAGGGAATTTCTATCACTTAATATAAAGGGAAAGTTTTAGCTTAAAAGTCGAATCAAAGATGCATTTCATATATTGTAAGCCAGACTTTCTAACGCAGAGCATTTGATTAGGTGATATGCAATGTAATCATCAGACAAATGTTGTTTGTGCCTTTCGGTGCAGGCATCATTTTTGTTAGTCTATTACTACGAATTCATGAATTTTCTCATTTGTTTATTTTATGCAAACTATATGAGACATTTTCCCGGTGAAGATTGCCTCTTTATGTTATCTTGAAATATTTGTATATTTATTTCATTAAATGAGATAATGTTTTTTCTTATTAACATAATTTCCAGTACATTAAGCATATTTCTTCGCAGACAGAGGAGAGGAATCAAATTAAATGACAGTTAAATCACTTGCAGCAATTTCCACTGTTAAAAGAAATAAGATTCTCGGTTTCATTTGTGATGGCAAAATGTGCTGTAAAGAGAAATGACATTTAAAAAGAAGTGGAAACATATAAACAAGTAATGGCGGACTTACTGTTTAATCCCCCTAAATAGAAGGAGGCGGGTACATGTGTGATAAATAAGGTGGTGGATATATGTTTGCATGTTTCAAAGTTATCAAACAGTCATATTTTATTGATGAAGCTTGAAGAGGCATAGTGTTTAACTGCTGCAAAAATCAAAGCAATAAACCACGGACCGCGAATGTCAGAATAAATACTTTGTATTTGGATAACCGAGGTTCTAAATGCCTCCGATCTGTAAATAATTCACATCTATAGCAAATGTATGAATAATAAAAATAAAAAGGTACGTTTGTGAATTAAAGTTGCGTTTTGAAGCGAGCCTGGTATATTTCACGTAAGCTCTTAAAATTAAAGATATACGGGAATTCTGTAGTACATTTCTGAGTAATGAATGTGCAGCGGGTCAGTAAAAGGCCTATTGAACGACAGAGTAAAATAGTAAATCAGGAAGTTATGTGTGAAGGGTATATATATATAGGAAGAGATACAAAAGGTTTTTGGGAAAAGTAAAACACATTTACGCTTGTAGAAAGGCATAACTATAGAAATAGAAAAGGGGCAGAATGTAAGCACACGAACGAGATTTACTTGTCCAAGCTGTGTACGTTATACATATGCAGAAGTGGACTTGGAAGTTTGCATAGGGGTCTATCTGAAGCTTGGCCATAGAATTGCAATGCAAGTTTAGTAACAGCCTTCTAACCAGTAACTTTCTGAGTATTCTGAAACATGTAGAAATACATTGCACATTTTTATCCATGCAGCTAACTTACAACCACACTGACCAATTGTGAATTATGCAGCAAGTATGGGAAAGTGCTCCAATCATTGCCAATTTTATACAATGTGTGTAGGAAGAGATAGAAAATGTAGTACAGGAAAAAATGGCCTAACATTTTTCCAACATTATGCATAGACAATGTAAGTAATGTATGCAGTATGTACAAAGAAATAGGGAAAATAGGTTTAAGTCTCGACTGCGCTTGTATATGTATTTATTTATAATGTACTGTAGTTATCAGAAGATACACTTATTTCACGGCGCAACAAAGCAAGGGACAAAAGTGAGGAACGGAGAGAAGGGATAAAAGAGTGTTGGATAAGAATATACTTTATTACCTAAACCATAGTGAAGCACCCACATCAGCAGGTCACTTTGCTCAATGGATACTTTATACATGTGCATACCTACCTTTGTGAAGTAGAACACTGGACTTTGGAAAAAGGATTGAGGGCACATGGTTTGATGGATTTAATCATTAGAAATAAAATGCCTTATTGCAGAGATAGGATTTGGTGGCTTTAGGCAACTCTTGGTTGTGGATATGCAATCCTTAATCATAACAAGTAGTTATTCTGGTTTATGTTCTCTACTTATTTGCCACATGTCTTTGAACTACATGCCAATAAATTATTACGTGTGGCATATAAGCTGAGGATAATTTTTACAAGAACTTAACGCTGCCGGAGTGTCCATTTTTTGATGTTACAGCGGCTTTTTTTATTGTTTTATTTACAAGTTGCTGCTAACTGTAGTAAGCAGTACTTTTCCAGCGTCAACGTGAATTTTCAAGACCACCACTTCTGTTTGTGAGACTTAACGAAAATTAGATGCAATGTACGCATTTTTTCCTGTGAAATAATTGCCTCTAAACACACTTCGCGACATTTACAAGGAAATATCAGTACGTCGATAACCCCCCAAAAGTGCTGCTAACACAAATTTGAGGCAGTTTTTTAAGACCAGAAAATAGCTGGTCTTAAAATTAGTGCAAACACTTGGGCCCTCATATAAGATGTCTGGGTGCTGGTCAGCGCTGCAAGGAATATTGCTACTCTGCCTGCACCAAAACAAAAGGTCAGGTGTGCACCCTATCAATAAGATACATTCGCATTCCTAAGCCCCATTCATGAAAAGTGTTGCATTACTGCAATATACCAACGATTGGGCACTTTTCACTGCGCCCTACTTGCGACACTATGGCTGCGCTGTATTTTCTGTACAGCGTTCATGTCGCAATCAATGGCAGATATGTCTGGGATCCTTACCTATCTGTCAGTGCGAAATCACTCATTGCTGCAGTTGTATGGCAAGCATGACGCAACTCCAGCAATGAATGGGGCCAGGCTATCCCTATGGCACTGCATGACCCTTAAACCTGCCATGAAGCAGGTGTAAGCTTTTGACACTGTTGTGTCCTAGAATTGTCGCAGTGAAATCTGACAGATTTCATTGCGCCACTCCTACGATGCATTGTTGCGTGGCAACGCACGCCTTGCATACATTATACCTGACACAGGTATAATGTGGCACTGGGCTTTACAAGGTCATGCATATGCCTAGATCTGTCACTTTGTAAATACGGTGCAATGTAGAGCAAAATTCATGCTGCAAGTATGTCAAGAAAATGATGCACGAGCTGTGCTAAACTGTCGGTAGGGGCTCATGAATAAGCCCACCTGTTATTTCCCCCAACCTTAATGCACAATGGCTGCCTGGCTGCCATGTGCCTACACAGGCAGCCTTGTGCCATTGTGCAAGGGTTACTGTGTTGCAGATTTGATTGATGTTGTGCAGGAAGCGACAACTTCCTGCACAAAACCTATCTTTCCAGGTTATTTCCTCTTTCTGCACAAATAGGAGGAAAAATGAAAACATTTATCCTTGTTGTGTCTCCCAAACATCACCCTTGGGGTGGTATTAGATTCTGATGCATTCTGAAGATTTATGTTTTCTCGTAGACCTCGGAATGCTTCAGATTCCATTAGTTTGGTGTGGGAACACCCACAGCAACACCCATTGAACCAGTGGCAGCTCCTCTGGTATGGCGGAAGAGCATTGCCCACAGCTCTCAAGCAGTGCAAGAAGTAGAAACATAAAATGATAATAACGTTCAGTTATTATCATTTTATGTTTGTGCTACTTTGCGGGTGTGCGGGCTGCTCTGCTCTTGGTGTCGGGCAAGGGAGGAGGGGTTTGCCCATTCCTAAGTGTGCAATGACTGTTTGATCTGCCTTCTCGGTCCACCAAAACCATTCATGCGCACTTTCCCCATTCTACATGCAGGCTGCATTACAGCCTGTGTGGAGAACATGCCCAGGCCCCCGTTCCCTGGTTGAGTGTTGAACCAGGATTCCTCAAACCAATCATAAAGCTGTATTACACTGTTGTGATTGGTCAGTGGGGTCTGGCTGTGCTTCCTGTTCCTTGGAGAGAGCAGGAGTAGAGACGCGGGACCCAGAGGCAAGCTAAGTTATATATTTTTTTAATTAGCTCTTTAAATTGCACACCCTCCTGCAATCGCGACCCCCTGTGACCAACCGCACCGGCCCTCGCCCCGCCACGCACGAGCTATGCTGGCCACTACTGCATGAAATGCCCCTTTCACACTGTTTAAAGCATGGAAGAGGGACATATTTTCAAGTCCATGAAAAGCCACGTAAAGTGGCTTTGCGTGGCCTTGTAAACATGCTGTGGCACTTTGCACAACCAGAACATGAAGTATGTGATGTCACAGCATCCCAAGAGTGCCGCTAGGGCCTCATAAATTAGGGCCTTCAATAATCGAAGAACTCCCACAATTAATCTTTTGCAGGGTCCACGACACAATGGACCTCATACCATTGCAGCTAGGAGCACCAAGGAGATTACTACCACCACCCTTGACATGCATCACTCACCTGGACAACTGTTCCGTTCCCTGTGGGTAACAACTGGACCTGATTCCCTCTAAGTGCTGACCTCAGTAGACCTGAACTACAGCAACTGGAAGCTGGAGACCAGGGACTGCCAAAAGCCAGGGACTCTACAGAGCTGTCTGTACCCATGGAAGAAGAAGAGATGCACACCCAGTCAACATTAAATTAGGTTATTTGCTGTCTACGGAGTCACATCTGGGGGCTGCATGGACTCTGCACCGGAGCACCGGATGACCATGTCACAGTGGAGCCCACGTCGCTGGGGGAGCGTTCAGGGGAGTGCGGGGATCCTGTCTCTGAGTCGGATTACGAATCGGTTGTGCAGCTTCTCTTGCACAACCTGCTGCAGATTGGGGGTGGCTTGTTGTTGTAGCAGGGACGGCTGCTCCTACGCCTCCCAGTACAACTGGCTCCATGAATGACAGCTTGTTAAACGGGCCCTTCACACCCTGTCCACTCACCTGGCGACCAGTGGATTGCACCCAGGTCCAGCACTGTTCAGCGGCATGAATGATTTGTGTGCCAACATCTGAGATCACTTGCAGCCTTTATGGGTAGAGGAAGCAATATTTGATGCCCAACTCTCGGAGGCATTACTTAACCACTAGAGATGAGCCCCTCTGCCTCAGCACCCCCATGATGTAGTCAGAGAAGAAAATAGCTGTGGCGTTATCCACTTTCTCCTCCCCCAGCTTGCGTACCTCCCTCATGACGGTGTCACGATCCCTGTAGGAGGTGGAAGAGAAAGGGTCTAGGGCCTTTCCCCTGCAGCGTGTGGCTCACTGGCACTCAATGAGTCTGCTCCACAACAAGGAATGGGGAGACTGCACCTGCTGACAGTAGGTCACACAACCATGTCTCCGTACTTGCCACAGCATCAGCCCCTTCTGCTCCCTCAGGTAGACCCAACACCCTCAGGTTGTTATGCTTGGAGTGGCCCCCCGCATTCTCCACTGTTCTTTCCTGTGACTTCACATTTGCCATTAGCTGCTACACCTCATACTCTGCAATCAGGATTCTCAGAGGGACTTTGTCCAGTTTTTGCTCAATGTCATGTACCTTTTAAATCAGCTTGTGATGATCTGCACACTCCAGGGTGAAGTCAACTGTGACAGGCCCTGGGGGATAGGATCCTCAAGGCCCCTAAAAAATACTAAAAGAATTGGGGCCACACAGCCCCCCTTTAAAAAATATGTTAAAAAAAAGCTGCCCCCCTCCCTGCAGAACTCTGCAAATACGCCCCCTGGCACGTTCTAAGTTGAGGAATTAGGTCCCCTTGAATACTGAAGGTCCCTGAGGGCCAACTAGCCCACCGGATACCTCTAGTAAGAGCCACTCAGCTGGATTGCAGAGAGGTGGTCTGAGGCCATGCCCCTTTTTACACCACTCTGCAAACTCGCCTCTTGGTGCACTGCTGGTGGAGCGATAAGATCCTCTTGAGCTCTGAGGACCTCAGGACACAAGAGGACTTCATCCCCCGAGCAGCAGTGCTCCAGGAGTTGCGTTTGCAGAGTGGTATAAAAGGGGAGGTGGTCTTTGAGCACTCTCAGCTATCCAGCTGTATGCAGCTTACTGGAGGTAACAGGAGGGCGATTTGGCACCTAGGCAACCTCAGGAGGAAAGGGGACTTCATCCCCCAACCAAGTGAGTTCCAGGAGGCACATTTGCAGAGTGGTGGAGAAAGGGAGCGTGACCTGTGTTCACCTCTCAGCAATCCCACTGTGTGGGGCTTACTGCAGGTAAGAGGTAGTCTAGTTGGCCCCTAAATATCCCCCAGCAGCAAAGGGGACTTCAATCCCCATCCAAGAGCGCACCAGGGAGCTTGTTTGCAGAGTGGTGGGAAAAGGGGGCGTGTCCTGCTATGAGAATTTAGCAATCCTGCTGTGTGGGAACTACTGGAGGTAATAGGAGGGGTAGTTGGCACCCAAGGATTGACTTGGGGCCAACTACCCTCTTGTTACCTCCAGTAAGTCCCACACAGTGGGATTGCTAAAATGTCTTTGGAGGCCTTGACTCCATTTCTCCACCACTCGGCAAATGCACCTCCTGGCAGACTATGGGATGTGGGATTAAGTCCAATTTACTCCGGAGGGACTTTGGGGGCCAAGAAGCCCTTTTGGTACCGCACGTAATACCTACACAGTGGAATTCCTGAGCGCCCAGCACCCTCACTCCACCACTCTGCAAAAGTGACTACTAGTTAAAGAAGTGTTTGCAATGTAATAGATTTTGCAATTGCAAGAGTTAGAGCTATTGGCGTTGTAAATGTAAAAGTTTTTTACTAATGTTTTTTGGAGTGCGTGGATATATGTTGTGTGAAGTGGAATTATGCGGTATGTAGATTGAAGTATGTGGTATTTAGTGTATAGGAATTATGTAAAGTGGGATTATATGCTATGAAGAGTAAATATGTGGTATGGTATTCTGTGTTGTGGAGTGGTAACCTCAGGTTTAGTCTTCCTCATTTCCGTAGAAGCTTAACTATGTACTCTGTGAGACAAAAAATGAGGGAATCACTGAGGAGCGCTTGTGGACATAGTCAAAGGTATGAGCAAGGCCACTGGAATTATGCGACTGGCTGCGCCGACTTTCGCACAATTATACATTTTCTGCATTAGCCACATAATTCATCATCTGCTACCTAATCTGCAGATTTGAACAAAAAAAGCCATGTTTCTAGCTCAAACCGCTCAAACGTTACCAAAAATGTACCGAAAAGTGTTACAGGCCGTTTGCAAACCTAGAATGGTCACCTGTTACTTATTGCTAAATGTGGGTATTAAATTGGCACTAATGGTGTGCAAGCCACTCTTGCTTCCTTCTGCACTTCTCTTGCCTCTTTTGGCATTTCTGTTGCTTCTTTCTGCATATTTCTTTCTTTTTCTGGACTTCTTTTGCCTCTCTGCAAATCTCTTCTACTTTCGGCACCTCTCTTCCCTCTTTCTGCACGTTTGTTGCCTCTTTCTGTATCTCATTTACTTCTTTCGGTACCCCTCTTGCCTCTTTCCGTACCCTTCTTCCCTCTTTCTGAACCTCTCTTGCCTTTTTCAGTACCCCTATTATGTCTTTCTTTACCCTTTTGGCCACTTTCTGCATCTCTGTTACTTCTTTCTGCACTTCTCTTCCTTCTTTCTGTGCCACTCTTGTTTCTTTCTGCACCTCACTTGCCTCTTTCAGCACCTCCGTTGCTTTTTTCTGAAGATCTCCTGCCTCTTTCTGCACATCACTTGCCTCTTTCAGCACCTCTGTTGCTTTTTTCTGCAGATCTCTTGCCTCTTTCTGCACCCATCTTTTCTCTTTCTGCACCTCTTTTGCCTCTTTCTGAACCTCTTTTGCCTCTTTCTGCACACCTGTTCCCTCTTTCTGCACCTTTCCTCTTTGGTTCTGTACCTCTCTTGCCTCTTTCTGTATCTCTCTTGCCTTTCTGCACTTTTCTTACCTCTTTCTGCACCTCTTTTGGCTCTTTCAGTACCTCTGTTGCTTCCTTCTGCACTTCTATTGCTTCTTTCTGTACCTCTCTTGCTTCTTTCTGCACCTCCCTTGCCTCTTTCAGCACCACTGTTGTTTTTTCTTCAGATCTCTTGCCCCTTTCTGCACCTCACTTGCCTCTTTCAGCACCTCTGTTGCTTCTTTCTGCACTTCTCTTTCTTCTCTATGCACCCCTCGTGCCTCCTTCCGCACCTCTGTTGCTTGGTTTTGCACTTCTCTTGGTTCTTTCTGCACTGCTCTTTCCTCTTTCTGCATCCCTCTTGCCTCTTTAAGCACCTCTTTTGCTTCTTTCTGTACTTCTCTCCCCTCTTTCTGTACCCCTCGTGCCTCTTTCTGCACCTTTGTTGCTTCTTTCTGCACTTCTTTGCTTCTTTCTGCATCTGCATCTCTCTTTCTTCTTTATGCACCTCACTTGCCCCTTTCAGCACATATTTTGCTTTTTTCTGCAGATCTCTTGCCTATTTCTGCACCTCACTTGCCTTTTTCAGCACCTTATTTGCTTTTTTTCTGCAGATCTCTTGCCTCTTTCTGCACTTACTTCTCTTTCCTCTTTGTGCAAACCTCATACCTTTTTCTGCACCCCTCTTGCCTCTTTTTGCACCTCTATTGGTTCTTTCTGAACTGTTCTTGCTTCTTTCTGCACCTCACATGCCTCATTCTGCACCTCTGAGTTAGAGGTAGCTTTAAACCCCCCGCCCTCTTATGCACTAGGACCTTACAGGGGAGGTCATGCTAATCACAGGGGTACCCCAACCCAAAGTGTACCCTAGTATATGTAGGTGTTTCAACTGTATTCTAAGTATCTTTCAGCATATCACTGGCTCTAGGCCTGGTTAGTCAGAGTCAGTTACCACCAGCACCAGTCAATAAAAAGTTGGTGACACAGGATGACTTTGCAACAAGGCCTCTTTCTGCACCTCTGTTGGTTCTTTCTGCAATATACGAAACAGCAAACTTAGGGGTCTATTTAGAACTCCGGAAGTAGTTCTATGCTTTTGTAATCATGTCAACAGTACATGAGAAACAAACACAGCAAATCCAACAAACCATACCACCAAAAAGTGAAGCACCAGGTAACGTGAGTCACCCCTGGTGGAGGATTCCCATCAAAAGTCTTGTATAGATCAATATTCTCATTTGGTAGTCCTTATCGGGTATCGTGTCTCTTGATCATTGAGACTGGCATACCCCGACAACCAGTTAGGGGTAGCGACCCACAATCACTCGGTACTACCACATGATGTTGATACAATGGGAAGTGCAGTGCAAAAGCAAAAAAACGTGGTGATTTAAAACAGGATAGGGAACCTAACACAAACCAGTTTTAATAAACGTTAGCCCCTTCCCCTTTAAAAACAAGAACAGTATAATAGCATCAGCGCAGTCCACACAAATAGCTGCGAGGAGACCAACATGTTTCAGCCCCAGTGGGAAAATTGCCCAGGCTTTCGTCAGGGTCTCTGTTCTAAATATATGCTACTGCATTATGAGTGATGAACGTGTGAAAAACTAAACAAAAAACACACAAGTGAAAACCAGAAAAGGATATGATTCTCCTTCTACTGTATCAACTCCTCTCTTCGGCACCTGGTCGATTTAGTACCAGGGTGTCCGGGGAGTGGACCTCACCTCTTCCTGGACCTGGCTCAGGATATATGAGACCCCGCTCTGTCCGTCGTTGTCTCTGGCTCTGAGACTGAGTCAGGGGGAGGCCTCCCCCTGACTCAGTCTCAGAGCGGGGTCTCATATATCCTGAGCCAGGTCCAGGAAGAGGTGAGGTCCACTCCCCGGACACCCTGGTACTAAATCGACCAGGTGCCGAAGAGAGGAGTTGATACAGTAGAAGGAGAATCATATCCTTTTCTGGTTTTCACTTGTGTGTTTTTTGTTTAGTTTTTCACACGTTCATCACTCATAATGCAGTAGCATATATTTAGAACAGAGACCCTGACGAAAGCCTGGGCAATTTTCCCACTGGGGCTGAAACATGTTGGTCTCCTCGCAGCTATTTGTGTGGACTGCGCTGATGCTATTATACTGTTCTTGTTTTTAAAGGGGAAGGGGCTAACGTTTATTAAAACTGGTTTGTGTTAGGTTCCCTATCCTGTTTTAAATCACCACGTTTTTTTGCTTTTGCACTGCACTTCCCATTGTATCAACATCATGTGGTAGTACCGAGTGATTGTGGGTCGCTACCCCTAACTGGTTGTCGGGGTATGCCAGTCTCAATGATCAAGAGACACGATACCCAATAAGGACTACCAAATAAGAATATTGATCTATACAAGACTTTTGATGGGAATCCTCCACCAGGGGTGACTCACGTTACCTGGTGCTTCACTTTTTGGTGGTATGGTTTGTTGGATTTGCTGTGTTTGTTTCTCATGTACTGTTGACATGATTACAAAAGCATAGAACTACTTCCGGAGTTCTAAATAGACCCCTAAGTTTGCTGTTTCGTAGTCTGTTCCTGTGGGGGATACTACTTAGGCTTGGTCTCTTAAACGTCCCTCCAGCCCTACAATACTGTGTAGTTATTTCATCTTTCTGCAATATCCCTTGCTTCGTTCTATACTTTTCTTCATCTTTCGGGACTCTGTTGTCTCTTTCTGCATTTCTCTTGCGTCTTTCTTGCTCTTTCTTCCCATGTCCTACCTCTGTAGGCATAGTTAGAAATTAGCATTTAAAAAGCCTTTGAAATTCACTGAAAAAACCATAGGTTTCATGAACGTTATAGTTCAAAATTATAATTTAAAAAACCTTTGAAATTCACTTTAAAAGCCATAGGTTTCAGGGATGTTATAGTTAGAAATTATAATTTAGAAAACCTTTGAAATTCACTGAAAAGATCATAGGCTTCAGGGACATTTTAGTTAGAAATAAGCATTTAAAAACCATAGAAAGTCACTGAAAAAAACACAGGTTTCAGGGACGTTGTAGCTAGTTGGACATTTTACTCGTACAAAACCAGAGAAATTCGACTGTTATATTTAGTTGAGCTGAGCATAACTTGCGCCCCCACAATGCACTGCTGATGACATCACATATTACATCACTCATGACATGGTCAGTGACATTAGTGATGACATCTCAAATAACATCAGTCGCCAGTAGGTACTTATAGTTAGGAACTTGTTTCTTTTCAAAAAGTGTTTTTTCTTATATCTTTGGCGCCGTTTGACCAATCTTTGTGAAATTTTCAAAACCAATGGTTCGCTCAATTTAGCTGCTGTGTTGAAAGTTTCGGGTGATTCGTCAAGCGGGGGCTAAGAAAAAAGGGGAGGCCCAAAATGTATTTTCTCCATGTTAATTTCCATGGGAATCTGTTGATGCAACTACAGCCCGAACTGCTGAATGGAATTACACTAAATTGGGCAAAAAGGTAGCTCTTGGTCCAGAGGGCACACTTTTTGTTAAATGGTGTAAATCGGTTCATTAGATTCTGAGAAATTTAATTATTTACAGATACCCATATATCGACGCAAAGGATCGGCAAACCCTCCCGATTTCAATAGTGAGCTCTGATTGGCTGATAACATTTCCAACCAGGAAGTGTTGGCAACCATCTTGTGACTCGTTTGAACTGAGTCACAAGGAAAAAGGTAAGGAAAAAGATCAAAAATAAGAAAAAAAGGGCAGGGTACAGCCCCCCTGACCCCCTAGGCCTGCTCAGGGGGTCCCACAGGGACCACGAAGGCACCCAAAAACATTTTTGTAAACAAATAGGCTGGAGCCGCATAGGGTCCCCATATCCCGCCGAAGTTTTTTTAAAAAAAAATGAATTGCCGTCTCCTGCGTTTGTTTCTTTAAGCCCCCGGGTGGGTCAGGTCCCAGGGGCAATGCCACAATTCGAAGCGGGGTGTATCACGTCCTCCTGCTAGAGCACAGCGGGAAGTTTGAGAGAAAAGCTGATGCCCTGGGGGCTCAGTAGTGCAGGCGGCACTGGGCTCTCTCTAATAGCGGCCCACCCGCCCATGGTGTGAGGCATATGATGGCCCCCACCTGCGACAAATTCTATATTGCTGAGCAAATCCAAATCCCAAACTTTGCTATAGCAAGCATGTGGTGAGGCAGAGGAAAGTAGGGGAGTGTACTGTAATAAGAATAAGACATTAAATTCTATGCATTCTATCCAGGACATCAAAAGCCTTGACATGGATGTCCTCCTTCTTGGGTAATTTATCTCAGGATATCAGGCTCCCACCATTTTCCTCTCCAGTGCCTGCCTCTGATGTTGGTGTCCCTCAGCGCTCCATTCTCAGCCCTACCCTCTTTATTATCTATCTATCCCCCCTTGCAACCATGGTAGAGGAAGAGGGTGCCAAGATTGTTTCCTATGTTGACGACACTCAGCAGATATCCACCTGTGATAAAGGCTCAGACTTTGATGGGGCATGGATCAGGGCCTGTCTCACGAAGGCTTAAGATTATTCACCTTAAGTGTAATCCAGATAAAATGGAAGTGGTTTTTATTGGCAACCTGGAAATTTCTGAGTGGAATTCCTAGTGAACCGAAGATCTTCCACCTCCACCCGTAGAAAATGAGAAAGCTAAAAATGTCGGAATTGTGATTGATAAATCACTCTCCATGCACTCTCAGATTCAAAATCTCACTGGCACTTGTTTTGGCAGACTCTGTATGCTAAAAAAATTCCTGCCATTACTTCCACTGGAGGATAGAGAGATCCTGGTGCAGGCGACAGTAACCTCAAAGCTTTATTATGTCAACTGCCTGTACCGCGGCCTTCTGAAATCTCTGATCCTGTGCTTACAAGTGGTTCAAAACGCAGCGGCCAGAGCCATCATTAAACCTAATATGTCTCAGATTCTAACATCCTTACATTGGCTCTGCATAAAAGAACGGATATACTTCAAAGCCCTGACCATCTTTTTCAAAGCGTTTCACAAAGCAGGAGCCAGCTACCTAATCAAACAGGTTAATCACTACACTACTTTTAGACCTCTGCGTTCTTCCAATGCCAACCTGGCCAGCGTGCCCAGGATATGCCTGGTACGTACAGGAGGCAAATCCTTTGGCTTCCTAGGCGCAAAATGGTAGAATAGCCTTTCGGAGGACTTGAGGTTAAACACAGACTTACTTTCCTTCAGGAAGAATCTAAAAACTTGGTGTTTTAATCACTAACTTGGTCTTTTTCACTCTTTCTCCTCCAGCTGTCTAACTTGGTCTTTTTCACTCTTTCTCCCCCAGCTGTCTATGAGCCAGGACACTCTAGCTTCAGTAGCTGTGTGCTTAAACAAATACCATATTTGATTTCATTTAATTTCAAGGTGGACAGCAGGTCACATATTCTGGCTGTAAACCAGTAGTGTGACATAGGGGAGGTAGCAGGTGCAGAGATTTATATATTTCATTAATTTGCAGTTTTATAAAGCGCTGGCTCGACCCGGAGGTATCAGAGCGCTTTACATGAGGATTAGCGAGTTACAAAATTACGTCAGTTACAGGAGCCTAGTATAACATAGAGAAAAAAAACAATGTTACACAGTGATATGAGTTACTAGAGCATAGCTTAACATATACAAACATCATATGGGATGTATAGGGGAAGAGTAAAATGGGGTTGGAATGAAAGTCAGGTCAGGAAAAACCGGCAAGGGGGAAAGTAACTCAGGAGAACCAAAAAGACAAAGTGAAAGTCAAACAATTCGGCTGATTCGTCGGAAGGCGAGGCAGGAAGGAGACACGGCATAGAGACGAAGGAAAGACTGTCCAATGTCTGGCTGGATAGGTGACAGCCAAGGGGGTGATCAATAGCCCATCTCCTCTATAGCTATCTATTTAGCTCCACCAGGCATCGGCCAAAATTGCCAGGTCTGCTGCCCCACTATCTATGGGGCCCTCAATACGATTCTTGTCTGGAATTGTTTGAAAAGGGTCCCAGGGGGGAAGTCCTTAAGATGTGGAGGACATTGGTTAGGGAGATTGGGGTAAAGTACGGCCACTCCCAAATCTTTCAGCATCTCCAGTGCCTCAGGCCCTCCGCACCAGCACCAACACGTCTGTGGCCACCCTAGGCTATATGGCTGATATGTGTTGTAGATTAACAATAAGCGCCTACCAGGGCTGATTAGGCACTGGCATCTGTAAGTATGTATCAGCTTCAGCCAGCCGATAGGAGTGCGAATGCACCAGCGTGTCTCCGAGATGAGTCTCTGTCGCCGGTTGTCAATCGAGTGACGGAGGCCTGTGGAAGTCTGTACAGCCCCCACTGCGGCCACAGAGTGAGTACACCAACTTGCAGTCAAGAGCCCAGCCCGTGTTGCCGAATCAGTTGTCAGGTGGGTGCCAGTCAATGTGGATGTGCAAAATTTCAGTGGGCTGTGGGCGCTGGATATGGTGAGGGCGCGTCTGCCATTGTTTGAGTCAAGGAGCAAGCGTAGGCCGATAATAAAATTGATGAAGGCCTGCCTCGCAAAAAAGTCTTTGGTGAGCCAGGGGACACCGATCCTAGGCAGTTACGGCAGTAGTATCTTGGTCCCTTAAGGTGGCCTGATATGGAGCCCACTGGACTCGTCCATTTTCTGGTCAGTGGTAGGCCTTTGTTTCCCGGGGCTGTGCGACGTTGTGGTAGCGTGGGAGAGGAGACGTCCTACCGAGCGCATCTGCAGCACCTGCTGCAGCGCCCACGCAGGTACTTCGATCGGCGACTCTGGAAGCCTCCAGAGCGCTGAAACTTCAGGTGTGCATACACAGTCGTTGCCGCCGCCCCTGCTGTTGGTTCTATGGGATGTAGTGAGGTTTTCGAGGTTTACATCCATTTCTAGCAAAGGGATCTGGTAGAGCTCCAGGACCACATAGTCATCTTGGTCCTGGTTTAGAGTCCTGTATAAGGGTTTGAGTTGGGAAACAAGGCCCATAAACACGCTGCAATCATCGATTGGGACTCTAGGTGGGGAGCATGGCACATATCCACGCTAGAGCCGGTATAGGGGGCGGAGGAGCCGAGCAGTGAATGCATACCCCTTTGAATACTGAATAAGGGCCAGCAGAGGGCAGCAGTGAAATTATCCTTTGCTATATTCTGCGAAGGGGGTTTCTGAGGGGAGAACAGATGTCATATTCCCCTGTAATCCGGGACAGAGTATACAAGGTGTGTGAGGGGTCACATATCCTGTCTGTAAACCAGTAATGGGTACGGGGTAGGTAGCAGGGCAGAGATCCTGCCTAGAGTCCTGGATAGGTACCCAAAGTTTGGAAGCAAGGAGCACATCTGTGTCGTGATTATGAATCGGGCCCCAATCTGGTGGAATAGGACATAAACAGCTACAATCCAGGATTAGGAGTCCCTAGAAAGGGTACGATGAACACATATCTCCTATAATCAATGATAGGGGCCAGAGAAGGAAAACTCTGAGCGCATGTCTGCTATAATCCAGGATAGGGGCCCTAGGCGGAGGGCAATCAACATATTCATGCTGTAATCTGGCATAGAGTCCCTAGGTGGGGAGCAAGGTGCACATTTTGGCAGTGATTGGGTCATGTTCCTGGTGGGCGGATAAAGGCCTCCTGTCATCACCTTAATGCGTGACAGGTGTCCCTAAAGGGGCCAGTGTAACGAAGTGTAATTCACAGATCCCGTGGTGCCTTTGGGTGGGTTAAGGACACTGACTCCACTCAATCAAGGATTTGGAGGTGGTGTAGGTGGGACCGATGTGCCAATCTTTATTGTAATGCAGGATGGAGGCTGAGAACAGTGAACCATTGACTTTCGCTGTATTCCAGGAAAAGGCAGTGGGGTATACAGCCCTACACAGGTAAGAAGTGCAGCAACAATTAGTGCAGCAGGTTTAGTGATACTGAGGCCCATGGAATATGAGAGATGTGCTGCACTCCAATCATATTTTTTTGCTAACAAAACTGTAGATCACACAGAATTTTCCTCGCTTGTTTGGAGTTTATGTAGCCTTTGCTGCTCCTCTGGCACGTGACAGCCTATTAATGCGTTTGACCCTGTGCCCCCTTCACAACCCATTGATCAACAATCGGTCTTTGTCGATAAATGCAAATGTGTGTCCGATAGGACTCTGTTGTGGTAGTTGGGAGCGCTCAGCTAATGTTTGCATGTCACATTTGACAGCAGGGACGGCTCTTCTAATACTGCAGAGACAGTACCTACAGATGTGTCATGGGATATATGGTTTGGGGCTGGGGAGGGCAAAGTGTTCCAAGGGTCTCAAGGATTCACTGACACAGCCTTGTACTGAATGGTTAGCCAAGCTCATGAACCCTTTGACAGCCTTGTTGCTTCAGTGTGATTTCCTCCTCGATTTGGGGCTGGTGGGTGGTGTTCTCAGTCGCTGGTGCATGACGTGCTCAGTACAATCTGGAACCAACACTGGTGGTACAAACTTCACAGTACAAAAACAAGCTTTCGCCTCCCTCGCTTGGGAGATGCTTCCAGGGTAGATATGGGTGCTGAAGCTGCAGTCACGGAGCCCCCCCACACAAAGCTGCGGGCTGTGAATGCCGAGGGTAAGGTCAGCAATAAGGCAGTGGGTTACGCTTTCCTGTGAGAGGATACATCACGCACAAAGGAGGCCGTGATAGGAGCCAGGAAGACATTTTATGGGGCAATAGAAAACACAGCTGACCTGACCAAAAACTGGAAAACTGCGCTGATCGCAATACAATAAATACAATAAATAAAGTAGCGCCGTCCCATTAAGCAACTCTTTTTACATTCTCACAAGACAACACCACACACAAACTGGCACTCCTATAAAAGCGAACACTGTCAGACACACGTACATCATAGCATAAAACAGACAAAAGCACACTAAACGCATATGGAGACACGGCCACCGTTAGACAGGCGCACTCGATACACAAACCTGCTCAGAGACACAAAGACACAGAGGCTTACACAGACATACAAACAGCACAGAACAAATATCCTCTCCACACATAGACACATGCAGCCATAACTACAACCCCTACATTGGCATAAAGAGACACAGAAGCAAAATACACAACACACACATCAGCAAACATACCCACATATATTACAGCCATATGCTTACAGGCACATGGGCACACATGCATGTCCACAAACACATGCATACATACATTCACATGGTTACTCTCACAGACACATAAAACACATTCTAACCCAAATACACACAAACAAACAGACACACCAGAAAACAAGCACACACACTGTGGCATACGAAACATCTCTCTCTCTCACGCACCCACGTGTGCACACACACCACTGTACCCAGTCTATTATAGATACAGGTGCCAGCAACTTCAAGACATGCATTTTCTTCCTAATAAAGAATGTGGAGCACTGAGCACATGCCGGGTTGCGTAGACAAGCACAGTGGGGGTCAGGCGTTATATGTTTAATACCCTCTGAATGCCATTTCAAGTGGCCACAACTTGCAGCTGAAATCCACTGATATAGGTAGATGCAGCGATGATTTGTTTTAATGGGTCACCAAATGTATCACATGACAGCTTTTTATCTGAAAATTCTCAACGCAGCAAAACCGGACAGCACCTCTCTTGCTTCTTTCTGTAACTGTCTTGCCTATTTCTGTACCTCTCTTGCCTCTTTCTGCACCTCTCCTGCCTCTTTCTGTACTTCTCTTGCCTCTTTCCGTACCTCTGTTGCCTTTCTGCACTTCTCTAACCTCTTTCTGCACATCTCTTGCTTCTTTCTGCAGCTCTCTTACCTCTTTCTGCACTTCTCTTGCCTCTTTCTCTACTTTTCGTTCTCCTTCTGCACCTTTATTCCTCTTTCTGCAGTTCTCTTGCTTCTTTATGCACTTTTTGTGCCTCTTTCTGTACCTCTCTTGCTTCTTGCTGCACCTCTCTCGCCTCTTTCTGCACTTCTCTTGCCTCTTTTGTCACCTCTCTTGCATCTTTCTGCACGTCTCTTGCCTCTTTCTGCACTTCTCTTGTATAGTTCTGCACCTCTCTTACCTCTTCCTGTACGTCTCTTGCCTCTTTCTGCATCTCTCTTCCTCTTTCTGCACCTCTCTTCTTCTTTCTGTACTTCTCTTACTTCTTTCTGCAACTTTCTTCCTCTTTCTGCATGTCTGACCTATGTAGGTGTACTTAGAAAATAGCATTTAAAAAACCTTAAAAATTCATTGAAAAAAACACAGGTTTAGGGACGATATAGTTAGAAATTCGCATTTTAAAAAGCTTAGATATTAATTGAAAAACCAACAGGTTTTAGGGATGTTATAGTTAGTCTTACATTTCACTCAAACAATACCAGAGAAATTCAGCTGAGCTGAGCTAACTACAACTTGTGCCACCACAATGCACTGCTGATGACCTCACATATTACATCACTCATGAAATGGTCAGTGATATCACTGATGACATCTCAAATGACATCACTGATGACATCATCCACCTAATCTCTGATGCACCTACTCATACCCTAATATAACCTTTCATACACCCACTCTAAAATACAGACTGCCATTCTCGAAACCATAGACACACCAATACCAGTTAGTATATTCCCACTCACCCATACAGTCACTCATACACGCAGTCACTCATCAATACAGTCAGTGATATCTGTACTCATATGCCCATACAGACATTCACACACTACCACTCACCCATAGTTACTCACGCACCAACACTCACCCATAGTTACTCACACACCTAGTCAGTTACCCAAAGAGTCAATCACACTGCCATGTGCTCACCTACTCTCTTATACAATCATTGACACAAGCACACACTCATAAAAGTCCACATTTGTAAAGCGCACAATCACCCGTAAGGGTCTCTAGGCGCTGGGGGCCGTCGGGAAGATTAAGCGAGCTATTGCCCAGAGTCACATGGTGCTGGGCTACCCTGCCGCCGGAGCCGGGGATCGAACCGTGGTACCCAGATTCCAGCGTCAGTGCCCTGGCCGCGGCGCCACAACTCATCCATACAGCCACTCTCACAATCACTCACTCTCACATACAGTCACTTATATACTCCAACACTCACATATACTGCCATTCAGATATGTAGTTACTCACACATAAACCACTGAGACATCCATTCACTCACCAACACAACTATAAGCACACTCACTCACCCATACAGCCCCTCACACATGCACTCATGAGCCCATACAACTAGTGAATCATCCACTCACACATCCATGCAGGGAGTCACAATCTCCCACCCACTCACACAAGCACTCAGGCACCTATACAGGTACTCAGACAACTGATCATGAACCCATATAGCCACTCATGTAGCTACTCACCAACCCATGCAGCCACTTACACACTAACTGACGGACTGATACAGACATTAACACAGATTGGTTACTGACCCATGCATTCACTTATACAGTCAGTCTTGCACCCACTAAATCATCGATAAAGACACTCATACACCCACTCATTGTTCAATACACCTTGGCGTATATATATATATATATAATCGACCTCCGTTTTCCTCGTACGCCAGTCCTCTCACGACAACGCACCAGGAAACAGACACGGACCAAAAGTATCAGGATGCCTTTTCTTTATTCAGCTGTCACCATATATATATATATATATATATATATATATATATATATGTATATTCACTGAAAAAACCATAGGTTTTACACAAATTATAGTTAGGAATTAGCATTTAAAAAACCTTGCAAATTCATTGAAAAAACCATGTTTCACACATGTTATAGTTAGCTGGACATTTCACTCATACAAAACCTTTGAAAGTCCCCCGTTATGGTTAGTTCAGCTAACTATGTAATCAGTGATGTCATCAGTGATGTCATTTGAGATGCCATCAGCGATGTCATGAGTGATGTCACTGACCATGTCATGAGTGATGTAATATGTGACGTCATCAGCCAGTGCATTGCGGGTGCGCGAGTTATAGTTAGCTGAACTAACTATAACGGGGGAATTTCAAAGGTTTTGCATGAGTGAAATTTCCAGCTAACTATAACATGTGTGAAACCTATGGTTTTTTCAATGAATTTGCAAGTTTTTTTAAATGCTAATTCCCAACTATAACGTGTTTGAAACCTATGGTTTTTTCAGTGAATTTGAAAGGTTTTTTAAATGCTAATGCCTAACTATAACGTGTGTCAAACCTATGTTTTTTTCAGTGAATTTCAAAAGTTTTGTAAATGATAATTATTAAATGTATTAATTGTTATATTTTTTTATACCGATTTACTACATTATTTTAAACTATGTATTTTTAGATATTTTACTTTTTAAATTACATTACATATGTTTAATATAAATTGAACAAACAATGTTTTAAAAAATATTTAAATTGTAATATATATTTTTTTAATGTAATATTTTTTTAATTTATATATATTTTATATAGTAGGCAATGATATTCTATGGAAGGAAATTCAAGTTACTTTTAAGTACAGTTAAATTTACTTTTCAGGAATAGTAGTGAGCTAGATTGGGGAATTAATTCCTCTTCAATCCTGAGGTCCCCTGTGAGCCAACTAACCCACCAGGTACCTCCAGTATGCACCAGGCAGCTGTGCTGCAGAGAGGTGTTCAAAGGGCATGCCCCCTTTTTACAACACTCTGCAACACAGCTCCGTGGCGCTTACTGGAGATACCTGTTCGACTAGTTGCCCCCTAGGGGACCTCTGGATTGAACAGGAAATAATTCCCCAACTTAAAATGCGCCTCAGGGCATGTTTGCACTCACATCACCTCAAGCCCCGCCCCCTACCTTCACCACTGTGCTAACCCGCCCTGTAGAGTGTTCTAAGTTGGGGGAATATGTCCCCTTACATACTGGGGGTCCCTGGGGGCCAACCAGCCCACCGGGAACCTCCAGTATACACCAGGAGGCTTCGTTGCAGAGAGGTGTAATGAGGCAACGCCCCTTTTTAAACCTCTCTGCAACGCAGCCCCTGGGCGCATTTGCAGAGGGGAAACTAATTCCCCTTGCATACTGGGGGTCCATGGGGGCCAACTAGCCCACCAGGGACCTCCAGTAGGCGCCAGGGGACTGCATTGTAGAGAGGTGTAATGAGGCCACGCCCCTTTTTACACCTGTCTGCAAAGCAGACCCCTGGCGCGTTTGCTGAGGGGGAACCAATTCCCCTTGGAACCTCCAGTATGCGCTAGGGGGCTGCGTTGCTTTGCCCCGGGGCGTGGTGGTCCCCGGGGCAGTGTGGGGGGGGTTGGGGCCCCCCCACATTTCTTTTTCACTATGCCCCCGGGATTTGGTTCCCGCCGGGGGGGTAATTTGAAAAAAAGGAGACCGGGTTTTTGGAAAAAAAAATTAGGGCCTTGGGGGTCCGTGTGGGACCACCTGAGCAGGCCTAAGGGGTCAGGGTGTTTCTACCCTGCCCCCTTTTTGCGTTCTACACGTTTGTTGGTCTGCCGAGCACAAGATGGCTGCCAACACTACCTGGTTTGGAGTGTTGAAAGTCAATGAGCATGCAGCTCGTGCTCGGAAAGGTACGCGTACCTTACACGTACCGTACACGTACCGTACGCGTACCCCGCGATTTAAAAAAAAAGAAAACATTTTTTTTGGGGGCCTTGTGGGTCCTTGTGGGACCCCCTGAGCAGGCCTAGGGGGTCAGGGTGCTTCTACCCTGCCCCCTTTTTGAGTTCTAAACGTTTGTTTTTCTGCTTTCTTGTGCCTCGGTCTACCGAGGCACAAGATGGCTGCCAACAATTTCTGGTTAGGAGTTTTGACAGACAGTTGACAGCCAATCAGCATGTAGCTCGTGCTCGGGAAGGTACGCGTACCGTACGCGTATGGTACGTGCGCCTAGATATATATATTTTTTTCTTTTGATTTTCTCAGGAACTACTGGAGGGATTTACACCATTTGAGCAAAAGCGTGATCTGCGAGTCAGACTCTACCATTTTGCCAAATTTCTTGTAATTCCGTTCAGCAGTTCGGCTGTAGCCGTGTCTAATCGTCCTATGGAAAATAACATGGGGAAAACACGTTTTGGGACCCCCCTTTCTTCTCAGCCCCCACTTGACGAATCCCCCCAAAACTTCTAGGGAAGGAGCGGAGCGGAGCGGGACATCTTCTTTGAGAAATTCGCGAAGATTCATCAACCGGCGCCAAAGTTATTCCCAATAGAATGTTTCGGATTTCCTATGGAAACTAGGTCCTAACTAAAACTACCTACTGGCGACCGCCAGTAGGTGATATGTATATATATATATATCCGGGTCTGGTGGCTCAGTGGACTAATGTGTCTACTGCAGGGGCCTGGGCTTGTGACAAAGAGCGCCAGCTCGAAACGCGTCAGCCGAAATAAAATAACCTTCCTGTTTGCAACAGTAACGTGGAGTGCGAGTCCTGTTTTTCCACCTAAGAACTAAACTGGGAAAACCTTAGTTCATGTATATGTATATATATAAATATATATATATATATATACAGAAACTAGGGGTGGGCTGACATTTCCGTTCCGCCCAACGGAATGTGCGATAATTTGGACTTTCCGCCTTCCGCAAAGAAGGCGGAAAAACGGTACAAATTTCCGCACAATCCAGAGCGGAACGGAAATGCGCCAGGAATGCGAATGGGCAGCCTCCCGCGCATGCGCAGTGTGGTAAATAAATAAATAATACCCTATTTTTGACTAGACATATATCATAACAGATAGCTCAATAAATAAGAGTCAAGATTCGAGGTAGTAGGAGTTTTGCAGGTTTAATACAGCATAAGGACAGGAACAGGACAACCTGCATGGGGATAGGATGACAGGGCCCAGCAGCTGCTGGGGCTGGATCTGGGATGAGCGCGCTGACTTTTAATAACAATACATGAGCATATATACATAACGCAAACACATAGCATTACATTGCAGTAGGCGTAGCAGTGGGTGGAGCAGTAGGTGTGACGCGTAGCAGTCGCGAAAGATAAGGGCGAAAGTAGGTGTAACTGGGCGTATACATAGACATGTGGTGCAGACGTAACAGGATATGTCATGAATGGGGCGGAAACCATGGAGGGGGCTACCTGAGGAGCCGGGACCTCTAACCTGGTGGTGCGCGCAAACTAGCAATGACGTGTCACTAGGAGAAGCTGGGGGCTATGAACTCTGTGCTAGGAGCAGAGACTGAAGTCTGGAGGGTCGGAGCGACATGTACCTAAACCCTATCTAGTATCTGATGTTTAGGGAACATGTTGATAGGAACTAGAAGTCAAGAGGGGAAAGGCTAACGTGATTCTGAGACTGGACCATGCATTATTCTACATGTAGTACGTGATGAAGAATATTAAATGACCATTAAATGCAGTATTTCTCTAACGTGGAGACGTGAAGGCTAGACAATGACGGAAACTATTGATGCAGTTCAGTAGCTTAGGAATGCAGAGAAGGAGGGCTGAACTGATAACTGGAACTATAACATACTTTTGGCAGACTCAGAGGCAGAGCCAGGCTGGGCCGGGCACTGCGAGGCAGGAAGTAAGTGAAGGGTCGAGGATACAGGTGGGGGCTGTATCGCTCCTCAGCGAGGCTTCAGGAGACAGGAGCTGAATCTGGTGTCCGGGCCCTTTTGAGGCCTAGAAACAGGGACTTTATAATGGAATAACGTGCACACTGAGAAACGTGGCAACGTAGCTTTACATAGGCCTGATATTCGTATTATTCACGAGGACTGGAAACTGACATACTAGAGGGGGACACAACTGTAATTGCGTCATTAATCGGACATGGGGAGTACATACGCATATTTAATCATGCACACATAACATATGATGGATGACACGTAGGGACACAGAACATGGCAAAATTTACTTTTCCACATTCCCTCCTTGTCACTACGTTTCCATCAGGAAACATCAATATTCATGATACCGTCTATCATTTCATACAGTATCATTTGCTCGTCTCGAATTATCCTGGAACGGGATTTAGAACGGGGCTTGGGACTAGGAATACAAGAGGTAGCACAAATGCCGCAAATCGCAGGGCCACATTGTATACAGAGGCAGCAGCTGAATATGATCGCTACTGCGATACCTAGAAAGGACAAGACTTTCCATCCCCAGGCAGAAATTATATTCCAGAACCAACCGGACCATGTCCAGGTGCCTGGATCTTGGTGTAACAGATGGGCAATTTTATGGAGTCTGGTTATAGCTGAATAGACAGACGGCGCGTTATTTGGAATGAAAATGCAGCAACTAGATCCGATGACTCTACAAGCCCCGCCCCTATCGGCCAATATGACGTCAAGGACGAGACGATTCTGTAAAACGACAAATCTCATAGCAGATTGCTCTTCAGTTAAGTTACCTAGAGCAGAGGCAGTCTCATTTATTACAGCTTCAAGGGTTCTGTTTAATCTACGGATTAACTTACTATTCTGGACAGGGCCTATAAAGAAGAAGAAACCTCTATTGAAATCTGTATACTGTTCTAGAGCAGTCTCAGTATAATCGACAATCGGGGACTCGATCTCCCTTCTATGTCTAATGTGTACTAGATGTGTGTTTCTATGATAATCAGATGGGGCTAGGAAAACGGGTGGCAGTAGGAAGGCAATGTAACAGGTTCCCTCCCAATCGAGGGGCAGACGAACATATGCAGTTTGACCACAAATAAAATATGAATGACGTGAAGCTTTAAAAATAGATTTCCCACTGTCACTATACTTGACAACAGTAGTACAATCACTATGTCCTACATGTACGGAACCATTATTTCGGACACATAATTCGCCTTTGACTGGTAGTACTGAAATAGCGGGTAAGTCTGGAGTAGTATCAGACTGAACATTCAGGACCATAAAATTCGACGAATAGTTACCTAAATTATACACTTCATTTTCTAGATCTAAACCTGTTCGGTGAGGGAGACCTTGCTTGTCTGGGAAACATGTACTGTTAAGAAAAGACATATCTGTTGAGGATGACGTTAACGTGGACCATGCTCCACACGAACCATTATGTGAAAATGGATAAGGAAAAAGTGGCAGAACTCCCTTCGGGGTCTGGAAAGGGGGGAGTCGACCACACACCCAACAATTAGTGGCATTGCTGGTCTGGTGTGAGTAATGTAACATGCGGATAAATGAGTTATTACGCATAGCGAGGCGGTAGGACAGTTCATGAGGGGGCAGATCACTAAACGTGTGCTCTACTGTAGCATTAGCAGACTTATTTACATGTGAAACTGGGAAACATAGGTAAAATGCATAACTGGTGCAGGAAATCATAAGGCTGGAAAACAATATGAAACATAAAAAAACGATACATCGGATTGAGTTTTGACTAACTCTCTCACTATGGGGGTCTATTTTATACATGTCAGAAACAGTCTAACCGTTTCACCTAGGGGAGGACTTATACAATCAAACTGGCTGACTTATTTTACTAGACCGTAGCTTTTGCTTATACTCCTGCTGCGGAGTTTTCTCTAACAGGGGAGGGGTTGTGTCAATGTCATTTGCGGGACAGTCCTTAGGAACAATGTTTTGACAAGTTTTTAAATCCTGGGAAATGTTTTTTAAGACGGGTTTCAGTCCATTAAAAAGTTTAACATGAGAAAGGTGTATCCATCCTTTTCGGCCTTCTAACTTCACGGCTGTACGGGTGGTGAGGAGGACCTGTCGGGGCTCTTTCCAACGAGGCTCCAGCGGACTTGATCTGTCAAAATTGCGGACCATCACCATGGATCCTGGAACGATTTCATGCGGTGCCACCTCGGTATTGTCTGGAAATGCGGCAGCAACCTGTGAACGACATGAGTTGAGGGCAGACATCAAGGAAGCTAGGTAATCTGTCAGCATATTACTTGAAACATCGGTAATACTTCGGGGTCTAGGAGTACCCCACATATTAGGGGGGCGGCCAAAAACGACCTCATACGGGGACAGACCTGATCTGGAATGTGCGACCATGCGCATATAAAATAGAGCAACTGGCAGAGCTACTAGCCAGTCCACACCTTTCTCTTTACATATTTTGGCAATTCGGATTTTCAGAGTTTGATTATGTCTCTCGACCAGACCAGCTGCTTCAGGATGGCGTACACAATGAAACTTCCACTGGTACCCTAGCAAAAGGGAAACGTGCTTCATTAACTCTGAGGAGAATGGCTGACCGTTATCAGAATATACGACTCTAGGGAGTCCATATCGAGGGAAAAACTCACGAACCAACTGCTTGGCAGTGGTCGCGGCTGTGTAATCTGGGACTGGATATGCTTCTGTCCATCTGGACAAAGCGCATACAACTACAAGAACATACTTGAAACCTCGACATCGCTCCATCTGAATATAATCCATCTGGAGGACTTCAAAAGGGTGGTCAGGGGGCTGGAATCCACCTTGTTCCACCGGGACACTTTTACCTGGATTAAACTGACAACATATCATACAGGTACGGACTTTCTGCTTAGCTGCAGCTCGTAAATGCTTGTTGAACCAAATGTTCTGGATACTGTCTAACATGGCTTTTTCCCCTAAATGTGCTGGACTATGTGCGGTGTTGATAATGACTTGAACCATAGAGTCGGGGAGAAACCATGTGGCTCTACCCTTTGTTAACCATCCTTGATCTGTCTGGACCCCTCCTTGTTCGGACCATTTCTTGATTTCATCGGGAGTAGCATGTAACTGGATATCTATGACATCTTGAGTAGGGTCCTTAACTGTCATACATGTAGTCGGATCTGGAGTATGTGTCATGTTAACTGGAATGTCTGGAGTCTGAGCTGTAAGCTTGGCTGTGCGATCTGCTAGATCGTTACCCTGGGAAATGATGTCAGTAACTTTCGTATGTGCTTTGCATTTCATGATAGCAATAGATGTCGGTAAGTGTATGGCATCTAACAGAGCTTGAATAAGGAGACCATGCTGAATCTTGGTTCCATGAGAAGTCATGAAACCTCTCTCTTGCCAGAGCACTCCGAAGTCGTGTACGACTCCAAATGCGTAGCGTGAATCTGTGTAAACATTAACTTTCAAGTTCTTGGCGTGTATGCAGGCTTGTGTCAGAGCAACTAGCTCTGCTGCTTGAGCGGACAGGGTATCAATACGGTGTGTTTCAATAACTTCAGTGTCAGTAGTCACTGCATACGCGGCGACTAGTTCTCCTGTACTAGTTCTCATACATGAACCATCCACATAAAGTGTCAGGTCGGGATCTGGTAACGGAGTATCTGTCAGATCTTGTCTTGGCTTTGTCGTAATGTTAACTACTTCCACACAGTCATGTGGGTCAGGATTTGAATTAACTGATGGTAACAATGTAGCAGGATTTAAAATGTTGCAGCGTCTGATTTCTATGTGTGGCTGGAACAGTGTCAATTCATAACCTGTTAGACGTGCAATTGTCAAGTGCTGAGTTTGTGTTCGGTTCAAAAGAACTTCCACAGAATGTGGAACTTGTACTGTCAAGGTATGTCCTAAGACTATGGAATCACTTTGTCTGATAGCTAGTGCTGTGGCTGCAACTGACTTGAGGCACGCAGGCAAAGCCTGGGCGACTGGATCTAACGTGCTAGAAAAATAAGCACATGGCTTGTATTGTCCTGCTTGATCTTGTGTGAGAACAGATAATGCTGTACCTTCGCGTTCAGTGACGAAAAGTGTAAAAGGCTTACTGTAGTTTGGTGTAGCTAGAACTGGAGCTTGGCATAAAGCTTTCTTTAACTCATTGAAACTCAGTGTATGTTCAGATGTCCAAGGGAGAACAGTCGATACGGCTGCCTCCTGTGTCGTTAACTGTATCAGTGGTTTGGCTAGAAATGCATACTGAGGAATCCATTGTCTACAATAAGAAGTAAGGCCGATAAAGGCACGTACCTCCTTCTGGGTCTTGGGCTGAGGAAGACTCGCTATTAACTGGATACGGTCTGGTGTCAACTGCCTACCCCTCTTGGACAGCAAGTGTCCTAAGTATACCACTTGCTGGACACAGAATTGAAGTTTAGAAGGGGACACCTTGTGCCCCATCTCGGCTAGGAAATACAGAACCGTCAGTGACGCTCGCTCGCAGTCACGTTCAGAACGGGCTGTGATCAATAGATCATCGACATACTGGAGCAGGGCAGTGTCAGTTGGCATGTGAATGTTGTCTAGTTGTCTCTTAAGTGCTTGACTGTAAATACTAGGACTTTCTGTGAAACCTTGAGGAGCGCGTGTGAACATATAGCTCCTTCCATTTAAACAGAATCCGAAAAGAAACTGGCTGTCTGGATGAATTGGAACACTAAAAAATGCATTCTTGAGGTCGATTACTGTAAAGAACATGGCTTCGGAATCAATGGCTGTCAATAGGGAAGAGATGTCTGGGACAACTGGGTACTGCGGAATAATACATCTATTAAGTTCTCGTAAATCAATCACTAATCGATATACTGGGGGTGCATTTGGATCAGTACGTTTCATAACTGGAATGATCGGAGAATTGCATACGTTGGAGTCAGTTTCTACAACCACTCCTTGAGCCATGAGCTCGTCAATAATTTTGGATAAGGCTGCTACAGCCTCGGGTGGCAATCTGTACTGTCTGATTCGTGGTAACACTACACCTGGTTTGAGAGTCACACGATAGGGTGTGATTTGCATGTAACCTACATCAGTTGGACCTTGCGCCCATAGATGCTGTGGAACATTAGACAGTCTTGAATCAAAATCTCGTAATATATAGTGACCCTTAAAGTCACGTAGGAACAATCGTATTCCCTCTGGGGAACAGCATATAACTGCACCTAACTCTTTCAGTGTCTTAATGCCTAATAGATTTTCTGGACATGACTTAGTAAGTAACAGATCAGTAGTGCGGGACAATGGACCTACTTCTAGAGTAACTGGCTTTGAAATCTCGTTTACGATAGGTTTTCCTGAAAATCCAAGGGAAACATTTCTTGAGCCTGAGAGCGGAGCCCCTGGAACTTCGGCATGACTAATTGTGGTCCTACTTGCCCCTGTATCGATCAAAAACTTTCTGTCTTTCCCTAATACTTGACTATGAACATAGGGACCTTCTTGATCTACAGGTATCTCGATGAGAGGCAAGCCTACCTCCCTCTCTAGGCTGTTTCATGAATACTGCTGATACTCTGGATACTCAGACTGTGCATACTGGTACATCTGCGATGTAACATGCTGTGTTGCAGCAATAGGCTGCGGTGCTGTAACTGTCTGTTGTGCATTCTGTGACTGAGGAGTCTGTGAAACTTGCTCTTGTCTAGGCGGACGTGGTCTTTCTTTTGTCTTACCAGTAGCTATGTTGTGTTTCAGAACTGCACACTCATTTATAAAATGACCTGGCTGTTTACAATAATTGCAGTTCCCTTTAACGGGAGCTGCGGGATGACTGGCTTGATTCGGACCCCTCTTCTGACTGTCTTGAGAAACAGATTGTGCAACTAGTACTTTCATTTTCGTGTCTTTCATACGTTTTCTCTCGTGTTCTTGCTCTTCCCTGATTCTATTCTGGTGGTACTGGAGCATCTGGAGCATCTGAGACGGAGTATTAGCTTGCCAGGTACTTTCGACTTTCAAAACTCGATTTTTAACTTGTGGACTTGAATTCTCGACTAATTTAGTAACAAAGAGATGAGGGTATGACTCGCTACTTGTCTTGAGGCCACTGTTGATACTAAAACATTTTTCAAACCTAGAATAAAAATCACTAATGTCTTCTTCTTGTTTCTGTTTACAGGCTGAGATTGCATCCCAGTCTTCTTTTCTAGTTGTCAATAATCTGGGTAGAACTTGTATTAATAATTCTGGTAATTCTTTACATTTCTCTCCTAGACCGGTACCTGGTACTCGTGCCTTGTCTTCAGCTTCTAGAACTGCCCAATCGATCTTTTTCTCTCCCACCTCCCATTCTTTTTCCTTTAGCTTTTCATACACCCCTGCGGGCAACAGGACCTTTAACATTTTAATGATATCTGGGTAAGTGTATTCTCCCATACGGAGCATGTCTTTTAATTCTCTATGGTACCCTGCTGGATCTTTGTCATGACAGGGAATTAATTTCTTCATTTCGAGGAGTTCCATCTTTGTAATCGGGGTGTAAACAAACACTCGTTGCATTTCACCGTCCTCTGTCTTAACTGGATGCACTTCTCGTAACGGGTTCTGTCTTTCCATGTAAAATGGTTTACTTTCTGGGGGTGAGACATGAACAAAATGCGGGTTCAGAAACGTTCTATATTTGTGGCGCTGTTCTAGAATGACACTAATTAAGTCGGTACCTAGACCTCTCCATCTATACTGGAGTAACTCGTTCAGGATATCGTGTAACGGACCTGGATCAGAGTGCTGACCCTCATACAGAGTAATGAGGTGCTGGATCATATACATACCCACCAGTCGTTGCTCGGCTGGGGGCAATTTCAGAAACATTTGTGCCACTATTTCGTCTGGAAAAGTGGTAGAATCAATAATCCATCGGATTGCTGATCGGGCTAGTTCCTGTTCATGCATGGTACTTAATTCACTGTAACCGATTCGTGATTTCAGAATGTGATCGGTAGCTTGAAACACTTGTTCTAGAGAACCTTGATCTGGTGCTGAATGACGGGAAATTGACTTGTGTTCTAGGCGTAAATGGCGATCTGGAAATCTAGATTTTCCTACATACGCTATTCTGGCAGGATTCTCGTCCTCTACCTCTTCAGGATCAGAGTTACTTTCTTTCTCGCTTACTTGTGCTGCTTTACGTTGTTCGTGTATCTTTATTATTTCTCTACGGATTTTCTTGTACATACTCTCCATGGCACTAATGGTATTGTGCTTACCCTCGGCTATATTATCACTCCACTTTGTCAGGGTTTTCATTTCGGCCGGATTTTTAGACGGGTAATCTTGTTCTCTTATTAGACAGTTAATTAAAAACTTTAATATCATACGCTGGATCTCAGCTTTCCTTTGAGACATGGCATCACTAATACTTTCTGGATCATCCCCTGTACGGATGAAACGATATATTCTGTCTAGATCTTCTTTCATATTGGGTAGGGTGACTAGATACTCGGTCACCCTCCTTACGCGTACTGAATATAGAACCATATTATTCTCGCCTGGGACTGGGTCGTAGGCACATTCGCCAAGGGCTTGCCTGATTTCTGCAACAGACTTATTACTCTTGGGAGTACGCTGTGATGCTTGAGCATGTAATTCGAGTGCTGATAAACGCTTGCGTGGCGGCGGTGTTTGAGGAGGACCTCCTCCTGCGGCCCCTAGACTAGAATCGTCGACTGATATTCTTCGTGGTGGAGCGGGAAATTGAAATGCTGGCTGGACCGGGGGTACCGTAGCAGGTACTGCATGGGGTGCCCCGGTGTCTGGAGAAGCAGGATGTGCCTGATTTACTGGGACTGGCGGAGCGCGAACAGGATTTGCATATTCAGGGACTGTGTCGTCCAGATAGGACGAAATAAAAATATCAGCTGCGGTCTGTTTGTGACGTAGCTTGGTCGGAACTAGTGGTGGCGGGAAATTACTGGATGCCTCTGGGGTCGCTTTTGGCAAGCCCTCGGCAAGAAGAGGATACATACCCTTAATAAGGGCATGCCTCTGTCTGTCTGACTGTTCGGCTTTGACTTGTTCACCTATCTCGATTAATTCTTTTTCTTGGGCTCGCTCTAAGGATTCTCTACTTAATTCTGACTTTCTGATTTCTTTTTCAGTTCTTTTATGAGCTTCTTTGCGCCATAACTCGATGGCATCTTTCTGTGACTGTCTGGCTTTCTTTTTCCATAATGCTTCTTCTACTCGCATGATGCATTCGGCATCCCATGTACCCGATACGGGCCATCTATACTTTTCTTCTAACTGTTTGGTATACTCTACCCATAAATCTAGATACAATATGGCGCTTATGCCATGTTTCTGATACATAAAGTGACCTGGACTGTCCCTGGGCGGGACGGGAACTGCTGCTTCCAGCAGACCCTTTCTAGTTTTTAATTGACGTAACTTGGAAAATATGGGCATGACTGAACTGTAATCTAGACACAATACAATACACAATGAACACGATACTTATTCCCCATTCATACCACGACATTGAAATACATGAAAAACATTTAAAATAACAGTTCGAACAGAATACTACCTGGAATACGGAACACAGAATACATGAATTTTCTCGAGAACAGAACTGACTAGAACAGGAACTAGATGCACTGCTGAAACAGTACGAAACTTACCGGTCTCATAAAGAGACACGTCGGGACCCGCATCCACCGAAGTGGACACTTCGTTTGTGGGACTGTGTACCACCAACCCACAGACCAGAGTCAATTAAATTGACCCTGTCTAGATACCACCCCAGTAACGGTACTCACCGGGCAGCAAGAACGGAAGGCCTCAGACTGGACTGGACTGCTACGACGACGGACGACGAACTTCGGACTTCGGACTTCAGTTACGGGTGGACCTCCGGATACCTCGGACCTTGGACTCTTGGCTTGGGCTCTGGTCGGGACTCGCCGCGTTCCTCCACCGTCTCGTCTGGATGCTGGACCGCCTCCTCCGTCTCCTCCGTGGGCCTGAGGGATACTTGAGCAGAAATATCTGCCACTGCGCAGAAGAGTTCCGTCACGACTGCAGAGGGTCAGGGGGTCGGCGTGGCTTCACCGACGCGTGGGGAAAGGGCAAGTCCCTATTCGGGCGCCATTATGTGGTAAATAAATAAATAATACCCTATTTTTGACTAGACATATATCATAACAGATAGCTCAATAAATAAGAGTCAAGATTCGAGGTAGTAGGAGTTTTGCAGGTTTAATACAGCATAAGGACAGGAACAGGACAACCTGCATGGGGATAGGATGACAGGGCCCAGCAGCTGCTGGGGCTGGATCTGGGATGAGCGCGCTGACTTTTAATAACAATACATGAGCATATATACATAACGCAAACACATAGCATTACATTGCAGTAGGCGTAGCAGTGGGTGGAGCAGTAGGTGTGACGCGTAGCAGTCGCGAAAGATAAGGGCGAAAGTAGGTGTAACTGGGCGTATACATAGACATGTGGTGCAGACGTAACAGGATATGTCATGAATGGGGCGGAAACCATGGAGGGGGCTACCTGAGGAGCCGGGACCTCTAACCTGGTGGTGCGCGCAAACTAGCAATGATGTGTCACTAGGAGAAGCTGGGGGCTATGAACTCTGTGCTAGGAGCAGAGACTGAAGTCTGGAGGGTCGGAGCGACATGTACCTAAACCCTATCTAGTATCTGATGTTTAGGGAACATGTTGATAGGAACTAGAAGTCAAGAGGGGAAAGGCTAACGTGATTCTGAGACTGGACCATGCATTATTCTACATGTAGTACGTGATGAAGAATATTAAATGACCATTAAATGCAGTATTTCTCTAACGTGGAGACGTGAAGGCTAGACAATGACGGAAACTATTGATGCAGTTCAGTAGCTTAGGAATGCAGAGAAGGAGGGCTGAACTGATAACTGGAACTATAACATACTTTTGGCAGACTCATAGGCAGAGCCAGGCTGGGCCGGGCACTGCGAGGCAGGAAGTAAGTGAAGGGTCGAGGATACAGGTGGGGGCTGTATCGCTCCTCAGCGAGGCTTCAGGAGACAGGAGCTGAATCTGGTGTCCGGGCCCTTTTGAGGCCTAGAAACAGGGACTTTATAATGGAATAACGTGCACACTGAGAAACGTGGCAACGTAGCTTTACATAGGCCTGATATTCGTATTATTCACGAGGACTGGAAACTGACATACTAGAGGGGGACACAACTGTAATTGCGTCATTAATCGGACATGGGGAGTACATACGCATATTTAATCATGCACACATAACATATGATGGATGACACGTAGGGACACAGAACATGGCAAAATTTACTTTTCCACAGCAGTTTCAAAGAAGAAGCCGGACCGGGAAGTTTGTGGCGCAATAATAAGGTAAGTTTTCTTCTAACTTTATTTCCAGCTTTAAAATATAATTAATAGGCGGGCGGGAAGGCGGGCGGGAAGCGGGAGGCCGATGGGAGGCTGGAGGCGAGCGGGCGGGCTCTGCGAAACGGAAATATCGCGGAGAGGCACGGAGATTTGGTCAATCTCTGTGCCTCTCCGAGATAGTCCATTCCTCAAATTCCACCCACCCCTAATAGAAACATGGTTACAAAAACAACAAAGGGGATTTACGAAATGCATGACCTGCAAAGCTTGCAAAGTAGGCAACAATCCATCAAGGATCCCAAAGGTTCAACATTTCAGGTTAAAGATACAATCACATGTGAAACACAATTTGTGGTGTACCTCATCAAATGTTGTTGTGGCAAACGCTACATAGGCTCTACAATTTGCCCGTTGAAAAAACGCACATTAGGGAACATTCAAACGATCCAGAACAAAGATGTAACCTATGCCATAGCTAAGCATTTGCAAAGTCACACTGGAAAAACATGGCAAGACAATAAATTCTCAGGTTTGGCCACTGTCTTTGAACATGAAAGAGGAGGTAATAGAGTTCAAAAACTTAGACGACTGGAGTCTAAACTAATAATTTGTTTCAAGACCAGAAGTCCTCTAGGCCTCAATGGGGACAAGGAGATGCATGTACATTTGTAAATACTCTGAACTTTGAACTTTTGAATAATGTACAATAGTCACTCCGGATGTTTTCGTCTGCCATTACTCTTTGCTGTACTGTTATCCTAAATCACTATAAATATGGACACATGAATATGTTGGAAAATCGTGATGATATGAAGATATGTGTCACCGATAGTATATTTTTGTCCTCGATTTGCGCTGCTGTAATGACAGGATGCTAAAAACTGGTTGAATTACAGGCACTTAGCCGAGATTCGGTTGACACTCAGTCAAGACATCAGTATAGCATTTGCTCTTCCACTACGAGCTGCACAAGTGCACATTTAATTAATGTGCATTATGTACAATACAGAGTTAACTCGCTTCTGGCTCATATAATCATATCACTTAGATTAAACTGAGAGCATATGCTAAAATTTCTAGCCCAAAACGCGCGCTTTTAAACATTACGAGTTGCGTGTTAACCAGAGTGAGGAATGTTCATCACTCTTCATGGGCTTTTGTAAAATTATTCAGCACTTAGGTTTATAAGTGACCAGTGTGAAACACCCTTGTTGTGGTGGCAGTGCGAAATAGGGGATTTGTAAACGCAAAATATGCGCGCAATGAAGAATAAAACTACCAAGCCCACAATGCCTCATTGTGGCAAAAGTGGTTGCTATGGTATAAAAGGGTGGAATCAACATAGGACACTACCGTGATCAGGAACTAGTATAGTTCGAAACGTGTAGGTGGAGAGAAGGTGAAGGTCATTAAAATTTGAGTGGAATAATCCAAGAAGCGTGCAATGTTTTTCTTTCAAATTTCTCGAATATATATATATTAGGCACTTGAATAAGTTTCACTGTTATTTCATGGCGGAATACAGAGGCACTACAAGAATTTATGCATGTATTTTGTTCTTTTTATGAATTTCATAATTAGAAACTTCTGGAAAATTTATGTCTAGGAATGTTGCTAATTCTGGTTGTATAATTGGCATTATGTTAAAAAATATACAGCGATCAATGAATTATTGAACCAGAAGACGTTCTCAAGCATAGTATTTCCACCATGTTTATGATATGGCTGCACTGCACTTGCACTTTAAAAGGCGAAGGGTAAAGCCTTTGAGCTGTCATGTGATCAAGGGCGGGATCTCCCGAAACGCGTTATGGCGGCGCTGGCTAAATAAAGCATGCACTAAATAATATCGGGTCCAGGCTCGTTTGTTCGCTTAGAGAATTAGAGTGAAAGCGAGTTCTAGGGATTTATGCCAGGGTGCCTCTCACCGGCACGTGGACCCCTCCCCAGTTTGTGGCTTTGCAAACAGTGAGTCTTGCCTTGGGCGGAGAACTGATCAGCGGCATCGCGGGCTCGTGGTGTTCGCTGGCGGGGACCCCTGGGGCACTGTGTGGTAACGTCCGGCGTACGGAAGAAAAAGCAAAGCCCCCTGCTAGCTGTGGAACAAGGAGTACGTAAGCGGTGGCTGCGACTGTCGTCGGTGTGATTTCTGACCGCTGGTGAGGCCGGGAGCTGGGTACACCGGAGGAGGAGGTCGAGTGGCGAGGAGACGTGGGCACTGCAACGATACGACTTGGAATAAAACCAGCATAAGCAGGTTGGGGAGCGTGCAGCACGATGCGGTTAGTCTCTCGGTATTGACCGATAGAGGATTAGCATTGTGCAGGAAATAGCCAAGAATGTCCGCAGATATGCTCAAAGATCGCGAGCTGGCAGCAGCGGGGCTGTTCTCAGATGCCCCGGAAGAGCAGGGAGCCAGCAAGGTGACTCATGTGGAGACTAGCAGTAATCAAGGCAAAGAGCTTCGGGACAGTTTCAGAGTGCTGGAAAAACGGAAACGTCAAGAGCAGTCGAAGTGGTGGGAGGCCCGATCCCTCCAACGGTATTTGGATGTGGGTAGAATACCAAGGGGCCTCCGCATCATGAAAGCCCCGAGTTATGAGGCTCCTATACCCGCGATGATGGCTGAGTGGGGGGTGTGCAACTTGGACTCATCTCGTCGGTTAGTGGAAATCTTGCTAAAATATGCCATAATTGACAGGAGTTCGATCCAAGACAAAATCGAGGCACTTGAGAAAGAGATAGAGCTATTAGGGGATCCACAATTCAAAAGCAAGATGGTGGAGGAAATGACTGCATGACTCAAAAAAAAGGAGGGAAAAATTAAAAACAGAAAAAGTTATAAGTTCAGGCGAGACAGGGATGACTATGCTAATAGACAAATTTTCACCTTTGCCAAGAGGTATAATTCTATGAGGGTGGCAACGGCAAACAAACGCAGAGGAACAGGCAATGCCAATCGAGGTGCTGAGGAATCCCCATCAGCTTCTGATTTAAGCTCCACTATAGAAAGTGGTTCGGAATCTGATAATGTGACAGGAGCAAGGGCGGAGCAAAATAATATCAAACTAACATTGGGGGAAGAATTGGAGAACCTCAAAAGCAGCCGCAGGGACACGCTGAGGCCTCACACCAAAATGCCAGGCAAACTAGGGCAACAAGGAGAAGAAGGGGGCGCAGGCAAGCAAGACAAAGGCGCCAAGAAGAGAGGGAGAGGGAAAGTTCGCAGATAGAAATTGGTCAAGGTGGGGGGTCCAATGAGACCATCCAAGTGAATACCCCTCAAAAAGCAAAAATTCTATCGTGAATCTGTCGCGCATCCTTCTCACAGCGGCCGAAAAACAGTTGTTATCATTGGGACTGTCCTTCTGCCCCGAATCCAATTTTAACTACTCCCAATCCCGTGCGGACATCTATAGGTTTATAAGAAAACTGAAATTAAAAAAGTTCCATGAGCAACGGGGCACTCAGAAAAATGATGAAGAGAGGGCTATGCCACAGCATAGGCCTTGCAGGAGCGGACTATGATTTACTATATGATATTCATAGGTTGGAAAGAGGGGAGGAAATGTTAGGAGAATGCTCCCAGGCAACATTGGATGTACCCACATCAGAAAATGAGATCAGGCAAACACAGATAGCTGGAACAAATACCAAGCCTCGAACTTTATTCAAACCTAAATCAAAATTCGTACCCATCATGGCACGTGATTCACTGGATGTTTTTAATGAACAATTGGTAGCACAAACCAAAAGACTTAATATCATGACCACAAAATCTAAAAGAAAATATACAAATCATGAGAGGAAGTACTGGCAACTTGTTAATAAATTAAAGGACAATGACCAAGTCATACTACGGAACTCAGATAAAGGAGGGAATTTGGTGTTGTTGCCGGTTCAAGACTACCTAGAAGAGGCATATAGTCAACGTAACAACACCAAATGCTACAGAAAAGTTCAATTTTCAAAATACAGAGACACCCAGGAAGCTCTGTCAAAACAATTATTGGCTTGGAAAAGTGTGGGGATGCTTAATTGGGAGGAATTCAAATATTTAAAGAAGGAACATCCCAGTATCCCGGTGATCTATTTCATTCCCAAAACTCACAAAAGTATGAATAGACCACCGGGGCATCCTATTATTTCCGCATGTGATGGCCTGCTGGAAAATCTTTTTAGGTACATTGATTTCTTTTTGCAGGACTTGGTCAGGATCTTGAAATCTTATGTACAGGATACGAGTGACTTTCTTAGGAAAATTCATGATATAGAATGGAGGTCCTCTCACCTGTTAATAGCTCTTGATGTGTCATTTTATGTTACTTGTTTGCCCATTGGTTAACTGCCTAGGAATTTTTGTTCCTACATTATTATCCCTGTCCTAGGAGTTTACTGACACCACTGTTCAGGGGGTCCTTGTTTTTTTCAATCCTGTGTCTAACCTATATACATGTATTTGAAATCAGGATGGCATGCGGGCTATTGAATATTTCCTACATAACAGGCCCATTATCTACTCTCAGCATTCCAACATGTTGCTTAAAATGATAACTTTTTGCTTAGAGAATAATTTTTTTCTCTTTGATGGAAGGATGTACCAACAGACGCAGGGTGTAGCCATGGGGGCCAGCTTCTCCCCCAGTTATGCCTGTTTATTTATGGGCTGGTGGGAGGAGCTGGTCCTCAGGCGGCAACATGAATTGGTTTTTATTAGCAATGTGGTAACATGGTTACACTACATTGATGATTTGTTTATTATGTGGGGCGAAAGTATGGCTAGTGCTACTGATTTTATTGAAGCATTGAATCTCAACAAGGTTAATCTACACTTCACGGCAGAGATGAGTAGAGAAATGGTTACGTTTCTGGACGTGAAGATACATGTTGTAGAAAACAAGCTTACTACTACCTTATATCATAAACCCACATCTGGAAATACATTATTACATGCCTCAAGCGCGCAACCCCCCATTTAATTAGGAGCATCCTGTACGGGGAAATGCTCCGAATAAGACGAATTTGTAGTAGGGAGACTGACTGCGAGGAAAAACAAAATGAGTGTAAAAATAGGTTTCTGGATAGAGGGTATAGCTCGCAAGTGATTGAGGCAGCGATTGGGAAATCTAAATTAATGGCAAGAGAGAATTTGTTGGAGTACAGGACAAGACAGAACAAGGAAGGTACAGAAAAGGAACCAATAAGACTAATCCTTGGTTTCTCGAAACAGCAGAAACAGATCAGGGAGATAGTCAGGAGAAACTGGCCTATTGTAAAGGGCGACCCGGTAATAGGGGGTCATTGCCAAATATGCCATCTATAACTTTTAGGAGAAATAATAACATGGGCTCCTCCCTGGTCAGAAGTAATTTTGAGACCAGAGGGAAGGGGTCATGGCTGATGGCAAGGAAGGGTTTCTTTAGATGTTCTGTTTGCAAAGCATGCCAGTATGGTGTTAATACTACCACTTACACCACGGCATTCGGCTCTGTAATTTGCAAAATCAATCAACACAAATCTGATTTTGCAGTGTACGTGCTCACCTGCAGCTGTAATTTACGGTATGTGGGGAGCACGAAACTACCTGTACACAAGAGGGTGTTGCAACATATTCGAGCCATATGTAACAAGGATGATAGTTATCCGGTGGCACGGCATTTTCAACAATGCCCTAACAGTGATCCTAAACACTTGAAATATTATGCCATCAAGACCATCATGCCTCAAAAAAGAGGGGGGACAGAGAATCGAACCTAAGGAGGTTGGAAACATCCTATATTCTGCGGTTTGATTCGAAACATCCGAATGGTCTGAACATCAGTAAAGACCTGTATACCTTCATCTAATGCTTGTTGAAAATGAGAAATTTTATGTATGTCAACTGTTTGGGACAACAGGATGAGAACATCTATAAATAGTGAACTGTCCGGAGATGAAGTATGGAAGTTACCACATTGAGATAGTGCAATTTATTAAAAGATTTTTTTTTTCACCAATTGAAAGCTAATATATTTTAGAGTGGGTGGTGATTTTAGGATAGTGTATTATTTATTGACATATTTATAATATTTAGGGATTCGTTTTTTAAAGTCATTGTATAGAAAGTATATATATTTTTGTACTTCTGATATTTATAATGATTTTATCTATGGATTGACCCTAATAACTGTATGCATTAGATGAATGAACTGTTCACTTTGCACTTTAAATATTTATGCAATGTTTTGCACAGACTAAGAGTCACCTTGCTGACAAACTGAAAAATATAATGGTGGATTTTTATTGCTGATGCACCTTATGGTATTGCACTATTGTTATTATTTATTAGGCACTTAAATAAGTTTCACTGCTATTTCATGGCGGAATACAGAGGCACTACAAGCATTGATGCATGTATTTTGTTCTTTTTATGAATTTCATAATTAGAAATTTTCGGGAAATGTATGTCTAGGAATGTTGATAATTCTGGTTGTATAATTGACATTATGTTAAAAAATATACAGTGATCAATGAATTATTGAACCAGAAGACGTGCTCAAGCATAGTATTTCCACCATGTTTATGATATGGCTGCACTGCACTTGCACTTTAAAAGGTGATGGGTAAAGCCTTTAAGCTGTCATGTGATCAAGGGAGGGATCTCCCGAAACGCGTTATGGCGGCGCTGGCTAAATAAAGCATGCACTGAATAATATCGGGTCCACGCTCGTTTGTCCGTTTGGAGAATTGGAGTGAAAGCGAGGTGTAAGGATATCTATATATATATATAAACGCTCCAGCAAATAAACACCAGCACTCCCAGAGGGTTAATCCTTCATCCGGACTTAATGGCACAGAATAAGAAAACAAACACGTTTCAGCGGTACGCCTTTGTCAGTGTCGGGGCCCCCCGCACACGAACCTAGTAATTATACGTCATTACTGGGCCACAGGTCAGGCTCATGGGCGCCATTTTTGCATCAGGCATCGAAACATAATTTACATTGAAAGTTCATAGAGAGTTCAAATTCATCTGTATACAACATACAATTCAAGATTTAAATTTATTTCAATCAAAGCAGTGTCACAGCTCATATAATTATAAAGATTTCACCGCCAGTGCAAGCATCGAGCATAATTAAAATCAGGTAAGTACGGCATATTTTTTTGATTAGCTCTTTGTTACAAGTACCCTTATTATAGTAGGGCAGTGCTGTAATTGGTTTTGAAGCCCTGAATGGGCCTATACAATGGCCCTAAATTGCCACTTGTATAGAAGTCATAAGGAAAAAGAAGGGGAGAAGAATTCCACACCCTAACACATTTCTTATTGGTGGAACACTAGATAGAGCCCTGGATGGGACAATTAAGTCAAATTATAACTAATGTGACAATATCACAATCCTTTTGTATACCGAATTAATAAGTACACGCTGACTCTACCTGTACTTTCCTAGTCATTTCACTGCTATACATATTTACAAATGTACCCCCAGTTACTCCCCCATGTTCAGTCCTGTTGGAACCTTTGTGGCCATATCAATGATGTAACGTGACTCTAGTCTCCTAAGACACTTCTCTCTATCCCCTCCTCTAGGATCACAAACCACATTGTCCAGGCAGAAGTATTTCACTAACTTCTGGTTGCTATTATGATGTAACTGGAAATGTCTAGCAACTGGATAGTTGTTATCATTGTTCTGAATTGCTCTCAGGTGTTCTAGTATTCGAATCTTAGCTGCATGTATGGTACTGCCCACATACCTAAGTCCACAAGGGCAGACCAGACAGTACACTACAAAGGCTGTGTTACAATTCATGAATTTAGAAATACGTATTGGGTCCCTAAGACCTGCAATCATGTAGGATGTTACTTTATTACAATTTACACAAGCCTTGCACTTTCCGCAGGGGTAAAAACCTGCTATACCTAGAATACCTCTTTGTATCTGTGGCAGGTGACCCTTCACCAAATGTTCTTTCAGAGAACTTGTTTCTCTGAATGTGAGAGACGGATGTGATGGAATATCATGACCAATGATTACATCTGATTTGAGTATGCTCCAGTTGAACTGTATGACTTTTCAAACATTATTCGCCACACTGGAGTAATTTGTAATCATCCTGAAATTTTGCGTAATCCCTACTTCTTTCTTTTTGGGAACATCCTTCAATAGATCAGTTCTATTTTTCATCTCTGTTTTAGTACACGCCTCTTTGAGGGTTTTCTTTTTATAGCCTCTCGCTTGAAATCTTTTTATGCTTTCTACAACTGCTTGTTGGTAATCCTCCGATCTAGTACTTATGCTTTTATACGCAATAGTTCCCCATAGGGAAGGCTGTTTTTCAGATTCACTGGATGGCTACTCCTTGCATGCAGCATTGAGTTTCCCAGTGTAGGCTTCCTAAACAGTGCCTTTTCAATCTTTTCATCTGCCACAAAGACTCTCAAATCCATATATGTAACCTTTCTGGAGCGGATGTACGTTGTTACAACGCATGCTTTTACTACGCATGCCTTTACAACGCAGGTTTTTCAACGCAGGTCGTTACAACGACTTGCGTTGTGGGGTGCTGGATAGTGAATAGTTTAATTTACTATTCCAACTCCAGTCCCCGTGGATAGTAAGGAAGGTGTTGGATAGTAAATTAAACTATTACCTATCCTAGAGCACCCCCCAGCGCAATTCGTTGTAATGACTTGCGTTGAAAAACCTGCATTGTAAAGGCACTGCGTGGTAAAAGTTGCGTTGTAAAGGATGTTTCCCCTCTGGAGCTAATGTCAGTAGTAAACTGAAGGTTTAGATTGTTTGTATTCAAATGATCAATATATTCCATTGCTGATTCCTTGTTGCCTCGCCAGATCAAAAAGAGATCATCTTTGTATTGCCTCCAACTGATCGTTCTCTCTACAGAGTGATTGCATGAGTCAGCCCATGCGGCCCGCTTCTCCCCCCAGCCTACAAAGAGATTTGCATAGCTGGCGCCCATGGCAGTCCAACGCTTCTTTCTATAGATATATATATATATATATATATATTTTTTTATTTGTAGGTTTGTATCGCGCCGGCATCACACCCGAAGGTGTATCTCCGCGCGGTGCTATGAAGTGAACAGGTCGGGCAGCGTTCGTCCTAGAACAGAGTTGTCTTTAGGCATTTCCTGAAAGCTAGATGGCTCGGGCACTCTCTAAGGGAAAGGGGGAGGTTGTTCCACAGACGAGGGCCCATGATGGAGAGGGCGCGGCCTCCCTGTCTGGTCTTATTGTGTCTGGGAACCTGTAATAACAGTTGATTGCTGGACCTAAGATTGCGGGAAGGGCGGTGGTATGCACATTTTTCGGCCAGATAGTGTGGCCCTAGGTTGTGGAGACTTTTATGCACCACACAGCAGATCTTAAATTCCACCCGTTTCCGGATGGGAAGCCAGTGGAGGGCTCTGAGGAGGGGCAAGGATGGCGTTCTGGGGGGGGCATTGGTCACCAGACGTGCCGCGGTATTTTGAACCACCTGAAGTTTGTTAAGCACTCCTTCATTAGCTGCTAGAAATAGGCCATTGCAATAATCCAGGCGGCTCAAAACGAGGGCCTGGACCAAGGTCTTTCTTGTGTTGTCTGGTAGAAGGGGGAACACTTTCCGAAGGAGGCCAATAATGTGAAAGCAGGATCCTGCTGTGGTACTGGCATGGTGAGCAAGGGTGAGGTCATGGTCTAGACGGACCCCCAAGTTTTTCACCACCTGTTTCGGGGAAGGGGCCTGACCCAGACTGGAGGGCCACCAGTCAAGGGTCCACAGGATTTTTGCCTCTCCGAATAGCATGACCTCCGACTTTCCCACGTTACACTGGAGAAAGTTCTTGGCCATCCAGCTGGCGATCGCAGTCATGCCGTTGGAGAAAGTTTGTCTTATCTCCGGGGTAAAGGTTTTAAAAGTGAACAGCAGCTGCGTGTCGTCAGCGTAAGAGATGGGCATAAACCCGAAAGACCTCATGATGTTGGCCAGAGAGGAGACATATACGTTAAACAACGTAGGGCTGAGACAAGAGCCCTGCTGGACTCCTCTGATGATGCTGGCCGAGGTGGAGCTAAAGGAACCCATATTCACCTTCTGGGTTCGCTCGGAGAGAAAGCTGGTGAACCACGCCAGGGCAGATTTGTCAATGCCAATCTCCTTTAGTCTGGTAAGGAGGATGGCGTGGGATATGGTGTCGAATGCTGCGGACAAGTCCAGCAGCACCAACACCACAGACAAACCTCTGTCCAGGGACATGCGTATAGCATCCGTGACGGAGAGAAGCGCCGTCTCGGTGCTATACCTGGGCCTGAACCCCGACTGAGAGTGGTCCAAACTGCCGGTCTGCTCAATGAAGCTGGAAAGGTGGTGGTTGACATGCTTCTCCATCAGTTTGCCGACAAACGGCAAAAGGGAGATTGGTCTCAGGTTGGTCATGTCTGACCAGGGGATGGAAGTGTTTTTCCTGATCGGCTTGACCATGGCCTCTTTCCACTCCCGGGTGACAAGTCCCTCGGAAAGGGAGCGATTGATCACCATCTGAATGGAGGGACTGAGGACACTCCCAATGAGGAGCATGACACGGGCGGGTACAGGGTCCACTGGGCTGCCTGATTTAATGGTCCCAATCAGAGAGTTGACTTGGTCCAAGCTAATCTCGGGGATAGAGGACAGCACAGCGGAGGCAGCTCCGACTATTCCGGGCTGAAGGCTGGGAGAGGGGTCCTTATCATCAACAAGTGAGGTTGATTGGGAAATGTTTCGATAAATAGCATCGATTTTATCGGTAAAAAACCCAGCAGTATCCTCACACAGTTTTTGGGACAATGTTTCTGGGCTGTCGCAGGCGACGGGCTTGGTGAATGTACAGAGGACCTGGTACAGCAGTTTGGAGTCATTACCAGCCTCAGAAAGTTGGGAGACAATGTGGGATTTACGGGCAGCTCTGATGTTCCTGTGATATAATCTCATGGCTGAGCCGTAGCGGTCTTTATCGGCAGTACTGCGTGAAATTCTCCAGGATTTCTCCAACTTCCTGCAAGCCTTTTTCTCCGCACGCAGTAAATCCGAGTACCATGGTTCCTGCCTGCGGTCAGAACGCCGGTTACAGAGTCTTAAAGGGGCAATGAGGTTTACCGCAGTGTTCAAAGCACCATTGTATTTAGACAGAGCCGAGCAGGGGGAGTCAGAGGGGAGAAAGTCAGGCGGTATGAAAGCAGTTTTAAAAGTGTCTGCAGACACCTTGTGCCACTGCCTGCGCCATAACGGGAGGGGAGCAGGTTGGGGGCGTTCTTCAGTGAGAGTGGGGAGGGAGAAATTAATTACAAAATGGTCGGTCCACTCCACCTGCGTTGGAGGATAACAGGTCAGGGAGTGCGAGTTGGACAGGATTATGTCGAGGGTGTGACCGGCCCGATGGGTCGGACCATGGTTGCACTGCTTAAAGCCCAAGGCAGATAGGTCAGCCAGCAGGTTGCACGCTTCTGCATTGTCAGACAGTTCACTGTGGACATTGAAATCTCCAAGGAGTACAAAATTAGTCCCTATGCTGATATGTGGAGCTAGTGTCTCTAGAAGGAGGGTCGAGGCCTCGGCACAGGGGCCAGGAGGACGGTACACCAATGCTCCCTTCCAGCAAGCTTGTAATGTGGAACCAATTTTGAAAACCAGAATTTCAATGTCACTAGTACAGCATTGGTCAAGAATGGTAACAGTGAAAATGTCTTTGTAAATAACGGCGACCCCGCCGCCAGTTTTAACAGGGCGGTCTAGCCTAAGAATCTTGTACCCCAAAGGGATCCCCAGGGTGATAGCAGGGACCAGATGGGGTTTGAGCCAGGTCTCCGTAAAGAAGCAGTAATCAGGGCAGGCCGAGTGAATTAGGTCCCAAACCTCCGAGTGATGTTTCGGGAGGGATCTTATGTTGCATAATATGCTGTTGCCCCTAGGGGGCCTGGGGCTAGGGTCATCAGAGGTCAGTGTGCCCAAAAGGGGAGGACATGGGTATGACTGGAAATGACAGTGCTTACAAGAAAACGGGCCTCCGGGGCATGGGCCAGAGTCTTGTGCACAGCCTTTCGGCGGCGGGTGCCACAGATTACGTAGGTCATTGGAGGAATACCTAAGTCTATCTGGTCCGCTACCGGGGGGTGCCACGGGAACAGGGATCATGGCCCCTGGCCCCGTTCGGTCATGGACGGGCACAGACGGGCTCCTCTCTGGCTCGTCTCAGGCGCGACTAAGGCGCCCCCTGCGCGCAACCGCTGCGCGCTTGGGCGACGAGAGGGCTTAAGTACCCTGCCTGCTGCCAAAGCTAGAGCGCTAACCGCGCGAGAGGCTGGGTGGGGTGACTGGCTCTTCCTGTCCCGCCCTCCGCTCAAACGGCACTGGTTGCCGCGTCGGAACGGGGCGGGGCAGGGGAAGAAACGAGCGCAGGCCCTCTTTGCTGCAGGAAGCCCCAATGAGCCCTGGAGCACCAACACAGCACAGAAGTAAATATACACAATATTTTTAAAAGTCGTAATCACATTTAAAAATTAAAATGTGCAGAAGCACAGCAAACAGGTGACAGGTAGTGGGAGCGCAGAGCGCTGTAACACTCACAGCAGTTAGTAAAAGCGGGTCGGGGAGACTCTGCCACCGTCCTCCCTTCCGCAAGCTCCCGCCGCTCCTCGCTGCCTTAAGTACCCTGCCTGCTGCCAAAGCTAGAGCGCTAACCGCGCGAGAGGCTGGGTGGGGTGACTGGCTCTTCCTGTCCCGCCCTCCGCTCAAACGGCACTGGTTGCCGCGTCGGAACGGGGCGGGGCAGGAGAAGAAACGAGCGCAGGCCCTCTTTGCTGCAGGAAGCCCCAATGAGCCCTGGAGCACCAACACAGCACAGAAGTAAATATACACAATATTTTTAAAAGTCGTAATCACATTTAAAAATTAAAATGTGCAGAAGCACAGCAAACAGGTGACAGGTAGTGGGAGCGCAGAGCGCTGTAACACTCACAGCAGTTAGTAAAAGCGGGTCGGGGAGACTCTGCCACCGTCCTCCCTTCCGCAAGCTCCCGCCGCTCCTCGCTGCCTTAAGTACCCTGCCTGCTGCCAAAGCTAGAGCGCTAACCGCGCGAGAGGCTGGGTGGGGTGACTGGCTCTTCCTGTCCCGCCCTCCGCTCAAACGGCACTGGTTGCCGCGTCGGAACGGGGCGGGGCAGGGGAAGAAACGAGCGCAGGCCCTCTTTGCTGCAGGAAGCCCCAATGAGCCCTGGAGCACCAACACAGCACAGAAGTAAATATACACAATATTTTTAAAAGTCGTAATCACATTTAAAAATTAAAATGTGCAGAAGCACAGCAAACAGGTGACAGGTAGTGGGAGCGCAGAGCGCTGTAACACTCACAGCAGTTAGTAAAAGCGGGTCGGGGAGACTCTGCCACCGTCCTCCCTCCCTGGGCGTAGTTCGCGTAGTGGCACTACGCTTATCTACGCGAAGTGCTCTATGCGAGCTACGCGTAGCTACGTGAACTGCGTAGTGCACAGTGCAAAATGCTGTTTGCAGTGATTGCACAGTGCCGGATGTTTGTCCGCACTGTGCAATCAGTGCAAACTTCATTTTGCACAGTGCAAGCGGTTGTTTTCTGCCATTTGAGTTGATTTCTACTCGAGCGGCAGCTTTCTCAACACGGACTGGTAGTTTCTCATTGCGAGCGGTCGGAGCATACGTGACCACTCGCGATGAGAAACCTGACCTCTCCGCGTTGAGAATCTCGCCGGGAGGTTTATTTTCCACGCTCGCGATCGGCAACTTGATATTGCTGAACACGAACGAGGAAAAAGTCTCGCAGGGATGTCATTTTGCTCACTCGCGGTCGCCAACTTGACATTTAGAACTGTGAGCAAGGAAAAAATGACCGCTACCCTATGTGTGTTTGCACTGTGCTACGTGCAATTTGTGTAGTGCGAAGTAGCGCAAACTTCGCAACTCCTACGTGAGTGTAGCGTAGTACTTCGCCCAGGGTTAGTATATAGCTTCAGGGCATTTTGCGGTTTAATATATATATATATATTTGTTGTTGTTGTTTTTTCATGAAACAGAAAACATATTACCAATTCAATTCCAAAACATTAAATAAAATACAAAAATTTGATACAAATGTGAAAAAATATTATAAAATGTAAAAACAAATATAAACAATACATATAAAATTAAAATTATGAAAAATATTCAGAAAAATCTTTTTAACCAAGATTAAGGAATGTAATGGGAGTCTAGTATTAAGAGATATACTATTCCCACTCCAGTTTATGCAACATTATAGAAATTGTAGGACTTCAGAGGGGTTAAATATAATATTACCTCTCCAAACAGCCCAAAAGTAGGGAAAGCATTGGACTTCGGTGGGGTTAAATTGACTGTTCTTACTCCAGTCTGTGCAACAGTAGGGAAAGCGTTGGAGTGTGAAGTGATTACATTTACTATTCCCACTCCAGTCTGTACAACAGCATAGAAAGTATTTGACTTAAGAGGTGCAAGATTTACTACACCCACTCTAGTCTTTGCAACAGGAAGGAGAGTGTCGGACTTCAGAGTGGTAGCAGTAAGGAAAGCGTTGGACTGTGGAGGGGTTACATTTACTATTTCCTTTCCAGTCTAAGCAACAATAGAGAAAAGGTGGGATTTTGGATGGGTTAAATTTACTAGTCACACTCCAGTCAGTGCAACAGTAGGGAAAGTGTTGGACCTTGCAGGGGCTACATTTACTATTACCATTCCTGTTTGTGCAACAGTAGGGAAAGTGTAGGACTTCAGAGGGGTAAGATTTACTATTTCCACTCCAGTCTGTTCAACCGTAGGTATAGCATTGGACTTCAGAGGGTTAAGTCTACTATTTCCACTCCAGTCTGTGCCACAGTAGGGAAACAGAAGACCTGGGAGGTGTTCCCCTTCCAGTCTGTGTAGCAGTAGGGACAGCATTGAACTTTGAAAGGGTTACATTTACTATTCCCACTCCAGTCTAAGCAACAGTAGATAAACTACTTTACTTAAAACACACTTCATATTTCAATAACAAACAAATATTAATAAAAATATTAAATGAATGTTAGGAAATGTTTTGGGGTCTGGGAATAGTAGATATATCATTCCCACTCCAACTTATGCAACAGTAGAAAAGTTATAGGACTTCAGAGGGGTTTATTAAATTATTAACACTCCAAACAACAAAAAAAGTAGGGAAAACATAGGACTTCCTAGGGTTAAATTGACTTATCCCACTTCAGTCGGTGTAACAGTAGGGAAAGAGTTTGACTGTTTGGAGCGGTTACCTTTACTAGCCCCTCTCCAGTCTGTGCAAAGCAGGAAAAGTATTGGACGTTAGAGGTGTTAAATTTACAATTCCCATTGCAGTCTATGCAACAGTAGGGCAAGTGTAGGACTTCAGAAGGGTACGATTTAGAATTTCCACTCCAGTCTGTGAAACAGTAGGGATAGCATTGGACTTCAGGGGGTTACGTCTACTATTTCCACTCCATTCTGTACAACATTAGGGAAACATTGGGCCTGGAATGGGTTAAATTTACTATTCCCACTTCAGTCAGTGCAACAGTAGGGAAAGTGTTGGACTTCGGAGGGGTTAAATGTACTATTCCCACTCCAGTCTGTGCAACAGTAGGAAAAGCGTAGGACTTCGAAAGGGTAAGATTTACTATTCCCACTTCAGTCCAAGCAACAGTAGGTAAACTACTTAAATTCAAACATATGAGATTTTTTTGATAACCGTATTAGTTTAGAAAAAAAATAAAACTCTAAATATAAACATTATTACTTAACATAAAATATATTTAATTTTGTAAACGATAAACAATTATGCAATTTACAAAATTCATTAACAATGTTAATATTAATTTTCAATTAAATATAATGGTTATTTAATGATCACTTAATTAACTTTCCACCCTATAACCCTACAGACCTAGCATTCCGCACCTAATATATAATGAATATAAATAAGTAGAGCACAATTTACATAACTGATAACACATCACATAATTAACAATTATCATTTAATTAATTATTACTTAATAAAATGTCCACCCTACAAAACAACAAAAACAGCAGTCCACACATAAAATATAGCTAAAATGTTGAATTATTACATAATTTACATAAATATTAATCAATTAAATATCTAATTATACATTAATAATAAAATGTATATATGAACTAAAATACAATAAAGTAATTAATCAAAGTTATTCTTTACAACTATAACATTGAAAACAATATTAACAACCACAATATTCTCACCAACTATTACTTAGCTGAGAAAATGTATTTTCTTGACAACGTTATTTTTGCATCATGATATTTTCATATCACAATATGTTTTTCTGATATTTCTGTCCCCCAATATTTACACCTCGATATTTTGTTCAAATACCAATTCAGGCAAGTCCAACCTGTGTAAGCACCTAAACATATATAAAACAAAGTACATCTAGCACAGATAGCTAAGATTTAAGGGCAAATTTACTAACACTTTGTGCCAATTTGCATCACAAAAATTATGCAAACTGGTGAAAATTGTTGATTTGTAATTTACGCTCCAGTGCAAATCTTCTTTTGCATTGGAAAGTAGCCATACGTAAAGGAAGTAGCACTAGCTTTGTGTCCTGTGGATGGTACTAAGGTATCCCCATGCAACCACCCATAGGTTTTGACACAAAGCTCTCTACTAAACTTAGTAGACAGCTCTTTTCAGAAAAAATTATGCATCTTCGAGGCGGGCGTTAAAAGGAGACTTGTTTTTATTTCTCCTAATGCTTCTGACTTTGCATATGCACTGCATTCTACAGAACACATCCAAGGTGGTACATTTTTATAGTTTGTCTTGGCATAGTGTTTTGTACTGCAAGGAAACACTTCCAGTACAAAACCTATGGTAGACATCATGCAGACACCTTTGGACTATGGCCCTGATTTAGATTTTGGCAGATGAGCCCAGCCGTGGCTTTTTCAGTGATCTTAGTGGTCTGCACCCCGTATTAGGGGGCTGATTCCTATGTGGTTAGGCATGGTCTGACCCTCGGTTGGAGCCTTCCCAACCACATCGGACTCACTGGTTAAGATTCCTTTCCAACCAAGCCATTACGATGGGCACGGTCGGAAAGGAATCCTACTCAGTTTTCCTGATGGCTTACGACAGGCTTAAAGACCCCGTCTGCCATCCAGAAATCCTTCAGTCCCTCTCTGGATTTTTCTGGCTAAGGGAGTATTATGGCAGTTTCCCACTGCCTTTCTGTGGTGGCCTTTCTGACACAGAAAGGCAGTGGGAAACTGTCTTTGGGGCCCCCAGCAGAGCCTCCATGGGTGCGAGACGGCACAATGGTGGCCCCTATTGATCCCTGCACCCAGGGTGCCTGCCATGGGGGGCAGGGATGAACTGCGCCTCTGCTCTTTTAATGACTGCATGCATTCCATTCGGAATGCATGCTCTGATTGAAAGGTATAGGCATGCGACCGAACAGGGTTCGGTCACATCCTACTTGCAGGTCTGGAAGTGACAAGAAGAGGTTGTTCGGTTCCAGTTCCTTACCAATGTTGACAGAATCTGGGCCATCCGACATCGGAATTGGCCCCTTAGATGTTAGACAACAGACCACCACGGACCCAACTTCATAACCAGGAAATCTCGGCTGTGTCCACTGCAAGATAAGCAAACGCGGCTGTAGCAGGGAGGACCAACAATTTCCAAGCTGGGCCAATCATGATGTGCCTTCCCGCCAATGTGACTTTGGCGGTAAAACCTCAACACCTGAGTTGGCAAACTGGAAGGGATCAAAGACAGAAACTCACCTTTTCTCACTTGCACACTTCCTGTTCCAACACGGATCCGATCTTACAAGTCCTGCCTCTGCTGCTTGCTGACGAACAAAACCAACAGTGTTGTGGACACAATTGACAGAAAGCTACACTCTTACTTGTTACCTATTGACTTATGCATTTATAAATCTATCTTACAAGTAGTAGCATATCAATGAACAATGCATATATCTGTAATACTGGCAATTAAGCAATTTAAAGAAACACAACTGTACGATCAAATGTTATGTATAAATTTGGTGCAAGCTGAATTAAAAAAAGGGACACTTACACAAACAAAATAATATCCAAATAAAAATCAAAATGTCACCATACAGGTGCGTTTAAAGAAATTCCTTACAATTCCCAGATTACAAACATACGCAACACACATCATAGGTATAACTGCACTGTAACATGATGTAGAAATTGCACTAGGCAAGGTGTAACCTTTACCATAGAAATTAAATGTAAAATAAATGTCAGTCACAAATTAGAAGTATTCAAAATATACATCCATGTATCATTTCCCCTCGTCTAGTGCATGTCCTGTACTGTATCCAATTTTAATAGTCACAAAATATTTCATATTGATCAGAAATCAAGATGAAACACACCTGTAGTAACACATCCAATTAAGATTTGTAATATCAATTAGGTGGTGCGAATGGCCATGAATATGATGAATGCCTGCACCTAAATTCAAATGACCATCACATTCAATGTTAACTAGTGTATGAACTTGACAAAGTAGACGTTAAAATAAATCTGTTGTATCATCATGGTAAAAAAAGTACTTCACATTTTACTTTAAAACATTGTTAGGAATCAAACAACTGCTAAGGAAAATTAATGCCAGTACTAATTTGGTGAAATCGAAAGTATGTATTTATTCAACAAAATGAGATAAGGCTCTCAAAAGAATAATTAGGCCAAATGGCAGTCCATAAAGGAGCTTGAAATGGTAATTTAGGTGAGCAGACGGCAGCATAGAGTAAAGCTTGCACTGGGAGCTGAAGACAGTGTAGCTGTGGGATTAAAACACAGCCTAGATGCAGTCACACGATTGAAATAATCAGTGCCACGAAACCCCCGAAGAAGGGATTTTTTTCCCGAAATGCATTGGGTGACTGAAAATAAAACGTGGCATAAGGAAACAAGGATTCTTCTGTTTTTTTGCAAAAGTTTGAGGATTGAAGAAATGGATATAATGGATTGAAGATAAAACAGAGTAAAGAAAAGATGAATAAAATGGTGAAAATTTGGAATAATTAAATTTATGGATTACGAATTTAATTCATTAAATTCATTAAAATAGGTTGTGCAGCTAGATGGAGACAAAAATGTGTCTCCTTTACGTTCTTTTAGTCCATAAAGTAAAACATCTGCACTGTTGTGCAGTGGCACAAAGTTTGCCTCCAAATACACTCCCAAGGGGAACTTCCTCAGGAAGTAGCATCTAGTGGGCAGACAGGATCTTCTAAGATCCTTCATGAGGGTTTGGTTTTGAGAGGGGTGCACTTGGGTTTGGGAAGGTTGACCTTGGATTTGGGAAAGGGTGTGGTTTTGGGAGGACTTCTTTAGCATTTGGCAGGGTTGGGATGTGGAAGGGGTGGATTTGTGTTTGGTAGAGATCACTTGGGATGTGGAAGGGGTGGGTTGGGGTGTGGAAGAAGTAGAATGGTGTTTTCAAGGGGTGGGTTAGGGTTTGGAAGGGGTTAGGGCAAGGGTAAAAAGGACATGTTCAATGGTAAAATGGGTTTGCCATCCTTGCCCGTCTGCCACCTTTCTTCCCCCCGCCATATTACAATGGCGGGGGGACCTTGGCGGAGGGGAAGACCGTCCTCCGCTTTTCCACCGTGGTCGCCTTGCGACCGCGGCGTAAAAGGCCTGGTATGGTGGGTGTCTATCAGACACCGCCAGCCATATTAGGATGGCCTGGGAGGAATGCCTTTTCGTGGCGGCAATGCCGCCACGAAAAGGCATACGGTTCCTGCTTTGGGGGCCGTTGCGGGCCCCCAGGGTGAAGGGGGGGTGGGGCTGCACATGGGGGGTATCTATGGTACCCCCCTGTGTTTCACAGCACAACATGGCAGGCACCGCGCGGTGCCTGTCATGTTGTGCTGTTAAACGCAAAACAAGCATTTTTCACATTGCGGCGGGCGGTGCTTAAGCCCCGTCCGCTGCAATGTTAAAAATGCGGGATGCACCCACCACTGTGGCGGGTGATTCCTAATTGGGGGTACGGTTTCTCCGCCCTTGTGGCAGATGGTACCTGCCCCCGACAGGATGGTGGACGGACTTTGTCCGTCCGCCATCCTAATGGACCCCAAGGTTGGGATGGTTGGGAGGCTGCAGTCAGTGAGGAGGCTAGACCTTGAAAATACTTCTCTAACCCAGACATAGCAGTGTGAATGACTTCCAGGTAGGCTACCATTTATTACAATTGGCAGCCAAGCCCCTCAATGGCATTCAGTAGTGCGGTCTGGACTATAGAGATGTTCTTGAGGAGGTCAATAGCCTTCTCACTCAGCACAGCTGGGTGGACAGGGTCAGAGGGTGAGGTGCCTGGAGCGAAGGAAACGCTAGCCATTTTGGGGGGCAGGTTTGGCCAACTGGGAGGAAGAGCAAGAGGGAAAGTGGAGATGTACTCTGGGTAGTGGACAAGGATGAATTTGGTAGACTACCTGTCGGGCTTGCCACCACTAGGGAGTGCTCACTGGAGGCAGCCTCTGAATAAGTGATGAGTGTGGGGATCTCAAGCAACTGGTAGAAGGGCCCACCCATGTAGCAGGACACACTCTAGATGAGATTTATTCCAATCATCCCAATCTGACTTGTACAGTGGTGTTGCCGCTCCCGTGGACAGATCACTCTGCCATTTTATTTGAATTGGCGCAGACAACATATCCTCAAGGCTAACCAGAGCTCACCGTTAAGATAGCTATTAGGGCCAGGAAGAATATAAATAGTATAGAGCTAGGAAACCTTCTCAAAGCAACCGCCCCAACTTGCCAGAGGGAGTTGAGGATGCAACTGCTGCCTATACGGAATGGGTAGAGGCTGCTTGTAATAAACTTGCCCTGGTAAAATGGTGGACTCCCAAACGGGTCCATCCATCAGCCGCCTGGTATTCTGAAGAATTAAAAACACAAAAACAGGCCTGTAAATGGCTAGAGCAACTCTGAAGGAGCGGCTACCGCAAGACAGATAAAGAGGCCTATAAAGTAAGTCTCTTTTTTCAGAAGAGACTACTCTTGGATACCAAAGAGAGGTTCTTTTCTGAACAGATACACCTTGCAAAATCCTCCTCCAAAGAACTTTTTAAAACTTTTGTTAAACTCACGGCCCCCGAATCACCTAAAATTCAGAGTAGTCCTGATTTGTACGAAAATCTTGCTACCGCTTCTCAGCTAAAGGTGGAAGGTATTTTCTCATCTTTCGCTCTAACACAGGCTAAGGATAATAATGCCTTCGCCATAGCGCTGCCAATTCTGTCAAATGTAGCGACGGCACAATATCATTGCGACAGCTCTTACTCTCTTGGTCAATTCTATTTTTAAGCTGGGCCATTTCCCCTAAAAATTGAAAATGGCATCCATTCTGCTATTGCTCAAAAAACTTAACCTCAAACCCAAAGACCTGAACAACTACAGACCTATTTCACGCCTCCCTTTACCTGCAAAAATGATCGAGAAAGCCTTGAACGTGCAACTCAGCCAGTTCCTGCAGGCAAAAATATTCTGGATCTGACGCAATTCGGATTCAGAGCGGAATACAGCACTGAGTTGGCTGTGATTAATTCCACCGAGGAGGTTAGGGAGTCCCTGGACCAAGGAGGTGCCGCAATCTTTGTCATGGTAGATTTCTCGACCGCTTTTGATACGGTCCATCATAAGGTTCTGATGGACCGGTTCTCAGAAAACAGGGTTCAAGGAACAGCCTGGAACCTCCTTAAATCCTTCCTCACTGATAGATCGCAATCAGTGGACCTGGGCAAGGCTAGGTCTAAGCTCTTCTCCCTGTTTTATGGGGTACCTCAGGGGTCGTCCCTGAGCCCTACACTTTTTAATGTATACGTGTCTCCACTGGTAGGCCTGATAAGGTCATTCGGGTTCCAATTGACATCTTATGTTGGTGACACACAAATAGTACTGTCCCTTCAGTGTGGTCATGAATCTGAAACTGGAATGAAATGTCATGACTGCATGAAAGCCACCTCAGTTTGGATGGCGTCCAATTGCCTAAGACTTAATTCTAGAAAAAAATAATTTTTATTTTCGGTAACAACATGAATATCTGGACACCAGACTGGTGGCCGAATGAACTGGGAACACTTCGGGTACCTGCTGAAAAGGTGAAAACCCTGAGGGTGATTGTGGACAAGAATCTCCTCTTTGGAGATCAGATTAGTGGCGTTGTCTCCTAATGTTTCTTTTACCTCAGAATTCTGAGGAAAATAAAGTTTCTTCTTTCTGGTGACAGCTTGAGGACTGTGGTTACAGCTCCTATTTTGGCACACTTGGATTATTGTAACAGTCTCTACCTGAATATCCAAAAGAGACTCATGAAAAAACTCCAAGTAGTGCAGAACGCGGTTGCCAGGCTACTGACAGGCACAATCAGCAATATAAAGAACATATGGCAGTGGCAATAAATCACAGGCCAGCACCTCTGTTTTGTTTTTTCATTTAGTATTGCAATTGATATGCACCGGCGTGCTCAATGTAAAACACTGTTCCATTATCCAGTGTTAACATATATAGAGGTAAACAAATCTCACCCTATAATTTAAGATATTGATCCCTGCACCCAGGGTGCCTGCCATGGGGGGCAGGGATGAACTGCGCCTCTGCTCTTTTAATGACTGCATGCATTCCATTCGGAATGCATGCTCTGATTGAAAGGTATAGGCATGCGACCGAACAGGGTTCGGTCACATCCTACTTGCAGGTCTGGAAGTGACAAGAAGAGGTTGTTCGGTTCCAGTTCCTTACCAATGTTGACAGAATCTGGGCCATCCGACATCGGAATTGGCCCCTTAGATGTTAGACAACAGACCACCACGGACCCAACTTCATAGCCAGGAAATCTCGGCTGTGTCCACTGCAAGATAAGCAAACGCGGCTGTAGCAGGGAGGACCAACAATTCCCAAGCTGGGCCAATCATGATGTGCCTTCCCGCCAATGTGACTTTGGCGGTAAAACCTCAACACCTGAGTTGGCAAACTGGAAGGGATCAAAGACAGAAACTCACCTTTTCTCACTTGCACACTTCCTGTTCCAACACGGATCCGATCTTACAAGTCCTGCCTCTGCTGCTTGCTGACGAACAAAACCAACAGTGTTGTGGACACAATTGACAGAAAGCTACACTCTTACTTGTTACCTATTGACTTATGCATTTATAAATCTATCTTACAAGTAGTAGCATATCAATGAACAATGCATATATCTGTAATACTGGCAATTAAGCAATTTAAAGAAACACAACTGTACGATCAAATGTTATGTATAAATTTGGTGCAAGCTGAATTAAAAAAAGGGACACTTACACAAACAAAATAATATCCAAATAAAAATCAAAATGTCACCATACAGGTGCGTTTAAAGAAATTCCTTACAATTCCCAGATTACAAACATACGCAACACACATCATAGGTATAACTGCACTGTAACATGATGTAGAAATTGCACTAGGCAAGGTGTAACCTTTACCATAGAAATTAAATGTAAAATAAATGTCAGTCACAAATTAGAAGTATTCAAAATATACATCCATGTATCATTTCCCCTCGTCTAGTGCATGTCCTGTACTGTATCCAATTTTAATAGTCACAAAATATTTCATATTGATCAGAAATCAAGATGAAACACACCTGTAGTAACACATCCAATTAAGATTTGTAATATCAATTAGGTGGTGCGAATGGCCATGAATATGATGAATGCCTGCACCTAAATTCAAATGACCATCACATTCAATGTTAACTAGTGTATGAACTTGACAAAGTAGACGTTAAAATAAATCTGTTGTATCATCATGGTAAAAAAAGTACTTCACATTTTACTTTAAAACATTGTTAGGAATCAAACAACTGCTAAGGAAAATTAATGCCAGTACTAATTTGGTGAAATCGAAAGTATGTATTTATTCAACAAAATGAGATAAGGCTCTCAAAAGAATAATTAGGCCAAATGGCAGTCCATAAAGGAGCTTGAAATGGTAATTTAGGTGAGCAGACGGCAGCATAGAGTAAAGCTTGCACTGGGAGCTGAAGACAGTGTAGCTGTGGGATTAAAACACAGCCTAGATGCAGTCACACGATTGAAATAATCAGTGCCACGAAACCCCCGAAGAAGGGATTTTTTTCCCGAAATGCATTGGGTGACTGAAAATAAAACGTGGCATAAGGAAACAAGGATTCTTCTGTTTTTTTGCAAAAGTTTGAGGATTGAAGAAATGGATATAATGGATTGAAGATAAAACAGAGTAAAGAAAAGATGAATAAAATGGTGAAAATTTGGAATAATTAAATTTATGGATTACGAATTTAATTCATTAAATTCATTAAAATAGGTTGTGCAGCTAGATGGAGACAAAAATGTGTCTCCTTTACGTTCTTTTAGTCCATAAAGTAAAACATCTGCACTGTTGTGCAGTGGCACAAAGTTTGCCTCCAAATACACTCCCAAGGGGAACTTCCTCAGGAAGTAGCATCTAGTGGGCAGACAGGATCTTCTAAGATCCTTCATGAGGGTTTGGTTTTGAGAGGGGTGCACTTGGGTTTGGGAAGGTTGACCTTGGATTTGGGAAAGGGTGTGGTTTTGGGAGGACTTCTTTAGCATTTGGCAGGGTTGGGATGTGGAAGGGGTGGATTTGTGTTTGGTAGAGATCACTTGGGATGTGGAAGGGGTGGGTTGGGGTGTGGAAGAAGTAGAATGGTGTTTTCAAGGGGTGGGTTAGGGTTTGGAAGGGGTTAGGGCAAGGGTAAAAAGGACATGTTCAATGGTAAAATGGGTTTGCCATCCTTGCCCGTCTGCCACCTTTCTTCCCCCCGCCATATTACAATGGCGGGGGGACCTTGGCGGAGGGGAAGACCGTCCTCCGCTTTTCCACCGTGGTCGCCTTGCGACCGCGGCGTAAAAGGCCTGGTATGGTGGGTGTCTATCAGACACCGCCAGCCATATTAGGATGGCCTGGGAGGAATGCCTTTTCGTGGCGGCAATGCCGCCACGAAAAGGCATACGGTTCCTGCTTTGGGGGCCGTTGCGGGCCCCCAGGGTGAAGGGGGGGTGGGGCTGCACATGGGGGGTATCTATGGTACCCCCCTGTGTTTCACAGCACAACATGGCAGGCACCGCGCGGTGCCTGTCATGTTGTGCTGTTAAACGCAAAACAAGCATTTTTCACATTGCGGCGGGCGGTGCTTAAGCCCTGTCCGCCGCAATGTTAAAAATGCGGGATGCACCCACCACTGTGGCGGGTGATTCCTAATTGGGGGTACGGTTTCTCCGCCCTTGTGGCAGATGGTACCTGCCCCCGACAGGATGGTGGACGGACTTTGTCCGTCCGCCATCCTAATGGACCCCAAGGTTGGGATGGTTGGGAGGCTGCAGTCAGTGAGGAGGCTAGACCTTGAAAATACTTCTCTAACCCAGACATAGCAGTGTGAATGACTTCCAGGTAGGCTACCATTTATTACAATTGGCAGCCAAGCCCCTCGATGGCATTCAGTAGTGCGGTCTGGACTATAGAGATGTTCTTGAGGAGGTCAATAGCCTTCTCACTCAGCACAGCTGGGGGGACAGGGTCAGAGGGTGAGGTGCCTGGAGCGAAGGAAACGCTAGCCATTTTGGGGGGCAGGTTTGGCCAACTGGGAGGAAGAGCAAGAGGGAAAGTGGAGATGTACTCTGGGTAGTGGACAAGGATGAATTTGGTAGACTACCTGTCGGGCTTGCCACCACTAGGGAGTGCTCACTGGAGGCAGCCTCTGAATAAGTGATGAGTGTGGGGATCTCAAGCAACTGGTAGAAGGGCCCACCCATGTAGCAGGACACACTCTAGATGAGATTTATTCCAATCATCCCAATCTGACTTGTACAGTGGTGTTGCCGCTCCCGTGGACAGATCACTCTGCCATTTTATTTGAATTGGCGCAGACAACATATCCTCAAGGCTAACCAGAGCTCACCGTTAAGATAGCTATTAGGGCCAGGAAGAATATAAATAGTATAGAGCTAGGAAACCTTCTCAAAGCAACCGCCCCAACTTGCCAGAGGGAGTTGAGGATGCAACTGCTGCCTATACGGAATGGGTAGAGGCTGCTTGTAATAAACTTGCCCTGGTAAAATGGTGGACTCCCAAACGGGTCCATCCATCAGCCGCCTGGTATTCTGAAGAATTAAAAACACAAAAACAGGCCTGTAAATGGCTAGAGCAACTCTGAAGGAGCGGCTACCGCAAGACAGATAAAGAGGCCTATAAAGTAAGTCTCTTTTTTTCAGAAGAGACTACTCTTGGATACCAAAGAGAGGTTCTTTTCTGAACAGATACACCTTGCAAAATCCTCCTCCAAAGAACTTTTTAAAACTTTTGTTAAACTCACGGCCCCCGAATCACCTAAAATTCAGAGTAGTCCTGATTTGTACGAAAATCTTGCTTCCGCTTCTCAGCTAAAGGTGGAAGGTATTTTCTCATCTTTCGCTCTAACACAGGCTAAGGATAATAATGCCTTCGCCATAGCGCTGCCAATTCTGTCAAATGTAGCGACGGCACAATATCATTGCGACAGCTCTTACTCTCTTGGTCAATTCTATTTTTAAGCTGGGCCATTTCCCCTAAAAATTGAAAATGGCATCCATTCTGCTATTGCTCAAAAAACTTAACCTCAAACCCAAAGACCTGAACAACTACAGACCTATTTCACGCCTCCCTTTACCTGCAAAAATGATCGAGAAAGCCTTGAACGTGCAACTCAGCCAGTTCCTGCAGGCAAAAATATTCTGGATCTGACGCAATTCGGATTCAGAGCGGAATACAGCACTGAGTTGGCTGTGATTAATTCCACCGAGGAGGTTAGGGAGTCCCTGGACCAAGGAGGTGCCGCAATCTTTGTCATGGTAGATTTCTCGACCGCTTTTGATACGGTCCATCATAAGGTTCTGATGGACCGGTTCTCAGAAAACAGGGTTCAAGGAACAGCCTGGAACCTCCTTAAATCCTTCCTCACTGATAGATCGCAATCAGTGGACCTGGGCAAGGCTAGGTCTAAGCTCTTCTCCCTGTTTTATGGGGTACCTCAGGGGTCGTCCCTGAGCCCTACACTTTTTAATGTATACGTGTCTTCACTGGTAGGCCTGATAAGGTCATTCGGGTTCCAATTGACATCTTATGTTGGTGACACACAAATAGTACTGTCCCTTCAGTGTGGTCATGAATCTGAAACTGGAATGAAATGTCATGACTGCATGAAAGCCACCTCAGTTTGGATGGCGTCCAATTGCCTAAGACTTAATTCTAGAAAAAAATAATTTTTATTTTCGGTAACAACATGAATATCTGGACACCAGACTGGTGGCCGAATGAACTGGGAACACTTCGGGTACCTGCTGAAAAGGTGAAAACCCTGAGGGTGATTGTGGACAAGAATCTCCTCTTTGGAGATCAGATTAGTGGCGTTGTCTCCTAATGTTTCTTTTACCTCAGAATTCTGAGGAAAATAAAGGTTCTTCTTTCTGGTGACAGCTTGAGGACTGTGGTTACAGCTCCTATTTTGGCATGCTTGGATTATTGTAACAGTCTCTACCTGAATATCCAAAAGAGACTCATGAAAAAACTCCAAGTAGTGCAGAACGCGGTTGCCAGGCTACTGACAGGCACAATCAGCAATATAAAGAACATATGGCAGTGGCAATAAATCACAGGCCAGCACCTCTGTTTTGTTTTTTCATTTAGTATTGCAATTGATATGCACCGGCGTGCTGAATGTAAAACACTGTTCCATTATCCAGTTTTAACATATATAGAGGTAAACAAATCTCACCCTATAATTTAAGATACAAAATTGATTACAGAGCGCAACCACACATCTGTCAAATGATCTTGTTGTCGGTTCGTTTTAATGAACATTGCACCATTCAATAGTATAAAGTATGTAACCATAAGAATTCAACAAAATCAAAACACATCTGATCTTGATTGTGTTGACACGGAGTCTGAAGTATTATTGAAGACAGCCGACACGTGTTTCGTTGTGTATACGACTTTTTAAAGGCTCAATATTGTCCTAGTAGGGATGGTAAAAGGTTTATACGATTCCCTATGCACTTCGAGGTAAACAACAGAAAAGGTAATAGTCCAAAACAGTCTGGTAATGTTTCTAGTATTCCACTGTTAAATGGTACAAATTCAGTAACACTTGTCAAGGTCAATCAAGGCGCAAAAGTCTAGTTTCTATAAAGTGTAGGTACAGCACAAATAGTTACAGCTGTACTAAGCCGGGTGTATGGTACATATGCCGCGCATCTGGAGAAAGTCCTCTGACAACGAGGTTTGCGTCAGTCAAGAGGGAATTAAGTCTGCTTCAGTGGCTTCACTGGCTTCCTGTGAAACACAGTGCCCAATTTAAAGCCCTTTGCACAGTTTTTAAGGTATTAAACGGAAATGGTCCTGCCTAACTGAAACAACAGTTTCAATGGTATGTTCCTAGAAAAATTTTACGCTTTTTGGCAGCAAAACAAGTGATTGTCCCTTCAGTGAAAAAAGCTTGCTGGGGTGGCAGGAGCTTTACTACCTCCGCCACCAAGGCTTGGAACAGCCTACCATTTTACCTTGGAAATTCAACTGAGCTTCAGATGGGGCTGACAAACCTGGTTATTTTTCATTATAACGGTCTCACTCTACGGGAACCAACTAGGCAGTGCTCAGCGCCAGGACACTTTAGGTTAACAGTCGCGCTTTAGAAATGTTAATAGCATAACATGAGCTTGATGACTTCGTTGCACTCTCCTCACCCTCTATGCCACTGGGTCCCTCAGTGTCGGTGGTGTCTGCAACCAAACTACAGTGGCAAGCTGCTTCCCTGCCTACGTTAACACCTTCTCCTTCACCAGCTCTGGATGATGCTGAAATGACATATACAATAGTTTTATTTAATCTGTGCAAACAGAACTTTGATCACAAAATAGTTTTCAGATTTCACCTACTTCAAGCCTCTCAAACTTTGCTTCTACATAAGCATGTATGCAACATTTTCAGAAAACATTTGATCACAGCAATGTCATTCCCCAGCTCTTAAATCATTTATTATCCTGTCTCTTATCTCTTATCATGTCTCTCCATGAACTGTTTCACACCTCTGAATGTTTGGCCATTGTAGTTTAGAATAGTAAACTGATGTCACCAAAAAGGATTTCAACCAAAAATACCTTTGTCCAGTGTGTTTGCACGGCCCTAAAATCTGCATACTTTTCATTCTCAATAAGTAAAATATGAATAATTGTGCGAAAACAAATACTGCAATGTTGTACCAATATTAGCATACACTGAAAGCAGGTTACCTTTGTTTGGTCATTTCACACTTACTTCAAGTTACGGAAGTATATGTCAACTGACACTTTTCGATTTAGTAAGTGCATACTGCATGCTACAAACCCCATTAGGAGCAAATGACTAACAAGTGAGAATGTAAAGCTTTTAAGTTTTTTAAAATGAAGAAATATTATTACTTAAGCAATTACGTTTATTATCATTATGTCAACTATCAAAAATTATGAATGAATTCTGTACTGTGGTAGCTTAGCAATGTATCACATACTATGTAGATACCTATGCAGTTGAAGACAGTCAGAAACAAATATTGGGTTGGACTGACAAAAGACTTCTATAGCATAAGTAAATACATAGCCCTTGAAATATTACTAATACGCTTCAGTACAGAGCAAAAACATTTTCATATTTCACTCCTGAATACCTCTAGTTATTTGAAGTTTGTTGTATCTTTGTGAAATGTTTTCACTAAATATTACAGAACATCTAATTAATTCTTTTATTTTAAAAGTTTTATACAGCACCAACATGACCCTAGAGGGTTTCAGAGCGCTTTACAGACGAGTTGCGGAACACATAAGGTAGACAATTGTGGGAGAAAAGCAGCAATATATACAAAAAACAACAGGTAGGTAGTGCCATCATGTAGGCAGGTATTAGGACCCAACAATTCCCCAGCAACAAAAGTAAGCAGCAGAGCATGAAAGGAAGAAAGAAGACATGCAAGTAGAATAAAATGAGAAGAGTTATTACAACACTAGATGAGGAGGAGCATGCCTTGGGCTCAGATGAGCCACCAGATCGGACTGGAAGGAGAGAAGCTTCTAACTTCAACGATGTGCTTGGAGGAGCCACCAGAGTAGTCAGGAAAGACAGAAGCTTCTAACTCAATGAAGTGCCCATCAGTAAAGCGTTCACTTACTTTTTGAAAGAAAATGTTGATGGAATCAGTCTAGTTTCCGGAGGTAGGTAGTTCCAAATTCTTTGGGCAATACCTGAGAATGATCAATTGTACGTTTTCATTTTTAAAAATGTCTTAGATTTGAGCATCAAGGTACTGGAGCTCCTTAAGGAACGGGCACCGCAGTAGAGTTTTAGCTTATTCGCAAGGAACAGAGGAGTGTTGAAGTGCAGTGCTTTATGTGTCATACATGCAAGTTTTAGTTGAATCCTTGCCTCAAACGGAAGCCGGTTTAGAGATTTCAGGTCTGGAGAGATGTGGTCAAATTTCTTGGAGCCTGTGATGAGCCTAGCCCCTGCATTCAGTGATTCCCTGAGGATGTATGACGTTACTCCGCATACCGTTACAACTACCTACCATTACAACGCGACCATTACAACGCATACCATTACAACGCATAGCGCTTTGGGGTGCTGGATAGTGGTAAGTATAATTTACTATTCTAACTCCAGTCCCCGTGGACCCTAGGGAAGGTGTTGGATAGTAAATTATACCATTCCCTATCCTATAGCGCCCCCCAGCGCAATGCGTTGTAATGGTATGCGTTATAAAAGTCGCGTTGTAATGGTAGTGCGGAGTAACGAATGCGTTGTAACAGGTGCATACCTTCCCTGAGAGGGGCTAATTTGTATCTCGGTAGGCCGTAGAGAGTTGCACTGTTGTATTCCAACTGTGAGATGACTAACGATTGCACAGCAGATTTGAAGTCATCCTGGGGAAAGAAGGGTTTGAGTTTCCTTAGGAGGATGATTTGGAAGTTTGCGCCTTTGGTAGATGCATTGATGTGATCCTGCATGTTTAAGTTCTTATCCAGTGCTATTTCCAGCGTTTTTGTAGAGTCTATGATGAGGGGTGTGCAGTTGAGAGCGGAGAGATTTTTCAAAAATGTCTCCACGATGAGAACTTGCTTGGTCAGTGAGATAAGACGGAATTCCATTTTGAGGGCGTTCTGTTTGAGGTGGCTGAAGGTTAACCAATCTTGGGTTTTGCGCAGGGTTCCGTTGAGTGTCTTGATATAGTCAGGAGAAGATATTTTCATGTACAGCTGGGCATCATCCGCAAACATGTGATTTTGGATGTTAGATGCTTTGAGGATTTCAGTAAGAGGTTCAATGAATAGGTTGAAAAGTGTGGGGGAGAGAGAAGACCCTTGGCTCACCTCCAGGGTGCAGGGACTGGAATTGGATAGTGTTTGATTGGATTTTACTCTGAGTTCTGTTATTGAGAAAAGAGGCAAACCATTTTAGTACTGAGCCTAAGAGCCCCATCCTACGTTCCAGAAGACTCAGTAGATTGTCATGTTTGACAGTGTCAAAGGCAGATGAGCGGTCAAGTAGTATTACTAGGCAGGATTCGTTCTGGTCAAGCATTGTGAGAGCGTCGTCCACTATATTAGTAATGGCTGTTTTGGTGCTGTGGCTGTGACGGAAGCCCGATTGGAATTGATCAAGGAGTTGGAATTCCTCAATGTGGTTACAAAGTTGTTCAAGAACACATTTCTCAAGAAGTTTTTGCCAGAGCAGGGATGATTGTGATTGGTCGGAAATTATTCAAATCTTCTGGGTCAGCCGTAGATTTGTTGAGAATAGGCAGAACCAGACCCTTCAGGCAGTCCGGGATCTCACCTTGAAGAAGTGAGGCAATGATAATCTTGGTCCAGAGTGGGACTAGTGACCTTATCATTTCTTCAAAGAAATTAGGGGAAAGGGGATCATTGAAGTGATTGGAAGGTTTCAGGGTTGAAAGAATGTTGAATCTGGATGTGTTGTTGAAGGGTGAGAATTGACTTCAAGAGGCATTGTTTTTAGGGTAGAAACAGGGAACAATAAGAGGCTGCAAAGGTAGAGAAGAGTCTGGAAAGAGTGAAAGATCGATCACGGCAGACTTTTGTTCAGATTCAATCTTGCTGGATTTTTCAAGGAAGAAGGAGACAAAGTCCTCGCTGTTTGGCTGTGGGCAGGAGATCAGTGGTGGTTGGTTGGGAGTGTTATTGGGTTGTAGCTTAATCAAATCAAACAGCACTTTGGGGTGATTTTTAACTTCGTCAAGTTGACTTCTGAAGAATGTTGCTTTCGCCGTTCTGATGTGTTTGTTGTAAGTACTCCTTCTCAGTCTTAAAATCTAAGGAGATCGATAGATGGAGAGGATTTCCAAGAGTGTTCTGCTAGTCTCAGGTTGCGTCTGACAGAGTTTAAGCTACCACCACCGTCGCCCAGACCCCACCCGCCGACTCCACCGTCCCCAACACACCGCCGCCCGCAACCTCAGACAGTGGATCAACGACTGTGCCGACACCCTCGCCCCGCTCAAGATGCGCCCCAACAGCTGCAACAGAAAGAAAGCCAGCTGGTTCTCCAAAGAGCTCTAGACCTCCAAGCAAACCTGCCGAAAGCTGAAGAAGAAATGGATCCGCGATCGAACACCACAAGAACGCCACCCGCAGACACCACCACCTCATCAGATCCGACATAAGGGCCTCCTTTAAAGACCGCCTAGACAACAATGCACACAACAACAAAGAGCTCCCCAACATTGTGAAGGAACTCGCCAACCCCTGCTCCAACACCAATGGCATCCCACCGTCACAAGACCCGTTTGACTCACTGGTCGCCTTCTTCCACCGCAAGATCACAGACATCCACGACAGCTTCAACGCCGCGACCACCCCAGCAACCACCCAGACCCTGGCCCCCATGACGACCACCAACCGCCTGCTCTCCTGGACCAACATCAACAACGACGATACCATCAAGATCATGAGCACTATCCACTCCGGATCCCCGTCAGACCCCTGCCCAAACGACATCTTCAACAAAACCAGCACCACCATCGCACCCCACCTCCGGAAAACCATCAACATCTCCTTTGAGACCGCGACCTTCCCGGAGAGCTGGAAACACGCCGAGATCAACGCCCTACCCAAGAAACCCAAGGCGGACCCCAAGGACCTCAAGAACTTCAGACCCAACTCCCTGCTCCCATTCCCGGTGAAGGTCATCGAGAAGACCGTCAACAGACAACTGACCAGCTTCCTCGAGGAGAACAGCATCTTAGACCCATCCCAGTCCGGATTCCGCAGCAACCACAGCACCGAAACTGCTCTCATCGCTGCCACCGATGACATCAGGACCCTGCTTGACAACGGAGAAACCGCGGCACTCATCCTCCTGGACCTGTCAGCAGCCTTTGACATTGTCTGCCACCGCACCCTACGCACACGCCTCCACAACGCCGGGATCCAAGAGAAAGCACTGGACTGGACCACCTCCTTCCTCTCCGTCAGAACACAGAGTGTCTGCCTCCCCCCCTTCCGCTCCGTACCCACTGAGATCATCTGCAGCATACCACAGGGCTCTTCCCTCAGCCCAACGCTGTTCAACATATACATGGCACCACTTGCCCACGTCGCCGACTGCACAACCGTAACATCATCTTCTACGCCGACGACACCCAGCTGATCCTCTGAAGGCAGTAGTAGAGTGGATGAGGAACAGCTGAATGAAACTGAACTCTGGCAAGACGGAGGTCCTCATCCTCGGATCCACCCACTCGGCCCGGGACGACTCCTGGTGGCCGACTGCACTAGGAACAGCTCCAACACCCACCAACCACGCACGCAATCTAGGGGTCATCCTCGACTCATCCCTCTCCATGACAAACCAGGTCAACGCCGTCTCCTCCTCCTGCTTCAACACCCTCCGCATGCTCCGCAGGATCTACAAGTGGATCCCCACCGAAACCAGAAGGATGGTCACCCAGGTCCTCGTCAGCAGCAGACTGGACTACGGAAACGCCCTCTACGCAGGAGCCTCGGCCAAACACCTGAAACGGCTCCAATGCATCCAGAACGCCTCCGCATGCTTGATCCTTGACATCCCTCGACGTAGCTGCATCACACCACACCTGAGAGACCTGCACTGGCTCCCTATCAACAAGAGGATAACCTTCAAACTCCTCACCGACGCACACAAGGTGCTCACCGGACCAGTGTACCTCACTAGCCGACTCAACTTCTACACCCCCACCTGCAACCGCGCCCTAGCCACTGTGCCCTGCATCCGAAGAGTGACCGCCGGCTGCTGATCATTCTCACACCTCGCCGCCAAGACATGGAACACCCTCCCCATCCTCCTACGGCAGACCCAAGACCTACTTACCTTCAGAGGACTCCGCAAGACCTGGCTCTTCGAGCAGTAGCTGCTTCCCCTCCCCTAGCACCTTGAGACCCTCACAGGTATACAGTGCGCTTTATAAATGCTATGATTGATTGATTGATTGATTGATTGATCGAACCATGGTTTGGAGTCTTTGTTGGACTTTCTTTTTAGTTGAAGGGGGCAATTGCATTCAAGGCTGTCCACATGGAGTTGTAGTGATCAGTGAGTTCGTGGACGTCGGACATGCCTGCCGGAGGAGGTAGGGACAGATTGCAATGCTATATGAGATAGTTTATGTTTGCATTTTGCAGCTTTCTTTTCTAGTGTTTTTGTCTCAATGGTTGGACTCTTTAGGTGTTCCATCTTTCTAGGATTCGGAAGATGATATAGTGATTGTCCAACCAGTCACAAGGGACAATAGATTGAAGTTGAATGGAGATGGGATTGTAGATGTTTAAATCGAGGGTCAACCCTAAGTTGTGAGTAGGGCTATCACAGAATTGAGTCATGTTGAGGTCAGCTATGAAGTTTTTTCTTCTCCTGGAGAAATAATGATAGTAGTGTAGTTCGTGAAACCAGCCAAGTGGAATTGGAAACTATATTCATTAAAATACCATATGTTTTTAAGCCAATGGAAAATAGATCTTTTGAGTGATGCTATGTTTACAGATAATTAGGAAAGACTGCAGAGGATAGTGATTGGATGAATATTAACCAACTGAAGCAGAACCCTGGCAAAACTGAGCTGATCCTCACAGGTGGGTCTCCCAATCCGTGGTACTCCAACTTCTGGCCCCCCTCACTGGGCAATTCCCCCGTGCCGGCAGGCCCTACCAAACGTTTTGGTATAGTAATAAGTATTGACATGTCCATGAAAGCCCAGATCAGTTCAGTTTTCTCTGCTGGGTTTTTCCAACTGCGGAGAATAAAGATTTGCAGATTCTTAAGTAGGGAAGCTCTGAACCTAGTCATTCTAGCCTTGGTAATTTCCCAACTGGACTATGCCAACTCATTGTTTGTAGGCATCCCGGCGTATCAACTGAGACACCTTCAATTGGTTCAGAACCAAGCTGCCAGGCTCATTTTTCACCAACCCAAGTGGCATCACGTTAGGCCACTTATGAAAAGACTCCATTGGCTCCCAGTGGTCAAGCACTGTGCCTTCAAGTTGGGATGCATTATTTTGAAAGCTCTTTATGGCAATATTCTAGTTTTTATTTCATCTAGGCTTCACGCAACTTTCCATCTCAAGACCTGAGGTCTTCCCACCTGAGCCTGTTGGCAACCCCCTCCTTCAAACGTAAGAAGCACGGTGGTTTAAGGTTTACAGATTTGGCCCCAAAATTCTGTAACTCCCTCCCTGAGGAGATGAGGTCCTTGACTTCTTATGCACAGTTCAGAAAACAGCTTAAGACCTGGCTGTTTTTCCAGGCATATGATGACTAAGCCACCCCCTTGCCGCTGCCTCGCCGTGACTCTAGCGCCATGAGACCGTTTGGTGAACGTGCACTTAATAAGTGATTTTACCATAACATACCTATGGTCGGACGCATACAGTTTGTTCACTTCAGACTTGTATGTAGTAAAGAGACCAAAAATATATACAGCATAGATTGACTAAATGTAAATGTGTACATGTACAAAAGTGAAACAGTGTAGTTCCGGAGACAAGTCTTATTCAGTATGGTAAAATGTATATGGTGCATCTTTTAGCTACCAGTGAAGTGTAAAGTACAAACAGTACTTAATTTTTACAAGATAGAGACTGAGCACTATTATTGTAAGTTGCACATGTATTTGTATTTTGTATTTGTATTTGTAGAGCGCAACATTCATTCCAAGGAACATCACTGCGCTAGAATAGATGAAAACCTGTATACAAGGAGTTTGGTTAGCCAGAGTCGTAAAGCGGCGGATTGTAGACATTATCCCGTGGACGTCAGTACTTGAGTCCTGAAAAAAATACGTTTCCAGCTTTTTTTTAAACCTCACGTGTTCATCAATGAGGCAAAGCACCAGCGGAAGTTGGTTCCCGTAGGTAGCCACCAGATAGGAAAAGGAGCGGCCCTACGCTCAGACTTTTTTTTTATACATTTGGTTTTAGCTAGAGTGTGATTGTCTGACCCAAGGTCTTGCGAGGGAACAAAGAATTTCAGTTTGTCCTGCAGGCTTCTAGGTCCCAGTTTATGTAAGGCTCTATGCACATAGCATAATAGTTTAAACTTGGCTCTTTGTCTCATGGTTAACCAGTGAAGCTCTTTCAAGCAGATTGAAGTGGAACTGAACTTGTTCCTGTTAAAAATCAGTTTGACTGCTGCATTCTGAATGACTTGCTAACAAGAGAATAAGTAGTCAGCCATGCCAACATAAAGCGCATTCCCATAGTTCAGATTACTGTTCAACAAGGCCTGAGTGATATTTTTTATCCAATTCAGGAGGATCCACATGGAGGGTCTCCTGAGTAGTTTTACTATGACAAAACATTTACCACACATTGCTCGGACTTGCCGCTATATGTATCAAGCTATTTAGCATTCGCAAAGGCCGAAATTCGCAGAATTTCGGCCTTTGCGAATGCTAAATAGACAAATGGTATGTATCACACAAGTTTGATGCAAAATAAGGAATAGCAAAATTTGCTAATCCTTATTTTGCGATTGCACTTAAGGAATTGCAAATTTTGCGATTCCTTAAATGCAATGTATCAAACAAATAATATGCAAAAAATGCCATTAAGGATTAGCAAATTACCACCAACTTCTAGTTGGTGGTAATTTGCGAATTCTTATCAAAAAGCTTTTTTGAAAAAAACCAAAGGTGCCATATGACGCCCATACATGCCCTTAGGGCATGTATGTGCGCCATATGCCCCCAAATGTCTTTTTCAGGGGTGCAGCAGGGTGTTCATGAGACACCCCTGCACCCTTGGAAAAATCCCTAATTTGCGATCAGCAAATTGCTAATTGCAAATTGCACTTTCATTCCTATGGGCCTCCTGGCCCATGGAAATGAAGGGGTAATTTGCGATTAAGAATTTGCTAATCTCAAATTAGGAATGCTAAGGAATCGCTATTGGAAAGCGATTTTGTACATACATACCGTTTTGCATTTCCTAAATAGCGATTCCTTAAAATTCGCTATTTAGGAAATGCAAAATGGTTTGTTGATACATATAGCGGTTGGTCTTGCATGTTTAGCGCATTACCTAACAGAAATCCTAGTTTTTTGTACACCACGTTTAGCCTCGGGAACAGTGCCCAATGGTTGAGGCCTCCAGGTTGTGTCCCAGACTAGATGTGCGTCATCAAAGACTACCAAGTACCTATCAAATAGGTTGTGACTTAAGTGGCCTTTTGTACAAATGTGCGAAAAGTGAAAGTTTTTTACAATACATTATTCACCTGTGGATTTCACTGGACTAAATGATGTAAAATACTTCTCATCTAGTGCAATAGAACATTTCTATATAAACTGGAGATTTATGAAGTGCAGATATTTATTGCCATAGGTTCAATGAAAATTTGGAGACATTATGTATTGTCGTAGAATGATGTGTGCAGATGTGGGTTGGCAGCAAGGCCTGGCCTCTAACCATGCCCTGTGCACAAACTCGATGTGTGGCGAACCACATGCTCAAGGCCAGCAACCCCCGCTGTAAGAAGCCTTTGGCAATGTAAAGCAGGCTCTTGACCCCAGGGTCTGGCCCCAGCCTAGCCCAGAGTGGAACTCACCTCAGACCCTACTCCATCATAGATCCTCAGCCCACATTTCATTTTGTTTTATTATTTTTTCATTTAATTGCAATATTGCAGTACTCCTGCAGTACCGGCACTCAAGCTTCATCCCTATTCACCATGTGCAGTCAATCCTCCACTACGTGCAGCTGTAGGCAATGCATAATGGGGGTGGGCCTGCATCCAGCACCCTGCATATGGTAAGACCCGCTGCTCACAGTGGGCTGTGTATAGCAGTGGGCTGACCCTGTATTCAACCTACTGCTCCATGGGGCCAGCCCCTCTCAAATTCCCACCCCATATTTTGTTTCTTTCTTTCTTTTTAAAACTTTGCGGTACCATGCTTTTCCTGTTGCACTGCTGCTTAACCTTCACCTCCATGGTACTGCGGGACCATCTAAGCTTCACCCAATTAAGTTTGCACTGTACAGTAGAACCATGAGGGTGAAGCTTGAGGGTTGGTAGTGCAGGAATACTACAGTACTTCATGGGAGGCCTGCGCTCGGTCTTGCAGAAGTAACACAGTACCAGCAACACAAATTTATTTGTAATATTTTAGCCTTTGGCAGGTCTGTCTAAGTGCCCCCAAGCAATGCCAGAGGATCAGGGTGTCCCTACCTTGCCAATTATATCCATTTTTCCTTTTTTACTTCTGGACATGGAGATTGAGTTGCTGAGTCCTGTAATGGCAGACACAAACATTTTCTACAATTTGTGGCCAGCCAAACAGATCTCATGGTAACTCAGGACCGGTATCATCCATCTGTACCAAAATGTTTGACTGGAGAAAAAGCCTATTTTGGCCAATCAGAGGGCTCTATTTGTTAATGGAACCACAACACTACTAGCAGTCCACATATACTTAACATCTTAGCCCCTTCATTGCCGCCTCAAGCACCAATTAAAAGGCAAATAAATAAAATGGCTGAACAGATTTGCACAAAATAAAGAGAACACTTTCTGAGTAAAGTTCTAACTTTCTGTCACATTTGGTGTAATTCTGCTCTGCTTTTTTTTCTGGTTCACTTCCCAAAATTTTCCTGTGGAAAATAACATTGGAAATTAATATTTCGGGACGCCCCTTTTTCTTGGATCACTTCAAAATCTTTTAGGAAAGAGCTTAGGTGGGGGACCAATTAATAAGAAGAGGTATGCATATAAGTGAGCCTTCAACTGAATGAATTGGAATTAATAATTTTGTATCAAAGGCTTTTATACATGCTGGTTATGTGTGTGTCCAGTCGATGATGATTTCTAGATCATTGTACCATCTGTATAAAATACTAATTAATTCCAAATTAGCAATTTGTATTAGGAGTTTTATGGCCTGTCTGTTTTTTGATACATCTCTTTCATGCTACATTCTTAAAATCAATTTTTATCTCAGCCATTTTAGAATATATGCCCATGAATGTACGTTTTAACTTCCTATGTAACACTGTTGGTATAGGAAATGTCTGAAGAAGTAAATAAATTACATTAAGCATTTACAATGATAAACTGTCATGTAAGGTCAGATATGTAGACTTCATTACATGGGTGCATCTAATGATGTATTGAATTGCTTCTTGGATACTTGTGAACATATCTAACCACTTGAAACGTTATAACGCTATGGTTACACATGCATTGGCACTTAACGATAATGTGTTGATTGGCTATTGTCCCATCTGTCTTATAACTAGCCAACTGGAGCAAATGTCACTTTGTAATGCAATGGTTGAACATGCACTGGCACTTTAGAAGGATTTATACATACACCAATATGTTGACTTGAACATGAGCATAGCTAACAATTTGAAGCACATATCACTGTATAAATGTGATAGGTGCGCATGTACTGGCATTCTAGAATATACTAGATTTTGTTACTGATACCTGTGTGCACACTAGTGAGTGAAATTAATGCTGTAAAACCATCACAGATTGTGTTACAGTTGGTTTTCATATATTCCACAGGTGCCTTTGAATGACAGTGATCATCGAAGTCATATTGCTCGATGTAATGATATTGTTTAATCCATCAATTTTAAGTTGGTAAGGGTTACACTTGTATATGCACATGTCCCCTGCATGCCTAGGGACAAAAATGTTTACAAAATGTTAAGAACTGTTTATGAAACAAATTGTGAACGCCCCCATGGACATATATAAATTTGAATGGATTGACAAAAAATGCAGGCGATACATATTAAAAAACTTTTGTTGGTGACAGATATATATGAACAGGCATTTTATAATTGACATCATTGTCACTTTACATGAATATTTGTTAGATCCAAATAGGCAGTTTAGAACTATCTATAAAACTGGATTATAAATGACCAAATTGCCATCAAAAATGGTGGCTAAATGGATTTTAGTTTATACACAAGAACTGGCATGAATATGGGAGAATTGTTAACAAATGCAACATTGCGAAATAATGCTCTTCACGGCAGAGGATTGGCTCCCCACAGGGGGTGGGTACTGAGCCTGGCTACAGGCCAAACCCCAAACACGTGCTGTGCATGGATAAAGGCTGTGCATGTCCGTTGGTGACTGACTGTGCAGGGTCTGGCCTGCTTTCACGAAAGCCGGCCAGACCCTGCAGCTAACCCCAAGCTGCACATGATTTTGAGTGTTTGCAGTGGAGATTAGCTATCTCTGTGGCCAACTGGCCATGTGGGACTGGGTGGTTAAATTCCCTTGTGGGTTGGCATAGTTATACATGTTAATAAAATATTACTTTATGCTAAAAAAACTCTAGAAATTCACACAAAAAAACAAAGGTTTAAGTGCCATTATACCCAGGTATGGTAATGATAGCTTACTTTACATTTTTAAAAACCTGAGACATTCAAAGAAAAAATCAAAGGATACAGTGACATTATAGTAAGATGAAAATGTCAGTTTAAGCATAACATTGTAAATTTAAAAATACACTGAAATTCACCAGTTATTGTTAATGGAAGAAATTATAACTTGCACCCGCTGCATGCACTGCTTATGACTTCACATATTACATCACTCATGACATGTTATATGACATCATTGATCATATGAAAAATCACATCTGATATTACATTATTGATGACAACCGTGCGCATGGTGGAGGGCGTGAGTTATAGTTTTTTCAGTTAACTATACCTGGTGAATTTTAGTGTTTTTTATGTTTCAAATGTTATGTTTTAACTGACATTTTCACATAACTATAAGATCAGGTGGATCAACTTTTACTGTGAGTGGTTTGTTTGATTGCAATCATTATTCCTTGATTATCATTATCAAAACTTTGAAGATGAAAGAGAATACATTTTGCTAGTTTTGGAAACTACATTTTCCATAAATTCAGAGCAACAAATCAATAATAATAATCAAGGAATAATGATAGCAATCAAACAAGCCACACTAAACTTAAGTTTACAATTAGTGTTGATCACTAATTGGTTTAAAGATTAATAAACTAGCCAAATCACACAAGAGACCATGAACTAACATTGCTTTAGTCAAAAAACTTTCCTTTTTTCTTTGGGCTATTTCACTTTATGAACACTGAGGTATGTTTAACTATACAACTCTCAAAAACAGAACGTGGTACAGGAAATGATGTGACTCACTGTGTGGAAATAACAATGAGAAAGGACTTTGGGCCTGATTCACAAAGGCAAACTTACACTTTTGTGTAAGTTTACAATTGTTTGCAATTCACAAAGGGTTTATGAGTAGTATCTTTACAAATATGGAATCTCCGCTCATAAAAACATAGATCTTTTTATGTGTGGAGACAATGCACTCATAAAGATACTACACGTAAATCCTTTTGTGAATAGCAAACAAACCAAAACTTACACAATGGTATAAGTTTACATTTGTGAATCAGGCCCTAAATGCTGAGATCAAGGTCCAGGAGGACCAAAACGTGTCAGGTCGCTGCTGTGTTTCACCCAACGAGTGCAGGTGGTTTGTTTATTTGAGCAAGCAATTTCCGGTTTGATCTATCTATCTATCTATCTATCTATCTATCTATCTATCTATCTATCTATCTATCTATCTATCTATCTATCTATCTATCTATCTATCTATCTATCTATCTATCTATCTATCTATCTATCTATCTATCTATCTATCTATCTATCTATCTATCTATCTATCTATCCATCCATCCATCCATCCATCCATCCATCCATCCATCCATCCATCCATCCATCCATCCATCCATCCATCCATCCATCCATCCATCCATCCATCCATCCATCCATCCATCCATCCATCCATCCATCTATCTATCTATCTATCTATCTATCTATCTATCTATCTATCTATCTATCTATCTATCTATCTATCTATCTATCTATCTATCTATCTATCTATCTATCTATCTATCTATCTATCTATCTATCTATCTATCTATCTATCTATCTATCTATCCATCCATCCATCCATCCATCCATCCATCCATCCATCCATCCATCCATCCATCCATCCATCCATCCATCCATCCATCCATCCATCTATCTATCTATCTATCTATCTATCTATCTATCTATCTATCTATCTATCTATCTATCTATCTATCTATCTATCTATCTATCTATCTATCTATCTATCCATCCATCCATATATATATTCACTGAAAAAACCATAGGTTATAGACCATATATAGTTAGGAATTAGCATTTAGAAAACCTTATTTTACTCACACAAAACCATTGAAATTCCATATATAGTTAGTTGCACTAACTATATATCGCGCACCCGCAATCCACTGCTGATGATGTCACATATTACATCATTCATGACATGGTCAGTGACATCACTGATGACATCACTGATGACATCTCAAATGACATCACTGATGACATCACTGATGACATCTCAAATGACATCACTGATGACATCATGACACACCAATACCAGTTACTACATACGCACTCACTGATTCCTACGTCTACACACACATTCACTCATTCACCCATACAATCACTCATACATACAATCACTCATTATTACAACACTATCATATGCACTCATACACCTATGCAGACAGTCACACACTGCCACTCATCCACGGAGTTACTCACACACCAAGTCAGTCCTGTAAAGAATCAATCACACTTCCATTTCTTCATCTATACAGTTAAACACAGAACTCCATACTTCAGTGACATCACTGATGACATCACTAATGACATCTGAAATGACATCACTGATGACATCTCAAATGACATCACTGATGACATCATGACACACCAATACCAGTTACTACATACGCACTCACTGATTCGTACGTCTACACACACATTCACTCATTCACCCATACAATTACTCATACATACAGTCAGTTATTATTAGAACACTATCATATGCACTCATACACCTAGTCAGTCCTGTGAAGAATCAATCACACTTCGATTTCCTCATCTATAGTTAAACACAGAACACCATACTTTTCACACATATACTAACACATACTTACTCTCTTATACAATCACTGATACAAGTACACATTGATATGCACAGAGTCACACACCTCCCAGCCAGCCACACACACACTCAGTCTTCCATACATCCACTCATTCTTCAATATGTAAAACGTATTTAAACTTTACAAAAACACACAGACACTAGATGATGTCATCAGTGATGTCATTTGAGATGTCATCAGTGATGTCATCAGTGATGTCACTGACCATGTCATGAATGATGTAATATGTGACATCATCAGCAGTGGATTGCGGGTGCGCGATATATAGTTAGTGCAACTAACTATATATGGAATTTCAATGGTTTTGTGTGAGTAAAATAAGGTTTTCTAAATGCTAATTCCTAACTATATATGGTCTATAACCTATGGTTTTTTCAGTGAATTTTCAAGGTTTTGTAAATGCTAATTCCTAACTATATATGGTCTATAACCTATGGTTTTTTCTGTGAATTTCATTGGTTTTTTAACAGCTAATATCTGTAGCTGTAAAATGTATTCTTCTTTAAATCCAAAAATATATTTTATATGTTTATGAATAATTTTTTTTTTAAAGATTTTTTTTTCTTCGTTCCCGCTTCGCGAATCGGGAAGCTTCCCGTTAGCTGACCTTGATGCCGTGAAATAGACCGCGAGCCGGTAAACGTTTCTTTACCGCAAGTGCCGCGTTAGAAAACAACATCGTGACGCCTCCCGTCCGCATGACGTTTCACGTTCTCGCGTGATACGTCATATGACGTGCTACGTTAGCGAACTGGTACGCGAAGCGAGTCGCAAAGCGCAGGTTTCTGGAAGCAAACCGGGAGGCCCTGCAAAGCGCTTAACGTAAACACAGCAAGTCATGTGACTTGGTAATAACACTTTTCATTGGTTCATTTCACTTTTGGTTTCCTAATGATGTAAGACTAGGTCATATAATCTAAAATGAACACTTTTGATTGGTTGAGAACTCTTGTTTTTCCCAAATGATGAAAATCCCTCCTTCTTTCCTCACTCTGACTTTCATCATTGTGAGAGAAAGACCCTTTGTGATCACTGAGCAATGGCTTCTTTAGTAGCTTCAGCTGGTGCTTCCCCACCACCTCCACCACATCCAAGGAAGAGTGGACCACCTGCTCAAGTTATAATTCAACAAGAAGAGGAAGAAGAGGAACAGGACGACGAGCACGAAGAGAGGCAGTTTTTGCCTGAGCAGCCCAGGACGTCTCATCGGAAAGAAAACTTCATTTGGCAATTTTTTTAAATTCCCAAAGGTCAGAAAAAAGTAAATGCAAGATACGTAACTTGCCTTATATGTCAAGATAGACTGTCCAGAGGGACCGACAAAAAATACAGCTTCGGAAACTACACAATGCATCGCCATATGACTAGGTGGCATCCTAACAACTACAGTGCTGCACAGTTTCGGAACGACCTAGATAATCTCCCTATTATGGCCAGAAGATCTGTTGTACCGGAAGTAACAGGACCAGAGGGCAGGGAGATGGTGCCAAATATACAAATGAGATTTGGTGAAGTAAAACACATCTGCGTATTTTGCGATGGATTCATTTGCTACGGAGAAAGAAGCATCACTCTGATCAACAGAGCTATTGACTATCATATGCAAGTTTGTACGAAACGCCCAAAATAATAAATACTTCTTTTTTTGTTTTGTTGCTCCTGTTGAGCCCTTTACAATGAATCGTTTTCATTGCCCCCTCCAAGAAAAACCCAAAAAAATATAAAACTGTTCAGAAAAATTCAAAAAAAGTAAAAAAATGTTCAGAAAAATAATAAAAAAAATATAAAACAACAAAAACAATTTAAAAAAAAGTTCTTTTCAGAACTACCTCCCCGTTATTAAAAAATTGGTACAATATTTGGAACTGTGCCAACCTCTATTTCTCTTAGTTCGCTTCCCAGTTCGCTCGCCGGTACGCGAACCAGAAGCGAACCAAAAACAGTAAGTATAAGGGAAGGAAACAGACACTTATGTAAAAAGAAAGACAGCTATAGGGGAGTAAACTAGAGATACTATTACCCGTAATCCACTGCTGATGATGTCACATATTACATCATTCATGACATGCTCAGTGACATCATCAGCAGAGGATTGCGGGTTTTTTGGCAACGTGCCTTATCCACGGTTTAATAACGCTGCCTTTTGCTTTATATAAGTTTTCAAATTGTATGAAATATATACCAATAGGTCGTTATGAACCTTTAGGTAGTGCTTTTCTTCATGAGGTCTGGTCGCTTCCATACACATACAGATGTTTCAAACATGATCAAGAAGTTTATCTGAATGGAGAGGAATGCACTGAGACGCCAGATCATTCACTAATGTGTAGGCACATACAGTTACACGGTTCATGCAACAAACACCGACCAAATATGGCTTGCGTGTTGCAAGGCACGCCAGTTCCTGCTATCATCCCCACGTTCAAGTTGTTGGAAAATGGTAGTTATTTGATGCTCAATAATGAAGATTGTTCTGAGTTAATTAAAAGTATTCCTTTTATCGTAACAGTAAGTGAACAGGTTATTTGCTGCAGAAATGTTCTATTTCCTCCCACACATGAACATAGGGAGTTTTCAATCTGGCCACAAATACCAACCTTGGGACAGATTTCAACGGCATGGCAAGAATAAGAGCTCTTTTGTCTCAGAGAGAGGTGGCCTTGAGTTCGGCCCGTGAAACTTTCGTGCTTCACATAGCGAACACCCGTACAGAGGTGCAGACCCTTTTCAATTCAGATTTGCCTTTCAATTTCAGCAAGATGGTTCCGACTATCTTTAACGCATCCTCCACAAAGACCCTGGCGCACTTTTTTAAAGTTGTTACCAGTGGTCTCGTGACTTCATTTGAGAAAATCTTTGGAGTCATCCCTGCTTCCTTTCATTCTATTTTCTCCACTCTGGTTCGTGGATTGGCATTTTTACTTGCATTACCAGCGGACGCTCTTGTGCTTTTTTACATTTTTAAATATGGATGTCCCTCCTATGCAACCTCCCACCCTGCAGCTGCTGACACTGTTCCGCAATCGCATGCTAGAATATTATGGCACAATGCCGTTGGCGATATTAAGCACGGCATATGGATTATCTTTTCGATTCTCCTACTTCACCTGTGTCCAGCCTGTATTTCACTGCCTGACCTGTGATTTCGATTGGGCCATTGATTTGTGTCTCTGCGGACCGGTTTCTCCTGACGTCGACTTTAATCAGCTGATGACTCCTATCATTACTCACGAGTTGGTTTGTCCTGGCGAAAGGATTATGGCTGTGGCATTGATGCATGGACTACTTGGTCCCTGGAATTTACTGGCGGCAGCACAGTCTTTCTTGGAACAGAGCTTTCTTGAAAACCCACCGAGCTGTCCTCTGATGGTGATAGAGGATCCGGTGCTGGGAGAGCACGTATGTTCTTTTCCGCTTTTAAATTGGATGGCTGAACTGTTTTCGGATGAAGACGGTGACTTCCTATTGGAGGCTGTTGCAGCTTATTTTGCATACACAGTTATGTCATAGACCTTTTTCATGTTTGATATGCTGAGTACTAGCATTTCATTGACAATTCATTGACTTATTTGTCAAGTTTTTATTATTTACCTTGCCTATTGGCTTAAGACTCGATAAAGTACTTGGCTGTTTTATTTTTCTTTAGCATTAAATGTTCCTAGTTTTTAATGCTTTACCTTGCGGACCGTCCACATATAAACTTGCAATCTGCTCTCATGAGATGGCACTTCTATTATCTTATTCAGTTCGTTTCCGGATCATGGGGAGGTGTCATCTAGGTCCTGGATATCTTTACACCGTGTTAAGTTAGCATGGGCTCATTACCGGTTTAAACGCCATTTTTCCTTTTTTGCAACTTCTGCACACGACACTTAGTTGTTGCTTTAGCTTTCCACCTAGTAGTTCATCGTGGTTTACATGAGAATAATATGTTATTGCTCTACTATCTGCTTTGCTTGTTAAACTATATCTGTACAGCGAGTGCTAAAGTTTCAAGAACAACACGATACAGAATTGTTATGAGGTCTGATCTCCACGACTTCATACTCATAACATAAGTGCAACTTCTGCCAATTCTGGGCATGAGGCGGGTTTTATATTGCTTTGCCGAACACACATACACAACAGTTGATGCGGTTCACATGAAGAGAGAGCTGGTGTATGCTGTGATTCCTTCAAATCTAAGACACTAAAGTATGGGCACGCCCTAAACCAACACAAAGAGACCTTCTTAGCAAATAATATAATATGTGTATTAGGGAGGGTGAGATATAAGCAGCCGCGGGCCGTGGAGGGAGTTACGGTGAGGCAGGGAGGCGGGGAGGGGGAGAAGCAGGGTGGAGCCCTCTCTACCTTGCCCCTCCCCCTCCCCGCCTCCCTGCCCCACCGTAACTCCCTCCACGGCCCGCGGCTGCTTATAAGTGTTGCTAACTCTTATTCATTTACAGCATGTTAACATACTGTCACCATTCGCTTTTTATGTACTAGTAACTATGCTGGTAATTTTGCTACTGATAATATGTGTACTTGTATTCTCCACCCTGCTTCTCCCCCTCCCCGCCTCCCTGCCTCACCGTAACTCCCTCCACGGCCCGCGGCTGCTTATAAGTGTTGCTAACTCTTATTCATTTACAGCATGTTAACATACTATCACCATTCGCTTTTTATGTACTAGTAACTATGCTGGTAATTTTGCTACTGATAATATGTGTACTTGTATTATCTAAGATACTACGCCTGAGAAGACGGCATTAGTAAATAAACATTTCAAATACACATCTGTTCTTCTTAACTCCATGTTCTGGTTTCTAAGAAATCTATAACGACCGACTGTTCATGAGTTCCACGTATCCTGAGGTACTATAAGTTCATATTCTGGATTGTCTAAACATTGAGAGTTTGTTATATCCAATGTGACACTGTACCTAGCTTGCTAAGGAGTTTTTGATTACTAACGTGAGTTTTGGGACACCCTAATTCGCCGAGGTTCCAATCCTCTGTCCACAGTTCTGTGTGAGAACAGAAACCCTGCGACAGGGGCACCCCCGACCCTTGCTGGAGCTTCATCACACTTGCGATACAACTCCAGCAATGCGCCACCTTTACGGCACAGATACATCACGCATCTGTGCTGTTTTTGCCCCATGATGCGCCGCATTGTAAATGCAGCACACCATAGGTGACGGAACAGCGGCACAGAATGACTAACACATCCCTGGTGATGCGCCAGTCATCATAAATGTATCCCTATGCTTCTTATCTTGTTAGAGATGAACCGCCATATATATCATCAAAGTTTTTTGCATTTCCTAAATAGCGAACTTTAAGGAATAAATAGCGATTCTTTACCATTCCTAGTTTGCGATGAGCTATTTGCTAATTAGCCGAATGTAGCCCAATGAAGCCCAATGTAGCCCAATGTAGCCCAAAGATGGCCGCCAGACACACAAAAAAACAAATGTAGCCCAAATATCAGCCAGATGTAGCCCAACTATAGCCCAGTGACAGAATGACCAATCAGCTTCGCAAACCTCCGTTACGCGAAGCGGAGCGCTGTTACAGATATATATCTTTTTTTGAACGTTAATTTCTCAAAATCCACTGGAGCACATATATTGAGACCTAGCAAAGGCACATCGGGCTACCAGTCCCTAATATTTTGCCAAGTTTCGTGCAAATCCATTCAGCCGTTCAATTATTATTTTTTTTTTTTTTTTTTGCCCCGCGGGGCCCTTTTAAAACCTCCACATCAAACCTAGGGGGTCAGCGAGGATCTACTATGCCCCCTTATAGTTATTTCCCCCTTTGTTTTGACCTCCTCTTGTCTCTCGATCCTACCGAGAGACAAGATGGCGGCCGCTACGGACTTTTTGGAATGTTGACAGACGCCGGAGAACCAATCAGCTTCGCTTCACAAAGCTCCGTTGCGCGAAAAGTACGCGTCCTGGGACGCTGCCAGGTCCGCTGTTACAGATATATATCTTTTTTTAAACGTTAATTTCTCAAAATCCACTGGAGCACATATATTGAGACCTACAAAAGGCACATCGGGCTACCAGTCCCTACAATTTTGCCAAGTTTCGTGCAAATCCATTCAGCCGTTCGGGCTAAAAGTGAGGCCAACCGCCCTATGGAAAACTCAATGTTAAAAACACGTTTTGGGCCCCCCCTTTTTTCTCGGCCCCCCCTTGACGAACCCCCCCCAAATTTTCAAGGGCTGCTCAGAAACAAAATGTGCCATTTTCCTGAAAATTTCAGCCAATTCCGTCCACAAACGCCAAAGCTATTAGACATAGAATTTTCAAAAATCCCATAGAGAAAAAATCCTAACTATATATACCTACTGGCGACCGCCAGTAGGTAATATATATACGGTCATCTATATGTGTGTCTATATATACATATATATTCTCTAGGGCATAATTTATTAATGTGGGTAGTGTCAAGCAGCTCCCTCCCCTAGCTGCATTCGGCCCTGGGAACCCCATGGCCCACGGTATTTTGTAAGAAGAGGTGTGCCATGCAGCCCCCCTCCCTCAGCCTTTAAAAGACCCTGAGGACCCTATCCCCAAGGACTGCCAGCTTTTGAAAAGTGAGAGGGTCACGGGCCCCCTGGCCTGTTTTAGCCCTGTGAACCCATCACCTGCGGCTGACTCACTTGCTGGATTCCAGGGAGGCCACCTCTGGGACATAGCTGTTTCCCTACCTGGACCAGTGCGGGCAGGGAAACTCCAAACAGGAGCAAACACAAAGCCTGCTCCCAGCTATTGGGAGTTTAAAAAATGCTCCAGCTGGCTGGTAGAAGACTTGAGATATGTTTTCCTGCCCACACTGATGCCGGAAGGGAAACAGATCAAGATAATACTCCCACCCGGAGGGAGCAGCATAAATAGCTGCTCCCAGGGGGTGGGAGCAATGCCATCTCTCGCAGCATGAATGGAGCCAGCTTGGAACATGGGGGCCCCCAACATAGTGTAAGGGGGATGCCTTGGGTGGGCACCCATGTATATTAAACTCCGGCCTTGAGGGATGGGGTCTCCTGGGCTGAAATAGGCTTGGGGAGTGAAGCATGTGGCCCCCCTCCCCTTTCATGTACATTTACATATACATTTACATTTCAAGAAAATACAGCCCTGGGTTATGGAGTCACCAGGTCCATTTTTAAAAATGCATCTTTAATTTATTTCACCACAATCTCTTCTGAATTACCTGTACTAGACCAGTGGGATATGTCTTCTCCTGGTATGACAACGGAGTCCACGTTTCTCCCTTTTTAATTGCTGGTGAAAATGCAAAGGCGTCAAATTACCTACAAGCACTGCTTGTTTGGCCCTGCCCCTACCATGTTAGCAGTATGAAACAAGGTTTCTCCCATTTTTCAGGCTGATGGACCGTGTTACAATTACACATTGAAAAACAATCTGAAATCATTGATTAGGTGAATTTATTGTTGCTTTATTGAAGGGTAATCTCTTCTGTAGTGACTGTCCAAGACAAGTGGGTTCCTTCTTGTTGTCTCTTGGTCTGAGACCAGATTCCACGGTTCTCCATTTTAATTGCTGGTGAGTATGTGAAGGCGCCAAATCATCTACAATCTCCTGTTTTGAACATGTGATAGGAGTGTGCCTCATGTATATATATATATATATATATATATACATGTACGCAAACTCCAAACACTTCCTCCGATCCCAAACTCGGAACGTCGAAGCAAACAGGAGATGGACCACCAGACCACCAGGATAATTACAGGTTTTCTTTATTGCATTTCTTAGCTGGGTTGAAGGACAATACGCGTTTCGGGCTGGAACAGCCCTTGTTCACATGCAATAGACCCGATGTAACTTTTTACTTTTTATATTGCTAGTGATCCTCATGTGACCCGCCTCTAAACTGGTCATGTGACCATAAAGATAGAAAACATACTGCCTAATGTGCAAAATACGCCAATAGTCATACTACATGAAAACTTCACAAGTGTTAACATTCTAATGAAAGACATAATTTAGTTAAATCAAGACAATTGAAAATAACAGGATAAATCCTTACTTTTCTGATAAAGTTAACGGGGCGTTATATTATTGTATAATACACAAAATATATTCCTAAACTGTATTCACAGTGCAAGATAATACTCGGGCAGGATGGGGGAACTTATAGTGCTACTAATAGTGACAACTGGTCAAATGCCTAAAGTGCAAGAAGCTATATTACATGTGCAAGACAAAGCGGGATAAAGTGCTAAAGTGCATGATGAGATCAACCTGTAATTGTAATGCATAAATGCCTTCTTAACAATAGTTTTTTTTAGCAGAACCTCATTTTGTTAGTTAAAATTGGGTTTAAAACATTACAAAAAACAGTTAAATAATTTATCATGATAAAAGTGACTAAAATACCTGATGTGCAAAACAGTTATAGTCAAAAACTAATAAAAGACAGAATAATGAATATATATACACATAACTATATACACTAGAGGAAACTGTGACACTGTTGAAAACGATCTAATGACTAACAGGGAACCTGACTAATCAATAAAATACAGTACAAAAATATCAGCAATGAACATCATGAGAACAGTTTTGGCCAACAAATCCCCTCAGGCAACAGGGAACCTGACTACCTGATGGTTAAGGGTACAAGCTTGAAAATTGAGACAAAAGTAAGTTCGTAAATAGAGTCCAGACAATATAGATCACAAGAAATTATGGAGGTCCTCGGTGTTATTAAGACAATTCGGCCATTTACTGTCATATTCGAGGATCATGCTGGACTCTAATTGTCTCAATTTCAATTCTCTGTTACCGCCCCTTAGAGGTTTCGGCACCGCAGCCACTACATAATAGGTGAGACAGTTTACATCCTTATTATGTGTACTTTGAAAGTGGCGGGCCACGGGATAGGCAGGATCACTAGGTAGGATCGCTCGGAGATGCTGTAGGATCCTGACGTGCACCTGTTGTTTGGTACTGCCTATATAATTTAGGCCACAGATGTACGTCAGGACGTAAACAGCAAACTCCGTTTTACAGGTGTAATTGCCTATAATGGGAATTTCAGTACTGTTAAAAGGGGTACGGTAATGAGTTTTATTTATGCCAAACTTATGGCTCGACAGCTGGAGCATTTGCGAAATCCGGCTGCAGGTTGCAGCCAGTTAGCCTTATGTTTTAATTCCGGACTACTGGTGTTTAAAACAGCTCCCATGCTGTGCACTCTGCGGAAAGTTACTACTGGTTTGTTGGGAAACATGTGCCCTAATATGTTGTCTGTTAGAATGATAAACCAGCTCTTATTTATGATCTGTCTGATCTTGGATTCCTGGTCACTGAAGGCCGTTATGAACCTGGGACAATCATTTTGTGAATCAACAGTAACAGGGGTAGATGTAATCACCTCTCTGTTAGGAGTATCAGACGGAAAAAGACTAGCCCTCGTTCTAAGATTGGCTTTATTCAAAGCTTGCTCAAACATTGTGTCCGAGTAGCCTCGATTTTTTAACCTGGCACGCAATTCTTTAACACATCTATCAAAATCATCAATAGAGCTGCATATTCTTTTGAGTCGTAAAATCTCACCTAGAGGGATACTGTGGATGGTGTGTTTTGGGTGAAGACTCGAGTCGTGCAGAGTGGTGTTGCCTGCTGTGGGCTTTCTATATAGGGTAGTCTGCACTCTATTGAACTCGTCAATATAAATGTTGACGTCAAGAAACTCAATCTGCTTAGCACTCATGTGCGATGTAAATTTCAAATTGAGAGAGTTGTTATTGAGATCCTCAATGAAAGCAGATGCTTCTTGTGCATCACCCTGCCACACTATAAAGATGTCGTCTATATAGCGGAGGTATTTGATGATCTTCTCCTTCACCCACACTTGATGTGTTACGTTGAGAACCCGCTCCTCCCACCAGCCCACGTGTAAACACGCGTAGCTGGGGGAGAAGCAGGCTCCCATCGCAACACCCCTCAATTGTCTCCACACTGGTTTATCAAATACAAAGTAATTATTGTACAAACACCATTCCATCAGACTCAATAATGCCTTGTTGTGTTCGTAAAATTCTGCTGGTCTGAGACCAAGAAAGTGTCCTGCTGCTAAGAGACCTTGATTATGCTCTATTCAAGTGTAAAGGGACTCAACGTCCAAAGTTATGAGCAGCATATCTTCCTGCCACTCGAGATCTTCTATTTTTTTCAAAAAGTCACTTGTATCGCGTACAAAACTGGGTAGGTTGCTTATCAGATCTTGAAGAAAAAAGTTAATGTATTGCCCAATATTTTCTCCCATGCTGTTTATCGCTGAGATAATCGGTCTCCCAGGTATAAGCAAAACTCCTTTATGGACCTTGGGTATTAGATAAAAGGCTGGCAGGACTGGGAATTCATTATACATATATTTGTATTCATCTAATGAGATGAGGCCCTCTCTGCGCAATATTGATAAAAGTTTTTTCAAGTTGTCGTTGGCCTTTAGATATTCCTTATTGCTTGATTTGATGTAACAAGCATTATCACTCAATTGTCTGTGAGCTTCGGTAATTTAGTCTTTTTTGGGCCATATAATGATGTTGCCGCCCTTGTCTGCCGTTTTAACCACAATATCCGGATTGTTAATTAGCTTCTTCATTATTGCATGGTAGTTGGCCTGCTTTTGATTATATTGCTGGCTCTTACGATTGTTAGTCTTTTTGTATAGCTCTTTAATTTCCATCGTGATACAATCATGGAAGGTGTCCACAGTGTCCTTAACCATGAGTGGGACAAATTTGGATTTGCCTTTAAAGGGAGTTACGCCTGCTCCTTTTTGTGTCATGTTTATTTTTTGCAATCTTCTCTGGGTACTTAGGTCGAAATCAGGCCCCATGGGTTGTGAATTGGTTGCCTGATTAAGATTGTGCATCTCCAAGAGAACAGGAATGTCCGCCACCAAAAGTTTTGGATCCTCGTTAGCCATGTCAAGACTGGAAGCAGCACTTTTGTCGTCGCTAGTTTTTAATTTTTGCAAAGCGAAGAATTTTTTCAATTTAAGGTTACGAATGAAACAATATACATCCACGCGTGTGGAGGCATATTTGAAGGGTTGCCCAGGACAAAAATTCAGACCGAGAGTTAGGAGTTGCTGTTCAGCTTTGGATAGTACGACATCAGAGAGATTTTTCGTTTTTTACTTCCTCTTCTGCCATTGTTGATTCGTCTTCTTTTTCTGTATATTTTTGTTTTTGTTTTCTCCTTCTTTCTCGTCTTTTTTTGTTCCTTCGTTTGTTGCCGCATTCATTTGTCGTGGTCTTAGAGTTGACAGTCTTTCCGCGACTAAAAAATCAAGTTCCTCCCCAAGATTTAGAATAGTTGCGGGTTGTTCATGGCTTGTCGATTCATAACTTGATTCACTGGTAAGTGAAACAGAGCTCAGGCTCGATGTTTCATCATCCTTATTGCCAATTTATCTCACTGCTGCTTGGGGGGGCTTTTGTTTATTTCCTTTGTCACTATATTGTTGGCGTTTAATGTCATTATACTTTATTGCAAAAGTAAAAATGTGGCCGTTTGTATAGTCGGCTTGGTCACGTGCGAATTTACTCACTTTTCTGGTTTTGATTTTTTCCTCATGTTTCTTAAGCCTTTCCAGCATGGATTCCTTTAGTTTTTTACTGATATCCGTTTCTTTTATTTTGTCAATTTCCTCCTGTATGTTGTCAATCATTTTCAAAATCTCTGCCCTATCAATGGCTGCGTACTTGATAAGTAAATGGACTAAGTTCATTGACGCATCCAAATTGTGTTTACCCCATTCTTTTAGCATTTGGGGGTTTGGGTTCTCGAAGCTTGGTGCGAGCATGATTCGTAAGCCTCTCGGCACTCGATTGACCTCAGCATATTTAGACAGGGAGTAATGCTCCCACCATTTTGTGATCTCAAGGCGCTTTTGTTTTTCGAGGTCTTTATACAGAGTCTTGATGTTAGAATCTTCCCGTACTTCTGTAAGTGCCGGTGTTTTTTTAGGCACATTTCCCGAAGCAGAGACTTGACCAAACAGTTCGTCGGCTTCCTCTTCCCTTGCACGGAAAGTTTCCGCAGACATGCCTTCACCTCAGCTGAAACTGCCTGTGGTAATAGTCGTAAACAAAGCGCTGCAGATAGATTTACGGTGCTTTGTACGATATCAATTCCCCGACAGGGAAAACACCTCCCCACCTTCGCACTGCCTTTGTATGACTCACGGTGTTTTAGACGACATCAAACGTTGGCAGAGTCCTCCGACCCTGCCGTTGGTTATTGTCTTCGTCGCACGCTGTCTTGAATCATTTACTGGCTGCAACAGGGGGTATCCGATAAAATTCCACACAGGATCCAAGGAAACGTAGCTTGAGGCGGATACCACTTCAGGGGAGGGGGTCCGTTACCGAAAGCAAGCTCACTTCCGTAGTAACATGTACACAAACTCCAAACACTACCTCCGATCCCAAACTCGTAACGGCGAAGCAAACAGGAGACGGACCACCAGGATAATTACAGGTTTTCTTTATTGCATTTCTCAGCTGGGTTGAAGGGCAAGACACGTTTCGGGCTGGAACAGCCCTTGTTCACATGCAATAGACTTGATGTAACTTTTTACTTTTTATAATGCTAGTTATCCACATGTGACCCGCCTCTAAACTGGTCATGTGACCATAAAGATAGAAAACATACTGCCTAATGTGCAAAATACGCCAATAGTCACACTACATGAAAACTTCACAAGTGTTAACATTCTAATGAAAGACATAATTTAGTTAAATCATGACAATTGAAAATAACAGGATAAATCCTTACTTTTCTGATAAAAATAACGGGGCGTTATAATATTGTATAATACACAAAAGATGTTCCTAAATTGTATCCAAAGTGCAAGATAATACTCGGGCAGGATATATATATATATTTTCACAGGTTCCTGGGGTAAGAAATCCCAAAGTCCAATGTACGTTTTAGGTATTTTATTCTGTATTTATTGTTGCCAGAAATGCAAGTATCCAAAAGAACAGCTGACAGGTGTTTCGCCTGTGTTGCCGGCAGGCCAAGGGCTTTCTTAAGGCAGAAAGTCTTGTAAATATATAGACAGAAAGACTTGTAATTATGTAGTGGTTGTAGAAAGGTTTTTTCCGAAATTAAAGAACCTCATTCTCACTGAGCAAGGTAAAGTCTCTGTGCTCATGTTAGGGCATGGCTTTCTGACTATATATTTACAAGACTTTCTGCCTTGAACAAAGGTTAGAGTAACATTATAGTTCAGCATGATCAAATATCTTTTTGTTTTTTTAAAAACCTAAATTTTCACTGAAAAATACAAAGGTTAAAGTAATACTATTAGTTAGGCGATTATGTCAGTGACAACAGAAACGTTTTGCAGTGAAATATCATTTGAGATGTGGATCAGCTGTGGGATATGCAACTTTGCATTTGTTGGACTACTTGGTTACCACCTGATCACACAACAGAACTCTTAAATTGTCTTGAGAAATCAGTTTTTTTCAAATTGGCAATTTGTTTTGCAAAATTACTAAAAGTCTAAAATGTCACTATAGCTAGGGTTAGAGGGGTTAGAAATCTTTTTTACAATGTCTCAAGACAAGAACCCAGCTATTAGTGAAGATAATTACAATGGCATCGAGGACATGGTTGAGGAGCTTGAACGCACCCCTTACGTACACTTGTCTTTCAAGGAGGTAAGGCCCCTATGTAAAATTAAAAACATGGTCATGGGGTCCCATCCCACCAAACAAAATCTCCAGGAGCTGTTGGCTGGATATGCTAAGGACCACCCATCTGAAAATAGTGAAAAAGAATCAGATGAGGAATAAGAGGGAGCGGATGACCAGGTAGATCAACCTCCTGCACTTCTTAGGGACAGGAGGTTGATCCCTAGGGCCCTAGTGACCCTGAATCCAGGAACCAACCTTCAGTACCTAGATCCCACACAGGTGGGTCAGGCACTACTGAGGACATTGAGGAAAGCCTCAATGTGGAGGACCTCCTGCTAGCCAGGCTGACCAAAAGAGTAGACCTAGAGACCAATCTCCTGGCTCTAGAAAAAGAAACAGCAGAGATGTGCCTAGGACCTATTGATGGTGGCAGCAATCTAAAAAATATAGAAAAGGAAGGATCCTATAATCCCAAGATCCCCAAAGGGTTTGTCCTTAAATTTGAGGAGGGTGATGATTTCACCAAATGGTTCATAGCCTTTGAAAGGGCTTGTGAAGCCATAAGGGTGAAGAAAACTCACTGGGGGGCACTCATTTGGAAACTGTTCTCTGGTAAGTGCAGAGACAGACTTCTGACCCTTAGTGGGCAGATGCTGGGTCTTATGACCTTATGAAGAGAACTCTGATTAATGAATTTGGACTCCAACTGAGGAGTATAGAATTAGATTCAGGAGGGCTCACAAAACCCTGTTTCAGCCCTGGGTGGAATTTGCAGACTACTTAGTTAAGACACTAGATGGCTGGTTGACTGGAAGCAAAGTACAAGATTATGATGGTCTGTATAATTTGTTTATGGAGGAACACATATTAAGTAATTGTATCAATGAAATGTGGCATAAGTATCTGGTAGACCTAGGTCCAATTTCTCCCCAAGAATTGGGAAAGAAGGAAGACCATTGGGTCAAGACAAGGGTACCTAGGACGTCAATTGGGGTGACCAAAAGAAAGGGGTTACAAAACTTCCCCAGAGGAAAGACAGTGAGGATCTTAAAGATAAAGGTAAGGAGTCCTAGGTAGCCCCCCAAACACCTGTCCAGGAGGGTGGGCCTAAAGACACCTCACAAACCAAAACTGGGTACCAAGGTAAGAATTGGGATCCCAACAAGGTGCGGTGTCACAACTGTCAAAAGGTAGGGCACCCCACCAAGGACTCTAGCTGTCTTAAAAACTAAGCCCCTAGGGTACCACCAGGGGTTGCCAGTGTAGCTTTGGAGGGACGATGAGGAGGTCCTCCTAGACTTCAACTGGAACCTGGGTCCAAAAGGTGAGTTTCAGATTCTAGAGGGGAGTAGATACTTCTACCACCTACTGGTGAATGGAATCCCATCCACTGCTCTGAGAGATAACTATGCCAGTCACACGGTGGTACATAACAGGTTGGTTCTCTCAAACCAGTATGTCCCAGGGGAAACAAAAAGAGTAAGGGCTGTTCCAGGGGGTGTCACTGTTAGGCCTGTAGCTTTAGTGCCCCTAGATAGCTGGGTACCTTAGTTGGAGAAAGGTGGTAGTCAGTAAATACCTCGCCCTTGACTGTCTCCTTGGGTTTCCCCACCCAGAGGATGATCTGAGACAAAGAGGGGTACTGGTCCAGTGCCAGACCTCATCCAAGAAACCTGGGAGGGGGGGGGGGCTGAACCTGAAGTTAGTGCATATAATACCCCAAAAGAAAAAGAGGAACCAGTGTAGGAGAGGTGGATAACTGTCAGCCACAGTTCCAGTGGGCCAGGGAGATTCGATCACAGTAAGGGAGAACTCCAAAATTGGTACTGGTAAAATCCTCCCAAGCCAACATAAATACCTGACTAGTCAGGCAACTGTCCAGCCTGAGTTGGTGGCTACTCATCTGACAGAACAGAAGGTGTAAGAAGAGTGTTCACTACCAAGTGCAGTGCCCCCCCACCCTAAAACAGCAGACAGGCTACCAGAACCCAAAGCAGCCTGTAAGGTACATTCACTTACCAGTGAGGAGCTAAAAGTGTGGGTCTGGGCACTGACAGCTGTGAGTAGCCTCTGATGGGTTTTAGCCTTCTTGGCAGCACTCTCCTAGGCATGGTGGCCTAGCCCCCTGCCAAATAGCAAGTTAGGACCCCTGACCTTATTGGTCATGGTGGGGTTGCTCAAGCTGTGGGTAACCTCTGTGGGTAAGCTGGCCTTTCCCCTAGCTAAGTTAGAATTTGCAGAGGTAGACACCTCTGAACCCAAACTAAAAAGATGGGGTAAAGAGCTAGGAAAATGGCATTGTGAACTAGTTCCTGAAACTGTTGAGGTAGGCCGTCTCCCCAAAGGGACTGACCTTGACTGAAGGATGTAAGGCCGAGTAGGCCCTCCAACTTTCAAACCACTTCCTCTACTCTTCCTCACCTGAAAGACTAGGAAGACTCTCCCAGCTTTATCTAAGTTTCCTGGCCTTTGGACTAGGTGTGGGGGGGGTATTTTGTAGGAAAGCGGGTTTCTGTTGCAGTAACCCCCTCACTGTTTTACAGACTACTGATTCACTTTGACTTGATGTGCCCTGTGTCCCTGCCAATCAGGTTCCCAGGACCTGTGTTCTTTCCCCAAAACTGACCCAATTGACATCTCTGGCCACAGGTCAGCCCCTGGTAAATGGTACCACAGGTACCCAGGGCACTGTGACCAGGGAAGACCTCTAAGGGGTTGCAGCACATATTGTGCCACCCTTGGAGGCCCTGCAGGCTGCGTGTTTTGGTGCAGAACAAAGTGAAGAGTCAACATGATACACATCCCTGTGTGCCATGCCTATAGCCTACTGCCCTGGCATAGATTAGTCACCCCTCTAGCTAGGTGCCCTATGCCAGTGGTGAGGGTACAGTCCCGTCTTAGACAATGTAAGTGCAGTGCTGCCATTAAGAGTATATGGTGCTGGGTGCTTGTCATTACAAACCCCACAGCACTATAATGGCTACACTGAAAACTGAGAAGTTTGGTATCCAACTTCTCAGCACATTAAACCCAAACTGATGCCAGTGTGAGATTTGTATGAAAAATGCACACAGAGGGAAATTTTGAGATGCTCCCTCAAAAACGACCAGCTTCTGTAGGGTTTTCATGACTGATACACAGCAGTCTACCACCAAGAGACACGTTTCTGGACCCCTAGGGTGGGAACCTTCGCTCCATGAGCCCAGAAACAAAGCCTTTCCTGGGTGAGGTGTTCACACCTCCCCCAGGCCAGGAAGAGCCATCTGTGGCAGGGGAGCTTCAAAGGCCTGGCAGCCTTTGTAATGCGACCCCCAACCTCTCCTGCTATCCGGAGCAGGCTCCCTCCTGTCTCCCCTCCTTTTCGGCAGGAAGACAGATGGGAAAAACTAGGCAGTCCAGAAGGTGTTCCCACCTCTGCCAACTCCACCCCTCAGATGGGGGAGGAGTGGTGAAGCCCACTCTTCAGTACCCGCCATCTTGCAGATGCTAAGCACTCCCCAATAGGGATTAGGGATTGTGCTCACTCCCCCACGTAGGGTGAGCACACCAAGGGTGTATTCCCCCCAAGGTCCGTAGCCTATTGGCTATTGACCTCGAAACCCCTAAAATGCCCCCTAAATACAATATTTCGGGAGCAGCCCTGAACCAAGAAAGCAGATCGTCGCAACCTAAGTAGAAAAAGGATGAAAGAAGATGCGCAGCAGAGGAGACTGCAGAGAACAACTGACTTGGCCCCCAGCCCTACCGTCCATTCTGCAGTTTCCGGAGATCCTGCGCCAAAAATCATCTTGTCCTGCAGCCAGCGACCTCCAGAACCCCTATGAGAACTGACGGCCTTTAACATAGACCGGATCTCCTGTGAACAGCAGTCCCTGTTCAAAAGAAACTCTGAAAATAGACTCTGAGCCTGCTGAGGACAAAGAAACCCGATGCCTGGAACAACCACTGCACCCGTCGCCTACGGCCCAAGTTCGAGTGGCCTACTGGTTCCAGCGAGGTCCCCCAGCACTCCAGAGTCCGAGTCCACCATGGGTTGACTCCTCCAGGACTCTCAAAAGTCGCATGCAGCCTTTGCACAGAGACCTCCCCCAACCGCGAGTGGCCCGATAAGGTAAAATCCAGCTGCCCTGCGCCCTGGGGAAAAGAAACCGAGGGGCACCTCCATCCCTGAACCCTCCAACTTACTTGCCCAGCTGTTGGTTACTCCCAGAAGTCTTTCTGGTCCGAGCCTGCAGCTGAAAACCAAAACCGAAAATCCCCATTGAAAGCTACAGGGCTTTTGATGCCAAAAGAGCACTCTGCACCTGGCCGCCCCAGTGCAGCAGAGGGTGCAACTTTTGTGCTGGCCTAAACCCCCATTTGCCCTGAGCTTAGGTCCAGGAGCTTTGCTCCCTCAACCCAGTGGCCTGCTCGTCAGCAGCCCCCAACCGGAGGCCCCCTATCCCCCTTTGGATAACATTGGGCCTCCGCACTCTGCACCTGGCCGCCCTAGTGCTGCTGATGGTGTAACTAGAGTGCATCCTTGACCCTGGGGGACCCCTGAATCTACCCTCAGAAATTCAACCCCCACTAACGAATACTTACCTCAAAACCGATAACACTCTTTTCCTCCATTGGAGAACATTGACTGTTTTTCTGTGAAAAGTTTCAAAGTGTGGAGTTTGAAAACTTCGAGAAGTTCCTTAAAATTGTACTGTTAAACCAAAATGATTTTACTTACCTGTTACGGGAAATGTCCCAGAGTAGTATCCAGGTATACTACTCTGTGTAAGAAAACTAATCTCAAAAGTAACACCTGTAATCCTACTGAAAATCCCATTCAAAGTATAGGTACTGTGGGCCCGATTCACAGAATGAACTTAAGACTAAATCCTAAACTTACTACTATTTGGTATTCACAGAATGCACTTACTACTTTCGGGATTCACAGAGTGAACTTACTATTTTCGGGATTCACAGAATAAACTTACTACTTTCGGTATTCACAGAATAGATTTAAGACTACTAACTCTAAGTCCGAAATCGGGGAGTAAATTCCGGCCCGGAGGCGGAGCTTACGGCCCGGAGGCGGAGCTTACGGCCCGGAGGCGGAGCTTACGGCCCGGAGGCCGAGCTTACGGCTCGGAGGTGGGGATTTTTGCAATGCTGAAATCTCCAACTCCGGGCCGCAAGCTCCGCCTCCGGGCCGGAAGCTCCGCCTCCGGGCCGTAAGCTCCAACTCCGGGCCGCAAGCTCTGCCTCCGGGCCGGAAGCTCCGCCTCCGGGCCGTAAGCTCCGCCTCCGGGCCGTAAGCTCCGCCTCCGGGCCGTAAGCTCTGCCTCCGGGCCGGAATTTACTCCCCGATTTCGGACTTAGAGTTAGTAGTCTTAAATCTATTCTGTGAATACCGAAAGTAGTAAGTTTATTCTGTGAATCCCGAAAGTAGTAAGTTCACTCTGTGAATCCCGAAAGTAGTAAGTGCATTCTGTGAATACCAAATAGTAGTAAGTTTAGGATTTAGTCTTAAGTTCATTCTGTGAATCGGGCCCTGTATTCTGAAAAGCATTGCATTATCAGTAACACTACTGTATTATTATTATTAGGGAAATTTATAGAGCGCCTGGTTTACGCACACCGGCGTGTCCCCGCGCTATGGTAAGTGGGGTAAGCAGTCCAAGCAGCCATCACAGCTGCCTACCTTCCAAATAGGTGAGTCTTGAGTTTCCTTCTGAACATGGATTCTGAAAGCTCCAAACGTAACTCTGGTGGTAGGTCATTCCACTGCTTAGCAGCCAGATATCTGAAAGACCTGCCCCCCATTCACGCTTTCTTTATTTTAGGGATTTTCAGTAGTCCTGTGCAGGAGGAGCGCAGATCTCTTGTGGGCTCATACCGGGTAAACAGACTCTGTAACGGGGCAGGGGCTTTGCCGCCCAGGATGCGGTGACACATGGCAAGAGCCTTAAATTCCACCCTGCTCCTGACAGGAAGCCAGTGCAGGGCCTGGAGTGATGCCTTTGAGGATGATCTTGTAGGAAGCCTCAAAATTAGGCGAGCGGCTGCATTTTGCCGCACTTGGAGGCGGTTGACGACCTTTCCCGTGGCCCCCAGATACAGCAAATTGCCGTAATCTAGTCGCGAAGTGACTAGGGCATGCACCAGCGTCCGGCGAGCTGTAATGGGCAGAAGATCCAAGACCTTCCTCAGAGTTTTTATAACTCCGAAGCATGCCCCCACCACTTGGCCAATCTGGGGGCCAAAGGCAAGGTCAACCTCCAACCATACTCCAAGATTCTTTACTTCCTGGCAAGGAACAGGTGTTTCTCCTAGACAGGGTAGCCACCATGCCGACGACCATACAGATGGCCCTCCCCCACCACGAGCACCTCGGTCTTACTGCCATTGAGTTTCAAGCAGTTGGCGGACATCCAGGTTGCCAGTTCTTGCATGCAAACTCTGAAATTGTCCGCCACAAGACCAGGCACACGTGTAATCAAATCAAAGTACGATATGGGGGCATGGCCAAGCGATCCACAATGGCAGATGCATCTGCTTAGAGCTCTGCATGGTGGCCCGACTAGTTGTTGATAATCTATGCCGGTGGAGCCCTGCTGACCACTGAAAGTGGGGTCAGGGGTGGGGTCCCCTACAAGGACCTCTCGACACGTTGCACTGGGAGCAATAAAGCGATTCCCCAGCAGTTAGCAGGCTGGGAGAAATAACGCCCGCAACCAACATGGCCGTGCATGCATCTCAACAGTGAGTCCTGGGAGGCCTGACACAGGGCCAGCACCGGTGCGGCAGCATATCGGTGAGTGGCGAGGTGAGAGGGGGAGGACCCAGAGACACTCCAACCGGCCCTGTGATCCCCCGGAGAGTGAGAGAAGAGGGGCTAACTGCAGACCCCCGTTGCGATAATATCGCGACGGGGGTCTGCAGTTGAAAGATGAAAGCACAGCTTGGCAGGAGAGCGGCCCACCAGGCAGGACATGAACGTCTCCATGCACCGTGGAAGGGAGGGACCACTAAAACTCGGCAAAGGGCAAGCACATCAGGGGGCCTTCTCGACTAGCTCCATGGACAGCGCTACCCAGGGCAGATGTCTACTCGCCCCCCCCTCTTAGAAGCACCAGGCCTTGAGGCACAGGGTGGGAAGACCACACCACCAACACAACAGGCAAGATGCAAGTTGGGGAGGGAAAACACAAACTGTGGCCTAGAAAGGAAAACACACCCCCCACAACAACACCAGTAGTATTCAGGAACACGGCATAGAACCAAATTGGGGAGAATATAGAGAGACATATAGGAAATAATTACTACCTCGTCGCAAGCAGCCTAAACCCAACAACGGCAAATACCCCGGAATTGGCAGCACAGAAAATATGGTGCAGCAGCACAACGCAGGAGCCTCGCAAACACTGGCCCACACAAGACAGTCCTCCCCAGAAATCAAGACTACTCACTCGGAAGGGGAGACTACACACGCAGCGACTATGTCAGATAAATTGGATAAAGTTCTGGCGGCCATTGAACACTCCAGAATAAGTATGGAGGACAGATTTGGCGCACTAGCCATAGACCTTAATACCTAAATCTGCTTAGAGATGACCACTGAAAATTAGCGGACAAACTGAAGGAAGGGGAAAAAACACTCCGAACAATTTAGCCCCAAGTGCAGTCCCTACAAGAAATCTTGAAAGACCTGAAATCAAGAGTAAAGCTCCTGGAAGACAAGGCAGACAACTTGTAAGGGCGCTCCCATTATAGCAATATATGAATCCTGAATTTACCAGAAGGAGCAGAGGGGTCTGACCCCATAGGGTATATCAAAATGTGGATCAAAACGTTCACCCAGGCGAAAGACATGACCCCTTTCTTCTCCGTAGAAAGGGTGCACCGGGTCCCTGCATGCAGACCACCTCCGGGATCCTTACCCAGGCTGTTCCTACTGAAATTGTTACACTACTAAGACTGAGATGCTGAACTCCGAGCTGCCAGACGTGAGGACTGTGGCTAGCAGAGGAGAAAGGTAGACACCCTTCAACCAACGCACTAGGGAGAGTGCATAATGTCTGTTTGGATGTATCGCCCCGAGCGATAGGTCCTTCAAGTTGGGAATACTTCCTGTTACTCAGTTACACCCCTTTCCCCACATCACACACCCCAATAATCCCTAACACAGCATACCAGCGGGTAAGTGAATCGCATACAGGTGGCTGCATAGTAAAAAGGGGACACCGAGAATAGATCCGACACTACAGCAAGAAGGACTACACTCTGAGGACAAGACAGTATGACTAACAAGATTTCAAATATGGACATTACGGTCCCTACACTAAATGTCGGGGGCATGCATACAGCGAGCAAACGATACGCTGAATACTCATCTATCAAGAGGCAGCAGGCACAGATAGCACTCTTACAGGAGACACACTTAACAGCACTAGAGGCAGATTGCCAGCTTCAGAAATGGCGGGGAACTATGTGGGCCACAGCATATTCAGCGTTTGCCCGAGGTACCCTGATCTGGATCTTGACGGAGACTCACTTTCGAGAGTATAATAGTACTGTGGACAGGGAGGGACGATACACCTTGCTGAAGGGACTATTAGAGGGTCAGTCAGTACTACTCGGGAGTATATATGCTCCCAATGTAGAGCAAGACAAATTCTGTGGACACCTCACTGGGGTCTTGGCCCAATACACATCAATAAAACACACAAGATGATGGACGGAATTTTGCACAATGGCAAACCATTCACCCCCAGCCACAGATCTGGGTTTAATCCATCATTATTTTGCTCACCAAGCCACTCCAGTTCAGACATGGCCATATGCAAATCAGTCTTGACCCTGTGCCTCATGGGAACAGTCCAGCCTGAACTGCCAAGCCATGTCTTCCCTGGACCGGAATCAAGCATCCTAGGACCGGTTTCTATGGGCATGCTTTGGGTGCTGGTGGACACATGTTGGGCCCGGAACCCAGATATTAGACTATATTCATTCCATTCTATTCCCCATAATCTGCGAGTAAGACTTGACAGAATTCTCTGCTCCAAGGCAATCGGACCACGATGCACACATACTGACCCTTAGATGGAAGCCGCCCAACCCCCCATACCCACTTGGAAACTACCACGAGACTGTCTGACTGATCAGGGGTTTTAACGACTAGAAAAAATGATTAGGGGTTCTGCCCACCTCACCCTCCCGTACCTGAGCAGGAGACATCCAAAGATGAAAAAGTAGAAACAAATGGTACTGAAGGGATCAATCCACTTTTAATTATCAAACAAGATACAATTAATGGTCTTGTGATTTGCGAATTATACGCAGCGTAAATATATATTAATTCATATACACATATATGAGCGAACAGCCAGAGAGGCACAATGTAAACAAATAACACAGTCTATATACAACACAACACATGTACATTATATACAAATACACAAAACACTTACAATACCAAAAACACTTCTCTGTACCCTTGAGACAAAAAAATATATATATACACCAATTTACATATGTACCTCCTCTTAATTTGGGGTGGAGTACACAACAAAATGATAGTCCCAAAAACAAAGCACCAGGGGGTTGACTTATCAACCTAGCCTACCTTTGTGTTGGTGCACCTAGGAAAAAATCAAATCTTCCTTACATTTTTACAGGGGAGTCCGTTCAAAGCATAAGGTGTCGACGCAGTCGCGGTCGCGTTTCAGCCAGATGATATAGGCTTCATCAGGACATGGGTACTATTCTTCACGGCCCTGGGTAAACCTCGGGCTGGTATCGCTGGCTCCCCCACAACCACCCAAATGGGTGGGGTAGGAACCACCGTCTCGGGTCTCTTCCCATAGACTCTTTATATCTTCACAGTGTCCGCCCAGATAGAGAAAAATATCTGAAGTGGCTCCAGTCTCGCAGTCTTCCTTTAACATCCAAACAAGGTCGGCGGCACGTAACCTCAGTGCCCGCTACAACGCCTCTCCAGCCAAACCACCAGAGAATCAGGGGTTTTGCCATGACCATGGGGACAATTTCTAAAGACAGTGGTCCCAAAACAGTTACGAAATTTGAAGCAAACAATAAACATATGCTAAATAGACTATATGTTCTTTGTTCAGCTGGACAGAATTTTAATGATTTAGATAAGTGCATGGAAGGAGATTCATGTACAATTTCAAGTGGGACACAACCTGCGTCCAACTCACAAACATAGACAGACAACAAGAAATTGGGAGGGTTTTTTCAGGCAAGGGGAACGCGTCTGCATATCATATAATTTAACAGACTTGAATTGCATGAGAGTACCATTGCACAATGTAATCCACAATGTTTTAAATGCGTATGGTATACAGAGTGTCAACGACGTTTCGATCCCCAGGGCAAATCATGGGATCATCTTCAGGGCATTATAGATTCACATGCCTGTGTACGAGCAATTCTAGACATTTGAATTATTCATGTCAGAATTATAGCACTTGGTATGCGGCTCATGTCGCAGTAGCTATCCATGGTTTAATATCAAGCGCCCTTAGTAGGTGTCCAAGGAATGAGAGTGTGCTCCGAATGGCCGGAAATCGCAGGATATTAGGGGCAAATCGGGATTAACAATGCGAAGCGTGGCAGGTAACGATGACCGTCACGAAGGAGGAGGACCGAGTAATTTCTCGAATAGGGTCCATACGGCGCGGTCCCGGCGGGTGAATCAAAGCTCGAAGGGCATGACCATGGGGACAGCATCCGAGATTACTTTGCAGTAAATGCCGGCACTACAGCGTCTCAGCTGATAGAATAGGATGCATTTAAAGTGGCCTCTAGGGGACATTGTATACAACAAATAGTAGGAGTCCGGAAAAATGCTCGAAAAGGCACTACAGCGCGCAGAAATTACAATGGCGGGACTAACCAAAAGGTCTGATGCAAATGTAGCCACCCCAGCCCAAGTGGCGACAGCGAAGACGACACACACAGAGGCACTAATAGACCTACGTAAATATAATTTTAGGGTACATGCAGCCAAGACGCACAGGGATGTTAATAGGGCTGGAATGCTCTGAGCCTGGTTAGCTAAACAAGACACAGAACCGAAGCCTGTTACGGAGATAGTGGATAAGACCGGGATCCCCAGATATTTGCAGGTTGATATATTGCAGGTCTTTCATGACTATTACTTGAGCATTTACCAAAACCCGACTGGGAGTGACCACCAATCCATAGCCGACTTTCTCCGCCCTTACCCATACAGCGCATTCTGACATCAGACAAAAAGCCCAGAAGCAAAGATCGTGATTTCAGATGTCACCCAGTCAATCAGAGCATTGGCGCCCCATAATGCTCCAGGAATAAATGGCTTCCCGTTAGAATATTACAGCACCTTTTCGGCCCATCTGATTCCCCGCATAGTGGCATTGTACGAGGATGCATTAGAATGAGGTGAGCTCCCAGGATCACTCCTGGAATCTATCTTGGTGACATTCCCAAAGCCACACAGGGACCCAAACCTCCCGGCCTCGTACAGGCCCTTAACACTGCTTAATGCAAACTGTAAAATACTGGGCAAGATACTGGCAGATCGCTATACCTAAATCCTCCCACCACTAATTTACCCAGACCAATTTGGTTCTGTGCTGGGAAGAAATACGTCCGAGAACTTGCGCAGGCTGTTCCATCTATAAGATAGTGTGAGCTCCCAGTTTCCCAGAGCAGCATGTATGATTCTAGACTTAGAAAATGCCTATGACACCCCTATGTGGCCATATCTATTTGCAGTCCTTTGCAGAATTAACTTGGTTCCTACCTTTCTAGCGTACACACAGCTATTATTTATTTGCATCAAGGGTGCAAATGCGTACATACATCTCCGCCCCATTCCCAATAGAGAAGGGCACGAAACAAGGATGCCCTCTTTCCCCACTACTGTTTGCCCTGGCAGTGGAACCGCTGGTGATACATTTGCACTGGGAGGATGAGGCATGGGGTATCCCGATAGCAGGAACGGTTTACTGTGTGTCATTGTATGCAGATGACCCTCTGCTGTATGTAAACAATATCACTAGTGACCTTACCGCAATCTGGACAATATTAAGGTAATTTGCAGAGGTCTCAGGCCTTAAAGTTAATCGGGACAAATCAACGATTTATCTGCAGCTCACATTTGCCCCCCCCTCGACATAGCAATAGGAGATCAGAAAGTAACTTGGAACGATGCAGCGCCTAGATACCTAGGGGTGAGACAGTACCACTCTCCCAGGGATTTGTACGATGGAAATCACCGCAAAGCGCTAGCGGGAATAAGAACAGCAGTGGGCTTCAGGAAAACATTACCCCTAGCCCCAATTGGATGAGTGGCCCTAGCCAAAATGATAATAGTCCCCAGACTATTATATCACTTTGCTAACCTTCAGGTTATAACCCGCGCCCCTTCTTCCAGGAGCTAGACACGTTGTTCGCCTCCCTGATCTTGGGAGCAGGCCGACATAGGTTAGCCCGGTCTACTCTGTACCTGCCAACAGATCAAGGGGGACTGGGAGCACCATCCTTTGAGGCATACCTATTAGCAGAGCAGCTGCAATGGCTATTGCACGGGACAGCAGAGTGCCACATAGGAGAAACATTTGCTGAAGAAGGATTGCCCCACAATATAGCAGTACTGGGATAACATACACAAGGCAAACCAAGCAATGACAAATATTACGGATATATACACATGGGAGGCATGTGCACTAGGGGTATTCAGAAGGGGAAAGTCTGATAAAGTGCAGAGCTGCTTCGCATCTGTTGCTATTCTGGTGAAGAGAGGTCTAGCTATGTACTGGTAGGCCGTGAAGGGACCCCAGAAGAGGCCTGGGTGGGTGCAGTGAAGAAATGGGGTGAAAGAGAAGAAGATGTACTGAAAGAGAAAAAAGTGAGGGAAATACGCAAACACCCCATATCTATGGAAGGAGCACAGTTACTCCACCAATTCAAACAAAAGACCACACGACATCCCAGCCCCAGACACCACATCTATCCCCGACTGGATTGTTAGAAGAAATGGGACAAATCAGGCACACCGAGGAGAACATATCGCAGTAGTCCCAACCTTCAGTACCACACTATAATCTAGGGACACCAGATATGATCCCACTACATATACAAAACCGTACTCTATTGTCACAATATGAACAACCACAGTGGCGCAGCCACCATTTTAGGAGCTGTTTGAACTGATTGACAATGGTCAGGCTCTGCACAATATGGCGGAGATTAAAACTGAGATAGGACTTATGAGCTTAGTATGTTCATGAGGACCGTAACAAGTGGGTCTCTTGGGTAGAAATTAACAGAGGACTACTTCTAGAGGAACTCAGTAGAAATTAACAAAGGACTGTGTTTTTGAGCAAAGTGGAAATTAACAAAGGACTACCACGGAAGCTGATCCACTAACATAGACATAGGACTTCACTCGACTCCAGCCGGATACTACTTTGGCAGCCATTTTGGTTGGGGCAGTGATCTGTTTATAACTAAATCTTGATTTCTTCTCTCTCACTGGCTCAGATTACCACTGATGAATATAGGGAAAGTATATTTTCTAACTCCAGAAGATTATTTAGTAAATTAAGACACAATCTCTCTAGTCTACAACATGGCAGGTCACCACCTAAAACCAGAAGGATTGAACTCGTACTCAATAATTTACCCTACCAGTATGTCTAAAAATTCTTCCAAATCCTTTAAACAAAACATTGTCAGAACTAACCCCGAAACTTTAATTCTGGACCCATCTGCCAACTCTAAAAAAAGCGTGTTCATTAATGACTTTATTTTCTTTACAAATAGAATGGCCAGATGGAAAAACATAATAAGCAACTCTCTAAAAATTCAGGAATCAAAGAATATTCCCTATGGAACTAAGTTACTGATCACGCCATCTAGAAAACTGCGAGCAACATTAAATATTACATGCTAAAAAAATGGCATATTGCTCATTCAAGCTGCCAACAGTGATCTGGAATGCTTTGAGAAATTCTTCTCTATATTAAGAAATCAGGTCATCAGCAGTTCCACTTCCAGAAAACCTAATCCACATACGAACCCTCAAGCAATGGTCCCTCATGGGAACCTACCTGATATGATGGAAATAGGCAGGGAAAGTGTCTTACAACAGTCTAGTAAAGTTATTTCGTCTGGTCGCACTAACACCAATGAAGAACCCCAACCTTTATACCAGGTAACCATTAATTCGCAGTCTAGTACAATTGGTAGCGAAGGTAGACTAGCTAACATAAACCCTAGGGTCGAGCCCCAAATATCATCCCAGGAAGACGATTTCTCAAATGATAGCGAAACTCCCATGTGTATATATCCGTAATATTTGTCATTGCTTGGTTTGCCTTGTGTATGTTATCCCAGTACTGCTATATTGTTCGCCTCCCTGATCTTGGGAGCAGGCCGACATAGGTTAGCCCGGTCTACTCTGTACCTGCCAACAGATCAAGGGGGACTGGGAGCACCATCCTTTGAGGCATACCTATTAGCAGAGCAGCTGCAATGGCTATTGCACGGGACAGCAGAGTGCCACATAGGAGAAACATTTGCTGAAGAAGGATTGCCCCACAATATAGCAGTACTGGGATAACATACACAAGGCAAACCAAGCAATGACAAATATTACGGATATATACACATGGGAGGCATGTGCACTAGGGGTATTCAGAAGGGGAAAGTCTGATAAAGTGCAGAGCTGCTTCGCATCTGTTGCTATTCTGGTGAAGAGAGGTCTAGCTATGTACTGGTAGGCCGTGAAGGGACCCCAGAAGAGGCCTGGGTGGGTGCAGTGAAGAAATGGGGTGAAAGAGAAGAAGATGTACTGAAAGAGAAAAAAGTGAGGGAAATACGCAAACACCCCATATCTATGGAAGGAGCACAGTTACTCCACCAATTCAAACAAAAGACCACACGACATCCCAGCCCCAGACACCACATCTATCCCCGACTGGATTGTTAGAAGAAATGGGACAAATCAGGCACACCGAGGAGAACATATCGCAGTAGTCCCAACCTTCAGTACCACACTATAATCTAGGGACACCAGATATGATCCCACTACATATACAAAACCGTACTCTATTGTCACAATATGAACAACCACAGTGGCGCAGCCACCATTTTAGGAGCTGTTTGAACTGATTGACAATGGTCAGGCTCTGCACAATATGGCGGAGATTAAAACTGAGATAGGACTTATGAGCTTAGTATGTTCATGAGGACCGTAACAAGTGGGTCTCTTGGGTAGAAATTAACAGAGGACTACTTCTAGAGGAACTCAGTAGAAATTAACAAAGGACTGTGTTTTTGAGCAAAGTGGAAATTAACAAAGGACTACCACGGAAGCTGATCCACTAACATAGACATAGGACTTCACTCGACTCCAGCCGGATACTACTTTGGCAGCCATTTTGGTTGGGGCAGTGATCTATTTATAACTAAATCTTGATTTCTTCTCTCTCACTGGCTCAGATTACCAGTGATGAATATAGGGAAAGTATATTTTCTAACTCCAGAAGATTATTTAGTAAATTAAGACACAATCTCTCTAGTCTACAACATGGCAGGTCACCACCTAAAACCAGAAGGATTGAACTCGTACTCAATAATTTACCCTACCAGTATGTCTAAAAATTCTTCCAAATCCTTTAAACAAAACATTGTCAGAACTAACCCCGAAACTTTAATTCTGGACCCATCTGCCAACTCTAAAAAAAGCGTGTTCATTAATGACTTTATTTTCTTTACAAATAGAATGGCCAGATGGAAAAACATAATAAGCAACTCTCTAAAAATTCAGGAATCAAAGAATATTCCCTATGGAACTAAGTTACTGATCACGCCATCTAGAAAACTGCGAGCAACATTAAATATTACATGCTAAAAAAATGGCATATTGCTCATTCAAGCTGCCAACAGTGATCTGGAATGCTTTGAGAAATTCTTCTCTATATTAAGAAATCAGGTCATCAGCAGTTCCACTTCCAGAAAACCTAATCCACATACGAACCCTCAAGCAATGGTCCCTCATGGGAACCTACCTGATATGATGGAAATAGGCAGGGAAAGTGTCTTACAACAGTCTAGTAAAGTTATTTCGTCTGGTCGCACTAACACCAATGAAGAACCCCAACCTTTATACCAGGTAACCATTAATTCGCAGTCTAGTACAATTGGTAGCGAAGGTAGACTAGCTAACATAAACCCTAGGGTCGAGCCCCAAATATCATCCCAGGAAGACGATTTCTCAAATGATAGCGAAACTGGATCCACCATGACTCTAGAAACTCAACAGACGATTACTACCTTAGCATTAAAAGACACGTTACCTAACGAGGAGCCCCAACAATTGTATCCCCTTGAGTCTTGCTCTCATCCTAACCCAAACACTGATTTTGACCCTCAAATGGGAACGGACAGACGGGTGGATAGATCGCTAGTAGATCATGATAGAGGAAGGGACATGTAGGGTGACATCACAGGGAAAGGCGGACCCGCTTCCAGGCTTAAAAATACACAGACAGCTACTGCAGAGATAATCAAAAGTTGCCATCTGATAGGAACACCCACACAACAACCTACTAGTATACCTCACAGATCGGACGTCGGAATAACCAGACCCCATCACATAAATGGGGATGTTATAAATCTCAGCTCGCAAACTTGTAAGACTTACAAAGCTATGCTATCCGCTATTAAAGATATGAGAAACCTGCTGTGCCTATCAGAAAAATGGCTTGCCAGAATGGGGGTCCTTCAGGTTACCTCGAGGTGAAACACAAGTTAAACACAGATCCACCCCCATGGCAGTATCAAACAGAATTCACCGTCCACGCTCTCAACTCAACTATCTGTCAAATAGTGAACTTTTATCCATTTTATCGTCCTATGAACCTTCTCCCACTGTTCATAATAGGACAGGAGAAAATCATATCCAAACAATCAAAACAATCACAACGAATGGGGACAGAACCTATCAGTCCAAAGTAAGAGGGCTTAATGCCAACAACCTCAAAAAAGTGCCCTTAGTGCCGGAAGAGTCTGTCTCGGCTAGGATCAATGATCAGAAACACATGCGGTGTATACTTCTAAACTGTCGCTCAGCAAATAAACACGCGGCTGACATAGCCAACATCATTCTAAGCCATGAAGCAGACGTTACCATCTTAACTGAAACATGGCTATCAGACTCGTCCTCGCCCTGTTTAGACCTGTTAGTCCCACCGAACTACCAAATCATGAGACAGGACAGAAAGGAAGGTAGGGGTGGAGGTATCGCTTGTATTCACAGATCAGACATCTCCATCACAAAAATTCATGCTGACCCATTAGAGTCGGATGTATGACAATACAACGCATGCTTTTACCACGCATGCCTTTACAACGCGGTTTTTACAACGCATGCCTTTACAACGCATAGTGCTTTGGGGCGCTGGATAGAGAATAGTTTAATGTACTATTCCAACTCCAGTCCCCGTGGATAGTAGGGAAGGTGTTGGATAGTAAATTAAACCTATTCCCTATCCTAGAGCGCCCCCCAGCGCAATGCGTTGTAATGGTTTGCGTTGTAAAAGTTGCGTCGTAAAGGCACTGCATGGTAAAAGTTGCGTTGTAAAGGATGTTTCCCATTAGAGTCTTGTGAATATATAGGCATGTCCCTTAGAACAGCTGATAACCAAAACTATAAACTCCATGCACTCTACAACCCCCCAGGGGCAAAGACCAAATTCATAGACCAGCTAATAGAAATCATTACCACCAACTCTAACCCGCAGTCTAACGATATCTTCTTAGGAGACTTTAATGTGCATTGGGAAGATCAGATAGATAGTCAAATCACAATCCTTAAAACCTTCCTGGTAGAGCAATCGTTAGTCCAAGGATGTCTTCTTCCCACCCACTCTAAAGGATCCACTTTAGACTGGATTATAGCTAAAGAGAAAGCGATAGAGAACACTGTAATCACACCCTGTGATTGGTCAGATCACCATATAATCACATTCCAAATTCACTTAAAAAAAATCAAATCATCTGCACAAGCGGTTAAACCAAAAAAATGGATCAGGGATACTCGAGGAATTAATATGGAAAACATAACCGCACGCTGTACATTAGATTTGCAAGCTCCCAAATGCATGGTTGACGCCAATGATCTCACTCTGCACTATAACAAATCTATGTCAAATATTCTCGAGGACATAGCTCCATTAAAATTGAAAGGGATCACTGACAAAGTCAAAAACCCGTGGTTCAATGATGCCCTTAATGAAGAAAGATGATCAATGAGACTATCAGAATGCAAATGGCGACAACACCCGTCCTCGCCCCACTTATCCCTTCTGAGACAATCCAGGAAAGCTTACAATAAAAGCATTATTAAATCAAAAAAAGAATTTTTCAGGAAAGAACTGGATAATGCAGTAAACAGACCCAGGAAACTTTTTGATCTACTCAAAGAACAATCTAACAAATCAGCTAAAGTAGCACCATCCATCACCATAAAAAGTCTAAATAGTGAAGATTTCTCAGTCTTCTTTACAGATAAAGCTAACGCTTTGGAGAGGGAACTGAAAAAAGCAGCCGAAGACATTGAAAGTAGGAAGGATATGGATGACAAAGAACGGGTTCAACAAGAATTAACGAAACCTAAAAACAATGCAAGATGGTCAGGTTTTGAAGCGGTCAGTGAATTAGACATTGCAAAGATCATGTCGACCACTAAACCTAACAACCACTATAACGATCCCCTACCAGCAAAATGCTGGTCCACCTTCAACCACCTGTTAATCCCAGTTTGGACTAAGATCATAAATGCCTCACTATCACAAGGACAAATCCCGGCCTGCCTTAAAACAGGACAAGTCACTCCTCTGTTAAAAAAACCAACAGAGAACCCCTCTGTTCCAAACAATTTCAGACCTGTAACTAATGTTAGCTAAAATATTGGAAAAATGTGTCCAACAACAATTGAGTCTACACATTTCCAAATTCAACCTGCTAAATGTTTGCCAATCGGGCTTCCGTCCTAACCACAGCACAGAAACTGCAATTTTGCACATAGTAGATGACGCATTGCTGGCTCTTGACCACAATGAAACCTGCCTCTTGATTCTACTGGACCTGTCGTCGGCGTTCGACACGGTGAACAACGCCAAAATCCTAGATCGATTGGAAAACAGAATGGGCCTAGATGGTACAGTCCTCAACTGGTTCAGCTCCTTTCTTGAGAACAGATCCCAAATATTCATTGTTAACCAAACCCTTTCTGGCCCGACCAATAATACAATCGGAGTTCCACAGGGATCAACGCTTTCGCCAGCGCTATTTAATCTATACGTTGAACCACTCACGGAAATATTACAAAAAGCAAATATTGCTTTCCACATGTATGCAGATGACACTCAGTTGTACATCAAGGTTGTATCAACAGAAGAGATAAAGACAATGAACCATGCACTATCAAGAACCCTCCAACGGTTAACCAAGCATCACCTGAAACTAAACCCTTAGAAAACCGAATTCCTACTTATTTCACCGCAGAAAACCAAATTAAAGACAGTAGAATGGGTCAACCTTATCACTGCTCTAAATTGTACTCCAAAGATTGTCGACTCTACCAAATCACTGGGAATTACTCTAGATAAAAACCTGAACATATCAATACAATGAAAAAAAAAACGCCCGATTCCATTTAAGTTACCTGCGAAAACTTAAACCTTTCCTGAACAAAACAGACCTTAAAACTGCAGTTCAAGCGCTGGTCATCTCAAGGATCGAATATGGATGCCCTACCTTGGCTGGGCTCCCCAAAATCACAACATCCCCTTTGAAAGCCTGTCTTAATGCAGCCACAAGGCTGATTGCGGGATCCAAAAAATTCGACCATATCTCTCCTCACCTGAAAATGCTAAACTGGCTGCCTTTCGAAGCAAGAATTCATTTCAAGTTGGCATGCACCACCCATAATGCAATCCATCACAAAACTCCAGGTTACCTGGCTCAGAAACGTACTCTTTCCGGAGTTAACCGACCCTCCAGGAGCAAAACAGACTTACTTCTGAAACCAGCTCGCTTCCGCAAGAAAAAGACTTATGACCGAGCATTCTCAGGAGCAGCACCAAGAATTTGGAATGCACTCCCACCAAACATCAGAAGAATCACATCCATCGCAACCTTCAAAAAGGAAGCAAAATCATTCTATATGAGCAAATTCCTCCCATAGGACTGATTGGACGACTGCTTGTCTATAAACTGATCACTTGTCTATAAACTGCTCACTTGCACTCAGTGCTCCGCTATCCGATGTTGGTACAAAGATTATCCTGTTAGTTAGCTGTGCCTTGGTCATTCAACTATTGACTGTATATATGTTGATATGCTATACTGAAGTGTGAAACTGTAATGACTGGTTTTGCCCTCTAATGTTCTGGTTTTATCCACTAATGTAATCATTTTGCTGAAACGCTACTGTAAAGCGCTCTGGTACCCTACACTGGGTCATGTTCGCGCTATAGAAAACATTAAATAAATAAATAAGACCACCACCAGCACATACCCCTGCCATCCCCTAATAACTACCCCAGTTTAACTCCAAAGTTAGCAGTTAGCGATATAATCCGGCATTTCTGAAGCCGGTGTTAACTAAAAGGGAATGCACCCGCTCCACGAAGGATTGCACTGTACCTATAAACATGTGTGTGGACAGACATAACTCTGTAACCGAGGGAATGCTAACCCGCTCATGTTACTGAAAGCCTACTGACAAAGCAAATGGAATTAATAAGTATCTAGCAACCGAAATGTAATAACAACAAATGCTGATTTTGCACTATATGAAAAGCTATCGCAAATCTGAAAACCTACAGTTGTTAACAAGTACACGCTCGTACTCTGTATCAGAAATGTGCCAAATTGTATGTGAACTGTTAAAACCCAATAAACAAATTTAAACAGAAAAAATCTAATCAAAGTGCATTTACAATTGCAATCCAAACTGTGTTACAAACAATATATTTACTGCAAAGTACTTATCACTTACCTTTGCCAGGCTTACTTTGTTCTAGGAAATAAAATAACTAAAAGAATATTTTTATACAAAAACAATTGGTCTGAAGTTTAGTCTTTGAGTGTGTGAATTAATTTGCTGACTGAGTTTGTACAACAAATGCTTAACACTGTCCTCTGATATTGCCTTACTGTCGATCACACTACCACAAATAGAGAGTGAGGTGTTATCTAACTTTACCTCTGCCTACTTTTTGGGTTCCACTGGACTCTGTGCACACTATACCTCACTTCGGTATAGCATATACAGTATCAGCTTCCTATACTGGGCCCCAGGGACCACCTTCTCCCCAGAGATTAAATGAATAAATGATATAGGGTGGCATGCAGAACCTCCATGCACCGTGGACCACCACCTCCCTAGTGCGCAAATAAACAGAGAAGGAATCCACGTGGACCCCTGGCCCAGGGGACCACCACCTCCCAGTGGCCAAGTATTTTTTTTAAATGAAGGAGGGAGGATACACGGTACCCCTCCCGGGCCATATACGACCCCAAGACCACCACCTTCCTGGGGTCAGCCTGTGCACAACAAAGGAAGGGGGACTGCGAGATTCCCCCTCCTGGAGCCAAATATGAACATGGAGACCACCATCCCCCATGGCTGGCTCCTGTTATGTCCTGAGGCACCCACCCATGGGACATAGCTGTTTGCTTTTGCTTGGTGAAAGCTGTGACAGCTCCAGCCAAGTAAAAGCAAACACTTCACTTCCAGCAAGCGGGAGCTGTCAAAGTGCTCCTGCTTATTGGAAGTTGTATTTTCACCTGTTTCCCTGCCTGTAGACATGCGGGTATTGAAGCAGACTAAACGATTGCTCTCACACACATGGAGCTGCATATTTAGCTGCTCCCTGTGTGAGAGAGCAATCCTGGCTCCCACTGGAGGCGTGGAGCCAGCAGAGACTGCAGGGACATTTCGGGTTTCCCCCGCGGCTTCCAACTGTGCTGACTGGGTGACCAGGGTTGGCTCCAGGGCACCCAGCATTTCATTGCTGGGCCATAGGGGAGAGGGCCCCCAGGGCCCAAATCAGCCCGGGAGGGGGGCTGCATGGGCCCGCTCTCATATTGAGTTTTGGATGGTCCCTGGAGAATGGGGTCCCCGGGCCGAAATCAGAGCAGTCCCTCTCCCCCATTGAACTAAGGCCGGGCTCCAGAGAGGGCTTTCTGTTGTACTTTCTGAAAACATACACTCTAGGCACTAATGAACCACAACTGAGGACCCATTCACAAACCCAGTGTTCAAATATAATATGGTAGAAATTTGGATATGACAAAGACTCTGTGAATTCGACAAATTCTTTAAAAATAATCACCCTCTCCTAGAATGAAGATTCCTGTGTGTTGTATTCACAGAAAACAAACAACCCGAGAACACAAAGGTAGCTCCCTTTCTTAATTAGATGCGAGGTAGTGAAGAGTTGAAGTGAAGCATAGACCACCTGATCCTGTTACACACCTGGACTTGTGTGCCTGCTGAACTAGTCCACTATCCTCAGGTGCACTGTACCAACACATACCACAAACATTACCAACATGAATGAAGGTAGTGATACGGGTGGCTGCTGTGCACACTTACTTGTCTCATGGAGTGTGCCTGCCTTACCTGCTATCTCAGTGCCAGGGAGAGCTTAAGCAGTGAGCTTCCAGTGAGCTCCCACCATCGACATTACTAGCAGCTATCATAGTTGTGATACAGATTAGGTTGTTGTACACCATTATCTGCCTCCTGGGGACTGTCTCCCTCCCCTGCTCTTCCAGTGCCCGAGTGAGCTTCTAGTGAGTAACTATCATCAACATTACTAATGTTGAACTAAAAATCATGCTTTTGCATTGCTTTGGGTAACTTAGCATTCGCTGTGCCATTTTGTATCATGATCGAAACCCATTCTTTGCTACTTCCAAGAAATATCCGTCTCTGAGTTATGTTTCTTCTGAGCTGAGTTTTGTTACACTAATGAATGTACTGTTCTTATTAGCGCATGCCTTTTTCATAAGATATGGGCCTTCTCCCACTAGTCTGAAGACGGGCCCACTTTCAGTGGCCTTGGACGCTGTAACTTTGTAAGATATGAGTACTGAGATTGTATTGCTTCGCAGCACCTGCCTGGAAAAGTCCACTATGGGCGTGGTCTAGCCCTGTTACGAAATTTACTAAATGTATCTCTATGCTTGTGGACGTAACCTGGGCTTCATCCTGGACTCCTCCCTCTCGATGACCAGACAAGTCAACGCCGTCTCATCATCATGCTTCAACATCCTACGCATGCTCAAAAAAATCTTCCGTTGGATCCCCACCGAAACAAGAAAGACGGTAACCCACGCTTTGGTCACAAGCCGTCTGGATTACGGAAACACCCTTTACGCCGGAACCACTACCAAGTACAGAAAAAACTCCAACGCATCCAAAACGCCTCTGCCAAACTCATATTGGACATCCCTCGTCAAGCTCACATTTCCGGCCTCCTGAAAGACCTCCACTGGCTCCCCGTCAACAAGAGAATAACGTTCCGTCTCCTCACCCACGCACACAAGGCCCTCTACGACCTAGGACCCGAATGCCTCAGCACGCGACTGTCCTTCTACACCCCCACCCGCCAACTACGATCGTCCTATCAAGCCCTCGCCGCAATTCCGCGCATCCATAGATCCACCATCGGGGGAAGATCCTTCTCCTACTTAGCGGCCAAAACCTGGAATTCTCTCCCCACCCAGCTCCGCCTTACACAGAACCACCTCTCCTTCAGAAAGCTACTAAAAACTTGGATATTCGATAAGTAAAGCACCCCCCCTCCCTCAAGCGCCTTGAGACCCTCTGGGTGAGTAGTGCACTATACAAATCCTTGAACTTGAACTTGACTTTAATCCCTCTGCAGCACTCCTAGTGATTGGGCAGACTGGGCTCCGCTCTGAGGGTATTTTGAACTTTGAATAAACAATTATTGGTTTGTATTCTCTACTGCCTAACCGACTCTTCAATTGGTATGGAAGGCTGAGCTCAAAGGTGGTCATGAGTGATCCGGGTGACCCTAATTGGGCCACTTCCTTCAGTTGGCACCTGAGCAGGGACTCCTTCGAGTTAGTGACCCATCCCCTTCCGCGGATGGGGGGAGGTCAAGGCCATCATCGGGTCGGGTTGGACAGACGGATCAGGGATCCCTGCACAAAGAGTTTCCGGTACTTGCAGCTGCCCCTTCTGGCTCGCCGGACAGTGCTTCGCCCAGTGGTCATCCCGACTGGAGTCCTGAACTTGGATCTGTTGTTTGGTCTGAAGAGTCAGCAATGGAGAATACCTTTGTTTGACCTGTATATATCAAATGAGTTTGTTTACTGTCTCTGTCCCTGGAGGAGGGACATTGGCGTAGTGAGTGTCCTGTGCTTTTGCAGAGGGTGGCTGTCACTAGAGGACGAGGTTCTCGTGGACGGGTCGTGGAACTGGAGGGGCTGATAGAGTTGAAAATGCTGCAGCCATACAGGGTAGTTCTGATAATAATTATTTTGACGACCCTCGTGAGGGGCAGTATTATCATGATGATTATGATATGGATGAGGTGACAGGAATGTCTTACAGTCAGGACAGCCAGGGACAGAGTGGGGGACCAGTTTTGATACTTGTAGTTTAGCGGGTCCTTATGTAACAGTGGAACTGCAAGGTTCAACTGAGGAATTTCAGGTGAAGACAGGTGCGACAAACCATAAGGTTTCGTGACGGATACCATAAGCATGACTTTGGATAGCGGGACCTCAGTAATCCTAGGCCTCCTTGACTTGTCAGCAGCGTTTGATACCATCTCGCACAAGACGCTGCTAGGCAGACTGAGGGGGATTGGGGTGAAGGGTAGGGCCCTCAAGTGGATTCAAAGTTTTCTTTCCGGTCGCACCCAGAGCATCCAGCTAGATACGTTCGTATCACAAACCATCAAGGTAGACAGGGGAGTACCACAGGGATCTGTGCTCAGTCTGAGCCTGTTCAATGTGTATGTAACCCCTGTAGTGTAGTTCCTATCTTCCCAATAGGCTCTGCGCATTGGAATAATACCTACAGCAGTAAAGGCCTAGGCCAGACGTTAACTAGGTCTACTACTGTTGATACTAGACTTAAAGTTTTGGGTTTGCCAGCGTAGCTCAGAGTTCGCTAGAAACTTTCTCGAATGTTCAAGGAGGACTTAACTTCCCTGATTAGACAAGAAGGGATTTAGTTTCTGACAACCATAGAACATGACAACTTTGCTCTCCCCTAATCAAGAGTCAATCTCGAGAGTCGTGTGAACAAAAGGCAATTTATTTTACTCAGTCAGTACGTGCATTCTTAGTCTCATCAGAATGTAGAGAAAAGGAAGAGACGGGCGTGTTCAATAAAAAGGTGTTATTTATTGATCAGTCTCTTTTCTCGTACAAGAGAAATGGATCGATATTATTGCAATACTTATAGTTAAGTAAAGTGCATACATTAAAAGCAATAGTATAAAGTAATACTGTAAAAACATTGATATGGTTTCTAAGCCATAAGATGTTTTAAAATGAATAAAATATATTACATACACATATACATTTGACTAAACGTACTCAACTGGTGTTTCTAGATACGCCTACCCCGTGTACCTGACCTAAGTCTAATACGTGGGCGGGAATAGAAAGTTACAGTTTAAGTTAAGTTTGTTTTTGCCAAGTGAATAACTAAAGAATTCTCTGTGAGGGGTTGTTCAGTTCTGTACCTGGAATTTAGGATGAATGAGGAATGGTATCTCTCTCTCTGGTCTCGATATTCCAGGCGGCCTGCGAGGGCTGCCCAGAAACGCCGGTGCTGGATTCTCGGCAGGAGAAAGCAGCGCGTCTCTCAGCGCGTCAGGAAGGCGGGGCTGCTGCCAGCGGGGTCTGCTCTGCTCTCGGCTTCGGCAAGTATGGCTGCTCCGTCTCGTCACCACGCGTGTGTTTGCATATGGCAAGGTCGGTAATATTTATACCTTTAAGGTGCCGAGATTGACGTAAGGATGGACATAGATACGTCAATAAAGATGTCATACGACTTGCTCGTTAGCACATTCTTTTACTAAAGTTCTCGGTGAAATCAAAACAATGGCCGCAGGGTTTTGCCCAGGTTGTCATAGGTTTGATTTGTTATGAGAACTCCGTATGCCTTATCAGGGGCTGGAGGAATATCGCTTGTCTAATTAGATCGCAAGCGTTATGACCTAATCAGATAACACGTTCCTGTGCCGTAGTGTGACTGCGTCAGATAACGGTATCTGCATCATGGGGATTTTCTGCCTCATGGGCTGACTGCTAGTTAACTTGTTGGTTTGTTTAACTAGAATAGGGTCAGGAATAGGGGGATCGATTCAGAACCGATAGGAATACATGACACCCACTCCACGCTAACTATGGACATATTTACTAATCTAGGCATAGTATAACATAGTACAACATACTATAGAGTAGTGTGTATACCTTACCACCCCAAAATACATAAATGCATTTCGAAATTATTCAAATATACGGAAAAATTGCAGACATATATATATGGTATGCACTCAAGCTGTTGAATAATGCCAAAGTAATCGCATTTGTATACATTATTGCTTATTTGGTATATGAGAATTACACATGAAATGGTTTCTTACAGAAAAAAGTTTCGAGACCATTCCATCACAGAATAAAATATCTTTATGAACATGCCAGCGGGCAGCTAATGTCTATAAGCTATTTAAAATTTGAAATTTTTGTTCTTTAAGAATAGTTCTTACTTTAAGCAGAAGATAGTGTCCCGAAAAATATGCAAAAATATTTGGGGCTGCTGGAAAAACTGCTGTCCGTGAACTGGAGTAAAAAATAGTTCATGTGACTTTATTATTTAAAGTTGAAGGCCGAATTCAGGGAACGCCGTGTGCGAGCTTGCTCAAAAGTCTCTATTTCTGTTCGGGTGAGAACATCATATCATTTAGGCTTTCGAAAAAACTGTCAACAGTTTCCTGGGAAAGTTCCACTAACTCGGAAATAGGTGTAATCATGCATTCTTGTGCATGATTGTCTCCATTGACATTCTGATTTGCATTACTGACAGAAGGTCGTACCTGTTCGATGCTGCTTTCATCTTGAACTTCACTACCCATCCATCGTAGTGGTGAAGCTTCCACGAATGCCGTCATCAGGATTGGTAGCCTTTGAGGGCAGCACAAAGCATGAACCTTGATCGGGCTCAACAATGTTTCTGCATCCATCGGCGCATCCGATTGTAGCGTCAGACAGGTGTCTAACACGCATTCTTCTCCGCATAGCAGACACCTCAATACAGGTAAAACACATCTTTGCCACATTGGTCGAAATGATAGAAACCAAGTCATGTTCAGGTCTCTAAGCCGGGAGAGTCCCAGGATTTTTGATATCCGGTCCCGGTATCCAATGGCTAGGATTGTTTCTTCCCTTGTCGCAAGAGTTTTGTCTGTGACATGGGTTGCCATAACGAAAAATAAGGACTAGGAATAGGATTCCTGCAATTAGTCCCAAGATCAGGGGAAGTCCGCCAAAAATCGAATGGACGAAATCTGGAAAAATACCCAGTATGGCTTTGAATGGTGTTAATGCCATCGAAAATACTGTCTTAAATACCTTTGAGACCCCATTGGTATCAGAAATATTTAAGATTTCACTCAGGATTTCCGCGAAATGTACGGGGGAATTAGTTGATAATAATGTATGTATCTCTGCAGTCGTCCTTGCGACTTGTAGATCATACGTTTCTTTTGATGACGAGAGCCTGGTAGGCGTCTGAAGAAGGACTGTTTTCATTCTGCTTAAAGTATCTATTCGAATAGAAGTAATTTTCAAATCGGGCCATGCCCTTGCCTCCCTGTCTGGGAAGGAGCTGGGGAACAATGAGCGTCCACAGCACTTGACCTTCGCAGTCGTAGTAACTAGATAAGGAGTCCCGGGCATAAGACTACAACATCTGCGGTCTACAATAAGAATGTAACTCCCATTATAGAGTCTTTGAAAGAATGGTTCTATTTCAGTTGCAGGTGCGCCTTGCTGGTGACATGAAAGGTTGTATGAATTCCCTTCACAGGCTCCATGCAAACTAATTCCGTTACACAGAAGCGTGCCGCTTAGTGACATCGCACAATTGTTGCCACTAAGAAACACTTTCTGTCCTTTATTACTGATACATGCATGTGAATAGGGCAGGTTCCAAGTTGTTTTAAGGTACCCCTTTCCCAATTTCTCGTACATGCCAGCCTGTATATATTTTTGGCAGTATTGAAACCTGAAGGTTGAGATTGGAATATTTATGATTCCGTGTATTATCCATTCACTGACAGGTCGTTCTGACATTGTCATTGGTAATCTTTCTAGTTTTTCAATGCTCAAGATTGTATAATCAGCACCCTTTTGCGCCATACCGATTTGTCTATCAGTAAGGTTAAAGATTTGGAATAGTGACGTTGTGTTGATTAAACGCCAAGGCACATAGCCTGAACGCAGATTTTGTAACGTCCAGCCAAGCTGTACAATAGAACGCAATTGTGACTGACCATGTTGTAATAACAGTAAGTCTTGCGATAATATATCGATTGCTGAAGACACAATGCTGTCCAAAGAAAAAATTCTGGAGGACAGAGTCATTAACCCATTGTCCACTACAGAAAGTGATTTTTCCAAATTAATACGGTCAATTTCCCGTATTCTCTCTGCTGTTTCAATTTGAGTAACCTTCCAGGCCTCATTGTATGCTGCATATACAGAGGCTGCTATGAAACGCTTTTGACGCTGTTTGCGTGGTCCCAAAGTGAAATCACGCAAGTCAGCACCATCAGTAAGTAAAGTTAGGTGTTGCTTAATTTCTGCCAGTGTGGAAGTTTGTAGCCATTGAATGCACAATTTGCCCACACTGTAGGTGGTTATTATCCCTGGGTGATGTCTTTGAGGATATCTAGGGTCTGGCCTGTTCATTTTGAAACCCTGTGTTTTGTTCAGGAATCTGTTTTGACAGTTATTAGTATCTGTGGGCCATATCAACCACTGTTTCCAATCAGGATGTGTTCTGTGTTGGTTTAATATATGGTTTACGTCTATCTCTTCATCTGTATCAGAGTTATTGCTAAACATTGTTGGCTTTGGAATAGACGGTTTATTTAAATCTTTGATTTTGGCTAAGCCAAGACAGGTGGTCTGTTGAACAGTGTCATTTAAAAATATCATTTGTTCTGGGATCATGCAGGCTCTAAACAAAGCTTCTATACCCTGTACTTGCCATTCTTTTGTACCCCAAATACTTTTCAATTCAACATTTTTGTCCCAATAATCAAATCCAAAAGTATTCATTTGTGCCAAAAAATGAGTCTGAATATAACAATTTTGTGGTGGTTATCACGGTTTTGGTTCCTGTCTTGTTCGACAATTTAAAATAAAATGTTTCAGCATTACTTGTGTTAAAACCTGAAAAATATGAATATTTGTCGTAAACGGTTCTTGAGCTCCCTTTTGGAGGTGTTGCACAATGTTCCCATTGATTATAATTTAAAACATTTCTAGGTTGTGCAGATCTATGTAAAAAGTGATTACCATAGTGGTTATAGCAATACGTACTGTCATAATTTGTAGAACCCTGCAAATAATCATGTTTTGTAAATTTAGCAGACATTACTAAGTCAGACATCATATTATTAATGCTTTCGAAGTCCCAATCATCAGCAAATGAGTTTGGTTTTGCAAAGTCACTCAATGAGATCTTAATTTGGTGTGGATATTTCAGGATCTCGACCGGACCATAAATTTCATAGTCAGTGTTGTCCCAGGCTACCCCACCGGGTATCGGATTGGCTGTGAAGTTGGCTGAAGAAAGTTCTCTTTTCTCGACGTGTGAAGATGTGTGTGGTTTGAGGATCAAGTTGATTTTCTGACTTGCTGTGTCCATTTTAGCATATTTTCCCTCAATGAAGCGTCCCAAAGTAAGTACCATGATGAGCCAAAGTATGAGGATAAATGCACCAAAACCCACCCAAAATTCAACCCATGGAGAAATCAGATATGTTTCTTTCAGTTGTTTCAAAAGTTCTTTAGCTTTATCTTTAAAGGTTTTTGATGATGGCTGTGTCTTTGATTCACTGAAGCCCTCAGAGGAATCATCGAAGTTTATGAAGTAGCCGGATGCAGTTCTGTCAATTGTTCCAATTGGTTCAGGATTTTTGTTTCTTGCATTTTCACTTGGTACTTCATTGTAGATTGGTGTGTCTCTGCTAAATGTTTTTATTTGGGTTTTCAGAGGTCTGAGTTCTATTGCATTGTTGCATAGTCCTTCTTGTTCTTCTGTAGGCGTTTCGAATGTGATGAGCCTCTTCGTTAGGACCTCTGTACTGGTAGCAAACCTTGGTGTTCTGCTACTTATTGGGAGTCCACTTGGCCTACTGTTTGTTATCGGCCACATGATTGTGGTTTTACCAGGTCGATGGATACAACTCGGTTCTCCTTTTTACCAGCAAGTGGCGGTAGTACAACTGATCTTGTCCCGTTGACAGACAAGACAGGAACTGCTTTTCTGTAAGAAGGCCCAAATTCCTTCTTTACCGCGATCTTTTCCCTGACTAGATCCCCGACTTTTGGAATCCAGACAGGTCTTGCTGGGACAGGTGGTGGTTCTTCAGTGGTTGTTGGCTGTTGTTTCAACTTTATGTTGCTCAGGTCTTTTCTTGTTTTGTTTAAGTCCTGTAAAATAGCCAAACGGTCTTTGATATCAAAGGTTTTTTCTTTCACCACTGAAGTCTGACTATCAATGTCAGAGATCATCATCCTAGTTCCAAATAATACTTCGTACGCACTGAATCCCTTCAGAGAATTTCTTGGCAAGTTATTAAGACTACGTTGGACACTTATTAGATGTTTGACCCACCCAGCTCCCGAACCTAATACCTTTGCCGTTATAGATTGCTTTATGTCACGGTTTTTTCTTTCAACAATTCCGTTCCCCTCAGGGTGAAATGGACAAGAGTACCGCAATTGCACGCCCATGCTGACCATGGCCTCCTTATAAGCCCGAGAGCTAAAAGCAGGACCATTGTCCGAATGCAGCATGCAATTGCGTATGTGCCGATAAAGACTCGCAAATCTTTTATAACAGTTCTGGCGTCAGCCGTTCGCTGGGGCCACATCCATATGAATCTCGTGCATGAATCCACTGCGACCAAGATATATTTATAGTTACCATCCCTTTGTAAGGGACCGCAGTGGTCTAGATAAACACAGGCTAATGGTTTATCCGAGATTAGAAGGGGCGTCTGCGCTGGACGTCTCACCGTTGATACTTTCATTCTTTGACATATTTCACATCCTAGAACATAGTTCCTTGTTTGTCTTCTCATTTGTGGCCACCAGTATCTCTGTTTTAATAATGATACTGTGGCTGAGACGCCAGCATGGATAGAAGCAAGCCCTTCGTGTGCCGCTATTATTAGTCCTAACCTATGTTCAATGTTTGGAATTGCCCTATCCCCCACTCCAGGGATTCGAGCAAAAGGAACATTGTTTGCATCAGTTATGTATGAGTATTTTACTGGAAAGCCTTTAGGGAGTGGTTCTATCGAATCCTTTTCTGAAGCGCTGACAGCTTGTAATATTTCGCTGTCTATTTTTGTTTTTGACCGGGTGACGGCAGCTACGGAAGCCGTTTGCACAGCTGCCTTCGCGGCCTCATCAGCCAATGAATTCCCTGCAACGTGAACGCCATCACGTTGATGACTCAGTGTATGTATCACGTGAGTCTTTGGTAGTTCTTTTTGTAAAAGAACTACTTGTTCCCAGAGCATTTTATGCTTGATTGTGCCACCTTTCGCATCCTTGAAACCATTCTGAAGCCAGATCTGCAAGTATTCATTGTAAGATTGAACGCAATAATACGAATCGCACACTATGAGTGTGGGGAATTCTCGATCTGTATTTTCAAGCGCCATCTTGAACGCTAGTAGTTCAGCTCGCTGAGCTGTACAATCTCCTAAAGATTGTGTTTTAGTGATTGCTGGTTTAAATTTTCCTTCGTGCCAGCGGCCTTTAACGATCGCGCACGCAGCACTGTAAGCTTGCTTACCCCCCACTGCGGGTTGTGCTGATCCGTCTGTATATATTATACAGCCGTAGTGGTCTAGAGGCAGAATTCATATTGGAGAAATTCTTGTGTTTTTAAGTAAGGATCAAATTCGTACACCACGTCTGTTGCAGCAAGAGAATTAGCCCATTGTATCCATCTCGGATGGAGTGCTTTAGCATTTGGAATGCTTGCCTTTGTTACCGCCTCTAGGGCTGGTATTGGTGTCACGATTATTATTCGTTTACCTTGTGCCAGAGCTCGTTCTTTTGCTATAGCTGTCTGTGTTGCTGTAAGAATTTTTTCCGTTGGGCTAAATTTCATTTCAGCCTTAGTGTACAAGTGTGATTTGAATGCAATTGGTACCTTTTCCCCCTCATTAGAGGTCAAGTATGTGAATCCGCATCTCCCTGGGATGACTCGAATCACAAGATTGCGTGTGTTATCACGTGTTTCTAATTTATTTTAATTAGCATGTCTGTTTGTAAGGATCTCAAAATTTCTGTGTGTATTTGAGTCCAACTGGATCTTTTAAAGTCTGGTTTAATTAGATCATAAAGGGGTTTGACCCTCTCTGCGTAATTTGCAATGTATGTTCTTCCGAAATTTAGGAAGCCTAGAATCGACTGTAAGTTTTTTAGTGTTCTAGGTGCTTGGAGTACGGCACATTTCTCTAGGAAATTGTCAGCCAGGCTTTTGCCTTCACTTGATAACTCATATCCTAAGAATAGGACCGTCAGATGGGCAATTCTGGATTTTTTAAAGTTGAATTTGTAACCCTCTGCTGCGAACCCAAGTATTATGGTGTTCACTCTTTTCAAGTGAGTCTCCAAGTCATCATCTGTTAAGTAAATGTCATCGACATAAGATAATGCTTCATCATCATATAGTTGTAGTAATTCTGTTACTCTCGCTGAGAATACCCCCGGGCTGTTCTTGTACCCCTGGGCTAACCGACAGAATTGTTTTTGAGTGCCATTTACTGAGAATGCAGTTAAATATCTGCTCTCTGGTGCTATGTTTTGACAAAAGAATCCATTGGAGATGTCCAAGGTTGTTTTGTATTTTTTGCGCACTATGTTATTCATTAGTGCAGCACTGTGTGAGTTTTGCACTGCAAAAGTTTTGCAACATGTGTTAAGGTGTCGGTAATCCAAAACTAGACGATATGAATTGTCTGGTTTGGAGACCGGAAACAAAGGATTGTTCATTTGTGAGGAGCAAGTTTCAATCACCCCCTGGTATTCTAGCTGATCTAGTATTTCATTTACCTGTTTTTTAGCTTCTTGCTTAATTGGGTACTGCCTTTGTGCAGTAGGTTGTGATTTTAACTGGATTTTGTGAGGAGGGGAGTCCTCATCCCATCCTACATGATTTTTATATAAAGCAGGTGCTAAAGCCACTGCCCACTTTCTAGCAAGTGTGTATTTTTTATGAATTGGAATTTGATTTGAGAAGGCAGGCATAATTATTTCTTCGCCATGAGGGCACTCCCTGACAAACTCTGGTGGCCAGTCTTTTTCAGCTAGAAGGATATCATAGCCCTTGGAGAGATTATCCCAAAATAGTCCCCTTATTTTCCTAGTCTTATCTCCCTCTATACGTAATGTTATCTCGTATATCTTGTGAGGTTTGCTAACCCTGGTGTCTGCAGTTTCCACTTGAAGATATTCATTCGTGTCCACTGTCTCCAGATGATTCATAAGGACTTTGCGAGCTATGCTCACTTCTGCTGCACTGTCTAGCATTGTCTGAGCCCACTCTCCGTTTTTCAGTTGTGTCCTCAGTATTCTCGGCATTGTTAACTACCTTGATACTGGCTACCTTCTTTTTTGGAAATTGTAATTTCTTTTTTAGCTGAGCAGGTTCCTTGTCTTTGGACTTGGCGTGCTCTTCTCTTTGTTCTGATCGTCCTCTTCTTTCCGATTTCTGCGAGGAATTCTGAAAAGATTGAGAGGGACGTGTATCAATGTCTTGATATCTATCAGGTTTTTTAATATTATCCCTATTTCTAAGGTTATATCTATTCCCAGAGGGGTCACTCTGCGGTGACCTCTGTCTTCGGTTTGGAGATTTTTCTCTTCGCCTAGGAGACCTTCCTCTGGATTGGAATTTCTTTTCTTTAGAATTGGATTGTTTGTTTCCATCCCAGTTCTTTTTTGGTGGATTATTATTAAAAAATATTTTTTCTGGACTTTCAGTCAGTTGCGGTTTTACTGGTATTCCACCTAAACTATCTCTACCTAGTTCCTCATAGGATTTTTCTATGATTCTGGCAATTTCAGCTGGTTGGTCTGCTATATCTGTCTCTTTTAACCTCTGGCGGATCGCCACGTTTGCTGCTTCACCTTTTATATTGGCTAATAATATAGCCGAGACCTGCTTGAAGTCTTTCAGTAATTTCATACCAAGAGTTAAAGCAGGTTCTGGACCGTATTCGTCTTAAATTTGTTTTAGCACATCTGGTATTACCGAAATGGATGGAACACCGTGCGTTTTTGTGTAGATGGAAGCAAAGACTGTACCCCAAGTGTCACAGTCCTCTATGTGTGGTGCGATTCCCATTGGAAGACAGATAGTCAGAATCCTGTGTTTTTCTAGCGGGGTGGTGTCAGGAAACACAGCCTCTATTTGGGTAATTTTCTGTGCTAACCAGAATGGTATTTGTTCCCGTTTAGCCGGTACTTTACCTAGGCAGGATTGGATGTTCTGTGGTGTAATTTTATTTGTGTTCCCCTGGTGAGGGGTCAGCTGTGGAAGTTTAATCGCTGGCTGAATTGTTGAAGTCCGCATTTCATACTGGACTAATTGTCTATGAATTTTTATTAATTGTTTTAGCTGTATTAACAGCTCTGCTGCAGCCATCCTATCGATGTCTGGATGTGGTGTGTATCCGGCTAAGACCGGCCACGTTGCTCCTGGTCTACCTAAAGGACCGAGCCTGGTGATGTGATTATTATGTTTTAGGGCGCCATCAAATAAGAGCAAATGCTCTTGAAATTTGAGTGGTACTTCCACCTCCTCGAAAGGAGTGTAAATGTCAGGTGGTACCTCTATTTTGTAATAGTGGAAGTACTTTGTTACAGCATTTGCTGCTGGAAAATGTATCCATGTATAGTATACCTCTGTCTGCCGATATTCGTGTGCCTCAATTACGAATATGACTGTGCCACCTCTAGGTGTCAGTCCATTTTCTATAAGTTTTAAGGTTATAGATTTCCTTTTGGTGACCGGGATTAGTATTATATCCCCGTCTGCGTCTTGTAGTGCAGTATCAGCTGCTGCTATTTCAGCTGCTAATCTAACTGCCTCTCTTTCTTCATCACTGTCTCCCATTTTACCGACAGGATGGTATTATGTTTGTTTGCAGATCAGGTTTCTTATGGAACAAAGATTAGATGCACAATATTTTGGAACAGTGTATCCTTCAACGTTGACTATACCAAGAACCATACATAGGAGTTCCCTCCTGCGAGGTTTTGGAGGATATAACCTTTCACCCACTCCAGACGTCTTTGGAGTATTTGGGAAAAGGGGTCTGAGTGAGAAAGCACGACTGAGTTACTCTAAATGTCTTACGTTAGTTTTATCGCCCTTTCCAAACACGTTGGGCGCCATGTAGTGTAGTTCCTATCTTCCCAATAGGCTCTGCGCATTGGAATAATACCTACAGCAGTAAAGGCCTAGGCCAGACGTTAACTAGGTCTACTACTGTCGATACTAGACTTAAAGTTTTGGGTTTGCCAGCGTAGCTCAGAGTTCGCTAGAAACTTTCTCGAATGTTCAAGGAGGATTTAACTTCCCTGATTAGACAAGAAGGGATTTAGTTTCTGACAACCATAGAACATGACAACTTTGCTCTCCCCTAATCAAGAGTCAATCTCGAGAGTCGTGTGAACAAAAGGCAATTTATTTTACTCAGTCAGTACGTGCATTCTTAGTCTCATCAGAATGTAGAGAAAAGGAAGAGACGGGCGTGTTCAATAAAAAGGTGTTATTTATTGATCAGTCTCTTTTCTCGTACAAGAGAAATGGATCGATATTATTGCAATACTTATAGTTAAGTAAAGTGCATACATTAAAAGCAATAGTATAAAGTAATACTGTAAAAACATTGATATGGTTTCTAAGCCATAAGATGTTTTAAAATGAATAAAATATATTACATACACATATACATTTGACTAAACGTACTCAACTGGTGTTTCTAGATACGCCTACCCCGTGTACCTGACCTAAGTCTAATACGTGGGCGGGAATAGAAAGTTACAGTTTAAGTTAAGTTTGTTTTTGCCAAGTGAATAACTAAAGAATTCTCTGTGAGGGGTTGTTCAGTTCTGTACCTGGAATTTAGGATGAATGAGGAATGGTATCTCTCTCTCTGGTCTCGATATTCCAGGCGGCCTGCGAGGGCTGCCCAGAAACGCCGGTGCTGGATTCTCGGCAGGAGAAAGCAGCGCGTCTCTCAGCGCGTCAGGAAGGCGGGGCTGCTGCCAGCGGGGTCTGCTCTGCTCTCGGCTTCGGCAAGTATGGCTGCTCCGTCTCGTCACCACGCGTGTGTTTGCATATGGCAAGGTCGGTAATATTTATACCTTTAAGGTGCCGAGATTGACGTAAGGATGGACATAGATACGTCAATAAAGATGTCATACGACTTGCTCGTTAGCACATTCTTTTACTAAAGTTCTCGGTGAAATCAAAACAATGGCCGCAGGGTTTTGCCCAGGTTGTCATAGGTTTGATTTGTTATGAGAACTCCGTATGCCTTATTAGGGGCTGGAGGAATATCGCTTGTCTAATTAGATCGCAAGCGTTATGACCTAATCAGATAACACGTTCCTGTGCCGTAGTGTGACTGCGTCAGATAACGGTATCTGCATCATGGGGATTTTCTGCCTCATGGGCTGACTGCTAGTTAACTTGTTGGTTTGTTTAACTAGAATAGGGTCAGGAATAGGGGGATCGATTCAGAACCGATAGGAATACATGACACCCCATTGGCCAACATTATCAGACCATCTCATATGCGGACGACACGCATCTAATCGTCCCCATTGGGGAGGACATCATATGTACCCAATTGAGGTTCAGAAGCTGCATGTCTAGCATTGCTACTTGGATGAAGAGGAATTTCTTACAGCTTAACTCCTCAAAAACTGAAATTTTGCTGTTTGGGAAGGCTGAAGCCACTTGGTCCCTGGAGTGGTGGCCCACCGAGTTGGGCGAGGCCCCTGCACCTAGGAGCTGTGCGAAGAACCTGGGCATCAAGATAGATAACAAACTATCCATGGAGGAACAGGTCAAGACGGTTTCAGGCTCGTGTTTTGGCACCATGAGGATGCTTAGGAAGGCCGTTCCCTGGATCCCTTTGTCAGCGAGGAAGTCTCTCATCCAGTCACTCTTGGTGAGTTGGCTGGATTATGGAAACTCGCTACTGGTGGGAGCAAGGGAAGATCTCTTATCTTGACTCCAGATAGTGCAGAATACGGCGGCCCGCCTTGCCCTCAACAAGCTGGCAAGGACATCATCAGCCCCGCTACTGCATCAGTTACACTGGCTCCCGGTGAGGAAAAGAGCTATCTTTAATATGCTCTGTGTAGTCTTTAGATCACTACAGGGGAAAAGCCCGGCCTACCTTAGGAACAAACTCAGGTGGTATCAACCAGCCCGACAATTGAGATCCAGCAATTCCAACTTTCTGTGCACCCAGAAAAAACGGAGGGCACGCAATGGCGGTAGAGCCTTTTCCTATTTGGCAGCTAGCCATTGGAATATGCTCCCACAGAACATCAGGTCCTGCGGTGAACTAACCAACTTTAAGAGACTGTTAAAGACATGGCTCTTTTAGATATACATCCTCACTTATCTCCCTCTTTGTACAGCGCCGAGAGATCCCCTTGATGATGATTTGTATGCGCTCAATAAATCCACAAAGTAAAGTAAAGTAAAGGAATTTCAGGTGGACACAGGTGCGACAAAAAGCTCTGTTTCTCGAAATATGGTCCCTGGGGTGGCTCTGTCTGGCAATAATAATAATTCAGTAGGTTCTTCTGGTATACCAGTCATAAGCCCCATTTCAAGTCCCCTTGCGTTAACTATTGGTCCTTTTACTATGGGTTTACCATTTCTGTTGACATCTAATTGTGGTGAAAATTTGGTGGGTTTGAATTTGAAATTGAAGAAATTGCATGCTACAATTTATGGTTCCCCTGCAGGTCTCTATATGACAATGGGTCCAGATGTAGCAAGTGCTAAACAGTGTTTGTCCAAACCCCTTCCTGTTGAATTTAAGGATGTGCCACCCACTTTGTGGGTGACAGGTGATACAGATGTGGGACTTTTGCAGATACCACCAGTTTCAATACGGGTTAAGGGCTGCGCTATTTTACTCATATTCCCCAGTATAAAACACCGCAGGCAGGTGAGCGAGCCGTGTTGCAAATTATTCAGGACATGATTACGAAGGAGTGGTAGATTATACATCTGCCAATATTTATTACAGTCCTATTCTTCCTTTTCTTAAAAGGACACCTTCAGGTTCTCCTGATGATCATGAAGATGTTTATCGTTTTGTGATTGATTTGCGCGAAGCTAATAAAATAGTAGTTCCCCAGTTTCCAGTGGTCCTGGACATTACTACTCTTTTGACAATGATTCCTTCTACCGCTAAATTTATCACTGTCATTGACTTGAAAAATGCATTCTTTAGTATCCCTATTCATCCAAGTAGCAGATATTTGTTTGGGTTTACACTAGCTGGTAGGAGCTTTAGCTTCTGTCGAGCTCCTCAGGGCTATTCTGAGAGTCCAAGAATTTATAGTCAGGCTTTCAAGAGTCAATTAGATTCCCTTTCATTTCCTGCAGTTAATGTATTGGTGCAGTAAGTTGATGACCTCCTTATCGCTTCTGATACTGAGCAGGGTTGTGGAGACAGTACCGTTAAATTGGTGTTGCATTTTGCCCAAAATGGACATAAACTTTCTCTTTCTAAATTTCAGTATTGTTGACAGGAGGTCACCTATTTAGGTCACGTACTGTCGAAGGAGGGTAGGAGGCTGACCCCAGAGAGTATTAGTACCATTGTAAAAATGCCCATCCCACAGTCTCAGAAAGATGTGTGCGCTTTTATAGGTATTACTTCCTACTGCAGACAGTGGATACCTAATTAATCCTTACTAATCAAACCCTTGCTTGCTCTAACCACTAAAGATGTGCATGAGCCCCTACCTTGAATGCCTGAATGTCAGCAGTCTTTTGAGCATTTGGAAACTGCACTTTGCTCAGCCGCTGTACTTGGCACCCCTGATTATACTAATTTGTTTGTATTGTTCATCCATGAGATGGCTTGTTGCATGCTTTCTGTTTTAACACAAAAATGTAGAGTTAAGCTCTGTGCTTATTTCTCTGCAGTTCTATCTTCACCCTGTCACAAGAGCCCTCCTGAGTTGTCTAAGAGCGGTCGCAGCTGTGGCCATCTCAATAAGACAATCAGCTGGGCTTGTACTTGATACTGATCTCACAGTCATGGTACCCTATGCTGTGGACATGCTTCTGACCAAAACAAAGACACAGACCCTCACCAGAGGACGTCTGACTTGCTATAATTTAACATCACAATTAAATGATGTGCCACTTTGAATGCAGCCACGTTTCTGACCCTCCCTTCCGAGAATGATGGCATTGATAAACATGATTGTATCTTCCGGACGTAAGAAGAGACGATAGGATGGGTAGACTTGACTGATGTTCTCTCATCTGACCCACAAGGGGACCTATATGCTGATGGCTCTTGCTTTAAATTACCAGATGGCACTGCAACTGCTGCGTATGCCATCACCATACTGCGCACAGTAGTTGAGACATCACAAGTTCCTTCTCATTTGGCCCAAGCTGGTGAACTTGTTGCCTTAATACGAGCTTGCGAATTGAGTGAGGGACTGGTTGTCAATATCTATACTGACAGTCAGTACGCCTTTAGAGTCGCACATAATTTTGGGTGACTCTGGGCAAAGAGAGGGTTCCTTACTTCGCATGGGACCAAGATACAACTTGGGCACCTCATATTGAGGCTTTTATCTGCTTTGATGCTTCCTAAGAGATTGGCTATAGTAAAGTGTAGTGCCCATCGGAAAGTCACTGACAATGTAGGTAGGGGAAATGCTTTCGCTGATCAGACAGCTAAGGAAACAGCCCAAACTAAAATGAAAAGAATGTTTATAGCAGGTCCCGCTAGGTGGGAGCCTGAAGTTATCATATTGAGGATACCCTTGGAAATGTGAAAGAAATACAAAGTGAGGCAACAATAGAGGAATTAGCAATTTGTCAAGAAAGGACAGCACAGTTGGATGATGAGGGGTGTTGGATTGACAAGTCAGGAAAACAGAGATAGATAATACCAGATGCATATGTTCTGTAGTCTCAATGGCCCATGGCCCAGCCCATATTAGTGCTAAGGGTATATACAAGTTACTGGACCCTGTATGGCAGAACGATAACATTTCGAAAACAGCTGCACATTTAGTAAAGTATTGTATGGTGTGCATGATGCACAATCCTGGTAAAGGCACCCCTACACCGCTTGGTCATTTTGCACCACATACTTTTCCTTTTGACGTTCTCCAGTTGGATTACATCGGACTGGAGAGGTGCAATAATTTGAAGTATGTTTTGGTGGTTGATTGCGTCTTCAGTAAATGGGTTGAGGATTATCCCACTAAAGATAATACAGCTCTTACGACTGCAAAGGTACTCCTGAAGGAGTTCTTTCCTTGTTTCGGCTTGTCTCGTTTGATTTGGAGTTATGACGGAAGTCATTTCAATGCCAAGGTTATTCAGTTAATTTGAGATGGTTTGCACATAAAACAGAAGTTTCATGCTGGAAACCACCTGCAGTCAGCAGGTTTGGTTGAGAAGTGCAATAGTACTCTCAAACTGAAAACTGCCAAAATTCAGGCGACAACAGGGTTACAGTGGCCAAATGCCTTTCCATTGGCACTTTTGTCAACAAGAGCTACAGCACATTCTAGGACAGGATTGTCACCGTTTGCAGTCGTGTTTGGACACTCAGCGAATTTCTGGGGTGTCCCACGTCCTCAACGGTTTTCCGATATTGATTACCCCTTGTTGATTGATTACTTATGCCAGTTAACTGCAAGTTGGCGTTCTATTCACCAACAGATCTGGGACCCTTTGCCAGTTACACCAGAGGGGCCCGGGCACGACATCCAGCCCGGTTGACCTGGACCAAAACAGATGAGGAAAATGATGAAGTGTTGAACGCAGCAGTTCCTCCAGAAATACAAGCAACTCAGGAACCCCTTTTTGTTGACCCTTCTGTGCCTGGAGTCAGTAGATACAATTTGCACCCCCAGTTGAAAGACAGTGCACAAAAGGAGAAGTAAGAATAATTAGGGATGGACTGTGTAAGTTAGGGTGCACTTTGCTACAGTACCAATGGAGTTAGTTTAGGGTGATATGAGGTTTGTGCACTGTTTGAACATTGGACAGGATATTTTAATAGTATCTTGTTGTAGCTCAAAATATGTGAAACAGATGCAGTGAGTCAAATAATAGTATTATTGTAGGTTTATTCACAGAGCAATGAGCCACCACACCAAACGCTGGCACTGAGAGGCATCAACTGACATAAGGTAGAATTAGAACCTCAATAAGGGCACCATGGCAACTTAGTACATTCTATAGTAAGACATAAAGCACTAGCAAATACAACATTATCTTTTTTTTTTCCAAAAGAAAGAAAGAAAAGAGAGAAGGTGGAAAGAAGAAAAAAACAAAATAGAAAAGATAAAAAGAAAAAGAAAAAGAACAAAAGAGAAAGAAAGTAGCAGAATTACAACAACCATAGATTTAACATAGCAATAAAAGAATTACACCTTGAACAATGGATCAAGTGAACTTCGATGAATTAACGAAGCTTCCAAGGTAGACGAGTAACACGAGTAGATCTCCTTACAGCAGAATCCTCCAAAGAAGGTACATCGGCATTGAAACACAAAGAAGGCGGAGACTGAACAGGTCTCCATTGAGAACTGGTAGCACCCGGTTGACCTGTACATCATCGCACTTATTCAATTTAACAATTTTACATAGATTCCACCAATGACCACCCTCCACCATGACAGCATTGCCACACACCTTCTCAACACGAACAGGTTCACCAAACAAATTTGAACCTTTCTTCATGGGTCTGTAATTTTTCACACGCACCATATCCCCAGGACAAATCTTGACATCTTTAGTGGACATTTTATCATTGAACCTTGAGGCCATTTTGTCTTGAGCAATCTTGACACGCGACTGTAACTCATCATCAAGAGCAGGTTGTGTAATAACCTTGTGAGCTACAGTTTTCAAAAGTCAAGCAGGATAAAGAGCTGATGTGGGCATTCTGCCCCTAAGAGAAACAAATGGAGCAATTTTGGTTACAGAGTGTGGGGTAGTGCGGTAAAACCAAATCATGGATCTCACTGAACTTTCCACATCAAAATTATTCCCCTTGGCCCATTTGATACAATCAACTAGCACACGATTCATTCTCTCAACCTGACCGTTGGTTTGAGGATGTCCAACAGAACTCCTCAGATGTTTAATCCCAGATTCAGACAAAAACACACGCATTTCAGTATTGACAAACTGGACACCATTGTCTGAAACGAGCGACTCAGGAAAACCTTCTCTCATAAAAATTAAGGACTAAGCCATAAACTAGATTCTATAGGTTCTATGATGCCATTCTTCTCTAATCTCTCGAGTTCAGCTTTGAGATCTGCTCTCAAACTGAATGGCACAGATCTAACCTTATGTTTCACGGGGATGGCACCACTCTTCACTTTAATCTGATGTTTGAACCCCACAATTTCACCAAGAGAATCTGAAAATACTCTGGGAAACTCCTTCTCAAGAGATGAAGAGTCAGGCATATCTAGTACAACAAGTACCTGTTCTCTTGCTCCAGGTCGTAATAACATACCGAAGAGACCTTGATGGTACCACCCCAAAATATTCAAGCCACGCACAGCCACATACATTTTCCCTTGAATCTTTCTGTCTTTGAATTGTAAGATATCTTCAATGAAACCCTCCAAAATAATCTTACGATCCTCATATGAAACCGGTGCTCTATCTGGAGGAAATAATTCTCTGTTAGACCAAGACTGCTTAAACAACTCAAAAGAAATCATGGTGATTCTGGCACCAGAATCTACAAGAAGTTTCAAACAAACTTCACCTACTAATATATCTACATAAGGATCCACACATTCCTCTGGGTTACCAGTGACTATACCATCATCTGTGACGGTTACAATCATGTCTTTGAATTCATTCACCAAATCGCTTTCTGAATCTCGTTCATTCTCCAACACACAACTGACCTTCTCGGGTTTACTTAGGTTGGCTTGACAAATTTTGGCCAAGTGGCCAAACTTCCCACATTTGTAACATTTAGCAATTTTCCCTGGACAATAATTGTTTTCTTTAGAGTGTGGGGGATAACCACATCTGTAACATATGTTTTTCTTAATCACATTTTTCTCATTGAATTTTTCTCTTTTTTGAAAATTGGGCCTGGAAAGAGGAGACACTATAGCATTCACATTTTCCTTCTGCACATCTGCTTTGCCAAGTTCCTTAATAGACGTTTGAGCTAGTGCAAGGCTTTTGGCAACTTTGATAATTTCTTCTAAAGAGGGATTCCCCATGGTAAGCAGTTTCTGTTGAATGTGTTTGTCACTACAATGAGCAATGAACTGATCCCTCACCAACTGATCCTTAAAATCACCAAATTGGCATTCGGCACAGAGTTTACGCAAAGCACTCAAATAGGAATCAACATCTTCACTTTGGAATTGTGCTCTCTTAAAAAACTTGTGTCTTAGTACAACTAAACTCGGTTGAACATCAAATTTGATAACCAGTTTCTTAATTGTTTCTTGATATTCATCAACAACTTCACCTTCAGTAAGAATTAAATCAGGCAAATGTTTGTAGACCTCCCTCCCTTCAAATCCTAAACAATTTAAAAGTAAAAAAAAAATTCTTTCTGCCCTGTATCTGGAAGCCCCAATGGCACGAATATAGGTTTCACACCCGTCAAACCATTGTCTCCACTGAATTTGAGGGGTACCTGGGCTTTCTAAAAATGGGGGAGGTTGATTTACAGTTTGCATTTTGAATCAACTTAACTGAATGGAAATAAAAGACAAGGTTCACTAACAACTGATTGAATGAAAAAGAAAAGTGCTGTAAAACAACAACAATAGTTAAAACTTTGTAGGTGATAAAACGTGCTGTTAATATTGTCTTTGAAATATAATTCTGGAAAGAAACTGTGTTAAATACTTAAACGTGTTAATATGAGAAAAAATATAATTTCTACTTCCTCGCAGGCGTTGTATCCTTCGTGATGCAGGAGGTCCTCGAGTCTTTTAAGTTTCGTGTGTAACAGATATTTTATTGGTAGTACAAACTGTCGCGCATAAATCTTGAATAAATCGGAGCGACGCTTCACACAGAGATAATGAGAGTTTCCTGAAACGTCGGATGTGTCGAATCATCCAATGCGTGCGCTCGAACAGTTTCTGTGACGTGTAGTCAGTTCGCCAATACTGAGTGAGTATTCCAATGCGTCATCACTTGTGAGAAGACGCCGAGGGGAAAGGATCTCGCTAGCAGGAAAACGCTAAGCAACTGCCACTGCTCGCAAGGTAAGCCGGTTGGTCACAGTTTTAAGAAGAGAGACGCTCTGAACTGTGAAATACACAGTTAGTTGGATTGTTACAGGGGAGCTCGTAGGAGCCGACAGTGAGAAAACTTTACGCGTCTTAGCTGTTTTTAAAATTGTTAATTCACCGTGACTAGCGCTATGACCCACACCTCAACCTCCTCACCTCATATTAATGGCTAAATGATACCGCCGCTGGGGAAATTTGTTTCCCTTCGAAAAACACAGCTGCTGGAGGTGAGATGAAGGAGATTAGTCACCGTCCAATTTGCTGAAAGTCGTTTTTCTTCTTAAGTAGAAGCAGTGGTTCGCTCTTTACTTCAATTATCACTGGTCCTCGTCGCCAAAATTATGTTGTAGCTCAAAATATGTGAAACAGATGCAGTGAGTCAAATAATAGTATTATTGTAGGTTTATTCACAGAGCAACGAGCCACCACACCAAACGCTGGCACTGAGAGGCATCAACTGACATAAGGTAGAATTAGAACCTCAATAAGGGCACCATGGCAACTTAGTACATTCTATAGTAAGACATAAAGCACTAGCAAATACAACATATCTCTTAGGGGGTGCCTTATCCAGATCAACGTGGGAACCTGAGCGTAGGACAGTGCAAGTTCAATTGCCGGTGCTCAAGAGCGCCAAAGTTTTGATGAATAATAGAAGCCTGTACCAGTGAGGCTCTGACGGACATTGGGAACTTGTGTATTCCTTTTGCTGGCATTCTGCCCCTTTGTTTTATCATTCGTTATGCATCCTTTTGGTAGAATGGTTGCTGATGAAGAGCAGCCAGTGATTTCCCCAGTTCATACACAGGTATTTTGGTCAGCTAAAAGAAAAATGCTGTGTACTATTTTTGTGATTTCACTGCTATTGATTTTAGGTGGGGTGTCCTGGGTTCTTGAACGAGATCAGATTGCCTCATCAAATGTTGAGAATAAGGTCATTTCTCCAATTCGCACAAAAAGGACAACCCTGAGTAGTGTATTTTTGGACATGCACAAAAGATTTTTTAGGACAGGTACAGCTTGTTATCCTACTGAATCTGTTATAAGTTTATGGACTCCATACACATTGTCACTTGTTAATTACATGTATACTCACCCAGCCCACTTCATAGAGGTAAGGGGTGAGTTTGGTATGGGATATCTTGGCCCTTGTCTGTAGTACCGAAAGCCACGAGGGGAAGGGTAACCGGGTGTGATAATACACTTATTGTGATAACATGTATATGGAAGAGCAGAATATCACCCTGGTAGGCTGGCATTACCAAGATTTGGCGGTTACTCAAAAGGCTGGATATTGCCCGATAATTAATAGTATGGACACATTTTTGTATGTTAACTGTTCTGGAGTAATACTGTTTAAGAACACAATGTCTTTAGCGAGGAAGGAGGATCAAAATACCTCCGGAATTTATACCAGATTTGCTCCTGTGGATTATCAAGGCCCAATATATGCAGATCCAGGATTTTATTTCTTGTCTAATGGTGCATACTTGAATGTTCATAATGGTACAAATGATGTTGCCTTAGGAATGATGCTTACCATAGGTGTAACCTGTGAGTACACTAAGCCTAATATAATATGGGTGAAAAGAAGTTTGACAGCAGAGTTTTGCGATGGAGTGACAGATTTAGAAGTCAATAATTGTAGCAATGGGATTACTTTGGGTATGTTCTTTCTTCCATTATTACGTTTGGTGGTACTGCAATGGCCCGGGGTGAAAGAGTCAGGGAATGTTTTGGATGTAAGCTGTAGATATTGTCTAACTCCACAGGAGCAGCTTTGCGTGATATCACCACCCAATTGGAAAGTATGCAGATGTATTCTGAACAAACTAGATACGCTGTTTATTTCATTTTAGCTAAGAGTGGTGGTGCTGTAGTAGGAGACCAGTGTGTATTCGGGATCACTAATATGGAAAAGAACATTACCCAGCACATTTTGGATATCCTGGAATATGTTAAAGGAATGGAGAGCTGGAATTGGAGTTGGTCACTCTTTGGTAGGTGGGGATGGATTCTTAAAACTGTGATTTATTTCATTGTGATTCTGATAGTATGTTTTGTTTTAGTCCAGTGCTTCCCCTTGTGTTGCTCTTATTGCACCACTCTTCTTGCTCCTAAGAGAATGTCAATATATGATACCAATGCAACAATTATGATTCAAGAGGAAATCGAAGACCTCCTGCAGATTGATGAGGATATTTTCAAGACTTCTTCCATCCTTACTATTCCTCTTCCCGAACATGAAAATATGGAGTGCTCTTAGATATGTTTTCATGAGTTGTTGATTCAAGTGCCCTTTTCCTTATTAGACAACATGACTTAGCTCATGCCAAAAGTAGGGTCTGTTTAACTACAGATCATGCTTTCGCATTGCTTTGAGTTGGTTAGCATTTGGGCGCCATTTTGTGTATGGGCGCCATTATGTATCATGATCGAAACCTATTCTTTGCCACTTCCAAGAAAGGACCGTCTGAGTTATATTTCTTCGGATCAGAGTTTTTCTACTTTAATGAATATACTATTATTATTACTGCATACCTTTCTCATAATATATAGGCCTCTTCCACTAGTCTGAAGACGGGCCTGCTTGCAGTGGCCTTGCACTCTGTAACTTTGTAAGATATAAGTACTAAGATTGTTTTTTTATTTTCTGTCTCGTTTCTAATGCTTCGCAGCACCTGCCTGGAAAAATTCCACTATGGGTGTGTTCTAGCCCAGTTACGAAATGTACTAAATGTATCTCTATGCCTGTGGACTTTCGTCCCTCTGCAGCACTCCTACTGATTGGGCACACAGGGCTCTGTTCTGAGTGTACTTTGAATAAACAATTATTGGTTTGTATTCTCTACTGCCTGACTGACTCTTCATTTAGTATTGAAGGCGGAGAGGTGGTCGTGAGTGACCCGGGTGACCCTAAGCAGGCCACTTACTTCACTAACAGTAATCAAAGTTGTGATACGGGGGGTGAAGTTGACCCCTGCCAGCCTCCTGGGATCTACCTGCCTCCTTGATCTCCCAGTGCCACAGAGAGCTCCAGCAGTGAGCTTCCATTGAGCTCCGATCATCAACCTTACTAGCAGTAATCATAGCTGTGATACAGACACTAATCCACCCACTCTGAGACTCATGCAATCACTCATAGAGTAACTCAGACACCTGTGCACCCACTCATACACTGTCATATTCATTCACAGACCTGCTCAGCCACTCGCCCACCCACTCACAGACCAACTCAGACACTCCTACACCCACTCACAGACCCACTCAGACACTCATGCACCCACTCACAGACCCACCCAGACACTTACACACCCACTAGCAGACCCACCCAAACACTGTCACACTCACTCATAGACCCACATAGACACTCACACACCCACTCACAGACCCATTTCAGGCACTGACACACCCATGCAATGACCCACTCATACACTCACTCATAGACCCACTCACACACTCATGCACCCCCTCACAGACCCACTCAGACCCTCATGCACCCATTTAAAGACCCATTCATACACTCATACACCCGCTCACAGACCTTCTCATACACCTACTCACACACCCATTCATGCACCCAATCACAGACCCACTCAGACACTCGTGCACCCAGTCACTTACCCACTCACATACCCACTCTTAAAACCCATACACCCACTCACTCACGCATTCACTCTCCCATAATCAATTCACTTAAAAAAACATAGGTTACTGGGATTTTATGGTTATGAAATAGAGTTTAAAAAACGTATAAATTCACTGAAAAAAACAAAGGTTACAAGGTTGTTATAGTTTGTAAAAAGAATAAAACAATCTTAGAAATCCACTGAAAAACCAAAGGAGGGGCGTTATAGTTGGGAAATAGAATTTAAAAACATAGAAATTCACTAAAAAGTTGAAGATTACAGGTACATTATAGTTAGGCTCAGTTTTCACAACCACAAAGCCATTGAAACTCAGCAGTTATAGTTACCTGAGCTAACTATAACTTACGCCCCTGCAATACACTACCTATGGCCTCACATATTGTATCACTCATGACATTAAGGGTGGGCGTAATTCGCGAAGTAGCGCTACGCGAAGTGCACTTCGCACTACGCGAACTTCACGTAGCACTACGCGAGCTGTGTAGTAGCATGTTCGCACTGTGCAAGATGCATTTTCAATGATTGCACAGTGCGAACAAGCATCCAGCACTGTGCAATCATTGAAAACGGCATCTTGCACAGTGCGAGCTGTAGTTTTCTGCCGCTCGGGTAGATTTTTACTCAAGCGGCAGCTTTCTCAACGCGAACTGGTAGTTTCTCATCGCGAGCGGTCGCCAGCATGCACGACCTCTCGCAATGAGAAACCTGACCTCCCCACGTTGAGAGTCTCGCCGGGATGCCATTTTGCTTGCTCGCGGTCACGAACATGACATTGAGGACCGCGAACAAGCAAAAAATGACCGGTGCACTACGCTACGCTGCGCTACGCGTGTTTGCACTGTGCTACGTGCAGCTCGTGTAGTGCAAAGTTGCGCAAACTTCGCAAACTACGCGAGCGTAGCGCTTCACCCAGGGTTAGACATGATCAGTGACATCACTCAAGACATCTCACATGACATCACTGATGACATCATCCACAGAACCACTGGCACACCCACTCACCCACACAACCACTCACATACTGATTCACAAACCCATATAACTACTCATACACCCACTTACTTATGCATTGAGCTAGTCACACACCCATCCAATCACTCATACAACCAATCATACAACTACACAACTACTCACACACACGTATACCCATATAGAGCCACTCACACAGCCACACACTCACCCATACAGCTACTCATACACTCACTTACTCTCCTATAGAGCCACTAACATAGCTTTCACTCACTTATACACCTACTCATACACCCACACCTTTACCAAAGCAGCCACTCACACACCAAGTCATACAGGCATACAAACACTCACACAGCCACTGAAATGAAATGAATTTGTACTTGTAAAGCGCACTTATACCCCAACCGGGGTTTCCTGGCGCTGTACGCATACCGCTGTGGAACCCTTCCTGGATTTTCCCTGTGAAATGTCCACTCCTGGGCACCCCCAAGGTGAAGCCAGGCATCCCAGCGCTGTTGGGGCCATTGTGGCGATTAAGCAAGCTATTGCCCAGAGTTGCCGAGTGGGACCCATTATTAGAATAGGCACCGAGGCGAGAATTATCAAGTCCGAGGAAATGGAGCCCAAGACCTGCCGAGGCGGGAATTGAACCCTGGTCCCGGGCCAAACCTCTGCAGCAGGGTCTGCCGCTCTAACCCTTGAGCCACACTTCTCCACTGACACACCCAAACAACCACTCAGAAACGTTGTCACTCGTAAATACAGCTACATACACACACACTCATGCACCCATGCAACCATTTACACAGCCACTCGCTCACCCATACAGATAATCACACAACTACTCACTTACACATCACACATCTACGTACTCACCTTAACAGTCACTGAAACAAGCACTTACTGGCCCATAAGTTTCTCACATACTTATTTACTCACCCATTCAGCCAATCACACACCCCTTCACTCAGCCTTGTACCACTCATGCACTTACTCATTTACCCATACAGCCACTCACTCATTAATACACCCACTCTCAATCCCACTCACTCACCTCTACAGTCTCTCACATACCCACTCAGTCATCCATACACCACTTACACATACACTGGCTCAGCTACACAGACACTCACATAGCCACTTACTCACCCATATAGCTACTCACAGACCCACTTATTTACAGATAAAGCCAGTCACTTGCTCACTCACGCATACAGCCACACACACATGTATACACACAGTTACACAGACACATAATTTATGTTTAAAAATGGAATCACTCAGTAGTACACAAACTATTTAACTTATGTGGTACCTTAATATATATGATTAACACTCATAAACCTTAAGAAAACACTCAGAATCACTACATGATGTAATCAGTGATGTTATTTGAGATATCATCAGTGATGTCACAGTACATGTCATGAATGATCTAATATGTGAGGTCACAAGTAGTGCATTGCGGGGGCATAAGTTATAGTTAGCTCAGGTAACTCTAACTGCTGAATTTCTATGGTTTTGCGCGAGTGAAATCTGTGCCTAACTGTAACTTACCTGTAACCTTTGTTTTTTCAGTGAATAATATATTATTTATGTGTGTGTGCATGTGTGCGTGTGTGTGTTCAGACAACATCCATAAGAGAAAATAATGGTCAAACATATCACTCATTCCACCTCATATCTTGATATTGAAAGTAAACATTTTTGGTTTGGTTAAGCACATCTGATATTACACAGTGAGTCATATTGGTCAAGGTCATTGAGTCAATCACAGAAACAACTAGGATAACTGCTACACATCAGGAGCTGCATCATTATTTATATGGCATAAGTGGGAGTAAGGGTCCCATAGTACCTCCCAACACTAGGACTCAACTTAGAAATGTCATGTGCTATTGTGACTAGCTTGAAGGACGTCATCAGTAGCGGTCGGTGGTGGGAGTGCTGCCGGGCGGTAGTGTGGGGAGAGGCAGGGTGGGGGGTATAAAAATAATTAAAACGACGATGCAGTGCACGTAACAAACAACATTTGTTTTATTTATTTTTATGTTTACTTACCTGTAATCGGCTGTAATCCATAGTTTACCACCCCACCCTGCCCCTCCCCCTTCCTACATCACCGCCCGGCAGCACTCCCACCACCGACCGCTACTGGATGCCAGTATCAATATGAGTACAGATTCCACAAATCGCTATTCACCAGGAATTTCAGGCAATCATGTCCCATAGGGATTTTAGTCAATTGAAGGAGAAGTGCATCCTAAGAGCCATGCCTGTGTTCTGAGTCCCAAGTACTCTACTGACATCCCCTGTGCTAGTGCTCTGATAAGACTATTTTCACGATGCACAGCTGTGCACCATAGTGCAGAAGTGAGATGCACTGTGTAGCATAAGATTTATACTGAAAGTCTAACCTTCCAAATAATCTCTTTTTAGAAGTGAGCCTTTCTAAATGCATTTTTTTAAAATAAGCAAATTTTTCCTATTTATGGATCCTTCAAGTACATGTTAGTTTGTGATATAAAGCACATCCTAGCTATCTTAGTAGACGGGCTTTGCATCAAATGCAATGGTTGTTTACATTGATCTGTACTTGTAAAAACCCGATGACGAAGAAGGAGGCAAAGCAGTACAAAATAGTTTTTGCACTGAGTAAATTTGGGGCAATATCTTTAGATTAAACAATGAGTGGAACACAGCAAATTGATTAATTTCCCTGCAAACCTGCATTTAATTATACATCAATGTGATCATAAAATAAGTAACTCAAGCACTCAGTCACGTCTCATCAGTTGAGTAGAGAAGATCGATACAAGACTAAACGGTTGTATTTGACTTGTATCTTTCCTTTCCCTGGCTGTGACTTCCCTGATGCTCAGCTAGTATGAGTGTTAGAATGCTGGATGACCTCATGGAATGTTTGAGTGCTTGGCTTGAGTGTAGAGTGTCAGTTGATGGCAGGCAGGCTGAGCTGCAGGGAGCTGCTCAGGGTGGGGTTTGATGGAGCAAGGTTACGCATGTAAAAGCGACTTGCTTGTATGCAGCCCTCTCGAAAATAATACTAATATGCTAATATTAATGTGCTAACTATTGCATTAAACGGCATTTCTAGTATCTAGGTAATGCTTACCTATGTGCTTTTACTAACTATATTCCGCTTGCATTAAAATGGCTGCTGCTACGTGGGATTTTCTACTTTGCATGCGTCTGTCACACTCACGTGACATGACATATTACTAATCCTTAATGCAATAGTTAAAATAAAGTAATGGGAATAGAGTAGCGATAAGTGGTATACAGTGCATTCATTTATTCTGTATTCTAAAAGTGTTTCTCTTCTATTTTCGCATGTATCGCATTTGGGCCTGAAATGTACTTCTGAGCTCCATCTTTGGAGGAACTGCGCCTGCGCAAAGAAACTCAAGCTATTGAAGCCATGGCATTGAACCAATGCCAGCATCAGACATGAACTGTGAAAACTATGAGAACGTGACCTCTTAACCCTGCCAGAGGAAGCTGAATTGAACAATTTGTTAAACCAGTGTATTATATTGATACATTCACTGCCGGGTGGAATAAAGTGCATGGGAAAATAAAGTTATGGGAGGGAATGTAATTTGAATATAGAATGTAAGTTACCTCATATCAATATGATGTGATGATCTCTCCTCGTCTTTTTGACCAATCAAATTGAGGGATTCACAAATTTGCAACATTGGGGGGAGGTACAATGCCCTGGAATATAGTATATCTAAGGTAGGCTTAGCTCGTTAGATTGTCCGACTTGTCCGAATAGCTGACCTGTCACTGACCCAACGCACTCAATATGTGATCGAGAGAAGAGGTGCTGGCGGAGCACTCTGTCAGAAGATTTGATAACCCAATCGGGGTTCTGGAAAGGAGTTCGATAACCCAATCGGGGTCTGACTGTTAGTTGTGGGTGCCGGTCTTAACCTGTGGTGGTCCTGTCCTAATTTAATTTGATCCGTACCTGTCCTGATTACTGGTATGCTCCTGTTCTTACTTGCTGGCACCTGCACTTTGGCGTTCCTATCTTTTATCCCAGCCCGTGGCCAGGGTTGATCTTCACACCATTCTGGGTAACTATAAAATATACTGGGTACGTCTTTGTACTGTTTTCCCTTTTTCCTACCCTTCCTATGTTTCAATGCTTAAACGAAAGTTTTACTTATTTACTCTGCTTAATCATAATTCTTGTTGATTGATCATGTTTTTTGATTAATGTTGTTTTGAACATTGACCTTTAAATTCTACATAGATAAAGAGTTAAACCTCTCCTGAGTCTGTAGTTATTCAAATGAGTGCAAACGTTATTTATTGCCTATTATTTCTAACACCCTTGATCCCTTAGGACTCTAGGTACCGGTGACTAGGATTGGTAAGTCAAATGGTATAGGTCCTGAATGGCTAAACAAAATTGATTGAGTGTAGGTTTACCTGTTCAACGTATATAAGTTTATGGGCCCAGGTGAGTATGTTAAAACGAGCAGGTGAGTCTGCGCTCTATCAGGTTTACTTTCCATCTACCTATCTTCTTCTAATGAACTTAACCTGGAACTAAGCTTTAATAAATCCAACCTATTTTATACATCTGGCTCCACTGACCTTCAATTACAACATAAACCTATTGGCTTTGTCATCGCGTGTTACTGAAGAAGGAGCATTTCAAACACAAACGACAGTACAGTAAGCAGCAGTCTGGATTTTTGTATTTTGGGCGTCGATTAAGTCTGTTTTACAGAAAAAAGCATATGACATGGAGGTTAGGGATTCGGAAATAAATACATAGGGCATGACTAGACTCCAGACTGTGCTCTTTTTACTTTTCAACTACCCTATCTTAAAATCTGTGTAGCCAATCATCTGCTTTTGCTAGAAAACAAAAAAACAACAACAATTCTGACAGACCATACCAGAAAAAGCAAGAGTGCTTTTATTGAATATTTTCCGTTTGAAAATGTTAACCTGCTCCGCTGTGACCCGCAAAGGCGACAACAGGCATTAGCTGCCCGCCTGTGTGCGGGCTGCGAACACCATAAAGTAAATATTCATCCCTAATACGCAGTAACTGCTGCTCCTGGCAGTTCACTTTTCATTTAATTTGATAATGTGTTCAGCAAATGAAGTGGTGCGGGCTGCAGTGTTTTACCAACACAAATGCATATTTTCAATCATTGTTAAACGGAGGCGGCTCAAGGCAGAGCTTCAACCCCCCACTAGCGCCGTCTGAGATAGGAAGAGTAGGCGCTATCAATCTTTATTGTCTGTCTCGCGCGCTGTAATTGCATTCGATAGTCCACTGATTCTGTTGTCTGCGCTAATGTTGGGAACAGGGGAGAGCCAGATGCTCGGGACTGATCATATGCATCCAATGGGCACTTTGATAAGTTGGCAGCAAGGCTCCGGGTTTGATGATAAATTGTTAACGCTATAGATTATGAACAGCTGAACACTTCAAGCGCGCGCCGAGAAAACTTCTTACCTTGTTTTAAATCTGACATTATGATGCTAGCTGCAGAGAATGTCATGTATTATTCAAATGCATCCTGCATTGGAAATGAGCCACTGTCTCATTGTAGTCCCATGAATAGCAAAGAGAAATAATAATAAGAAAAGAACTCAGTCACTTGAATGTGACATTAATTGTTTGGTGCAGCGAAAATAATCTTTTTAAAGTGGCCGTGAGCTTTGCTACAACCTTCAGCTCAAATATGGTTTTTTTTCTTTAGAGAAAAAAGTATATCCTTGATGTTTATCAAAAGAACGAAATGGTGTAGCCAATTGAAGCTGGGAGGTTTGTGCGCCACGGTTTCTTCCAATTTTTCAAAAGGCAACGCATCAATATGTTGAGGCTGATACGTACATTTTGTAAAGCGCTAATGTTTTCTAAACACATTTGACCAAAAGTCCTTTTTTTTTAGAGGCGGAACAAAGAGTGTCAATATTATTCACATTTTTTGCATGCTCTAATTTGCTACATGGTTAAAAAGTACAATTTCCGCCAGCCAGTGTGTCTCTCTCCTTTGCAAACCTATTGCTAGAGTGCGTGTCACAGCTGCGTGAAGGACACTTGCTCTGAATTAAGCGGGCAAGGCAAAGGGATTCTCTGACAAAGAATTAATCTATTCTCTGTATTAGAATAGTGGGACATTGAGAGCTCCTCTGAAGGCTCAGGGCTACTAATGGCTGGTTTGGACCTGCAGCTCCAACATTCTAAAGCTTGTGTTTCTATTATTCCCTTTTTAATTTAGAAACTTCTACCCACAGTTTATGGAATGTTCTAGCCCTTTTGCCTCGGTCTGTTGCGTTGTGAACAGCTCCCTCCCTCTTTATCGACCTTCATCTGCAACTGTGGTCTATAACTCAAGGTCAGGGCCAGTTACACACTGGATAGCCATGGGTAGTGGAATTTAAGGCTATACGCGCTGCTACTGGGCTATCCTTTCCTGGGGATGGGGCTGAGACCATGTTGGTGTTTTGAAAGGAGTGATGAGCACCTAATTGCCTTAACTGCAGATTGTCTGGCGCATAACTTTGGCGCAGCTGAGAACGAATGGCTCTATTTAAGTGCCATGATATCAAGCGCAAAGGTTTGCACCAGATAGTAAATGAAAGATTTCACACAAATTGCGCTTGTGTCAGTGGATTTTGCATGCATACCCCCAGATTCATCAAAGTCCTGTTTTGTGAGTCCTTAATAGCGATTTTTAAGGAATCGCTATTAAAGACTCGCAAAACAGGATGCATGTAGAAATTGCAATATTTTTTGTGATTTCTACTGCTTCCTTATTTGCGATTCGCTAATTGCTAATCGCAAATAAGGAATGGCTTTCCCATTCATTCCTATGGACCTTTTGGGCCTAAAGGCCCATAGGAATGAATGGGGAGTCATTCCTTATTTGCGATTAGCAATTAGCGAATCGCAAATAAGGAAGCGATTTCAAGGGTGCCAGGGTGTCCAAAGGACACCCTGTAGCACCCCTGAAATGGTAATGAACACTGGTGTTGCGCACACACATGTCCAAAGGACATGTGTGTGTGTAACATACAACTTACAAAAATGCACTAAAGTGCATTTTTCTAAGTTTTTGCTATTTACCACGTAGTTAGACTTCGTGGTAAATAGCGGCCCCAGATTGCGAATTCGCAATTTTAAAATGGTTCCTGAATTGCATTTAAGGAATCTCAAATTGAGATTCCTTAAATGCAATTATTCGCAATTTAGCGATTTCTAGAATTGCGATTTTTGTATTTGGGATGATGAATCCCAAATGCAAAAATAGCGCTCGCAAAGGGCCAGATTCTCAGAATCTGGCCCTTTGCGAGCCGATTTTGGCTTAATGAATCTGGCTGATAATTCCCTCAAGGAAATGCATGGGGAATTTTACATCAACAAAGAGAGTGGAAATGTGACTGTCGGGTGGTAAAACCAGTTTAAAGCACATTTTTATTTTCTTTCAGAGCACTTGTAAGAGGGTCTAACGGGCGAAATGTGAGTGTAGAAAAACCCCAACGAGTTGGGCTGTAACTTCCAGCTACGCACGAATAAGTATTATTTAGGGAAACTTGTAATGAGGATTGAGGACCATGGTGTGGCACCGATATTTTACGCGTCTGATTTTGCTCCTGATTTTATCATTGCTTTTGCAATGACTCTATTAGCATTGGATGAGGATAATATACAAGAAGCAGAATGAGATTGTGTCACACAGTGACTGACACGTCTGGACCCTCACTATGGAACAATGGAGTATGCAGCCTAAAATGTATGTTTAACATTCGGTGCTAAATTGCTTTCTGTCACTGCAACTTTAAAGCAATGTGCTGTTTTTGTCTGAAAATATTGCACCATTTGTCAACATATTAAAGTACATAGCACATCACAATAACATAACACTAAGTAAAGTAAAAGCACAACAAAAATATAATGACACATCACAACAAAACAATGAAAACAGACTGCAACAAAACAACCATAGGATAAGACAACAACACAATACAATAAGCTAGCAAAAAAGCACCACAGAACAAAAATAAGAGAGCAAATCACCTCCATAATATAATTGTTGGGCTTGGCTCTTTCATCCCCAAACCTTTCACCATCGCTCTCCTGTTTTCTTAACTCGTTTTTTTTGTTGGCCTTTAGGACTCTGCGTACTTGACCACCGCTAGTCAGTGCTAAAGTGCTTGCACTCTCTCCTTTAAAATGGTAGAATTGCCTTACACCAAATTGCCAAATTTAATTTACTTGTAAGTCCCTAGTAAAGTGGTACTACATGTACTCATGGGCCTGTAAATTAAATGCTACTGGTGGGCCTATAGCAGATATTGTGCCACCAACTTAAGTAGCCTTTTAAACCTGCCTTAGGCTTGCCATTGCAGCATGTGGATGTAATTTAAAGTGCCATTTCGACATGGCAAATAAACCTTTTGGCAGGCCTAAACCTTCCTTTTTAATATATATGTCACCCCTAGGTTAGGTTTTTAACAACGCAGAGGCCAGGGTGCAATGTATTTAAAAAATGAAACACCTACCTTTAAGTTTTACATGTCCTGTAGTGAAAAACTCTTAAATTCATTTTTCAAAACGGCAAGGCCTACCTCTACCAGAGGTTGACATGGGGCTAACCTATTACATTTAATAGGTGATATAATTCAATTAGGAGCAGGTAGGAATGTGGAATGTGGTGTCTAAAGAACTGTAAAAAAATAATTAAAGTCACAGTTTGGAAAATGCCACTTTTCGAAACTTGGAATTTTCTCGTCTTAACCATTTAGTACCTAAGGACTGCTGTGCTGCTTTTCTGCCAGAAGGACTGCCACATCTGTGCCCTGCTACTCTGCTGCTTGCTGCCATGCTTGTTGAATTGGAAGTTCCTCAACCTGCACCCTTCATCCCACTCCAAGGGTCAGTCATCTGACTTCCTGTTTTAAGCTACTGGGAAATAACAAGCACCAGAGGTTCCCTGCAACTGCCCAACTGACCTACCGTATGGACCTGCAATGGGACCTGCCTTAGCCCACTGGCCTCTGCTGGAGTAAATTCCGGACACTCAAGTGGTGCCTGTCAGGTCCTGGGCTCTTGTTGTGATGTCAGTGGCGCTCCCCTAAAGTTTTGAGCTCTTTCTGATTGCAAACTGGCCCATTCGCTCCAAGTTATTGCTGACCATGCTGCCTGCCAACGTGAAGCTCCAGTGAATCCGGCTGTTTACACCACAGCAACCCCCAATTATGTCCATCAGCTCAAGAACTGCACTTCGCGCTACAGCATCAACAGCGCACAGTGGTCACAATTGCGAAGCTCCAGCAAAGACGTCCGAGATGCCCAACGGGATCTTTGTGCTACAGTGACTACCGTCCAGGATGACCAGCCTCCTCTGCGTGCTACATCACTGACCATCTGTGATGCTTGCCCTGCTCCTCGCAACCCGTTCTAATGGAATTCTTCTCTCGACGTGGAAGGTAACTCTTTCTGCACAATTAACCTGGTCCCTGAATCTGGCCTGCGCTCCATCGCAGTCAGCCTGAACTTTCACCCGGTTTTGCATGACCAGATAACTACCAGTGGAGCGCTGTGCTTCGACTTGCTTTACTTACCTGAAATCTTTAAAATTGCATATCTCTAGTTCTACTGATTGGATGTTTTTTTGGGCGTCAAACAATTTATTAAAGTTGACAACATTTTTCTAAATTGGTGTGGGATTTTTCTTGTGTAGTGTTTTCACTTTGTTACTGTTTGGAAGTTCTTCATAAATAGGTTACACATTTCCTTTAAGTTAAGCCTGACTGCTTTTTTGTACAAGTGACCAGACAGTAAAGCACAGGTTAATTTGGAGTGTTAATATCGGTGAATGTGATGTCAATGTACGCCACAATATATGTACTCATAACAATGTCAATACCAGTAAATACAATGTCAATGTACGTCATGTACCAGTACCAGTATCAGTATCAGGTGCAGCAAAAATAATCTTTTTAAAGTGGCCGTGAGCTTTGCTACAACCTTCAGCTCAAATATGGTTTTCTTTCTTTAGAGAAAAAAGTATATCCTTGATGTTTATCAAAAGAACGAAATTGTGTAGCCAATTGAGGCCGGGAGGTTTGTGCGCCACGGTTCCTCCCAATTGTTCAAAAGGCAACGCATCAATATATTGAGGCTTATACGTACATTTTGTAAAGCGCTAATGTTTTCTAAACACATTTGACCAAAAGTCTTTTTTTTTTAGAGGCGGAACAAAGAGTGTCAATATTATTCACATTTTTACATGCTCTAATTTGCTGCATGGTTAAAAAGTACAATTCCCACCAGCCAGTGTGTCTCTCTCCTTTGCAAACCTATTGCTAGAGTGCGTGTCACAGCTGCGTGAAGGACACTTGCTCTGAATTAAGCGGGCAAGGCAAAGGGATTCTCTGACAAAGAATTAATCTATTCTCTGTATTAGAATAGTGGGACATTGAGAGCTCCTCTGAAGGCTCAGGGCTACTAATGGCTGGTTTGGACCTGCAGCTCCAACATTCTAAAGCTTGTCTTTCTATTATTCCCTTTTTAATTTAGAAACTTCTACCCACAGTTTATGCAGTGTTCTAGCCCTTCTGCCTCGGCCTGCACCGTTGTGAAAAGCTCCCTCCCTCTTTATCGACCTTCATCTGCAACTGTGGTCTATAACTCAAGGTCAGGGCCAGTTACACACTGGATAGCCCTGGGTAGTGGTATTTAAGGCTATACGCGCTGCTACTGGGCTATCCTTTTTGAAAAGGGTGGGCCATTGGCCCCCCCGCCCGCATGGCGGTGCGGCGACCCTCCCCTCCTCCTGCTTCCCGGTGGTGGGGCGTGACCCCCCCGGCGTCCAGTGATGACGCGGGGATGTGCGCCTCACCACCGTTCAGCTGGCACCCGACCGTGACCGGGAAGGCGAAGGTAGACTTCCAGGTCGGGGGGGGGGGCGGGCTGCTGAAGGGGCGGGTGGAGGGGGCATGTTGCCCCCTCCCTGTGCCTCTAGAATAAAGGCGGGGGGAGCGCTCGGATGGCCCTTGTTGCCCGGACGCTCCCCCACGCTGGTCGTGCCCCGTGCTCGGGGCTGCCTGATTTTTCTTTGTTTTTCTCCCCTGCAGGTCATCGCGATCGGGGCATGCGGATTTCGGGAGAGATGGGCACTGCAGCAGGATCAGGACGTGCGGCGCAAGAAGAGTCCTAGAGAGAGCCCAGTTGAAGTCGGGAGCTGCTTGGCGTTTCCGGGAGTGCTGTGCAGAGCGGGGACAACGTCAATCCAGCACGGAGTTCGTTTGTGGACATGACGCAGGCTGAGGCAAAAAGGTGAGCCATTGGCCGTGGTGCCGTGGGTGATCGGCGCGGGTGTTGTGTCCAGGCAGGTGGAACATAGGGGTTTTTTACTCTGCCCTCTATCTGGGGTCGGCGGGACACTAGCTACCTGTAAATGTGCCCGTGTTTGCTCATTCCTGCTGATCCGAGCTGGCGGTGTCACTCGACTCAAAAGCTCAGCATCCATGCAAAGCCAGATGGGAAAGTAGCTCAGTGGTACATCACATGCTTGTCATGTATGAGTCCCGGTGTTCAATCCCCATGTTAGTGTGCCTCTGACTTCGCGATCGGTGCTGCTGTAAAGGGCTATGAGCGCTAGTGCTGCAATTGTGCAATTGGCGGTGCTGGTATTTGTTTTTATGTATTTATTTAGCCGTTTTATATAGCGCAGACTTTACCGGAGGCAAAGGTGACAATAGTGAGCATACAAAAATACAGGAGGTAGCAAACGGGGCAATACAGGAAGGGTTCGATTCCCTGTCTTTACTGTTAAAAGTACGATTAGGGGTTTCAGCGCTGCTATCTAAAAGGATGTTGTCCCCCTTGGTTGTGTACACTGGGGGCTTTGTGGGATTGGGCTCCATCCAGCGATTCCCCCCCTCTGGCCCACTATAGTTTCTTCAACCCAATTGATGCTTTTGATATTAAGTCGGAGGTGTCTTCCGAATAGGAAGATTGAGTGAGAGGAACACTTCTGTAGTGCACCGTTTAAGCGCATTGGCCCTCGAGCCACTAGAATAAGGCCTGGGTTCACACACGTTGGTCCTTTTTGAAGTGCTTGCTCCCTAAAGTCGAGCCTTTATGGGGTGGTTGATTTTTACAGTGATAGCTGTTGGTTTATGTCAACAGAGGTGTGCATTATTAACGCATTAGATCACGACGTTCTCCTCTCTACTGTAGCGTCACTATCTCTTACTCGCGCTCCCTTGGTTTTGTCTTGTGACTCAGCCTATTTCTACCCTGTTGCTTGGTTTATGAGCCGTTCTTTGCCTCCTTGGGAACGAGCTCGTCGTTGTACACTGCTGGATTCTTTTCAGCGTGCTCACCATCCCACTCCCCCCCCTTTTTTTTCATCCTTGGGGCAACCTCCCCACCTTTAAGGTGACGACACCCAGATGTTTGTTTCCTTGATTGCTAGAATTACTGTTGTGTACCGGATGAAGACATGACTGTTAGAAGTTAGCATTGTGTACCGGGTTTGCACTGAGTGCGAGTTGTGCGTAGGGAGCGCTATGAGAGCCCAGAAGTATATGTAGAAATCCAGCGCAGACTGCTAGTAGTTACTGTTGCGTACCGATGCAGTCAGGGTGTCAGGTTTTGCCTGCACATGCACGGTAGTTTTGTATCGTGCCCAATTTAAATCTGGCAGCCAAATGTAATTTTCTACTTATGTAACGCTGCTGGTTCTATGTGAGGCACTTTGACACATTCAGGTTAAGATCGCGCTATATAAAAGCACTCAAAACAAATGAAAATGTTGTTTCACGAGAGTCGGGGAGGGGATCTTTTTGTTCTTCGGTCATGCAAGAGATTAAATCTGGCAGCCTATGCTACTATCTACTGGGCATGTAAAGGATATCAGGAATTAATTTGTAAAGTACATGCCTTTCCGAGGGAATGGAGAATTGTCGTATGTTGGGGAGAAAGACATTTTCCCAATACATGGTACAGCCCTGCAAGTCCAGGTAAAAAGACTCATTGTACATTCACCGGGTAAGGAGGTACATCAGAAGCACTCTGGGAAGGTGGGAAAGTTTAAGGAAGACTCTGTGACCCAAGGGCATACTGTGTCTTTTTATGTATATTCAGGACTAAGGCAAGAGTGGGTATCTCTCTCGCGCATATACTCACCGGGGCGGCGGCCCACTTCTGTCCACAGATGATGCTTTGTCGGGCACGCTAAGGTTTGCTTGAAAAGTTTTGTCATATAGGAAGAGTAGATGTCTTTCTCTGCAATGTATGTACAAAACATTGGGGCGACGTTGGTAGTGTAAATTAATGCTTTCTCATGATGAACTTACAATTCCTTTCCAATAAGGTTATCACTATTTCAAGCGTGATTGAAACTCGCGTGCAGGAATGGCATCGCCCATTGATTCTCCCAGAAGCCGGGGCTCTCAAGGTTTTAATTCAGTCCTTCCTGTGAATGACTGACTGTCTTGTGCAGTTAGCAATGATTACAGGGAATTACAAGCAGCACGGATTGGGGAAATCTCCTAATTGGCAATATGCATTAAATTTAATCATGCTCATGGGTTGGGGAAATTCAGACGTTAAAACGACAGTCAATTTTGGTGCTAAGTGACCAGGGTTCGAGCCTCGGTGTCACGTCTACATTCGGGATTTGGGGGGGAATCTCCTAATTGGCGTTGAGTATTTAAAACCGAATCGTGCTCATGGTTTGGGAGAATTTAGACGTTAAAACGAATGTCTGGGACAGAATTCTTCGCGGCACACAGACACAGGGGATTAAGCTAGTTTGCCTGTGCTACCATTTAGTGGCCACGTCGAAGAATTAAAAAATGATTGTAATGACCTGCCTTGCGGAGCATGGGTTCCTTAATAGATAATTTTCCCTGTCCTGTGAAGACACTTCAGGATATGCCTTTGAAGTGGCTATTATTGTTGTAATAAGACAGGCCGGGCTCGGAGTTCCCAGATGATAAAGATATCATAGCCTTGACTGGTCTGGGAAGGTAAATCAAAGTCTGGCATATTGCAAACCCTTTCAAAAAGAGGCATCGTGGGCACAGATGTTTTGTTTCCAATTTGTAATGTGTTTACCATTCAATTTTGCCATCAGCAAAGTGCGGGCGCATAAAACTGATGCAGTAGGACTACCTCTTGTAGTGTCATCGAGTAGCACTGTGGGCCCCAGACTGCAGGCGATGATTCGAATCTATGGGTAGGGACTGTCATTTAGGCCCCCCCCTTCTCATCAGTAGTGGAATAACATTCTGCTGTGGAGTGTTAGTTTATTGGCTTTTAGAAACAACAACAGCAGCAAGTCCCTGTGTTTGTTTTCTTGCTTCATCTACTAGCTGGGGCGGGCCCAGAGCTAGGGATTACTGAATGCAACGAATCTTAGAAGGCAAGGACTTCCGGGGTTTGGCCGCTTGGACCAAGAAAGTGAATCCTCCAGTGGATTTCCTATTGAAACCTGAATTGAGAATCTGAGGTGCTACCTCTGAGCGATGAGCCCTGTTTTGTCTGCATTGCTTACATTTTGTTTGTATTAGTACTCCTTTTCATTGAGATGCTCGGTAGATGGGGAAGAATACCTTAAACATTGATCTAGCCAGATCAGGTAGCAATTGATGTGCTTGTGGGAGTGGCGTCATTTGTTCTTGGGGAAAATTATGGGAGCATGGTGTGAGAAGGTTGCCTGGCATATGCTGTCCACTATTCGGGTGGGCACATTGCACCAGTTCAAACGACCCTTATTGATGGTAGGTTAAAGACTGCCTTATTAGAAAGCTATCCTAGTGGTAGCTGTGGAGAGCAGCCTTCATGCTAAGTCTTGGAGGGATGTAAATCCGCTTGTGTCACCAGTCTACAATCTCATGAATAAGTAGATGAAAGGAGAACCACACTAGGGGTATATAAAATATATGTATTCGTTATAAACACATCCCTCTAACTACCCCTTTTTTAAGGCTAGAGGCAAAAAATTACAGTCAGTAAACTTGTTAACACACGGTAAATTAGCACAATATACGTATCTCACAAGTTCATCTCATTTTAGAATTCCTAACAATGCCATCAACCGAGCTGATAGTTACAACAAGTGTGTGAACTTTTCCACGCTAATGACCTCTTTCTTGGGGTGCTGATATTCCGACACACCCTGGCCCCTGTCGCGGCACACCATTGGTAGGCACGGACGTCAACCACGTTCCGTGCAACCCAAAGCAAAAAACCAAACAATGGACTGGAATAATTCAATCTGAAGACAAATAATACCGTGGAGGGCCTAGTAATAATATTCAATTGGGGAAAGCAGTGAGATGTAAAAGACTTGTGTCCCATTTATTATTAGCTATCACACTGTGTATCATCCTTAAGGAGTCATCAAGGCGCTATTGTATTCACTGTGGATCCCATGCACTGTGTCATGCACTTCACACTGGGTACTAGTCTTCAATGAAGGTCATTATACAGGGCACCCTCTCCGTAACACTAATGCATACACGCCACATGGGACACAAACTGAGGCGATGCTAAACACTTACAGTTGGAAGTTTTAATGAGAATGCAGCTGGCGCTAATCGTATCTAAAACTTAGCATGTGAGGGCAATGTAAGACAATCACGTATACTACTGTATCGCCGGGAAGCCGGAAACACTAACCGTTTGTGTTTATCTTTTCCATTTATGTATGGCCGGGTCCATGGTGGATATCTGTGAAGCGCTCCACACCGCAACAACTGCGACAGGTGGACAGCCAAAGGGATGCGTACGTCAGGGAGATGATGGCAAGCAACGACATCAGATCTGATGGGCGATCAATCAAGGACGCCGGAGGTGACAACACTGGGTTGACTGTTTTGATGTGTTACCATAGATGTGGCTGGCCGCTGTAATGTAGCGGGATGATCGCATGGAAATGGCAGTAGTTGCCTCATCAGGACATTGTATTTCTACAGTAACGGCGCCTGTGCTCGCAGGGCCATCAGGGTCATCATGGTATATTCATAGGTTACCAATTGGTAGGGCCAACGGTAGGGATGTGGCAGTACACAAGGGTGTGCATTGCTAGCCGGGGCAAACGCAGGAGTAATAGGCCTTTGCAACACCTCAGCACCACTTGTCGGGAAGGGGGGACTTCCATAGTAAGGAAGTAGACATACACTTAACATTTCCCAGAGCGGAGTGGGCAGGGGTGGGTGGTTAGCACACTTCACGATATGCCAGTGGGGGGGGGCTTATGCCCCAGCCAGTTCAGTAATTATTTTCAGGAACCTTATCTCAGCAACCCGCCCCCCCCCGTCAGTGGTGATACTTCACCTGGGGGAGAATGATTTGGCCAACTAGGTAGGCGCATCCTTATAGAGGAAATCATCTCCATTGCGGGGTGGGTGGCCATGCCGGGTTGCACAGTAATTTGGTCGCAACTTATACCCCGGTGGCAGTGGCGAGGGGGGGGGACTCGGTCAAGGCGTTGAATCGTTCGGTAGAGAGTATCAACACACAATTGGACAAAGGATTTCGAGCCCCCCCCGGTTGCAGACGATCCCTCATGGGTGCATTTGGGGGTAAACATTTCTAGCTACGGGACGGGGTACACTTAACTGAGGCAGGGAATGTCCTGGGATCTAATAACATGATGGCATGGCTAGAGGGAGAGGCGAGGCGAGCATGACCTTTCTAGGAGTAGGGAGGGGGAGGCCAGATCGTCGGTCAACAATACTGGCCTGTGGCGGTAAGGTCATGACCGGTGAGCAGCTATTTTAAGGTCTGAGGGGGCGGCATCATCCTCTGGAGGTGTCCGCCCAGGGGGAGGGGTCACTGGCCCCTCCCAGAACTTCAGGGGCAGGTATAACTGGTGCTGCAAAGGGGCGCGGGTAGGGGAGTTACGCTGTCCTTATGGCTGGTAGCCACCCCGCGCGTACTCATGACATCAGCGAATGGCGCGAGTAAGGGCCCTCCTTTAGTGGGTAAATGGAGTTCACGGCGTGGACCAAGTAATTAACGGGCTCGGCTGCACATGCGCACCTACGGGGAGGCGCAGCTAGTGGGACCTGACACCGGTTAGCGACCTTGCCATATGGCCAGAAATGTTAGTATGCAAAATTAAGATGAGGATGTTAGATTCGGTTAGGAAACAATCTGTATTAGAAGTTTGTTAAGGTTAGCCTCTCATACCTGTTGAAAATATTGTATCTAATATCCTGTTATTTTGCATAGGAAATGTTGATATTTTCTATTACAATTTTATTGTTTTATATCTTAATAAATACGGCCGGGGGGTCTTCGGATCCCCCGCCTTCCAAAGACAATTATGTTTCATGTCTGTGTTCGTGTTGGTGAGGGTTCATTGGGAGGGGGCGGTAGCCGTCACTGACCATGCTGGGGATGGGGCTGAGACCTGGTTGGTGTTTTGGAAGGAGTGATGAGCACCTAATTGCCTTAACTGCAGATTGTCTGGCGCATAACTTTGGTGCAGCTGAGAACGAATGGCTCTATTTAAGTACCTTGATATCAAGCGTAAAGGTTTGCACCAGATAGTAAATAAAAGATTTCACACAAATTGAGCTCGTGGCAGTGGATTTTGCATGCATAATTCCCTCAAGGAAATGCATGGGGAATTTTACATCAACAAAGAGAGTGGAAATGTGACTGTCGGGTGGTAAAACCAGTTTAAAGCACATTTTTATTTTCTTTCAGAGCACTTGTAAGAGGGTCTAACAGGCGAAATGTAAATGTAGTAAAAGCCCAACGAGTTGGACTGAAACTTCCAGCTCCGCCCGAAAAAGTATTTTTTTGGGAAACTTGTAATGAGGATTGAGGACCATGGTGTGGCACCGATATTTTACGCGGCTGATTTTGCTCCTGATTTTACCATTGCTTTTGCAATGAGTCTATTAGCATTGGATGAGGATAATATACAAGAAGCAGAATGAGATTGTGTCACACAGTGACTGACACGTCTGGACCCTCACTATGGAACAATGGAGTATGCAGCCTAAAATGTATGTTTAACATTCGGTGCTAAATTGCTTTCTGTCACTGCAACTTTAAAGCAATGTGCTGTTTTTGTCTGAAAATATTGCACCATTTGTCAACATATTAAAGTACATAGCACATCACAATAACATAACACTAAGTAAAGTAAAAGCACAACAAAAATATAATGGCACATCACAACAAAACAATGAAAACAGACTGCAACAAAACAACCATAGGGTAAGACAACAACACAATACAATAAGAACAAAAATAAGAGAGCACATCACCTCCATAATATAATTGTTGGGCTTGGCTCTTTTATCCCCAAACCTTTTACCATCGCTCTCCTGTTTTCTTAACTCGTTTTTGTTGGTTTTTAGGACTCTGCGTACTTGACCACTGCTAGTCAGTGCTAAAGTGCTTGCACTCTCTTCTTTAACATGGTAGATTTGCCTTACACCAAATAGCCAAATTTAATTTACCTTAAGTCCCTAGTAAAGTGGTACTACATATACCCAGGGCCTGTAAATTAAATGCCACTGGTGGGCCTATAGCAGATATTGTGCCACCAACTTAAGTAGCCTTTTAAACCTGCCATAGGCCTGCCATTGCAACATGTGGATGCAATTTAAAGTGCCATTTCGACATGGCAAATAAACCTTTTGGCAGGCCTAAACCTTCCTTTTTAATATATATGTCACCCCTACGTTAGGCTTTTAACAACGCAGAGGGCAGGGTGCAATGTATTTAAAAATGAAACACCTACCTTTAGTTTTACATGTCCTGTAGTGAAAAACTCTTAAATTCATTTTTCAAAACGGCAAGGCCTACCTCTACCATAGGATAATCTGGGGCTAACCTATTACATTTAATAGGTGATATAATTCAATTAGGAGCAGGTAGGAATGTCGAATGTGGTGTCTAAAGAACTGTAAAAAAACTAATTAAAGTCACAGTTCTGAAAATGCCACTTTTAGAAACTTGGAATTTTCTTCTCTTAACCAGTTAGTACCTAAGGACTGCTGTGCTGCTTTTCTGCCAGAAGGACTGCCACATCTGTGCCCTGCTACTCTGCTGCTTGCTTCCATGCTTGTTGAAATGGAAGTTCCTCAACCTGCACCCTTCATCCCAGGCTGAAATGACTCCAAGGGTCAGTTAGCTGACTTCCTGTTTTAAGCTACTGGGAAATAACAAGCACCAGAGGTTCCCTGCAACTGCCCAACTGACCTATCGTACGGACCTGCAATGGGACCTGCCTTAGCCCTACTGGCCTCTGCTGCAGTAAGTTCCGGACCCTCAAGTGGTGCCTGTCAGGTCCGGGGCTCTTGTTGTGGTGTCAGTGGCACTCCCCTTCAGTTTTGGGCTCTTTCTGATTGCAAACTGGCCCATTCGCTCCAAGTTATTGCTGACCATGCTGCCTGCCAACGTGAAGCTCCGGCGAATCCGGCTGTTTACACCACAGCAACTCCAAATTATGTCCATCAGCGCAAGATCTGCACTTTGCGCTACAGCATCAACAGCTCACGGTGGTCACAATTGCCAAGCTCCAGCATTGATGTCTGAGATGCCCAACAGTATCTTTGTGCTACAGTGACTACCGTCCAGGATGCCCAGCCTGCTCTGCGTGCTACATCACTGACCATCTGTGATGCTTGCCCTGCTCCTCGCAACCCGTTCTAATGGAATTCTTCTCTCGATGTGGAAGGTAACTGTTTCTGCACAATTAACCTGGTCCCTGAATCTGGCCTGCGCTCCATCGCAGTCAGCCTGAACTTTTTCCCGGTTTTGCATGACCAGATAACTACCAGTGGAGCGCTGTGCTTCTACTTGCTTTACTTACCTGAAATCTTTAAAATTGCATATCTCTAGTTCTACTGATTGGATGTTTTTTTGGCGTCAAACAATTTATTAAAGTTGACAACATTATTCTAAATTGGTGTGGGATTTTTCTTTTGTAGTGTTTTCACTTTGTTACAGTTTGGAAGTTCTACATGAATAAGTTACGCATTTCCTTTAAGTTAAGCCTGACTGCTTTTTTGTTCAAGTGACCAGACAGTTAAGCGCAGGTTAATTTGGAGTGTTAATATCGGTGAATGTGATGTCAATGTACGTCACAATATATGTACTCATAACAATGTCAATACCAGTAAATGCAATGTCAATGTACGTCATGGCAAATGTACGCATAATAATGAGAATGTCAGTAAACGTGATATAGATGACCACCTTGTTTTATGTACATTGTTGGACTTGGCCCTTTTTGCCAGTTCATCCCTGAACTTTTTGCCTTCCTCCTATATTTTGTTTGACATGTTTTTGTTGGTTTTATGACTCTGGCACTTTACCACTGCTGATCAGTGCCAAAGTGCATATGCTCTCCCTATTGTAAATTGATGTATGGATTAGTGATTCCATGATTGGCTGGTTTGGTTTACTTGTCAGACCATAGTACAGTGCACTGAGAGTGCCCAGGGCTGATAATCCAAATGCTGCTAGTGGGCTTGCAGCACTGATTGTGCCACCCACAGAATCAGCCTGTTAAAGTGTGTCTGAGACCTGTCATTGCAAAGCCTGTGTGCTGTGTGCAGTCTGGTACTGCCATGCTGACTGGGCAAGAGCACCCCAAACCTTCCCTTTTCTTCATATCAGACACCCCTATGGTAGGCCCAAGGGCAGGGTGCATTGTAAGTATAAGGCTGGACAAGCCCTGATGTGTGTGGCATGTCCTAATAGTGAATTACAGTCATTTTCATTTTTCACTATTGCAAGGTTACCTATTGCTCATAGACCCGAATGGGCAGTTTGATTATTACATTTTATAATCCTAACTGACTCTGGGAACATGGTAGAAATTCGAGTTTAGTATGCCTCAACTCAGAATGTTAAAATACATCTTTTAGTGAAGTTTGTTTTAACATTCTGTGTTTGAAAATACCACTTTTAGAAAATAGGTATTTTCTTGTCTAACTATCCAAGCCTGCATCTGCTAAGTTGTGTATTTTTTTGTCTGGAGTTTGAGTGACAGAGCTGGGGGATTCCAGGACACAGGGTGAGTCAGCCCAGTGGTGAATAGAGAGATCTGCATCTAGATGGGAGGGAGGAGTTGCACCTGGGACCTAAATAGCTTCCCTCCACAATGCTGGTCCACCTCCTGTGGTGCGTTGGATGTCTTTGCCCTGCACTGTGAAAGCAGAGAAGGATTCATGTCAACAGAGTGCTCCAGGGCTGTGCCTTTCCTCCACAATGCTGCTCCACCTCCTGTGGGGCATCTGATGTTTCTGCTCTGCACTGTGAAAGGAAAGAAGGAGTAATGTAAACAGAGTGATCCAGAACTGGTTTGGACTAGGCAAAGGCCCCTCTGTCCTCAGAGGACAAAGGATTTTGGGGTATAAGTATTGGGACCCTGATCCCAAGAATTTAGATCACTTTTGGACAACAAGAAAGAAACATTTGCTGAGGAGAGGAACCTGAAGAAACTGAGGAGAGATTATCCCTAAGCTGAAGTGCTGCTTGAGGGATTGGCCTGCTGTGGTTGCCTGACTGCAAAAGAAAGGAGAAAAGACTTTGGGGCCGATTAGGATGGCGGACGGACTTGCGTCCGTCCGCCACCCTTGAGGAGGAGGGAACGTCCGCAGGGGCTGCGGCGTTCCCTCCGTGCTGATTAGGATGTGACCGCCAGGGTGGCGGTCACATCCTCTATATTTAACATTGCGGCGGGTGCAGCTTCAAGCTGCACCCGCCGCAATGTTAAAAAAGCATGTTTTACATTTACATGCACAAAGCGGCCGGCACCGCACGGTGCCTGCTGCTTTGTGCACGCAAATGCAGGGGGGTACCATAGGTACCCCCCATGTGCACCCCCCACCCCCCATTCACCCAGGGGGCCCGCAACGGGCCCCCAAAGTGAATGTCCGTATGCTTTTCCATGGCGGAAAAGCCGCCGTGGAAAAGCATGTATTTACGAACATCCTAATATGGCGGACGGTGTCTCATAGACACCGCCTGCCATGTTATAGCTTTTCCGCCGCGGTCGGAAGCCGACCGCGGCGGAAAAGCGGCGGACGGAATTCCAGACCCACCAGCCATCCTAATTTGGCGGTGGGTCTTTGGAGGCTCCGCAGCGGTTTTTCCGCATCCTCCAGGCCGGCGGACACTTCCGCCGGCCCGGAGGATGCGGAAAAACCGCCATCCTAATCGGCCCCTTTGTGTGCATTTTATTCAACTTGTGAAGGATCTCCAAGGGTATGAGAGAAGAGCTTGCCTCCTGCTGAAGTCTCAGGAACAACAGACTTCAACCCCCAGCTCCCCAAGAGTTCTTTGGAAGTGCCTGCTGCTGTTTTGGGCCTTCTGAGGGACTGGGTCTCACAAGGAGCTAGAAGTGTGACTCAAGAGGGAGAAGTGTTTCGCCATCCAGCCGCTGCCGTCACATCATGGATGTTGCCGCTGTAGCTGAAGCATTGCACCGCATCAAGAGCAGCATCTCGCAATGAGGAAGAAGTGTGCCGGTGTCTCAGCCGCTGACGTCGCATCATGGATGTCGCCACCGTAGGTGTCGCATTGCACCACATCAAGAAAAGCGCCTAGCATCCACGGAGAAGCATGCGGCCGTCGGAGCTGCTGTCGTCCCATCACTGAACAAAGGTGTTGCATCGATCAGAAGCATCTCGCATCATCGGAGAAGAGTGTCATCGCCAAAGCCGCTGTTGTCGCATCACTGAACAAGGGTGTTGCCGCTGCAGCTGACGCACCGAGCCGAGACTTTTCGGAACATCGGTGTAGCTTGCCGCATCAGGAAGAACTTTACGTCTTTATTTCTTTGCATTGGATCGTTGCAACATTTCCATCTCTGCAACATTTTTGGTTGTGGAAGCGTGACGCATCGTAAAGTACATTGACTCAAAGTGTCGCATTTTAAGAACTAAAGAGAACTATGCTAAAACCTACCATTTTAAGAACAGTATTGTGGATCTTTGTCATTTGTGGTCTTGTGATAAGTCTATATAAAGAATACTTATTTTTAATATACAACTTGTGTGTTTTCCATCTGTAGTGTTGTCACTTGATTACTGTATGTGTTCACAAACGATTTACACACTTCCTCTGAGATAAGCCTGTCTGCTCGTGCTAAGCTATCAAGGGGGTGAGCAGGGGTTATTTTAGGAGTGTACCCCCATACACTGACTAGAGGCAAAGGTCCCTATTTGTCACAAGTACCTACCTGTGCCAACTAGAGACCCCCAAATCTAACATACATGTAATAATGAACTTGTTTCATTGCTGTTGAAGTCACCCGAGACGACCTCCCCATCAACTTCAAGTCAGAGATACATGGTCAGACAAACCCTGCGACCCAAATCCAAGCCTACTGATTGATAGGGCACAGTTGGGGTTACACTTAGCCCAAAGACAAATGCACGAACACGGAAAACTTAGATCAATCCCCCTGATAGGCAGCTACACCACAAAAGTTCAGGGGAGATTGGCCCCAGTAAAACATGTTTGGCCAAAGGGTTACTTGTTCTCAAATTACAGCACAGTCAGATGCCACAAGTAGTTAGGAACACTCGGCCGACCAGAACAGAGCATGTTCACTACATAAAGTGATCAGGTGCTCCCAATGCCAGACATCTGGACACGTACACACTGGTCTACATTGAGTCACCACACAGTCGAGAGCCACCTGTGCCCGCATATCAGATGGTTGAATTTATGGTTCATGACTATGCCCAGATTTACATGCTCTACAAGAATGTGTAATGGGTTTATTGTACTTCAAGAACTGTATATAATGCCGGCCAAAACCTTTGTACATTGAGACAGTCTTCAGACATGACTCTGTTGCTGCTCGACCGGCCGTGGCATTTAATTAAGCCAACTTGTTTCTGTTTTGCCAAACACCTCTTGTCTTTTAATTTTTTCAAGGTAAATTCGTATCCGAGCAACAGGGGGGGTTGCTTGTGACTTCACCGTGACAGAAATTGTGGCTACTGCTTGAATAGTATTTTACCCTACTCAACCAGTAACCCAATCTCCAGCAATAATGCATCAGAAAATACAAAATAATATTACAGTATAACAAGAACACAGTGATACAATCCAAGAGCACAACGCGTAGTAGAAATAAATACCACAGTGCAGCACAAAAACAACAAATTGGCACAGAATAAAATTACATAATAATAAGCTTAAACAAAAGAAGGACACAGCAGAATATGGCAACACCCTGTTTATATCTAGACATTGCTCCAATATAAGGTGATATTATACTTTTACAGCAGCACAACAGTGTGCTAGAAAGCAGTAGAGCACATTTAAATAGATCAAAAGCACAACCTCAAAACAGCGCAAAACACTATAACCCTTGGACACAAAAGCAAAACCTAGCACAACACAATAACTAGTTAGTGTTAAATTGTGTTGATATGCTGAATTGTATTAGTGTGCTATTGTATTGTTGAAATGTGAATTTAGGGTGTCATTTTGTTGTCATTAAAAAGTTGGTTTGTTGAATTTCTGTTGCCTTGTATTGCGTTTTTCTGTTTTATATTTTTGTGTGGTTACATTGTTGTGTTGTTATGTTGTTTTTGTTGTTGTGCTGTTATTGTTATGTGTTGAAATAATATGTAGTATTGGTTTAGCAGTACCTCACTTGTAATTTGGTTTGTTAAATATGCACAAACATTGTTGTCATGCATTACACCTCAACAAATCTGATTTCATGTCATGGTGGTAAATTGTGTTTCCATCAAGCGCTACCTCACTTGTCACCAAGAGCACCTAATACCACCATTAAGAATGTGTTTAGCTTACAAGGCCCCATTTATTCAAACATTGAGTATACAATTCTGGGCATGCCTTTGAGAAACAGTAACATAAAATAGTCAGTTCCTATTAATATATCTGTAAGTTGGCTCATTTCAACCTTAGTTACTGAGCTGAACCGCGACTCGAACCATGTCGGTCCCAACACGCAATTCATGAACTTAAAAAGCGGTGCAATCCTCCGCGGCTTGGACGTGCCGCGTACAAATCCTTTCTGAAGTTGCCCAACGCTTAAGGACGCACTCCACAGCAACGCGTCCGCAGCTTTAAAGAACATTCAATTACAATGCATTAACCATCCATAGCCCAGCTTCCTTTCCTATTACTCATTAACATTATGCTTGTCTGTGACCATGTACAGCACTGGAAAATCAACAATACAGTGAAGTGAAATTATATGCCATGCATCTGGTAGTACAGGCAGAGGAAGTAGATAGGAAAAAGGCATGGTATGTGCAGACTTTCCTGCTGCATACTCTGGACAAAAATAAACACGTTATTATTGACCATTCTTAATCAAGATGGCCTCCATATGGCTCTCAAAACTAAGTCTAATATTGACTTGACACGTCTATGTCCAGAAATGGTGGAATCATGACACATTCCCATGATGTCCTGCTGAAGTTCCTTAGCAGGAATTATTAAGTCTTGTTGTTGAAAGTTTAGGTCATTGCATTGCATTAAAGTTGTCTTAAATAACTACTGTTCCAAATCTGAAGGTTTAAAAGAGGGCTCTGCTTCATTAACCTAATCTGAAAATGTTTGTAATGCTCCTGCACTTTGTTTTGGAAGAAGAAAATATTGGTTGTAAGTTGTAGGAGAATCCAGATAGTGTTGAAACAGATCACCTGCTAATAATGATCAGCTCTGGTTATAGAAGTGATGAAAAAATTATAATGAGAGAGGTATGTTACAGCAAACCACCTCTCTGTAGAGTGTACTAAAATGAACTATGTACTATGTAGAGAGTGCTAGAAATCTCCAAAAGGCAGATAGAAGTAAAAGGAGATAATACTTACTCTTTTTTGTGGTAGTGCGGGTAAGCAGTTAGGCTTATCAGAGCTTACTGTTAAGCATTTGTTGTATTCACAGAGGCAATAAAAGAGACACACATACTCAAGAATAAATCAGAAACCAATTTGTAAAAATAATATACATTTTGATATAATTTTTAAGACCAAGAACACAGTTCTAAGGTAAGTACTTACAGAGATATGATTTTGCCAAATTTGATAAATATATCACTTCTATGTGCAATTCAGGCATTGCTTTCACAAAGATTACCTTCTTGTTTTAGGTGTATGTCGAGACCAGGCCCAAAGTACCAGAATGAGAAGTTCAGGAACAGCATGGAAAGGCTGAGAGCAGAGGTGCTGAGTTATTGGAAGCTGGTGCGCAAAGACGAAGAGGGCTACTTGAAAAAGAACTGCATAGAGAGACTTGCAGGTAAATCCAGTGGGTCTCCTTAGAAGGAGGAGGTCTCAAGGGCCAAGGGACCATGGGAGATGAGCTGGTTGGTTGGTGGTGGGGCTGGTGAGGCCAGATGCAGAGCAAACAGATCAGCCTGGCATTGTGTGCTTTGAGCTCCTTGCGGTCAGGAGCAGGCAACATGGAGAGGTGATATCAGGACAGTTGGGCCACTCAGGAACTGGGTCTCGAGTGTCTTGATGTCCCTCAATGGGTGCTTGCTTCTGGTACTTTGGGAGTCCAGAGTGGACTCTTCTTCTTGGTGTTTGCTACTGAGGGTTTGGTACCCCAGGTATTGATACGCTGTGGCTCCGGTGGGTCCAGGTGACTCCAAAATTGGTGAGGAGACATATCTGATTCCCCAGGTCTGTTGTACCTATTCTTGCTTTGGTGCTGCATCAAAGTCGTCGGGGAGGGGGGCGGAGCTAGCCGGCGTCGATGTCGGACGCGTGAGCTTTCAGCTCCTCACCAAAGCCCCACAATATCCGTCTAAAGTATCCGGAAAAGTGCCAGATTTGCCGTGTGTGAGGTCCCTGCGCCCCCCGGCACCACCGGCCCCGACCACGAAGCCCGGCGGACTTGGGCGAGCGCTCGGCTCTGAGAGGCGGCAGCGGAGGTCTGCGACTCGGCGAGGCAGCGGACCAGGCCTGAAGCCGCGGTCTGCCCTGCGGGACGGACCGAGTGGCGTCACCCGACGTGCGGCCCCAGGACGTTGGAAGAGCCGGGGGCTCCGCGAGTGGACGCGCGTCAAGACACTTTGCCGCCGGGACATCCCTCCACTCTCCCCAGACACCCCGCAGCGGCCAAATCAGCACCCCCACTGCGCCCCCCACCCAGAAGTCCCGTGGCGGAGCACTGTGAGTACACTGGCATACCGGCGCGGAGCGCAGTGACTTTGAGGCGACCGAGAGCAGAGGCGGACCCCACCACGTTTGGGACCCACAGAGCATCGGCGCAGGGGATAGCGGACTCAGGTTGCAGCGAACCGGGGGGGCTAAGACCGCTCAGTGAAGCGAGGGGGCTTGTACGGCACCCTTAGCAGCGGCGACATATTCCTGGGGGACGCCATCTTGGCTAGCTCGCTCCTGCTGCCCACGCAAGACCACTGGTGGCGGTGAGTCGGCGACTAACACTACATTCCTGCGACCCCAACTGTCCTGGAACGAGGGGGCTCCCTTCGAAATCACGCCCCACTGTGCACGAGAGGGAACATGGGGAAGAACGATGCTACCCAGGCGAAGCTCTCATTTGACCGCCGCAGGCCAAAGGGGTCCGAGGCGCCAGCTCCGGAGACCTCTCCTAAAGGACCAGCGACGGCGACCCCGGCCACTACAGAACTTAGGGATCTGTTGGCTTCCATGGAACAGGGCATCCAAAACAGCATTGAGGCGGTGGGTTCCAAGATTGACGCTTTATCATACCGCATGGACCGCATGGCGGAGCGAGTAGATAAGCATGCGGAACGCCTGGATATGGCGGAACGCCGCCTCACGGAGGCCGAGGAGGCTCAAACCGAATGGGACAAGGACAGGACGCAGTTCGGCAGGCTGCTGCAAGTAATCCGTGACAAGGCTGAGGACTTGGAAGCACGCTCCCGCAGATCGAACATTCGTATAACGGGGGTTGCAGAGTCGACTCGGACTGGCAAGATGGAGCTCTATGTTGAAAACTTGCTGAAGGTACTGCTCGGAGAGGAAGCCTTCTCCCCGATGTTCATCGTAGAACGCGCACACCGCACGCTGGGTCCTCAACCGAAGCCCGGCGCACCTCCTCGCCCCATCATTGCGAAGCTCCTGAACTACCGGGACAGGGACGTTGCTTTGCGCCTGGCAAGGGAGAAGGGCAGGCTACAGATGGAGGGCATGGACATCTCATTATACCCGGACTTCACTGCCAAGGTACAGGAGGAGCGCCGGCAGTTTGCACCACATAAAAAGCAGCTACGCGACCTGGGGCTTGATTACGCGATGCTCTACCCTGCCAAACTGAGAATTAACACAGGTGGGAAGTCATACTTCTTTACAGACCCTAAGGAACTACAAAAATCCCTAAAGGTGTGGGCCCGGGAACGTAAGGAGCAAAGACAGCAACAAAATGAGGAGGCGAGCTCGGCATCGAACATGGAGGAGCAGGACTGAGGCGACACTGCTGGAAGGGGTTGCCCTCCTCCCGGAGGCCATGTCTTGATTCCCCGCCATAACTGTGATACACCTCCCCCGGTGGGGGCAGTAAGTCCGGTATATCCGGGGACTGTGGGTTGTGGGTGGGAGGGGGAAGCGACAGCACTGTATAGCTTCTTCCTTGCAAGGATTCTGGGAACTACGGCACGGGGTGCCGTGATGCAAGGACACTTACACGGAAGGTTGGGGCTAGGGGGCATTGGGGGTGGGGAAGATCCTTCTCTCCCCCCCCCTGGTTTAACGTTGAAGGCAAGTCGTTATAGGCACTGAAGAGTTCTTGGGGCTGGTCTGAGGCACCGAACTGAAGGTATATTTTGTGACCGTTGGTGGTTCTGAGCAACTTAGGCACGCTCTGCCCCAGTGCTTTTGGCTGATATACTCCCTAGGGAGTTGAGTTTCGAACTGACTGATTGTTTCTGGTTCTTTTATTATTTCTGGTTGATGGGGATCACTGTGGGGACCTGTCTGACCGGGTTGGGGGTGGTCAGCTGTGGGGGGGTGTGGGTTCGAGGGATGGGAACAAAGATAGGTTGATCGAAGTTGTTTGTTGTGAACTGTTGGAGAGCCCGATGTTTGCTGCGAGTGTTTGGAACTGTGGAATTTTCGATGTATGGGGCGGCTGGCCAGCCGCGTCTGATAATGTCCCACTACAATGGTGCGCTTTCCCTACCTCGGATATCACAGTGGTCTGTAACATGATGAAATGTCTAATGCTGTAATGTCTGCCCGCACACAAACCCACAACACACTAAAGCTCCTGACCTGGAATGTGCGTGGATTGAATGACTATCGTAAGGTGCGAAAGGTCCTTAGCTATCTCCACAGGCATCACGTGGACGTGGCCCTATTGCAGGAGACCCACCTGCCTACCAACAGTAAGATGCTGCAAACTAGAGGGTTGGTGGGTAATATTGTGGCAGCGGGATTCACTACCCACGCCCGTGGGGTGCTTACGTGGGCCAACCCCTCCTCGAGACTGAAGTTGACCCCGGTTCAGGTGGATTTGGAGGGTAGATATGTCCTTGCTCGATGTGTGGGGAGAGGACTAGACCTGTTGTTAGTGAATGTCTATGGCCCCAATTATGATAGTCCGGAATTTTACGCGACCCTGTCAGCGGTATGCAGATCACACGCTCCACCGAGAATGTTGTGGGGAGGGGACTTCAACTTCGTGTTTGACCCTACTAGGGACCGTTCCGCGGGCCCAGCCCGTAGACCGGTCGCATCTGCGACCTATATGAAGGCGGAGATGACCAAATTGAATCTGCTGGATGTCTGGAGGGACAAGCACCCCACGCAGGGAGGGTACACACACTACTCGGCATACCACAACATACATACGAGGATAGACTACTGGCTGGCCTCCCCACCGATCCTTAGTGATGTCAGCTCCTGTGAGGTTCTTCCACGCACCCTCTCTGACCACTCCCCTGTGCTGCTTCACCTTTCTACCACTAGGAGGGGGATTCCGCCCTATACCTGGCGGTTCCCCCCCTTCGCGTTACTGGACGATGCCTTCCGCGGGGAATTGGCGGAGGACATAGAGCATTACTTCGCTTCTAATATTAGCTCGGTAGACGACTTCTTTACGGTCTGGGAGGCTTTTAAAGTGTACATCAGGGGAATGGCCATGTCCAAACACTCTAGTGTGCTGCGCTCCATTAGGAGAGACCTTTCCAACTTGGAAACGAAATTGGCAGACCTAGAAAACCGCGAGCTGGCGGCTCCCGGTGGCGATGATGGTTCAGCGCTGACGCAACTGCTGTCGGAATATAACACGCTGGCGGACAGAGAAGTTCTTTACATGGGCAAGTACGCCACAGCTCGGGCATATGGCGAAGGGGAAAGACCAGGGGCGTTACTAGCTCGTATGGTCAAGGGCTCCCGGAGACCTTTGGTGATAGACGAACTGCAGACTCCGGAGGGAGATGGAGTGGCTGAGGAGGGTCAAATACTGGAGACCTTCAGGTGCTATTATGCGGAACTCTATCGTTCCAAAGCAGGGGGGGCGGTAGCTGAAATAGACGATTACCTGGATCACATTTCCATGTCATTCCTCAAGAATTCAGATAGGGAATTTCTGACGGCCCCATTTCACGAAGACGAAATATTAGAGGCCCTGGGAGGCATGAAGACGGGCAGTGCCCCGGGTTCCGACGGTCTTACTGTGGGCTTTTACAAAGCCTTCAAGGATCTTCTGCTTCCGCACCTGGTTACCCTCTTTGACACTGTTTCCGAGAATGGTGAGATGCCCCTCTCCATGAGGGAAGCCCTGCTGATAACGATCCCGAAGCCGGGGAAACCCCCAGACCGCTGCGGCTCGTACAGGCCACTCAGCTTACTGAACGTAGATGCAAAATTATATGCCAAAATACTGGCCAATAGACTGGCTTTGCTGGTCCCTGAGCTGGTAGCGCCGGAGCAATCTGGATTTGTCCCAAGCAGGAACTTAACCTATAACATCCGCACAGTGCTGGGCACGGTGCAACATGTTACACAGGAAAACCGCGCGCTGGCACTTTTCCTGGACATGGAAAAGGCGTTCGACTCTGTCGAATGGCCGTTCATGGTTAGAGTGCTGCGGAAACTGGGCCTGGGAGAACCGTTCTTGCAGATGATAGGGGCACTGTACCATCGCCCCTCGGCTCGGCTGCGGCTGGGAGATAGGGTGTCGGAGCCGATATACATCAGCAGAGGGACACGACAGGGGTGCCCCCTGTCACCTCTGCTCTATGCGCTGGTAGCGGAGCCGCTAGCCTGTGCCATGCGTGAATACCACAGCCTTGAAGGTATCAGCTTCCCCACCTATAAAATAGGTATCTCAACATACGCAGACGACACATTGCTTTACGTCCGTGATCCAGAGACCAATCTATCGCCGATTCTCAGAGAAGTAGTCCGCTTCGGTTCGCTTTCTGGACTCCAGGTGAACTGGGACAAGTCTATAGCCTTCCCCCTGACTCCAGTGACACGGCCCTTTGACATGGAATACCCTCTGCAGTGGACAGACGACTCGGTCAGATATTTGGGCATACGCCTGCACACTGACCCAGAGATTCTGATCCGGGACAACTATGGAATTGCATTTAGTAAACTGACAGACGACATAGAGGCCTGGATCAAACTCCCTCTTTCGTTACTTGGCAGGATTGCCATCATGAAGATGATAGTGCTGCCCCGATTCCTCTTTCTCTTCATTAACATCCCGGTGGTCCTATCGAGGGAATTCTTCAGACGACTCACGCAGGCCTTGATCAGACTGGCCTGGGGGGGGAAACAACCCCGAGTCAAATGGGCGACCCTGACTCTCCCGTGTGAGATGGGGGGTTTGGGGGCCCCAGATCTGGAACGCTACTATCGAGTGGCACAGGCGACACACTTACACTCCTGGATCCACGGTGACGCACGCACGCCACATCTCATACTAGAGAGGCTGTTTGCCGATCCGCTCCCCCTGCCTGCGACGATCTGCCTTCCTACGGACCGCTCCGTCGGGCGGATGGACTCACTCAAGGCGACCAACCACGCCTGGCGCGCTCTGGCAAGAGCACGAGGCTGTGAACTGATGTATTCCCCGCTGATGCCTGTGGCCTGGGCCCTCTGGCTGGACCCGCTCAATGAGAAAGGCGTGATAGAGGCCCTGCGAACCCTAGGCATAGTAAAAATGGAGGACTTGTTCTTGGAGGGCACACTAAAAACCTGGGAACAACTCCCCCTCACTACTACGGGCCCCTCCCTGCTACAAAAATTCCAGTTCCATAGACTCCGCTCAGCTTTCCGGGAGATTCTGGGACCTGCACTGGAGGAACCGGAGGAAATCCCTGAACTGACGTATATTATTAAGACTAAAGCGCCTACCAAACTGGTTTCACAGGTTAACAAGTTGGGGGTGTCACATCAGACGCTACCATCCTCTAAAGCTAGGGTGGCGTGGGAACAGGATCTCCAGGCTCCCATAGATGACGCGATGTGGCGATACTGCTGCTCCAGCACTCGAAGAATTTCTCTAAACGGCAGGCACCGGCTGGTGCACTTTAAGTACTTGCAGCGGGTGTATTACACCCCCGAGCGGCTGCAGCGTTACGGTCTTCGCGCTTCCGCGGAGTGTGAGCGTTGCGGCGCTCAGGTCGCAGATTTCTTCCATCTGGCTTGGCTCTGCCCTGGGGTTCGGTCCTTCTGGGAGGAGGTATTTTCGGAGCTCGACCGGATTCTGGGGGAGCCGCTGCAGAGATCTCCGGCACTTGCACTCCTTGGTTTCTCCAAACCGCTAGCCCCCTCACTGCGCAAGCTTGTGGACATGGCGTTGCTGTTGGCCAGGAGAGTGGTCGCTTCCTGCTGGATGCGCGGGCCACTACCTGCCAAAACGAGGTGGCTTAGGGACTTACAATACTGTTGTACCCAAACGGAATTGTACAGTGACTTGCTGCCACCAAGAAGTAGGCCGAAAAACTTCTGGGACCTTTACAAGGAACACCTGAGCAGGGGGGAGGAGGGAGGCTCTGACTCTTCTGAGAGTGGTGAGCTTCAGGATCAGGGGGTGGACTGTGGTTTGGGTTTGGAAGCCTCACCCCGGGGGGTGGAGTAGCGTTTGGAGTTTGTGAGAAGGTGGGGCAGAGTGGGTGAATGCTCTTCAGGGGAGGTTGGCAGGGAGGGATTTGGGGTACGGGGCGGCACGGGTGGAGGGATAGTACAGCACACTCGGGGGGCGCACCCAGGGGTGTTAGTAATGGGAGATTGGTTTGGTTTCCACGTATACACTCGACAGCAAACGGGGGGAAGTTGGGGGGGGGGGTTTTTGAGGGTAGTTTACTTTTCTTGTTCATATGTTATAAGACCGACATGCTCTGACTGTGATTGAGACGGCCGACGGTTATATAATAATACTTAAAGCTTACAGTGGGCATTATGCATAGTAGATGTTGCCTAGATTCCACTGCATTTCGCCGCCGGGCCTCCGGGATGCCGGCATTCTGGCTGTGTATGGTGTTCCCTGAGTATAGACCACCTGGTCCTTCAGACGTATTCGCCAACTAATGTGGAACTGCACGAAATGTCTATGTTGATGTACGGCTATGCTATCAATAAAGGTCTTCAAAAAAAAAAAAAAAAAAAAAAAAAAAAAGTCGTCGGGGAGCAGAATGTCGACAAACCAGACTTCAAAGGATCGGTGCCTGCGGTGTGCAGGGGAGTTATACCTTTACATTGAAAACTGGAGATGCTGCAAGGTTCTTGGAGGCCTTTCAGGTTTCAGGACTTTACTGCATCAGCAATTGCTGAGTTCTAGGAGCAGCAGGCAGGGTTTGACTTCTTTTCCTTTTGCACCAGGACTTCAGTTCTTTTGCAGCAGGTCTTTTGTCCTGGTCTTCTCTTATCCATAAAACCTGATGTTCAGGTCTTGTAGTGCCACCTAAATACTGCATTTAGGGGTGTTACAAGGGAAGAGAGGTAGTAGTCAATGGGTTGCCTACCTTTAGGGTGTCTACATACTCTAGTGACCGCTTCCTGTGGGAAGAGACACTACCCTAGCCCTGATAGGAGGTTTTCTCACCATCGCAAGATGGGTTCACATTGTCTGCCCCGTCCCAGGGATTTGTAACCTAAGTGGGGACCCTCCTCCTAATCTAACTTATTTTCTCACCTTTCCACCCACCAGAAGTGGAGCAGGAAAGGGAGAATGGCTTCCCCCACTATCTGGAGGTTCCTAGGTTGGATTTCAAAGGCAGCATCACCTTTGAAGCTTCCCACCTAGGAAGGCCATCCTGTCTTGGAGGAGGTGTGAAGCACCTCCGCCCAGAGCAGGTTTTGTCTTTGTCTCCTGAGAGTGATGGCTCTCACCCCATGAGGTAAGAAACATGTCTGGTAATGGCAGGCTGGCAAAAGAAAGTCAGGAACCACACCAGGGTTTGGTAGGTTTTCAGGGGACCCTTTAAAAAGGGTCTCTTATGTGAATTCATTAATAAATCCACCACTGGTATCAATGAGAATTTATTAAGACAAGATGTTTTGCGGCAAACAACTTAGTAATCCGTGAAGCTATCATGGAGCTAGGAAACGTGTGATGACAAGTATCCAGTCCATGTATGCTTTATGGATTCCCTGTACACTTGCAACATCTCAGAATAGACTGGACATTGTAGGGACATATCTGCCCATGCTGAAAGGCCCAGACATATGATATAGTGCACCCTGTCTTAGGGCTAAGGCCTGCAGTAGAGATGTCTTACCAATATTCTGTACTGTGTATTGGGGCTATAGGGCTGTGTGCCATGTTGAGACTCACAGTCTGCAGTGGCAGAGTTCATAGTCTTGGTGAGGGTTCCCTAGGGTGGCCCATCAGGGTACAGCCCCAGAAGGCCATCTTCAGTCCCCATGCCCTAGATACCAGGGGTGCCAATTACTAGAGACTTTCAGCGGTAACTGAAGTTGTACCAATTGTGCTACTGGTTTTGGGAAGGAGAACTGGCACTGGGGACCTGGTTAGCATGGAACCGGTGCACTTACAGTTCAAAATCATATCAGGCACAAAAAGTGTGGGTTAACCATGTCAAAAGAGAAACTTTCTTACATATGTGCAAATGTTGTGGCTGTAATTATGACACTGGATCCTGTGGAGACACAAAATATTCTATGGTCTTATACATCCAGCACAGTTGGATTATCCACGAAAATATATTCTTTACCTTTTCTTCTTTGAGATCTCTGTTAATGTTAAGGGTATACTAAGCAATGCATATAAATTAATGAATTGATGAAACCTGTCAAGCCCCCAAAATGTTGGGTTTCTTTCATTGTGATTTGAGTTGGTCAGCCAATAATTGTAGATATCCATTTTTGATCCATAAAGATTTAATGTGATGTGAAAAGAAACCAAAGATATTCAGTTATTCCCCTTCCAATTCAAAATTGTAGTATTATCTCAACCCGGACAGGATGAAAGATGGATGAAATCACTAGACAATGAGACTCCAAGAAAAAAATGGGTACATTGTTCAGGTATACTACTACATTTTGATTCAAAAGATCAGTGAAAATGAGATCCAATAATCTTCAAAACACTCAAAATATTGCAAAACTGAAAGGGCATGACCCAATATTTAAAATGCCCAACTGCAGTTGTTCACTCATCTTATTCAAAGCAGACTGCAAGAACCCTGCAGGTTGAGCTTAGTAGTGAAGATGGGGGCACATTAAACACTCTCCAGGATGTCCTAAATTATCCTTGATTATGACTTTTTGTAGTATTTTATAATCAATGGAGAGCCATAATTCATTAGATTTCTTTTGGAGAAAAAAATAAGGAAGAAGATCGAACTATTAACCCATTCTTAAAATGTTCCTGGAGATTCTTTTTAACTGTCTCTCTTTCTTTGTTTGACAATGAATATATCCTTAGAAATTAATCTTAACCTAGGATTCGGTAAGGATAATGCAATCAGATTAGCTATGTGGTGGTACTGACCTGAAAACTGTGCAGGTTTGTAGAAACTACCAGCATAGGTCCTGATTATGATGCAGGCAGGAAGTGCTCGACCGTCCGTCGGAGCCCTCCTGCCCGCATCGTAATCACTGATTCGGATTCCCTTCCAACCAAGCCATTTCGATGTGCTCGGTCGTAAGGGAATCTTAACCAGTCTTCCGAATGACTTATGACGGGCTCAGAGAGCCCATTCATCATTTGGAAGGCCCACAGTAATACCCCGGCCAGCTCTTTCCAGCCCAGGGTTTTCAAATGGCAGTTTCCCACAGCTTTTTTGTGCCGGCCTTTCTGGCACAGAGAGACATTGGAAAATAGCTTTGGGGGCCCCCAGCTGGGCCCCCATTAGTGGAAGTCCTCCGAATGGTGGCCTAGGGGCACCTATGGTGCTCCGTGGCAGGCACTCTTTGAGGTGTTCAGAATGCATGCTTTCATAGCAAAGTATAAATTACAACCGAACAGGGTTCAGTGTCATCCAAATTCCTGGGCTGGAACCAACGACTGGAGGTCATTCGGTTCCAGTTCCAGAACAATGCCAGATGGACTCGGGTCCATCAGGCATTGTAATCGGCCCCATAATCTTGATACTGTGTTGGAATCAGTATTGCAGAGGAAATTGTAGAACTCTTCAATCAGTATGGATTTCTTCAAAAGTAGGCCAATAATCTATAAAAAGAGAGATACTGCTCTTGGCATAATTGAGAAGACATGGAAATTGTTCCGGTAAGCAAGTTGATGTGTGGTTTGTGTCTAAGTAGCCACATTAACTGAAACATTATAACATACTTTAGCATACAGATACAGACACTATCTAAAGATAATATTTCTGTATTGTCTCCAAAAGAAACCATCAATGATATTGTCTGTTCCTGCGCTAGACCAGATGCTACTGGTGGCTCATCAACAGACTGTACGTTCACAGGCATCTTCTTGAAAAACTCAGGGAAGTCAATGATTCTCGGTGCATTTGTCATGAGTATTCATTCTAGAAGCACCACAATCAAGTAGCACTAGAACCAAATGGGTAAAAACAAAGATCACTGATCTTCTGCAAGAAGATCTCTTCTTTGGTAGCCAATGACAGTCAGAGTTAAATCCAAGATTCAATGCCTTTTGCATAAAGACCTGTTTGATAATGTTCCAGTGTATCACACAGATGCACACAGGATAAGTATCTATCAACCAGGAAGCTTACTTTGTATAGCAAAACTCAATTGAAATGGCTTGATGTCATAAAATATGAGAGATGGATAGGAGAGTCTGTCTGTACAAATCAATCATGTAATATTAAGGGCGTCCCCATTATTATTAAAAAATCATCGCATTGTATGTTGCTAGGACAACTCGCAGATTCTAGAGGAAGGTGGGCCACAGCAAACATAAAAGTTAGAGACAGTGTCCTATCGGTGGTGGGATATTATGGTCCTAATATAGATGATCCCGCACCACTTCAATCTTTGTATGTGCACCTGATGTCTCAGACCACACCAATTATACTGGGAGGTGATTATAATATTTTGCTAGATCCTAAAATAGATAGGCACCCCCCTGGTAAGTTTTAAACCTACCTAGAATGCAAGAATGTCTGTACAGGCTTAAAGACGATTTGGGTTTAAGAAATATTTGGAATCTAAGAGGGGACCAAACCAACAGATTTACCTTAAGGATTTATAAATATGGCCACGCCTCAAGAATAGACTTTTTCTTGGTTGACAAACTCCTAAGTAACAACGTCACGAGTGTTCAACACCTGCCTGCACACCTCTTTAACCACTCGTTGGTCCAATTAAGTATAAAACTTGAGTTAGTTCAGGGTGAGAAAAGGTGGACTTTGGATTGGACTCTCTTGCTAGACCAACAAGTCATTGATGTTCTAAGACTAACAACGGAAAACTATTTTAAAGAAAATGGTGAGGGCGAAGTCTCTGACATGATAGTGTGGGATGCTTATAAAGCCGACCTTAAAAGGAACATTAGCTGGTATAGCGATAGGTAACAACAAGTTAAAGAGGTCTAAAATATCACAAATATACGCAGACTTACTAGAAAAACAAGCAAACCTAGAATCTACAACCTCAGAACTAGAACAAAATATTTTGAAAGACGAAATCATGAAAAAGAAACAGGAATTGGCTCTTTTCTTGGAGGAAAAGATAAGGAAGAGATGGCAAGCTAGTTCCCTGTCAAACTATGAATATGTTGAGAATAGCGGTAAACTCTTAGCTTGGAAGCAAAAAACCGAGTCTAATAGAAATAGGATAACTGCTATCCATAAGGGGAACAGTGGGCAGATAGTAGAAGACAAAGCAGGTATTGAAGAACCTTTTGAGCTTTTTTTCCAGTCACTATACGAGGAGGATCTATCACCTCTCCCTGTAGCAGTGGACACCTATTTACATAAGTCACAAATTGCGAAGCTAGATGTACATGCCTGTGAAACTTTAACTGCAGAAAGTACTTTGAAAGAGGTACTAGAGGCAATAAAAACCTCAAAAAAAGTAAAGCAGCAGGGCCCGAGGCTATACCAAATGAACTTTATGTAGCTCTGAAAGATTACCTCACCCCCAAACTCAGTGATTTATTTAACAATATTTTTTCTGAGGGTCGTTCATTTCCTAAATCCTGGAACAAGGCGACGATTAGTTTGATCCTAAAGCTTGGTAAAGATCCCTGCCATTGTGAGTCATATAGGCCGATCTCGCTCCTTAATGTAGATTATAAATCTTTACCCAGGTGCTAGCAAAAAGACTCGGTTCCTTTTCTGATAGGCTCATACATGAGGATCAGAAGGGTTTTATCAGAGGGAGACAGTTGCATGACCACACACATCAACTGATCGGAGCTATCGACATTGCAGCCCATGAGAAGGTACCCCTTGCAATATTTACATTCGATGTAGCTAAAGCTTTTCACCGTGTAAATTGGTTATACTTACAAAAAGTTATCAAATATACCAACTTAGGCCAAAACTTCTCTAGGGCAATAGCGAATATTTACTCGGCTCCGGTGGGGAAAATACTCATTAACGGCAGCATATCAAATAGTTTTCAAATTAAGAGAGGCAACAGCTAGGGGTGTCCTCTCTCCCCCCAACTTTTCAACTTATATATGGAGCCGCTAGCTAATGTGATTAGGACCTCCAAAGAATTTACTCCCTTAGGCTTCAACAGTTGGGAGCTAAAAGTGGCACTATATGCCAATGATCTAATGATTTATTCAAGTAATTTAAATGAAACATTCAACAGCATAAACAGCTTACTAACAGACTTTGGGGAAATCTCAGGCTACTAAATAAATAATCAAAAAACTGAGGTAATGCACTGGAATATATCTACTCCTTGTTTTGAATCCAGAGAAAAAATTGGATAACTCGGTATCCAAGTCTCAAGGAATATCAAGGACATCGTCCAGGCAAATATGGAGCTAAAAGTTAAAGAGACGAGGAAACTATTGAAGTCATGGAGTTGTCTGTCTCTCACTTTTATTGGGAGGGGTAATGTAATAAAAATTGTCATCCTACCAAAGTTCACTTTTGTTTTCAATACAATCCCCCGGGAGTTTAAGTTACAGCATATCAAAAAGATACAGAGAGAACTGAATACTTTTATTTGGTCATCAAAAATGGCCAGGATAGCTTGGAAAAAACTGAGGCAGTATAAACATCGAGGAGGGATAGCTAGTCCGGATCTCCTGCCGTATTATAAAGCTTTCCATTTTAAGAATATAAGACATCTGTTTTGAGACTATGATTCATATCCTGCCTTTTGGAAAGCAGTAACTAAACAAAACACTGCCTTTACAAGTTTGGCCACCAAAAGTTCTTCAAAAAAGTCAAGCTAAAGGTGCCAAAATCAGCTTTTAAGCTATGGTCAGACATAAGGAAAATATGGCAATACCCATACTATAGCCCCCAAGCACCGATATGGAACTCTCCAGGAAGTCCCGAATGTTTGAAAGATTCATTAGCAGTGCCTCTGAAAAGAGCTGGGATCTCCAAGTGCGGAGATCTTTTGGAAAACAGTGACTTAAATGGATGGAATGAGCTAATAGAAATGACGAAGAATGAAATATCCAGATTTAAATTTTACCAGTTGCTTGGCTGGTCTAAAGAACAAGCAACTTGGCCAGACTTTGTTTCGAACCTAGAGGGTGAAGAAAGAAGTATTGAAGTGGTACTGGTACTTGGTGGAGAAGAAGGATGCTGACTTTGACACTCCTGACCTTAAATGGAAGAAGATTTTTCCAGCTCTAGACTTGCAACAAGCTTGGCAAGTATCCTGCACTTATTTATGGCACATTATAATTTCCACACCTCTCAGGAAAAATCATTTGTTTACTTTGCACAGATCTTACTGGACCCTCGAAAGGCTGTCAAAAATGAGCTCCCAGGTGACAAAAAAATGTCCAAAATGTGGTGAGAAGGATGCAAATGATATTCACATGTTCTACTCTTATTTTGGAGTGGAATTGGTAAGATTATTGATAAGAGTTTAAATACGATTATTAAGGTAAGAGCTTTTACTATTATTTTTGGTATTTTGGATACTGAAAATTCCAATATTGTTTTAACAAAAACACAGAAATACCTTTTGTTTACATTAATACTCCTTGATAGACGCGAGATTTGCATAATTTGGATTCTTCCCTCTTCTCCCAAGGTTGATGAGTGGGTTCGATCAATAGAAAAATGTAGGAATTTGAACAGAGGGGATTGTAAGCGCACAAAACACTGGGAATTATGGGATAATTATAGGCTGTAGGGTCGGAAGGGACGTCCAATGATTTAAACAAACGCGATCGTAATTTCAAGATTTATAGCGGCTAGAACAGCGATACTTAACTCGTGGAAAGTGTTTGTTTTAAGACATGGCTCCCACTCATTCCCGAGGGCGTACAGTGTGAGGTGACCCTGTTGCTTGAACAATAAAGATCGCATAAATGAGGAAAAAAACAAACCTCAATTGAAAATTTACAGATAGAACATTTCTCTATATCTGGGGTGCCCAGTTGTGAAATCTCCTCCCTCTCGAAATTTATTTATTTATTTTATTTTTTATTTATTTTTATTTATTTTATTGAATTTGTATTGCGCTCAGCTACCCGTAGAGGGTTTCCCGGCGCCAGGGACAGCCTAAAGAAGAAAGATAGGTAATTGCTGAAACAGGAGAAGCAGAGAACATTTGAACAACTAAAACAGAAAAGTTTTTAGCTTTTTGCGAAAGGCCAGAAGATTGTTCTCCGTTTTAAGCGTCAGCGGAAGAGCATTCCACATCTTCGGCCCCAAATGGGCAAAAGAGCGGCCTCCCATTTTTGTCAAGCGAGTTCTAGGAATTACAAAATTGGCTTGATTTGATGACCTAAGGGAACGATTTGGCTGGTATGGCCGGACAAGATTGTGCAAGTATGTGGGAGCAGAACCCTGACGGATTTTGAACATAAGGCACAAAGTTTTAAAAGCTACACGGTCAGCAATTTTTAACCAATGAAGGTCACATAGGGCTTGTGTTGCAGACATTCTGCGTGGGACATTGCACAGAAGGCGGGCAGCTGAGTTCTGCACAACCTGGAGTATATTCATTGTAGCTCTATCAGCTCCCAGATAGAGCACATTGCCGTAGTCGATACGGGACATTACAAGAGCCTGGACAACAGTTCGACGAGTAGACTCAGGCAGCATCCATAGGATCTTCTGCAACCAGCGTAGAGTGTTAAAGCAGATTGCAGCGACCTTAGTTGCCTGTTGACGCATCGAGAGTTTCTCGTCGATTAGAAAGCCGAGGTTACGAACAACTGGCACGGGGGTAGGCAGTGGACCCATGTCACTAGGCCAGTGTCTAGAACCCCACAGATCTTTATGTTTGCCAAGTACGATAACCTCGGTCTTTTCACCATTGAGTTTTAGCAGGTTGACCTGCATCCAGGCTGCAACCCGAGAAAGGCCGATTTTAAGGGCAGAGGTGTCCTGAGACCTACTGTCAGACAGGGAGAACACGATCTGCGTATCATCTGCATAGGAATAAATAGACAGACCGGCGTCCTCTACTATCGTGGCAAGGGGTCTGATGTAAATATTGAACAATAAAGGGCTCAATATAGACCCCTGCGGAACGCCATAAGCAGATGAGCAGATCGCCGATTCAGCTTTAGTTGAAAATACCTGAAAGGTGCGCTCATTAAGAAATGAAGCCACCCAGGCAAGCGCAGATCCAGCAACACCAAGGGAGCGAAGGGACTCTAGGAGGATGGAATGCGACACGGTATCAAAAGCCGCGCTTAAATCCAATAGTATAAGCGCAAAGGTCTCACCACTATCAATACCGTGTCGGAGTCGCTCAGTCACCCCCAGGAGTGCGGATTCGGTGGAATAATTGGCGCGAAAGCCTGATTGGGATGGATGGAGATATCCCGTATTTTCAACAAATTCGTTTAGCTGAAAGTTGACATGGCGTTCTAGTATCTTAGAACAAGCTGGCAGCAGGGATATAGGCCTAAAATTGGCCAGGTTAGTAATGTCCATACCAGATTTCTTCTGTAAGGGAACGACCATGGCGTGTTTCCATTCCTGTTCCACCCGAGATTCACTAAGAGAGGTGTTAAGTAACCTCATTAGGAATCTACGTGGTTCAAGGTCAAGTTGTTTCAATATCCTCATAGGGACAGGGTCCAGAGGAGATCCTGACTTAATGCTTTTTAGGCACGACAGGAAGGAAACATCATCAAATAATTTCCAGTTGTGCAGAAACTCAGTAGGAGGGACAGAGACATTACAGCAAGAGCCAGATAGGAAGGGATCAGTAGGGGGCGGAAGGGAAACTAAGGATTGGTGAATGTCCTGAACCTTCGATATAAAAAAGTCCGCAATAGCGTTACAATGTTTGCCATCCAGAGCCGGCAACACAGGAACAGTGTCAGCACCTGTGAGTTTATTAACAAACAAATAGTTTAAACATAGATTCTGTCTGATAACTGAGTTTTTAAATAATAGACGATCAATATTACTTTTTTACCAACAGGGAGGATGCTTTTGTATTACTACAGATATTAAAAAAGTTGATTTGTCCTTTTTAAAAAAAAATAAGCTAAAAGAATGGATTTATAACTGCTGTATTTCAGCTTTCTACTAATAGCAGGCGCATTATTTGAAGCCCAGAATGCTTTAGGAATCTAGGAACACGTTACATTGAGGCAACCTGTTTATGCTTAAGTACTAAATGAAAAAACAAATTTGTATATCGACCTTGCTTGGAGGGACTCAATAGTTTGGCTATTATAGGAAAAAGGTCATATAAAAATAGGAGCCAAGATCAGCTTTTTGATTGCACCTGAGAAACATTTTGAACTTATATGGAACAGAAAGTAAATATTTACAGATGTGTCTATGTACCCACGTATTAAAAGATGCAACCTACTATGCATCATTTTTTTATTTGTTTAGATATTTATAATTTATCACATTAACAACATTTACGATGCAGACTTACAAATTGAATGTTTCCGACTTAGTTACATTAATTAGCATGTTTTTGAGAACACATTGATTTATAAACAAACAAATATATGGAAAAGTCTTTAAAGTGAAGCATCAGAAAATTCCAGATTCCTCCGCTACACCCTGAACCTATGAATGATAGATCAGTGTCAAAGCTGAAGCACGGATTACTTAGCCTACCACATTTCTTTACTAGAAGAGGAATAGCTGAAGACAAACTGTTTCTCTGGAAAGTCAATCCCATAACAATAGAAGCGAGCAGCCCCTGCTTAAATGTAAGTGTTGTTAGGTGAAAATAAAATCATTTTCTTTGTGCCAACTTTACAAATAAATTTTAATGCGCTTTACATATAATTGAGCAATGAGCCTACACTCATCATTGGTCACATAATATTAAGAGATGGAATGGGGAAAGGAAATAAGTCTATATTAAAGAAACATAAGGCCAATCAGGAGTCACCTCGTATGTATCATGATGTGAAATATCTAAATTGTTTTCAACACTTATTGGACATAGTCATCACCCATGTCAGGTATAGCTGATCTAGTAAAATATTGTGATCACCTGAAGACTGGACAGAAAACTCATAATACCAGCGTTTCAAGCTGCCCTGCCGTCATGCCTCACAGTTCTTAAAAAATAACAGTAAGCTCATTGTCTTTCAACGGGGCACGTGAACTCCATAATTGAGACATTGCAAAAGTGTCAAACAATTAACACGAATTTTGGAGCAAATACCTAAAATCTCTTCCAAGTTGTAGCTATGACCAGCGCCAAGTGAGCTTATGGGGAACGTGTGCTCTATTTCCTTTTTTTTTTAGAGTTTTATATAGCACAAACTAGACCTGAAGTTATCAGGTATCAGAGCGCTTTCTATGAGCACTAGTTTTGTTACACAAGGACTTATTCATTTTTGTTAGGCACCGAGAGATATAGGGGCATATCATCAAGCGGCAGCGATAATTATCGCTGGCTGCGTTTAGCACGAACATTTCTATCACCGTCTATAGCCGGATTCTAATGCCTGGTTAGCATGCTATCAACAACGCGCATCACAGAGGCAATAGAAATCCCGGCAATAGCGGTGAAGATCGGGAATATCACTTGATTTCCAGCGGTAAAGAGCAGCGATAGGGAAATCATTGTTGATAGGGAGATGTGGACTTAGCTTAACAATCCACCTCCCATTATACATATAGGTAAGTTGGAAAATTAGCAGGTGTTAGAAACTGGCGATATACGCGGTTAGCGCAACTTATTATGTCTCTAGGCAGGTTAGCGATATCCTTGTTGATAGTGAGGAGCAGTGTTAGCGACTATTTTCGCTGGATTTCAGATGGGAACGCCTACTTCGCATCTCATTAGCGATGCGAGGCGAGGCGCAAAGAAAATGGCATGGATTCACGCGCTAGTATGTGCTTGCTGAGAATGCAATATCATTATTGCCGATTTTCGCCCGAAAATAGATGCTAAAGCAGCGATAATTCTATCGCGGCCCCTTGATGATATGCCCCTTAGTGTTTGCCCAGAATTACAGGCTGTTGAGGGTCGTTGCTGAAGCTCGAATCAGGTTCTTCAGCTTCGAGGTGGACAGCGCTAGCCCTAAGGCTACATCCTCTCAGTTTTCTATAACATAACATTACATAACAGTGTAGTTTGGCAAACTACCATGTGGCTTAAGAGGCCCTGCCTCAAAGCTATAAACAACATACTCTTAAAAAGGCATCAAATGAACAGGTCAGAATAAAATAGTATATGACATTCCTTATTTATCCAAGGTTGTGGGGAAGATTAAAGCCTCAGAATGGCTGGTTATGCTTCTAGCTTTATTCTAATTGGAAGATGACCATAGTCAGCTACACCGACAATTGTCCTTCTCCCAAGCTACGTATGTAGAGAGGGATATCCAGGCAAACATATTTCATGTCATTTTATTTTAAATTTGCTGTTGTCCCACTCCCTTTTGTGCTTGCCTTCCTCTGCCATCTCCTCCTGTAAGTAGAATGGAATGTAAGCATTGATTTGACCTGCATGGCCTGTGCCATATTCAAAGTGGTCCCACCAGCCAACGGGCCATATCAAAAGGGGCGTGAACAAGTGGAGGTTTGTTTTAGCTGTGCAACACCATTCAGCTCTTTGCAGGCTCATGCTCAATAATCAGAGTTACTGTATATTCTAAATGTGAAATTACATTTTAAAAATGTAGGGCCTGATCACGAGTTTGGTGGTAAGGGAACTGCCGTCGAAGCTGCATTCGATTCCCCGCTGCACAGTAGGCAGTCTTCCAGCCAAATTACGATGTTGTGGGTCTGTTAAAGGAAAGACTGCTGGCATCCCGATGACACCACTAGCCATTTGCAGACTGCCTCAAAGGCGGTAGGGGGAAAGCAGTTGTCAGAGGGCGGTACAGACAAGTTCACTGCCATCAGAATTTCGAGTTGGCTTTCCATCAAGCAGATTGTGGCAGGAAGACCGCCAGCTTCAAGTCGGTGGAATCAAAGGATTTGGGGTGCATACTCACCTATTTACTTTTCTTCCCTTAAGTTTTCCATGTAAAATCCCTTCCTCCAGGATCCCCCTTCACAGCAGCATGTTGACCCAAAAGAAAATGACTCTGTTGGTGCCGAAATCCAGGTAAGTCCGTTTTGCACTATTTACCCATTGATTGGTCTGGGCAAATATGGTCGGGACTCCAGCAATGGGAAAGTACTTGTAGTAGGTATTTTTTTACGTGTCATGCATTTGTGTACATTAGCCCTTGTGCAGTCAGAATATACTCACCTGCATTAACACATATGAAAAATTATTCCCCACCCCTGAAACACTGCCCGCTGGCCCAGTGGTGACAGCCCAGAGACTGGTGGTCTTTTCGGGACTACTGCTGTGGCATTATTGCAATAAGACCACTTAATTTATAATCAGGCCCTAAGTGTTAAATTTTTTAGGTATTCATATTTTATTTTCTATGTATATTGTACAGATTTAAGAAAGTTTTTTTATGTTTTTAATAGCTAGATGAACTTTTTTTAAATATGCTTTAAAATGTACTTTTTAATTAAAATGTTTTTAATTTACATGGTTTTCTTGCAAATTTATAAAAGAAAATCTCAAATTTTAAAATATGTTTTCAACATAACAAGTGAAAATTGTGTTATTTGTGTGTGTTATTTCTTTTACAAATTTGACATATTTAATAATTATTTTAAAATATATCATGTGTCGTTTTTCTTTTTATTGTAATTAATTTCTTTTTGTTGTAGTAGTAATCAATTTCTGTGACATACCATATATGATGTATATCTGTGGTATATAGGCTATGGCTATTATTGTTTCAGTTTCATAGGAAAACTTGCTGTTTTTTGTGTATTCTAAACTTAATGGAAATTTTTGGAGGTGTCTTCAAATGCTTTGAATAAAATGGCAATGGCAGCCTTGTATTTTTTTAATGCAGGTAGACAATGAGAATTGTTTGTATTATTGCTGTCTCAAAATCTTTATATGTTTGGAGAACATTAGTTATTGGTTTGAATTTTATTTAGTTTAGTAGTTTACAATAAGTTGCGCTTTCCTTGTTAGACAGTGACACTGCCCTCAAGAGCTAACCCTCAACATCGGGTTAGACATGTACGATGTTGCAGCTGACTAAGGAACCAAAGGGTACACAATTAACCTCAGACGCATCAAGTGTACCACTAACTCCCTCTCAAGGCTGGTCTCAAAAGCCAAACTACTACTAGCTTACTTTTATAAGCCAGAGGGAGACTTAGGGGCCCATTAGGATGGCGGGCGGAATTTGTCGGCGGTCCCGTGGGGGCCATTAAGATGCGCCCGCCAGCACATTTTTAACATTGCGGCGCACCGCCCACCACAATGCTAAAAATGCACATTGTGCACTTCAATGCACAACATGACAGGCACAGTGCGGTGCCTGTCACGTTGTACAATGAAGTGCAGGGGGGTACCGTAGGTTCCCCCAATGTGCACCTCCCTGAGTCCCTAGGGGCCCGCAGCGGGCCCCCATAGGACTTTCCTGCATGCGGAAAAGCATGTCCTCGCCTTCACCCTAATATGAATGGCGGTGTCTAACAGACACCGCCACCATATGAAACCTTTTTCCGCTCGGTCAATTCCTTGACCGGGCGGAAAAGCAGCGGACGGTCTTTCCGTCCACCGCGGTCCCCCGCCATAGTAATATGGCGGGGGAAATGGGTGGTGGGTGGGGAAAGATGTCGGGCGGATCGCCACCGCCTGCATGGCGGTGGTGATCTGCCCGACATCCTAATGGGGCCCTTAGTCTCCAGCTGGGCAAGGTTCCCTGTTGATATGCCAGCACACAAAGCTAGTACCGGGAAAGACAACACACTGTAAAACACAAAAGCTACATTGCGCACAAGGAGAAGGAACCAGTCACCTAATAAGGACACCAGGTTAAACAACTGCAAATTTCTGGTGCACTGTAATTGGACTAGGTGGTACGCTTCCAAGAGTGGCTTCCTCCAGCATCTCGGACCCAACATGGTATCACTTCCTGTATGATCACTTTAATAAATAGTCGCAACTTGATCAACTCCTCACTCAGGGGGAAAGATTGGAGGCCAGAAATCCACAGGAACATCTTCTGAAGAGTTATGAACAGGCTACTCCCTGGTGCGACATCACTGACTCTTTAGTCCAGAAACAAATTGGCAAAGGTCACAGAGAGGGGGCACCAGGCCCGAGTGGCATACCACCAGCTATTTGTAAGGAGGGTCCAACATTCTGGGCCATTCAATTAGCCCCACTCTTCTCAACCATATTGGAGAAGAACTGTATTCCCCCCTCATGGAAAGGTTCAATACTTGCTCCCATGTTCAAGTGGGTTGACAACAAGATCCCCAGAAACAATCACCGCTAAACCAAACTGGGTTCATGAAGCTCACAGGGACATCCGTGAACCTCATCTCACTCTCCCTTCTGATTGACCAGGTGGAGTCCAACAACCATCCCTTCAACCTGGGCCTCATTGACTTTAAATCTGCATTTGACAGGGTCCACAGGAGGAAGATTTGGCAAAAACGTGCTCATTTCAACATCACGGGCACTCTGCCCAGGGCCCTGCAACTATTGCATGGGTCAGAATATGAAATTAAGGATGGGGGTAATTCCTATCCCAATTCATTATCCTACCTGGAAAAGGGGAGAGGAACAACAGGCAATGTGCCTGCTCTGCAAACAGCAAAAAGAGGACATTTTACTGTTCTTGTGCCTCAGCCTTCTAGAGGATAGGAGGAAGTTGTTAGAATTGGGGTGGGTTGCCAGGGCCACAAGATCCTGCAGGGAAGCAGTGCTTGCCTGTTTTGACACAACCAATAGCACCCTAGACTGTGCCCTGGTCAAATTCATTTATAGTTTTTCAAGAAAGGTAGCTGCCCTGGATCATGTATTTCAAGGGCTGGGAGGTGACTAGGCCATCAACATGCCTAGTATTAGGCCCCAGAATCCATCTTTTCCTGAATGAACTCTCCTTGAAGGCACATTTTCCTGAAAACTGTCATAATCAGATGCAGGCTGATACCATCTGACCAGAAAGCCTAGGCGCTAGACAAATCATAAACTCTTGTGACAGTGACAAAGGCTACTCTTTAACTTTTCTTGTAGACACTCCACTTTATTTATACTTCCCTCAGAGCCCTTTTGCCTCGGTTTACACTAGTTGTTTAAGGCCTCCTCCCTCGTTACAGGCCTGAGCCTGCGTCTCGGTTTTAGGGTCTTTAACAACCAGTACAGTCCTTTGCAGTTGGCTATAAGGCCATATGAAATTTCATGTATGGTCATATTTGCTTGAATGATAAAGGGCACAATTTAGAGGTGTTATCCATCATCCATGTTACACATTGGGATAGTCTTAGTAAATCGATTTGAGTTGTATATAGAATTATTATTCTCTCATTATTTCTATTGTTGTGCATGAGAAAGGGTTCTTCATTACGTGTAATGGTTAGTAGGTGTTTTGAAACGGTTTATATCTTGGTATCTTCTAGGAGCAACAGGGGTTTGCATAGTGGCTTTTTGTGTGCGTGCTATTAATCTTTTTAGATTAGAGATTGCTGCTAGTTGACATGTAATGTGCTCAAGAAAGTTAGGCTGTATATTTTTTTAAATAATGCCTGTGGCTTCCTGAGTGTTAGTGCTTGCTTGGTTGGAGAACATACCTTACTTCCAGCTCTGTTACACTTGGATGGTGGTTGTGATCTCTAACATTAATCATAATGTCATTTTTAGTATTTTTAGATGTGGCGCTCCCATAACAATCATTTATTAAATATTTGATATATTTCCTGTTAACATTTTCATTGCATGTGCTTTCATTGTTGTATGTGTATCCTAAGTGAGATAATAATTGTTTGACTTTCTCTAAGATGATATAAGTGGCTCTTTGTGACATTTTATCTGAAAAATGTAGAAGTATATATTTATAACTTTGTGTTAAACATTTTCTTTGACTTATTACTAATACGGATAATGCATTCTTATTTATTACGTTTCATACTTACACATTTACTATTCCCTTAACATGCTGTTTGTTCTCTTCGGTTTCGGTTTATTTCAGTCGAAAAGTGGGTCAAGTGGGGGATCTTTCTCTGTTAGGTTGAAAGAGTGTGGGGCTTATTTATCGAACAGTCATTCCACGCAGCTCAGCACGACGACTTACTGCACTGCATTGCATGACAGGGTGAAAGCAGGATTGTGCCATATTTAACATTATATGGCACATTCCTGTCCTCTCTTTGCGCTGGTGCACTGTGTCTTGCCTTGCACCATGGTGCAAGGGTGCCTCATTGCATTGCAGGCAGAATTGTTTTTGTGTAGGAAGGGACACCTTCTTGCACAAAAACATTCCTCTAAGGCTTTTTCGTCTTTCTGTGTGTGCTGCAGAACGCATTATACATAGAGAGAGGAAACAAATGGGGATAAATAAAGATATTTTTCGTTGTTACACCTCCACTGGGAAGGCATAGCATTTTGACTCGATCTCAGGTCTGCCACTCATGGTGAATCTGGGAAAGTAGCAAAATCCATTGGTGGGAGTGTGGAAACACCCATGCTCCACCTATTGAATTCCTAGGGCTGCATTACTCGAGATTTACCAAGCCACGCAGGCCCACACATGATAGCCTTGCGTGGCGTGGTAATTGTCATTTTGAGTTTTACATCGCCCGGCGCAAGATTGATGCAAAATCTTTAAGAAATCTGGCTCTCAGTTTAATGTGCAGATTAAAGACAGACAGACAGACATACATTCATTTGTATATATATATAGATATATATGTCTGTATATCTATATATAAAACGAATGTATGTCTGTCTGTTTGTGCCTTATGCATTACTACACCATTCGATCGCCATGAAACTTTGGGAAGTTGTTGTGTACACTCCCGCGAAGGTTTCTGGCATACATTTTTTTTAAATATCGGCCGCCCAGGGCCCTCATAATCTTTCGAATACTGATGTACGCACCAGACGGAAAAACAACAAATCGTGTATCCACAAGCACTCGAATAAATTAATAGAATTAAAACACCATTCATCTGATCGCCATGAAACTTTGGGAAGTTGTTGAGTACACTCCTGCGAAGGTTTCTGGCATAAAATGTTTTAAAATATCGGGCCCCCACTCGAATAAATAAATAGAATTAAAACAACACTTTGAAATGTTTTCCATATTAAAATGAATACGTTTCAATAAAAATGACACAATTTAAATTGAATGTTATCATAACGAGTTTCCTTGAATTTCCTTTCTTCGGAGATCTCAGCAATGCGCGACGGGTAAGCTAGTATATATATATATATATATATATTTATATATACAAGCTTGTGGGGTGACCAAAACTTGAGAAGCACTCAGACACGGACCCCTGTTCCCCATAAAAACCTTTATTGGTTGAAGAGCCTCATTTCCTAGTCCTATAAAAGCATGAGTCTGCAGCCTTACGCGTTTCGTGAACATCACTTCTTCAGAGGCTGGCACGGTCAAAAGGAGCATTGCATTCCCCACCTCCCTTTATTTCCATGTCGTACACTGCTAGATCAGCTGTTCTGAATGAAAAGTACGTAAGGGCTTGTGGGAGATGTAGTACTTATTTCTTTTCCACAGATGGATGCTCCTTTAATAAATGCAGAATTTCCAGCTCGACATGAGCCCCAGGAAATGAAAGTCGTTCTTCATCCAAGGTCCGCAATCTCCTTGAGAGCTCAACATGATTGGAACTCATGGTCCCCTTTGTGCGGTGGTGCTTACTCAGCGACAGGACAGCCGCCTAAAAATACAAGCTCGTGGGGTGACCAAAATTTGAGATGCACTCGGACACGGACTGCTTTTCCCCGTAAAAGCCTTTATTGGTTGAACAGCCTCATTTCCTAGTCCTATAAAAGCATGAGTCCGCAGCCTTACGCGTTTCGTGAACATCACTTCTTTAGAGGCTGGGGCGGTCAAAAGGATCATTGCGTTCCACACCTCCCTTTATTTCCATATCGTATGCCATTAGATCAGCTGTTCTGAATGAAAATTACATAAGGGCTTTTGGGAGATGTAATACTTATTTCTTTTCCACAGATGGATGCAGAATTTTCAGCTCAACATGAGCCCCAGGAAATGAAAGTCATTCTTCATCCAAGGTCCGCAATCACCTAAAGTAGGTAGTTATAGTTGGGACCATGAATCCATTTTGTGACTTGCCTACATTGTCGGTGCCAATTGACGAATCATCATGAAAATTTCCCCAAGAAGTATGCATTGATTTTAGCTGTGCATGGAAAGTTTTGGGGTGATCCTTCAAGAGGGACAGAGAAAAAGGGGGGGGGATTAAAAAACATGCATTTTCCATATTTATTCCTGTAGGAATTGCAGACACAGCTACAGCCCAAACTGCTGAACGGAATTACACTAAATTTGGCAGAAAGGTGGTCCAAAAAGCCCCCTTTTTTGTAAATTGGCATAAATCCGTATAGTAGTTTTGGAAATATTAAGGAAAATCCCAATGTGTATATATAGGGACTTGGATCCTCCGGTCTCTTGGGGGGCTTATTAATGCCCCGTGGACCACCACCTCCCTGAAACTTATTTATTTTGAAACGGGAGACCTCTCTGACCACCACCTCCCCAGGGCCACATGCCAAAATCAAAATGGGGAGGGGGCTCTTGGAACCCCTGGGCCCTGGGGAACACCACCTCCCAGGGGCTAATTAATTTTTATGGGGGACCTCTTCGAACCCCTGGCCACGGGGACCACCGCCTCCCCGAGCCATAATCAATTTGCATTGGTGGGCCTCAGGGATTTCCATGGGCCCTGGGGACCAACACCTCCCTGGGGCATCTTCTTTTTTTAAAGTTTGGGATGGGGCACTTTGCCCCCCACCCCAGGGCCATTCTCAGCCCTGAGGACTGTTACCTCCCAAAGCCAGACCTTACACATGAGAAAGGAGAGAGTTGCCCAGGGGACCACCACCTCCCAAGGCCGGCTCCTGCTGTGTCCCAGGGTGCCGACCTCTGGGCCATAGCTTTTTGCTTTACTGCTCCCACCTAGCGACAGCCAATGCTCCACTTGCTAGCTGGAAGTGGGGCATAATTGCTTTTAGACAGAGGGAGCCGCATGTTTAGTAGCTTTGTTTGCCTAAAAGCAATGCTGGTTCCCGCATGAGGCGGGTAGTCTGCAGGGACCAAAAGGGCATTCAGGCCCTCCCTGCGGACCCCAACGAAATTCACTGGGTGCCCTGGGTGGGACCAGGGCACCCACAATAGAGGCTGGGCCCTGGGGAATGGGATCCCAGGGCCGAAATCAGTCTGGGAGGAGAGTTGCGTGGCCCAAATTATAAAAAATATAAGAATATAAGACTGGGCCCGGGGGATGGGGTCCCTGGGCCCGAAATCTGTCCCGGTAGAGGGCCATGGGGCCCTCCACCGCATTTCAAAAAGGCCACACCCCTGGGGAAAAGGTCATAGGGGCCGAAATGGGTCCAGGGATGCCCTCACCATGCACTGCTAATTACCCCACTTGTTACATCACTCATTACATTTTCTATGACATCATTGATAATATCATTGCAACATTTACAGTGAAATTATTGATGAGAAAACTGCATGGTCGAAGAGTGAGTTTTACTTGCGTTAGGGCTTGAATTATAGCTACTTGAGATAACTATAGCTGCTGAAATTCAATGGTTTTGTGTGTGTAAACCCTTGTCATCAATAAAATGTAGTAACTGAGTCCAGGCAGGTTGTAGTAGTTCAGGAGACTTTATTGTAGTTGGTTACAAATTCTGTAGTTCAGCTCAGGACTAGCCTCACCAGGAGCAGCCCACATGCTGCTCAGCCCCTGTTAACTATGACTTTCTGTGACAAGCTCACAAGATTCCATAACGCATCATCACAGGAATATTCCACTGGTAGAACATATGATAAATAACAATAAAGACAGGATACTACATAACTATAATGTAACCTTTGTTTTTTTCAGTGAATTTCAATGTTTTTTTAAAATTTTATTTCCTAACTAGAATGTCCTTGTAACCTTTGTTTCTTTCAGTGAATAAAGATATAGGTATACCCAACAGACCAAAAGATCTAGGAAAGCATGCTCACTTAGGAATTCAGTGAGAAAAGTTAAACATGTTTATTCACCTATGATGCATTTCGGCTTTACAGAGCCTTGATCACATGATGGCAACCATATGGTACAGAGGTTAAATATTGCAACTTACATATCAATAGACAAGGTAAAATGATTAAGGGCTAAAGGTACTGCCATTTAAAACTGTGCAACCCACATAGATACTAAAAGCAAATAGTATTGAATCCAAAACCCACAACTTTTCAAAACAAATACTTTTCATACTAAAATAAAAAATATATATTGCAGCGTTTTGTTGCTAAATTAATAGTCAAATATGTCTTCCAAATGTCATTCAACAACCTAGAATTGCTGCATACTATAAACTCAGGGCTATATTTATCAAAACTTCATGCAATGCAGCAAGGCACCATGCTGCACTGTGTGAAAGGAAAGGACAGGAATGCACAATATTTACAATTATATGGCACATTCCTGTTATTTCCTAGCACTGGTACACTTTTGGCTGTCTAGCACTGATGCAGACACCCTTGCGTCATGTTGCAAGGGTGCCTGCATCGCAGGCATGATTGTTTTGGTGCAGGAAAAGACACCTTCCTGCACAATAACAATCCTCAGAGGCATTTGCGGGATGTAGCACACTTAGAAAGAGGAAGCAAGGAGAATAAACAATATTTCTTGTTGTTGCGTCTCTGGGCGGGAGGCATACAATTCTGATTCAGTCCCAGGTCTACCAATGTTGGTAAAACTGGGAATGTGTCAGAATCTATGGGTGGATGTGTGGGGACACCCATGCCACGCCTTCCTGCTGCAGAGTAATGCAAGGCAGTGATTTCCCCTGCCTTGCGTTACTCTAGATTTATCAAGCCATTCAGGAACACACAAGATGGCCTTTCATGGCTTGATAGATCTAATTTAGGTTTTGCATTGTCTTTGCATTCCCTAGCATGGTGCAAGGGCGGTGCAAACATTGATAAATATGCCCCTCAATGTAAATCCCAAGTGTGATATGGTCTCCAAAATTGTAATCCATTATACTACTATGCATGTAAAAGATACAGTGAAGGAAAATTTGTTCAGATAAAAATGTCCTCATAAGAGGAACCTTGCCTTCGGGCAAAAAATGTATACAATCCCTCATCAATGTGCAATAAATTCAATCTATGCATGCACCAATAGTTATGCATAATATATATCTGTAGGGAAAACAATATTGGTGGAAAACGTTATTTGAAGAAAAGCATACAGATATTTGGTTCATAAAAAGTAAGTACTCACAATTCTTATACATCTTAATGAAATGCATGAGTACTCTTAAAATAAATCCACTTATGCTCTACAATAATAAACCAAATTTTAACATCAGTATATTCACATATCCTGCAACCAAAATAATGTTTCATGAAAACAAGGTGGGGAAAGGACCACCTCTCGAATTAAATCCCTCCCTCATCTCCTATAAAAGTGAAGAAAGTGAAGTTAAAAAGCAGCACATCAAGTGTCACAACATTAGGACACACAACAGGGCAGGCAACATACAGCAACATTTCTTATAATCCTACAGACACTAATTTATTCCCCTAGATTTATTGCCAAATCCTTCTCCATATTTAAACCTTGTAGGGCTTAAGTATACAAATCTGATTCATGACCATGAATCCCATTGTCCTTTAAAAGGGGTCAATCTGAGCAGTGAAATTGTGCAAAATGATGGGCCCATGGATAGAGATTATCATTTTTATCTCTCGCCCTCATATGTTCCAGGATACGTTTCTTTACATGGTGGATTGTGTTGCCCACATACAGTTTACCACAGGGACGGGATAACATTTAGACTGCCTAGTTGGTACTGCATGTATTACATTTTTCAATTGTCATTTGTCCTGAACCATATGGTATAGGAAAACTCTTCTGATGCATCTGCATGCCTTACATTCAAGATGATTCAGAAAAGGGGGTGGTGATGAACAGAGTGCCTGAATTAAGCAGACCACTCTTACCCAGTCCAAAGATCAGGGCTTGATCCATCACCGTTTTTTAGCTCACTGCACCATCCCAGCTCAGAACTTGGCTATATGCAAATTAGTCTGTTCCTGTCCCAGTGCATGATGGGAACAGGGCAAACCAAACTACCAAGCCAATTCTTATACTGGGAAGGAAACAAGCTTCCGGGGACCGGTTTCTGCCATTTCAGGCGTCTTCGGCCCGGCTTGCTTGAATCCTGATGGTGCAATGAGCAAGGGACTCACATCTGAGTATACCCTTCCACGCTTATGGTGGACAAAATGATTCAGAAAAGGGGGTGGTGATGAACAGAGTGCCTGAATTAAGCAGACCACTCTTACCCAGTCCAAAGATCAGGGCTTGATCCATCACCGTTTTTTAGCTCACTGCACCATCCCAGCTCAGAACTTGGCTATATGCAAATTAGTCTGTTCCTGTCCCAGTGCATGATGGGAACAGGGCAAACCAAACTACCAAGCCAATTCTTATACTGGGAAGGAAACAAGCTTCCGGGGACCAGTTTCTGCCATTTCAGGCGTCTTCGGCCCGGCTTGCTTGAATCCTGATGGTGCAATGAGCAAGGGACTCACATCTGAGTATACCCTTCCACGCTTATGGTGGACAAAATGATTCAGAAAAGGGGGTGGTGATGAACAGAGTGCCTGAATTAAGCAGACCACTCTTACCCAGTCCAAAGATCAGGGCTTGATCCATCACCGTTTTTTAGCTCACTGCACCATCCCAGCTCAGAACTTGGCTATATGCAAATTAGTCTGTTCCTGTCCCAGTGCATGATGGGAACAGGGCAAACCAAACTACCAAGCCAATTCTTATACTGGGAAGGAAACAAGCTTCCGGGGACCGGTTTCTGCCATTTCAGGCGTCTTCGGCCCGGCTTGCTTGAATCCTGATGGTGCAATGAGCAAGGGACTCACATCTGAGTATACCCTTCCACGCTTGTGGTGGACAAAATGATTCAGAAAAGGGGGTGGTGATGAACAGAGTGCCTGAATTAAGCAGACCACTTTTACCCAGTCCAAAGATCAGGGCTTGATCCATCACCGTTTTTTAGCTCACTGCACCATCCCAGCTCAGAACTTGGCTATATGCAAATTAGTCTGTTCCTGTCCCAGTGCATGATGGGAACAGGGCAAACCAAACTACCAAGCCAATTCTTATACTGGGAAGGAAACAAGCTTCCGGGGACCGGTTTCTGCCATTTCAGGCGTCTTCGGCCCGGCTTGCTTGAATCCTGATGGTGCAATGAGCAAGGGACTCACATCTGAGTATACCCTTCCACGCTTATGGTGGACAAAATGATTCAGAAAAGGGGGTGGTGATGAACAGAGTGCCTGAATTAAGCAGACCACTCTTACCCAGTCCAAAGATCAGGGCTTGATCCATCACCGTTTTTTAGCTCACTGCACCATCCCAGCTCAGAACTTGGCTATATGCAAATTAGTCTGTTCCTGTCCCAGTGCATGATGGGAACAGGGCAAACCAAACTACCAAGCCAATTCTTATACTGGGAAGGAAACAAGCTTCCGGGGACCGGTTTCTGCCATTTCAGGCGTCTTCGGCCCGGCTTGCTTGAATCCTGCCACCCCCTTTTCTGTATAGTTTTTGGCCACTATAGGTGTGGCAGGGTATACTCAGACATGAGTCCCTTTCTCACTGCTCCATCAGGATTCAAGCAAGCCGGGCCGAAGAGGCTGAAATGCCAGAAACCGGTCCCCGGTAGCTTGTCTCCTTTCTGGTGAAGAATTGGCTTGGTAGTTTGGTCTGCCCTGTTCCCATGATGCACTGGGCCAGGGACAGACTAATTTGCATATAGCCAGGTTCTGAGCTGGGATGGGGCAGTGAGATAAATAACGGTGATGGATCAAGCCCTGATCTTTGGACTGGGTAAGAGTGGTCTGCTTAATTCAGACACTCTGTTCATCACCACCCCCTTTTCTGTATAGTTTTTGGCCACTATAGGTGTGGCAGGGTATACTCAGACATGAGTCCCTTTCTCACTGCTCCATCAGGATTCAAGCAAGCCGGGCCGAAGAGGCTGAAATGCCAGAAACCGGTCCCCGGTAGCTTGTCTCCTTTCTGGTGAAGAATTGGCTTGGTAGTTTGGTCTGCCCTGTTCCCATGATGCACTGGGCCAGGGACAGACTAATTTGCATATAGCCAGGTTCTGAGCTGGGATGGGGCAGTGAGATAAATAACGGTGATGGATCAAGCCCTGATCTTTGGACTGGGTAAGAGTGGTCTGCTTAATTCAGACACTCTGTTCATCACCACCCCCTTTTCTGTATAGTTTTTGGCCACTATAGGTGTGGCAGGGTATACTCAGACATGAGTCCCTTTCTCACTGCTCCATCAGGATTCAAGCAAGCCGGGCCGAAGAGGCTGAAATGCCAGAAACCGGTCCCCGGTAGCTTGTCTCCTTTCTGGTGAAGAATTGGCTTGGTAGTTTGGTCTGCCCTGTTCCCATGATGCACTGGGCCAGGGACAGACTAATTTGCATATAGCCAGGTTCTGAGCTGGGATGGGGCAGTGAGATAAATAACGGTGATGGATCAAGCCCTGATCTTTGGACTGGGTAAGAGTGGTCTGCTTAATTCAGACACTCTGTTCATCACCACCCCCTTTTCTGTATAGTTTTTGGCCACTAAAGGTGTGGCAGGGTATACTCAGACATGAGTCCCTTTCTCACTGCTCCATCAGGATTCAAGCAAGCCGGGCCGAAGAGGCTGAAATGCCAGAAACCGGTCCCCGGTAGCTTGTCTCCTTTCTGGTGAAGAATTGGCTTGGTAGTTTGGTCTGCCCTGTTCCCATGATGCACTGGGCCAGGGACAGACTAATTTGCATATAGCCAGGTTCTGAGCTGGGATGGGGCAGTGAGATAAATAACGGTGATGGATCAAGCCCTGATCTTTGGACTGGGTAAGAGTGGTCTGCTTAATTCAGACACTCTGTTCATCACCACCCCCTTTTCTGTATAGTTTTTGGCCACTATAGGTGTGGCAGGGTATACTCAGACATGAGTCCCTTTCTCACTGCTCCATCAGGATTCAAGCAAGCCGGGCCAAAGAGGCTGAAATGCCAGAAACCGGTCCCCGGTAGCTTGTCTCCTTTCTGGTGAAGAATTGGCTTGGTAGTTTGGTCTGCCCTGTTCCCATGATGCACTGGGCCAGGGACAGACTAATTTGCATATAGCCAGGTTCTGAGCTGGGATGGGGCAGTGAGATAAATAACGGTGATGGATCAAGCCCTGATCTTTGGACTGGGTAAGAGTGGTCTGCTTAATTCAGACACTCTGTTCATCACCACCCCCTTTTCTGTATAGTTACATTCAAGATAGCCTGACTGATGCGGGAAATAAACAAGAAACCGGTCCCAGGATGCTTGTTTCTAGTTCAGGGAAGACATGGCTTGGCAGTTCGGGATGGACTGTTCCTATGGGGCACAGGGTCAGACTGATTTGCATATGGCCATGTCTGAACTGGGGTGGTGGAGTGAGCTAAAGAATGATGATGGATTAAACCCAGATCAGTTGACTGGGAGTGAGTGTTTGATTTGCTCAAGCGCTCCGTCCATCATCCCCCTTTGGTATTGCTGCCTTACATTTGCAGCAGGTGTAAAAACCTTTGAGCCCCAAAATGTCACTTTCACTTTCTTCTCAGTGACATCATAAGGTACTAGCTAATCACACATAGATTTACTTCTATGAAAAGTAATCTTAGGTTTTGAGGAGTTGTAATTGCCCATTCTACTATCACTCCTGAATGTTCCCCTTTCTGTTGAGAATACTTCCGTTTTTTATGTAATTTTTTGAGAAAGTAGAAATCATACAAGTTTCCTCATGTATGACTTTGTTAACCCCTTCGACGCTCATGACGAGCTGGGCTCGTCATGAGGTAGCCTCCTCGCACGCTCATGACGAGCCCAGCTCGTCATGAATAAAGGGAATATACAATTCTCAGCACAGGAGGGGAATACCATAAGCATTCATGTGGTTAAAGACTGTGGACTCACTCCCATAGAGGATACCATCCCTTGTTTTTTCTATTATCCTCTTCCAGCCACGATCCATTACCCATGAAGGGTACCTAATGGCATGGAGTCAGTTAACTATATTCTGAAGTTCAGTTTCAAAATCTCTTATTAGAACTGCAATTTCTTATGGCCCTAAACATTTGGCCATAGGGGATGCTTAATTTTAAAGGCTCAAGATGGCTGCTTTCTGCATGTAATAAAGTGTTAGCGGCTGTACCCTTACAATAGATTTTTGTTTCTAGCTTCACAACAGTGTCTGAGAATACAATTTGACTAGAACTTATATCGCAGGTAAATCTAAAGTTCAAATTATTATTGGTCAATTTTTCCCAAATCCTGCCTTAGTGCCATGCTATATTATAAACGGGTCATCTATATATCTCAACCATATAATCTTACTATTTGTGTGTGCCATGGTATCAGAGGCCAATGACACCTGTTCCTCCCACCAGCCCAACATAAGGTTTGTGAAACCTGTGCCAAACCAGGTTACCATCGCAGTACTGCATACGTGCTTGTATAATATACCATCAAACAGAAATATGTTATTGTTATAAACAGCATCTGATAATTTCCGCAATCATGCTAGTATGGGAAAATAAGGTTGGAGGCCTGACTCTCAAAAAGTCATTACATGCCTCTATACCTGTTTCATGTTCTATACTGGTATGAAATTAGGTGAGCTAAAAAAGATCTTTCTGAAATGAGGCAATGACATTTTTCTGCTGGTCAAAAGGCCCTGATAAAAAGTCATGCTGGACTGAAGGTGCTGGAAAATCAGGTCCTAATGGACTGAGGGAAAAAAGAGATCTTGATGTGCTATTGCACTAAAAGTTAGATTCTGTTATACTGCGGAAACAGAAAACCGATTAGCCTGAATTAGAGTTTAGCGGAAACATGACGGATATCCCGTCTGCCGTATTACAAGTGCCGTAGGATATATGGACTTTTAAACCTTCAAATCTGGCAATTTGCTTTTGTTTTACTGTAAACACTCCAATTAATTTTCCACTTGACTGAAAGAGAAGAACCATAAGCCCTATTAAACTGAGGGTATTGTAAAAGTTAGTCCTGCCAGATAAAGGTCTCCTGAAACAGCTGTGAATGGGGCACTGATAAAAGAGTTTACAGGGGGCAAGAACATAATCTTAAGTGTTCTGAATAATATGGTCAACCTGGGAACAACACAAATAATAATGGGCATGCTGGAGCCAGGATGTAAACAAGCTATACAATGCTTAAATGAGAACACTGCTTCTTGCATTAGGGCACTAAAATTGAGGGTTTTCTATTGTGAGAGGCCCTGCATACATTTTGGAAGTAGAATGTATGATACCTCTGCAGTGATAATTGTAAATAGTTAGATCCTACCAGACCACATGTTAAGACATTTGGACTATGTGGGTCTCAGGCTGATGAGAAAGGAAGTCTGACTCGTTCCATGAAAACACCACAATACAGGATAATGCAGGACTTACTAGAACTGGGATAAAGAAAAGTCAGGTGCTGCTTGATTGATGACATAGAAGAGGTGTATGGCTTGACGGCGAATACTAAAAAATGACATCATGCTGAATCGAGGGTACTAGGAATTAGGTTGATGGCAGACTGCCTGAACTGAAAAAAGAAACCATGCTAGAAATAGAGAGCACTGAGGAATCACAGCATGCTGATAGCACTAAAACATGTGGTAATACTCAATTGAGTGACTGAAAATGATATCTTACGGGCTGAAGGTCTTAAGAATTAAAGTCCTGTTGGACAGGGGGCACTAGTACGAGATAAATCCGAGCCAAGAATATTGGCAAATGAGGACCTGAGGCATGAAAGCAACTGAAATCACAATACCTTCTGGACTGAAAAGACTAAAATTAGGTCTTGCTACATTAAAGAGCAGAAAAGGGACACAGGTAGAATGAAAGCATGCTGTATTGAAAACTGAGACACGAGGCGTTGTCACTCCTATAGGTTGGAAATTATGAACCTCCATGACTATTGTTGCTAAAAAGGTACTCTAACCATCCATTAATCCATCCACCTACCTACCCATTCAACCATCTATGAATCCATCTATCCATTTCACTAAGTAACCACCTAATTTTCCATCCATCCATTATACTTCTAACTCTCCCCCTCATCTGTTCCTCCATTCATGTGCCCATTCATCTGTATGCCTGTTTGTCAATGGTTCTGTCTGTCCCCCTTCAGTCTGTCTATCTGCTCCTCTGACCAACCTTCTATCTAGCCATCCTTTCATCCCTTCTTCCTTACGCATGATCTTAGTGACTGAAGGTGTGCCCATATCTGTGATGTCTGTATGTGCTTCTTTGTTTGCATGTGTGTCTTAATGTCTGTTGTCATTGTGTGCATGTCTCTCTGTGTCGTGAATGCTGGCTTGTCTATCGATCTATTGCTCATTCTATGTGTGCATGTAGATGAGTACCATGTGTACCTGATGTTTTGCCTCTCTGTATGTATGCACTTTAAATTTTAATTTCTTGCCTTTAACAAGGCCATTTGGATATTACTTTATGACTTCCAGGTTAAGAGGAAGGGGTAAAGTGCCTCCGTAAGAGACTCTGACTTGCTTAGAATTAACCTGCGTAATGGTGAAAACTACCTGTTAAAGAGGCATTTCTTGATTTGCCTGTCTTTGATATCTTTTATCATTTGTATTTTTCACTGGTTTTCATTTGTTACATTGGTGTCATATAAAGCGCTGACGTGCTTATCAAAAACTTACATGGAGCCACTTACTGGTATGTATGTAATTGCAATGGAAATGTGTGAGAAAAATGTATTCATTTTTTCTGCTTTATATATTTTTATTTTCTAAAAGTTAATATTTATATTGAACATATTCATTCATATAAAATATTACTTGTATTGGAACTTATTAACAATATTTTACATAGTTGAACCTTTTTATTGACACCATTGAATATTGTACCATCAACTGGAAAATAAAGTACATCCAAAATAACGAATGTATGTATAAAATATTTTATTACGCGCTCTGCTACTACAGAGTATCCTGGCGCGTAACAAAGAAGTCAATTATCATTTTGTGTAAATATGTCACTTTGTAAATGTCACTCAAATTTTTCTATCAAAAATTGGTTCGGTATGAAGGCTTGTGCAGTCATTTTTTTATTTCATGTTGTAAATGACTGTGTGCTATTCCTGTGGTTGTTTCTTCCCCACCAAGAGGCTTGTGAACAGTGAGAAAAACACTTGGTAATTCAAAGTACGGTATTATTTTGTTGGGTTGAGTTTTATCTGTTTTTGCTTAATTATTGTATGATGGTCATTAACCATGTGATGTCTGATAATAAAGCATAGATTCTTGCCATGTTTGGTTCCTGGCTTTTACCAGGTATGATTTAGATGTCGGTACGGGATGGGCTGCAACTTTTACCTGTAACATCCATAATCCAGATTTTCTTTTCTTTTAGTGTTTTCAAATGGTTGGCTATAACAAAAAAAATAAGCTTCCCTTTTTCAGAATGTTTGTAGTACGATAGGAATTTGTAATTTTTAAGGGCGTTGTTTGACACTTGTTGCATACATGTGCCTGGGTAGTCTTGGATATTCCTTATCAAGGTGTATTTTCTCTTTAAGGTATGTTTTACATTTTGTGTTCATCGTACCTCACCTTATCAAATATTTCGCATATATACACTATGCTGCTTTAATATTTCTCCTGTTACGTTTATATAAAAAGGGGAGTTTGTTTTTAATCTAGCATTTTGTGACTTTTTCCCATTTCAAAATTACACTGTGTGGCGTTTGGTGCCAGAAACAGAGCAGGAACCATGTATGTAGGTGTTTAAGTTCTTTATTTCAGGAGTCACAAGTAAATGACCACTGACTGCGTATCTCATTGGTTCCAGCAGCAACTCCTCTTTGGTCCCAAGCTCAGAACACTATGATAAGTCTAGAATTCTCCTCAGTGGAAGGAGCTGAATGTCCAGAGGCAAAAAAGAACTCCCTCTTGACCTAAAACCATTTTGCTACTGGGAACAACCTCTAATATCAAAGGCATACATAAACCACATATTCATCTTTTTTTGTTTGTTTTCTTCGTTTTTATTTGTAAAGTCTTTTTATCATTCATTAAATCATTTTTTTCTCTTTTTTGGAAAACAGATAATTATTCACTGTGTTTCATGTCATTTTCTTTAACAAAAATTCGTTTTATAGTTCCATTACATGAAAAAAATATACATCTCTTAAAAAAACAAGACAGTTATTATACACCAGGTCGAGAACCACAGGCACATCCGCTCACTCACACACCCTAATCATACATAACTCCACTACAACCAAAAGACATCCTGTTGTTTTACACCAGTTGTCCACTATACAACCAAAAGGTTGGATCTAAATAAAGGAATGGCCGACGCGTTGCGGTGGAAGAACTGCAATGTAGACCACCTTTATCAGGACCAGCCACGGGCAATTTCAACAGTGTGTCTCGCAACCTGGAATTAGTGTCTGTAAAAGAATATATATATGTAAAATAATTTCATAAGTATGCCCAAATTTAATTTATAAACCTTTTGAGACAACAGTGAAGTGGACCACACACACCAGACTAGCATTCTATACACAAGGAGCCCATAGAGTGTGGGCGTAACCGGGCAGGATTTGTTCAAAAAATGGAACTCCTGCTGGCAGATGTCACCTCGTTCTAGAGCTCTACCTGTGATATCTTCAATAGTTTGTTTGAGTTTCACGAGGTCCCTCGGATATGCCTTCTTATACTGCTGTTTCACTGCCAACATACTATTGATTTGATCATCATACTCAGATTTATTCAGAACGGCAATGCCGCCACCTTTATCACAAGGCTTTACAATCACCTCTCTATTAGTCCTAATACTTTGTAGGGCTTCGTTTTCTGTGATTGTTAGATTATTCTGGACATGTCACAGTCCATTACATATCTCCCCCTTTAACATAACCAGAAATTGACTTTCAGCAATATCATACAATGTAAATGTACAAATGAAACTTTTATAAAAATAACATGCAAAAGTGCTGAATAAAAAAAACAAAATCCATAAAGCTTTTGCCAACCTGGAAAAGAAAGCATGGACTTGAATATCTAATTACATATCCATCTGCAATTACAAAACGAAATCCTTTAGAAAATTAGGTTTCCTCATGAATTCTGGTTTTGGTCTTCCCACGTTGGTACAATCATTACCAAGAACAACAGTTCCACTGTAGTGAGGGCTGGGCCTTGTTGCGCACATTGCTATGTTAGCATAGGCCTATTAGAAGTTTAAACAACATTTCACCTTTTGCTGCTTTTTGCACACAACACTGCATATAGCTATTGTTGTAAGTTAGGCTGCGTGAATTACTTCACATGAGAATGGCTTGTTTTTGGCATCCCTAGACTTACATCGTGACCCTAGTCTGCACAGTGAGTGCTAAAACCTCCAAGGTTATCATAACAAGGTAGCTGTTGTTCGGGCTGATCGGCTCACGTTTTAGACATAACATACATGCAGCTACAGCCTACAGAGATTCTGGCGCCTTTAATATTGCACTGTAGGCATGATTTCAGACACTTGGAAGAATTCTGTTTCCAGATAGACAGAGAGTTTTTGCAGATCCTGCTGATCACAAGACTAAGACACCTTCAATATTTTATAAAACATAGTTCCTAGCTAGGGAGGGTGATATACTAGGAGCTACGGACCTGGTTTCACCATCATTTCTCCTTTTGTGTTTTATGGAATTGTAACAATGTTGATCATATTATTTCTAATCATATGTCTGCTTGTGTTAGCAAAGATACTACATCTTAGAGCACGTCGTTAAAATAAATATTTTAAGCTTTCCCATGTCTCTTTTTACTGCTGTTGTGGACTGGTATGAGAATAACAAACAAAAGAGTGTTCTTGCTTCCCACCATTCCTAAGTATATTCTAAGTCACATGCTCTGGGTTGTTTAATCATTGGTTCATTTGCGCTAGGACGAAGAGCTAATGTGACACTGATGCTAGTCGTTAAGGGTTTCTAGGTACTGAGGTGAGTTTTTTGGTCCACCTCAATTCACTGAGGTCCTGGGTCTTTGTGCACAGTTCTGTGCCTGAGCAGAATCCCTGCAACACCACTAAGTTTCCACACAGGTTGCTTTCTTCCTACTCACATTAGGAAAAGAAAGTGATTCTAATGTGAAGTGCCATTACAGGAACTATGAGATACATCATGAAATTTTACTAATCTGGGTATGTCCCATATATCTTCAGAGTCCTCTTTTCTTTACTAATAATGAGAGGATCCATGAATTCGGATTATACTTTTCTGATGAAACTAGGCTTCTTTACCATACCAGAGTCAGCCGCCGCTCAATGTTCCTTATTTACCAGATGTTTATCATTGAACCTAGCCTTATACCTCTATTGGTTATGCCTCTGATTTGCAGCTCTCTGATCTTTAATGACATCCCCCCTCTTCCTCACATTACCTAAATTCAACCATGCTGGTCCGAGTTCATTTGTAAGGACTCCTACACTTGAGAGAGATGAACTGTGATACGGAAGTGATACAATTGGGCGTGTTGTAATGTGCCCACCATGTTTCACGTAAAACCTCCTTGAGAAGACCCTATTATCAATCATTCTTTGGGAACAACGTTTACCTAACCTCTTCATCCTTTCTGCAAGAGCTTTGGCTTGTAGAGGATGTAGTGTTGATTTACATGTTTAATAGAAAGATCAGACACAAATTCACACATTTCATGTCACATAAATTGTACATCGTCTGGGATCAATGAGTCAGAGACAACTTCACTAGAAAGCTCTTCTTTCAGGTACTCAATACCTGTCTTGCTGTTCACTGTAGCAACACACAACAGTCATATTTGGTTCTGTAATCAACTAATAACAAAACAATGCTCATTAGGAGATAGGAGATCAAATTGACTGACAATATCAAGACCTAACTTTGTCCAAGGCTGAGAAGGAATTTGCATTGGTGAAGAGGAGCAGTGCATGTGGATCTACTCTTATAATTATTTGCACACTGTCAGCCATTTTTTACTACTCCTTCCACCTGACAATCCATTCCTGGGCACCAACACTTTTCACACAGGCTGGAATTAGATCAATTTTCCACTCAGTTCTACAAGTGGTACCACACAATCACCTCTACATATCTTGTGTTCAATAATGCAAATGTCTTTGTGTACATTCCAAAATCCTTTTGCTTACACTGGAATGCTTTTAACATCAGGCCATCCTTTTATCACCAAAGTTTTAGGCAGAACAAAGCTATCATGACAGGTTGATGCTGGTGCCAATTCGTCATCACCAACTGCATTCTCACTCACCCAACCTACCAAAGGAGGTTCATCAACAACTACCTCCCCTTCGAAGGCAACCAGAACAGCATAGTTTTTCTAACCAGATAAGTATTTAACACTGAATTTGAAATCCAATAGCCTTTCAGGCCACCTATTCAATCTGAAAAACATTCTCCTTTAATGTACATGAAATAATGTGTGACAAAGGACGGTGATCTAATCTCATTGTGAATGGTAATCCCCACAAAAAAGTTAAATGAGACTAGCCCAATAGAAAGCCAACACTTCAAGTTCAATGGCAAAAAAAAAATTCTTCAGCTCCTTTCAGTGAATGTGAAGCAAAAGCTGTCACCTTCTCTGAACCATCAACAAGCTGATACAAAAGTGCCCCAACCATCAGAAACCTTCATCAGTTGACAACATATTTTTCTGCATACCTGTGTGTGAGTGGGCAGCCTACTAATGCGTGTCTTAATAGGATTAACTGCTGTATCACACTCATTAGTCCATTCAAATTTATCAGGTTATTTAGAGATTGTGAAACACTGACATTAGCAATAAATTTAGACCGGTCTTCAGCTAAACCAAGAAATTAGCATATTTGGTGGTGCTGGTGCTGCTACTATACCATTGGCCCAATCCAATTTCAGACTTATACCATCATAAGAAACAGTGTGACAGAGATATGTGACACAAAACCTGCATTTATCTTTTTATAGAGTGAGTCCAGAGCTCTTTTCTCATCACAAATTTCATAGTTCCATCATGTTTCGTATGATTCTTACCATATACTAAAATATCATCTTGGAAGCAAAGTTCTCCTGAGTATACCCTCAAACACTTTCTTCATAACTCTTTGAAAACATGTCGCTGCTAGCCCATATGCAAAGACAAGATGATGGACGGAGTGCCTAAACTTTTCAGACACTCAACCCTAGTCATGGATCTGGGTTTAATCCATTATCATTCTTCTGTTCACTAAGCCACCCCAGTTTGGACCCAACCCAGATGGCATATGGACAAACCTATATGCCCCCAGAGGTGTACAAAAGATGTGAGATGCCTTGAATTTGTGTTTGATAGAACCTGATGATGTGCCAATGTGAAATCCATCACACTAAAAGGTTTTCCTCCACTGATCATCTACAAGGTCTCTGATATGTTAGGTAGTGGTTGACAATCACCACATATGTGTTTCATGAAACTATGAAGGTCAACACGCATCCTTATTTGTTTGCCACCATCTTTAGGTGTGTAAACTACTGGTGCCAAACATTCAGATGACATTATTTCTTCAAGCACATCAAGATCGACCAACCTTTTTTAAGTTTCTTTTTGAGTTAGTTTAACGTCATATTGGGCCTCTTCCTTACTTTCTGTACTCAAGATTCAGTATTTCCTTTCAAAACAATGTTGTGCTTAAAAGTCTTAAGCAAAAAGAACAGATGATGGACGGAATGCTGAACAAATCAAACGCTCCCCCCCAGTCACAGATCTGGGTTTAATCCATCGGTTGTTTTGCTCACCACACCACCCCAGTTTGGACCCAGTCATACATAAATTAGCCTTGACCCTGCTACCCGTGGGAACAGTCCGGCATGAACTACCAGCAACTCTGTGGCAGTCACACTTGGTGACCACTGCTGTTAGATGTTGAACACCACTCGAAATGCAGCCTACCAGTACCACTAAATAGAACTCTAAGGGCCACTGCCTTGTCAGAATGCAGAGTTTCCACCACACAGCCAACGGTCACCTCCAGACCATAACTTCAACCACAAAGGTCCGAGATACATCAGAGAATTCTGTGGGTTCACAACATTGGTGGTCAGTAATCACTTGTCGCCAATATTGCCTATGGTGCCAGTGGAAGAACAGGAAGCAGATAAGTAGGATTTAAAATTCTGTATTTCAGGAGTCACAAGTAAACAACCAGCAACTTTGTATCAAATTGGACCCAGCAGCAATTACTCTTTAATCCCCAGTCACAGCAATCCTGAAACATATGACATGTCTAGAAATCTCAGATGTGGAAGCAGCTCAACAATTTCAAACAAATCATAGCCCATAACATAATTGTTTCCCAAATGGAGACTGTTTGAAGTAGAAAATGTCCTATGGGAACTGTAAAACTAATTTCTACACTGGCTCCAAGACATTTTATGCTAAAGCCTCTCTACTGTCACTTTCTTGTAGGACTTTTGAATAAGTGCTTTGCTCTTTTATTACATTTTCTCATGAGATACTAGCCAACTACGTTCTGTATGATATGCATAAAACTATGTAATGTTTGGAAAAAATCACACATATTTGTAAAAGAAATCTTTCACAGTTACACTCAGACGTATGTTTATTGTCTGTGCTTGGCCCTGATTTATTATCCGCTGCTGCTACTGACAGAATAAGTTAAGTTAAATGGCATACAACCACTCATTTGCGGTAACTGTTTCTTTGAAATCTGTAATAGTTCACTCATTTCCAATAAGTCTTTGTTTCTAAGCTTCTCTCCATGTAATAAAGGTCTTTATTAAAGGTAGACACCACTTCTCTCTTCAAGATAGCATGTAATTTTCCAATATCCCTGTCCAACATGCTGCAAGATTTCTGACCAAATAATGGTACATATAATTCCAGTACGTACATTTCTTTCATTAAATGGCTATCTTCTGTTGTTAGATGCTGTAGATTCTTGCCTCACATACAAATCCTTACTACTCAGCACTCCCAGGCAGTTTTCTGAAAATCATATCTGTATCTGCCTTGCGTTTCAAGATGTTCACCATATGCAGAACTTTCTCGGACAATGCTCCCAAAGTCTGTAAAAATCCTTTTCTTATTGTGCCTGTAAAAGTCTTCACAAAACTACATAACATCCTTTCTATCTGCTTTATGTAGTTTCCTAATTTGTTTCACAAAAAGCCCTTATGAACGCACTGTTTTTCTCAATGTAATTAGGCTACTGATTTACTGTTACTCTACTCTTTATCTCCTATCAGACACTCATCCTGTTTACTCCTTCTGCACACTTGGTTATGTCTGGCCGACCTCTTAATAGGCCTGGTTACCTCTCTAACTGATTTATTTTTTTCACTGCCCATGGTGATAATGACTGTTTAGTTTTGAAAAACAGTGGGAATCCCTGTTTTAAATGAATGGGACCTACTCACAAACTGCCTTTTGTAGTAGTACAAAAAAATGGACTACAGTACGCTATTCACATACCAACGTGCAGAGTTTACTCATCTGTCTCTCCTATTGTCTTCTGTGCAGAGGTCTCAGCCCTGACTGAGGGGGTCACAAAATGCGTAAGTATATATTTTAGGAGTAAATGTGGGCGGGAAAGATAGAATGAAAGGAAAATAGGGAATTTTTACTACTACAGTGGAGGAGTAATATGAAGTTAATGGTAGGTCAGGGAGGGGTTTACGGCGCAACGTCTATCCACCTCACAAATTGCCCTTCTACAGTTACCTCCAGCCAAGAAGTGACCAAAAACAGAAGTAACGTACTCCATTTCAGAGCTGAAATAAGTCCATCACCACATAAGGTCAACCACTGGTACTGCAACACTGTTCCAAAGGAATCAATGGAGTTAGGGTCTTAAAATAAAAACCACATAGTAAATAATGATAAATTAAATAAAATATTTTTAAATAGGTAAACATATAAATAAATATGATTTAATGTTAATAAATAATATATCATTTTATTTCAATTATACAATATTTTAATAACATTACTCATTAACAAACATTAATGTATCAATACATTTTAGTCAATATTACTAAAATATGTTTAATTCATTCTATACACCACTTTTAATGATTACTAATGTATTCAGTACTGAGATACCTGCAAGGCAAAAAAGGGAAAATTGTCATGAACTATGGAAAGATTTGTAGAACTATTTGTAATTAAATTATTTATGTAAACTTTTTTTATATATGTATTTTTTATATTGTACTTAAGACAAAAATTCTTGAGCAATATTAACTATATTTTAATTAGAAATTCGATTATTTAAAATATAATAAATTATATTAAAATTATTCTTCTAAAAGTTAACTAAAAATAAATCCCCACCAAAAGTAAAAAAAAACATTATGCATTAATAATTATTAAAAGTGATGTATAGAAATAACTACTAGCAATGCAAATATATTTAATAATAAAATGTACTGTAACATTAAATTGTAAATGCAGAAAAGGTTATTAAATATATTATAATGAAATTAAAATATGTGCTATTTACATATCTCTCTCTCTCTCTCTCTCTATAAATATATATATTTTTATATATTACCTACTGGCGGTCGCCAGTAGGTATATATAGTTAGGATTTTTTCTCTATGGGTTTTTTGAAAATTCTATGTCTAATAACTTTGGCGTTTGTGGACGGAATTGGCTGAAATTTTCAGGAAAATGGCACATTTTGTTTCTGAGCAGCCCTTGAAAATTTGGGGGGGGTTCGTCCAGTGGGGGCCGAGAAAAAAGGGGGGTCCCAAAACGTGTTTTTAACATTGAGTTTTCCATAGGGCGGTTGGCCTCACTTTTAGCCCGAACGGCTGAATGGATTTGCACGAAACTTGGCAAAATTGTAGGGACTGGTAGCCCGATGTGCCTTTTGTAGGTCTCAATATATGTGCTCCAGTGGATTTTGAGAAATTAACGTTTAAAAAAAGATATATATCTGTAACAGCGGACCGGGCAGCGGCCCAGGACGCGTACTTTTCGCGCAACGGAGCTTTGTGAAGCGAAGCTGATTGGTTCTCTGGCGTCTGTCAACATTCCAAACAGTCCGTAGCGGCCGCCATCTTGTCTCTCGGTAGGATCGAGAGACAAGAGGAGGCCAAAGCGAAGGGGCAAATGACCATAAGGGGGAATAGTAGATCCTCGCTGACCCCCTAGGTTTGATGTGGAGGTTTTAAAAGGGCCCCGCGGGGCAAAAAAAAAAAATAATAATAATAATCGAACGGCGAATGGATTTGCACGAAACTTGGTAAAATATTAGGGACTGGTAGCCCGATGTGCCTTTGCTAGGTCTCAATATATGTGCTCCAGTGGATTTTGAGAAATTAACGTTCAAAAAAAGATATATATCTGTAACAGCGCTCCGCTTCGCGTACTTTTCGCGTTACGGAGCTTTGCGAAGCTGATTGGTTCTCCGGCGTCTGTCAACATTCCAAACAGTCCGTAGCGGCCGCCATCTTGTCTCTCGGTAGGATTGAGAGACAAGAGGAGGTCAAAGCGAAGGGGGAAACGACCATAAGGGGGCATAGTAGATCCTTCCTGACCTCTTAGGTTTGATGTACCATTTTGCCAAGTTTGGTGTAATTCCGTTCAGCCATTCAGGCTGTAGACGTATGTAAATGTCCTATGGAAAATTGCATGGGGAAAACACATTTGAAAGTGTTGAAATTTAGAACCAATTAAAATGTTACTTTGGTTTTGTATTTGTGTGTGATGAAAGTTAATTGGTTATGTATATATGTCAAATGAGAGGAAACCACAGCCATTTTGTGATACTACTGTCTGAGGTACATTTGTGAGGAATTTTTGGTGGTGAATTTCTGGTGTTTGATTTACACAGTACTAACACTTTTCCTACTTTTAAAAAGGTGAGTTGTTAATTTGTAAGGGGAACTATGTTGTACACTTGAAGATAATTTGAAAAATGTTTTCTGTTATTTATTTGCAGTCCTTCTGTTATACTAAATACTTGATAAAGTTAGTTTTATATTATGTATTACTAAAAACGATAAATGAAAGTGATTATTTTTTTCTGCAATTTACAGCAAGCAATTTCAAAATAAAATGGCTCACAATGAAGAGACCGTGGCAATTTCTTTTGAATTGTCCACTACATTGATTGAAATTGAGAGCACCAATAATGAAATATTGTCACAAGGAGGACATGACTTGTATGATTCCATTAGATTGATTGAAATGGACAGCACCAAGAATGAAATATTGTCACAAGGAGATGACTTGAATGATTCCACTACGTTGATTGAAATTGAGAGCAGCAATAATGAAATATTGTCACAAGGAGGAGATGACTTGTATGATTCCATTAGATTGATTGAAATGGACAGCACCAATAATGAAATATTGTCACAAGGAGGAGATGACTTGAATGATTCCACTACATTGATTGAAATTGAGAGCACCAATAATGAAATATTGTCACGAGGAGATGACTTGAATGATTCCACTACATTGATTGAAATTGACAGCACCAATAATGAAATATTGTCAGAAGGAGGAGATGACTTGATTGATTTTTTTGATCAATCTCTTGATGGCGAATTTATCGAGTGTTTGGAGACCATAGAGTTACAAGAATCATTATTGGAGACTTTTCATGAGGACATTGCTGATGAGGACATGTTACTAGTTCTTTCAAATTTAGAAAATTCTGAAGAATAAATTTATATTTAGAAATCAAAAATTGTTTGAGACATTATTCATTTTTATTTTTAATTTATGAGGTTGTAGCGAAGTGATTGTAGTATAAAATGAGACTTATAGTATAGAGTGCAACATTTTTATGTTACATGGTAAGTTTACTCATATTTACTTCCCTTCTGCCACTATATTATCTCCAATGTGTATTTGACATCTCTTCTTCATCTCCGGCCTCCTTTCTCTCACTGTGTGTCTCCGATGCATCTTATCGCTGCTATTTTGTGTAATTACAGAAGAGAGTAAAATAAAATAGTTCGGAACGTGAAAAGGGGGCAAAGTAGAGTACTCCTCACCCCCTAGGCCTTTTTAGGCGGTCCCAAAAGGATCAGTTTCTGCTTTCCTGAGAGATTATGGTATGAGTTCCATATACCACAATAACTTGCATTACAACATGCAAGATATCTATCTCCTATTACCAACTTTTGGAGATATTCGCGCTAAGCGCGAATATCTCCAAAAAGTAACACCTGCCCTGAGCAGTTCTTGGCCATGTTATCCAATGGGAGGTGGATAACATGGCTAAGAGCATTAGCTCGGTAATGTATGAATATCGCTGAGTTTTTAGCGATATTCATGCATTGCGGCAGTTTATTATCGCATTTGTGATAAACCTTGATAATAGCAAGGTTTATCTTCGATAATTTCTGATGATGCTTAGCGGTAAAAAATTCGTTGGTAAGCATCGTTAGCGATAAATATCGCTTAACTTTGGTAATATGCCCCAACGTCTGTTAACGTTCGATTCGAAGGAAATGAGGAAGTGTTGAAAAACATTGTCTGCGCCATCTTGCCTTTTTTGAAATGCCACACTTTTGTCGTGCACGGCAGCCATTTTAGATGTCTTGACCAGACCCACTCTCTGCACGCTGTCGATTCGTAGCATGGCTCCTCACCCTCGCAAGCATCTTCCCCAGGCACTGGTCACCCCCGCTCTCTGTCTTATGCATGGGCAATAAACCTCCCCCCATCTGCGCTGCTCTTCCCTGAGAATCACACTGTGCCCGCCCGACACCTCCCTTTCGCCCTATTCACTACCGCACCCTCTGACACTCCTCTTCCTCTGTGTCCGATTGTCCAGGCTATCAGCTAGCCCTGCAGATGTAGTTTATGGCCCCAGCTGTAAAGAATCACCCCTCTTCAAAGGAGTTATAGTAGATCAAGGCCCACACCCGATGAGATCCGTCACACCACACGTGTTCCTACTATCTGAAAACTATCCTGTATTGTGATTGGGGAGGGGACCGAGCCTGAAGCGGAAGATTCCAGGAATCACTCTTTGTACATCAAAGTTTTTACAATTATGTGTCACATTAAAAATATATAGCACTCCAACAAAGTAGTAGGAATATAAAACTTTAATAACATATAAATATATACAACAAAACAAAAACAGTAAAAACATTTAAACAACGAAGAGACCGTGGCAATTTCTTTTGAATTATCCAATAGATTTATTGAAATTGACAGCACCAATAATGAAATATTCTTGTCAGTAGCGGTCTGTTGTGCGAATAGTTCCAAGGCAGCAGAACGCGCTGAAATCTAGATGGCACGAAAGTGATGTCTAGCAAGTTGCCGCCCAGCAAATAACGGCGTGGGGCGCCACGGGGGTGAGTGAGTCCAGTAGGCACCACAGCTATTCTTACCGGCATTGCAGAATTACTGCTGGGGACAATGCCTGTGCTGTAGCAGGGTCACAGCAGAAACAAAAAGGATTCTGTTGAAGATGTTGTTGGTTTTCAATTTGAAAACAGTTCTGGTGTCAACTGCTATGTTATTGTAGTGGTTAATGTTTTGTTTTCTCTAGAAAATGTAAAAGAGGGGGAGGCAGTCCAAAGTTCCGTTAAAAGGGCAAAGGAAAGGATCGGTGGTTTGAACTATCAGTCAAAAAGGGGAGGGGGTGCAACAATTTTTCCTACCGGGTCACACTGTGCTTTCACCGGAAGTGAGGTCTGCAGGATTCTAGTAATTCAAAGTGAGGCTGGCGCCGACGTCCCGCGGATACAGTTTCGTCACTCCACGGGTGATCATGGCAGTCATTCCCCATCGGGGGTCGGAGACTCCCGCGGCTCCTCTAGAATCTTCAAGGTCGTGGAGGACTACGGTGGTGGAGTCAACCAGTGACCGGGCCATTTCTTTATGCTGGGCCCGCTCTTGCCAGGTCGACCGCCATTTTGAGAGTTCGGTAGCTACTGGCGATCGCGGGGTCAAATGAGCGGACGGGCTCCACCCTGCCGGGCGAGACGTTGCAGCATGGCCACAGTGGAAGAACCCTTTTCCGGGCGCCTGGAGCGCTGAGGGTGCAGCTGGGAAGCCTCCACCTGGGGAGGCGGGAGAGGCCTGTTCGCACCGTCTCTCCCTCCCAGTGCACCCCACGGCATCTCGCTTGAGATTTGTTATGGCCGGACCAGGCGATGAGGACGAGGGGGGGGGGGTCGGAGGCATGTGCAAGACATCCCCCCCCAGGGTTGTTGCAGCAATTATACAAGAAAGAAGAAGTGTCCTGTCCGTCTTCGGGCCGGGCTTCCGGTAGATGTCGGCCGGACGCCCCTGGCTCTGGCCCCATGAACGGGTTTCTTGGTTTATTGGCTGCAGCCGGATCCCGTCGGCCTCGGCCCCCCGACCGTTGGTGGCCGGACCGGAAGAGCATGTGGCGGGACTACCTGCAACTCTCAAGGGCCACCGCGGCCGGACTGGGAGAGAGAGGGGAGGGTCGAGGAGACATTCCCCCCCCCCCTGCAACTGTTCAGCGTTGTAAAGGCAATCCCCTGGCCGGGTCCCGCTGGTCTCGGCCTCTCCTCCGGCTACACCCTACGTTAGGATCTCCTGGCCGAGGCGTGGCAGCAGGACCTGCCTTATATGGGCTGCTCCCGGCTGGGCATAGCCGGAACCCTGCCCCACCTTGGAAGTTTCCAGAGTGGGGGCGGATGTTCTACTGACTTGCATTTTCCCTAGTCTATCGATTTTTTTGGCGTGGCAGGCGGTGGGACAGCGAGGGGTGATTTGGTTTCTCTTACTGTTTTTCTGGTCTCTCACCACTGGCATATTTCTAACGTTTTCTTGTTTCTAGGACATTAATAGGTTTTATCATTACGTTATGTTATCGTTTCTTTGTTCGTTGTTTAATAAAAGTTCATGTTCATCAGTGGCCTACTGATTTTCGATTTCCTATTCTTTTCTTTCCAGGTTGTTTCATGCTAAAGTTTCTGTTAACAGGATACAGTGATCACTTCGTTATTATTGCATATGTCCTTTTCACTAGGGGTGCTCTCTGGTCGGGCCAGATGACGTATGTCTAGTAAATGGTCCGGGTGAAACAGGTGCATCAATCAGTGGGGAGTAGATAGGCATGACAGATTACAACGGGGGAGAAAGGTCCGCATTACGTACCCTTTCACTACTTGCAAAGATTTTCCTACGTTTATTTGCAAACAGGGAATACCTCCAAAAAGAACTAATTCCCAAACAGTCAATGTTCGGACAATCAATCAATCAATGAGGAATGAAATAGGTACGACGTGTTAAAGGCTTGCGTTACCTACCCTTCACTATCTGCAAAGAGAGAGAGAATATTCCTATTCTTCCTCGTTTGCAGGCAGAGAAGATCCTTAAGAGAACCAACTTCGAACAATTCAATGCTCGATTCAAACAATCAACAAGGGGTACTGTGAACACAAATGAACGCCGCTTATGTACATACGCATTGCTATTTTCAACAGGTTGTTCCTAATGTTTCTATTTTAGCGAGGTCAAAAAGAGATCCCATTAGTGGCCTACTGATTTTGCTCGATTCCTTTTGTTTTTTTACACGGTTTTTCGCTATCTGCAAAGACTAAACAGAGTATTTTGACTCTGTGCTTGTTTGTAAATAGAGAATGAACCAAAGAGAACAATCAATCAAATGGAGAGAGAAGCAGGCACGACGGATTACAAAGGGGGCAAAGGGCTGCGTTAACTACCCTTCACTATCTGCAAAGAGAGAGTACTCCTAATAGAAATGAGGGGTGGGGGGCAGCATTCAAAGCAGATCAGTGTGCATAAACACGAAAATGTTTTTACTTACCACGTACTTCACATTCGACAGCTTATGATATTTGCTATTAAAAAACCATTGAAATTCACTGAAAAAACCATAGGTTATAGACCATATATAGTTAGGAATTAGCATTTACAAAACCTTGAAAATTCACTGAAAAAACCATAGGTTATAGACCATATATAGTTAGGAATTAGCATTTAAAAAACCTTATTTTACTCACACAAAACCATTGAAATTCCATATATAGTTAGTTGCACTAACTATATATCGCGCACCCGCAATCCACTGCTGATGATGTCACATATTACATCATTCATGACATGGTCAGTGACATTATATATATATATATATACACTCATATTATCCATATCTATATATATTTCCTACTGGCAGTCGCCAGTAGGTAGTTATAGTTAGGACCTAGATACCATAGGAAAATCGCGACATTCTATTCCGAATAACTTAGGCGCCGGTTGACGAATCTTTGCGAAATTTTTAAAACTCGTGGGGCGCTCCAGTCGGCTCCTATCTTGAAAGTTTCGGGGTGATTCAGCAAGCATGGGCCGAGAAAAAAGGGGGTCCCAAAACGTGTTTTCTCCATGTTAATTTCCATAGGAAATTTTAGACACGGCTGCAGCCCGAACTGCTGAACGGAATTACACCAAATTTGGCAAAAAGGTAGCCCTTGGTTCAGAAAGAACTCTTTTTGTTAAATGGCGTAAATCCATTCAGTACTTGCTGAGAAAATCAAAATTAAAAAAATATCAATATATAGAGGCGCGCAGGATCCGCGCACCCTCCCAATCACGAGCTTCATGCTAATTTGCTGTCAACACAAACCAGGAAGTGATGGCAGCCTTTCTTTTTTTCTTTTCCTGTGCCTCGGTTCTACCGAGGCACAGGAAAAGAAAAAAGGAAGGCGCAAAACAAGAAAAGGGGGCAAGGTAGAAAACACCCTGACCCCCTAGGCCTGTTAGGGGGTTCCACAAGGACCCACAATACCCCAAAAAATTGGAAAAAGGGGCATGGCCTCTGAACACCTCTCTGCAATGCAGTTCCTTGGCGCATACTGGAGGTACCTGGTGGGCTAGTTGGCCCCCACGGACCCTCAGGATTGAAGAGAAATTAATTCCCCAACTTAAAACACACCACAGGGCGTGTTTGCAGACATGTCGCCTCAGGCCTCGCCCCCTTCCTTTGCCATTGTGCAAACACGCCCCCTGGCGAGTTGTAAGTTGGGGAATTAATTCCCCTTCAATACTGAGGGTCCCTGAGGGCCAACTAGCCCACCAGGTACCTCAAATATGGAGAGGTTGTCCAGGCCGTGCTCCTTTTTACACCTCTCTGCAACAGCGCTTAATGGAGGTACCTGGTGGGCTAGTTTGACACTAGGGACCCTCAGGATTCAAGGGGACTTAATCTCCCAACCTAAAACGGCCACAGGGCGTGTGTACACAGTGGGGAAGGGAGGGGACGGGGCCTGAGGTGACCTGTGAAAACACGCCCTGTGGCACGTTTTAAGTTGGGGAAAGAATACCCCTTCAATCCTGTGTGGCCCCTGGGGGCTAACTAGCCTACCAGGGGCTTCCAGTAAGTGCCACTGCGCTGCGTTGCAGAGAGGTTGTCCAGGCCATGCCCCTTTTTACACCTCTCTGCAACGCAGCTCTGTGGCACTTACTGGAGGTACCTAGAGGGCTAGTTAGACCCTAGGAACCCACAGGATTCAAGGGGAATTAATCTCTCAACTTAAAACCAGCCACAGGGCGTGTTTACACGGTGGTGAAGGGAAGGGGCAGGGCCTGAAGTGACATATGCACACACGCCCTGTGGCGCTTTTTAAGTTGGGGAAATAATTCCTCTTCAATCCTGAGGGCCCCTGGGGGCCAACTAGCCCACCAGGTGCTTCCAGTAAGCACCACTGCGGTGCGTTGCAGAGAGGTGGTCCAGCCGTGCCCCTTTTTATACCTCTCTGCAACGGTGCCTAATGGAGGTATCTAGTGGGCTAGTTTGACCCAAGGGACCCTCAGGATTCAAGGGGACTTAATCTCCCAACTTAAAACTGCCACAGAGCGTGTTTACACAGTGAGGAAGGAAGGGGACAGGGCCTGAGGTGACCTGTGCAAACACGCCCTGTGGCGCGTTTTAAGTTGGGGAAATAATTCCCCTTCAATCCTGAAGGCCCCTGGGGGCTAACTAGCCCACCAGATGGTTCCAGTAACTGCCACTGCTCTGCGTTGCAGAGAGGTTGTCCAGGCCATGCCCCTTTTTACACCTCTCTGCAACGCAGCTCTGTGGCCCTTACTGGAGGTACCTAGATGGCTAGTTGGACCCTAGGGACCCACAGGATTCAAGGGGAGTTAATCTCCCAACTTAAAACAGCCACAGAGCGCGTTTACACGGTGGTGAAGGGAGGGGACGGGGCCTGAGGTGACATGTGCAAACACGCCCTGTGGCGTGTTTTAAGTTGGGGAAATAATTCCCAAATAACCCATATAGACACTCATGTAGCTACTCACCAACCCATGCAGCCACTTATACACAAAGTGAGAGACTGATACAGATATTTACATATTTAAACATTACTCACTCACCCATGTATTCAGTAAGATACACTTAATCAGTCAGTCATACAATCAATTTTCCCCCCAAAATCATCCATTTAGACACCTATATACCCATTTATTCTTCCATCGACCTTGATATATACATATATAAAACATATCTAATTTTCAGAAAAACACACGTTCACTGGATAATGTCATCAGTGATGTCATTTGAGATGCCATCAATAATGTCATGAGTGATGTCACTGACCATGTCATGAGTGATATAATATGTGACGTCATCAGCAGTGCATTGCGGGCGCGCAAGTTATAGTTAGCTGAACTAACTATATCGGGGGAATTTCACCGGTTTTGTACGAGTGAAATGTCCAACTAACTGAGAGCAGCGCGACCATAGGCGCTGGTGTTTTACTATTTTGCGTGTGATTGTGTTTGTTTTTAAACCTGATTTTAAAATACCTGAATTCTTCTGCTTATTTGCACAACTGGGGGGACACGGGCACATTGTTTGAGATTGTTGCCTCTTCCTCGGTACGTCCCCGTTCCGCCACGGCTTTCATGTGCCGCTAGAGCGGAGGGCCGAGACTCCTCCCACCACCGCCTACAAAAGGCGCCAGGGAAGCAATCCGCGCTAGTGAGAGCAGCGCGACCATAGGCGCTGGTGTTTTATATTTTGCGTGTGATTGTGTTTGTTTTTAAACCTGATTTTAAAATACCTGAATTCTTCTGCTTATTTGCACAACTGGGGGGACACGGGCACATTGTTTGAGATTGTTGCCTCTTCCTCGGTCCGTCCCCGTTCCGCTACGGCTTTCATGTGCCGCTAGAGCGGAGGGACGAGACTCCTCCCACCACCGCCTACAAAAGGCACCAGCAAAGCAATCCGCGCTAGTGAGAGCAGCGCGACCATAGGCTCTGGTGTTTTACTATTTTGCGTGTGATTGTGTTTGTTTTTAAACCTGATTTTAAAATACCTGAATTCTTCTGCCTATTTGCACAACTGGGGGGACACGGGCACATTGTTTGAGATTTTTGCCTCTTCCTCGGTCCGTCCCCGTTCCGCCACGGCTTTCATGTGCCGCTAGAGCGGAGGGACGAGACTCCTCCCACCACCGCCTACAAAAGGCGCCGGGGAAGCAATCAGCGCTAGTGAGAGCAGCGGGACCATAGGCGCTGGTGTTTAACTATTTTGCGTGTGATTTTGTTTGTTTTTAAACCTGATTTTAAAATACCTGAATTCTTCTGCTTATTTGCACAACTGGAGGGACACGGGCACATTGTTTGAGATTGTTGCCTCTTCCTCGGTCCGTCCCCGTTCCGCCACGGCTTTCATGTGGCGCTAGAGCGGAGGGACGAGACACCTCCCACCACCGCCTACAAAAGGCGCCAGGGAAGCAATCCGCGCTAGTGAGAGCAGAGCGACCATAGGCGCTGGTGTTTTACTATTTTGCGTGTGATTGTGTTTGTTTTTAAACCTGATTTTAAAATACCTGAATTCTTCTGCTTATTTGCACAACTGGGGGGACACGGGCACATTGTTTGAGATTGTTGCCTCTTCCTCGGTACGTCCCCGTTCCGCCACGGCTTTCATGTGCCGCTAGAGCGGAGGGCCGAGACTCCTCCCACCACCGCCTACAAAAGGCGCCAGGGAAGCAATCCGCGCTAGTGAGAGCAGCGCGACCATAGGCGCTGGTGTTTTATATTTTGCGTGTGATTGTGTTTGTTTTTAAACCTGATTTTAAAATACCTGAATTCTTCTGCTTATTTGCACAACTGGGGGGACACGGGCACATTGTTTGAGATTGTTGCCTCTTCCTCGGTCCGTCCCCGTTCCGCTACGGCTTTCATGTGCCGCTAGAGCGGAGGGACGAGACTCCTCCCACCACCGCCTACAAAAGGCACCAGCAAAGCAATCCGCGCTAGTGAGAGCAGCGCGACCATAGGCTCTGGTGTTTTACTATTTTGCGTGTGATTGTGTTTGTTTTTAAACCTGATTTTAAAATACCTGAATTCTTCTGCTTATTTGCACAACTGGGGGGACACGGGCACATTGTTTGAGATTTTTGCCTCTTCCTCGGTCCGTCCCCGTTCCGCCACGGCTTTCATGTGCCGCTAGAGCGGAGGGACGAGACTCCTCCCACCACCGCCTACAAAAGGCGCCGGGGAAGCAATCAGCGCTAGTGAGAGCAGCGGGACCATAGGCGCTGGTGTTTTACTATTTTGCGTGTGATTTTGTTTGTTTTTAAACCTGATTTTAAAATACCTGAATTCTTCTGCTTATTTGCACAACTGGAGGGACACGGGCACATTGTTTGAGATTGTTGCCTCTTCCTCGGTCCGTCCCCGTTCCGCCACGGCTTTCATGTGGCGCTAGAGCGGAGGGACGAGACACCTCCCACCACCGCCTACAAAAGGCGCCAGGGAAGCAATCCGCGCTAGTGAGAGCAGAGCGACCATAGGCGCTGGTGTTTTACTATTTTGCGTGTGATTGTGTTTGTTTTTAAACCTGATTTTAAAATACCTGAATTCTTCTGCTTATTTGCACAACTGGGGGGACACGGGCACATTGTTTGAGATTGTTGCCTCTTCCTCGGTCCGTCCCCGTTCCGCCACGGCTTTCATGTGCCGCTAGAGCGGAGGGACGAGACTCCTCCCACCACCGCCTACAAAAGGCGCCAGGGAAGCAATCCACGCTAGTGAGAGCAGCGCGACCATAGGCGCTGGTGTTTTACTATTTTGCGTGTGATTGTGTTTGTTTTTAAACCTGATTTTAAAATACCTGAATTCTTCTGCTTATTTGCACAACTGGGGGGACATGGGCACATTGTTTGAGATTGTTGCCTCTTCCTCGGTCCGTCCCCGTTCCGCCACGGCTTTCATGTGCCGCTAGAGCGGAGGGACGAGACTCCTCCCACCACCGCGTCACTTCCTCTCTCCACCCTATTTCTGGCATGTGTGTCCAGCCGCGCAGCGGACGAGCGCAGCGGGCGCGACGATGGCGCGCCGAAGGAAAGCCCGTCTGCGCCCGTCCGTGACCGGACTGCGACCGCGTCCGGCCATGCTGCCCGGGAGGCGTGGGATGGGGGCCGGATCGCCTGGTCAGCCGCAGACCTGTGGGCGTTCAACACTGACCAAGGCTGCAGAGATCATTTGATGATGCTGGGGGCGAGGTCTCCGCTAAGAGATGTGAGCGATGTGGGTTCACTCTGGGGGTTTACGGTAAGGCGGCCGATGAGATGCCTGCAAAAATAGTAGCGCCAAGGTCCGTGTGCTTTAAAGCAGCCCTCCTAATTGTAGATCGCTGCCTAGGCACGCGGCCGACATTTGGTCGTTCCTCGAGGATCATGAGTGGGATGCTCTGTTTTTAACAGAGACCTGGCTCGGGGAGGATAATATGACGACTATTGCACTAGCTGTACCCACGGGCTACAAAATGTGTTTTGCTAATCGAGGTGAGGACAAGAAAGGGGGAGGGGTAGCGGTGATAATTAAGGCAGCTTTCAGGCTTACTGCATCAACCCCTATCCAGATATCAGGAGTGGAAGGCCTATACTTTGGTATCCAGATGGGCCCTCAGGTGACCCTGGCTGGGCTATTAGTATATCGCCCCCCGGGAGGATCTACCTCCAGCTTGGAATCACTGCTGGATATGATTGTTCAAAGCTCACTCTTACATTCCCATTTCTCTTATTAGGGGATTTTAATGTTCATTTGGATAGGGATAATTGCACCCTAGCGGAAACCTTACTGTACACATTGATGACTGTGAATCTGACGCTGTGTAATGAGGGCCCCACACATAGAGCAGGTCACACGCTTGACTTAATTATTAATAATGGGGATACTGTAAATGTAGAGTCGGCCCTGCCGCTGATCTGGTCAGATCATTTTCTTATTCCCTTTACGGTGGAAATAGATACGCCCAGACCGGCTATGAGTAAATGTACCTTTATCAAGAGACAATGGAAAAAGTTAGTCCCTGAGGCTATGGGCCCGGCCCTGGGCCTGAATAAACCTGTTTTAACTTCTGATAGCAATACTGATGCGCAACTATTTAATAACTGGATCAAGAATATGGTGGATTCAGTTGCACCCGCCAAACGCGCAACATTACCAAGGGAGTCTCCATCGGCCCCCTGGTTCTCGAGCGATCTCAGAGCCGAAAAGAAGGCATGTAAAAAATTAGAGAGGTTATGGAGAGTAAGGTATGGGGATGTAGAAAGGGACCGCTATAAGGATGCACTAAAAAATCTGCAGAAGGCAGTGAGAAGGGCCAAGAAAGCCTTCTTTGCGACTTGCACTCAAGTAAGGACGTTTTTAAAGTGGTGCAATCCTTCTTTAAACCTAGCTGTATAGAAAGGGAGGTTCCCCCATCCCTGTCATTGTGCAACAGTATCTCGGAGTTTTTCGAGTGTAAGATCCAAGAAGTTTACGACTCCTTTGGCCCGGAGGTTAGGACGGAGAAATCAGATATAGCAGCAAAAATAGGGCCAGTGGTAGGACTTGAGCAGTTCCTTCAGATAGACTTGGATTTAGTCATTAAGGAGCTCCAAAAATGTAAATCGGGTTCCCCAGATGATCCCTGTCCGCCCAAACTCTGGAAATCTATAACTGAATTTGTGGCACCCACCCTACAGTCCATCTGGAATGGGTCCATTACCTCAGGGGTATTTCCGGAGGCATGGAAGCATGACACTCTCCTACCGTTAAAGAAAAAAGCAAATGGTGATCCGTTGGACTTGAGCAACCTACGGCCAATTTCTCTGCTGGCGGCCCCAGGAAAAATGTTTGAGAAGATAATCCAGCGCCAGCTTAACACATTTATTGAGGACAATGATGTCTTACATGAGACTCAATCAGGTTTTAGACCGGGCTTTAGCACGGAGACTGCACTCATTGAAGTAGCAGAATCAGTGAGGTGGTCGATGGATGCCGGGGAGTCAGCTATGCTGGTTTTCCTGGATCTGTCGGCCGCCTTTGATACGGTGGATCATGGTAGGCTCCTACAACGGCTGGCAGAGATAGGGCTAAAGGACTAAGCACTGGGATGGGTTCAGTCATACCTGTCACAGAGAACACAGAAGGTGGCATTGGGTCATATTGAGTCTAAACCCACCAAGATAAAATGCGGTGTTCCCCAGGGGTCGGCTCTGAGCCCGCTACTATTTAATGTTTACTTGGCACCTCTGTTTACACTCATTGCAAACTGGGGGGTCAAGGCAATATCCTATGCTGACGACACCCAGCTGGTGTTCCCATACTCGGAGGTGCCGGAAGGCGCTTTTGCAAATTTTAAGGGGTGCCTCCGAGATGTGGCCAGCTGGATTAACGCAAACAAACTCAAATTGAATGCTGAGAAGACAGAGGTCATCTTCTTTGGCAAGGGATCACCCCCCCTGCAGAGTTCTGGTGGCCGGTGGAAATGGAGATGCCCCCGTCGCCGAGCCAGAGTGCTAAAAACTTGGGAGTCCGCTGGGATAGCAGTCTCTCCTTTGCTTCTCATATTCAGCAGGTAGCAGGATGCTGTCTATCCAAGCTGAGGAACCTGCGCAAGATCCTGAGACTTCTACAAGAAGAGTGCCGTAAGACTGTAGTCCATGCCGCAGTAACATTGAGGCTGGACTACGCCAACTGACTTTATCTGGGTCTTCCCCAATACTTAATCCAGCGCCTACAGACGGTGCAGAATGCGGCTGCGAGACTGTTGAGGTGTATTCCTTTTAAGCACCCAGTCTCTCCGCATCTTTGGGCACTGCACTGGCTTCCAGTGGCCAGTAGGATCAAGTTCAAAACCTTGACGCTGGCCTTCAGGTCCCTGTACGGCACCTGTCCCAATTATTTGAGAGCCAGGCTACCCAGGTATCATCAGTCGTGGACCCTCCGCTCCAATGGGCGGGTGCAGCTCGTAGTCCCTCAAGCGCGAAGAGCACGGTTGGGTGGAAGAACCTTCTCGGCCAATGTGGCGGGGTTATGGAACTCTCTCCCTCCTGCCCTACAACAGGCCCCTTCTGAAACTTGCTTTAAACGACTGCTATCAACCTGGCTTTTCACTCCACTACGCTAAGATTTGCCACCTGGCATATGGTTAGTCTGTTCTCACAGCGCCGGGACACCTCCTTGTGAGGTAGCTGTTCGCGCTCTACAAAACCCATTATTATTATTATTATTATTATTATTATTATTATAACGCCCCTGAAACCTATAGTTTTTTCAGTGAATTTCTAAGGTTTTTTAAATTCTAATTTCTAACTATAACGTGCCTCAAACCTATGGTTTTTTCCGTGAATATATATATAGATATATTTAAACATTATATTATAAACATTTATATTTTTTACTAATTTAATTTAAATTAACATTATTTCTAAGGGTTTTACATTTAAGTCCCTTCCTTTGTTACTTTCTATAGGAGGGACTTTCATGTTAGGGGCCACGCATGTAATTCTACACCTTTGAGTAACTTTACAATCTGATTTTGTGAATTGCCAAAAGTAAAAAATGTACTCTAAAGACTAAGAGTAAATTTACATATGTAAATTATTTACAAGTGTAAGTTACCTTTCTGAATATCCCAGATTGTTCTTACTATAATTCCATCTTCAATTAACTGCATCTGAAGTTTCGAAATTTAAATTCTCTAAAGGCACATTTATTAACTGTTTTTGTTCCACGGGATTGTAATTTATTGATAAGTGCACTTCACAAACTTTAAGAGTGTCTTCAAAAGCTATTTACAAAATGTTCCAGAGAGAGCAGGGCAGAATAAGTTGTGTAAGCATGAGTGCATTCATATCATTTTCAGGAGGAGATTTACTAAGATTTTGCGCTATGTTTGTTAAGTGACAGAAATCTGCGAAAAATCTTTTTTCCCAATTTACTTTCCAGCGATAAACTTGTTTAGGGCTGGAAATAATGGAAAAGTAATGCAAGCAAGCGCATAGTGCTGCTTCGCATTACTTTGCGCCATGGGGGCGTTCCAAGGGTGGTGCATGGACATTCGCATGCAACCATCCAAGGTTTCCCATGTTAATCCCAATTTACTAAATAAAGTAGATTGGGTTTAGCGTGAGAAAACTGCGCCCTTTGCAAGTAGGTGCAAGGAAGGAGAAAAACATTAATTTCTCCTTCCTTTTCTGACTTTGCATATGTGCCGCACTGTACAGCACACACACAAAGTGGGAAGAGGCTTCAAGTGAGTTTATGCATAGTAATTTGTACTGGAAAGTTTCCTTTCAGTTAAAAAACCTATTCTAGACTCACGGAGACACCCTTGCACCATGGTGCAAAGGTGTCTCCGTGGCACATGGTAGGTGATTTCAGCGCCGGAGCTAGTGAGAGGGGAGGAGAGTGCCTTATTTTAGTAAATAGGGCACTCTCCTCCTCTCTCCTTTTAATGTAGCACAGCACAGCATTTGCGGCTGCTGCAGTACGCAATGTGAAAAAATAGTAAATCTGCCCCTAAGAATGTTGTGTTTTATAGAACATTAGTGTATGTATTTCACTTTTTAAAATCAAGACAGAATTGGATTCTGTTGGACCCGTCTGCTTCTGAGAGTCCCCTCACCAATATGATTTCTTTTTGTTCCCCTGAACCTCCCAAAATGTGCCGCTTTTTATTTGTCTACCAGGACCTTTTTGTGTGCTGTTTCATGGGGCTAGGTGTTCCTTGACACCCAGTTGCTCACAAGGTTTCTGGCACCTATGTACAAGGCGCCTGGCGAAACCTGTGGACATGAAAACTGAGGTTGGCAACCTGTGTGTGTTTAATCTTAAAATGGTGGACACATATTTCCCTCATGTGACTGACTCCCATTGGAGCCTCCTTGAACCCTGACCTTTTGAGATTTTGGCGCCCTTTCTGAGTGGCGCGCTTTCCTGACAGGAATTTCATAACTTTCCTCGGGTACACAAAATGGCTGCTCCAAAGCCCCAGTACGGTGGCTCTGAGTGACCAAAAGACACCTCAAAAGTGCCATGCCATTGACACAGCCAGGGAAGGTTCTAGAACCTTCTGGCTCGTGCCAGTACCTCAGGACACTGGCTATATAAAGCCCAGTCCCTGGCGGCCATTTTAGATGTAATTCAGGTTCCAGACTTGACACCAGAGTGACACCTGCCCTGCTGACCCCTGAGGTGGCTGAGAGCAAAGGCAGTAGAGTGGCAAGGGTTAATAGCCTGATTCCTGACTGGCGTTCCAGTCAGACGTGTTCCAGTAACCTTGCGCCTACAGCTCCTGCCCAGCTAGTGCCTCATTGCCCCAAAAGACTGTGGCCAAGTTTATGTGCCTCTCCGCCCCCCCGGTGGCGAAGTCGTGAAGAAAAGGCGAGTCGCGACCTTCCACAGTGCCCCCTTCGTGAATAGCGCCTATCGTGGGGGACTCGGACGTCTCCGAACCCCACCGGCGTTGCGCGCTACCTGGTTGTGCAGTGATCGAAGGTGAGGTGGTGCGCCGGGGCGGGGAAAGGCCGGCCTTCATTGGGCGGGATTAGCGTCCCTGCCCTTTCCCAGAGACCCGGGAAACTGTTGCCGTGGGCGGGACCAGCCCCCGTATGAGGAAGTCGAAGGGAGGTCCGTGAAGCCCCTGAGAACCCTGATGCTGGCGTAAGAAGTGCTGTGCCCCGACTGAATCGCTATTCGATTGCAGCCGTAGTGAGGTGGGTCGTTTCCCCTGGAGGGGTGCCGCGTTATCAAGGAACTGTGCACCGGCGTTGATTTGAGCGAGTGCTGAGACTGAGTGACCCCGCTGGCAGCCGTTCGTTCGTCTACTGACTTCGAACTGTGCTACCCTGGTGCCTGCGATATTACCGTAGGCTCAAGTAAACCACACCGGCAAGCGGACATCCTTCCCCGGTGGCAGCGGAGGGCCAAATGTCATATTTACCGTGTTTCCTTGTCTTTAGGTACACGCGCATGGGCCCCGCGTGAACATAAAAGAGTCCCCAGTGCACCGTGAATCCAGAGAAGCCCGCATGCATTCCCCATGATTCCACAAGTACTGTTATCCTTTTCAAAGTGGGTTTATCTTGCAAATGTAAACTTCCTGATTTATTTAATTGGTGGCAGCGATACCAGAATGAAAATGTGGTTATGCATTTAAATGAACCAGGCTTTGTTATTCCATGTATTGGTGATATATAAACCTGATATTCATTTTATTTATTGATAGAGCTATTCCTAATATTTATGCAACACCAGTGTTCCTGAAGTCCTATTTACTGTATTTATTCTCAACCTGAATCCCAGAGTGCTGCAACAAATGAAATGTGAATGTGCTTCCCCAATTGATCCCTATTTACAGCAGAGAACTTTTATATAAAGGAATCGTATTTTTCTACAGCAGTGGTGTGGTGTCCTTCTTTTTGGTGTGACTGTGCAGGGGATTATTATTGGGTCAGAGCCGGCTTAGCACTACAGCCTTCACTGCCTTGACACTTGAGCCAAGCTACCCCCTTTGTGCTGGGCTTGCCCATCGCAGGTCCAACATAAAATTGGTGCTCAGCGGGTGGGATTGCGAGCCGTGCTTGTTCTGTACCCCATAATAATTCAGTGTGCGTCACAGGTACACACCCGGAGTTTTCTCCTAGCGGCCCGCGAATTCAACATTTTGCTTTTTCTAAATTCTTTCCTGAAGGTGGGTGGAGGTGACCCTCAGAGTTCCTATCCTGGTAACCTACTTCAGGGTGGTTGTCCACACTTTTCACTGGCAAGATGGAATTCGAAATGTCAGAGCTGGAGACCTATACTGTGGCACAGCTCAAGGATTTCTTCAGGAAAGGGGAGTGTTCGTTAGGCGAGGGGCCAAAAGAGAGGAGCTCCGTACTAGTCTGCGAGCCTGGGTGGAAGCGCACACGGAGGGAACGGTGGAGGAGGAGGAGTCAGACAGAGGTACTGTCATTGATGGGACTGCGGAATGTCTCCCGGGGGTGGGTGAAATGTCAATCAGCCCTAAGGTAACCTCACGGGAGGGCAGCAGGGTGTCATCGAGAGGGTTGTCAGAGACCGAGTTAGCCGACAGGAGAGAGGAAAGACAGTTAAGGTGGGAAATAGCAAAAATGGAGATGGAAGAAAGAATGGAGGGGAGGAGAATGGAACACGAGTTCAAGCTACGAGAACTCGACCTCCAGGCCCACAACATTACTCCGGAGGGTGTCGAGTCAAAGGAATTTGCCAGGGAGCCCAGGCCCCATTTACCCAAGGATGCAGTCGCCAGATATACCGCTGGAGACGACATAGCCAAGTGGCTGGCAGCCTATGAGGTCTCCTTAAGAGCCCATGGGATCCATGAGAAGCATTGGGGTGGTGGATTATACCAGTACATGCCTCCGACAGGTAGGGATGCACTATTGGCCCTAGCTCGGGAGGAACAGGTAAACTACCCTGCCATGAAGGTGGCGCTCATCAGGAAGTTTGGGTTGATCCCCGAGAAATACCGGCAAAGGTTTAGGGGCAGCCACAAACTGAGCTCATAGAATTGGGTTGACTTCCTGGATTTTGCCAAGAAAGCCCTGGATGGGTGGGTCCAAGGTAATGAGGTGGAGGACTATCGAGGGTTGTACGACCTAATACTCAAGGAACATCTACTCGAGAAATGTCTTCCCAAGCTGAAGCAACATCTGGTAGACAGCAAACTTACTTGCCACCATAAGCTTGCTGAGGAGGCGGACATTTGGGCGAGTACCCGAGTGTCCACGAAGGGGACGGGAGGAGATTCTCAGAAGTCCGGACAGGGCGCTCCCCAGAAGAAAGAGGGGGGAGATAACAAGAAACAGGAGTTCTCCAAAGGCCCCCAAAATAACTTTAAGGGGAAAAGTTTCTTTTCCAACTCTAAGGCTAACCCGCAGAAGAACCCTAATCCTGGCCAGAGTCAGCAGCCAAGGGTTGTCCATTGCTTTGAGTGCGGTGGTATTGGACATTATAAGGGAGACGTGAAATGCCCAAAGAGACCACCCCCTCCCACTGGAGGAAAGGCCCCGGGAGTCGCTAGTGTAGCGCTCGGGGAGGAGATGCCATTAGTTAAGGGGAGGGAGTGGGCGGGAGTCACCTTAGTGTCCCTGGGTGATCGGGAGATGGTTCCAAAGATCCAGGTGCCCTCAAATACTACCAAGTATGGGCAATGGTTCACCATCAATGGCCATAGAGGGGAAGCTCTGAGAGATACAGGAGCCAGTATGACTATGGTAAGGAGTCATCTGGTGTCTTCAGAGCAGGTGATTCCAGGCGTACTTCATCCAGCCGCGATGGCTGACGGCAGAATGGGCCACTATCCTGTGCCCGAGGTTCCCTTTGAGTGGGGAGGGGTTGCAGGTTCACTTCGAGTTGCCGTAAACCCCGCCGTGCCAGTCGATTGTCTGCTGGGTAATGATATGGAGCACAATGCTTGGAAGGAGGTGGAATACCGGACTCGCACTGAGATGCTGGGTACACCTGATTGGGCCTGTGTGAGTACCAGGTCTGCGGCTGCTCAGGAGGAGAAGTCGCATGGGTTGGAGCCTGGAATAATGGCCCACCCAGCTGCTGATGAGGGAGCATCTCGAGGACAGGAAGAGCCTGCCTCGATGTCCGTGCCCCGTGAGACAGATAGGCCACCTGTGGAGGTGGACCCGGAGTCCGCGGAGGTGGACATGATTCCGTTGGAGTATCTGCCTATCCCCGCTGAGTGGTGAGTGGAGGGAGGACCATCCAGGGAGGAGCTAAGCAAGGGACAGAGGGAATGTCCCACCCTCGAGGGTCTGAGGCAACAGGCTGAAGCCCAGGCAGCAGGTAACGAGTCTGGGAACTATCGTGTTTACTGGGAGGATGGTCTCCTCTACAGTGAACCCAGGGCGCCAGTGCACGGGTTGTCACGGGCCCTGGTAGTCCCACAGTGTTACCGAGCCTTCCTATTAGAGTTGGCTCATGAGATTCCCTTGGCAGGACACTTGGGTCAGGACAAAACCTTTGCCCGGCTTGTCCCCCACTTTTATTGGCCTCGAATGAGGGTGGCGTCCGATACATACTGTCGGTCGTGTGTGTCATGCCAAGCCAGTGGGAAAACAGGGACGAAGCTGAAGGCTCCCCTGGAACCACTTCCCGTCGTTGGCACCCCCTTTGAAAGGGTGGGCATCGACATTGCTGGGCCCCTACATCCACCGACATCATCCGGTCACAGGTTTATCCTGGTACAGGTGGATCACGCCACAAGGTATCCAGAGGCAGTCCCTCTGAGAACCATTACTGCACCGGTAGTGGCGAAGGCCCTGATGGGGATCTTTACCCGAGTGGGATTCCCCAAAGAAGTTGTGTCTGACAGGGGGACCAACTTCATGTCAGCATATATGCGGGCAATGTGGAAGGAGTGTGGAGTGACCTACCGGTTCACCACTCCTTATCACCCACAGACCAATGGTCTCGTGAAAAGGTTCAACCAAACCTTGAAGGGTATGATCAGAAGTCTACCCGAAAGCCTGCGGAGGAAATGGGACGTCCTCCTACCCTGTTTGCTTTTTTCCTACAGGGAAGTGCCACAGAAGGGAGTGGGCTTCAGCCCCTTCGAGCTTTTGTACGGGCACCCTGTACGTGGACCTCTCAGCCTGGTGAGGGACTCCTGGGAAAAGTCTCCCCGGAAAGTTCCCCAGGATGTGGTGAGCTACATGCTGGCCTTCCGAAGCCAAATGGCTAAATTGTGGAAGCAAGCTTCTGACAACTTGGAAGCCAGTCAAGCAGTTATGAAAGCGTGGTATGACCACAATGCTCACCCAGTGGAGTTGGAGCCTGGACAGAAGGTGTGGGTGATGGAGCCGGGGGAGATGAGTGCTCTCCAGGACCGTTGGACAGGCCCCTATGAGGTATTGGAGAAGATGGACAAGTCTACCTATCTGGTGGACGTAAGGACCCCTCGGCATCCGCATCGGGTGTTACATGCCAATCGCCTCAAGCCCTACTTCGAGAGGCCCGAAGTCATGTTGGTAATGGTGACTGATGGATCGGAGGAAGAGGACACAGAGCCTCTCCCCAACCTCCTTGCGTCTCAAGAAAAGGACGGGTCAGAGGAGGGAGTAAAACTCTCACCATCCCTGACTCCTGAGCAGCAGGAGGAATGTCGCCAGGTCCTGGGGACATTCGCTCCGCTGTTCTCCCTTGTCCCGGATAAGACCCATCGGTGTACCCACGACGTGGACACAGGAGACAGCCCACCTGTGAAGTCAAAGTCTTACCGGCTGTCTGACAAGGTGAAGGCCAGCATCCGAAGCGAGGTAGTCAAGATGCTGGAGCTAGGAGTCATCGAACCTTCGAACAGCCCTTGGTCCAGCCCGGTGGTTTTGGTACCCAAAGCTGCCCCACATGGCACCACACCAGAATTACGATTCGGTGTGGATTACCGAGGACTCAATTCAGTAACGAAAACCGATGCTCATCCGATCCCTCGGGCGGATGAATTGATTGACCGGTTGGGAGCTGCCCAATATCTCAGTACCATTGACCTCACTGCAGGGTACTGGCATATTCCCATGACTGATGGAGCCAAGGAAAGGTCAGCCTTCTCCACACCTGATGGACACTACTGAGGTACTGGGTTTTTAAGAACCGGCACAGAACCGGTAACCCAGCGGTGCCAGGGGATCAACACCCAGAGACCTCGGGTTCTCCTGAGTCAGACCGACAGAAACTCAGAGTTTTCTAGGTGAAGTCAAAGATTAGTTTATTGGCTGCAACCAAGGTGACAGGGTCCTAGAAGTACAATACGAGTATATTCAGGAGACTGCACACTTTCACGAAGTCAGGCTTCTCTTCTTATACGTAATATTCAGCCTTGAGCAAAACATTCCTTGGATTCGTGGTATTTCATTTATGGTTACTGATTACAAAAGAAAAGCAGAGTCATGATGACATGTACATATTTCACGTCGTGCTGCCCATAACAAATCATCCGGCAAAGCCCAACATTTCATCAGATATCGCTGGACCCCTAATAAAAATGGTCACCTCCCCATCATAAAGCAAGTGAAGGAAAGGAGTGGAGAAAGATGTGAGCGAGATATGGCAGGTGTGCGCGCTGAAATGGTTTTATGGCTGGTTGAGCTTAGATGCTATCTTGCTCGGCCACTGGGAGGGAACTGACCTAACGAGTTCGGCCTGGGGCAATGGTTCTAACTTGTACTGGGGTCAGGGAGGAGTCGATTAAGGAGTATGTGTCCTTGTGGAATCAAATTCAACTGGATTAAGGCCTATGTAAAGGGCAACATGCAGCTAAGGGTTTAGAAGGTAAATGACGATTTCGAGGTGAAATCGTCACTCGAATATGCCGAAAATACATGTACTTGATGTACTCGTCATTCTCGGTCTTTTGATACCAAATTCGTCCTATTTCGACGAAGTTTTTATTCTCGAGTCCAGTACTATTATATGAATCCAGATTTTTCAGAACCACAGACCCTCCTTTTGCCCTTACATAGGCAATTAATCTATCCTCATGTTAATCTGAGTCCAGATCTATATTCCTAAAGTCATTGAGATGTTGCTGCAACATCATTCTAGTGCTGAGCTCATGTCTTGACACAGGCTTCCTTACACATGATGTAACACAGAGGCCACATATTGCAGGAGCACACTGTATGCATAGACAGAACAGGAAAAGAATGGCTAAGACCATCCCAATGACCATCAGAATTTTCCATCCCCAGGCAGATATCAGTCCCCAGAACCATCCCATTAATGACCAATCTCCTTTATCCACATGGATAGATTCGGAAATTTTATGTAGTTTGGAGATGGCCCCGTATACTGTTGGAGCATTATCTGGAATAAAAATGCAACAACTGGACTGGATCAATTTGCATACTCCACCTCGGTCCGCAAGTATTACATCCAAAGCGAGCCGGTTCTGAAGGGTCATAAGTCGATCCGACTGGAGCTCAGCAGTCAGGTTACTAAGGGCACCAGCAGTTTCAATCACGGTGGATTCAACTACCCTTGTCAATTGCCTTATGTTTCTGCTGTTAGCCATGGCTCCCCAGAACGGCAAAAAAACCATTGCAAAGTCACCAAATTCTTGACCTGCAGTGTCTTCTTTACTCAAAACACCTCTAACTACCCTTGTCCGGTGGTAATCCGCCGCTGCTGTGTAGGTGGGAGGTAACAGGAATGAAACAAAACATGAGCCCGAGAAGTCAGGGGGCAACCATGTATAGGCTCTATCATGGCAGATGAAATAAGTACCCTTAGCGGCTAAAAAGGCAGGGGAAGTCTGAGATCCAAAAACGTACGTTTCTGTACAGACACTCTTCCCTAGCTGAGCTCTGGGATTCCTACCGATACCTTGCAGACACAGGTGACCTTGATGGGGTACGATCCAGATAGGGGACGATCTCTTGGCTTGCTGTTTCCCACTTAATGTAGTGCCATATCCGGTCACATTCCAACCTACATATGCAAGTATCTCATCATCCGGGGTATCTTCGTAAGAAGTTACTTCCTTGATCATGTCAACTACATCCTTGACTAGGGCGCTAGTCTTGAGGTTGTCTTTTACAGAACGTAGGGGTTGGATTTCTCGTGCATATATGAATATTGTCCTATATGCCCATGCTGACCCATTGTGACTAAATGGCAGGACCAAATAGGGGATACCTCTATCCGTGGTGTGGGGCATGAGACCACACACCCAACAGTTAGTTGTGTTCATTACAAGTTGGTGTTGGTGTAATAACTGAACGAAGGAGTTATTGATGAATTCTAATCTCCTATTTGATTCGTGGTCAGGCAAAGGGTGGAAAGAATGAGAGGAAACAGTAGGAGGAGGTATGGGTGATGTAGTGGGCGCAAATGTCACATGAAAAGAGAATAAAACATAGCTTATCAAAAAGACCATTACGCTGAATAGCATAAAAATACACATTATTATAAAAAATTTCTTCGTTATTGTTTTCAAAAGTCTCTGCTTAAAGTTCATTTGTTTGGCAGGTCTCTCCACATCAGGAAACTCCATCCTCTCTAAGGTGCTGCCCGCGGTGGTAGGTTGTTTCTGCTAAAGGATGCTTCTGTCAGTCTAGGGCAGCTCCCTTGGACCAACCGGAACCAGCGACCTATCGTCGTCAGCTGCACCCAAAAGTCTTTAATCAACCGCGACCCTAGCAGCGGAACCCGGATGGCGGTTCGAAAAAAAACTAAAATAAGCAAGTTACCTAGATGGGAGAATCTGCACTTTCAAAAATAGGATTTGGGGAAAAACACACATTTTTATTAGTCCACAGGTTTTTCTCTCGGATCATAAAATAAATCACTTTTACTTTAGTCTGTTTTTCTTGGTCGCAAATTGTAGCGTCTTTTCCCGGGTACTGTCTGGTCCAGAAATAGTAGCTCAGGTTCCACAGAGTTCAATTGTTCTGGTGGTGGCGCAGTTTCTTGAAAAATGTTCCCACTTTCACAATCAGGATTAGCTTCTTTTACACGTTCATCAGTTGTGCGCTTTGAGTCAGTGCCTCCTTTCCGGACCCATTGGTCATGTGGCAGAGGGAAGGGTATTTTTTTTACAATGGATCCCGTGGACCCAATTGGCCTTCCCCTCCACCCTAACAGTCGACCTTGTAGACAGGAGGACGAGGTGAGGCCCGGTCCATCTGGGCTGGTCGTTTCTTGTTCTTTGGAAGTTTCTGACCAGCACCCAGGAACCGGGGTCAATGGAGTGACCCGGTGTCTCAGAGATCGGAGGCAAGGTGTTGTGGACCTGTTGATATAAAACACGCAATTTAGCCGTCAATTCATACAAATAGTCAAGCAAAATAGGGTGTTGCAGCTCGCTAAACTTCATGGGCCTAGGCACTCCCCATATGTTGGCTGGCCGACCAAAGATTATTTCATAGGGGCTGAGTTTCACTCGCGAATGCACAGTCATTCTGGTGGATAGGAGTGCTAAGGGTAGAGCGTCAGGCCATTTAAGACCTGTGCTCGCTTGGATTTTGGCCAATTTAAGTTTAAGCGTGCCATTGAAACATTCCACTAATCCAGCTGATTGGGGGTGATTTGCAGCGTGGAACTTTTGCCTAATGCCTAGCCCTTCACACACTCTTTTCATCACACTACCCACAAATTCACTTCCGTTGTCAGACCAGACCATTCTAGGCATTCCGAACCTGGGGAAGAACTCTTTCACAAGGGCTTTCGCTGTGGACAAGGCAGTATTGTCCCTTAGGGGATAGGCTTCTACCCATCTTGAGAAGGCACAAACAACCACGAGCACGTATTTTAAGTTGTTGCACCTCTCCATGTGTATGAAATCTAGCTGCAAAACCTCGAACGGATACGTAGGAGGTGCAAAATGACCAGCTGGAGTTGGGGTTCCCCTACCAGGATTGTGCTTCAGACATACCATGCAATTCTTGACAACATTCTCTGCACACTTGGGAATCCCTGAATTCTTCCATACTGGGGCCAACAACTCGCAAATCCCTTTCGCGCTGATATGGGCCATCCCATGAGCCATTGTAACCACTGCAGGCACATATGCATCGGGTAACAACCATCTCTGTTGCTCTGTCGATTCAATCCAACAACCATTTGCATCCATTCTCCCTGTACTTTCTCTCCACATGCTTAACTCTTTCTCCGTGGCCTCAGCTTGGATGGACTTCACACTTTCTATCGTGTCTTCACATATTCCAACATCACCAGTCCATCTTTCTGGGCTCACAACATACATTCGGCTCATCATATTCTTTGCAGTTTCCTTAGCAGTTTCATCAGCAAATGCATTTCCACGACCAACATCATCAATCACTTTCTTGTGAGCACTACATTTCACGATCGCTACTTTCACGGGCAACGTCAGTGATTCAAGAAGCTCATTCACCAACTGACCATGCTGAATCTTAGCTCCATGCGAAGTCAGGAACCCACGTTCTCTCCACAATCGTCCAAAACTGTGAGCCACTCCAAAAGCATACTGGCTGTCGGTATAGACAGTCACTTTCATTCCTTTAGATAACACACATGCTCTCGTCAGTGCCACGAGTTCAGCGGCTTGAGCTGAACCATGTGGTATTCGCGCAGTTTCAATGATTGTGTGCAAAGTTGTGACAGCATATGCTGTAGTCACGTTACCATTTGGGAGTTTAAAGCATGAACCATCCACCCATAATGTACCATCACATTCAGCAAGAGGAGTGTCGAATAAATCAACTCTCCCTTTCGTCTCTTCCTCTGTTCTGAGGAAACAATCGTGCTGTTCTGAAGCATCCGATTCCTCAGCAATTGGTAACAATGTGGCTATGTTCAAGGTACTGCACCTTTTTATGTGCACATGGCTTGCTAGTAGCGTCAATTCATAACTGGACAGTCGAGCACTAGTTAAGTGCTGTGTCTTGGTCCTGTTTAACAACGTGTCTACTGCATGCGGGACCATCACGATTAGTGTATTATTCATTACTAGACCTGCAGACTGTCGAATAGAAACAGCTGCTGCTGCTGTGGCCCTTAAACAACTTGGCAATGCTCGTGCTACCGGATCCAAAGTTGACGAAAAATAGGCGCATGGCCGCTGTCTATCTCCGTATAACTGAGTCAGCACAGATAATGCACAGCCCTCCTTCTCGTGGACATATAATGTGAAAGGCTTACTGTAGTTGGGGTTGCCTAACACAGGGGCCGAACATAATGCTGTGCGTAATTCGAGAAAACTTTTCTGACACTCATCAGACCAAGGAATGGGATTGGGTGTATTTGTACACGTTAGTGCCAATAAGGGTTTGGCTAATAACGAAAAATTTGGAATCCACTGTCTACAGTACGATGTAATGCCCAAGAAAGCGCGTACTTCTCTCTGCGTTCTTGGCACATGCAATTTTGCTATTGCCTGAATTCTTTCTGGGGTCAGTTTCCTTCCCTCCTTCGATAAGAGAAGACCTAAGTAGGTCACTTCTTGTCGGCAATATTGAAGCTTGGAAAGTGACACCTTGTGATGCAGATCACATAGATGACGCAGTAATGCCAACGTGGCCATTTTACAGATTTTCTCAGTATCCGCAGCGATGAGCAAATCGTCCACGTACTGTACGAGAGTGGAACCTTTGGGCAAAACCATTGTGTCAAGCTGACTTTTCAGAGCTTGACTGTATATTGAGGGGCTTTCGCAGTAGCCTTGAGGGGCGCGTTTAAAGCGGAAGCTGCGACCACCTAAACTAAAGGAAAAAATATCCCTGCTTTCCTCAGCAATCGGGATGCTGAAGAAAGCATTCTTCAGGTCAATCATCGAAAACCAGGAGGCAGAGGCTGGAATCATAGTCAATAATGTTGTAATGTCGGGGACAACTGGGAATTGTGGCACCACTATCTTATTTACTTCTCTATGATCAATCACGAATCTATACACAGGTGGCTGAGAAGGGTCAGTTCGTTTTAAAACAGGCAGAACAGGACTATTGCAAACATTGCCTCGTGTTTCTTCAATTACGTCTTTTTCAATCAACTCGTAAACAATCGCTAGCAAAGTTTTTTCGCCCTCATTGGATATTCTGTATTGGGGAATTCGTGGCATTTTGACATTCGACTTCAATGTTACAACATATGGTGGAATTTCTAAAAGACCTACATCATTCGGACCAGTAGCCCAAAGAATATCTGGAAGAAGTGCCAATTCTGCTGTAAGTGCATTTCTCGACAAATACATGGGAGAAACCACTTTCTTACCTAAAGTAAGTTGTACTCCTGAGGGAGAACAGTACAAAGTCGCATACAATCTTTTTAGCAAATCTAATCCTAGCAAATTTTCACCACAACCTGTTGTCAAAATAAGGGGTGCTTCGAATTCACAAGGACCAACAGAAAGAGATAAAGGGTCAGAAATCGGATTTCTAACCGGGGCGCCAGAAAAACCTACGGAAACGTTCATTTCGCCAGACAAAGGTGTGCCAGGGAGTTTGGAGTGCATAATAGAACTCTTCGTAGCACCAGTATCCAACAGAAAAGGTTCTGACACACCCGATGTAATCACCTCAACGTAAGGTCCACTCTGATCTACTGGAACTGAAACAACTCCCTCTCCTTGTCTAAGGCTGTCCTAGCAATCATTACTCTCCCACTGCTCATTTTCTGTGTAATACTCGTCAACGTAGTATTGAGCTGTCCTGTCAGATACGTTATTTTGCTGGTCAAACCTGTTCATGGAGTTTTGTGGTGGAAGGGGACGTGCGTCCTGAGGGGCGTTTCCACGCCCTCTACCTCTAGGCGCTTGCTGATTACCACGACCTCTTACGCCAGAAATTCCATTTGCAAGTTGTGGCAGGGCAGGACAGTTATATTTGTAATGACCCTCTTGTTTGCAGTATAAACACTGGTTGGGACCTACGCGGTTTTGATTGTAATCGAATCTCTGCAAGTTTCTCTGAGGCTGCTGAAAAGTGTTCTGGTAGTGATTCGGACCATTATTATTTGTATTACCACCACCACGTGGCGGATAGGCTTGCTGTAGTAAAACCTTTGTTTTGAGTTCTCTAGTTTTCTTCTCTACTTTATCTTTCTCATCCTTGTCTCTATTCTCGTAGTACTGTGCGGTAGCTAATATCTGGGCTGAAGATGAGACTGCCCAAGAACTTTCCGAATCTTTTCATTTCCTACACAAATCTGGAAGCAGATTGTGCACAAATTTATCGACAAACAATCTCTGACCACCTTCTGTGGTCATATCTTGACCGCTGTGGTCAATGAATGTTTCTTCAAATCTGGTGAAGAAATCTGAAACAGTTTCTTCTTTCTTTTGCTTGCATGCAGATAACTTATCCCAATTTACGCGTATTGCAGGCATTATCGTTTTCATGTAATCTACTATTCTACCAGGTAGTTCCGCTATCAGAGGCTCAGTTTTGGCACCACCGACTCGTCGCGCGTCTGCAGTAGTAATATTAGCCCACGTGTCACCTAATTCCTGGTCATGATCTACATGACAAATTTTTCCCCATAACGGCTGTGGAACAACGTTCCCGAATAACATATCGATATCGGCCAAATTCATTATACATGACCCAGCAGTTTGCGACAATTCTTTATAGTACCCTGCAGGATTTTTACGCGGATCTGGTAGTGTTTGTTTGAGTGCTAAAACTTCAGCTCGCTTCCATGGGACATGTACCCATACGCGGTGAAAGTGGGGCAGGACAGGTGGGACAGCTGTCGCGTCACCCTCTCTCCATTGTGGGGGAACTTCTCTCATAGGGTATTGTCGTGCCTTTTTCCTACTAGATGCACTAGATTCCGATGGTGACCCAGAACTGTTTCCCTTACTTCGATATGATAATAGGATTTCAACTGCCTACTGCCTACAATCATACCCTCTCCAAACTTAAATCGTACACGACACATATCTCGCGGGATGCATTCTTGATCATTGTCTTCTAAATCCTCGCCAAGAAAGACGCACATTTGTTCGAACACATATCTCTGTGTCGCTGCTTCCCATTGATGGAAGACTTCCATGACAGACTGTACATCATATTTTGCAGTGTCCATGACCCATTTCCGAGCTAAACTATTCAGGGAATCTCTCTCTTGATAATCAGGCAGTTGACTTCGCAACTGTCTTCTTCCTATGTTAGGGGTCGTAGCAGGCGACCCAAAAAGAGGTAAAAGAAGATTAGTAACAGTGCTGGCCATTTTCTGCCGAAGGGAAGGTGAAACTGAAGGACAAACAGATGAAAAACCGGGGTGAGATAAGGCGGGGGTAGAGATGGCAGAAGAGGTATCAGGAATAATAGATGTGGTACTAGGCAAAATCATAGAGGGGGCATTAGGAGATATAGAAAATACAGTAGGCAAAATCGTAGAAAACATAGGTGAAACAGAAGTGGCCGGTGGGCCTGGAGGAGGCTGCACCGGAAAAGTAGGAGCCAGCTGAAGAACAGCTGGTGGGTGCTGTGGAAGAGCCAGAGGCGCAGCTTGTGCAACTAAAGGTTGCGGGGGTGCTGTAGCATTCTGCGCATAGGGGGGTGGCGAAGTTAATAATTGCGACATTAATGGGTCTTTTTCACGCTCTTTTGCTGTCCCTTGCTGAAGAGACGGCAAAACTGGATAACATTTATCTATTGCCATTTTACGTTGCCTGTGCAACTGCTCATTTATCTGCTCTTCCTCATTATCTTTAAACTGCACGGCAGCTTGCATCACTGAAAGTCCCCCTTCTCTCTTATTTTTCTTAGCTAATTTAATTTCTTTTTGTTTGGCTTCTTTGCGCCATAAGCGGAAAGAGTCAAACATCGCCGGCCGGGCTTTCTTTTTGAAGAGTTTAACTTCAAGGTTGTCTAAGATTTCAGAATCAAAGCTACCATATTGGGGCCATTTTAAAACACCATCTTTCCTAGTGTATTTAATCCATACCTCGTTGTAAACGATGGGGCCTACCCCATGTTTAACGTATAGCTCGTAAGTCGGAGTTCCAACTGGAGGAACCGGACATGAGTCCTCCAATCGGGAGTCCCTATTATTACTACCAAGACAAAACCAATTCCCGAGTCTAAGACTAGGCATCCTCGCTCTCTAGTCTAGTTCCAAAACTTCAAAGGATTTATCGATTACGATATTTCTCGTGAATACACGAGTCCTTCGGTTATGGTGCTTGCAAGAACCAATAAAAACCTTATGTATCTCCAAGATACCACAAAGTAAGTCCAACTAAGGACTGGGAGACGCTCCACTTATACTTAACTGAAAATATCGATGGCTCCACCAGAAGACTCATCTCAGCGTTTCGCTCTACCGAAAACTTCAAGGGTCCAACATCAGGGCGATAGCTAGGGCAGCAGTCCTTGTAGCCGTCGGGAAGCGGGGAACCTCGCAGTAAAGACCTTCGGACCACGTCGACATGCAGGGGTCGATGAGGTGGTGGGCCCTCCACCGGAATTTTCACACGAAGCTCCTCACGATCTTCAGGCTGATTGGTACCACTGGAATCACCCCACGTTGGGCGCCAATTGAGGTACTGGGTTTTTAAGAACCGGCACAGAACCGGTAACCCAGCGGTGCCAGGGGATCAACACCCAGAGACCTCGGTTTCTCCTGAGTCAGACTGACAGAAACTCAGAGTTTTCTAGGTGAAGTCAAAGATTAGTTTATTGGCTGCAACCAAGGTGAGAGGGTCCTAGAAGTACAATACGAGTATATTCAGGAGACTGCACACTTTCACGAAGTCAGGCTTCTCTTCTTATACGTAATATTCAGCCTTGAGCAAAACATTCCTTGGATTCGTGGTATTTCATTTATGGTTCATGATGACATGTACATATTTCACGTCGTGCTGCCCATAACAAATCATCCGGCAAGGCCCAACATTTCATCAGATATCGCTGGACCCCTAATAAAAATGGTCACCTCCCCATCATAAAGCAAGTGAAGGAAAGGAGTGGAGAAAGATGTGAGCGAGATATGGCAGGTGTGCGCGCTGAAATGGTTTTATGGCTGGTTGAGCTTAGATGCTATCTTGCTCGGCCACTGGGAGGGAACTGACCTAACAAGTTCGGCCTGGGGCAATGGTTCTAACTTGTACTGGGGTCAGGGAGAAGTCGATTAAGGAGTATGTGTCCTTGTGGAATCAAATTCAACTGGATTAAGGCCTATGTAAAGGGCAACATGCAGCTAAGGGTTTAGAAGGTAAATGACGATTTCGAGGTGAAATCGTCACTCGAATATGCCGAAAATACATGTACTTGATGTACTCGTCATTCTCGGTCTTTTGATACCAAATTCGTCCTATTTCGACGAAGTTTTTATTCTCGAGTCCAGTACTATTATATGAATCCAGATTTTTCAGAACCACACTACCAGTTCTGCGTTTCGGGCTCAAGAACGCTCCTGCCACTTTCCAGCGGCTGGTGAACACGATCCTCACCGGGATGGAGTCATTCTCTGCTGCTTACTTGGATGACATAGCTGTCTTCAGTAGCAGTTGGGAGAATCACTTGCAGCACTTGCAAGCCGTTCTCCAGGCCCTGGAACGGGCTGGCTTGACGATCAAGGCCAGCAAATGTCAGATTGGACAGGGGTCGGTAGTGTACTTAGGTCACTTGGTGGGCCGGGGAACGGTGCAGTCCCTTCAGGCGAAGATTGAGGCAATCATGGCCTGGAAACCCCCCAAGACCCAGACTGAGGTCCGAGCCTTCCTGGACCTCACAGGTTACTCCAGACGGTTCGTGAAGGGGTATGGCACTATTGTGGCACCCCTTACAGAACTCACGGCCAAAAAGCAACCCAGGAGAGTCATCTGGACGGAGGCTTGCCAGCGAGCCTTCGACACTCTGAAACAAGCATTGTGTGAAGCTCCAGTCCTGAAGGCTCCAGATTTTTCAAAAGAGTTCATTGTCCAGACAGATGCATCCGATATTGGCATTGGGGCGGTGTTATCGCAACTCAATGAAGAGGGTCTGGATCAACCCGTGGTCTTTTTGTCACGGAGACTGCTTCCCCGGGAACAGAGGTGGAGTACCATTGAGCGGGAAGCCTTTGCGGTGGTCTGGGCCACTGAAGAAGCTGCGACCATACTTGTTTGGTTCACACTTCCTTGTTCAGACAGACCACCGACCCCTTCGCTGGCTTATGCAGATGAAGGGGGAAAACCCCAAACTGTTGAGGTGGTCTATCTCCCTACAGGGAATGGACTTTCGGGTGGAACATCGGCCCGGAGTTGACCACGCCAATGCAGACGGTCTCTCCAGGTATTTCCGCCTTAGTGTTGAGGGCTCCCAAGGGGTTGGGTAGTTCTCCCCACTTTCGGCTGGGGGGGACGCGTTTTGGACCCGTCTGCTTCTGAGAGTCCCCTCACCAATATGATTTCTTTTTGTTCCCCTGAACCTCCCAAAATTTGCCGCTTTTCATTTGTCTACCAGGACCTTTTTGTGTGTTGTTTCATGGGGCTAGGTGTTCCTTGACACCCAGTTGCTCACAAGGTTTCTGGCACCTATGTACAAGGCACCTGGCGAAACCTGTGGACATGAAAACTGAGGTTGGCAACCTGTGTGTGTTTAACCTTAAAACGGTGGACACATATTTCCCTCATGTGAGTGACTCCCATTGGAGCCTCCTTGAACCCTGACCATTTGAGGTTTTGGCGCCCTTTCTGAGTGGCGCGCTTTCCTGACAGGAATTTCATAACTTTCCTCAGGTACACAAAATGGCTGCTCCAGAGCCCCAGTACGGTGGCTCTGAGTGACCAAAAGACACTTCAAAAGTGCCATGCCATGGACACAGCCAAGGAAGGTTCTAGAACCTTCTGGCTCGTGCCAGTACCTCAGGGCACTGGCTATATAAAGCCCAGTCCCTGGTGGCCATTTTAGATGTAATTCAGGTTCCAGACTTGACACCAGAGTGACACCTGCCCTGCTGACCCCTGAGGTGGCTGAGAGCACAGGCAGTAGAGTGGCAAGGGTTAATAGCCTGATTCCAGACTGGCGTTCCAGTCAGGCGTGTTCCAGTAACCTTGCGCCTACAGCGCCTGCCCAGCTAGTGCCTCATTGCCCCAAAAGACTGTGGCCAAGTTTATGTGCCTCCCCGCCCCCCCGTGGCGAAGTCGTGAAGAAAAGTCGAGTCGCGACCTTCCACAGTGCCCCCTTCGTGAATAGCGCCTATCACGGGGGACTCGGACGTCTCCGAGCCCCACCGGCGTTGCGCGCTTCCTGGTTGTGCAGTGATCAAAGGTGAGGTGGTGCGCCGGGCGGGGAGAGGCTGGCCTTCATTGGGCGGGATTAGCGTCCCTGCCCTTTCCCAGAGACCCGGGAAACTGTTGCCGTGGGCGGGACCAGCCCCCGTATGAGGAAGTCGGAGGGAGGTCCGTGAAGCCCCTGAGAACCCTGATGCTGGCGTAGGAAGTGCTGTGCCCCGACTGAATCGCTATTCGATTGCAGCCATAGTGAGGTGGGTCGTTTCCCCTGGAGGGGTGACGCGTTATCAAGGAACTGTGCACCGGCGTTAATTTGAGCGAGCGCTGAGACTGAGTGACCCCGCTGGCAGCCGTTCGTTCCTCTACTGACTTCAAACTGTGCTACCCTGGTGCCTGCGATATTACCGTAGGCTCAAGTAAACCACACCGGCAAGCGGACATCCTTCCCCGGTGGCAACGGAGGGCCAAATGTCATATTTACCGTGTTTCCTTGTCTTTAGGTACACGCGCATGGGCCCCGCGTGAACATAAAAGAGTCCCCAGTGCACCGTGAATCCAGAGAAGCCCGCATGCATTCCCCATGATTCCACAAGTACTGTTATCCTTTTCAAAGTGGGTTTATCTTGCAAATGTAAACTTCCTGATTTATTTAATTGGTGGCAGCGATACCAGAATGAAAATGTGGTTATGCATTTAAATGATCCAGGCTTTGTTATTCCATGTATTGGTGATATATAAACCTGATATTCATTTTATTTATTGATAGAGCTATTCCTAATATTTATGCAACACCAGTGTTCCTGAAGTCCTATTTACTGTATTTATTCTCAACCTGAATCCCAGAGTGCTGTAACAAATGAAATGTGAATGTGCTTCCCCAATTGATCCCTATTTACAGCAGAGAACTTTTATATAAAGGAATTGGATTTTTCTACAGCAGTGGTGTGGTGTCCTTCTTTTTGGTGTGACTGTGCAGGGGGTTATTATTGGGTCAGAGCCGGCTTAGCACTACAGCCTTCACTGCCTTGACACTTGAGCCAAGCTACCCCCTTTGTGCTGGGCTTGCCCATCGCAGGTCCAACAGATTCCTACTACACTTTTTCTGGGGAATGTTCATGAGGATGACGATCCTCTCTGGAAACTCATATCTGTCATGAAAAATGGTTTGCAAGCGAGCTTTGTTAGGTGGAAAATAGGAATACACAGAAATCATAACCATAGCCCTGCTTTGTGGTGCTAAAAGATAATTGCTCCTTAAATTGCCCCAGATAGCAAAGATTACCATGCAGAAATCTGTAGGAAACTGTCCATAAAAAATCCCTCAGGAGAGAGGCTGCAAAGAGTTCATTTGTTAGACCTGTCAGCTTAAAAATGGTCCCACCCCCAACTTTTTGCCTGCTTAGCTACTCTTTTTGATGGATCCTTTTATTAGCCTTAGGACTCCAAGCACTTTATCACTGCTGACCAGAGCTAAAGTGCATGCACTTCTCCCCTAAACATGGTCACAATGGTTTAGACACAATTGGCATATTTAATTTACTTTTAGGTCCCTCCTTATAAAGTAGTAAACCATATACCCAGGCCCTGTAACTTAAATGCTACTAGTTGGCCTGCTGCACTGATTGTGCCACCCACACAAGTAGCCTTTCAAACCTGTATCAGGCCTGCCGCTGCTTGGCCTGTGTGTGCAGTTTACTGCAACTATGACTTGGCTTTCAAAACCCTTTGCCATACCTAAAACTCCCCTTTTATTACATATAAGTCATTCCCAATGTAGGGCCTGGGTAGCCCATAGGGCATTGTGCTGTGTAATTAAAAGGTAGAGAATGTACTTTTTAAGTTTTGCATGTCTTGATAGTGACAAACACCCAAATTCATTTTTCCCTATTGTGAGGCATTCCCCTCTCATAGGTTAACATTGGGGATTCCTTAATTAACTTTTATTAAGTGGTAATTACTGATTAGAAAGGAGTAGCTTTGTCATCTTTTACATCTTTGGAATGGTAATGATAAGTCCTCTTTGTTTGTAAAGTTGCTTTTAACATTACTATTTTAGAAATGCCACTTTTATAAACTGGCCATTTCTCTGCTCTTACTGTTGTTTGTGCCTGCAGCCTGACTCAAATTCTCATCTGCACAGTGGTGGTTTCTGCTCGAGGGCGTCAAGGGTCCGCCCCCTTTAATTTCACTCCCAGCCAAGCTACAAAATAAGTAATTTGTTCACACTAAATTTGTTTTATTTATTCGAAATAAAACACTTACATGCAATGCTTCTTGCTGGCTGAGAGGCTGTTGCACTCTGTGATGCAGGTGCATCTTCTTGCTTTGCTGATTTAAACATGCTGCCCCTGGTAGGCAGACCCAGACTCGAGAGTATTTGCCGGACTGCCGTTCTCACATCCCAGAGGCCTGTGAGGTCATCAGCTCAGCAAAGACAGAGCCTTGCAGACCAGTCTCCACCCCTGAATAGTGAGTGTCAAATTTGCCCTGGTTGGCTTAGACAGAAGCCCTAAAATGCAGGGGATTCACGTCAATCAGGGAGTGGAGACAATGGTCACCCGACCCTTTCTCAACATATCACAAGCAGGTGGATCCCTCCCTGTGACAATTTGGAAAAGGGTGGGTTAGAGGCTACTGGCAGACAGGAAGCAGAGAAATTGAGTCTGTGCAGTCTGTCCTCAGCACTTTTGAAGACACTGCGCAGACTCGAGATAGCTGCTTCGTGCTTACCACGCAGCAGTTATGCGGACACCATTTCCAGCTGCAGGTTTCGACAGAGGCTGTGCACTGCAGCTGGCGTGTGAAGATTAACGGAGTCGCCTAACTTAAAGGCTTGAAGCTTTCCACAACTTCCGACAATGGTCAGCAGCATCAACGAGTAGGTATGTAAAAAAAAGCGTAGCAGCCCCCATGGGAAAGCAAGTAAGCAACTTGCTCGGGCCTCGCCTGTTTAAAGTTTTTCGAATTAACTTCTCTTTACTGTTGCTTTAACTCTACCCAAGGCACTAAAATGAATGACACCTGCTCTTTTTTCATGGCGACAGCAATTAATACGTTTATTCTTTATGTACAGCTCCCATACTCCTCGTTTTCCTCACAGCTGCTCCTGTAAAGTTAAATGTGCTGTGTCATTTGGTGACGAGAGGCCTCTGCAGTGCTCAGTATGCTAACACAGGCACTAATTCTCATGCACCAATATAATTGGTGAAACTTCCCGGACTGGTTATTTCTGTGTGCACTAATACTTTAGTATTTCAGATTTCCGGTCCTCCTCAGACATGGCAATTTACTGGGACAATTAAGATTTCTGGCAGTGACATTGATAGAGGAGTACATTTATTGTATTAGGAAACATCCCATTTTCTATGCGTCATCACACCCGTGGTGGTGAAACCATTAAGATGTATGTAGTGTCATTTAACAAACTGCGCATTCACCTTTACTAATTCTATTAGCACTCACTGTCCATACTCCTAATTTTCAAAGGCCTTCGGATTAAAAAGGCAAGTGGGTTAGAGCTTCAATACTCTGTAAAATCTGGCATCCTGGCACCCCTCTCTTTTCACAGCACCGCTCTTTCCCTGTTGGAATCATAGGGTGGGGATTTAAAAAACACTCTTTATTTTACAGATAACGTGACTGCATTTTACAGCAGAACATAATTCATAAACCAAATGCCAACAACTTGTGAGTGGATGGGCATGATAACTTTACTGGTGCTACTTCAGAGCGCAACACGCTTCCGCAGAAGGAAGAATGCTGTCATTTCTGAAGTCTTTTGAAATCTGATAGCTGTAATTAATCCTGAGATAAGCATCCCTGAGCTGGTGGGTAACGTGCTTTTTGGCACTTTAATTGAAAGACTGCTGAGTAAACATACTCTGGTTAGAGCAGAGTGCACCCATTTCAACAAATGGAATAAATGGACACTCAGAGAGAACGGATTTTAGTTTTTGTGTGATTGCTAATAATATAAACAGATTTCCCTGCATGTGCTCATTGATATTAACCTACCTGGTGTTGAAGAGGTATCCATATAGGCTGTGCATGGAGCTGTCAGTAAGTTGTGATAGTAGCTCTCTATGAAGCTGTACCATAGCTGCACACTTGGTTGGCTAGCATAGGCTGTGTGAGAGGCTTGCTAAGCTTTCTCTTATTTTGATATTAAAGCTGTGCGTTGGTTGTGAATTGCTTTCTTTTTGCTGTATTGTGTCTTTCAGATTAACATATTTCATACGTTTGCCAACTCCACAACAGCTCCTATAATGCAGTTATAAGACACAATCTGCCCATTGTTTAGAGTCTAGGTCTAGCTGGTGGCAGGTAACTTTATTCAAAGTGCATTTACTGTTCATTTATCATAGGACACATCCAGCTAATACTTAACAACTGATTTCAGGTTATACAACTAGATGTATACTCGAGAACACTAACTCTTAATGAATTCGCTTTGAGCAAATAACTGTTTTGTTTGATTTCTCCATGATGTACTTTGATTAACCATGAAAATAATTTACACATCCTCTGTTGAAGCTTTTGCTGCATAAAGTGCCAAGCGAGCATGATATTTTTCTTTTGCACAGCCATGCTTTCTCAGCAGCATGGTACCTGGTGGTCGATTAGGATGGCGGACGGACGTGGAGGGACCGTCCGCAGGGGCAGCGGCGGTCCCTCCGTAGCAATTAGGATGTGACCGCCACCCTGGCGGTCACATCCTGTATATTTTACATTGCGGTGGGTGCTGCTTTGAGCAGCACCCGCCGCAATGTAAAATATGCATGTTTCACTTTGGAATGCACAACTTGGCAGGCACCGCGTGGTGCCTGCCACCTTGTGCATGCCAAAGCAGGGGGGTACCATAGGTACCCCCCATGTGCACCCCCCATCCCCCAACATCCTGGGGGCCCGCAACGGGCCCCCAAACACAAAAGACCACATGCTTTTCCACGGCGGAAAAGCTACCATGGAAAAGCATGTTTCCGCCTGCAACCTAATATGGCTGGCGGTGTCTTGCAGATACCGCCACCATATTTGCGTGCATACACCGCGGATCAGCGGCGGACGGACTTGCCATCCGCCGCTGATCCCACCGGCATCCTAATGTCGCGGTGGGTGTTTGCAATGTCCGCGGCGGTGAATCCGCATCCTCCGGGCCGGCGGTGGCTTCCACCGGCCCGGAGGATGCAGATTCACCGCCAACATAATCGACCGCCTGGTTATTTGTACATCCACCTAATTAAACCTTGTCTCTCAAAAGCATTTTACTTCAACAGAGATTGTTTGCTTCTGTTCATCACCACTATTATTGTGCTCAATTCTTAGCTGATTTCCTATGACATTTTTACTCTGCAGTGCATAAATATGACAAATGAATTACTTTCATTAAGTTGGGAACAACTAAAATAAAAAAAAACACCTATTTCATAAACAAATAATTAAAAAAAGATTTGTATGGGGAATTATGACTGGGGTCCCAAAAATGCATGCCCCCTAACGTGAACGCCCCACCCAACTCCAGCTCCACCACTCTCAAATGTTACCAGCCACCACTGGCTGGGTGACAGCTTTACTTTGTGCATTCTTTCTAGACTGTCACAAACACAGGAAGGTTAGGTGAGTCTGAGCACTCATCTGGTGCCCTTCCTGGACAGTGAGGGAGGCACAAGCTGACAATTGCACCGGAATAGGTAGTGTCCTGTCCCCACACATAGGGCGGATTACCCCTTACTGATAGTCTGGAGTCAGGTCTGGGAAAAAAGGACCTCAGTGCACTTAAAAGACTCTTCTTTGAAGGCCCCCCTACTTCAAAGGCACAACTCAGTATAAGTACTGGGTCACTGATCCCTCCAAATCAGACACTTCTGGACTTTGAACTGCGCTCTGTCAGAAGAACTGCTGTCCTACTCTCTTGAACTGCTGACCTGGAAGGCTTGCTTTTCTGCTGTGCTGCCCTGCAGCCTGCTGCTCTCTGACCCTTCTAAAGGAGAGCTGGACTCTGTCTTGCAACTAAAGTGATATCCAAGGACTTGTTGGCTTGCCACCTGTTGCTTGTGGCTCAGGGCTATCAAAGTCTCTACACCTGCTCCTGTATCTGGTTCACTGGAAGTGAAACCAGATATGTGCACCATTTAAATCGATGCATCTGCAGCCTGCATGTAGCAGACCCGGCTCATCAACCCTGTTGTGGGAGTAGAATCGTTGCATCGCTTCCAGATGCTCTGCTTCAGAACCAATGCATCGTTTCCAGTGCATAGAGAACAGAGACGCGTCGCCCGTCCAGCATGGGTTAACACAATACATCTACTTTGGAACTGCACTCATGCCAATGCTCCATGTCAATTGTTATGTAATATACATATGCTAACATTAGTTTTCATTGTTCCCACAGATTGCTTTAAAATCTATCAGCTATTGTTATATAGAGCCCTCTGCACCACGTTTAAGAAATGTTCTTGTCGTTTGGATTTAGATTGACCACCAAATCAGTCACTTATCTGCTGCGCCCTGACAAAGGAATTGTGTGTTTTTACTCCACTCCCAAACACACGTCAGCGTTTTTTCTTTTTTCCAATGTATTTATGAGATTAATCATGTTACGCAATGATGTTATCAGTCTGGTTAAGTTATTGGGTATGATTGTGCTGTGTATGATTGTCGGTTTTGTGCTTTGTGGTGTTTGACTGTGTTTTGAGATGTTTCAATAACAAGTGCCTGGTGCTCCAATCATGTAGAAGATTAATGTAGTAAGTAAATAAATATATTTAATATTAAAAAAAAGATATTTTTGATGAATAAGAGATGAATAATCAATGTTGTAGTGGGACAATGTATTCTTGAGGTTGAATGAATCACCTGTGCATTAATTGATTGTTAAGGAGAGGTTCCTTGTGGTTATTATTTCATTACAGCCCAGTCCACAGGGCAACACATATTCCCTAAGGTTCTTTGGTATCTAGATGAAAGCAGCAAGAAAATACCCATTACCTGGCTCTGAAGTCAGGGAAATTCCTGTCTTCCCATAACACTGCATTATGAAGAATGGTGCTTCATGCAGGTAGTTTTCTCAGCAGAGATAGGTCTGTGCACCAGGTCAGGAAACTGTTTATTCAAGTTCCGGTAAAAATTCCTTGACAGAAACTCACATTTTGGGTGTGAACCTACTCTTTCAGTGGTCTCCTGCATATATTAAAAAGTAGTTTTAGAACAAGCATCTGCTTCTGCGTCTCAAAGCAAGTTATGATGTACCAGTGGGCCATTCATCAGTTTTCAAACGGAGAACAAATATCCCATTTCTGGATGGCACACTGCCAATTTGTAAAATTCTACCCCACATCCCCTTCAGTTCCCGTTGTATTCCAAAGTGATGTCCTGTTCCTAGTGTCATCAAATTTCTCACAAAGTGATTTGTGGTCAGTCGAATGTGTTTGAAAGGGACTTTGGTTTTACAAGGGACTTTTCATTGAACAAACCAAATGTGAAACTCTTCCTTTGCTAAAAAATGTTCGGGCAATGCACACAGGTTAACTTCCCTCTCCCCCATGGCCATTATTTCATGCCATGGCATCGATGCCGGTGCATTATCCTCTACTCTAGTGGGCGCACATGACCTGATGGTGGGCCCATATAATTTAACCTATAGGGTAGGAAAATGTCTTTGGTCCTAATGAAATGCCAATTGGTCCTCCTGGCAACTAAGGCATGAAACACGTCGTCGCTACTATATCTTTCAGATGTTAGCTATTAGGGTACATTGTGACCTCAAGATTGGGTCTTTGATGTTACCGTGCCAAGGGATCATTGGCCATAAATACTCTCCTAGTTCCCATAGACTCATTTATTCTCATTCTTTTCACCACCTTATTTTTGTGACTCCTTACATGCACTCATCTAACGATGTCTATGGATCACGCGATCTCCACTAAAGAGCTCCCAGGCCCATCAAGCATTGCAGCGCTGGCTTGACGAGGAGCACCCTATGATGAAGCATGACATCCTACCTGGTGTGTGAAGGCCCAATGATCTGACTACTCAGATCCCTTGTAGTTATTATGGTCAGGCTACTGATTTCATGGTGATTAGGGTTTAATTTGTCCCTCAAGAGAAACTACTCCATTTATATGTTTTGTTACATAAGCCAAAGCAGACATCTCATTAGGCCAGTGTGCTTGCAGTAAACACACATCATTCCATGAGCCATATTTAGTATGGATTTGTGCCACACGAGCATTGTGCAAACCTAGGCAATTTAGTGAGTCAAATGTCCAATTGACTAAAGGGTGTATTTGCATCGGTTTAAGTTGCATATTTGTTACAAACACTGCCTTGCTCCATCCTGCACTAAAGTTCTTTTATATAATATATGCAAGGTGGGCATGCCTAGGATTTATCAGTGCTAACACTTCACCCAACACACGCAGAGTGAATTACTAGTCTCAGAAAGAGTCACGCACAGGAGAGCAAATTCTGATTTGAGTAGGAAAATAGCATAGGGTCAGATTAGCTGCAAAATGCAGCGCTAACCACATCATACTACATAAAAAAGCAGAAAACAATACTCCTGACATTGGGAAATAACCACCCAGATTGTTATCTTGTGACACAGTCAGAAACCTTGTCAACTTACCAGAAGAAAAAGACAATGAAGAAGATCTTAATGTTGAAGATCATACTTCATAAAATGTGGAAGGAGAATATCATCAAGTTTTACAGACTAGATAGAGGCATGAGCAAGGTTTCGTTGGACCAGATTTTTCCCATTTCATTGACAACTGAGGCCATGTCTCATGCCATAGCAGCTCATTGTTTTGGGTCATTCCAGAGCACATGTGCCGAAGTGGAACATGTCTCCCAGAGTCAATTCCTGCCTTGTTTCCTTGAGGCTGTTCTGAAAATCATACACCATCAACCACCCATCCCAAAGCCTGGACCTGGACAGGTTCAGATGAAGAGAGATTTCTACTAACTAGCTCAATTCCTTTATATACTGATACAATTGGCCACACCCATATGACTTTGGTCCCACTTGCAGCCACCACTCACCTCTACTGAGACTCTCACAAGCAAACCTACTCCATAAATGTAGAAGCTACAAGCGATGGCCAGTACTGCCTCACCAATATCATGGCCAAATACCTTGGTAATGCACAGAAATCCCACATCTCCCAGCACTCCACCATGAATCGCATGTTTGAGATCCAACGTTAAAGAGATTACCTACTGCTTGGTAAGTGGACATGGAATGTAAATCTATCACAGAGTGACTTAATTGTTGTGTAATGAGAATTCAGGAACAAATAGCTCATCATATTTAGGATAACACATGATATATTCTCTGTGCACCATCGGCCCAACAGGGACTTACCACTGTACAGAAAGTGTTGCAAAGACTATGATGCCATATGAAATATCCTACAGTACATTTGCCATTACACCTTCATGCAGGAGGAATTGTGAATCAACGTATAGGGAAAACACTTGAGTAGGTACAGTATAATAGCTTTAAGTGGATGCATACATGTCCAGGGAGAGAATGCCAACCACAGACCTATTCACCTGGCATACATCTTCACATATGTATGGCAGTTTGGGTAAGTAGCATGCATATGCACACACAACCAACGTGGTACTTAAAAACAATAAAGGAATGTGGACTGAGAAGGTGTTGGTAGTCTAGGCTTGTCTACTGAACCACCTTCAGAAGAACTTAAAAAGTTATGCACATTTCAAGTTATGTATTTGACACATCCAGGGTACAATTACAAAGACTAGTTACATGTTTCAAAGAGGCATAATCAATATTACCCATAGGATAAAAACTTGACCTTGCCGACCTTTGACAGGATGATACTGTGCATCTACATTAATGTCACATATCAAAGACACAAATGTATTTAACAATGTTATTGTGTCACACTGTGTCTTAGAACCTACTGATGCATTCTGTATCTGTGAGCATTGATCTTATATACAATAACTGTCTCTGCTGACTATATGTTAAGAAGCACTGCTACAAATAATAAAGGTTTTTTGTCATCAACAGTCATAGAGATATGGGGTATCACCATGGCCTATGGTTCACTATGATGCGTGATTCACATCCCACCCATTTACATTTTTGTAAATATGGGTTTTTTAAGACCATGATCATTGGTTCTTGTACAGTGAAATGCAGGTGTGCAACATCTGGACTCTTCTGTAAACTGACAGGCATATTGTTGTAAGCTGATTATGATTTATCTTTCCTGGAAGCCAGACCAGCAATTTCATCTGATGTGCAACAACACATACCAACACATCCAAGTTAATAGAAGCTTATGTACACCCCAGCCTAAAATTCAACAGATACAACGATTGCGGAGTGGCAGCAGCAAAAATGGCTTACACGTTGCATGCCGTTTGCTGCTGTGTAATCCTTGAGACACTGTATACTGTTCACATTTCAAGGAAATGGTGGTTGTCCTGTGTGGAAGTATCACTCACCTGCATTGTGCTGTGGGCTGAAGCATGCAAACAATGGTGTGGCATACATCTTACACTTATTCCAGCATACCCTGTGTAAATGGTACATTCTTCAATCTACACAATGAATAGATACAGAACCCTATGTACAGACAACATATTGCTAGCAAAAGACAGACCTGCTGGCTCATAGTCCACACGAGAAAGCAATCGCATGGGATTATGCTGACACACTGAGAAGCAGAAGTCTGCAACTCTCGCTATTATAGACAGCAGAAATCAGCCATGATGACCTGGAATGCCTACTAATGTGTACCCGTATTGAATGATGCTTTTTCATTGTATAATTAATTTTAATGCTGCAGCTTTCTGAAACATCTCAGACTGATGCAAAGCATGTCTTGTTGCCTGTATTTTGGAGATCTTATAAGAATTTCACATTTAGCACCTATTAAATAGATATTCCACTGCGGTCTGTTTTTACAAATTAGCTCCTTACAGTTTATATGTGTACATGCTGACTGTAGCAACTAATTGCTGTTGTGCAAAATAGCTAAATTGTAACTCACCAGTCAAGATTCGTGAATTGTGTTATGTTCTCTAAATATTGCTCATGGCATCATTTAGTAATCCCCAGACTCCAGCATTGATTGAAATAGTTCTTTATTTAGATATAAAATATATCTTTAAAAGGTCGCACCAATCACATTATATACAATTTTATAAAATAAAAGAATGATTAAAAAAGAAGCAAACAGTAAAATGTGGCCAAAAGCATGCCAGTTAAAACATTACAGTTTGTAGATTAACCCTCCCGGTCTTTGCAAGTCTGTTAGAATGCATTTTCAGACTTAGCGATGAGCAGAGACCTCAGCAGTGTCTATTTTATCTAGGTTATGGTATGCTTGCTGAATGAATTTGGCCAAATTTATATTTAAAATAATATTATCTAGAGACAAAGCAGCAATAATGGCATGCCTACAAGACCGAACCCCCAGCCTGTTCCATTCTGGCCTAAGCAGACGTCTGCGTTGGAGATTAAACGTGGGGCAAATGCAAAGCACGTGCAAGATTGTTTCAGTTGCTAACCCACATCCTCTACATGTTGTGTCCTCTTTCTTGCGGCACCAAGTGGGTAGATTTTCAAGAAAGCGCCAATCTCCCATTCTTAGGGCAATCAGACAACGCTTTAGATGAAGTGAGAACGTCGTAGAAAGGTAGGCAGCAGGGGTTAGTAGTTTGTAAGAATTGACTACTGCCCAGGAATGACTACGCTTTGTGACATGAGCTTTGTCTGCAGCCAAGGATTTCCTTCTTACACATTTTTTGATTATATTTTTAAAAACAGTCTGACTAGGATTAAGAGCCCAGAGTTCGGCAACTGACATTTGGTGGATATAGTCCTTCAAGAGGCGGCCAAATGTTCCCCCTGGGTTGGTCTCATTGATTTCTTTCCAGGTTAAAGATTCTAGTGTCCCCGGTTCGGCCTGTCTTAGTTTGTGACACAACTTAAGATAGGTACCGACATTAGAGGCTTCATAATTAATTAGTCCCAGCTCTAATCTAATCTGGGCCGGGGAAGCGGTGCTCGGCAAATGAAGTGCCTTTCTGTAGATTTTAGTGGTATTTTTATTTAGGGCAGTATTCATTTTGCCTTTAAAGATCTCTATGCCATATGAGAGTGTTGGCCCGATCTTTGCTCTTAGAACTTCTAATAAGGGGACAAGGGTTGGACCTGAAAGTTTTTTTGATAGTTTGGCCAAGGATACCACTAGAGCCGTAGTTTTGGCTGCAATCACAATGCTTTGCTTTGTGAAACTACCCCTGGAGTCCAAGTGGACGCCTAAATATTTGTATGATTGGCCAATCGTGAGACGTGTTTTGTTGATTGACCAGTCACCGCCAGTGTAACATTTCTTACCAAATGGGACTATCAGGGTTTTCTCCATGTTAATTGCTAGTTGGTTATCAGACGTGTATTGCGATAGTGCATCAAGAAGCCTTTGTAACCCTACTCTAGTGAGGCTAAACAGGGCCAGGTCATCGGCGTATAAAAGGTTGCATAATGCCGCACCTCCTATTTTAGGTGGATGGCTATTCACCTTATCTAGGGTGCTTGACAGGTCGGCTATAAATAGGTTAAAGAGAAGGGGGGCCAGTACGCATCCCTGTTTGACACCACGTGAGGTCATGATTTTACGCGAGAGATGCGAACCGGAGCCTAGCTTCACTCGAACCCAGGTATCAGAGTAGAGTTGAATAATTGGGTTCAGTATCTTATTTGGAATACCCCACTGTGTCAGTTTTTTCCAAAGGGCCGCCCTGGGTACTCTATCAAATGCTGCTTTGAAATCAACAAAGCAGCAGAAGGCCAACCTGCGAGTTAATAAGGCTTTATCGATGATAGTGGAAACTGCCAATAAGTTTGTTGTAGTTCCTGAATTGGCAACAAACCCTGTTTGGTTCAGAGGAATCAGATCATTATCCTTTGTCCATTGCCTTAAATCCTCCAGTATGAGACCTGCAAAATGTTTCGCCTCTATATCCAATAGGGCGATTAATCTGTAGTTGTTGGGCACGGCTCGAGATCCGGCTTTGTGAGTGGGGTGAATTATTGCGCCCCTCCACGAGTCCAGGATTGTCGATGTCTTCAAGGTGTAATTAAAGAGATTTAATAGGACCGTGGACCAAAAAGGGATGTCTGATTTATATAGCCTTTGTGGCAGGCCATTCGGGCCTGGTGCTCCGTCTTGTCTTCCTTTTGTCACTGCTTTAACCACTCGTTCCTCAGTTAGTACAAGTACAGGATTGGGGCCAAAGGTTGTACTGTGGGCGGTGTTCAATGATACATCAGTACCATGCCCGCATTCCCTCGGTGGTCTGGTGCAGTCATGATGGTGTTGTGCCTGAAAGTGAGCTATTAGGTATGTTACCCATTCTGCTTCCTTGATGTTTGCTGAGCCCGAGTTTGTTAGGTTCAGGTTGGTGTGGTTGACAAGGGACCAAAATTTCCTTGAGTTTTTTTGTTTGCTTTCCCACACCAGTTTTACCCAATATTGGTTTTCCTGAGCCTGTTTCTCTTGGGAGACTACCCTCCTAAATGCTTTTTGGGCATGATGATATGTGGCAAGGAGGGCACTGTTCCCTGGGAATTTTGAAGCCAACCTCAATGCAATGTTCCTTGCTCTCTTTAGTGGTTTTAAGACGGTAACGGTTGCAACCCATGCTAATGGTGAGCAATTTGATCTCTGCATAGTCGCTGGGTATGATTTGATCAAGTGAAGGCACAACTGCGACCATTTCCATAACAGGTTGACGTCTTTATCGAAGCTGTTTGTTATAAAGTCCCTGCTTGTTTTTAAAATACTCTGGCTGTTGGAGTCATTCCATTTGAGGCGCTTTAGATTTTCAGTGTGAATACCCTTGTAGGTTGTAGGTGCCACTTTGTGGAGATCCTGGTTTGTGATGAAGGTGGTGACCTGCTTTCTATGATCGCTTTCAGACCGTTGGTGGATGCAAAAACTGTTCAGATTAAACAGTAGATCAGAATTACAGATGGTGAAATCCAGATAAGACTTTTTTCTTCCGTTCGACCAGGTCCAGTTTGGCGGCGAGTCACTAGTTGACCTTCCATTCACTACCAAGTAGCCTGCGTTGTAAAGTCTCATCACAGTGAGCTCACCTAATATATTTAGGGTTTGCTTCAGGGGTTTAGATTGAGTCACGGCCTCGATGATATTAGTAGGGCCCAGCCCTTCCATGTCTGCAGCATTCCCCTGAAGAAGATTTGTGTTGAAATCACCCGTAATGATGCGGTCCGAGTTGGGGTGTTCAGCGGCGATGTCGTCCATGATCTCGCACAGTCGGACCAGGTGGTCTTTTTTTGTACAGGTGCTGGGGTTGATGTACACATTAACGAGGAGGAGTGAGCGCTGCCTCCTCCATGGATTGATTTTGACCCCTAGTAACCAATCTTCTTCAAAATGGAATTGGTTGAAGGCTCCTTTTAGGTTGTTTGAGATATATATGGACAGTCCGCCTTTGGAGTGGCCAAATCGGCTGTCCCTGAGTGCTGGTTTTCGGAATTCGATGTATCTTTCTATGGGGTGGTCCTCCGTTGCCCAGGTTTCCTGTAGAGCGATTGCTGCGTGTTTACACAGGAAAGCCATGGTGTCATCATTTGAGATTTTTTATTGGAGACCGCTGATGTTCCATGAACACAGTGAAAATGGAGGCCGCCCTTGGTTGTTGTCTCTTTTGTGCTGTGTGTCCGCCGCTGAGAGATGTTTCTTGGAGAGATTGTTTGTTTCTGCAAGCATTTCACCATCTAGCGGTCAGATTGAGTGTGTTGATGACAGGATTGCTGGCAGCCACTCCCAGCTGTAGTTAGATTCTGCATTGTCCCCGTCTTTCTCGGGCCCTGTTTGACACCACGTGAGGTCATGATTTTACGCGAGAGATGCGAACCGGAGCCTAGCTTCACTCGAACCCAGGTATCAGAGTAGAGTTGAATAATTGGGTTCAGTATCTTATTTGGAATACCCCACTGTGTCAGTTTTTTCCAAAGGGCCGCCCTGGGTACTCTATCAAATGCTGCTTTGAAATCAACAAAGCAGCAGAAGGCCAACCTGCGAGTTAATAAGGCTTTATCGATGATAGTGGAAACTGCCAATAAGTTTGTCGTAGTTCCTGAATTGGCAACAAACCCTGTTTGGTTCAGAGGAATCAGATCATTATCCTTTGTCCATTGCCTTAAATCCTCCAGTATGAGACCTGCAAAATGTTTCGCCTCTATATCCAATAGGGCGATTAATCTGTAGTTGTTGGGCACGGCTCGAGATCCGGCTTTGTGAGTGGGGTGAATTATTGCGCCCCTCCACGAGTCCAGGATTGTCGATGTCTTCAAGGTGTAATTAAAGAGATTTAATAGGACCGTGGACCAAAAAGGGATGTCTGATTTATATAGCCTTTGTGGCAGGCCATTCGGGCCTGGTGCTCCGTCTTGTCTTCCTTTTGTCACTGCTTTAACCACTCGTTCCTCAGTTAGTACAAGTACAGGATTGGGGCCAAAGGTTGTACTGTGGGCGGTGTTCAATGATACATCAGTACCATGCCCGCATTCCCTCGGTGGTCTGGTGCAGTCATGATGGTGTTGTGCCTGAAAGTGAGCTATTAGGTATGTTACCCATTCTGCTTCCTTGATGTTTGCTGAGCCCGAGTTTGTTAGGTTCAGGTTGGTGTGGTTGACAAGGGACCAAAATTTCCTTGAGTTTTTTTGTTTGCTTTCCCACACCAGTTTTACCCAATATTGGTTTTCCTGAGCCTGTTTCTCTTGGGAGACTACCCTCCTAAATGCTTTTTGGGCATGATGATATGTGGCAAGGAGGGCACTGTTCCCTGGGAATTTTGAAGCCAACCTCAATGCAATGTTCCTTGCTCTCTTTAGTGGTTTTAAGACGGTAACGGTTGCAACCCATGCTAATGGTGAGCAATTTGATCTCTGCATAGTCGCTGGGTATGATTTGATCAAGTGAAGGCACAACTGCGACCATTTCCATAACAGGTTGACGTCTTTATCGAAGCTGTTTGTTATAAAGTCCCTGCTTGTTTTTAAAATACTCTGGCTGTTGGAGTCATTCCATTTGAGGCGCTTTAGATTTTCAGTGTGAATACCCTTGTAGGTTGTAGGTGCCACTTTGTGGAGATCCTGGTTTGTGATGAAGGTGGTGACCTGCTTTCTATGATCGCTTTCAGACCGTTGGTGGATGCAAAAACTGTTCAGATTAAACAGTAGATCAGAATTACAGATGGTGAAATCCAGATAAGACTTTTTTCTTCCGTTCGACCAGGTCCAGTTTGGCGGCGAGTCACTAGTTGACCTTCCATTCACTACCAAGTAGCCTGCGTTGTAAAGTCTCATCACAGTGAGCTCACCTAATATATTTAGGGTTTGCTTCAGGGGTTTAGATTGAGTCACGGCCTCAATGATATTAGTAGGGCCCAGCCCTTCCATGTCTGCAGCATTCCCCTGAAGAAGATTTGTGTTGAAATCACCCGTAATGATGCGGTCCGAGTTGGGGTGTTCAGCGGCGATGTCGTCCATGATCTCGCACAGTCGGACCAGGTGGTCTTTTTTTGTACAGGTGCTGGGGTTGATGTACACATTAACGAGGAGGAGTGAGCGCTGCCTCCTCCATGGATTGATTTTGACCCCTAGTAACCAATCTTCTTCAAAATGGAATTGGTTGAAGGCTCCTTTTAGGTTGTTTGAGATATATATGGACAGTCCGCCTTTGGAGTGGCCAAATCGGCTGTCCCTGAGTGCTGGTTTTCGGAATTCGATGTATCTTTCTATGGGGTGGTCCTCCGTTGCCCAGGTTTCCTGTAGAGCGATTGCTGCGTGTTTACACAGGAAAGCCATGGTGTCATCATTTGGGATACCCGGGGGTGGAGTAGGGGAGCACTCTGAGTCCCCAATTCCGCAGAGTAAGCTTCTGTTCAAGAAAGGCTCCTACCCAACTGGCCGAGGAGAAAGTCACCACCGTGACCTCAGAGGGTTGGTTTCCTCGAGGGGAGAGAAATTCGATGGATTCTATGTTATTCGTGGTCAGTCCGGCTAGTTCCGGGATTCCTTCTGCTAATTTTAACAGATTGGATCTGTTGAGAATATCGTGCCGCCCTTTAGATTTGTATTCGGGGATCAGAAGAATCTGGTGGCGCAGTGGGTCGTTGTTGGTTGACTCCGGAACGCTTGTGGGCTTAAAGTTGGAGTTTTCAGCTATCCTGTCTGGTTTGGTTTCAGATGACTGTTGTGACAGTCGTTGCGAAGCTCTCTTCAGATGTATACTGTGATTGATCTGAGCTACAGGGTCATTGCAGATGGTTTTGGAGTAATTGAGTCTTGCCCTTGAGTTTTCTTTTCCCAGGGAAGTAAGAGCCATCGATGGCCTGGGTTTTTCTGGTGTCATCTTGGGCCCGGTTGTGCTTGCCATCTGTGGGCTCTCCCTGGTAATTTCTATGTGGACACTGCCCTTGGTTGTTTCAGGGGTCATAGTTTGTTTGCTTTGGTCCTGTAGGCTCTTCACCGATTCTTGGGTTGGTTTTTCCAAGGTGACTCCCTTGGGGATGGTCCTTTGCTCTTTGCAGACTCCAGCAGTGCTGTCCAACAATGCTGTACATCCCAGAACCAGATTCATCATAGAACGGACTTTGAGATTATGAGGTCAAGATTTTGTTGCTGGGATCTCTCAGATAATAGGCAACTGCACAGTCCAAAAGTGGCCTATAAAAGGATCCTTGTATGTGCCATATTGCACAATATTGCAGTGAGAGGGCAGTAACCCCTGAAGAGGAAGCATCAACAGACATTCAGGAGGAATCACCACAGTTGTCTCTAACGCACAGGAGGGTCAAAGGAGGGCAGCTGGCACTGAGAACAATTTATTTTAATGAGAAATCTACTTTAACATCTGATCTTCAAATGTAAAAAGAAACTCCATAAGGAATGTCATTGAAATTAATAAATTGTCTAAAATCATTTGTCACTTACAAGGTTGTTTTGATTGAATATCATTCCATATTTGAGGTAACTAAAATGGACATTCTGTACATTCATCTCTTTAGTGTCCACAGATACTTTGCATTTCAGATTGACACAAGTGTAGCCACATGAAGAAAGTGTTCCCCCATTTATATTCAAAGTATCTCCACCCATCTGAGAGCACGTCACATACCATTGTGTTAAGAAATGCTTAGACACTTGGGGGCTGATTTATATATCGTCAGACAGTTTATTTCTCGGCCAGGGCAGTGGAGCAAATTAATCCATTGCCCTGAAGGAGATGTCACCTGCCAAATTTAGAAACGATCGCCAGGTAGGCAGTCATTTCTAAAGCATTGGCAAGAACCACCATCCTGGCAGTTCTTGTTAATACTTTTTACAGTTTGATGGAGGGCTCCACCAACATGACAGAGCCTTGCATCAAAGGGTTTTCTTTTTTATTTTCAAAACGTTCTCTTTAGAAAATACAAAAAGAAAATGCCCTCCTCACTATGCGAGTCATCTCCAATGGAGAGGGGGGCATTTTGTGTTTTTCACTGTCCCTTACCACCACGATTTGCCTGGCGGGGACAGACAGTAAAAGAACTGCTATATGTCTGCCCTTCTTAATTGGGCAGATAGAGTTACACCCAATTCTCCGATGGCCCTCACTCCATCAGGCAGTTGGATACGTTTTGGCTAAGGTGGTGATGGAGTAATCACTGCTGCAGCCAAACCTATGGTCTGCCAACATTTAAATTGGGCGGGAGGGTGGACAGACATCTGTGTTGGATAGGCAGGGAATACTGTTGCAGCACAGTTCCTTCTCTGCCAGCATCTAAATTGGCCCCATAGTCATGAAATCAGAGAAAATGTATTAGAAAATCATGAGGCACAATTGCCATGGAGATCTTAGTTGCATATCTATAGGAAACAACCACCTTTTGCCAGTTTTTTGTCCTATATGTTTTTGCTGGATGTAGAAATCTGTGCTCTTTACCCCTGCTAATGTATAAATGACTGCCAAGCAGTCAGTCATTCATAAAAGCATTGCCAGAAACTACCATCACAGTGGTTTCTGTCAATGCATTTTACACTGTGCTACGGGCCGCATCAGCAGGATGCATCCCTGTTGCACAAAGTGTTCTGTTTTTCTTTATAAAAATAAATCCTGAAATTAAATTTTCTTTTTGTAAAGAAAAAAAGTAATGCTCCACTCACCATGGGGGTCTTTTCCCATGACGGGTGGAACATTATGAAGATTGTACTCTCCTTCACCCGCCAGATTATTCCTCGCTGGGAAACACAGTAAAAAATGTCTACATGTCTGCTCATCTAAATTGAGTGTGTGGACATGTAGGCATTTTTCTGATGGCTCTAACTCCCCAGGGCCATTGGAGAAGTTTGGGCACAACAGCAACTGAGTAATCTATCCATGGCCAAACTGAAGGTGGGCCCACAATTAGATTGGGCTGGGGGCCACTATGTTGGTGGGAGGTAACGCCTCACGCCGCAACAGAGTTTCTTCCCGGCAATATATAATTCGGGTACTTAGTGACATTTCAAAATTCTGAAGGTGTGAAGGCTCCAAAAGTATGATCATACTGCAATGTATGTCATATTTATAATATATGCATCATGCATATGATGCATGATTGTAATTTGTTTTCTCAGCAAACAGTGGTTAGAGAGTTGCAACAATTAGCGCCAGGAAAGTGTATGTGCAATATACCATGGTCTCAACAGAAAATAGCCCTAGATGAGATTCATCAAAATCATGTAGTGACCTGGGAGAGAGACATACAAGTTGTTCTCTTTAAGAATTGTACAATTAAATGTATCACTAAGCAAAATCTTGACCAGTACAATAACGTACGAATTTATGTTAAACAATGAAACAAAAAATAATTTCTGAAATAGGTAAAACAATTTAAATACACGTTTACCATGAAAAAACAACATAATTGCATGTCTGAACTGACAATGATCAACTGCCACCAATGGCGGCTTCTCCGCTAAAAAGAAAAAAGAAAATGATAATAACATATCGTTCTTATCAATTTATTTTTCCTATTGAAGTCAGTGGCTCTTGGGATGGGGCAGGGCTGACAGAGCAGGGGGAGGAGTGGTTTGCACTCCTTAAGTGCACATGACTGCTTCGCCGCCCTCTTGGGCCTCTGCATTACACAGTCTGGTGAGGAACATGCAATGCCTCCCAGTCACCATCGGAGCACTAAACCAGGGCACGCAGACCAATAACAAGCCTGGGAGCCTTAGGGGAGCCCGGGTGCTTTCGCCTGCCATCGGAGACAGGGAGAAGGGAGAAGATTGAGGAGAGACAGTGGCCAGCCGGCCGGGTGGCCCAGGTAAGTGTTTTAGATCCTTCATTTTCCAGTGGCGGCTGTTAAGTTTAGGAAGGGTGAGGGAGGCCGGAACACACATGCACAAATACACATACACACTCACAGTCATGCTTTCACACATGTGCACACACACACAAACAAACACATCCATTGACAATACTCATTACCAAACATTCATATATATAGGCGCACATGCATCAACCATTAATTTTAAAAAAGCACACACACTTACCTGCAGCTCTGCCTTTGAGGTCCCAGGAGGTTTGGGACTCACTTAATAGTCAGCCAAAAAGGGAAGGCGGCAGTCCCAATGTCATCACAGAGTGGGATGGGGTCAGTGAGACTACTGACCCACCCCTCTCTGTGATGAAGTGTCGCTGATTGACACCCGACCCTGGTCTCTTCAGGGCTTAAAACTGAAATGCCCAGGTGTGAGGCAATCGGTGACGCTACCCCTCATCACTGAGGGGAGGCCTCAGTGACTCTTGCTGAGCTGAGGAGGTCACACCAACAGGAGCTGTGACTTCCTCAGCCCAGCAAAGTTAAGCTCAGGGAGCCAGGATCCTGTACACTTAGCCATGTCTGGCTTCTGGCTGCCTGACATGAAAATGAACAGTATCAGTCAGGCTGTCCTTTGTTCAGCCTGACAGACACTATTTGTGAGAGGCAAATGGACTGCCTGTGACTGTTCATTTCCTTACCCCCGCACCTGCCCCACCACTCATGCCTGGTAGCAGCTGCTACTGACTGCCACACTGGAAGCATATCTAAAATCACCTGTTGTTACCAAAGTTTCATCCCTACTGATGTTTCAACATGTTGATGACATAGCACAACTGTAATAATGATATGGCTTCATTACCATGACAACTGGTCACTCACAAAAGGAAAATAAACACTCCACATAAATACTCATAAGTAAGTAATTGAGTTGTTCTACAAATGATCCATCAATGATGTAGGGGAACCTATGCATATTGCTTAGTCCATAAAATCAAAAGACGAAAGTGCTCAACCTGACTGACATAATTCCTGGGTGATGAATATCCTTGAAAATTAGTTCAGTACTTATTTGCAGTTATAAGTTTGAAGTATGTCTATTAATGAAAACGTGACTGCTTGTCAATTTGAAACAATGCAATGCTTTTGGGCAGGGTTATTGATGTTTCTGTTGTTTGCAATGCTCAGGTTACCAAGATTGATCAACATCTCAGAAGCTGAAGCCACATTATTGAGTGTATGTGTGGATATAGAATGTCTCATCACTTAAAATATGCTTTCACAGTAGAAATTAAATCTTCATGGCAGTCCGTTAACTCGTGTGACTCTTTAACGTTTGCAATACTTTTTCACAGTCCCAGGTTATGAATGTCATGTGTTATTGCAATATTTGGCGGTTCAACACTGAAAAAATATCACATTATAAAAATGTTTGACATCATAATACAACAACATTGTGAACACGTGCATTTCATACCTACATATGCATCAATGCTAAATGAAAAATAAAATATGTCATTGCTGTATTAAAATTAGATATTAAGCTGAACACACTAACCTACTACTAGTGCAATCTCAATTTCTGTGTGGTCGTGCAGGACCCCATTCACACCATGTCATCTGTTGGATATGCTGCAAGCTCCGCTCCACACCAGAGGTGTATTCTAGTTGAGGGTGTACCCTCAACTACATTTGTCAGTGTTTGTGCAAGGAGGTACCCCTGGTCAATTTGTCCTACAGTAGACAGAATCTTGGGGAGTTAGTGGAGGTGAAGTCATGTTAAGGCCCCTTCTCTGTTTCCTCAAAAGTAGCCCAATATGGTCGGAAGGCCCATGCTGCATCATGCCTAACAATATAGGGACTAGGGTAGACAAACAGACCAAACCAAACAACACCAACTATACACATACAAACATCACACAACAATACAGTAAAGGCATTGGGAACTGGGTACATAAGGGATAGATCAGAGACAACAGACACAGCAGCCACTCCTAAAAACTCAAACCAACTTCAGCCACACCAGATCCCTCAGGGCCAGATTTTGAGTTCAGTGGATGGAGTATGTACATCGCCATAAGGGGTTCTTTACACCCGCCCTGGTGAGGGTGCTCGTCTGCCAAATTCAGAGAGAGGTCCACCAGTTCCTGTAAATGCAATGTAAATGTGAGAGCTCCACCAACATGATGAAACAGTATGTCAAAATGTCCCCCAAAAATTATTTTCAAAAACAAAATCCTAAAGCTGGGGTTTGTATTTGAAAATTAAAAGAAAGCATGACCCACTCGCCATCAAAGTTTTCACCCAAGGTATCGGGATCATTTGACAGTTTTCATTTCACTAGGTTTTGACCTGGTACAAAGGACAGCGAAAACTTGCCATTTGTTTGCCAGCTCATGCGGACAAATGGCAAAACCTCTATCAGCCATTACTTTCTCTGATCGTCGGAGGCATATGCCGGCTCTGGAGATGGGATAGTCTTTGTTATCGACATGTGGAAGGCTTGCCCGACTATAAATGGAGTGGTTGGACCTTCAGTTTGGTGGGTAGGGTACTCTGCCACCTTTGTGATGGAGTACCCTATCTGATACATTCTGAATCAGACCCTCACTCACCAAAACTCCTAAACTACCCACAAAAGAAATTCCCCTTCCCCAACAGTTTCCAGTGTGATATTTTCTGGCACAAAGGTACATTTGTCTTGAAATACAGAGGCTATATGATGTGTGATGATGCTTTAATCAATGATGCAGTAGGCAGCATATGATGCAATGATCATTAAGTAAAGCATAGTCACATACAACACAAATGACTGTTTTGCATAGGAAAAAGTGATTCAAAGGGACTGGAAAAAGGCATCGTATATTTTATCTCCATTATTGTTAATCAAATATGTGATCTCTTTTGGCAACCTTTCTATTCTGGTGAATTGGATCTGTTTTTATGAACTGATGGTATGCAAATCATGCTGAATATAAACAGGGATGATCATGAAATATCCTCTGCACTCCAAGATTGTCTGACCACAATTGAGGGTCGGATGAGTGCTAATCGGGGCCATGGCCAATAATATTATATCCAGTCCATTCTTCTGTTTTGGGACCTCTCTTTCTGGCTTTCTTCACTTGGACCAATCCCTGCACTGTCTACCTGTGTAAACATGTTATGTGTACAAATGGACTCAGCTCTGCCTGTGGTGGACAAGTCAATGTGATCACAAAGAGCTGTTACTTTCAACTGCTCTCTTTGTACCACATTCTTTACTTGCTTACCTTTTTCCAAAAGGTTCAGATTATGTATGCCTTTGTTTCTTAACATTTTGACTAATGTAATGTGATATATTTTGGTCTCTAATACAGATAGATCACAAGCTGCAACTCATTCAAAAGTAGACATCGATGAGATGAGAGACCAAATAACTCCAACTCTTGTATCCATAAATGTGTTACCTGTGAAAGATTCAATTATATTTAAATGTATGTGTCTAGTGCATAAAATCATATTCTTTTCATCACAACCATTCCTTTCTGTTTCCAAATTTTGACAACAAACTTTTGTTGGTCATGCTTTTTTTGTAATGGCAGCAATGGAGTGGAATTCTCTCACCCCACTGGCCATATGTACGAAGAAGTGGCGGAGGGAGGTGTTAGCCGTCATGGCATAACGCCTCCCTCCACCACTTAAGAAACGCAAGACTGCACCATATTTACAAGAATATGGTGCAGCTTTGCATTTCCCCCACCTCTGGTGCTAAGTTTAGCAAACTAGCGTCAACAGAGGCAACCTTGAACCATAGTGCAAGGGTGTCTGCATGCAGGGGAAGATTGTTTATGTATAGGAAAGTGTCCCTTCCTGCACATAAACAATATTTAAATGCCATTTTGTGACTTTTATGTGTGCTGCTTAATGCAGCACCCATGGTAGTTACAAAATGTCATCTTTTTTACAGATTGTTTATGTGCAGTAAGGGACACCTTCCTACACATAAACGATTCAAGACGTTTTGCTTTTTCCATGTGTGCTGCACAGTTTTGCCAAGTTGAGGCCAGGTTTTTCCTGGTCTTAATTTTAGCACTGCCTCCTATTGACACCACCCTTGTAAATAGGGGCCGGCATCAAAATCAATGGTGTGTTGCGGTGGTATGCCCAGCGCAACACCCACTGCCCACCCCTTTCACGCTAAGCATAGCGTGAAAGGCGGCCTTATTTAAAAGGCAGCATTAAGCCACGTTGGTTGGATTAACTCTGCCTTGTAAATAAGGTGAAGCTCCTATCTCCACAGTAACATCGGAAAAAGTGATGTTCCTGTGGCGATAGGTGCTTGTACATATGCCCCTACATCTTAGGTAGACTGATGATTTAATACATTTAGGAAAGAGTTAATGACGTGGCTGTTTGGATGTCACCTTTAGCTGCCCATTTAAAAAATAAACTGTCCTACTACTTTTAGGCCGAGTTATCTTTCAGACTCCATGAAACCCCTTTATGGGGTAAATGGAGCGCTTTAAAAAACAACAAAATGAAACTAAACGAAAGTAAACAATGCATAAAAGTGACGTAGGGTGTGAAATTGACCTTTGGAATTTTATGCCATCATCCATTGATGTCTTTATGTCTGATTTCTCAGGACTTCTTGCACTTTCAAAGGCTGTCCTTCAAAGACTACATGCTTTCAGTTGACTAAACAGATTTTTTGCAATGTGCAAAATGGGAAATGTCGAGAGCAACGAGGCTGGAGCAACAGGTTCCGGAAGCCCGCAAGCGTAACCAGGCTTGCCCGAGCAATGACTTTGCCTTAACCAAGCACATGCATGGTTATGGCAAATGCGCTGTTCAGAATGGGCGGGGAAAGAGGAGCATCGGGAAGCGGACATGAAAAGTTACATGGTTCTAGGGGGGTTTGTGGTCGTTTTATGGGGTGGTTGGGGTTTGAGATAGTTTTAGGGGATGGTAGGGGTTCAGGGTAGTTTTACAGGGCGGTAGGGGTTCGGGGTAGTTTTAAGAAATGGTGAGGTTCTGGGGATTGTTTTCAGGGATGGCGGGTTCGTTTTTACGAGTGGGATTTTGGGGTAGTTTAATTGGGTGGTGGGGGTTGGGGTAGTTTTAAGGGATGGTGCGGGTTCAGGGTTGTTTTCAGTGGTGGGGGTTCAGGATAGTTTGTGGGGGTGGGGTTTGGGGTAGTTTACAGGGGTGGAGGGTGGTTCGGGGTCATTTTCATGGGTTGTGGGGGTTCGCGGTAGTTTTCAGGGGTGGATGGTTTGGGATAGTTTTTAGGGAGGTGGAGGGTTTGGGGTAGTTTTCAGGGGTGGTGGGGGTTTGGGGTAGTTTTTCAGGGGTAGGGGGATCAGGGTTGTTTTTAGGTGTGGGGGTTCGGGGAAGTTTTAAGGGGGTTCAGGGTATTTTTAAGGGGTTGGTTTTAGGGCTCCGGGAGGTGGATGGTGTCGTTTTAGGGATATGGGGAGGGTTGCTCGTTTTGAGGGCTCAGGTGAAGAGGGAAGGGAGTGGTAAGCTTAGCCACATATGCCCCTTTACCATGCATGCCATTACCAAGAAAACTTGTGGTAAAGGCATGCATGGAAAAACAATGCATGGTTAAGACGTGGTCGTTATACAGACTGCATTGTTTGGGTATGCGTGGTTGAGGAACTCGTTGTTCCGTCATACAACCATGCAAAATGTATTTGGGGTGTGAATTATGTTTCAAATTACAACAATAATAGTTACCATTTTTCTAACCATTGTAAGATGAGAGGTTGTAAAAGGGGTGTCAGTCTCCCATTTGCAATTCTGATTGCTTTCTATGTATGGTTTGTGTTTGCAATTGTAGTCAAACACAATGGACTAGTCAACAACATCTCAAATTCCCAGAGAGAAACATGTGAGAACATGGCAGTCACAACCTAGGAAAGCATTTGATAGCCTCTCAGAAGAGCAGCTAGTAGTTCAGAAAATCGCTACTCTCTCCTAATGTCTTTCCAAATGTAAAATTGAAGGCAACATCTGTTCCTCTAAGGAAATAGATGCTGTTGAATTAATTAGTTTGAAAATCAGAATGAGAGCTTAATGCACAATATCCCCGCACATAAAGCCAGTCTTAATGCCTTTCAAATTGAAAGGTGCATATTGTTTATGCTTGCAGTTACACAAAAACATACACATGTAGAATTTGTGATTCAAACTATTGTTACATTATTATATCATAGATTGTGTATTTAGGAGAGTCATCTTTTAAAACAATAAAACCAAAGCAGGTTTATTATATTTTTTTGATCATATATACAATATTGGCCTAACTTCTTGCAGTATTAAAAGAACCTATCTGCCCCAGTAAATATTGAACAGTCTTGTGATTAACAATATTATGTCAAATGAATAATGGCTTAAACCATCTATTTTGTCACCCCAAGAAAACTAGACAATTCAATAAAAGTGCTCCCAAACATCGTCCAGCTTCTGTTCCTATCCTTGACCTTAAAGAAAAGGTTGGGGATGCCCAATGTGGATTTACTCCCAATAGCATACCGAACAGCTCTTTTAAGAAGTTGTGGTCAGCCAATTTTGTCAGATAAAGATATACTGATTGACACAATGAAGAATCCTCTTCAGGTTCAACTCCGTATTTCCACCATCAATGGTAATAGAGATGTACAACCCAAAGATCTGTCCATCTGTCCCTTAGTTCAATAGCAAATTTGATACTCACTTCCATTAGAACTTGTCAACAATAAGAATATATTTTATCTTTAGTTTAGATGTGCAAAGAGTAACTTTGCCTCATGCATTATTTTAATTACTGGTAGTAGTAAATATCTTTATTCGGTTTGTGCCAAAAACCCATAAAAGCTCATTACAATCACAATGCTATACAATAATTTACTGACATTCATTCATTCGTGGCGACATGTAAAAGCCTGTACTTTAAGAATAATATAAAATAGGGAGCCTGTAAAATATACAATTCTAATCGATAAAACCCATAGAAAGGACTAAAAACAAGATATCGAATTCATATCCACAACAGTTGGTAGCTAACTTCATAGGCGCCTATATTTATCTCAATGGACTGTCATATACCAGATATCCTGATATAAAGTATAAGATTCTGTTAGTTAACATAGTATAGGTCACAATCTCCCAGTGCAGTGTATGGTCATTGTCATTGTTTTGTGGGAGATTTCATCTTCCGGGTCCTTAGTCTCCATGCATACAACAGGCATCTGGACAGGGTAAAAATTAACAATACAGTGTGATCCATTCTAAGAATTTGAATGGTATCTTTTAAACAATTTGTCAATAACATGCGACTAATGGGAAATAGCCAAGTTCATCTGATCGCAATGTATTCAGGACAAACAAACAAGAAGTGTACTTCATTCTCTTGAGCTGCCAAACAGACAGGACAAATCAGCAAAATGTTAAAGCCGGTCCAGTGGCTGCAAAATTCATTGACTGGCAAAATACCATATCTAAGTTTTAAAAACAAGGATTTTGCTAGTGGAGGTTCTATGGTATTTAAAAACTCCTTCTGATACATATAATATTTGAAATCCAAGAACCCCTTTGTTAGATCACCATTTCTTCCCCCAATTATCCCTAAATCATTTATATGATCCCAATATGTCTTTTTAAATTCATCAGAGATCTTTCCTCTTTACTCTCTGGGTTGGTCCAGAGCTCGCTCAAACCCAATTTAAGCATCCAGCTCTTTATGTACTTTAGCCACGGGATAGTCCCTTTCGTGTCTAATGCCAACACATGAAGCAGTGACTCTCTCAGGGGGAGTGGGGAACTATTTGACCAAACTTGGATCCAAAAGGCTAATAGCCTAAAGCCAATCACCTGGACTACATTTGTGAGTCCCAAATCCAGGCGCATGGGAGGCAGAGGGGCATTCCGTGGAAGTTCCATGACCAATCTTATGAAAACAGCCTCAGTTTTTTCAATCACCCTAACATTATTGCGACCCTTTAACTCCTCACCATACGCCATTGCTCCTATGCACTTGGCTTGATAAATTGAAAAACTGGGGCAGCAGGCCTATAGGCTGATATTTTCATTGTTTTATTAGTGCAGAACTCACATGTTGCAATAGTAAATGGCTTTTTGCAACTTGTGGGGCCCATGATAATGAGTTTGTCAACCTGACCCCTAAATAGTCAAATTGCGTCACGCGCTCTGGTGGAGTTTCCCCCATTTTAACCGTCCCCAAAATGACTTGTGAGGATTGAAGGCCATAAATGTGGTATTTGTTACATTAATTTCCAAGCCAAATTTCCCACACGCTTCTAAGAAGCAATCCAGTAGATTTTGGATCCCCATTGGTGACCTAGAAATAAGTAGGGTGTCATCTGCAAAAAGCAGAGCTGGCAACACTTGGCAAGCTAGTTTAGGAGGATTGCCTCTGCAGTCTGTCATTGCTTCAATTAATCCATTAATATATAGGGTGAACAAAGTGGGCGCCAATACACATCCTTGTGGCTCTCCTCAGTTCACCCTTATCTTGTTGGTCAATTCACCATTCTTCCCCCATCTCACTTGGGTATAGTTATCCCTGTGTAGTCTAATGATAATCTCAAAAGTAAATAATGTGGGGCCCCTGTTTTATGCAAGACTTCCCACAGTTTTTCCCGGGGGGTTAGATCAAAAGCGTCTTTCAAGTACACAAACACAACATATACGTGTTCCTTCTTGATGGTCACATATTTCCACAAAATCAATACAAACCTAAACAGTAGATCTACCGTGCTTGTGTTTTCCATTAAACAAGCTTGTAGGGGAGACAGTATTTGCCCTTCCCTCATCCAGTCTTGGAGCATTCTAGTAGGTGCTTACAGAATATTTTCTGTGCCGTGTCAATCACGCTAATAGGCCTATAGTTTGCTGGATCACTTTTATTCCCTTTTTTAAATATTGGTATGACTTCCGCCCCAACCAGGAATATGGAATAACTGGGCACTTTAAGATCACATTAACACTAAGATTAAGAATCACCCTCCACATTTTGAGTTCGTAGAGATGTAAGTCACCTGGAATTTTATCTATACCTGCAACTTTACCCTTCTTCATTTTTGCAAGTGCCATCTGGGTTTCTTCCAGGGTAAAATCAATAATATGTGCAGCCCTTGCCCTGTCAAAAGGATCCTCTGGTGTTTATTCTCTACTCTCTGATCTTGTGCTGTTCTTCCTTGTATGGAGCAAGGTAGAATAGTTTCCAAGTGCCATCCCGGTGTTTTCCAGGGTCAAGTCGATCAAATCTACATCCCTTGCCCTTTCTAGAAGGACCTCTGTTGTTAGTTCAATACTCTCTAACCTTGTGTTGTTCTCCCCCGCATATAACAATTTAAAATGGCTTTTCCAGGATTAATTGCTAAGTGTTGGACATGTTACGAAATGGACTGTGCTTTCTGATCTGTATGTCCCATCCATGACTTTGGATGACCTTATGCCCTCCGGTATGTCATCAGACAGAGGGGTGTGTGTGTGGGGGGGGGGGCAGGGGGGTACGTGCGTGTGTATGTGTGTGTGTGTTAAGGGTTATCAGGTTCAAGATGTGTGTGACACAGCCAGTCTGACTGTGTGAAACCTGTTCTCATTAATACACTCGCCGTACTGACAGATATATTGCCAACATCATGAGTCAGATTTTGAGATATGCCTATGAATGTTGAAACACAAACACATCGAGAAAAATCATATGCAATGCTTAGCATAGTATACACCACTATGTCTGTGAAAAGAGTGAATATTTTGATGATTCATTAAATGCCTGTTGTGAATTTATAGCAAGATGGTGTCCTAATTATCTATGTGTAACACAAGGCAGGACATTTCATGTACCATTTCTGGCCTCATTATGGCCAATATGATCTGGTCAATGTGTTTCTATGAGCCACAGTTTTAGCATACATTGCAAGATGCCATTGCAAATTTCTGCCAAGACCCATATCACTTGTGCTACGTGATGACTCACATAATTTTTTAAGTCGAATGATGAATAACAATAGTTTGAGGCACATGTTCTACACAATGTTGTGCAATGATTGTAATCTGGGATGATTTTCCATTTTCAGGATACCAAGAACGTCTACTAAATGTGCATGTATATCGTGCATTACTGTACCCTGTTAAATGGACACTGGCAGGATGTTTTTGTTGATTCAATTAAGGTGATTTAGGTTAGTTAGTCAGGCCCATTATAAATGTTAGATATAAGGGAATCCTGCCTAGTGTTCTGTTGTAGAAAACAGAGGTGTTGATCTGGTGACTGAGGTGGATAGATGTGCTTCTTGAGAAGGAGCTAAGAGATGTAGTACCAGCAAAATCATGAACAGGACAGCTTCAACCTGAACACTGCTCCAGACTTCATCCATAGGTGATAACATGTGTATGGTCATCAGATCACCAGTCAATGTATATTTGATTGAATGTTTGCACGTACCTGTCTTATTATTGACAATGTGATAGTCCCTATTTTATGTTTGTACACATTTGGCCACCTTCAAACATGTTTGGTGCCTAGTGAGAAAAGCTATTGACATGAAGCAGTAAGTGATATACTTTTATAAAGCCTACTACTAACAACATGTTTATTTGTAAAGCACACGTTCACCCGAGAGTATCTTGGCGCTGGATGACAGATGAATACTGTTACCCAACTCAATGCCACTCATTTAATCAACCTCAGAATGATGGAAGGCTGAGTGGTCCCGCCAGGATTTGAATCTGTGACTACAAGGTCGAAGCACAGGCCCATACAGTGGGCAAATTAGTCCACTAAGCCACCAGACCCAGCTTACTGTATATAAGTGTAGAGGCTTTAAGCACTGAAATACGTGCATACATTTTGTATTTTTATTGTTGATTTTTATACTGTGTTCCTTTGAAAAATCAGGCCCTAAGCAACACAAACAGCAACATTTGTGAAAGCAGAATTAGTTCACATGAGATGAGGTGATATACCAGCCGAAGTTCAAAGTGTAGGAGGTGGAGATTTGTAACTAAGAGCTGATAAGACAGGAGAATATATTGTTACATATAACCTCCCAATAGTTGACAGGCATTCTTGGCAATGTTGATGTTGTTGCTCCAACATGCAGGATTGTAGTACGGTGTCAAAAAGGTGGCATGTATACAAACGTAGATCTCTGGAGAAACTAGCACAGATGTGTGAATCAAGCAGACCTCCTTACTGCCTTGAGTGCAAAGCCTCTGGTAAGATCTAACAACATGGAAGAGGCTGACGCGCTCTTCCAAAGATGGATAATCCAAGCCTTAAATACATACAATCCCACGCAAACTCACACACTCTAAAAGCACCCGATCCTGGAAAGATCTTGGAGGAGATCATATGATCCCCAGGCCAAAGCACTATACAGAGCGGCTATTAAATCCTATCATGAGCTGGTGCGCAAAACCTGAGCAGCTCACTACTCTAGCTTGATTAACAGAAGCACCAATCGCAGCAGAACTGTATTCTCTCTATTGAAGGATGTGATGTCCTCCCCAGTGGAATCAGGCAATATTATCTCCTCCAACCGACACTGTTAAGAACTGGCAACCTTCTTCTTGAAGAAGGTCTAAGATATCTACCAAAAGTTCAATCACAGTACATCCTCCGTTGTTCGTTGGAAGGATGCACACATAGACCCTGAGACTGTCCTTCTCACTGTCCTTCTCACATGACTTCCCTCTATTGCCGAGAATGAAATAGTGAGATTAGTGGTCAAAATCAAATTAGGTTCTCCAAACGACCCCCTTAAACCAGTTGCCTTCAGGAAAATTCAACAAGGTCTTCTAACTGAGTGTCTGGAGTTACTTAATCTATCTCTGTCCACTGCGGTGATGCCTAAGTCTTGTAAGCACGCAAAAGTGGTTCCTCTACTTAAAAAACCCACAGTTGACACCTCTAAACCGGAAAAATATCGCCCGATTTCACTGCTTCCTTTCTCTCTAAAATCATGAAAGCACACGTGAACTCTACGTTAACGTACTTTCTAGAAACCAATATTATACTCGAGAGTTCACAGAACGGGTTCCGACCACAGTACAGTACCGAGTCGGCTTTATTGGCCGTGGTAGAACAACTCAAATCCACTCTGGATGCCCGCAGTACATCAGCTCTGGTGCTGCTGGATCTAAGCGCCGCATTTGACACGGTGTCCCACGCAATCCTGCTCCTCCGTTTGAAGGAGATAGGAATTTGAAACAAAGCTCTATTGTGGTTTGCCTTATTTCTGGCGGACCTGACTTTCCAAGTGACCTCCCCCCCTGTTTCTTCCCATGTCTACCCTCTCCGCTGCGGGGTTCCCCAGTGCTCCGTACTGAGCTATACGCTCTTCAATATATATATGAGCCCTTTGGCACAGATGGCCAAAGCACGAGGAATCTCCCTGGTGTCATACGCCGATGACACCCAATTGGTGATTGCCCTGTCCAATAATCCCAATCAAGACAAGATAAAATTTAAAGAAGATATCTCTGCTATCGCAGAATGGATGACAGCCAACTTTCTGCAATTGAACTCCACCAAATCAGAGATTCTTCTGGTGGGCAAAAAATCTCTCCTTTGGATGAATGAATGGTGGCCCCGGGCACTTGGTGACCCCCCTGACCCTAAACCCACGGTGAAAAATCTGGGCTTCGTATTTGACAAAAACCTCAACTTTGAAACTCATGCTAAATCAGTGGTGGGGAAGTGTTTTGGACTAATGCGCGGCCTCAGACCGATTTAGGTCTTTTTGATGCCCAAACACGCCAGTTGATCATTCAGGCTGCCATCCTGGCCTGCCTGGACTACTGCAATGTGCTTCGTCTCGGCTCTAATAAATCCGTGCTCAATAGATTGCAGCGGGTCCAGAACACGGCAGCACACGCTATCTTTGCCCTGCCTAAATTCAGCCATGCCTCTAATCTCCTTTGTCGCCTACACTGGCTGCCCCTTGAACAGCGTGTTTGCTTTAAAACGCTCTGCATCACGCATAAGATACTGAAAGGAAGCATCCCAGACATTCTAGGCGATCTATGCACTCTGTACACCCCATTGTGTGCACTGCGTTCGGCACACTGAGGAAAATTGAATTTTGCCCTGTCATGTGTCCCTACGTGTTCCCCATCGTATGTTATATGTGCATGATCGATATGCATATTTACCCCCTTGCCCGAATAAAGACGCAATTATAGTTGTGTCCAACGTTAGTATGCCAGTTATCCCGTCCCCCTGAAAGCAACGTGAATTAGGCTTCTAGGCCTATGTTGCCAACGTCTTTACATTGTGCACGTTAAATCATCGAGTTGCACCCGTTTCTAGGCCTCACAGGGCCCGGACACCAGATTCAAGCTCCAGTCTCCTGAACCACTCCGAGGAGCGATGCAGCCCCTCCCGCATCCCTGACCCTTCACTTACTTCTTGCCAAGCAGCGCGGTGCCCGGCCTGGCCTGCCTGCCTGTCTGCCAAGAATATGTTATGCCTACAGTTATCAGTTCAGCTCCCCGGCTTCACATTCCTAGCTAATGAACCGCATAAACATCTTCATCTATAGTCTAGTCTTCCTATCTCCATGCAAGAGAATTACTGAATTAGTATCCATAGAAGATTCATAGCACACGCAATACATGAAGAAATATCTGCATGCATTAGCCTTAGTGACAAGTAGCCTTTGCTCTGATGACTTTTAGATTCAAGCAACATGTGCTCCAAACACAAGATATCAGATATGCTATAGGTACAGGTCGTTCTGACATCCCAGACTTTAGTCTCCTCTAGTAGTGCTAGAAGTCAGAGCCCCCAGCTCTCCCCAGTTACACGTCATGACCCGTTTGCGCGCACCAGTAGGTTAAAGGTTCCAGCTGCCCATGAAGCCCCCTCCATGTATCCACCCATTTATGACACTTCTGTGACGTTTACATCACATGTCTCCGTGCACGCCCAGTGCACGCCTTCTTTTTACGCCCATATGTTCTTATCTTCCGTTTGTCACTTGTTACGCCTACTGTATTCAATGCAATTGTACTGTTTTACTATATATACTGTATGATGTTAATATGATGCGCTGCGCGACTTCCCACTTTGTCCTGTGTCTGTCCCTTCCTGAACCTTCGCAGGTGATGGAACCCGATGGTCCATTGGGTCGAGCCATCTGATTAAAGCCCGTATGACTCAGATACCACGGATTCTGCCTCTTATTTATTGAGCTATCCTTTTCAGTTAATGCATAGAAAAATAGTACCGGTAATTAATTATTTATTTACCACATAATGGCGCCCGAACAGGGACGAGCCCCTTCCCCACGCGCCGGCGATGTAACGCAGGCCCCCTGACCCTTCTACAGCCGTGACGGACCCCTACTGTGCACGTGCAGATATTTCTGCTTCAAGTCTCCCTCAGGCCCACGGAGGAGACGGAGACTGCGGTCCGGCATCCAGACGAGGCGGTGAGGAAGGCGGATCGTCCCGACCAGAGCCCAAGCCGAGAGAGCAAGGTCCGAGGTATCCGGAGGCCCACTTGTTTCCGAAGCCCGAGGCGCATGCGTAGTGCGTAGCAGTAACCAGACGTCGTAGCAGTCCAGTCCAGTCCGAGGCCTTCAGTTTTGCTTCCCGGTGAGTACCGTTGCTGGGAACGTATCTAGACGGGTTCATTAATTTGTGCCCGGTCCGACGGGTTTGGGTACACAGATCCGGTCCGACGTGTTCACCTAGGTGGATACGGTATGACGTGTCTCTTTAGGAGACCGGTATGTTCTGTACTGTTTTAGCAGTGCATCCAGTAATTCTAGTAAGTCTGTTCTCGAGAAATTCAAGTATTATGTTTTCAATGTATTAGGTAGTATCTGTTCGAACTGTTATTAATGTGTTCTTGATGTCGTGGTATGAGTGATTGTTTTGCTATCCATTGCTGTGTTCATTGTTTCTTGTGTTCAAGTTCAAGTACGGTTCAAATATGCCTCTGTTTTCAAAGTTACGTCAGATAAAAACGAGAAAAGCAGTACTCGAAGAATCAGTTCCTGTCCCTCCTAGGGACAGTCCTGGACATTTCATGTATCATAAGATTGGCTTAGATGCCATACTGTATCTAGATTTATGGGTGGATTACACCAAGGATCTCGAAGAGAAATATAGATGGCCTGTTTCAGGAACATGGGATGCCGAGTGCATCATGAGAGTAGAGGAAGCATTATGGAAAAAGAAGCCAGACAATCCCAGAAAGATGCCATAGAATTATGGCGTAAAGAATCACATAAAAGAACAGAGAAAGAATTCAGAAAAGCAGAACTAAGTAGAGAATCCTCAGAAAAAGCCCAAGAAAGGGAATTAATAGAAGAAGGTGAACGAGTTAGAGCAGAACAGTCAGACAGACAGAGAAATGCCCTTATTAAAGGTATGTATCCCCTTCTCACCGAGGGTTTGCCTAAGGCGACCCCGGAAACATCCTGTAATTTACCACCACCATTAGTCCCGATTAAGCTACGTCATAAACCGACTGCAGCTGAAATTTTTCTTTCTTCCTATTTAGACGACACTGTCCCAGAATATGCTAATACGAATCCTACTCCGCCAGTTCAACCTCAGCACCCTGTTAATAACGTAATCACTGTGCCTCCAGTCGTTGGTCCCGGGAATCCTGTTAATGTGCCAGTACCCCAGGATCAACTCACATTACGTGCACCTACTTTGCCAGTCACGTTACCAGCAGCCGCACATTCAGCATTAACTGACGATTCTAGTCCAGGAGGAGCAGGGGGAGGTATTCCTATCACCCCACCTCAAACAAAATGACTGACACTGAGAGACGCAGCATTACAGCGTACGCCAAAAGTGGCTACGTATGAAGCACTCAAAAAGTTCCTTAATGATTGTAGATATGACCCCGTGCCAGGCGAAGATTACATGGTATTGTATTCCATACGTTTACGACGAGTTGCAAACTTTTTGATTACCATATCAAATATGAAAGAACATTTAGACAGAATATATCATTTCATCCGAACAGGGGAGAAACCAGAAAATATTCACAAAGCTATGGCACACAGGAAAGTCGTGATTCAGGCATGATTTTGCAATTTTTAATAAATTGTTTAATAAGAGAACAGGATCGTCCTGATAAAGATCCAGAAGAGATGAAAGTCCTGATAAGATGGAGTGACAATATATCAGAAGGAAAACACAAGACACAAAATTGTATAGAAACCATGTACAGAAAGATTCGTAAAGAAATTATAAGGATACACGAGAGCGAGAAAGCAAGTGGAGCAGCCGGAAAAGAGAATGACTCTTCAGACGAAGAGGTAGACGACGAGAATCCCACCAGAATAGCGTATGTAGGTAGGACGAGACCTTTTGATAGGCACACACGCTCAGACTACAAGAAAGTTTTTCCTCCTCCCGTACCAGAACAGTGTTCTCTTGAACAATTATTCCAGGCTACCGATAAAGTTCTGAAACTACGAGTAGGTTATAGTGAGCTTAGTACCATGCATGAACAAGAACTAGCCCGATCAGCAGTCCGACGGATTAGTGATTCTACCACGTTTTCAGATGAAGTAGTGGCTCAAATGTTTCTGAAGCTTCCCCCAGGCGAACAGCGACTGGTGGGTATGTACATGATCCAGCACCTCATTACATTGTACGAGGATCAACATTCTGATCCAGGTCCTTTATATAATGTACTGAACGAGTTACTCCTAAACAGATGGAAAGGTCTAGGTACCGATTTAATTAGCGTCATTTTAGAACAGCGCCACAAATACAGAACGTTCCTGAATCCACATTTTGTTCCTGTTCCACCCCCATTCTACATAGACAGACAGAATCCGTTGCGAGAAGTGCATCCTGTTAAGGGAACGGGGGGTGAGCTCGAACGAGTATTTGTTTACACCCCTATAACGAAAATAGAACTACTAGAAATGAAAAAGTTAGTGCCCTGTCACGATAAAGATCCAGCAGGGTTCCACCGTGAGTTAAAAGACATGCTCCGTATGGGAGAATACACGTATCCCGATATCATCAAAATGTTAAAGGTCCTGTTGCCTGCGGGCATATATGAAAAACTCAAAGAAAAAGAATGGGAGGTGGGAGAGAAAAAGATTGACTGGACAGCGTTAGAGAACGAAGATAACACACGAGTTCCAGGTACTGGTCTTGGGGATAAAGCCAAAGAGTTGCCCGAACTGTTAATTCAAGTCTTGCCAAGATTACTAGCCACGAAAAAGGAAGACTGGGATGCCATCTCAGCCTGTAAACAGAAACAAGACGAAGACACTAGTGATTTTTATTCCAGATTCGAGAAATGTTTCATTATTAATAGCGGTTTGAAAACAAGTAGTGAGTCGTATCCACATCTTTTTGTTACCAAACTAGTTGAGAATTCTTTACCTCAAGTTAAAAATCGAGTATTGAAAGTCGAGAGTACTTGGCAAGCTAATACCCCGTCTCAAATGCTCCAGATGTTACAGTATCACCAGAACCGAATCAGGGAAGGGCAAGAACACGAAAGGAGACGTATGAAAGACACGAAAATGAAAGTACTAGTTGCACAGTCTGTTCCAGCAGATAGTCAGAAGAGGGGTACGAATCAAACTAGTCATTCTGCAGCTCCCGTTAAAGGGACATGCAATTACTGTAAACAGCCAGGTCATTATATAAACGAATGTGCAGTCCTGAAACACAACATAGCTACAGGTAAGACGAAAGAGAGACCGCGTCCTCCTAGACAGGAACATGTTCCGCAGAATTCGCAGCCACCGCAGAACGCACAACAGACAGTTACAGTACAGCAGCCTATAGCTGCCACACAACACGTTACACAACAGATGTACCAGTACGCACAGTCAGCATATCCAGAATATCAGCAGTATTCATGAAACAGCCTAGAGAGGGAGGTTGGCTTGCCTCTCATCGAGGTTCCTGTAGATCAAGAGGGTCCCTATGTACACAGTCAAGTATTAGGGAAAGACAGAAAGTTTCTGATTGATACAGGGGCAAGTAGGACTACCATCAGTCATGACGAGGTTCCAGGGGCTCCACTCTCAGGCTCAAGAAATGTTTCCCTGGGATTTTCAGGAAAGCCGATTGTTAATGAAATATCGAAACCAGTTTCCTTAGAAGTTGGTCCATTGTCCCGAACTACAGACTTGTTACTTACGAAATCATGTCCTGAAAATTTACTTGGTATTAAGACATTGAAAGAATTAGGAGCTGTAATTTGCTGTTCTCCGGAAGGAGTGAGATTGTTTTTACGTGATTTTAAAGGTCATTATGTGTTACGAGATTTTGATCCAAGATTACTGAATGTACCACAGCATTTATGGGCGCAAGGTCCAACTGATGTAGGTTGTATGCACATTACACCATATCGTGTCACTCTGAAACAAGGTGTTGTATTACCACGAATCCGACAGTACAAATTGCCACCCGAGGCTGTAGCAGCCTTATCGAAAATCATTGACGAGCTCATTGCTCAAGGAGTGGTTGTAGAAACTGACTCCAATGTATGTAATTCTCCTATCATTCCAATTCTTAAACGTACTGATTCAAATGCACCTCCAGTTTATCGATTAGTGATTGACCTTCGAGAACTTAATAAATGTATCATACCCCAGTACCCAGTGGTTCCAGATATCTCTTCCCTATTGACTGCCATTGATTCTGAAGCTACGTTCTTTACTGTTATTGATCTCAAGAACGCATTCTTTAGTGTCCCCATTCATCCAGACAGCCAGTTTCTTTTCGGATTCTGTTTAAATGGAAGAAGCTATAAATTCACACGTGCTCCTCAAGGTTTCACAGAAAGTCCTAGTATTTACAGTCAAGCACTTAAAAGACAACTAGACAGTATTCACATGCCAACTGACACTGCCCTGCTCCAGTATGTCGATGATCTATTGATCACAGCCCGTACAGAACGTGACTGCGAACGTGCGTCACTGACAGTCTTGTATTTTCTGGCCGAAATGGGGCACAAGGTGTCCCCTTCGAAACTGCAATTCTGTGTCCAGCAAGTGGTATACCTTGGACACTTGCTGTCCAAGAGGGGTAGACAGTTGACACCTGACCGTATCCAGTTAATAGCACATCTTCCACAGCCCAAGACACAGAAGGAGGTACGAGCTTTTATCGGCCTCACTTCTTACTGCAGACAATGGATCCCTCAGTATGCATATCTAGCCAAACCACTGATACAGTTGACAACACAGGAGGCAGCCACATCGACTGTCCTTCCTTGGACTCCGGAACATACACTTGTTTTCAATGAGTTAAAGAAAGCTTTATGTAATGCACCTGTATTAGCGACACCAAACTACAGTAAGTCTTTTACGCTTTTTGTTACTGAACGTGATGGTACAGCATTATCTGTTCTCACGCAAGATCAAGCAGGACAACACAAGCCTTGTGCTTATTTTTCTAGCACATTAGATCCAGTAGCCCAGGCTTTGCCTGCGTGCCTCAAGTCAGTTGCAGCCACAGCTCTAGCTATCAGACAAAGTGATTCCATAGTGTTAGGACACTCCCTGACAGTACAAGTTCCACACTCCGTTGAAGTTCTTTTAAACCGAACACAGACTCAGCACTTGACAATTGCACGTTTAACAGGATATGAACTGACACTGTTTCAGCCACACATAGAAATCAGGCGCTGCAACATATTACATCCTGCTACACTGTTACCCTCGATTACATCAAATCCTGCCACACATGACTGTGTGGAAGTTATTACCACCATGACGAAGCCAAGACAAGACTTGACAGACATTGCATTATCTGATCCTGACCTGACACTTTACGTGGATGGTTCATGTATGAGAACAAGTACAGGAGAGTTAGTAGCTGCGTATGCAGTGACTACTGAAACTGAGGTTATAGAAACACATCGTATTGACACCTTGTCTGCTCAAGCAGCAGAGCTCATCGCTCTGACCCAAGCCTGCATACGAGCCAAGAACCTGAAAGTAAACATATATACAGATTCACGTTATGCATTCGGAGTCGTTCACGACTTCGGAGTCCTTTGGCAAGAAAGAGGTTTCATGACCTCTCATGGAGCCAAGATTCAGCATGGCCCCCTCATTCAAGCTCTGTTAGAAGCAATACATTTGCCGACAGCTATTGCCATTATGAAGTGCAAAGCACATACGAAAGCCACTGACACCATTTCCCAAGGTAACGATCTAGCAGATCGAACAGCCAAGCTTACAGCTCAGACTCCAGACATTCCAGTTAACACGACAAAGACAGATGTTCCAGATCAGATGACTTGTATGACAGTTAAGGACCCTACACAAGATGTACTAGACATACAGACACATGCTACCCCAGACGAAATCAAGAAATGGTCTGAACAAGTAGGGGTCCAGACAGATCAGGGATGGTTGACGAAGGGAAAAGCCACATGGTTTCTCCCCGACTCTATGGTTCAAGTCATTATTAATACAGCACATAGTCCAGCACATTTAGGAGAAAAAGCCATGTTAGACAGCATCAAGAACATTTGGTTTAACAAGCATTTACGAGCAGCAGCGAAGCAGAAAGTGCGTACCTGCATGATCTGTTGTCAGTTCAATCCAGGTAAAGGTGTTCCGGTGGAACAAGGTGGATTCCATCCCCCTGACCACCCTTTTGAAGTCCTCCAGATGGATTATATTCAGATGGATCGATGTCGAGGTTTCAAGTATGTCCTCGTAGTTGTATGCGCTTTGTCCAGATGGACAGAAGCATATCCAGTCCCAGATTACACTGCCGCGACCACTGCCAGGCAGTTGGTTCGTGAGTTTTTCCCACGCTATGGTTTGCCCAGGGTCGTGTATTCAGATAACGGACAGCCATTCTCATCCGAACTCATGAAAAAAGTATCACTTCTGTTAGGGTACCAGTGGAAGTTCCACTGCGTACGACACCCCGAGGCAGCTGGCCTCGTCGAGAGACACAATCAAACTCTGAAAATACGTATAGCGAAGGTATGTGCAGAGAAAGGTGTAGATTGGATGGTAGCCCTGCCGGTTGCCCTTTTCTATATGAGAATGGTCGCCCACTCCCGATCTGGTCTGTCACCGTTTGAAGTTGTATTTGGTCGTCCCCCGAACATGTGGGGTACACCTATGCCACGTAAAATTACCGATGTTGACAGTAATATGCTGACAGATTACCTAGCTTCCTTGATGTCTGCACTACTCTCTTGTCGTTCACAGGTCGCCGCTGCCTTTCCAGACAACACCCAGGTGAAACCGCACGAGGTCGTTCCAGGCGACCTAGTCCTCGTTAGGAATTTTGATCGTTCAAGCCCTCTGAAGCCCCGCTGGAAGGAGCCGAAACTTGTTCTGATGACCACAAGGACTGCCGTAAAGCTGGAAGGCAGGAAGGGCTGGCTACACTCCAGCCACATCAAGCGTTTTTATGGACTGCGTCCAAAGACTTTTCTCAAGGACTGCCCCGATACTGACTCTAAACTTCCCCTGTTAGAGAAAACTCCGCAGCAGGAGTATAAACTCAAGTTAAGGTCTAGCAAGTCAGACAGTTTAATTGTTTAAGTCCCTCTCGGGTGAAGCGGTTAGACAGGTTCCTGACATGTATGAGATAGACCCCCATAGTGAGAGAGTTAGACGAATCTCTAAGAAAATACGTTACTGTAAGAATCTGCGCAGCAGATGTGTTGTTACATTATTGTTTATGTTATTTCTGAGTCTTACGATCACATGTATAAGTTACACGCTACATGTATTTTTTCCTCCTCTTGGTTCGCATGTACATCTTTCCTCTAATGATACAGTAGAGCACACTTTTAGTGAACTACCCCCTCACGTGTTATCCTACCGGCTTGCCATGCGCAACAATACTTTTATACGTATGTTACACTATTCACACCAGACCAGCAATGCCACTAATTGTTGGGTGTGTGGTCGACTCCCCCCTTTCCAGACACCGAAGGGAGTTCTGCCACTCTTTCCCTATCCATTTTCACACAATGGTTCGTGTGGAGCATGGTTTACGTTAACATCCTCTTTAGACGATAAGTCCCTTCTGAATAGAACATGTTTCCCAGACAAGGAAGGTCTTTCCCATAGGACAGGGTTAGATCTAGAAAATGAAGTATATGATCTAGGTAATTTCTCCTCCAATTTTATGGTTTTGAATGTTCAGTCCGAGACTACTCCAGATTTGCCTGCTATAACAGTTCAACCAGTGAAAGGCGAATTATGTGTTAGAAGGAATGGTTCAGTACATCTAGGACACAGTGATTGTACTACTGTGGTCGAGTATAGTGACAGTGGGAAATCTACTTTCAAAGCCTCACGTCATTCATATTTTGTATGTGGTCAGACCGCATATGTACGTCTGCCCCTAGATTGGGATGGAACATGTTACATTGCCTTCCTACTGCCACCAGTTTTCCTAGCCCCATCCGATTATCACAGAAATACACATCTAGTACACGTCAGACATAGAAGGGAGATCGAGTCCCCAATTGTCGATCAAACTGAAACTGCCTTAGAACAGTATACAGACTTCAATAAAGGTTTCTTCTTCTTCATAGGTCCCGTCCAGAATAGTAAGTTAATACGCAGGTTAACCAGAACCCTTGAAGCAGTAGTGAATGAGACTACTTCCGCTCTAGGTAACTTAACAGAAGAGCAATCTGCTATGAGATTTGTCGTTCTTCAAAACCGCCTTGTTCTTGACGTCATACTGGCCGATAGGGGCGGAGCTTGTAGAGTCATCGGATCTAGTTGTTGCGTTTTCATTCCTAATAACGCACCGTCTGTATATTCAGCCATAACTAGACTTCATAAAATAGCCCATCAGTTACACCAGAATCCAGGCACCTGGACATGGTCCGGTTGGTTCTGGAGTGTAATATCTGCCTGGGGATGGAAAGTACTGTCATTCCTAGGAATAGTAGTAATGATCATATTCAGTTGTTGTCTCTGTTTACAATGTGGCCCTGCGATTTGCGGCTTGTGCGCTACCTCTTGTATTCCACGTCCAAAGTCCCATTCCCAAAAGATAAGAGACGAGCAAATGATGCTGTATGAACAGATAGATGGTATCATGAATATTGATGTTTCCTGAAGGAAACGTAGGGAACAAGGAGGGAATGAGGAAAATTGAATTTTGCCCTGTCATGTGTCCCTACGTGTTCCCCATCGTATGTTATATGTGCATGATCGATATGCATATTTACCCCCTTGCCCGAATAAAGACGCAATTATAGTTGTGTCCAACGTTAGTATGCCAGTTATCCCGTCCCCCTGAAAGCAACGTGAATTAGGCTTCTAGGCCTATGTTGCCAACGTCTTTACATTGTGCACGTTAAATCATCGAGTTGCACCCGTTTCTAGGCCTCACAGGGCCCGGACACCAGATTCAAGCTCCAGTCTCCTGAACCACTCCGAGGAGCGATGCAGCCCTTCCCGCATCCCTGACCCTTCACTTACTTCTTGCCAAGCAGGGCGGTGCCCGGCCTGGCCTGCCTGCCTGTCTGCCAAGAATATGTTATGCCTACAGTTATCAGTTCAGCTCCCCGGCTTCACATTCCTAGCTAACGAACCGCATAAACATCTTCATCTATAGTCTAGTCTTCCTGTCTCCATGCAAGAGAATTACTGAATTAGTATCCATAGAAGATTCATAGCACACGCAATACATGAAGAAATATCTGCATGCATTAGCCTTAGTGACAAGTAGCCTTTGCTCTGGTGACTTTTAGATTCAAGCAACATGTGCTCCAAACACAAGATATCAGATATGCTATAGGTACAGGTCGTTCTGACATCCCAGACTTTAGTCTCCTCTACTAGTGCTAGAAGTCAGAGCCCCCAGCTCTCCCCAGTTACACGTCATGACCCGTTTGCGCGCACCAGTAGGTTAAAGGTTCCAGCTGCCCATGAAGCCCCCTCCATGTATCCACCCATTTATGACACTTCTGTGACGTTTACATCACCTGTCTCCGTGCACGCCCAGTGCACGCCTTCTTTTTACGCCCATATGTTCTTATCTTCCGTTTGTCACTTGTTACGCCTACTGTATTCAATGCAATTGTACTGTTTTACTATATATACTGTATGATGTTAATATGATGCGCTGCGCGACTTCCCACTTTGTCCTGTGTCTGTCCCTTCCTGAACCTTCGCAGGTGATGGAACCCGATGGTCCATTGGCTCGAGCCATCTGATTAAAGCCCGTATGACTCAGATACCACGGATTCTGCCTCTTATTTATTGAGCTATCCTTTTCAGTTAATGCATAGAAAAATAGTACCGGTAATTAATTATTTATTTACCACAACACCAGTGTCGTGCATGTATCCCTCGCATACAAAGAACTAGATCTGGCGGCCTCTCCTTTAGACGACTGGCCCCCGCTCTTTGGAATTCTCTCCCCCTACACATTTGCAGTAACCCTGACCACCAGGCCTTCAGACGTCTTGTGAAGACCTGGCTCTTCTCTCAGGTCTAACCCCTTGGTCTTGTCCCCTGCTCAGTCTTGCTCCAGTGCTGGGAAGCCTCTTTGCCGAGGCAGCCATGTGCTTTACAAGTATTTTAATCTAATCTAATTTAATCTAAAGTGCCTCACTTATGTTTGTTTTTAGGATTGAATGACATAGCTCATCCTTTTTCTCAGAACCCCCCCTATTATGCATGGTGTTAGTGGTGGGAAATTGTGCGGGTGCCTGTATGGTGAGTATACCTGATCAGGATGTGGTTGGGCCCCATGCCATGAAAGTGATTGAAGGCTGGGCAGATATCTGGTGTCTAGAGTGTTGAGCTATTAAAATTAAATAATACTGTTTCATGCCCTCTACAATACATAGCATTAAGAAACACAAATGGCCAAAAATCCACATGAATGCACATTTTTGATTTTTATTGTTTATTTTTCTATATAATTGTGAAATATATAGATTAGGAAAGGGGAAAACGCAACGCATCAAAGGTTCTGCAGAAAAGCATGTTAACAGGAGACAACAGCAATCTCCTGCAATAGTAGATTAGACAGTAAATATGCTGAAACCTTCTTGTCTATTCTCTGTGGCTCTGTGATCCCAGCCCTGCAAGACTGCACTCCAGCCACACTCGAGTAGACCATACAGGCAGACTGGGATCAGGGCTTAGCAGCTGCTGCAACATTCCTCACCTGGTGAGTTGCAGTGACTGAGATGCAGCACAAATAGCTGGTGGTAAATAGGGAATGATGCACGGAAGCATGGTGGTCACCCACAAAATCTGGTTGGTGGACAAGACACTCAGGGCCTGCCTCATTCAAACAATCGCAATTACTAACTGCAACTTACACTGGGGGCTGCAGGTAATGAATGGCCTTTCACTCGCAAACATTCTGACCAGCAATTCCCACACTACACCACATAGAGTCACAGGTGGTATGCCAGGGACTAGTGCTAACAATGCGGCCTGGTAAATCCCCGCACTAGTCCCTGAGTGTGACCCAGATGTGTTCCAGCTGTTCTGCATGCCAACTCTTTTCTTCAGATGCCCTCTCTGACTGTGTTGAGACCCTGAAACACACCTATGAAATGGCTAACCTTGCACTGGATTTAAAACTGAACAAATGATCAGAGATAAGCTCCACCATGTCTTGACTGTATAGGACGGTTCATAACACGTCAGTGGTGAAATACATTTTTGATGACCTGGCATCCTTCTGCAAATAATGATATGCACAGCCGAAAGGAGACTAAATGGCCCCAAAAGCAGACATGACAGTTCCCCTGATTGAGGGTGAGACATTTAGGTCACCAATCTGGAAATAGAGCAATGTGAGGCAATTTATATTTATGTGGAATCCCGGTAAAAGCTGAAGGTGAATATGATTTCTCACCAGCCTCCTGAAACTGCTTGTTATGGTCTTTCAGAAGCTACTGGAATTCCATAGGTTGCATCGAATCAAGGTTCATACCTGGTCAACTAGGAACCAGCTCCTCCCATCTTTGCATGCCTTCTGCAACTTTAACACACTCAGTCTATTTTTCAGGCAGCCAGGAAGAAAGGTGGGTGCTTCATGTTGGGAGATTGCCCTATTCATTTTGTAGCACGCTTCTTGTATGAGATGAGTGTCAAGAGGATGATGTTTTAGCATAGCGTACCAATCTATAACCATGCAACATTAAGTGCAGCCTACTCGAACCTGTGGTCACGATGGTAACATTAATGGAAGGCATACAGAATACTTTGAACCTATTTATAATGGGACTTTCCAATCCGGACTAGAGAAGGAGTCTATGCATAATGTAAATTTGATGGACCAAGCACATGCATGGGATCCACCACCCTCCTGCTTCCACCACCAACGGTATTGTTATGCATCAGGCAAATCCTCTGGAACGTCACATAGACCCTGCAGCAGGGCAGGTCTGAACCAAGTGATAGAGTTGCTTTTGAAGGATATAGACAAATACAGATTCCCCCTTTTGAAAGGAGGCCTTTTGTCCCACCCCAAATGCTGTTGTTGATCTTTGGTCTATCCTTGCCTACTTTAGCCTTTGAAAAGATACTAAACCATGATATCACTTCATTCACCTTTCCTAAGGCTTACTAGGCTGCACCTTGGGCAGGTTGTAAAAATAGTTTCAACCAATTACAGTAAACAATCAATTTCAAAATAACCTATAGCTCTGGGAGGTGCACATCTGAATCATGCTAAGAGACAGTGCTATGGTGCTGTCAAGACATCCAAATGGCCTACAGACAGGTTATGCTTGCATCCATCCGGTCTCCTGTTCACAGTTTGTAACTTGCTGGTTACAAGTTCAAACACTGTCTTTAATATTGCTATATTTTCCCTTGTGATGGAATCCTAGACCTCCATAACCTAACAATGCACTCTTTATAGTATATTCATGTGGACTACCCTCCAATGCACCTTCTCCCCCTTCCTCTTTTCCTTGGTCTGTTCTCCCCTTTGCCTCGTTTCAGAATATATTGAAGGGGAATGTCGTCTCAATTTACCTCCTGAAGGAAGATTTTCCTTGATTGCCTTTGGCAATGACTGGCCCGGCTAGTAATATGTAGTTTTGGAATCGGCTCTCGCTAGATCACCAGATAGCTGACTCTTCTCCTTGGTCTAAATTTTCTTACCATCTTTTTGCTCTCATTGCCACACTAAGAACTGCTTGCAGACGTCCTTGGGAGTCTATTCTAAGGATGCTAATTACGTTATTTTATCTTTCACTGCTGTAACTTGACTAGGAGACTAGTAGCAGACCCCTGAATATATTTTAATTTCACGTGGTAACACCACTCTTTCCTCAATGTCCTCCTTGATACACACAAGTATTATACTTTTATATTATACTTTTCACTCATATCTTGCCAGGCATTCTAGCAGGGACTAATTGACGTACAGATCATGATGTAGGACAAGCAACATTTTGACCACCATACCACTCTCTGACCAGCCATGAAAGGCACCTCTAGTCCATTCCCTGAAAGTTAACTGTTTATTTCATTCTATTAAATTAAAAAGGGTGTGCATTACCAAAACACTAAACAAAAGTACGGTCTTTTAAAGGATACACTTCTTTCTAAGGAAGAATACCTAAAACTGAAATTCAAGTGGGTTGTCTTTTGCCATTCATTCGTCCAACAGGGTGCTCCTATTGACCCCAACAATAGAAACCAAAAGTACAGGGTGGCCATACTTTGTTAGACAATTGTGCTCCAACAAGTTCACCAAGACATGGACTGACCCCCAAAGGCAAGTGCACCTTGTTTGTGTCCCTAACACCCACAAGAAACACTTTTTCTCCATCTTGTTGAGGTTTTGACTGAATTAGGATTCACTTCAGTGGTGATGGGAGGGCTGGAATCTGGTACTGGATACATTTCTAGACGACAAGTTGGGATGACGCAATGCCTATGATGGACACAATAGAGCATTACATGACTTGGCGTCTGACCACTACCTGGCAGACTTCTGGATACTGCTTCACTTCACCAAAAGGTCATACACTACCTCTCCCAGCCTCATGGACCTTTCATCAAGACACTAACTCAGACCCCATCACATCTCCTATGGCGGAGTAGGCTTGACCCCACAATATCCTTAGCTCACTTACTGGGTATACCTTTTTAGGACTCTTAAAAGAGATGGCCTGAGAGATGTATTCAACTGAGTACCCTTTCCACCAACATAATGGTCCACCTACTCAATTAAAATGGAGGTGGACCTTTTGCGTACAAATGGCAGTGACTACTCCATTTCTTCTGTGGTTACACCCTTCCACCTAATTTACATGGTCGGACAAACAAGTCCGTTTTCATTGCCCATCACTGGCAGGAAACCCCAGGATAAATCTCATGGCAAGGGAAGCATTGCGTTTTTTTCTTTTTTTTAAAAACAAAACAACACTTTGGCGTTTTGATTTTGAAAGTAAAAATAAAATATAACTTTGCTGTAGGGCTCTGTCATGTTTAATGGAATGATACGGCAAAGTCACCATACATTGTCAGGAAGTACCTTGACAACAGTTCCTGTCAATGCTTCAAATATCCAACGGACATTTCAAAATTTGGTCACCTGAACCTTTACTAGGGTGATGGAATAATTGACTCTGTCACCCTGATGGAGGACGGCTCAACCTCCAACTTTTAAATCGGCTTCAGAGTCTCGGATAAGGGACAGCAAGTCCCCCTTCTTAAAATAGGAGTTGTAATTTAGCTAGCAAATCTGTTTCTTAACTCCCAAATAACATATGGATGTTGAGTCACAGTTGATGCCAACGACCAGTTACTCTGCCATTTCTCCATGTGGTTTTCACACTTGAACCACACTATATTTATGCTACTTAATTTGCAGCCTGGATAGGCCTCTCAGTGGTGTTCAGGACCCCAATGGCCCTTCTCTCATCAACCTGCTTCTATTTAAGAGAATATAATATATAGTCTGCATATGAAAATGGGTAGTGATGCATGCCCCCAGGTATCATTGCATAATAAATATTCAGTAGTCTCACCTTGATACCCATTGAATCTACCACTAGGGCAAAAAGCAGTGGTCACACCTCTCTTGTACTATATTTGAATCCAAACGATCTTGGTCAGAGGGTGCCATGGATGTAATATAAAGAAGTCTTGTCCATTCACCAAACCCTGCCCTAACCCAATTGCATCTAGAATAATGTATACAAACAGGCAATCCGGTGTGTCAACCACTTTCTCGATATTTATTGCTTAAATTAAGGCATCAGGGTGCATGTCTGATGAATACAAGAGTATTTCAATCAGTCTCTGAATGTTTGTGGCTGTGTTCTCCCAAGTAAAAACCCACTCTGGCCTGAATGATCGAGGTGCTGCATAGAAAGAAATAACCATGTAGCAAATATTTTTTTTTAAGGATTTTATAATCTACATTAAACATTGACAGTGGCTTATACACTGTCAAATCCTCCTGGTCCCTATCTGGTTTAAATAACAGAATCAGCAATGCCTCTATGGTAGACTAAGGAAGACCAAGCTCTTCTATGTACTTCCACAAGTTTTGGAGCTGATTCTTCTGTACATACCGCATAGAACTCACCTGCTATGCCATCTGACCCTGGGACATTGCCATCTCTTTTACTGCTGCTCTTATTACCACTGCTGTGATTTCACCCTCAAACAACCAAGTTTCTTCCTGGGACACTCTCAGTAGTAGAACCTCCCCAAGAAAACCATTTAGTTCTCCCCCAGTTTGCATCACCATTCTTGTGCATAATCTATAATAACATTTTGCAAAACTTTCACAAATGTACTCACCCACCATGCTCAGTCCTAATCCCCAGTATCTGGGAGCCCCTTTTATTTGTATTTGCTACACAAGTTAGAAATTATCTAGACTTATCCCCTTCATGGACTCTGGCGAAGTGTTTCTTATAATAAAAGCTGTGAAATTGCTCTATAAGTTCTGCCAACTTTACTTTATCTTTCAGTAATGAAATTTTTAGGTAGGGGACCCTGGGCACAATTTTGCTAGGTCTCTTAATGCTATCACTTGACCTTTAATATCTCACAGTGGAGATGACTGAACCCAGTGAAGTAGGATATGTACTGGCCCAGTGTCACTATATTAAAAGCCTTCCACACCACTGGAACTAAGAATAATTTTCCGTAATTTGCTTTTAAATTGACACAGATGAACTCACTAATTGTTTGAAGAACTTCGATTTGGTCTGAGTAACCAACATTTGAATCCAAGGACCTGCACAACAGAACTGGACACTTATTTTGTGAAGACTGTATGTTAGGGGCACCAAGAAATGTATACAACTGAACATTTAGATTTTTTAATACAGAATAAAAAGAGGATCTCAAACCATGTGATATGCCACCCACTGGTAATCAATCAATCCATAACGTGAATCGGAATCTTCAAATTTCTTAACTTGTTTGTTGGTGGGTGAGGTAGGTTGGGGTGGATGTGATTGATCTAACACACTGTTAGCCACACAGTTGAAATCATCCCCGGAGTTCAAGAAATGTGGTGTAAAAGAGGTCACCAACTTCAAAATTGTATTCTGGAATCCCAGTTGATTTTAATTTGGTTCATGCACTTTAACAAATGTTATATCTTTCACATCCAAGTTCCCACTTACAAGTCTATAGTGACCTTCTTTTTCTGCAGTGGCGGCGGTTGCTTGATATGGGAACCCAGGGTAAGCCACATAAGAGCTCCTCACGATCGTTTCTGCAATAGCTTCTCCTCAGATTCCATGAAATGGGTTTCCTGCATCAGTTAAAACTACAACCCTCCCCTCTTCAAAAATATCTGGACTACATATCTCCTGGTGATATTATTATGTTTTCAAACCTTTGATGTAACAAGTTTGATTCTAGAAATTACACACCAAATGAATAAAACTGTTAGAAGCATCTGCACAGAAAGTGCTCCAGAGATATAGTATGCCTCTGCACCCTCTAAGTGCTTCCATTTTGAAGGTCTCCACCAAAAGAGCATAACAAACTCTGCCTGCAAACACCACCCAGGATAGTGGACAATGGTCCCTTATCCAGACCTAATTTAAAATATCATAAACATACTCCTTAGATTCCATCCATTGACTCTCCATAATTGTTGATGCTCTGCGGGCACTTCAATAGATGACACTTGAATGTGCACAGTCTCTTCTTTATGCATGCACATCTATTGGTTTACAACCTTATGCTAATGGGTACATTTTACTTTAGGATTGACTTGTACATTCTAACATATGTATGCTCTCCATCTCATCAAGACCCATTGACCTAGTCATGGCAAGTTTTGATCTTTCTTTGACAAACACGTTTTTAAGTGAGATTGTAGAATATTTTTCATTGATAAGGACTTAGACTACAATTTCTTCCAGCATGCAGTATATTTGTGATGAAAATTAGATTTCTAGATAACAGCATTCTTATTGACAAGTCAACCTTAGATGAACACTATGACACAGGACAGAGGTGAATTTCCTCTACTAGCCCGCAGACATCATTTTAAACTTCTTTGTGACAATGGGGCTCTAGCTAGCAGTATTTTCACCCAGGGGCCATATTTGCAGGGACATTGGCTGGGCTAGAGGGAACAAAGCAGAGAAGGCAGTATGTATCAAGTGAAATATGAAACAGTATTTTATATTAAAATTAAAAGTGGACATAGCCAACTCACTTCTGTCCACCCACAGTTCTTTGACATTCCAATTTAAACTTGAGCCATGGGACTACTGGTCCCACCAATACATTTGTCAACCTGGCTCCCATGCCTACTGGAGTTGCTCTACCCCGCAATAGATATTCCAAACAATCTAGTCAACATTTCATCAGATACTGTGCTTCTTCAAGTCAAAATGGAGTATCTCATACTACACATATGCAAGTTTTTCAGACCCCGTTTTGGAGGTCGCAGGGCACATAGGGTATACTAGCCTCTAACCATGAAATTTGAGGTCTTCTGCGGCTGGTGTCCTGGGGCCTGGCATAACATAGCTCTGCAATCTGTGACACATACAGCCCAAGTAAAGCCCTTGCCACACTTGACTCTCAGGACAGCAAGGGTGAGCAATCAGAAACTTCTCAGGGAGTACGTGTGGGAGAAAGAGCTCACAACCCAAAAGTCAATCAGCACACAGAGTGATGTAATGTCTAGCCCATTACCTATTTTTATGTAAAAAGAAAGTACTTTCGTCACAGCACAGATAAATCCTACACAATTCAATGGCAACCACCCACAAGGTTGCAAAACTAAGCTCCTCTAAGTAGTGAGTTGTTACCTTCCCCTCTTCACTGTGCCCCTCTTACTCCAGTTTAGGTCAAAATCGCATATTTTACTCCAACACATTAGGCAGGATTAGGTGCAGATAGCTCAAATACTCTCACAAGTCAAATTTGCAACTCAGTTCGATGCCTCTTTACCCTTTCAATAAAAAGTCTTAGCACGTGCAGAAGTTTTGTCTGTGTGCATTTAGGGCCTGATTATGAGTTTGGTGCAGCGGAACCGGTGCAACTCCGCCTCTGCTGTGCCGAACCCGCGCAAAACGCCCCAAGGACCGCCAACCGTATTTTGAGCTGGAAATGCACACCTCATACTACGGTCGGCGGTTCTTTGCTATTGCCATGGCGGTGCCTAGAAAACAGGCAACACAATGGGAGCAGCAGGGCATTGATGTGGACATCCATGTAATGCTGGAACTTTGTGGGGGTACAGATAGGGGGGTACATGTATTTCCATGTCGGGGTGGTCCTGTAAGGCCCCCTTTGTTCTTGCACCACCAGTTTTTTCATGGCGAGGCTGCGTCATGAAAAGGCTGGTGGTCCAGGAACTTGTAATATGCTGAGTGGGACCTTGCCAGTGCCCACTCTCATATATTGTGTTGTGGCGCTCCTGTGCCCCTGCCAGGGAATAACTGTTCCCTGGCTCAGCCGATGGTCTTCTGCCGCAACAAATTTAGAAATCGCAATACGGCGGATGGTGGACCACCACTACTGCGCCGCTGTGAGTCCGACTGCCAGTCTCGTAATCAGGCCCTTAATCTCCTGCCCCCAGTGTGCACAAACCTTAGGATTTATTTGCTGGTTATTGTAGCTGTTCAAGCTGAGTGATGGATATGGTTATTTCTCCTGCCATCAAGGCAATTTCTCTTCTCCTGCAAGTGCCAGCAGATTCACTGGTGACGTTTGTGGGGGGAGATTGGGGAGGCACATTAATTGGGTGGTGTCTTTTTGACAGCTGTGTCTCCCAGCTGATGTGGGCTTCCCAGTTCAGTGAATGCACAGCTTTCAATCACAACATTAACAGTAGCAGCATCATTCCCTCAAGCCCATGTCAAACAGCTGGGCAACACATAATACTTGTTTTGTGCACAAATATGTAGAGTGAGAGAAAGGGGACTCCAGGTCACACCTCGCTTTAGACTCATTGTTTTTTTATATTGGCCAAGGTATCTGTCTGCAGGGCAAGGCACCATCCTTCCCTCTCTCAGCTAATGGGCAGTGTTCTAGGCTCTTCAGAGAGATCCTTAGCTCCTCCAACAGAAAGTGCTGATTCATGTGATGTGTCCTCACCTCCGTGAGACTGGCTGCCAGGTAGACACCAAACCTGATTGCACAGCAACTTTTGAGCACTATTCAGAGAATTCATTTTGTTGACCAAGAAGAACTTTCAAACATATCGTGTGGTGGATTGGATGAAATGTTTATAAACATGTTCCACACAAAGGATGTAGATCCACTTCCCAAAGTTTCAAATCTGGTTTATTTTGGTTCTCTTTCAGGTGTTATTCTAACATCTGTGCAAACAATGTTCTTGCAACAGGTAGCAATGGAGTTGGCTCCAAGCAGGAGTGTCCAAAACATAGACAAAATGAAGTGTAAGATCTCTGCACCAGGCTGTCATCAGCCATCATACAAGCAGCAGTAAGCAGGGACAGACAAAAAGGCAGGTCATACCTCAAACCTTACTAGCTTCACACACAATTGGTCATGCAGGGCAGAGGTACACTCCCTTTCACCAACCATGGGACATTCGAGTCCCAGCAAAGTTCAACTACAACAACCACAGTCAACGTGTGCCTCACACATGATTATTTTCAAACCTATGCCCTGAGACATGATGCAGTTACTAACATGTTTTAGTTTGCCTGTTTTCTGGTCCTGAGTGTGTTGTTGTCCTCTCGATTGGCGCTGTCTATGCAGTCAATTCCACCAACCATCCACCAACAATCTCGAGGCCAATCTCTATTGTCAGTTGCTCCTTCATCAGTGTCAACTGCTACTGTGTGTTTGGACCACCTCCTGTTCCCATAGCAACCCTTGAGTTTTGCAACATTGTCTCCTTTGCACTCCGCTCAGAACCATCCTTCCAGAAGGTGTGTTGAAATGCTATCTTTGCCTGCAGCATTGCGCGTCATTGCCTAGTAAATATGACGCAAAACAGAGAAAAATAAGACATGCAACACACAAGGGATTTTTTACATTTTTCAAAAGTCACAAAAGTAAAATAAGTAGCTCAAATCTGGACACAGATTAGAGTGTTAAACCCAACATTATAGTGGGGATGTACCTATAGTGTTGATTGCATTTACTAATCTGGAGATATAATTAATAGTGAGGTAACTATAGAGGTAACTACATAGTTAGAGTATTCAAACAGATTTTCAGTTCAGCGGAGGGCGATAAATGCCGTTTGCAGTGATTTTCAGTGCCAGGTGCTTGTCCGCACTGTGCAATCATTGCCAATTGCACCCTGCACAGCTCAAGCGGGCACTGCATCTTTTATGCCGCTCAAGTAGATTTTTACTCAACGTGAATGGTCAAAGCGAGCGGTCGCAAGCATACGCGACCACTCGCAATGAGAAATCTGACCGCCCGCGTTGAGAAATCTTGCCGGGAGGCTGATTTTCCACGCTTATGCGCGCCAACTTGATGTTGACGATCGAGAACGAGGAAAAATCTTGCTGAGAGGCTGATTTTCCACGCTTATGCGCGCCAACTTGATGTTGACGATCGAGAACGAGGAAAAATCTTGCTGAGAGGAAGATTTTCCTCGCTCGCGCTTCCAAACTTGACGTTGACGAATGCGCGCGAGCAAAAAAACTCCGCTCCCCAACGTGAAGTGGAGTTTTTGGGAGCTTCGTGAGCTCTGCGTAACGCGGAGTGCGGAAAACTACAAACTCCATGAGCAGAGCGGAGTTCACCTCCCAGACTATAATAAAAGCTGAGAAAATTCTAAAATTGATTTATCTTGCATTATTTTAAGTGAGCTACCGCTGTAGGGCAAACATCAATGAACACACATATTTATGACAGATCTCATTCTCAGCCTAGCGCCTTCAAAATATTATCACAGGATTGCATTAGTAGGAGCTATACCTTGAGGACTCCAGCATACCAATTGTAAAGAACAAGAGCACATGGTGTATGGGTCTGTTTGTTAGAGCTCAGTCTCGGAGGGCGACCAGAAATCCAAATTTCGATATTAAAAAGTAGCTAAAACATGCACAGTAGAAGGAATTACTTACATCTGCAATATTATCTAATCCTCTCATATTTGAACATTTCGGTTACTGTAAGACATTTGACAACCGTGTCTTCGTAACCCTTTTATTTTGCAATGGGTGTAAACTCTGTCCCTCCCTAAACATTGGCTCAAGTGCAGCTAAACAATACGGGTTTGGGTGTATTCGCTTTAAATACCATCGTATAAGTGGCTTTATTATTGGAATAGTTTTTATTTCTAGCACGATTACAAATATATTCTACACTCATTCAAATGTTGTTTTTCTGTGCGTATTCCTATAGCATATGGACAGTCCTGCAGAAATAAAACAAATAAACATACCTCATACATTGGTTGATCAATAAAAGCAGAGGTCAGACACGTTTCATACAGCTGGCGGTAGGTAATACTCCTCGACCACAAAACGACCGACAAAAAAAAACATAAAACACGCTTCTCATTAGCGAAGCATGAATAGAATATCCCAGGACACTAGACATAATTACCACAAATGCTTATTGCTGACAATTATGGAAACCATAGGACAGATCTTCGAGTCGCAGACATCTGTATAATGCGGAGCAAGCGGTGTCTGTTAGAGATGAGGGTTCACGCCTCCCCTACGACGATTCTTTCATACTCCTGGCAGCAAAAACACATTTCTGTATATAACTGCTATTTTAATGATTTTCATTTGTTGACGCTCAGCAAATTCAAGCTGTGTTACTTTATTGAGGAGTTGCATTGTGTTGGAAACGCCTCACATAGATTATTGTCATTTATTTTAATATTGCTGTGGAAAGATCTGCCTTTTATTACTTGAAGTAAAACATTCTTTGCCAAGTACAGTGAAAGCTGCGGATTTTTTCTTCTTGGATAGTGCTATGCTGTGAGCGTCAAAAGAAATTTAAACCTATAATCGTCTACAGTACTATTGCAATCGATACTTTAAATTGACACTCGAGAATATGTAACAAACTGAGAGGAAAGTTCAAATATCTAAGGGATAAAGCGCTGTCCATTACCTTTACTAATAAATGATAATCAGTAATATTTGGTAACTGCACTGATACAAAAAAATTAACATTCCTAAACTTTGAAAAGAAGCGGTGCTCAATGACTAACTATGGGTGCTACTGGAACTATTTAATATAGGGCACACTCAAACGCAAACTTTGTAAAGCAATAAAGATGTTTCTTTTTTTTCATCACAGTGCATGCATTTTACAATGCATTCTGCTCATCTTCAGTTTTTCCTAATTAATATTTAACGGATTCTTACTGAATTAACTGTATCCGTCACTTAAACAACCAATGATTAGACTGATTTGAATTGTTACAATGTGTACCTTGTCGAATGAAAATCAAGCTTGAGAAATTGCCTATGGGATGATGACTCTAACTAGGTTTTTGTATATTAGTGTGCATATATACTGTATTACAATGTTACAATATCGTCAATATCATAAAATATTGTAGCCACAATATAGGGCCCGAATCTGAAGCAGTTTGGAAAGCTTCCTGACCGAATGGGTTTGGGAACGATTTCCAACGGAATCGGATCGGGATAGTCCTACCAGCCGAGTACGATGCAGCTGGATGCTTCCAGATACGATTTGGTTGGACTCCCATTGACTTCTTTAATGGGTGCCTATGTTCCTAACCGCATCGTAATCGGGCCTTAGGTGGGAATGCTTTCCGAACCACATCAATTCAATTCAAAATTCTTTATTTCGGCCAATTAGACCATAAAAGAGTGCAGTATAAAATACAAATAGTCACAAAGGGTCAGGAAAGGTATGTGAAAAAAGGGATGGGAGAAAACGGGTGACATTTAAAATTCATTTCTATACACATGATAACATTCTTGTGTGAACAAAAATACGCCTCTTACACCACATAGCGAGCAGGAATTTAGATAGTGCAAACACAATAGGGCTCAATGTACTTGTTTTAAGAATTCTAAAGGCATACAAGCACTGTTTGAAGCCCAGATTTCTGCACAGTGGTAACAGCCAGTATTTTCTTGGTTTGGTGAACGCTGGACAAAAGAAGACAACATGAAGCTCATCTTCTAAGTCACAGCAGCAGCCCTAGCAAGACTTATTAGCAGAAGTCGTCCAGCTACTTGTGACGCCTTAAGGGGTAAGGTGCCATGACGCCATTGGATAAAAAGTTTACTGGCTAAAATCGGGAAGACGACATCCATGAAGTCCTCGAAATGATAAGAATTTTTGAATTCTAAAAACAAATTAGTTAGGGTGCCAGCATTAGGATTCAGATTTAGGAGCTCCAACTTTTGCCCTTTATTAATTTTGGTAAACATTTTGCGTAAAACCCGTCCGCAGGCCCTTTCTGGATCATCCCACATGGATTGTAATCCAATACTTATAAGTTCATGCTTGATGAACACAAGCCAGGGAATTTTGCCTGCACAGTTAAAAGTGAGGATCTGTTTGAGTTTGTCCCTATAGTTTGAAAGATCTGGTGTAGTCCATATCCTATGCCAGAACCTTAGGGGTTTTACTGTAAGTTCATCTGCGATAGGCGTCAGTCCCAGATCTAACCTCAATGGTGTTAATGGAGTACTTTGGGGAAGTGATAATAATCGCCTTATGAATTTGGACTCAAGTTTGGTAATTTTAGGGGCAGCACAGTGACCCCAGAGCTCTCCCCCATAAAGAGCGGCTGCCCTTGCTTGCATCTTGTAAACTTCCAGAGCAGGGCTCACTGGCCTAAAACTTGAGGAGTTGGAAACCCTTGTAATGGCACCCGACAGCTGAGAAAGTTTCATGTGTGATTTTGCCTTTTGCGGACCCCATGACAAATTTTCAAGAATTGTAACTCCCAGGTACTGGAAGGTACTGGAAGGTCGTGACCCTTTCCAGACGTACATCGCCCAATGATGGATTTGCGCGAGTTGACATTGGCGGGTTAAAAATCATGAACTTTGTCTTGTTGGCGTTGATCTCTAAGCCTCTGTTCCGACAAAAGTCCCCAAACCCCTCCAGTATCCTCTGAATCCCCATAGGAGATTTGGAGAGCAGGAGGGTGTCGTCAGCGAACCTAATCGCCGGCACCCTCCACCCGCCAGCCTTGGTGCATCATTATCAGGGACATCGTCCAGATATGAGATTAACCCGTTGACATAGAGGCAGAACAGGGTCGGTGCTAACACACAGCCCTGTCTCACCCCCCTGCCAACGGGGAACCTTGGTGACAGCGTCCCGTTCTTTCCACAGCGGACCTAGGCAAAAGTCCCCTCATGTAGTCTCATGAGTAACTCTAGGATCTGCATCGGGAGGCCCATTTCCTGAAGGACAGCCCACAGTTTCCCCCTAGGAACTAAGTCAAAGGCGGACCGAAGGTCCACGAAGACCATGTAGAGGCTTCCACCCTCTACCTTGACCGTCTTCCAGTATAATAGGATCAGTCGGAGGATTTGGTCCATAGTGGACGTATTACTTCTGAATCCCGCCTGGAAGGGGCTCAGTACATCTTGTTCCTCCATCCACCTCAACAGGTGGTCCAAGACCAATCTCGCAAATATTTTTTGTTGGACATCATTTAGGCTCATTGGTCTGTAGTTGGCTGGGAGCAGAGGTGACCCCTTTTTAAATATCGGGACTATCTCTGCCCCCAGCCAAGTACTGGGAATTCCCATGCCTCTCGAGATAGAGTTAAATACTACATGGAAATATGGGGCCCAGATTTCCGGTTGATGTCTGTAGAGATCCCCCGGTATTTTATCAAGTCCCGGGGCCTTTCCCACTGCTAGTTTGCCTATTGCACTTATCACCTCTTCTATGGTGAACTCCAGGGGCTCATGCTGTTCTTCTGGGACTTGTGCGTTGGTCAAGCTACAGAGGTCAGCATCACCCCCGTATAGACCTTTAAAATGAGCCTCCCAAGCTGATGCCGCAATATTCGGTTCTATGGCTGATTTAGGTTCACCCGTGCCATGGTTAACCAGTGACCAGAATCCATGCGCATATTTTGTGTCCAGCGCTTGCTTTAGGTTCATCCACCTATCCATATCCCATTCTTTTTGGGCATGGGTCATCACCTCTTTGTACTGCAGTCTGCAATCTCTAATCACGACTATACTATGCCCTTCCTTATTAGCTGTAACAAGATTGCACTTTGCTCTCCTACATGCTGAGTTATACCAGATGATGCGGGTACTCGAGGCCTTCTAGATGGCGTTTAGGGGTAGAAACTTCAGCCAGGTTGTTTAACAGATCTCGGTGGATTGAACTAAGTCCTCCATTAAAATCCCTAAGAGAATCTTGGGAGATTAAAGTTTCAACCTCCAAGAATCGTGGTAGGGCTATAATATAAACCTTGGCTAGGTTCTCTTCCGAACCTACTATTCTCCCCCACTTGACCCTGTGCCTGTTAGTAGATAGAATCAGGCCAGTAACATCTACATCTCCCCCCTGCGCTGTGTTGGTCTATTTCTTGTATCCCTGGATACGCCAGCTCCAGGCGTAGCGCATTATGGTCGCTATTGGCTCTCTCTATTATCCTAAAGTCAGTAATCATCGACCAGACCCGGGTTTCCACCATAATGTAGTTGATGCGGGACTCTTGTCCCTTCTTATTGTAGGTGCACACTGACGGGCTGCCGGACGCAGTACGTCCATTACACGCCCTAAGGGAATTGTTTACCACCAGGGCAGTAATCTGAGTCGCTATTGGTGACCAGACCTTTGGGCGTGGGGACTGACATTGGGGGATCCCCCAGTAGTCGTCCTCTTCCATTAGAGCACCATCACTACTTCCAAAGAACGGCTCATAATGACAATTGACATCCCCTGCCACCAAAAGCCTAAGATCGCCTGACAATATCCCCATAAATTGGGACAGGTCTTCAATAGTGGATGACTCAAGGCCTGGGCGTACTGGCCACGAGTAGACATTCACAACCGCCAGACCATACCCGTTGGACCATTTTAGTACTAAACACTTCACATCGTCTGAGTGGGTGGACATATTTTCCACCTCACAGCCCAAGTGAAGAGCAACCCATATGGTTAGTCCCCCAGATGGTCTTCCTTTCCCTCCCCACCGCACTGGGACATTGAAGGTGGCAAAACCTACTCTTGAATGTTCCTCTCTAGCCCAAGTCTCCTGGAAGATGCATATATCCATCTGGTCTACAAAGGCACCCCACTCTGTAGAATGTAGCTAGTTTGTTATCCCAACCACATTCCAGGATAATATTTTAATTGGTGTCAGTGCTGTGACTACTTTGGACACTACGGCACATCCTGGTGTCGTATAGTCAATTTGTTCCCCGCTATCAGGCGGGGCTTGGTGCTGTAGCACCAGACTGACATCTGTCACATGCCCCTCAACTGTATTCTTTTTACAACTCTGAACAATTGGGAGCACTCTGACTTGGCCCACCTCTGACTCCACTACACTTTCCTTGTTTTTTTTTTAGGTCATGGTCTGGGATTTGCCCACCCTCAACTGCCCAACCACATGGAGTCAGTCCACCATTTCAAGTGGACTATACCTGTTATAGGTCACTGGATAGTTTGGGGGGACTAGGTCTCCGTGGCCACCCATGTTCATTCTTTGGCCCCGCCCCTGGGTCACAAGTATCCAATCTGCTTCACAATCTGGCCTCATAGATCGGGGGTAGAAGAAAGACAGGGGATATGGTTGAATCCTAGAGCCTACACTATCCGAACCGCATCGTTATCGGGCCCTCGGTTGGAAAGAAATGTTCCTGATCCGATTTGCACAGAGCAAATGCTGTTAGGAGGCCTTCCTAACCACATCAAAATCAGGTCCATAGACTGCCACAGTGTAGTGTGGGTAAGTATATTCCATATCTACTCAACATTATACTATAGGGACGCTCTTTCTTCTGTTTGGCCCTTACCAGCTTTTCTGGGGTGTTGTGTTGGGGGCTCCTGGCAGCCAAAGGACACCGCCAGTTTTGCCAGCCCCTCCGCAGGGACGCGCACCCTAGACGTCAGAGGCAAGCGCCCGGAGGCGCTCAAAAGATCGCGGCCCCACCCGCGGCGCGGGATGCGCGCGGGCAGCGCCGGGCTAAGCCCGGGCAAAGGGCAGGCCGTCTGTGGCCGTCAGGGGCCGAGGGAGGCCGGGCTGGGCCACCCCTCGTGGTTGGTCGGCCCAGGACAGAGCCGGGACCCTTTAATGTGGTATTTATTTCTACTATAGTCAGTCAAAAGTGAGGCTTACTTGTAATAAGTCGTTACAGTTTATTTGCTGTTGTGTTTCAGGGTTTCCCTAATTTTAACCGATCAGTCCTTTTTTCTTCTTTTTTACACAAGCAATTGGGATTTCACTCGTTATTAAAATATCTAGACTCTTTGTTCCTGCACCATGGGCAAACCTACCCCTCCTACTTCTCGCCCCCTGACACGGCAAAAAGCAGCTCTGTCAAACCCAGTCCCGAGTCTAACGGCCATAGATAAAATGTTACAAAAAACCATAGGGGTGGTTGCTTCGGCCACAGAAAATACTGAAAGACGTCTATCCCTTACACCTGCGATGCTCCCCCTCGCCATCAGGGAATGCTTCTCTAGCCACTGTTAATTCTCCAGACTCGATGCTAGCATCCTCCTTTGCCGAACTTCCATGCACGCTGTTTGTGCAAGACGGCAGCTCCCCCAGCTCTCCTGCACCTCCCACTGTCCTTCAGGTGGCTAAAAAGGTATCTAAGGGTCGCCCTAGACCCAAGAAACTGAAAATACACAAAAACCATATAAGACAACTACAGCCCCCCTACCCGCCCCCCAGGTTGACCTAGGCTCCCCACTTTCTAATTTGGCTCCTCCGGTCTGGGCCACCCATTTATTAATTGATTTACAGGCTCAAATGGAACAGCTGATCAATTCTCATTTTAAAATCCTGATGAGTAGAATTGATAAAGTTGTCTCTCTAATAAATAACAAGAACGGTGGTGGAGATCTGGTATACTCATCCTCTGGGAATAACCGAGTGAATCTGACTTTAGGTAACCCACCACAGACAAACCAAGGTCCCAGTCTCAGTGAAGGTGCTCAGCCAGCAAACCTGGGGCAAGGACCGGCTGTATTGACCGCGTATATCCACACTCCTAATATTACTGTTGCTGGCCCCGTTACTATGCCTAAGGGGCATTCGGGCACACCTACTCACACCCCCCGAGACCTACCAGTAAGTTCAAAAGTTAGTAATAAACAGCAGCCAGAACAGGGGCAGGTGCTTCAAAAAATCGGGTACTAATCCCCACAGTAGGGGAACCCAACATTCACCTCCCTGTCCCCAGTTACCCCCCGAGGCCTCCCCGTACGTAGTGGTATTAACAGGAGTCCCCTTGCTGTCAGGAGACCGAGGTGAAACTTTTTCTGAGCTGAAGAATAAAGTTATTTTTTGGATGAATAAAAATAGACCTTTAACGAGACCAGGTCAGGGAGAAATTCTATTCGCCAGAAGAGTTAATTGGTTGGGGACCAAACACAAAGACATTGATGGGGACTGTGTGATTGTCAATTTCAGGGAATCCCAGAGCAGTCAATTACATCCTTGACTGGGGAGGACCTTATCATTTGGGTGCAATCAATCCACTCCCCTTGGGGTACTTCTATCCACAGAAATTAACACTGGGGCTTTACGACCTACCTTATTCCCACAAGGTGGCCAGGAGGCAGAATACAATATACCTACAGCCAATAGATTTAGCCCCCTGAATTCTGTGGATTGACTATCCCTTCCACCTAGCCTAAACGATTTGGCCCCCATAGTAGTCGGGAGTTCTATGGAGGTGGGAGAGGGGGTGGAGGAGGGCTTACCCCAGGCGGCTTGTGGATCTGAAGTAGCTGGAGTATTAACAACTCCTATCAATTCAAACTTAGTTCCTTGCCTTACAGGTGATGGTTCCGAGTCAGATACTCCGGTTAGAATTTCCACCATTAGGGGGCTCCCTCCACCCATACGTAGCCCCCTAAGGGCGGATCTTCGTAAATCACTAGTCGGGTCCTGGAATCTAGCAGGGCTTGGTTCTAAGCTAGCTAACCCAGATTGGGGCGAGCTGATGGACCTGTATGACCTGTGTCTGTTTCAAGAGACCTGGATGCTGACTGCCGCTACAAGGGTAGGCTTCGCAACTTTCTTTATACCGGCTGTACAGAGCCCCAGGGGTAGACCCTCTAGGGGACTGTGCATCTGGGTAGCCACACATTTGGGGTGCTCAGTGAATGTAATAGATTCCCACTCTCCGGACATTCTCTGTGTCGCCCTTAATTATATTGATGGCTCAATGGTGGTGGTTTTTAACATCTATTTGCGACCTTCCCCACTCTCGATGGGGTTATCCACGCTAGAGGTTCTTGATGAACTTCTCTCATCTTATTCTGTCCCAATACATAGGATCTTGGGGGGAGATTTCAACTGCCACTTTGAACCCCTAGCAGGATCCCCTCCGTAACTTTAGATGAGGACTCCATCTGGCACATACAGGAGTGCCTAATGTATCCGGTTAAGCGCTTGACGCCACTTGTACTGCAGATTAACAAGCTCCTAGTATTGCACTCTCTCAGAGCCTGTAATGGCAGACTTTCTCCCGACCCCCCCGGTAAAAGAACCTACAATAGAGTAGGGAAAATTTCAACCATTGATTACCTAATGGTTAATGTAGGATTCTGGTCCCAAATTAAGGCCTCCAGTGTAATTCAAAGGGTAGACAGTGACCATAACCTTCTGTCCTGAAGAACTAAAAAATACCCTGGGATACCAACATAGACTGGGAGAGAGGGAGTCCGACGCCAATCCGAACCTACTCCTAGTGGCAGGTGGCAGACGTATTAGATGGGCCAAGTTTGTGCTAGCTCCCGATAAAGTAGCGGAGCTATACCAGCACGCGGCTCTTTCCCTAGAAGAAGCTTTCGATTTCCCGACCGCCAACTACGATCCCTCTTACTTCCAGGCGATGGAGCATATTCATACCAACTTATTTTCCACTTTGGTCGGCTATATTTATCTCATAGCCAATAAGATATCATGTCCAAAAAAACAGGCCCACTGGTTTAATAAACCCTGTAGGAGGGCCAAATCTGCACTCGTCAAGGAGGTCAAGTCTGGCTCTGTGCAGAGTATTAGAGTGGCCAGACTCACTTATAAAAGTGTAATCGCGGAGTCCAAGTCAGATTGGGAGGTGTTAGAACTGGGATTTCTGGTTGGCTAAGGCTTGCGCCAAAGCCAGGCAGAAACCACAATTCTAGTTAGGGCAAGGGAGTCACATGCCAAGATAACCCCTGCTCACCCCCTTGGTAGCTTGGCACAAGCAGACAGGCTTATCCCGGAGGCAATGTGTAAAGCATTTGCGCACGCACACAACAGCAACACCATCCTAGGCACACCACAAAAGGAACTCCACACAAGGTTATATAAAAATAACTTCTGTATTGTCAAAAACACATCAGATAGTAATCACACAATATACATTGTGCCAACTGGCACAGGCAATATTCACAAGGGATATGTACAAGACAGGGCCACCTGGACCACTGTCAGGAATCAGCACTTTTAGAACTAGAAATACTGTTAGAAATAGCAAGTTGTAGATCATAGAATAATAATCACTTTAGCACACAACCAGTAACTCTTGGTACCAGCTAAGTACCACCTACGCAACCCTAACCACCTTAGGAGAATATTGCGCAGGGAACCAGGACCTCACTATCAACACCTGTACTAGGAGAAAAACAACCACCTAAGTATCACAATACCTGTAGGGGTATAAGCATGAACATATTACACATGATGCATCACAACATTCAGAGGTGTAGGGAAGGAAAACACATGATGCATAAACATACATTCAGCGGTGTAAGAACAAGGAACATGATGCATCAGAACACATTCAGAGGTGCAGGAAAACACAATTGCGCAAAAATCACATTAGGGCCTTGCGCCCTACCCACCTACCAGCCCCCCTGGCCAACTGGCCATCCAACAAGGGGACTCAAAAAGCCCTGTGTCCAGAATGTCAGGGCGCGTTGCCACGCAGCGCCAGTCTGGGGTGCGCCACCGGCGCAAACCTAAACGTTGCAGCTGCCCACTAATTGCTGGGCAGCTGGGAACAACAACAGGGCCTAAACGTTGCAGCTGGCACTAAGTGCTGCGCAGCTGTAGCAGGCCTGGCACCACTGTGCCATCTCTGTTCCTCTCAAGGACTCTCTCTCTCAAATTGCGCCTAAACGGTGCAGCTGCCCACTAATTGCTGGGCAGCTGGAGACAAAACTGCGACAGGGGCTCTCACTAGCCCCTAGAACAAATCTGCGCCATCTGTTGGAGCCCCACCGACTCTGGGCAAACACAAAAATGCGGCTTGGGCCCTCACTGGCCCTCTATTTAAACAAATGTCACCATCTGGAGCCATCTGGGCTCGGAAATAAGCAAATGGCCTCTTAACTAACTTAGGCCCAGTATAGGTAAGCATGAGCGGATTTTGCGGATTGGCAATCCGCGGATTTGCGTATTTGCGTATTTGCGTATTTCAAAAATACGCAAAATCCGCGGATCCTAGCGTATTTTTTTTGTTTTTGTGTTCGCACGGGTTTCTGCAAGTTCGCGAGGGTTTTATTGTACAAAACGCTCGCGAACGTGCAGAAACCCGTGCAAACACAATGTGCCTGGGTATTGCGCTCGTGAAAGTCAAGGATGCAAAGTCTATCCAGCATCACAGCTGATTTTCGACGGTAGATTTGGGAAGAAGGCACATCTGCCCAGCCTTGACAACGCTTACGATTGTTTTTGGGCTGATGAATGAGTCACTGAATTTAAGCTTCAACTAGGGCACATGCTTTATTGATATCTGTAAGTGCTTCCTGTTGAGGTTTAATTTTTGTGCCAGGACCATCGTGCCAGAATGAACCCTGCCCTTCATATTTATTCAAGAAGACGCCACCGTTTTGTGCCATACCTCTACTCAACTGGAGTACTTTCTACTGGATAATCATCAGTAAGTGCTACCTCGTTGGGTAAATGTATAGTGCTTTTACTATACTACAGCTTCCTAAAGTGCCAGAGAGTTGTCTACAGCGACCATGTGTGTGTTACTATGCAATCGCCCCGAAGGGCGCAGGGGTCCCTTGGGTGAGCTGCTGCTGTAATTTACAATGGCGCCAGCAAGCTGCCAGCGCCGTTGTAAAATAGTTACATAGTTAGCTTGCACAGGAAGCACCTAGATAAAATAAAGCAGCGCCTGCTTCGTTTTATCTAGTGGTTCCTGTGCAAGCTAACTTTGTAACTATTTTACAACGGCGCTTGCAGCTTGCTGGCGCCATTGTAAATTAGTTACATGAGTGGGGGTTCAACTTTTGAACCCGTTCCGTCCGCGCGTATTTTTATTTTCGGAATTTGTGGGAAATCCGTAAAATACACGGATTGCGGATTCCCCAAAAATCCGAAAAATGCGTGGGCGTAACGGATTTACCGCTCACACTTAATAGGGAGCGCGCTGGCGTTTTAAGAAAATAAGGCCACACTAGAGCCACACAGGCTCTTTCAATCACCATGCCCCTTCAAGGGAGTCATCTCAAGGGAGTCATCTGCTTCTGCACAACAATGCCCAAAACGTTGGAGCGGCCCGCTGCCAGACGGGGCCGCTCTTGACTCTGTCTCCCCCCCCCCCGGCGCCACTACCGCGGAGAGGCCACACTTACCGCGCTCTCCAGGCGCAGGGAGCAGTCTCGACTTCCCTTCCTCGCCCGCTGCGGGGGCAGCCTCGCGCCTCCTTCTCCTCCACGGCTGCGGCGGCGGTGCTTCACCCGGGCCCCTTCCTGGGACCCGGGGCTCCTCTGGACACCACGGGGCTCCTCTGGACACCACGGGGCTCCCTCAGATCATGAGAGCCCCTCAACACCTCTCCCCTCACTCCTCTGATGCCGGCGGCCAGGCAAAACATCGCCTGACTTCCTGGCTCGCCACAGCGGCAGCACCTTTCTCGGCACCACAACGAGGGGTGGGCACCCTCGCAGCATAAAATAATATTGAAAACGGGGTGGGCACCCGTGGAACAATTAAATAAACGGGGTGGCACCCGTAGTTAAAAATATGCAAATAAGCATCAAAGGGGCAGGAGCGATTCCCTCCAAGGGAAAACGACAGCGCTCTGCCCAGTAAGTAAAATAAAGCGCTCTCAAGGCGCTGGGGGCTCAGACAGCGCCAGGCCCATCAGAAATGACCCCATTAGCAAGGAGGGTCCCAGCAGTCCTAAGCAAATGCACAGGGTTCAAAGAAAAAGGTCCTGGGGGCAAAGTGGAGCAAAAGAGGACCCTAAGAAAGAAAAGATCCTCCAGGCATCCAGGTCCATCAGGTATCCAGGGGCTGGGCAGGGCCCAGGGAGGCAAGCCTTCTCCTTGGCCCAAGCAGCAGCACGCCCCTGGCAGGATTCAAGTCAGAAACAAGAACAATTTTAGAGTGTCACAGCACCCTTTTTATACCCAAAATCCTTTGTCTAAAGGGTGCAGGCAGTGTGAGAACCAGCAACAACTGGTTATGGGGAACTCCTTTCACTGGCCAGGCTAGGGTCATCAGTCACACCACAGGGGGCGGAGCCAGCATTGTGTGGGGAAAAGCCCAGCCCTATTCAGGACCCAGGTGCACCCCTCTCCTCACATCAGCATGCTAATCTCAACACTCACCACTGGGCAGACCCATCCAGACTCCTGGAGCCAGGCTCCAGCCAATCACGTGTCAGCACACTCACTACACACGCTCACCCATTTATTTATTTATTTATTTAAACACTTATAAAGCGCAACGAAGGCCCATGGGCATCTCGGCGCTAGTATCTGCTAAATTCAGCCCTTCATGAGAATGTGATTATTGGTCAAATAGCCACGTTTTGAGGTGCTTTCGAAAGGACCATAGGGAGGGGCTGCTCTTTATGAAGAGTGGCAAAGTGTTCCAGAGCTTGGGTGCTGAAACAAGGAATCTTCTGTCACCCCATGAAACCAGTTTGGTACGGGGTACTTCCAGCTGGAAGCGATCAGAGGACCGCAGGAACCTAGTGGGCCAGTAGGAAACAAGTTGTTGAGTGAGAAAGGCTGGTCCCTGGTTGTGCAACGCCTTATAGATAATGCACAGAGCCTTAAACTTAATTCTGTTCCTGATGGAAAGCCAGTGAAATTCCCTGATGGTTCCTGAGACTGATTGAAATTTGGGGATATCACCCAGCAGTCTGGCAGCAGCATTTTGAATGGTTTGCAGCTTATTGAGGACTTTTTCTTGGGAGTTCAAGAATAGGGCATTACAGTAGTCCAAGGTGGACAAGACCAAGGACGTGATCAGGGTTTTACCAGCTGAGGCAGGAAGGAAAGGGAGGATTTTTTTAATGATTCGTAGTTTATAGAAAGCGGAGGAGGCAATCTGATTTGTGTGAGGGAGAAAAGTGAGACGGTCGTCAAACATGACACCTAGGTTCCTCACTTTGCTGACGGGAATGGGGGGAAGACCCATGGACTGTGGCCACCAGCGGGAGGACCATTCTGGGGTTAAGTTTCCAAAGATGACCACCTCGGACTTATCCGAGTTCAATTTAAGGCAATTGGAGGCCATCCAATTCCCTATGGCCTGCATGCCAAGGTTGAAATTATCGGCGATTTTTTGGCCGTCATTTCTGATGGCTAAGACCAACTGGGTGTCGTCAGCGTAGGATGTGAGGCTCATCCCATGAGCTCGAATGGTATTGGCAAGGTCCGACACGTATATATTAAAGAGTGTCGGACTCAGGGATGAGCCTTGGGGTACTCCGCACGGCAGGGACAGGGTGGTGGACTGAAAAGGCCCTATGGTGACCACCTGAGTCCTTTCGGCAAGAAAGGACGCCAGGAGAGTCCTAGCCTTGTGCCTGATCCCCAAGTCTTCGACACGGTCGATCAAAATTGCATGATCGACCGTGTCGAACGCCGCTGACAGATCCAGCAGTATCAAGACTGCTGTGCCACCCGCATCGCGAATGATTCTGATGTCCTCTGTAGCCTTGATCAGGGCCGTCTCCGTCCCATGATGTTGGCAAAAACCAAACTGGGAATCATCCAGTAGATGATGGGATTCTATAAAGGCTGACAGTTGGACATTTAGAGCCTTCTCGACAACTTTAGCCAAAATAGGCAGATTGGCAATAGGTCGGTAATTTTTGAACTCGTTCCTATCTAGGTTAGGTTTTTTCAGCAGCGGCTTTAGTAGTGTCTTTTTTTAGATCGGAGGGGTAAACTCCTGTGTTAATCAAAGTGTTACAGATAGTAGTGATGGCTGGGAGCAGCACTTCCGAAACTGGAAGCAATACTTTAAAAGGGCAGGGATCAAGGGCAGAGCCTGATTTAATGGATGACAAAAAATCCCTGACCTGGGTGATAGAGACCTCCTTAAACTGAGAAAGAGAAGGGCCAGCCATGGAGGAACTCGTCATCTCAGGGGCAGTGTTTAGTGGCATTTTTACACCGTTGGCAAAGACAGCATAAATGTCATTGACTTTGTTGTAAAAATAGTTAGCCAATGCATCACAAAATGATTGGGAAGAGGGGGGTTGTAGATTAGGCAAGCAGCCGGCCAACTGTTTAGTGGTCTCAAGCAAAGCCTTGTTTGAATTTTTGGAGAGTTCAATTTTCTCAGAGAAGAACTTCTTCTTAGCATCTAGGATCATGTTTTTGTATATGATGACCGAGTGCTTGTATGTTATTTTGGCCTCTTCGGAATAGTGTCTGCGCCAGTTCCTTTCATTCCTCCGACACAGCTGCTTTTGTGTCCTTAGAGTTTCCGATTACCATGGGGCAGACGGGGATGATCTGTTTCGGGAACTTTGTTTTAACTGGACCAAGAGAGTGGTCGCGGAAGCAACCCATTCATTGTATTGAGTAATTGCAGAATTGGGATCATATGATAGAGGTGGACTAGTTTTAATCAAAAGTGATTGTAAGCTGTTGCTGTCAATATTTTTCCAATCCAGGAAAGTCTGACGATGATTACCATTTTCCATGGCTGTTCCTGGGGCATGGTTGATTAGAGTGGCCGTTATAACAAAATGATCTGACCAAATGGTGGGGAAAATGGCAGAGACCTGAAGGTCATTTAGATTAGAAAAAATGCCATCCAGAGTATGGCCTCCTTCATGGGTAGGGGCCTTCACTAGCTGGGAAAGTCCGAAAGTTGTTAGGCATGCCTGAAGGGCGACTGTATCATTATCTTCAATTTTTGTCGAAATGAAAATTGAAGTCGCCTAATATGGTAAATGAACCATCCAGGGCAGATACTTCCAGAATATGACTAATGTCGGAAATAAATGCCGACCTTTGCCCTGGAGGACGGTAAAGAAGGATACCTTTGAAGTTTACCGAAGGAGTAAGTTTAATGGAAAATTGGAGAGCCTCACAAGAAAGGAGCGGTATCTCGTTAATTCTGACCGCATAGGTGTCCCGAGCAATTATGGCTATCCCTCCCCCTCTCTTGCGTTGTCTATCCAGTCTATGGATTGAAAACCCATGGGGGACAGCAATAACCAAATCCGGATCGGAAGCATTGTCCAGCCAGGTCTCTGTTAAAAACAATAAGTCTAAGTGTTTATCTTTCATGAGCTCTGCTATTTCATGTCGATGTTTACCTAATGAGCGAACATTGATAAGGGCCATAGAGTAGTCACAGGGGGTTTTGTTGGGCTTCCGGCGAGGGAGGTCGTGGCAGTTTGATATTATGGCGGCACAATTTGGACAACATTGGCGAGCATTTCCCACAAGATAATGCGGGTCAAATATGGAACATAGAGGATCTCGTGGAGGACGACAGTTCCTGAGCTGGCTGGAAGTGTACGTCCCTCGTGGAGGTAGCGGGAAAAGGCCAGGGGTCATGGCCCTGGGCCCGGTTCCGGCGCGGACGGGCGCAGACGGGCTTGCCTTTGGTGCGCCTTCGGCGCGCCACCGGCGCGCCCGCTGCGCGGACGGGAGGAACCTTGGCTTAAATACATCCTAGTGGGTGCCATGTCTAGAAGTGGCACTTCCACACTGGACACATTCATGCCGCATACATCATTACGCAGCATTCAATCTCACGAGTTCGCACATACCAAACTCGACCCTGCACTCCCCACACATCAGGAACTACCATGGTCACACATATTCCCCATGCATTCCTATGGGAGGGCAGGTCACTCACCACACATACACAGAGAGCTCACGCACTTCACAATGTACCACAGTGAAAAAGTGTACATAGGCCTAAAATCACCAACACTAGGTTACAGAAATAGGCTAGGAAAAAGCTAAAAGTTTCTGTGTGAACCTCCCAAAAGGGTCAGGTCCAACAGGAGGCTTCAAGATGGGCAAGCATAAAAGTAGCCCTGGACGGACGTGATTACAGGGCGCTTTGGAATCTAGTTAGATCAGGCTCCACTGAGGGGACCTCAGCTTTATCTCCCAACTTGAGCGAAGAGGTCTGGTTAGCCCACTTCAAGCCCTTGTTTTCACACACCGCTATTCCACCTTCGTCAGATCTAGCCATAGCCACGGATAGTCCTCCAGCTCCAACCTCTTTGGTTGCAAAGGTCCCCGATCCCAATTCTTTTACAATGCTAGAAATCAAGGCAGCCCTTAGAACCTCGGCTCCTGGGAAGGCCCCGGGATTGGATAAAACCCCAGGTGATTTATTCCTGAGCGAGCAGAAAATTTGGGCTCCCTATATTTTGTTATATTTTAACGCCAATCTTCATGGCATGGAAATCCCCCAAATGTGGCTAGGGGCAGAGATTATTCCTATCCATAAAAAGGCCTCCCCACTCGACCCAGCTAACTATCGCCCCATCAGCCTCATAGACGTTTAGCAGAAGTTGTTTGCCCGCCTTCTACTAACAAGGTTGCAGTGTTGGATGGACGAGCACCACATCCTGACCTCCCTTCAACCGGGCTTTCGAGCCAAGGTCTCTAGCACCGATAACTCTTCAGACTGCAATTGGTCTACTGGAAGACGGTGACTATGGGGGCTGGAAGTCTTTACCTGATCTTTGTAGATCTCCGATCTGCATTTGATCTGGTACAAAGGGACAAGCTCTGGGACATATTGTTAGAAATGGGTGCCCCAGCTTACTTGTGTCAACTGTTTAAATGACTACATCAAGGCACATATGCGAGGGTGAGGTATGGGCGGAATGGGAAGCTTTCGGCCCCCTTCCCGGTGGAAAAGGGTGTGAGGCAGGGCTGCGTACTGACCCCTACGCTTTTCTCTCGGTTCCTTAACGGATTGATTGACCATCCTTTGGGTTCGAGGGATTTAGACTCACCTACTTTAGCAGCCCGCAGGATACCGGCCCTGATGTTCGCTGACAATACCCTATTGTTTATTTTACAAAACAAGGGAGAAATCTGTTTGAAGAAGGGCGTTCACCACTCAAAGTGAGTGGTAGGTCCAGCCTCAGTAGTGCCCTCAAAGAGGAATAATTACCAAAAATTGTTGGGCTGTTCCTTATGTTTGCGGAATGTACGTGTCCCTGTGGTGTGAAGGATGTTGTGGGGTCCCAGGGGATCCTACAGTTGGGCATCCATTATGTTGGATGTAATGCTCTCACACACCCTTTCAGATGTCATGCTTCATCATCTGGGCTTGCTCCTCGTTGGGTCGGCGGTGCAATACCCAACGGGCAACACGTCAAAGAGGGGCTCTTTGGCGGAGATCTTTTATCCAACTGCCGTTTAGATGAAGTGCGGGAGTGGGGCCAGAGGTGCGTAGACGTGATGGTGTGGGATAAAATAAAGCTAGGAGTACCAAAAATTGACTTTATTCTGGCGGTCCCCTGCTCTAATTAAAATGAAAACTAACCGGTACTCGTTGGAGTATTATGCTTCCTGTTCACTAGTCGCGGATTAATAAGTGCTGTGTTTGGTTGACATGTTTCTCGCTTTAAAGCTAATGGCTAGCGATTCTTCAGGACCTATCAGTAGAACCTGTATCTATGTTAATAACTGTCTACGTCAGTGTGTTGTGTGTCTTGTATTCCGACAAACATTCTGGTGTGTGTAGCTCACAGAAAAAGAGTGTTTCCTGTGTATTATCTCTGTCGGACTGCATCTACCTGGATTGGGAGAAAGAAGGCAAATCACAACAGGAACAGATAAAAACCAGGGGTCAATGGATGTACATTCCTTGTGCCATGCTAGAACAGGTGCTGCTAGCATGTGAGTTGATCTGTGAAGATATTGGTGTTGGTGCAATCCCTTAGTAAGCATATACGTGGGCATGCTCATGTGGTCATTCATAAACAAACTGTAAAAATTATTTTGGTTAAAATTGTTAAAAACAAGACATATATACAGCGTCAACATTACAGGGTGATGTGGCATTTGTCTCACCTAATAGGCTATGTATACAGTCCCCAACAGTGTCCGGCGGGTTGTATTGCCTGAAGAACCTTCAGGTTTCTGGTGGGTCACAGGAGGAAATCATTGTGTAAGGGTGCGTAGCTGGTAGTGTTAGTCATAGGCTACTGGGTCATTTACAATCATGGCATGAGATCCAATAGAGACTGACTATTTCTAGCAACAAATGCGACATATAGTCAGTTCAAAACCCCAATGGGCATGAGGCCCTAGGTCAAAGGCCCGTTTGTAATAAGCTCATGGCGCTAATCCATCGTCCCCCGCCTGTGGCTGCAGTGCTTCACGGGATTTGGTTTTAACTTGCTAGCGCTGCAAAAAATTGCGTTGTGGCGGAATGTAATTGCCGGCCAAGGAATTTACGGGCCATGTATATTTATCATGCATAGGCAGAGAATGTTTGTAAACCCGGGTACTTGGATACTGAGCATGGTGAGGACTGCTCGTGGTAACCTCAGTGTCGGCCACAATTGCCTAAAGTTACGGCATTTTGACGTGCATTTGCTTCTGGTTGCACGTAATGCCCGGGGTAAACCTTTATGCTTCCGGTACCTCCCGGCTATACTGAAATATTTTAACAGGCGTGGTAGGGTGGGGCACCTTCTTGTATTAAGCCCTCCTTACATAGTTAGCGTTACCGTGGAACGATGGAGGAACAGAGAAGGGCGGGTCTCTATCTTTAACTGCAGGTTTTGATATGATTCAGTGCACTTACTTGGTTAATCATGCGCCGTCTCTTTGAACACCTACCCCTCGCCGCCGGACCCGGGTGGTGGTGAGCGGTCCGACGGCCAGGCTCAAGTACACTCAACCCGCGGTCACATGGTGGTGTGACTAAGCGGAATGGAGCATTCACTCATTTCACTCAGTGATGGTGGCGGCCATCTTAGAGTGGAGCCGCGTCACTGATTACGCTGTGTTCTTTGACCTTATTATTAGTATTCAAGAGTCCTAGCTGTGTGTAGATAACTGCCGAGGCCCCTTCCCATTTATTAAGCCTCAACAAAGGGTCAGGGATTGACATATAAGGTTGGGGTGGGTCATGTGGTATTAACCAAAAACGTGCCCGTACCCCAGCAGTATGATGCAGGCAGTGTCAAAGGGTGGAACATATTGTGCAAAACGTCTTATTGCTATGCAAGAGATCTAGACTTCAGATAATAGTACTTGTCTGGATCCCCTGACATCAGTTATGTTTGCCTGATTATATTGTAAGTCACATGATCTGGAGTGTGAAGCAGGCGGCCATGACACAGAGGTGTTGTCTGGTGGGGATATCAGTATTAGTAAGCTGGAGCTGTTGGTTCACAGTGTACTCCAAGGTATTTCTTCGTTCAGGCCTTCACTATCGGTAGACAGCCTATGTATCCAGCGCTGTTCTTTAAAGAACAGGTTCTGTTTTGATGTTCTCGTGCTGGCTTCAAGAACCAGCCACTTTAGTGAATCAGGTGTATGGTTCAGCTCAAGGTAGTGTCTACACATCTTTGTGGTACTCTTTTTACAACGAATGTTGCTTCTGTGTTCTGAGATACGTGTCTTTATAGGGCGGGTCGTCATGCCTATGTAGTACAGGTCACAGGGGCATATTAAGAGGTAAATGCAGTTGGTACTGTTACAGTTTGTGTGCCCCCATATTTCCCACGTGAATGAATTAGACAAAGTAATGGTCTTATGTGTTCTAGTAAATGGGCACGCACTGCAGCCACTGCACGGGTAGTGTCCCCTGACAGGCTAGTTGCCAAAACGTGGTTTGAACTCTCGTTTTTGGTTGCATCTTGGGTCTAGTGTGCACGAGCATATCCTCAATGTTTATTGATCTTTTGAATGTGAATCTTGGTGGTTCTAAATAATTCCAGAGTCCCTGTATTAAGAATCTGCCAGTGTTTTTTCACAATTTTCCTCACTTCGTTGGAGGTGGGTGTGTAAGTCGTGACGCATGTCATGGGTTGATTTTCTAAGGGTTCTTTTACCCTGTGTTCAAGGAGACTCTCCCTATGGTTGTTTTTCGCCCTTTCCTTGCTCTGTTGATTTCTTTTGTGGGGCAACCTCTCTCTTCTAGGTTCCTGGACAGGAGTGAGGATTCTGTTTTATAGTTCTCAAGGCTACTACGGTTACGTCTGACCATTAAAAACTGTCCAAAGGGTAGATTTACTCTGATGGCCCTGGGGTGGTGGCTTGTGAAATGCAGTAGACTGTTTCTGTTGGTATTCTTTCTGAACATGGTTATGGAATGTGCAGAAAAAGCATTAACAGAGAACTTTTTCGAGTTCAAGGGCAAGTACTACCACCAGACACAGGGTACCTCGATGGGCAGCACCTTTGCCCCAAGCGTAGCCTGTCTATATATGGCAGACTTCGAGGGCAAATATATCTCGCCTCAGACAAACCCCTACAAGAACAATATCAAACTTTGGAAACGGTTTATAGACAACATTCTGGTCTTCTGGGAAGGGAACAGAGAATCATATATTGAATTTTTCAGCTGGCTCAATACACTGAATCCCTACTTGAACTTTACAATGACAGCATCTGATTCCCAGATCGCCTTTCTAGACCTTACCATTCAGAGAGGGACAGATGGGAAACTAAGCACAACCATGTTCAGAAAGAATACCGACAGAAACAGTCTACTGCATTTCACAAGCCACCACCCCAGGGCCCTCAGAGTAAATCTACCCTTTGGACAGTTTTTAAGGGTCAGATGTAACTGTAGTAGCCTTGAGAACTATAAAACAGAATCCTCAATCCTGTCCAGGAACCTAGAAGAGAGAGGTTACCCCACAAGATAAATCAGGAGAGCAAGGAAAAGGGCGAAAAACAACCATAGGGAGAGTCTCCTTGAACACAGGGTAAAAGAACCCTTAGAAAATCAACCCATGACATGCGTCACGACTTACACACCCACCTCCAACGAAGTGAGGAAAATTGTGAAAAAACACTGGCAGATTCTTAATAGAGGGACTCTGGAATTAGATCCACCAAGATTCGCATTCAAAAGATCAAAAAACATTCAGGATATGCTCGTTCACACTAGACCCAAGATGCAACCAAAAACGAGAGTTCAAAACACGTTGTGGCAACTACCCACTGTCAGGGGACACTCCCCGTGCGGTGGCTGCAGTGCGTGCCCATTTACTACAACACATACTTTGTCTTTGCAGTGCGTGCCCATTTACTAGAACACATTACTTTGTCTAATTCATTCACATGGGAGATAAGGGGGCACACAAACTGTAAAAGTACCAACTGCATTTACCTCTTAATATCCCCTTGTGACCTGTACTACATAGGTATGACGACCCGCCCTATAAAGACACGTATCTCAGAACACAGAAGCAACATTTGTTGTAAAAAGAGTAACACAAAGATGTGTAGACACTACCTTGAGCTGAACCACACACCTGATTCACTACAGTGGCTGGTTCTTGAAGCCAGCATGAGAAAATCAAAACAGAACCTGTTCTTTAAAGAACAGCGCTGGATACATAGGCTGTCTACCGATAACGAAGGCCTGATCGAAGAAATACCTTGGAGTACACTGTGAACCTACAGCTCCAGCTTGTACTAATACTGATATCCCCACCAGACAACACCTCTGTGTCATGGCCGCCTGCTTCACACTCCAGATCATTTGACTTACAATATAATCAGGCAACCGTAACTGATGTCAGGGGATCCAGACAAGTACTATTATCTGAAGTCTAGATCTCTTGCATGGCAATAAGACGTTTTGCACAATATGTTCAAACCCTTTGACACTGCCTGCATCATACTGCTGGGGTACGGGCATGTTTTTGGTTAATACCACATGACCCACCTCGACCTTATATGTCAATCCCTGACCCTTTGTTGAGGCTAAATAAATGGGAAGGGGCCTTGGCATTTATCTACACACAGCTAGGACTCTTGAATACTAATAATAAGGCCAAAGAACACCGCGTAATCAGTGACGCGGCTCCACTCTAAGATGGCCGCCACCATCACTAAGTGAAATGAGTCAATGCTCCATTCCGCTTAGTCCCACCACCTTGTGACCGCGGGTTGAGTGTACTTGAGCCTGGCCGTCGGACCGCTCACCACCACCCGGGTCGGGCGGCGAGGGGTAGGTGTTCAAAGAGACGGCGCATGAGTAACCAAGTAAGTGCACTGAATCCTATCCGAACCTGTAGTTAAAGATAGAGACCCGCCCTTCTCTGTTCCCCCATCGAGCCACAGCAATGCTAACTATGTAAGGAGGGCTTAATACAAGAAGGCGCCCCACCCTACCATGCCTGTTAAAATATTTCAGTATAGCCGGGAGGTACCGGACACATAAAGGCTTACCCCGGGCATTACGCGCAACCAGAAGCAAACGCATGTCAAAATGCCCTAACTTTAGGCAATTGTGGCCGACACTGGGGTTACCACGAGCAGTCCTCACCAATGCTCGGTATCCAAATACCCGGGTTTACAAACTTTCTCTGCCTATGCATGATAAATATACATGGCCCGTAAATTCCTTGGCCGGCAATTACATTCCGCCACAACGCAATTTTTGCAGTGCTAGCAAGTTAAAACCAAATCTCGGGAAGCAATGCCGCCACAGGCGGGGGACGATGGATCAGCGCCCTGAGCTTATTACAAACGGGCCTTTGACCTAGGGCCTCATGCCCATTGGGGTTTTGAACTGACTATATGTCGCATCTGTTGCTAGAAATAGTCAGTCTCTATTGGATCTCATGCTATGATTGTAAATGAACCAGTAGCCCATGACTAACACTACCAGCTACACACCCTTACACAATGATTTCCTCCTGTGACCCACCAGAAACCAGAAGGTTCTACATGCAATACAACCCGCCGGATACTGTTGGGGACTGTATACATAGCCTATTAGGTGAGACAAATGCCACATCACCCTGTAATGTCAACATTGTATATATGTCTTGTTTTTAACAATTTTAACCAAAATCATTTTTAACGTTTGTTTATGAATGACCACATGAGCATGCCCACGTATATGCTCACTAAGGGATTGCACCAACACCAATTTCTTCACAGTTCAACTCACATGTTTATGTTTATGTTTATTAAGCTTATAGAGCGCACAGATACTCAAAGTGTCCCGGCGCTAGCTCCTGAGGAGAGAATGAACGTGCGTCTGATTAAAACAGCAAGGTCTTGAGTTTCTTTCTAAAAAACACTGGATCCTGGGTAGTCCTTAAGGCTAAAGACAGTAGATTCCAGGCCAGGCCAGCCCTACGCACAAAAGAGTTTCCACCGAGACGCTGGCGCTTGAACTTCGGGATCTGCAACAGCCATAGAGCCAAGGACCGCATCACTCTGCCAGGCTCATAGAAGGCACATCTTCTCCGTAGGTAAAGGGGGCCCCTATTGTACAAGCCCGGTGAGCAATGGTAAGCATTTTGAATTTCTAGCGGGACTCAACTGGCAGCCAATGCAAGGCGCGCAAATGAGTCCGCACACTATCTCTGGGAGAGAGCCCCATAAGTAGTCTGACCGCTGAGTTCTGCACTACCTGCAGTTTTTTAACCAGAGTCCCTGAGCAGCTTACCAGGAGTGCATTAGCAGAGTCCAGCCGGGACAGGATCAATGCCCGGACCACGCTTTCCCTAGAGGCACTCGGCAAAAGAGGAAGAAACTTCCTCAAGCTCTTCAATATGCCAAAGCATGAGCCCGCCAGCTTCTTGACGTGCGTCACAAAGTGCAGGCTTTGGTCGAACCAAACGCCCAGGTTTTTAATCGCGTCTGATCTTTCAGAAGGCCGAGAGAAACCCAAAGGCCAAAGCCTTTCTCTGAAATCAGAGGGAAAGGAGCCGAACAACAACACCTCAGACATCCCTTCATTACATTTCAACTGGGCATTGGAAAGCCAGTGAAAGACAGCAGACAGGCAATTTTGGGCTAGCAGCACCTGTTCTAGCATGGCACAAGGAATGTACATCCATTGACCCCTGGTTTTTATCTGTTCCTGTTGTGATTTGCCTTCTTTCTCCCAATCCAGGTAGATGCAGTCCGACAGAGATAATACACAGGAAACACTCTTTTTCTTTGAGCTACACACACCAGAATGTTTGTCGGAATACAAGACACACAACACACTGACGTAGACAGTTAATAACATAGATACAGGTTCTACTGATAGGTCCTGAAGAATCGCTAGCCATTAGCTTTAAAGCGAGAAACATGTCAACCAAACACAGCACTTATTAATCCGCGACTCGTGAACAGGAAGCATAATACTCCAACGAGTACCGGTTAGTTTTCATTTTAATTAGAGCAGGGGACCGCCAGAATAAAGTCAATTTTGGTACTGCTAGCTTTATTTTATCCCACACCATCACGTCTACGCACCTCTGGCCCCACACCCGCACTTCATCTAAACGGCAGTTGGATAAAAGATCTCCGCCAAAGAGCCCCTCTTTGACGTGTTGCCCGTTGGGTATTGCACCACCGACCCAACGAGGAGCAAGCCCAGATGATGAAGCATGACACCTGAAAGGGTGTTTGAGGGCATTACATCCACCATAATGGATGCCCAACTGTAGGATCCCCTGGGACCCCACAACATCCTTCACACCACAGGGACACATACATTCCGCAAACATAAGGAACAGCCCAGTTTTTGGTAGAATACCCTATTGTTATCAAAATCTTCCATGGGTATTCAGCGAACATTGGAGGCGTGCTGCTCTTTTTGTAGTACTAGAAATTTGGAGATCAATCTCTCCAAAACCAAATATATGGTTTTTAATGCTAGAGCACCCAACTGCCCGCAGCCCCACCTAGACGGCTCGCGGTTGGAAAACGTTTCCACTTTTGAATATCTAGGGGTAACCCTCAATGATAAGATGGAATGGGGGTCCCACACGGCCAAGGCAAACATGATACTGGCGCAAGCCACTGGTGGTATTTTAAAGGTCTATAACGAGTGCTCTCATAAAACCTTGGGTCCACCACTGGTAATTTATAGAGCTCAGACGCGAGGGGGGGGCGCTTTATGGTGTAGAGCTATGGGGCCATACCAACTCCACCTCTCTACCTACTACTGAGAACAGCTTCATCAGGCGCCTATTGAAACTCCCCCAGAGTACACCCCTGTCCCCGTTACGGCTAGATCTGGGTCTGCCCCCTATTTAGGAGGTAATATCGAACCGCCCCTTGATGTACTGGAGGCGTCTTTGGTCTACTCCAGAGCTGCTAAGCTATAGAGAGGACTTAAGGGACTTATTGTCCATAAGGGGTGTGGGTAAAATCCTCTGGATAAAACATGTCAAGCAGCTCTGCTATTTTTTAGGTAGGGGTGACATGTGGTTATCTCCCGAGCAAACTTGTGCCCTGACCCCGAGGAGGCTGTTGGTCAATTTACTCAAGCACTACCGATTGGATCGGACACTAGCAAGCTCATCTTTGGGTGGGTTGACCGAGAGATTTCTGGTGGTCAAGGACAAGTACTTGTTTGAGAAATTCCTGGACGACATACAGCCCCCACTGGCAAAGAAACTATATATCCAATTTAGATATGGAACACTTCCAGTGAGGGCAGTGACAAACAAGTGGTCAGCCGCACCCCTCGTTCCCAGCTCTTGCCCTGGGTGTGAAAGTAGCGAAGAGACAGATCTGCACATTCTGCTCTTCTGCCCTTTCTACTCTAAGGCCAGAGCAAAATGGATCATTTTACTATGTAAGCCCATGGGCCTTAGGAAGCGCTAAAATTAATACTGATATATGTCAAACTGTTATTAGGGCGCTACCGTAAACATTTTATTGTATAAGGACTTTTTAATGTCACTACTCTTACGGTATGCTTCTCCTTTTTGTATAGTTTGTTTTTCATGGAAAGGATTTGCCCAAGTTTTTTATGTTGTATATAAAACTATTCTTAATTCTTTACATTTATATGATTTTAAAGCCCATTGTACTATGTTTATTGGTATGTTTTATCAAATGGTTTGCAATTTGTGCTTTTATGTTTTTTAACCGATAATAAAGCCTTCTGAAAAAAAAAACTATAGTTACTTTCACTGAAGGTAAATATATACTATACTTAACTTCACTTTAATGTGGTAATCGAAAGTGTGGCTACAATACATTAGGATATTCTACAATATTCTAGGCATGGGCCATTCATTAAGTCTGATTCTGATTCTGTATGATATAAATTGTAACAATATATACAAACAAAGGGCCGCATTTATTGCATTTATGCATAGGGCATTGCAGCAAGGCACCTTGCTTTGCTGTTCTACGCCAAAATTAAAGGGCAGGAATGCACCGTGTTTACACAATATAGTACTTCCTGTTCTTTCTGCCTGCGCTGGTGCCATGTTGGTAGCCTACATCGGATCCCTTGCATCCTGGTACAAGAGTGCTTTTGTTGAAGGCAGAATTGTTTTTGTGCAGGAAGGGGCACCTTCCTGCACAAAAACAATCCTAAGAGGCATTTTCCTCTATCTATTTGTGCGTCAGAATGCAGCACATTTGAAAAGTGGTAGAACAAGGAGAAATTAAGTTATTTCTCCTCGTTATGCCTCACCTCGGCAGGCGTACAGATTTGACGTATCCACAGGTATGTATATAGTTAGACATGGCATCTTTTGGCAGGTTTCCCCTGTCCTTTTGCTTTCTGACCTCCTGTTTCTGATGGCATGCTGAACTTAGTTTTTGCTGGTTTAGAGTCTCCATGCACTTTATCACTGCTATGCAGTGCTAATGTGCAAGTGTTCCTACTGTAAATTGTGTTATGATTGTTTTGTATGGTTGGCATATTTTAGTTACTAGTAAGTCCCTAGTACAGTGCATTATGTGTGCCCAGGGCCTGTAAATCAAATGCTATTAGTGGGCCTTTCAAAGGTGTCTCAGACCTGCTACTGCAGTTTTGTATTGTTTTGGTCTTGGTTTTCACAGGCAAATATTGGCTATTTTTCTAAAACTGGTGTGGTATCCTTTTGTAGAAATTTCACTGTGTTGTGTGCAAATTCTTTTCACATTTCCTCTGAGATAAGCCTCACTGCTTGCGCCAAGCCACCCCGAGGTGAGCAAGGGTTATTTTAGAAGTGTAATCCCCTTACCCTGACTAGAAGGAAGTGTCCCTACTTGGATAAGGTGGACACCTCTGACAACTAGAGACCCCAATTTCTATCACACAAACACACACACACACACAAACATGTACATATATATATATACATATATATATATTTGTTTACATATATATATATATATATTACCTACTGGCGGTCGCCAGTAGGTATATATAGTTAGGACCTAGTTACCATAGGAAATCCGCAACATTCTATTGGGAATAACTTTGGCGTCGATTGAGGAAATTACGTGCAATTTTTAAACATTTTGGCCAGCTCAGTTCTGCTCCTTCCCTGAAAGGTTTGAGGGGATTCGTCAAGCGAGGGCCGAGAAAAAAGGGGGGTCCCAAAACATGTTTTCCCCATGTTAACTTCCATAGGACGATTAGACACGGCTACAGCCCGAACGGCTGAACGGAATTACACCAAGCTTGGCAAAATGGTAGGGACTGGTATGCAGAAGTGCCTTTTCTATATTTGGTGAAAATCCCTCCAGTAGTTCCTGAGAAAATCAAAAGAGAAAACATATATATATCTATAGCAGCTTACTGTAAGCTTACTGTAAGCTTACCTTTCCGAGCACGAACTGAATGCTAATTGGCTGTCAACGTCTGTCAACACTCCAAACCAGAAAGTGTTGGCAGCCATCTTGTGCCTCGGTAGACTAAGGCACAGGAAAGCAGAAGAAACAAACGTGTATAATTCAAAACGGGGGCAGGGTAGAAGCACCCTGACCCCCTAGGCCTGCTCAGGGGTCCCACAAGGACCCCCCAGGCCCAATTTGTTTAATTATTTTTTTTAAATCACGGGGTACGCGTACCATACAGAGTACGGTAAGCTTACAGTAAGCTTACTGTACTCTGTACGGTACACGTACGGTGCGCTTACCCCGTGATTTAAAAAATAATAATTATTATTTTTGGGCCTGGGGGTGCTTGTGGGACCCCCTGAGCAGTCCTAGGGGGTCAGGGTGCTTCCCTTTGCGTGGTTTGCACCTTTGTTTCACTGCTTTCTTGTGCCTTGGTTCTACCGAGGCACAAGATGGCTGCCAACACTTTCTGGTTTGGAGTGTTGACAGACAGTGGCAGCCAATCAGCATGCCTTCCCGAGAAAGCTGCATGCTCATTGGCTATCAACACTTCTAACCAGGAAGTGTTGGCATCCATCTTGTGCTAGTGTTGACAGACAGTGGCAGCCAATCAGCATGCCTTCCCGAGAAAGCTGCATGCTCATTGGCTGTCAACACTTCTGACCAGGAAGTGTTGAGATCCATCTTGTGCTCGATAGGCAAAGGCAAAAGAAAGCAAAAAAACAAACGTGAAGAACACAAAAAGGGGGCAGGGTAGATACACCCTGACACCCTAGGCCTGCCCAGGTGGTCCCACAAGGACAAAAAAGGACCACATTTTTTTTTTTAAAACCTGGTCTGTTTTTTTAAAAATTACCCCCCGGGGGGAACAAATCGCGGGGGCATAGTGATAAAGAAGTTCACACTTCTTTATCAATATGCCCCCTCGATTTGTTATTTAGTTATATAGTTAGGAATTAGCATTTAAAAAACCTTACAAATTCACTGAAAAAAACATAGGTTTCAGGCCTTATATATTTAGGAATTTGCATTTAAAAAACCTTGCAAATTCACTGAAACAACCATAGGTTTCAGGCCTTATATAGTTAGGAATTAACATTTTAAAAACCTTGCAAATTCACTGAAAAAACCACAGGTTTCAGGCCTTATATAGTTAGGAATAAGCTTTTAAAAAACCTTTGAAATTCACTCAAAAAACTATAAGTTTTAGGGGTGTTATAGTTAGCTGGGCATTTCACTCATACAAAATCATTGAAATTGCTCCTATATAGTTAGTTGTACTAACTATATTGCGCGCACCCGCAATCCACTGCTGATGATGTCACATATTACATCGTTCATGACATGGTCAGTGACATCATTGTTGTAAATGCGAAGCTCCGTGAATGCGGCGCACATTGGTGTTTGGCGATGCCCTTGTCAGAACAGTTAGGCCAAAAAGCGAGTACTGTGAAGGTTAGCTGCATGAATGGGGCGCGCGTCAATGCTGCTCCCCGTAAATGCCGCACCCATTTTTTTTTTTTTTTTTTTGCCAGGCCCCTCTGACAACGCCGATGCCCACAAGGGACTACTTTACCCCCAAGGTTCTTTTACCTTCGTAATGTATATGGTGGGCAGATGTATAGCCTAGGTCCATCTGCTGCAACTGCCCTTTCCAATGCAGTATTGGGTGTTGTGATTGGTGCTGTACTTCATGAGCTTACCCGCCTCAAAGGTTTCGGCTCTCTCTTTATAATAGTACTAGCAGCCCGTCCCGACATTGTCCGGGAGCAATTAGGCTTCAGGGCCACCGCCCAGCCCGACGTTGTCCATGGGTCCCCCGGAGCCTTCCTCCATATATTGCAGTATTATACCTCTATGTTTACTTTGTACGCTTTTGTAACCTGCATACGCCACTTTTTCCTCCTGTAATGCACCGTTTGGCTCACTTTTGAAAGGCACCGTTTGCTTCCTCTTGTATTTTGTTGGCTCACGATTGTAATTTTTGCTTGATTTATTATAACGTTTGCTTACTTTGTACGCTTTCGTAACCTGCACATGTCACTTTTTCCTCCTGTAATGCACCGTTTGGCTCACTTTTGTAATGCACCGTTTGCTTCATCTTGTATTTTGTTGGCTCACGATTGTCATTTTTGCTTCATTTAATGTAACGTTTGCTTTTGTATTTTGCTGCCGCTCACCGCTCCTAAATAAATAAATAACCTACCTCATCCGCCGCTCACCGCTCCTCCCCGCCTGTCTGCCGCTCCTCACCGCCTGTCCGCAGCTCCTCACCGCCTGTCCGCCGCTCCTCACCGCCTGTCCACTGCTCCTCACCGCCTGTCCGCCGCTCCTCCCTGCGCTCATGACCACCGGTCCTCTTCGCGCTCCTGTACGCCGATCCTCCCCGCGCTCCTAACGTCAGCACGCACGTCGCAGCCAGCGCTTCTTCCAAGGGACTACTTTTTTTTTGGGTACATTTTTTAAATTCCGTATATTTATTAAGTTTATATAGCCTATGTCCATCTGCACACCCTGACGATTACAACGATGTATCGGGTGTGTGGATTGACGCTGTGGTTCCCGACTTTACCCGCCTCAAAGGTTCAAAGTTCTTCCTTTATAATAGTAGTATAGATATATATATATATATTCACTGAAAAAACCATAGGTTAGAGACCATATATAGTTAGCTGGACATTTTATTGACATAAAACCAATGAAATTCCATATATAGTTAGTTGCACTAACTATATATCGCGCACCCGCAATCCACTGCTGATGATGTCACATATTACATCATTCATGACATGGTCAGTGACATCACTGATGACATCACTGATGACATCTCAAATGACATCACTGATGACATCACTGATGACATCTCAAATGACATCACTGATGACATCATCTAGTGTCTGTGTGTTTTTGTAAAGTTTAACCACATCGATGCTCGATGAGTTCCAGCCCTGTGCTGGAATATGCAAAAACCCATTATTCATGACGAGCTGGGCTCGTCATGAGCGTGCTGGGAGGCTACTGCATGACGAGCCCAGCTCGTCATGAGTGTGGAAGGGGTTAAATATGTTTTACATATTGAAGAATGAGTGGATGTATGGAAGACTGAGTGTGTGTGTGGCTGGCTGGGAGGTGTGTGACTCTGTGCATATCAATGTGTACTTGTATCAGTGATTGTATAAGAGAGTAAGTATGTGTTAGTATATGTGTGAAAAGTATGGTGTTCTGTGTTTAACTGTATAGATGAGGAAATCGAAGTGTGATTGATTCTTCACAGGACTGACTAGGTGTATGAGTGCATATGATAGTGTTGTAATAATGAGTGACTGTATGTATGAGTGATTGTATGGGTGAATGAGTGAATGTGTGTGTAGACGTAGGAATCAGTGAGTGCGTATGTAGTAACTGGTATTGGTGTGTCATGATGTCATCAGTGATGTCATTTGAGATGTCATCAGTGATGTCATTTGAGATGTCATCAGTGATGTCATCAGTGATGTCACTGAAGTATGGTGTTCTGTGTTTAACTGTATAGATGAGGAAATGGAAGTGTGATTGATTCTTTACAGGACTGACTAGGTGTGTGAGTAACTCCATGGATGAGTGGCAGTGTGTGAGTGTCTGCATAGGTGTATGAGTGCATATGATAGTGTTGTAATAATGAGTGACTGTATGTATGAGTGATTGTATGGGTGAATGAGTGAATGTGTGTGTAGACGTAGGAATCAGTGAGTGCGTATGTGGTAACTGGTATTGGTGTGTCATGATGTCATCAGTGATGTCATTTGAGATGTCATCAGTGATGTCATCAGTGATGTCATTTGAGATGTCATCAGTGATGTCATCAGTGATGTCACTGACCATGTCATGAATGATGTAATATGTGACATCATCAGCAGTGGATTGCGGGTGCGTGATATATAGTTAGTGCAACTAACTATATATGGAATTTCATTGGTTTTATGTCAATAAAATGTCCAGCTAACTATATATGGTCTCTAACCTATGGTTTTTTCAGTGAATTTTCAAGGTTTTGTAAATGCAAATTCCTAACTATATATGGTCTATAACCTATGGTTTTTTCAGTGAATTTCATTGGTTTTTTAAAAGCTAATATCTATAGCTGTAAAATATATTCTTTATTACGTGACGTATCACGTAGCCACGTGAGACGCCTCATGACGCGTCGCATAACCGTGACGTATCGGCTCTGCAGCGCAAACAAAACCCGTAACGTAAGCGTGCCAGAGCACGCTTACAGATATATATATTTTTTTAACCTTAATTAGACAAAATCCACACGTGCACATATCTTGAGGCCTTGCAAAGGCACATCAAACAAACAGTCCCTACAATTTTGCCAAGTTTGCTGGAAATCTATTCCCTTAATTTTTTTTTTACTGTTTCTCTTGGTTTTCCCCTTGTTACGCTTACCGGGACGCTACCCGGTACGCGAACCGGACGCTCCAAAAACACAAGATGGCGGACTCCCGTTACGCTGCCGGTTAGCTGCCCGGTTCGCGTACCGGGAAGCGCCTCTACCGCGAAAAATCGCGGGGGACTTTAATATCCCCCTCATCAATCCTAGGGGGTCAGGAGGGGTTTACCTTGCCCCCTTTCCTTCATTTCCCCCTTCTTTTTTCACCACATCTTGTCTCTCGAACCTACCGAGAGACAAGATGGCGGCCGCTCCGGACTGTTTACAATGTTGACAGCTACGCTGCCGGTTAGCTGCCCGGTTAGCTGCCCGGTGAGGTGCCCGGTGAGGTGCCCGGTGAGCTGCCCGGTTCGCGTACCGGGACGCGCCTCTACGGCGTAAAATCGCAAAAAAAATTCTTTTTATTTTTTGCCCCGCGGGGCACTTTAATATCCCCCTCATCAATCCTAGGGGGTCAGGAGTGGTGCACCTTGCCCCCTTTCCTTCATTTCCCCCTTCGTTTTTCACCACATCTTGTCTCTCGATCGTACCGAGAGACAAGATGGCGGCCGCTCCGGACTGTTTAGAATGTTGACAGACACCGGAGAGCCAATCAGCTTCGCGAAGTTCCGTTACGCGTCAGGTACGCGAACCGGGGCGCTAACCGGAGCGCTGTCACAGATATATATATTTTTTTAAACGTTAATTTCTCAAAATCCACTGGAGCACATATATTGAGACATAGCAAAGGCACGTCGGGCAAACCATATCTACAATTTTGCCAAGTTTCATGTAAATCTATTCAGCCGTTCGAGCTAAAAGTGAGTCCAACCGCCCTATGGAAAAATGAATGGGAAAAATGCGTTTTGGGACCCCCCTTTTTTCTCGGCCCCCCCTTGACGAAACCCCCCCACATTTTCAGGGGCTGCTCAGAAACAAAATGTGCCATTTTCCTGAAAATTTCAGCCAATTCCGTCAACAAACGCCAAAGTTATTAGACATAGAATTTTCAGAAATCCCATAGAGAAAAAATCCTAACTATATATACCCACTGGCTATCGCCAGTAGGTAATATACATATATAAACATATATAATCTGCATATCTATATAAATATAAATGCATGCATACATATACATATATGCATACATATGCATGTTATTTACATGAAAGTTTTAAAAACACTAATAAAAGCAAAGCTAAAAAGCCAACTCATTACAAACAGAATGGCTTTAACTTAAACGAGGGCGAGATCTATTGCATTTTCAATGCTTGTTTACTTTGGTTCTGTCAAGAAGGCATTCAGATGTGTCACACATTTGCCATAAATTCTGAATGTTAGCACTCTAGTTGCTCATTAGATCACTGTAGTAAAGCTAGTGCTCACCAGGGAAGTCTGCTGCTAATCATGGTTTGCAGCCATTTTCCTGCATTTTTTATCCCGCAGACTTTCAGTCCGCATACCATTATCCCGCAAGGTCATTGACCTCGCATACCATTATCCCGCATTTTTTCAAAACGCATGTGCATTTATCGCGCATGCCTTTACAAAGAATTACGATTTAAAGGCATGTATGGTAAATGCATTTGCGTTGTGAAAACCACGATGACGAGAGAGGTAAGTGGGTTTGTGTTAATTTTTTCGTGGGTTAGTGATTGTGTAGTGTAGTGTAGTGTTGTGTAGTGTAGTGTTTTGTTAGTGTAGTGTAGAGTTGTGGTGGTTGTTTAGTGTAGGGTCATGCTGGGGTGTAGTGTTTGGGGTTTTGGGTAGTGTTGTAGTGTTTGCGTAGTGTAGGGTCATGCTGGGGTGTAGTGTTTTAGGGTTTTGGGTAGTGTTGTAGTGTTTGCGTAGTGTAGGGTCATGCTGGGGGTAGTGTTTTAGGGTTTAGGGTTGTGTTGTAGTGTTTGCGTAGTGTAGGGTCATGCTGGGGGTAGTGTTTTAGGGTTTAGGGTTGTGTTGTAGTGTTTGTGTAGTGTAGGGTCATGCTGGGGGTAGTGTTTTAGGGTTTAGGGTAGTGTTGTAGTGTTTGCGTAGTGTAGGGTCATGCTGGGGTGTAGTGTTTTAGGGTTTTGGGTAGTGTTGTAGTGTTTGTGTAGTGTAGGGTCATGCTGGGGGTAGTGTTTTAGGGTTTAGGGTAGTGTTGTACTGTTTGTGTAGTGTAGGGTCATGCTGGGGGTAGTGTTTTAGGGTTTAGGGTAGTTTAGTTGTTTAGTGTATGCTAAAGGCATATTCGTTCTAAAAGTTTTCGTTATTTTAATTTGCGGCCTAATAGTACATGCGGGATTTTTTTTGCGGACTGATGGTATGCGGGATTTCGTCATATATTCGCTAATCATATTTTCTATGGCAAAATGAACCCCCTCATTTTGTTCCTTTTTAATTTAAATGTGTTAAGAGTTACCACTTTATTCCAATCAAGATGGCTTCAGGTGTGCCATACCTTTGTAATAAGTAGGACTGTTAGCACTCTAGTTGTTCTTTAGAACACTCTGGGACATTCTGTCATTGGGCTATAGTTGGGCTACATCTGGCTGATATTTGGGCTACATTTGTTTTTTTTGTCTCTGGTGGCCATCTTTGGGCTACATTGGGCTACATTGGGCTACATTGGGCTACATTGGGCTACATTTGGGCTCCAACATATATATAGCCCAATGTAGCCCAATATATATTTTTCAAAGTTAATTTTCGTAAAAACCACTGGAGCCTATATCTTGAGACATAGCAAAGGCACATCGGGCTACCAGTCCCTACAATTTTGCCAAGTTTGGTGTAAATCCATTCAGCCGTTCAGGCTAAAAGTGAGGCCAACCGCCCTATGGAAAATTGCATGGGAAAAACACGTTTTGGGACCCCCCTTTTTTCTCGGCCCCCCCTTGACGAAACTCCCCCAAATTTTCAGGGGCTGCTCATAAACAAAATGTTCCATTTTCCTGAAAATTTCAGCCAATTCTGTCCTCAAACGCTAAAGTTATTCGACATAGAATTTTCAAAAATCCCATAGGAAAAAAATCCTAACTATATATACCTACTGGCTATCGCCAGTAGGTAATATATATATATATATATATATATATATATATATATATATATATTCACTGAAAAAACCATAGGTTATAGACCATATATAGTTAGGAATTAGCATTTAAAAAACCTTATTTTACTCACACAAAACCATTGAAATTCCATATATAGTTAGTTGTACTAACTATATATCGCGCACCCGCAATCCACTGCTGATGATGTCACATATTACATCATTCATGACATGGTCAGTGACATCACTGATGACATCACTGATGACATCTCAAATGACATCACTGATGACATCACTGATGACGTCTCATTTGACATTACTCATGACATCATTCATGTGATGATACGATGAACCTCTTCAGACTCTAATATAACCGTAGATACACTCAGTGTAAACAGACACTCACAGACTGTCACTCATCCATGGAGTTACTCACACACCTAATCAGTCTTGCAAAGAATCAATCACACCTCCATTTGCTCAACTATATCGTTAAACACACCTTACTTATTGAAACATATAATAACACATATTTACTCTGTTATACAATCCCTGATACAAGTTCACAATAATCCATACAGCCACTCACACATTCACTTGCTCTTATGCACAGTTATTTATATATGTCAACTACCACATGTACTGTGTTTTACATATGTACTTACTTTGACATGTAGCACTGAGATATCCATTCACTCACCAATACACTCATACACACAGTAAACCGCCCATACAGCTGTTTCCACATGCACTTTTGAACCCATACATCTATGCACAGAGTCATACACCTCCCAGCCACCCACACACACTCTCAGTCTCCAATACAAATGCTTGGGCAACCAATCAATAACCCATATAGTTACTCATATAGCTAATGATCAACACATGCAGCAGTTTACAGAACAACAGACATAATGATGCACAAATTAAGACAGTTTAGTCACTAACCCATGCGCTCAGTGAGACACATTTAACCACTCACTCATACAGTCAGTCATGCACCTACTAAATTCATCATCCAGACACTTATACATCCACTCATTCTTCAATATATAAGACATATTTTAACTTTACAGAAACATACAGTCACTGGATGTTGTCATCAGTGATGTCATCAGTGATGTCATTTGAGATGTCATCAGTGATGTCATCAGTGATGTCACTGACCATGTCATGAATGATGTAATATGTGACATCATCAGCAGTGGATTGCGGGTGCGCGATATATAGTTAGTACAACTAACTATATATGGAATTTCAATGGTTTTGTGTGAGTAAAATAAGGTTTTTTAAATGCTAATTCCTAACTATATATGGTCTATAACCTATGGTTTTTTCAGTGAATTTTCAAGGTTTTGTAAATGCTAATTCCTAACTATATATGGTCTATAACCTATGGTTTTTTCAGTGAATTTCATAGGTTTTTTAATAGCAAATCTTTATAAAAATAATACATTTTAAATCTAATTTTATATTTTATAATTTTTTTTTTTTTTTTTAATATTATTTTTAGTGCGCTCCCGGGGCGCGGACAGGTGAACGCACGGGTAAGCGCAATCTTGCGGCGCGCCCCAGGGCGCGTACTAATGCGCGTCCCGGAAGCGCTATTGCCGAGAACGAAAACAACATTGTGACGTATCGCGTAGCCGCCACGCCTTGCGTCATAAGACACGTATCGCGTAGCCGCGAGATGCGTCTTATGACGCACCGCGTAAGCGCACCCGGAAGCGCATACGATCGCGCAACGTAAGCGCCCCGATGCGCTTACGCTACACGCCCGGGACGCGCCCCGGGGCGCGTAGCGTAAGCGCGTCAAACCATGTGACTTTAAAATAACACTTTTCATTGGTTCAGAACTTTTTTTTTTCCAAATTGTGTGAAACCCACCCATTTCTCTCACTATTGCTTTGTACTTGGAGAGAGCAAGAGCTGTTGTGTCTACTCTATCTCCTACTTTTCTGATCTCCAGCAATGGCTGCAAGAGAGTCATCCAGCAGTGATTCAGAGGGATTTTTAGATGAGGACCCTCCTCAGCAAAAGAAAAAAACCCATTTCATCTGGAAATTTTACGAAATCCCAGAAGGACAGAAAAAAGTCAACGCTCCCAAAGTAACATGCAAAATATGTGGGAGTAGTTTATCCAGAGGCAATCCTCTGAAAAAATATAGTTTTGGGAATGCTAATTTGATCCGGCATGTTAAAAGAAGACACCCTAACAACTTTGCCAGGGAGAGTGTCAGAGAGCTGGCACGGAATGCACCCACAGATGGCGGCAGCACCTCCACTGGTGGAGCAACACCTTCGGGACCACCCCGTGGAAGAATGGTCCCTAACATTCAGCCGGTGTTTGCGGGCATCAAATTTTCGTGCAAAGAGTGTGACGAACTGCTCTGCTATGGGGAGCAGAGTGTTGAACTGATTGCCCTAAAGAAACAGCAACACCGCTGCTCTTCCAGTCCCTAAATGTTCAAATTTTTTTGCTCCTGTTGAGCAGTTTTGCAATCCTTGTTTTTGTTTTTTCCCTTGAAAAAAATCCAAAAAAAATATAAAATTGTTTTTAAAAAGTCTAAAAAAATATAAAACAACAAAAACAAAAAAAAATATATAAAACAACAAAATCAAAAAAAAAGTTCTTTTCAGAACTACCTCCAATTTTTAAAAAGAAGCTTTATTTTTTTAAAAGTCTGTCATTTTTAATCTCCATGGTACGCTCCCCCGTACGCTCCCCGGTGCGCGTACCGAGCGCTCACCCCCGCGAAAATCGTTTTTTTTAAAAAAAATGTTTTCACCCGCGGGAGCCTTTTATGGCCCCCACATGAAACCTAGGGGGTCAGGGGGTGTGTACCCTGCCCCCTCTTGCTCATTTCCCCCTTTGATTTTTGCCACCTCTTGTGTCTCAATCCTACCGAGACACAAGATGGCGTCCGCTGCGGACTGTTTCGAATGTTTACAGACACCCGAGAACCAATCAGCTTGCCGTGCGCAAGTCGCGTTGCGCGCCTGGAGCGCTCCCCGGTACGCGTACGGAGGAGCGCTCCAGGCGCGGCTCTAGATATATATCTTTTTTTGAACGTTAATTTCTCAAAATCCACTGTAGCACATATATTGAGACCTACAAAAGGCACATCGGGCTACCAGTCCCTACAATTTTGCCAAGTTTCATGCAAATCCATTCAGCTGTTCGGGCTAAAAGTGAGGCCAACCGCCCTATGGAAAACTCAATGTTAAAAACACGTTTTGGGACCCCCCTTTTTTCTCGGCCCCCCCTTGACGAACCCCCCCCAAATTTTCAAGGGCTGCTCAGAAACAAAATGTTCCATTTTCCTGAAAATTTCAGCCAATTCCGTCTACAAACGCCAAAGTTATTACACATAGAATTTTCAAAAATCCCATAGGGAAAAAATCCTAACTATATATACCTACTGGCGACCGCCAGTAGGTAATATATATATATATATATATATCTATATATATATATTCACTGAAAAAAATATAGGTTATAGACCATATATAGTTAGGAATTAGCATTTACAAAACCTTGAAAATTCACTGAAAAAAACATGGGTTATAGACCATATATAGTTAGGAATTAGCATTTAAAAAACCTTATTTTACTCACACAAAACCATTGAAATTCCATATATAGTCACCCGCAATCCACTGCTGATGATGTCACATATTACATCATTCATGACATGGTCAGTGACATCACTGATGACATCACTGATGACATCTCAAATGACATCACTGATGACATCATCCAGTGACTGTGTGTTTCTGTAAAGTTTAAATATGTTTTACATATTGAAGAATGAGTAGATGTAGAAGTGTCTGGATGAAGGATTTAGTAGGTGCATGACTGACTGTATGAGTGAGTGATTAAATGTGTCTCACTGAGTGCATGGGTTAGTGACTAAACTGTCTTAATTTGTGCATCATTATGTCTGTTGTTCTGTAAACTGCTGCATGTGTTGATCAGTAGCTATATGAGTAACTATATGGGTTATTGATTGATTGTCCAAGTATTTGTATGGGAGACTGAGTGTGTGTGTGGCTGGCTGGGAGATGTGTGACTCTGTGCAGATCAATGTGTTCTTGTATCAATGATTGTATAAGCGAGTAAGTATGTGTTAGTATATGTTTGAAAATGTAAGGTACTCTATGTTTAACTGTATAGATTAGAAAATGGAAGTGTGATTGATTCTTTACAGGACTGACTAGGTGTGTGAGTAACTCCATGGATGAGTGGCAGAGTGTGAGTGTCTGTATAGGTGTATGAGTGCATATGATAGTGTTGTAAAGATGAGTGATTGTATGTATGAATGATTGTATGGGTGAATGAGTGAATGTGTGTGTAGACATAGGAATCAGTGAGTGCGTATGTAGTAACTAGTATTGGTGTGTCAATGGTTTAAAAAATTATATTCTGTATTTAACACTGGGTGTAACAGAGGTTATATTAAAGTGTGAGGAGATGCATTGTATTGTCACATGAATGATATCATCAGTGATGTGACCATTGATGTCAAATGAGATGTCATCAGTGATGTCATTTGAGATGTTATCAGTGATGTCATTTGAGATGTCACCAGTGATGTCATCAGTGATGTCATTTGAGATGTCATCAGTGATGTCATCAGTGATGTCATTTGAGATGTCATCAGTGATGTCATCAGTGATGTCACTGACCATGTCATGAATGATGTAATATGTGACATCATCAGCAGTGGATTGCGGGTGCGCGATATATAGTTAGTGCAACTAACTATATATGGAATTTCAATGGTTTTGTGTGAGTAAAATAAGGTTTTTTAAATGCTAATTCCTAACTATATATGGTCTATAACCCATGGTTTTTTCAGTGAATTTTCAAGGTTTTGTAAATGCTAATTCCTAACTATATATGGTCTATAACCTATGTTTTTTTCAGTGAATTTCAATGGTTTTTTAATAGCAAATATCAAAAGCTTTTAAATGTCAAGTACGTGGTAGGTAAAAAAAAATTCGTGTTTATGCACGCTGATGTGCTTTGAACGCTACCCCCCCCTCTTTTCTTTTAGGAGTATTCTCTCTTTGCAGATAGTGAAGGGTAGGTAACGCAGGCCTTTGCCCCCGTTGTAATCCGTCGTGCCTGCTTCCCTCTCCATTTGATTGATTGTTATCCAAGCATTTACTGTTTTGGAATTGGTTCTCTTTGGTTCATTCTCTATTTACAAACAAGCACAGAGTCGCAATACTCTGTTTAGTCTTTGCAGATAGTGAAAAATCGTTAGAAAAAACAAAAGGAATCAAGCAAAATCAGTAGGCCACTAATGGGATCTCTTTTTGACCTCGCTAAAATAGAAACATTAGGAACAACCCCTCATGAGAAATATGAAACTAGTGAGAGGAACCGAGCTCGACGCCATGATGGCTGCAAGACAGCTCGGCTCCGCCGCCCACCCCGCCCAAAATAACGACAAACCCTATGCAAATATTATAAATATATACAACACACCAGCAAAGTAACAGGGTAAAATGTTTTATTAAATAACTATTTACATGGCAGCCTGCTGCAACATCGATCCAAATGCATGCCACCGTTCCCGGGATTTCTCCCCGACTACTCTGCGGCCTACGAGATGGAGAGGCCGGGGCGTTGACTAGGCGGGGCCTCCGGCCGCAACCACAGCGCCAACGATCGCTGCTGACGGAGGGGAGCCTTGCCGGTGAGAGCCACTGATCTGAAGAACCGCTGCCTGCGGTGCCTCCCTGAGCCGCTTGACGGAGGCCCCCGAGGGGCGGTGTGGTGGCGCGGACTCGGAGGGGGCGCTTGGCTCCTGCCCCCTCCCCAAGTCTTGTTGCCCTGGTGTGGCCTGAGATCGCCCCCGACATAGGCGGCCGGCTCCCGGGGTCAGGCGGAACTTTTTGCCTTTTGGTGACTCTTCCATTCTGGACCTTGTCCCACAATCCGTTTGACCTGAAGACACGTCCTGCGGTGCCCTGGTCTGACCATCACATATACCTGCGCCAGGAGACGGCGTGGGGTGCACTGTAAGGGAGAGGCGGCGCGAACGAGCCTCCCCCACCTCCCCAGGTGGAGGTTTCTCAGCTGCACCCCAGCGCTTCACTCGGCCAGCTGAGTTGCGCCCGCTCTTGCGGCACAGTGCCTCGCTCGGCCAGCTGAGTTGCGCCCGCTCTTGCGGCACAGTGCCTCGCTCAGCCGGTTGAGTTTCGCCTGCTCTTGCTATTACAGTGTCTCACCCGCCATCCGGCTGAATTGCACCCACTCTTGCGGTACAGCGACAGGCGGCTGCCACGGAGCTCACGATATGGCGGTCGGCTCCACAGACTTGGGCCTGGCCTGCAAGGATGGCTCTGGGCAACCCTGGAACTCGGACGCTTGACTTCTAGGACATGGGCCCCATTCCCAAAAGCGTCCCCTCAGCCTTGAAGATTCTACAAGAGTCACCGGGGCCCCCGACTCCCGCAGGCTTCCGGTGGGGAGCGACTGCCATGATTGCTCGCGGAATGGCCACGACGTAGCCACGGGGTGCTCTCATGCTGACGCCAGCTTCAGCCTGAAACATCCAGAAACACTGTAGACTACCAATTCGATCAGTTCCGGTGGAGCCCCAACGTGACCCGGTAGAGAAGAACTTGCCCTCCCCTCTTTGACTGATGGTTCTTGTTGCCTGTCCCTTCTGTTGTCATTTAACGGAACATTTTGGACTGCTGAAAGGGGTTCTGGTCCGACCGCTGGTTGGTGGAGACATTTTGACTATATTCTGGACCTGCCCGGCCTCGCCCAAAATGGCGTCGGTATAAATGAGACTCACAACTCCTTGATGTGTACTGGTTGCTCAGCCTTGATATCACGAGATATGTATGCAGTTTTGGAGCACATGGCGGGCGGGGACGGGTACTGATTGAACATTTGGACATCCCTATTGATATTAAGTTCTGATGTATTATTGATTACTGTACTATTGAAAGTTCGAATTAACGTTACTCATGGTACTTGCCCGAAATGTATATCTAGATAATTTCATTGTAACTGGTCCTGTTGTACTTTGATTATAAAATTAACGTCCACCGATTCCGCAACTGTTAGACACCTTAAGTCCTGCAACCTAATGGCCCGCCCGTTACGTTTTTGTACAGTGTAAAGGTCCCCTCATCATATACGATTCCAGTTTGCTCCGTGGCCGGCCCACGTGGTTGTAGGCCCGTATTTGTATACTGACATTTTTGCAATAAAGAGTTTTCGAAGGAAGTATGGAATCAGCGTCATAACAATCGTCTAGGTTGGTAGGGTTTTAGAATAATGGCTGTTATTCCCAAACAATAGAAGACAGATAATGCAGACCCTTTGCCTGAATTTTGGATTGATTGAAATTTGTATCCGTCACACCTGCCCTTTTTCCAGAATTGTTAGAAAATGGTCGACCGTAGCTTAAGGTATCTGCCGAATGTAAGGTGTGGTATTTTGTCCCATAAAATAAGACTAATTGAGAAACAAATACACGAAGAGGGAACTCGAATTTAGAGACAAACAAAATGAAACATTTTTTGGCATCATAAGAAGGGGAGGATATGTTACACAGAAAAATAATGCGAAAGGGATAGCCAAGATCTGTTGTATCACACGTTCCTGCAGCTAGTCTGATACATGGTAAGTAGAAGCTTTTTCGTGTTTGCGCGCGCTGACATCCTCTGAATGCTGTATCCCCCCCCTTTCTTTTCTCCTCTGTAGGTTACATCGGAGTTCCGACTGAAGAATGGAGTGGACATGGACCGCACTGTGCTCCATGTAGGGAAAGACATAGACAAGCGCTGTGAGATATTGCATGGAGTGCAGACCATCACTGGGAACGTGAAAAATTGTATGGTGTGACTGTGCGTACATGCCCTGATTGTATGGTATGAATGTGCATGTATTCCATATGCCCGGCCGATAAACGTTTTGTTTGCGCAACTGCCGCGTTAGAAAACAACATCGTGACGCGTCGCGTAACCACGACGTATCGCGTTGTCGCGTAATGCGTCATATGACGCGCCGCGTTAGCGCACCCGGAAGTGCTCCGGTGCGAGAGGCGCGAAGCGCAGCTTCCCGGAAGCGATCCGGGGCGCGGCGCGGAGCGCGTAACGTAAGCATAACAGGTCATGTGACTTGTTAATAAAACTTTTCATTGGTTCATTTCACTTTTGGGTTCCTAATGATGTAAGGCCATCTTAGTGATGTGTAATGCATGCCGCCGTTCCCGGGATTTCTCCCCGACTACTCTGCGGCCTACGAGATGGAGAGGCCGGGGCGTTGACTAGGCAACCACAGCGCCAACGATCGCTGCTGACGGAGGGGAGCCTTGCCGGTGAGAGCCACTGATCTGAAGAACCGCTGCCTGCGGTGCCTCCCTGAGCCGCTTGACGGAGGCCCCTGAGGGGCGGTGTGGTGGCGCGGACTCGGAGGGGGCGCTTGGCTCCTGCCCCCTCCCCAAGTCTTGTTGCCCTGGTGTGGCCTGAGATCGCCCCCGACATAGGCGGCCGGCTCCCGGGGTCCGGCGGAACTTTTTGCCTTTTGGTGACTCTTCCATTCTGGACCTTGTCCCACAATCCGTTTGACCTGAAGACACGTCCTGCGGTGCCCTGGTCCGACCATCACATATACCTGCGCCAGGAGACGGCGTGGGGTGCACTGGGAGGGAGAGGCGGCACGAACGAGCCTCCCCCACCTCCCCAGGTGGAGGTTTCTCAGCTGCACCCCAGCGCTTCACTCGGCCAGCTGAGTTGCGCCCGCTCTTGCGGCACAGTGCCTCGCTCGGCCAGCTGAGTTGCGCCCGCTTTTGCGGCACAGTGCCGCACTCGGCCGGTTGAGTTTCGCCTGCTTTTGCGGCTACAGCGTCTCACCCGCCATCCGGCTGAATTGCACCCACTCTTGCGGCCTACGACATGGAGAGGCCGGGGCGTTGACTAGGCGGGGCCTCCGGCCGCAACCACAGCACCAACGATCGCTGCTGACGGAGGGGAGCCTTGCCGGTGAGAGCCATTGATCTGAAGAACCGCTGCCTGCGGTGCCTCCCTGAACCGCTTGACGGAGGCCCCCGAGGGGCGGTGTGGTGGCGCGGACTGGGAGGGGGCGCTTGGCTCCTGCCCCCTCCACAAGTCTTGTTGCCCTGGTGTGGCCTGAGATCGCCCCCGACATAGGCGGCCGGCTCCCGGGGTCCGGCGGAACTTTTTGCCTTTTGGTGACTCTTCCATTCTGGACCTTGTCCCACAATCCGTTTGACCTGAAGACACGTCCTGCGGTGCCCTCGCAATGCGGCCTGGTCCCTGAATGTGTGCGGGGGGATGGTATTGATTGGATCAAGATGGCGGCTTCACACAAAGCTGACTCAAGTGTTGCTGCTGATGCTATGCAGACAAAAACTGATTTTCAGTTTGTACATTCTTCAGGATTTTTCCATCCAAGGCTGGTTGGGAGTTTGTAGAACGATGGCTTCAGATTTTCAACATACTACTCTTCAACTTTCTTCATAAATGTAACAATGTGAGACTCACTAGGAGAACGGCCGTTTATCTTTCCTTTCAAAATGCTGCCAACAATATTTTCTGAATGGAAGACACCATCTTGTAGCATAAAGGGCTGCGTCAAGGGTGGTATTGCCCAGAATGTCTTGTTTTCTAGTGCTCGTAATGACGAAGCCAGAACTGCCGAAAGGGATTCTGGTCCTGCCGCTACTTATTGGAGACATTGAACTATACTCTGGACCTGCCTGGCCTCGACCAAAATGGCGCCAGTATGGGAGCGACTTGCAACTCCTTATGACGTTCTAGTTACTTAGCCTTGACGTTATGGGGGATGTATGCGGTCTTTGTGCACATGGCGGGCGGGGAAGGGTACTGACTGGGAATACGGACAACCCTATTGATGTCGATTTTTCATTATTGATTATTGTATTAATAAAACTTTGAAGTAATGTTACCCATGATACTCGCCCATGGTGTGCGTATGGACGATTTTATTGTAACTGATCCTGTTATACTTTCAATTATAAAATCAACCTTCACTGATCCTGCAACCGTTTGTCACGTTTAGTTTTTTCAATTAAATGGCTCGCTTGTTACATACTCCTATACCCCTGGCTTTTGAAAGACACCATCTTGTAGCATAAAGGGCTGCGTCAAGGGTGGTATTGCCCAGAATGTCTTGTTTTCTAGTGCTCGTAATGACGAAGCCAGAACTGCCAAAAGGGATTCTGGTCCTGCCGCTACTTATTGGAGACATTGAACTATACTCTGAATCTGCCTGGCCTCGACCAAAATGGCGCCAGTATGGGAGCGACTTGCAACTCCTTATGACGTTCTAGTTACTTAGCCTTGACGTTATGGGGGATGTATGCGGTCTTTGTGCACATGGCGGGCGGGGAAGGGTACTGACTGGGAATACGGACAACCCTATTGATGTCGATTTTTCATTATTGATTATTGTATTAATAATGCTTCGAAGTAATGTTACCCATGATACTCGCCCATGGTGTGCGTATGGACGATTTTATTGTAACTGATCCTGTTATACTTTCAATTATAAAATCAACCTTCACTGATCCTGCAACCGTTTGTCACGTTTAGTTTTTTCAATTAAAAGGCTCGCTTGTTACATACTCCTATACCCCTGGCTTTTGACCCTTTCCTACGCGCGGTCTGTACTACCGCCCTCGGGCGATCTATGTAATGAACAGACTACCATTGCCGAAACACAATGGAATGCATCTCAGAGAGATAAGTCAAGTACGTGGTAGATACATTTTTCATTAGTGATTATTGTATTAATAAAGCTTCGAAGTAATGTTACCCATGATACTCGCTCATGGTGTGCGTATGGACGATTTTATTGTAACTGATCCTGTTATACTTTCAATTATAAAATCAACCTTCACTGATCCTGCAACCGTTTGTCACGTTTAGTTTTTTCAATTAAATGGCTCGCTTGTTACATACTCCTATACCCCTGGCTTTTGAAAGACACCATCTTGTAGAATAAAGGGCTGCGTCAAGGGTGGTATTGCCCAGAATGTCTTGTTTTCTAGTGCTCGTAATGACGAAGCCAGAACTGCCGAAAGGGATTCTGGTCCTGCCGCTACTTATTGGATATTTACAACAAGGGGTGGTGAGGGACAGAGTCTCTGAATTAAGCAGAATACTCTCACCCAGTCAAAAGATCAGGGCTAGATCCAACACCGTTTTTTAGCTCATTGCACCATCCCAGTTTCAGAACCTGGCTGTATGCAAATTAGTCTGTTCCTGTCCCAGTGCATGATGGGAACAGGGCAAACCAAACTACAAAAGCCAATTCTTACACTGGGAAGGAAACAAGCTTCCGGGGACCGGTTTCTGGCATTACAGCCGTCTTCGGCCCGGCTTGCTTGAATCCTGATGGTGCAATGAGCAAGGGACTCATGTCTGAGTATACCCTTCCACGCTTAGGGTGGACAAAAATATTTACAACAAGGGGTGGTGAGGGACAGAGTCTCTGAATTAAGCAGAATACTCTCACCCAGTCAAAAGATCAGGGCTAGATCCAACACCGTTTTTTAGCTCATTGCACCATCCCAGTTTCAGAACCTGGCTGTATGCAAATTAGTCTGTTCCTGTCCCAGTGCATGATGGGAACAGGGCAAACCAAACTACAAAAGCCAATTCTTACACTGGGAAGGAAACAAGCTTCCGGGGACCGGTTTCTGGCATTACAGCCGTCTTCGGCCCGGCTTGCTTGAATCCTGATGGTGCAATGAGCAAGGGACTCATGTCTGAGTATACCCTTCCACGCTTAGGGTGGACAAAAATATTTACAACAAGGGGTGGTGAGGGACAGAGTCTCTGAATTAAGCAGAATACTCTCACCCAGTCAAAAGATCAGGGCTAGATCCAACACCGTTTTTTAGCTCATTGCACCATCCCAGTTTCAGAACCTGGCTGTATGCAAATTAGTCTGTTCCTGTCCCAGTGCATGATGGGAACAGGGCAAACCAAACTACAAAAGCCAATTCTTACACTGGGAAGGAAACAAGCTTCCGGGGACCGGTTTCTGGCATTACAGCCGTCTTCGGCCCGGCTTGCTTGAATCCTGATGGTGCAATGAGCAAGGGACTCATGTCTGAGTATACCCTTCCACGCTTAGGGTGGACAAAAATATTTACAACAAGGGGTGGTGAGGGACAGAGTCTCTGAATTAAGCAGAATACTCTCACCCAGTCAAAAGATCAGGGCTAGATCCAACACCGTTTTTTAGCTCATTGCACCATCCCAGTTTCAGAACCTGGCTGTATGCAAATTAGTCTGTTCCTGTCCCAGTGCATGATGGGAACAGGGCAAACCAAACTACAAAAGCCAATTCTTACACTGGGAAGGAAACAAGCTTCCGGGGACCGGTTTCTGGCATTACAGCCGTCTTCGGCCCGGCTTGCTTGAATCCTGATGGTGCAATGAGCAAGGGACTCATGTCTGAGTATACCCTTCCACGCTTAGGGTGGACAAAAATATTTACAACAAGGGGTGGTGAGGGACAGAGTCTCTGAATTAAGCAGAATACTCTCACCCAGTCAAAAGATCAGGGCTAGATCCAACACCGTTTTTTAGCTCATTGCACCATCCCAGTTTCAGAACCTGGCTGTATGCAAATTAGTCTGTTCCTGTCCCAGTGCATGATGGGAACAGGGCAAACCAAACTACAAAAGCCAATTCTTACACTGGGAAGGAAACAAGCTTCCGGGGACCGGTTTCTGGCATTACAGCCGTCTTCGGCCCGGCTTGCTTGAATCCTGATGGTGCAATGAGCAAGGGACTCATGTCTGAGTATACCCTTCCACGCTTAGGGTGGACAAAAATATTTACAACAAGGGGTGGTGAGGGACAGAGTCTCTGAATTAAGCAGAATACTCTCACCCAGTCAAAAGATCAGGGCTAGATCCAACACCGTTTTTTAGCTCATTGCACCATCCCAGTTTCAGAACCTGGCTGTATGCAAATTAGTCTGTTCCTGTCCCAGTGCATGATGGGAACAGGGCAAACCAAACTACAAAAGCCAATTCTTACACTGGGAAGGAAACAAGCTTCCGGGGACCGGTTTCTGGCATTACAGCCGTCTTCGGCCCGGCTTGCTTGAATCCTGATGGTGCAATGAGCAAGGGACTCATGTCTGAGTATACCCTTCCACGCTTAGGGTGGACAAAAATATTTACAACAAGGGGTGGTGAGGGACAGAGTCTCTGAATTAAGCAGAATACTCTCACCCAGTCAAAAGATCAGGGCTAGATCCAACACCATTTTTTAGCTCATTGCACCATCCCAGTTTCAGAACCTGGCTGTATGCAAATTAGTCTGTTCCTGTCCCAGTGCATGATGGGAACAGGGCAAACCAAACTACAAAAGCCAATTCTTACACTGGGAAGGAAACAAGCTTCCGGGGACCGGTTTCTGGCATTACAGCCGTCTTCGGCCCGGCTTGCTTGAATCCTGATGGTGCAATGAGCAAGGGACTCATGTCTGAGTATACCCTTCCACGCTTAGGGTGGACAAAAATATTTACAACAAGGGGTGGTGAGGGACAGAGTCTCTGAATTAAGCAGAATACTCTCACCCAGTCAAAAGATCAGGGCTAGATCCAACACCGTTTTTTAGCTCATTGCACCATCCCAGTTTCAGAACCTGGCTGTATGCAAATTAGTCTGTTCCTGTCCCAGTGCATGATGGGAACAGGGCAAACCAAACTACAAAAGCCAATTCTTACACTGGGAAGGAAACAAGCTTCCGGGGACCGGTTTCTGGCATTACAGCCGTCTTCGGCCCGGCTTGCTTGAATCCTGATGGTGCAATGAGCAAGGGACTCATGTCTGAGTATACCCTTCCACGCTTAGGGTGGACAAAAATATTTACAACAAGGGGTGGTGAGGGACAGAGTCTCTGAATTAAGCAGAATACTCTCACCCAGTCAAAAGATCAGGGCTAGATCCAACACCGTTTTTTAGCTCATTGCACCATCCCAGTTTCAGAACCTGGCTGTATGCAAATTAGTCTGTTCCTGTCCCAGTGCATGATGGGAACAGGGCAAACCAAACTACAAAAGCCAATTCTTACACTGGGAAGGAAACAAGCTTCCGGGGACCGGTTTCTGGCATTACAGCCGTCTTCGGCCCGGCTTGCTTGAATCCTGATGGTGCAATGAGCAAGGGACTCATGTCTGAGTATACCCTTCCACGCTTAGGGTGGACAAAAATATTTACAACAAGGGGTGGTGAGGGACAGAGTCTCTGAATTAAGCAGAATACTCTCACCCAGTCAAAAGATCAGGGCTAGATCCAACACCGTTTTTTAGCTCATTGCACCATCCCAGTTTCAGAACCTGGCTGTATGCAAATTAGTCTGTTCCTGTCCCAGTGCATGATGGGAACAGGGCAAACCAAACTACAAAAGCCAATTCTTACACTGGGAAGGAAACAAGCTTCCGGGGACCGGTTTCTGGCATTACAGCCGTCTTCGGCCCGGCTTGCTTGAATCCTGATGGTGCAATGAGCAAGGGACTCATGTCTGAGTATACCCTTCCACGCTTAGGGTGGACAAAAATATTTACAACAAGGGGTGGTGAGGGACAGAGTCTCTGAATTAAGCAGAATACTCTCACCCAGTCAAAAGATCAGGGCTAGATCCAACACCGTTTTTTAGCTCATTGCACCATCCCAGTTTCAGAACCTGGCTGTATGCAAATTAGTCTGTTCCTGTCCCAGTGCATGATGGGAACAGGGCAAACCAAACTACAAAAGCCAATTCTTACACTGGGAAGGAAACAAGCTTCCGGGGACCGGTTTCTGGCATTACAGCCGTCTTCGGCCCGGCTTGCTTGAATCCTGATGGTGCAATGAGCAAGGGACTCATGTCTGAGTATACCCTTCCACGCTTAGGGTGGACAAAAATATTTACAACAAGGGGTGGTGAGGGACAGAGTCTCTGAATTAAGCAGAATACTCTCACCCAGTCAAAAGATCAGGGCTAGATCCAACACCGTTTTTTAGCTCATTGCACCATCCCAGTTTCAGAACCTGGCTGTATGCAAATTAGTCTGTTCCTGTCCCAGTGCATGATGGGAACAGGGCAAACCAAACTACAAAAGCCAATTCTTACACTGGGAAGGAAACAAGCTTCCGGGGACCGGTTTCTGGCATTACAGCCGTCTTCGGCCCGGCTTGCTTGAATCCTGATGGTGCAATGAGCAAGGGACTCATGTCTGAGTATACCCTTCCACGCTTAGGGTGGACAAAAATATTTACAACAAGGGGTGGTGAGGGACAGAGTCTCTGAATTAAGCAGAATACTCTCACCCAGTCAAAAGATCAGGGCTAGATCCAACACCGTTTTTTAGCTCATTGCACCATCCCAGTTTCAGAACCTGGCTGTATGCAAATTAGTCTGTTCCTGTCCCAGTGCATGATGGGAACAGGGCAAACCAAACTACAAAAGCCAATTCTTACACTGGGAAGGAAACAAGCTTCCGGGGACCGGTTTCTGGCATTACAGCCGTCTTCGGCCCGGCTTGCTTGAATCCTGATGGTGCAATGAGCAAGGGACTCATGTCTGAGTATACCCTTCCACGCTTAGGGTGGACAAAATATTTACAACAAGGGGTGGTGAGGGACAGAGTCTCTGAATTAAGCAGAATACTCTCACCCAGTCAAAAGATCAGGGCTAGATCCAACACCGTTTTTTAGCTCATTGCACCATCCCAGTTTCAGAACCTGGCTGTATGCAAATTAGTCTGTTCCTGTCCCAGTGCATGATGGGAACAGGGCAAACCAAACTACAAAAGCCAATTCTTACACTGGGAAGGAAACAAGCTTCCGGGGACCGGTTTCTGGCATTACAGCCGTCTTCGGCCCGGCTTGCTTGAATCCTGATGGTGCAATGAGCAAGGGACTCATGTCTGAGTATACCCTTCCACGCTTAGGGTGGACAAAAATATTTACAACAAGGGGTGGTGAGGGACAGAGTCTCTGAATTAAGCAGAATGCTCTCACCCAGTCAAAAGATCAGGGCTAGATCCAACACCGTTTTTTAGCTCATTGCACCATCCCAGTTTCAGAACCTGGCTGTATGCAAATTAGTCTGTTCCTGTCCCAGTGCATGATGGGAACAGGGCAAACCAAACTACAAAAGCCAATTCTTACACTGGGAAGGAAACAAGCTTCCGGGGACCGGTTTCTGGCATTACAGCCGTCTTCGGCCCGGCTTGCTTGAATCCTGATGGTGCAATGAGCAAGGGACTCATGTCTGAGTATACCCTTCCACGCTTAGGGAGGACAAAAATATTTACAACAAGGGGTGGTGAGGGACAGAGTCTCTGAATTAAGCAGAATACTCTCACCCAGTCAAAAGATCAGGGCTAGATCCAACACCGTTTTTTAGCTCATTGCACCATCCCAGTTTCAGAACCTGGCTGTATGCAAATTAGTCTGTTCCTGTCCCAGTGCATGATGGGAACAGGGCAAACCAAACTACAAAAGCCAATTCTTACACTGGGAAGGAAACAAGCTTCCGGGGACCGGTTTCTGGCATTACAGCCATCTTCGGCCCGGCTTGCTTGAATCCTGATGGTGCAATGAGCAAGGGACTCATGTCTGAGTATACCCTTCCACGCTTAGGGTGGACAAAAATATTTACAACAAGGGGTGGTGAGGGACAGAGTCTCTGAATTAAGCAGAATACTCTCACCCAGTCAAAAGATCAGGGCTAGATCCAACACCGTTTTTTAGCTCATTGCACCATCCCAGTTTCAGAACCTGGCTGTATGCAAATTAGTCTGTTCCTGTCCCAGTGCATGATGGGAACAGGGCAAACCAAACTACAAAAGCCAATTCTTACACTGGGAAGGAAACAAGCTTCCGGGGACCGGTTTCTGGCATTACAGCCGTCTTCGGCCCGGCTTGCTTGAATCCTGATGGTGCAATGAGCAAGGGACTCATGTCTGAGTATACCCTTCCACGCTTAGGGTGGACAAAAATATTTACAACAAGGGGTGGTGAGGGACAGAGTCTCTGAATTAAGCAGAATACTCTCACCCAGTCAAAAGATCAGGGCTAGATCCAACACCGTTTTTTAGCTCATTGCACCATCCCAGTTTCAGAACCTGGCTGTATGCAAATTAGTCTGTTCCTGTCCCAGTGCATGATGGGAACAGGGCAAACCAAACTACAAAAGCCAATTCTTACACTGGGAAGGAAACAAGCTTCCGGGGACCGGTTTCTGGCATTACAGCCGTCTTCGGCCCGGCTTGCTTGAATCCTGATGGTGCAATGAGCAAGGGACTCATGTCTGAGTATACCCTTCCACGCTTAGGGTGGACAAAAATATTTACAACAAGGGGTGGTGAGGGACAGAGTCTCTGAATTAAGCAGAATACTCTCACCCAGTCAAAAGATCAGGGCTACATCCAACACCGTTTTTTAGCTCATTGCACCATCCCAGTTTCAGAACCTGGCTGTATGCAAATTAGTCTGTTCCTGTCCCAGTGCATGATGGGAACAGGGCAAACCAAACTACAAAAGCCAATTCTTACACTGGGAAGGAAACAAGCTTCCGGGGACCGGTTTCTGGCATTACAGCCTGGCCTCGACCAAAATGGCGCCAGTATGGGAGCGAATTGCAACTCCTTATGACGTTCTAGTTACTTAGCCTTGACGTTATGGGGGATGTATGCAGTCTTTGTGCACATGGCGGGCGGGGAAGGGTACTGACTGGGAATACGGACAACCCTATTGATGTCGACTTTTCATTATTTATTATTGTATTAATAAAGCTTCGAAGTAATGTTACCCATGATACTCGCCCATGGTGTGCGTATGGACGATTTTATTGTAACTGATCCTGTTATACTTTCAATTAAAAAATCAACCTTCACTGATCCTGCAACCGTTTGTCACGTTTAGTTTTTTCAATTAAATGGCTCGCTTGTTACATACTCCTATACCCCTGGCTTTTGAAAGACACCATCTTGTAGAATAAAGGGCTGCGTCAAGGGTGGTATTGCCCAGAATGTCTTGTTTTCTAGTGCTCGTAATGACGAAGCCAGAACTGCCGAAAGGGATTCTGGTCCTGCCGCTACTTATTGGAGACATTGAACTATACTCTGGACCTGCCTGGCCTCGACCAAAATGGCGCCAGTATGGGAGCGACTTGCAACTCCTTATGACGTTCTAGTTACTTAGCCTTGACGTTATGGGGGATGTATGCGGTCTTTGTGCACATGGCGGGCGGGGAAGGGTACTGACTAGGAATACGGACAACCCTATTGATGTTGATTTTTCATTATTGATTATTGTATTAAAGCTTCGAAATAATGTTACCCATGATACTCGCCCATGGTGTGCGTATGGACGATTTTATTGTAACTGATCCTGTTATACTTTCAATTATAAAATCAACCTTCACTGATCCTGCAACCGTTTGTCACGTTTAGTTTTTTCAATTAAATGGCTCGCTTGTTACATACTCCTATACCCCTGGCTTTTGACCCTTTCCTACGTACGGTCTGTACTACCGCCCTCGGGCGATCTATGTAATGAACAGACTACCATTGCCGAAACACAAGGGAATGCATCTCAGAGAGATAAGTCAAGTACGTGGTAGATAAAAACATTTTCGTGTTTATGCACGCTGATGTGCTTTGAACGCTGCCCCCCCCCCTCATCATTTAGATTACCACCGCCCATTGCACAAAAGCGTACCGGGAGCTCCCCACGCAAAAAAAACGATTTATTTTTTTTAATATATTTTTTTTGCCCCGCGGGGCCCTTTTAAAGCCTCCACATCAAACCTAGGGGGTCAGGGAGGATCTACTATGCCCCCTTATGGTCATTTCCCCCTTTGTTTTGGCCTCCTCTTGTCTCTCGATCCTACCGAGAGACAAGATGGCGGCCGCTCCGGACTGTTTAGAATGTTGACAGACACCGGAGAGCCAATCAGCTTCGCTTCGCGAAGTTCCGTTACGCGTCAAGTACGCGAACCGGAGCGCTACCCGGAGCGCTGTTACAGATATATATATTTTTTTGAACGTTAATTTACCAAAATCCACTGGAGCACATATATTGAGACCTAGCAAAGGCACATCGGGCTAACAGTCCCTACAATTTTGCCAAGTTTCGTGCAAATCCATTCAGCCGTTCGAGGTAAAAGTGAGGCCAACCGCCCTATGGAAATTAACATGGGAAAAACGTGTTTTGGGACCCCCCTTTTTTCTTGACCCCCCCTTGATGAAACCCCCCCAGATTTTCAGGGGCTGCTCAGAAACAAAATGTTCCATTTTCCTGAGAATTTCAGCCAATTCCGTCCACAAACGCCAAAGTTATTAGACATAGAATTTTCAAAAATCCCATAGAGAAAAAATCCTAACTATATATACCTACTGGCGACCGCCAGTAGGTAATATATATATATATATATATATATATATATATATACATATATATATATATATATAAATATATATATATGAATGAAGAAAGAAAATGTGTTATATCACTCAAAACAGTGTTCCTGCACTGACAGAAATGGGAAGGAGGGAGCTAGAATATGCTGCAAAGTTTTAAAAAGCCTTGTTTTCAGGTGTTTCTTGAAGACTGAAATATCAGAGATGGCTCGTAGAGTGACAGGGAGTCTGTTCCAAGCTTGTGCCCCAGGAAACCAAATTATGTGCAGCCCATCCAGGCCAAGCGTAGTTTGGGAGTACAGGCAAGGTCAGAGGAGGAGGATCTTAGAGACCGTGCTAGGATGTAGCAGTTAGCTCATTTGCTAAGGTAGTTTGCTCCTTTTCCATTAAGGGCCTTAAAAAAGACAATAAGGGATTTGAATTTGATCATTTCTTTCAATCGCAGCCAATGGAGGGTTTTAAGGAGGGGGGGACATGTGAGACCTTGGTTTAGGTCTGTGAATCTCCCTGGCTGTTGCGTTTTGTACTACTTGCAGGTGCTGTACAAGGCAGCTGGGAAGGCCCAAATACAAGACATTTGCGTTGTCCAGTCTTGACATCACCAAGGCCTGCACCCCTATTTTCCTGGTCTCTATTGTCATGAGTGGATGAAATATTTTTAACATGCGCAAAATGCCGAAGCAGGTGCCACCCAAAGTATGAACTTGGGACCTCATGGAGGGGGCGTTATCCAGAAAAACACTAAGGTTTCTCACAGATGTCTGCTCAGTGTGCAGTGGCGAAAAGTCTTCAGTAGGCTCGCGGAATTTGGGTAATTTCGCGTTCCGTGGAGAACGCGAAATTGCCCAAAATTCTGCATTCTGCAACTTCGCGAAATTTTTTCTTGTTCGCGTTCTCAAATGCGTGTTCGCGAGATATTTCCCCCTGAGTACGCCGACAGCGATTGCAAATTGTAAAAAAACATCGCGAACAAGCAACTCCGCGCGTTCAGGGAATTTCTGCGTGTTCGCGGAGATTTTTACCGTTTTGCGGGGATTTGCGTAACACGATTACGCAATTACGCCCACCCCTAGTCTTCAAGCCAACATGCATTCCAATTGCTGACTGCAGGTTGGCCAAAGAAGACTCTCTTGTATTTATCCGAGTTGCATTTAAGTTGATTCACCTTGAGTCACTATAACACCTTTGTAAGACATGCTCTGATATTAACACCGTCGAAATCAGCTCATTTATCACAGGTGAAAATCAGTTGCGTGTCATCTGCGTAAGATATGATCTTCGCACTGTTTGTCTCTGCCACCGATACCAAGGGAAAAAATTACAGTTTCAAAAGAGTCAGGCTTAGAATATAGCCCTTGGGAACTCCAATCTTTATGCCGATCATGGTGGCCCAAACAAGGGGTAGCCATATTTCTTGGGCTCTGTCCTGCAGTAAAGAATCCAACCAGGCCAATGCTGTCCCACCAATTACCAGATTCCTCAATCTGTCAATGAGTCTCTCGTGCAGGACAGTAATAAATGCTGCAGACAGATCGAGTAATATCAGGACAGCCCTTCCACCCAGATCCAGTTTTTGGTTAGGACCTATTTTCCATAGGAAACCCGCAACATTCTACTTGGAATAACTTTGGCGCTGGTTGAGGAATCTTTGGAAATTCTTCAAAACTAATGGCTAGCTCCGTTCCGCTCCTTCTCTGAAAGTTTTGATGTGATTCGTGAAGCGGCGGCTGAGAAAAAAGGGGGTCCCAAAACATGTTTTCCCCATGCAATGTCCCATAGGACCTTTAGCCACAGCTACAGCCCAAACTGCTGAACGGAATTACGCCAAATGTTGCAGAGATGTATTCCGCAGTTCAGACTAGTGTCTTGTGCTTAAATGGTGTCAATCTGTTCAGTAGTTCCTGAGAAAATTACAGTTAAAAGCATATTTATCTCTATGGGCTTGGTGGATCCGCGGACTATGAGCGCACCATGAGTGTATCATAAGCGCACCCTTCCGATCACGCGCTGAATGCTAATTGGCTGTCAAGTGGTTGTCAACATTCGAAACTAGAAACTGTTGGCAGTCATTTTGTGCCTCGGTAGAAGCGAGGGTGAAGAAGTCAGTGGAACATGTGTGAAAAACGTAGAAAGGGGCAGGGTAGAAATACTTTGACCCTCTAGACCTGCTTAGGGGGTCCCAGAAGGACCCCCCGGGCCCACTAATTTGCATTATTTTTTTAAAACGGCAAGTGGCGTAGGGTGCGCTGACTCTTCCGTAAAATAAATGAAATGGAGCTTTTTTCATAATTAGCCCCCGGGGGGCCAAATCCCGGGGGCAAAATTATTACATTGTATTGGGGGCTCAGAGGGGCCCCCCAGTCCCGGGAATCCTCACCTCCCGGGGCAACAAAAAAAAATAGTTGGGGGGCTCCAAGGTCCCCAAAGGCCCAGGGACCACCACTCCCTGGGACTTTATGTATTGTGGGAAGGCCGGCTCCTGCAGTGTCCCGTGGTGCCAATCCCACCCTCCCATAGCAAGGAAATATGTTCTCTCTTTCAAAATCTAAACCAGATTGCTTTTCCACATGGGGAGCTGCATGTTAGTAGCTCCCCATGTGGAAAAGCAATGCCGGCTCCCAAACAGTTAGAAGTTGTGCACGAAAGGCGCTGGAGTAGTGCACCCTACAGATTATGAGTCGTGCAACCAGCGCGTGCACAACAGGGGGCCGCACTGAGCACCGCGCTGGGTGCACGACTTCTAATTTTACCAAAATAAAATAGCCCCTATCAGTAATTTCTAATATCCCTGGGGACCCCATCCCCCGGGTCTTATAAAAAATGTTGGGGACCGTGGGGGGAGCCAAAATGCCCTCACGGTCCCGCCGGCTCCCCGCCTCCATCTGGAGAGCCCGCATTGCTTTTCTACATGTGGATATGGTAACATGCATGTGGAAAAGCAATCTAGTTTGGATTTTAAAAGAGAGAATAGATTTCCCTGCTCTCTCTTTCAAAATCCAAACCAACTTTGCTATGGGAGGGCGGGAGCCGCGACATTCCCGCCCTCTCATAGGAAACAGCAGTGTCCCGGGGGTAGGCACCATTTATTTTATAGCCTCAGGGGTTAGCTCTCACTCTTGCATAGCAAACAGCAATGTTGAAAAAAACTTCCGGTAAGATAACAAAGGATTTTGAAGTTCATTTTCGCCATTTTTGTTGTAGTTTGCTGCCGTTAAAGCGACGATAATTTTACCATCGTGTTTGTAAATATGCCCCTAAGTTTTGTAATGTCGACAATCTCGTCTCCCATTTAAATAGGCACAAAGTATTTATTGAAGTGCATTGTGAATCGTGAAACAACACTGTCTAATTGAAAGAGTTGTGTACTTCTTTTGCTCGTAATGTGCATAGGGGCAGATTTACAAGTTCATTGCGTTACTGTTGCATAATTTTTAAGATGGGAAAAGTGACTGTCATGTAGAGGATCCTGGGTAAATATAACGGTTTCTGTTCAGTCAGTACCTTTCATTTCATTTCATTAATCTTTATTTCGGCAATTTGCCATAAAAGATAAGCATAAAATGAATACAGACAAAAATCAGACATCAGTGTTACATCAATAGAGGAATAGCACACGGATAGAAAAAGAGAATGCCCCAATACACCTCGACCTCTACTATAAAAACAATCAAATAAACCAGTACTGATTAATTAAAACAGTCTATGATATTACAATTTAATAAATGAGGACAATTTAACAGTATAGCTAAAATCTTACATAAAATGACCAATACAGGAAATTTGTACACTAACTAATACGTAAACTGAATCAGGGATGAAGTACCCTAGGAATTAGAAGCAATCTCTTGTGCCATGCTGCTTCGAGAAATTTGGCCATTGCGAAAACAGTTACTTTTGAAAGGTCAGTTTTAAGAATTCTAAAGGACTCAGAGCATTTAGCAAACCCTAGATTTGTACATAAAGGAATTATCCAGAACCTTCAAGCCGCAATGTAGGCAGGACAAAAGAAGAGTAAATGCAGTTCATCTTCAAGCCTACAATTGCAGCCAGGGCAGTTTTCCAGGGAGTGCTGCTTCCATTTGCTGGTAAATGCTCTTAGCGGGAGGGTACTGTACCGCCATTGTAGATATAATTTCCTGGCCAGATTCGGAAAGATGTCATCAAGAACTGACTCAAACTTATAGGAATCTTTCACCCCAAGAAAAGTGTTAGCCAAAGAATCTGGGCATGTACCCTGTGTGTGAGATGCAAGGTTACATGCATGAAAAGTTGCCACCAGATGTTTGCGGGACAATACCTGACAGGCCACTTCAGGATCACTCCACAGGGTCGGAAGGCCCAGCCGAGCAAACTCAGTTTTTAGATATTTAAACCACGGGATGTTCTCTATAGCAGGAAGAGCAAGAATTTCCTGCAATTCCTGCCTATAGTTGGCTAACTCAGGGGTGGACCATAATCTTCTCCAGAAGGTTAGGGGCTTCACACCCACTACTTCGTCCAAAGGTTTAAGGCCCAGATCCAACCTGAGGGGCAGAAGAGGGGTACTAGCCGGTAACTTTAGGAGTTGTCTAAGAAACTTGTTTTCTACAGTAACCAACTCTTTTTTGCAGGCATATCCCCAAAGTTCACTTCCATAAAGGATCGCACCTCTGGCCTGGAGTCTATAGATCTCCAACGGGGGGGCTAGCGGTCTAACAGATGACTTTTTAGAGTTGACTAGCCTAATTATTCCCCCTGCTATTTGAGCCAATCTGAGCTGGGACTTAACTTGATGATCGCCCCATTCCAATTTATCATTCATGGTCACACCCAGATACTCAAACGTAGAGACTCTTTCTAGCCTGTTCAGGCCTATGGATGGGCTGGGGCGTGTTTTTTTGGGGGGATTAAAAATCATGTACTTGGTCTTCAGGGCATTTATTTCGAGACCATGCTCTCCACAGAATGCCTCAAACCCCTCCAGAATAAGCTGAAGGTGTCGTCCGCAAACATAATTGCGGGCACCCTGCTGCCGCCGAGCCTAGGTGCATCTGTGTTAGGGACATTATTTAGGTAATCGATTACCCCGTTGACAAAGAGGCAAAACAGGGTTGGTGCAAGAACACAACCCTGCCTTACCCCTCTGCCAACGGGAAATCTTTTTGAGGGGCTACCCATCCTCCCGCACCGAACCTGTGCATAATTGTGTGTGTGTAGACGAACAATGATGTCTAAAAGAGCGGCGGGAATGCCAAGTTTGGCGAGTACCGTCCATAGTTCACTCCGCGGGACCAAATCAAAGGCCGCGCAGAGGTCAACAAAGACGGTGTACAACGTACCCCCCTCCACCCGCACCGTCTTCCAAAAGAGGAGGGCCAGCCGAAAAATTTCGTCCGTAGTTGACACCTTACTCCTAAACCCAGCCTGGAACGTGCTTAAAATTGAATGGTCCGTCATCCATTCCTGCAGGCGGTCAAGTATCAGCCTCGCGAAGGTTTTTTGTGAAACATCAATGAGGCTGATTGGCCTGTAGTTGGCTGGGAGCAGAGGGGAGCCTTTCTTGAAGATCGGTACAATCTCTGCTCCCAGCCAAGTACTAGGGACCGCCATTCCCCCAAGGATTGCATTAAAAACTTCCAACAGATAGGGGGCCCAGACCCTAGGTTGGTGCTTAAATAAATCTCCCGGGATTTTATCTAGCCCGGGGGCTTTGCCCGATGGCAGTTTAGATATTACATTAAAAACCTCCCCAGTGAGAACTGCATTTGCTCAACGCCCACCAAAGTTAAAGATTGCGCGGTTGACCCGCCGGGGGGTAGAGGGTGTTCAGACGATAACCCATCTTGGAGCTTGGGCAGGCCAGGGCTGTCCTCTTCATAGAGGCTACGGAAGTGGTCCTCCCACACCGAAGCCGCTATATTGGCCTCCACTGCTTGAGTCGGCTCGGCAGACCCTGTTCTCACTATCTGCCAAAATTTACGAGCATCTCTAGTCTGGAGGGAGGCCAACATGTTTTCCCAATTGGAATAATCCCATTCCACCTTTGCATGGTGGATAGCTTGCTTCAGTTCCGCCCTCCTAGACTTAATTATCTCTATGTCCCTAGGGTGCTTCAATACTGCGAGGAGGTTGGCCTTTGCCTTCCTACAAGCTGAGTTGAACCAGGAGGATCGTTGCCCCCTGCGGAGCCCTTTCCGCACAATTGGGTTTAAAAGTTCCACAAGGGTGTCCACCAAATCCATATGGAGGGTGCCCAACTTGGGAAATAGTTCTTCGGAAGAGGATTGATTAATAAGGGCCCCGACACGTTCAAGTGTGGGGAGGATCCGTGCATAGAGTTCGGAAATGTGGGCGGGATTATCCAAGAGCTTGGCCCGTCTCACTCTGCGCCTATCATTAGTTAAAATTAATTTAGGATCTGAAGATGCCTCTGCCGGCTGAACACCCGTGGGACCACTGGGCGAAACCAGCGAAAGAATCAGCGCTTTATGATCGCTGTCAGTTCTTTGGACTACCGCAAAGTCAGAGACCTTGTTCCAGTCTGATGTCTGAACAAGGATGTAGTCCAAATGAGACTCCTGCCCTGATTTATTAAAGGTGGGTTTTGAAGGGATGTCACTCTTGATTCGGCCATTACAAGCCCTCAGAGAATTACTGAGAGTGAGTGCCAGAATTTGTGTTGCTAGGGGAGACCATGGCTTAGCTGGGGTGCCAACTAATTGCGGAATTCCCCACTGATCATCCTCCTCCAGAAGTGCTCCCTCCATAGTCAGGGTTAACGGCTCATACTGACAGTTAAAATCTCCCCCCAACAGGATCCTAGCACCCTTAGGCATTGTGGGCAAAAATAAAGAGAGCTCATCAAAGGTGGGTGAGGGCTTCGATATACCCATCGGTCTGGAGTATACATTTATCAGCGCGAGTTGAGTATGGTTCGGCCATTCCAACAGCACGCACTGAACATCCGGTGAATTACTTTTAAGGGCCCTAGCCTGGCATCCCAAATGGGATGCCACCCATATGCAGAGGCCCCCCGAGGGCCGTCCTTTCCCCTCCCATTTAGCTGGAATTGAAAAGGTTGCATAGCCTGATCGCCATTTGTCCTCCCATGCCCATGTCTCCTGAAACAGGCATACATCCTGTGTGTCAATAAAAGACCCCCACTCGGGGGAGTCTAATTTACCCTGAAGTCCGGCCAAATTCCAGGAGAGAATAGACAAACAGGATATACGCTCGCCGGAGGGCATAGCAGGGGAATCAAGTATAGTAGCCACAGTGGTGTCTGCCAACTCGGGAAGAGGTTCGATAGATTGAATTTCCGCACCAATCACACCCTCGCCAATGGCATTTGTTTGGCCACCCATGCCCTGGTCAAACTGTAATCTTCAATCACAGTTGTCCATACCTGAGAACACATCAAACCTATTTACTGACTCCAGGGGTGAAAAAGGTCTCAGGTGATCCATTCTCCTATTGGAGTTTCTATTAAGCCTGGGGGGTACCATATTCCACCCGAAGGGGTCAACAGCGGGTAAAGGGTGTGAAACTTGTAACGGGTATCTAGTATTGTAAGATGTTGAAGAGATAATCTGATTGGGTACCTGGCCACCAGTGTAGGTGGGAGGGAACACTAGGGATCTGGGGTAAAAGTAAGTCAAGGGACGAGGAACGATGGAATTGCTGCCACCACCCAGGGGCCAATTTAATATATAGTTGACCGCTCGGGGTCTCTAAAATTTACAACAACTAGATCTCCCTCGTTATCCTTGAGCCTACCTCCCAGCCAAGAGAGACGCCAAACATGAACAATATCACCATCGATGTTATGTGTGAGTGGTCTAAATTGGCTGAGCCAGTGCATAATTTTATTTTTCAACTGGTGAAACCCTTCCCTCTTATTATCTGGCAAACTAGGGACCCCTGTCAGAACAACCACATACGGGACAGCTTCAGGGGGTAATTCTACTTGGGGGCCTTTACGGGAGGGTGACCTGGTGTATCTGGTGGTACCCTGTGTGGTCTCCTGTGTGTTTCCTGCAGATGTTTTTCCAGGTCCCCTCGGTACTGCACTAACTGGTTTAGGAACTAAGTTGTTATTCTGCTTAGAGGGTGGAGCCCTCTGTTGCTTGGGGTTTGTTAGTTTGATAGATTGGGCAGTACCTTTAGAAGCACTGGGAATGCATGATGTCACCAAGGCTGGGGGTGGGACAACCCCACTCACCAGTACCTTGGATGATCCCTCATGATTACTAATTGCAGCCTCAATGTTCTCAAGCCTTTTCTCAACCCTCCTCAGCCTCTCTATGATGGGTAGGATGAAAGACCTTATTAGGTGTTCCATATTATCCAGTGAAACGGCAGTAGATACGTCCATTAGGGAGGGGTCACCAGGGATGTCGATTTGAATAGTAGTGTTCACAGCCTGTACAACTGGTGCCAGTGGTGGTGGAGATGTCGAGTTTGGCATATTAACTTGGGCGGCCATTAGGGCCGAGGCAGTTCTTGTACTAGACTTTGGAGGTTTACCAAAATCAGTATGACTGATCTTGGGCTTTTGCGGGTCCCCCCCCTTCCGTCTTCTTTTGGCAGGTGGTGGGCCATGGACCTTGACAGGCACTGGTTTTTTCAGTTTATTTTGAGCAGGTTTAACCTGGGCCAGAGTCCGGGTAATCGAGTCAGCATCTATCAAAATCGGGCTCGAGAGAGGAGTGTCACTTATGGGACCAAAGGTGTTGGAGTGCATTCACGTAACAAGAGTGGAAAACTCTCCAAGGATAGAAGGTCTTCATTGCTGGCAGTACATCCTACGGGAAGGGAAAGGGCGTTGAGCGGGGGATCTGTGGAAGCCCTGTTCTTCATACATTCCACAGAGCGACGACGCTCTGCACGGCGCTCTGCCAGTGACTTTCCCTATCTGGATCGGTGAGAGCCTTTGTAAAATAATTGTCAAGTGTGCCGTTATTGTTACCCCCAGTCTTCTCAGGGAGTGCTTTGTCAGGACTTTGGGCCATTGCGGACAGACGGACCAACAGAATGTGTCAACAAATGCGATGGAAGAGGGTAGGCCCTGCCCGGACTCACTCGGTCTCTGAGGGCCTCAGAGGGCCCGCCTTTGCCCGGGCTTCGCCCCGGTCTTCGTCCCGCCCGCGTCACGCGAACACGGGGATTAGTGCAGTTAAATAGGAAGAGCGGCACCCCTTTCAACCCTACCCCCAAATTGCTTACTGCCTGTTACTATAGTAACAGTTCATGGAACACTTAAGTGAGCACAGAGATTAGAAGTTCACCACACTAAGGGGCCTATTAGGATGGCGGATGAACCAGCGTCCGTCCGCCACCCCCGAGGTGGAGGGACCGTCCGCAGAGGCAGGGTCGGTCCCTCCGGTGCAATTAGGATGTGACCGCCACCCTGGCGGTCACATCCCGTATCTTTAACCTTGATACGGGATGACGGCTTGAAGCAGCACCCGCCGCAAGGTTAAAAATACATGTTTAACATTTACACGCACAAAGCGGCAGGCACCGCGCGGTGCCTGCCGCTTTATTCATGTAAATGCTGTCGGGCACCATAGGTACCCCCCATGTGCACCCCCTACCCCCGACACCCTGGGGTCCCCCAACGGACCCCCAAACACCAAAGACCACATGCTTTTCCATGGCAGAAAAGCCGCCGTGGAAAAGCATGTTACACTGCACATTGTATTTTGGCTGACGGTGTCTTGCAGACACCGCCACCAAATAGCCATCCACACCCCGCGGATCAGCAGCGGACGGACCTGCCGTCCACCGCTGGTCCCACCGCAAACCCACCGCCATCGTAATCTGGCGGTGGGTCTTTTTTGTGGCCGCGGCGGTGAATCCGCATCCTCCAGGCCGGCGGTGGCTTCCGCCAGCCCGAAGGATGCGGATTCACCGCCATCCTAATCGGGCCCCTATGTTGCTAATCACAACAGTAAATGTGCCGGAGTTTTAAAAGTTTTCCATAGGAACCGTTAGTCATAGATGAAGTCAGTTGAAAATATAATAAAAATAATAGCGAGGGTTCGCTGGGGCCACCACAGTCCCGGGGCTTCACTCATGTTGGGAGGGGGGTGTGTAAATTATATCGGGAAAACAACAATGCAGCTTATTGCGGCTTTTCTTTAATATAATGTGGAATAATGTTTAATTATTAGGCAGTGTTCACTTTTGTTATGGATAGAGTCACTTTGTTAAAGGAAATTTATTAATATGTAGGACGTTTTGTTCTGTATGTGTGTGTGGAACAAATTTAACATTTAATTGACTAAGGTGTTCCAACAACAAGCCTAATGTTCATTGGGTGTGAACTATTGAAAGTAGAAGTGTTTTTTGCAAATCACTTCTCCTCCGGAGAGTAGCAAGGAGATCTAATTGGCTTACATGTTGTGAGGAGGACTTTCCTGAGCTTTATGTTGGTTGGTTGCGAACTATTGAAAGTAAAAGTGTTGCCAGCCACTCACTTCCGCTCTACGGAGTAGGAGGGACATCTGATTTGCTGACATGCTCCAAGGAGAACTTTCCCAAGCTTAATGTTGATTGGCTGTAAACTGTTGAAAGTAGAAGTGTTGTCAGTGATTCCTTTCCTCTTTGCGGTATATTAGGGACATTTCTTTGGGTAACGTGTTCCAAGAGGGAACTTACGAAGCTTAATGTTCACTGGCTATGAAGCATTAAAAGTAGAAGTTTTGGCAGTCCTTCCTTCCTCCTCTGCGGAACAACATGGACATTTTATTGGCTAAAGTGTTTCGAGCACAAGTTTGCTTCTTATTGGGTGGGAACTGTTCACTGTTGTCAGACATTTTGTGATGCACTTCCAAAGGAGTATGGGAAAATAAAGTAGTAGAGAGGAGGTTAGGTACACTATTAACTCTGTACAGTGGTCACAAGGTGGTAGACAGGGATTATGAAGGTAAAAATTGTTTTTATATGTTTTAAGGGCCATTTATATAATTGCCGTGTGGTGTACAAATCACGGCGGAAAAATGACAGTGTCTTGTGTGTTTTTTTTAATCAAGTTTGCGGGTGGGATACTTTCCAGGAGCACTATTTACTTATAATGTGGTGTTTACTTTTCTGATGGGGAGGTGTGGCTGCGCAGCAAAAATTTCAGTATAGATTTGAAACAGTTTTTATTTAGCAAATACAAATAAACGTTCTTCAGAAACTGACGCTGTATATATGAAAGGGGTGACAATTAAAAATGGAATGTCATAAAATATCAGTTAAGCGTGGCCATACCCTCCTTTTTTCTGCTATAGTTAGTAAAAGTGTTGCCCCATATTCTTGATAATGTAAAAGGGCATCAGTTACTTTTAGATAAAGTAGAATAGAAGTGCTACAACAAACACTCCCGCACTACGATATCTGAGGTCAGGAGAACATGTAAAAAACGGTGAAATGGAAGTGAATTCATATTACATAGAAATGTATGCATTATTATTTTTCAAATTTGTATTCTGTAGAATTCAGGAACGTTCCGTCGTAGTGCTTAGAGGTCGCACACTGTTCCGCTAACAAATCACCTACTCACTTAAGAATATATAGGATAGTACTATTATAATATACAGAACTGGTCCTCTATATTCTTTAGGGAGAAGGTGAATAGGAACCGCAAATGAGAAGAATAGAAATTAGAAAATAACATTCAGAAATGTAGGGTTTATCAAATATTTAAAGTAACAAAGTATGTATGAAAGCTATATTTTTTATTCTGCAATTTCGTAAAATATGCTCCGTGAAAAAAATATATGATCAAGTACGTTCTAATGTTTTGTAAGCTGTATTACAGATGGCGCCGAAAAATCTTCTATTCATCTTCTGTAACAATAGGATAATCTATTACAACACAACAATTGATACCATTGTTACAGTAAAAAGAAAAGGAAAATAAAGTTATCTATTTAACAGAACATCCATAGCGAAATACTTTTGAGCGGTAATTATTTCTGAGCTTCTTTTCTCCAGGGGGTCAAAAAGTTTGATCTTCGTGGCGACGAGTCATAAACTCCTCTGAGATCATGACTGTGAAAATTATAATATATATATTCACAGTATATGATCAAAATGGGGGAACAGACTAAAATCCAGAAGCTGGTGACGTTGCTTTTATATCTTTACTCTTTGTGATGACGGGTCATGAACTCCACTGTGATCAGCATAACTGTTAATATTATAATATACATATTAACAGTATATGATCCCTAGGGGAAAACACACTAACAACTGGAAGGTGGTGACGTTGATTGTAAATGTTTAGGTTCGTGCCGACGGGTCACCAATACCTCTGAAGCGAAGTACAGTGTCAATATTATAATATAGAAAGTCATAATATATAAGCTGAAAGAAGCCAGAAAAGAAGCAAAATCTATCTGTTTCTGAAAACAAGCTGCTGATGTTACAGAGAAAAAGGGAAAAACATGCAATAACACTTTTTTTTAGATATGAATGTTTAAATATTGACAAATAGCCACAAATTATAACTATCTACTATGCCATAATGAAACAACTTACAACTCTGGAATATGTTTGTTGACGCAAAACAAGACTCCGATGCTAGAAAAGGGAACCTGCAGCACAGATTGGCGATGCAGAAATAACTTGCGAAAACAAAACTAATCGCACAATAGGTGTGGTTTATATAGTATTTGTTGTTTAGTAGTCTAAGGAAGGAAGATTCGGCTCCGCCTATGTCACGTTTTACAGTTTACACGTGCTCACATTTTAACTGTTTTACTTGTGCACGTGTTGGGAAAAGTTATACACGGTGAAGCTGTAAACGTTTCGATTTTTATAGTAACACGTATAAGGTCCTTATTATCTACATACGTTAAAAAGTTTTACCCGGTAAACTGTGTCCTTTGCATTTTTATGATTAAAAACATCTAAATAGAAGATATAAAAAAATATATTGTTTACAATAGAAGAAAAAAAAACGTATTAATATTTGTTATCACTATGCTTTTTAATAAAAAAAATGCCAGCATTTGTAAAGCGTAAAGCTACCCCCGGAAAGGTGTGCCGGCGCTTGGGGCATTGGGAAGATTAAGCAAGGTGTTACCTACAATGAGATAGTGGTGGGCTAAGATGCTGATGAACTTTGGAGTCGAACTGTGAACGCTGTTCTTGAAAGTCAGGTTTTATAGGTGCTGCTTCATAGTTTTACCACACTTATATGTTAATTATTGCTAAATAAGTTGAAAATATTCTTAATTTATAAGTATGGCTCCTTGAATTTTTTTTCACTGATTTTTACAGATAAATACAGACAGAAAAGTATTTATTTTCCTCTCTGTAATTTTTTTTAAAGTGTGGATAAATTGGGTCATTTTTTGAGCGTTTGTAAATGCTGTCAATGATGAGTAGTAGGCCAATAGGTCTGTCGTTCTAAAAGGAAAAGGGTAAAAACAATAACATATTTTTAGTAAAGAGCCTTAATGAGCAATATATATCCCCGTATAAGAAAACCTGCACATTTTATTATGAAGGTTGTGTATATTTTATCATCTAAGAGTGTTTACATGAGAGAAAATGGTCAGTCTTTTAGCCATGAGTGCATATTTATCAGTAAACTAAATGTGGAAATATACTAATTTCAGATAAATTTTTTCACAAAACCCGAAATATATATGGGTATATACACATACAATTATTTAAAAAAAAATATGGATAAATACAGATGGAAGTGTCCAAAAAATAAAAACCATTAAACCAGGAGGTATAATTATAAGTTATAAAGCACTACTGTTAAGTTTGTTTTTTACTATAAAAAATAAACACGTGTTTTTAAATTTTACTTAACAAACACTATAGATTATAGGGATATTGTAGTTAGAAATTAGCATTTAAAAAACCTTTGGAATTCACTGAAAAAACCATAGGTTTCAGTTAGGTTATAGTTAGGAATTATCATTTAAAAAACCTTAGAAATTCACTGAAAACTATAGGTTTCAGGCAGGGTATAGTTAGGAATTTAAACAAAGGAGGGTACGAAGTTCCTAGGTGAAACAGTGGTCACCATTGTACTACCAAGACAAATGCTGTCTGGTAGTGTGTTGCAGGGGGTAAATGAAAGGAGGGGCGAATTCTCCTTTCGGAACTAGGGCTCTCACACACCCAGCAAGCTAGGTGTCATGCTTCATCATATGAGCCTGCTCCTCGTCGGGCCGGCGCTGCAATGCCCACGGGCACCCTTAAAGGGGCTCTTTGTCGGAGATCTTTTGTTCCTCGCCGTAAGGGTGCAGTGGGTGTGAGGGGCCGAGTTATGTGTAGATGTGAGTGGTGTAGTTTAAAACAGGTCAGAGTGTCCTAATGTAAGTTTTATTCTGCCAGGTACCCTGCCTGAATAAAATAGTTGGGGAGGGGTAGCATATTAATCGCCTATGTATTCGGCTGCTAGGGAAATGAAACCACCTATGATAATCTAAAGTGTGGCCTCTACTGGTGCAGAGGACATAGAGGACACCCAAATGTGGTGTCACTGTTCCTATTGTTAAGTTTAAAGAGACAACGGTCCTAAGCATATATAAGATAATAAACCAATGTAATATAGACCACAATAGACTCTATATATTTCTTTTCCTTGTCCAGCCGGACAGGGAATTTTATTAGTTAGGTAAATTAGAATCTTATTTTAAATTCAAATATACAACAACAATTCATTGAAGTAAAGCACACTCCTGTGCCGTACCGTGGGAAACAAGAAAGAAGGATAAGATGATAGGAAAGCGTGTTTCAGGCAAAGGAAAGAGCAAACAGGGTACTGTATTTAAGTCAAGGATTTTAACAGTATCTCCTGAAGTGGTACATACAAATACAGGTACACATTGAATTCACTGTATGTCCACTCAGAGGAGCCGACGTTTCGATACCGTGCTCTAATTATCAAGGGATCATCATCAGGACTCAATTAAATGTTTGCCTGGTTTAATCGTCAATTGGGTTTAAAATGGTGAGAACTTCAATGGTTCTTCCGTGTGCGCGCTGTGGACAGGTGCGGGCACTTGTCCACAGCGCGCACACAGAAGAACCATTGAAGTTCTCGGCATCGTCCAGACTTGCAGATCGTTGATTCCCCATGACCGCCTCCCGGCAACGGCCAGCGAGCCACGCCGAAACTTAGAATCGCGTAATTCTAGCGCGACAGCAGCGTAAAGGGTTATTTCCCCCTTCGAACACAAGGATTCAAAAGGACTCCGTTCACCGGTCCCATCAACCTTGACCATAACAACGGATTAATCTGCCATTTTAAACCCAATTGATGTGCCTTGCTTGCTCCATAGATGAGCCCAAGCGAAACCCACCAAGTGCCATTTGCACTGAAACTCACTGGCTTCCCCACGCCTTGCGGTACAGTCCATCCCCCGTTGCCGTTTATTTTTATTCTAAAAGGCTAACTCCAACGAATAAACCAGGCAAACATTTAATTAAGTCCTGATGATGATCCCTTGATAATTAGAGCACGGGATCGAAACGTCGACTCCTCTGAGTCGACATACAGTGAATTCAATGTGTACCTGTATTTGTATGTACCACTTCAGGAGATACTGTTAAAATCCTTGACTTAAAAACAGTACCCTGTTTGCTCTTTCCTTTGCCTGAAACACCCTTTCCTATCATCTTATCCTTCTTTCTTGTTTCCCAGGGTACGGCACAGGAGTGTGCTTTACTTCAATGAATTGTTGTTGTATATTTCAATTTAAAATAAGATTCTAATTTACCTAACTAATAAAATTCCCTGTCTGGCTGGACAAGGAAAAGAAATATATAGAGTCTATTGTGGTCTATATTACATTGGTTTATTATCTTATATATGCTTAGGACCGTTGTCTCTTTAAACTTAACTGATACCCATGGTCCACAGCTACCCGCTGGGTCCCCTTGTTTTTCTAAATTAACTGTTCCTATTGTGGAACCGTCTGGAGACCTACCCAGTCCGACGCTCATCAGGAAGATATAGTTAGGAATTATCATTTAAAAAACCTTAGAAATTCACTGAAAAAAACATAGGTTTCAGGGGTGTTATAGTTAGCTGGACATTTCACTCGTACAAAGCCATTGACTTCCTCCATTATAGTTAGCTGTACTAAGCATAACTCGCGCGCCCGCAATCCACTGCTGATGATGTCACACATTACATCATTCATGACATGGTCAATGACATCACTGATGACATCTCAAATGACATCACTGATGACATCACTGGTGATATCATGCATGTGACAATCAGATACACCTCATCATACACTAGTATAACCTTTCATCATTCACTGTAAAATACAGAGTACCATATTTGAATCCATTGACACACCAATACAACTTTTTAAAAACCCACTCAGTGATTCTTAGATCTAGACACACATCTAAACACGTGCCTTTAGATTCACTCATACATGCTAACAAAGATCAAAAGAACACTATTAAATATACTTATACACCTACATCGACATTACACACCAGCACACACCCTATTCACTTATGCATTCATCCTACACACTTATGCAAACAATTGATCATACTTACATTTACTAAGCTACATACTTATACAAATACCACTTTATTTATTTATAACTCATACTTAGTGTGTTATAAAATCACTATTACAAGTATTCAGTTTTCGATACAGTTACTCATACAATAACTGAGTCTTATGTATACTTATTTATATACAACAACTGTCACATACATTGCCTTTTATATTTCTACTTTGTTGGACATATATCATTGAGAAATATATTTACTCATCAACACACCCATAAAGAGATCCACTCACCCAAAACAACTGTTTTCACATAGTCTTAACCTCATATATGTACTTAATCAACTATTTACACATCTTTAGACAGTTACACACCTTCCATCCAACTACACACACATTCACTCTCTCCTACAAATACTTTCTTAACTAATTAAAAACTAATATAGAGTTTCACATACCTAGTAACCAACTTGTGCAGTAGTTTACACAGCAATACACAGAGTGAAACAAATATTCACACAGTTCAATCACTAGCCCATATATTTAGTGAGACACTTTAAATTGATCACTTACACAGTCAATCACAGTAGCACTAAATCCTCCATCCAGACACTTCTACATCCACTCATTCTTCAATGCAGAGTTCTATATATATAATAATTATATAAATAACAAACCAAGCCCCATTCACTGGATGATGTCATCAGTGATGTCATTTGAGATGTCATCAGTGATGTCATCAGTGATTTCACCTACCATGTCATGAATGATGTAATATGTGACATCATCAGCAGTGGATTGCGGGCGCGCGAGTTATACTTAGTACAACTAACTATAACGGAGGATTTCAATGGTTTTGTACGAGTGAAATGTCCAGCTAACTATAACACCCCTGAAACCTATGTTTTTCTCAGTGAAAAAAAAAAAAAATATATATATATATATATATATACATATATATATATATATATATATATATATATATATATATATATATATATATATATATATATATATATATATATATATATATATATATGTAAAAAAGGAAGCAAGGAACTCTGGGTGGTTTCCAAGTTTGAGCAGAGACCACCTTCTTTATATCAAGCACCCTACCACTAGCAGAGCGCTTAGGAATAGTTTTAGCATGATGCCATCCACACTGAGCTAGAAAGTGACAAAGCCTTTTGCCATTTTTACAGAAAAGTCTTTAAGCATAGGATTACCTAATTATATCTATGTTAAGCTGAGAAATTACAAAAGGCTTTTGCCACTCCAGGCACAGTATTACAGCTTTGGATTGCTACAATACAATCTAAGCTAACCTTGAATCAATAAAAGCAACACATGACCCATGTTTCACTCTTGTTAGGGCTCTTCAGAGAGGTATAGCTTTTTCCAGACACCAGGGAGCACCCAGTATCTGTTAAGACAATACCCTTTTGGGCTTAGATCAGGGGTCTCCAACCTTTTGTGTAGTGAGAGCTACTTCTGCTCAGTGAAAATCGTGGTGAGCTTCTAAAGCCCAAGCAACTCGCGCATTTTTCCGAGGGACCCCCCTCGCCCAACTCTACTGATTTTAAGCCTAATTTCTTCAGAGCCATATTTGCTAATTACATTTTAAACTTATAATGTAAAGACATGTTGTATAAGAGGTGGTTTGCAAGGTATGGGAGACTCTATTTGTGCTTGCAGCAATGTTTGTAGTAATATCAGAGAAATGAACAATGAAAACCAGCCCACCAGTCAATAAAATCAGCCCGCAAATAGCCAAAAAACCACAGATAAGTATTGGCACAGCCCACCAGCAAATAAAATCAGCCCACAAACAGCCAAAAAACCAACCAATGCACTGATCTGTCAGGCCAGGCTTTAGGGCAGGGCCTGGTTCACCTGTCGCCATTCCCACCCCACTGGCTTCTCGAGTGCGGTCCTATAAAATCGCATCACTCCCACCATGTACATATGGTTTAAAAGTCAAATATCATAATGTTCCACACTTAACAATTGTGGCCATATACAAGTGTGCATTACAAACAGACATACTTTGCTTGCTCATGGCAGTGTTGTTAGTTAGATGGAATGGAAAGTTAGTTATGGTAAGGGGCTGATCGTGGAAAACAGCAGTTGCCCATATGATCATACGTCCACCATTTATAAACTTGTTCAAGAAATTAGCTGCTTGCTAACAGAACTGGACCAGAGTTGAACAGTGGCTTTTTCCCCCCTCCTTTTTCATTACCATTAGCTCTTGCAAAGCACAACCTTTATTGGACAGTGTGAAACTACAAGTCCCAGCATGCATAGAGCCGTGGGCTCAGAAACCAAGGCTGGCTGAAAGTCATCCTCATGACATGGTGCCCCTTGGCAGCCATAAAACCTGCAGCCCCGCCACAATCATAGAAACAGGCTAAATGAGTGCATAAAAGGACACTTCTCTGCACTATTCCACTTTCATTAGTGAAACGAAGCCCACATGACTTGGTTCACTAGCTGTGGCCGCTCTGTGACGGAGCTGAGCAATATGCTTTGAAAAATCAATAAGCAATAATAAGTTACCCAGCAAAGCCTGGGAGATGTGGGCCACCGGCTTTGAGACAACAGACCAGACTTCATGATGCTTGCTGCGCAGAGAGTCCTTTTATGCAGAGAAATATGGCATGACTGCGAGCGGATCGCACATCTGCCAGTCATAGAAACACCATTTATGCCCACGCTACACATAAATCAGCATGGCTGCTCTTTAAAATGACCCTACCCCTCTCCTGCCTGTGTAGGTGCCATATTACCTGCTTCTCTGATCAAATATAAAAGTGGCAGGCTGAAAAAGCAGATCGAACTGGGCCCGGACAGTTTAGTACTACTCGTGCCACCTGCAAACCTGCACTGCACTGGCACTCGTCACGCACAATGAAAGCGCGGTGCCAGGGTGGGGAAGGCTGGGAGCCAGACATGAGATGTGCACATAGAAGAGGAACGTCATCCTCTTCACATTGCCAAGCCCCAGCTAAGCTCTCTTCTAGCATCATACGTAGTATGAAGTCTCAGAGCAAGACAATGAATGCACAAGGGAGCTTATTATCTTAAGTAAAAATGCTATAGCAGAAGAGTGGTTACAAAGCATGAGAAACTGTTGCATGTTATCAAATGTGAGAAATTAAAATGCATTGTGTAGCAAACAACTCTTCTGAACATTAAGGCGCTGGAGGGTCCGAGGAGAAACTGAGGTCTTTTATACATACAATGTGGAAATCTGACAAGATAAAGAGCAACTTAAAAGAAATATTGCTTGATGTTATTTCAGGCTGGACTGTTCCCATGAGGCACAGGGTCAGACTGATTTGCATATAGCCATGTCTGAACTGGGGTGGCAGAGTGGGCTAAAGAACGGTGATGGATCAAACCCAGATCTTTTGACTGGGTGTGAGTGTTTGATTGGTCCAGATGCTCCGTCCATCACCACCCCCTTTTGTACCGCTTTGGCCGCCATAAGTGTGGCAGGGTATGCTCAGACGTGAGTCCCTTGCTCACTTTGCCACTGGATTCAAGCAAGCCGGGCTGAAGACGGCTGGCTGAAGACGGCTGTAATGCCAGAAACCGGTCCTTGGAAGCTTGTTTCCGGTCCAGGGAAGGCATGGCTTGGCAGTTCAGGCTGGACTGTTCCCATGAGGCACAGGGTCAGACTGATTTGCATATAGCCATGTCTGAACTGGGGTGGCAGAGTGGGCTAAAGAACGGTGATGGATCAAACCCAGATCTTTTGACTGGGTGTGAGTGTTTGATTGGTTCAGATGCTCCGTTCATCACCACCCCCTTTTGTACCTGACGTTATTTTATTTCAGAGCTTGACCCTTCACCTCTGTTTTTGAGGGAATCTGTGAAGCTCTCTTTCTGTCACAGTATGAAGCAGTGGCATCTTGTCAGCTCGGTGTGCATGAGATAAATGTACCGAAGACCACAAGAGTGGTAAATTGCATGAGCTGTGTCCCCGGATGTCCAACACAGGTTCACGAAGGCTTGATTCACGCTGGATTTCCACATAAAATAACTTTACAGATATTAGCCCTCTTTGTGTGACCAGCGAGAATAAACACAGGTCTACAATTACATTTAAAAACGTTACTGCACTGGTATTGTTTTCATAAGTGTGATTTTCTTTCTCCCCATTCCAAGTTTGACCAGTCAGAAAGGGTAGAATGTGGTTTTCGGCTTCATACCGGGCAAACCCAAATGTTTTTCCTTGCCCCGAACTGAAAAACTTGGAGTCAGGACTTGTTTTTGAACCGCACATCAATTCCTCCATAAAACCATTTGGAATATATATGCGGGGAACTGAAGGACTGAGAGAAACTTGTACAACCTGTAAATGTCAAATCATTCAATCGCTGCCTTTTCCCAAAAATGTGAATCATGTTTTCTAGCAGTATTAGAATTATCGATTTTCCAAAATCGGCCATCCTGTAAACTGCAGCTGAACGTGATTCAATATTAATTACATGACCTGCGCACCGTTAGCCGCTTTGGATTGAAAGTACACGAAGGGCTAGACTAGAGCAGGAGATGAGGCCCTGCGTAATTTTCTATTTCTGGCCCAGGAATTAAAGGTGTTGGGGTGTGTTTCCTGGATATATTTTTCCCTACGCACAGAGAACGGGAAACGGCCACTACAATGCGGCCGTTTCCACGAAAGCCTTTACCACGCATACCTTTACTACGAGATGTGTAGTAAAGGCATGTGTGGTAAAGGCAAAAAAAAGGGGACTTGGGGGGTTTACCCCCCTCCAAAAAAGTTAGAGAATAAAAAGGGGGTTTGGGGGGTCTCTCCCCCCCAAAAAAAACAAAAACGAAAATGAAGTGATGAAGCAAAGTGGAGGCAATCGACGTTGTTAGAGAAGAAACAGAAAGAAACTTTTGCTTCCACTTTACGACGTAGGACATCATCAAGGAAGATGAAGGAGAAGAGACGATGTGAAGAGGTAAGGGGAATTTTAATTTAAAGAAAAAAGATCGAGAGTTAAGGGCAGGGGTGATTAGACAATGGTTTGGGGGCTGGGGGACATGTAAGGGTACAGGGGGAGGTATAACCTTTCCCAAGAGTATGCCCTTACCATTCATATTTTCACAACGAAAATCGTTGTATATCTATGCGTGGTAAAGGAATATTCACGGAAAAGGTTATGCTTGAAAAAAGCATTCTGGTAAAGACATGCGTTGCAAGGGAATGTGTTGTAACGACATACAACCACGGAGAACTACGAGCCGCAGGAGAATTGCACACTTTGTTTCAGTATGACATCTTTTCACTAGTGCGTGGGTGACCGGACGGCCCTTATTTAAATTAGATGCTTTATCGATTTGGGAGGCCATGCGAGTTAGAAAGGTTAATGGAGCTGATCGGGACGGCTTACCTGCTGCATCAGTGAAGTATAAAGGTGGCAGACTGTACTCTTAGGCAGAAAAGGGCGCTGGTCCCTGGATTTCTATACTGCTTGTTCCACTGAAACCAACTGCTCCAACCTGCCACGCCTACTCCTTCGCACTGGCACTCCTCACACACAATGAAAAGTGTGGTGCCAGGATGGGAACTGCAGGGGGCGCATACACAAGATGTGCATGTAGGAGAGGAATGTCATCCTCTTCGGCCCACCCGCGCAAAGCTAAAATATGAATCTGAGCAGCTGCTTTGGGTGAAGGCGGGCAATGCAGCCAAAAAAAAGCCTAAACAGCCCAAACAACAACAGAGGGCTACTAAATTGAAATGCAAGTGGCACGAGCTACTAACAGGGTCTCGGCGAGCTACCGGCAGCTCGCGATCGACCGGTTGGAGACCCCTGGCTTAGACTGTTGCATACATTTTGCAAAAAAGTAGCAAGGAACTCTGGTTAATTCCCAAGTTGAGCAGCTCCCTTATATGGAGCACCCTACAACACCACCAACATTCTGAATATGCTCACCTCAAATGTCTGTTTTTCTAGCACGGTTTTAAGCGTAGAATTACAGGTACTTACTGCGCGATGTCGCTGGGCCCTCGATGAACCTGTTGTCCGCGCCGGAGCTCCGTAGGAAATGAGCTCTGTTGTGGGGAGTACTTAAATACCCTTTGAGGATGCCAGGTGTAGCTCGTTGCCGGTGTCAGGTGTGGCCTGGTCACGTGTAACAGGGCGTGTACGACTTCCTGTTGTCTCGAAAATAGTGCCTGTAGTAGAGGAAATAGAGAAAAGACATAGAGAAAAGACGCGCATGCTGGTGTGTAGCGCTCTCTCTATTCATACTAGTAGTTGTGGCTAAGTAGGGCAAAATTGACCATGTGCACTAATGCTTATTTAGGCAGAGGTGCTCTGTCTGTGTGACGAGATGGACGGGGACCCTCTCTAATCGTTCACATTACAGCAATAAAGAGGGGGGCAATTGGGAGCGCTGGTCAATGTGCAGTGATTATCTGTGGAGAGGGCCTGGTACATGCATGGGCGCTGGCGCTTGGTATATACAGTGTAACTAGGTTGCCCTGCCGGGAAAGGCAGGAAGGGGGCACCAGTGGGCGGGGACAGGTATGGTCCCTAGGGTTTTGGGCTAGCGCATTATGCAAGGGTACTGCAGGTGTATGAGTCCCTGTCTAGGCACCCCTACTATAGGCGTGTGACAATGAAGGGGGTCATTGCAGGTTTAACGGCAGTGCTACTGGTGTGAAGGCACAGGGACAGAAGGGTGTTGGGGATGGCATAGCAGGGTTGATTGTGAACACCCTGCCAGTGGTGTGTCAAGGTTGTTGGCAGGAGAGATTGATCATCTGTTGAGGCTGTTCCACGGGATATTGTCATTTAGGCCTTCTGTATGGGTTGACAATCTGTAGATCCAGCGTTGTTCTTTGGACAGTAGGTGCTTTTCGTTGTCTGTGAGGTGGACAGGAATCTGTTCAATAACTGTCCATCTGAGGGCATTGGTGGTGTGTCCATGCCTAAGAAAGTGGTCTGTGAGTTTGCTGATATCTTTCTTGCACTGGATCGTGCTTCTATGTTCAGTGATCCTGGTGCGTATTTTCCTTGTGGTCTTGCCCACATATCGGAGCTGGCATGGGCACTCAATCAAGTACTCTAGGTTGGTTGAGTTGCAATTGGTGTGCTTGCGTTGGTGTCATGTTTTACCCGTTTCCAAATTAAGGGTTTTGGTATGTTCTGTGAGGTGGCAAATGCTGCAGTCTCCACAGGGATGGTCGCCTGTGACTTTGGGGAGCCCCCACATTTGGTGCCGTGTTGGGTTGGTGGTGGTTTCCGGTGTTCTAGGTCGTGTCGAAATGAGTTTGTAGGCGAAGAGTGGAATGTCCCAGTCTCGTTTGCCCGTATTGATGATTCTCCAATTTTTCTTGATGATTTTGGCTACTGAGTTGGAGATAGGATTGTGCGTGGTGACACAGGTCAGTGGTGTTATGGTCTCTTGACGAGTAGGTATTTCCAAGAGGACATCTCTGTTTTGGTTTTTTGCCTGTTTCTTGGTCCTGTCAATGATCCTTCTAGGGTAGCCACGTTGCTGTAGTTTGAGGGATAACTCTGTGGCAGGCGTGTTGTAGTCCTCCTTATTGCTGCAATTGCGCCGGATGCGCAAAAATTGGCTATAGGGCAGGTTCTCCCTTAGTGGGCGAGGGTGGAAACTTTCAAAGGCCAGTAAGGAGTTTCTGGCCGTAGGTTTGTAATATGTGGTCGTTGATAGTTTGCCATTGGTCGCCTTGATCAGTAGATCCAAGAAGGGTAACTGATCATTACTGCTGGTGTACGTGAAGTGTAGGAAGGGATCACGTGAGTTGAGCCAGTCCAGGACTTTTTTCGGAGACTCCTCCGAGCCTTCCCATATCATTAGGGCGTCATTAATGTATCGGCGCCAAAAAGGATTGATAGCTTGAAAGGATTGTTGGGCGTGAGGATGTGTGACTTTTCCAGATGGTAGACGTATAACCCCGCCACGCTGGGGGCAAAAATGCTGCCCATAGACGTGCCGTTGGTTTGGAGGTAGTATGTTCCCTCAAATTCAAAATAGTTTTCTTTTAGTGCCAGTCTTGTGCAGCCTAGGACGAATTCCCTAGGCGTGGTATGTTCCCATTGTGAGTTGGTCAGGGTTTCTTTAAAAACCTTGAGGGTGGCATCTTGGGGCAGGCTTGTGTACAGGCTTTCAATGTCTAACCCCACAAGTAGTTGGGTTTTGGGGTCAAAATTTAGGTTTAGAAGGAGAGACAGGAGGTGTTTTGTGTCCTTGATGTATTGTAGGTCTCTGATTGATTGGTTATCTCTACTTCATTGTAGACAGCCTGCTCGAAGGCAATGATCTCTACTGGTATACTGGAAGGTGGAGGCATGAATGTTGATTTTGGTCGCAGGCCAGTCTCATTGTTTTCCCCGGTGTCATTATTGTTGTTTTCTTTCTCAAAAAAGGCGCAGAGCTTCAGCTTCCGGAAGAACTCGGCTAGTTCGGTGTGTAGGAGGAATTTGTCAAGTCTTTTGGTGGGAACAAAAGAGAGGCCTTTATTCAGTACTTTTTCTTCAGTAGCGGTCAGGTTTACGGAAGACAGGTTGAAGACCAGGGAAGGTGTCTCTTGTTCCGTGCTTAGCATCTGGTGCCTGGTTGTGGTTCCTTGCCCTTGTTGCAGGTGTTGGCACTGACTGGTCCGTCTTCCTCTGTCCAATGTACATGGGGTGTCTGTTGTGCATTTCTCCTGCGGCCTCGTGGTCAGCCGCTCTGCCCTAAAAAAGGCGGTCTGTAGGGTTGGCCATAGAAGTTCTGTGGTACTTGGTGGTACAAGGGCGGCCATCCGTAGTAGGGGTTCTGTTGTGGGTGGTCGAACGTCGGGGGTCCATAGGTCTGATTGGACTGTGGTTGTCCTCCCCATGGTTGTTGCCAACGACGGTCCCGGCCTCTGTTTCTTTGTTGTTTTGCAGGTCCTGAGCTAGAGTCGCTGGACATTGAGGAGTTGTCCCCCGATGAGTCTGAGGCTCTGTCTTGTCTCGGTGGGGCAACATAATTATCCGCTGAGTATGGGTAGGTTTTAGAGTAATTGAATTTTTTAAAATCTTTATCGAATTTTGCTATCTTAGCTTGGGTCAAATACTCTTTGTACTCATTTAGGGCCAGATGTATGAAGCTAAAATGGGTTTGCAAACGCCGAAATTCTTGCGAACTCATTTGAGCAAAATGGTATGTATGTAGCAAATTTCAGTGCAAAATAAGGAATCGCAAATTTAACACATGGTTTTTGACATGATGCGTTGACCAGTGCAGATAGTGTGGCGTTGTCCATTCACACAGAGTGGAATGACACATTACTACTCACAAATATTCTGTGGCTATTGCCATTGATAGATTATTTTGGGAATGTCAATATGGGACATACATATTTCAGTACATTTTTCTCACTATATGTACATGACATAAGGGGCCAGCTATTTAGGAAAGTGACACAGTGCCGTCTTGATAGTAACCTATCTACTGTGTCACTGGAAAAGGGCAGTAGTGCTCAGTATTTTACCCATGTGGCGCATTCCTGTCCTTTCACCCTGCACTGGCATACAATGGGCTGCCTAGCACTAACATAGGCACACTCGCATCATGGTACAAGGGTGTCTGTGTTGCATGCAGGATTGTCTTTGTGCTGGAAGGGGCACATTCCCGCACATAATGAACCCTTAGAGGCATAGTCGACTAGGTATGTGTGCCATGGAATGCAGCACACTTAGGAAGCAGGATTGACTTGGATGACTTGAGTTATGTAAAATGTAAAAAAAATTCTTATAGAGTGCGCTTACACCTGGCGGTTTCTTGGCGCTATGAGCACGTGGAGACAGATGGAAAGGAAAAAGGGGGGTGCCAAAGAAATGGGCCAAAAGTAATTTAATCAAGTGCTTTACAAAACAGGTGAGTTTTCAGGAGAGACCTAAACTGGGGGTAAGAGGAGGTGAGTCTAAACTCTAATGGGAGTGAGTTCCAGAAGGAAGGGGCGAGAAATGAAAGTCTAAGCCCTCCATATTTCTTGCGTTTAAAGGTGGGTGTCCTGAGCAGGGCAAGATGGGAGGATCGAAGATTGCGGGAAGGAGCGTAATGGTGGAGAAGAGAGGAGATGAAGGCTGGGCCAAGATCGGCCAGGGCTTTAAAGATGATACAGCCAAGTTTGAAGTTGCAGCGCTCGGTTACAGGAAGCCAAGGAAGGGATTTTAGCAGGGGACGAACATGTTGGTGCCTGGGCTGGTGGAAGATCAGTCGCGCTGCCTGGTTCTGAACCAGCTGCAATCAGTTCAGCTGGTTGGCCGGAATGCCAACATACAGGGAATTGGCATAATAAATCCTAGAAATTACCAGGGCCAAACGGGCAAGAGTGAGAGCCTCTGTGGTAAAAAAGCGGGATATCTTGCGGATCTTACGTAGGTGGAAAAAGCTAGAGGAAACCACGGCGTTGATCTGGGGCTTCATTGAGAGATCTTTACAGATGATAACCCCAAGGCTTTTAGCAGAATCCACGGGGCGAGGAGGAAGGCCCAAACGTGGAGGCCAAAAATTGGAGCTCCACGGATTGGGGGCACCCCCGAACAAGACCAACTTGGTCTTGTCGGGGTTAAGTTTCAAATGGTTTGTCCCCATCCAATCGCTGATGTGGCACAGGGTAGACTGAAAATTGTCAATGGAATGGTCCGAAGAGTCGATATCAAAGACGAGCTGAATGTCATCTGCGAAATTGAACGCAGTGACATTACTACCTCGTAGAGAGCGGATTAGGGGGGTAAGGTACAAATTAAAAAGAAGGGGGGAAAGGGAGGAGCCCTGCGGGACGCCACACGTCAACCTAACCTCATCGGCCGAGAAGTGGGAGAGACGGACAGCCTGGGAACGGTTGCTCAAGAAAGAGCGAACCCAATCAAGGGCTAGCCCCTGGATGCCGGCCTCCTCGACACGGCCGACCAAGATGTCATGGTCGCCCGTGTTGAAGGCAGCCGACAGATCCAGTAGCACCAGGACCTGGTTGGTCTTAAGGTCCCCTCCGCAGCTCCTCCATCAGTGAGAGAATGACCGACTCAGTTGAATGGGCAGGTCTAAAGCCAGCCTGTTGGGGGTCGAGGAACTGCGAACTTTCGATGAATGAGCTCAAAAAGTTGGTTAAATGGGCCTCAAGTACTTTGCTGAGATAGGGAAGTAGGGAGATGGGGCGGAAATTACTCATAAGGGACGGGTCGGCGTTGGGTTTCTTAAGGATGGGCACCACTTCTGCGGCCTTAAAGGAACTAGGGACCAGGCCCACTCTAAGTGAGTAATTAAGAAGGGACAAGGGAGGGGAGGGACAGGCAGTGAAAGACTCGCGTAAGACATGGGGAGGACAGCAATCCGTGGGGGATCCGGAGGCGACCTTTTTTAGCAGAACTAGAAAGTCGTTCTCCAAGATTAGGGGTATCTCCAACTGGTGCTTGACCACCAAGCGGGTGTTCAGATAGATCACAGTAAATGTGGAATTAACAGCTCTTTTAGCGGGGAAAGAGGAGGCAGCTGGGGGGCGCTGTGTGCCGGACAGTAGTGCCTTAGCTAGGGCGGAGTTGAGTTCAGGGAATGCCTTCCGGGGACAAAAAAGTCCCAATGAGTCCAGCCTAGGAGGTATGGTGGGACAGAGTGGCCAATGGGAATGCAAACGTATCCGTTCCGAGGCAGAGTAGGTGGTAGATTGGGCAGAATCACATGCCCCTTGCCCCGGCTGGCCGCGGAAGGGTGCAGACGGGCTTACCTTAGGCGCACCTTTGGCGCGCCGTCAGCACGCCCGCTGCGCGTCCGAGAGGCCATTTTAATTTATGTCTTAACCCCACCCCCAGCTAGATCGCAGCGAGCGGCACCGCTGGGATCCAGGTCCTCACCCAAGATGGCGCCTGCCCTCCACAGCAATCGGCACGTCAGCCGCGATGGACCAGGGCAGGGAGGCACACCCTGGAGAGGAGGCAGGTATTAAATCATCCGCGATATGTCCCGGATTAGGTCAGGCAAATACAGTTATTTATCTTTGATACACATCACCTGGGTAGGCCTATTAATTTGACACATTCCCAAGTTTACCTTGTGTGGTATATGTGATATGTGTAATTAACCATGGGAGTTGCATGGAAACACCCACACAATGCCCATGAAACCCCTCCATTGCACACAGTGAAGAAACACAGCATTTTAAGCAACATTGCATTGCTCTAGATTGTTATGCCATTCTAAGCCAGGCAAAGTAGCTTTGTGTTTCTTAACCTGTCTGACTTAGGGGTTTGCTTTACACATGTACAATGATGCATAGTGCAAGTATGAGGCACACCTCTCATACATATTCTCCTAGCTCTGTCGACAGACACATAGATGACTATTGTGTTCTACAGTTCTACAGTTTTGTTGAACTGCTGTGTACTTCAGATTTCCTAACCAACAGGAGGCCATTCCCATATCACCCATTCTGGAAGCGCTTGTTGAAGATGCTGTGCCTAAAGATGTAGACATCCAGTGCAGTTCTCAGGTCATTTGCTAGCAAATTGGTGAACATCCCCAGATGGTCCACGATGGCCTACATGTTGATTAAATAAGCGTGGTTCCGGTTCCTGTGAGGCAGATGTTAGAATCCAGGACAGAGGGTAGGAAGGCAGAGATGATGGCTGCAATATTCCGGCCACTCTGGCTGTTGTTATCTGGAAGGAACCAGATGCCAGCATGTGGAGGACTTCCATCAGCTTGACCTGTGGAGGGATGTTATTTGGCCTGCTAGTTGGTGGTTTAGAACCTTGGTGCAATCTTGCTTAGCAATTCTATGATGGAGTCCCTTCTAAGTCTGTAGTATCGGATGACCTCATCCTCTTTGAGGTCAATGAGAGAAATCCACTGCCGAAAAAAACGGTCCCTTCTCCTTCACTTGTTATATGGTGGTGGTCTCCTCTCAACTCCCATCTTCTGAATAAGAACCTCCATGGCGTAGTTGAGCTAGCCAAATTATTTTGTGTGGCCTGTCTTTATGTATCACAGTCATGGCATCATTTCCTATGCTTCGGTTGCCAATGTGCAAGACTTTTGACACATTAAAGGCTTTGTGCGCAACGTGCTAATGATGCATCACACATTGACAAAACATAAATATCACGGCATTAGTTTTACATTGGAATTTGTAGGAGAACGCCTACCTTGCATATTTTTTTGTGTGCGTGCCGCAGCCGGTTTTGTTGCAGCTATTTTCTGATGAAGAGAATAAAAAAATGACTTATTTAGCCACGTGCCTCAGCTTGTAGATATGGAGTACTGCATGTTTTGCTGTCGCATCAATATTAGTGGTCCAACAGAGGCGCAAACCTCTCGTAAATATGCCCCTCTGTATTGTATTGTTAATCAGTTTTGATGCTTCCTTTGGCATTGTTTGCAGGTTTCCAACTATTTTTGCTAAATGATGTGTACCTAGGGCTTAGCCATGGCCTATTGCTGACCAAAAAGCCAAGGCTATAGAATGTAGAAGTATTGGCATATGCCAAGGCAAGTGCTATGAGGAGACCTTGATAGGATGAGAAAGTGCCAGAATGTTTGTGCACTAGATACAAGTTGCACATAATGGTTCTTCACAGCAAACATTGAAGCCTGTGTGTTAAAATATTTGTTTGAAGGATCTAAATGATTTAATTTAATATAGAGTTTAGTCATGCTTAAATAAGATGAACTACTGGCTGACTTTCCTTTGACAGGTTTGCAATTCTTTCCATTTAGATTTTTCAAAGAAGATGAGAACCATTCATTTCTCGTCCAAGGAAACAAACACACCTGACAATCATCAAAAATGGAAGCGTACAAATACTTGCTTGGCTCTGCGATCTTCCTTTTGTGCTGTGAGATATCAGCTAAAATGTGGTATGTGTGTGTGTTTTGTGTGTGTGTGTTACAATGCATCTTTTGAGTGTGTGTAGAGCAGTGTTAGCTGAAAGATGAGTTAATGGTTTTTTAATTCATTAATATATAATTTTGTGCATGCTTTTATTATTACATACTTTGCAGTGTGTTTAATTATTTGTGCCTGCAATGGTAAAGTAATAAGATCATTTTATATTTTAATTCTGTTTATAATATTGTTTAATAGTTTTTAAATATACTTAAAATATGCTTCCCTTAAATGTCTGCTAATTCTAAAGAAAAATGAGTTTTTTTTAAATGATTTGCAGTTATTTATTTTTCAACACATTTTTACAATGTCAGTTTTATAGCTATATGCAAAGTCTTAGGTTAGTAGACCTTTTTTATGTCTTGCTGAGTCAGCGCGCATGCGCTGCTCGGAGAGACGTTTAGAAGCGGCTTTGGGAAGTGCTCCCAGAGCGGCGAACAGCTCGCTTGAACGCGCACAAGCACGCATGCTTGCACGCGCATCCCTTGCGTGTTTTAGCATCATCGTAATCACTTTCGCTTTCTCATCGATAGTGATCGCGATGACTTTCGTGGCCAATGCCGTGTGTTGAAAAATTTCAGGCATTTAGCATGGCGAGCGAGGTTTGCGGGAGCAGAAGAATCATGAAATATAACCTACTGAATGTGGAAGCTTTTTCTTCACGAAGCAGCTTTCTTTATTTGCAGGTCCTTGCTTCCATCACTGAAGTAGGTGCGCCCTGCTTGTTCTTCATTGTACGTTGTATTGACATGCTCTCGTGGTACCTGTGAAAACACGCACTTTATGAACCACATGTCCTCCCTGTGAGGGCAACTGATTACTAATTCTGCTTCTCTGAGTGACGGACATCCAGTCTTTTACTGTTATACAGCGCTCCGAAGCTAGAGAACACAATCTGACATGATCTGATAAACTTCGGAAAAGCTTTGCGTGTCATCTGAAACATTTCGAACATAAACCAGTAGAAAAGCTGTGGATAATTTACCCGCATTATGGAAGTCACTTCCTCGGAACTTTACGTTGTTCCACATCACCTTCACCAAACTGTACTCCTTTCTGCCCCGTCATTTGTTATTAGCAGAATTGACCTCTTAAATTGAACCTCCGGTTTCGCTTCTCTGCCATGAGAGCAAACTTTCCTTCATCGCCAAGTTACTTTATTTCAGTGGCAATTTAGCAGAAGAGAATGATTTTAGCAATTCTGGCAGTGTCCATCTCCAACGGCTATTAAGTTATGTATTTGGTTACACTTATGAAAAGAAGTCTGCATTACACCAACACTTTAACTCCAAACCGCAAAACCGAACATTGGCATCCGTGTGTGTTTGAAGAATCCTGCTCTGTGTATGGGGGTGTGCTTTCAATTTATGAGCCAAGCAGGTAAATTCACGCAGTATTGGGTACTGCAGTTTGTAGAGAGGATGGAAGCTGTTCCTCTAACTGCATCCTGAAGGACGTGACAATATTGTAGACCGGACCACACTTATTTTTAATGATTTGTCAAAAGGATATTCATTTATATGGCAGTCTAAGTAACGTTGTATGTCTTGAATTGTTTTGCTAAACCAAAATAGAAGTTTAGAGATACAAGCTGGTTTAAATCTGAAACCAGACACACAGGAACAAATGCTGTATCACGTGTGTTTTTTTTTCTTGATAGTAGACCACCTGAATCAGAGAGAAAAAAAAAACCTGAATCAGAGAGAACAAAAACAAAGCATTGATTGGATTGGAAACTGCAATTCACACAGTCTTGCTATATAATATGTCTTTTAATTCAGCTTAACGTCCGAGCACACCAGCTAACCCCTCATACTCGTATTTGTAAAATAGCTCCTCACTGTTACAATCGTGTATGTGAATGAGGCAACTCTTGAAAATGTGTGTCGTGAGAAGGGGTACTGTTCTGCCTATTTTCCAAGTCCTTGGGCAATCTATGGTTGCTGTGTGGCCCTGGGGTACTATTGGGTCATTTTTTTTTAGATACCTGTGCAATCCATCCTTGCTGAACAACAGCTTGGTAAGCAACAGCTTTTTTTTGCCACCTATGTCACTGGGCCTTGTACCTGATATCTTAACAAGGTAGATGTAAGTCCAGTTCATTACCCTTACACGAGACCAGGAAGTATTCCATTCTGCCCTTTGGCAATAATTTTTACTTATCAATGCTTTTCACATACTTTTACAATTCGTTACTATAATCATTGTTGTATTGTTTATTAAGGCAGCCATAGAGAGACTGATGACTGATTTTAAAATGTTTAACCGAGAGCAAGCTGAAAAGTGGTACAGGTTACTCTAATACATTTCTATTCCACCTCTGCACTGTTCAACAGAGCCAGAGGCTTTCAGTTGGACACATAACATAACTATGGAGATCTATATTACTTGACCTTTAGTTTCCTATACTTGTCTCAGCACAGTCCTGAAAACTGACCCATTATTATCTGGTGGGCTGTGTAGTTTTGATGTTGGAGGATATTGTGCTGGATAACCAAATACAAACCAAAGGAGAGACCTATTGGCTATGCCAATGCTTGTTTATTTTAGCTATTTATTAATTTACTTTTGGTATATGTTTTTGTGCTGGTAGTGTTAACTCCTGCCCCTATTGGTTAAAGTATGATTCAATTGCAGCACTCTGTCTGGTCATGCAAGGTGTGTGACTTACTCCAAGACTAGCTGGAGCATAGCTGAGCTAGTTCACACAGTAGTACTCTGGAGCAGTTGGGTGCATAACTTTTGTAAAAGGCAAGTGAGTTATCCATTTGCACATGCTTTTGTATATTTACATGTGCCCTTCCTTAATTTTCCTTTTCTTCTTCCCACTTTCTAGAAGATACTCCCAACTTTCTAGACTTCCCCTCTGCCGCTTCCAATATAGGGCTAGCTGTATGGATTTGTACACACTATCAATAGTGAGCTCCACATGAGAGATAGGACAATCATACTAATGTAAAATCTATTTATGAATTTATTATGAGGTACTTCAGGAGTACTACTACACATCCTCATAAATGGTGTTGTGAATTGTTCCAATTGCCTGTATCTCTGAAGAAGAAGGTGGTCAAGACCTGATTTAATAATAGTGCCTGTTTTAACAGAAATATCCGACGGGGACTATGAAGGATGTAGTCCAGTACACCAACATGTTGTGAAGTCATCTATCAGGAAAGGCTCACATACCATTGATACAACATAAACTAGCACAGTGAAAATCTCCAGCACTTGGGCCTAGGTATTCAATATTGTATGGAATAAACAATGGTGTGAAGGAAAACCAGCTAATTATTTCACTATTCTGCTACAGGAGAGCTGTTTTCTGAAGGCTAAACTTTTTTAAGGATAGAAAAAGTCATAAACACACGTTAAGTTTGGTAACCTGAATTTTAACCATTATGAAAAGCACATGATTTGTTCTGCTTCAGAGAATGTGTTGAAAATGCAGATAATATTATATTATTATATCTTAGGTAAGATGCTAACACATAAAGGGCCTGATTCACAAAGGGCCTCCACACTCGTTGCTGAAACCATGCATTTGTGGGGGAGTCTCTGCTTTTGGGGCATAATCTCTGCAACTCTCATTGCAGAGATTCCACCCTGAGTGCAGGGACTCCCTCATGCCCGTGGGGTCTCCACCATGAGTGCAGAGACTCTTTGTGAATCAGGCCCATGGTCCTTATATTAGAGTATTTATTTCTATTTGTCTGTCATTATGTTAGTATCGTGTTATTTTTGTAAAAGGTATGAATGCTGCAAATGTAGCAATAGTTTATCAGATTCAGTCAAATAAAATATATACCTCTGTTATTAATCCATTTAAAAAACCAAGATGATGAGTATAATGATTAATGAGGAAATGATAATGCTATGATTATGGATAAAACAAATAGATTGCTGGCACTTATGAATTATTGGAGATACATTTTTAAAATAATGACTTGTATAAACATGTATTGGTCAATGAAATACTGTAAACTTGTTTGAAAAAATTTACATACTTAGCATTATTTGAAATGTCAAAATACATGTTTATTACAGAAACAATTTCCATAAAACATGCATCAAAAGTAAACACACTCCATGTTAAAAACATCCAGACAGTTACAAAATCGCAATAAGAAACCCTAATATACATATCAATCAATCCTAATGAAGAAAAACAGATTCTAAGACAATTAATTATCCAGGTTAAGTCTGGTCTTTACAGCACCCTTTAAAAACCCAGCAATATAAAAACAGTTGTGTTCTGATATTAAGAACTGTAAACAAAAAATGAGAGAGGGCCTTGACTGCATAAAGTGCATGCCCTTTGAGGAATTATAAACTTGTGACATAGAACGCCGTAAATATCACAAAATAAAAAGTGCACTTACTAATTTTTGTATTCACAGAAGGCATTTACTCATCGATGAGTAAGTGCCTCCTGTGAATACCAAAATGAGTAAGTGCCTTCTGTGAATACCAAAATGAGTAAGTGCCTTCCGCGAATACCAAAATGAGTAAGTGCCATCTGTGAATACCAAAATGGTAGTAAGTTTAGGATTTTGTCTTAAATTAGTTCTGTGAATCGGGCCAAAGAGCTGTAAATGCCTCAGGTCACCCAAGGGCCTGAAAATACATTCTGACATAATTTAGCCAGGGGATTATTTTCACATGATCCAATGAGAGGCAGTCCTTCAGAAGTAGCCTATTGAGTTATAGATCTGGATTACCTCAGATTGAAAGCCATTTAAAAGATGTCAAAGGGAAATTATATCAGCTATGTAACCCTTCCCATGCCCCTCATGAACAATAAAGGCAGACGTACCACTTGGCAGGGCCAGCAAACGTTTGAGAAAGAGATTCTCTACTATTCACATTTCCACAGAGTTTGCTGCAATGCAGGGCCCACATTTAGCATCATAAATCTCCAGTAAGGTTTATTCCCAAGCCTGGCAGCAAAATCAAAAAATGCTCCCATGGTTCTCATAAAAAGTAACCTTTTGGCTGGAGAAGAAGACCAGGAAACTTTCTAGGCAAACAGGACACCACAATGTAAAAAGGAAGAGATAACAAAAATTTTCACCAGTGTTTTCTACTCTTCAAGGATCTTGGACCCACAATTATAACATGCAACTTCTCTGAGTTTGTTACTAAGTCAAGAGAGGCCACAAAAGCCAACAAGGAGTCCAATAAGCATGAAAGGCCAAGGGCTGTCTTCGCTAGAAGGACCGCATCATCTGCGTAAAGGAGGGCTGGAATAGATCCCTTGCCCATTTGTGGTAGATCAAAACCTTCCCCTAACAAATGGCCCTTGAGGTGGTTAACATACACTGAAATAAAAACAGAGCCAAAATACAACTCTGCTTAACCCCCCCGATTAATAGCAAAATGACCTGTGTAGTCCTCATTCAGACTATACCTGATGCAAGCAGTCATGTTCTGGTGCAAGTGAGACAGGAAATTTACGATCTCAACATCAAGTCTTAGGGAGATCATTAAAGGCCATAATTTATTCCTGTTCATGCTGTAAAATGCTGATGTAAGATCCATAAATGCCATGTGGGTACTATCAGAGGTAGCTACAGTGAACATTATAATGCATAAATATAAGTGTAAGGCCTGATTAATAGTGATTTTGCCCTGTCTAAAACCATATTGGATGTCAGAAGGTGTTGGATTCTGCTCAGCCCACTCTTCAATACGAGCTAAGATTGCCTACCCAAAAATCTTAACAGTCTATTTAAAGATAGAATTAATCACAGAACGTGACCATGAGGAAGGGATCACAATTTGAACCATGGCATTCAAAAACATAGTAAACAAGCGAGTCCACAAAGTAAACACCATTTTACATAAGTCTGACGGGACCCCATCTGTGTCAGGGGCCTTATTGCTACAGATCGAAGCAATTGGATCTCTGATTAGCCCAAGTTTAAACTAGAGATTAGGATAATCCAACACAGTGAAAGGCTCCACCCCAACCCTTCATGGGCCACAGACCATAAATATCTCTAAAATGGGCCACCAATTTAGCAGGGGCAATTAAACTATGGGGGTCTGGAGAACCATAACTAGAGAAAATAGGGCAATTTCCAAACATTTCCAAAATTTAGCTCTACGATTCAAAAAGCAAACATCTGCCAAATTATCCCAGCCATCCTTCTGATTCTTAATGGCAGCTTTGTAATTCCGCCAACATTCAGCCACTTAAACCACCACTCTATGTTTACAATTGAGGGCCTATAACAAATCACCGTGAACCCTGGAGCAGACCTGATCAAACCTTCGAGGCAAAGACCTGGACCCACTGTCCCCTTGACTTGTGACAAGCTGGGGCTCCTTCAATATCCCAATTATTATAGACTGACAGTTGGTTATTATCACTCCTAGCCTGACATGAAATAACCTATTTAGTTATTAACAGACATAATGGTGTTGATAGCAGAACATAATTAATAATAGTAACCACTTTCCCCCCATATATGATGGAACAAACGATTTATGGAAGATCCCCCAAGCGACTCTACCCACTGGATAGGTTGAAATCACAAAGGATTTCATTCAACATCTCCCCCTGAGAACTATGCTCGAAATGTAGAGAGTGACCTTTCGCCTAATGCAAACTAAGCCTAATCAACCAAGAATTAGCATCACAGTAATGCAAACTCCCGGTGAGGTCAGTAGCAATTCTCAATCTGCTTGCTCTCAAAGACTGTGCTGGAAGCTGAGAGCAGCCCAAGAAGAATGCTTGTTAGGTCTCTGCTGGACGGAATCAAAGGCCTAAAAAAAAAAATGCCTAAAAAAAAATGAAAGTGTGTCCTCATGTAACGTAACTGGTTCTATGTAAAGCGCTCTGATAACTGATTCGGTTCGGTTCTAGTTCGCGCTATATAAAACTCCCCCAAAAAAAAAAAAAAAAAAAAAAAAAGGACCAGCCCAAAAGCAAGAAAGACTGGCCTACCACACTTGAGCAAACGTTAACCACCCTAAATATGCATGAAGTATGGGCCACACACAACAGCTTCTCTGTATAAAAAAATTGTAAATACTGCTGGTAAGCACAAAGCTTGGCTACTGGACAAAGCAATGCTCGCAAAGAAGAAACATGGATGGATGGTTTTATTCTTGTATGGGGCTCGGTCGCCGCCGCCGTATCTTGTACATCACATATCCCCAACAATACAGAACTTACTGCTCTTGATTCGACTGGGAGCCTTTTGCTCAAAAGATCAAATCCCAACATGGCGATAAACTTGGCCGCCCAGTCTGTGTTGTCTCTGTGGACATGCAGAAGAATCAGTCTTCCATTTCTTGTGCATCCGCCCAGCCGTCAATAATTGAGACGGTACTTTTTACTTCCAGCCCTCCTTTCCCTTCGGATACGATCATGCCGACCCACCATAATAGCATTACTAAACACCCAGTGCTACATCTTGTATGCAAGACAACAAAGTTTTTGCAACTCGTCAGCAAACTGTTAGAGACAACATCGAACCCACATTGCTGACTTCAGACCCAAGTCTTTCACCTGCCCTACCCAATACTGTAAAAAGTGCAAACCTACAATCGCTGAAAAAGAAGCCAGCGGACATCTCGCACTTTTTGTACATAGACCGAACTCTACTGTGTCAGACGAAATTATGCTCCACTCTTACCTTTATGATCATTACATGACTCTGCACCCCAGCGTATCAAGTTCAATCTTGCGGCAGCCACAAATTGCACAGCACAGGTTTGCCAATAATGGGAATGGAGGACAGTGAATGCTTGCCATGCACTTGTCCATAGTCTATTTTTCTACTGATTTTAGATGCTTAATGACTTATTTTAAGATGTGTGCTTGAAAATGAAATTATTTATTAGCAGGTATGCTTTTAAAACGGAAAAGGCAATTTTTGCACATCAAGCCCTAGCCCAGTGGCAGCCCCAAATTGAACAAAGCATTTGAAACTAGTGAACACTTTGCACATTATGGACACAAATCCGTTGTGTTGGTTTTTATATACAATATGTTTAATGTCCTATTTTAAGAAGATCAAAATAATTCACTTTTTTGCACATCAAACCTTGTCTAAAGCCACGAAAGTGGTGATTCCGGATCTGTTTGCATACAGACCCCACTTCACTGCTTTAGACGTAACATGTATAACACTTCTCTAGAGATTTTGACCTAACAATATTTTAGTATTAGCCCAGACAATATTATCTGTTATTTCAAACTTTGCAATGGTGAGGAAAACCACTACAAAAGGAAATATTGTTTCATGAGATGTCAAGTAAGCGCAACTCAAAGTGTAAATAAGTACGTTGTCATATTTGGCGTATTTTATGCTAGGATTGTAATGGTTTTAATTAACTACACAATTAAGTTGTGTTCCACTAATGCACACTAATATCTCCCAAGATAACTACTGGAATGAATGTGTTAGAATCCAGCCTCAATCACTCTATAAAGACTTATCAAGCTAATTACTGAGTCGAGGTAAGTGCATTGTGGTTGTACACATTCAACAAGAGATTGCTATTAGATCATTAGCATGAACCCCAGCAGATATTTACAATGTCATAACATCCAGGAAAATATGGTATGTTGTTTCATAGTGCTGACCTTATAGCTTAGGAATAGTCTAACAACAAATGATTTGGTTAAAACTGTCTGACAACTGACATGTCAATATTTAGATACTGGCAATGATTCAGATAGTTTTAAACATCTAAGGGGCAGATTTATAAGCCCCTTGCGCCAACTTTACAACACTGTTGCGTCGCTTCTGTGACACAGCGGCGTCGTAAAAAATGTGCCACGATGCAACATATTTACGACGTGACTCTTCTAGGGAGATGCATTACATTGTAAAGCCCTGCGCTACATTATACCTGCATCAGGTATAATGTATGTAGGGTGGTCGTTCCGTCACAAGGAAGCCTCGTAAAAGTCAAAACCTTGGGCCTGTTTGAAGCAGGAATAAGGAGTGATGCAGCATGTTAGGAATTGGCATTCCTAACCATTGCTGGATTTGCGTCGTGCTTGCAACACGACTCCAGCAATGCGCTGCCCTTATGCCAACAAGATGCGTCACGCTTCTGTCTATCCTTGCGCCACGGTGCGGCGCATTGTAAATGCAGCGCATCCATGGTGGCACAAGGCTATTTTTCCATCATGCAAATTAACTGGCACATCCCTGCTAGTAAGCAGGGATGTGCCAATTCTTGTAAATCTGCCCCTAAGTATTAAGTACCTGGTATGATGTTTTCAGACCATATTTGATGGCAAGTTTTATTTAACTTCAAATCCCGAATATTGTACCATAAATATTTGAATATGCCATTTTAAAGATAATGATATAGGTAATAATGTACGTAAATTACATAACATATAGGCTATATGCCAAAAAATGGCAAGGAATGTGCATTTACTCTTGAACAAAATATGATGAAAGCAAAAAGGTGCAAGAATTTTTTTTATTTTGAAATGTAGTAAAGCATAAGGAGAACACAACACCAAATATTTAGAAAGGTAAATAAAAGACATTCTAAAATATGATAAAAGAAACTTTCTCAATTTCCATGTCCCCATGATCCCTGCATCACATTTCAATGTTACACTATTTAAATTCTTACCAATTAGTATCTTAACATAGGAACCGTATAGTGCATCTCTGTGCCCAATATCGTAAATTTATTCAAAGTGATCAAACCATGTCTTTAGGTCAGTTGTATCTCCTTTGATCCTTAGACCCCAGTACCAAGAAAATGTATCAATTAATACAACCAATGAGTGGAAACAAACTATTACAAGATGCACCATGCCTCCTCATTATCCATAGATAAGAGAGCATATTTAAGTGAGTAATGTCAGTAATTTAACTGCTGACATGAAAAAGAAATCCACTCCAGATTATTGACCCCAAAAAATTCTTGTTTATCTACATTGTCTGTGTCGAGATAGTCGAAAACCTCAATTTATAAAGAATCATCATGTAAAGTGTGAATTCAAAATTAAAATGAAACAATCCATATATTAACGATCTGCTCTAAAATCATCTCAAATTAAAATACCCTGTCTAAATGATTTCTAAACTAAACACATCAAAACTGAAAAACATAATTCAAATAGATATAGGACTCGACTTCTTTACATTGCAATGTAATCTAAATGTGCTACAGATTTCAAGATGCATTAGAACCCATGTTTGGTTAGCATTTAAAAATAACACATATTGTCGAACATTACCCACTAAAATATTACCTGGATTCAAATGAGACTCCCGACCACCATCTTGTAATGGCACAAGGTCCATAATTCCCAAATAAACTAGCTATCTCTCATTGGAGTGGAATAACGCTTACAATTACCACGCATGGCTTTACCACCCGAATTTTACTTCGCAAGTGGCTTTACCACGCTGGAATTTACAACGAAGGCTTATACCACGCGTAGAAACGTCATTAAGCATCCAACGTCCATTAAGCACAAATGACTCTGTAATAAACATAATGAAACTGATAGGCAAAAAAAGTATGTCTAGAGTATGTAGTAACTGCATAACAACCCAATCGATCGATTTTTTAAACAATCAAAAACTACAAATTACCTTACATTTATAAATTATTTTAATTTAATGTGCGCTTAAATATATATATATATTTTTAATAAAGATTATATTCTTACCTGACACCTGCACGTCTTTCACCAGCAGCCCTTACTTCCATCCACCATGGAAACAAGCGTCAGTACACGTCTACCAAAATTAAAAAAGGACTGCTATTTTGACGTACACGGCACGTCTTTGGGGGAGGCTCTTTCCTTTTACTTCAGAAATACTAATGAGCGTTTTTTTTTCTATTTAAGTAACCCGCTCCTTGGTTTTTGTTATTTTTGGGGGGAGACCCCCCAGCCCCCCTGAGCCCCCCCCAGTCCCCCCGAGTCCCCCCCAGCCCCCCAAGCCCACGCAGAACGACTGGAAGGAATACCACGTCTCCCCCCCAGCCCACGCAGAACGTACTTGCGTGGTAAAGACGGTCGTGGAAGGCACCCGCGTTGAAAAGACGTTTGCGTGGTAAGTGTACCGTGGTAAACCTTATGCGTGGTAATGCCTTCGTAGTAAATGATGTTTCCCATTGGAGTGTATCACTATCCTGCAAAACCCAATTTAGTATAAAACTGATTGATTAAGTCACAATATCTGACAGCAATTGTGTGAACATCACAATTGAGCTAATAATGTAATTTTATTATTGATGTCCAGCAATCCCACTAAAGTCAGACAAATTCCTGCCATCTTCAAATGTCTCATTTAATGATATTGAAAACCGTGATCTAGCTGATGTATGTTACAGTTGAAGTGATATGTATTAATAAATGTGTGTCTAATCGCGATTTGTTTGTGTTCACTATTTTCCATAGTTGAAACATGGCATTATCCCAGTTGTGACACAATCGTGTAATGGTGGCAGCATGGCATGTATTCGTCTCATAAGTACTCCAGTAATCAAAAGACAGGAAAATACATTTTACAATGAGTAACCCATCTACTGTTTGTAATAACCACGGCGATCAGCACAAAGTATAGGATCTAACATTGTGCTCTGTAATTGATAGTCATAAGTCTGAAAGGATATTGTGTGTTCTCCAATACCTAATATGTACAGATCTAATTACACTGCCCACATACACATTTTTTGCATTCCCAAATCAAGATGTGGACTACAAAATTGGTATACCATGAAATGTATGAATTATCAGTACATTCCCAGGTGGTATTATACCTGAATTTGGCAATTAACGTCATTGAATATCTGCACATGGCACATTAGCCATATTTAAAGAATCCTTTTGTTTTACTTCATGGTTAACTAGAGCTGAGTATATTTCAGTCTTAACCATTTTCTAAAGGCAATACATGGATTGTGGTTTACATACTGGGAAATTGTGAATCTGTGTGATTTGCTAGTGTTTATTTAAAAATTCTTCCTAGCCTGGACTCTCCGAATTGTATGTGGTGATCAGTCTCAATGTTTGTCAGTTGTCTCTTTCTTCATCTTGGAAAATAGCATTCTTACTCTAATCAATGTGCACACTATCTTAAATGCTTGCATTACATAGGTCTTTTCATTCATATAGCGCAAACTAGACCCGAAGATATTGGGTATCAGAGCGCTTTACATAGCACCAGTTTTGTTACATGAGGACCAATTATTTTTTGTTAGGCACAGGGAGATTAAGTGATTTGCCCAGAATCACAGGATGTTGAGCGTTGTTGCCAAGACTCGAACCCGGTTCCCCAGCTTTTGATGAATGAATGAATGAATAACGCATTTATAAAGCGCATGGCTACCAGAGGCCTCCCAGCGCTAAAGACAATGCCCAGAACTGCATGACTAGAGGGGCTCAGGAAAACAGGAGGGTTTTAAGATGCTTGCGAAAGAGAAGATGTTTAACTTCAAGACGGATAACATCAGGGAGCTGATTCCAGCTTTTTGCCGTAATGACTGAAAAAAGACGGCCCCGCTCTGGGCTCGATTGAATTTGGGGACAATGGCAAGATGTTTCACCTCAGAGCCGAGGGATCTTCTAGGGACATAAGGAGGGATTATTGATTGAAGAATTGGAGGAGTACTAGCCGCCAGTGATTTGTGTGCAATTCACAAGGCCTTAAATTGAAATATTTTATCAACTGGCAACCAGTGAAGTGCCTTAATGTGAAGTTTAGCGGATTTCCTGTTGAGCGCCTGCATAAGAAGTCGCGCCGCACAATTTTGAACCGTTTGAAGTTTTTTTATCGTTGAACAAGGGGAGCCCAAATAAAGCACATTGGCATAATCAAGCCTGGATAAGATCAGTGCCTGTACCAACAGCTTCCTAGCAATAAAGGCAAAAGGGGCAGAATCCTCCTGATTATTTTAAGAATGCCGTAGCAGGTACCCGCTATCCTGGAGGCCTGCGTCTTAAAATTCAGATTATGGTCCAGCCATACACCAAGACTTTTAACTTGGTCTTTAGGGGCAGGCATGTCTCCCATGAGCGATGGTCACTTATCGCTAACCGTTGCTCAAGAGATTGGATGCTCTTAATATTAGACACAGTACGTGAGATGGTAGTCACACTGCACAAAGAAATCCTAGAGCTGGAAGAAAAATTAAAAGCTAGCCCAGCAGTAGAAGAAGCTAAAAAAACGCTCCAAGAGATAAATGAGGAAATTGATGAGTTTGATACCTATCTCATAAAAAAGAAAATGGACAAATTGAGAAAAGATGTACGATGGTTCACACATGAAAAAATTTACCCATACCTTAGACCAGATTTCTACCAAACACAACAGTATGATCAGACCCCAATGGGACCCAGATCATATGACCAAACACAGTACAATCAGAGATATAACAAAAGAGTGAGGATACAAAACTTTTCTGAACCCAACTCCTCAGACTCAGACCTAGACGGACACACAGGTGGGGAAGAACTTGATTATGGCTACCAGACAAATAACCAAAGGGGCCAATACTCTGACAGATACAGCAGAGGTTCTAGGCAGCCTTTTTTAGCGAGAGGCAGAGGCAGGGGCAGATCTCGATATCCTGGGACAAACACGAATCAATACCCACAGCCGAACCCACCACATCCTCAGCCCTATGTACAAACCAGGAAGCAACAATACTGGAGACAATAAAGTCAAGTAATTCATCCACTATCCCGATTTTCAACTTATCTAGACATACGCTGTCTTCTGATGAAATAAAAGTTCTTAGCAAAGGTCTTTCCTTTGTTCCTAGCTCTCAAGCAAATCAGTAAAAAAAGACCCAAGACATTTTTTCATTCTTCCGAAAAGTAAGGTTAAAAAAATATTTTGATGGTATAGAAAATAGAGAGGAAGAAGTCAATCTGTCTGGCTGTAAACCACCATCAACTTTCACACCAACTTTGGATATGTTAGGCCCAGAAGTGGGTATCTTTGAGAAGAATGTCCTAAAAGAGCTAGAGAGAATCTTTAAATTTATCCCGAAACCTCAAGCAAACTTGGAAGAAACAGAAAGACAAGCCCTTAAATTACTACAAGAGAATGCTGATATAATGATCAAACCCTGCGACACAGCAGGTGGGATAGTAGTCATGGATACAACTTACTACTCCGACAAAATAAACCAAATGTTGGGCATTGAAGAGCACTATAAAAAGGTTAACAGGCGAGCTCTTACTACTCTCAAAGAACAAATTGAGGAAACGGTGAATAGAGCTTTTATTGATGGCTATATATGTCAAAAAGAAATGGACTTTTTAATTAAATCTAATCCAGTGACTCCAGCATTATATGGTGTCCCCAAGACACACATAAATGCTGTAGACCCCCCCTTAAGACCCATAGTAGCGTCTATCAACTCTAGCACAGAGCCTCTCTCCAAATACTTAGATGCCTTCCTATGCCCGCTTACTACCACCTATGAATCTTATATAAAAGACACTGGACATATGATCTTAACTTTAGAACACACACTTTTCAATGACAACAGACAACTTTTAGTGACATGTGATATAGAATCACTATACACAAACATACCCCAGGACCGAGCTATGGATGCCGTGGCAGCGCTCCTAGCAAGGACACCGGGGCAGAGACCAGATGGCTTCATCTTAGAATGCCTAAAAATTGTCCTCCACAATAACTTCTCTGAATTTAAACAAAATCTTTACCAACAGATCAAGGGAGTCAGTATGGGGGCATCTTGTGCCCCCAGCATCGCAAACATCTGTATGGGGGAATTTGAAATAAAAAACATCTTCAATGAATTAGCCCCTTTTTATGAGAACGTCACAAGGTGGCATAGATTCATAGATGACGTTTTCTTTATTTGGACCGGGGCGGAAGAAATGCTCAAAGAGTTCATAGAATGGTTAAATCTAGCAGACCAGAACTTAAAGTTCACTTACAATATCTCCCCTAAGAAAGTAGAATTCCTGGATATTTGGATCCAAGACACTGAGGGAGAACTAACAGTTAGCCTATACGGAAGGCCACGGTGAAAGATACCATCTTAGCGCATGGCAGCTACCACCCAGCATGCCAGAAAGATTCAATCCCCTTTGGGGAGTTCCTAGGAATCAATAGGAACTGTACCAGCATGAAGGATTTTATGGCTCATGCAATCAAATTATCAGACCGCCTTGTGTCACGAGGATATCCTAAAAGATTGGTTCGCCAATCTATGAAAATAGCCAAATATTACAATAGAGAGGCATTACTTAATCCAACTCCTAAAACCCCTAACCAAAAGCTGGTCTGCGTTCTGAATCACTCAACCTTAAACAACAAGATCAGACGAGTAATAAATAAAAATGAGAGAATTTTGAATACCGATGAACATATGGAAGAACTAAGTAGACCCATAGTAGCATTTAGGAGGAATCTAAATCTCAGAGACAAATTAGTCCATAGCAGGTGGAAAAACCATGAGACAACTCGCCAGCTGACTATAGATGGAAAGCCACTCCCCAAGGGTAACCACAAATGTGGCACATGCCATGCATGTGACCAAGTCATTATAGGAAATACATGGACATATGTTAAAAAATCTGGCAAATTGAAAGAGATGACAAATTGCAAAACCTCAAACAAAGTCTATCTTATAATGTGCCCTTGCAATATAGGCTATGTAGGAGAGACAGCAAGAGAACTGCGAATCAGACTCTCTGAGCATAAATCTGCAGTGAGAACAGGAAAGGTGAATGCCCCTATGGTGTCACACTATGTACAATATGGCCACACAGAAAAAGATATGCGATGGCTCATATTAGAACGTATCCATGCCATCCCAGGAAGAGACACAACCAAACTGAGGAAACAACGAGAAACTTTTTGGATCTATAATTTAGATACTGTACGACATGGCCATAATGAAGAAATTTCCTGGATAGTGACTACTTAGGGATACGCTAAAGAATTACAACTAATGAGAAAATCATAGACATCTATGTGTCTCTAAGCTTTCATTTCCTCTAAAACTTCCCAGGATATCGATCTTTATTCTAGCCATCTATGTAAGGGACTTTTCGAGCAGATCTCATATTAATGTCTAAATAATTTAGAGCTATTTCACTATTTATGCCCGCAAAACTCACGTTAAGTAAATCTATTGTCATTTTTGGTAGCCATTTTAAGATCAGTGTACCAGCAAATCCAAAATAGTCCTATTTTTATATCTATTAATATTTCCAACAAGGTCGCCCCCAGTAGTCCTACCACCATGTTGCTGAAAAATTCAAAATGAGAGCAACTAATCACCACCATCTGAACGGGAGCGTGCTATAATCGTTAGAGCTATATATAAAGCACACTAAGTGGCGCTGCAAATTGTGGCGGTGAGAAAGCCGTAAGACTCCCTTTAGACGTGCTGCCAGCATCGGAAAGCAGGTAAGATAACTGAACGCATATGCGGTACGGTAGGCGATGCGAGGCACTAACCGTTCGCTATATATTTAAAGGCTAGATCTGTGCAACTCAGGCCAGCACGTAAATATTCAGTACACTTTGAGCGTCTATTTGGAAAGTAAGCTCGTGTTGACAACTGGGGTAGGGCTTAGATGGGAATTAGCCAATGATCATGTTTATTTAAAAACTGCCTCCGTAATAATTTTGTATGATGTGGCTCTGACAACAACATAAATAAATCGTGGTTCCCTCTCTTTTTTGAAATGACGCATAGTTTTATCACGGACGACCATGCAATAGAAAAATACGGTTAAAATAATGAATGGTAAACTCTCTGTCATCTTTACAATGTTAGATAGCCCCAGATAATCAGTGCGAGCTATTAAAAAAGTAGTTCTAACCTGAGGCACCTCATAAAGCGAATACTAGCCCACTAGTTAATTAATATGCAAGTTTACTTTGGTAATATTAATTCACGAACACACATGGCATATTTTGATTTACTATCGTAGGTCATGATGCAAGACAAATAACTCTGCACGAAAAGCAAAAAGAAGAAACACAGCTTCGTGCAACAGTCCAATCTGGTTAAATCTATACATTCATAGATTTTAAACATAAATCAGGTAACGCCACAATTCCAGGTCACTACCAACTAATGGGATATTAGATCTCGCAGCATATACACCCAAGCATATTCTAACTATCGCAGGTCAATTTTTTACTAGATCTACAAACGCGGAGCAACTGCGAAAATCGAAGTACAGAAAAGATATAGGCATCTCTACCACGGCACCAGAAACTTTACCATGTAGGATTTTCCTTTGAAAACAGGTAATACTCCTGCATGCCCAACACTTCTATACTGTTGCGAGTAAAGACATCTCTTTAGGTGTTGCCATTATATATATTTTTCATCATAGGATTTTACCATTACTGTGCATCACAGTTAATCAGCACACTAATAACTCATGGAATGAACCATCCTGAAGTAAAATATAGGTATATTTCTTCAATACTTGGTTGCTCCACATTGCACCATGGGAGATAGTACCAGCACATCTAATTTTCCCTTCTCCTTTTTTTTAAACACAGGGTGAAGAGGTGAAGGTTTGAACTACTATGTCTCTAACTATTTTACTCTTGCTAAGATTCTGATCTCAACACTTTATCACACTTTTCTTATCTTCATTTATATATTAATTAAAATTCTATAATACACTGAGGGTATTTAACTCTGCCACCGGTTATGACATAAAAAAGTCATTACACAGGTCTCGCAGGTTGAGCCTGATCTTCAAACTATAGCATGCAAACAATTTAAAACTTACAAATGTATAGAATGAAGTTCTATGTGGATGCTCTATAAGGACTGCAACTAATCCTGATTATAATCTGTTCTCATTTCAGAAACTAAAGAACCCCCTGCCTTTTTAAATTTGTTTGTTGTTTAGTCTTTTTATGTGGCCCTGAGGAAGGTGAACCAAATGTTATTAATCACCGAAACGTACGTAGGCCGTACGCATCTGAGATCCCCACACAGAGAGTCATAATACAAAAAAGAAAAAGAAGAAAAAGAAACATAGAGAATGGAGAATGTACAAACAAAAAAGTGAAAGATTTTGAATATTTGACTTTGGTAAACCTATAGGGGTTTCTCAGTAGTGTCTTGATTGTTTATTTATGTCTCTAATGTCAGTCTAGTCTCGTTATGGGTTGGGTAATGTGTGAAGTAGTATGTATGACAGAATGAATGGTATGAATTTATGGGGTTCTATGCACAAAGAGTTTCCTTTTAAAATACATGTTACACAGATTGATTTATATAAAGTGTTGATAAAATCTTTCTATATAAAGAAATGAATGTATACTAAAAAAGATAAAATGGAAAAGTATATATATAAAAAAAATAACATGTTTAAATAAAATAAAAAATCTTTTCCTACACATTGCATCCTCTAGGAAATATGTTGTGATCCAGTCACATGATGAAATTATAAAGGTCAGACTAGAGGTTATTTTGTACTTTTCCCATGCATTTGGCCCAGAAAGTGCCGACCTCCAGATTGGTAGTCTTTCCCAGAAACATCAATTCTGTTTTAGCAGCGTTCAGCTTTAGGAAGGAAGAGCCCATCCATGCTGAAACTTTTTCCAAACAATTCGCCAAAATGGATTTATTATTGTCTAACAGGTTAAGAGACACGATAAGCTGAGTGTCGTCAGCCTACATAACAATCTTGACATTGTACGTTTTGACAATCTCTGACAACATACGCATGTAGACATTAAAAAGTGTGGGGCTCAGAGAGGAGCCCTGAGGCACCCCACACTGCACCCCACACTGCTCCAACCGTAAGGCTACTTCCTCTACCTTGGATATCTGCAATTGTTTCTCTGAATTCCTTTTTCAGTCTACAGTTACTTCTTGCTCTCTTCATTTCACCAAACAGTATTGCTCTGATTTGAGATGTAGGGTGGCAGCATGAAATTTGCTTCCTGTACAGCCTAGTCTTCACCTTCTCTTCTTGGTGGTATAATTCTACATCCAAGAAAGATATGCATTTCTTTGCTTTTGAACTGTGCGCATTACTAACTCACATATTCAGACAACATGAGAATACTGATGTTTTCATGGTGAAGGTTATGTATTGTATAATTATTATGAGTATGGATGTTCATGTATTTATTATTTTCACGTCTAAACCTCATAAAATTACATGAGTTGACAAGATGTTTTACTTTTGAATGGGTGGGTTGTAACATGATAAAGACTGGGAGGAATTCATGACCTTTTGAAGACTCAAGGATACTGTTGTCTCTAGAACAAATTAAGACGTTGTTGCTTAAGGATCAGATTGAAAGTACTGACTTGATTGTGGTTTAAGTGTACAAATGGACCATAAAGAAAGAGTTTTAAGCCTTTGATATGTCTGAATAAATCACAGTCCTAATCTAATGACTCAAAGTTTATTTGGAGGACTTTTAACCTCTGCTTGCCATATCACAGTTTATGAGCAAAGTGTGAGAATACCTATGCTCTGCAGATCAGCATTGAGAAATGTTCACTGCTCTCACCACATCTAAAAGATTTAAATTGACGTTGGAATAAATGGTAGGATTTGAACATAACACTGGTAAAATTCCCGCCTGTACCGTTCGAAAGAGATGAATAATGTCCAGTTCCAATCTTATTACAATTCTGTTCTCCTAAACGTTTAGATAGAGACAATAACAAAGAAGTTGCCCTAACTACCTAGTCTTTCTTGCTGTGGCTATTGTTTTAATAGTAAGCATCAAATATTCCCTGTAATCTCATCTAGGGGCTAAAAAGTAGGAAACTGCAAAAACTTCAAAACCAGAAGGTCCAATCCTGGAAGTAAATCATTCAACTTCTTAATACATTTAACTCCTTACAAAGATGAAAAATAAGGGATTATACTTGAGACAAATCTATAGAAAGAGATCTAAATATCTTACCTGAAGACATTACAATTTCAAGCTGATAATGAAAAATTCTTATCAAAACGTTCCAGTAAAAATTGAAGGATATTCTCAAGTAAACACGTCAGTGGGAATATTTCATTCATATCTTCTATAAACTTAGATTGAAAGAGAAAGACTCAAACTTAAAAGCCTTAATATTTTAAACCTTAAAACAGATAGCATTAGACTGAAAGTGGACATCAGAGGTACTGCCGGGCATAGATGGAAGGGGACTAAAGGTAGCATCCATTCCTTTGACTTGACAGGAGTCTGAGGGGAGAGAACCAAGTTTTTTTCTGCCAATAGGGAATTCTTACAGTCTCTTCTGCCCTGTTTCTCTGAAAGTTTGCTAAGACTCAGTGAAGGAGAGATAATGAGGGAAAGGAGTACAAGAGGACCGTCATCTAGTAACTCTTATGGGCATTTGTCCCCATAAATAATTGGTACTGTAGCCTGAAGCAAAATATTGGAAGAAAACAGGTGCAGTTGCAAGGAACCACATTGCTGACCTATCTCCTCAAAATCATAATGGTTGAGAGAGAACTCTTGAGAGGAAGAAAAACATCAATCAGCTTATCCACCTGTACACTACCCCTTGAATATGAACTGTTGTGATTCACAGCAGAATTTGTTCTGCTTCCCAAGAAGTTGATTCAATGACCAGGAGCATGTTCAGAATGGGTGATTAGTGACGTTGTACCCATGTTGGTTGTGCCCACTACCACCAACTCAGTCTGTCCACAATAATCTGAGGAGCAAGTCACACTGCTGTCATCTCTCTCCAGTGGCAGAGGTCTGACTTTTCCGGAACTTACCAGAGACCCTGAATTGCTTTTGCACCTAAAATCCTCAGGCCTGTTAATCTGACGTCCATTATCAGTACCACTGCATCTGCAGGTGAAACAAGTTCTCCATGTGCAAGGTTGCTGGACTGGACCATGACTGGTGTTTTCCCTAATACCTTGGGAATCAGAAATTGAAACTTTACCCTCCTTCTATACAACAGACCAAAGATATAGAATAGGAGACACCACTTGACCTAGATACTCCCACACTGCAGGAATCACAAACAGGGTTGGAGCCTACAGTAAGACAAAATGTTAAAAAATGAGTAGTTATCATATCTCCCTAAAGTAATTCCTTGATTGAAGCTCTTTCTTTTGACAACAAAAGATTCAGGTGTTGTAGCAGGTAGAGCCTTCTTTTTATTGGCAAAAATACTTACAGTATGTCTGGCCTGAACAGAGGACCTATATGTTACCTGGTCTGTGCTGATAACAGCTAGGATTTCAGTAGTTGATTAGACATCCAAAGTCCCTCAAAGTCTGTAGAACTTTATCTGTCAAAGTCTCTGCTGATAAAGGCGACTCTGTAGGAGATCACGAAGGTAGGAATGATTACTGACACTTCTGTGGTGAAGCAGGAAAGACACTGGAGCCAAAACAGTGAACAGTGAAGCCATCTTGAGAACAACAGGAAAGTAATGACATTGCTAATAAGAATTCCCTATTGTGAACCTCAGATACCTGTAATGGTACTCATTAATTGGTATGTAGAAATATACGTTCTGTTCTACCTTTGTCATAGAATCCTATTTCATGATCAACAAAATTAAACATGGATGATAATTCTTTCTGAAATGAGTTGTCCAAATAATTTGTTCGAGATCTTTCAAGTCTATTACCAGCCTGCAATCTTTTGACTATTTCATTACTAGAAGGACTATTCAGTATGACCTATAACCTTTCACCTTGAAGTAGTGACACTGCTGATTACAGCTTTCTTATTTACCTGTTTTCTAGGCAAACATGAAAACTGGAGGCACTGAAGCCAACTCTTTTTTGTACCCCTTTGACTTTATTACTAACACCCACATGTCTAAAATCCACTAGAACCAGTGTTCTTGGAAAACAAATCAAGCATTCATCTACTATTTCTAGATATTCCTGTATCTCAGCATAGTCAGGAATGCTGCCTGGGATTTCTTTTGGTTCCTTGAGTTGTTGTGGAGGAATTATTCTGTGAATTTTAGGCAGGAATGTATTAAAAGAAAACGAATGCCTCCAGCACCTAATGCTTTAAAAATATCTTCTAGAACATGCAAACGTTTTAGATTTGTGTCTGAATTGTTGTGTTGGCTTTTGATTTTTGTAAGATTTTGTACCAATAATTTCAATTCATCACCAAAAATCATCCTTACAGAAAAGGGCATTGTAGGAAATGGGTCCGCCCATTTATCCAGTATCAACAACAAGAGAGAAAGGGTATGAGTAGACACTCCTAGACCCCGAACTAATTTATAAATAACAACAGAGGAGTGACTTAGTGTGAAACAAAGTGCTAACAGAAATTGTTGTTGGTTCCGTCAGTACTGTGATAGTGGTTTGTTAATCCCACCATCATTTGTGCATAGTGTCTTGATCTTAGTCCACCTAATGCTACTTGTCCCAGTCCCTTACCAAAAGGTACCCACCTAGTGCAAGACTCCCCCACTAGTGGCGATAGTAAGAAGGGAGGAGCTTGTATCTTTGAGAAGGACCCTCACTCACCACTAATTGGTGACATGCTTCATCATCGGGTCCCCGCTAGGGAGACCGAATGTCACCCTAGCGTGCTACAACGACTGGTTACAGCGGAGCGGGATGTGTTGAGTGGAACAGTGCTCAAATTAGGAGTGACTATATGTTGGTGTGCTAGTGCAGTTTAAAAAATGCATAAGTTGTAACCTTTACAAAAATCTTTAATAAGGTCAACCCGCATTGGCTAAAAACAAGGTGAACGGACTACGCAAGGTTCTGAATTAAGGAACCGGAGTCCTAAAAATTGGTCGACATGTTTCTGCTATCTTCAGTGCTTTTTGCTCAGCATTCTTCAGGACCTAACATAAAGTCCTCCGGTGGTGTGCGCGCGCTAAGGCGCACCCTCCCGGGAGGCTCTAAATGTGAAAAACAATTTTATTTAAAAAAGTGTGTGAAAATTCACACATCAGTATCCATGGTCATCCACTGCCCTTTGCAGAAACAATCATGAAAAACCTGTGAGGAAAGAAAAAGACAAACCATGACACATAATCGGATCTCAAAGTCAGGTCCAATAATCACAGCAAGGGATTTGCTTGTAGAGAGGATCTTTTACATTCCTTATCTAAAGGGAATGTATGCCATCATTAGATTACATTGGTGAGTCCTCTCACTCATTCAAAAACAGTGCCTGCCATAATTTTATGGGACAATATCCCAACATAACCGACCAAATAGGCCAGTAATTAACAGGGCAAGTCACATGCATACCATGCGATTGATTTCAGCAGGACTAACCTTGTACATTTAGTTAGTTCATCTCAATTAACTCATTGCAGTTGAGTGATAATAAAGAAATTACGTTATCTGGGTTCATAAAAAAAGGTACATAAACCCACGGGCTCTCCCCACCAAAAACCGAGAAATACAATGCTAAAAGAGGTCTGTTTACTCAAAAGCCGATCTTACTCACTCTAAACGAGACGTTGACACGCCCCTTCAGTGAGGGCAGCACGGGTATTTTTCACGCGGTGGCTCACTAAAAGGAAGAAGCGTGAATATGTAAAATCTCATTCAGAAGAAAGAACGGAAGGCCCCTGCTCCGTACAGATGGAAAGGAGTAAATAAAAATACCATTAAAGACTTACTTCAGCACTCGCGGCTCCCCGCCCGAAACCTACGTTCTAGGCTGCTCCCTCCTGGTAATGCTTGTGCGGAGGTGGAGGCTGGGTTAAGTAATATATTCACCTAAGTGGGCTGGAGGAGTATTATTTGAAAAAGTATTTTTTGAAAAAAGTAATTCTTTGCCCCAAGGTATATCGTCATTGAGCCCCACTCTGTTGGTATATCGCCTGGGCACTAACAGAGTGGGGCTCAATGACGATATACCTTGGGGCAGCGTACTGAGAAGATAGGAAACTACACACTGGAACTGTATTTTCCTCAGAATGATGCCACCCTCCTTTTTTCAAAGAATTACTTTTTTCAAAAAATACTTTTTCAAATAATACTCCTCCAGCCCTTCCTCTTCTTCTGCAACCAATTATTGAGGGAGGGATTGAATTGCGTCTCCCAGATCTAGAACCGCCCAGGGCTTTGGCTTGTTTAGTACGATTTCACTGAAAACCTGCACTTTGCTGGGGTACTGTTTACCGATTTCACGCATTATGCGTGAGGATTAACCAACTCGGCACATTGTGCTATCATTTATTTCCCTCCTGGTGACTACCAATCATAAACGTATATATAATTTTTAAAAAGGAGCCACCGGATGAAATAGGGGATCTTAGATATTATTATAATCCCCAGGCGTCTTTTTCCAACGATGGTTGACATCGAGTCTCGAACACCCACTTTTGCTCACTTCCAAGGGTCTGTATCTCTTTAAATGCTCTGGATAGGGTTTACGTTACGTGATTCTAATGATCGCACGTGATGCACTTCGGCCACTTAGGTGAATATATTACTTAACCCAGCCTCCACCTCCGCACAAGCATTACCAGGAGGGAGCAGCCTAGAACGTAGGTTTCGGGCGGGGAGCCGCGAGTACTTAAGTAAGTCTTTAATGGTATTTTTATTTACTCCTTTCCAGCTGTACGGAGCAGGGGCCTTCCGTTCTTTCTTCTGAATGAGATTTTACATATTCACGCTTCTTCCTTTTAGTGAGCCACCGCGTGAAAAATACCCGTGCTGCCCTCACTGAAGGGGCGTGTCAACGTCTAGTTTAGAGTGAGTAAGATCGGCTTTTGAGTAAACAGACCTCTTTTAGCATCGTATTTCTCGGTTTTTGGTGGGGAGAGCCCGTGGGTTTATGTACCTTTTTTATGAACCCAGATAACGTAATTTCTTTATTATCACTCAACTGCAATGAGTTAATCGAGATGAACTAACTAAATGTACAAGGTTAGTCCTGCTGAAATCAATCGCATGGTATGCATGTGACTTGCCCTGTTAATTACTGGCCTATTTGGTCGGTTATGTTGGGATATTGTCCCATAAAATTATGGCAGGCACTGTTTTTGAATGAGTGAGAGGACTCACCAACGTAATCTAATGATGGCATACATTCCCTTTAGATAAGGAATGTAAAAGATCCTCTCTACAAGCAAATCCCTTGCTGTGATTATTGGACCTGACTTTGAGATCCGATTATGTGTCATGGTTTGTCTTTTTCTTTCCTCACAAGTTTTTCATGATTGTTTCTGCAAAGGGCAGTGGATGACCATGGATACTGATGTGTGAATTTTCACACACTTTTTTAAATAAAATTGTTTTTCACATTTAGAGCCTCCCGGGAGGGTGCGCCTTAGCGCGCGCACACCACTGGAGGACTTTATGTTAGGTCCTGACGAATGCTGAGCAAAAAGCACTGAAGACAGCAGAAACATGTCGACCAATTTTTAGGACTCCGGTTCCCTAATTCAGAACCTTGCGTAGTCCGTTCACCTTGTTTTTAGCCAATGCGGGTTGACCTTATTAAAGATTTTTGTAAAGGTTACAACTTACGCATTTTTTAAACTGCACTAGCACACCAGCATATAGTCACTCCTAATTTGAGCACTGTTCCACTCAACACATCCCGCTCCGCTGTAACCAGGCGTTGTAGCACGCTAGGGTGACATTCGGTCTCCCTAGCGGGGACCCGATGATGAAGCATGTCACCAATTAGTGGTGAGTGAGGGTCCTTCTCAAAGATACAAGCTCTTCCCTTCTTACTATCGCCACTAGTGGGGGAGTCTTGCACTAGGTGGGTACCTTTTGGTAAGGGACTGGGACAAGTAGCATTAGGTGGACTAAGATCAAGACACTATGCACAAATGATGGTGGGATTAACAAACCACTATCACAGTACTGACGGAACCAACAACAATTTCTGTTAGCACTTTGTTTCACACTAAGTCACTCCTCTGTTGTTATTTATATATCCGCCCATTTATCCCCTGGATTTTTTACTGTTGACTACCCATTTGTTTTATTTACTGTGAGCCAGTGTCACCAGCTGAGTCTCACTCATGGCAAATTCTGTGGAAATGGACTGGGAGTGCTAATCGCCAGTGTCTGCCTTTTAAGATAAGCCCACTGCTAAACATCTAGGGTAAGAGGCTATGGGCTGGTTACATGTGAAAATGTGAGTGCATGCATGTTTGTGGGCTGTGATTGCAAGACTACTGTCTTGCTCAGCCCAGTCTCTGCACACAAGCAGCCTATCACAGAAGTGACCCTTCAGAATTTGGTACAGACATGCTCTGGGTCTTATAATGTGAATGAGCATTCATAGTGTAGGCCTTTAGTGCTTGAAAGTATGTGGTGTTTAATGGAATTACACATTCTAGGCAAAATGTGCACCAAAGTACAGTTTTGCCATTCTTAGTCCTACAGGAGATCTAACCCTTAGAGTAAACATGCATCCCAATCCATAGTCATTTTCAGCATATCTACACTGCTTATGGCTCTTTAGGAGTTGCCATATTTCCCTGGCTCAGTTATAATCTGATTCAAAGGAGGAAGGACAGACCCCTGGAACCAAACACAATGAGGGGATCATTTTTTAAGTTTTGGTTATAAGGGATGGTTATAAGGGATCAGGCAGCTGTCAGTTGGGGATGGAGCTGATGCTCCCAGGGAATGTCTTTTCATACACCACTTGAAATTGCCATCTTTAAATGACTCAGAACACTGTGCAGGAGGGTTATTGCTGGTGCGGAGGGATGATGTAGTACCCTGTGATTGGGCAAGGTTGCCTTGCTTCTAGAATCATCTACCCCCAGCTTGAAACTCTCTACAAAAGGGAGAGACGTTTGAGAAAATACTTTGTCTGCAATGACAGAATATTGCCCAGTTAGAAGGAAGATCCCTGAAGCACTGCAAGGATGGGCTTCAGGATTTTAACTTCAGCTCGCACCCAGGACTAGGGTGGGTCTATTGAGGGCCACTGGTGCTGATCTTGTTATTCCCCTAAGGAACAGTTGGGGGGATTTACCTTCTAGGGGTTCTTGGATAGTTCTCCTTTGGCTTCTATAGATTTTCCCTTGATGCGGCTGACACACAGGTGTTTTTAGCACATTTCCATGATTTTTTAACTCAGTATCCAGTGTGTTGGTGACAAATTGTGAACTATCTGAGCTTTGATATTTGTTTGTGTATGTATATATTCGATTTAAACTAACTAGGCACACGTGATTGCAGGTATTTGACATAGTGATAATCAGTGGCTTTCCTGAATAAACAGCTCTCGTCCCGAAATGCACATAGAGGAATTTAAAAGACATTTGCTAACTAGCAACAGCAAGAATTTACTGTTGGCAATAACACCATTTCAATAGAGATTAATGTCCACCTCAGATATTATCCTTTGTGTATAAATTGTCTTTGATCACATCTGATTTAGTTAGCTCTTAGTGTGTATGTGTTGGTTTTTCTTGCTTGACTGCAGATGTGAATAGAGTATTAAAGAAAGGTTATTGATGACATGCCTAATGATATTGTGAATATAGTATGTTATTGTTTGACAAATTGATATATAAATAAAAAAACATAACTGTTTACGATATCGCCATTTCTTCCCTCACATACACTTTGTGTCTTGTTAATGTGTTGTTATTGTTCATTCTTTTTTATTTTCAGATTGTATTAACTGCTAGAAACAATTTAAGAGTTGCCCTAGGCTTTTGCATATTGATCACTGCAACATTTGCAATGAAACTATTGATGAGAATACTGCGCATGGCGGGGCACGAGTTATAGTTATCTTAAGGCACAAGTTATACTTACTTGAGATAACTATAACTGGTGAATTTCTTTGGTTTTTAGAGTTTAAATTGTTACGTTGTTACTGAACATTTCACGTAATAACTTTACTTTATTCTATGTACTGGGTGACCGGAGACAGTCTAATTGTCACATTTGTAGCAGTGTGGTGGTTAACAGGTAGCGTCGGTATTTGGAGTTGGCAGCCCTCAATGGTATAATGGGCGTTGCAAGCTGCAATGTCCCCAGACAGATTTTCTGGGCCCTCACACTTAACAAAGGAAATACTGGTTCCTTGTGTTTACTGTTCATCAGTATTGTTTAAAATGATTTTGTAAACATTATTGTACACACCTGTTGGTGTTTTTTTTAAAAATAATTATAATTAAACAATTCATTGATAGAGAAACGTCCTCTAATAATGCTCAGTGTTGTCTTAGTAAAAAAACAGCTTAGACGATCGCACTGCAAACTATTTGTTGTGACAGTTGTACCTTTTTCTCCTTTAGTTGCCACTGCACTGTTATTACATGTATCAATTACAGTGCGCAGATGTTCAATTAAACCTATAAAAATATTCTATAGCCACAGCTGTGTGGCAGCCACATTGCTGGAAACGCACCATACCTCTTAATGATCCACACTGAGAAGAAATTAAATTAATGACGCATTGCTAAATTATTTTTCATTTGATAAATTATGAGACTTTAGAAAAATCCTATAAAGAGACTTATCTTGTCTACAAAGTCCCCGAATTAAAATGATAAACTAGCCTGCCCGTTCCCCACTTAGTGAAAAGATGGAAACATGAAATGTGAACTTCTCTCTGCTCCCTTGAATTGTGAATGACTACAGTTAGGAAGCCATATATATGAAAAATACCTGGCATGGACATAATTTGAGCATGTAGCTAAATACACTGTATAAAAACATAGGTTTTGGGAAGTGCAAACATTTTCTATAGATAGGCTAATTATTTCAAGTACCTAAATGTTGCATAAATTGCAGCACGTGCGTAAAAATGTTCCCAAAATAGTGCATGAGGATTGCAAATGCATGAACAACGCCTTAAATTACTTTTGTCATATCCTTTACTGTTTAACCATACTTTTTAAGTGATTAGGCAATTCACTACATTTTTCAAGGGGGTAGCTGAAAAGCTATCACAGACGTCAGTAGGCAGGTTCACCAGTGGGGAAGCCTTCTGAATTCCATTTTGTGCGCAGACACAGGTCTGCATTTCTACAATGTGGAATTGCAGTTTTTTTTGTTTTTTTTACGTAGCATAAACTGGACCTGAAGGTATTTGAGGGCTTTACAATCATGATTTTTTAAGAAGCAGCTTAAAAAAAGTTATCAGGCATATTTACAAGCTCTTATCGCCACCGTACCGTCACTTTTTCTGACCCTCCAGTGGCATAGCGGTATTCGACATATGTACGAGGTAGCACTAAGCCACTAACGCCACCTTGTAAATATGCCCCTTTCCGCTGCAGTCCTCTCCAGCAAAGGAGCATTCAATGGGTGTTGCAGTGGGAGTTCCACTGCAACTCCCATTGCTTTTTGACGCGGCCCCATATTTACAAGGCTGGGCAGTAATAAAAACTACGGCGTGGGAATACCAGATCTTAGAATGGTGATATGAGCAGAAATCGTTATTTTCGCCTAATTTTTTGCCATTATTGATTGTTTATGTGCAGGAAGGTGTCCCTTCCTGCCCATAAACAATCTCCCCTGCAATGCAAGCACCCTTACAACATGGTGGCAGTGTGCCTATGCTGGAGCTAAGCTGCTTTTTTAGTGCCTGCACTATGGGAAACACAGGGGTGTGCGGTATTTTTGTAACCATGGCTCATCCCTGTGATTTGAAAATGTCGGAGCAGGCATTGCCAAATTTGGCGAAACACTGCGCTTTCAATTTTCTTGTTCATATGCCCCTCACTTTTTTTATTGGTGCAGAGTCAGAGAATAATGTGCAATTTTGCCTATTTCCTGACAACGAGCAGCAACAAATTAATGTAAGAAACACGTAATAAGACTCTTAGACCACTTGGAGAAGCATGTGTTTCGCACCAGACATCAAACACAAAATTGTCGAGAAAAGAACAAGAGTCTCATTACAATTGCTCACTCAGTGCATGATGTACAAAACTCTTTCATGGATGCAAAGCCTGGGATCCACAAAATCACAGGCTTTGTGATCTGAAATGAGTATTGCAATATAGAGAAGGGTAAATGAAAGGGAAGCAGTGTCGTAACAGAACCCATTATGTAACACACAACTATGCACCCCAGTGGAGGAAAGAAAGAGGTATGCTCTTAAAATCTGTTGGAAGAAATATGATGAAGGCACCAAAAACGTATTTGTCCTCACCTGTTATGATCCTAGTCATATTAGTGCTCTTGGGTATGACTAGGCTTTCCTGTTTTCAGTTTCTATTTTTGGTAAATTCTGGTGGGGTTTTTTCAGTATTTTCTATACCTTAAAAATCTGTGGTTATCAGTGGTTACACATTTTCGCACCATTAAAAACAACAAAAACTGTGTTTTTCCAGTGTTTATGGAATTTTAATTTAATTTTAATTATTGCTTGCTTTCTGTACTGATAGTTCAAATACTTTTTTACTGCACCAGAATAGACTACAAAGTCGATAGCATTCTTCATTAACTCTGTAAAGATGCTTTCATTACTCCATCCAGCAAGTGACAAAGATCTCTTACAGGAAAGCATTTCAGCTCAGGTATCGATTTTAATAGACCATCATACAACTTTTTCACATATGTAGCTGAATTTTTGTAAATACAAACACTATCACTCCAATTTTTATTGAACTTGGTAGGAACTTTTTTCAGCAACATTCCAAGCGACACTGCTTTCCATGTTTGCCAAACATCTGGTGTCATGTTTTCACCACTTTGGTAACAACTTTATTTTCTGATATACCTATCACTACATCTTGCATTGAATGTTTAAAGCTTGGGGTGTTTGGCAATTCACTTACAATCAATATTGACTCACTAGAAAATGGGGCTGGTGTATCAAAGGATTTCACCCATTCTCTGTCTGTGGGTAAATGTAATGGTACATATTAGGAAAGGTTCTTATGAAACCAGACATTTTACCTATCAGTGAAACCAAATGTAGCCAAAATATTAAAGAGGATATTGATATTTCCCGATTATCTACAGTTTATAAAATAACTAAATAAGACCTAACACATGCTTCTAAACACTGCATCTTTAGACCAAAGACCACAAAACTGAAAAAAGCAGAAGGAAGAAGAGAATGTTTTAGTGACATCCCTAAACAACAAAACTCAAGCAGAATAATGTTAGCCCAGTCTTTCTTCATGCTACCATGTATAACAAAGTTACATTGCATTGGCCCCTTCAGGAAGAAATAAAAATGTCTCTTGCACTCATCTTTTCCTTTCTTTAAATGCACTTAGTTTGTGGTTGCAAAGGTGTTTTTTCAGTGTTAATATGTGTACACCGGTGATGGCTATTTACCTTTCAGAGGGGTTTTATCAGTTATTATAGGTTTAAACCTAAAACCAGATAGCCTAGGTATGACTAACACAATGGTGTGCGGATTCGTCCTTGTGAATTGTTATTTCTCACCTTTCTCATAGAGTGTTGCAATTTTACTTGGGAGAGTGTGCCAAACTATTTGTACTGCATTTGAGCCTGATTGTTTGATGAATAGCTCTGCTACTTTAATTGTATAAGAAGTCCCTTGAGGAACCCTTCCTGTTCAAGAATGGCTTCCACCTCCTTTGAGGAAGTGATAAAGTAATGCTGGTTTGCGACCATAATTTGGTTACAAAACAACAATACATACTAAAAGGAGTCACTGTTTGGAAGGGATGCCCTAAACATGCCCCTTCCACTCAGTGGTGGCTGGCACAGATGGGGTGGCGGGGAATAAGGGAGGTGTAAGAATAGAAGAAAAAAAAGTACCTTATCGCAGTGTCTCTCTCATGTTGTCTCCCCTCCGGATCCGGGATGAACAGTTAGCACCCAGGCTCCCCTGAGCCAATCAAAATGCTGCAATGCAGCTTTGTGATTGGTCTGAGCATCATAGTTCGACGCTCAGATAACGAATGGGAGCCTGGACATGTGCTCTACCCAGGCTGTAATGCAGCCTGGGTGGAGATGATGCTATGTGCACATGACGCTTTGGCCAGCCTGAGACGCCAGCAAAAGTGTCATGAACACTTACATGTGCCCACCACTCCTCCCCTTCCCCACCAAGACGCCACAGAAGGAACACATAAGATGATATTAACATCAAGTTATTATAATTTTATTTTAACTTTCACTCCTGCTAAGCAGTGGGGCGACACTCCTCCGTTTTAGCGGAGGAGCCACCACTGCTTCCACTTATTTCCTAAACTCATTTAGCTATTTGGTGACATGTTAACGAATCGCTCAATGGGTTTAGTATCAACTGTGATTTATCGAATCGCAGTCATTGCAACAGCTAAATTGGTTTGTACATCTAGCACTTCGGCTTTTATTTTGCAAAAAAAGGCTATTAATTTAAATGAAAATAAAATAGACACAAATGTGCATTTAGTTGAAGAAATTAAAAGCAAAAGTATAAAGAAGATGTTGCAGTCCAAAACCAGTACAATTACTATACAGTATGAGACTTCCGAGACAGTTATATTTTGCTATATTATATTTACCTAAACTTTAATACAGTTACATCACCTGCAATTCATCATCCACACTACATCACGCCCCAATATTAATAATACATTTGATGATCAATTCGTCTATTATTACATTATCTTTTTTACACTACCTTCAGTAAAGGTGCAAACAATTATCAATATAATATTGTTATAAAAATAACAGTTATCGTGAATAAAAACGTGTTAAAAAATGGTGACCTAAAATCTAGGTGACCCAGAAGTAAAAGTCAAGCAGGGAAAAACTGGAGATACAAATAATTTCAGTAGTCAGAAAGCACTAAAATGAGCATAAACAGTGCAAAAAAAATCACCAAAACATAAAACCGACATATATGACAATCATTTGCATTCCTGACGGAAATAGAAGGTGGTGCAGCAGCACCTTCCAAGTACAACAGTATCAATTACATTAACCACCAAGATACAACATTTACTTTAAATCTGACATATCTCAGTAAAAATGATAAATACTGGAAATTGAAGTGGAGTTTTCTTTCTTTTTTAAAAAAATGTATTTATTTATTTATTTAACAAACTTATAAAGCGCAGCTGTCACCATTGCAGGCATCCTGGCGCTGATAAGGTCTGATGAGGCGGAAAAGAGGAACACAGGGAGTGCGAGCTTCAGGCAGAATGAATGAATGAATGGAATGGCCTACAAAACATTCAGCCAGTTTTACCTAGCACGAAAGTCATAGTTCTGATATACTCGAAAACCCAAAGAAAATGAAAACATCAAGAGGATGAAAAGGATAAAGAATGCATTTTCTCTGACAACATCGTAAAAGGAAATCAATCATATGTGAATACAAATGAACACGCTGCAGTGGCAGAAGTGTGAAAAAATTAAAGTACACTCAATAAATTCCCATCTCAAGGCAAAAAAATCGGAAAATATTTATAATTTTGTGGCATTGCACAACTGCAGAGTATATTAAACAAGCATTAGTAAAAACCAATCGCCTTGCCAAGCTTGCAGTAGTTTTATTTTTGCAAACATGTGCAATAGGCCTTACAGGTTTAAACATGATAACAGCTAAACATACAGGCCTCTCAAGGTGATTCTGAGAAATAAGTAAGAAATTACACATTACACAAATAAATAACAAATTAAATTAAAGCAGAGCTTGAGCATCTAGGCGTGTACTGAAGTGCACTACTTTCTAGGTGGATATTTACAGATACATAAACAAAAGGCAGCCACACATAGTGACAAGAGCCAATGGCTGGAGTGGGATTATCCATTGTCCCATGCTGCATGCTCTGGTGGGCGAAAGCAAAATATGATGGACATTTAAAAACACCAATGGATGAAAAAGTCTGGCAGATGGCACCTATATGTACTCTTGTTTTATGAATATTTTTTCCAACATGAGAATGATTAGACATCTGAAGCTGTCTCTATGCTAGTCCTAAAATTGTTAATCTACATTACTTTCATGACAATGAAAATGGAAAAGACAATATTTAACTTGATAATGATTTGTGCACAACCCGAAATTGAAAAGTGTACTAGCTGGCAGCAAGTAACATGACATGCTGGATTGTATGTATCTCTAGACACATTCTCTTACAGAGCTAGGAAGGATTATATAGCTATATTCAAGATCCCAAGTATGAGTCAAAACTAGGAAGGAGATATCTGACTTATAGACATTGGAGATGGGCAAGATTGTCAAGGTTTCCTATTGTTGCTACTCCTATTTGCTTTAATGATGGAACCTATGGTTCGAGCAGCATTAGACAATTTCAAATGGGAGACTGGTGGATAAGAGTTGGAGATGAATCGCACAGTGTCATTGTGTGCTAATGACTCTTGGGTGTACTTAAAGTATTCTGTTCTTTCTGTCCCATGTCTAAGGGTCCTTTTGGAACAGTGTGAAATCCTGACAGGACTTTACACCAAACTGGTCCATCTCATGTGCATTTTATTGCATTAAAGTTAGGGGAAATAGACAATGAATTATTATCATTTTTGGATGAAGTTGTCCTGCTACTTGATGACCTTAATGGGGCAATGATAAAAATAGCAGTGCTCCCTCATTGTCTCTGTGGAAGAGAATTTTATTTTTTATTAGAACAGGAAAATAAACAAGCAAGAGCAAACAGGCAGGCTAAGTGGCATCATAAGGTTAATAACAAAAGAACAGAAATAATGAGTAACAGCAGGAAATACCAGGACAAATAAAATATCAAATCTGGATTAATTAATATCCAGTATAAAAACCATTCCATAAAAATCCCATGATAATTCTAATCTGAAGAATATGAAACGTAATTCTCACTAATCCTCATTTTGATATAACCAATACTCAAGAAGTGCTGCCTAGAATTTTTTCATTCTTAATAGATGACAATTATGATTTCGAAATATCGAAAACACAATGGGGAGGATTATGTTTGAAGTGCATGCAAGACTAGCATTAGATATACCTCTAATCACTTTAAAAAGTGCAAGGTGTGAATGGTTCTAGAAGATACAAAAGGATTGCATATTATCTAAAGTGCATTGTGATAATCGCGAGAATTATTACAACATTTCCTCTATAGAATATACAGATCATGCAATACACTTTTTGATATAACCGATATTCAGGCAGCACTTCGTCAAAAACTTTCCCTATTCTTAATAGATGAAAGTCATGATCTTAAAATATCAAAATCACAATGGGGAACATTATGTTTAAAGTGCATACAAGACTAGCATTAGATATAACTCTAATCACTTAAAAAGTGCAATGTGTGAATAATTTTGGAAGATACAAGAGGATCGCATACTATCTAAAGTGCATCATTATTACAAAGTTTTTATTTTTCAACCTCTAGAATATCCAACTCTTGTAATCACTTTTCCTCTACAAAGCCATTAGGAGAAAAGTTTTTCCATATACCTCTAAATCTAACAATTGCCACTACTAGTCTTGCGTAAGCTTCCTCAAATCTAAAAGTCCTGGCCATTTCATTAAACCAGTGCCATGTACTGTGTTGCTTATTGGTTTGCCAGTTTTGGAGGACATGTGAGCTAGCGACTGCTATGGAGATTAATATAAAATATTGCTGGTATTTTTGTAAACATTTCTCCTCCCCTGAGGAACCAAATAACACCAACGTAGCCAATGGCTCAATTGTCAAGGCCATAATCAGATAGATTTCAGCAAATACCCCTTCCCAGAATTGCTGTAAAACGTCATATTCATAAAATATATGAACCCAACCGCCATCACCTTGTTTCTTACATCAAAAACATTAGTTCGGGTATGTTTCAAACATCTTAGACAATCTCTGGGGTGTATAATATATTAACCATCTGGATAGAAAGTTAATTCTCTTGTAATTAGCACCTCCTAGTGTTTTATTCGATAGCTCACTAAGCTGCTTCCATTCTTTAATATTGAACCTACAACCCGTCTCTGAATACATTTTCTGTAGCTCTTTCACGAGGATCTCTTCGGAATGGGCCTTTTGATGTAACAACCGATACCAACAACTGATCCCCACCATGTCATTTGCCATCTGCTTGGCAATTTGACGTGCCATCTCACCCATCATTGATTAATTAGTTTTAAGGAAATTGACTAACTGAAGAAAACTTAATGGGAGGCCAGTGGTCAATGTAGTAACTTGCAAATGAACAGTTTCCCAGGTAGTTATTGTTTCATGGTTATAGAAATCGCCAAGCTGAGCAAAGACTAGTTCTTGCCATACTTGATAGAGCCCTCTAGGCAATATGAGACCTCCTGCTGCACAAACCTGAATAGGGGTGTATGCATGAAATGCTGGAATATATTGTGATTTAAAAAATTGCTGTGTTCTTTCCGCTAATGTCAGTATCACCTTATATCTGGTTTTTTTAGGAAGTTTTGTCTGACGTAAAAAAACAGGGAGATTTATAGCACTTTCTACACAAGAGCCCATAGAATAGCAGTTCACCATTCTCAAACTCAAAGTTACCTAGAACAATCCTTTTGAACTTCCCAGATTTTCGGATTAAAGAGCGAGTGTTGACTCAGGCTATCCAATAGAGACAAATTTCAACTCGGGAAGTTACTAGCTGCCGGATCTTTTCTGATATGTCTGCGGCAGCGGCTCACCGCCGGAAAGAATTTGTTTAACTTCTCTATTTGTTAAAAGCACAAGGGGCTCAGGCTTCAACAGCCCAGCAATCTAAGCTCCGGGTTCTTGTACAAGGGAAAGTCACATGTTTGCAAACCTGAAAGAAGCACAGGAGCTCCTGCAGAAAATCACAGCGGGAGAATAGAGAACTAAATTTGGATGCCATGTGATATGGCCTTTGTTTTTGTCTTTTTTGTTGTGTTTTTTTTTAGAAAAGGGAAGAAGGAAAGTCAGAAAGAGGGGAAGAAGGAAAGAAGTACGTTTCTATTATGAGTTAGGGGAGGGGCAAGGTCACAAAGGATGCACCCAGTTTGAGGGGTGGACAATGGGAGTATGCAGGGGTTATGGTGGGCAATTCCCCATCTGCAGGGGTGCACGGGGTGGGGTGGTAGGAATGGTAGGTAAAAAAAAATTAACAGGAAAAGTGCAAAGCATACAGGATGAGTTTACAGGGCAAGAGAAAATTCCAGGGATTTATTTGGAGGCAAAACAATGGGAAATGTAAGTTTGAAATAGTGGAAAAAATGTGGAGGGTCAACCAAGATGGAATCAGAAATGCAGAATATAAAAATAGTTATGTGTAATTTTAATGGATTGCTGAATCCGCGGAAAAGCTCTATGTTTTAAAATTGGATAACTTCCCTCTCTCCTGAGATTATATTTATACAAGAAACACATCTCAGGTCTGACACCCCAAAGATATCACTTCCCAAGAAATAGGTCCAGGCATATTTTGCCAATTTAGCTGTTAGAGGGGTAGGGATCTTAGTAGCTAATACACTTGATTGGCAGGTTCTGGAAGTCAGGCGAGATGGTAAGGGAAGATGGCTTTGGCTGAAAGTAAAGCTCGAGGAAACAGTGCTTAACTTGGTTAAATATTACAGCCCTATTGAAGATGATATTGCGGCGCTCGAGCAAATTTACCAATTGGCAGTACGAAGTAAAGGCATATTAATCTTGGGGGTGATTTTAATTTTATCCAGAATCTGGCATTAGACACATCAAATAATGTGAAACATCAGCTAAAGCCTAAAACATCAAAATTAATACACAGTCTCTCAAAATACTTCTCCTTAATAGATCCTTGGAGACTAGGGCACCCTAGTTTCTCTCAATTTACCTGCTACTCTGCAAGATTTAGGGCAGCTTCCCGATTAGGTTTTTCTTTAGTGGATAAGCTAGTTGCAGAAATACTATCCAACTCTTTCTCAGATCACTCACTAGTTTCGCTTACATTCAAATTAGGAATTACTCCAAGAAGAAGGCCAAGATGGCAGTTTGATGAATCCCTATTACAAGACACTACTTGGCTGACAGAGACCTGGGGTTTTATCAAGAAGTACTTCCAGCTCAATTTAAATATGGCTCCTTTCCTTATTGTCTGGGAGGCATTCAAAGCTACTTTTAGAGGCCAGACAATATCGTACAATGCAAGAATAAATACATTGCGGAAACAAAGGATTCTGGCATTACAGACTGCTGTGGAAAAGGCTAGACTAAATGCAACCCTAACAGATGTACCAGAACCTATAGTAAAAGCACAACAGCAAGCGCGAGCAAGCTAGCAAGAGCCAAGGAGAAATTAAAGGATTTCTTCCTGGTAGAGGAAATTGCAGGAAGTAAGGCCTATCAACAAAAACTGTATGAGGAAAGCCAGCAGATTGGTAGATTTCTGGCATGGTCCACGAAAAGTCAGAAAACTGCTCATATATTTAGCCAAATTAAAAATCCTTTAACAGGGACGTTAGAAGATGACAAACAGGCAATAGCGGAGGTGTTCCTTGCAATTTTCAAGCAAATTTAAGCAGAAACACAGGCGATAGATGAGGTAGAATTGACAAGTTATTTTGAAGAAATAGAGCTACCTCAGCTGTCACAGCAGCTTTCGGGGATATTCAATGGCCCAATAGGAATTCCAGAAGTTCTATCTGTATCAAAAAGTATGCCCAATGCTAGGGCCAGTGGAGCTGATGGGATTCTGGTTGAAGTATACAAGGCATTGCAAGAAGACTTGCTTTTCTTCTTAGCAAAATTGTTCAACCAAATAAAGGAGGGTATAGATGTCCCCAAAAGCTTTGAGGAATCAGTGCTAGTAGTTTTTCTTAAAAAGGACAAAAATCCCTCTGACCCCGGTTTGTATCATCCTATTATTCTGTTAAATACGGACTTTAAATTGCTTATGAAAATCTGGGCAAAGAGGATTGCTCCTTGTGCACAACAACTGGTTCACATAGACCAAAATGTTTTTATTCCAGGTCGATTGATGGCATCCAATACTTACTTTCTAATACAAGCTATAGATTACTTCTCTATGAATAAAACTAATGCGGTGATTATGATGATGGATGCAGAAAAGGCTTTTGATTTAGTAGATTGAAGTGCCTTATTTTGTATTTTGGATAAGTTTGGTTTACTGTACAATTTTTACAGATGTTAAAAGAAACTTATAGGTATGCGGAAGCCAAAATCATCATTAACGGATCAGAAGCTAGCAAGGTTAATATCAATCGAGGCACACGGCAGGGATGCCTGTTATCTCCCCTTCTGTGTTCTTTGTTTATTGAACCCCTAGCCACTAGGATTCGGAAGAGCTTATTGATTTTGCCTCCCATTGCGGGGATGGCAAAAATTAAGCTCTATGCGGACCATATTATATTACATTTTAAAGCAGGAGCACCTAATGTTCAGAAAGCTCTTGATATACACGTAACAAATGACTATGGGCAATTATTCTCTCTAAATTATAATAGCATGCTCACGAAGGTAAAAAAGTTATTAGATAAATGGTCCTTGCTCCACTTATCTTTAATAGAGAGAATTTCTATGGTCAAAATGTCAGTGCTCCCTTTATTTCTGTTTCTTTTCAGCAACCTCCCCTTGAAAATTTCTGAATTATTATTTTAAGGAATTACATCAAATAATTAGGAAGTTCGTATGGAATAACAAACATCCTAGGGTTAAAAATTCTACACTACAATTGGATGTAACATCAGGAGGATTGGCACTCCCACATTTTTTTACTTACTATCAGGCTTCCTTAGCTAACTTACTTTCTCAATTTGGTGAGGAAGTGTCAGTTTTGACAATTTTCAGTTAATACGTATGCTGGAGAATGTTGTTTGTTGATGGACTGTCATGATCAATGGAGATAAGATATTAGTAAAGCACCCGAATAAAAGAGAGTTAATGTCATACTTGATTTCTGGATTACGTCGTTACAAGGCGATGTTTTACATCGCAGTACTTTACGACGCATGTTTTACAACGTAAGTCGTTACCACGACTTGCGTTGTTGGGGGCTGGATAGTGAATAGTTTAATTTACTATTCCAACTCCAGTCCCCATGGATAGTAGGGAAGGAGTTGGATAGTAAATTAAACTATTTACTATCCTGGAGCGCCCCCGAGCGCAATTCGTTGTTACAACTTGCGTTGTAAAAGTTGCGTCGTAAGGGAACTGCGGTGTAACATCCGCGTTGTAAAGGATGTTCCCCGTGATTTCTTTAATGCTCCTAATATTGGATTGGGGGATTAATTTGTTAGGGGTGAAACCAGTTAGTTCACCGGACATTTCTGAAGACTTGGCGCAAATCGAAATTCAGCAAGGGATAATTTTTGTAGATCGCTCATGGTTTTCCAAACTACACTAACTGTTGAATAAAAAAATAATGTACAAAAATTGGACAGACAAATGAAATAACTGACATTTTCATCTGTAATTTTTTGCCTCAATATCATACCCTTCTGGTTGCAGGGAGATATTGTGTTTGTTGTCCAATCATGCATGATACCCAGCACCAACAAAAGAGCTGCAGCCTATACATGATTTTTAATGTGTACCGAACATGCAGCAATTCACATGTCAAAATCTAATGCATGTACTGTATCCTAGATTCTGAGCTTATGAATAATGGTTATTTGTACACCTCTAAAATTTAGCATAACCCATACCATCATTTGTTTCAGGGGGCATTTTGCAAAATGTGTTTCTTGCTTACCAGCTTACATTTGGACGCCAAAAATGGGGATAAATTAAATTGATAACATCTGTGTCCAACTTATCTTTGTCAGCCTATTTCAAGAAAAGGAACAGAAAAACAGGAAAGGCCCCAAAATGCAACATGCATGCATCAAATGTAGGCAATGATAAGTGTCTCAGTGTGGCAATGTGAGTAGCTGTGCAAGGAAAGAGGTCAGAGGGGACTACACATTCCAGCATTCCAAGGTCCTGAAGGTGACCCGGTCCTACCTGCAGCTGTTTGGAATTCATCAGTGGTATAAATTGCTTTTCAAGGCCCCACAGCATGGGATGCATGTGGGCCCAGGGCGGGCCTGTCAGATGCCGGAGCAGGCTGGGCTGGGCCTAATCTCCTAGTTGTATTATTTGAGTCACCGTGAATGACTGAGATTAAGTATGGGGTAAGGAAGCTCTCACCAGGGATGACAAAGGTGAAGTCTCCTGGTAAGAATCATTCTTCAATTTTCAATTATATTACCAGCGCTATGGGGAAATTAACCAAGGAGATTTCCACAGTGGAAGAGAAAATCAATCCCTGTCAGTTAGGCTTAACTGTAGCCCAAGGGGTATTTCTGCAGGACACTGATACTACCGGTGGCTCTTGGACACAAACACACTACGTTGGTCAGGCAGGTACTAACCAGGCTTTATCTGATCCTCTTCGGGGGAGCCTCCCCTTGTGATCTGGCTCCGCATCCCCCCTCAAAGCGCATGAAGCCTCCTGACCTAACCTACCTGTTACAGCATTAATGAATACTTTAACTATAATGGAACCACCACTTAAAGTGAAATCAAAGGCTACGTGCGCTATGTTGAGCCCTAAGCCCCCGGGGGCGATGCAGTAAGACATCAAGATGATACTTGACGTTGTTCGGCTTTAGGAACCTAAGGGAAGTCTGCCCTTGCTTCACTGATGGAAAGACTGATCCAAGGGGAAACAGTATCAACTAACTGTTTAGTTTTGTTGAAATCAACTGAAGACACTAATTCAAATTGGAATGTCAACGCAAATGCTAATTCCGCCCTGCCCCCTGAAAGCTTGATTCCTTCTTCATCTAATCTTCTGACACACTATACTGCACACCGCACACTGACTAAATGGCTTCGTCAGATGGCTGCCCCAAGTACTGTGCCTCCTGTTTCAGTTCCCACTTCACATAGTATCCCGGAGGCAGCAGTGATAAGGTCTGCTAACATGCCCGGCTTTCTTGATCTGCCCCCTGAAGTTGTACCTTACGTTGTGATATTAGCCAATATACCCCTCCTTATGCCTACATTAATAGAGTCCTGGGAGTCCCTTAGAAATAAAGCCTTGTACCGGCTGGGTATTAGAACAGAGCTAGGTGTACAGGTTTTGCATAGCATCAAAATGGAGAGAAGAATGGGCTGGGTTGGTAGGATAAGAAATGGGTTCCCAGGAGATTATGTGGTTTTAACCGCATGCGCGCTAAGCGTTTTCCCGCTGTGCGCTGAGTTTTTCAAAAACCCGCGTTACATGACGAGAGGCGTAACTCATGACGAGCTGAGCTGGTCATGAGCGTCGAAGGGGTTAAGCTTCAAATCAACAAACTTAGTGAAGAAAATGTTGCAACAAACAAATGATTCTTTGGTGCCAGCTCGACATATTACTATATTGCCCCTTCATTTTTTTACTGCTCTATGTCCCTTTGCACTTGCCCAAGTGCCCCTTCAAAATCTCTCACTGTGTAACTTCAGGACACTCGCTTCCCTATAAGAGTCCAGAATCGCTTTTCCCCTTCAGAGGATCTTGAGGGGAATGATTAACTCGACTCGGTTCTAGGCATGTTTGCCAGTAGGGGTGGAACTTAGTTGTTTGGAGGCCCCATGTGACTGTACCTCTACCCACAGCGCCTTTCTTAGTTGCTCTATGTCCACTCAAGAGGGTCTCATCCCTAGCGTACATTTTAGCACCTCTACTCCCAGCACCACGCTTAGTTTTTCTCTGTCCAGTACTTTGTGATGCATAATCTGTAGAGCGCTTTGAAACCCTTGGTGGTAATGTTCGCGCTATATTAAACTTTCAAAAAAAAAAATAAGGGTCTCGCCCCTAACAAAAATTCCAGCACCAGTATACTTTTATAGAATGTGGCAGGGTTATGTGGTAAAATTACCAATCCTGATTGGCTGACTTTTGTTTCTAATTTTAACATACTATGGGTCAGATGTAGGTGTAAATACCGAAATACCAAATACCGAGCGGTAACACAGAAATTCGCAGAATTTCTGCGTTACTGACCGGTATTTGGCTGAGAGCAATGAACCTACTTGCAGAATAAGGAATCGCAAAATTGCGATTCCCTATTTTGCTCTTGCATTTAAGGAGTCGGAAATAGCGATTCCTTAAATGCAATGTAAGTAGCACTAAAAAAAGTGCACTGCAGCCTTAAGGAATCGCTAATTACCACCAACTTCAAGTTGGTGGTAAATAGGGATTTCCTTTAAAAAAGCACTTTTTTGCTTTTTTAAAAGTGCCATGTGGCATACATACATGCCCTTAGGGCATGTATGTGCATCACATGTGCACACATGCACATTTCAGGGGTGCAACAGGGTGTCCTTTGGACACCCTGGCACCCTTGAAATAGCTCCCGCTATTTGTGATTCTGTAATACCGAATCGCAAATAGTGAATATCTTCTCATTCATTCCTATGGGTCTCCAAGCCCATAGGAATGAATGGCTAGGTATTCCTTATTAACAAATCTCAATTAGCGATTCGTTATTAAGGAATATTAAGGAATCACTAATATTTTACTGGCAGATGCATCAAAGTAAATACCAGGAGCAAATGGGCAGATTCTCAGAATCTGCTCCTTTGCTCCCGGTATTTTTGCATTTGGGATGCATCATCCCTAATGCAAAAATCGCAATTTAAGGAATCTCTAAATTGAGATTCCTTAAATTGCGATTGCATTTAAGGAATCCCAAATTGAGATTCCTTAAATGCAATGCATGAAAGTAAAAAAAATTGCGAGTTCGCTAATAGGGGGAGCAAATTACCATGAAGTTGGACTTCATGGTAATTTGCTAAAACTTTGAAAAAAGCACTTTTGTGCATTTTTCAAAGTTTCATGTTGCACACACACATGCCCTTAGGGCATGTGTGTGTGCAACATATGTGCATAGATCAATTTCAGGGGTGCAACAGGGTGTCATTTTGACACCCTTGCACCTTTGAAATTGCATGAGCAATTTGCGAGTACCTACTGGTACTCGCTAATTGCTCATGCAATCTCCAATACATTCCTAGGGGCCTGTAGGCCCATAGGAATGAATGGGACAGCATTCCTTAATTGCGACTAGCAATTTGCGAGTAGCAATTAAGGAATGTTAAGGAATCGCTATTTTAATAGCGATTCCTACATGCATAGGCTTTTGCTATTCCTAAATAGCGATTCCTTAAAAATCGCTATTTAGGAATAGCAAAAGGCTACGTTGATGCATCTGCCAGTTAGTGATTCCTACCTACATTCAATTTAGCGAGTCCTTAGTAGCGATTCGGTAAAAATCGCTATTAAGGACTCGCTAAATTGAATTTACCTACATCTGGCCCTATGTGTCCAAGAGTCCTGGCTCGTGAAACTGCTCCATGTAAATGGTTACACAACTTTTCATCATCCCGCAGTGCCATTCAGTGCTGGCAGAGTGAAAGGCAGCTTGTGTATTTATGTTTCCAATTATTTGTCACCCTCCAGTATTACTACTTGCTCTACTACTAATTTTTACAAAATAATGGAGATGAAACAATTATATAAAATGAATTTTGCTTTCATTAATTTTTGAAACAATACTTTCTCTAGGAGATTTTGCGTGTTCTCAAGCAGGTGGATCAGGACCTTATGCGCCTGTGTCGTGGTATGAAGATGGACTTTCTGGTGATTTGCTGGTATGATTTTAATATTTGTCTATGTACCGTGCTTCCTTGCAAGATATATGGTGTGACTGAAACACGAGGTAAAAACCAAACACGTTACCCACACTATTTATGGGAATAAATTACATGAGTTTATATATAAGCAAGACATTGCTTTTGCAAATGAATTTAGCACCCCCCGGAGCCCCTTCAATAGTACTTTTAATGGGAGGGGCAATTGATTACATTCTTTCTTTGTTTAGAGCTCAAAGTATTCTTACCAACTTTCTTACACATTCGATATCCCTCAGTGATCATTATCCTCAGAGTATATGTTTACATTTTCACTCAACATCCACTGATGGACAATGTACAAATTAAAAATGTTGAAATCGCTACAAAAAAAGGCATTTTGCTTATGCTGGTCAAAGATTAATTCGACTACATTTGTTGATAAATTGGTAGCAAAACTCAGGGAAGACTTTAGTAGTTGTTTGGCTGAGGAAACCAATTCCAAAGCCATTGTGAATGCCTTTGCTAACATCTCTAGAGGTATCAAGGGCTTGTTGTTAGAGGGGACTCCGCAGGCAACACAACCTAAACACTGGTGGTTTGACTCTCAATGTTCCAAAGCACTTACCAATCTAAAAGCTGCTCTACATAAAGTTCCCAAATGTGTTAGTGAAGTACAGATCTGTAGGCCAGAATATAGATCTGCTGTAAAGGATAGAAAGAGTGCCCTAAAGGCTAAATCATGAAAGGCACTTATCGAAGCTAGTACTGATGGAGATTGTTCAGCTTTATGGCGCATTATAAATTCCGCTTTCCTACATGATGATGGGGCTCCATGTATGGAGATAGCAGTAACTGAAACAGACTGAGTGACACACTTTGCTTACATTTATTCTTACCCCTTTTCTTTGCCCTTGCGGCAGGCATCCCCTTTTATTCCCTATGTGGAGAATCTGCAACCAACCTGGGGTTCATCCTAGAAGAGGTAAACACGGCTCTCATTTGTAGGAAGGGTGGCAAGGTCCTGGGCCCAGATGGATTTCCGGTAGATTTTTATAAAGAGAATATATCTTTATGGTGCCCCTTTTTCGGTCTCGCCTTGGTAGCACATGCGCTGCTTGCGCTGTCTCAGCGAGACCTAAAGTAATCTGTATGTTGGCTGAAACTTCATCTGATTTGTTTTTCCACTTGTGATTGGTTTACCTGAGGCATTGCTGTTGTTTTCGTGCTTTCTGTTGGTTGTTGATCCTCTAGTTATTTCCGTGTAGTCCCAAAGCAGCGGCGCCTAAGTACAGTTTTCGTCCACTCCACTTGCACGTCGTTTAATTGCCTGCAGTGTGCCATCTGTTTCTGACGCCACTTTGTTTATTTATTTTGACAGACGCGCTACCCGAGTTCACTATAGAATGGCTGCATACCTCCAGCCCAGCATGGTACTTTCAAGCATGGTCGTATCACTTGGCTTTGCTAATCCATCAATAAATGACTTTCCCTCCCACCATCAGCTCCACGGAGACAACTTGTTATCCCAGAGGGTCCAGCACAGCTCCGAGTCTGCATTTCACCCACTGAAAGGAATCCATCTTTGTGCCTCATAGCAGCGTAGCTGCCGTAATCAGGGGGTCGCGGGTGCTTTAATCCGTCTCACATCAGCCACCACCAACTCGGGTGCCCTTGTGAATAATGAGACCCTCTCAATGCTCAGCCATGGTCCCTGAAGAACGCCCACTCGCTGGAGACCCGGAGCTGGTGACCGTGAAGGAGGCCTGCACTGAGGGGGCAAAGCATAAAAGGATCCTCAACGCACTGCCAGGTGAGCCAATACCTCCCCAGGGCAGACCTCCATGCCATTCTTTCACACTCCCCCACCTGTGCGCTGACACACAGCAGTGGCGCACAGCACACCCTTCACCAGGAGGACATGTTTTTGTTTAAGGAGAGCAGGCTGCCTTGAGTTCTCCTTGCCTATAGGGCTTTTAGCACCCCCTGGAGACTTCAGGCAGAACCTCGTTTTAGGACCGAGATCAAGATCGAAGGCCGGCATTGATATTAAGTAGCTTTTCAGGGTGTGCCCATTTAAGTTTGAATGTGTGACTCGTCACTTTTATACTCGCATATTATACTTTACTGTTGTGGGTTTGCTGGCACCGAATGTGTCCATTTAATGGGCACCAGAGAGTTTCGCGATAGACATCAATAGCGTTGAATCAAAGAGTAGAAGAAAAGACGCTAGGGTTCAGAATGTGCATCCCATCCAGCACAACACACGCGGATGGTACAGCACTCTGAAAGCGTTTGAATTCATGTCCTACCTGTCTGCGCGCTTCAGAAACCATCAAGGCAAGCTTGTGTGCGTGCGTGCGTGTGTCTACGGGCAAAGGCCCTTACAGTGTTGAGTCTTTAACAGTTAGCCAGCCTTAAAGCCTTGTTCAGGCAACACCTAGAATGGCTGGACATCTCAGATATTTGCTCTGCATCAGCTAGAAGGACATTGGTTACTTTTGAGAGGCCTGGCGGTGTGAGAAATGCTCTGAACAGAGTGACACGATTCCACACGGCGCTAGGGCTGGCAGCTGCTCTGCTCATCGTTACAACGGGTCTCGCATCATACCTACAGTTACACAAAAGAAGGAACCTACGCATAATGTGTATATCACTACCATGTCCCAATGTAGACTATTTCTCTCTCCCTCTGTTTCTAGAGCTGTGTTAATACAGCCTATTAGACAAGGACGCTAACATCTGCATTTGAAACACAATCTCTGCCCTCTCCCCACTGGGCAGTTTAACATGTGACTGTCTACTAGAAATAAATGCAGCAATTCACACATGAAGGGCCCGATTCACAGAATGAACTTAAGACTCAATCCTAAACTTACTACTATTTTGGTATTCACAGAATGCACTTATTACTTTTGGCATTCACAGAATGAACTTACTATTTTTGGTATTCACAGAAGTCATGATTTTGTCTTAAGTTTGTCTTAAGACAAACTTAAGACAGACTTAAGACAGATTTAAGACAGATTTAAGACAAAATCCTAACAGAAACTCGCCGCCAACAGGAAGGCAGCAAAGGTGACTGGAGGTGGGAGTCCTGCTTCACAGGAGTAGCTGGATGAGCTGGAGGAAATGGTGGCCGCAGTCACCTGTATGGAGATGGTGGCAGGAGTTGGGGGTCTGGACACAGCTCAATATGACCTGGTCCAAGAGCAACAGGATGAGTAACAACCAGGGACTGGGGGGACGGGGGAGATGGGCACAATGGCAAACATGCACAATCATGTGTAGCACACTGCACAATGCTAGTGGAACAGGTCCCTGACACCCATTGCACACTGCAGCACACATAGAAACACCAATTAGGGCCCCGTACACAATGTGCACATATGGGTCCCTCCATATCTCCAACTCCACAACCTACCCATGCACATGTGCAGACTCCGGAAAAGCAGCGGCTGTGTGAGCCACACTTGCTATGCAAGTGACACTGCATGACCGATAGCATGGCTGATGTCAAAATAATTGACATGGTTCACGATTCGACATTGAGGTGGCCCAGTGTGGATCACATCCGTAGAGGAGCATGCCACACTCTGATACAATCTTGTGCACTTACAACCCATGACATCCATTACACATCAGCAAACAAACAATGCACAAGACCACAAAATCTGTCCAAGAGCACAAATTACCCAAGTCGCAAACATTCCAGCCCCCGAAAAGCACACAATTCAAAGGCACACCGTCTCAATGGAATAAGGGTCCGCGAAATCAGAGCTACAGGGGCGACTCTCCCACAATGCAGCACACACACATAGCAATCACAACACATCAACATTGAAGGCAATGTGGTACAAAGTGCAACACCTACAGGACACGACAGAGGACACAACAGGTTCCGCCTGTGCGTAGTAACTGGCCACTCACATCTGGTATAGCATGACAGTGTGAGATGATAATGTTCGAGTACAGACAAAACAACATGTTAAAGAAGGGCCCTAGGGAATGTTTTAAGACCTAGCATGGACACAACCCCCAATATTACTGTATCACATAAACAATGTCCATGGGTCTAAGTACAACAAACCTACTACCTTAATAAAGATGCAATGTGAAAAGCAACACAGGATAAAAAATGTGTAACTAACCCTGGAATTATCCTAAGAAATAAGGATACCCATCAGTCACCACACAGTACCGCCCTGGTCATCATCTGGGATACCTTTTGGACCTTCCCATTAAAACATAAATGATGAATCAGGACTAGATGGAATGTCCTACATCAAATTATGACTCACCGTACGGTCATTCTGATATTAACTAATGATCTAGTGTGATGGGTAGAACAAAATTGCAGTGCATGTGAGTGTAAAAAAGTGTATTAACCACTCGCATTGTTGAATATATGATGATGAACTGTATTGAATACTATCATTGGTACGCAACCTCCTTTCTTCTGCTTTGATTTTCCTACAGTACAATTGTACGTTTTTAACTGTATGACTGTGATGTATACCGCTGTTTCTCAATAAAAAATATTTAAGAAAAAAATAAAAAGTGTATTAAGATTGGGTGAATGAGCAAGACTACATTTTATTGTTTTTACTCAATTGCCCAAGATTAAAAACAGAGCAAAAAAAGAGCATTTTTAAACAAATATCTGCCCACATAGAGTATATTGTCCTTGCCTTCTTCAGGACCTTTAATAATAATTGCTACTGCAATGTGCAATGTAAACAAAATTGTGTTAACAAATAAAGAAAAAGAAAGATATCACCTGGAGTCCTAGGTGTCTGCTGATTCCTTTCTGCATATGGACTTGGCAATGAGAAAGAAATACAAGTATTACTATATGTATTGCGCATCTTTAAGAAAAGGTGTAAGCAAATCATCAGGTGTCTTGTTATTTCGACATCCTGGTATTACATACATGTTAATCTCAATTGCATTATGCTAACATTAGTATTCATTACATCGTGTATTATCCTATCACATTTATGTAATTTAACCCCTATTTTGCAGGAGGGAAAGGCCTCGCCTCACCTGGCTGCGGCTCAGGGAGAGGAAGCACCGCTCTAGAACCGAGGGGGAAAAATGAACAAAAAAAAACATCAAATGTTCCATTTCCTCCTGTATGTCTGTGCATTTTGAGTTAAAAATCTCCTCATTCTTTCATAATTTCATTATTTAAGATCATTATATAGAAGGGGTCCCATTAGGTGGATTCACTCTTATTCACAGTTCCATGACACGCTTAGACCTGCGAATCTGAGGAATCTAGTGCTGTTTCATAATGCTGTTGGTATAGGGAGCCCTATGATATCATGCATTGCCCCATTCTAATGTGTAGTTCCAATTACGTTGAGACCACTCTTTTAGCGTGTATTACTTCATTAGGTCTCTTGAAATAGAACCCTTGTGTGCCGTAATAACTCATTCAGATAGCGACACAAATCCATTCTCAAACGGATATTTACCAATCCGTTAACTTCTCGAGTGAATATTCTCAAGCCCTTTAAAGCTCGGATCCCAAACTTTATCAGAGAGCTAACTGGCATCAAGTTTGCTATAATTAGTGCCAGTATGTAGCCCCAGATCTAACTTGCAAGGTATCCTGTACCCTCAATACCCACCACGACCATGATGGTCTTTCTTATGCGAGCCCCGTTAAGATGTGGCCCCCCTTACCTGTACGTCGGTACTTCTCGCCGGCGTCCAAGCCGACTCAGGAAGGTACAGGGCATTCTGTCGTGGCCATATTTATTTCCTGCAATTGTGGCTCGTCAATTATTGCATCACGTGATGAAATCACGTGATCGTATTTCTTGTCTATTGTCTGTAGGGAGTTGTAGTTCATATATTCTTTTGTACTACTAAGTAGCGTGTTTTGTATTTTATTATTCTAGTACAACCTCTCTCAATATGCGGATATGTTTTTGACAGACCCAGTTAAAAAAGGACGTATTTACTTGGTGCAATCCTGGCTCATCAATGACGCCCCACGTGATCAGATCACGCGATTGCGCGTCTTGTGTATTCTCTATAGGGAATTGTTGTTCCCGTCTTAGCATGTACTACTGAGTGGCACATTTATAAAATTAGTTGTTCTTATACAGCCTCTCTCAATATGCGGGTTTGTTGTTATGGTAGATCCAAAAAGGGGGGCAGTGTTATGTTGTACGAATTTCTCAAAGATGTGTGCATAAAATGAGTACTCAAGTTTACACATTACTGCAACCAACACCAGACTCTAGGTTAAAAATTAAAATACCCAAAAAGATGTACATTTATTTCATGGACAAATCTACTCCCAATTCTGTCCTTTGTCAGGATGGCATGTGAATCGATGAAATTCATAAAGTTCGAATCTTGTATAACTCCCTCTCACTCTCAATAAAACGTTATTGATATGTATTTAGTCTGCTAACAGTGAGACTACACGTGTGTATATGTGTGTGTACTTACATCTAGATCGATCAAAGTGATTGGATTACCACTAGTGATCAATAGATATACTAGATTGCTATATATACTCTTGTGGAACCCTCTGTGCTTGGAATATATTCTGCTATGGCCCAGTGATCATATTCATCCCTAATGTTATAGATTCTGGTATGCTGGACCAAAATATCATGAATACTATTTATAGTAAAGACCATCGAATTTCATCATTCAGCCCCGTCTTATCACTTCTTAATCTGAAAACCCATTTCTGCTCTCTGATCAATAGGTATTTTGATAAATCAGTGACGTGGTCTGGAATGTATGGCTGCTCCAACACTGTCCACTGGAAATCAGACGGGCTATGTTAGGCCTCCAAAAAATGACTCGTGAGTTTGGTGGCTTGCTTTTTGCATCGCACAGTGCTTTTGTGCTCTGAGATTCTTAGCTTGATTTTGCGGGTCGTCATGCCCACATATCTCAACTGACAGGGGCAAGTGATCATATATATGAGCTTGTCGCTATTGCAGTTGGTGAATCTTTTTTGTTGCTATGGCCTATTAGTTCCAATGTCGATCTCGAGTGATTTTCGTGATTGTGGACAAGCCGCACAAGTACCACAGGGATAATGGCCCTGCACCGCAGGTAAGTCCCACATGGTACCTACGAGATGTTGTGTCTTGCTTTTTGGTCTTGTGTGGACCAATTGGTCTCATAAATTCGGTCCACGTTTAAATGCAAATAAAGGGGGCTCGATGGACTCTTGGCCTGTATTCAATATCGACAAGTGTCTTCTAACAATCTTCTCGATGCTGTTTGATAAGGTGCTGTATGTATTTATAAAGGTCAATCTCTGTAAACCCTATTTTGGTGCGGATGGTTCTAAGAGTGCCTCGTGGTTATTATTATTAGCACGCTTAAGAGAGCGACGTACCCGTTTTTGGGGATATTTTCTCAAATTCAGTTGCTTGGCAAGTAGGGTAGAGTGTTCTTTAAACCCATCTTTGGTAGAGCAATTCCTCTGCACCCTCAAAAACTGGCCATAAGTGAGATTATCCCTCAGGGATTTCGGATGGTAGCTATTGTAGCATAGCAGGGAATTGCGTGACAGTGGTTTCCTGTACAATTCAGATTGAAGACCTGATGGAGTAGCTAGAATAAGCAGGTCCAGAAAAGCCAGTTGTTTCTTGTCAAACTCTACCGTGAATCGTAGGAAATTGTTTCTGTTGTTAAGCCATGGCAGGAAATCATGCGGATCATGTGTATTGCCTCCCCAGATGACCAAAATGTCATCTATATAGCATTTCCACAACCGCACTGAGTTGTAGAAGGGGTTGGTTGTGGTCAGCACATGTTCTTGCTCAAAGCAATGGACATATAAGTTAGACAGGCTTAGAGCAAAAATACTCCCCATACCGGTTCCAGAGGTTTGTAAATACACTGTATCTTCATATCCAAAGAAGTTTTCTTTCATGGCGAGAGTAGCAAATGCCATGATAAATTGTACCTGGGTAATGGAATCAAGATCCCGTTCCATTAGAAGAGTAGTAATGGCTTCCAGAGTTTCATCCTGAGGGATGGATGTGCATAATGATTCCACATCGAACGATACTAAATAGTCAATTGTAGTATCAAATTCGATCTCTGGTAGTAGTCGTAACACATCTTTAGTATCTTGTAGGAAGGTTGGCATCTCTTTTACCATTAGGCGCAGGAAATGGTCCACAAATGTGGACAATGGTTCTAAAATAGATCCTATTCCGGAAATGATAGGCCGCCCTGGCCTCTGTGTTTTGTGCACGTTGGGTAGGACATAAAAGTACGGCATGATGGGATGTTCTGTACACAGATAGCCAGCCTCCTGTGTAGTAATCTATCCTTCCGCCAGGGCTTCTTCCACCATATTCCCAATGATCGTCTTGATCCTGGCTGTTGGATCCGCATGGAGAGAACAGTATGCTTTTCTGTCATTCAGTTGCCTAAGGCTTTCAGCACGATACGTGCTGGTATCCAACAGAACAATTGCCCCGCCTTTATCGGCTGGTTTGATTGTTAGGTCTTCATTGGATGTTAGATTCCGAAGAGCCTGTTGTTCTGCTCTTGGTAAGTTGCAGAAGGCATCTTTATTCTGTGAGCATAATATGTTCATATCCTTTTCCACTGCTTGCTCAAATGCCAGGACTTGCGCCGGCATAGTATGTGTAGGTGGATTGAAGGTAGATTGCCTTTTTAGTCCTTTATTCATATCTGTGGGATCGACCTCCTCTCTTGGTTGTTTTGCGAAGAAGAAGTGTAATCTTACTTTACGAAAGAATTTAGCCATTTGCATATGTGTGTTAAATGGGTCACCCTTGAAGGTCGGTACAAAACCAAGGCCCCTGTTTTAGGCTGCTTTCTCCACAGCAGTGAGAGTTTGTGAACTAAGGTTCATCACTAGCCTGTCTCGGAACTGGTCCCTGCTTGTTCTTGAGTCTTCTTCTTGCTCGTATTGCTCCTCAGGTTCCTCGTAGACGGTGGAGGAGGGCTCCAATGTACTTGGGCCTGTTGGTTTCTTCTTCGTTCCCTGGATTGTCCCCGGCCAAACCCTAAAAAAGGCTGGTTAGGTAAACCACCCGGAAAATGTGGTGGAGGAAATGGTCCCATTTGTTGTGGAAAACTAGGGCTGCAAAAATTCCATGGGTTAGGTGGCCACCATTGTTGGTATTGATTCTGATTGCCCCCTCTCCATTTCTGTTGCTTGTTACCTCTTCCTCTTTGCGAAATTGCGAGACTCCACTTCTTGTTGAGGAGTCAGAGTCACTTGAAAGTTCGTCAGAGCTTGATGTCCCATATGTGGAACCCATTCTTCAACCACTTCTATTGAATTCCGGTGGTACGAATGAATCACTGGTATACGGATAGATCTTTTCATGTGAGAACTTGGCTAAGTCCATCCTAAATTTCTCTATCTTGGTAAATCGAGTTGAATCTTTAAACTCTTTGTTGTTCTTATTTGTCTCATCTTGGTTCTTTTTGAATGAGGTGCTGGTAATGGTAGTCTTTGAGATTCTAGAATTTGAATCTCAATAAGAATCGTATCAGCTACTCTTTTGGCAGTTTTGATGATTAGGATAAGCCAATCCCTCGTACACCGCCAAGCTATGAGAGACCAATCTTTGAGAAATTCCTTATCTTTCAGGAATAGTCTAGTTGTATTTGTCACTATAAGTCCAGTGGGTGCACAATTCCCCCGGAGATATTCGGCCATAATAGCGCCAGGAATAGCTGTTTGTGAGTGAGATTGTTTTAGACCAAGGACTTTTCCCCATTCATCTTCATTAGCACTGGTCACTGTGGGTACAGTGTCTAGTATACTGGGATGGTTTGACAATATCAGTTGTAAATCCTCATCATCGAAGGCTAAGCCTCGATTTTCTGCCATTCTGAGAAGGCAGCTAGGTACATACACCTAGCCCAAACAAAACGAACAAAGGGGGAGCTGGACCTCAAGAATGCACAAAACACATGTTGAGCTTGACCTACCCTATTGTGGAGTTAAAAAATCAAACTAAATTAGGTAGTTTGTAACATGATGGGCCCGCAGCCTCGGCTGCACAAGAACAGACATAACAACACGTTAAAGAAGGGAATTCTAGGGAATCTTTTAAGACCTAGCATGGACACAACCCCCAATATAACTGTATCACATAAAAAATGTCCATGGGTCTACTACCTTAATAAAGATTCGATGTGAAAAGCAACACAGGAGAAGAAATGTGTAACTAATCCTGGAATTCTCCTAAGAAATAAGATACCCATCAGTCACCACACGGTACCGCCCTGGTCATCATCTGGGACATCTTTTGGACCATCCCATTAAGACAAAAGCGATGAATCAAGACTAGATGGAATGTCCTACATCAAATTATGACTCACCGTACGGTCCTTCTGATGTTAACTAATGATCTAGTGTGATGGGTAGAACAAAATTGCAGTGCATGTGAGTGTAAAAAAAGTGTATTAAGATTGGGTGAATGAGCAACACTACATTTTATTGTTTTTACTCAATTCCCCAAGATTAAAAACAGAGCATAAAAAGAGCAGTTTTAAACGAATATCTGCCCAGATAGAGTATAGGTCGACATGTTTCAGCAATGTAAATGGACCCTTTCTCCTTGCCTTCCTCAGGAACTTTAATAATAATTGCTCCTGCAATGTGCAATGTAAACAAAATTGTGTTAACAAATAAAGAAAAAGAAAGATATCACCTGGAGTCCTAGGTGTCTACTGATTCCTTTCTGCATATGGACTGATTTGTCACTGAGAAAGAAATACAATTACTACTATATTGTAGTGCGCATCTTTAAGAAAAGGTGTGAGCAAATCATCAGGTGTCTTGTTATTTTGAGATCCTGGTATTACATACATGTTAATCTCAATTGCATTAAGCTAACATTAGTATTCATTACATCACGTATTATCCTACCACATTGATGTAATTTAACCCCTGCTTACCTATTTTGCAGGAGGAAAAGACCTCGCCTCACCTGGCTGTGGCTCAGGGAGAGGAAGCACCGCTCTAGAACCAAGCGGGAAAAATGAACAAAAAACAACATCAAATGTTCCATTTCCTCCTGTATGTCTTCCTTTTTTAGTTAAAAAGCTCCTTCATAATTTCTTTATTTAAGATCATTATAAAGAAGGGGACCCATTAGGTGGACACCCACTGACATCGCTGGGGCCATTACTCAGATACATGAACTTTCCTGTCAGAGAGGTACTAGCGAAGACAGCACAGAGTTGGCACAAATGCGCCGGACAATGGAGACCATGGAGCAGGTGCAGGCTGGAAGTATGGCTGCCACGATTGAACACCAGTGAGATGTAGCTGAGATCCTCTATGCCTTGCAGTTCCTCATCTTGCTATTGCTGCCACTGAGCCTCCCAGGTAACTGCTGCGGGAACTTAGACACACACATCTCCGACCCATGATGTGTCAGTAGCACACAGTGATGCAGCCCTATCACCTTCGCACCCCGAGGCAGGACGCGGCGTCTCTGGCGGGGATCGCTGTCAAATCACAGGACTCGGAGTCTCTGGTGGGGACAGCGATCCCCGCCAGAGACGCCGCGTCCTGCGATCCTGCAACCGGCACAACTCGAGCATTGATCTGGATGGTCTCCTTGCCTAAAACGCCGGATATCCTGACACTAACGCGCTACCGATGGTCTTAATCGCACCACTCCTCCCGACCTCAACTACCTTTCCCGCCTTAAGGATCAGCCTTGCATGAAAGGCAACTGTTTATAATTCCAAGACAAACATGATTTATATATTTGTCCTGAAGATGATGCCATTTATCTTGTTTTTCGGCATCGAAACATGGTCGACACAATAGAATCATATGTACTGAATATGCTTGTGAATGCTATGTACAAATGCCACTCAAACTACAATCAAGTCTGTTCACTGATTATAAGTATACAGACCGATTTGCTCGCTCTTGCCTATACTTGTTGTTTTGTCTTGTTCACTGTAGGTCACGGGCTGTGCCCCCTTGACATTACTTTCTGATTTTGTGCATCGCCAAATAAATTCCTGTCCAGCTGGACAAAGGACATAAATACTATTCAAGTTTATGTCTATTATTATCTTGATCCTCCAAACTACTAGGATTCACCTTGACCCTGTCATGGACTGCCATATCTTTACTCGTTGCCAATTACACAGCAATCCTGCTGCAGACTGCACTCTCCCTCTTCCAATTCACTTTTCAATCCCCAAAGGACTTGGCCCACCACTGGGATACCATGTAATGTGGGCTTGGCATGGCCACGTACAGCTCCACCTCTGGCATTTGCCATTATGTGAATAAAACATTCTAAATCACACAGATGTGTCCTGTCTATGTTCACTCAATTATGAGAGTATGGATGGATGTAGGGACATTGATTGCACAAGAAGGTACACCCTGGTAAATGACATCAATGTGCATGTTCGACCCTGAGCCACATGGTCAATTAGATGACTGTGAAGATGTGAACTAGCTGTGGCCTCATTGCACATGCACAACAATCTCACAACCCCACAACGTAGGCACATATCCATGTATTAAATAGGGGTGTTTGTAGAAATGGCAAAATCGGTAGCAGGCCAGAAGTGGTGTTCTCCATCACATGTGACAACAGAACGTGACTTTGCATACCTACTCACACACATGTGTGTGGACACAGTCTGTTTTGATGTATGACATTACTCAACATGGCCAAAGGTTAGATACCATACTCACATTGCTGAAGGCACGTAAGTGCACAGGTCTGCCAGAAACTATCCCAAACACAATGTCTGGCTCACAGAGGTGTAGCTTTCAAAAGGGACCCACCCCCATTGTACATGCATCAGTCAGTCCCTCCCTGTGTAGGGACAATGCTCATTGAGGCACACAATTTGTCAATCTCATCAACACTCATCACAGTTGGACACTAGTGAAGTTGAGTAGACTTTATTGGCATGTGTGTTTCAGTACGGACAAGGTGACGGCCACAACATGCATGGAAATGCTTAAGGCACTTACACGCAGCCTGGGAACATGTCGAGGTGCAAGAAATGGGGAGGCTAAAATGTACACAAATCATTGCGGATGGCAACGCTCTCAGTCCACCTTTCCTTGCTGGTTGAGTCATGTGATGTTTGGCGTCTGCTAATTGCCCCATGTGAGGGGACACGACTCAAAGCCCATGGGATCTGCATAGTGCTGTCCCACCGGACTGCGCTGACTGTCTGCTCTGCTGACAGAGATGCAGGTGAAAGGTTCTGACAAAGTCACTTGTCATGCTACCATGCCATGTGTGTACTCTTCCCCCAGCAGTATGTCCGAATTGGGAACGTTGCCAAACGATGCTATGCTGCTCCGCCCATGGAACTGCATCAACTTGCACCGGTGTGGGTACACACACGTAGTTCCACGGACATGCATTCTGAGTCCAGACGAAGGCAGACATGTCAACTGTTATGAGATATGTGAGCATTCCCCAAGATGCAACAAGGTGTTGGGACCTGTGCTGTGGGTGACAATCCGATGTGGCTGCAGGAACATGGTTACTCGTCCATGAATACCAGCGCAGCTTCATGGGCAATGTGTTCCAATGGTACGTCGTTGTCGAGTTCAAGGAACACTAGGGAGAGCCAATCCATTAACTGGTCCGGGCAGATGTGCTCAGTCCATGCCGTTTTACCAATTCACAACACAGACCAATAGGGGAGCGCCTCAAGGTGGTCACTGCACACGAGGAGTTGTGCAATCTCCCATGCACAACTGTCAGCACATACACCAAAGATCAGTGCATCCCATGCACGGGTATCCCAGTGACTCTCCTGTTCATGGCCCAACAGGGGGCGCACTGTCAGGTCATAACCCAATTCAGCTACCGTTGCGTTGGATAGGCAAACCTCCATGGACCACTCGAATGTGCACGATCAACAGTGGAACTGGGGCTGTACGCAGGTGACGTAGGCAAGTCAGAAACTCAGACGGAAACTGATCTGATTCTCAACACTGCCATTGGCAGGCATCCCAACAGATGCAGCATTCGTGCACGGTACAGTTCAATGTGACAGGGGTTGTGCATGTGCCCAGGATGGCCTGTCATTTTGTTTCTTGGTCTTGTAGCACCGGCAATTCTCAGACCAGCGGCAGTTGGGTGGATGATATGCCACAGCTCTGGGCAATGAGTCGTGTGTGTGTGCAACGTTTGGACATATGGGTTGTTTTTAGCCAATGTGTCAAGGGCATCCCTTGCAGGTGTAGCTCGTGCAGGGATGAGTGTGTGTGGGGTGGGTACACATTGGTCTTTCATTAGCGCAGTTCGTGGTGTGGGAGTTGTCGGAGGCGTGCCAGCCACATTCAAGACCAAGGTCGGAGGTTCGGTTGTCCTTCCGCCTTGTGTATTGAGACAAAGGAGCTTTCATACCTAATTTTAGTCTGACTACTGCTTGCAGTAAATGTGATGTGGGCTTCGTGCTGACTTGATGCCAGGCCTGTGATTCGGGGTGCACCAATTGCGAAACACACCCAGAAGTTGGCATGTTTGAATGAGCCAAGGGCCCGATTGGCCTTGCGCTCCTTGTTCAGTCGCTCTCTTTCTCTCTCTTTCATTTTCTCTCCCTCTGTCCTTTGATGAGTGCCTGACACACCTTCTTATCTTGGATATTGTATTGCAGGCTGTGACTCACAGAATGTCCAGGGATGCCCTGCCATGATTCTTAAAAATAGTTGTTTAGAGACAAATTTGGATGTGATATTTTGTTTGGACTTTCAATGGTGAATGAATGAATCAGGTTTTCTGTACTTACATGTATGTTGGTTGTTGTATAGGTGTTGTATAGGTGCGACATCAGGCGAATGCTTTTGTTCATGATTTTGTGCCGTTGATGTGCAATATCTTGGTCCGGGGAGGTGGGGGGGCCCAGGGTAGGGCCCAGGGGGTGGGGGCTGGTCCTGGGGTGGTGGCGGTGGGTGTTGTGGCCCTCTTGGGTGTCCGGCCCGCATTATCAGTGACTCCATGGCTTCTGCTGCCCTTCATGTGTGGCTCTGGGCTGTGCTCCCTTTTGTGGTGCAGGCTGTCATCCGACTTTACACCAGGTCTGAGCAGGTGTTAATTTCCGGCTGCTAATGCGCCTTACCGCATGTTTTGTGATCTGATTGCCGTTCTGGCTGGTCGCTGAGAATGTTGCTGAGTGGTGTTGTTGCGGCTTTTGGCACGGGAACGCCTACTCTGCATCTCATTAGCGATAGTTGCTGGGGTCATGTGTGGCAATGTTTTTTGCCGCTGCTATAGCGGGTAAACTGGTGATATGGACTGTTAGCACCAGCTTGTGAATGGGGAGATAAATGTATCGCGACTTTGGCTGCAATAAAGTGCTGATAACTCGGCGATAGTTCCTTGAGAATATGTCCCTATATTTTGTCACATCCACAGCAGCCCTAAACAATTTGTCACAAACGTGGCTATAAACCAGTCAATTAAATGCTTACTATATATAAGGCCAAATGTGCAACAATACTTTATGGGGCTGAACTCTGGGGCTCTTGTGATACTAATATTTTTTAGAACATTAATGTCTGTCCACCAGGGTACCTTGTCCCAAGTGTGCCACTCGAAATTGGGGATGTCTTTGCTAGCTGACATAGCATGTGCCCGCCACATCTTATCATGGCATAAAATATGCAACAGTGAAAACAGGCCTTAATTGTAAGGTGATTCAGGACTGCCTGGAGCTGTCCGCATTGCTGAGAATTCCTTGGCTGAAATTTGTTAAACAGAATTTTTTGAATGTAAAAAAACATTACAGTCTGTGCAAATGAAAGATCTGTATAGAAAGTGTCAAGTGTTTCCACACTTCCTCAGATAAAAATGATACCCCACTTGTGTGGCTAAATATGTCACCCATGACAGGTGATAGAGCGAGGGTGAAAACGAAAAATTTTGTATACCCCTCAGGAAGTCAACTTCCCATAACTCCAATATGTATTAATTGTGTGCTTTTAAATTAACCAACGTAGAATACAAAGCACACACACACATACACGTGGGATACTAATTTGCGCATGTGTTGCAAAACATAATATATTAATTATGTGAAACAGTCTTACTAATATAGTGCGTAAATGCTATATTCTAATGAAAGGCTATGCATGTATGCTTCTTAAAAGTATAATTGTGGCAGGAATGACAGAGAATGGTAAGAAAACAATGCATATATGTGGCATTTGAGCTAGGTAATCACTAACAGGGTGAAAATAGAACGGGGAGGTAAACAGAAGGGTTTTACTTCGAAATCTAGCGTTTAATTGTGTTTGTTTCTATGATAGTTCCCGTTATGGCCCATGCCATAGTAAAACACGGAGGATTTGCGAGACTCCAAGAGAATGTCTTTTCTACGCATGCGTGACTGTGTTCGAGAGATGTGCAAGCAGTCTGTGCCTGTGCCGCTGGTGTCAAGGTCAGCGTGGCCTGCAGAGCAGAATGGTGCCAAGTTAATAGGGGTGGGCGTAGTTCGCGAAGTAGCGCTACGCGAAGCTACGCGAAGTGCACTTCGCACTACGCAAACTTCACGTAGCACTACGCGAGCTGCGTAGTAGCATGTTCGCACTGTGCAAGATGCGTTTTCAATGATTGCACAGTGCGGACAAGCATCCGGCACTGTGCAAGCATTGAAAACGGCATCTTGCACAGTGCGAGCTGTAGTTTTCTGCTGCTGGAGTAGATTATTACTCGAGCGGCAGCTTTCTCAACGCGAACAGGTAGTTTCTCATTGAGAGCGGTCGCGAGCATGCGCAACCACTCACAATGAGAAACCTGACCTCCCCGCGTTGAGAATCTCGCCGGGATGTCATTTTGCTTGCTCGCGGTCGCGAACATGACGTTCAGGACCGCGAACAAGCAAAAAATGACCGCTGCACTACGCTACGCTGCACTACGCATGTTCGCACTGTGCTACGTGCAGCTCGCATAGTGCGAAGTTGCGCAAACTTCGCAAACTCTGCGAGCGTAGCGTAGTGCTTCGCCCAGGGTTAGTTAAGATGTCCGTGTTGTGAGCCTGGGAAAGTACAGCAAAGTGACAGGTTAAAGAACAAGGGTGAAAGAATGCAATAACGAACAATCAGAACTTTATTGTACTTAGAACTAAGACTAGTGAGTGTTTGATTGGTTCAGATGCTCCGTCCATTACCACCCCCTTTTGTACCTCTTTGGCCGCCAGAAGTGTGGCAGGGTATGCTCAGACGTGAGTCCCTTGCTCACTTTGCCACTGGATTCAAGCAAGCCGGGCTGAAGACGGCTGGAATGCCAGAAACCGGTCCTCGGAAGCTTGTTTCCGGTCCAGGGAAGGCATGGCTTGGCAGTTCGGGCTGGACTGTTCCCATGAGGCACAGGGTCAGACTGATTTGCATATAGCCATGTCTGAACTGGGGTGGCAGAGTGGGCTAAAGAATGGTGATGGATCAAACCCAGATCTTTTGACAGGGTGTGAGTGTTTGATTGGTTCAGATGCTCCGTCCATTACCACCCCCTTTTGTACCGCTTTGGCCGCCAGAAGTGTGGCAGGGTATGCTCAGACGTGAGTCCCTTGCTCACTTTGCCACTGGATTCAAGCAAACCAGGCTGAAGATAGCTGGAATGCCAGAAACCGGTCCTCGGAAGCTTGTTTCCGGTCCAGGGAAGGCATGGCTTGGCAGTTCGGGCTGGACTGTTCCCATGAGGCACAGGGTCAGACTGATTTGCATATAGCCATGTCTGAACTGGGGTGGCAGAGTGGGCTAAAGAACGGTGATGGATCAAACCCAGATCTTTTGACTGGGTGTGAGTGTTTGATTGTTTCAGATGCTCCGTCCATTACCACCCCCTTTTGTAGAACTAAGACTAGGCGGAAATATGGATAATGAGGAGATGAAGTTAACTTCATCCACCCCTTGAATGGACCAATGAGAATTGAATGTGGACCCTAAAAGTTTCACATTTTAGTTAGATAGTTAGGGAAAAATGGGATAAAAGAGGTTGTTTAGAAGAGAGAAAAAAGCTTGCTTTTGAATTACTTTTCGCACCACGACATGTTGTCGAACTAATTGATTTTTCCTTAGTGCAAAGACTTTGACATTTTTCCTGACTTTAACTTTTGACGGGGTCGGAGTCCTGATGGGTGGTGAACATCGAGAAAAAATTTAGAGGCTGTTTTTGTGAACTCTGCTGTTCTAATCCTGATTTCTATTGCCGAGAAGATTGGTAATATGTCTTTGACTTTTTTTCTTAACTATTCTGCTAATAAATGTAAACTGTTTGAATTTTATTTTCTCTTTCTTTAGGTGAAGTAATTAAATGTTTAATTGAATTCGAACTAAAGGTTTAATAAAGTATGGTCTTGCTAGAAGATGTAAAAATTTTAAATAAAAATTTAATAAATGTAGAATTAAGCTGGCCTTGTTGTCCATTAGTTAACTTTTACTAGCTGATCCATTGACCAAACAGTGCGGTGTCCTAAATGTTTTCTCGAAAATTAAAATCATGGTAAGATCTAATAAAATGCATATGTATATATTGTATAGAATTTAAACTAAATAGATGAAGTCAGACACTCCGCTATTCCAGCAGCTCATCCTCTGGTTTTTACTGATCTTGGGAGCAGGTTGATTTGTGTGAACGAGTGCCTCGCAGTGTTATGGGCCCCACCGATGAGTAAAGTGTGATAGCTCCTAGGATGTATAGTGATGGTTTGAAGGTTTGTTTTAGAGCAGCGCTGGATCAGCTGTTCTTGGTAGCAGGAAGATGGTTGCTTTAGGTTAACTTGGACAGGTAATGTACAGATTCAGCAGGCTAATGTATATATAGTTTGATGTACAGAAATTATGGCTAACATTATATGTTGAGTCTGTATTATGTTATGTGTAGTCGGAATTGTGAGGCTTCTGGGAAATAGGAAGCTGTTTACTCTGCCTAGGAAGAGGAAAGTGTGGCAAGTAAGTCGCACATTACATAGTCTGTTTCGAAATAGTAATATTGTCATGTATTACAAGTTAGGGACTTTTCCGTATGTAAGTGGGGAATGGATAGCAAAGGACACCTGTAAAATCTTGGCACTAAGCACAGGAGTCAATTGTACTCTGATTCAAACTTAGCCCTAAGAGAGTAGCAGGGTTGTTACCGGAGCTTGAGAGAAGGGTAAGGTAAAGGGAAGTGCTTCTTTATTGGCAAAACTAAAATTCTGTGGTAGAGAAGAGGTAAGCGATGTCCATGGAAAATACAGAATACTTGTAAAATTGAGTAAACTATCACTTTGGTTTTAGCGAAACAGACAAATGGAAATGTTTTATGTGGTTACTAATAGATTTTAAATGTATAAAGGCGTAAATACATTTGTAATTTTGTAAAGGAGGGCTCAGCCGGAGCTGCAAAAGCCGGAGCAGGGCTGACGTTAGTGGTGTCGCACTGGGATTGGTCCACATGACTAGAACGTAGTGAGCGCTGATTGGTGTGCTAGCAAAAGCTGTGTAAGCATTGGTTGAAAAGATTGGAACGTATTCTGTTCTGATTGGTGCGTTAGTGTGAACCGCGCTGTGATAGGTTGGTGTAGCGAAGCAGTTTGTGGTAGAGTGCGCGACTGGACAGGAAACGATTGGAATTTTTTTTTTTATTACGGAGAAGAAAGAGAAAAAGCTACATGGTTTAAGACATTGAAGAACATGTTTAAGAAGGACAAGGAAATAGTTACCACAGAGGGAAAGTTGCTTCCTCCACCAAAAATGCCTGCATCGTATATGATGACAAAATATGGCTATCATACCTGCATATCGTTAGAGAATTGGGCTAGTTACACTACGAATGATGGAGTGTTGGCATTTCCAGAAGTAGGTTCTTTTAGTACTGCTGTTTTACGAAATTTGCTGAAAGCAAATGACTAAGCTTGAGCCGAGACCCAGACCAACTCAATTTGAGGCATTGACCGAGTGGGAAGACGAGATGCATGAGTTGGAGCGAGAAAGATTTGAGGAGTTCAGAGGACCTAGAGGTGGATTGAGAGGTTTGTGGAGAACGACTCATGAGAGTAGAATGCGGAGATGGAGAAATGCTATGTGTGATGGAATGTATCCGGTAAGAACAGTTGATGAAATGGTAGGACGGAAGTGTACAAAAAAGAGGAATAATGTGGAACCACAGAGAAAAGGTTTATGGGGGTTGTGAGACAGAGGATGAAGTGCTGGAGGAGATATTAAATAGAAGACCCCCTCCATATCAACCGAGTCCTGTAGCAGTGACTCCAAATGCCCCACCAATGGAGACCAGATTTACGGGTACTCCAAAATGATTTTCTGAAAGTAAAGGCAGTACCGAGAGAGAGGAATTGAGATATGATTCTAATGCTCCATCAATGGAAACCAGACTTACTGGTACTCCGAGACAATACTGTGAAATTAGAGGTTGTATGGATAGAGCAGAAAGGAGATTTGAAGGAAACCCAAGTATGTCCGAATATGTGCGATCTACTAATGAATTGACTGAAAAGATACAGGAACTCACTAAAAATATAGAAGCTGTGACTGTTCCAGTAACAATAGATCCTGTGATTCCAGTGTTCGAAAATCACAAAATAAAAGAACCATCATTAACTATGCCTTTGAACCAACATTTACAAAAAGTAAGAGAAAAAGTTTATCCAGATTTATCTGAAGTTAGGCATACTAGTCAGATGACACCGCCTGATTTGAGCTTTGATCAAAGTCTCCCATATAAGTTTCCGATGGGTGCGGAGTCATATTCTGCAACACCCGAAAGAAGTGTAGAGAAAATTGATTTATCGCAAACTCCTGTAGGACCGACAGAAAAGGAATTAAGTGATTGGCTTAAAACGTTGAAATTAAATGATCAAGAACCTAAAGTGCTAGATGTGGTCAGATTAAAAATCGACATGGAAGAATTCATAATTGGAACAATTATAACAGGTAGGTTAAAACATACCAAGATGATGAATTAATGTTCATGTTTAAAAGCATTACATGGAGAGATAAAAATCTGCATGACCGATTAGAGGGTCTGGCAAATAAACTTGATGTAGACTTTGCAAAGATTAAAATATTACAAAAGCCTTACAGAGTAGATTTTACTGAAAAAGATATTGACAATATGAATACTGCCAGAAGATTAACTCAGATAAAATAATTTATTGTGTTGTTGAGGAAGTGGGGAGATGTGGAACGGTGGCAGAGTAAATGGACAAAGAAAAGGGAAGAATTCAATGACAAAACATCATTAGCGTTTCCAGTTAGAGAAAAAGAGCCTGTAGCGAATGAATTTCCTATGAGAGAAATACTAGGAGGAGGGTTTGTGCATGTTCCCTGGACTACACAGGATATATTGTCATTTACAAATGATTTCCCTAGGTTACGAGAGAAACCAGTGGAATGGTACCCACAAGTGGATCAATTTGTAAAGGTCTCAAAAGAGTTATGGGAAGATTTTGGCCAAAAGCCGAGTATCCAAGAGATGTTAAAACAGGTGCTCCAGGACCTGAAGTAATGCGGAAATATGAACAGGTAATAATATTCTTGAAGAATAAAATCCCTCCAAAAGAAACAGATTGGGTAAAGATTGACAGGACATTGCAAGAACCCAAAGAATCAGTACATTCATATTATGAAAGATTGTTGCTAGTGTTTGAGCAGTATAGTGGATATGAGGAGTTCAGCGAAAAGGACATGAGTCAATTTGTGTATCGATTTGTCTTTGGATTAAGACCAGAGATAGGGGATATGATTAAGCATAATTTTATGGGTTGGCAGTCATGCTCTGTCGATGAAGTGTTGAGTCATGCAAAATATTGTAGTGATGAGATTGAAGTTAAGCAAAGAAAAATTAAATAGAAAGCCATGTCGGCACAAGTGAAAGTGGCTGAACATCAAGTAGCTCAATTAGAGAACAAAAGTCATGATGGAGGTCAAGCAAAAATGAAAAGGAACCTAAATAAAGGAAAAGGAATGGGTAATTTAGAAGAGGCGGAAAAAAAATTCTATGTCACAATTGCTGCAGGTTAGGGCATTGGAAGAACGAGTGTAAGTTGCCACCAAGAGTTAATCCCAAAAATACATCATTGAATCCACAGGTGCAGAATGAGGTAAATCAGCAGTTATCACCACAGCAACAGGTAGTTACCCAACAGAGTCAGGTGCCACAGCCACCACTTTCACACAGTGTAAATCTACAGAAATACAGTACAGAGACAGGATGATTCTTCAGAAGAGAACAGGTAACAAGATCACCTAGAGTGAATGTGAGTCCACAATATTGGATGAAGGAAGATGGGAGTGAGTCAGATGAAAGTTACTGACGGTGCCTAGGAGAGGGAGAAGAGTGCGTACTTGGTGCAACTCTAGAGGTAGATCAATCTGGTCCTTTTGTGAATGGAAAGGTGAATGGAGTAAATGTGACTTTCCCAGTGGACACAGGTGCTACCCCTTCTACTGTTAGATCAGTAGGAGTTCAAATTCTTCCTCTCTCAGGAGACTTTATCCAAGTAGTAGGCATAGCGAATAGGCATATTAAAACATCCCTTAAGGAACCAGTTGAGGTTGAAATTGGCAATTTCAAAGATATGCATCGATTTGTAGGGTGTGGCAGTAGTCCTGTCAACCTTCTTGGAAGGGACATACTGTGCAAGATGAACTGTGTCATTAATTGTTCACCAGATGGCATTGAACTCCAAACTCCAGATGAAGATAGATTGTATGAAATGACAATGTCACTGATAGATTGAGAACAAAATAGCATGTTTCCTGTATTTGACAAAGAAAAGATACCTGGTGAATTAAAAGCGACCGTCAAGGAAGAGGTGTGAGATTTCACAGGAGAGGATATTGGATTAATGAAAGGTGTGGATCCTGTGAAAGTTTCTGTAAAAGAAGGAGTGAGCTACCCAAATATTCCTCAGTATAAATTGACAGCAGAAATAATTGAAGGAATAACTTCGGTGATAAACAAAATGATTGAACAGGGACATTTGAGAGAAATAATAAGCAGTCCATGTAATTCACCTATAATGGGATTGAAAAAGCCTAATGGAACATTTAGTATAGTAAAGGATTTACGAAAAGTTAATAAAATTGTTGTCCCATGCTGTCCTGTTGTGCCAAATCGAGCAGTGATCCTGTACCAAATTCCACATGATACAGAATGGAATACAGTCACTGACCTATGTAATGCATTCTTTATAGTTCCATTACACCCTGATAGCCAGCCAATATTTGCATTCCGGTTTGGAGACCGTATTTTTGCATGGTGTCGAATTCCTCAGGGGTATACTGAGAGTCCCTCCATCTTTCATCAGCTGTTAAAGAAGTCATTGGAAAGTTTGAACATGCCTGGAAATTCAGTATTGGTTCAACATATTGATGACCTATTGGTAGCATAAAGAACCAAAGATGCATGTGTTTCAGATACCATTGCATTACTGAATAATTTGACAGAAGGAAGACATAAGGTGTCACCATCAAAATTACAATTCTGTCAGAAAGAAGTATAGTATCTAGGTCACGAGATTGCCCAAGGAGTCAGACAAGCCACAAGAGAAAGAACCAGAATGATACAGAGAATGAATCCTCCTAAAACTCAGAAACAGGTGAGAATGTTCCTAGGAATGGTAGGTTATTGTCGACAATGGATCAGTGGATTTTCCCTGATACCAAAGCCATTGCAGAGACTGACAAGAGCAGATGTAAGATACCCCATAGTGTTAAACAAGACAGAAATGGAGGCATTTGAACGACTGAAATCCAGTCTGAGTGAAGCACCAGCATTGGGTATGCCTGATTATGAGAAGGAATTTGAACTATATTGCAGTGAACGAGAGGGATGTGCATTATCAGTTCTAGTTCAGAGACATGGGACATTAAGAAAGCCAATTGCATATTTCTCAGCTGTATTGGATGTAGTTGCTAAGGCATTGCCAGGATGAAAGCAGCAGCTGCTACAAGTGTGAGTTTGGATGTTCTTGAGTATTGTACCAAGCCAAGACCTGACATTAAGGATGAGCCATTGCCTGAATCTCATTATGTAATGTTTGTAGATGGTTCATGCTTGAGAACAGATGAGGGTGCTCTGAGTGCTGCATATGCTGTATGTACAGTGGCAGATGTCCTGGAAGCATCTTGTCTGAAAGGAATTAGTTCTGCTCAAGTAGCAGAGCTGATTGCTTTGATTCGAGCATGTGAACTTGGAAAAGAAATCAGTCACCATAGTGACTGGCAGTCAGTATGGCTTTGGGGTTGTCCATGACTATGGTCAACTGTCGTCCCAAAGAGGTTATTTAACTTCTGCAGGACCCCCCATCAGAAATGCTGAGTTTGTGAAAACGTTGATTGATGCAATCCAGTTACCTGAGAAAATTGCTGTTGTGAAATGTGCAGCTCAGAAGAAAGGAGATGATTGTCACCAAAGGCAACCGCTTTGTTGACTCTATTGCTAAGTACTGTTCTAAAAATCTTTCATCTATAATGGGACAGAAAAGAGGAACATGTTTCAAGTCCTTTAGTGCTAACAACAGTGGTTGAGACCTGGCAGGAGGTAAAACAAATGCTGGAAGAAGCAAGTGAGGAAGAAAAAGACATTTGGTTAAAAGCAGGATGTAGACAAAAAGAAGAGGATGAAATTTGGGTTTACAAAGATGAAAGACCAGTAATGCCTGATAGCATGATCTCCAACATGGCTCGAATGTACCATGAGCAAGCTCATGTTGGGAGGGATGCGATTATAAGATTGTTTAGGCAAACCTAGTATAATCCCAAATTCAGGATGATCGCTGAGAGGCTTTGTCAGCGATGTCTTGTATGTCAGCAGATAAACCAAAGAAGAAAAACAGTTGTGAGTTTGGGAACCATAGGACGGGAGGGAGGTCCATTTACAAGAATAAAGTTGGACTTCATTGAATTGCCACCCTGTAATAGGCTTTGATATGTGCTTGTGATCATTTGTCTGTTTTCCCCGTGGGTGGTGGCCTTCCCTACCAGACGAAATGATGGAGTGACTGTTGCAAAATTATTGTTAAGAGAGATCATTCCACGTTTTGATTTCCCAATAATGATTGAGACTGACAGAGGAATTCATTTTCAAAATGAGTTAATACAGATGATTTGTGAAGCACTGGACCTTCATCAGAAATTACATTGTGCATACAGACCAGAGGCGTCTGGGGTAGTTGATCAGGTAAACGGAACAATAAAATACAGAATTGCAAAAATATGTTTGGCCACTGGACTGAAATGGCCCGATGCTTTGTCACTTGTTCTGATGACCCTAAGGAGTATACCTGATCGAAAGACAGAATTGAGTCCTCATGAGATTCTGATGGGAAGAGTGATGAGACAAGCATTTGTGCCAGGTGATAAACTGTTGACTATTAATGATGATATCATACTGGATTACTGCAAGAACCTGTCTGACGTGGTAACCTCTGTGTTCCATCAGGTGGGAACTGAGGAAAACTCAAAAGAGAAACATCCAGCTCATGATCTAGTCCCTGGGATTGATATCAGATAAAAGTACACAGGAGAAGAAACTGTCTAGTTCCTCATTGACAGAAACCAAGCCAAGTAATTCTGGTTAGCACCACTGCAGTTAAGTGTGCTGACGTAAAGAGATGGGTACACGCCAGCCACACAATCCGTGTGCCTGAGCCTGAGAATGCACAGGACGAAGCAGAAAGCACAATTGAATCGGATTCTGACGGTGAACCAGACAAAAATCCAGATACTGAAGCTCGACCTGGTCATCGACATCTGGAAATATCAGATACAAGCTCTGCATCTGAAGGAGAAAGTGAAGTCATTGAAGTACCAAATTCTGAAGATCGACCTGAAAGTCGAGATCTGGCAAGGTCTGATACCAGTGTGAACAATGATCAAAGTAAAGACAAAACTGGTAGCCAGACAAGTACTGAAGGACAGTCTGAAAGCTCAGAAGCAGGAACATAAATCTTGAAACTGGTGAAAAGGAAACAACTCACGATAAGGATGAGCTTCCAAGTACCAGCTATGGAGAAGTTCCTAACAGAGTGAAAGAACTGACCAAAGAAAAAACAGATTTAGTGAATTAAACAGACATTATAAAGTTCACCTTAAAGGAAACTGATGAGAAATCTGAAACTGAGTCTGCTGACAGTGAGGATGAAACTCAATTAAGAAGGAGCTCAATAAAGAGAGCTTAGAGAGTGGAACATGGTGCTGTCGAACCTGAAAACAAAAGACCACATAAAGGAGATAATTGGCCTAAGGGAAATGATGGACTGAAATTCAAACTGGTTAACAAAGCTAAAATTCAAGAAGATCAAGTAAATGAAATAACCAGTCAGAAGGATTTGTTGGGAGAAAAGAAAGAGATTTTGCAAAGGCCAAAAGGAGTAAGGAGACCAAATCAAAAATACAAGTCACCTGAATGGTCTTAAGCTGCACTGCCTCCAATAAGGGAAGTCAATAGCAGTCAAGAAAATTTGAATTATCAAAGTGAGGAAAAAGAAAGTGAGTGAACTGAAACTTAAAAGAGATAAAAGGAGTACCTAATCTGGGAAACCAAAGAGAGATAAAAGTGAAAGAACAAGATTGTTGATTTTTATTGATGATAAGGACATTTTTCAAGTGTAAAGAGATTTGAAAGAGACAATATAAGGCTAGAAAAGATTGTGAAAAACTCGGTGTAAAAAAAAATGGCTACTAATGATGTACAAAGATCAAAATGTACCATTTTTAGAAAATTGTGTAGAATGTGGTTAATATGCACAGGGTTATTAATGTTGGTATTGTTGATATTAGCTATTGTGATTCCTTTTAGGCCTTATTTTGAAAAAGCAAAGGCAAACGAGTGTATGAGAGAAAAGGCCTATGAGTCAAAGGGTGAAATGCAACATGTATATAAAACAGAAGTAGATCACGATAATTCCATTAGTGATTATTCTAGATACACATTTTCAAAGTTATTGTCTGAATATGTGAGAACTATGGATGCCAGTGATTGGTATATCTGTGTGAAATTACCTGCATCTGTATCAGAGGGTGTGACATATCACCACCTTCCATTAACATATGGGGTTACATGTAGTGTGTTAGCTAGTTTGTTCTATAAAACAGGTAAATTATTCAAATTCTGATGATTTTTTTTGCAAAATTGAAAGTCGTAGCTGAACTGAACCAAATCAAACTTGTGAACGTTTTTGAAGAATATTTTTGGGAAACCCAAGAACTGACCATGATTATGCGTTCAAACATAATTTGACTTGTAAAATGAGAAATGAGGAGAAAGCCTTTTTGGACATGGTAGAGGAAAGGAGAATCCAATATAAAAGAAAAGAAAAAGCAAAGAACTCAAAATCTACAATGTGGACATTTGAGGATGACAATATTGAGGGACATAATGTGAATGCGGCTATAAGTATAGATACACCACTAGTAGGGAAGCTATGTATTCGAAGAGACAACACTGCGTATGATAATTATTTTGTGGGAGCGAGTCAATGTGAAAATACATATATTATAAAAGGGGGTTGGGGATTTAAACAAGGTAAGGATAACGTTTTTCCCGGTATCTATTTCTTGTGCGGAAACAAAGCTTATTATAGATTGCCTGATCACTGGTATGGGTCCTGCTATATAGGCCTGGTCTTTCCTAAAAGTTACCCATGTCGATAGACGAACTAACAGAATTCATGAGATAGGTAAACCTTTAAGTGTAGAAAAAGGGAGAGTGTGATAGAAATAATAGGTGATGTTTTTGGATCATTGATACCAGCAGTGGGTATATCTTTTAATGCATACAGAATTCAGAAGTTGTCAACGATAGTAGATGGTTTATCAACAGACACTGCAGGGGGATTTTTAATGGTAAAAACAGAAATGGTTGCTATGAGAGCTATGGTAATTCATAATCGACTTGCTCTTGATATAATGTTGGCAAAAGAGGGAGGAGTCTGTGTAATTTTAAAGGTACAGCACTGCTATACCTATATTCCTGACAAAAGTAAAAAAATTGAAAGGTATATTACAAACCTTACAGAATTGCATAAGGAAATTATACCACTGGAGGTTAATGGTGTTCTCGAGAAACTTGGTAGGAGTTTTTCAGCTGTTAAGAAATGGTTTTATGAAATAGGTAGATCAATAATAGGGAAAGTATTAATTGCAGTAACCATAATAATAGTAATATTCTTAGTCTTAAGATTAGGTTGTAAACTTAGAAAAAGAAGAAACCTTAAAAAGTCTATAAAAAGAAATTTGAAGAAAGACAAGGAAGAGAACGTGAAATGGGGGACATTGAGATGGAAGAGTTTAAAGAGAAACTGTATCAAGACAGAAAGAAAACGGAAGATACTAAAGTATAAACCATACTAATTGAAAAGAACTTGAAACATGTTTTTGAAAGATTTATGAAAATGTTGGGTATTATTTGGTGATAATCACCAAAGGGGGGAGTTGATGGAGGGAGGGTGAAAACAAAAATGTTTGTATACCCCTCATGAAGTCACCTTCCCATCAATCAATCAATCAATCAGTCATTTGTTAATCGCACTACATACCCGTGAGGATCTCAATGCGCGGGGGGGGACCCTACTGATCAAACAGCCAGGTCTTTTGTTTTCTCCTGAAGGTCAGCAGGTCTTCGTTCTGTCGTAGGCTCAGTGGGAGGGTGTTCCATGTCTTGGCGGCGAGGTGGGAGAAGGATCTCCCGCTGGTGGTTGTTCTTCGGATGCGCGGGCCGGTGGCGAGTGAGAGGTCGGCAGAGCGTAGCTGGCAGTTGAGGGTGTAGAAAGAGAGCCGTCTGTTGAGGTAGGCTGGGCTTGTCTTGTGGAGTGCCTTGTGTACGTGGATGAGGAGCTTGAAGGATATCCTCTTGCTGACGGGGTGCCAGTGCAGGTTTCTCAGGTGGGGGGTGATGTGGCCGTGTCGTGGTACATCAAGGATCAGTCGTGCTGAGGCGTTTTGGATGCGTTGTAGTCGATTGATGAGCTTGGTCGGGGCTCCCGCGTAGAGGGTGTTTCCGTAGTCGAGTCTGTTGCTGACAAGGGCCTGGGTGACTGTCTTTCTTGTATCTGTCGGGATCCATCTGAAGATCTTTCGGAGCATGCGGAGGGTGTTGAAGCAGGAGGAGGAGACGGCATTTAATTGCTTGGTCATTGAGAGCGTTGAGTCGAGGATGATTCCCAGGTTGCGTGCGTGGTCGGTGGGGGCTGCCCCCAATAATGTTGGCCACCAGGAGTCGTCCCAGGCTGACGGGCTGGAGCCGAGGATGAGGACCTCCGTCTTGTCCGAGTTCAGCTTCAGACGGCTGATCTTGATCCATTACTGTAAAATATATTAATCGTGTGGTTTTAAATGATCCAACGTAGAATAGAAAGCACACACAAATACACGTGGGATACTAATTTGCTTGTGTTGCAAACCGTAATATTTAATTATGTGAAACCGTCTTACTAATATAGTGCAGAAATGCTATAATCTAATGAAAGGCTATGCATGTATGCTTCTTAAAAGTATAATTGTGGCAGAAATGACGGAGAATGGTAAGAAAACAATGCATATATGTGGCTTTTGGGCTGGGAAATCACTAACAGGGTGAACATAGAATGGGGGTAGGTAAACAGAAGGGTTTTACTTCGAAATCTAATGTTTAATTGTGTTTGTTTCTATGATAGTTCCCGTTATAGCCCATGAGGCCTAGTAAAACATGGAGGGTTTGCGAGACTCCAAAAGAATGTCTTTTCTATGCATGCGAGACTGTGTTCGAGAGATGTGCAAGCAGTCTGTGCCTTTGCGGCTGGTGTCAAGGTCAGCGTGGCCTGAAGAGCAGAATGGTGCCGAGTTAAGATATCCGTGTGAGCCTGGGAAAGTACAGCAAAGTGACAAGTTAAAGGACAAGGGTGAAAGAATGCAATAACTAACAAGCGGAACTTTATTGTGCTTAGAACTATGACTAGGCGGAAACATGGACAATGAGGAGATGAGGTTATCCTCATCCACCCCTTGAATGGACCAATAAGAATTGAATGTGGACCCTAAAAGTTTCAAATTTAAGTTAGATAGTTAAGGCAAAAGGGTATAAAAGAGGTCGTTTGGAAGAGAGAAAAAAGCTTGCTTTTGAATTACTTTTCGCACCACGACATGCTGTCAGACTAAACGATTTTAATTCTTGGTGCAAAGACTTTGACATCTTTCCTGACTTTAACTTTTGACGCGGTCGGAGTCCTGATGCGTGGTAAACATCGAAAAAGAATAGAGAGGCTGTTTTTGGGAACTCTGCTGTTCTAATCCTCCTGATTTCTATTGCCGAGAAGATTGGTAATTTGTCTTTGACTTATTTTTCGGAACTATTCTGCTAATAAATGCAAACAGTTTGAATTTTATTTTCTCTTTCTTTAGGTGAATTAATAAAATGTTTAATTGCATTCGAACTAAAGGTTTAATAAAGTATGGTCATGCTAGGAAATTTAAAATTTTTAAATAAAAATTGAATAAATGGAGAATTAACCTGGTCTTGTTGTCCATTAGTTAACTCTTACTAGCTGATCCATTGACCAAACAGTGGGGTGTCTTAAATGTGTTCTAGAGAATTAAAACCATGGTAAGTTCTAATAAAATGCATATGTATATATTGTATAGAATTTAAACTAAATAGATGAAGTAGGACACTCCGCTATTCCAGCAGCTCATCCTCTGGTTTTCACTGATCTTGGGAGCAGGGTGATTTGTGTGAATGAGTGCCTAACGGTGTTATGGACCCACCGACGAGGAAAGTGTGATAGCTCCTAGGATATATAGTGATGGTTTGAAGGTTTGTTTTAGAGCGGCGCTGGATCACAGGAGTCTCTCTCCTTGCATCCCAACTTTCATTTTCTTCGTGAATGTGGCAGATGACCCTTTAAAGTTCACCTCACTACAGAAATAAGGTGGTGGATGTGGATGGGTCATTTAAGTGGTGTAGCAAGGGGGGCAGTCCGCCCCGGGCAGCACGGATCTTGGGGGCGGCTGCCTCTCCCCGCTCTTACCTGCTGTCTCAGGGCAGCAAACACCAGAACCCACCCCCCACACACACTCTTCAGTGCGGCCTTCACTGGACAGAAATCCGAGGAATCTGGCGTACCCCTTCCCGCACTTCACTGCGGCGATCGTAGGTCTAGCTGCACCACTGGGTCATTCACCACATTCAAGCAGGTAACATAGCTATAATTTGGATATTGGAGTTTTAACTTCAGATATTGTCTCTGATATACGTATAAATTAACATTTGATCTTTCTTCTGAATTGAAATGTAATTAAGGTTGGCCGTAAACTCAAGTTTATAATAGTTTGTTTGCTAACAATAATAGAAAATCACTTTTCGTGCTTTGTTTATGTTCACAGTCATAAGTAAGTTATTGTAATATAAAGGGCATTCGTTAGCATTGCATGTTCAGTTTTCACTGCTGGTCATCATTTATTTGCTAGTATTGATATCAGCATGCCATATGACTGCAATTCTGTGCCGAAATAATTTCACTTGAGTTTACAACAGGAATAAAAGATCATGACCCACACAGGTAACCCCTTGTGGAATAACAACTGCAACACAGCTCGTAAACGTATTAGATGACTCATTATAACATAAACAGGTGCAAAGAGTTTCTGACTGTAATTGATGACACCAGGTGAAAACAGTAAATGATGTACAGTTCGTATACCTAATAGATGACTCTGCAAAAGCAAATAACTGCAAGTCTAAATGAGTGTAGTGCGAGATAGTCCTCTGTTTGGGGAGAGGTGTGGCGCCGCGGCCAGGGCGACTGACGCTGGAATCTGGGGATCACGGTTCGATCCCTGGCTCCGGCGGCAGATTAGCCCAGCACCATGTGACTCTGGGCAATATCTCGCTTAATCTTCCCGACGCCCCCCAGCGCCTAGAGACCCTTACGGGTGATTGTGCGCTTTACAAATGTGGCCTTTTTTTTTTTTCTTTTTTTTTTCCAAGATATCTTATGATGCCTTCACAGAAGTACAGATGTCAAGGTTTCCAACAACAAGTCTGAGTGCAACATCTATGTTTCACGATTGCCTGGGAAGGATGCTATACTCTAAGAGCAACTTCTACTCTAAGCATTCAATATGGACAATACCATAAACAATTCTCATGAGAGTAAAGAATTTTGGGCCAGATGTTCAAAGCATTTTTATGGTCGTAATCCCTTCGATTCAGAATTTGCAGCCCCAAAAAATATTTTTAAATGTACTAAACCCAATGTAAGAGCAGGTACACTTTGCCATCTGCCAAAATGGGATTGTGACTCTGTACCAATCTAGCATTTGGAAGGGACGTGATAGGGATGTCTTTCTCCAAATACCAAATCGGTATGACTTGTATCAATATTTTGCGACCAAAATCTGTTCACAAATCATTGAAAATGTACCAATTTCTAATTCAGAGTAATAAGGAAGGGGCCCCTGGACCACTGCCAACCCACAAGCGAAGGAAAATGGTCTGCCTTTAAAAAACGTGATTTTATTAAAAGTGGATTACATGAGGGCGTACTGACCCTAGCAGGCCATCATCCCTATGATGGCCACCAATTGGAGAGTTGCAATTTGCATAAGGTAAGTCAGATTACGATGAACTCGGATCAGAATTTTACAAACTGATTTAATAATACATAGGTTAGCTGAAAAATTCTTTACTGGTCTCAAAAGTACTGGCTGCAAATTTCAACTAGTTTTTTGCAACCAATTCTTAGTACATAGGGGCATATTATCAAGGGGCTTTATCTCCACTTTTTTGGCTTTAAAAGCCAAGAAAGCAGAGATAAAATTATCTCCCTATTACCAAGCTGTCGCTAACACCAGTTAGCGACAGCTAATAGGAGATAGTGACCATCTTGGGCCCCGCTTTGCATGTCAGTGATATTTATCACTAATGACATGCAAAGTGGGCGTGCCAAGATGTTAGCGACTGAAAACAGTCGCTAACATCGCTATCTCCTATTACCAACTTTTGGAGATATTCGCGCTAAGCGCGAATATCTCCAAAAGCTAACACCTGCCCTGAGCAGTTCTTAGCCATGTTATCCAATGGGAGGTGGATAACATGGCTAAGAGCATTTGCTCGATAATGCATGAATATCGCTGACTTTTCAGCGATATTCATGCATTGCGGCCGTTTTTTATCGCATTTGCGATAAACCTTGCTAATAGCAAGGTTTATCTGCGATAAAAATCGCCGATTTGCGGCGATAATTTTTGTCTCTAAACAAGTTAGAGACAAAAATTATCTCTATTGGTTGGTAATATGCCCCATAGTGCCGCTCGTTTCTTTCTTTTGTTCCTTTCTTATGATACGTTCGCTTATAACCAGCAACTCAGTGTGTTTATGTCTTTGTACAACCTACTGCAGGGCTTACAAAATATGGCTTTGACAGTCAGACGCAGCTCCTTTACTGAAGAAATACAAATTAATTCACCTTCATCAATAACCCGTACGTTGCTCCACTGCTCCTTAGTTAACTTTAGTTACTCTCATTCTTAAATGCCAATCTATACATCAATTAGCATTTGCCCATGCACCAAATATAAAGGTGGTTCCATTGCTGCAAACAGATTGCCTATTTATTATAATTGTCAATTTCATCAAATATTTCGCGATTTCCAAAAACTTAATATTTACAGTGGATTACTTCGGAAATTAAAAATTGAACAAAAACATGAGTTGTATTGTGAGATGTTCTGGGCCCATTGAACTATGGATTTAAAACCAACATCTGTGTAATTGCTATGCAAACTACAGTAAATTATGCGGTTCTGAAACAAAACGCAAAGAGCCCATAAAGAATTACTTTCATTGAGGGGTGCAGCAGTGAGCTTTGGTGCGACTAATTGATAGAACTGGGATGAGCGAAGCTATAAGATTCTGACCATTTAACTCCTAATTGGCCTCTATCTCTTCACACCCTAATTTCAAACGCAAAATAAATGAATTGTTAAAAGAAATAAAGATTAGTGGTTCAGGCATTACTTTTGTTGAAACAAATATTTGAGATTTATTTTTGCAACAAATTTTTCATTTGAAAATGGGAATGAGAAAAATAGGCATATGGACTCCTCTGTATGGAGAACGCATGGCAGGATTTAGAAAAAGCTGTCAAGTGTAAAGAATCGCAGCCCCATAGATACAGAGGAAGATGATGCCCTTGATTCTCGAAGCAGCTGTTCACAGCATAAAGTTTTGCATTGATACAAACAGCCTAGCCTTTAGGGCAACAGAATTCAGATAGGCACAAACTGCTAACCTCACTAATATCAGTGGAGTGGAGTTTCCGATCTGTGCATTGAATTGAATTAATTCTTTATTGCTTAATTAACTAAAATCATTACAATTAAAACTTTAAGACAACAAAATATAAAAAGAGACGCAATTCCCAGTTGCTTTAGACAATATGCACCTGTGCAAAAGAAATGTGTCTATGGTTGCATGCCGTACCAAAACATTGAAACCACTTATAAGCATCTTTTAAAACAAATGCGGTAAAATTATAAAACTAATGACATATTAAAGTTACAATCCCAGGGGTATACGGTAAAAACAGTTAACATTGTGTAACATTGTGCAAAGATGCTATAAAGTGCATTGGAAATTGGTGTCTTGCCTTGGCAAAGCCAGCTAGACAGGCTTTGCCAATGCATAGTAACTTTGTGGATCTGGTCCAAGATCTTGATGAACAAAGCTTCAAGAGTAGAACGGAAAGTATGATCTTGGTATTTAAGATTCAGAGTAGCTAGAGTTGTTATTGCACAGACAGTAGGAACTTATGCTACTCCAACAAATTAGTAAAAGTGACTAAATATGTCTCCAACTGTTCACCGTTTGCTTTACGTGATAGGAAAATCTGGTCATTACTGTATCTTCGTAGTTTACAGTAATCTTCGACCCCATACAGACGTAAAGAATAGGGTGCAGTAACGTGTTTTTGTCTGGAACTTATTCTGAACAATGCAATCCAATTGTAAGGCTTCTAGGCTAAGTTACATTAGCTATATCTAGAAGTACCTGTGCAAATTTTATTTTAAATAAAGGAAACATTTAAATAAGGCCTGGCATTTTGGTGAAAAAACTCTATTAAAACATACCAGGCTTATTTACAGGTGGTCTGAGCGTCCCTTGTATCAAGTTTTTTGATGTGGCGTAGGCAGTACTCCATATTTACACCTAGACACATGTCGCCGAATGCTTCACTTTTGGTAGGCCTGCGTCTGAATTTGCCTGCACCAGAACTGGCTGTGTCACATTGAGCTTAATATATTCAAGGCAGGGGTCTGTCATAAAATCCTGCCTACTACCGACGCAATTATATTTTTGAGTTTGCCGTAGTGTGATGCATCCTTGCTAAGCGGCGCATAGAGCCTGAACCTTATAAAAAATCCTGCGCCTCTGCAACCAAGGCATAGGATATGGTGCATTGGCTGTGGCATATAAAGACATGCCACACAAAACACTTTTGCAAGCTACATTACACCATGGAGGTGCTCATTTTTCAGGTTGAAATTATGAGGAGACCCCCATCCTCACTTTTAGGCAGTGCAGGAGAAGGGAGTGCTGTTTTTTCTCGCGCACTTTCCTCATTGACCTCAGGGAGGATAAGGTCATCACAAATTATCGACTCAGGAGGGAGTCATTATAGATATATGCTGAACGAGAGAGCGCCAAGGTACTAGCCACCAATGGACAGGCCCATCAACGTCCCTTGGCAAGCCAAGCTGATGGCAGTCCTCCACATGCTGGCATCTGACTCATTCCAGACCACAACAGCCAGAGTGGCAGAAATATCACAGCCTCTTTTTCTGGATCTGTACCCTCTGTCCTAGATGCCATCATCAGCCTAACACCTCAGTACCTCCTCTTCCCCAACACACAGCAACAACAGCTGGACACCAAGCGAGGTGTCTCTACCATTGCTGGATTCCCACATGTGATAGGAGCCATGGATTGCACACATGTGCAATTGGTACCCCCTGCAGTAACATCACATGTGTACCGAATCGAATTCACACATACTTTAACAACGTCCAGGCCATCGTGGACAATTGGGGGATGTTCAAAAATGTGCTGGCAAAATATCCAGGGAGTGTGCATGTTGGCTACATCTTCAGGCACTGCATCATTGTAGGAAAGTGCCTCTATTGGCATGATAAAGTCCCCACTTTTCACCTGTTGCCTGATGTGATTTCAAAATGTAAGTGCACTGGGTCCCTGCTAACCAGGTTCCCAGTGCCATATCTCTTTCCCAAATACTGTACCATGATTGTCACCACATAGCTACCACAGTAACTCTCTAGTAAATGGTACCCCTGGTACTTACAGAATGGGTACTGAAGAGGGTCCTCTGGGACTGCAGCACTGGCTGTGCCACCCCAGAGACCCCTCACCAAGGCTATTGATGCTGCCATTGCACACTGTATGTCATGGTGTAGAGAAATTCGAAGAGTCAACATGGCACGCAGCCCTGTGTGCCATGCCAACCATACATTGCATAAGACTCTACTGCAGGCCTTCAGCCCTATGGCAGGGTGCACTATATCTCATGTGAGGGCATATCAGCATGGGCAGATATGCCCCTGCAATGCCCAGTCTATTCTGAGGTAGTGGAAGTGCACATGGAAGCCATGAGTAGTACATGGGCTGGATACTTGTCAAAACGAGCTTTCTAGCTACATGGCGTCTTTATTGATTTCTAAGATATTTGGTAACAAACATCTTGTCTTAATATATCCTCACTGATGCCAGTGTTGGATTTATTAATGAATTCACACAGGCGACCATTTTAGAGAGTCACTTGAAAGCCTACCAAGTATTGGTGTGGTCTCTGACTTGTTTTCGCCAGTCTGCCAACACCGGGCATGTTTCTGACCTCATTGGGTGAGAGACAGTGCTCTCAGAGGACATAGACAAAATCTCCTCTGGGAGGAGGTGCTTCACACCTCCTCCAGGACAGGATGGCCTTCCTGGGCGGAAAGCGTCAAAGGTGATTCGGCCCTTGAAATCCAACCCAGGAACTTTCAGTTAGTTGGGGAAGCCAAGCCCCTTTACCTGCTCCACTTTTCGTATGAGAAAAGGTGGGAAAATGTGTTAGATTACGAGGAGGGACCCCACTTAGCGTACACCACCCCTAGGGTGGGGCAGGCAATGTGAACCCCTTTCCTAAAAATTCACAACAGGAAGTGGTCACTAGAGGGTGTAGAAATTCTTAAGGTAGGTAGCCATTGGCTAGTGCCTGTCTCCTAATGTAACACCCCTAAATGCAGTATTTAGGTTGTACCGTGAGACCTGAACATCCAATTTGATGGACAAAGGAAGATTAGGACAAAGACAACCCTGTTAACGATAGCTGAAGCCTTGCTATAGAAGTAAAGGTGCCAAACCCTGCCTGCTGCATCAAGGACTCAACAATCGCTGCCTGCTGTATTCTCCTAAACCTGAAAGGATTCAAGAATCCTGGAGCATCTCCAGCCTTCAAGAAACCACCAAGAAGCTCCCTTGGATGGAATATATCACTCCCATGCACACCATAAACACCAATCCAATGAATTTCAGTTTGTTGCTTTTCTGCTCTTCAAAGACAAAGCACAGAAGCAAGAAAAGGTACAACAGCACTGGAGGGTCAGATCTGTCTCCTCACCAAGTTTGGAGACACCAGGACCTACCAGAACTGCAGCATACCAATACCTGGGGTACCCAAGCCTCAACGGCAAACACTGAGCAGAAGAGTTCACTCAGGACTCCAATGACTTCAAAAGCAAGCACCCATCGAGGGGCATTGAGACACCCAAGACCCACTTCCTGAGTGGCCCAGCTGTCCTGAGATGGCCTCTCCAAGTTGCCTGCTCCTGACAATGAGGAACTCAAGACACACAACGCCTGGCTGAATTTTTGACTCTGTACCTGGCCCCACTGGCCCCAGCACCAACCAACCAGCTGTGCTACTGTGGTACTCAAGCCCTTGTGACCTCCTCTCTCAAAAGAGCCCTCTCAGACTTACCTGTAAGTCCTCCTGTGCAGTGTACTTTCAAGTGACCCCTTTCATCTTTGTGCACCAGCTTCCAACCAAGACCCTCAGCACTCTGCTCCCGGCAGATTCGGGACACTCCTGAACTTATCCTGCTGGATCTCTGGACCTGGTCCCGACATCGACCTAAAACGAGAAGGTAAACTCTATGAAAGCATCGTTGAATTCATTTTTCTGATTTTCCCCATTGTTTTCAATCGTGCATAATTGCCCACAAAAGTGATATATTTTGGGAACTTTGAAAAATCTTAATTCTTACCTCAGAACTGTTTTCTTGGTCTTAAAAATGAAAGAAATATCGACATCATTTTTATAAATTGGACTTATTCTTGAATATGTGTCTAATTTATTGCCTATGTGAGTACAGCAAATACTTAGTACTACCTTCTGATAAGCCTAACTGCTCGCCCACACTACCACAAAAAGAATATTAGAATGATCTGCTTTTACCCCTGCATACCTTTCGGGGATTCACTGGATGCTCTGAGCAGTGTACTTCATTTTAGTACACTTTATAGAGAGCCAGCTTCCTACAATCATCAACGACTGCTTCCAGAATGTGTGATATGGGAATGGCTTTCTTGTTGGTAAGCAAATCAGAAGTAAATAACAGAACTACTAGCAGTAACAGATGTAGTACAAATTCACCATTTCTGTGTCTGTTTACAGAGATTAGGCCATATGTATGAAGGATGTTCCTCATACAGGCACCATGCATCACGGCATATGTAGAAATCAAATCCCCAAGTCACACATGTTAAGACAAGCAAAGCCACTTTCTGTGTCTTTGAATGGCGTAAAGGCCTTGAGCAATGCAACCAAAACAAACAAAATTCCCTTGACCCAGTAATTCAAGTATGTTTGAATACAGTAATTAACAATACATTAAAATATTGAATGCTATATCCAATTCGTTGTAGTGACACTTTATTATAAAAAAAATGTTCATTCACATTCCATTGTACAAAAAATAAAACTGCATTAAGCTTCACAATTATAACACAATAAAATAAATTCTTCCTTCATAAAAAAACATACAGTACATATAAATCACGGGGAAATTGATGACCAACAAATTACAATTATTTATTTTTTATAAATATTTTTTATTCAGTTCTTGACAATCCATTCATAACATACATGAAAAAACAAGATAGTCCATAAAACAAAGATACAAGCTGCAGACCAATTAATATAATATTACAGCATCTTAAACGAAGAAGAGAAAAAAAAAAGTAGCATACAAAGAAATTCATTACAAAAAGATTTACTCGAAATACGTCCCCCAAATTTTATCAAATTTACGCAGTCCCCCAATCCTTTGTGCATATTTCATTTAATTTTTCCTCACTCTTTTCATTTTATCATACCATTCATCTATAGACGGAATTACTTCTGACTTCCAATACTTAAGAATCAGAGATCTGGCCACCGCGACTACAATGTACACCAGTTTCGCCTGTGGCTCGGCTAACTTAAGGTCTAAATCAAATCAACCCCAAGTATAATCAAACTTTCGTACTTATTAATCGTACAGTGCATATGAAGTGTAAGCAAAGAAAGAAATGCCCTTCCAAAAGGCCCCTATTCGGGGACAATAGGCTATTATGTGGGACCAGTTGGCCTGATCTACCTGAGAGCATCTGAAACAGGAGGGTGACGAATTGCTAAACATTCTAGAAATGACCGCCGGTGTATAATATAAAAGCCATTTACTAAAAATTAGCATTCGCCTCCAATTGGCACCTCTCAGTACTGTGAAATTAAACGTATTTAGTGTTCTCCACGTATTAGATGTAAGATTAAAGCTTTCATGCTTCTGCCATTTTATAATTGCTTTTCTACATAGGTCCTCCTCTCTGCTCTGCGTCAGACTTCTTCTCCATTTTCCTGGTTTCATTAATAATGAGGACCAAAAAAGATCCTTGGAAAGATCTGAGGCCGCGCATATCAATGCAATGTCTGTTTGAACAAAAACTTTATAAAGTAAATTATATGACCCCATAAGCAGAAAATTTCTCCCTATTCGGGAAAACATCTCGTTAAGCGTTAACCAGGCATCATTTTCTACAAAATTCTCGAGAGAGACAAACCCCAATCTAACCCAATTCTGAATAATTTCTGGCCCCATGATTATACCAAGACCTAAAATTGCATCACTCAATGGAGTCTTTACGCTAATGAGAGAAAGAGAGTATCTCTTCAGCATGGGGTCTCGTTTTTAAAAAAAACACTTCAAAACCTTATACCTAACTAATTTGGGTGATTTAGGTATGGACAATGGAGAGGAGATTTTAGCTTCCTTACATATTATATCAAAGAAAAAATTTAAGAATAAGGGCTGACTCAATGTTAAATATTTAAATCTCGACAGATACTGCGCAAAAGAGGCAAAATAATAGTCTCAAAGATTTGGAAGACCAAGACCACCTTGTTCCTTTTCTTCATACAAAGTCTTAATCGCAATGCGAGGAGTCTTATTAGCCCAAACGAAGGGCGAAAACATGGATTCTATTTTTGAAAAGAAAGTGCCCGGTAACGAACAAGGAATAGTGGAAAACAAAAAATTAAATAGGGGAAGTATCGACATTTTAATTAATGCCACACGGCCAAGAATGGACAAGGGTAGAGTGTTCCAACGTGTAAACAGATCACGCACCTTTTTAATTAAAGGTTCAAAATTCAGAAAATATAATTCACTTACTAACGGCGTAAAAAAAACACCCAGATATCTTTTAGGTCTATTGTTAATACAGGATTGAAAGTCCTGATGTAGTTCGGGAGTCATATTGCCGCAAATTAGGATCTCGGTTTTCTTCCTATTTATTCGATACCCCCCTAATGCTTCAAATTCTGCAAATACAGAGAGAGCCTGTACTTGGTTTGAGGAGAAGCATTATGTCGTCTCCGTATAGTTTGATTTTATCCATAGAGGCCATAGGGGGTAAAATATCTATAGAGTTCCTAATTGCAGCAGCCAAAGGTTCTATAAAAAAGACAAAAAGAACCGGGGATAAAGGACATCCCTGTCTTGTCCCTCTTTGAACTGAGATTGAGCCCACCATTGATTTATAAATAAGTACATGGGCTTTCGCTCCTTGATAAAGATTTTTAACTAGAGTTATAATTTTTGAGGGGATTCCAAAAAATTCCAAAATAAAGAAAAGAGTGTCCCATACCACCAAATCAAATGCCTTTTCTGCATCTAAAAGAAAGACTAAAGCCGGCACCTTGCGTGTTTCAAAAAAATCTAAAGCCTCCACCAAATAATGAGTGTTGGTGATCAGTTGCCTGCCAGCAATAAAACCATTTTGATCTAAATGTATCAGTTGCGCAGAAATATGATTAAAGCGTAATGAAAGTAACTTAGTAATGATTTTATAGTCTGCATTTAACAAAGTAATGGGTCTATAAGAATTGGGGTCATTTGCATCCTTCCCTTTTTTTAGAAAACTAACCACGGTCCCATCAAAAAATGAAGATGGGATTGGGCCGCCTTCCAACATAGTATTAGACAATAAAAGTAGTAATTTAGAAATGGATGAAAAACATATAGCAAAAAATTTTGCAGGAAGCCCATCTGGACCACATGCCTTGCCATGTGGCAGGCTTTTTACTACAGCCTTTAATTCCTCGGTCGAAAACGCCGATGCCATCACCGCTTGATCCAAATGAGAAAGAGAAGGTAAATTGTGCTTAACTAAAAAATTGTTTAATCTATTTTGATCCGTAATGTGATGTGAAGTATAAATTCCCTGATAATGAGACAACATAATCTGTCCAATCTCAGCCGCCTCTGAGGTAACAGTATCGCTAGTTGGGGATTTAAGAGATCTAATTAGGTGCGCAGCCGCTTGTTCTTTAACCTGCCATGCCAGAAATTTCCCCGTAAAATTGCTATGTTCATACATTCTTTGGGCTTGTCTACAAAAGATTTATTCACTTTTCTCATAATAGTGTAGACTCAACTCATGTTTTGCATCATTTAGTTGATTATGTACCGTAACCGATGGGTTATGATACATTTGCTCCGACAGGTCCTGAATATTCTGCTGTAGTGAGTTCTTTTTATCCCTGAAGGCAACTGACTCCCGCACATCCCTCCCAATCGCGACCCCCCGAATAAACGCCTTAAGGGAGTACCATACCACATGGATAGGGGCGGTCCCCAAATTTCGCTCAATAAAATCATCAATTTCATTTTTCAGGAGGGTCATCCAGGTTACATCAGTCAAGTACAATTTATTAAACACCAAACGCTTTACAGCCTTGGTATTCTCCTCGAGCAAAAATTCTAAAATTAACATTGCATGGTCTGAAAAGCCATTATGTAAGAATCTTTAATGGCTATTCTTGAAATTCGAAGAAATCAGAAAAAAATCAATACGTGAAAATGACCTATGTCTTCCCGACCAGCAAGAGTACTCTAATTTACAGAGATTTGAAGATCGCCACGGATCTACAAGATCTAGAGTCTTAATATTATTAGATATTGCCTTAAACGCTCTAGGTTTTGATTGTTTTTTACCGCCCGTACTAGAGTCTAGACTAGGGTCCATTAGAATATTGAAATCTCCCCCAATCACAATATCCCCTCCAACCGTCAACAGAGATTGAAACATTTCCTCGTATATTTCAGGATTATCGGTAGGTGGGGCATAAAAGCTTACGAATGTGATGGGGGTAAGCCTGTTCTTAAATTTACAAGTTACCCAACACCAACGACCCTGACTCCCTGCTTTTGATTGCAAGATCTCTATCTTTTAATGCTTATTGATAAAGAGCGCAACTCCCCTCTGTGACTCTGAAAAGAATGAGAGCCCCCTATACGAGGCCCATCCTCTAAACATTGAAAAGTTATCAGCTTTTGAGAGAGGGATGTGTGTCTCTGGAAGAAAAATGACTTCAAGGTTTTCCGTCAAGACCCACTTCTCTATTGCCCGCATTTTACTTTTATTATTAAGACCGTTCACGTTAAATGATACAACTTTTATACCCTTTTTAGCCATTTATACCATTTTATCCATTCTTGTGAAATTTAGTCAAAATGAAACTGTGAATACTCCCTCCGTGCATCTCATGCTTCAAAACTACACTGTGTTCTAAATGCAGAGCCAGATCAGCTTTTATCTTAAACAAACATACTAAATCGAAACAAAATTCTGCCAAGAACTGTACTTCTTCCAGAAAGCCCCCCCCACCCTCCTCCACCTGTGACACCCTCCTCGCTCTACCTCCCTCCTCCCACGCGTGTCACAGGAACCTCTCCCTTCCAATGGAGGTGTCATGTTGTTACACCCCTACACCCCTTCAACCTTCCTGCCCTGTCCTACCCCCCCATCCCACTAAAATTTTAACAATAAATCAAGCGATGGAAAAGCTAACAACTAAATGAAAATCACGTACAAGAATTCAGTCTTGTGCCCCAGCCTAGCCATTTTGAATTCCTTGTAATAGCTCCTGTGCAGCCTCAACATCCGAAAGCAGATAGAATTTGCCTTTAAAGAGCACCCTTAATTTAGATTGCTGAGCAATCATTGCTTGAGCCCCATGGGCTTTGAAAAGATGTAGTAATTTAACAAATTCCTTCCTGCGTCTTGCTGCCACTGCAGACATATCGGAGAAAATCCGGCATTTCACAGTAGCATTCACCGGAAACTGTCGCTGGCGAATTGCTCTGGAAAGGATTTGCTCCTTTACTCTAATATCTGCAAAATTTATAAGAATAGTACGAGAAAGCATGGAGTTTGAGGGGAGATGTGCAGGAACTCGGTGAGCTCTGGTGATGGTCAAATCCCCTTTAAACTCCGGAATCACCCCCTGTTGGAGAAAAGATGAGACCCACTGGAGCATATCTGACCCCTCAATTCCTTCCGGGACCCCCACCATACGTAAGTTTGATCGTCTATTGTAGTTCTACAAGTCATCCAACTTATTCTCCAGAGCCCTAGAAGTTTTGAGTGTATCTCCAGATTCCTTCTTAACTGCGACCATTTGATCCTCCAGTGAGGAAATCCTTTCCTCCGCCTCCGATAAACGAGCAGGAAATGTGGACACTAGTTCTTCAATTTTATCCATTTAGTTTAGCCTCTGATGGATTGCTGACAGTTCCTCAGTTTGTGATCTTTTTATCTCCCTTAACTCATCGAGGATTAAGTTAAGCATGTCTTTTACGGACATCTTCATTTCTCCTTCAGTTTCTGTATCCATCTCTAATTACGGAGCAGTAGAGCCTGCTGACTCCTGTAACAGATTTTTATCTGATATAGATGTCGATTGGAACATTGTATTCATAAGGTTCTTTCCGCCTGAAGCCCCAGAGTGCAATACTTCAACTGTATGTTGTAATGAATCAGAAGGGGGAGTCGAAACAGAAACAGAAGGGAATGCTGCTGCTGCATCCAATTGTGTAGGGGGAGCTGAATTCATAGAGGTGCTCAGATCTGAACTACAATCCTTTAAACTTACTGCAGGATTCTGAATTGTTGCCGCAACAATGACGGATCCCAGCGTCAAGTTAGTCTGCATTGGAGGGAGCAATTTTTTCTCAAATAGAGGAAATTGTTTAGGAGGAGGAGGTAGCTGTATTTGTGGGGGTATTTGGGGGGGCTGCAGGGAGGAAAGAGAGTCGGGCTTATCTCCGTTATGGATCCCGGTAGCATTGTCCCCCTTACTCAAATGAGCCAGTTCTTCTGATACTTGATCCTACGTCTCCGAGCCATCCGAAGACTGCACTGAATCCGCCTCCCTTGTGTTATCTCCCTCTGCTAACTTAGCCATAGCCTCAGCCTCTTTCTCTTGCTGCCGGCGTAGCTTAGCTTTGCGTGAATTTAGCATTTTACCCATACTGACAGCGCCTTAATGTTCAAGTTCATACGGGATAATGCTGAGACTTGCACAGTCTAAAAAAAGAACAACAAAGGCTTTTTTTCCCCTTCTTTTTTTTTCACTCCGAGAACAGCTACCCCCTTAAGGAGTTAACAGAAATCTAGTCACAGCTGACAGCAAAGCCAAGCGTGACCTCTCTGACCCTCCCTGTTCCTTTAACACTCCACGAGATTTACCAGTCTTTAAATAATGTTCAGCAGTGTTTAAACAGAACTGTCCGGCTTAATAAGCCTTACTTCGCTCTTCAGGCTAATCCGGCTAACAAACTGCGCAGAGTTGCTTTCTCCAAAACACTCCACTCCACTGGATTTTATCCGTATTTTAGTGATGTTTGACAGAGTTTAGCAGATTTAGAAGTGTTCACCGCCTTAATAAGCCTTACTTCACTCTTCAGGCTAATCCCATTAACGAAAACTACCCAGTGTAACTTTCTTAACTGCAAGCTCCTACACAGTTTTTCCAGTTATTGGTAACAGCAGCAGTAGAGTACCGTATCTTCTTCTACACCTCCCGCGCTGCTGTAGTCTGCTGCAGTCTCACCTCGAAACGCTCAGGGTGCCTCTGCCGGCGGAGAAAAAACGCTCTCTTTAGGCCTCCATTTACCACCTCCAGCTCACTTTAGGAAGAGGGCTTCTTTCGGATGCCTTCACCGATGGAGCCATAAATCCTCAGCAAATCGAGCAAATCGATACTCTCCCGTGATTCCGCGCATACACTGACTCGGGCCTTCTCCAAATCAGGAGGGAGAAAGGGCGATGAAACGCCGCCGAATCCTTTCCGCTCTCTCAGCTACTAGCACCATCCGCCATCGCAGCCTTGTGTGGGAGGGAGGGGCAGCAGCACAGCAGTCAGGTGCTACGTGGAGGCGTGGAACTCCACCGTAGGCTCAGCAGGTCAGCCTCCGCCAGGAACAAACAAATTACAATTATGACCAGTATAATAGAGACAAACACAGAATATTAAGACACAATCCTTGTTAAATATGGATGCACATCAGATTGGACTCAAGAGCACTTCAGTTAATACATTGATTCAATCAGTATTTAACCCTATTTGTGTCAGTCCTTAGATTGTACTCTCAACAGCGTTGACGCGTTATGATGGTTTCACATATATTGTACCATCTTTATCAAGACACAATATTTCTGTCTCTGTATGAATTCAATTGCTGTATTTCTTCTCCCGTAAGTAAAACAAATTATATAATCAATGACCAAATCTCTACAACACAAGGAAAATGTGGTGTACCTTCACTGTATGCAAGGGATGGGTACCATGGGCATTGTAGGGGCTTTTCCATGCAAATCCCATGGTTCATGAGGCATGTCATGTATCGCATATCAGGTCAATTTTGAAATGTTACAAATGAAATGGTCTGTCCAGGTAATGTGTAAAAGGAAAAACAACAAAAGTCATCAAAGTCACTCCTCCTACCTATGTGTGCAGCATTCTGGTGCACACATACATAGACCATCAGCACTCATTTTAGGGATTTTTGGGAAGGTCTGTGCAGCGCTGTCTTATGCCAAAGTGAAAGGACAGGAATGCAGTGTATTATTGCTAAATAGTGCATTCTTGTCCTTTCTCCCTGCACTGGCACCATTTCAGCTGCATGTGACAATGCAGTCATCCTTGCACCATGGTGGGTGCAAGGGTGCCTGTGTAAGTGTAAGTGTTAGGCAGCACATTGTGTGCCAGTGTAGTCTGAAATGTGAGGAAAGTGTGGTACGGGCAAATTTGGGTGCACTTCTGCCCTTTATGAGTGATGCAATGTAGTGCAGACAGGTGTCTTGCTGCACTGGACAGTGCTGATTTCCTCATTTTCTGGGCCACCGTGTTATGTGTACAAGGTGGGAACAACGCACTGTAACGTGTAGGCAATGATGTCTCACATTATCATGCACTTATCAATGACAGTAGCGTCATACTGTCAGTGAGTAGCAAAGTTTCTGTTCACTCTGTGTGGATGGATGGAACCACATCAGCTGGATGGATTAACAAATCGTTAAGGAAACCATGTGGCATGACAGATGAGCAACATGAGTTCTAAGGCAACACACGAGATAGGTCTGAGATCACTGTCTCCTTCATGGCGTACCAACTAATGTTATCAGTCAAAAGGTCCACAAGGCAATGTTGTGAGAATAAGTATTGTGTCACACATGGCAGCATACACCTATGTTGATCAAAGTTATGGGAGCAACACAGGAAGAAGTATACGGAAGGGTCATGTGTGGTATGCCATGTCACTGTAGGCCCAAAACATGTGTGTATGCCAATACTGGTTAATATTGTGACTCCAAAAGTTAAAAGTATAAAATCAAATGTCGCAGCAATGCACACACACACACCCATACACACATAGTTTGACTGCCACATTGACTGATGTAACCAATGATATGACTCACCTGTTCTGTGGACTAAGTAGCCCAAATCAAAACCATATGAATCCAGCACATAGAAACTTACAAAGCCAAACACAATATAGCAGAACATGTCATACATCAGTCATCAGAACAGAACAAATTTCAGGCTGGACAAGGTACCAAAGTGTACTCAGGTTAACAAACTCAATATACGATAGTGCCAGCAATGAGTAAAAATTGAACGCATCGAAGTACACATTCCCCTACAAGCAGCAGTCAGACACATACATGTCTTGTGTCTACATTCGAACTAGACAGCTCCTTGTAAAAACGTCAGTCTGTCACACAATAAGATGGCCCACATTGCAATACATATATGTCAATCAAAGTGCACCATGTCACAACTTTCATAGGGAGCATCAAATAAACAAATCTAAGATCATGAAACTGTAACTTCACACGTAGTGAATGCACCTAACATTGAGTGATCAGGAACATCTCTAAATCCCCATCAAAGTAAGCAACTGGAGAAAAATGAACGTCAGGATTTAGAAGTGTACAATGTATCAGCCCTTGCTCAACATTAACAATTACACCGATAACTTGAAGAGACATGTAATCATCTGGGAAACTGTATAAGTACCATGTTTAGCAAATTGCAGTGCAAAATGTGTTTGAGTTATTCAGTACACATAACACACATGAACATGAATGAAGCTGTAATAGAGAGCAAATGCATTGACAGTTGTAATTTCTGTTAAATTTTCAGCTGACCAAGGATATGGTCTCCAGCCATGGGTCACGACCCCAATAGTGCATCCTCACTCTGAGGCAGAACAACGCTACAATTAGCCACTGACCAATACCAGGAACATTGTCAAGATACTTCAGATACTTTGACTTGTCTGGCAGTAGATTGCTATACTCACCCCATACAGTCTGCAAGGTCATACTTGTTTGTGCCATTCTCCACAATATCTGTGTCTGGACACATGTCTTGTGGGACGTGGATCCTGATAAGCAGGAGCCAATGGAGGATGAGTATGGGGATGAGGATGAAGGAGAGATACAAAACACAGTGGCTGGGAATACGTGAGGCACACACATTGTACAAACTTTCATCACGTGATTCACATGTACAGAGATGGAAACCATGTCTACACATAATATGAAGGACCTACATGGAAATAAATGCTTTAATCCATTACATGTGTTGGCGTGTATGTCACCGTCCCACTAAACATCAGCACACCCACATCTTGTCAACTTAAATTAGGCCTCTAAATGTAACTATCATGTAATCAGGCCTGTTGAACAACATTATGCCATGCCTCACATCTATCAATGGTACACACACAGAAATGCTATGTGAAGCTGTGGGCTGCTTTTAAGAGACGGTCTAGCCATGCCTCATCTCAAGATCCAAATGGATCATTACTGTTGCCTTGCACTTGAGTAGTGAAAAGCTGTACATCTAGCAGTTCTGCTGTGTTGCGCAACAGAAAACTGTGCAACAGATGGTACTCAGTGAAGTTAGGAATACAAACTTCCATTCCTAAGGATAACCTCACCTTGCAGTGTGTCTCATCAATTGTTTCCCATGCTAAATAACAGTATTTTGCCGAAACTCATTTAGTTGCAGATACCACCAGAGAACATGAGTGACACTTGCTATGAACAAAGGCCCTCTATCATGCAAACATGTAAAAACAGTCAATTTGAAAGAACACATACATGCATGTGTGGAGAAGCACAAAACAAAGCTCATGTGAACTCGTTCCTTGCTTCACCGTCACATATACCTCATCATGGTACAGTTGATATGAGACTCTTTTCTCATGCATTGCTCAGCAATGCAATGAGCACCAAAGGCCTTAAAAATACAACATGATCAAATTACATTGTAAGTGGCCACAGCACTATGAAATTGGATAGGCCAATGCTGAAGGATACTGAGATGTCAAGAGTGTGATTTCACTTGGACCAAAAATCAGACATAAAAGTATGTGCATAGGCACAACTCATTGCATGTGGTCAGAATGTTGTTGATGGATCACAAATTGACTATCCACAAAAAGCTGAAAAGTAAGTTGATTGTGTGCCATTACAATAGTCTGTGTCAGGGAATGCAATATCCTTGGATCAGGAGGCACAGACAAAGGCCTGCCCTCTGAGTGTATGTAGTGCTGCTAACATTGACAGGAGTAAGATACAGATCATGTGTCAATGACAGTATCTTGCCATTTGACCATCACAAGTACAATGGACTCTTAAACCAAGTTTCACTGGGGTGGTGACCCGTTGCTCACTCACCTACTCAAAACGTCTGTTGCTGTGTGACATAGTTTCCCCAGATCTACATCATGATTACTGATATACGTGTGCATGATAACACCATGTGCAGGACATGTGCGCCTGTGCAACACATACACAACAGCAAGTCTGCAATGTGTAACTGTCTGCGCATGCTGAGATTGTGTGTGCAACTATAGTGTATTCAGCTACAGACCCTCTGCCACAGTCCAAAGTGAGTGTAGTACCAAACAGGGTACAATGACTGAATGTGTGTCATGCACTTTATGATGTATGTTGCCCTCCTACGTATGGTGATCACAGTAAAGTGTACACAATGCCTTGTTAGTGTACACTGATGAGCTTATAATGGGCATGGTCAGGTCACACAGTACAGCACAGATAGTCTCCCAGTGCCACAGCAATGCTTTCAAGCACATAGCAAGATTAGTATGGTATCTAACATGACTCAAAAAATCTCGACTGTTGACCTGTGTCGGTGCTCGATTGGCTATCTATGTTCCCCATGAGGCAAGAATGCAACTGTCACATGCAGGAAAGGATGTGTCTGTGATGGTGCATCTTATCATAATCCAAACAATGCTGTGAGTAATAGTGCTCCTTCTATGTGTGCTGCTATTCACAGGACTCAAAGACATTCAAAATGAACCTAAGATGTCCATGTCCAACTACATGCAATGTCACTTCTGTCAAGGTAGTATTCACAGATTCCTTATTTGTGTGGTGTCATATGTCACTACATGCACATATGACCATCTGGTGTGAATGGCTACCCACATTCATAGCTCAAGGAACTCCTTTCTGATGCAGAGCAATGTGATATAGTGAATTATGATACATAGTGGCACTTGTGATTCATCATATTTGTCTGATCTAATCAAGTTGGACATGTGATGCTTCAAACTTAATTTGCAAACACTTTTATCCGGATGCATTTGTGCATAGGCCACACATAGTTTCAGACACAAAGCCCAAACAGCAGATGTGTCTGTATCACAACATTCTATTGTGGGTGTAGGCTATTTGAGTCTGCAAAATGATGTCTGCCTGACAATCACAGGGTTCATATTGGCCTAACACCATACCTATCATATCTATCCAGTTCATTGGTGAGCTGAATGCAACATACACTGTACACTGGCAGAAGCAGTAAGTGTCTGTTTTTGCCTGCGTGAGTAGTATAGCATCTGCAACACATCCTATGGCAGGAATGCAGATAGATAGTATGAATGCAGACTTTATGTATATTCGTAAAAGCCATGTTGTAGTATATTTGCATAGTGCTGCAATATCTCTGACCAAAAGGTTACCTACTCTGCAGCTACCTATGTTGACTCAAACATACTACACACTGTAGGACCAATAAAAGGTTTGTAAGTTTCCACACATCACAATATGTCTGTGTTTTACATGGAAATATATTGTCACTCATAATGTCAGCACCATGAAGGCAATTACTCACACATAACAGCACTGTTAGCAATGACATTCAACACCACCAAATTAATCAAGGGTGTCAGATAGGAAAAGTGGAGCAAGTCAAGTGAGTCCAAGGTGGTGTGTTTACCTATATTCCACATATCACTACACTGTATCCCAGACAAAAGGCCACCTGCGTAGGTCTTAAGCCACGCATTGACCCCAAAGCATATGGCAATGCACCCAGAGCGTCGGTCGGAAGCAACGCATCAATGCCAATGCACCAAAAACAATGCATTTTGCACTACCTTGCGTTGTGCGTTAGTCACGCATTGACTATTTCTGTTCATATGTGTCATAAGAAACAAAGTATTTGAGGAAAATGGACAGGATACACCCAGGGAATGACGCAATGGCTCGGATATGCTGCAACCTAGGAGTGTAAAGTTTCTTTCACTTTCATGTACAGTCTTTTTTTCTGTGCTTGCTGTTGGAGGTGTTTTGTGTGTGTCTATCTAAATTTGGAGTTTTTTTTGGTGGTGTTGGTGTCTGTGCTGCCTTTGTTGTGTGCCAATAGTGTCAATTGTGTGTTGTATTTGCCACTTGTACTGTTCTTGTCATTTGTATTGTTGGGTGTTTGCCATTTACAGGTTTTGTAGTTTATGGGGTAGGGGTAAGGTTAGGGAGTAAAACACTTAGTGGTCAGAGTGGATATTGCGGGTAGGGCCATATCAGGGAATGGTAGAGCTAAGAATTTGTCAGAGGGAGAGTTTGGGGGCTTGCTGTGGCTGCTTACACATTATGTGGTAAACATGATAGCTACAGGGGGTAGGGTCAGCTAAGGCTACCCAAACAATGAGCGCAAGGAGCGGTGGGAGAGAGTGCGCAGCCACATGAGCTGAGTCTTTGGTGTAGACTGCACTGGACACCAACCTAAACACAGATGGGGTGATGTGGTGAGCCATGAGGCTGATATCCTAGATCACCTTGGCACGGAAGTTGGTGACCCCATTGGTAAATACATATTTAACATCTGTTTGTAATTATGTGCGTAATTTAAAAAAAATGTATCTAATTTTTATCAGGTAGGGGCAGATATTTTGAGGGGTAGTATGCCATAATACAGGCAAAATCAGTGAAATGGTCACCCCATGGCCCAGGTGCCTGTTCACAGGGGCATAACAATAGCCTCTGCTGACCATATTGTGTAGGGAGGGCCCAGAGGTTCAGTGGGCTCTCTCTGGCACTGTGCATGGAGTGTAGGCCACTGGGCTGAGAGCCCATGACTGAGTCATGAGTGTAGAAGCCACCGACCATGTATGTTGCAGTGGGGCCACCTTACATTTAGTCACACCACTGGCTGGAGATGGTTTTTGGGTCATATTAAATAGTTTCACATGCATATATTTGAATACCTGACATAAATTCACATACACACCGGTACAGAGCAGGAATGTTTAATGTTTAAATACCCTGCAGAAGGGACACGTAAGGAGCTAAGTGATGAAATCTCATTTATCATGTGGACTTTATGTGCTGCATTGTTCAGTCCACGCATAGAGTTGGATACAGCCCTGCCATATCTAAAAACTTTCAGATGGTGGCCCTTCCAAGACTGGATGTTGATGTAGCCATCAACGTCATGCATCCTTGCACTATGTAGCAGGAATGATGTTTATCACCTCCTCTGCACTTTGGTCGCAAGTGACATGAACAGATATTGTCCTTAAAATACTTCCAAATGGTATATATCCATCCATTATTAATCCATATCAACTTTGCCACGTGCTGTGTCTAACCTACTGAACAAAGCGGATGTTTGTGATGTCATTGTACTGTGCTTCATGTGTACACAGTGTATCTGTTCAATATTCACAAAACAATGTACCATGCTTTTGTCTTGTAGTTGGTCCTGTACCATACACCCAGGGCAAGGTTGAGTCCTTAAGAGATCCCAATGCCACCAGTGAGTGTCAATAGAATCTGATTGTAGCTCAGTACGGATTGTGTGTGATCAATGACATTGGTAACATTGTGATATGTATAGGGTAGCATCATTCACCTGTAACCAATTTACAGTACATGTTAATTCAGGACTTACGTAGCACACAGTGACATGTGCAACAGATAAGGACGAAAGTCAATGTGCATGTAGGGGCAATGTATGCAGGCCACATGATTTGTGGCTCATCATCTGCTGCTGTGATGTTTTTCCAGCCACAGGCTGGAAATTTGTTTTTAAAGTACGTCACTTTGCACTTTCGGGCTTACCAACCACTTCTGCCATTGTTCTTTTGCTCCTCAGCTCCCCATTCTGCAGTGGTTTTCCTGTTTGTGCACATGGAGCTGGGACACATCTTTTTGCTGATCTCGGTGTGCCCTGATAGCTGCCATCTAGAACGGCTTGCGGCACAGCTGAGCAGCATTTCGACACTCTGGGGCAGATTTATGAGGCCCTTGCGCCACGTTTATGCCGCTGTTGCGTCACGCAAGGCGGCGTAAACGTGGCGCATCCCTACAAACGATTTACAACGTGACGCATCTAGGCAGATGCGTCACGTTGTAAAGCCCTGCACCGCTTGTGGGCGTTCCGGCGCAGGGTGGGCGTTCCGGGGCAGGTGCGCCTCGCAAAAGTGGCTGAGTGAAATCTATAAGATTTCACTCAGTCACTTTCAGGCCAATGCTGCGTCAAAAGCCTGCGCCTGCTTGAAGCAGGCGTAGGTCTTGACGCAGCATTGTTAAGATGGGGCACCCCTGAGCCTTGCTGGAGCTGCGTCGCGCTTGCGACGCAACTCCAGCAATGCGCCACCGTAACGGCACAGATGTGTCACGCATCTGTGCCGTTTTTGCCCCATGGTGCGCCGCATTGTAAATGCGGCGCACCATGGGTGGCGGACCTGTGGCACACTGTGGCGCACATTAACTGGCGCATCCCTGGGGATGCGCCAGTTAACATAAATCTGCCCCTCTTAGTGGTAAAAGGGCAACCTGTTGCGATTAGGCTGGGGGAACGTCTTGGACCATTTTCTTTGCTTATTGAGGGTTTTTTAAACTTTTTAACACAGAGAACACTATTTTATATATACGTTTTAGATTTTGAGAACATTGTTTAATTGGTTTAGAAGAAATTTGTGGGGGTGGAATTGCCGGCAAATCTATCGCTGCAACTATGCAATGAATTGAATGGAATTTGGTTTTTAAAATATGACACTTTGCGGCTTACCAACCACTTCTGCCTTTCTCCTTTTGCTCCTCGGCTCCCTCGTCTACCGTGGATTTTCTGTTTTTGCAGAGGGAGCTGGGACGCACCTTTACTAATCTCAGTGTATCCTGACGGCTGCCATCTTGGGCAGCTTGCGGCACAGCTTACCGGCATTTCGCATTCTTAGTGATTAAAGGGAAGCTTGCTTCTGACACATGATGGAAGCACCGCTGGCGAGCAGAAGGCACGTCAAAGGAAAGGCCCTCAGTGCCTGTCTGCACCTGAATCAGAGCAGGAGCCAGGGACCCTGCCCATTTTAAGGCAGATAGAATAGTTATCTCATTAGATCAATTAAAGCACCTTGTCAAGCCTGCCCGGAGGCATGACAGTCATCAATGAATCCCCTGACCCATGAGTATCATTGTAAACACTGCCTCTTTTCATGCACACCCACAGATCATGCTGTGGGTGCCACTATTATGAAGAATACATGCATCCCAGAAACTGAGAATAGTTAGACCCAGATAAAGAACTGTCCGACTAGCAAAAATGTTAGCTTCTTCATCTTAAATTGCCATTCTCTGGCTAGCCACCAGCTTCACATCTGTGATTTTCCTGAAACTTGGCTTCACAAGGCATCTGTGCCAGATATCATCTCAAAAGAGATCGCAAAGATAAGATAGGAGAGGGCATAGCAATTGTCTATAAAGATACTTTTCAGTGCAAGGTAGAGGAGCATCCTTTTCTGGCCTGTGAATCCTTGCTTTTTTTCACTTGGACTCATGCCAAAATGTACATTCTCTGGCACTCTAATTTACTGTCCCCTTTGGTACGACAGTTACTGGTGCTCCTCAATCCCTGATGCAATCTCTCTTCTTACACTGAAAAGCGCCAACTTCACTTTGCTCAGAGATTTCAATTTGCATCTAGCGTATGCTACCAGCACACTTAGCCAAACGTTCATTGAGGACCTGGATGCTATAAATCCTAATCTTTCCCCCACCCATAAAACAGGTCATCTGCTAGATACCATCTTTTCCAATGTTACAGGCATCATCACAAGTCTGCCTATTCCTCCGTTGTAGTACAACCATTGTGCAGTGCTTTTCTCTGTACCTTCCAATTCCTCACCCTTCTCGATGGTAGCTAGGCCAAAAGCTATGGCCAGAAACTGAGACTACTTTGACACCACTGTCTTCAATGCATGTCTGCAAAGGAACCTATCTTAACTAGCACAGTAAGTTGATCTAGATCAACCTTTAATTCTTTAGATACCTAACCAGTCAAACAGAAACCCTTGTTCAGGTAGCACCCCCTTTGCTGAAGAAACCTCACTTGGACAGGGACAATAGGTCCAACTTTCGACCCATCTCTCTGTTACCCATTTTTTCAAGATTTTGGAAAAAACATGTAAACGCCAGCTTACTTTATTTGTAGAAATCCAGGATGCTCTCCACTGCTCTCAGTCAGGCTTCAGAGCTGGTCACTGCACAGAATCTGCCCTTCTAGGAGTCACAGAAGTCAGAATTTTTTTATTTGCGTAGTTAATTAAAACCATTGCAATACAGGTATCCAAAATTCTTAAAACATCCTTATAAAACACTTATAATAGGTCATAAAATAGAAAATTCATTATGAAGAACCTTAGCAAAGCTGAATAGAGTGCATTCCTTTTTCACTATCTGTAGTCGTGGACTCTATTTTAGTCTGGACGCTCAGTGGACTAATGCGTCTACTGCAGGGGCCTGTGTTCGACCTCATGGTCACAGGTTCAAATCCCGGCGGGTCCACTCAGCCTTTCATCCATTTGGGGTCGATAAAATGAGTACCATTGAGTTGGGTAACAACAAACATCTGTTATTTCAGCGCCAAGATACCCGTAGTGGTGAACGTGCGCTTTACAAATACTCATGTTATGTTATGTTTAGGAAGCTCTAGTCCTGTTCAGCCAGTTACTGTGATTACCCCATGGGCTCTGCTTGCTCAACGATGTAGCACTAGTGCTAGACGTTCATGTTCAGTAAGATGACAGTCAGTGACCATCTGTTGATTGGCCTGCTTCTGTAGTATTCTCTGCCAGTTTTGGCATTCTCTGTTCGACTACTCTCAAGAATTTCACAAATCTGCAGTCTAGCTGCGTATTTGATGGATTCAAACAGGCAAGCACCGCTTGCCTTCTAGTGCCAATCCTTCTTTGCTTAAATTGGTCTTTGAGAAGCGATTGATGGGCGTGTTGCAATTCTTCACATAAGCAGATTACGTGAAGGATTTCCCCGTTGCTGGAGTTACATAGCCTGCAGGTCTCATTGCCATCCTTCCTCAGCCTTGGTGGTCAGTGCCGCTGGCATGGCAGAATCCCTAGTCTGTTCTAGGAGTCTCAGAAAATCTAAGGCAGCTCATGGACATGGGCGACACAGCTGCAGTGATTCTATTAGATCTGAGCACTGCCTTCATCACTGTGTCCCGTTATATTCTTGCTGAAAGACTGACCCAACTGGGCCTCCAAGGCACGGTGCTGGCATGAATATCCTCCTTCTGGTTGGATCGTACTTTCCAAGTCTTTTCAACAAATGCAGTGTCAGGAACACACCCACTCACCTCATGACATGGCTCCGCCCTCAGCCATATGCTTTTTAATATTTACATTCGCCCTTCGGCAGACCTGGGGTAAAACTGCGGTCTTATCTTGTTCTCATATGTGGGTGGAACCCAAATTATTTTTTCACTGTGGTTTTGGTGGCAAGTCAACTAGGAGGACCTCGAACTCCTCCTGCGGTCTTGTCTCCACTTGGATGAACATCAACTTTCTGAAGCTAAACGCTGACAAGACCAAAGCGATGATACTGGGTGAGAACCCAACTTTGCAGTCCTGATCACAGGCCTGCCATGCTGGGAACGCCACCCTCAGGCACTAAAAAAGTGAAGAATCTTGTCTTCTGGCTTAACTCCACCTTGTCCATGAAACTACAGGCAGCCAAAGAGGCCTCTTCGAGTTTTGCCACCATGAAATGGCTCAAGATGATTCTGTGGACACTTCCTTTCTCTGCTCAATGAACCATCATGCAAGCCTTGATGTTATCCAGGCTTGACAACGGCAACATCTTGTATCTAGGGGCAGAAAAGGTAGTGATAAGACACCTTCAGGGATTTCAGAATTTGAGCACCAGCCTCCTGTTGTTCCTCCCCAAACCCTTTCTTGCATCCAGTCTTCATCAACTCCACTGGCTTCCTCTGGATAAGCGTATACTTTCCATACTACTTCTACATTTGTTGTTTAGCATCATACTATACTCTTACACGCAGAATATGTTTATCCTTGATCCAAAGTTTAGTGCAGTGTAACAGAACATAGGCATGATCAGACATTCATGCTGTTCAACAACTAAAACGTTTTGGGATCCATGCATGTACATGTGTGTAGCCAAACTTCACAATCTGAGAAACTTGTGTGACCATCTGAGCAGGCTACCCATCACAAACAAACATTCCTTCCTATTATAGATGCTGCATATGTAGTTGTGAGGGGGCAACGTTCTCCCTAATCATTGATTAAGAATACTCTAAATGGACAGATGGTATATCTACGTGTGTTGCTCTGAGGGTGTAAGTACAATGCCATTAGGAATAATTTACTTCATTGCACAACTTAGGTCACAATGATCCTGAAGTGTGGCACCTGTCATCTGTCCTCAGGGGTACATTAACATCCCTCAGAGTACTCCATAGCATTAATATGTGAGATGGGGTGACAGAGGAACATTTACAAAGATGCCATTGGGGATGTAACAATGTACTAGAAACAATATAGTTGACCATGGGATTGAACTATTCATCTTCAGACTGTCTGTCTGATGCACATTACTCGTGTAGTTGATCCACATGCCTGACAGGATGCAAGGAATCCTACCTCAGTGCTGACAGAATAGGTAGGAGTACACATGCACATGTCACTAGTCTCACAGTATACCCAATGTCTTATTCTGGGGAAATAATCCAACTTTTGCTGAGAGTTTGACCACTTTGACAACAGTCCTGTTTTATGGGATGTAGCTACACACCCTCCATCTATGTTTAGACTACCTGGCATTGAGTCAGTCAATGCAGCAATGTGTGTGGCCTTGTGCATTTTCCATATGAGTTTACCACTGCTGAGACACACTAGCTGTAGTTGCTGTACTTAACTCATTACACATAGGTAATTGAGCACAAAATATACCCTGTTGCATGCTGCAGAACAGGGAATCCATATTTGTACCATGTGTTCAATTCCATATGTACACCACATCATGATTCCAACTCATTCTCTCGATTGATATGGTTATAAGATTATTTGTGTGGACACTGCAATTTGGTAAACCTATGCTGCAAGCACGTGGGTACATTTGCATTGTTACATTAGGAGAAGTATATGTTTCGAAGGAATATTGTTTAATCCTTTTTCCCAATAAGTGGATTTGGGTGGACATGCCACAGGTAATGTTCAGAAAAAGTGAGCACATTATTGCAGAGATCAGGAATAAGTTCTGCTTTTGCTAATACATATTTCCTTTGCATCCACCAGATAAAATGACTGCTGATCTGAAGGAACAAAAGGGGGTGGTGATGGACGGAGCATCTGAACCAATCAAACACTCACCCCCAGTCAAAAGATCTGGGTTTAATCCATTACCGTTCTTTAGCCCACTCTGCGACCCCAGTTCAGACATGGCCATATGCAAATCAGTCTGACCCTGTGCCTCATGGGAACAGTCCAGCCCGAACTGCCAAGCCATGCCTTCCCTGGACCGGAAACAAGCTTCCTAGGACCGGTTTCTGGCATTTCAGCCGTCTTCAGCCAGGCTTGCTTGAATCCAGTGGCAAAGTGAGCAACGGACTCACGTCTGAACATACCCTGCCAACTTATGGCAAACAAAGCGGTACAAAAGGGGGTGGTGATGGACGGAGCATCTGAACCAATCAAACACTCACACCCAGTCAAAAGATCTGGGTTTAATCCATCACCGTTCTTTAGCCTACTCTGCCACCCCAGTTCAGACATGGCCATATGCAAATCAGTCTGTATCGCTTTGTTCACCCTAAGTTGGCAGGGTATGCTCAGACGTGAGTCCCTTGCTCACTTTGCCACTGGATTCATGCTAGCCTGGCTGATGATGGCTGAAATGCCAGAAACCGGTCCCAGGGTGCTTGTTTCAGGTCCAGGGAAGACATGGCTTTGGCAGTTCGGGCTGGACTGTTCCTATGAGGCACAGGGTCAGACTGATTTGCATATAGCCATGTCTGAACTGGGGAGGCGGAGTGAGCTAAATAATGGTAATGGATTAAACACAGATCAGTTGACTGGGGGTGAGTGTTTGATTTGCTCAAATGCTCCGTCCATCATCCCCTTTTGTATCGATCAGAAGGAAAGTCACACCATCAGGCTGGATCACTACTACCACATCAGGCACATACGAGGAAGGGAAGGCATCTGGTACATGGAAGTCAGAATGCCATGATCAAGCAGGACCTTCCAAGGCTAAAGCCCCTCAGGATAGGTCAGTAAACCAGAGCAGAGTACCAGTGGCCACTGAAGGACCATCCTCAGGACAGTCAGCTCAAGCCACACAGGCCCAGATCACTGCCCTTGCAACCGGCTCAATTTTTGACGCTCAGGCCCTGAAGGACCTCCAAGAATTGAAACTGCAGATGACTGCCATAGAGGGTAAACTATCCAGTTTGCATGCCATTATGCTGACCCTGCTGGAGGCAGTTGATTTTCAGTTGTTTGTGTAGTCTTTGCCTGGTGATAACAGAAAGTAAAACTAATGTGAGCAAAAGTGTTCAGTGTATGATTTACTCAATGTGGTTCTACATTTTCGTTCACATTCCAAAACCCTGTTGAAACCCAGTAGTCATAGCCAGGCGGTAATATTATTATCACATTTGGGCATTACTTCTAGTGCTTGCACTTTGCTCTAAATGATGCATTCATAAGTTGAAAGTCCGCATAAAATTTGCAAAACATAAATTCATGTATATCATGCTCACATGAATGTAGGCACCCTTTACTGCATGGTCATTTTCAGCAATGCATTGAAACAACAGCAGGGGTCCAGCTAGTGCTTCATTTTCAGAAGTTCATGTCTCACTGTCTTTTATTTAACCCCGTATATCTAAAGCAGAGAGAGACCCCTTTATGACCAAAGGGATAAGGTACTCTTGACAAGTTAAATGCAAGTTCCCTTTGGAACAAACCTAGATAACAAATACCCTGTTGCTGGATACAAAACAATTGACAGATTAAAACCTCAATCTTGTAAATTAAGATATCTCAACTCAGATGAGCCATTCACATTAAATACTAACACATAAACTTAAAGTGTTATAAATGTCTCTTTAATTAAAATCACGTTAAAAATCAATGAATTTGTCAAAAATTCATTAATACATTAATACATTTATACAATTCATATACTTAATAACATCACTTTGACATATATTGCAAACCTATACAAGACATGAAAATACATACACACTTGAGAGAAAACAAATTACAGACACCTAGATTAGTCATTGTTTGTACACATCATCTATAACAGTGAATTTATTGTCTGGTTGGACTTCAAGTTATGCAATCCCAGAAACACGTTCCAACAGAGATTATGTCACCAGAGTAGCGTGATGCGTTTCGATGGTTATTTCAAAATAGTTCCATCTTTATCAAGACATAAGATTGATGGGTTTTCTCTATATATTGTTCCCTGATTCTTAATGGTCCTTGTGAGATATAAGGACTTTGATTTTGTTTCTCTTTGCGTATGATATCCTATGTTCTGATTGAATGAACAAACTCTGTAAAATACGGGACTGCAGCCTTTTTTATTTGTATTTTGTGGGTAGCCTTCAGTATTAAGATCTGTCGCTGTGTTAATAGCTCCACTGTATAAAATATCAGCTTGCACCCCTTGGGTCAATTAATAATTCGATGAATGTAAGGGCGCAGTTCTTCGCACCATCGGGGGCAAATACGTCTTACTCCTCCACGTTATACTTATTAAAATGCAGCCTACGTCCTGCAGAATATGTCCTTATCGTGTAAATCTCTCGACCGAGAGGACATATTCTGCAGGACGTAGGCTGCATTTTAATAAAAAATGCTGCAATCCCGTATTTTACAGAGTTTTTTCATTCGACCAGAACATAGGATATCATACAAACATATGTCCTGATAAAGATGAAACTATTTTGAAATAACCATCGAAACGCGGCGAAAATTATCATTACTTGCAGCTGAAACATTGGATTCAGCAACCCATGGTGCAGCTGGCCACTACCAGGGCTCTACTCCCTATTGAGAAATTTGCTCAGTCTCTGTCCCCTCCAGGGGATGTATTTCCTGCCTATATACTCTTATACAATCCCTGAGCCCTAGAACAGCCCTGTGCTTTAAGCGCTTCTGCGATGCACTTTTGGACTCCCCCCTAGAAGACAAGCAATGGGAACATGTCAGTAGGGATATAGGGAAATACAATTGTTCCATGTTCCTAAGGGGAGCGCATTATAAGCTTATGTAAGATTGGTATCTCTAACCTCAGAAACTCCATGAGATCTTTCCCACTGCTTCGGATTGGTGCTGGCGGGGATGTGGCACGCTAGGCGACTTCTGACACATCTGGTGGGGCTGTCCCGCTATTCAGCCTTTCTGGAAGGAAATCCTATCCCAAATTAAACTTATCCTGGGCTATCTGATTCCCAGCTCTCTGGAGCACATGCTGTTGGGGTTACGAGATCCTTCTTTGAAACGCCAAACACAGAGTGATAGATCTATCATGTGGCTCTGTCTGGGGGCGACAAAAATGGCAGTGGCTGCTGCATGGAAAAACCAGGACGCAATGGCATGCAAGGCTGTGGAGGGCGCTGACATTGGGGCACATGGCGGACATTGTTGACGACACCAGAAAATGCTTTGATTATATTTGGTCTCCATTGGTGAGCTACCTTACGGAGGGGCTCCCACTGACGGCCTGCGCCCCACACTTTAGGGCCCTCAACTTGTTCTATATCTGATCCGTCTGAAGCCTTTGGGGCACTACGCAGTGCAAAAGCCATCTAAGGGATGAGCACAATATCCCCATTCTCCGAACCATAGTATTCCGATTTGCACCATGACATCATAGTTATGTTCATTTTTTTTCCTTTTGTTTTATGTATAAGTTTCCTTTTCAGGATACTCTCTTATGAGGGTTGACGGTCGTTCATAAGCAATAGACTGATTGCAACATGCAGTGATTGTGCTGATTTTAACAGCCTATTGGCCACACACAGACCTAGTGAAGAAGCTGTAACCGACATGTGAGATCTGTAACTCTGGGTTGCTTTTTTTTCCTTTTACTACTTGTCTAATGATGCATATGTCATGCTTCTGTTTCACTCTCTAAGAACATTCTAATAAAAAGAGTTTGAAATAAATCAGCCAGCGAATGGTCGACTGCGTCAACACTGAAAAAAGCATCAGAAAAATGAACATTACTGAAAATAAAGCTTTCTATTAACATCCATTTTAAGGACCTTTTGTCTGCACTTTAGTAAACTATGTTTGCCCTTTGTGCAATGTGCGCAGACCCAAACAGCACTCCATAGAAACATTAAAACCCGTTGGCTTTGTTAGTTTTTCTTGCCCTCCCCGTTTGTTGAAGTTGTTATCAGGTTTGTTGTTAGCTAGTTTATAATATGACTTGGCAGCAAAGACACAATAAAGTTGGTGTGTTTCGAGAAAAGCTACTTAACAAATGAAAAGAGACCTTTCTCCTTCCTTTAAAAACTAAATGACTTTGGTCATTAATTGGACTACAGTTTCAACGCTATAGGAAATCTTTTCCTTCTGTTATTTTTGTGATGGAATGGTTGTTTAGGAGTATGTATGTGTTGTATGTGTGGCTCTTTACCTGGTGTGCACATTTCATTGATCTTGTGTTTGATATGAATTTGAAGAATTAAGGACATATATTTGCAACTTTAATGTATTGTAAATAGTTGTAAACACCGTGTAAAATGTATATATTTTTATAATTGATGAATCTAAAAAATATGACATGAAAAAAGAAAAAAAGATTTTTTAACTGCAAAAATGAAATAAAATGAGAAAAACGTTACACTTTGTGTAGATATTGTTGGTATATGCCCTATGTCTGAGAGGTATTCCCGATGGTATAAGTAATTATAGGTCAAGAGGGACCTCTTTCTTTGTTTGTTCTTGGTTTTGCTCTCCCCTCTACTCCCTGACCTGAAAGTATCTCTAGAGGGGGTCCCCTTTCTTCACTATTTAGGATAGTTTTAAACCTACATGGATAAATGCCATACTTCACTTCCTTTGATTCACATTGACACAATTGCAAGACAAACATGTTAACCAAAATATTGGTTTACTTTTTGTGATTTTCTTTCAGAAAAAGTGCTGCTGGAGTATACAGTTCCTCCACCACATAAACTAGCTTTCCACAGAGAGCTGGTGTCCCCTCCTCCCCACCTGCTCCGAATTGCTTAGGTCAGCACTCACGTCTAGACGTTTTTGTGTTAAGCAGGTACACTAATTATTTTCATATGTATCGCATCCGAACGTGTCCTTTAAATATTGAACATTGTGGTGAAGTGACAGCTTGCACTCGCTTTAGGATATGCTGGCTTAATAATTATTCATGAGCCGAACAGCTGAAAACACATCGGATACATACACCTTGGTAAGTTGCTGTGCTTTTTTATTCTGTGAAATGTCCCTGTGGCCATGTGACTTTATCATCAGTTCTGTAACAGCGCAGATGTCCACAGCGCAGAAGCGTCTGGAAATATGCTGTTCCTCTGCTGAAGGAATCAAACCCAGTCAGCTTCAGAGGTAAGAGCGAGGGATCAGCCTCGTTTACCGTATGTTCCCAAACAGTGCCTGCCTTTTCTGCATAGGTTTTAGGTAACTCCATTTAAAGGGATAATGGTAACACAACTCCATTTTCTCCCTTAACAAAGCATTTCTTTTTTAGATTACTCTGTACCTAAAGCACTGCATATGCATAACGTAAATATAAAACATTCTTTATGTGTAAAAGACAGATTCACGAGACTAATAAAGATACAGATCTAAAAAGTATTTTTCACGCATAATGTTTATTGTGTCACTGACAGCCTTTTAGGATTGTGGTAGGGAATATCAAAGGGTCACAATATCGTGGAAATAATATCAGGGGACAAAATAATGAAGAGGGGAGTCCAAATAGGGAGGTATGGAATTACCATTTTTAAGTCCACACCTATGTATCTTGAAGATATATGTACCTAAATGGTACGTATATATGGAGTTAGATGTTGAATATTTATACAAACGTACCATTCGATTTTTTGTCCTTCTGTATTCTGGTCGCAATATTGTGACCAGTCGATACTGCAGACTCACACTGCACTTTCGCACTTTCACAATGGCGAAATCGAGCGTATTAAATTAAATTATGATATTTTGCCAGTTCTTTCAAATATTACTGACATCATAACAACCACAGAAGTGCACCCCCGACATGCAATGCCTATGGCCTCAAATATTACATCACTGATGACATGCTCTATGAAAACATTTATGACATCACAGATGACATCTCAAATGACATCATTGATTACATAACTGATGACATCATCCAAGCTATGTTTGTACACATTACTCGATAAAGGACTCTGGCATTACAGGCTTGAAAGTAACTGCCAAATAGCTCAGAATAATATAAAGCATCATATATACTATCACACATACAACAACCTTAGGTAAAGCAAGCTACTGTTATGTGCAACATTGACCCTCTACCATGCACTTCATGGGTAGCCGAGCTCATGTTAACAATCAATAAACCATACATGGGTAATCCCGAATGCACATGGTATAAAGGGTTCAACGGTTCATCCTCCAGCCACTCAAGCCCTGTTATATAACTAATGCCCTACTATGGACAGTCTTTAGCCTGTATGAAACCCTTCAGCTAGTGAACCTCTCATGAGAAATGAAGCAGACATGAGTAGAAAAGTTGTTACTGTAATGAGTGTTTACCCTATGCTGAGACGTTATCCTGTGCCAGACTGCAGACAGGCAAACACACAGATTATTAAAAGGTATCTACTAAGAACAGTGTTCACTCAGTGCAAAACCTCTCCAAAGAGGGACTAATCAATGAAAACACCCTAGGGGTGCTAAAGGTTATGCTACCCACAGCTTTTATGCTCTGCTGAAAACTTTACAGAGAGCTCACCTTCAGTAGCTAATTAAGCACATTAAGAAGGGTAAGTAGAAGTACCTGGTAAACACAGTCTTCTGTCCTATGTAGAAACGTTTATGCTGCGACGATTTCCTCAAAGTACTCAAGGCAGCTTACAATATTTAGTATCGACTACATTGAATCTTTGCCCTGTTGGAAACTTTTTTAACAAAACCAAGATTATTTGTGACAAACATAATGGACACAAATCATCAACTGTCACCTGCACACAGCATACTCAATACCTCTATACACCTATGACCCATTAAGAGCATAAGCATTTTGTAAACAATTACACCCATTAATTAGCAAGAAAGAGGCTGTACACAATTAGTTAGAGAAGTAGGTTGGTACTTACCTGCCACTATGCAGAATAGAAAACAAACTAACATACTCATTGAATAATGTCATCAGTGATGTCATCAATTATAATATTTGAGATGTCATCAGTGATACCATAAATTATGCCATCGAATATGTCATTAGTGATGTAATAGTTTAGCTCATAAGTAGTCCATTCTGGGGGCGCAAGTTGTTGTTAGCTCTGCTAACTGTAGAATTTCTGTTTTTTTTAGTTTAAAACATTACTTTGTCACTGAATTTTCTCCTAACTATAACGTCACTTTAACCTTTGTTTTTTTTTCAGTGAATTTCTACGTTTTTTTCAAAGCAAAATCAGATCCTATTATCACTCCTAATTATAACGTCACTTTAGCCTTTATTGTTTTCACTGTATACAGCACACACACATAAGCCAAGACCCGCTTACTGCTTCAATGCGGTGGTCCAATCTTCACGTCAGGACTGGCATAACTATACATCCAAATGTTGCCCCAATTGAAGACGCACTCGTCGCCAGGTTCTCCTCAGTGAAATGGCACAAACCAGAATTCAATAAGCCTAACGTGTTTAGGACTGCCACGAGTCCTTGAATACAGGCACAATGCGCAATCACCACAAATTAATGAAGAGTGATAATCAACTTTCCCCTTACTTTTATTGCCCCCTGGTTGGCTAGTATTAGTGAATCCATGCACACCTGGATTTGTAGTCATCATCACATTAATTATTTCCTTCAGTGGATTTTGTGGTGCCTCATGCTTAAAGAGTGACTCACCTGTAAGGCCCACAAGAGGACACTATATTTAATTAGCATCTAGACAAGAAGTGCGGCTTCAATGATGGTGCAAAGTCCAACTTGTGCCTACGAACAAGGACCAGGAGGCCTGAAACGCATGAGGCAGGAGTTTTTTCTTGATGTAAATACCAGATTCAACATGGAACATTAAAGAAGTTCTAAAGTTCACCCACGGAGAGTGTGTCTTTATGCTTGAGGGCAAACCGTGGGAATAGAATATCTCAGCAGCCCTGTTGGAAAGACTGCACCACCACTGCAACGTTGTCATATTGTTATGCTTTGCCTTCGCACTGTGTTAAGTTAGCATGAGCTTATTAGGAGTTTAAACGCCATTTTACCTTTCTGCTGCTTCTGCACACGACCCAGTGGCAGTGGGTTTGTGGCAGCTGCTGCTCGTGTGTGTGACTGCATGGCAGATTAACTTGAACTTTTAAGTTCTCATTATTGTATTTTTGTTTTTAAAGATTGTGCTTTTAAAAACGAATTCCTCATCTGTTACGACATTTCACTTGCCTGGTTGCTGATCGCCTCACTCGCTCTCTCTCCCGCTCCCCTAGCCCCGGTCCGGCGCGGCTTGTGCCGATTGTCCCGGAGGGCTGACGGGGTAGCGGGCGCCATTTTGGGTGAGGCTGCAGGATTGTTTGGGCGGCGCTCTAGCCATCGCGTCTGCAGCCCATTAAATTCCGCCCCATGCGAACGCGCAGCAGATGCCCCTGACCCAGTGGCAGTGGGTTTGTGGCAGCTGCTGCTCGCGTGTGTGACTGCATGGCAGATTAACTTGAACTTTTAAGTTCTCATTATTGTATTTTTGTTTTTAAAGATTGTGCTTTTAAAAACTAATTCCTCATCTGTTACGACATTTCACTTGCCTGGTTGCTGACCGCCTCACTCGCTCCCTCTCCTGCTCCCCTAGCCCCGGTCCGGCAGGGCTTGTGCCGATTGTCCCGGAGGGCTGACGGGGTAGCGGGCCCCATTTTGGGTGAGGCTGCAGGATTGTTTGGGCGGCGCTCTAGCCATCGCGTCTGCAGCCCATTAAATTCCACCCCATGCGAACGCGCGCAGCGGGCGCGCCGGCGGCGCGCCAAAGGCGCGCCTAAGGCAAGCCCGTCTGCGCCCGTCCACGGCCGACCGGGGCTAGGGGCACCTCACTCTGCCCGTTTCCAGTCATATTCCGCCTCACAACTACGAGCTTTACAGGTACAGTGGCCCCCAAACCTGCCATCTGTGCACGAATTAGTGATCTCGGCCTAGCTCGCTCGCCTCCCTTAGTCACCCCCCCTGCTATTAACCCTTCCCCTCCTCCCCTTTCGGTGGCCCCTATTGAACCCTCTCCTTCCTCCCCTTTGTCCCTGGTGTCACCCCATCTCTCTGCCTTCCTACTCAATACTAGGTCGGCTGTCAAACATCATTTAGAGTTGTTTGACTTCCTGGACTCTGGTAAGCCAGATTTACTTTTCCTGACAGAGACGTGGTTTCGCTCTGACTCACTCCCGAGTGTGCTATCTGCCCTTCCTCCCCCCTATGTCATACTCAGGGCCGATCGGCCCGATGGCCGAGCAGGTGGTGGAGTTGCTTTGGTGACCCGTTCAGACTTCCATTTTCAACCTCTCCTTTCCCCTTCCCTACCTTCGGCAGACTGTTTGGTCATCCGCTCTACTTTTTCCCAGACTCCCCTGACGTGTGTTCTTGTCTATCGTCCCCCTCAATCCTGCCCCCATTTCCTCCCTGCTATCTCTGATCTACTGGGAACCTTAGCAATTAACAACTCCTCGGTGTTGCTCCGTGGAGATTTTAATTTTTGGCCCTATGCTTCTGCCGAAGACGCAGTGTCTCGTAACTTTACTGAACTCCTTTTGAGTTTGAATTTTGTTTCTCGAGTCCTTTCTCCTACACACATTCATGGTCACACCTTAGATCAAATTTGGACCCTCAATACTTCGATGCTGCCTTGTCCATCCAGCCCTACCCTTGGTCAGATCATTTCCTTATTTCTTTTTCACTGGACCTAACTTCTACTCCCACTACTCCACTCTCTAAACATACCTGGGCGAGGAATTGGAACAGAGCCGATATCCCTGCCCTTTGTTCCTCTTTATCGGCTTCTGACCCTATCTTGGCCGATCTTACGCCGTCTAGGCAGTTGGACGCTCTTGGCAGCTGGCTCCTGAAGGCCTGCGATCTGGCTGCCCCCTTGAAGCATATAATAGTCAAGCGCGCCCACGACGCGAACAAATGGTTCTCTCCCGCACTTAAAGCAAAAAAACTCGAGACGCGTCAAGCGGAGAGAGCCTGGAGACGCGCTTACTGTCCCATCCTAAAATCCCGTTACATGCTTACCTTAAAAGAATATAAAAAGGACACCCTCCTTGCCAAAACTGCGTATTTTTCTGGGAGGGTTCTTGATGCTGAGAACCACTCCAGGGAGATATTCTCTATAGTTCGGGAACTGTCCTCATCTGACAGGGCCTCCTCTAAAGTTCCTCTTTCCCAGCTGTTGTGCAACTCTCTCAACGATTTTTTCGTTGAGAAGGTCGCCCTCATTGAGGCCGGGATTCCGCCTCCATCCGTCACCTTTTGTGACCCCCAGCCTCCTCCTCCTGTCTCCCGCCTCACCCACCTACCTCCCTTAACCAGAGACTCCTTCCTTTCTCTACTGACTCGCGTCAAATCTGGCTTGCCTGTGGACGTTGCTCTGGCGCATATTCTTCGCAGGCTCTTCACGAGCTGCTATCTCCCCCCCCTCACCTTTCTCAACGATTCCCTTGACCAGGGGATCGTCCCAGCCCTTCATAAAACTGCTATTGTCATTCCTCTTTTAAAAAAACAGGGGCTGACCCCACCTCCCCTTCCAACTACCGTCCAATTTCCCTCCTCCCCTTTCTGGCTAAGGCCCTGGAAGCCCACGCTACTCAGGTCCTAGGTGCCTTTATTGAGGAGAGTGGGGGATTTGCTTCCCGGCAAGCCGGCTTCCGCCCTCGGCACTCCACCGAGAAGGTTGTTATTTCTGTGATGGACGACCTCAGAGAGGGGCTTGACACCAATACGCCCCAGGCGCTGGTCCTTTTAGATCTCTCCGCCGCCTTTGACACGGTTGATCATTCCATTCTTCTCACCCGTGTCAGGGCGGCGGGTATCGAGGGTCCTGCCTTGGCCTGGATCAGCTCCTTTCTGAGGGATCGCTCCCAGGCCGTCCATCTGGCCCAATTCATCGCCTCCCCTCACTCAGTTCGGTGTGGTGTTCCCCAGGGTTCTTCCCTTTCTCCGTTAATATTTAACCTATATATCTATCCCCTTATCTCTGCACTTCAGAACATGGAGGTCACCGTATACAATTACGCTGATGACCTCCAACTCATTTTTCACCTATCACATTCCCCTACCAGTATACTCAACTTCCAGTCGGTCATACTGTTCATCAGTGATTGGATGAACGGCAATCATCTGAAATTAAATCCGGACAAGACGGAACTTGTTGTTACTGGTAGCACTCCCAGTCCTTGGTCCCCTAGCTTTTGGCCCCCTTCCCTGGGTTCTTCCCCCACCCCTTCTTTTTCAGTAAAAACTTTAGGGATCTCACTCAACAAGCACCTCACCCCCCACACTCAGATCAATTCTGTTGTTTCCTCCTGTTTCTTTGCCCTTCGCACCATACGTAAAATTTCCCGGTTCTTCTCTGTTCCTGCCCTTAAACTCATCCTGATGGCGATGGTTCTGTCCCGGCTGGATTATGTGAACATTGTATATAATGGAGCCCCCTCTTATGCTTTCCACCGTCTCCAGCTAGTCCAAAATCAGGCCGCCCGACTGATCCATGGCCTACCTAGATTTCATCACGTTACTCCCCTTCTTCAATCCCTACACTCGCTCCCCATTAAAGAGCGGGCTCTCTTTAAATTGGGATGCACCACCTTTCAGGCCTTGGCGGGGACTGCCCCTGACTTCATCTCCTCCGCCATCAGTACCTACTGCCCCAACAGAGAACTCCGTTCCTCTACTAAATCTCTGCTCTCTGTTCCTCGTTTTAAGAAAAAGAAATCCGGGGGCTCAAAATTCAGGGTTCTTGCCCCTATTTTTTGGAACTCTCTTCCCCTTCACATTAGATCTATCCCCTCCTATTCTGATTTTCGCAGAGCACTTAAGACTTTTCTTTTCTCCCGTGCTTTCCCATCCTAGCATTTTGGTTCACTTACCACCCACCTCTGGCTAAGCGTCCTCCTAGCGCCATGAAACCGCATGGTATAAGTGCGCTATATAAATTGCTGTAAATTCAAATTCAAATATTGTTATTAGTGCTTTTAGCCCAGTAGAGTATTTTGCTTCATACGAGAATAATATGTTTTGCTATTAGTATCAGTCTTGCTTGGTAAGCTATGTCTGTACAGTGAGTGCCGAGGCCTTCAAGGTTAGTTCAACACAGTGGTTGTTGGGAGGTTTGACCTTCGCACGTTCTAGACATAACATACATGCAGCTGCGGCCAAATTCTGGCTTTAGACACGTTTTATATTGCACTGCACAGAGCATACACACACACTTGATGGTGCTTCGCATGCAGAGAGCTGGTGGAAGATGATGTGATCCCTTACCACTAGGATCCGAGGTATGGGGCCACCCAGCTAAAACCCAAAGAGACCTTCTTAGATATAATATATATATACTAGCAAGGGAGGGTGAGAATTAGGTGTCTTTTAGCCTTCTTCCCTCTAGCATTTTAACATTCTTTCACCCTTTGTATTCTACGGACTAGTAACTATGCTGATTACTTTGTTTCTTATAATGTGTTTTCTTGTATTAGCTAAGATACTGCGCTTGAGAACACTGCATTAGAAAATAAACATTTCAAATGTGCACCCATCCTCATTTACTCCTTGTTCTGGATTGAAATGATTGTATAACGAAAGAGTGTTCATGTGTTCCACGTTACCTGAGGTGTTCTAAGTCCATGTTCTGGTTTGTCTAAACGTTGGGAGTTTGTAAGAACCAATGAGACACTGTTGCTAGTCTGGTAGGGGATTTTGGGTACTAAGGTGAGTTTTGGCACACCCTAATTCACTGAGGTTCCAAGTCTCTATGCACAGTTCTGTATGAGAACGGAATCCCTGCGACAACGTACTATGGGGCCGTAAGGTTTTGAAGAGTCAAGCCTGACAACAGAGCTGCAGATTAGCAGAGAAATTGAAAATTAAAACTTGACAAATACATTCAGGGGCTCACTGGAGGGCTTTTGAGCATTATTAAAATACAGAGTTGGACAATACACACCAACTGGAGGGTTTAAATAGAATGCAGCACTACGAGTCCCAGCATGCATAAAGAGTGACTCACTTGTGAGGCCCACGAGAGGGCAATGTAATTAATTAGCATGCAGAAAAGAAGTGCAGCTTCAATAATGGTGCAAAGTCTAACTCGGGCCTGTCAACAAGGAGTTTTTTCTTGATATAAATGCCAGTTTCAGCTTGGAAAATGAAAGAATTTCCAAAGTTCATCTGCTGAGAGTCTTTATGCTTGTGGGCACAACTTGGGAGTAATATATACATATATATCTATATATATCTATCTATATATATCTATCTATATATATATATATATATATATCAAAAATAAGGAGTTCATGGTACTCCCAAGGTCCGGTGCACTTACTAGGTGTGTGTCTGCTATAAAACATCCGCAGACCCGTTTCCGGCTCTTGCCATCATCAGTGCGGAAAAGCCATCAATAATATGACACATTCATTTAAAAGGTTCTGCCATATGGTTGGTAGATTCTTGGCCAATGAAGGGGCGTCATTGGGGCATCACTGTTTTCATTATTTATTGCCTAATGCAATGTTTATGTCGCTCCCATCGCTAAAAAGTTAATTGGCAGCCGTGATAACTGTGCCTGTAAATCCCCTCACCTGCCTCTGATTTAAAACGAAAACACTCCGAGTGTCCCACATATGGTGAAGCACTCTAGCTTTGCATAAGCCACAACCGGAACAGGAGTTTTTTTCTTGATATAAATGCCAGTTTCAGCTTGGAAAATGAAAGAATTTCTAAAGTTCATCTGCTGAGAGTCTTCATGCTTGTGGGTACAACTTGGGAGTAATATATACATATATATATTCACTGAAAAAACCATAGGTTATAGACCATATATAGTTAGGAATTAGCATTTAGAAAACCTTATTTCACTCACACAAAACCATTGAAATTCCATATATAGTTAGTTGCACTAACTATATATCGCGCACCCGCAATCCACTGCTGATGATGTCACATATCACATCATTCATGACATGGTCAGTGACATCACTGATGACATCACTGATGACATCTCAAATGACATCACTGATGATATCTCTTTTGACATCAATGGTCACATCAATGATGATATCATTAATGTGACAATACAATGCATCTCCTCAACTTTAATAAAACCTCTGTTACACCCAGTGTTAAATACAGAGTATAATTTTTGAAACCATTGACACACCAATACTAGTTACTACATACGCATTCACTGATTCCTACGTCTACACACACATTCACTCATTCACCCATACAATCATTCATACATACAATCACTCATCTTTACAACACTATCATATGCACTCATACACCTATACAGACACTCACACTCTGCCACTCATCCATGGAGTTACTCACACACCTAGTCAGTCCTGTAAAGAATCAATCACACTTCCATTTTCTAATCTACACAGTTAAACATAGAGTACCTTACATTTTCAAACATATACTAACACATACTTACTCTCTTATAGAATCACTGATACAAGTACACATTGATCTGCACAGAGTCACACACCTCCCAGCCAGCCATACACACACTCAGTCTCCCATACAAATACTTGTGCAACCAATCAATAACCCATATAGCTACTTATATAGCTACTGATCAACACATGCAGCAGCTTGCACAACAACAGACATACTGATGCACACTTTCAGACAGTTTAGTCACTAACCCGTGCATTTAGTAAGACGCATTTAATCACTCACTCATACAGTCAATCACGCACCTACTAAAACCTTCATTCAGACACTTATACATCCACTCATTCTTCAATATGTAAAACATATTTAAACTTTACAGAAACACATAATCACTGGATGTTGTCATCAGTGATGTCATCAGTGATGTCACTGACCATGTCATGAATGATGTAATATGTGACATCATCAGCAGTGGATTGCGGGTGCGCGATATATAGTTAGTGCAACTAACTATATATGGAATTTCAATGGTTTTGTGTGAGTGAAATAAGGTTTTCTAAATGCTAATTCCTAACTATATATGGTCTATAACCTATGTTTTTTTCAGTGAATTTTCAAGGTTTTGTAAATGCTAATTCCTAACTATATATGGTCTATAACCTATGGTTTTTTCTGTGAATTTCATTGTTTTTTTAACAGCTAATATCTGTAGCTGTAAAATGTATTCTTCTTTAAATCCAAAAATATATTTTATATGTTTATGAATAATTTTTTTTTAAAATATTTTTTTTTCTTCGTTCCCGCTTCGCGAATCGGGAAGCTTCCCGTTAGCTGACCTTGATGCCGCGAAATAGACCGCGAGCCGGTAAACGTTTCTTTACCGCAAGTGCCGCGTTAGAAAACAACATCGTGACGCCTCCCGTCCGCATGACGTTCCACGTTGTCGCGTGATACGTCATATGACGTGCTACGTTAGCGAACTGGTACGCGAAGCGAGTGCCAAAGCGCAGGTTTCTGGAAGCAAACCGGGAGGCCCTGCAAAGCGCTTAACGTAAACACAGCAAGTCATGTGACTTGGTAATAACACTTTTCATTGGTTCATTTCACTTTTGGTTTCCTAATGATGTAAGACTAGGTCATATAATCTAAAATGAACACTTTTGATTGGTTGAGAACTCTTGTTTTTCCCAAATGATGAAAATCCCTCCTTCTTTCCTCACTCTGACTTTCATCATTGTGAGAGAAAGACCCTTTGTGATCACTGAGCAATGGCTTCTTTAGTAGCTTCAGCTGGTGCTTCCCCACCACCTCCACCACATCCAAGGAAGAGTGGACCACCTGCTCAAGTTGTAATTCAACAAGAAGAAGAAGAAGAGGAACAGGAGGACGAGCACGAAGAGAGGCAGTTTTTGCCTGAGCAGCCCAAGACGTCTCACCGGAAAGAAAACTTCATTTGGCAATTTTTTTAAATTCCCAAAGGTCAGAAAAAAGTAAATGCAAGATACGTAACTTGCCTTATATGTCAAGATAGACTGTCCAGAGGGACCGACAAAAAATACAGTTTCGGAAACTACACAATGCATCGCCATATGACTAGGTGGCATCCTAACAACTACAGTGCTGCACAGTTTCGGAACGACCTAGATAATCTCCCTATTATGGCCAGAAGATCTGTTGTACCGGAAGTAACGGGACCAGAGGGCAGGGAGATGGTGCCAAATATACAAATGAGATTTGGTGAAGTAAAACACACCTGCGTATTTTGCGATGGATTCATTTCCTACGGAGAAAGAAGCATCACTCTGATCAACAGAGCTATTGACTATCATATGCAAGTTTGTCCGAAACGCCCAAAATAATAAATACTTCTTTTTTTTGTTTTGTTGCTCCTGTTGAGCCCTTTACAATGAATCGTTTTCATTGCCCCCTCCAAGAAAAACCCAAAAAAATATAAAACTGTTCCGAAAAATTCAAAAACATTAAAAAAATGTTCAGAAAAATAAAAAAAAAAGTTCTTTTCAGAACTACCTCCCCGTTATTAAAAAATTGGTACAATATTTGGAACTGTGCCAACCTCTATTTCTCTTAGTTCGCTTCCTAGTTCGCTCGCTGGTACGCGAACTGGAAGCGAACCAAAAACAGTAAGTATAAGGGAAGGAAACACACACTTATGTTAAAAGAAAGACAGCTATAGGGGAGTAAACTAGAGATACTATTACCCATAATCCACTACTGATGATGTCACATATTACATCATTCATGACATGCTCAGTGACATCATCAGCAGAGGATTGCGGGTTTTTTGGCAACATGCCTTATCCACGGTTTAATAACGCTGCCTTTTGCTTTATATAAGTTTTCAAATTGTATGAAATATATACCAATAGGTCTTTATGAACCTTTAGGTAGTGCTTTTGTTCATGAGGTCTGGTCGCTTCCATACACATACAGATGTTTCAAAGATGATCAAGAAGTTTATCTGAATGGAGAGGAATGCACTGAGACGCCAGATCATTCACTAATGTGTAGGCACATACAGTTACACGATTCATGCAACAAACACCGACCAAATATGGCTTGCGTGTTGCAAGGCACGCCAGTTCCTGCTATCATCCCCACGTTCAAGTTGTTGGAAAATGGTAGTTATTTGATGCTCAATAATGAAGATTGTTCTGAGTTAATTAAAAGTATTCCTTTTATCGTAACAGTAAGTGAACGGGTTATTTGCTGCAGAAATGTTCTATTTCCTCCCACACATGAACATAGGGAGTTTTCAATCTGGCCACAAATACCAACCTTGGGACACGTTTCAACGGCATGACAAGAATAAGAGCTCTTTTGTCTCAGAGAGAGGTGGCCTTGAGTTCGGCCCGTGAAACTTTCGTACTTCACATAGCGAACACCCGTACACAGGTTTGCCTTTCAATTTCAGCAACATGTTTCCGACTATCTTTAACGCATCCTCCACAAAATCCCTGGCACACTTTTTTAAAGTTGTTACCAGTGGTCTCGTGACTTCATTTGAGAAAATCTTTGGAGTCATCCCTGCTCCCTTTCATTCCATTTTCTCCACTCTGGTTCGTGGATTGCATTTTTACTTGCATTACCAGCGGACGCTCTTGTGCTTTTTTACATTTTTAAATATGGATGTCCCTCCTATGCAACCTCCGACCCTGCAGCTGCTGACACTGTTCCGCAATCGCATGCTAGAATATTATGGCACAATGCCGTTGGCGATATTAAGCACGGCATATGGATTATCTTTTCGGTTCTCCTACTTCACCTGTGTCCAGCCTGTATTTCACTGCCTGACCTGTGATTTCGATTGGGCCATTGATTTGTGTCTCTGCGGACCGGTTTCTCCTGACGTCGACTTTAATCAGCTGATGACTCCTATCATTACTCACGAGTTGATTTGTCCTGGCGAAAGGATTATGGCTGTGGCATTGATGCATGGACTACTTGGTCCCTGGAATTTACTGGCGGCAGCACAGTCTTTCTTGGAACACAGCTTTCTTGAAAACCCACCGAGCTGTCCTCTGATGGTGATAGAGGATCCGGTGCTGGGAGAGCACGTATGTTCTTTTCCGCTTTTAAATTGGATGGCTGAACTGTTTTCGGATGAAGACGGTGACTTCCTGTTGGAGGCTGTTGCAGCTTATTTTGCATACACAGTTATGTCATAGACCTTTTTCATGTTTCATATGCTGAGTACTAGCATTTCATTGACAATTCATTGACTTAATTGTCAAGTTTTTATTATTTACCTTGCCTATTGGCTTAAGACTCGATAAAGTACTTGGCTGTTTTATTTTTCTTTAGCATTGAATTTTCCTAGTTTTTAATGCTTTACCTTGCGGACCGTCCACATATAAACTTGCAATCTGCTCTCATGAGATGGCACTTCTATTATCTTATTCAGTTCGTTTCCGGATCATGAGGAGGTGTCATCTAGGTCCTGGATATCTTTACACCGTGTTAAGTTAGCATGGGCTCATTACCGGTTTAAACGCCATTTTTCCTTTTTTGCAACTTCTGCACACGACATTTAGTTGTTGCTTTAGCTTTCCACCTAGTAGTTCATCGTGGTTTACATGAGAATAATATGTTATTGGTCTACTATCTGCTTTACTTGTTAAACTATATCTGTACAGCGAGTGCTAAAGTTTCAAGAACAACACGATACAGAATTGTTATGAGGTCTGATCTCCACGACTTCATACTCATAACATAAGTGCAACTTCTGCCAATTCTGGGCATGAGGCGGGTTTTATATTGCTTTGCCGAACACACATACACAACAGTTGATGCGGTTCACATGAAGAGAGAGCTGGTGTATGCTGATGTGATTCCTTCAAATCTAAGACACTAAAGTATGGGCACGCCCTAAACCAACACAAAGAGACCTTCTTAGCAAATAATATAATATGTGTATTAGGGAGGGTGAGATATAAGCAGCCGCGGGCCGTGGAGGGAAATACGGTGAGGCAGGGAGGCGGGGAGGGGGAGAAGCAGGGTGGAGCCCTCTCTACCTTGCCCCTCCCCCTCCCCGCCTCCCTGCCCCACCGTAACTCCCTCCACGGCCCGCGGCTGCTTATAAGTGTTGCTAACTCTTATTCATTTACAGCATGTTAACATACTGTCACCATTCGCTTTTTATGTACTAGTAACTATGCTGGTAATTTTGCTACTGATAATATGTGTACTTGTATTCTCCACCCTGCTTCTCCCCCTCCCCGCCTCCCTGCCTCACCGTAACTCCCTCCACGGCCCGCGGCTGCTTATAAGTGTTGCTAACTCTTATTCATTTACAGCATGTTAACATACTATCACCATTCACTTTTTATGTACTAGTAACTATGCTGGTAATTTTGCTACTGATAATATGTGTACTTTTATTATCTAAGGTACTACGCCTGAGAAGACGGCATTAGTAAATAAACATTTCAAATACACATGTGTTCTTCTTAACTCCATGTTCTGGTTTCTAAGAAATATATAACGACCGACTGTTCATGAGTTCCACGTATCCTGAGGTACTATAAGTTCATATTATGGATTGTCTAAACATTGAGAGTTTGTTATATCCAATGTGACACTGTACCTAGCTTGCTAAATAGTTTTTGATTACTAACGTGAGTTTTGGGACACCCTAATTCGCCGAGGTTCCAATCCTCTGTCCACAGTTCTGTGTGAGAACAGAAACCCTGCGACAGGGGCACCCCCGACCCTTGCTGGACCTTCATCACACTTGCGATACAACTCCAGCAATGCGCCACCTTTACGGCACAGATACATCACGCATCTGTGCTGTTTTTGCCCCGTGATGCGCCGCATTGTAAATGCAGCACACCATAGGTGACGGAACAGCGGCACAGAATGACTAACACATCCCTGGTGATGCGCCAGTCATCATAAATCTATCCCTATGCTTCTTATCTTGTTAGAGATGAACCGCCATATGTATCATCAAAGTTATTTGCATTTCCTAAATAGCGAACTTTAAGGAATAAATAGCGATTCTTTACCATTCCTAGTTTGCGATGAGCTATTTGCTAATTAGCCGAATGTAGCCCAATGAAGCCCAATGTAGCCCAATGTAGCCCAAAGATGGCCGCCAGACACACAAAAAAAACAATGTAGCCCAAATATCAGCCAGATGTAGCCCAACTATAGCCCAGTGACAGAATGACCAATCAGCTTCGCAAACCTCCGTTACGCGAAGCGGAGCGCTGTTACAGATATATATCTTTTTTTGAACGTTAATTTCTCAAAATCCACTGGAGCACATATATTGAGACCTAGCAAAGGCACATCGGGCTACCAGTCCCTAATATTTTGCCAAGTTTCGTGCAAATCCATTCAGCCGTTCAATTATTATTTTTATTATTTTTTTTTGCCCCGCGGGGCCCTTTTAAAACCTCCACATCAAACCTAGGGGGTCAGCGAGGATCTACTATGCCCCCTTATAGTTATTTCCCCCTTTGTTTTGACCTCCTCTTGTCTCTCGATCCTACCGAGAGACAAGATGGCGGCCGCTACGGACTGTTTGGAATGTTGACAGACGCCGGAGAACCAATCAGCTTCGCTTCACAAAGCTCCGTTGCGCGAAAAGTCCGCGAACCAGAGCGCTAACCGGTCCGCTGTTACAGATATATATCTTTTTTTAAACGTTAATTTCTCAAAATCCACTGGAGCACATATATTGAGACCTACAAAAGGCACATCGGGCTACCAGTCCCTACAATTTTGCCAAGTTTCGTGCAAATCCATTCAGCCGTTCGGGCTAAAAGTGAGGCCAACCGCCCTATGGAAAACTCAATGTTAAAAACACGTTTTGGGACCCCCCTTTTTTCTCGGCCCCCACTGGACGAACCCCCCCCAAATTTTCAAGGGCTGCTCAGAAACAAAATGTGCCATTTTCCTGAAAATTTCAGCCAATTCCGTCCACAAACGCCAAAGTTATTAGACATAGAATTTTCAAAAAACCCATAGAGAAAAAATCCTAACTATATATACCTACTGGCGACCGCCAGTAGGTAATATCTATCTATATATATCTATCTATCTATCTATCTCAATATATGTGCTCCAGTGGATTTTGAGAAATTAACGTTTAAAAAAAGATATATATCTGTAACAGCGGACCGGTTAGCGCTCTGGTTCGCGGACTTTTCGCGCAACGGAGCTTTGTGAAGCGAAGCTGATTGGTTCTCCGGCGTCTGTCAACATTCCAAACAGTCCGTAGCGGCCGCCATCTTGTCTCTCGGTAGGATCGAGAGACAAGAGGAGGCGAAAGCGAAGGGGCAAATGACCATAAGGGGGAATAGTAGATCCTCGCTGACCCCCTAGGTTTGATGTGGAGGTTTTAAAAGGGCCCCGCGGGGCAAAAAAAAAAAATAATAATAATAATCGAACGGCTGAATGGATTTGCACGAAACTTGGCAAAATATTAGGGACTGGTAGCCCGATGTGCCTTTGCTAGGTCTCAATATATGTGCTCCAGTGGATTTTGAGAAATTAACGTTCAAAAAAAGATATATATCTGTAACACCGCACCGCTTCGCGTACTTTTCGCGTTACGGAGCTTTGCGAAGCGAAGCTGATTGGCTCTCCGGTGTCTGTAAACATTCCAAACAGTCCGTAGCGGCCGCCATCTTGTCTCTCGGTAGGATCGAACAGCTGAATGGATTTGCACGAAACTTGGCAAAATTGTAGGGACTGGTAGCCCGATGTGCCTTTGCTAGGTCTCAATATATGTGCTTCAGTGCATTTTGAGAAATTAACGTTCAAAAACAAGATATATATCTGTAACAGCGCTCCGCTTCTCGGAGATAAAATTATATGTGTATTACCTAGCTGTTGCTAACACCAGTTAGCGACGGCTAGTAGAAGATAGCGACCATCTTGGGCCCCACTTTGCATGTGAGTGATATTTATCACTAATGACATGGAAAGTGGGCATGCCAAGATGTTAGCGACTGGAAACAGTCGCTAACATCGCTATCTCCTATTATCAACTTTTGGAAATATTCGAGATAAGCGCGAATATCTCCAAAAGCTACCACCTGCCCTGAGCAGTTCTTAGCCATGTTATCCAATGGGAGGTGGATAACATGGCTAAGAGCATTAGCTCGGTAATGCATGAATATCGCTGAGTTTTCAGCGATATTAATGCATTGCGGTCGTTTTTTATCGTATTTCCGATAAACCTTGATAATAGCAAGGTTTATCTGCGATAATTTCTGACGGTAAAAAAATCGTTGCTAAGCATCGTTAGGGATAAATATCGCTTAACTTTGGTAATATGCCCCAACGTCTGTTAACGTTCGATTCGAAGGAAATCAGGAAGTGTTGAAAAACATTGTCTGCGCCATCTTGTCTTTTTTCAAATGCCACACTTTTGTCGTGCACGGCAGCCATTTTAGATGCCTTGACCAGACCCACTCTGTGCACGCTGTCGATCCTTAGCATGGCTCCCCACCCTCGCAAGCATCTCCCCCAGGCAGTGGTCACCCCCGCTCTCTGTCTTATGCATGGGTAATAAACCTCCCCCCATCTGCGCTGCTCTTCCCTGAGAATCACACCCTGTGCCCGCCCGACACCTCCCTTTCGCCCTATTCACTACCGCACCCTCTGACACTCCTTTTCCTCTGTGTCCGATTGTCCAGGCTGGTCCTAGGGTATCAGCTAGCCCTGCAGATGTAGTTTATGGCCACAGCTGTAAAGAATCACCCCTCTTGAAAGGAGTTATAGTAGATCAAGGCCCACACTCGATGAGATCCGGCACAGCAGAAGCGTTGCTATTATCTGAAAAGCATCCTGTATTGTGATTGGGGAGGGGACCGAGCCTGAAGCGGAAGATTCCAGGGATGACTCTTTGTACATCAAAGTTTTTACAATTATGTGTCACATTAAATATATATAGCACTCCGACAAAGTAGTAAGATTATAAAACTTTAATAATTTATAAATATATACAAGAAAACAAAAATAGTAATAACATATAAACATTTTTAGGGAAAAACAACGAAGTAGCGGTCGGCTGTGCGAATAGTCCCAACGCAGCACAACGTCCAGATTTCCGGCGTGGGGCGTCGCGGGGGGTGGGTCATCAGTAGCAAACTGTTGTGCGAATAGTTCCAAGGCAGCAGAACGCGCCGAAATCTAGATGACACGAAAGTGATGTCTAGTAAGTTGCCACCCAGCAAATAACGGCATGGGGCGTCGCGGGGGGTGGGTCATCAGTAGCAAACTGTTGCGCGAATAGTTCCAAGGCAGCAGAACGATGGCACCAAGGTGATGTCCAGTAAGTTGCCGCACTGGTTTTGGTATCCTACAATGCTGCTCCGAATAACGGCGTGGGGCGCCCCGGGGGAGGCGGTGTGAACGGGCCTCTCCAGGTGGAGTGTCATCTGTTGTAGTGGGGCGCCCCTTTACCGTTTCAGTTGCCATTCCGTCCGTTTTTGGTCCACTGTGTCAAATGCCGCAATTCAGCTGAGTTGCGCCCACTCTTGCGGTGCAGCGATAGGCGGCTGTCACAGGAGTCTCAAAATGGCGGCAGGCTCTTTCCTTTTTGGGCCTGGTCCACTGAAATGGCCCTGGGACACCTTGGAAATCGGACGTTTGTCTGCTAGGTCTTGGACCCCATTCTCGAAAGCGTCCCCTCCGCCTTGAGAATTCATCAAAAGTTTTGGGGGCTCCGACTCCTGCAGGCTTCTGGTGGGGAGCGGCTGCCATGATTGCTCGCGGAATGACCACGACTGAGCTACGAGATGGTGGTGCTCTCATGCTGACGCCAGCTTCAGTCTGAAACATCCAGAAACAAGGTGCGGCTTTCATCGTTTGGGAAAAAAAAAAGTTTTCATCCAATGAAAAGTGTTGTTTTTAGGTCACATGATCAAGCCTTCCATCATTAGGAAACCAAAAGTAAAATGAACCAATGAAAAGTTTTATAAACAAGTCACATGACCTGTTATGCGGCATAGGGTGTAAAATGCGGAGAAAATACGTTGGTACGTGAGGCGGCGTCAGTAGCGGACCGATGTGCGAATAGGCCGAAGGCAATACAACGCGCCAAGATCCTGATGGCACCGAGGTGGTGTCCAGCAAGTTGCAGCACTGGTGTGGCCATCCTACAATGCTGAAAGTCGGCGTGGGGCGCCCCGTTGGCCTGTGAGTTTGCGTCAGTAGCGGACCGATGTGCGAATAGGCCGAAGGCAGCACAACGCGCCAAGATCCGGATGGCACCGAGGTGGTGTCTAGTAAGTTGCCGCACTGGTGTGGCCATCCAACAATGCTGTAAGTCGGCGTGGGGCGCCCCGTTGGCCTGTGAGTTTGCGTCAGTAGCGGACCGATGTGCGAATAGGCCGAAGGCAGCACAACGCGCCAAGATCCGGATGGCACCGAGGTGGTGTCTAGTAAGTTGCCGCACTGGTGTGGCCATCCTACAATGCTGAAAGTCGGCGTGGGGCGCCCCGTTGGCCTGTGAGATGGCGTCAGTAGCGGACCGATGTGTGAATGGGGCCGAAGGCAGCGCAACAATATTTTCGGAATAGAAGACACCACTAGGCGCTGAGATGCCAAGATCCGGATGGCACCGAGGTGGTGTGTAGCAAGTTGCCGCACTGGTGTGGCCATCCTACAATGCTGAAAGTCGGCGTGGGGCGCCCCGTTGGCCTGTGAGTTTGCGTCAGTAGCGGACCGATGTGCGAATAGGCCGAAGGCAGCACAACGCGCCAAGATCCGGATGGCACCGAGGTGGTGTCTAGTAAGTTGTCGCACTTCTGTGGCCATCCTACAATGTTGAAAGTCGGCGTGGGGCGCCCCGTTGGCCTGTGAGATGGCGTCAGTAGCGGACCGATGTGTGAATGGGGCCAAAGGCAGCGCAACAATATTTTCTGATTTGAAGACACCACAAGGCGCTGAGATGCCAAGATCCGGATGGCACCGAGGTGGTGTCTAGCAAGTTGTGGCACTGGTGTGGCCATCGTACAATGGTAAAAGTCGGCGTGGGGCGCCCTGTTGGCCTGTGAGATGGTGTCAGTAGCGGACTGATGTGTGAATGGGGCCAAAGGCAGCGCAACAATATTTTCTACTATATTTTCGGAGTAGAAGACACCACAAGGCGCTGAGATGCCAAGATCCGGATGGCACCGAGGTGATGTCTAAGTTGCGGACCGATGTGCGAATGGGGCCAAAGGTAGCGTAACAAGATTTTCTGTATGGAAGATACCACTAGGCGTTGAGATGCCAAGATTCGGATGGCACCGAGGTGATGTCTAGCAAGTTGTGCCACTGGTGTGGCCATCGTACAATGGTAAAAGTCGGCGTGGGGCGCCCTATTGGCCTGTGAGATGGTGTCAGTAGCGGACTGATGTGCGAATGGGGCCAAAGGCAGCGCAACAATATTTTCTGACTGACACCACAAGGCGCTGAGATGCCAAGATCCGGATGGCACCGAGGTGATGTCTAAGTTGCGGACTGATGTGCGAATGGGGCCAAAGGCAGCGTAACAAGATTTTCTGTATGGAAGATACCACTAGGCGTTGAGATGCCAAGATTCGGATGGCACCGAGGTGATGTCTAGCAAGTTGGTGTGGTCATCCTACAATGCTGAAACTCGGCGTGGGTCACCCCATTAGCCTGTGAGATGGCGTCAGTAGCGGACCGATGTGCGAATAGGCCGAAGGCAGCACAACGCGCCAAGATCCGGATGTCACCGTGGTGGTTTCATAGTTGAGAGGCACTTCATCTGCAGTGGGGCGCCGAGATCCGGATGGCACCGAGGTGATGTCTAGCAAGTTGCTGTACTGGTGTGGTCATCCTACAATGCTGAAATGTAGTGGGGTGCCCATTTACCGTTTCAGTTGCCATTCAGCTGAGTTTCGGCTGCTCTTGATGCTACAGCGACAGGCGGCTGCAAGAGGACTCTCAAAATGGCGGCCTGTTCTTTGTATTTGGGCCTGGTCCACTAAAATGGCCCTGGTACACCTTAGAACTCGGACGCTCGATTTTTTTTCCTTTCCTGTACATGCAAAAAAAGGTAAATGCCCGGTACGTTACACGCTTCATCTGCCACGATGAACTCTCCAGAGGAACCGAAAAAAAATATAGTTGTGGTAACTATACCATGCATCGTCATATGGAGAGGTGGCACCAATTAATTATAGTGCTGCATAAAAGAGAGATTTGGAGGAGAACCCCTGACCTGCTAGTACATTCATCAAAGAAGTGGCACTGAGAGCTTCAGAGGCAAGGGAAACGGTCCCAAATATTTAGAAGAACTTTGGAAAGATTAAAATGACATGTTTAGATTGTGGTAAATTAATTTCATGTGGACAGATGAGTGTTACTCTAATAAATACAGCATATGAACATCATCATAGTCGATGGTTGGTAGAGACATTTTGAGTATATTCTGGACCTGCCCGTCCTCGCCCAAAATGGCGCCGGAATAAATGGGACTCGTAACTCCTTGTTGTGTACTGGTTGCAGAACCTTGAAATCACGAGATACGTATGCAGTTTTGAAGCACATGGCGGGCGGGGACGAGAATTGATTGAATATTTCGACATCCCTATTGATATTAAGTTCTGATGTGTTATTGATTACTGTGCTGTTGAAAATTCGAATTAACGTCACCCATGGTACTTGCCCGCAAATGTATATCTAGATAATTTTATTGTAACTGGCCCTGTCGTATTTTAATTATAAAATGTACGTCCACCGATTCCGTAACTGTTAGACACCTTAGTTCTTGCAACCTAATGGCCCGCCCGTTACGTTCCTCTACAGTGTAAATGTCTATTCATCATATACGATTACAGTTTGCTCCGTGGCAGGCCCACGTGGTTATAGGCTCGTATTTGTATAATGAAATTTTCACAATAAAGGTTTTTAAAAGAAAACATGGTAGTAGTATATACATTGGTAAAGTTTTTAATAATAGTCACTGTTTTAGAATCATTAAAAGGCAAGTGAAATAAAGCAGACCAATTACATGAAGGGTAAAAGGTATAATACGAAGGAACGCAGTAAAGATAAATGGTCAAGGGCTGTTGTGTTTTCTATTCCTGCAACATAAAGTGATCGATAAGAATCTCATATTCAGGCGTATCGGCGACTAAGACAGCAGGTCGACCCTCTTTTGCTCAACGGCTCCGTCATGGGACGAAGAAACGCTCTTTTTCTCGAAAAAAGAATATATTTTACTTGCAGGACAGTTGTAAAATTTCCTTGAAAGTACATTAGCCTGGAACATTATAACATATATTTAAGAAAAAATAATGTTCGGAAGTAATTAAAAGCGTAATTTTTAGGTGATATGACCAAGGCTTTCATCATTAGAATAAGAAAAGTAAAATGAACCAATGAAAAGTTTTATTAACAAGTCACATGACTTGTTATGCTTACGTTACGCGCTGCGCGCCCCGGATGACTTCCGGATGCGCTAACGCGGCGCGTCATATGACGCATTACGCGACAACGCAGGTCCAGAATATAGTCAAAATGTCTCCACCAACCAGCGGTCGAAACACAACTCCTTTCAGCAGGCTAAATAGTTCTGTTAAATGACAACAGAAGGGACAGGCAACAAGAACCATCAGTCAAAGAGGGGAGGGCTAGGTCTTCTCTACCGGGTTACATTGGGGCGCTACCGGAACTGATCGAATTGGTAGTCTACAGTGTTTCTGGATGTTTCAGACTGAAGCTGGGGTTAGCATGAGAGCACCACCATTTCGTAGCTCCGTTGTGGCCATTCCGCAACCAATCATGGCAGCCGTTCTTTATCGTTATTTTGGGCGGGGTGGGTGGCGGAGCCGAGCTGTTTTGCAGCCATCATTGTGTGGAGTTCAGTTCATCTCACTAGTTTTGTATTTGTCATGAGGGGTTGTTCCTAATGTTTCTATTTTAGCGAGGTCAAAAAGAGATCCCATTAGTGGCCTACTGATTTTACTCGATTCCTTTTCTTTTTTTTTTACACGATTTTTCGTTATCTGCAAAGACTAAACAGAGTATTGCGACTCTGTGTTTGTTTGTAAATAGAGAATGAACCAAAGAGAACTAATTCTAAAACAGTAAATACTTGGATAACAATCAATCAAATGGAGAGAGAAGCAGGCACGACGGATTACAACGGGGGCAAAGGCCTGCGTTAACTACCTTTCACTATCTGCAAAGAGAGAGTACTCCTAATAGAAATGAGGGGGGGGGGGCACCATTCAAAGCAGATCAGTGTGCATAAACACGAAAATGTTTTCACTTACCACGTACTTGACATTCGACAGCTTATGATATTTGCTATTAAAAAACCATTGAAATTCACTGAAAAAACCATAGGTTATAGACCATATATAGTTAGGAATTAGCATTTACAAAACCTTGAAAATTCACTGAAAAAACCATAGGTTATAGACCATATATAGTTAGGAATTAGCATTTAAAAAACCTTATTTTACTCACACAAAACCATTGAAATTCCATATATAGTTAGTTGCACTAACTATATATTGCGCACCCGCAATCCACTGCTGATGATGTCACATATTACATCATTCATGACATGGTCAGTGACATCACTGATGACATCACTGATGACATCTCAAATGACATCACTGATGACATCACTGATGACATCTCATTTGACATCAATGACCACATCACTGATGATATCATTCATGTGACAATACAATGCATCTCCTCACATTTTAATATAACCTCTGTTTCACCCAGTGTTAAAAACAGAGTATAATTTTTGAAACCATTGACACACCAATACTAGTTACTACATACGTACTCACTGATTCCTACGTCTACACACACATTCGCTCATTCACCCATACAATCATTCATACATACAATCACTCATGTTTACAACACTATCATATGCACTCATACACCTATACAGACACTCACACTCTGCCACTCATCCATGGAGTTACTCACACACCTAGTCAGTCCTGTAAAGAATCAATCACACTTCCATTTTCTACTCTATACAGTTAAACATAGAGCACCTTACGTTTTCAACCATATACTAACACATACTTACTCTGTTATACAATCATTGATACAAGTACACATTGATCTGTACAGAGTCACACACCTCCCAGCCAGCCACACACACACTCAGTCTCCCATGCAAATACTTGGGCAATCAATCAATAACCCATATAGTTACTCATATAGCTACTGATCAACACATGCAGCAGTTTACAGAACAACAGACATAATGATGCACAAATTAAGACACTTTAGTCACTAACCCATGCACTCAGTGAGACACATTTAATCACTCACTCATACATTCAGTCATGCACCTACTAAATCCTTCGTCCAGACACTTATACATCCACTCATTCTTCAATATGTAAGACATATTTTAACTTTACAGAAACATAGTCACTGGATGTTGTCATCAGTGATGTCATCAGTGATATCATTTGAGATGTCATCAGTGATGTCATCAGTGATGTCACTAACCATGTCATGAATGATGTAATATGTGACATCATCAGCAGTGGATTGCGGGTGCGCAATATATAGTTAGTGCAACTAACTATATATGGAATTTCAATGGTTTTGTGTGAGTAAAATAAGGTTTTTTAAATGCTAATTCCTAACTATATATGGTCTATAACCTATGGTTTTTTCAGTGAATTTTCAAGGTTTTGTAAATGCTAATTCCTAACTATATATGGTCTATAACCTATGGTTTTTTCAGTGAATATATATATATATATATATATATATATATATATATATATATATATCAAAAACAAGGAGTTCAGGATACTCCCAAGGTCCGGTGCACTTACTAGGTGTGTGTCGGCTATAAAACATCCGCAGATCCGTTTCCGGCTCTTGCCATCATCAGTGCGGAAAAGCCATCAATAATATGACACATTCATTTAAAAGGTTCTGCCATATGGTTGGTGGATTCTTGGCCAATGAAGGGGCGTCATTGGGGCATCACTGTTTTCATTATTTATTGCCTAATGCAATGTCTATGTCGCTCCCATTGCTAAAAAAGTTAATTGGCAGCCGTGATAACTGTGCCTGTACATCCCCTCACCAGCCGCTGATTAAAAACGAAAACACTGTGAGTGTCCCACATATGGTGAAGCACTCTAGCTTTGTATAAGCCACAACCTGAATAGGTCAACAGAGTCTGTAAGAGGCGGTTCAGCAGCCCAAATTGAATTCAAAGCACAGTATTCCACCTGGGGCCAGCCGAACTCGCAGCGGGTGCAACCGGGAAGCGATGGTGGAAACCACTTATAAAACAACAAAAACAAGGAGTTCATGGTACTCCCAAGGTCCGGTGCACTCACGGAGTGTGTGTCGGCTATAAAACATCCTCAGACGCGTTTCCGGCTGTTGCCGTCATCAGTGCGGAAAAGCCGTCAATAAAACGACAGAGTCATTTGAACGGTTCTGCCATATGGTTGGTGGATTATTGGCCAATGAATGGCCGGCAATAGGGGGTCACTGTTTTCAATATTTATTGCCTAATGCAATGTCTATGTTGCTCCCATCGCTAAAAAGGGTAATTGGCAGCCGTGATAACTGCATGTACATCCCCTCACCTGCCGCTGATTAAAAACGAAAATACTGTGTGTCCCACAAATGGTGGAGCACTCTAGCTTTGTATAAGCCACAACCTGAATTGATCAACAGAGTCCGAACACAGCAGTTCAGCAGCCCAAATTGAATCCAAAGCACAGTATTCCACCTTGGGCCCGCCGAACTCGCGGCGGGTGCAACCGGGAAGCAATGGTGGAAACCGCTTATAAAACAGCAAAAACAAAGAGTTCATGGTATTCCCAAGGTCCAGCGCACTCACGGGGTGTGTTGGCTATAAAACATCGGCAGAAGCGTTTCCGGCTCTTGCCGTCATCAGTGCGGAAAAGCCGTCAATAAAATGACACAGTCATTTAAATGGTTCTGCCGTATGGTTGGTGTATTCTTGGCCAATGAATTGCCGGCAATGGGGGGTCACTGTGTTCAATATTTATTGCCCAATGCAATGTCTATGTCGCTCCCATCACTAAAAAAGTGAATTGGCAGCCGTGATAACTGTGCCTGTACATCCCCTCACCTGCCGCTGATTAAAAACGAAAACAGCGTGAGTGTCCCACATATGGTGAAGCACTCTAGCTTTGTATAAGCCACAACTTTAATTTGTCAACAGAGTCCGTAAGCGGTGGTTCAGCAGCCCAATTTGAATCCAAAGCACAGTATTTCACCTGGGGCCAGCCGAACTCGTGGTGGGTGCAACCGGGAACCGATAGTGGAAACCACTTACTAAGCAGCAAAAACGAGGAGTTCATGGTACTCCCAAGGTGTGGTGCATTCACGGGGTGTGTGTCGGCTATAAAACATCTGCAGACAAGTTTCCGGCTCCTGCCGTCATCAGTGCAGAAAAGCCATTAATAAAACAACAGAGTCTTTTAAACGGTTCTTCCATATGGTTGGTGGATTTTTGGACAGGGAAGGGCCGGCAATGGGACTTCACTCTTTTTATTATTTATTGCCTAATACAATGTCTATGTTGCTCAAATCACTAAAAAAATTAATTGGCAGCTTTGATAACTGTGCCTGTACATCCCCTCTCCTGCCGCTGATTAAAAACACTGTGAGTGTCCCACAAATGGTGAAGCTTTCTAGCTTTGTATCAGCCACAACCTGAATAGGTCAACAGAGTCCGAACGCGGCGGTTCAGCAGCCCAAATTGAATCCAAAGCACAGTATTCCACCTGGGGCCAGCTGAACTCGCAGCGGGTGCAACCAGGAAGCGATGGTGGAAACCGCTTATAAACAGCAAAAACAAGGAGTTCATGGTACTCCCAAGGTCCAGTGCACTCACGCGGTGTGTGTCGGCTATAAAACATCCCCAGATGTGTTTCCGGCTCTTGCCGTCATCATTGCGGAAAAGTCATCAATAAAACAATACAGTAATTTACACAGTTCTGCCATATGGTTGGTGGATTCTTGACCAATGAAGAGCCGGCAATGGGGCGTCACCGTTTTAATTATTTATTGCCTAATGCAACGTCTATGTCACTCCCTTCGCTAAAAAAGTTAATTGGCAGCCGTGATAACTGTGCCTGTACATCCCCTCACCTGCCGCTGATTAAAACGCTACAGTTGTACCCTTTGGCAAGAAGCACTCCAATGCCAATACTTAGCTTCAAGCCCTTTAATAGGTATGGATGTCGTCAGCCTGCTGATGTCTTTCACAGCGCCACCTCATTATTGCCGACGCATTTCGAAGTTTGAAATCTTGTTTATCGAGGCTGGTAGTGATGAAAAACAAGTGCAGTCCAGTCACTGTCTCTCCCAAAAGCACGCGAATCTGCACCCCCTGGTGGGCTGATCTGCATGACGCCTAATCTCGGCAAATCTTGCCTGCCACTCACCAACACATCCTGCCGTGAGGGAAACGGCCAGCGCCCGGGGAAATTCCGCCGTGAGGGAAACGGCCAGCATATCGAGGCAATCCAGGGCCAGGGACCACATCCCCCAGCAGCCCCGGCCCCACGGCGCTCCCGTGACGCTCCTGCTGCACCTGCTGGTGCCATAACATCGTGGAACTTCTCCCGCACCACGGGACGCGCGCGGGCAGCGCCGGGCTGAGCCCGGGCAGAGGGCAGGCCATCTGGGGCCATCAGGGGCCAGCAGTGGTCGGGTCGGGCCATCCCTCTTTCATTTGCTATGGGGAAGAGAAAACAGATATGTCGAGGTGACCAAGAAGGTAAGGTTGCCAAGATGCCACGTAAATCAGAATCTATAATTTCATACCTAACTTCTGCGGTGGGGGTTCTAACTAAGGAAATAGCTCACGCTGAAAAGGATCTTGGTCTGGAATCCATCAATAACACCTCTGCCACAGATCATGGATTCACCCCTGAACTTGCACAGCGTATACCATTAGAACCAACAATTGTCACCATTAACACCTCCTGTTGATACCCTCCTCAAACAATTTGTTAGTCAGAACGAGAAGGTGGTTAATCTCCCACCTGGCATTTCCAACAATATAGGGAGTAATACCGTCACCAATTGTAGGGAGATTTCTAGTGATAATACCCAGGCTAAAGGGGGTATTGCGGAGGGGCCCAAAAACACTAAAACGGGTGTACACACTAATAATCAGGTATCTAGTGGGGCCCTTTATAGAACACAATGTTTGCATCTCCCCCCAGAGGCGGCCCCCTGGTGGCTGTCTTTACAGGGATCCCATCACTAAAGGCCGGTAAAGGGGAGACAAGTAAAGACTTGATGGGCCTGGCTGGGGAATACTGTGCAGAGTTCAGTACTGGAGGTACAGACATTACACGCACTGTCATCGCGGCAAGGAGAGTGAGTTGGGTGGGGTACCATCCCAAAACTATCCCAGGGGACTGCCTTGTTGTAACTTTTAACAACTATGACAGCGCACATAGGCTGTTCTGGGATGCTTCAGATCTGTCAAATAATGGTATTAGACCCCTTCCTCAGGGTTTCTTCTATCCCCCAGTTGGGACAGCAAGATCTTTGGGCAAATCTCCTGTGACTTGCCAGGAGGGGCCCGTCTGTGTTACCTCACATCCATCTTACCAGCAGCGCTTTAACATCGCACAACAAAGACCTGGCCGTGAGCTACCAGGTGGGGTGGGAAGAGATTCTTCCAGTGTAGTTGATTATGTGTTACAGGACGGTCCACGCCCAGCTGCCATTAGTCTTGTCAATCGTTTCTCCCCCTTGACCTCATTGGAGACCAACGAATGACTACCTGATGTTTCAGCTGAGGGGGAAGGGGTGCCTAGCTTACAAAGACCTTGCTGTAAAATTCTTACCTGGAATGTGGCGGGACTTAGTTCACAAACCTCTGACCCTATCTGGCAGGAGTTTGTTAAACAGTATGATATACTGGCCTTCCAAGAGAGCTGGGACACATCGTCCAGTTTTTCATTGGACGGTTTTCTCAGCTTCTCTATCCCAGCAGTACCTGGAATAATGGGAAGAGCTAAAGGGGGCCTGCTAACTTTGTTTTCACTCAACCTGGCTGGGGTTTTCAAGAAAGTAGAACCTGCTCCTAGGAACTCACTTATAATTGAATGGTCCATTTCGGACCATCAGAAAATTGTATTTAATAATTTTTATAATTCCAGGGAGGGCTCATCTGGGAATAAGCACTTGATCAACCTGGGAGATTTTCTGTCAGTCTATAAACATTATTGCACTATCCCCCCAGAGATGGTTATCCTGGGAGATTTTAATATTCACCCCTGTGAGGGGGATTGTTACAATGATGGACATGAAGGGTCACCTGTGGAGGGGATCCCCCACTTTGAACATAGTAAGGAGGGTGATGCCCTTGAGAGCCTCCTCTCCAATTTAAACTTATTTGAACCAGGTTTAGGCAAAGATGATGTCAGAGCACCCACATTTATTGGGAGGGGTGCAAACACCATCATTGACTATATCTTTGTATCTTCTGGGGTGTTAGCCAAAACCCTGAAGTATAGAGTAGTGACCGCAATTTTTAGTGATCACAACCGGGTTCTATTGGCTGTGGATCTTGAGAGTTCTATGTATGGGAGGAACCTAGGAGTGGTGGCTCCAAGACATCTGTTAACTAAGGATCAGGGTAGGCGGGTTAAGTGGGAGAAGGTCATTCCAGAAACCTTTTTTAAGAAACTTGCAGAGGAAACTGAGGCTAATGTGGCCGTTTGCTTAGACCCCACTTCACCAGCGCCTGATGTTGTGGCTGCTTATGTTGAGATATGCTCACGGATTTCTAAGAACCTGGAGTCTAGTAAGGGCTCACACTGTGGGAGGCCGCATAAATAGTTCGATAAAAAGTGTTCACTCACCCATGGTGCCTTACTTAAAGCACTAAAAGATAGACCCAGGAATAAAGTGCTAGTGGCGAACCTCCGTAAGGAATACAAACTGGCACTTGCAACACACAAGAACCAAATCAAGGAAGAAGCCTGGGATAATCTGCAATCTGCAGATGTGCTGAGGGACAGCAAGAAATTCTGGGCCATTATTAATCAGTCGTTTTTTACAGAGGATGGGAAATCAGACATGGACTGTGTAACTGCTGATGAGAGCTGGCTCGAGCATTTTAAAAACATCTATGACACAGAGTTAGGGGTTCTTACCTCCCCTGAAACTGTCGTACCCCGGAACACTATGCCCATTAAGTTTAATACCTCTGAGGTGGAAAAGGCTATAAAAGATACAAGTAAACATAAGGCCCCTGGCCCTGATGGGGTTCCCGCAGACCTTTACATCCTGCACCCACAGTTTTGGTCCAAAATTTTAACTAATGTTTTTAATGCAATACCCACCGCAGGTTTCCCATCCTCTTGGTCATCCTCCATTATTGTTCCAATCTTCAAGAAGGGGAATAGAGGGGACCCTGTTTGCTATAGGCCAATCTCCCTGTTGGACTCTGCCGTCAAGATCTTAGGCAGAGTCATTTTACAGAGACTGGGGGATTGGCTTGAGGGGAGTGGGGTTCTCTCTAATCTCCAGTACGGCTTTAGAGCTCACAGGGGGACTATGGATCAATGTTTAAATCTGCATTTTATTGTCAGTAAATACACAGTGGTGAAGGAGGGGCTTCTTTATTTGGGTTTCATGGATCTATCTTCTGCATTTGATTTAGTTAATCGTTCCAAATTATGGTTTATTTTGCGGGATGTGGGTCTAGACACCACCTTGGTTAATTTTTTAAGTGATCTTCATCAGAACTTGTCGGCATCTGTTAGGGTAACAAGGGAGGGCAGGTGTACAGAGCAATTTAGATCAGGAAGAGGGGTCAGACAAGGCTGCATTCTGGCCCCTCTTCTATTCACACTCTACATTAATTCCTTGGGCAAATCCCTGGACCTGGCCACTCTGGATGTTCCGCGTATGGGAGGGTCGGCCATTCCGGTCCTCCTGTACGCGGACGATGCCGTCCTACTTGCACGTACAGGCATGGGACTACAAAGACTGCTAGATCACTTTGGCACTTTTATGGAAGTCCTGGACTTAAAAATCAATACCTTGAAATCCCATGTAATGGTGACCGGATTACGTAGGAAAACCACGAAAGTTAAAACCTTTACATGTAACGGAACACCAATTTCAAGGGTGCCTTTTTTTTGCTACTTAGGAGTTGTATTTGATGAAAGGGGGAACTGGGGTCCCCAGATGAAGCTCAAGACTAATGTGGCTATAAGATCTACCTCAGCGCTTTTAAATTTTTCAAAGAGACTGGAGCAAGACCCATGGAGGCTATGATCCGTATTCATAAATCAAAGTGTATGGCAATTGCCTCATACGGGTCTGATATCTGGGGCTATGTGCCAACACCTGGGATCTAAATCATAGAAAACAAGTTTATCCGATCCCTTTTGTCACTCCCACAATCATCCCCTACATTTTCAATTCATTGTGAAGTGGGCTTTGGGTATATCTCTGATCATCTGAAAATGGCCCCTTTGTTACGATGGGTTAAAACCTGGTTGAATGAGGAGATCACGCTGAACCACCTTATACTCAAGGACTGTGTGGCCCTGGACAGAGCTAATAGAATACCCTGGCTTTCGTATGTTAGAGCGGCATGCGATAGGCTAGGGCATCCGGAAATGTACTTATTTCCACAGGGCCTCAAGAACGAGGATGTACGGTGGATCAAGCGTAATTTCCTCAACTTGTTGGAGTCAGAAAGGGAGGAGGTTGAACTCAGGAAACCCATAGTGAGATCAATCTATCAACTGGCAATCTCGCCAGTTATGGAACCGTACCTGAAGTACGTGACTATACCCTACCATCGTTTCCTTCTGGTTAGATTTAGGTTCAACCTCATTCACCTTACGCTGGGCACCTATCCGAAGTGGGGGACCCCAGAAGATACCCCACCCTGCACCTGTGACAGTTTTTCCACACAGGATACGCTCCACTTAGTGATGTTCTGTGAGCATTATTTGGTGACTCGCAACATTTTTTTAAACCCAATCCTGAAGGAATTAAAATTTGTACAGGTGAGGCCTGCCCTCCTACACTTACACATGCTTGACTCCGTTCAGGTCACCTACAGTGTAGCCAGTTTTTTGGTAGCGGCAGCGCGCATAAACAAAACAAGACTCACCCAGACGAATTAATTTGTAGGAGGATACTGTCCAGAAATTTTATCTAATAATGCACTGAGGATCGTTTGAAAGTGTGGTGGGTTTATTGTTTTATAATTTTAACCTATCTTCTCTTTGTATCAAAGATTTTAATTGTTTCAGATTGTTAACACTGAACTGCAATCATGTACACATTTGTATAATTTTAATATGTGTAATAATGATTTTTGTACTGCTTTTATGGTTTTTACTAACCGAAATAAAGATATTTGACTGACTGACTGGCATGAAGCTACGCAAAAGTGTTTATGGGAGATGAAGTGCTGGCAGATTTTGCGGTCCAAAATGCTTGCAATCTCCTGCTGATACTGTTATTTACCCACAGATGAGCCTCAGCAGGCGGGTGCATCCTCAATCCTATGTTGGTGTCCACCAGCGGCGCTGGAAATTTCTAACCCCTGTGGCCCCCTAAGTTTGCAGGGTGGTGTTCTCTCGGCAGCAGGGTCGACGCCAATATCTTCACGCTCCAGTTGTACCCTTCGGCAAGAAGCACTCTAACGCCAACACAATACATGTATGTATGTATATATATATTCACTGAAAAAACCAAAGGTTTCAGGGCTGTTATAGGTAGCTGGACATTTCACTCGTACAAAACCATTGAAATTCCTCAGTTATAGTTAGTTCTGCTAACTATAACTTGCGCACCCGCAATCCACTGCTGATGGTGTCACATATTACATCATTCATGACATGGTCAGTGACATCACTGATGACATAACTGATGGCATCTCAAATGACATCACTGATGACACCATCCAGTGAATGTGGTTTAGTTTGTTATGTAAATATGTATTATATATATAGCAATCTGCATTGAAGAATGAGTGGATACATAAATATAAATATCTGGATGGAGGATTGACTGTTTACTTGACTAATTTATAGTGTCTCACTAAATATATTGAATAGTGACTAAACTCTGTGAATATCCATATCACTTTGTCAGTTGTTGTGTAAACTGCTGCACCAGTTGGTTGCTAGCTATGTGAAAGTCTATATTAGTTATTGATTAGTTAACTGAGTATTTGTATGGGAGAGTGAATGTGTGTGTTGTTCGGTGGGGGTATGACTGCCCAAAGATGTATGAATAGTTGATTCAGTAGGTATATGAGGTTAAGACTACATGTTATAACAGTTGTTTGGGTGAGTGAATATCTTTATGGGTGTGGTGAAGAGTAAATATATCTCTCAATGGTACATGTCCAACAAACTTGAAAAATAAATGGCAGTGTATGTGACAGTTGTTGTATATAAATAAGTATACATACGACTCAGTGATTGTATGAGTGACTGTATGGATAACTGTATGCTTATAATAGTGATTTTATAACACACTCAGTATGAAGTATGAAGTGGTGTTTGTATAAGTGTGTAGCTGAGGAAATGTAAGTATGATCCATTGTTTGCATAAGTGAGTAGGATGACTGCATAAGTGAATAAGATGTGTGCTGGTGTGTAATGTCGATATAGGTGTATAAGTATATTTGATAGTGTTCCATTGATCATTGACAGCATGTATGAGTGAATCTATAGGTAAGTGATTAGATGTGTGAGTCAATCTTGGAATCACTGAGTGGGTTTTTAGAAACTTGTATTGGTGTGTCAATGGATTCAAAGATAGTACTTTGTATTTTACAGTGAGTGATGAAAGGTTATACTAGTGTATGATGTTGTGTATCTGATTGTCACGTGGATGATGTCATCAGTGATGTCATCAGTGATGTCATTTCAGATTTCATCAGTGATGTCATCAGTGATGTCACTGGTCATGTCACGAATGATGTAATATGTGACATCATCAGCAGTGGATTGGGGGCGCGCAAGTTATAGTTAGCAGAACTAACTATAACGGAGGAATTTCAATGGTTTTCAGTGAATTTCTAAGGTTTTTTAAAATGCTAATTCCTAACTATAACATGTTTGAAACCTATGGTTTTTTCAGTGAATTTCGAAGGTTTTTAACTGTTTATCTTTACATATTTTATTTTTTAAATTACATTATATATTTTTAATATGAATGGAAATAAAAATGTTTTTTAAAATATTGAAACTGATTTTTTTTTGTTTTGAATGTATAAGTGCGGAACTATAAGTGTGTTGGTTAGATAGGGGATTGCATGCATAGTGGATAGGGGTTTGAACCAGCATGTACTAAGGCCTGGCTCGCTGAACGAGTACTTGGGTACTGACTGAATGATTAGAGTACTGCAAGGAGAGTGCCTGGATGAATTTATAAGTGGTTGGGTTTTGGCGCAGTGAATAGATTAGTACATGGTGCTTAATGGGTCACTACAGGAGTGCAAGAGGAGTGACTGGGTGTTTGCTGGAAGTGTATGGATACTGACTGGAGAATTGAAGGTGTGAAAGACAAGTGTGTAGGTGGTTATAGGACTGCATGCATAGTGGATAGGGGTTTGAAGCAGTCCATTGTGCTAAGGCCTGGGTCAGTGCATGAGATCTTGGGTACTGACTGAATGATTAGAGTACTGCAACGAGAGTGCCTGGGTGTATTTATAAGTGTTTGGGTTTTGGCGCAGTGAATGGATTAGAACATGGTGCTGAATGGGTCACTAGAGGAGTGCAAGGGGAGTGACAGGGTGTTTGCTGAAATTGTATGGATACTGACTGGGGAATTGAAGGTTTGAAAGACAAGTATGTAGGTGGTTAGAGGACTGCATGCATAGTGGATAGGGGTTTGAAGCAGTCCATGTGCTAAGGCCTGGGTCAGTGCATGAGTACTTGGGTACTAACTGAATGATTAGAATACTGCAAGGAGAGTGCCTGGGTGAATTTATAAGTGGTTGGGTTTTGGCGCAGTGAATGGATTAGTACATAGTGCTGAATGGGTCACTACAGGAGTGCAAAAGGAGTGACTGAGTGTTTGCTGGAAGTGTATGGATACTGACTGGAGAATTGAAAGTGTGAAAGACAAGTGTGTAGGTGGTTAGAGGACTGCATGCGTAGTGGACAGGCGTTTGTAGCAGTGCATGTGTTAAAGCCTGGGTCACTGCATGAGTCCTTGGGTACTGACTGAATGATTACAGTACTGCAAGGAGAGTACCTATGTGAATTTATAAGTGTTTGGGTTTTGGTGCAGTTTTTACAATTTTTTCAGATGGGTACTAGTGGTAACTGGCTCTGACTAACCAGTCCTAGTACCAGTGCTATGCTAAAAGACAATTAGAATACAGTTAAAACACCTACATACACTAGGGAACACTATGCGTTGGGGTATCCCTGTGATTAGAATGACCTCCTCTGTAAGCCCCTAGTACATCATAGGACAGGGGGATTACATCTACCTCCTACAATGCGCCACAGGGCTCGTTTGCACACTGGTGAAGGGAGGGGTGCTGAGTTGACGTGTGCAAACACGCCCTGGGCCATTTTAATTTGGAGGATAAAGTCCCCTTGAATCCTGAGTGTCCCTTGGGTCCAACTAGCCCACCATGTATCTCCAGTTAGCGCCACAGAGCTGCGTTGCAGAGAGGTGTAAACAGTGGCACGGCCTGGACCACCTCTGTGCAATACAGTGCAGTGGCGCTTATTGGAAACACCTGATGGACTAGTTGGCCCCCAGGGTCCCTCAGGATTGAAGGGGAATTATTTCCCCATCTTAAAACCCACCACGGGGCGTGTTTGCACATGTCACCTCAGGCCCCTCCCTTCACCACTGTGTAAACGTGCACTGTGTATGTTTTAATTTAGGAGATTAAGTCCCCTTGAATCCCTGAGTGTCCCTAGGGTCCAAGTAGCCTACTAGGTACCTCCAGTAAGTGCCACAGAGCTGCGTTGCATAGAGGTGTAAAAAGGGGCACGGCCTGGGCCACCTCTCTGAAACACAGCTCAGTGGCGCTTACTGGAAGCACCTGGGGACTAGTTGGCCCCCAGGGTCCCTCAGGATTGAAGGGAAATTATTTCCCCATGGTAAAACCCGCCACAGGGCGTTTTTGCGCACGTCACCTCAGGCCCCATCTGTGAGAAAGTGCCATCTTGCTTGCATGGTATGTCCCCACTTTTTGCTGAACTGCTGATGTGCTTTGACTGAGTGTGCCCTGGGCTCCTGCCAATCAGGTGCCCAGGGCATGTGTTCCTTCCCTAAAACTGTATTGAAGCTGAAACCCAATTGGCATCTCTGGTCACATGTCAGCCCCTGGTAAATGGTACCCTAGGTACCCAGGGCACTGTGACCAGAGAAGATTCTAAGGGCTGCAGCACTTATTGTGCCACCCTTAGGGGCCCTGCACCCTGACACCCACACACTGCCTTTGCAGACTGAGTGTCCTGGTGTAGAACTAAATAAATAGTCGACATGGCACACATCCCTGTGTGCCATGCTCACAAACCCACTGCCCTGGCATACATCAGTCACCCCTCTAGCTGGGTGCCCTATGCCAGTGGTGTGGGCACATGTGCATGAGCCCTGTGCCCCTACAGTACCCAGGGCCATTCCTGGGCACTAGACCACTTGCTGTACTCAGCAACTGGCCCCCACCGGTTCTGACCCACACTCTGGCGGGAAGACTGGCGAAAACTCTACATGAGGAAAGGAGGTGTGCCAGCCTGTGCCAACTCCACCCCTAAGGTGGGAGAGGCAAGGTGAAGCACAACTCCGGTCCCTGGCCATCGTGAGGATGGGGGGCCCTGCCCAATCTGAGATAGGCTCCTGCCCCCCTCCCACAGGAGGGGAGCAGGATAGGAGGTGTACTCACCCCAGGATAGGGACCTATAGGTCCCTGCCCTTCCCCTACCTGTAAGGCCCCTAAATTTAGTATTTAGGGGCACCCTGAACCTCCCTTCCTCAGATCCTGATTTCGAAACAAGATAGAAGACCAAGAGGAAGAAGACCTGCCATGCAGCTGCTAACAAGAGGACGAAACCAATTGACTTGGCCCCAGCCCTACAGGCTTGTTGATCCTTGAACCTGCTCCTGCTAAAACTTGAATTTCCTTCCATAGGATATCATTGCCTGCTTTTTGCTGAAAAAGTTTCTAAGTGCCAATTTTCGAAGCTTACAAATATTCCTCTAAAATCAGCCGAACTACGAATTCCGATTAACTCACCTGTTATCAGGAGAGACCTTAGTGCTGCATCTTTGAGCCCAGTACTGATCCTGAAAAGTAATTCTAACCGTACTTACCAGTAACTTGAATTTCCTTCCATAGGATATCATTGCCTGCTTTTTGCTGAAAAAGTTTCTAAGTGTCGCTTTTTAAAACTTACAAATATTCTCGAAAAATCGTGCCAATGATAAAAACTTAATTACTTGCCTGTTTTAGATAGAGGTCCCAGTGCTGCACCTAGGCGTCCAGCACTGTTTCACAAAAGCAACGGGAACATACTTTACCTGCAAATTGAATTTCCTGGATCCTAGATTCAGTCCCGGAACTGAATCTAGGATCCAGTCCTGTGGTTAGAAAATGAATCTACAAAGTATCTAATTGCATTTAACCAGAAATTCCAATTGAGCTCAATGTTGCATTGTGTTTGAAATTGTGTTGCCTATTGCAACAAACTGTTACTATTGCATTCAAAAAGTCTATTGCCTATTTGAAAAGTATTTAACTAAAGTACCTCATCCCGAGAAAGTATATTTTGATATCCTGTTGGTTCTAAAACTAAACAACTATATCTTTTGATACAAAACAATTGGCCTAGAGTTCAGTTCCTGAGTGTGTACAACAAATGCTTTACACAGTCCTCTGATACTGCCTTACTGCTCGACCAGGCTACCATTTTACAGAGTACGGTTATATCGCACTTTAACCTCTGCCAAACCTCTGGGGACTGGGGACTCTATACACACTGTACCTTACTTTGGTCCAGTATATATAGAGCCACTTTCCTACACCATCCCCTCCTTTCACCACTGTGTAAATGCACCCTGTGTCCATTTTAATTTGGGAAATTAAGTCCCCTTGAATCCTGAGTGTCCCTAGTGTCCAAGTAGCCCACTAGGTACCTCCAGTAAGCACCACAGAGCTGCGTTGCAGAGAGGTGTAAAAACAGGCACGGTCTGGGCCACCTCTCTGAAACACAGCACAGTGGCGTTTACTGGAAGCCCCTGGTGGGCTAGTTAGCCCACCAGGGGCCCTCAGGACTGAAGGGGAATTATTTCCCCAACCTAAAACGCGCCACAGGGTGTGTTTTCACGTCACCTCGGGCCCCATCCCCTCCATTCACCACTGTGTAAACGCGCCCTGTGGCCGGTTTATTTGGGAGATTAAGTCCCCTTGAATCCTGAGGGTCCCTAGGGTCAAACTAGCCCACTAGGTACTAAGCATGGGCGGATTTTGCGGATTGGCAATCCGCGAATTTGCGTATTTACGGATTCGCAATCCGCGAAGATCCGCGAACTCTAGCGGATTTGCGGATTTTTCCGTTTTTTGTGTTGGCGCGTGTTGGCGCCGATTTTGGGACAAGTTCGCAATTGCGAACTTACTTTTCGGCTTGCAACGGCCGCGACTATGTTGTCTACGTCTGGTTTATCATCACAGGTTCACAGCACCCTCTGTTTCACCACTGCCACCCTCTGGGACACCCATGCCACCCTCTAGTACATCCTCACTGGCACCTATTAGGTTTATTTATCACTGTAGATTATGGTGGTTGAAAAAAGCAAGCACACCTGCCCTTCTTCAACTGCCATCAATTAATTTGTGTTTCATTAATGTGTCAGTAATTTTGAAAGTTCCAGTCTGGCTGGCACCTGCTTCCTTCCTTATCTGTAATTTGCTTTTTGTTGCAGTGAAATTTTTTTTTCACAGGACCTTTATGGTGCTATTCTATGAGCCTGCTGTTTGGGTCATAGCAGGGTCATAGAATAGTTGCAAACTCTGGAGGGGCCCATCAGGAAGCACTACCTTGAATGTTACTAATGTTAAGTTTGAACTTTTGCACCTGCTCATTGCTTTCAGTTTAGCTAAAATCGTTTTTTCTGCAATTTCGCGCGTTTTTTTGGGGGAGCGAATCCGTGCGAGATCGATTTCGGAAGCCGCGAATACGTGCGAATACAAAATTGTTTTTGTTGCGACGTGTATGTTCGCGTGATCTTGCGCGTGTTCGCGAGGCGCTTCTAGCTATACGTTTGCCAAGTTACCCTATCGGTCGTACACGGGCGCGGCCATCTTGTTGGCGTGACGTAATTCCGTTTCCGCCCGCTATGTGTAATCTCGCAAAGTGTGCTGCTCGCTAGTACAATTTCGCGCGTACTCGCAAGGAAAATCTCGCGCGAACGTACCCACGCGGTCGTGAACGGGCGCGGCCATCTTGTTTCTCATTCATTGCTATGGTTCTGGGCATGCTTTCTCTATCCTCTCTCAATCTCTGCCATCCTTTGCTTGTTTGAAGTTTTTTTGATCTAATTTTACTTATTATCTAACCCTCTATTTTTCTAGCTCTATATTTTTGTGTTTTCTGCAGCTTTTAGTTACTTTTAAACTACTTTTTTAAACTCTTTTCTTTTCTTCTTCACTATTCTATTTCTTCTTTATCATTTAAGTTTATTTCTGCCCAGACCATGGTAAAGGGAGCCGGGAAGCACCCTGAGAAGGGGAAGGGTCCCGCACCCCGTGCCCGGCTCCCGTGCGGGCGTTTAAGGGGGGAGCAAGTGGTCCCGAGGGAGATCTTCAGCGCGGAGGAAGTGGCGGCACTGATCTTCCACGTCCAGCGCCGCCTCCCCAAGACGATCCCGGGAGGCGGCAAGATCGCGACCGGCTATGGCATCCGGGAGCGCCGCCAGCGGTGGGAGAAGGTGTGCCGGGCCATGTACAAGATCTCTGGGGTCCGGCGCACATATAACCAGGCCACCCACCGCTGGACCGATGTCATGGACCGGGAGCGGGACTTGCTGGACGCGCTCGGCGTAGAGGTCCCCGGGCTTGGTGAGTAGTAGTAGTAGCACATTTACTACTCTGTTTTATCCTGCTCTGTTATTTGCAAATCTTTGTTCTTTACCAAGAGCAATAATGCTGCCGATTACATTGAGGTAAATTATATTTCAAAATCTTCTATGCATTTCATTTTCAGGTGCACTGCTCTCCTTCTCAGTAGCCTTGCTTGCTACTATGCTTCTTTGTTTTGTATGTTGTGTTCAGAAGCATTTCATTGGCCTGAGAAATTATGTATGAGTGTACTGTAAAGAAAAGAACTGCGTAATGCTAGACAGTAAGGGTCATATTTTCAATTACCGGCGCATCCCTGCAAAGTAGCAGGGATGCGGCAGTAATTGTGTGCCATGCCACCACCACCCATTGGCCCAAAACGTCACAGAAGCCTTACGCATCTGTGCCGTAAAGGCAGCGCATTGCTGGAGTTGCGTGCCAACGATGGCGCAGCTCCAGCAATGCTCTGGGGTACCCTATCTCCCCAATGCTGCATCAAGCCGTACGTCGGCTTCAAGCGCGCAGGGTTTGAGTCATGCATCATTGTCCTAAAAGTGACTGATTGACATCTTGTAGATTTCCCTCAGCCACTTTTAGGATTCGTTCCTGCGCAGGTACGCCCTCCCTTGCGCCGGAACGCCCCCTGATGGCGCAGGGCTTTACAACGTGATGCATCGCCCATATGCCCATATGTGTTTTTTTTTTTAATATATACGCCGCACCAACACCATGGCGAGTCTTTTGTTCTGCCGCTGCGTCAGAAAAGGCACGCAACAATGGAGGAAAATCAGCCGCAACTTCCGCAAGGGACTTATAAATCAGCCCCAACAGACTGAAGTCCAGTCCTTCCTTTAGACAGTCACATGGCTATCAGAAGAAATAGTGGCGGTGGTGGCGGGTGGATTGATAGTTTGAGTATTCACTGATCTGCAAGCAGGATGGACTTTGTCTGTCACGTGTTGCACACTGCTGCCTGCAGTGCCAGGCCTAGGCAAACCTCTTTAGTAGTCTGTTTTTTGAGTTACATAGGAACTTTCTAAGTCAACGTTCCGCAAATCAGGCAATACGAATAACGTAGTATACCACATGAGATAGATCCCGTGGAATAGTTGTCTATCTATTTGCTATTTTTCCAAAATATGTTGTTATTGTTCTTTTCAAATGTTTGATTTGGTTGAAAAATCTCATCCATGTTTTCTGGTTTTTCTTTCTTTCATGTTGTACATCAGCTCCCCCCAAGGGCAAGAGGACACAGGAGGAGGGTGCTGAGGATGCAGGCCAGGATCGGGCAGGCGAGGGCTCCTTTGCTGGCCCCAGTAAGTTTACATTTTAATAAACAGTACCTATTTTTTCCTAGCGTTCCTCATTCGATTTTTTCTAAATCGTCTTTGATCTTCTTGTAGACTGGATATAAATTCTTATCCTGCCTCGAATATGACTCCCTGTGGTATTACTAGACTATTCTTATTAGTCTGTCTGTGTAGCTAACTAAGATTGGACATTTGGCAATTCCATTGGACTCCCATTATATTCAGCAATACCTCTATGCACTGTCTCCTTACTGACTAGATAGTGTGGCAGAGTCATTCAGCTCCCGAAGTCACCGATTATAGATCCCCAATGATCTCTAGATTATCGTACGCAGGACAAGAGAGTAGTACGGAGTCACAGCACAGTCAAGAAGTGTCAGAGGCACTCATGCTTGCAAAAATTCCAAAACCTTTAGCTCATCCACTCTAGTCTAGAGGAACAAAAACCACAGAGTCTATTTAAGTGTAAAAGCTTTATTAAAAGTAAACACATTTATTAAAATCTACTTTGTCATAAAACTATTTAACTGTAAACGGAAAAGTGGTTAGTGCTGACGATTAATTGGACACATTTCTTGTGGTCGAGCCGAACTCTCACCTAGTTTGAACTTGATCCTGGTCGTGTTCTTAGGACTCAGGAGTCAAGCTTCTGTCTGTTAGGAGAAAAAGTGGTGCGTGTTAAAAATCAAAAGCAAGCATTCATCAGTTGTGCATAAAAGTGCAGCAAGACAACAGCCTTCCCTGGAAAATGGGACATTTTTACTATGGAGTAGACAGTCACAAATTATTACATTGTATTCTGTTTTTTTAACATTTCTCCTAGACCAAATATTATATAGTAGTGAGTGGTGTATTCTAACATTCTTAAATGTACTTTGTAGGTGTAACATCTGGTGACGGGGCCAGCGCGGAGGTGGCTGTGTTGGACTTGGACTCGGAGGCCTCTGGGGAGGAGGTGGCGGTAGAAGAGCTGGTGGCCGTTCCTGTGGGGGATCAAACGGTGGTGGCGGAAACAGGTAAGCTATATATTCCTTACTTATTGAGATTGAAGACTGCATAGTGTGCTTTCTGCACGGGTGTATTACAATTACAAATCAACCAGGTAGTAGCCTCCTCGAAATGTACTTCGACTTAGCTGTGAAGTTTTTGGTGAGAAGAATCCCAATAAGTTCTTAGACGAACGTGATGGATGGGATGAACGAAAAGCGAAAGAAGGGTGTAAGTAAGTGGGACGCGAACTTGTATGATGGCTGGCAAAGAAGAACGATATGTGTTTGCTTGGACCCAGAGGTGGCTGGGAAGGAAAGAATATGGTATGGTGCATGGCTGGGTCAATGATGAAGCAAGGATGGGTGGAAGGACAGCAGCCTGGGTGGGTGAAACAGAAACTGTATGTGTGCGTATACTTTGACTGAATGGATGCCTGGAGCATGGTATTCTCTGACTCTTACATAGCACATGTGTATCTAGAGAGAGTAGATGGTCGCCAGGTGAAGTAAGTGTTACCTTGAAGAGCATGTACCACCGCACCCGCACGTCCGTCCCAGTGCAGGGAAGGCAAGGAAAAGAAATTGTAAATGTGTCCAATACTACCATGAATAGTAGCAGTACTTTGTATTGCGTTTGCATTCACAGCATATATCTGGTTATTACGGTGGACACTCCGTACCTCTCTTAATAACTTTAGTTTACTTGTAGTACGTCATTCATGTGTGGGTGTATCACTGTTCACTCAATATTAAGCAAAGCACCTAAAGTCATCTCATCTGTCATTAAATACGTCCCATGTGAAGTGATAGATAATCAAATTAGTTAGGTTCTTCAGTTTCCTTTTCTAGTACTCATTTGCACTGTAGGGTGAAAGGTAAATTAATTAAGCAGTAGCCCTTGTAACAGAGTATTCTCAGTGCCACCCGTAATAGAAAAGTAATAGCTTCACCACCTGCATGTACTGGACCGGTACAGTAACGCAAGTCTGTCTCCATCATCATGGTGTGCAACTTTTTTTCTCGGGTGCAACTTCACTGTGCTGTGTCCATGTCATTCTGCCGGCTTGCATAAGATAACGTACCCATTTCCCTAAACAAGAGAGAAGAAGAAGAATAAGACTGGTGTACTGTCATAGTCGACTGTAATGGAAGTCCATAGTGGTCGTAGAATTAGTTCATTAAACTACCACTACTGTTAGAGCAAGGATGCAGAAGTGGGAGGTTACATAGATACTGTCCTCAATAGTTATGTACTGTGCTTTCAATTTGCTACTTGTACTCTGTGACCCAACTTTCGGCTCAATCACTTTGTGTTATTAATAAGGAGCATTGGTTACAGACTATGTCTTTCTTTCTTCATATAGTTGCTCCTTCCAAATCAACAACAAGGAGGGAGCAGGCTAGATTGGCCCGGCAACGGAGGCTGGAGGCCACAGTCGCCGAGTATCGGCGGCTGGTGGCCCTGGAGGAGGAGGAGGACACGCAGTCGAGCGGGGCAACATCTTCGACTGTGACCACTGCATCCTCCTCCGTGACTAAGCCAGCGGGACCGAGCCGGGCTAAGAAAGCCGACCGCCACCGCCAAGCAACCGAAATACCAGCTGCCCCCCACAGGAGCTGCAAGGAACGTCAACGCCGCCTACGAGTCCGCATGTCCAACCTGGAGCAGGAGGTCCTGAGGTATAAGAACTTGGTTAAGGGCCTCCGCTCCGAGCTTGCCACCCTCCGCAAGGAGTATGATGCCCATGCCGCATCATGCACCAGCACCAGCACCCTCCAGTAGTGGAGTGTGTGTCCCTTGCCCTTTTTTTATAGACTTTTGGGGGGTGGGATTTGGGAGTTGGGATCGTTTTGGGACGTTTCAGAGACAATCGTTGGGGTTAGGGTGGGTGAGGGAGATTATTTTGTTAGGGCTAAATAAATATATTTTTCAACTTTATCTGACCATACCTGTTTTTTACTGCTTTTCAGTCTGGTGGGTGGGGGGCGGGGGTGTAACAGTAACTTTGTTTTCCTGAACAGTCGTAGGACTTTAGTAGTACAACCGTCAATCTCTTGTCTACTCCGAAATAATACTCCATTATACTACCTCCCACCAAACGCTTATCTTACCTGTAATTTGTGTTAGAAATTAGGGCTAGGCCCAGGGCTGGCTCCAGGTGAAATGGGGATTAACGTTGTCAATCCTGGGCGGGTGACATTTCCTCATTGCGGTGGTACTAGTGGTGTGACACAGTGGCAGTTGCATGCCTATGGAAAAAAAGAAAACGAAACCTTGTTTGTCCTCCTTACTGTAGCATTACAACGGTTACGGTACGATCGAGAAAATAGCAGGTGACAGTACACTAGAACAGTGCCATAATGTAGCCTAACAAATGGTAAAGTATTTGCTTGCAAGTATAACTAGTACTTGCGTTGAATTTATTTGACATTGGCTACTACTACTAGAAGATATAGTACTGAAGCTGAGTAAGTCTAGAAGATATCCTCGTATTCCTTCACCAGCCTGTTGCTGCTATCACCTTATCCTCCCCAGCAAGTGTGTGGAATTATTGATGTCATTTTAGTCAGACATCAAGCAAAACAACACAGCCCGGGGGAAGAGGGTTAGGGTTTGTAAAATGGATGGGAATGGGGGTTTCTTTTTGGGTAGGTTTTGTTGAGAGAAGAAAAAAAAAGCAGAGCATGGACAAACAATAATTGAAGATACAGAGTTTACAGACAATCTTTGGTTACAAACTAAAGGTAAGCACATGCAGTCACACTCATAGAATAAAAGACAACAATGGATACTGTATCTGTATTGCGTATGTTGTTGGAGTTGTCCTGTTGAAATTGGTAAGTAAGTTGCATGCAGCAAACAATTCCTCTTATTGGCGGCACTCCTCCATTCCAGCTGACGCTTCGTCCATCAATGTGGTGGTGACCACTGACAGAAGAGACACCCTGTCCACTGCCTGCCTGGCGGATGTTGACTGAAACCCGGCCTGTAATTATTGAACGGAAAACAGGAAGTGCTATTACAATACCACTGATAAATAAATAAAAGGTATGTACGCTGTGTGGTTCAAAAAGTGACACTTTGATTTCCCTAATAGACAGTACAATATTTTTGAAATTGCGTGCTCTGTCTGAGTCACCTTTTTAAGGATCAATAAGTATGGCCAAAATATTATAGCGGATCTTTCCCCTCAAGGTGGGTGTACTACTGTGTTTTAGAACAAAATTTGACCTTCCCAGCAATGCTCCCACCAAGACCCTTACTAAAGCCAGTCGCAAAAATGTAGAAGAACCCAATCATATCTCCAAAAACGATGCCTAGCAGAAAAATGGTTACAAAACGTACTTTGAAAGTAACAGTAGGCCCAAATACAGACCGTGGATTGTATTCAAACCACTTGCCTGCAAGCAAAAGTATCCATAGCCAGCATCGCTCCAACAGTGCTCTACAACAACAGAACCGCGTTGCAATAGAACCCCCCTAAACACATGCAATCCTGCTGCTAGGGCTAACCCTAACGAACCCTAACTTACAAAAAGTGCCAAAACTGGTGTTTCCTTATGGATTTTGTCCAACAAACTTCTAGCCGGTATTAGACCTTCCCAGGAATGCCCCAGGCAAGACCCGCCAACCCACCCGCAAAAAAACACCCGACACAACACCACCAAACAGCGAAAAAGCTAAATCTCATACTTACAATGTCTCTCGGCCTTCGGTCCAAACGCGGCGCTGTGCAGCTAGGTCGTCATCATCATCAATCATCATAACTCCTGTTTTCCACCACGGATTTCCTGAAAAGCAAATGCAATCAAGATTAGACTGTCGCAGCAGTGCTTCGACAGAGACCCCGGCCGCAACCCACCCACGAACAGCAGGAAGCCCCCCAAAACGCTACATTGAGCAAGATGTCTGAAGAAATGGCAAAAAAAAGGCTTTTCCTTAAGGATTTTGTCCAAAACACTTCTATCCGGCATTAGACCTTCCCAGGAATGCCCCAGCCAAGACCCGCCAACCCACCCGCAAAAAAACACGCGACAACACCCCCAAACAGCGAAAAAGCTAAATCTCATACTTACAATATCTCTCGGCCTTCGGTCCAAAGTAACGCGCTGTGCAGCTAGGTCATCATCAATCATCATAACTCCTGTTTTCCACCACGGATTTCCTGAAAAGCAAATGCAATCAAGATTAGACTGTCGCAGCAGTGCTGCATCTTTGAGCCCAGTACTGATCCTGAAAAGTAATTCTAACCGTACTTACCAGTAACTTGAATTTCCTTCCATAGGATATCATTGCCTGCTTTTTGCTGAAAAAGTTTCTAAGTGTCGCTTTTTAAAACTTACAAATATTCTCGAAAAATCGTGCCAATGATAAAAACTTAATTACTTGCCTGTTTTAGATAGAGGTCCCAGTGCTGCACCTAGGCGTCCAGCACTGTTTCACAAAAGCAACGGGAACATACTTTACCTGCAAATTGAATTTCCTGGATCCTAGATTCAGTCCCGGAACTGAATCTAGGATCCAGTCCTGTGGTTAGAAAATGAATCTACAAAGTATCTAATTGCATTTAACCAGAAATTCCAATTGAGCTCAATGTTGCATTGTGTTTGAAATTGTGTTGCCTATTGCAACAAACTGTTACTATTGCATTCAAAAAGTCTATTGCCTATTTGAAAAGTATTTAACTAAAGTACCTCATCCCGAGAAAGTATATTTTGATATCCTGTTGGTTCTAAAACTAAACAACTATATCTTTTGATACAAAACAATTGGCCTAGAGTTCAGTTCCTGAGTGTGTACAACAAATGCTTTACACAGTCCTCTGATACTGCCTTACTGCTCGACCAGGCTACCATTTTACAGAGTACGGTTATATCGCACTTTAACCTCTGCCAAACCTCTGGGGACTGGGGACTCTATACACACTGTACCTTACTTTGGTCCAGTATATATAGAGCCACTTTCCTACACCATCCCCTCCTTTCACCACTGTGTAAATGCACCCTGTGTCCATTTTAATTTGGGAAATTAAGTCCCCTTGAATCCTGAGTGTCCCTAGTGTCCAAGTAGCCCACTAGGTACCTCCAGTAAGCACCACAGAGCTGCGTTGCAGAGAGGTGTAAAAACAGGCACGGTCTGGGCCACCTCTCTGAAACACAGCACAGTGGCGTTTACTGGAAGCCCCTGGTGGGCTAGTTAGCCCACCAGGGGCCCTCAGGACTGAAGGGGAATTATTTCCCCAACCTAAAACGCGCCACAGGGTGTGTTTTCACGTCACCTCGGGCCCCATCCCCTCCATTCACCACTGTGTAAACGCGCCCTGTGGCCGGTTTATTTGGGAGATTAAGTTCCCTTGAATCCTGAGGGTCCCTAGGGTCAAACTAGCCCACTAGGTACTAAGCATGGGCGGATTTTGCGGATTGGCAATCCGCGAATTTGCGTATTTACGGATTCGCAATCCGTGAAGATCCGCGAACTCTAGCGGATTTGCGGATTTTTCCGTTTTTTGTGTTGGCGCGTGTTGGCGCCGATTTTGGGACAAGTTCGCAATTGCGAACTTACTTTTCGGCTTGCAACGGCCGCGACTATGTTGTCTACGTCTGGTTTATCATCACAGGTTCACAGCACCCTCTGTTTCACCACTGCCACCCTCTGGGACACCCATGCCACCCTCTAGTACATCCTCACTGGCACCTATTAGGTTTATTTATCACTGTAGATTATGGTGGTTGAAAAAAGCAAGCACACCTGCCCTTCTTCAACTGCCATCAATTAATTTGTGTTTCATTAATGTGTCAGTAATTTTGAAAGTTCCAGTCTGGCTGGCACCTGCTTCCTTCCTTATCTGTAATTTGCTTTTTGTTGCAGTGAAATTTTTTTTTCACAGGACCTTTATGGTGCTATTCTATGAGCCTGCTGTTTGGGTCATAGCAGGGTCATAGAATAGTTGCAAACTCTGGAGGGGCCCATCAGGAAGCACTACCTTGAATGTTACTAATGTTAAGTTTGAACTTTTGCACCTGCTCATTGCTTTCAGTTTAGCTAAAATCGTTTTTTCTGCAATTTCGCGCGTTTTTTGGGGCGCGAATCCGTGCGAGATCGATTTCGGAAGCCGCGAATACGTGCGAATACAAAATTGTTTTTGTTGCGACGTGTATGTTCGCGTGATCTTGCGCGTGTTCGCGAGGCGCTTCTAGCTATACGTTTGCCAAGTTACCCTATCGGTCGTACACGGGCGCGGCCATCTTGTTGGCGTGACGTAATTCCGTTTCCGCCCGCTATGTGTAATCTCGCAAAGTGTGCTGCTCGCTAGTACAATTTCGCGCGTACTCGCAAGGAAAATCTCGCGCGAACGTACCCACGCGGTCGTGAACGGGCGCGGCCATCTTGTTTCTCATTCATTGCTATGGTTCTGGGCATGCTTTCTCTATCCTCTCTCAATCTCTGCCATCCTTTGCTTGTTTGAAGTTTTTTTGATCTAATTTTACTTATTATCTAACCCTCTATTTTTCTAGCTCTATATTTTTGTGTTTTCTGCAGCTTTTAGTTACTTTTAAACTACTTTTTTAAACTCTTTTCTTTTCTTCTTCACTATTCTATTTCTTCTTTATCATTTAAGTTTATTTCTGCCCAGACCATGGTAAAGGGAGCCGGGAAGCACCCTGAGAAGGGGAAGGGTCCCGCACCCCGTGCCCGGCTCCCGTGCGGGCGTTTAAGGGGGGAGCAAGTGGTCCCGAGGAAGATCTTCAGCGCGGAGGAAGTGGCGGCACTGATCTTCCACGTCCAGCGCCGCCTCCCCAAGACGATCCTGGGAGGCGGCAAGATCGCGACCGGCTATGGCATCCGGGAGCGCCGCCAGCGGTGGGAGAAGGTGTGCCGGGCCATGTACAAGATCTCTGGGGTCCGGCGCACATATAACCAGGCCACCCACCGCTGGACCGATGTCATGGACCGGGAGCGGGACTTGCTGGACGCGCTCGGCGTAGAGGTCCCCGGGCTTGGTGAGTAGTAGTAGTAGCACATTTACTACTCTGTTTTATCCTGCTCTGTTATTTGCAAATCTTTGTTCTTTACCAAGAGCAATAATGCTGCCGATTACATTGAGGTAAATTATATTTCAAAATCTTCTATGCATTTCATTTTCAGGTGCACTGCTCTCCTTCTCAGTAGCCTTGCTTGCTACTATGCTTCTTTGTTTTGTATGTTGTGTTCAGAAGCATTTCATTGGCCTGAGAAATTATGTATGAGTGTACTGTAAAGAAAAGAACTGCGTAATGCTAGACAGTAAGGGTCATATTTTCAATTACCGGCGCATCCCTGCAAAGTAGCAGGGATGCGGCAGTAATTGTGTGCCATGCCACCACCACCCATTGGCCCAAAACGTCACAGAAGCCTTACGCATCTGTGCCGTAAAGGCAGCGCATTGCTGGAGTTGCGTGCCAACGATGGCGCAGCTCCAGCAATGCTCTGGGGTACCCTATCTCCCCAATGCTGCATCAAGCCGTACGTCGGCTTCAAGCGCGCAGGGTTTGAGTCATGCATCATTGTCCTAAAAGTGACTGATTGACATCTTGTAGATTTCCCTCAGCCACTTTTAGGATTCGTTCCTGCGCAGGTACGCCCTCCCTTGCGCCGGAACGCCCCCTGATGGCGCAGGGCTTTACAACGTGATGCATCGCCCATATGCCCATATGTGTTTTTTTTTTAATATATACGCCGCACCAACACCATGGCGAGTCTTTTGTTCTGCCGCTGCGTCAGAAAAGGCACGCAACAATGGAGGAAAATCAGCCGCAACTTCCGCAAGGGACTTATAAATCAGCCCCAACAGACTGAAGTCCAGTCCTTCCTTTAGACAGTCACATGGCTATCAGAAGAAATAGTGGCGGTGGTGGCGGGTGGATTGATAGTTTGAGTATTCACTGATCTGCAAGCAGGATGGACTTTGTCTGTCACGTGTTGCACACTGCTGCCTGCAGTGCCAGGCCTAGGCAAACCTCTTTAGTAGTCTGTTTTTTGAGTTACATAGGAACTTTCTAAGTCAACGTTCCGCAAATCAGGCAATACGAATAACGTAGTATACCACATGAGATAGATCCCGTGGAATAGTTGTCTATCTATTTGCTATTTTTCCAAAATATGTTGTTATTGTTCTTTTCAAATGTTTGATTTGGTTGAAAAATCTCATCCATGTTTTCTGGTTTTTCTTTCTTTCATGTTGTACATCAGCTCCCCCCAAGGGCAAGAGGACACAGGAGGAGGGTGCTGAGGATGCAGGCCAGGATCGGGCAGGCGAGGGCTCCTTTGCTGGCCCCAGTAAGTTTACATTTTAATAAACAGTACCTATTTTTTCCTAGCGTTCCTCATTCGATTTTTTCTAAATCGTCTTTGATCTTCTTGTAGACTGGATATAAATTCTTATCCTGCCTCGAATATGACTCCCTGTGGTATTACTAGACTATTCTTATTAGTCTGTCTGTGTAGCTAACTAAGATTGGACATTTGGCAATTCCATTGGACTCCCATTATATTCAGCAATACCTCTATGCACTGTCTCCTTACTGACTAGATAGTGTGGCAGAGTCATTCAGCTCCCGAAGTCACCGATTATAGATCCCCAATGATCTCTAGATTATCGTACGCAGGACAAGAGAGTAGTACGGAGTCACAGCACAGTCAAGAAGTGTCAGAGGCACTCATGCTTGCAAAAATTCCAAAACCTTTAGCTCATCCACTCTAGTCTAGAGGAACAAAAACCACAGAGTCTATTTAAGTGTAAAAGCTTTATTAAAAGTAAACACATTTATTAAAATCTACTTTGTCATAAAACTATTTAACTGTAAACGGAAAAGTGGTTAGTGCTGACGATTAATTGGACACATTTCTTGTGGTCGAGCCGAACTCTCACCTAGTTTGAACTTGATCCTGGTCGTGTTCTTAGGACTCAGGAGTCAAGCTTCTGTCTGTTAGGAGAAAAAGTGGTGCGTGTTAAAAATCAAAAGCAAGCATTCATCAGTTGTGCATAAAAGTGCAGCAAGACAACAGCCTTCCCTGGAAAATGGGACATTTTTACTATGGAGTAGACAGTCACAAATTATTACATTGTATTCTGTTTTTTTAACATTTCTCCTAGACCAAATATTATATAGTAGTGAGTGGTGTATTCTAACATTCTTAAATGTACTTTGTAGGTGTAACATCTGGTGACGGGGCCAGCGCGGAGGTGGCTGTGTTGGACTTGGACTCGGAGGCCTCTGGGGAGGAGGTGGCGGTAGAAGAGCTGGTGGCCGTTCCTGTGGGGGATCAAACGGTGGTGGCGGAAACAGGTAAGCTATATATTCCTTACTTATTGAGATTGAAGACTGCATAGTGTGCTTTCTGCACGGGTGTATTACAATTACAAATCAACCAGGTAGTAGCCTCCTCGAAATGTACTTCGACTTAGCTGTGAAGTTTTTGGTGAGAAGAATCCCAATAAGTTCTTAGACGAACGTGATGGATGGGATGAACGAAAAGCGAAAGAAGGGTGTAAGTAAGTGGGACGCGAACTTGTATGATGGCTGGCAAAGAAGAACGATATGTGTTTGCTTGGACCCAGAGGTGGCTGGGAAGGAAAGAATATGGTATGGTGCATGGCTGGGTCAATGATGAAGCAAGGATGGGTGGAAGGACAGCAGCCTGGGTGGGTGAAACAGAAACTGTATGTGTGCGTATACTTTGACTGAATGGATGCCTGGAGCATGGTATTCTCTGACTCTTACATAGCACATGTGTATCTAGAGAGAGTAGATGGTCGCCAGGTGAAGTAAGTGTTACCTTGAAGAGCATGTACCACCGCACCCGCACGTCCGTCCCAGTGCAGGGAAGGCAAGGAAAAGAAATTGTAAATGTGTCCAATACTACCATGAATAGTAGCAGTACTTTGTATTGCGTTTGCATTCACAGCATATATCTGGTTATTACGGTGGACACTCCGTACCTCTCTTAATAACTTTAGTTTACTTGTAGTACGTCATTCATGTGTGGGTGTATCACTGTTCACTCAATATTAAGCAAAGCACCTAAAGTCATCTCATCTGTCATTAAATACGTCCCATGTGAAGTGATAGATAATCAAATTAGTTAGCTTCTTCAGTTTCCTTTTCTAGTACTCATTTGCACTGTAGGGTGAAAGGTAAATTAATTAAGCAGTAGCCCTTGTAACAGAGTATTCTCAGTGCCACCCGTAATAGAAAAGTAATAGCTTCACCACCTGCATGTACTGGACCGGTACAGTAACGCAAGTCTGTCTCCATCATCATGGTGTGCAACTTTTTTTCTCGGGTGCAACTTCACTGTGCTGTGTCCATGTCATTCTGCCGGCTTGCATAAGATAACGTACCCATTTCCCTAAACAAGAGAGAAGAAGAAGAATAAGACTGGTGTACTGTCATAGTCGACTGTAATGGAAGTCCATAGTGGTCGTAGAATTAGTTCATTAAACTACCACTACTGTTAGAGCAAGGATGCAGAAGTGGGAGGTTACATAGATACTGTCCTCAATAGTTATGTACTGTGCTTTCAATTTGCTACTTGTACTCTGTGACCCAACTTTCGGCTCAATCACTTTGTGTTATTAATAAGGAGCATTGGTTACAGACTATGTCTTTCTTTCTTCATATAGTTGCTCCTTCCAAATCAACAACAAGGAGGGAGCAGGCTAGATTGGCCCGGCAACGGAGGCTGGAGGCCACAGTCGCCGAGTATCGGCGGCTGGTGGCCCTGGAGGAGGAGGAGGACACGCAGTCGAGCGGGGCAACATCTTCGACTGTGACCACTGCATCCTCCTCCGTGACTAAGCCAGCGGGACCGAGCCGGGCTAAGAAAGCCGACCGCCACCGCCAAGCAACCGAAATACCAGCTGCCCCCCACAGGAGCTGCAAGGAACGTCAACGCCGCCTACGAGTCCGCATGTCCAACCTGGAGCAGGAGGTCCTGAGGTATAAGAACTTGGTTAAGGGCCTCCGCTCCGAGCTTGCCACCCTCCGCAAGGAGTATGATGCCCATGCCGCATCATGCACCAGCACCAGCACCCTCCAGTAGTGGAGTGTGTGTCCCTTGCCCTTTTTTTATAGACTTTTGGGGGGTGGGATTTGGGAGTTGGGATCGTTTTGGGACGTTTCAGAGACAATCGTTGGGGTTAGGGTGGGTGAGGGAGATTATTTTGTTAGGGCTAAATAAATATATTTTTCAACTTTATCTGACCATACCTGTTTTTTACTGCTTTTCAGTCTGGTGGGTGGGGGGCGGGGGTGTAACAGTAACTTTGTTTTCCTGAACAGTCGTAGGACTTTAGTAGTACAACCGTCAATCTCTTGTCTACTCCGAAATAATACTCCATTATACTACCTCCCACCAAACGCTTATCTTACCTGTAATTTGTGTTAGAAATTAGGGCTAGGCCCAGGGCTGGCTCCAGGTGAAATGGGGATTAACGTTGTCAATCCTGGGCGGGTGACATTTCCTCATTGCGGTGGTACTAGTGGTGTGACACAGTGGCAGTTGCATGCCTATGGAAAAAAAGAAAACGAAACCTTGTTTGTCCTCCTTACTGTAGCATTACAACGGTTACGGTACGATCGAGAAAATAGCAGGTGACAGTACACTAGAACAGTGCCATAATGTAGCCTAACAAATGGTAAAGTATTTGCTTGCAAGTATAACTAGTACTTGCGTTGAATTTATTTGACATTGGCTACTACTACTAGAAGATATAGTACTGAAGCTGAGTAAGTCTAGAAGATATCCTCGTATTCCTTCACCAGCCTGTTGCTGCTATCACCTTATCCTCCCCAGCAAGTGTGTGGAATTATTGATGTCATTTTAGTCAGACATCAAGCAAAACAACACAGCCCGGGGGAAGAGGGTTAGGGTTTGTAAAATGGATGGGAATGGGGGTTTCTTTTTGGGTAGGTTTTGTTGAGAGAAGAAAAAAAAAGCAGAGCATGGACAAACAATAATTGAAGATACAGAGTTTACAGACAATCTTTGGTTACAAACTAAAGGTAAGCACATGCAGTCACACTCATAGAATAAAAGACAACAATGGATACTGTATCTGTATTGCGTATGTTGTTGGAGTTGTCCTGTTGAAATTGGTAAGTAAGTTGCATGCAGCAAACAATTCCTCTTATTGGCGGCACTCCTCCATTCCAGCTGACGCTTCGTCCATCAATGTGGTGGTGACCACTGACAGAAGAGACACCCTGTCCACTGCCTGCCTGGCGGATGTTGACTGAAACCCGGCCTGTAATTATTGAACGGAAAACAGGAAGTGCTATTACAATACCACTGATAAATAAATAAAAGGTATGTACGCTGTGTGGTTCAAAAAGTGACACTTTGATTTCCCTAATAGACAGTACAATATTTTTGAAATTGCGTGCTCTGTCTGAGTCACCTTTTTAAGGATCAATAAGTATGGCCAAAATATTATAGCGGATCTTTCCCCTCAAGGTGGGTGTACTACTGTGTTTTAGAACAAAATTTGACCTTCCCAGCAATGCTCCCACCAAGACCCTTACTAAAGCCAGTCGCAAAAATGTAGAAGAACCCAATCATATCTCCAAAAACGATGCCTAGCAGAAAAATGGTTACAAAACGTACTTTGAAAGTAACAGTAGGCCCAAATACAGACCGTGGATTGTATTCAAACCACTTGCCTGCAAGCAAAAGTATCCATAGCCAGCATCGCTCCAACAGTGCTCTACAACAACAGAACCGCGTTGCAATAGAACCCCCCTAAACACATGCAATCCTGCTGCTAGGGCTAACCCTAACGAACCCTAACTTACAAAAAGTGCCAAAACTGGTGTTTCCTTATGGATTTTGTCCAACAAACTTCTAGCCGGTATTAGACCTTCCCAGGAATGCCCCAGGCAAGACCCGCCAACCCACCCGCAAAAAAACACCCGACACAACACCACCAAACAGCGAAAAAGCTAAATCTCATACTTACAATGTCTCTCGGCCTTCGGTCCAAACGCGGCGCTGTGCAGCTAGGTCGTCATCATCATCAATCATCATAACTCCTGTTTTCCACCACGGATTTCCTGAAAAGCAAATGCAATCAAGATTAGACTGTCGCAGCAGTGCTTCGACAGAGACCCCGGCCGCAACCCACCCACGAACAGCAGGAAGCCCCCCAAAACGCTACATTGAGCAAGATGTCTGAAGAAATGGCAAAAAAAAGGCTTTTCCTTAAGGATTTTGTCCAAAACACTTCTATCCGGCATTAGACCTTCCCAGGAATGCCCCAGCCAAGACCCGCCAACCCACCCGCAAAAAAACACGCGACAACACCCCCAAACAGCGAAAAAGCTAAATCTCATACTTACAATATCTCTCGGCCTTCGGTCCAAAGTAACGCGCTGTGCAGCTAGGTCATCATCAATCATCATAACTCCTGTTTTCCACCACGGATTTCCTGAAAAGCAAATGCAATCAAGATTAGACTGTCGCAGCAGTGCTTCGACAGAGACCCCGGCCGCAACCCACCCACGAACAGCAGGAAGCCCCCCAAAACGCTACATTGAGCAAGATGTCTGAAGAAATGGCAAAAAAAAGGCTGTTCCTTATGGATTTTGTCCAAAACACTTGTATCCGGTATTAGACCTTCCCAGGAATGCCCCAGGCAAGACCCGCCAACCCACCCGCAAAAAAACACCCGACACAACACCCCCAAACAGCGAAAAAGCTAAATCTCATACTTACAATGTCTCTCGGCCTTCGGTCCAAACGCGGCGCTGTGCAGCTAGGTCGTCATCATCATCAATCATCATAACTCCTGTTTTCCACCACGGATTTCCTGAAAAGCAAATGCAATCAAGATTAGACTGTCGCAGCAGTGCTTCGACAGAGACCCCGGCCGCAACCCACCCACGAACAGCAGGAAGCCCCCCAAAACGCTACATTGAGCAAGATGTCTGAAGAAATGGCAAAAAAAGGCTGTTCCTTATGGATTTTGTCCAAAACACTTCTATCCGGTATTAGACCTTCCCAGGAATGCCCCAGGCAAGACCCGCCGGCGCCAACCCACCCGCAAAAAAACACCCGACAACACCCCCAAACAGCGAAAAAGCTAAATCTCATACTTACAATATCTCTCGGCCTTCGTTCCAAATGCGGCGCTGTTCAGCTAGGTCATCATCATCAATCATCATAACTCCTGTTTTCCACCACGGATTTCCTGAAAAGCAAATGCAATCAAGATTAGACTGTCGCAGCAGTGCTTCGACAGACACCAAAAATTACACACAAACCCCCGGAACCCCGCCAAAGAGCACCTCAAAGGCAAGCAAGTCAGCAAAAACGGCAAGAAATTTCCACCTCATATTTGGTCCAAAACACTTTTGTCCATTATTAGAGCTTCACAGCAATGGGCCCAAAACCGTCAACTCACCCGCAAAGAAGTACAACACCCCCACAAGTGCTGAGTCTTTTTTCATTGTGCGTAATCCAGCACTCTGCTTGGAGGGAAATCGCAGTCTGGAGGAGGAGGATAGAGGAGCATGTTCTTCAGAACTTGTGAACCTGAGGAATGTAGACTGCGGCACCTTCAAATCAATAAGCAAACAAGTGAAGACAGTTCTGATGATGGTCTTGTTTTTGGGATTAGGTGATTAAAGTTTGAATTAAATTAACTGTGCAAAACAAAGAAAGAGAGACACAAAGCACACAGGAATAAAAGTGAATAAGGACGAAAAAGAAAGTTCTTGATTGATTGTCTCATTTTCAGGGCTCGGTGTCAGGGAATAAGAACAAGATTTCGTCATCATACTCTGCGAATTCAGGCTGGATGAGGTCAGTGGCACCGAACAGAGAAAAAATCCCCTCATCTACGTTGCTGTCCTCCTCGTCTTCATGCGGCGTGCTTTCTCGTACTTTGTAATCTGGTGGTATGAGGTGCTGATTCATCTTGATCATTGTCAGCCGCTCCACATTTTTGGGCGAGAGGCGGCTCCGTTTGGGAGTTACAATGCCACCAGCAGCACTGAAAACACGTTCAGAAGACACACTTGCGAGTGGGCAAGACAAATAGTTTATAGCCAGGTTGAAGAGCTGTGGCCACAATTGTTTTTTGCCATGCCAATACTGCAATGGCTCATCATTAAGGAAGACCTCTGTTGAGTCATTCAGATAGTCCTGCACCATCGACTCAAGGTCATCAACTGTTCCTCCACTTTGCTTACTTTTTGCTGTGCCTGTGACATTTTTTCGAGAACCATACCCCATCAAACTTAGCCAATCCTCCTCCCCAGCCACTGTTAGTGTTGTCATTGTGTGTGGTGCAGATGATCCAGTTGCCGGTGTCTTTAACGGCTGAGAGGTCACTTGTGCCCCAGCCACAGGTGCAGAAGTGGATTCTTGTGACTGCGGATGGCCTGCTGATGCTGATGCTGATGTACTGGCTTCTCCTTCAATAACCTGCCGTTCTTTTTCAAACCTCTTGGCTGACCAGGCTAACCAATGTTTGTACTTTTGAACATCTGCATCAGCGAAAGGAAAGAATGCGTTGTCTGCCAGCGCCTTTTTGTAGCGTGGATCCAGAATAGTAGCACAAATGTAATGCTGATCTGAGTTGATGTTTAGAAGACGTTCATCACCACGTAGGCGATGTAATAATTTCTCAGACAAAATGAAATGGTTTTTTTTTTTTTCATCTTTTGCAAACTCAGAAGAAACCGCCATCAGTTGGTGCTCCAGTATGCACAACAATGGGATAGCTTTTCCCAAATTACAGTCCTCCTGGCTGACTGCACGCGTGAAGAACTCAAAAGGACGAAGCATGTCTGTCAGGCTTTTAACTATGTCCCATTGCGCCTTACTCATCCGCAGGTCCTCCTTCTGAGATGTAGCCTCTGTCAAGAAATAGTGATCGAGTACCGTATACTGCTCATGCAGACGCTCAAGCATGTAGAAGGTTGAGTTCCAACGTGTTGCCACCTCCTGGATGAGTGCTTTCACTGGCATTCCACGTTGAAGTAGCAGTCTCCGCAGATGCTTCCGGGCCTTAAAAGAATGGCTGAAATGGTTGCACATTTTGCGGCAGGTGGCCATTACCTCGAACGCTGGACTCTCTTTATCACTCAAGAATTTTTGAACTACCAGGTTGATACAGTGCGCCAAACACGGCACTCTAACATGGTCACCAAGGAACATGGCCTTAACTACATTGGCGCCATTATCCGTGGAAACATAACCAATCTTGCGTTTTAGGGGGGATAGCATTGTCAAGACCTTTTTGTCAAACTCTTCCAAAAGGTTTTCTGCTGTGTGACTTTTCTCCAAGCCAAACATGGCTAGTGTTGCATGTTTCCGAGCAGCTTTGAAAACTTGGTCCGGGTCAACACCTGCGTTTAGCTTTGCTATAACACCTGAAAAAGAGACCCAGTGTGCAGTGATGCACATGTAATCATCGCCTGGGCCACTGGTCCACATGTCTGTTGTCAGATGTATTGTGTGAACAGCACTCTTCTGCAAAGCTGCCCCAATCGCCTGCAGCACATCTTCATGTAGTGCTGGAACCGCAACTCTGGCAAAATAGAACCGGCTCGGAACCTTCCATTTAGGGCAGAGCGTTGCAACTAATTCAAGAAAACCTACCGCTTCTACAAAAGAAAAAGGTAGAAGGTCCACAGCTAGCATTTTAGCCAGCTTAGTGTTATACAGACGCGTCAGTGGGTGGTTGCGTTCATATGGCACGTCTGAAGTAAGCATTGTTCTAATGTTGGCCTGGACCAAGCATTTACGGGCTGATAATGACTTCGTTGACCCAATTTTGCTCGCTGGTGAACTTTTGTGCGTTGGTGTCTCACTCGCTCCAACACTCTTAGTGTGCCTCACATTGGGTGTGCTGCTGACAGGGGTACTGGGTGTAAGGGAAGTGTTTGACACGTCTTCTTCCTGCTCGTCAACATCAGATGAAACATCAACGTTTCCTTGATTTTGGCCTTTCTTGATCGCAGCTAGGTGCGCAAACCATTTGACAGCGTGCTTTCTCTCAAGATGACCACTCTGGCCGCCGGTACCATAGTTGGTACCTGACTTACCACGACTAACTGCAAGCTTACAAAGGGTACAAATGGCAAACTTTGGATTTTTGGGACAAACAGTAAAGAAGTCCCAAACTGGGGACTTGAAGTGTCTGTGGGACCTGGAGGAGGCGGCGATACTGGTGGTGGTGGTCATGAAGCTAATGCCAGATGAAGTGGAGGATCTGGATTGCCCAACTTTTGTACGTTTTCCACTTTCACCGCCACTAATTAAGGTCGAGGTTGACGCAGGTCTCTTCTTGCCAGAAAGAAATATGGAAGCGGGACGAGTTGGTGTACTACTTAACTCCAATGATTGTGGTGTTTCCACTGCCTCCTCATCGACAACATCATCATCATCATCATCACGCGCAGCAGCTCTTCGGGCTAGGGTCAAAATGTCTGTTTGCTGCATGCCCGCTGGGGCTGCAGTGACCTTTATGATGACTGGGTCGTCGTTGGCAGAGTCTTCATCAGCAGCAGTATCCGCCACTTCTTGTTGAGCCTCATCACACTCCATAAGTCTGAGACTTTGGACGAGCTTCCTTTTACGCTTAAGTACCTTTGTTGGATCATGGTGTGCCTCACTCTCAGACGGCTGTGGTGCTGGTTCCCAAGTTTGATCCGTATCATCAGAAGGAGGTGTGCTTGAAGAGGATGTAGACACCACCCTGGATCTCTTCCTTGCTAGGGTTGTGGAAGACAATGAAGGATCAGCAGGAGGAGTGGCTTCCTCAAATGATACTGTTGCAGGGTTTCTGTACTCACACAGAACTGTGCACAGAGGAGTGGAACCTCGGCAAATTAGGATGTACCAAAACTTACCTTAGCAACCAACTCACCCCTTACCGAGCTAGCTACAGTGTCTCATCGGACATATCAAACACCCAATGTTTAGACAAACCAGAACATGAACTTACAGTACCTCAGGGTACGTGGGACTCATGAACACTCTTTCGTTATATTATCATTACAAACCAGAACATGGAGTAAAGAAGACACATGTGCATTTGAAATGTTTATTTACTAATGCCGTCTCCTCAGGCGCAGTATCTTTGATAATACAAGTATACTTATTATCAGTAGCAAAATTATCAGCATAGTTACTAAGACATAAAAAGCGAATGGTGACAGCATGTTAACATGCTGTAATGAATAAGAGTTAACAACACTTATATCTCACCCTCCCTAACACATATATTATATTATTATCTAAGAAGGTCTCTTTGGGTTGTTTTAGGGCGGGCCCATACCTTAGTGTCCTAGCATGAAGGAATCACATCAGCATACACCAGCTCTCTCTGCATGTGCACCGCATCAAGTGTGTTAACAATTCTCGTGCAAAGCAATATCAATCCCGCCTCAAGCCCAAGTTGGCAAAGGCTGCACTTGTGTTATGACTATGAAGGCGTGGAGATCAGACCTCATAACAATTCCATATCGTGTTGCTCCTGAAACTTCAGCACTCTCCGTGCAGACATGGTTTATTAAACAAAACTGATATCAGAGCAATAACATATTATTCTCACATACACCACGGCAAACCACTAGGTTGAAAGCTAAGTCAACAATTAAGGGTCGTGTGCAGAAGTTGCAAGAAAGGAAAAATGGCGTTTAAATCTCAAATGTACCTATGCTAACTTAACACGATATAAGGATATATAGGAGCTATACAACACCCCCCCATGATCCGAGAACGGACTAAATAAGATAACAGAAGTGCCATCACATGAGAGCAGAATCCATTTATAAAAGAGCATGAATAAAAATTCAATTATAAAAACTAATGCTAAAAAATAGCCCACAAGTATAATGTGGCTCAAGCCAATAGGCAAGCAAAAAATAAAATGTCTTGACCAAAAGTCAATAAAATCAAGGAAATGCTATCAATCAGCATGTCAATTTGAGGCAGTGTCTATGATAAGACTGTATATGAAAAGTAAGCTGCAACAGCCTCCAGGAGGAAGTCACTGTCCTCATCCGAAAACAGTTCAGCCATCCAATTTAAAAGATGAAAGGAACATACGTGATCTTCCAGCACCGCATCCTCTATAACCATCAGAGGACAGCTCGGTGGGTTTTCAAGAAAACTTCGTTCCAAGAAATTTTGCGCTGCCGACAACACATCCCAGGGACCCATTAGTCCATGTGCCACCGCCAAGGCCATAATCCTTTCGTCAGAACAAACCAACTCGTGAGCAATGATAGGACTCATCAGTTGATCAAAATCGACGTCAGAAGATATTGGTCCGCAGAGACACAAATCAATGGCCCAAAGGAAATCACAGGTCAGGCAGTGAAATACAGGCTGGACACAGGTGAAATAGGAGAACCGAAAAGATAATCCAAACGCCGTGCTTAGAGTCGCCAACGGCAGTGTGCCATAATAATCAAGCATGCGGTTGCGAAACCGCGTCAGTAGCAGCTGAGCGTGGTCTTGCACAGGAAGGGCATCCATATTTAAAAAGGCAGAAAACCACCAATGCGCCAGCCGCTAAAGCAAGTAAAAACGGGAACCCTCCAAATAAGGATGAAAAAATAGAATGGAAGAAGGCAGGGATGACTCCAAAAATCTTCTCAAAGGAAGTCACGAGACCACCGCTAACAACTTTAAAAAAATGTGCTAGGCCCGTTGTGGAGGATGCGTTAAAGATAGAACGGACCATGGCTCCGAAATGCAAAGGCAAATCAGTGTTTAAAAGAGCCTGAACCTCCGTACGGGTGTTAGCAATGTGAAGCACGAAAGTTTCACGGGCCGAGCTCAAGGCCACCTCTTTCTGGGACAATAGAGCTCTTATTCTAGCCATGCCGCTGAATTCTGCTCCCAAGGTCGGTATCTGTGGCCAAATGGAAGACTCCCTATGTTCACGTGTGGGAGGATAAAGAACATTTCTGCAGCAAATAACTCGCTCACTAACCGTTACTATGAAAGCTATACCTTTAATTAAACCACAACAGTTTTCATTATTGAGCATTAAATAACTACCATTCTCTAACAATTTAAACGTGGGGATGATAGCAGGAACTGGCGTGCCCTGTAAAACGCAAGCCATATTCGGTCGGTCCTTGTTACATGAACCGTGTAACTGTATGTGTCTGCACATTAAAGAATGATCTGGCGTCTCAGTACACTCATCCCCTGTTAGATAAACCTCTTGTTCATCCTTGAAACATCTGTATGTGTATGGGAGTGACCAGACCTCATGAAGAAAACCGCTACCTAAGGGTTCAAAACGACCTATTGGCACATACTTCATACAATTTGAAAACTTATATAAAGCAAAAGGCAGCGTTATTAAACCGTGGATAAGCCACGTAGCAGCAGTGGTCTCTGCCACAGAAAAAGGTAAAGATTCCAATCTTTCAATATGGAGCATAGAAAAGGAAGCATCACGCATTGAAAGCAAGCGTTGTTTGTCTGTCAAATTAAATGGTGCAAATAAAGAGGAAACGTTCATGTATCCCCAGGGAACTTTACCCATTTTTAGAGTCTGTAGTGTCCATGCAAACTGCATGATTGAACGTAATTGATTTTGACCATGGTATAATACAGATACTTCATCATGCACAATATCAACAACAGACGACACAATATTATCTAATGTGTAAATTCTAGAGGAAAGCACGTTAATGCTATTGTCAACCACTGCAAGCACTTTCTCAAGATTTGCCTGATCAATAGCCCTAAGGCGTGAAGCAGCCTCAATCTGTGAGAGTTTCCAAATTTCATTGTAAACACCATATAACCACCTTTTCGACCTGCCACTAGCTGGGCCCCTAATGAAATCATTCAAATCCACGTCTGCATTCAGTTTGGAAAGGTGATACTTAACCGCAGGTAAAGTTGAATGTTTCAGCCAAGCTTGACACAACTTGCCAACAGAGTAAGAGGTGACAGTATGACTCAAATCAAAACGGGGATCAGATCTAACAGTCTTAAACCCGTCAGTTATATTTAAAAATCTTTTTTGGCAAGAATCAGCACTACGGTGCCAAAGCAGCCAACCCTTGGGATTCATACTGGAAATGTTAAAGGAGGAATTCAGAAGCAGAGCCTGTATAACTCTAATGGACAATTTAGTAAAATTACTCCAATTCTCATATTCCTCCAACTCCGGGAAAGACGGGGTGTTTAACCTTTTAGATGTAGCCAATCCAAAGCACGTGGTCTGGGAAATGGTTTCATTTAAAAACCACATATGATTTGGGATGAGACATGCACGGTGCAAAGCCTCAGTGCCTTGTACCTGCCAGGCCCTTGAGCCCCAAACTGATTTAAGGTCTATGGTATCCTTCCATAACTCATACCCTCCAGTAACTAATTGATCCAGGAAGGCCTTTGAATAGAACAATTTTGTATTTGTAAGTCGAACCTTGGACAGTGGCTGTTTGTGAAATTTAAAATAAAAGGACTCCGGATTGGACTGATTAAAGTCAGTGAAATAAGTATACTTTTTAAGAAACGTTTCTGAACTCCCTTGTGTTGGTGCTGGGCAATGTTCCCACTGAGTAAAATTAACCGCATCCCTTCGGGAAGATGTCTTGTGTAAGAAGTGATTGCCATAATGTTGGTAACAGAACAATTCACCATAATTAGCAGATTCTAAATATAAATCCTCAGCATCAAAAGCAGCATAATATTTCAAATCTGAAAACAAACTTTCCACAGCATCAACATCCCAATCATCAGAACGAATGTTTTGTTTCACCACATCCCCCATATTAACTCTTAGTACATTAGGGACATTAACGACTTCCGTTGGACCATGAATCTGAAAACGAACTGCATCCCACGCGATTCCATCCAGAACAGGCCACGCTGTGATGTTAACCAAAGTCAAGTCTCTTTTTAATCTGTGTGTAGAATGTGAAGAGGAAAGTGGGGCCAAAGTTCCATTCAAATGAGTAATGCAAGTTCTCTCCTCGACATAGTGTCCATTCATAATCCGAAAAAAATAAAACACAAAACCAATTGACATAAAAAGGTAAACTGAAAAAAGGACCAGCCAAATGTATATCCAAGGAGGTATCAAAAAAATGTTTTTTAAACAGGCTAGCATATAATGCAATTTTAGAGGGTTTTTTCGAGGCAAGGGAAGCAGAGTCAAATGAAAACCTGGATTCCGTGGCTAAACGAGCTTGCAGGTCAGGCATGGACAAATCAGTGGGGTATGTATAGTCTGTCTCATCAAGGTTAGTTCCTGGTAAATTATTCAATAATGGACTGGAAACAGCAGGTAATTCGATGGCCACCTCAGGTTCATTATTAGAAGCAGTGGGCATAATTGAATTTCTCACAATGGAAGGACAGGAAACAGCCGGTGTCATGCTAAGAAGAATCGGCCACTCTGTGTATCTTGACATTGTCAATAGAAATAAACCTGTTTTCCTTACGACCTGGAAGTGGTGGTAAAATGACTGTTCTTGTGCCCTTCACTCCAAGCACTGGGACCGGAGCTCGATAGGAGGGACCAAACTCTTTCTTGTTGTCGATCTTCTCTCGAACCAGTTCTCCAACTTGGGGTAGCCAGCCAACTACCGGGATCTGCAACGCATCATCCGATGTGGAGGGCAAATGTTCGTTTGCAAGAGTGTCTCTCGTCTTTTGTAGATTCTGTAAAACATTGCAATGTTCATCTGCGTCAAAGGAAGTGGCGCGAACCACCGAGTCTAGACCGTCAAGGTCAGGGACGAACATCTTGATGCCAAAGAGCAATTCGTATGGGGTCCGCCCACCCAGAGACCTTCTAGGGAGATTATTAAGAGCACGCTGCACGCCATAGAGGTGAGCCAGCCAATTTCTGCCAGTGCCTATAACTCGGGCTGTCAAAGATTGCTTTAAATCACGGTTCATTCGTTCAACTACACTATTACCCTCGGGTCTGTAGGGTGACGAAAACTTGACTTGGACCCCCATCGAAGTCATGGCATCCTTATACGCCTTAGAGGCGAAAGCCGGACCCTGATCCGAATGGAAGGTACCACAGGCAAAAATCCCTATAAAGATACGCAAATCTCTGATGACAGTCCGGGAATCAGCGCTGCGATGTGGCCATAACCACACAAAGCGTGTGCATGAGTCAACTGCTACTAAGATGTATTTATACGCAGTATCAGATGAAAATGGACCGCAGTGATCTAAATAAACACAGCCTAGTGGTTTATTAGAAATGTACAACTGAGTCTGAGGCGGACGCGTAGCAGTTGAAGGTTTAATCTGCTGGCATATGTCACAAAGAAGGACATAATCACGCGTCTGTTTGTACAGTCCCCGCCACCAGAAACGTTGTTGTAGTTGCGTTACAGTGGCTGAGACGCCCGCATGCGCAGACGCCACACCTTCATGAGCCGCTGTAATCAAGTCTGTTCTGCGATCCGAGTTGGGAATCAGCCGTTCCCCAACATCGGGAATTGTCACAAAAGGAACCTTTTCGGGACTTAAGTGGTAATTATACTTCGAAGGGAATCCCGAAGGATGTTTACTTCCCTTCTCAGAGGCAGCAATCGCTGCCAAGATGTCGCTATCAATCTTGGTTTTCGACCTAGTAACTGCTGCAACTAAGTATGTAGATACTGCTGATTTCGCTGCTTCATCAGCAAGCGAGTTGCCAACAGCGTGAACTCCCACGCGCTGATGACCGAGAGTATGAATCACATAAACGAGTGGCAACATAGCCTTAAGCTCTGCCACTCGAACCCAGATCATTTTATGTTTTATTGTGCTACCCTTGGAATCATGAAAATCATTTTGAATCCAAAAGAACAAGTTTTCATTGTAAGACTGGACACAGTAGTAAGAATCACTTACAATTAGAGTAGTAACACTTGGATCTGCGTACTCCAAAGCTAGTAAGAGAGCACGAAGCTCTGCCAATTGCGCGGTGCAATCGCCCAGGGGCAACGTGTGTACCTCCCTGGAAATGAACTCATCATTCAACATAGCACCGACCACAATGGCGCATGCGGAAACGTAGGCATGTTTAGAGCCATGCGCAACCTGCGCCGACCCATCAGTGTAAATGATGCAATGGAAGTCCTCCAAAGGTCGCATCGCCAGAGGAGCAGGATGAACGAATTCATACTGCAAGTACTCCTGCGACCGTAAGGAAGCGTCAAAAATAAACATGACATCCGAGGATGACAATGACGCAGCCCACTGAATCCACCGAGGGTGCAAAGCTTTTGAATTTGGTACACTCGCTGTCGTGACTGCCTCCAAATGAGGACAGGGTGTTACCACTAGCATGCGTTTCCCCTGTGACAGAGCACGTTCCTTTAGAATAGCCATCTGTACAGCAGTTAAAACCTTTTCTATGGTGGGAAACCGCATCTCAGCCGAGGTGTACAAGTGTGACTTGTAAGCAATAGGTACTGTGTCACCTTCATTAAAAGTGAGGTAAGTGAAACCCACCGTCCCAGGAATTATTCTTATGACCAGGTTGGTGTGGTTATCACGAGTCAGTAAATATTTAGAAGCGAGCAGATCAGCCTGCAAGGATTGCAAAATGGCTGAATGCTCAGGCAGCCAGCATGATTTTGAGAAAGTTGGTTGTATCAAAGCATACAAAGGCTTGATACGCTGGGCATATTCCGGAATGTAAGTTCTGCCGAAATTCAAAAAGCCCAGTAAGGATTGTAATTTTTTCAGAGTTGTTGGTGCGCGCAATTGTGCGCACTTCTCCAAGAAGTGAGGAGCCAAACCTCTACCTTCATTGTTGAGCTCATAGCCCAAAAACAACACTGTGTGTTCAGCAATGTGCGATTTTGCAAAGTTGAATTTGTAACCCATGTCTGCGAAGTTGCAAACAAGAGAATTTACACGACACAGATGCTCCCAAATATCGTCGTCTGTGAGATATATGTCATCCACATACGAAAAAGCATCAGGGTCGAGTGCCTCCAGAATAGAGACAATTCGAGCGGTAAATACACCAGGACTATTCTTGTAGCCCATTGGAAGACGCCGGAATTGCTTTTGGACTCCAGCGCTTGTAAAACTGGTCCATTGGGAGCTAAAGCTGTCCAATCTGTGGGCATAAAAACCATTGGATATGTCAAGCGTTGTCTTGAAACGCTTACGCACGAGACTATCCACTAGGGCAGAGCCGTGGGTATTCTGTACTGCACAGTTACGGCAATGCGAGTTTAAATGCCGGTAATCCAAAACCAAACGATATGATCCGTCAGGTTTATTCACAGTAAAAAGGGGATTATTCATCGGTGACACACACGTTTCAATAACTCCCTGATATTCCAATTGTTCAAGGATTTCCGCGACGGAAGATTTTGCTTCACGCCGAATGGGATATTGAGGTTGAGGCTGCGGCTGAGACCGCAACGGAATTTCGTGGCAAGGCGACAATTTATCCCAACCACATTGGTTACGGTACAGAGCCGGCGCGAGAGCCCGAGCCCACTCTTCTGCAAAATGCTGCGCATGCTCTTTCGAGACAGTGTTCGCGAAACTGGGTAGGATTACCTCCTCCCCTCGCGGCGCCGCGAGCACAAAAGGTGGGGGCCAGTCAGCCTCCGAAAGTAAAATATCATATGTAGAAGACAGATTCTCCCAAAATACACCTTTAACGGTACGCTGTATGTCACCCTCAATTAACAGGACAATTTCATATAGTCTTTCAGGGGGAGCAAGTCTCGTATCCGCTGTTTCTATCACAACGTAGACATCAGTCGCTGTCACCCTCAGTAGTGGACGCAGCGCCTCTCTGACTATGGTTATCTCCGCCGCGCTGTCCAGCAAGGTCAGAGCCCACGTCAGATTCCGAAGCCGCGTTCTCACTATCTGTGGCATATCGATGCGCTGTTAAGGCTGCGACTTTCTTTTTCGCAAACTGCGGACGCCTAGGCGTAGAATCCTCCTGCTTCACTGCGCCGTCCGTCTGGCGGGACTGGCCACGTCCTTGTTGGCCACCACGTCCACGTCCACCCCCTCCTCCTCCACCGGTCTTCGGGGCCGATGTGTCCTGAAAGGAACGAGGAGAGCGTTGATCAGAACCCTGAAAACGATCAGGCGATTTAATCATCGCGCGGTCGCGCAAATCATAAACTTTTTCGGGTGGCGCAGGAGCTTGTATTGCAGGAAAAGTACCCTGAGTCTGCGTTGTCTGCTTCCCCGTGTCTGTTTTTTAGGCCAATTTTGTTTCTTGGACTTGGGCTGGGCATCTGTCACTGCAGATTGTCCCTGTGGTTGTTTTTTCTCCTTCACTGGAAAATATTTCAGACCCCTACTTGTGCGTCCAATTGTTTTATAAGCGGCCACCACAATCTTTGCTAACTGGCGGGGTTTGTCGGCATCGGGCAGAGCAGCCAAAGCATTCGACACCTGAAAGTTAACTGCATCTCCTTTAACATTGGAGAGAATGAGATCACTTACAATCTCAAAAGAACCACACAGGCGCATACCCAATTCAACCGCTGCCTCTGGACCGTGATCATTCTGAACACGTCTAACGATTTCAGGCAGGGCAGTCATAGACGGGGTGCCGAAACACCTTGTATAAACTGCCGCAAAAGTTTTTCCCCAGCTGTCACAGTCAGCAAGTTCAGGAGTAATATCCTTCGGTAGAGTAATCGTCAACATTCTATGTTTATCAGCAGGAGTAGAATTCGGAAAAACCGCCTCCAGTTGATCAAACTTCTCTGCTAGCCAGAATGGGAAGTCATCGTTGTCAACAGGACGCGCACCAAAAACCGAATTTACCATCACTGGATTGAGACGCATACCGCCTCGTTCCATGGGAGCGGCCGCACCCCCCTGGGGACCACCAGGAAGATGTCGTCCGATGTATTGCACTAAAGCACGAATCACGGAAATGGAAACTACATGCAGCCTGCGAATTTCAGCCAGGGTGCAAGCCCCGTGATTCGGGTGCGGGGTAAAGCCACCCAACGCAGGCCAATTAGTACCTGGAATAGAGAGTGGACCTAACCTCGCAGGGGACATAGAGTGGGGGAGGGCGCCATCAAACCAAACTCGATGCTGCCAATGATCAATAGGTATTTCCAATGCCCTGTACGGCGTATATTCAGCCGGGACATCCGAGGCGGTGTAGGAGTGGAACAAACCAGAATTAGCGTCCACAGCCGGAAACGTAACCCAAGAGTAAAACAACTCGTAAGGAAACGCCGGATCTGCACATACCACGAAAATCACAGCCATCCCATCTACTGGGACTTGGTACGTCTGAAGATGGTTGCGTACCGCTACGCGACTATGCTGCGCAATAGCCACCGCTGCCGCCATTACAGAATTGGAAATAAGAAAACACAAAGAATACTTTGTAGCACAACTGGGTAGTAATTCAAAGAAACCGTTTAAGAAAGAATCAAGCTTGAATAAAGACCTATTTCAAAAAATAGGTAGGTTTCACCGACACCCCGTTTTCCGGAAACGGACGTGAAGGGGTTAAGGCATGAACGATAAACTACTCGAGTGTCATGATATAAGACCACCGAAACCGTTGGGCGCCATGTTGCAGGGTTTCTGTACTCACACAGAACTGTGCACAGAGGAGTGGAACCTCGGCAAATTAGGATGTACCAAAACTTACCTTAGCAACCAACTCACCCCTTACCGAGCTAGCTACAGTGTCTCATCGGACATATCAAACACCCAATGTTTAGACAAACCAGAACATGAACTTACAGTACCTCAGGGTACGTGGGACTCATGAACACTCTTTCGTTATATTATCATTACAAACCAGAACATGGAGTAAAGAAGACACATGTGCATTTGAAATGTTTATTTACTAATGCCGTCTCCTCAGGCGCAGTATCTTTGATAATACAAGTATACTTATTATCAGTAGCAAAATTATCAGCATAGTTACTAAGACATAAAAAGCGAATGGTGACAGCATGTTAACATGCTGTAATGAATAAGAGTTAACAACACTTATATCTCACCCTCCCTAACACATATATTATATTATTATCTAAGAAGGTCTCTTTGGGTTGTTTTAGGGCGGGCCCATACCTTAGTGTCCTAGCATGAAGGAATCACATCAGCATACACCAGCTCTCTCTGCATGTGCACCGCATCAAGTGTGTTAACAATTCTCGTGCAAAGCAATATCAATCCCGCCTCAAGCCCAAGTTGGCAAAGGCTGCACTTGTGTTATGACTATGAAGGCGTGGAGATCAGACCTCATAACAATTCCATATCGTGTTGCTCCTGAAACTTCAGCACTCTCCGTGCAGACATGGTTTATTAAACAAAACTGATATCAGAGCAATAACATATTATTCTCACATACACCACGGCAAACCACTAGGTTGAAAGCTAAGTCAACAATTAAGGGTCGTGTGCAGAAGTTGCAAGAAAGGAAAAATGGCGTTTAAATCTCAAATGTACCTATGCTAACTTAACACGATATAAGGATATATAGGAGCTATACAACAATACCTCGCCTTGATTGTCGATTTCCTGATGTGCCCCTACTTCGGGAGGAACAACTATTGTGGGCACTTGTGACCCTCCATGCACCTCTGCTTGCGCATCTCCTTGCGCTGCCTCTCCTTCCACATGTACTTGGGCTTGTACTTGCACATGTGATTGTTGTTGCGGCTGTGGTTGTTCAACACTCGTCAGATGAGCTACAACAACCTGTGTTGATTGAGGGACATTGCTGCTGCTTTCTTGCGATGAGCCAACATCACTGGTCGATGGTGATTGAAGAACTATACTGGCTGCCTCTGCAGCACTCAAGGGCTTGGACTTAAGTTGGCGTGGTGGTGGTGGTGGCACTGAGCCCAATGGAGCGGGGGGGGGTGCTGCCAGCTTGGTCCCCAGCAGATCCCGCTGCTGCTGCTGCAGGCATACTTTTTTTTTTACTCCCAAAAAAAGGGGCGGGCGGCACACCAGTCTCCTTGGTAACTTGCTTCTTCTGCTCCTTACTGGCACCTTTCTTGCTAGAGGAGCTACGGGTTACTTTTTTTGGGGCCATCCTCTTCAGAGCAGGTCAGCAGGCAGCAGTTGCACGAGTTGCAGAGGGTTCTGTGTCCAGACGTGACGTCGCGTGACGTTATGCTGCACACACCGCTGCAGGACTTCTTCCTGGCACTGGTGGTTCTCTTGAGTCTTCTTGTGCACCTAAAAGCAATGGAAGACAGAGGAACATCAGTTCAGTTATACACCCCAAAAATTCGACAAAACACAGAAAAATGAGCACAATCCCATGCCATCCTTGATGTTTACATTGAAGACACCCCACAGAAAGACTACGGACATGCAAGTATGCAACACTCACTACCCCTGGGCATAATGGATGAAAAGTAGGCAAAATAAGTGCAGGCCTCAGACACTGCCTCTCCTCAAAATGGCCCCTTACACCCCAGGCACATGTTGCCTGTACCAGCCAGCACTCAAGATGGCCACCACCACCACCCACATGGCCAGTCCACATCAACAGTACACCCCCAAAAAACAGAAAAACAGCCAGAAATCACCACAATCCAACGCCATCCATGATGTTTACATTAAAGAGAGTGAGACCACACCACAGGCACACTCAGTCCATGCACCACTCACCACCCCTGGGCAAAGGGCCCCACCAGCAGCCCCCCAAAAATGACAAAAACCAATAAAATAAGCACAATCCCAGCCCATCCATGGCCTCAATTATGTTTAAATTCAAGAAGACACCCCACAGAAAGACTAGGCCCATGCAACACTCACCACCCCTGGGCAAAGGGCCCCACCAGCAGGCCCAAAAAAACGACAAAAAACAATAAAATCAGCACAATCCCAGCCCATCCATGGCCTCAATGGTGTTTAAATTCAAGAAGACACCCCTCAGAAACACTAGGCCCATGCAACACTCACTACCCCTGGGCATAATGGATGAAAAGTAGGCAAAATAAGTGCAGGCCTCAGACACTGCCTCTCCTCAAAATGGCCCCTTACACCCCAGGCACATGTTGCCTGTACCAGCCAGCACTCAAGATGGCCACCACCACCACCCACATGGCCAGTCCACATCAACAGTACACCCCCAAAAAACAGAAAAACAGCCAGAAATCACCACAATCCAACGCCATCCATGATGTTTACATTAAAGAGAGTGAGACCACACCACAGGCACACTCAGTCCATGCACCACCCACCACCCCTGGGCAAAAGGCCACACCAGCAGCCCCCCAAAAACGACAAAAAACAATAAAATAAGCCCAATCCCAGCCCATCCATGGCCTCAATTATGTTTAAATTCAAGAAGACACCCCACAGAAAGACTAGGCCCATGCAACACTCACCACCCCTGGGCAAAGGGCCCCACCAGCAGGCCCAAAAAAACGACAAAAAACAATAAAATCAGCACAATCCCAGCCCATCCATGGCCTCAATGGTGTTTAAATTCAAGAAGACACCCCTCAGAAACACTAGGCCCATGCAACACTCACTACCCCTGGGCATAATGGATGAAAAGTAGGCAAAATAAGTGCAGGCCTCAGACACTGCCTCTCCTCAAAATGGCCCCTTACACCCCAAGCACATGTTGCCTGTAGCAGCCAGCACTCAAGATGGCCACCACCACCACCCACATGGCCAGTCCACATCAACAGTACACCCCCAAAAAACAGAAAAACAGCCAGGAATCACCACAATCCAATGCCATCCATGATGTTTACATTAAAGAGAGTGAGACCACACCACAGGCACACTCAGTCCATGCACCACCCACCACCCCTGGGCAAAAGGCCACACCAGCAGCCCCCCAAAAACGACAAAAAACAATAAAATAAGCCCAATCCCAGCCCATCCATGGCCTCAATTATGTTTAAATTCAAGAAGACACCCCACAGAAAGACTAGGCCCATGCAACACTCACCACCCCTGGGCAAAGGGCCCCACCAGCAGGCCCATAAAAACGACAAAAAACAATAAAATCAGCACAATCCCAGCCCATCCATGGCCTCAATGGTGTTTAAATTCAAGAAGACACCCCTCAGAAACACTAGGCCCATGCAACACTCACTACCCCTGGGCATAATGGATGAAAAGTAGGCAAAATAAGTGCAGGCCTCAGACACTGCCTCTCCTCAAAATGGCCCCTTACACCCCAGGCACATGTTGCCTGTACCAGCCAGCACTCAAGATGGCCACCACCACCACCCACATGACCAGTCCACATCAACAGTACACCCCCAAAAAACAGAAAAACAGCCAGAAATCACCACAATCCAATGCCATCCATGATGTTTACATTAAAGAGAGTGAGACCACACCACAGGCACACTCAGTCCATGCACCACCACCCCTGGGCAAAAGGCCACACCAGCAGCCCCCCAAAAACGACAAAAAACAATAAAATAAGCACAATCCCAGCCCATCCATGGCCTCTATTATGTTTAAATTCAAGAAGACACCCCACAGAAAGACTAGGCCCATGCAACACTCACCACCCCTGGGCAAAGGGCCCCACCAGCAGGCCCAAAAAAACGACAAAAAACAATAAAATCAGCACAATCCCAGCCCATCCATGGCCTCAATGGTGTTTAAATTCAAGAAGACACCCCTCAAAAACACACTAGGCCCATGCAACACTCACTACCCCTGGGCATAATGGATGAAAAGTAGGCAAAATAAGTGCAGGCCTCAGACACTGCCTCTCCTCAAAATGGCCCCTTACACCCCAAGCACATGTTGCCTGTAGCAGCCAGCACTCAAGATGGCCACCACCACCACCCACATGGCCAGTCCACATCAACAGTACACCCCCAAAAAACAGAAAAACAGCCAGAAATCACCACAATCCAATGCCATCCATGATGTTTACATTAAAGAGAGTGAGACCACACCACAGGCACACTCAGTCCATGCACCACCCACCACCCCTGGGCAAAAGGCCACACCAGCAGCCCCCCAAAAACGACAAAAAACAATAAAATAAGCACAATCCCAGCCCATCCATGGCCTCAATTATGTTAAAAAATTTAAGAAGACACCCCACAGAAAGACTAGGCCCATGCAACACTCACCACCCCTGGGCAAAGGGCCCCACCAGCAGTCCCAAAAAAAAGACAAAAATCAGCACAATCCCAGCCCATCCATGGCCTAAATGGTGTTTAAATTCAACAAAACAGTTGTATCATGCACCCCTAACCAACCCTGGTCCTACTGGATACTGTGGCTACCCACAATATAATTTATTTAATGTTCTGAAAAAGTTCCAAAATTTTACTTGCAGCAACTGTAATGCCCCAAACAAACTTACTTGTGAAAGTTGATTTCTAATCCAAAAGTGATCCAAAGACAGTCAAAAAGGCCTCAAATCCAAATATCCAGCAGCACCCACAAAAAGTAATCCTTCCAGCTCCAGATCCAAATGAAAGTGACCAGGAGATGGACAAAGCACTGGGAGGAGCCTGCTGGACAGGAACAGGAAGTTGGAGACTGTGGGGCACTTCCTTCCTCCCCCCCCCCAAAATGGACTCCTTGCAAAAAAAAAGGCCATGCAAATGTCAACCTGAGGAGTGATTCTGATAAAAATCATAATTTTCTGAAGGTTTATCCTGTTTGCTGGTGATTTTCTTGTGCGAAATTGCAAAATCTCTATTTCGCAAGTGCGAGATTGTTCCTTTCCGCCGCAACTACGTGTTCGCAATTGCGAACTCTCGCGAGGTGTGCTGTGCAAGGTGGCAAGCCGCGAGTACGTATTCGCGGGCGACAAACTCCCGCGGGAACACGCAGCAAGATCTAAAATGGCGCGTCACTCGCAAAGAAAAACAACTCGGCAAACGCTAAAATGACGGAAAGTGAACGCCGTGCACCACGCCGCGCGCCGCAACCAAGCAAAAAATCCGCCGCGAGCGGATTCACGGATTTTCGACAAATTCGCGAGCGTTCGCGGATTGCGGATTTGCCGAAAATCCGAAAAATCCGCGAGCCGAGCGGATTTTACGCCCATGCTTACTAGGTACCTCCAGTAAGCGCTGTTACAGAGAGGTGTAAAAAGGGGCACAGCCTGCACCAACTCTCTGCAACGCAGCGCAATGTCACTTACTGGAAGCACCTGGTGGGCTAGTTGGCCCCCAGGGGCCCTCAGGATTGAAGGGGAATTAATTCCCCAACTTAAAACACGCCACAGGGCGTTTTTGCACGCGTCACCTCAGGCCCCGTCCCCTCCTTTCACCACTGTGTAAACGCACCCTGTGTCCATTCTAAGTTGGGAAATTAAGTCCCCTTGAATCCTAAGGGTCCCTAGGGTCAAACTAGCCCACCAGGTACCTCCAGTAAGCACCATGGAGCTGAGTTGCAGAGTGTTGTAAAAAGGAGCGTGGCCTCTGAACACCTCTCTGCAACAGGTAGTTTTTAATTTTAAAACAAGCCCCAGGGGTGGTGGTCCCCGGGGCTGCGGGGGGTTCCGTGAGCCTCCGGCAAATATGTAAATAAAGCCCCGGTGGTGGCGGGCCCCGGGGCTTGGGGGGGCCTTTGAGCCCCTCCACCATTTCATTGTGTAGCCCCGGGGAGTGGCGGTCCCCGGGGCTGGGGGGGCCACGATTTGCACATTGCCCCCGGGGGCTAATTACCAACAAAGCGCGGGAGCCCACGCTTCGTTTTTTTAAAACTTCAACCGAAATTCGCACTGGGTGCACGAATCTCGCTGATTTTATTTAAAAAATGTTTTTTTTGGCCCTGGGGGTCCTTGTGGGACCTCCTGAGCTGGCCTGTGGATGTTTGTTTTAATGTGTTCTTGTGCCTCGGTTCTACCGAGGCACAAGATGGCCACCAACACTTCCTGGTTTGGAGTGTTGACAGCCAATTAGCATACAGCTCGTGCTCGGCAGGGTGCGCGGATCCTCCGCGCCCATAGATATATATGTGGTTTTACTTTGATTTCCTCAGGAACTACTGAACGGATTTACATAATTTAACCAAAAGGCATTACTCTGAACCAAGGGCTACCTTTTGCCAAATTTGGTGTAATTCTGTTCAGCAATCCGGCTGTAGCTGCGACTAAAGGTTCCTATGGAAAGTTGGATGGGAAAAACACGTTTTGGGACCCCCCTTTTTTCTCAGCCCCCGCTTGACAAATCACCCCGAGACTTTCAGGATAGGAGCGGACCGGAAATAGGCAAAAGTTTTGAAAAGTTCGCGAACATTCGTCTATCGACGCCAAAGTTATTGGGAACAGAATGTTGCGGATTTCCTATGGAAAATAGATCCTAATTGTAACTACCTACTGGAGACCGCCAGTAGGTAACTATATAAGGCCTGAAACCTATGTTTTTTTCAGTGTATATATATATATATATATATATATATATATATATATATATATATTCACTGAAAAAAACATAGGTTTCAGGCCTTATATAGTTAGGAATTTGCATTTAAAAAACCTTTGAAATTCACTGAAAAAACCATAGGTTTCAGGCCTTATATAGTTAGGAATTAGCATTTAAAAAACCTTTAAAATTCACTAAAAAACACTATAAGTTTTAGGGCTGTTATAGTTAGCTGGACATTTCACTCATACAAAAGCATTGAAATTGCTCCTATATAGTTAGTTGTACTAACTATATTTCGCGCACCCGCAATCCACTGCTGATGATGTCACATATTACATCATTCATGACATGGTCAGTGACATCACTGATGACATCTCAAATGACATCACTGATGACATCATCCAGTGAATGTGGTTTGCTTTGTTATTTAAATATGCATTATATATATAGCAATTTGCATTGAAGAATGAGTGAATGTTGGACCTGGCCCTTTTGGCAGGTTCACCCCGCAACTTTTTGCTTTTGCCTAGCCTGTTTCTGTAACCTGTGTTAGTGATTTTTGGGTCGCTGCACACTTTTTCCCTGTGTCCCAGAGTAAAGTGCGTGCGTGTAGTATGGCTGGCTTGCCCTCCCATAGGAATGCATGGGGAATGTGTGTGTCCCTGGTAGCTCCTGATGCGTGGGGAGTGCAGGCTCGAGTTTAGTATGTGTGAACTCGTGAGAGTGAATGCTGCGAGATGGTGTATGCGGCATGCATGAGTCTAGAAGAGAAGTGCTACTTCTGGACATTGATGTATGTGTGCAGAGAGGGTACTGGAGCGTGATTGGCTGGAGCTGGCTGGCATGCCAGGCTCCAGGAAGTCTGGATGGGTCTGCCCGGTGGTGAGTGTGAGATTAGCATGAGTGATGTGTGGGAGGAGTGTACCTGTGTCCTGGATGGGCTGGGTTTTACCCACACAATGCTGGCTCCGCCCCCCTGTGGTGTGACTGATGACCCAAGCCCTGCCAGTAAATAGAATGGGTGGTTGGGCCATCAAGAGTGCTCCAGAACCAGCTGCAACTGGTTCTGCCCCCACCCTGCACCAACAGACAAAGGGTTGCTCTGTATAAAAAGAGGCTGTGACCTCTTGGAAATCGTTCTTGTTTCTGACACTTGAATCTGCCAGGGGCGTGCTGCTGCTTGGGCCCAGGGGAAGGCTTGCCTCCCTGGGCCCTGCCCAGCCCCTGGACTGCTGATGCCCTGCCTCCCTCAGGACTTTGCTGGAACTCTGCTCTGCTGAGGGCACCTGGGAGTGCTGTGCTTCTGTTCCCAGCGCCTGGGAGCGCTGGTGATTGCCTCTAGCGCCGGGGAGCGTTCGTGCTTTGGTGGACTTTGAGCGCTCTGCTGCCCCGCATTTTGTGTGGGGGAAAGCAGGTGCCCACCCTGCGTGTTATGGCGTGTTCGCGGCTGCCCATGCCGCACCTGTGGCTAATTTCATTGCCAGGAGCGAGTGCCTACCTCGCTTTATACTGAAAAAGCTGTTCTACCCGTGAAAATCACCGCCGCAGCCCTGGGGCCGCGGAGAAGCCGAGGAGACGCCGAAGGAACTACCGCTGACGTCACCCGGGAGCCGCGCTGCCATTGGTTCAGGATGCGGGAGGCTCGCCGGGCGACCTGCGCGGTGATTGGCTGCCGTGGAGCTGGAGAAACCAGGAAGCGGACGGGAGGCCACCCCGCGCTCCTGCCGTGAGGAAGAAAGAACCGTCCTCCGGGAGGGCTCTCCCGAGGAAAGATCCCTGCAACCGCCCCAGCAGAGAGGAGCCCAGTGGAGAGGAGCTGACGCTGCGAGGAGCCGCAGCCGCCTCAGACAGCCGGTGAGTGCGGGCAGGCTCCGGGTCGCTCCTAAGTTCAGAGGAGTGCTGTGGGCAGGTTGGTGTGCGCAGAGCGGCCCCGTTGGCAGCGGGCCGCTCCCATGACCCCGGGGGCATTCCTAGATCGAGCCCGAGAGGCTCTGGTGCAATTACTGATCCTGAGTCCCCCGAGCGGGACTCCAACGACGGCCGCATGTTGTGTTCGAGCCCAGAGAGGCTCGTGGGGGCCCATTTAATTCTGAGAGCCCAGAGAGGCTCAAGAAGGCGCCAGATGTGTTTTGAGAGCCCAGAGAGGCTCTAGGGGGCATTTCTTTCGTTAAGCCCTGCGGGGCTCCCAGCCCACTTTGATTTAGAGCCCAGAGAGGCTCTGGGGGCACTTTGTGATTTGTGAGCCCAGAGAGGCTCTGAGAGGGTCATTCGTTTTGTGAGCCCAGAGAGGCTCCGCAGTGCCACAGTGGTGGTTCTTGAGCCAGAGAGGCTCCAACGTTGCCCTAACTTTCCCTGCACCAGTTGCCCAGCACTTTGTGGGCAACTGCTACGTTTAGGCCCTGACTTTGGGACACAGGGCGTCCTAGCCCCAACAAGGCCAGTTGGCCTAGGGACTGCCACAGGTTGTGGCTCATGTGGGTTTTGCGCAATTGCTTGTGCTTGCACCGCTGAATGTTGATACATCATGTGTTTTATTTCCCTACACCGCTGAATGTTAATGCATCATGTGTTTTGTCCTTAGACCCCTACAGGTATGGTGATATGTAGGTGGTTTGTTTTTCTCCCTAGTACAGGTGGTGCTAGTGAGGTCCTGTTACCAGTGATTACTGGTTGTGTGCTAACGTGTTCTAAAAGTATTCTATGTGCTAATAACTATTCAGAAAAAGTGATGATTCCTGACAGTGGTCCATGTGGCCCTGTCTTGTACATATCCTCTGTAAAATCTGCCCGTGCCTGGTGGCACATTGTAAAATGTGTGTTCTTATCTAATGTGTTTTGATATAATACAAAGGCTATTTTTATATAACCTTGTGTGGAGTGTCCTTTGTGGTGGGCCTTGGGAGTTGTTGCTGGGTGCGCGCCAAACACTTAACCTACATAGCCTCCAAGTTTAGCCTGGCTGCTCGCGTCACGTTACCTAGAGGGTGAGCAGGGGTTATCTTGGTGTGTGACTCCCTTGCCCTGACTTGGGAGTGGTGGTCTCTGACTGACGCTGGCGCAAGCCTTGGCCAGCCAGAGATCCCGTTTCTAACATTGGTGGCAGGCGGTGAGGATCCGGATTTGTGTTTGCGTTGTACCGCAGTGGCAACAGGCCACCCCCACAAAACTCTGCATGTTAGATAATTACATGTAGGGGATTATTGTTATGATTTTGTTTTCCTCAAGTGTCATTTTCAAATGGTGTTCCTGCGCTTTATGTTTAGTGGCAGAAGAGAGAAAATGACAGGGCGGGACGCCAGTAGATAGGGAGTTCCTTCCTGGGTCCAGTGTCCAATCCCCGTTCCTGTCCCCAGAGGGGTGGATAGAGGAGAGAGAGGGGGTGTGGAGGAGAAATGGCTAGCTCAGGAGGGTGGGTATCCCCTGAGTGTAGTATGTGTGTGTCTGGATTCCCCAGTATGGTAGGATCCAGTGGTGGCAGCTAAAATATGTCCAGTGCGTGAAGTCCCATTCCCAGTTCCCAGAGTATGGTGCCTGGTGCTCAGTAAGAGGGGTACAGGTTGAGAGTCAGGGGCAGTGAGGAACTGTCTCACCAGTCTGGAGGGGGAGTGTGTGGATGAGTGGTGTGTTGAACTAGAGGAGTTGGTGTGAGTTTTTTTTAAGGGGCTTGCATAGGAGGTGTACCTCTGGTGGTGTGCAGGAGGTCCTGCAAAGGCACTGGACAAGAAGGTGGATGTCTGGCGGTGTGCTAGATGTCTCGCAGAGGCATTAGGGAGTGATGCTAAAGGTAGTGGCTTGTGTATCTGATGATCCTATGTAGGTGAAGGGGTTCATGTGTAGCCCAGCTGGGTCCCATTAGGATGGTAGGGGTGTAGGGGCTCACGTCCTGTCTCAGTGGAGGCGGAGTGAGTGTGGGACGGTGTGTCTCATGTTGGCCCGAAACCCTGTCTCAGGGCCTGGAGGGTTCCCTACGGGAGCGCCAGGTCAGGGGCCTAGGCTGTACTTACAGGTCATTTGAGGAGGATCTTCCTGTGTCTAGAGGATGGGGAGTTTCTGTAACCAGAACTCCGGCGGTCCTAGTATTGGGCAGTACCACTCCTAAGTGGAGGGTGCAGAAGTCCTGGTTGAGGAGTGAGAGGGGGAAAGAGTCCCCCGTGGAGGAACCAGTGGGTCAGGGGCCAGCCAGAAGGGCTGGGCCACCAGTGAGTGACCATGGTGATGCCACTTCTGTCCTGGGGGATCTCTGCGCCCTGCCAGGTGGGCAGGAGGTCGCGAGATTAGAGCCAGGCAGACTGTCACAAGACACAGTAGTTATGTGTCACCCTCGTAGTGGGGCATGCGTGCTCCCCGTGAAGTCCTGGTTCGCTGGGCATTTGGCCGTCTAGAGTGCTTGACCATTTGTGGGGCCTCTGGAGGTCGTTCCCCGAGGAGGGGGGAGGCCAGGTTCAGGTAGCCTGACCTGGAGGTAAGAGCGTCTTTGATAAGGGAGCTGAACAGTTGGGAGGAAAGTGTGTTGCTGATACGCTGCTGGCGTGTGCTCTGTCTAGCCTGAGACATACTGAGAATCCCACTGTGATAGGGAGTACTGGAGGAAAGTGTGTTGCTGAAACGCCGCTGGCGTGTGCTCTGTCTAGCCTGGAACATACTGAGAGTCACCCTGTGATAGGGAGTACTGGAGGAGAGTGTGTCACTGATACGCCGCGGGCGTGTGCTCTGTCTAGCCTGAGACATACTGGGACTCACCCTGTGATCATGGAACTGGAAGGGGGTGCAGAGGGAGGGGGTCCTCGCCTCTGACCCCCATGTAGCCGGAAGGTAGATCCCAGTTGGTAGACCAGTTGATGTAGTGAGGTCCTGATCTGGTGGGAGAGTTGTGTTCTGGTGGGTGCCTCCCTGGGAGGGTCCGGAACCCCAGAAATAGAGGTAGGGTGGGGCATTCTTGCCCATGACCTCTGGTCAGCCTGAGGGTGCGGACCCTAGGTTGAAGGATCAGTGGTAGTTTGGGACTACACTGAGAGGGAGAGTGGAGAATGGCTACTGTGTGCCAGGGGTTACTGCCCCCCACTCTGTGAAGTGGTCAGGACCTGTGACATTTGGATGGCCTAGGGCCGGGTCCTGACCGTGGACCACTAGAGGGTGCCAGTGGGGTATCTTAGTTGGGACAGAGAGTTCTTGTTGAGAGAAATCCATGTAGGTACAGAGTGGCGAAAAACCGGAGGGTGTCCCTGCCGTGCGGGCCCGTGTCCGTGTTTTTGTCGCCCAAAGCAGGGAAGCCCATCAGTGGAGTGATTGGTCTACCCTGCGTTTTGGCTGGAAGGGGGTTGTGTTGAACCTGGCCCTTTTGGCAGGTTCACCCCGCAACTTTTTGCTTTTGCCTAGCCTGTTTCTGTAACCTGTGTTAGTGATTTTTGGCTCGCTGCGCACTTTTTCCCTGTGTCCCAGAGTAAAGTGCGTGCGTGTAGTATGGCTGGCCTGCCCTCCCATAGGAATGCATGGGGAATGTGTGTGTCCCTGGTAGTTCCTGATGCGTGGGGAGCGCAGGCTCGAGTTTAGTATGTGTGAACTCGTGAGAGTGAATGCTGCGAGATGGTGTATGCAGCATGCATGTGTCTAGAAGAGAAGTGCTACTTCTGGACATTGATGTGTGTGTGCAGAGAGGGTACTGGAGCGTGATTGGCTGGAGCTGGCTGGCATGCCAGGCTCCAGGAAGTCTGGATGGGTCTGCCCGGTGGTGAGTGTGAGATTAGCATGAGTGATGTGTGGGAGGAGTGTACCTGTGTCCTGGATGGGCTGGGTTTTCCCCACACAATGCTGGCTCCGCCCCCCTGTGGTGTGACTGATGACCCAAGCCCTGCCAGTAAATAGAATGGGTGGTTGGGCCATCAAGAGTGCTCCAGAACCAGCTGCAACTGGTTCTGCCCCCCCCCTGCACCTACAGACAAAGGGTTGCTCTGTATAAAAAGAGGCTGTGACCTCTTGGAAATCGTTCTTGTTTCTGACACTTGAATCTGCCAGGGGCGTGCTGCTGCTTGGGCCCAGGGGAAGGCTTGCCTCCCTGGGCCCTGCCCAGCCCCTGGACTGCTGATGCCCTGCCTCCCTAAGGACTTTGCTGGAACTCTGCTCTGCTGAGGGCACCTGGGAGTGCTGTGCTTCTGTTCCCAGCGCCTGGGAGCCCTGGTGATTGCCTCTAGCGCCGGGGAGCGTTCGTGCTTTGGTGGACTTTGAGCGCTCTGCTGCCCCGCATTTTGCGTGGGGGAAAGCAGGTGCCCACCCTGCGTGTTATGGCGGGTTCGCGGCTGCCCACGCCGCACCTGTGGCTAATTTCATTGCCACGAGCGAGTGCCTACCTCGCTTTATACTGAAAAAGCTGTTCTACCCGTGAAAATCACCGCCGCAGCCCTGGGGCCGCGGAGAAGCCGCCGAAGGAACCACCGCTGACGTCACCCGGGAGCCGCGCTGCCATTGGTTCAGGCTGCGGGAGGCTCGCCGGGCGACCTGCGCGGTGATTGGCTGCTGAGGAGTTGGAGAAACCAGGAAGCGGACGGGAGGCCACCCCGCGCTCCTGCCGTGAGGAAGAAAGAACCGTCCTCCGGGAGGACTCTCCCGAGGAAAGATCCCTGCAACCGCCCCAGCAGAGAGGAGCCCAGTGGAGAGGAGCTGACGCTGCGAGGAGCCGCCGCCGCCTCAGACAGCCGGTGAGTGCGGGCAGGCTCCGGGTCGCTCCTAAGTTAAGAGGAGTGCTGTGGGCAGGTTGGTGTGCGCAGAGCGGCCCCGTTGGCAGCGGGCCGCTCCCATGACCCCGGGGGCATTCCTAGATCGAGCCCGAGAGGCTCTGGGGCAATTACTGATCCTGAGTCCCCCGAGCGGGACTCCAACGACGGCCGCATGTTGTGTTCGAGCCCAGAGAGGCTCGTGGGGGCCCATTTAATTCTGAGAGCCCAGAGAGGCTCAAGAAGGCGCCAGATGTGTTTTGAGAGCCCAGAGAGGATCTTGGGGGCATTTCCTTCGTTAAGCCCTGCGGGGCTCCCAGCCCACTTTGATTTAGAGCCCAGAGAGGCTCTGGGGGCACTTTGTGATTTGTGAGCCCAGAGAGGCTCTGAGAGGGTCATTCGTTTTGTGAGCCCAGAGAGGCTCCGCAGTGCCACAGTGGTGGTTCTTGAGCCAGAGAGGCTCCAACGTTGCCCTAACTTTCCCTGCACCAGTTGCCCAGCACTTTGTGGGCAACTGCTACGTTTAGGCCCTGACTTTGGGACACAGGGCGTCCTAGCCCCAACAAGGCCAGTTGGCCTAGGGACTGCCACATGTTGTGGCTCATGTGGGTTTTGCGCAATTGCTTGTGCTTGCACCGCTGAATGTTGATACATCATGTGTTTTATTTCCCTACACCGCTGAATGTTAATGCATCATGTGTTTTGTCCTTAGACCCCTACAGGTATGGTGATATGTAGGTGGTTGTTTTTCTCCCTAGTACAGGTGGTGCTAGTGAGGTCCTGTTACCAGTGATTACTGGTTGTGTGCTAACTTGCTCTAAAAGTATTCTATGTGCTAATAACTATTCCGAAAAAGTGATGATTCCTGACAGTGGTCCATGTGGCCCTGTCTTGTACATATCCCCTGTAAAATCTGCCCGTGCCTGGTGGCACATTGTAAAATGTGTGTTCTTATCTAATGTGTTTTGATATAATACAAAGGCTATTTTTATATAACCTTGTGTGGAGTGTCCTTTGTGGTGGGCCTTGGGAGTTGTTGCTGGGTGCGCGCCAAACACTTAACCTACATAGCCTCCAAGTTTAGCCTGGCTGGTCGCGTCACGTTACCTAGAGGGTGAGCAGGGGTTATCTTGGTGTGTGACTCCCTTGCCCTGACTTGGGAGTGGTGGTCTCTGACTGACGCTGGCGCAAGCCTTGGCCAGCCAGAGATCCCGTTTCTAACAGTGGCTATATAAAAATAATTTTTGGATGGAGGATTTAGTAGCAGTGTAATTGACTGTTTACTTGACCAATTTATAGTGTCTCACTAAATATAGTGGATAGTGACTAAACTGTTTGAATACCTGTATCACTTTGTCAGTTGTTGTGTAAACTGTTTCTCCAGTTGGTTACTAGCTATGTGAAAGTCTATATTATTTATTGATTAGTTAACTGAGTATTTGTACGGGAGAGTGAATGTGTGTGTGGTTCGGTGGGGGGTGTGTGACTGCCCAAAAGATGTGTGAATAGTTGATTCACTAGATATATGAAGTTAAAACTACATGTTCTAACAGTTGTTTGAGTGAGTGAATATCTTTATGGGTGTGGTGATGAGCAAATATATTTCTCAATGGTACATGTCCAACAAACTAGAAAAATAAAAGGCAGTGTATGTGTCAGTTGTTGTATATAAATAAGTATACATAAGACTCAATGATTGTGTGAGTGACTGTATGGATAACTTTATACTTGTAATATTGATTTTATAATTCACTAAGTATGACTTATTACCTAACTGAATAGATGAAGTTGTGTTTGTATAAGTGTGTAGCTAAGTAAATATGTAAGTATGATCCATTGTTTGCATAAGTGAGTAGGATGACTTCATATGTGAATAGGATGTGTGCTGGTGTGTAATGTCGATTTAGGTGTATAAGTATTTTTGATAGTGTTCTATTGTTCATTGACAGCATGTATGAGTGAGTCTACAGGTAATGTGTGTATACATCTATGAATCACTGAGTGGGTTTTTAGATACTTGTATTGCTGTAACAATGGATTCAAATATAATACTCTGTATTTTACAAAGAGTGATGAAAGATTTTACTAGTGTATGAAAAGGTGTATGTGATTGTCACATGGATGATGTCATCAGTGATGTCATCAGTGATGTCATTTGGGATGTCATCAGTGATGTCACTGACCATGTCATGAATGATGTAATATGTGACATCATCAGCAGTGGATTGCGGGTGCGCGAAATATAGTTAGTACAACTAACTATATAGGAGCAATTTCAATGGATTTGTATGAGTGAAATGTCCAGCTAACTATAACACCTCTAAAACTTATAGTTTTTTGAGTGAATTTTAAAGGTTTTTTAAATGCTAATTCCTAACTATATAAGGCCTGAAACCTATGGTTTTTTCAGTGAATTTCAAAGGTTTTTTAAATGCAAATTCCTAACTATATAAGGCCTGTAACCTATGGTTTTTTCAGTGAATTTGCAAGGTTTTTTAAATGCTAATTCCTAACTATATAAGGCTGGAAACCTATGTTTTTTTCAGTGAATTTCAAAGTTTTTTTTAATGCTAATTCCTAATTATATAAGACCTGAAAATCCACCCGGAATCTCCAGTATGCGCCAGGGGACTGCATTGCAGAGAGGTGTAATGAAGCCACGCCCCTTTTTACACCTCTCTGCAACGCAGCCCCCGGTCGTGTTTGCAGAGGGGGAACTAATTCCCCTTGCATACTGGGGGTCCCTGGGGGCCAACTAGCCCACCTTGAACCTGCAGTATGCACCTGGGAGCTGCATTGCAGAGAGGTGTAATGAGGCCACACCCTTTTTTACACCTCTCTGCAACGCAGCCCCCAGGCGCCTTCCCGCTCCCCTAGCCCCGGTCCGGCACGGCTGAGTGCCGCTTGTTTCCGGAGGGCTGACGGGGTTGCGGGCTCCATCTTTGGTGGGGCAGTGGTGGGGTACAGGTGAGTGCTGCAGCCTTCGCGCTCCCTTTTCCTCAAAAGGGACGCCCCATGCGCACGCGCAGCGGACGCTCTAGCCCAGTGGCAGTGGGTTCGCGGACGCTGGCGGCGCTTGGGCTTGCTCTGTTTAGGCATCTTTTTAAAAAACTTTTGAACTTACTATTTTGCTGTTTGTCTGCCTCATTTCCCGCCGCAGTCTGCTGTCGCCTTCCCGCTCCCCTAGCCCCGGTCCGGCACGGCTGAGTGCCGCTTGTTTCCAGAGGGCTGACGGGGTTGCGGGCTCCATCTTTGGTGGGGCAGTGGTGGGGTACAGGTGAGCGCTGCAGCCTTCGCGCTCCCTTTTCCTCAAAAGGGACGCCCCATGCGCACGCGCAGCGGACGCTCTAGCCCAGTGGCAGTGGGTTCGCGGACGCTGGCGGCGCTTGGGCTTGCTCTGTTTAGGCATCTTTTTTAAAAACTTTTAAACTTACTATTTTGCTGTTTGTCTGCCTCATTTCCCGTCGCAGTCTGCTGCCACCTTCCCGCTCCCCTAGCCCCGGTCCGGCACGGCTGAGTGCCGCTTGTTTCCGGAGGGCTGACGGGGTTGCCGGCTCCATCTTTGGTGGGGCAGTGGTGGGGTACAGGTGAGCGCTGCAGCCTTCGCGCTCCCTTTTCCTCAAAAGGGACGCCCCATGCGCACGTGCAGCGGACGCGCGCCAAAGGCAAGCCCGTCTGCGCCCGTCCGCGGCCGGCCGGGGCTAGGGGCACTCCACTCTGCCCAATTTTTAACTTTTACATCCGCCCAACTCCATGCCATGCAGGGCCCGTGGACTTTGGCGGACTCCACCATTGCCAAAATCTTTAAACTCAGCCTTACGCCGACTGCCCCTACCTCCCATAGTCTGGCCTCAGTCCCTCCTTCCTTTGGCCCCCCCGAGCCGCCCCTTTCTTGCCCTGTGATCCCTGTAACCTCTGTCCTCATTTTGAATACTAGATCGGCGGTCAAGCATTTTCATGAACTTTTTGTTCTGCTAGACACCCGTCAACCTGATCTATTATTCCTTACGGAGACTTGGTTCTGTCAAGACTCACTTCCAACTCTCTTGGCCGCCCTTCCCTCCCCTTATTACGCCATCTGAGCCGACATACCAGTTGGTAAGGCGGGTGGCGGTGTTGCTATCATTGCCCGCGCCGATATTCATTTTCAGTCATTACCAACCTCTCCTATTGCTACAGCTGACTATCTAGTGGTCCGATCTGCATCTTTCTCGCCACCTCTCACTTGCTTGCTTATGTATCGTCCCCCACAATCTGCTTCGCACTTCCTCTCCGCTTTCCAAGACCTGCTGGCCACCTTGGCCGTGAATAATTCCTCCATCCTGGTACTTGGGGACTTCAACTATTGGCCCTCTGATCCGGCTGAGGACTTTTCCTCCAAAGAATTTTCTGACTCTCTCTGTTCCCTCAACTTTGTGTCTCATGTTCACACTCCCACTCACGTTCACGGTCACACCCTAGACCAGGTTTGGTCGCTCAATTGTCCCGTTTCGCCCCCGGTGGTCTCCCCATGTGTCTGGTCTGACCATTTTTTAATTTCGTTTTCCATATACCCTAGCCTGGTTAAAAACAAAAACCCTCCCCAGGACGTTTGGGCCCGCAACTGGACTCATGTGGACATGACATCTCTGTGTTCCTTCCTTTCTGCCTCTCCTCCCAATCTTCTTGACTCTCCTTTTCACTCCCAAATGGACTCCCTAAATAATTGGCTCAGCAGTGGCTGCGACGAGGTGGCTCCATTCAGACGAGTCACTGCTAGGCGCGATTACGACGCCAATAGGTGGTTTAATGCCAGACTTAAAGAGGAAAAAATGGCTCTCCGGCAAGCGGAGCGCGCCTGGCGCCGCGCCTACTGCCCTCTTCTCAAAACTCAATACTCCACGCTTCTAAATAAATACAAAAAATCTATTCTTCTTGCCAAAACAGAACATTTCTCTTCCAAAATTCTGCTCGCCGAGAATCAGCCGAGAGAAATATTCTCTATTGTGCAAGACTTAGCTTTCTCGGACAGAGTCACCCTCAAACCTTCCCCATCCCAGATTCTCTGTGACTCACTCAACAGTCATTTTATAGAGAAAATTATTGTCATTAAGTCCAATGTTGCCCCTCCTTCCCTTTCTTTTTCGGAGCCTCAGCCCTTCTCTCCCCGAACACATCTTGATCACTTCCCCCCTTTGACTGAAGAAGCTTTTCGCTCCCTTCTTTCTATGGTTAAGTCGGGTTCCCTATCTGACATCTGCCCTGCACACATCTTAAAACAAATGTACTTGGCCTGTCCCTCCGCTCCGCTCACTTTCTTAACAACTCCTTGGCTCAAGGTATTGTTCCCCAGTCCCACAAATCCGCTATCATCATCCCTATTTTGAAAAAGCCTGGTGCTGACCCATCTTCACTTGTTAATTACCGTCCTATTTCCCTTCACCCTTTCCTAGGCAAAATTCTGGAGCGCCACGTCACCCGAACTCTCAGTGCCTTTGTGGAGGAAAATGGCTGTCTAGCCTCTCACCAGGTGGGTTTCCGCCCGGCACATTCCACGGAGTCCGTAGTTCTCTCGGTGATGGACAACCTCAGAGAGGGCATGGATGCCAGTCGGCCCCAGGCTTTGGTTCTCCTTGATTTGTCCACGGCCTTTGACACGGTGGACCATTCCATCCTCCTTTCCCGTGTTGAGGCGGCTGGCATCAGGGGGACCGCCCTGGTCTGGCTGGCTTTCTTTCTGACGGACCGCACTCAGGCCGTCCATCTGGCCAACTTCTCCGCTCCCTCTCAAAGGGTCCACTGTGGAGTCCCACAAGGATCCTCTCTGTCTCCCTTGTTGTTTAATTTGTATGTCTCCCCTCTTATGTTTGCACTTCAGCAGATGGACGTCAGCATTTACAATTATGCTGACGATCTTCAACTGGTTTTTAATTTATCTTCTTCTCCAGATTCCATTCACAATTTCCATCCCATTATGCTTTTTATCAGGGACTGGATGAGTTTTATCCATCTAAAACTCAACCCCGACAAAACCGAGCTGGTTCTGATGGGTGGTACCTCCAGTCCCTGGAACTCTTCCTTTTGGCCGCCTTCCCTGGGTTCCCCCCCCCGTCCCCTCCCTCTCAGTCAAAACCTTAGGAATCAAACTCAATGCTCATCTCACTCTGCACTCCCAGATTAGTTCAGTTGTTTCCTCCTGTTTTCTCACTCTTCGCACTATCCGTAAGGTGTCCCGCTTTTTCTCCTTCAGTGCCCTCAAACTCATTCTGTCTGCGATGGTGATCTCCCGTCTAGATTACGGCAACGTCTTGTACTCCGGTGTCCCCGCGTACAACCTTTGGAGACTTCAACTGGTGCAGAACCAGGCAGCCCGACTTGTGTATAATCTCTCAAAGTCTCACCATGTCACCCCGCTGCTTAAAGCTCTGCACTGGTTGCCTATCCGGGAACAAGCGTTGTTTAAAATGGGTTGTATCACCTTCCAGGCGAGGGCTGGGACTGCCCCTGGCTTTATCTCTTCTGAGATTAAGGCATATCTCCCTAGCAGAGACCTGCGTTCCTCCTCACAATTCCTCTTGATTGTTCCTCGCTTTAAGAAGAAGAGGTCAGGTGGCGCTAAATTTTCTACTCTTGCGCCTACCTTTTGGAACACCCTTCCCCTTCCCCTCAGGTCTTCCCCCCACTATCTTGAGTTCCGTAAAGCTCTGAAGACTTTTCTTTTCGCCCAAGCCTTCTCTCACTAGTAGTTCACCTTCCCCACTGTCTGATGGTCTGTGCTCCCAGCGCCAAGAAACCGCAGGGTGAACGTGCACTTTATAAGTATTTTAATTTCAATTTCAATTTCATGTTTGAAGAGGGGGAACTAATTCCCCTTGCATACTGGGGGCCCCTGGGGGCCAACTAGCCCACCTGGAACCTCCAGTATGCACCAGGGGGCTGCATTGCACAGAGGTGTAATGAGGCTATGCCCCTTTTTACACCTCTCTGCAACGCAGGCCACTGGCCCGTTTGCAGAGGGGGGACTAATTCCCCTTGCATACTGGGGGTCCCTGGGTCATATCTGCCCAAACGCTGATATTCCGAACGATTGAAAATGACTTTTCTTGAGAAACATTTGGATTTGGATTATCATGTCCTATACTTTAGAATTTTTGAAAGACTGACTTTGAGGAAGCTATAAATTACCCAAGTCTGCCCGAATTGTGTGGGTAAAATTGATACCTAGTCACTTTGAATAAGAATGTACTTACGTCTCGTCTAACATTTGGAAGAAATATCTAGTTATATGACAACAGGATACCGACATAACTTGAAGGAAATAAGAACGCCCTGAAGAGGTTCTGTTGTACAGAAAGAAACGCGTCGGCTGGCTGTGGTACATAAACTTAAGGAAAATAAAAGCATTTGAATATACACCAAGATTCAGCGCTTCAATAAGGACTCTAAGTGATATGATGTGATTGGACTTATTGTGCAAGTGGTGCTGTGCCAAACTTTGGAATATTCTCCACTACTCTCTACTACTTACTCTCTACTACTCCACTACTCCCTACTACTCACTATCTACTACTCCCTACTACTCACTCTATACTACTCTCTACTCTCTACTCTCTACTACTCACTCTCTACTACGCTCTCTCTACTACTCACTCTTTACTACTCACTCTCTACTACTCTCTACTACTCACTCTCTACTACTCTCTACTACTCACACTCTACTACTCTCTCTCTACTACTCTCTACTACTCACTCTCTACTACTCACTCTACTACTCACTCTCTACTACTATTTACTACTCACTCTCTACTACTCTCTCTCTACTACTCTCTACTACTCACTCTACTACTCACTCTCTACTACTCTCTACTATTCTCTCTCTCTGCTACTCACTCTCTACTACTCTCTACTACTCACTCTCTACTACTCACTCTCTACTACTCTCTACTACTCACTCTTTACTACTCTCTACTGCTCACTCTCTACTGCTCTCTACTACTCACTCTACTACTTACTCTCTACTACTCTGTACTACTAACTCTCTACTACTCACTCTCTACTACTCTCTACTACTCACTCTACTATTCACTCTACTACTCTCTACTATTCACTCTCTACTCTCTATTACTCACTCTCTACTCTCAACCTCTCTTCCTCTCTCTACGTCTCTCTCTACTAGTCTCTACCTCTCTACCTCTACCTCTCTACCTCTACCTCTACCTCTATACCTCTACACCTCTACCTCTCTACCTCTCTCTACACGCACACATATACACATATATATATGCATATATATGCATATGCATTTATATATATGTATGTGTATATATATATTTATACATACATATATAATCTGCATATCTATATAAATACAAATATAAATGCATGCATACATATACATATATGCATACATATGCATGTTATTTACATGAAAGTTTTAAAAACACTAATAAAAGCACAGCTAAAAAGCCACCTCATTACAAACAGAATGGCTTTAACTTAAACGAGGGCGAGTTCTATTGCATTTTCAATGCTTGTTTACTTTGGTTCCATCAAGAAGGTATTCAGATGTGTCACACATTTGCCATAAATTCTTAATGTTAGCACTCTAGTTGCTCATTAGATCACTGTAGTAAAGCTACTGCTCACCAGGGAAGTCTGCTGCTGGTGTTCAAAGTGCATGTTTCAGTCTGCATGTCAGAATTTCTTTAATGAAATAGTAGAGGATTTGAGAAGTCACTCAAAATGTGCCCTAATTTTTCTTTCTGAAGCACTAATCATACATTCTATGGCAAAATGAGCCCCCTCATTTTGTTCCTTTTTAAATTAAATGTTTTCAGACTTACCACTTCATTCTAATCAAGATGGCTTCTGGTGTGCCATACTTTTGTCATAAGTAAGACTGTTAGCGCTCTAGTTGTTCTTTAGAACACTCTGGGACATTCTCTCATTGGGCTATACTTGGGCTACATCTGGGTGATATTTGGGCTACATTTGGGCTCTTTTGTCTCTGGTGGCCATTTTGGGAGACTGCATGTCAGAATTTTTTAATGAAATAGAAGAGGATTTGAGAAGTCACTCAAAATGTGCCCTAATTTTTCTTTCTGCAGCACTAATCATACTTTCTATGTCAAAATATACCCCCTAATTGTGTTCCTTTTTAAATTAAATGTTTTAAGAGTTACTACTTTATTCCAATCAAGATGGCTTCAGGTGTGCCATACCTTTGTAATAAGTAGGACTGTTAGCGCTCTAGTTGTTCTTTAGAACACTCTGGGACATTCTGTCATTGGGCTATACTTGGGCTACATCTGGGTGATATTTGGGCTACATTTGGGCTCTTTTGTCTCTGGTGGCCATCTTGGGAGACTGCATGTCAGAATTTTTTTACTGAAATAGAAGAGGATTTGAGAAGTCACTCAAAATGTGCCCTAATTTTTCTTTCTGAAGCACTAATCATACTTTCTATGGCAAAATGAACCCCCTCATTTTGTTCCTTTTTAAATTAAATGTTTTCAGACTTACCACTTCATTCCAATCAAGATGGCTTCTGGTGTGCCATACTTTTGTCATAAGTAAGACTGTTAGCGCTCTAGTTGTTCTTTAGAACACTCTGGGACATTCTGTCATTGGGCTATACTTGGGCTACATCTGGGTGATATTTGGGCTACATTTGGGCTCTTTTCTGGTGGCCATCTTGGGAGACTGCATGTCAGAATTTTTTAATGAAATAGAAGAGGATTTGAGAAGTCAGTCAAAATGTGCCCTAATTTTTCTTTCTGCAGCACTAATCATACTTTCTATGGCAAAATAAAACCCCTCATTTTGTTCCTTTTTAAATTAAATGTTTTAAGAGTTACCACTTGATTCCAATCAAGATGGCTTCAGGTGTGCCATACCTTTGTAATAAGTAGGACTGTTAGCGCTCTAGTTGTTCTTTAGAACACTCTGGGAGGCTGCAGTAGAACACAATGAATCAACTGACAGTCTCTGTCCTTGTTGTATGTACATGTTTTACTGAGAATGTCAGACTTCATTCTCATATGACTGAGAAAGATAATGTGAATTTACAGAAAATATGCTTTCAGTTTAGCTTATAGATCCCCTTCCAAACCACTGTGGGAAAAGCATGAGATAATAGTTTTCTTTCAAACATGATTCATGATATCCCAGCAGAAGGCTTTTTCACATGGTAAAATCACCTTAGAACACACCACAATTCCTAAAATGAGTATGGTACCATCAACAAATGATTTATAATGTAACTATTAACTACAATGCTTTTTAATGAGGTGCTATCATGTATATTGGTCCCAAGATGGCTCCCAACACTTCTTGGATGAAGTGCTGACAAGCCAATCAGATCTCACGATGAGATGTGTGGTTAGGCTCCGCCCAGATATATATGTGTTTTTGAAGGTAATTTTCATAAAAACCACTGGAGCAATTTTCACCAAATATAGAAAAGGCACTTCTGCGTACCAGTCCCTACAATTTTGCAAAGTTTAGTGTAATTCCATTCAGCGGTTCGGGCTGTAGCCTTGTCTATTCGTCCTGGGGAAATTAACATGGGGAAAACATGTTTTGGGACCCCCCTTTTTTCTCGGCCCCAGCATGACGAATCCCCCCGAAACTTCCAGGGAAGAAGCGGAGCGGAGCTGGCCTAAATTTTGGAAAATTACACGCAAATTCCTCAACCGGCGCCAAAGTTATTCCCAATAGAAGGTTGCGGATTTCCTATGGTAGCTAGGTCCTAACTATATATACCTACTGGCTATCGCCAGTAGGTAATATATATATACATCTAAACAACACAGGTAAGCCCCGATTGAAGCGAAGCCACAAGAAGTTCATTGACATTCAATTTAATCTTTTTCACAGCTTGCCAGCAGACAATCAAACTAGCAGAGTCTTTAAAACAAAATTAAGCCTGACGCATTTCAGGCTATTACAATCCTTTCACCAGAGGCACTGTTCTCAAAGGTAGGAAGCAGTTTTATGGCCGCGCACACTTATAAACTATCTGCACCTGCCCCTGTGGGCGTGACCTTTCACTAGGCCTCATGGGCCTTGTAGTCCGCATCCTTCTTCCCCGGTGGGGTAGCTTCCAGTTCTTCGCAACTTAGAACCACATTGAATCCAAGTGGAAAGAAGCTTCTTGCTGGATGTCGTATGCCCCGCTTTGTAGCAGTGAAAATCCTGCCCAAGGCAGCACCACCTATATTGGCGCAGCACATGCCTTCTTTTCTTTGATGTAAGCCTCAATTCTCAGCATGCAAGAACCCGCCTCCAAGCGGTGGGCTTCACTTCACAGCCTGGCAACAGCCGTAATTACATCCAAACAACAAAGGTAAGCCCTGATTGAAGCGAAGCCACAAGAAGTTCATTGGCATTAAATTTAATCTTTTTCACAGCTTGCAAGCAAACAATCAAACCAGTAGAGTCTTCAAAACAAAATTCAGCCTGACGCGTTTCAGGATATCACAATCCTTTCATCAGAGGCACTGTTCTCAAAGGTAGGAAGCAGTTTTATTGCCGCGCACACTTATGAAATTTCTGCACCTGCCCCAGTGGGTGTGGCATTTCGCTAGGCCTCATGGGCCTTGTAGTGCGCAACCTTCTTCCCCGGTGGGGTAGCTTCCAGTTTTCCGCAACTTAGAACCACATTGAATCCAAGTGGAAAGATATATATATATAAATCCACTAACACAGGAACCCCAAAAAGGAGACGCCACAGGATATCCGTAGTGCTCACAATTTTAATTGGCAGCTTGTTGGAAGGAACCTTCAAAGGAGCATGCATCTAAAAGTTCATACGCCATACGCGTTTCAGGAGTAGAATCCCTTCTTCAGTGGCGTTAGGTAGAGACAAAATGAAAGCGCTGAAGCGCGCGCACCATTCAAATATAATCACCTGGCCCGATGGGCGTGGCCATCCTCAGAGCCGTCTGGATAATCTAGTGCGTTCGCCGTATTCCCAAGTGGGTGCGTAATCACGGTCTGAATTAAAACCGTATTGTTCCTGTAGGTTGATGAATACTTCAGAGTAGGCACCTGCCCCGCTTTGTAGCTGTCAATGCCGAGCTTCGGGCTGGCATCTCCCTGCATGAGTGCCAGCTCGCTTTCCTCCCGTCTGCCGCAGCACCCCAATGGTGCCGTCACAGACCCTCGTAGGTGGGCGTCTCCCTGTGGCTGGGTCAAGCCAAATTACATCCACTAACACAGGAACCCCAAAAAGGGGAAGCGACAGGAAATCCGTAGTGCTCACAGTTTTAATTGGCAGCTTGCTGGCAGGACCCTTCAAAGGAGCATGCATCTAAAAGTTCATACGCCATACGCGTTTCAGGAGTAGAATCCCTTCTTCAGTGGCGTTAGGTAAAGACAAAATGAAAGCGCTGAAGAGCGCGCACCATTCAAATATAATCACCTGGCCCGATGGACGTGGCCATCCTCAGAGCCTTCTGGATAATGTAGTGCGCTCGCCGTATTCCCAAGTGGGTGCGTTATCATAGTCTGAATTAAAACCGTATTGTTCCTGTAGGTTGATGAATACTTCAGAGTAGGCACCTTCCCCGCTTTGTAGCTGTCAATGCCGAGCTTCGGGCTGGCATCTCCCTGCATGAGTGCCAGCTCGCTTTCCTCCCCTCTGCCACAGCACCCCAATGGTGCCGTCACGGACCCTCGTAGGTGGGCTTCTCCTCGTGGCTGGGTCATGCCAAATTACATCCACTACAAACAAATGGGGAGGGTGAAAATCACCCTCCACTCCCTGGCTGCACTGCATTATATGATAATTCCAACCATTCCAACCATTCTCGATCAATTTTGTCCATGTTTAAACAATAATCTTTTTTGTCCACGATTTAAACGACACAGTTTCATTTCTTTTGACTGATCCACACATATCCAAATTGTAGTTGAGAAGTTTCTGATATTCACGTATGCCAATCCAGGCTTCCATTACGAAAATATGATCCCAGTACAACAGAGTGTTCCAAGCAGTAGTTCTTTATTCATAACCCAATGCATTTCGGGAAGATCATTTCCCTTCGTCAGGGGACACTGAAAGTCAATATTTACAGAAATTACTAAATATATACATCCACTAACACAGGAACCCCAAAAAGGCGAAGCCACAGGAAATTCGTAGTGCTCACAATTTTAATTGGCAGCTATATATATATATATCCAGCAACACGATCATCCAAAGGTCACAGTGTAAAGCCATGCACAATACCACAAAGTAAACGCTCCAAGTAAGGTTTATTGAGCAGCAAAAGTCAACGGGTTTCAACACCGAAGTGTCTTGATCAGAAGTAAATAGGCAACAGTGAAAGCAGACATTAATAGTGACAAAGTGCATTGATTAAAATAAAGGACTATTCTGTGTATGTGCCTGCGAGCACCATCTTAGAAAGTCAAACGAAAACATAATAGTCAATACAAAACAGTATTTGAGGAGGCCATAGCATATGTAATAAATAAATAAGACCACAATATTATGAGAGAGTTTTGAACCAACTTAATAGGCACAGTGGATAATTTTGGAACCACAGCTAGACAGATCAAAGCAATCTGTAGGCTGAAACAGCGGTCAATCCAAATATGTCAAAACTGGCATCCCCACATTCTAGACCCAGTGGGCAGACAGATTATTGATCCAAAGACAAGTTGTCCCGGTACAGAGTCCAAGTGGGCTAATACAGCAACTGCACAGTTGCCAAGTGGAAAGGTTACATAACGAAAGGCTAACAAACGAAAAAAGGATATAAAAGAAGATTTCATCTTACAAAATTTTACTCTGACAGTGATTATAGAAAAGTAATGATGAAATGCCAAAATCAATCCTTTCATGCACAAATTCAGACTCATACACTAAGACAAAATCCCATGCTTAGCTCATGTGATCAGAAGCACCTCTACAGTCACCTGTGTGAAAAAATAAAAACAGGTCATAATCCAGATACATACTGTCTGGCACAGTATTGAATACAGTCAAAAAGCAGACAGAGAACTACTGAATCAAAGAAAATGTAACTCAGACTAAATGGACAGACAGCTTCTCATCCAGGTTTAAACCTGCAGGATGTGAGGAGTTGAATCTGAAAATATGTTATGATTTCAACCTGCGGAATGACAACACTGGATATTAGGGGGTACTCGGTCAAACACAAATAATTGTAAGAGACTACTGTTACTAGAGGGATGTTCCTTGTAATGTCTAGCAAATGGGTTTTGCTTGTATTGGTGAGAAATGGCACTTATGTGCTCAAGGACATGCTTCTTAGCCTTGTGTATAGTGCTGCCAATATAAAACAAATTACATGGGTGACACAAAGCATAAATACAGGCACCATAAATACATGTGCCATCATTAACGCTGTGATTGGCTGACCACAACCTGACGTGGATGTTGTGGCTGCCATTTTAAGTATTGGGTAATAGCCTCAGGCCTCACAATTTCTCTGCAAAGTTATTAAAGGTGTCAGGGTAGAGGTACCCTGATCCCATGGGTGCGTTAGAGGAGTGTCTGAGGGACCTATGTTTGGTATAGAATAATTGTTATGTTGTTTTATCCACTTCGAGATTTCACTGAGCTGCCATGTGGCTCAGCAAAGCCCCCTGTATAAATCAATCCATGAATTATGATGCACTCTGAAGGACAGAAAAACATTATCAGACCCACTCAGACACCCACCCAAGTTCTCTCACATCCATAAACACTCCCAGCTAGGTAGTCAAACACCATTCACAGATCTACTCAGACACACATCCACTCACAGACCCATTCAAAAACTCTTATTCTTACTCACAGATCCACCCAGGCACACACACACACTCACAGATCTACTCAGGTACTCATGCACCCACTCATAGATCCCCTCAGATACTTAAACACGTACTCACAGTCCCATTCAGACACACATAACTACTCACAGATCCACTCAGACACACACACCCAATGACCTAACCACTCAGATACATTCACACTCATTCATGGACCCATCAGGTACTCACACACCTACTCAGACCTACTCAGACACTCAGAAACCCACTCACAGACCCACTCAAAGACATACACCCACTCATAGACCCACTCAGGCATTCACATATCCATTCATATACTCAAACCTATTCAGTGACTCACACACCCACTCACAGAGCTACTCACTCACACAGCCACCTACTCAACTATCCACTCAGACATTTACACACCCACTCAAAGACATACTCATGCACTCACACATCCACTCTCAGACCCACTGTCATGATTCTCCGCAGACATTATTGAAAAAGGGGTCTGAAGACTTTAAGTCCCAACATGCCTCGGGACTAACCAGGTTTTCCAAGGGAAGTGAGGCTGCTTTATAAGCCCTTCCCTCGGATCATACTGGTGCTTGTCAATCTTCTTTGTGAGCCCATGTGTCCTGGCGTGCCACGTATCTCGTTTCCTGTTCCTAGAAGCCGACCGTGCTCCTGAGCATTGGAGAAATCACGCTTGTGCTGAGCATCAAACAATGGAAGGAGACGCCTCACTGCTGACGGTATTCTGAGCTCCGTCACATCAAACCTTCCTTTGTGTGAGAAGAACTTTTCTGGCTTTCTACCTGCCGCCTCAGTGCTTGCTCTTTCCTTTCACCATGCTCCACGGACGGGAACCTAGATTTCGACCGCAGAGAGGTTTCACAGGTCGTGAGAGCTGCCGCGTATTTGATTCTTGTTTTTTTTTTTTACTTTATCTTTTATGCTGCATCTTTGGGCAAATAGCTTGTGGACTGAGGTTTGGGTTTCCGGTTACTGCTGGATTAGGATCACTCAGAGGAAAGGAGCATTGTACCTATTCTATCTACCCAACTCCACGTTAGGATTTCTACGCACCTACTTGTAGTGCATTTGTAAGGAACGGGCATGAGCAGCCCTATTACTTTGAGATTTCATTTTTAAGCTTGACCACGACACCTCTGGATTACTTGTTTTGTTACACACGTTTGTACTCTCCTTATTTTTTATTGAGAGACAGAGGATACGCACGGATGTGTGCATGTTAAAGGACTGGTGTGACTATACTTCTTATATTCTCTCTGGGATCCTAATTTAGTTTGGATGGTCTTTGCCTTGGACTTCTGCTTGCATTCCTCATTCTCAGTCATCTCACTACCTGAAGCGTTACCCAAGGTAGAGAGTAAGTATGTCTTTGTATATGGTAGGGAGTTGGTATTAGAGACTATGACATCTTTGTTAGTCTTATGGTAGTGATATCGGTCATTTCTTCCTTATACAGGATATTTCCCTATGCTGAGGAAATCTTCCATGGCAAAGAACTTCTCTATTATCGAGTGTTGAAAAAAAATGCCATTCAAGTAGCAGATTAATACTTCTTTTGTTATTTTATCTACTTTCCCTTTTCACCTGCGTGCTGCCTCCACAGGGAAGAATTTATAGCTTTCCGGAAGGGGTAGTATGGGGTGGAACTGGGATCTATGCATCACCCCTGCTGGCTTTGGTCCTGAAGGTTAGTGGCTATATGCTATTAACCAATCTGAGTTCTGACACCCAGTCAAACAGTCATGTACCCATTAACCCCTTCCCCGCGGAGGTAATTCCCCCACAGTGTGGGGGGGCGTAGTACCGCAGTGCTCGTGACAAGCCCAGCTCGTCATGAGTCATAGTAGAGCTGTGCTCATGACAAGCTGGGCTCATCATGACTCCCCCAGATGTGGGGATTCAATCACGAATGGGTAGACCGCTGTAGTTATGATGAGCCCAGCTCGTCATAAGCACAGCTCCACTGTGACTCATGACATGGAAGAGGTTAACAGACCCACTCAGACACTCACACACTCAGTGACTTCCCCTCTCACATAGTTTCCCATCTAGTCACAGACCTACCCAGGCATTCACATATCTGCTCACAGACCCCCTCACATACACATCTACTCAGAGACCCACTCAGACACTCACACACCCACTCACATACCTATTGAGACACTCACATACCCACTCACAGACCCACTCAGACACTGTCACACCCACTCACAGTCCCACTCAGACATTCACTCACCTAATAACTGATCTACTTAGATACCTACATACCCACTCACAGATCTACTCACTCACCCATCCACCCACAGACCCACTCAGACACTCACACACCTACTCACAGACCACCTCAGACACTTATACATCAACTTACAGATCCACTCAGATACTTACACACCTAGTGACTGACCCAATAAGTCATTCTCACACCCCCTCAGAGACTCATACACACACTCACAGATCTACTCAGACACTCACACACCTATTCACAGACCCATTCAGACACTTACACACTAATTCAGACTCACTCAGACACTCACACATCGCCTCTCACACCCACTCAGATAATCACACATTCACTCACAGAACCACTCAGGCACTCACACTGAGTGACTGATCCACTCAGATATTTTCAAACCGAGCCACAGACCCACTCAGATATTCATACATCCACTCACAGACTTACTCAGATATTCACACATCTACTCATAGATCCACTCAGACACTCACACACCCACTCACAGACCTACGCAGACACTCACACACCCACTTAGGCACTTAGACACCCACTCACAGATCTATTCAAACGCACACACACACAATCATATACCAAGTCACAGACCCACTCAGACATTCTCATACCCTCTTGCAGACACACTCCGATGGTCACTCACACACTAACTGATCTACTTAGACACACTCAGATAGTCACTCACACACTAACTGATCTACTTAGACACACCCACAGACCCACTCAGACACTTACACATCCATACAAAGACCTACTCAGGTACTCACACACATATTCTCAGAACCTTTCAAACAGTCACACACCCATTAACAGGCCCACTCAGACACTCAGACACTCAGTGACTGACCCCCTAAGATAATTTCCCATCTAGTCACAGAGCCACCCTGGCATTCACATATCCATTCACAGACCCACTCGCATACTCACACATCTACTCACAGGCCCACTCAGATACTCACAGACCCACTCAAAGACCTATTCAGATAATCACACACTCAAAGACCCACTCAGATACTCTCACACTCACTCACAGTCCCACTCACATATTCCCTCACCCATTAACTGATTCACCTAGACACTTACATACCCATTCACAGATCCCCTCACTCACATATCTACTCACAGACCCACTCAGACACACACACCTACTCACAGACACACTCAGACACGTATACACTCACTTACAGATCTACTCAGACACTCACACAACTACTCACAGACCAATTCAGACACTTACACACTAATTCAGACTCACTCCGACACTCACTCTCATACCCATTCAGATAATTACACAGCCACTCACAGAACCACGGAGGCACTCACTCACTAGTGACTCATCTACTCATAAATGTTTGAACTGAGTCACAGACCCACTCAGACATTCATACATCCACTCACATACTCAATCAGATATTCACACATCTACTCATGCATCCACTCAGACACTCACATACCTACTCACAGACCTACCCAGACACTCACACACCTACTCAGGCACTCACATACCCACTCACAGATGTATTCAAACATACACCCACTCATATACCAACTCACAGCCCCACTCAGGCATTCTCACACCCACTTGCAGACACACTCAGATACTCACTCACCCACTAACTGATCTACTTAGACCCACTCATACACTCACATACCCACTCACAGACACACTCAGACACTCTCATACCCACTCATATACTCTCAAACCCACTCAGAGACACACACCCACTCACAGATCTATTCTCTTGCATAGCTACCCACTGAACGACCCACTCAGACACTTACACACCCACTCAAAGACCTACTCAGTCACTCAAACACCCATTCTCAGACCCACTCAAACAGTCACACACCCATTTACAGACCCACTAAGACAGTCAAACAATCAGTAACTGACTCACTCAGATAGTTTCCCACCTAGTCACAGACCCACCCAGGCACTCACATATCCACTCACAGACCCATTCACACACTCATACATCTACTCATAGACCCACTCAGACACTCATACACCCACTCACAGACCTACTCAGACACTCATATACCCATTCAGGCACTCACACACCCACTCACAGATCTATTCAAACACTCATATACTCACTCACATACCAACTCACAGATCCACTCAGACACTCTTACATCCACTTGCAGACCCAATCAGATACTCACTTACCCACTAACTGATCTACTTAGACATTCACACACTCACATACAGCCCCACTCAAACACCAACTCATAGACCCAATCAGACACCCACACATTGACTCACAGACCTACTCAGACACTCATACACCCACTCACAGACCCACTCAAACACTCATGCACCCACTCCCGTATCCACTCAGACATTCACACATGCACTATTATATTCACTCATAGGCCCACTCAGACACTCACACACCCACTCACTGACATATTAGGACACTCATGCACCCACTCACAGATCCCCTCAGACACTCACAGATCCATTCAGGCACATACCCACATACCCTCACAGATCTACTCAGACACTCAAACACCTAGTGACTGACCCATTTGGATACATTCGCACTCATTCATAGACCCACTTAGACACTCACGCACCCACTCACTGACCCACTCAGACACTCACACACCCACTCACAGAACCACCGAGGCACTCACAGACCCATTCAGACAAACAAACATACTCACAGACCCACTCAGATATTCACATACCTATGCATATACCCACTCAGATACTCTCACGTCTACTCAAAGACTCAAGCACCCACTCACAAATCCACTCAAACATTCACACACCCACTCATAGACCCATTCAGACACTTTCACGCCCACTCACATACCCACTCAGACACTCACACACCCACTCTCAGACCCAATCAAATAATCACATGCCCAATCACAGACCCATTCAGACACTCATACACCCAATGACTGACCCACTTAGATAGTGTCACAACCAGTCACAGACACACTCAGGCACTCACCCATCCACTCATAGACCCATTTAGACACTCACACACCTACTCACAGATATACTCAGAAACTCACACATCCATTTACGTATCCATTCAGGCACTCACATACCCAGTGATTGACCCACTCAGATACTTTTACACCTAGTCACAAACCCACTCAGATACTCATACATCCACTCACTGACATATTAGGACACTCATGCACCCACTCACAGATCCCCTCAGACACTCACAGATCCATTCAGGCACATACCCACATCCCCTCACAGATCTACTCAGACACTCAAACACCTAGTGACTGATCCATTTGGATATATTCACACTCATTCATAGACCCACTTAGACACTCACAGACCCACTCACTGACCCACTCAGACACTCACACACCAACTCACTGACCCACTCAGATGCTCACACACCCACTCACAGAACCACTGAGACACTCATAGACCCATTCAGACAAACACACATACTCACAGACCCACTCAGATATTCACACACCTATGCATATGCCCACTCAGATACTCTCATGTCTACTCAGAGACTCAAGCACCCACTCACAAATCCACTCAAACATTCACACACCGACTCATAGACCCATTCAGACACTTATACACCCACTCACAGACCCACCTAGACACTCACACACCCACTCTCAGACCCAATCAAATAATCACATGCCCAATCACAGACCAATTCAGACACTCATAAACCCAATGACTGGCCAACTTAGATAGTTTCACAACCAGTCACAGACACACTCAGACACTCACCCATCCAATCATAGACCCATTTAGACACTCACACACCTACTCACAGATATACTCAGAAACTCACACATCCATTTACGGATCCATTCAGGCACTCACATACCCAGTGACTGACCTACTCATATACTTTTACACCCAGTCACAAACCCACTCAGATACTCATACATCCACTCACAGACACTCAGATATTCACCCACCCACTCACATATCTATCCAGACACTCACACACCCACTCAGGTATTCACATACCCACTCACAGATCCATTCAAACACTCATACACCCACTAATATACCTACTTACAGACCCACTCAGACACTCTCATACCCACTCACAGATCCACTCAGACACTCACCCACTAACTGATCTGGTTAGATACTCACAGACCCACTCAGACACTCAAATACCCACTTTCAGACCCACTCAGACACTCACACATTTACTCACAGACGTACTCAGATGCTCACACACCCACTCATAGACCCACTGAGACATACATACCCAATCACAGATCCACTCTGGTTAATTTAATTAACTGATATTGACGCTAAAGTTTTTGCCTCACTTTTGCTGATAGAATTGGAAAAATGGGCAATGCAGCAAGGTATAATCCCACTAAATCAAATTAGTTTTCGGAGGTGACAATCTACTACTACCAATTTGTTGGCACTTACGTTACTTGCAGCGCGGGCTGTTTAAAAAAAATAACATTTATATATCAACTTTATAGACTTAAAGGCAGCTTTTGATTGAATCCCACAGAATGTACTATGGAATAACTTGGCTGGCTGGGATACTCCATGGAAATTGAATGAGACCATAATTGTTTTGTGTACGTATACCTGGGTTCTGGTCATGCTGGGTGATGAAGGTTCTTTATCTAAGAAAAATAGAACAAATAATGGTTCAAAGCAGGGTTGTCTTCTTGCTCCTTGTCTTTTTAACTTATTTTTATCAGATCTCCTGCAGCATCTGGACTCTGTTAACACCCATTCTCCAAGATTGGGTAAGGTGCAAATTAGTTATCTTCAATATGAAGATGATATTATCCTTTTGAGACAACCCCCTATTGGCCTACAAAGACTGATAAATGCCTTTGATGACTATATATTAATGAATGCCCTTGCAGTGAATGTTAAAAAAACGAACATTTTGAAAGTATGTCCAGCAAAACAGAAGTTTAAATCACGGAGGGCCAGAGGTGGGCCAATTGAAGTTGTTAAAACATATAGATATTTAGGGGTCTTGTTTGATCATAGAATTTCTTTTAAGTATCATTTTAAAGATTTAAGGGCAAAAACTGTTACTATTTCTCATGCTTTTAAATGTTTCATTAATAAGGCAGAGGATCTTTATTGGGTAAAGCAACTGTTTCAATTGGTTTGGGATTTAAAACAGTAATGGGTGCAGCTGCATGAGTTGATGAAGGAATCATAAATGATAAGGCTGATGACTGATGTTCTTCTATACTAAAATATGGATAACTTTGATACATGTGTGGGTAAATGGAGCCATTGTGGGCTATTGCTTAGGTAATAGAACATTCTGCAGGGAGTTGGTGTTGCTTTCAGCTCTCCTACACCACCAAGTTTGTGATCCATTTATGGTTTAAATTAAGTTACACCTCAATAAATCACTCAGCCCAGGGGAAGAGGGCTAGGGGTTTGAAGAATGGATGAGAAAGGGAATTTGCGGAAAGATGTGACAAAGACAAACACTACACAAGGACAATATTCATCTGGTGGATGAGCAGCACATCATTATCATTAATTTGTTGTGGAAGGAAACGAAGGAATGAATATCACACAGTACAGTTAAATGCATTGCAAACAGGCCTTCTGCCTCAGAGACCCATGTTACCAGGTATCTAAATGTTCTGTCTTCCAGGTTTGAAATAATCAAATTATGGAGGACTGAACTCACCCAGTTCCAAAAATATGATTGATAAAAGAAAAATGATATTGTATTGCAAAATTGGGTGGTGCATCTGCACTCTCTTTGGGAATGTCCATCACTCTTGGGTGCCTGTTTGGACCGGTCCGGTAGGTAAGCAAGAGTGACAAACTCCGCTTTTACCTTTTGTTCATGCAGGAGGTGAAAAGGCCTGCAGATTGTAAAACAGAAATTGTATTGTAGAGTCAAGGAGAAGGACAGAAAGAAGGTAATCTTCATGAGCAGTGTACCAAGAATACTCAAAGGCAAAGCAAAAAATAAGAGGACTTGGAGTTTAACTTTTGCCACCAGTGCAATACACACACTCAGCAGCATTTCCCAAATCAATGACCCAAGCACCAGTGCCAGCCTCCCAGTTTCTTGAGAGACTACAGCTCCCAGCTCTCCACAGCCAGAGGGAGGTCGCAATGGCGGGATCAGGTGCCGGAGCACCTTAAATCAATAGGAGGTGTCCCGCAGCATCGGACACTTGCGGCAGTACCAGCCTTATGGTTTTCCGGAGACTACAGCTCCCAGTTCTCCATGGCCAGAGCAGGGGCCACAATGCTGTGATCAGGTGCCTTAAATCAACACAGTGTGGCACATGCATGAGTCATGCCTGGGCGTGGTCCTGGTGAAGACTAGGCCAAGAGCGGGCCAGACTGCGGTTTCCTCACTGGGCTCAACAACATAGAGGTACTGTCATTTGCATTTTTTATTTCCCTCTGTATACGCTGTGTGATTCGCTAAAGCTCTGAAGGAGGTTCTGTGCCACTTGATCGAGCAATCTTGCCCTGCCTGATCTGCTGAATACAGTGCAACTGACGCTAGGGTGGGTTATTCAGCTGCCATGGGGTAACAAGTTGTAACAAGGGCTGCTGTGTCAAGCATCCTTCAATACAAAATTCTATAATCCAAACGTGTGTGTACGTATGTGAATTTGGGCAAAAGGAAGATAAAAACAGGCACAACTGGGGGGGGAGAGTGTAACCTCCATAGACTCCTTTTTGGATAGGGCAGTGAATGTCATCTCTAAAGAGTTAGCCCTGACTGAAAGGAGACTTTCCTAGAAGGCGAAGATATAAACCCAGGACTCACTCCCCTTTGTTGATCTTATGGAAGTAGTTGGATCCTTACCGAAAGCAAAGTTACTTGTTGAGGCCATGGATGACAAGGCTGTGGTGGTATTTCAGGAACTTTTTTTGCCTTGCCTCTCCTGGCTCCTCCTGGACTCTGGTGAGGGCCACGCCATGCCCCTTCCATCATCAACAGAAGTGGTGCTTGAAGAAGATGGTGGAGTAGTACCCTTCCTTTTTCTTTCCGGAGGAGTCCTAACTTTACTACTCCTAAACTGAGAAAAATCCTAACTTTCAGACTTCCGGTATTCACAGAAGGCATTTAGGAGTCCTAAAGTTAGGGCTCCTAACTTCTGTGAATACCGAAATGAGTAAGTGCCTTCTGTGAATACCAAAATGAGTAAGTGCCTTCTGTGAATACCAAAATGGTAGTAAGTTTAGGATTTTGTCTTAAGTTAGTTCTGTGAATCTGGCCCATGGTCTTGGGCTTAGGTTGGGGTGGTGCTGTTGATGCAGTAGTTCTACTCACAGCTTGCTCCCAAGAGGCCGGTGTGGCAGGCACATGACGTTGTCTGAAAAAGGTTTGGGCCGACCCTTCACTGGTGGAAAGCTACTTCTTCTCACTGACCACTTTCTTGGAAGCAACTTTCTTTGGGTCGCTCTTAATGGTCTTAGTTAGCAGTGACACTAAGCTGCACAAGCGAAAGAGATTAGAGAAATGAACTGTGACGTCACGGTACACACCTTTTGTTTGGCAGCTCTGCAGGTGATGTATTTTCTTCTCTTGCACATCTAAAAGCAAACAAGTGATACAAACATTTAGTGAAACATGACATTGTTGTAGGTTTAATGAGTACAGACAAAGCCAATATTAGCATGGTTGGTTGCTTAGGTAATAAACTCCTGAAAGTCAAACCTCACCACAATACCATAAAATGTAATTCCCCATCAGGATAACACACAATATGCAGATAGAGCCCTTCCCTTTATGTCCATATATTCTTAAGGAGATACCTGTGGCACTCAGGGAACTTGCTGGGTATATGAAACAATAATCTCCTAAAAAATTGAGTTTGTGTGCACCTATGGCAGGCAATGTGGTCCAGGGGGAAAAGGAATAATTATAAAAAAATGAATAATGCTGATGTGTCTGCAGTGCATCGTAGCCAGGTTGTCCTGGAGGAAATTGAATTATGCCTAAAATCCCTAAATGCTGTTGCGTGGCTATGTGATTATGGTGAATGGATGGATGAATCGACCGAGGTAAAATGTTTTAAAAAAGTATTTTAAAAAATTACAAAAATAAATAAATAGAATAAAAATACAAAAATCAAATACAAAAATCTAAATGAAAAATGAAAAAGATACAATTTAAAAAAAATGTAATAAATACATTGATCAATAATTGCCGATGTATCTATGGTAGGATGAGAACAAACCTATTGTGTGGCAAAAGGTGCAAAATATATATTTTTTAAATGCATGTAATATATAAGCACTGTTTAACAAAATCGTATTCTTAATCTACATACTACTGTGATCCTCAAGCATATTGTTAAACTTATATCACATTCATCCATGCAAGCCTTTGGCAAATTCACTCTGGCTGGATGCACAAACTGTCTGCCAGCCAGTGCCACATGGCCAAATAACAGCTTCAAACAAAGAAGCATGGGGAACAAAAAGCACATGCAAGCTTAAGGCAAAGGCATACTGGCTGGATGCACAAATTGGCTGCCAGTCAGTGCCACATGGTCAAACAAAAGCAGCAAGCAAGGAGGCATGGCTAAAAAAGAACACATGAAAACCTATGGCAAAAGCACACTGGCTGGATGCACAAAATGGCTACCACCCAGTGCCACATGGTCAAACAACAAGCAAGGAGGAATGAGTAACAAAGAATGCATGCAAGTCTATGGCAAAGGCACACTGGCTGGTTACACACAATGGCTGCCAGGCCAGCCAGTGCCATATGGTCTAACAACAAAAGCGAGCAAGGAGGCATGGAGAAAAAAGAACACATGGAAGCCTATGGCAAAGGCACACACTGGTCAAACAACAAAAACAAGCAAGGAGGCATGGGAAACAAAGAACACATGCAAACCTATGGCAAAGGCACACTGGCTGGATGCACAAAATGGCACTCAAGCCAGTCAGTGCCACATGTTCAAACAACAACAGCAAGCAAGGAGGCATGGGGAACAAAGAACACATGCAAGTCTATGGCAAAGTCACACTTGCTGGATATATAAAATGGCTGCCAGCCAGTGCCTCCTGGTCAAACAACGACAGCAAGCAAGGAGCCATAAGGAAAAAAGAACATATGGCATAGGCACACTGGCTGGATGAACAAAATGGCTGCCAGCCACATACCCAAACAACAACAGCATGCAAGGAGGCATGGTGAACAAAGAGAACACATTCAGGCCTATGGGCACAGACTCCATAAGTAGAGAGGCCAGCGCAAGCGTGCAGTGTTACTTCTCCTGAGGTTTGAGCCAGGAGACATCGAGGCACTTTTGCTAGTTTTGCACTGTTGATGTATTTTGCACATTTTACAAATATATGACATTTAAAACTTAAGCTATTTTAAAATCTGCTATTTTATATCTTTTTAGCATACCTTTTGTTTTAATGTTGCTCACTGGGGACTGAAACGCTGTTGGAACCAGTTCAGACTCGCATTGAGTTTGGCCGGGGCCGCCATATTGGGGGTAAAACAGTTAGCGGACTAGGCATTTCCCTGACTTTTACATAAGTAGAGAGGCTGGCACTAGCGTGCAGCATTACATCTCCTGAGGCTTGAGCCAGGAGACATTGAGGCACTTTTGCTAGTTTTGCACTGTTGATGTATTTTGCACATTTTACTAATATATGAAATGTAAAACTTTAGCTATTTTAAAAATTACCTGTTTTCTCTCTTTTTAGCATACCTTTTGTTTTAATGTTGCTCACTGGGCACTGAAGCTCTGTTGGAACCAGTTCAGACTCGCATTGAGTTTGGCGGGGCCGCCATCTATGGGGTACGACGGTCAGCGGACAAGGCATTTCCCTGACTTTTACATAAGTAGAGAGGCTAGCTCGATCCCGTATGTGCCTGTCCGCGCTCAGCCCGCGCTCAGCCCCTGGACCCCTGTCAGTTTTAAGTCAGGTAAGCCCTCCATCCGTGAATACCTTAGATCAACCCTGTTAGGATTGAATATGGTGGGTAATGGTATGGACTGCCTGTGTCTCTCTTTTAATTCAAGGCCCTCACCTCTTTCAGCGGCCTGTCCTAATTGTAAAATGACCCTACCAAATATCGAATATCAGACCATTAGGTCTGCTGGTGATAAAAGTTCAGTGACATCAGGGTATGAAACTCAAGTGTTCAAATGTATATTGCTTAATGCAAGGTCCTTGGTTAAGTACAGTTCGGAGTGTGCAACGCTTATCGAGGAAAGGGACATAAAGATGGCTTTTATTACAGAAGCATGGACTGACGAAGCTTCTGACCCGGAATTAGTAAAAGCCATCCCACCAGGGTTTTTATGCCAGACTTTAAATAGGTCTATCAGGAAAGGGAGGGGTTGGCAGTGATCTACCATAGATATGTCAAGGCAGTATTTCAGTCCACCTCCAACTCAGCTTGTGAGGTTTTGTTTTTTAATTTTTGCTTATCCCACCATCATACCTTTAAAGGTATCTTATTGTATAGAGCACCGGGATCTAGGAACTTCTTTGCAGTATCAATTGGAAATGTACTGGAAGAGGGCCTTTGCACTGTCGCCTATACTATTATGGGAGACTTTAACTACTATCTGGAGGCTCCTTCTGAACCAGATAAAGGAACTCTGATCGACATGATGAACAGCACTGACCTTAGACAGCACGTAATTAGTCCGACTCATGTGGCAGGACATACCCTGGATGGTATCTTTTGTAACCACCCTTGTCTTCTGTTCACTGGTTTATTACCTCTAGTGTGCACTGACCATGTGCTGTTCAATTTGAATTGACTTTTACAGCTCAGTGCGCTAGCGGGAACAGTCCGAAAGGACAGATAGAAATTAGAGCTGAGGGGTCCATTCTACAGGAACTCCTTACTACCAATGCAGCCCAAATGCCTTCGGGAGTGGAGGAGGCTACCACTGCATATACAAAATGGGTGGAGCAAGCCTGTTGTAAAGTAGCCTGAGGAAAAAGTCTCTTCCTCAAAAGATTACAACCCACCACTCCATGGTTTACAGAAGAATTGAGAAATCAAAAACTCATATGCAACGGCATTGAGTGGAGCTGGAGGAAAGGCTACAAAGTAACAAAGAAAAAGCTATATAAAAACAGCATCCAGAGTTATAAACAACTCCTTTTTAGCAAAAAACTCGACGAAAGAGATGTTTAAAACTGCATCAAGCCTGGCTTCGCTTGGCCCTGCTAAAGTTCAGTCGAGTCAGGAACTATGTGAAGATATCGCGAAGTTCTTTTTGAATAAAGTGGAGACCCTCTTCTAGGCCTTTAGCAGCCCAAGCGTAGTCCGGTACAGATATGGCCAGAGAAGAATTTAAGTCCCGGGAGTTTCCCCCCATCCCCGATACCTTTGACAAGTTTATGCCATTGTCCTCTAATGACATTCTTAGACTGAATATGGCAGCAAAATCGGGGTTGCCCTATGATCCATGCCCGGTCGCTGTGGTCAAGTTGGCCCCGGGTCTGGTTGCCCTATCAAGGTCATCTATTTATAATCTCATGTTTGAAGCAGGGCAGTTCCCTAAACTCTGGAAGGTTGCCTCAATTCTGCCCCTTATGAAGAAGCGTAGCCCTGACCCTAAGGATCCAAATAAATTTTGCCCAATTTCACGTCTTCCGCTACCTGCAAAACTGATTGAAAAAACCCTGAATCGACAACTTAGTACCATTTTAGGCAAAACACAAGCCTTGGATTCTAACCAATATGGCTTTAGAGAGGGACATAGTACGGAGTCAGCTCTCATCAGTGCCACAGAGGAGATTAGGGAAGCTGTGGTTCGGGGTGGAAAGGCAGCTCTGATCCTACTGGATTTGTCCGCTGCCTTTATTATGGTCCATCATGATATCGTGATGGATCATCTGAAGGCACGTGGAAGCCAGGATAAAGCATGGGATCTTGTAAAAAACCCTTCTTAAAAGACAGAGTCCAAATTGTGTCTCGGTGAATACCAGTCTAAATCTTTTGAACTGCCTTGTGGCATCCCACAAGGGTCCTCAATGAACCCTACAATTTTTAACATGTATGTCTCATCATTGGTCTCTTATTAGTGCTTTTGGGTTTGATCTCTCCTCATACGCAGATAACACCCAAATCATGGTGTCTCTGCTACAAGGTCCGGAGGTGGGTTTGGACAAACTTTCAATCTTTATTTCGGCCGTATGGCCATCAAAGATGTACAACAACAATAAACCATATGCACCATGATAAAATCAACGACAGTGGGGGGAGGAGCCTAGCTCGCGGCCGTAATGGTCGCCCTTTAGCTCGGCTCCCGCAGCCCTCCATCCTGATTGCCTATCCTGTCCCGGGACGGCACCTTTTTGGGGAATTGGGAACATAACGGCTTGTTTGTACTTACCATCTGACCCCGGGGTCTCGGCGTGCAGTGGCTCCGGAGTTGTGGCCTCCGAGAGATCGGGGCCTCTGCGAGACTTGGACCGGGACCTGGCCGGTGGGATCCGACGGCTCTCGGCCCCGGCCGAGAGCGAGAACCAGTGTTGGGAGCCGATGTGCGAAGATCCCGGCGATCCTGACCCGGGCCTGCCTTGGTGGCCGCGCGGCCGACGTGGGTGAGAAGCCCCGGGACCTGCTTCTGAGAAGGGGTCTCCCCCCGCCGCTGCTTTGTCCGGTGGCCCTGGTCCTTGGGGCCCGGACTTCGCTTGTTTGGGGCACCGGTGCTGGTGCTGGCGGAGACCCGTTTTGGGCGGACATCCTTTTGGCATCGAGGCCGCCCTTGCTGGGACCCCCGGCGCTTGTAAAGTCCTACATTTGAAAACTGTTATTTCCGGGGGTCCTAGTGGGCGGCAATTGGGCTGATTCACGAAATGGCGGCCGGCCCTCTGGAACGAGAGTCACCCTGTGGCGGCGGGCCCGAGTTGCCTGATTTTGTGGGGATCGGATCTGGTGGGCGTGAGCCGACAGTCAGAGATATCCTGGAAGCCCTGAGATCCCTACACGCTTCCCTGGCCCTGAGCGTCTCGATGGGTCCGCCACGATCCGCCGCCATTTTGGGCGGCCGTTTCTTCTTGTCGCCCTCTTGTTTCGATGACTTCATTGCCTCACCCCCCTCGATTGACCTGAGTGTCTCCACCACTGATCGAGGATCGTGTAGTGTGCTGGTGACTTTGGGGCGCCCTGCTTTTCACGGTTCGGACCCCGGGGACTCGGATGCTGTACTGCGACCCTGTTGGACATTGTTGCCTGAAACTATGGGTGGACTTCCTCCTGGGCCTGCTTCGATGACTTTGCCTGTGTCTATTATTGGGACCACCTCGCCCGCTCCAGTGGCGCAACTGAACTCCTGTTTTTCGTGGCTCGTGCTTCGATTGTTGATGCATCGATACTTTCAGTTTGGGCTACTGCTCACTTGTGGATCTATCTACCCCCCACATAGCTATGCTAGTCACCATTCCACTCGATTATATGCTGATTTCGTATTTAGTATGTGGTTGTACATTGCCATGTGGTGGGTGGGGTTTGTCGCTCGAAAGGGTTGGGGGTGAAATGTACGACTTCTGCTTGATTCCCGGTATACGATTTCGTTGCACAATTGTTTCTGATCGTAGGAAGGTGGGAGGTCCCCTTCTCCTAATATTTTGTGGCGCGTGATGGGGTGTCGTCCTGGTCTGTTTTAGATTGTGCTTGTCCGGTTGGGCGGGGGGCTGCGGCTGACCGTTTGGATTATAGTTATTCTGCTCCTCCCTCCTGTCTTCTTTTCTCCGCTTTTGTTGCCTTTTTGTCTCGTTTTTCTTTCTTTCTTCTTGCTATATTTCGGGTTCTGGTTTAGGGCGACAGGCACGCTGTTTGAAGGGTAGGCCATAGCCTTCTACAGGGGTGCAGGGTGGGACGGGCGGGTTGGGTTCTATTTTTTGTTTGTCTTCTGGTTCTATGGCCCTTTTGTATCTCTTTTTCGTGAGGCCGCGTCTGTCCCGACCTCCTATGGTGTGTTTCGGGTGGGGGTGTGGCATCGTTACTTCTCCTGCTATATTTCGGCTGTCTTTCTTCCCGATCGCCATGCCCCCACTTGGGCCGCTAATCCTTTTGTCTCCTGTCTTCCCGCCACGGGGGGCCTGTGTCGGCGTGTCTTCTACCTTTCTTTTTCATAATTTCTTATTCCCTTTTTATTGTTTTGTTTTTCTTCCCTCCATTTTCCTTTCCCTTCCTCTCCCCCCTCCCTACTTAGTCCCCCCCCCTTTTTTCCTTCCTGCGTCCCAGAGGGTACTATGACGGGCGGGCTTTGATGCATTGTTCTTCCGATCCCTCTGTTCTGGCTTGGTAGTGTCTCGGGTGGCGGGCGTGATACGAGGATAATGCTCAGGGGCTGTCTGTGTCTCACATATCCTGATTTCTTGACTGCATTGTGTTGTCCCCCTGATATTTTGCCCCATGCCCCCTTCTTAATGTTGAGGTTGCTTACGGGATGTCGGATGCCTCCGTATTGCAAGTGTGCCTGTCATACGTCCTCTCCCCATGTTATAAAATTAAGCCTTATTTACTCCTGTGTTTTAGCCCTTTAATTTCTGTATCTCTTCTCCCCTATTGCGATTGTACGGCCTCTGCTTTGTATTGATTGATTATGTAATATTTGCCTGATGACTCCTGATTGTTTTGTACACTGCGGCCGGCCGGCTTGGTTGTGGGCCTCGACTTGTCTTCTTTTGATGTCAATAAAGGTTTTCAAAAAAAAATAAAAAATCAACGACAGTAACAAATAGTACATATTTATACACTATAAAATCATTCGTTTCTGGAAATTAAAACTACCAAAGTTACATTTAAAAAAGTCTTAAAATTAAATCAAGGACTGCGATTTCAGAATACGAATGCGGGTATGCCAAACATTAGTGAGAAATGTTGCCAGTGCAAACACGGTTAGACTCGAAACATCGGTTTTTAAAATTCTGTACATCGGGAGATACTCCCTACAACCAAGGTTTCTGATAAGTGGGAGAAGCCAATATTTCCTAGCTTTCATGTAGGTTGGACAAAACAGGACTACATGTAGGTCACTTTCCTCAGCATAAGAGCATGTCGGACACTGCTTAGAGGAGGGCGGGGTTGTCCAGGAGCTGGTAAAAGATCGCAAGGGCAATGTACCGTATCTTCATTGGAGGAACAGCTTCCTGGCCAGCACGGGGGACATGGCGTCCAGAACCCTTTCCAACCTGTATGAGTCCTTGCTTAACATAAATACAGATGTTAGTGATCCCTCCCGCTGACAGTCCATGGCAGTTGATAGTTTCTGGTCGTGATAGACATTGACCAAAGTTCTGCGTGAGATGTTTAGCGAGGCGTTAGCAGGATCAGACCAAAGATCAGGGAGCCCCAGTATCGTACATGATTTTTGAATATATTTTACCCAAGGGATCTGTAACACTTTTGGATGAGTTAGAAGCTCCCTCAATTCCGCCCTATAAGCAGAGAGTTCTTCGCTGCTCCATAGTCTTCGCCAGAAGACTATGGGTCTGAGACCTATTTCATCAGCTATTGGTCTCAGTCCCAGATCTAGCCTCAGGGGAAGGAGCGGAGTGCTGGGCAGAAGTGCAACTATCTGTCTAATAAAGTTGGTCTCAGTTACCGACAGACTGCGAGTTGGTGTATGTCCCCACAGTTCCGCCCCGTACATAGTGGCGCCCCTGGCCTGTGCCTTATAGATCTGGATGAGCGGTCCCAACGGCCGGTGTGTCGAGCTTTTCATCATCCGCGCGATGCCCCCAGTGGTCTGTACTAATTTAAGGTTGGCCCTAGTCTGGTGTGGCCCCCATGACATAGTCTCATTCAGGGTTACACCTAGATATTCGAAGGTGGAGACTCTCTCTAACCGTGACGCTCCCAGTAATGGATTCGGGCGCAGTTTTTGACTTGGATTCAGGACCATAAATTTAGTTTTTGCGGCGTTGATTTCTAGGCCCCTATCTGTACAAAAGGCCACAAAAGAGTCGAGAATCCGCTGAATCCCCATTGGGGTTTTAGACAGCAGCAGGGTGTCGTCTGCAAACATGATTGCAGGCACCCTGCTACCGTTCAATTTTGGGGCGTCAGTGTGTTCAGTGCCGTTCAAGTGGGCGATTACCCCGTTGACAAAGAGGCAGAACAGGGTCGGTGCAAGCACACAGCCCTGCCTAACCCCCCTGTCAACGGGGAATCTATCCTTCAATTCCCCTGACTTCCCGCACCTCACTCGGGCATAGTTGTTGTGGTGTAATCTCTGTAGGATTATCAAGATGTCCGCGGGTACACCCATCTCAGACAGGACACTCCAAAGTTTACCTCTGGGCACCAGATCGAAGGCGGCTCTCAGATCCACAAATATTGTGTATAAGCTGCCGCCTTCGAATATCGCTGCCCTTCAATAGATGATACTCAATCGGAAGACCTGGTCCACTGTTGAAACTCCCTTTCTGAATCCTGCCTGATAGGGGCTAAGGACACCCATTTCTTCTGCCCAGTCCTGAAGTCGATTCAGCAGTACCCTACCAAGCAGCTTCTGTGGTACGTCAATTAAGCTGATTGGTCTATAATTGGCTGGGAGCAGGGGCGAGCCCTTCTTAAATATGGGAACCACCTCTGCCCCCAGCCAAGTACTCGGAACTTCCATGCCGCTCAAGACTCCGTTAAACAGAATGGCAAGGTAGGGGGCCCAAACGTCGGGTTCCTGCTTAAACAGGTCCCCAGGTAGGCCGTCCAATCCTGGCGCCTTGCCCGAAGTCAGACCTGCTATTGCTGCCCTAACCTCTCCCACTGTTATTGGTTCCCCCTCATATACCGCCTGGCCACAACCAATGTCGTTCGTGGTTTCTCCCAACTCAGAGCTATAGAGGGATTGGAAATGAGCCTGCCACACCCCAGCTGCAATGTTAGGCTCAATGGTTTGGACAAACTGTATGTATGGAATCAGTCGGGAGATGGATGTCCAAAAATTGCCTAAAACTTAATTCAGGCAAAACTGTTAAAAGTCATACTCTTTGGGAATGATACCAACTATTGGACACCAAATTGGTGGCCGGACTCCATGGGTACTCTCCCTGCACCTTCAAAAAAAGGTAAAAACTTAGGAGTAATAGTGGAAGAGAGAGTTAGCTTTGGTGACCAAGTAAATGCAGTGGCATTGACAACAACGTATGTTCTTAGAACAGTCAAGAAAATATTGCGGTTTTTACCACCCTCTAGCTGGCAAACAGTGGTCACAGCACTGGTCATGTCAAGGCTGGATTATTGCAACAGTCTCTATTTAAAGATTCAAGAAAGATTCATGAATAAACTCCAGCTGCTGCAAAATGCAGCCGCTAGATTACTCACTGATACGTCCAAGTTTTCTTCACTCGCTAAAGAAATTTCTGCACTGGTTTCCGGTGAGTAATCGAGTGCATTTCAAATCCCTCTGCATGGTTTTTAAAGCTCTTCAAGGCATAGGATCTGACCATTAAAAACGTCAGTTTCAATGGTATACACCAAAAAGAACTCTTCGCTCGCTAGAAGCCAAGTTGGTCACACTGCCATCCGCAAAAAAAGTATTGTGGGGTGGTAGGAGTTTTGCTTTCTGTGCGGCAAAAGCCTGGAATGACCTTCCGTTTCACCTGAGAAATGCCACTGATCTTTTGGCATTCAGGAAGGGGCTAACACCTGGCTTTTTGATAAGTAAAACTCCTTTCTTCAGTTTTTGCTTAAAGGAGAAGTGACTAGCGCCAGGACACCCCCGGGTAACCGATGCGCTCTAAACATATCTATAACATAACTCCACAAAATTGCCCCTGACCACATGGCATGGAGAACAAAGACAAATCAGTGTGTGGCCTATGGCAAACACACACTGGACAGACAAAAGAGGCATGGTAACACTGAGAGATACTACCTTTAACTAAGCAATGCCAAAACAACAACCAACTGAGCTATGCATTTTTTACAACACACATCCTCGCAAGGCATCAAATATTACCCCACATATACACTTTTTGTACACAAAAAAAGTGAAATACAAAAAGAACACCACGTTTTGAATTTAATCCAATGCCACCACAGCCATAAATCATTTTTTAAAAGAAGATATACCACAGAAACAGTTGTTTCATGCACCAATGGCTATCACTGGCCTGGCTTGCCCTTTGGCAGACTAGGTCACATAGTAAAATAAAAATATTGCCAATATAACAAACATGGAGAAAATATACTGAACTGTGCAACAATGTTCCTCTATAAAAGAAGAAAAATGAAATGCAAATATTTAACAAGGCCCCTGATGAAAAAGAAGTCCACCCACCACAATAAATTCAAATAAAAGTGCCTATAAATACTGTTGTTTGCCCTCTATCAAACAAACAACAACCTTATAGAAGAGGTTTTGAACTTAGTTGTGAAATCTCAAATACAAAGTCCTAAAATTCAATGGTATATATACAGCAGACAAGGAGTGTGTTCCTTCGATCTCCAAATCCAAATAAAAAGTGAGATGGACAATGCACTGGGAGAAGCCTGCTCGACAACAACAGGAAGTTGGAGTCTCTGGGGCATTTCACTCTAATTAAAAAAGGCTTCTCGCACAAAAAAAACTCCAACGGTCTGTTGGAGAAGAAAATCCACTTGCAAACCTCTTGAGCTGCTTTGGTTCTTTAGCACAAAATCTACTCGAGTGGTATGATGGCGAGCAGCACTATATTTGCACCGCTGTGGCCAGAAGCAGTGTGAGTGGGTGTGAAGTCTTACACATGCTCCGTAGCTGCCTAGGAATATTGTGTTACTCGCGAGCAAGTGGCAAAAAAACCTTGGGCACAAACAGCAAAAAACCTCCACTTTGCACCTGGAAGGCAGAATCCAGTAACTCTGCCACAGAGCGCAGAGTCCGCAAACTCTGTGAGTGGAGTTTATAGCCCAGGCCTAACCATAACCTCGGTGTCATTGAGCTGTGTACCATAGCATTCTAATCTAATGTGAGTATTCACCATGGTAGGAAAAATAGGAAAAGGCAAGTGCAACTTCCATCACTAGTGCATGTATCATGCAATTATATGTTTTATCATGTGAGATAATGTCAATAGTACCCATGCAAACAAAATGATAAAACCATGCTCAGAGTCCACACCTGCGAATGCAGTCCATCCTCGTATATTTAATTTGACAGTCCGTGCCAAACAAAAAACAAAGTAAGACACAAATAGTCTAGTAGACCCCAGAAAAAGTTTAATATGCCACTTCATATCACATTCACCTATTTCAATACTCAAATCACTCCTTAATCTTACTTAGTAGTCCATGTAGTAATTAAATAGTTCCAAATTTATTGTAATCAATTGTAATACATTTAAAGTACATTCATATCTGCATTGCAAGAGTTGAAACACCAGCTCACGTAACCTCATAGACTACAGTATCACCATTACCTCGTTTCCATCTAACATCTTACCTATTTCATGGTTCGAAACAAATCCGTCATATTTGTAAAGTATCCACAACAGTGTGATTTAAATGGGACAATAATATCACCTAACATTTCTATAATATAAGTATCATACCCGTGAACCACAGCAGAATTAGCAATCTCATTCAGAAAGTTGTATGTCCTATAAAGTCAATGAACAGTTTAGTTTGTTGTATATCCATATTACATCTGTACCACTAACAATAATATCACTTCGAATTACTACAGTATAGATATCATACCCATCAACCACAATATTAGCAGTCTCATTCTGAGAATCGTATGTCCCATTACATGAATCAATAATCTGTATCTTTAAACATTCTATCCTGTTGTGTGTCCATATTTCATCTGCACCCTCGACATATTATCATTATTCTAACATTAAATCCATGCATCAGCACTAGTAAGTAAAGTAAACACAATTTTCTGTTAGACATCCAAAATAGTCTTACCCTAAAATAGCAACACAGGGTACCTGTCAGCGTCTAACGTAAGCACCATTCTTTAAACACCTATTTATACTTTCTTGTTCTAACCATATCAGTATTCAAATAACCAATCAGCTGTTTCTCACATCTGTACAGCACCAAGCAATACATTATGCGTGTACATAGCAGACTTTTTAACACATGTATATAATTAAAGACTAGGGTTGACTATATACATACAACTGAGATGAGGATTGTACTACATCTTACAACCAGTATTAAAAGTCATAACAGTCCTATTTACGTTACCAAACTAGGTTATTATGATATCCTCATTTAATATAAAATCCTATGGACTGTATACCTCCAACCTGCCCTCAAGTTGAGGCTCTAACCACGTCAGTATCCCAATAACCAATCAGCTGTTGCTCATGTCTGTACGGTAACGTGCAATACCTTATGCATGTACATGGCTGCCAAATTAACACATGTACATCTGCTGCATCTAACTACAAGTTACTCGAAAGTTGAAACAGCATATCATGTTAGCTCAAAGACTAGAGCATCCACATAACCTCATATCCATCTAACATCTTATCGATTTCATGTTGTATAATCAATCCGTCATACGTGTGAAGTATCCACAAAAGCGTGATCTAAATGGGACAATATTATCACCTCAAATTTTTATCATATAAGTATCAGACACATCAACCACAGCATTATTATAATTCTCATTCAGAGAGTTGTGTGTCCCAATAAGCCAATCATCAGTTTGTATCTTTAAACATCTTAGCTTGTTGTAAATCCATATTACATCTGCACCCCTAACAATATTATCATCTCGTTATACTATAATATAGATATTATACCTATCAACCTCAACAATATAAGCAGTCTTGCTCCGAAAATCGTATGTCCCATTACATCAATTAAAACTTTTTTCCCCCCAGTAGACCAAAAATATCTGGCATTGGAGGGCCTACATGAAGACTCTCAGAGACTGTGGATGTTTTTTTATGCCCATTTGTTTCAAACCTCCCATCGCAAGTATGAGATACCAAACATGGCATCTTAAATGATATGATGTTGGAACCCAGAATGGTACTAGTCACCATGGATATAGTATCACTGTATACTAAAAGCTTGCATGAACATGGAATTACTGCCCTATAACACTTTCTTAATAGGAGGCCGGTAGAATTTCATTTTTTACAATGGCAGAATTGTTACTTGAAAATAATGTGTTTCTCTTTAATGGGGAAAGATACACGCTGCTGTGTGGGACAACCATGGACTCCAGGTTTGCACCATCCTTTGTCAACCTTTTTATGGATTGGTTTGAGAATGTGCATGTCTGACATCCAAAATGCCAAATAGATTTTATCCCATTTGGTGAAATGTTAAGAGCAAGGCGTAACTGTATTGAGGACGTGGAGCTTTAACAAACCTTCTGCGATACTGAAGTGAGATTTCCGGTATGGGGTTATGACGAGCGAGTGCTTCTAGCGCAAGCAGGAGGACACGAAGAATGAGTCAAAGTAAAACACTTTCTTAAACTTAACCTAATACTTGTAAACAAAGCTCTCTTGTGAGGGTAGTTACACGATTTCATCCATTTCATCTGTTGTCCAGCAAAGTGATTAATATTTTATCAGAAAGAAAGAGTTATCGCCCAATATCGCTCTTGAACTCGTCAGCTAAAGTGATACGTAAAGTGCTACAAAAGAGATTAAAAGACTGGGCATGTGAATATTCGATACTTTCTCCAGCGCAATTTGGTTTCAGACATGGGGTGGGGACCAGAGAGCAATGTGTGAACCAGGATCTGTTAATAGGTCAATAGACTTGTGCTAAAGTAGGTAGATTGTACCTCTGCTTTGCAGACCTAAGTAGTGCCTTTGTTGTATGCTCACGCATATGAAATAATGATGAAATCCTGGTTCAGTTGATATTGAAGTATAGGCTTTATTTTTAGAGTAAGTAACCCACGACCAGCATAGAAGACCAACAGGATTACAATAACTGTGACATTGGAATCATTACATTACAATAACTGTGACATTGGAATCATTACATTCTAAGAATAACTATGACACATATCAGAATGCACATTAAAGATTCCTCTTGAGAGATTCTTTAAAGCAACAGTATAACTTAACAAATACACATACTACACATCCTTCCCCTAATAAATAAACTTAAACTAAAGATAAATACAATCATGTATAAGAATAGAAATAAATGCATTAAAAGAAGCATTGTAATAATGAGTGTGAAAAGAAACACTTTCTAAGACAAACTAATTCAAAACATAATCGTGCAGTCTTAAAGGAACTGATCTGATTCTACGACCAACTCCCATATCATCCCCTGCACCAATGGTATTTGCAATAGGTTGTAAAGTAGTAAGATTAGGAACACACTTGGAATCTCCTTGAGCCAACAATGGAGAACCAAAATTAACATTTGAAGTAGAATCAATTGGAACAGATGGTATAGTTGAATATTCAGCAACTCCAAACCAATCAGAACTAGAACTTTCAATTAAATCTGCATCCTGCTTGTTAGAGGAAATAATCTTTGCTTGTTGGTCAGTAATCTTAATGAGAACATTTTTATTCCACCAACCCCTATCAAACAAAAGAGCTGCGGTTCGAGAAACTTTTACCACTTTCACAGGAGCAGAAAATTTAGATTGACCCTTAGTGATTTTAACTGGTTTTTTTATGATGACCCAATCACCGACAGCTAGTGGCTTTTCTGTAACATGCATACGATTGTCGTAATGATTCTTGTAACACTCTTGTTTCATTTTCACACGTTCACGAATTTTTGCTAAATCAATCTTGACATCAAAATTTTTAGTTAACCATGATGGATTTAACTTAGAAGTTGGAATCCTACCACGAAGTAAAACAAAAGGAGAAACTCCAGTGGTAGTGTGTGGAGTACAATTATAATTCCAGATTTTCTCGCAAAGAAATTCTGCAATATCAAGTTTGTTAGCACAAGCAGTTTGAACTGCTTCTTTCAACAAACGGTTTGCTCTCTCGACCAAACCATTTGATGAAGGACTGTAGAGAGGAACAAACGTATGTTTAACATCCACTCTGTTTAAAAATGCATTTACTTCCTGTGAAACAAAATGTGAACCGTTGTCGGACACCAATTCATGAGGAGTACTCTCAATGACAAATAAACGCTTTAAAAATGATACAACAGAATCTGAATTTGGACTCTTCACACAAGAAAAATAAATCCATTTAGAAAAATAATCGATAGCCACTAGTAAAAATTTATATTCAGAATTAAAAACAGAAAATGGACCTGAAAAATCTAATGCAATTTTTTGCCAGGGAGCTTCAGGCCATTCTACTGGTACTAGCGGTGAATTGGATAACTTCCAGTGTTTATCTGAGCATAAACATTGGGGACACTGGTTAATGAACAACTTTACTTGACTATCTATTCCAGGCCACCAGTAAGTGGCTTTAATCTTATTGGTAGTGCCAGTAACACCTGGATGACTTTCATGTGCAAGCAAAATAATAAATTGTCTAATACCAACAGGTGGGACTACCTTGTCTTGTCTGAATAAAATATCACCTGAAACAGACAATTCGGGTGCAACTTGTGCGAAATGTCTCTCTTCAATAGACATGCTTCTATCCATAGGCCAACCTTTAATCAAAAACTTTTTCACATTTAATAGGCAAGAATCATTCTCCATATTATGTAACCAATCTTGTTTAGTTATCTTATCTCCTTGAAGAGCATCCTCTATAGCAAATACACAATCCGAATCAGAATTTACTAACTCTTGTGTGGGTAACGGTAAACGTGATAAACAATCCGCACGGATATTTTTACCACCTGGCACGTATTTAATTTCAAAATTGAATTCTTGGAGACGTGCCAACAATCTAACCAACCTAGAAGAGGCTCTATTAGATGAGCTCTCCCCAAGCATATAAATTAACGGTTTGTGATCTGTGTATAAAAGAAATCTAGTTCCCCAAATGTACATTCTAAACTTTTCCACTGACCATGAACAAGCCAAAGCTTCCCGTTCGATAATACTATAATTGAGTTCAGCCGAAGTCAAGGATCGTGAAGCGAATGCAATAGTGCATTCTTCACCCTTAATCATTTGACTCAAAACAGCACCCAAACCTCGAGAACTGGCATCCACTGTGATAATACTCTGAACACCATGGGAAAAAGGTTTGATAGCGGGAGCAGACAAAATCATATTTTTTATGGAATCAAAAGCATTTTGTGACTCAAGGGACCAAACATACTTGGCATGTTTTTTTAAAAGGTCCCTTAGTGGTTGGACAATCAGAGCATAGCCCTTGACAAAACGAGCGTAATATTCACTCAAACCCAAGAACGCTCTTAAGGAGTCTTTGTCTAAAGGACAAGGAGCATTTTTTATAGCTTCTAACAAAGAAGTTTTAGGTTTAATCCCTTCCTTTGACAGATTGTGGCCTAAATAATCAACCTCATTTGTTAAAAATTTGCATTTTTTCTTGTTGACAGTAAGACCATGATTTTGCAATGATTTTAAAACATATTCCATTAATATATAGTGTTGATCCAAAGACTCGGAATGTACTAAAATATCATCCTGGAATGCTTGAATTCCCGGACAATTATTAAAAATGGAATCCATTAACCTTTGGAATATACTGGCTGCTGAAGCCAGCCCGAATGGTAATCTTTTATACATAAATACTCCAAAAGGTGTTACAAAAGTTGTTAGAGGCTGAGATTCTTTAGATAATGGAATTTGATGATACGCTGAGCGTAAATCAATAGTAGAAAAATATTTGCTACTACCAATGTTGGCCAGCATATCATGTATTTTTGGCAAAGGATGCACATCAATAACAATGTTACGATTAAGTACCCGAAGGTCTGCACATAAACGAATTTCCCCAGAAGATTTTCGCGCTATGACAGCGGCCGAAACCCATTCTGAAGAATCAACTGGACATATAATGTCCTGAGTAACAAGAGATTCTATGTGCTTCCTCAAATCTTGTCTTACAGATAGAGGCACCGGACGTACTTTCTGAACAACAGGACCAGCCTTGTCTTTTAATTTAATATCGTGTTCAAAATTTTTTACCATACCGATTCTGTCCTCAAATACTACTTTGTATTTTTCTAAAATACTGCACAGAATGGGGTCATTATAATAATCAAAAACAGATAAAATAGGTAAATCACCCAGGGTAACGGGTTCGGGATGACCAGGTTTTAAGATAATACCTAGTTTGGCCTGATCTTGCCAACCCAGAATATCTCTGCCATTCAATGCCACATAAATTTTGGTGTAAATTACTCTCCCTTTAAAATCTATGTTATCCGGGAAATAACCACGCATTGTAATATCGAAACCCCCAAATGCTTTGGGATTTACATCTGTGGAAAGTAGTTTTTTGTCATTCCAAGAACACTGAAAAGTACTTTCATCCAAAATGGTAATGGGAGACCCAGAATCCGCCATAACTTGTAAAGATTGTATACCAATAGATATCTCACAAATAGGACCTTTGATACTGAAGTCACATAGAGTATTAATTTGAACAAAAGAAATAGAAGTAACATTTAGTGCATCACAAATTTCTTCCTCAGAATAAACCATATTAACCTTAGTCTTATCTCTAGATAAACGACATGATGCCGCAAAATGACCTATACGTTTACAGTTTGAACACCTTTTACCTTGTGCTGGACATTTAGGGTTGTTTCCCACGTGAAACTTTGAACCGCATCTGTAACAAAATACATTAGATTTTTGTTCATAAACTTTTTTGCCAGTATTGCGGTTTGAAATAGCATTAACAACACAATCATCACCAGACGCTTGTGAAACATTACACACTGTTGTAGAGGAGGCGTGTTCAGCTAAAATCTTGGAGGAAACTACAGAACATTCGATACTTTTCGCAATTACAATTACTTCATCCAATGTTGGATTTTTACATGTCAAAATCCGCTCTTGGATTTTTTTATTGAAACAATTAAAAACTAACTGATCACGTAGAGCAGTTTCTAAATAAGTTCCAAACTCGCATTTTGATGCAAGTACCCTTAAAGTTGCCAAATAGTCTTCTATGGACTCTTCCTGCAATTGTTTCCTTTTGAAGAAAACATGTCTTTCTACCATGACCGATGGCTCATCTTTAAACTGTTTGCCAAGGCGCGTTAAAGCCTCAGTGTAAACATTCCACGTGTCATCATCAAGTGGAGCTTGTACCACAGCCAAATTATCAAATAATTGTTGTCCTGCGTCTCCTAAGTGATTAAACAGGATGGCCCTTTTCCTTGAAGCAGAGTATTCCAAAGCATCTATTGCTTCCAAGTAATTAGTAAAAACTCGTAACCATTTGTGCCATGGAGTTGGAGGCTTGCCAGGAGCAATTAAAAATGAAGGTGGTGCTACAATTCCACTGTTATTATTGTTTGATGTTGCCATTTAAAATAAAAGTATTCAAATAAATCTTACTTGTTAATTTGGTAGGTTTTAAAATATATTTCTGACTTCTTTTATTCACTTTCCTTCCTTTTAGGAATAATGGTGAGTAAATGCTGCTTTTTTAAGAATAATGGTGAGTAAATGTTTCCAGTCGCGTTTATTCGAGAAAAATCGAATCCAAAATGGCCGCTTGCGCTGTGACGCTTACGTTGGAAGCGTCAATTGCTCAACAACGCGCGTTGCTAAGGTGCGCAGAGGTTGCTATGACGTGGTGCGCGAGTTCAGAGAGCAGCGTTGAGTGCGCGTGCAACAGCGCGCGAGAGAGACCACAGTTGGATCGCGAGCACAGAATCCAGAGTGCTTTTGAACAACGCGATCAAATTAAGGTATTTTACATTTACTCACAGTTTTTATTTCAGAAGCGGAACACTTTTTCCGATATTATAATCCAGGAAAAAGTTGAAAAATCCATTCAAAATCCAGTTCAGCATCCGCTTTCGTACTGAAATACAATTTGCTCACGTCGGTGGGTTTGAAAATCAGGTTCTCAGAAAAAAACGTCGCCAATAAATGTTGTATGCTCACGCATATGAAATAATGATGAAATCCTGGTTCAGTTGATATTGAAGTATAGGCTTTATTTTTAGAGTAAGTAACCCACGACCAGCATAGAAGACCAACAGGATTACAATAACTGTGACATTGGAATCATTACATTACAATAACTGTGACATTGGAATCATTACATTCTATTGAATAACTATGACACATATCAGAATGCACATTAAAGATTCCTCTTGAGAGATTCTTTAAAGCAACAGTATAACTTAACAAATACACATACTACAGCCTTTGATTTAGTTGACCACTCTATTCTCTGGCCGACCATACTTACACCTAGCCCAATTATATTTCTTCTTTCACCCCTTCCGTGCTCATGACGAGCTCAGCTCGTCATGAGGCACGGTGCTCGTGTGCTCATGACGAGCTGAGCTCGTCATGAACCATGGGAATCAATAACTCTCAGCACAGGAGGGGCAAACTCAAAGCACCCAAGGTGTTAAAGGTTATACAAGCATTTTTCAAGCAAAGTGCAATTTGGTCCCTGGGGCAACTGCACGATGAACTTTGATGTGAAATGAGGTATATGACAAGGCTGTGTCCTTACTCTGCTTCTTTTTACATTATTTATTTTTGGGGTGGATAAGGTCCTACAAGCAGTTCAAGCAGATGACCCGCAAATGTCTGGAAGACCTGTCCCAGTGCTGTTTTAGGCAAACAACTCTGTCTTGCTATCTAGGACCACGTGGGCTTACAGCGACTAATTAATACTTTTGGAGATTTTATTTCGGCAAGGAAATTGGTGGTTAATGAATCAAAGACATATACGATGATCTGCGGTCCTAAGCCAAGAAATGCAAAACTTTTTATTTAGCTAACACCTGAGTAATTACTGTTGACACCTTTTTCTGTTTGGGAGTGGTCCTCGCAGGGAATTGTCGTGGTCTCATGAAATCACAAATGTTTGATCCAAGAGAATAGAAGTGCTCATGGGATTTATAGGTTTGCAATGAAACTAGGCTATCGACCAATTAGACCGATGTTAGCCATTTATAAGGCCAAAGTAGTCGTTGGTGCCATTTAGGGAGCTGGAGTTTGGGGCTTCTACAACATCAAGGCACTGCAGGCCCGAGAAGATTATTTTCAGAAGCGCTTACTATGCTTACTTGCCTCTGCCTCTACTGAGATAATACACTGGGAGGTAGGGTTAAGGTATCTAGAGGATTTAATCTCATTACGCCCCTAGATGCTATGGTGGTCTATTTGGGCCAAAGAAGAGACCAGTTTTACAAAGTCAATCATATTAGACTGGATGTCACTGGCAAGGCTATGAGTATCCGCTGGTTAGGATTTACACATACAGCCATTTGTTTTACTTGTCCATCCAGCCTAATCTTTCGTAGGTGACTGTACTAACCAAATTGTCTATTAAGGTCAATTTTACGAACTAAGGAATGAAATATTTTATGAGATTGGAAAGGGAAAAACCGACTGTTATCTTTTATCAAACACTTCAGTCTGAGGAGGGTTTTCAAAATTACCTAACTCGGGTTACAATCCCATCACATCGTTTTGATTTAACTAGATTCAGACCCAGATTTGTTCACCACTTATTGCTTTCCTTGTCATGACTTCATGTCCCCCTGATTCGACCCCATGTCCTTGTGACGGACAGACCAAGCAAGGTACAATACATTTTCTGCTATTTTCTGATTTTTAGTCTAATTTTAGACGTCATTTTTTAAAAACCCTTTTTACAGTACATAATATTAGATAACCTAAGGTCGGTTTGACATTTTTGCTTGATCTTAATGATAACAGGATCTGTATTAACAGTGTACTTTTTATTCTGAAAGCAATAAATGTAGAGAAAAGTATTGCATTTTAATGTCAACATGTAACATTGGATGAGGAAAAATTGCTCTGTGGAACTTGGCAGAAAGCTTTTTAACCAATATTTTACTGCGTTTCGACTCTTGCTTTTAATGTGTTTACTTCTTTTGTACTACCATTATGGCTTTTATGGGTGTTTTACATACCTGATAAAGCTTGTTTTGATTTGATTGGATTAATATTCTAGCTAGACACTGGAATTTGTTGATTTAGGACAAACATCTGTGATCATTTTTTACGGAACATCCTAGTATAACATACCTTAGAGGTAGATCTCTACGAAATATAACTTCTCCAAGTTACCCCATTAATAATATGAAGGATACATGGTTAACTAGGCATACTATGGGTTTTTACAAATGTGGCCACTGCACCATGTGCAGGTTTGCAGTAGGTGGCACCTTTTACAACTCATGTGAACACACAATTCAAATGCACATAGATTGTGGTGCCTGGTGTGCTGTTTATGTATTGATTTGAAAATGTAATAAAATATATGTATGGAGCACGATTAGTCCCTTATGTGTAAGAGTTAGTGAATATTTTAAGAGCAATGAAGCAACCTACTGCAATGCATTTGAATGAATGTAAAGCTCAAGACTTGCACCTGAGTTTTGTTTTCATGATATAGTTGTGGTTCAAACTGATGTGAGGGGGTAACTGTGAATTAATGTTATGCCAATGTGAAGCAAAATAGATAATGCGATTGCACTCTGTGGAAATCGGTCTTAAAATGAACTCCAATATTTTCTGGGTACATTTTTTTTTTTGCAGAGTTTTATATAGCGCGAACTAGAACCGAACCGAACCAATTATCAGAGCGCTTTACATAGCACCAGTTACGTTACATGAGGACACACTTTCATTTTAGGCACGATCATGCATTTTACATGATCCTAACAGTGGTTATTAACTTGTTACTTCACTTTTAGGAACTGCAAGACTCCGCCTGTTCAACTGTGTGCTTGCATGAATCACTGGTGTTCTGACTATTTGCTTATTGCTATATCACGTGGTTTTTGAATTGTGATGGAAACACATTGAATGAATGCAAGATGTACGTTGATAGCTACACAGGTGTGATGGATCACTGTTTGGAACATGTTTGGGAGAGGAAGACCAGTATGGTTTATATATCGATTTGAATAGATGAAGCATTAAAGTTGTTTTGATGGGCCACAATACCTTTGCCTATGATGAGCATTCATGGTTATTGTATATGTGGCGATGAGAGTTTCAGTCACACTGATATAGTTGCCCTTTGTTCTAAAGAATGGGTATATACTATGTGAGTTTTAGGTGACGATATAAAAATGGATTTTGGATACATCGTGATGGTCAATATAGTTGTGAGCCTAATGATTGGTTCTAATTTCTGGGTTTTGGTGATGCTTCAATAATAGACTTTGGACCTACTAAGAGGGCCGCATAGTGGTAACTGTAATGATTGTTTCTGATAACTGAGTTTACCTCACTTTGAGTACAGGTTGTAGGTATATTGTATTCCCGAGTTAGGCTCATGTAGCGAGGCAGCTTATTCCTTACATTGTCCTAGAAAACAACATTTCAACTGTGACCTTTTGCACACATTTGCATGCATGACAATGATGGGCTAGTTTCTCTGAAACTACTTTGTTTACACACCCAGCTTTGTGCATTATCACGATGCCTTGAACATCGTGTTCTAGGCTTCTCTCCGCACTAGGTACAAAAGCCATCCTATTTTCATCCACGGGGAGACGGCCCTATCTACATATCCATACCATTACTAATCTAGCAAGCACATCGCAAAGGCTACTTTTTATTATAAATAATAGGCATCCCAAAGATCCCTGCATGCTGAGAAATCACCACGGACCGGTCTGATACTCCGTGAGGGGTGTCAAACTCAAGACCAATATGGGGTCCTTCACTCTCTCCCATCAGATAACGGGGTTGGAGCATCCCTAGGGAAGATTCTTGGGTTTACACCCATAAACACTCTAGGTTCACTTAGTGTAGGGTCTGCATCTTAAAAGTACATTATATTACCATTTTCCATATATGCCTGCATATATTATTGCATCAGCACTATGGTAGAAATGTATCAACTGTTCACTCTTATGGTGCTTGTAATCTCCATTATTTTCTTCTGTCTCCTAATCATTGCAGCACACGTATTTTATGCAAGAATAACGTTGGTTCAATAAATAATATTGAAAACATCCCACTGTGTATTTTCTGTATATTTCTCTGAGAACAAGTGAGCATGAGTGACTGAGGGAAAGATTCTGTTCCGTTTCTACAATCCGTGAATATTCAGGCTTGTCAAGTTCAGTGGTTGCCAGAAAACTGTTTGCTCCCTTGTAGGCTGTGGGGATTTCAGTAGCACTGTGAGCTAGATGGGCTATAGACTAACATATCCTGTGGGGGTGTCTGGAATCAGTCTAGGCACCAAGCCCTTAGTTTATGTTGACCAAACAACGCAAAGATCTTACAGATTAGTAGGAACTTCACTTCATGGCACCTCCTACATTGGTTAGGCACTTATTTCACGGTCAAATCTAAGTAGTTCAGTCGTGCTTTCTCAGAGACCCCTTCTCACATTAAACCGGAATCCTCCTTGGCTGAGTATGTACGTCCTATGTATTGGCTGTAGGTTTTATAAAGCTTGAAAGATTAAAGAATATTGCCATATTGTAAAAACAGAATCTCAATAATTTAATTTTCATAAAAATACTTTTGATATTTTAACAAAGTCTGAACATGGAAAGGATGTTGAAGTACAAGAAGCTACTCTAAATATTTCAGAAAATTGCAAGCATTCAGTTACCATGAAATTATTACAACATGGCCTCCTGGCAATGGGTGAAGATGTTACCTTCATGGTTGGGCACATGAAGCATTCAGGACAGAGGTATGTTATTCTTGGGTTACCTTCCCTGCTGCAGAAGCAAACAAGCAACTGTTTCAGACTTACATTGCAGATGAGACACCAGAGGTATACTTTCCATCTGTGGACATAGAAGTCCAGTTAACTTACCAAGAGCATATAAATTTAGTTTAAGGACGCCCTCCCCCACAACGTAGAGAACATTAGACTAAGTGCGCTCAGTAAAGAAGGAGCGACCCGGACGGGTTTAGCTTCATATACATCACACCCCGACATTCACAGGTTAGGAGCAGCAGAAATCCGCACACTATATGAAGATTTTGTGAAAATTTACAGAAATCTTACACAGTACATAACACGAACATTTATAGTTCAACCTGCGCAGGCTGCTCAGGCTGCATAACCTCAATTGCCTACCACGGGTATCAGCCCTCAAATACTGAATGCTGTAACGGGAAGAATTCCCACCATTCAGGAACATATACCGTTCTGGATAGCACAAAAAGCATAGCTTAAAGCATTTTTTCACGGGCCCCCGGAGAAACACAGAATTCTAACAATTTGCTTGCCAATGGGGATGGCTCCGCATATAGAAGATTGTGCCACTTGGGGTACAGTCTTCGATGCCGTTTACACCAAAGCTCAACGTACCGCTTCAGTAGCAGTAATACCAGATGTATTGAAACAAATACAGAATGAGTATAGGCAGAACCTGCCCTGGATTTAGGAATGAAACTAAAAGGCAATTTTGCCCTCGTTTCTGCAATTATCTTAAGCAACATAAAAGGGGAGGAAGCAGTGATGTTTATACACCAATTCCTGAGAGAATTCACTCCTATAAAACAGGAGAGAGAGTTACCTAAGATTAGCGCCGAAACATATGCTTCCTTGGGAAGAGGTAATCTGAGAGCCAGACCTGGGCAACTGGTGTTTAAGGTAATTCTGAGAAGGATAACTCTAAGCAAGCATCCAATTCTTCTAAAAAGAAATGGGATAATAAACCAAGGAATAATAAACAAAATAAACAACAATCACCGTTTGGGTCTACTCAACAGGAGCACCCTGAAAATAGATACCGTCTCAAAAACCATGATAATATTAGTAAACCTGGCATATATCAGGATAATGATACACGTTCCTCTTGTTCCTTTTAGCATCAATCTCAGAAATGATCGGAGAAAGGAGATGGTCAAAGCAAAGATCATAATCAATCAATCAATCATAGCATTTGTAAAGTGCACTACATACCTGTGAGGGTCTCAAGGCGCTGGGGGGGGGGGAACGCTGCTACTGTTTGAAGAGCCAGGTCTTGAGGAGTCTCCTGAAGGTCAGGAGGTCTTCGGTCTGCCGTAGGCGGATGGGGAGGGTGTTCCACGTCTTGGCGGCGAGGTGGGAGAATAATCTGCCGCCAGCGGTCACTCTTCAGTGCGCAGTCTGCGGAGCAGAGCTGGTGAGCGGGGGTGTAGCGGCTGAGTCGGCTGTTGAGGTACGCTGGTCCGGTGTCGTGGAGTGCCTTGTGTACATGGATGAGGAGCTTGAAGGTTATCCTCTTGTTGATAGGGAGCCAGTGCAGGTCCTTCAGGTGGGGTGTGATGTGGCTGTGTTGGGGGATGTGAGGATCAGGCGTGCGGAGGTGTTCTGGATGCGTTGGAGTCGTTTCAGGAGTTTAGCCGGGGCTCCGGCGTAGAGTGCCTTGCCGTAGTCCAGTCTACTGCTGATGAGGGCCTGGGTGACCGTCCTTCTAGTTTCGGTGGGGATCCACTTGAAAATCCTGTGAAGCATGCAAAGGGTGTTGAAGCAGGAGGAGGGGACGGCGTTGACCTGCTTTGTCATGGAGAGTGTGGAGTCAAGGATGATCCCTAGGTTGCGTGCATGGTCGGTGGGTGTTGGTGGTGTTCCTAGTGCAGACAGCCACCGGGAGTTGTCCCAGGCTGAGTGGGTGGATCGGAGGATGAGGACCTCCGTCTTGCCCGAGTTCAGCTTCAGTCAGCTGTTCCTCATCCAGTCAGCGATGGCCTTCATGCCTTCATGAAGGTTGGTTTTGGCGGTGTGGGGGTCCTTGGTGAGGGAAAAGATCAGCTGGGTGTCGTCGTTGTAGGAAATGATGTTTAGGTCATGCTGTCGGGTGACGTGGGCGAGCGGTGCCATGTAGTTGTTGAACAACGTTGGGCTGGGGGATGAGCCTTGGGGTACGCCGCAGATGATCTCGGTGGCTTTGGAGCGAAAGGGGGGATGCGAACGCTCTGGGTTCTCCCGGAGAGGAAGGAAGTGGTCCGGTCCAGGGCCTTCTCTTGGATTCCGGCGTCATGGAGGCGTGCTCTTAGTGTGCGGTGGCAGACTGTGTTAAAAGTGGCTGACATGTCCAGGAGGATGAGGGCCACAGTTTCTCCATTGTCGAGAAGGATCCTGATGTCGTCAGTGGCGGCGGTGAGGGCAGTTTTGGTGCTGTGGTTGCTGCGAACCCCGGGCTGGGACAGGTCCAGGATGTTGTGCTCTTCGAGGAAGCTGGTCAATTGTTTGTTGATGGTTTTTTTGATGACCTTCGCCGGGAACGGGAGCAGGGAGATGGGTCGGAAGTTCTTGGGGTCCGCCTTGGGTTTCTTTAGTAGGGCATTGATCTCTGCGTGCTTTCAGCTCTCCGGGAAGGTCGCTGTCTCGAAGAAGATATTAATGGTTTTCCAGAGGTGGGGTGCGATGGTGCTGCTGGCTTTGTTGAAGAAGTGGTGTGGGCAGGGGTCTTCCGGGGATCCAGAGTGGACGGAGTTCATGGTCTTGATAGTGTTGTCGTCGTTGATGTTGGTCCAGGCGAGCAGGCGGTTGGTGCTGGCGACGGTCGTGGGAGCGTGGGTGTCGGCGGTTGCTGGAGTGCTGGCGGCATCGAAGCTGTCGTCGATGTCTGCTATCTTGCGATGGAAGAAGGTGGCCAGTGAGTCGCACAGGTCTTGTGACGGCGGGATGTCGTTTGTGTTGGAGCTGGGGTTGGAGAGTTCCTTCACGATGCAGAAGAGTTCTTTGCTGTTGCATGCATTGTTATCTATGCAGTCTCTGAAGGCGGTCCTTTTGGTGGATCTGATGAGTTTGTGGTGTCGGTGGGTGGCGTTCCTGTGGGCTGTGTAGCTTTCTGGAGTTTTTTCGCGGGTCAGTTTTTTTCTAGTTTTCAGCAGGTTCGCTTGGAGGCCTGGAGGTCTTCGGTGAACCAGCTGGCTCTCTTGCTGGTGTGGGTGTTGGGGGGCTTCTTGAGTGGGGGGAGGGTGTTAGCACAGTCGTTGATCCATTGTCTGAGGCTTTGGCATTGGGGTCGGTCGGGTCAGCAGGTGGTCTCTGGGCGAGGGTGGCGGTTAGCTGGTCCTCGGTGATCTTGCCCAAGCTGCGGCGCGGCATCTGCTGGGTGCGGTGGTATTTGGTGGGTTTCTGAAAGGTGAAGTGGATTCAGCGGTGGTCGGTCCAGTGGAGTTCGGTAGTGCGGTCGAAGTGGACATGGGTGCTTGCTGAGAAGATGGGATCAAGCGTGTGGCCGGCGGAGTGAGTGGGTGATGTGATGAGTTGTCTGAGTCCGAGATTGCTGAGGTTGTCGATCAGGGTTGAGGAGTTGGCGTTGTTGTTGTTCTCGAGGTGAAAGTTCAGGTCCCCGAGGAGGATGTAGTCCGTGGAGGCGAGGGCGTGTGTGCTGATGAAGTTGGTGATGGAGTCGATGAACTGCGGTCGGGGTCCGGGGGGTCTGTAGATGAGGGTGCCTCTGAGGGTTGTGTTGGGGTCGGTGTGTATCTGGAAGTGCAGGTGTTCGGCGGTGCTGAGGGTGTCGTCGGCGTGTGTCGAGATTTTGAGGGTGTTTCTGTGGACGATGGCAATTCATCCTCCTTAAGTTAAGCCGAAACGGTAGACCCATTACACTACAGGGTACAACATGAAACAAGAAGATAAAAAAAATCCACAAACCTCAATTTAAGAATAAAAAAGTAGCAGGGACCATGATCAGAAAGGGCCTGTCTGCTGAGGACTGTGCTTCTGAATAGGGAATGGGCAGTGACGATGCTGGACAGCGCAGCAGGAATCACAATTTGGATTTTCTGCTAGTAGTAGCGCTGAGTGAGTATATCACGGTGCAAACACCTGATAAGAGAGTAAGTACCTCACCTTGTTTACATAAAATAGCACTCAAGATAAAAGGGGACATACAAAGACAGGTGAAGAGTCTCTTTTGGGAGGACCTGACACCTGGATACGACATTCTTGTGGCTGAAAAGGATTTCCCACCTGAGTTTGTAATAGATTGCCCAATGGGGTAGAAGTAATTTTACCTGCTTTCTCCAACCTTGTAGCAGAAACAGTTAAAAATGTATACACACCAGTGGGCCTCAGCTTTAACCCCTGCTCTATACTGCAATCATGTTGGGTGGGATAATGAGTCTCCTTATCAAAATATCCCGTTAAAAACAATCCCTCAACCACAGCGACAGTACCCAATCAAACATGAAACAAAGAGACAAGTCAGAGAGATCTAAGATTAACTTGAGTACCAGTTTGCAATAGAAAACAGTGATTTCTTTGGATCTGTATAGTTACGTACTAACTGAATGAAAGAACACTGTGGACTTTGGAATGATCAAGAGTGAAGTTTTTTCTTGAACTCTTGGTGCTCAGAAATGTATGTAATTGTTGTAGGGAGAGTTGGCTACCTTCTTTCCTTGGCGTACCAGTGAGACAAGTGCTTTAATAGGTATTTTGGTAGACACAAATTTGCACTGGCATATTACCCCAACACTTTTTTAGATGTACACTTCTACTTCTGCCTTTGGAAAATGTTAGAGAACACCAAGGCAGTGTGTGGAAAAAGTTCCATTAATTTACCAAAGGTGTACTTTATTAGGATTTACAGCCAATGACCCCCCAAGCGTACACTGAAACAGTGTGTGAAACATTCAGGTACACATTGTTAGAAACTGACATATCCAGCACACACTGATACAGCTAATGACACACCCAGCAACACTCTGATACAGAAAATGATATATTCATGTACACACCGATACTGCCAGTGACACACACAGGCACATATCAATAGAGCCACTTAGGCATTCAGCTAAACACCGATACAGCCTCTCACCCACTCATACAGCCATCCATACACATACTGATACAGCCACAAACACACCCAGATACACACTGATACAGAATCTGGTTTACCCAGACACACATTGTTAGACACTGACACACCCAGACACACACCAATACAGCCACTAAGACACCATGGCACACACTGATACACCTATTGACACATCCAGACACACTGCAATACACACACTAACATACCCAGGCACATACTGATACAGTCAATAACACACCCTCTCACATATCGATACAGCCACTTAGACACTCAACCAAACACTCACACAGTCTCTCAAACACCCACACACATACTGGTACACCCAGGCACACACTAATACAAGTACTGACACATTCAAGCACCCATTGTTAAAGACACTGACACACCCAGGCAAACACCAATATAGCCACTGAGACACACAGGCACACACTGATACAGCCACTGATACATCCAGCCACACACTCATACACCCAATAACACACCCACTCACACATTGATAGAGCCGCTTACACACCCAGGCACACACTGATACAGCTACTGTCACACCCAGCCACACTCGATACAGAGACTGATACATTCATGCACACACTGAAACAACCACTGACAAAACCCTCTGTTTGACTAGATGGTGGTTCTAAAATTAACCATTTTTTGTTGAAGGTATTCTTAACAGTTTTTAATTTTTTGTCTTTTTTTCCCCAAAAATTAAACAGGGTACTAAAAGGGTAAGATAAGGGAAATGCAAAGAAGCAACTCACATCAGTCTGCAAAAAACATTATGTGGTAACTAAAAGCAAATAAAATAACAGAAAACTAACAGCAATGCATCTTCACTGAATCCAAGAATGCACCCCCCAGAACTCATTTTTACAGTGACAAGCATGTGGCATTTCGTACAGAGAGTAACCATGTCGCTCAATACTTTGCAGGCAGCTGGCATTGTAATGACTGCAGCTGATGATGGTTCTCCCAAGGCTGCTGCAGAGGTGGACTGCTCTGCTGTACCTGCTCTCTCTCGTATCATTCAGTTGTAGACCCTTTCATGAATTTTTTTTAGGTGCTTCCACATGGAACTGGTCCCATGTGAATACTTCTTGGCAGTCCCCCTGGATAACTGCTTGTCGCAAAAACTGCACTGCACATATTTAGCAGTAACTATCTTTTCCCCTGAATGCATTGTAAAATTCTTCCACATATCACTTTGTTTTCTTGCAGGTAGAGTATCTTTCTCTTCATCCTCAATAGTTTCTTGATGTTCATCCTGGACAGAAGATGAAGCTTTAGCCACTGTTTCTCAAGCCTCTTTCTGTAGAGTTCACTGGAGAAATAATGGTTTTTGGTGTGGTTTTCCATGTACATGGGTGGGATCCTAATGTGCCCAATCAAAAGGTAAGGTTTGGGTGTGTCACTGAGCGAATTTGCAAATACGGTCTAGAGATTGGTGAATTTGTGAAACTCGTAAAATTAGTAACTTCCTTGAAAATCAGATATAGGGGGCCATATATATACTTGTAAATAAGTTTACACTGATATCATTAATAAAATTTGAGGGAGGGACATACGTGAAATAATCTTTAAAATTTTCGGTGCATCCATGGATTCAACTTCGCGGATTAAGTCTGATCACCTGATTGGAAATAAATCCCAAGGAGTACTTGTGTCCTGTCTATGTATTTGGGCCCGCAGAGGCACCATGGAACCAAAAATTAATTTAAAAAAAAAAAACTTGTTTCATTACATTTACAAAACCATTCAATTGATAAAGGATGTCTGTCATTTTTACCTTTCAAAACATATATAATGTTTATGTTTATGTTTATGAGATTTATGAAGCGCTCAATTACCCATGGGGGTCTCTGCTCTGGTATAAAGTATATTCATAAAAAGAAAAGTCTGAAGGTAAATAAATGCTAATTTAAAAATCTAAATAAATTGTATTATGCTTAGTATTAAAAATAAACCCTAGAATTTAAGTCAAAGAGCTAAGCTTTAAAGGGACTAATATTTTAGAACTGGAATTTTAAAAACCTTTGATATTCACTGAAAAAAGCAAAGGTTACAGGGACGCTATAGTTAGGAAATAGAATTTAAAAAAACTGGAAAACTCACGAAAAAAACAAAGGTTGCAGGGACATTATAGTTAGGAAATAGATTTATAAAAACCAAAGATCTTTACTGAAAAAACCAAAGTTTACAGGGACGTTATAGTTAGATTATACAGGCACAAAACCATAGAAATGCAGCAGTTATAGTTACCTGAGCGAACGCTCCCTCAATACACTGCTTATGACCTCACATATTACATCACTCATAATATGGTCATTGACATTACTGATGACATCACAGATGACATCACTGATGACATCTCAAATCACATCACTGATGACATCACAACAGCAATGGTTATCCTGTCTGCCGAAATATAAATCCCATAAGATATGATGGGATTTATATTTCAATGGGCGGGATATCCGTCACTGTTATGATGGAGGAAGCTGTCCACAAAGATCTAAATCAGAGCCATAATTTGCAAATGTCACCAGAACACGAAGATCGCAATACCAGGACGTTATCATACATGAAACTTATTGTATACTTTTTATCTTACATATTTATTTTGGGGCCGTTAACTTAACAAGTAGGCCTGGGCAGTAAATTCCATTCCGCTCGCGGAAATTGGGTAATTTCGCGTTCCGCAAAATTGCCCAAAATTCTGCATTTGCGACTTTGCGAAATGTTTTGCTTGTTTGCGTTCTCAAATGCGTGTTCGTGAGATATTTCCCCCTGAGCACGCAAACAGCGATTGCTAACAGTAAAAAAGCATTGCGAACAAGCAATTTTGTAACCGGTTCGCAGAGATTTGCGTAACACGATTACGTAAATTCCGCCCACCCCTAAAGGCTGTTATCTTCAAAGAAGCTGCCAATGGTCACTCATTCGAATTAGAATGTTTAGGCTTTGTCTACCTTTCTTGAATCAATGGTTAATAAAATATTGGGCATTGGTGAGGGTCAGTGAAATTACGTGATTCTGTGGCTGGAGCATTTACTGCATAGTTATGTATTTACCTAATTTGCCATGTAATGTACAAATAGTTATTCTGATTTCAATATTATAATTGTTGCTTGATAGCATTATGAGATGGGCAACTGTTTTGATTCTTGCAATTTTAAGGGTTTATATCAACCTTGATCCATGTAATAATCTTTAATTCTATAACAAGGAAAGTCATTACACTACCGCTTTATCAAGAATCCATGGCCTCAAGTTCTATGTCGGAGTTCCCCCCTTTGTTTCTAAATCAGTAGGGATAAAATTTTGGGTCTTCCTTTCACCCTATCCAATCATTCCTGTGCAAGTGATTACCTGTAATTTCTCTTAATGCAATTTATGCTTTTGGTTTTGTTAATACACAGATTGTGGCACCTTTTTTCTTTGTCAAGGATTCAAGCTAATCTAATAGTAACGATCTGCTTATCGGTTTTGGCTGTGTCCATGTTGACATTAGCTCAAAAGTTCTCTAGGTATCTCAAGGAGTAGCAGGAACATGGTTAAAGGTACAGTGAAGTACAGGTAACCCTTATCAAATAAGTGTAAATGAGCAAGATGCAGTGAGGTAGAGAAGATAGGAACACAGTAGGATAGGTTAATTGAAGTTGCAGTGCCTCTCTATAGATGTGCCAGACCTCCTCACCACAGTGCTTGCCATCATATCTGCCAGAGAAGGATTCAAGAAACTGAGAAGACAACTTCGGAAATATTTACAAATTTCAGGACCTACCAATGCAAAGTCTCCCATGCAAAGTTTACATGTATGAATATGTGTACTTTAGAACTTTTGGGGTATTTTTGTTAATTTTCTTTCTGTTAACACTCAGTATTATGCATTGTATGGTATGCACACTTTCTGCCTATGTATTTCTTTTTGCTCATCCTCGAAGAGTGTACTTTACACATTACATAAACTATGTATGCGTAGGTGTAGGGAAATTGTTCAGTTTTTTTTAAATTTCAAATTCATGTTTTTAACTAAATATATATGTATGTAAATATATATATAAATATATATATATATATATATATACATATATATACACACATAATATACATATATACACACACACACGCACACACACACACAAACATCTATATATATATATATATATTCACTGAAAAAACCATAGGTTATAGACCATATATAGTTAGGAATTAGCATTTACAAAACCTTGAAAATTCACTGAAAAAACCATAGGTTATAGACCATATATAGTTAGGAATTAGCATTTACAAAACCTTATTTTACTCACACAAAACCATTGAAATTCGCATATATAGTTAGTTGCACTAACTATATATCGCGCACCCGCAATCCACTGCTGATCATGTCACATATTACATCATTCATGACATGGTCAGTAACATCACTGATGACATCACTGATGACATCTCAAATGACATCACTGATGAAATCACTGATGACATCTCAAATGACATCACTGATGACATCACTGATGACATCTCAAATGACATCACTGATGACATCTCATTTGACATTACTGATCACATCACTGATGACATCATTCATGTGACAATACGATGAACCTCTTCAGACTCTAATATAACCTTAGATACACTCAGTGTAAACAGACACTCACAGACTGTCACTCATCCATGGAGTTACTCACACACCTAGTCAGTCATGCAAAGAATCAATCACACCTCCATTTCCTCAACTATACAGTTATACACACCTTACTTATTCAAACATATACTAACACATATTTACTCTCTTATACAATCCCTGATACAAGTTCACAATGATCCATACAGCCACTCACACATTCACTGGCTCTTATGCACAGTTATTTATATATGTCAACTCTCACATGTACTGTGTTTTACATATGTACTTACTTTGACATGTAGCACTGAGATATCCATTCACTCACCAATACACTCATGCACACAGTCAACCGCCCATACAGCTGTTTCCACATGCACTTTTGAACCCATACATCTAGTGAATCATACACCTCCCAGCCACCCACACACACACTCAGTCTCCCATACAAATACTTGGGCAACCAATCAATAACCCATATACTTACTCATATAGCTACTGATCAACACATGCAGCAGTTTACAGAACAACAGACATAATGATGCACAAATTAAGACAGTTTAGTCACTAACCCATGCACTCAGTGAGACACATTTAATCACTCACTCATACAGTCAGTCATGCACCTACTAAATCCTTCATCCAGACACTTATACATCCATTCATTCTTCAATATGTAAGACATATTTTAACTTTACAGAAACATACAGTCACTGGATGTTGTCATCAGTGATGTCATCAGTGATGTCATTTGAGATGTCATCAGTGATGTCATCAGTGATGTCACTGACCATGTCATGAATGATGTAATATGTGACATGATCAGCAGTGGATTGCGGGTGCGCGATATATAGTTAGTGCAACTAACTATATATGCGAACTTCAATGGTTTTGTGTGAGTAAAATAAGGTTTTGTAAATGCTAATTCCTAACTATATATGGTCTATAACCTATGTTTTTTTCAGTGAATTTCAATGGTTTTTTAATAGCAAATATCAAAAGCTGTAAAATGTATTCTTCTTTTAAAGGAAAAATATATTTTATATGTATTTAATATAATTTTTTTATGTATATACATTTTTTGAGGGAACGAATTTATCAACTATCATGCTGAAGAAGAGTGTGGGGAAAAAAAAACAAAGAGGAGGACTAAGAGGAAAGAACAATCAGTTCAAAAATACAATTGCTTTAAAGCATGAAGTGCTTTTCCACACATTTACATTTAAATAACCCATATTAGAACATACAAAATATCTACAGAGGAGACGGTGTACATTGAATTTTAGACTCTTTATTGGTACCTACATGTTGGTACTTACATCACCCACACAACACAACAGCTCTATTTAGAGCTACCCTACCTCAAAGCACTCTAAAATATTATTTTAATATTTCCCTTGGTTTTCCCCTTGTTACGCTTTCCGGAACGCTACCCGGTGCGCGGACCGGGCGCTAACCGTGTTTTTTTTTTACATATATGGGCCTCCTCAGCCACCCTCAGAAAAGCTAGGGGGTCAGGATATGTCTCCCGTGCCCCCTTATACCCATTCCCAACATTGTTTATCCTCCATCTTGTGACTAAATTCGTCCAAAACACAAGATGGCGGACTCCCGTTACGCTACCGGTGAGCTACCCGGTTCGCGTACCGGGTAGCGCTTCCACCGCGAAAAATCGAAAAAAAAAGTATTTTATTTTTTAGCCCCGCGGGGCCCTTTAATAGCCCCCACATCAATCCTAGGGGGTCAGGAGGGGTCTACCTTGCCCCCTTTCATTCATTTTCCCCTTCGTTTATTTCCACCTCTTGTCTCTCGATCCTACTGAGAGACAAGATGGCGGCCGCTCCGGACTGTTTAGAATGTTGACAGTCACCGGAGAGCCAATCCGCTTCTCCATGCGAAGTTCCGTTACGCGTCTGGTACGCGAACCGGGGCGCTAACCGGGACGCTGTCACAGATATATATATTTTTTTGAACGTTAATTTCTCAAAATCCACTGGAGCACATATCTTGAGACCTAGCAAAGGCACATTGGGCAAACAGTCTCTACAATTTTGCCAAGTTTCATAGAAATCCATTCAGCCGTTCGAGCTAAAAGTGAGTCCAACCGCCCTATGGAAAACTCAATGTTAAAAACACGTTTTGGGACCCCCCTTTTTTCTCGGCCCCCGCTTGACGAAACCCCCCCCAACTTTCAGGGGACGCTAAGAAACAAAATGCGCCATTTTCCTGAAAATTTCAGCCAATTCCGTCCATCAACGCCAAAGTTATCCAACATAGAATTTTCAGAAATCCCTATTCAAAAAAATCCTAACTATATATACCTACTGGTGACTGCCAGTAGGTAATATATATATATATACTAACTGACTTAGAGTGGTGTGATGATTTCCTATTGATTACCCTTGACGTGTCATCTCTCTATACGAGCATTTTACATGCAGATGGATTGAGGGCATCAGAGTTTTTTCTTGGCAAGCGACCAATAGAACTATTTGAGCATAATAAGATGTTGCTCGCCATGATTAGTTTTTGTTTGCATCACAATTACTTTATGTTTCTGAATCGCTATTACCAACAAGTCAGAGGGGTTGCCATGGGGGCCTGTTTCTCTCCTAGTTATGCCTGTTTGCATATGGGGTACTGGGAGAGACAGGTCCTCAACGGCATTCACCACGACATCTGTAGCCGCCATATCATTCGATGGTACAGATACATCGATGACATTTTAATGATATGGAGAGGTACCTATGATCAAGCTGTTAGTTTCATTGATGTTCTGAACAATAATGCATATAACTTGTCCTTCACATCGCATATCAGCCAGAAAACAGCAGATTTTCTTGATGTTACTCTTGAGGTCAGTCAGGGCAAACTTGAAACCAGGCTTTACAGAAAGCCCACTGCGGGCAATACCATTTTGCACGCTGACAGTCACCATCCTCCGCATTTAATTCGCAGCATCCCCTATGGGGAGATGCTTAGAATTAGGCGAGTCTGTAGTACAGATTCCCATTGTAAGGAGGCACAAGCAGCAAGCAAATTAAGGTTTCTAGCTAGGGGCTACAAAGAACATCTTATTGATATAGCTATCAGGAAAGCTAATGCCCTATCCCGAAGTGAAGCTCTGACCCACAGAAAACATCAGAAAAGCCCTGTAGCCAGTAGTGAACCTCCTGTCAGACTCATTTGGACCTATAACAGTCAGCATGGGGCGCTGAGAAAAATCATTAATCAACACTGGAATCTTATTAAATTAGATCCGGTGATTGGTGAACACATGCCGAATAGACCTGCGATCACTTTTAAGAAGGCGTTTTCGCTGCAAGACGCACTGGTTAATTCCAGTCCGGAGGTGATCCCACCTAAAAATTGGCTAGCAGCGAGCCGTGGTTTCAGGAAGTGTTCTAGCTGTAAAGCTTGCTCTCAAGGGCTTAATAAATCTGAGTTCTTGACAGCTTTCTCTTCAGTGCCCCGTAAGATTACTAAGCAGTTAACTTGTAAATCTGAGTATGTGGTGTATGTCCTGGAGTGCCCATGTGGCCTGCAATATATTGGTAGTACCAAATTGCAGGTCCACAAGAGGGTGCTCCAGCACATACGGGCTATCAATACGAACGATGCCACATATCCTGTAGCCAGGCATTTTAAGGAGTTCCATAATAACAACAGTGGGCTCCTTAGATACTATGCCATAGATGCCATTGGCCCACTCAGGAGGGGAGGTAACAGAGAAGGGATCTTGAGGGCTCTTGAGACCAGATATATTCTGGAGATGGACAGTAAAAGTCCCAATGGTCTTAATTCCACGGAGGACTTCTATACATGTTTATAGTACAAATTTCTGTCTGTCTTCCCAGTTTTTACTTATACCCCCCATCAGCTAAACTGCTTTGTGCTTGCCTGCTTTTTGCCTTTTGTGTCTGAATTATAGGCCAGGAAGTCTGAGCACTCTTATATGTCTAGTCATGCCTTTTTACTGTAAAAATAATCCTCACTAGGTATATAGCTGCATTTTACAAACATCAATACTAGGAAGACTTGTGTTCTTCCCTTTTTTTAAAATATTCACTTGTTTACTATAGTAGCAGTAACAACGATATTGGGCATTGGGGGCATCATTGATCTATGATATGTGCCACTGTGTGTTTTTTTGGGTCGCTTGTTATCCGGTGTACATTTATAGACAACTGTCCAAGTTTTGGTAATAATTTGTAAGATACTTATTGTATATAGATGTATATAGATGAAATTTGTGTATATATTTTACAATTAAGTTAGAGGGCCGTCTTAGTGTTAACTAGGGGCTAGTGCATTAGGTGTGGTGGTAATTCTGATTGAATTGTATTATACATGAAATTTCGAACAGCAACACGCATTGTAATGAATGAATATGCACTGTGGGAATCCCCATTTAACCCTCTTTTTCAAAAATCTTAAATTCAGCATCTTACATATGCACCCGGATTTTTAGCACTGTATTCAAACAGACATATATTTTTTAAGACCTTACTTAAGATAGCCTTGGTTGCCCGCCAATGTACCTTTAAATGATTAATTTAACAGCTGTGTTGCATATTCCAATGGTTTCAGGAGCAACCAATCAATGTGGTTTTTGTTACTGCACTAGCACTTTAAATTCACGCAACTCTTTCGGTGCACCATGTGACCAAGCCCTCTGTGTAGGGCGAAACGTTATCCTGCCATGGTGTGCTGTTAATAAAAAACTCACCAGCACTCTGGGTCTTCCGTGTTCTTGTTGTTTGCCAGCCGAGGATTGATGGCGCGGCGTCTATGCAGGAGTACAAGTGCGGAAATATATATATATATATATATATATATATATAACATTTCTATGGCAAAGTGAAACCCCTTATTTTGTTCCTTTTCAAATTAAATGTATTAAGTGTTACCACTTTATTCCAATCAAGATGACTTCAGGTGTGCCATACTTTTGTCATAAGTAAGACTGTTAGCGTTCTAGTTGTTCTTTAGAACACTCTGGGACATTCTGTCATTGGGCTATAGTTGGGCTACATCTGGCTGATATTTGGGCTACATTTGGGCTCTTTTGTCTCTGGTGGCCATCTTGGGAGACTGCATATCAGAATTTTTTTAATGAAATATAAGAGGATTTGAGAAGTCACTCAAAATGTGCCCTAATTTTTCTTTCTTCAGCACTAATCATAATTTCTATGGCAAAATGAACCCCCTCATTTTGTTCCTTTGCAAATTTAATGTTTTAAGTGTTAACACTTTATTCCAATCAAGATGACTTCAGGTGTGCCATACTTTTGTCATAAGTAAGACTGTTAGCGCTCTAGTTGCTCTTTAGAACACTCTGGGACATTCTGTCACTGGGCTATAGTTGGGCTACATCTGGCTGATATTTGGGCTACATTTGGTTTTTTTTTGTCTCTGGTGGCCATCTTTGGGCTACATTGGGCTTCATTGGGCTACATTGGGCTACATTTGGGCTCTAACATATATATAGCCCAATGTAGCCTAATATATATTTTTCAAAGTTAATTTTCGTAAAAACCACTGGAGCATATATCTTGAGACATAGCAAAGGCACATCGGGCTACCAGTCCCTACAATTTTGCCAAGTTTTGTGGAAATCCATTCAGCCGTTCGAGCTAAAAGTGAGTCCAACCGCCCTATGGAAAACTCAATGTTAAAAACACGTTTTGGGACCCCCCTTTTTTCTCGGCCCCCGCTTGACGAAACCCCCTCAAACATTTTCAGGGGACGCTCAGAAACAAAATGTGCCATTTTCCTGAAAATTTCAGCCAATTCCGTCCATCAACGCCAACGTTATTCAACATAGAATTTTCAGAAATCCCTATTCAAAAAAATCCTAACTATATATACCTACTGGCGACCGCCAGTAGGTAATATATATATATATATATCCGCCAGTAGGTAGTTATAGTTAAGACCAAGTTTCCCTAGGAAAAGCATTTTTTGATTTGCTTATAACATTGCCGTCGTTTGACGAACATTTACCAAATTTTCTCCCAAAAATCTTTTTTCAGATCAGCTCCTATCTTGAAAATTTGGGGGTGATTCGTGAAGGGGTGGCTGACAAAAAAGGTGGGTCTCAAAATATGTTTTCTCCATGCAATTTCCATAGGAAACTTTAGACAAGGCTACAGATCAAACTGCTGAACGGAATTACACAAAATTTGGCAGGGAGGAAGGTCTTGGTCCAGAAAGCATGCTTTTGTTTAAATGGGGTAAATCCTTTCAGTAGTTTTTGAGTTGTATCACATTTTACAGATATCGATATTTGAGTATTCTGACATCTGATTGGCTGAGGCGTTACGAGCACGAGCATGCGGCTCATTGGCTGCGAACTGTTGAAACTAGGAAGTGTTGTCATCCATTTTGTGACTCAGTTGAAAGGCATAGAGGGAAAAAAAGAGAATAATTGTATAAAGGGTATAGAAGGAACACTATGGACTATGCACTGTATGGTGCAGAGGTAGGGAGTTTGAATGTTGTGTAGGTTGTGGAAATCACGTCCGCAGAACAATAGTGCGCAGGATTGCGGCAAGGTTGCGTAGGCTCTGGAAATCCCGTCTGGAAAACAATGCGCTGTATTGCAGCAAGCAGTGTGTAGGGTGCATGTTGTGTAGGCTGTGGAAATCACATCCGCAAAGCAACGATGCGCTGTATTGTGGCAATGTTCAGTAGGCTGTGGAAATCATATCGGGAAAACAATAATGCGCCATATTGCGGCCTTCCTTTAGTATAATGCGCAGTAATTTTTACTTATAATGCGGTGTTCACTTTTATCATGGATCGTGTCACTTTGTTAAAGAAAATTTTATATTATGTGGGAGGGCGTGTTCTGTCCCTGTGCACGGAACAAAATTAACGTTTAATTTCCTGAGGTGTTCGAACAATGAGCTCAACGTTCATTGGCTGCAAAGCAATAAAAGTAGAAGTGTTGCCAGCCATTCCCTCCCCCTCCGCGCAGTAGGAGGGACATCTGATTAGCTGACGTGTTCCAAGCAAGTCCTTCCCAAGCTTAATGTTCATTGGCTGCGAACCATTGAAAGTAGAAGTGTTGTCAACGATTCCCTCCCCCTCCACAGAGTATCAGGAACATCTGATTGGGTAACGTGTTCCATGCAGTACCTTTCCAAGCTTAACGTTCATTGGCTGTGAAGCATTAAAAGTAGAAGTGTTGGCAGCCATTTCCTGCCCCTCTGTGGAACACCATGGACATTTTATTGGCTAAAGTTTTCTGAGTACAAGTTTGCTGCTTATTGGCTGGGAATGGGTCACTGTTGTGAGCCATTTTGTGATGCACTTCAAAGGAGTACGGAAAACAAAGTAGTAGAGGGAATGGTAGAGACACTATTAACTCTGTACAGTGGTCACAAGGTGGTGGACAGGGACTGTGAACGTAAAAATAGTTTTAATATATTTTAAGGGCCATTTATATAATTTGCCTGGGGTGTACAAATCACAGCAGGAAAATAAGGGAGTGTGTTGCGGTCTTCTTTCTATTAGGTCCGCGGGTGGGACACTTCTCAGGAGCACTATTTACTTATAATGTGGTGCTTACTTTTCTGACGGGGAGGTGTGATTGTGCTGCAAAGATTTCAGTCTAGGTTTGAAACAGTTTTTATTAAGCAATTACAAATATACTTTCTTCGGAAAGTGTAGCTGTATCTATCAGAGGTGTGACGAATAAAAACATAATTCATCAAATATCCCAAATGCGTGGCCACACCCTCCCTTTTTTTTGTCGCCTATAGTTTGTAAAAGTGTTGGCCCATATTCTTGTTAATATAAGAGTGCATGAGTTACTTTTAGATAAAGTAGAAAAGAAGTGCTCCAAGAAACACTCCCACAGTGTATCACCTCAGGACACAAGAACAATAACAAGTAAAAAACAGTTAAACACAAATTACATCATATTACATAGAAATGTAGGATTCATCATTTTTTACAATTTCTATTCTTTAGAACTCGGGAAAGTTCTGTCTTAGTGCTTAGAGGTCGCTCACAGCTCTGCTAACAAATCACGTACTCCTTTAAGAACATATAAAATAGTAGTATAATAATATACACTTCTGGTCTTATATATTCCATAGGAGGAAGGTGAATAGGAACAGCAACAGAGAAAAAGAGAAATACAAAAATATAATTCAGAAATGTAGGGTTTATCAAAGGTATTCAGTAAGAAAGTATCTATGCAAACAATCTTTTTTTAAACTCCAATTTCGAAAAATAATCTCACGGTAAAAATATATGTAAGTTATAAAGGTCAGTAGGCTGTATTTCAGATTGTTTACTCCTGCCGCTGACAAATCCCCAACTCATGTTGTCTGAAAATATGACACTGTACTAGAATATACACAGTGTCACTGATGCCACACAAAAGGAAAAGGAAAAAAAAGAAAAATAAAGTCATGATGAACACAAAACAAGATCAATAATGAAATATTTTCCAGTGGTGAATATGTTCAAAGCTTCTTTTCTCCGGGACTTCGAATATCTTTCCCCTTACACCAACAGGTCATAAACTCCTCTGAGATCATATTGACTGTGAATATTATAATATAAATATTCACACTATATGATCCCAGGGGGGAAACAGAGTGAGAACCAAAAGCTGTTGACGTTACATATAAATCTTTAGTCTTCGTGCTCACGGGTCACCAAAACCTCTGATGTCAAGTATAGTGTCAATATTATAAAATACAAAGTCACAGTATTTGAGCTCAAAGGAGCCAGAAAAGGAACAGTGTTTGCTCTATCCTGTCTGTTTCTCAAAACAAGCTGCTGATGTTACATATAAATGGCAAAAACAACCAATAACACTTTTTTCTAAATGCAAATCTTTAAATATTAACAAATAGCTACGTATTATAAATATGTACTATGCCATAATCAAACAACTTACAACTCCGTAATATGTTTTGTTGTCGCAAAAGAAGAATCCGATGCTACAAAAGGGAACCTGCATCACACAATGGACACACGTAAATAACTCGCAAAAATGAAACTAATCGATCAACGGGTGTGCTTTATATACTTTTTGGTTATTGAGTAGTCTATGGAAGGAAGATGTGGCTCCGCCCATTTAAATGTCATGTTTTACAGTTAAGACGTGCTCACGTTTTCACTCTTTAACTTGTGCACGTGTTGTGAAAAGTTACAAAATGTGAAGTGCTAAAGGTTTCTCACCAGTATAAGCTCCCTAATATGTACAAACGTTGGAGAGCTTAAAAACGGTTACCCGGCAAACCGTTTCATTTGCTTTCTCATGACTAAAAACATCTATTAATTGCCATAATTCTAAATAGAAGACATCAAAAAAATATCGTCCAGAATAGAAGAAAAATAAAATATGTGCTAATATTTCTCATCACTATGGTTTTACATTTAAAAAATGCCAGCATTTGTAAGGCGTACAGCTACCCCCGGGGAGGTGTCCAGGTGCTAAGAAGCATCGGGAAGATTAAGCAAGGTGTTGCCCACAGTGACATAGTGGTGGGCTAACCTGCCGCTGGAGCTGGGAATCGAACTGTGAACGCTGTTGTTTGAAGTCAGGTATTGTAGCTGCTGCGTCACACTTTTTTCACACTTATATGGTAATTAGTGCTAATTAAGTTTTAAACATTGTTAAATTATAACTTATAAAAGACTACTGTTAAAGTTATTTTTTCACTACAAAAAGTATGCACGTCTTTTTAAAATTTACTTAAAACACCATAGGTTTCAGGGACATTGTAGTTATAAATTAGCATTTATAAAACATTTGAAATTCACTGAAAAAACCATAGGTTTTACAGACATTATAGTTAGAAATTAGCATTTAAAAAACAATTGAAATTCACTGAAAAAACAGGGTTTCAGATACGTTATAGTTAGAAATTACCATTTAAAAAACCTTACAAATTCACTGAAAAAACCATAGGTTTCAGGGACGTTATAGTTAGCTGGACATTTCACTCTTACAAAACCATAGAAATTCCACCGTCAGCTAACTAACTCGCGCACCCGCAATGCACTGCTCATGACGTTAAATATTACATCATTCATGACAAGGTCAGTGACATCACTGATGACATCTCAAATGACATCACTGATGACATTATCCACGTGAAAATCTGATACACCTCCTCACGCTCTAATATAACCTTTGATACACCCACTGTAAAATACAGACTACCATTTTCTAAATCGATGACACACCAATACCAGTTACTACATATGTACTCACTGATTGCTAGGTCTACACACACATCCACTAATTCATCTATACAATGTTATGTTATGTTAATTAAATTTATATAAGTGCACGATTACCCTCGGGTGTCCTGGCGCTGAGTTCTACTTAAAAGATTGTCGAAGGGGGTCCAATGAATAAAGAGCCAGGTTTTCAGACCCTTACTAAAGGAGAGAAGGTCTCCAGCATTTCTCAGAACAAACGGAAGCTCGTTTCAGGCCTTGGACGCACAGGTAACAAAGCTCCTACCTCCCCAGCCGGCTTTCCTAACTATGGGGATCTGGACAATTTTAGCTGCTTTGGACCGCAGGGTCGTGATCGGGGCATACCATTTGAATTTTTGCCTTAAATGGTCAGGGCCGATACAGTTGAGAGCCTTAAATACTATGCATAAGGCCTTAAAACAAACCCTTTGCCTCACCGGGAGCCAATGTAACCGAGTTAACTCCCTTTTTATCGAAGCAAATTTCGGTATGCCCATCAGAAGCCTAGAGGCTGCATTCTGAGCTATCTGAAGCCTATTAATATGTTGATTTTGGGCATTCAGATAAATGCCATTACAGTAGTCTAAACATGACATAACAAGGACTGTGACTACTGTCCTGAGGTTCGTTTGAGAGAGAAAGGGTTTAATTTTCCTCAGAATTCGCAAGATCAAGAAGCAAGAGGAAACTACTGAGCTTATGTGGTCATTAAAAGTCAATCTGTTGTCCACAATGACCCCTAAATGTTTTACTTTCAGGGATGGGGTAGGCTGATTTCCCAACTCTGAGGGCCGCCAATCCGGGGTCCAGATATACGGGTTATTACCGAATACAATCACCTCAGACCTGGTAGAGTTCAGCTTTAAACAATTCAAAGCCATCCAACCCACTATGGCTTGCATACAGTCATGGTAGCGAGCTACAGCCTCCTTTTCATGACAGTTTTTAATGGATAAAACGATCTGAGTATCGTCAGCATATGAGGTTAACTGAAAACCAAAGGATCTGATCAGTGGAGCCAATGGTATCACATAAATATTAAAGAGGGTGGGACTCAACGAGGACCCTTGAGGGACCCTACACGGTAGACTAAATGGCCTTGATTTATGATTATCCAGGTCAACAGTTTGGGTTCTATCAGCTAGGGAGGATTGAAGAAGTTTCCAAGCCACACCACAACCTCCAGACCCAGACAACTGATCCATCAACACCCTGTGATGGACCGTGTCGAAAACTGCTGACAAATCCAACAATATCATACCAGCCTTCCCACTGCAGTCAAGAGCCTCCCTTATCTCTTCACATGATTTAATTAGAGCAAGTTCTGTACTGTGATTGACTCTAAAGCCATACTGAGCCTTGTCAAAAACATTGTTGTTATTGCAGTAAGAACTCAGTTGAATATTCATGGCTTTTTCTATGATTTTTGCGGGCAACGGAAGCCGAGAAATAGGCCGATAGCTGCCAGGGTCGAGAGGATCTAAGGTACATTCAGCCACTCATCAATACAACACTATCATATACACTCATTCACCTATACGGACAATCACACACCGCCACTCATCCATGCAGTTACTCACACACCAACTCAGTCATGCTAAGAATCTATCACAGTCCCATTTACTCACCTATACAATTATCCACACACCACCTCATTTATTCATACAGATACTAATGCATACTTAATCTGTTAAAAAATCAGTCATACAAGTACACACTCATCTATACAGCAAGTCTCACAATCACTGACTGCCATGTAGAGTCCTTTATATACTTCAACTCTCACATACACTGCCTTTTACATATGTATTTACTTGGACATGTACCACTGAGACATCCATTCACTCACCAACACACCGATACACACACTCACGCACTCATACAGCTGTTTCCACATGCACTCTTGAACCCATACACCCAGTGAATCATCCACTCACACATCTATGCACAGTCACAGACTCACACACTCAATCTCCCACAAAAATACTCAGACAAGCAATCAATAACCTATATAGACACTCATGTAGCTACTGACCAACCCATGCAGCAGCTTGCACAACAACAGACAGACTGATACAGACATTCGCACAGTTTAGTTACCAACCCATGCATTCAGTAAGACACATTTAATCACTCATTTATACGGTCAGTACCCACCTACTAAATCCTCCATCCAGACACTTATACAGCCACTCATTTTTCAATACACCTTGGAATATATATAAAAGATATTTAAAAATTATAGAACCACACAGTCAATGGATGATGTCGTCAGTGATGTCATCAGTGATGTCATTTGAGATGTCATTAGTGATGTCACTTACCATGTCATGAATAATGTAATATGTGATGTCTTGTGCAGTGCATTGCAGGTGCAAGAGTTATAGTTAGCTGAACTAACTATAATGGTGGAATTTCTATGGTTGTAAGAGTGAAATGTCCAGCCAACTATAACGTCCCTGAAACCTCTGGTTTTTTCAGTGAATTTCTAAGGTTTTTAAATGCTTATTTCTCACTACAATGTCCCGGAAACCTATGTATTTTTCAGTGAATATATGTATATATATATATATATATATATATATATATATATATATATATATATATATATATATATATATATATATATTCACTGAAAAAACCATAGGTTATAGACCATATATAGTTAGGAATTTGCATTTACAAAACCTTGAAAATTCACTGAAAAAACCATAGGTTAGAGACCATATATAGTTAGCTGGACATTTTATTGACATAAAACCAATGAAATTCCATATATAGTTAGTTGCACTAACTATATATCGCGCACCCGCAATCCACTGCTGATGATGTCACATATTACATCATTCATGACATGGTCAGTGACATCACTGATGACATCACTGATGACATCTCAAATGACATCACTGATGACATCACTGATGACATCTCAAATGACATCACTGATGACATCATCTAGTGTCTGTGTGTTTTTGTAAAGTTTAAATATGTTTTACATATTGAAGAATGAGTGAATGTATGGAAGACTGAGTGTGTGGCTGGCTGGGAGGTGTGTGACTCTACATATCAATGTGTACTTGTATCAGTGATTGTATAAGAGAGTAAGTATGTGTTAGTATATGTGTGAAAAGTATGGTGTTCTGTGTTTAACTGTATAGATGAGGAAATCGAAGTGTGATTGATTCTTCACAGGACTGACTAGGTGTATGAGTGCATATGATAGTGTTGTAATAATGAGTGACTGTATGTATGAGTGATTGTATGGGTGAATGAGTGAATGTGTGTGTAGACGTAGGAATCAGTGAGTGCGTATGTAGTAACTGGTATTGGTGTGTCATGATGTCATCAGTGATGTCATTTGAGATGTCATCAGTGATGTCATTTGAGATGTCATCAGTGATGTCATCAGTGATGTCACTGAAGTATGGTGTTCTGTGTTTAACTGTATAGATGAGGAAATGGAAGTGTGATTGATTCTTTACAGGACTGACTAGGTGTGTGAGTAACTCCATGGATGAGTGGCAGTGTGTGAGTGTCTGCATAGGTGTATGAGTGCATATGATAGTGTTGTAATAATGAGTGACTGTATGTATGAGTGATTGTATGGGTGAATGAGTGAATGTGTGTGTAGACGTAGGAATCAGTGAGTGCATATGTAGTAACTGGTATTGGTGTGTCATGATGTCATCAGTGATGTCATTTGAGATGTCATCAGTGATGTCATCGGTGATGTCATTTGAGATGTCATCAGTGATGTCATCAGTGATGTCACTGACCATGTCATGAATGATGTAATATGTGACATCATCAGCAGTGGATTGCGGGTGCGCGATATATAGTTAGTGCAACTAACTATATATGGAATTTCATTGGTTTTATGTCAATAAAATGTCCAGCTAACTATATATGGTCTCTAACCTATGGTTTTTTCAGTGAATTTTCAAGGTTTTGTAAATGCAAATTCCTAACTATATATGGTCTATAACCTATGGTTTTTTCAGTGAATTTCATTGGTTTTTTAAAAGCTAATATCTATAGCTGTAAAATATATTCTTTATTACGTGACGTATCACGTAGCCACGTGAGACGCCTCATGACGCGTCGCATAACCGTGACGTATCGGCTCTGCAGCGCAAACAAAACCCGTAACGTAAGCGTGCCGGAGCACGCTTACAGATATATATATTTTTTTTAACCTTAATTAGACAAAATCCACACGTGCACATATCTTGAGGTCTTGCAAAGGCACATCAAACAAACAGTCCCTACAATTTTGCCAAGTTTGCTGGAAATCTATTCCCTTAATTTTTTTTGTTACTGTTTCTCTTGGTTTTCCCCTTGTTACGCTTACCGGGACGCTACCCGGTACACGAACCGGACGCTCCAAAAACACAAGATGGCGGACTCCCGTTACGCTGCCGGTTAGCTGCCCGGTTCGCGTACCGGGAAGCGCCTCTACTGCGAAAAATCGCGGGGGACTTTAATATCCCCCTCATCAATCCTAGGGGGTCAGGAGGGGTTTACCTTGCCCCCTTTCCTTCATTTCCCCCTTCTTTTTTCACCACATCTTGTCTCTCGAACCTACCGAGAGACAAGATGGCGGCCGCTCCGGACTGTTTAGAATGTTGACAGACACCGGAGAGCCAATCAGCTTCGCTTCGCGAAGTTCCGTTACGTGTCAGGTACGCGAACCGGGGCGCTAACCGGAGCGCTGTCACAGATATATATATTTTTTTAAACGTTAATTTCTCAAAATCCACTGGAGCACATATAGTGAGACATAGCAAAGGCACGTCGGGCAAACTATATCTACAATTTTGGCAAGTTTCATGTAAATCTATTCAGCCGTTCGAGCTAAAAGTGAGTCCAACCGCCCTATGGAAAAATGAATGGGAAAAACGCGTTTTGGGACCCCCCTTTTTTCTCGGCCCCCCCTTGACGAAACCCCCCCAGATTTTCAGGGGCTGCTCAGAAACAAAATGTGCCATTTTCCTGAAAATTTCAGCCAATTCCGTCCACAAACGCCAAAGTTATTAGACATAGAATTTTAAGAAATCCCATAGAGAAAAAATCCTAAATATATATACCCACTGGCTATCGCCAGTAGGTAATATACATATATAAACATATATAATCTGCATATCTATATAAATATAAATGCATGCATACATATACATATATGCATACATATGCATGTTATTTACATGAAAGTTTTAAAAACACTAATAAAAGCAAAGCTAAAAAGCCACCTCATTACAAACAGAATGGCTTTAACTTAAACGAGGGCGAGATCTATTGCATTTTCAATGCTTGTTTACTTTGGTTCTATCAAGAAGGCATTCAGATGTGTCACACATTTGCCATAAATTCTGAATGTTAGCACTCTAGTTGCTCATTAGATCACTGTAGTAAAGCTAGTGCTCACCAGGGAAGTCTGCTGCTAATCATGGTTTGCAGCCATTTTCCCGCATTTTTTATCCCGCAGACTTTCAGTCCGCATACCATTATCCCGCAAGGTCATTGACCTCGCATACCATTATCCCGCATTTTTTCAAAACGCATGTGCATTTATCGCGCATGCCTTTACAAAGAATTACGTTTTAAAGGCATGTATGGTAAATTCATTTGCGTTTTGAAAACCACGATGACGAGAGAGGTAAGTGGGTTTGTGTTAATTTTTTCGTGGGTAGGTAATTGTGTGGTGTAGTGTAGTGTTGTGTTAGTGTAGTGTAGAGTTGTGGTGGTTGTTTAGTGTAGGGTCATGCTGGGGGTAGTGTTTTAGGGTTTAGGGTTGTGTTGTAGTGTTTGCGTAGTGTAGGGTCATGCTGGGGGTAGTGTTTTAGGGTTTAGTGTTGTGTTGTAGTGTTTGCGTAGTGTAGGGTCATGCTGGGGCTAGTGTTTTAGGGTTTAGGGTAGTGTTGTAGTGTTTGCGTAGTGTAGGGTCATGCTGGGCGTAGTGTTTTAGGGTTTAGGATAGTGTTGTAGTGTTTGCGTAGTGTAGGGTCATGCTGGGGGTAGTATTTTAGGGTTTTGGGTAGTGTTGTAGTGTTTGCGTAGTGTAGGGTCATGCTGGGAGTAGTGTTTTAGGGTTTTGGGTAGTGTTGTAGTGTTTGCGTAGTGTAGGGTCATGCTGGGGTGTAGTGTTTTAGGGTTTTGGGTAGTGTTGTAGTGTTTGTGTAGTGTAGGGTCATGTTGGGGTGTAGTGTTTTAGGGTTTTGGGTAGTGTTGTAGTGTTTGCGTAGTGTAGGGTCATGCTGGGGGTAGTGTTTTAGGGTTTTGGGTAGTGTTGTAGTGTTTGCGTAGTGTAGGGTCATGCTGGGGGTAGTGTTTTAGGGTTTTGGGTAGTGTTGTAGTGTTTGCGTAGTGTAGGGTCATGCTGGGGGTAGTGTTTTAGGGTTTTGGGTAGTGTTGTAGTGTTTGCGTAGTGTAGGGTCATGCTGGGGGTAGTGTTTTAGGGTTTAGGGTAGTGTTGTAGTGTTTGCATAGTGTAGGGTCATGCTGGGGGTAGTGTTTTAGGGTTTAGGGTAGTGTTGTAGTGTTTGCGTAGTGTAGGGTCATGCTGGGGGTAGTGTTTTAGGGTTTAGGGTAGTGTCGTAGTGTTTGAGTAGTGTAGGGTCATGCTGGGGGTAGTGTTTTAGGGTTTAGGGTTGTGTCGTAGTGTTTGCGTAGTGTAGGGTCATGCTGGGGGTAGTGTTTTAGGGTTTAGTGTTGTGTTGTAGTGTTTGCGTAGTGTAGGGTCATGCTGGGGCTAGTGTTTTAGGGTTTAGGGTAGTGTTGTAGTGTTTGCGTAGTGTAGGGTCATGCTGGGCGTAGTGTTTTAGGGTTTAGGATAGTGTTGTAGTGTTTGCGTAGTGTAGGGTCATGCTGGGGGTAGTGTTTTAGGGTTTTGGGTAGTGTTGTAGTGTTTGCGTAGTGTAGGGTCATGCTGGGAGTAGTGTTTTAGGGTTTTGGGTAGTGTTGTAGTGTTTGCGTAGTGTAGGGTCATGCTGGGGTGTAGTGTTTTAGGGTTTTGGGTAGTGTTGTAGTGTTTGTGTAGTGTAGGGTCATGTTGGGGTGTAGTGTTTTAGGGTTTTGGGTAGTGTTGTAGTGTTTGCGTAGTGTAGGGTCATGCTGGGGGTAGTGTTTTAGGGTTTTGGGTAGTGTTGTAGTGTTTGCGTAGTGTAGGGTCATGCTGGGGGTAGTGTTTTAGGGTTTTGGGTAGTGTTGTAGTGTTTGCGTAGTGTAGGGTCATGCTGGGGGTAGTGTTTTAGGGTTTTGGGTAGTGTTGTAGTGTTTGCGTAGTGTAGGGTCATGCTGGGGGTAGTGTTTTAGGGTTTAGGGTAGTGTTGTAGTGTTTGCATAGTGTAGGGTCATGCTGGGGGTAGTGTTTTAGGGTTTAGGGTAGTGTTGTAGTGTTTGCGTAGTGTAGGGTCATGCTGGGGGTAGTGTTTTAGGGTTTAGGGTAGTGTTGTAGTGTTTGCGTAGTGTAGGGTCATGCTGGGGGTAGTGTTTTAGGGTTTAGGGTAGTGTTGTAGTGTTTGCGTAGTGTAGGGTCATGCTGGGGGTAGTGTTTTAGGGTTTAGGGTAGTGTTGTAGTGTTTGCGTAGTGTAGGGTCATGCTGGGGTGTAGTGTTTTAGGGTTTTGGGTAGTGTTGTAGTGTTTGCGTAGTCTAGGGTCATGCTGGGGGTAGTGTTTTAGGGTTTAGGGTAGTGTTGTAGTGTTTGCGTAGTGTAGGGTCATGCTGGGGTGTAGTGTTTTAGGGTTTTGGGTAGTGTTGTAGTGTTTGCGTAGTGTAGGGTCATGCTGGGGGTAGTGTTTTAGGGTTTAGGGTAGTGTTGTAGTGTTTGCGTAGTGTAGGGTCATGCTGGGGGTAGTTTTTTAGGGTTTAGGGTTGTGTTGTAGTGTTTGCGTAGTGTAGGGTCATGCTGGGGGTAGTGTTTTAGGGTTTAGGGTTGTGTTGTAGTGTTTGTGTAGTGTAAGGTCATGCTGGGGGTAGTGTTTTAGGATTTAGGGTAGTGTTGTAGTGTTTGCGTAGTGTAGGGTCATGCTGGGGTGTAGTGTTTTAGGGGTTTGGGTAGTGTTGTAGTGTTTGCGTAGTGTAGGGTCATGCTGGGGGTAGTGTTTTAGGGTTTAGGGTAGTGTTGTAGTGTTTGTGTAGTGTAGGGTCATGCTGGGGGTAGTGTTTTAGGGTTTAGGGTAGTGTTGTACTGTTTGTGTAGTGTAGGGTCATGCTGGGGGTAGTGTTTTAGGGTTTAGGGTAGTTTAGTTGTTTAGTGTATGCTAAAGGCATATTCGTTCTAAAGGTTTTCGTTATTTTAATTTGCGGCCTAATAGTACATGCGGGATTTTTTTTGCGGACTGATGGTATGCGGGATTTCGTCATATATTCGCTAATCATACTTTCTATGGCAAAATGAACCCCCTCATTTTGTTCCTTTTTAAATTAAATGTTTTAAGAGTTACCACTTTATTCCAATCAAGATGGCTTCAGGTGTGCCATACCTTTGTAATAAGTAGGACTGTTAGCACTCTAGTTGTTCTTTAGAACACTCTGGGACATTCTGTCATTGGGCTATAGTTGGGCTACATCTGGCTGATATTTGGGCTACATTTGGTTTTTTTTGTCTCTGGTGGCCATCTTTGGGCTACATTGGGCTACATTGGGCTACATTGGGCTACATTTGGGCTCCAACATATATATAGCCCAATGTAGCCCAATATATATTTTTCAAAGTTAATTTTCGTAAAAACCACTGGAGCCTATATCTTGAGACATAGCAAAGGCACATCGGGCTACCAGTCCCTACAATTTTGCCAAGTTTGGTGTAAATCCATTCAGCCGTTCAGGCTAAAAGTGAGGCCAACCGCCCTATGGAAAATTGCATGGGAAAAACACGTTTTGGGACCCCCTTTTTTCTCGGCCCCCCCTTGACGAAACCCCCCCAAATTTTCAGGGGCTGCTCAGAAACAAAATGTTCCATTTTCCTGAAAATTTCAGCCAATTCTGTCCTCAAACGCCAAAGTTATTCAACATAGAATTTTCAAAAATCCCATAGGAAAAAAATCCTAACTATATATACCTACTGGCTATCGCCAGTAGGTAATATATATATATTACGAAAATATATATATATATATATAACGAAAACCTTTAGAACGAATATGCCTTTAGCATACACTAAACAACTAAACTACCCTAAACCCTAAAACACTACCCCCAGCATGACCCTACACTACACAAACAGTACAACACTACCCTAAACCCTAAAACACTACCCCCAGCATGACCCTACACTACACAAACACTACAACACTACCCTAAACCCTAAAACACTACCCCCAGCATGACCCTACACTACGCAAACACTACAACACTACCCAAACCCCTAAAACACTACACCCCAGCATGACCCTACACTACGCAAACACTACAACACTACCCTAAATCCTAAAACACTACCCCCAGCATGACCTTACACTACACAAACACTACAACACAACCCTAAACCCTAAAACACTACCCCCAGCATGACCCTACACTACGCAAACACTACAACACAACCCTAAACCCTAAAAAACTACCCCCAGCATGACCCTACACTACGCAAACACTACAACACTACCCTAAACCCTAAAACACTACCCCCAGCATGACCCTACACTACGCAAACACTACAACACTACCCAAAACCCTAAAACACTACACCCCAGCATGACCCTACACTACGCAAACACTACAACACTACCCTAAACCCTAAAACACTACCCCCAGCATGACCCTAGACTACGCAAACACTACAACACTACCCAAAACCCTAAAACACTACACCCCAGCATGACCCTACACTACGCAAACACTACAACACTACCCTAAACCCTAAAACACTACCCCCAGCATGACCCTACACTACGCAAACACTACAACACTACCCTAAACCCTAAAACACTACCCCCAGCATGACCCTACACTACGCAAACACTACAACACTACCCTAAACCCTAAAACACTACCCCCAGCATGACCCTACACTACGCAAACACTACAACACTACCCTAAACCCTAAAACACTACCCCCAGCATGACCCTACACTATGCAAACACTACAACACTACCCTAAACCCTAAAACACTACCCCCAGCATGACCCTACACTACGCAAACACTACAACACTACCCAAAACCCTAAAACACTACCCCCAGCATGACCCTACACTACGCAAACACTACAACACTACCCAAAACCCTAAAACACTACCCCCAGCATGACCCTACACTACGCAAACACTACAACACTACCCAAAACCCTAAAACACTACCCCCAGCATGACCCTACACTACGCAAACACTACAACACTACCCAAAACCCTAAAACACTACACCCCAACATGACCCTACACTACACAAACACTACAACACTACCCAAAACCCTAAAACACTACACCCCAGCATGACCCTACACTACGCAAACACTACAACACTACCCAAAACCCTAAAACACTACTCCCAGCATGACCCTACACTACGCAAACACTACAACACTACCCAAAACCCTAAAACACTACCCCCAGCATGACCCTACACTACGCAAACACTACAACACTATCCTAAACCCTAAAACACTACGCCCAGCATGACCCTACACTACGCAAACACTACAACACTACCCTAAACCCTAAAACACTAGCCCCAGCATGACCCTACACTACGCAAACACTACAACACAACACTAAACCCTAAAACACTACCCCCAGCATGACCCTACACTACGCAAACACTACAACACAACCCTAAACCCTAAAACACTACCCCCAGCATGACCCTACACTACTCAAACACTACAACACTACCCTAAACCCTAAAACACTACCCCCAGCATGACCCTACACTACGCAAACACTACAACACTACCCTAAACCCTAAAACACTACCCCCAGCATGACCCTACACTACGCAAACACTACAACACTACCCTAAACCCTAAAACACTACCCCCAGCATGACCCTACACTACGCAAACACTACAACACTACCCAAAACCCTAAAACACTACCCCCAGCATGACCCTACACTACGCAAACACTACAACACTACCCAAAACCCTAAAACACTACCCCCAGCATGACCCTACACTACGCAAACACTACAACACTACCCAAAACCCTAAAACACTACCCCCAGCATGACCCTACACTACGCAAACACTACAACACTACCCAAAACCCTAAAACACTACACCCCAACATGACCCTACACTACGCAAACACTACAACACTACCCAAAACCCTAAAACACTACACCCCAGCATGACCCTACACTACGCAAACACTACAACACTACCCAAAACCCTAAAACACTACTCCCAGCATGACCCTACACTACGCAAACACTACAACACTACCCAAAACCCTAAAATACTACCCCCATCATGACCCTACACTACGCAAACACTACAACACTATCCTAAACCCTAAAACACTACGCCCAGCATGACCCTACACTACGCAAACACTACAACACTACCCTAAACCCTAAAACACTAGCCCCAGCATGACCCTACACTACGCAAACACTACAACACAACACTAAACCCTAAAACACTACCCCCAGCATGACCCTACACTACGCAAACACTACAACACAACCCTAAACCCTAAAACACTACCCCCAGCATGACCCTACACTAAACAACCACTACAACTCTACACTACACTAACACAACACTACACTGCACCACACAATTACCTACCCACGAAAAAATTAACACAAACCCACTTACCTCTCTCGTCATCGTGGTTTTCAAAACGCAAATGAATTTACCATACATGCCTTTAAAACGTAATTCTTTGTAAAGGCATGCGCGATAAATGCACATGCGTTTTGAAAAAATGCGGGATAATGGTATGCGAGGTCAATGACCTTGCGGGATAATGGTATGCGGACTGAAAGTCTGCGGGATAAAAAATGCGGGAAAATGGCTGCAAACCATGATTAGCAGCAGACTTCCCTGGTGAGCACTAGCTTTACTACAGTGATCTAATGAGCAACTAGAGTGCTAACATTCAGAATTTATGGCAAATGTGTGACACATCTGAATGCCTTCTTGATAGAACCAAAGTAAACAAGCATTGAAAATGCAATAGATCTCGCCCTCGTTTAAGTTAAAGCCATTCTGTTTGTAATGAGGTGGCTTTTTAGCTTTGCTTTTATTAGTGTTTTTAAAACTTTCATGTAAATAACATGCATATGTATGCATATATGTATATGTATGCATGCATTTATATTTATATAGATATGCAGATTATATATGTTTATATATGTATATTACCTACTGGCGATAGCCAGTGGGTATATATATTTAGGATTTTTTCTCTATGGGATTTCTTAAAATTCTATGTCTAATAACTTTGGCGTTTGTGGACGGAATTGGCTGAAATTTTCAGGAAAATGGCACATTTTGTTTCTGAGCAGCCCCTGAAAATCTGGGGGGGTTTCGTCAAGGGGGGGCCGAGAAAAAAGGGGGGTCCCAAAACGCGTTTTTCCCATTCATTTTTCCATAGGGCGGTTGGACTCACTTTTAGCTCGAACGGCTGAATAGATTTACATGAAACTTGCCAAAATTGTAGATATAGTTTGCCCGACGTGCCTTTGCTATGTCTCACTATATGTGCTCCAGTGGATTTTGAGAAATTAACGTTTAAAAAAATATATATATCTGTGACAGCGCTCCGGTTAGCGCCCCGGTTCGCGTACCTGACACGTAACGGAACTTCGCGAAGCGAAGCTGATTGGCTCTCCGGTGTCTGTCAACATTCTAAACAGTCCGGAGCGGCCGCCATCTTGTCTCTCGGTAGGTTCGAGAGACAAGATGTGGTGAAAAAAGAAGGGGGAAATGAAGGAAAGGGGGCAAGGTAAACCCCTCCTGACCCCCTAGGATTGATGAGGGGGATATTAAAGTCCCCCGCGATTTTTCGCAGTAGAGGCGCTTCCCGGTACGCGAACCGGGCAGCTAACCGGCAGCGTAACGGGAGTCCGTCATCTTGTGTTTTTGGAGCGTCCGGTTCGTGTACCGGGTAGCGTCCCGGTAAGCGTAACAAGGGGAAAACCAAGAGAAACAGTAACAAAAAAAATTAAGGGAATAGATTTCCAGCAAACTTGGCAAAATTGTAGGGACTGTTTGTTTGATGTGCCTTTGCAAGACCTCAAGATATGTGCACGTGTGGATTTTGTCTAATTAAGGTTAAAAAAAATATATATATCTGTAAGCGTGCTCCGGCACGCTTACGTTACGGGTTTTGTTTGCGCTGCAGAGCCGATACGTCACGGTTATGCGACGCGTCATGAGGCGTCTCACGTGGCTACGTGATACGTCACGTAATAAAGAATATATTTTACAGCTATAGATATTAGCTTTTAAAAAACCAATGAAATTCACTGAAAAAACCATAGGTTATAGACCATATATAGTTAGGAATTTGCATTTACAAAACCTTGAAAATTCACTGAAAAAACCATAGGTTAGAGACCATATATAGTTAGCTGGACATTTTATTGACATAAAACCAATGAAATTCCATATATAGTTAGTTGCACTAACTATATATCGCGCACCCGCAATCCACTGCTGATGATGTCACATATTACATCATTCATGACATGGTCAGTGACATCACTGATGACATCACTGATGACATCTCAAATGACATCACCGATGACATCACTGATGACATCTCAAATGACATCACTGATGACATCATGACACACCAATACCAGTTACTACATATGCACTCACTGATTCCTACGTCTACACACACATTCACTCATTCACCCATACAATCACTCATACATACAGTCACTCATTATTACAACACTATCATATGCACTCATACACCTATGCAGACACTCACACACTGCCACTCATCCATGGAGTTACTCACACACCTAGTCAGTCCTGTAAAGAATCAATCACACTTCCATTTCCTCATCTATACAGTTAAACACAGAACACCATACTTCAGTGACATCACTGATGACATCACTGATGACATCTCAAATGACATCACTGATGACATCTCAAATGACATCACTGATGACATCATGACACACCAATACCAGTTACTACATACGCACTCACTGATTCCTACGTCTACACACACATTCACTCATTCACCCATACAATCACTCATACATACAGTCACTCATTATTACAACACTATCATATGCACTCATACACCTAGTCAGTCCTGTGAAGAATCAATCACACTTCGATTTCCTCATCTATACAGTTAAACACAGAACACCATACTTTTCACACATATACTAACACATACTTACTCTCTTATACAATCACTGATACAAGTACACATTGATATGTAGAGTCACACACCTCCCAGCCAGCCACACACTCAGTCTTCCATACATTCACTCATTCTTCAATATGTAAAACATATTTAAACTTTACAAAAACACACAGACACTAGATGATGTCATCAGTGATGTCATTTGAGATGTCATCAGTGATGTCATCAGTGATGTCATTTGAGATGTCATCAGTGATGTCATCAGTGATGTCACTGACCATGTCATGAATGATGTAATATGTGACATCATCAGCAGTGGATTGCGGGTGCGCGATATATAGTTAGTGCAACTAACTATATATGGAATTTCATTGGTTTTATGTCAATAAAATGTCCAGCTAACTATATATGGTCTCTAACCTATGGTTTTTTCAGTGAATATATATATATATATATATATATATATATATATATATATATATATATATATATATATATATATATATTTATGTTAATTACATCCCCTCCTACAATCACCATTGAAGGACTGTACATGTTGACTCTTTCCCACATTTACAGCACCACTTATACACAGTTACATTTGGTGGTGTTTAGCTTTAGAGATGAGCATTTATTTCCAAATCTTTGTGTATGTCCTTAAATGTACGCATTTGTTGCTGTATATCTACCTTTCGTTATATGTCATTTGCCATTTCTTTGACCCTCACACATGCTACAACAGCAGTTGTTTTTCGATATTAAAATGAAATATGCATAATATGTGCACGTCTAGTTTACGGCATTCCCTCTTAAAAATAAACATACTTGCAGTCATTTCACCTATGTGAATTCACCCGTACTGTACGCATGCTTAAATTGTGATATTTTACAATCAAAAGTCATACTTGCACCTATATTCTGCCCATTACAGTTTGAGAAGTGTGTTGACTGATTATTAGGCCCCAGGGTCATATAGAATTAACAATGGACTTTATACCCCATGGCGAATAAAAGAGCTTGTGCTTTCTTTTAGAGATTAGTTTAAAGGATCAAGAAAGTGCAATTTAGTAGAAGGTGAAAATGGAAACTTAGGTCATTATGGTTACAGCATGTGGCCCGCACCCCACCAGGTCATTGGCGCCAATGCCTTCCCACCATAAAAGGAAAATGACCGCCTGCTTGGTATGGATCTCGGTAGCACTTTCAAAACTTCTTTTTTTTTTTTTTTTAAACCTGCAATTTTTATTTAGTATCAAATAGTTTCCAACATAAGTTGCATTGTGATTAAAATATTTTTTTTTTAGAAAGAGAACACATGTAAATCTACGTGGAGACAAATTTTATGTACAGTATCTGTCTTGACGCTTGAACATAACACTAGTATGGTACGTCAATTATTTTCTCCCTAACATAAAAGCAAACTAAATAAATTCATACAATGCAATTAAAAAAGGTAACAAAAATATAGAACGTTTTAGAAACATTTTAAGACAACTGAAATTAGTGTCAACATTTGGCATTTCCTCTTCTGCCACAGTTATAAATCAATTAGACCATTTCTCGGTTGTTGCGGATTGCACAGCAAAGGACCATACTGAAGATCATTCCAAAAATCATCACAACGGCAATTCCAATCCCAACTGCTCCAATTTTGTGCAAAGCTTACTGTCACGTTGAAGCAGCCAACTAGACATCTTATTTTTGCCCTGCAGCAACAACTCCTGAAAGTGAGGGTTTGTTGCTGCAAAGCAAAAGGCACCTGTCCCTAATGTGCAATAGATATTCGTTCTAGCGGTCAGGGACATTTGAACGTTTTCCTTCTTTGTCTTACCTGGAAGTGCAGCAATGCCAAATCAGGGGCAATCGCTGCACCCTCAATAGAAGGGAGTGCTGTCAAAAGGCCGTCCAGTGCTGGACAGACTGCAAGCCGATGGGGTTTCTGTCGGCAGAAAAGTGTGAGGCTACACAGATGGTAACATAGTGGTGCTGCCTAGTGCCAGACTGGTCCTAGCAGGCATCAGGTGTTTTCCCGGGAGGATGGAAGGGTAGGGGCAGGTTTTGCAGCAGTGGGCCCTTTTTTTGTTACTGGGAGCCAGTTTTGCGTCATTGCTGCAATATCGGCCACCTGTAGCAAAAGGAGAAATTCAGACTTGCACCGCCCAACCCCATACCTCCTTCCCCAGGGCAGGGGGGGAGCTGGTCCTACAAAATGGCCAGGGCTGCTTTGTGTTCCCAGGCAGACCCTGGTGCTGTCCCTCTAACACATTGTAAATGAACCCCTTAGTTACAACTCTATAAAGACAAAAGCCTTTCAGAATAATGTTAGCACCAGTATTTGTATCATTAAAACAGGGTTCCAGAGCTCCTTAGTTTGAACTAAAGAACAGAAAGCAAACTAGAAACTGCACCAAAAAATATTGTTTTCTCAAACATGCTGCAGACACTATAAACGAAAAATAAATATTCTGCAAAACTGAAATAATAAGGAAGGTGTATAAGTGTATATGGTCCTAAATACCTGGGCCATGTTGACCATATTGTATTAGTCTTACTCTCAGTGTCCAGTATTGTCCATTAGAACGTCCATAAAATTGCGTAAGCTGCCTGTATAAAAGGGAACAGAGAAGAGAAGATAATAGAAAAGTGCAAGGTACTAGGTTGTGTGTTCCTGCATTCTGATTTTTAAGGTGTAGAAATACCGGGCCCAAATATATCAGACCGAAAATACAGCCATTCAAGGCAGGAGCTGTGGGAACAAGCACAGCCAGGGCTTTGCTAGACTTTATCCTATGGCTCTAGGGGAGTATGGAGTGAACGATGGCTCTAAATAGTTATTTTCCATTCCATAGGATAACTGGTATGTGCACAGTTGTGTCACAGTGTTTCTATCTAAGCAGTACCAGTGCTCATGTCTATCTCTCCGGTACCCTCCCACTCGTAAACTGGTCTTAAGAGTGGCTAATAAAACCTATTACCATTCTGGTCACGAGTTTCTATTGGCCTGACAGTTTAATTGTTCACCTAAATACCAATTTCGGTAGCCTTCCTGTGGTACTGCCCAGATATAAGAAAATTATAATACCATGAAGTACCAATTTGTCAACATTTTTTTATATTTTGCCGTTGACATTTGGGCAGATGCAAGCCACAAGTGATTTTAAAAGTACTTGCAGATTTGCTTTTCCATCATTCATCCGTATGATTTTCGATCAGAAAGTGACATCATTGAATTTCCCATCATCAGTCTGCACAGGAAGTGGCATCGCTGGTTTTCCCATCATCCCTCTTCCAAGGAAGTGACATCACCCTTCCCCTCCAAGATCTTCTTCATGGTGGCTTCAGGCACAGACATGCATGCTGGCACGCTGAAGGCATGCGTAAGGCAAACACATTTGTCCCTGTCTGAGCCTAGACTGCACCCAATGTCAGGAACAATAGCCCCCCTCCCACCGCTACTCTGCTGCATCTCTCCACACCTTGAACTGTATCCACCGCTCCCTATTCTTATGTCTTGCTTCAAAAAGAAACAAATAATGGGTGGAATGCTGAACAATGCAAACATTCACCCCCAGTCACAAGGATTTGGGTTTAATTCATCATTATTGTGCTCACTATGCCCCTCCAGTTTGGACCCAGCCATATGCAAATCAGTCTTGACTAAGTGCCTCATGGAAACAGTCTAGCCCGAACTGCCAAGCCAGGTCCTCCCTGGACCAGAAATAAGCATCCTGGGACTGGTTTCGGGGCCAAGATGCTTGTTTCCATGCCTGTGACGTCCTGGCCTGGCAGTTCGGGCTGGACTGTTCCCATGGAGAACAGGGTAAAGACTGATTTGCATATGGCTGGGTCTGAACTGGAAAGGCATGGGGAGCAAAAAAACAATGGATTGAGGCCCAGATCTCTGTACTCGGGGAATGTTTGACATTGTGCAACATTCTGTCCATCAATTGTACTATTTGCATTTGTCATCCAGAGTGGGATGGGTATGCCCAGACATGGGTCCCATGCTCTCCATGCTCTATGAGTCAAGCTAGCCTGGCTGATGAGGAGTGGTGTCCCAAAAGCGGTCCTAGGATGCTTGTTTCCAGTCCAGTGAGGACCCGGCCTGTCAGTTCGGGCTGGGATCTTTCCATGCGAGACAGGGTCAAGACTGATTTGCATGTGGCTGGGTCTGAACTGGAGAGGCTTGGGGAGCAAAAATATGATGGATTTAGGCCCAGATCTCTGTATTGGGATGAATGTTTGACATCTTGCAAAATTCTGTCCATCAATTGATCTTTTTACATCTGTCTTGCTACAACACACTACCTGAAGGTACATTATCCTGTGCTTTTTCAAGTTTTCATGCACTTACCAACACCTAACACTCCCTGCACCGCACCAATATCACCCAAAACACCACTCCATAACACTCAAGTATTGCAACCATCCACACAGCACTCCACACTCACAGGAATACTCCTCAACACACGCTCTTTCATCAAACATGATACAGAGATCTGGGAACTGCTGCAGGACAATTGTTAGAAATGGGGTTCTCTGGTTGGCTAAGGCTTGTGCCAAAGCCAGGCAGAGACCACCACCCTAGTCAGGGAAAGGGAGTTACACGCCAAAGATAGCCCCTGCTCACCCCCTTGGTAGCTTGGCATGAGCAGCTAGGCTTATCTTGGTGGTGATGTGTAAAGCTTTTGCACAACACACACTAGGCCCAACACAAAAGGAACTCCACACAAGGTTATATAAAAATAGCCTTTGTATTATAACAAAAACACATCAGATAGTAATCACACAATATACACTGTGCCAACTGGCACGGGCAATATTTACAAGGGATTATTTACACATGACAGGGCCACATGGGCCACTGTCAGAATTAGCACTTGGTAAAGAAATAGTACAAGTAAGAATATATATGAACTTAGAACACAGCCAGTAATCACTGGCAGACACTATACTCAGCGTCAACTTGTAACATAAATCAGAACAGGTACAGTATCACATAAGGCGAGAACTCTATTCTGCGCCAACCTCATAAGTCTAAATCTAGTAGACCACAACTCCTAAACATAACTTGCATTAGGGAATAAACTTAGTAACATAACCTGCAGTAGGGAATAAATCAAACCTATTCCACAGTTGAAAAATAAAACAGTAGGTAAAACCTAATAATCATAAACGCACATCTATGAGCATAAATCAAGGTGCATAAAACGTACTACAAACATTACATTTCCTAGCACCTATATAAAAATGACATTAGGGCCTTGCACCCTACAAAACCTAATAGTCCCCTGGGCCAAGTGGCCATCTCTAAGGGCCTCAAATGCCCTCGGTCCCAAAGTCAGGGTGCGCTGCCTATGCAGCGACAGTCACTGGGCGCACTTGGCGCAAACTTAAACGTAGCAGCTGCCCACTACTTGCTGGGCAGCTGGGAAGCTCAATGAAGGCCTAAACGTTGCAGCTGGCACTAAGTGCTGCGCAGCTGTGCATGCCAAGGTAGGGATGATGGAGTGCGTCTCACTCCTGGGTTCAAAAGCACTTGTCCCCCTAAATTAAAGAGAAACCTAAACGGTGCAGCTGCCCACTACTTGCTGGGCAGTTGTGAGGTAAAAGTGCGGCATGGGCTCTCAGTAGCCCTCAGAACAAATGTGCAAGGCGGTGGAGCCATTTAGGCTCTAAAAATAAACATGTGTCCCCTGGAGCACACTGGCTCCTGAAACTAATTAGGCGCAATATAGGGAGCAGGAACTGGCCCCCAGAGCGTGGATCGCACTGGCGCTTCAAACAAATGTGCCCCTGGTGGAGCCATTTAGGCTCTAGGAAGAATGGTGCCTAAATGTGGGAGCCACTTAGGCTCTGGGAGCAATGGGGCCAAATTGTGGGCAAGAACATGGGTCCTTAAAATAAATAATGCAACACTTTGGAGCGGCCCGCTGCCATACGGGGCCGCTCTGGAAAATGGTACCACTAAGGTGCCCGGGCAAGAGGGGGGTTTCAGGCCCCTCGGGCACTTTAAAATAATGGGGGCCAAACGGTAGAGAGGCCCACAATGGTGGGTCCGCTCAGGATGCCCCCAAGCACTGTCAGGGTGCCTCGAAGGGTGCTACAATGGGGAGCACCACTCTCCGGAGCTTCCTGGTGGCTGACGGCGGCTCTCTCTCCTCTGCCCGGTCCGCACTGGGGCAGCTACGCGGCGGGGGCCGGCACGGACAATGTGCCGCGGGCCCCCTCTACCAGCTTCAGTCCATGGAACCAGCACCTGTGAGGCTCCAGATGACGTTTAGCAATTGCGGGGCTACCCTTTCTGCATGGAAGCCCCGCCCACGGGACACGTCACTGGGCTTTTCCTTCCGGGTCGCGCCAGGCAGCGTCCCGGAGGGGATTCCTCTCGCGGCTTGGGCCGCGGTGGGGAGACAAGGGGTGGGCACCCATTTAAATACCAGAATCAGGGCAAAGCGGCATTGTAGGCAACTACGCATACATTAAAAATCGCGGGGTGGGCACCTGCGAAGTTGGGTGCAATTTAGAGCAGACAAAGAGGGGAAGGCTCCCTCCAAAATCTAAAATTAATAAGCAGGGTGGGCACCCGAAATGAGCAATTAAATGCGAGTGCAGCCATGGGGTGGGCACCCGTAATTTAAATAAAGATAAGTGGCCATAATGCAGGTTGGGCACCAGCGAAGAGCACAAAGAGGGGGGGATCTCCAGACAGGGGGAAACCCTCGCACGCGATGCAGCCCAGCGCTGCAGGGTTGAAATAAAGCGCTCCCTCAGGGAAAACATAGCGCTCACCAGCCCAGCATTTTAAAAGTACATCGAAGCGCTCCCATGCCGCCAAAGGTCCTTGGGGCTGGGAAGAAAGGTTAAAGGGTGCCAGGAATCATTCTAGCAAAGCAGGAGAGTCCCCAAGAAGTCCTCCAGGCATCCAGGGGCTGGGCAGAGCCCAGGGAGGCAAACCTTTGCCTGTGCTCCAGCAGCAGCACGCCCCAGGCAGATTCCAGTTCAAGACAAGAACAAGAACATTTTCATGGGGTCACAGCCTCTTCTTTTATACAGAGAAATCCTTTGTCTCAGAGGTGCAGGCAAGGGAAAAACCAGATGCAACTGGTTCTGGAGCACTTTGTTTTGCTCAGCCTCTCTCCCTATTCACAAGACAGGCCATGGACATCAGACGCACCACAGGGGGTGGAGCCAGCATTGTGGAGGGAAGGCACAGCCCTATTCATGTCCCAGGTGCAACTCCTCCCACCCATCTAGATGCAGATCTCCCTATTCACCACCGGGCAGACTCACCCTGGCTCCTGGAGCCAAGCACACCAGCCAGCCCCTGTCACTCACAAGCCAGACAGGCAATTTACATCTCACAGCACACAGAAATGCCAACTTCTAAAAGTGGCACTTCTACACTAGACACAATAAATCTGCACACACCATTGCGCAGCATTTATTATCACAAGTGTGCACATACCAAACTCGCCCCTGCACTCCCCACATATCATGAATTACCACGGGCACACATATCCCCCATGCATCCCTATGGGAGGTCAGGCCATCTCACCACATGCACTCAGAGTGCGCATGCACTTTACAATGGGCCACAGTGCTAAAGTGCACAGAGGCCTAAAATCACTACCACCATGTCAGAGGCTAAAGGCAAAACGTTTAGGGGTGAACCTGCCAAAAAGGCCCAAGTCCAACAACAATGCTCTGGATCTACTTGTCCCCACAGCTACCCCTCCCCCGGCTACAAGATCATCAGGCTGGTATAGTTTTCACAAGCCAGGAGGCAGAATCGTCATCACCCGCAAGAACGTCATTGGTTGCATTACCTCTACAGACATGTCACCCTCCATCTTCGAACCCCTGTTGTTCAAGATACACATGACAGACAACTTCACACTAAGTGGCACTCTCATCTACAGACTACCTGAACTATGCACCAACTTCGCAGACATCATTGCAGACTTCAATGCACCATTTACCCTTGATGCTAGAAATTACATCCTACGTGGAGACCTCATTTTCCCCTGGAAGACCACACCAACCCCAACGGAAGAGCACTCATCAAAGACCTTGGAGGCCTGTACCTCACCCAATGGGTAAAGGGACCTACCCATGCCACTGGGCACCTCCTGGATCCTACTTTTACCACCCTTGGCAACATCATATTTGAAGCGCCCACATCAGTCTCCGAGACAGATGATACCCTCATCAAGTTCAGCATCCCTGTCCTGGTCCAGTGCTCATGTACCACATCCGGACCAGCCTACCAAAACTGGAGCAGCACAACTGACAAGGACTGGATCACCACTCTCCGCACCCATCTACCCAAGCACAGCAACATCCTTCTCAAAGTCATCAAGAATTTCAACAATTGGATCACCTCCTGGTCGACTCCATAGCCCTCCGCTAACAGAGCAATACAACTACATCTAGACACTATGCCAGTTGATACACCCAAGAACACAGACTTTGGAATGCCACTACAAACAACTGTGAGATGGAGAATGAGCAAGGAAAATGCAGACAGGAACAATTTCAAATATGTCTTAGTACACCACCACCAAATCATACAGGCCCAACAAATGTACCACTCTGAAAGACCACATTGATGCCAGCACCACCAGAAACAAAGAAATCTTCACCTTTGTGAAGGATTTCACCTCACCAGTGGCAGCCTCCAACTCTATCACCCCATGCAGGACCTCTGCGACAATCTGCAAAGCACCAAGATTCTTCCTTTGGAAGTAGATGTTTTGTGTGTTATAAATCCTTTTTCAATCATTCATCTCTCTCAATTCTTCTTCAGCAACAAAATCACTACCATTTACAGCAACTTCAGCCCACAAACAAAACCAATATACGTGGTCAAATGCCTCACAATCTTATCCAAAGAACCAATGCTAGCCACATGGCCTGAAGGAACCCACCAACACCATGAATCCATCCAATTAGGGGCCAATCTGACCCCTGTCCCCACCATGTCTATTTCAGAGGACTGCAACCCATCAGTGGAATGCTTACACCCATTCTGAATGCCTCCGCCTCTTCTACAACCTTCCCAGATGCTTGGAAACATGCAACTGTACTCCCATTGCTAAAGAAACCCTTAATGGACCCTTCAACACTTGCCAACAACAGACCAATTTTCCTGCTACCATTTCTGGCCAAGGATTCAGAGAACATCATTAACAGACACCTCAACTACCACCAACTCCTTAACACCAGTCAGTCTGGTTTCAAATCCAACCAAAGTACAGAAACTGCCCTCATCACTGCCATAGATGACAACTTCATGACTGTGCATGGAGGAGACACGGTGGCCATCACCCTTCTGGACCCCTCCGCAGTGTTTGACACCGTCTCCCACCCCATCGTCCTTCAATGCCTACAAGGCATCAGAATCCAATGACTCATATGCTAATAGATGTACTCCTTCCTGGCTGGAAGGATCTAGCCAGTTAGTCTGCACCATACACCTCAGATGTAAGTGCCCTCATCTGCAGAGTTCCTCAAGGATCGTCCTGAGCCCGCCCGACTTCAATGCATCATCTGCTCTCAAATCAACATCCTCACCTATGCCAATAACATAAAACTCATTTTCTCCCTCACAAAGAAGATCCCCGATACCACAATAAAGTTCGATGCCTCCATGACTGAAATTGCCCACAGAATGAAGACCAGCCATCTGAAGCTGAACATCGGCAGGACCAAAATGGTGATCTTTGAAAAGTCGCCACCTAGTGGTTAGCAGAGCTGGGACTGACTATTCCAAGAACCTCAGGAGCGTCATTGACACTAATGGCTCATGCTTCAATACCCACAAGTTGCTGAGGAATATTTTCAAATGGCTCCCAATCAGCACTTGGAAAACCGTCACACACACTCTTGTCACAAGAAAGCTGGTCCATGGGAACACCCTTAATGTCGGGATAAACAAGAACCCCCCAAAGGCTACAGACCATTTAGAACTCTGCAGTCAGACTCACTCTCAACCTGCCATGCAGCGCTCACATCAGAACACACCTGAAGGAGCTCCGCTGTCTCCCGATACACAAACAAGCACAATCCAAACTCCTCACTCCTACTTTCAAGGCACTACATAACACTCGTCCAGCATTCTTCAACAATTGCATCTGCTTTCACAAACTTTCCAGACACTTCTGCGTATCCAGACTCCTACTTGCACACATCCAACGCATATGAAAAACCAAATGCGATGGTTGAGCCTTCTCAATAACAACTTATCACTGCACAGAAGAACCTCCACCTCACATCTTGAATTCCACAAGAAGCTGAAGTCCTGGATTTTTGAGGAGTCCCACTAGGCCACAGGTTTGGCTAGACTCCCACCTCCTCAGCACCAGGATACCCTCCTGTGTGAAAGTGCACACTATAAATCTGCATAACATAATATAACAACATAACGTGTCACTTTCCCATGTAATCCAGGTTTCAGTGTGAAGTACAAGTGTACTACTCAGTTAACAAGTGAATTAGGTATTATGTATGGTTGATTTACAATATCTTTTATAAAGCAGAGTAACAAAAGGTTCTTCTGTTTCACCTGGGATATCCTGTGTCCTTCTCATACTGAATCATATATCTTGATGCTGCAGCTTCCTCCGACACTACTATTGCCTCTACTCCTTCTCACAGTCTTTCACACCTGCCCTCTCTATTGAGGTATGTGGTGATGGGTGAGTAGGCCTATATAATCTCTTCTCTAAAGGTGGGTAGTCTTCTCCAGTCTCCTATCTTCCACTCAAATTACTGTGCTTCACCCCGTAATGTTTTCAGATAAGTGAGGATTCAGTGTCTGAAAGAGTAATTGACAGGATGCAGTTAATCATTTATGTTATCCTATGCCTTGTTAAAAAGTGAAAATGTGATTTATAGGGGCTATTAGATCCATTTCTGTTTTTTGCACCTGTGCTTATCAAATTTAGAGATGTTGAAATAAACATTGTTTTGAACTGCATCACACACAAGCTGAACTCTTAATATGTTACTCGATGTCCTTCAGACTACAGTGCTTATGTTTTTGTTCATTTGGGGTTACAGTTGTTTTTTCATACATGCTCTAAAAATGACCCTCTAAGTTGGGAACCAAATAACTGATTTACCAGTACTTTACATCTTGAGCCATGGCTTGATTAGCTAGGTCAGTTCTTGGACTAGGTCCACATTCTGCCACATGCAGGAATACTACATTTCTATGACCACACATGAACTGATTGACAGCGTGGGCGTTAATAATTCAAGGGTGTGGTAATGTCACAGGATTATGAGTAATTCCCCACACAATCCTTATTAAATATTGAAAAACACAAAGAAACCAGTCATTGCAATAAATTCCACATCATTCTTAAGGGCCTGGTTACGAGTTTAGGTGCTATTTATCCCACTCGATAAGTAACAATACCATGGTGATGCTTTATTTCTTGGGTGCGATACAGAACACCTTTTCTGAGTTATTGGGGAACAACAAGCAAATTTGGTGCTTAAATCATCAAAATCCACATGATACAGTAAATATCATATAATTTTCTCCTGTTAAATTGTGTCTGATTCGACCTACCAAAATTTAACAAAGGTTGAGGTATTTATCACATCTGATAATTAGCAGAGGCATTAAATACCTACCAACTTATAATTCTGACCTGTGTGTAAAGAAATGCTTACGCACAAGTCGGTATACACTGCCCAACTCACAATCAGGTCTTAAATGTCTAATAGTACTGCCTTTGTGCAATAGCACTTTCTTCAGCTTTTTTCTCCACAGAGGAAATATTTTTTCCACGGAGTAACGACTACTTAACTCTCAGATTCAATTCGCTTTCCCGCCATCAAAAGAAATTTACTATAGCCGTTATCAGGAGTAGATCTCCGACCTTGCACAGGGTAATAGATGATCGGAGGGAAGTTTCTGAATGCCCTGAACTGGCATGTTTGTGGGTGTTTACAAACTTTAATGTTGTACCATGCCTTGAACTGCCCATTCCACAGCCCTTTCACAAGACTTACTCCCGCACAACATTACTCTATCGGGAAGTAATATTACCTAGGGGTAGATGGATTTATGGGTGATGCATCTGTGAGTACTTTAAACCCGTAAATCCAGCTATTTGCCAGGATAACAAACATTTACATTTATCACACATTACTTTAGGAATCAAAACCCAATATTGTTTCAAAGGTGTGTAAAAGTTTGTTGGGATTCCATATGCTATTTTCGAGACTTATTTCTGTTGCCTAGGTTTAATATGCTGTATATAAAACTTACATAGGAGCTTCATAATCTTTGTAAAAAGTTGCTTGATATTCAGGAAGCATTTTGATAGATGCATGTTTCCATTAATCATATACGTGTGCAGTAAATGCATTGGGCAAAGAATCTGGACACACTTTAAAAAAAGTATTTTCTTTTCGTTGAAAATATTTCTCTTTGAAATATCTTTCTATTGGTCAAATTTTTTTGTGAAAAATTGAGGCACTGGTGCACCCTCATCTATTTAATAAATCTTATATACCTACACATTTCAGGAGTAAGTTTGGATTGCAGATAATTATTTGAAGGCCACGTGCAATATTTCAAAATTCCCTCAAAGTAATGACTGTGTCATTTTAACCCTTATCTCGTTGCATGTTTTTGAATGGCGTCTTGGCTAACTGACTTTGTGAGTCACCTTTTATTTTGGCACGCAGTGTTTCTGAGTGGTCTACTTCCAAAGCTGAGCTGTGCACCCCAAACAACCCCTGTGAGTAATGTCTCAAGAAATTTGAGGCTAAATGCACAAATCATGCGTACATAAACCTACGTGAGTATTTTTCATCAATCTGAGTGCTATCACGCCAGTAATTCACAAAACGTGAGCTTTCAAGGAGAACTAGATTTGCTCACACTTTTAGCAGCAATGGTCGAATATCTGGTCACAGGTTGCTTTGTTCTTACTCCAGGTCAGGGTTACCTGTCAAATTAAAAAAAATCAGCCTCACATTAAGGAGTATGTAGTTAGTTCTACACAGACTATGGCAGGCACATTCCAACATTGGATCTGATTGGAGATTGACTCTAGTTGAAGTCTGAAGCACCACTGAGATAGCAGCGTAACGTAAAATGATGGGCCCTTTGCTGAATGTGAAGAGGGACTATTTAGCCCATAGACTCGAAGATATTTATTTGCTTGGGTTGGGTGGCCCATGAAAGGTTGGTGGCCCACCCTGTGCTGCAGTAGTCTATATTACACCCCTGCTGTCACAGTGTCCAGGTGAGAAACTGCTCCTCATGTTACATTTTCTGGAAGACCCACTATGGTTTTTTTCTGCTGCTGAGCATGATTATGGCACGTTTCTCTCATATCTCTAGACTCCCTTAGGGGTTTGATCCTGCCCACAATTATTCTCCTTTTAGCATGGGTCATTCACAGACCCATTGTGAGAAGTTGGCCTGATATATGATGTTCACTAGTTCTAGTGACCACCTTGTATCAGTCCAAACAACCCTTATGGTGATTGGTTGTAAGTCAACCTTATAGACCAGCTATCCTAATGGTAGCATGGACAAAGCAGTCTTAGGCTAAACTCTTTTGGCATGTGAAGCCAGCTGTTTTACCACAATATGACCCCTTGAATACCAGATGAAAGGACACCACACAGGTTGTTATGAAAATAAACAGTATATTTATTAATAACAACACCTCTGAACTCTTTATGAGGTCAGAGGGCTAAGCACATGACAATCTCTTACGAAAAATACTACAAGTTGCACAAAATTACAATGGTGCCCTAGGGGCACGACAAACCATATACTAAATAAGTGGAATGTGAGAGTCGATAAACGGAATGGAGCTGTCCAGAGGCTGTAGGATCGATGGGACCACGCTATACTAACTTCAGGTAAGCAATAGGAGGCCCACAGAACGCGTGTGCAGAGTGTGAACTCACACGCGAGATGCGTAACAGCGTCTATGGACAGTACAGTTCAAGTAAAAGGTGAGTACGGACAATCCTGACTAGGTATGACAAAAACGACTGTGGAACTGGACACTAGGACAGTTAAACTACCCTGGAGCACCGAAATGCTCTTGTTACCTCACCCACGGACTGCGGGTGCACAGGTGTCAAAGTGCGTCGGGTTCTGGCGTTGAAGTCAATGGAGCCTGAAAGAAAAGATGCTGCAGGCGACCAGGAGGAAGATGTCGGGTGCAATCAAAGGGTGGATTGTTGAAGAAAGAGAACTGAAAGCAGAGGGGACAATGTTCACAGTCACTAGCCAGTGACTGGAGTGGAACCAGGAAGGAACCAGATGTCGACGTCGCGATCAGGTGAAGAGTGGACGCTTGACTCTGCAGCCACGTGGACCATGAGGCGTCTGGTGCGGACTAGGAGAGTCTGGGGGGCCCCTCTTTTGGAAGGGAGCAAGGGCAATTCTGGAGCAACCAGACCAGCAGTGAAGATTCAAAGGTTCGTCGTCTAGGAGGCCACTAGCCAGCCGGCAAGTGACCAGACAACGCGTCGAGCAGCAACAAAGTAGAAGGGCCCCGCGCAGATCTCGTGAATGCTGGAGGGCTGATCTTCGGTGCAGGGGCTGCTCGGGGCTGGGGCTTCTCAGTCCCCAAAGCACTTGGTCGAGTTTACCTCGGGAGTCGTGCTGGAAGCGAAGTGCAGGTTCGTTCAAGATGGCCGGTCCCACGTGTCTCGTCGCACCCACGGGTCTCAGCTTTGCTGTAGATGCATGTTGAGGTTGGAGAGGTCTGGGAATCCGGGTCTCGTCGGGCTCTGAAGTCTGGATCCTCGAGGGAAGACGACAAAGTGAAGCCGCTGGACGCTTGATGGTGCCAGCAGTTGCAGGGTGGACACTCCTTGTCCACAAGGGAGATTCTTCAGTCTTCTGTGGAGCAGAACGTCGAAGGCCAGAGTTTCTTCTTGTTGAATAGTTCAGGATAATCTAATTTGGAATGGGACCAGCTCCTACCTTTATTCTCCTAAAGGGGGCTGCACTACTGACTAGGTCCCTCCCCTGGGTGGGACCAGGAAGGGGGGTGGTTACATCCCCTATCCTTTGTCCGGTTTCCCGTCAGAGCTGGGGCAGGGATGCCCCAGCAACTGGTTTGAACCGGTGTATGCACAGGGCACCTTGTGATGTTCACTAGTTCTAGTGACCACCTTGTATCAGTCCAAACAACCCTTATGGTGATTGGTTGTAAGTCAACCTTATAGACCAGCTATCCTAATGGTAGCATGGACAAAGCAGTCTTAGGCTAAACTCTTTTGGCATATGAAGCCAGCTGTTTTACCACAATATAACCCCTTGAATACCAGATGAAAGGACACCACACAGGTTGTTATGAAAATAAACAGTATATTTATTAATAACAACACCTCTGAACTCTTTATGAGGTCAGAGGGCTAAGCACATGACAATCCCTTACGGAAAATACTACAAGTTGCACAAAATTACAATGGTGCCCTAGGGGCACGACAAACCATATACTAAGTAAGTGGAATGTGAGAGTCGATAAATGGAATGGAGCTGTCCAGAGGCTGTAGGATCGATGGGACCACGCTATACTAACTTCAGGTAAGCAATAGGAGGCCCAGGGTGTGCAGAGTGTGAACTCACACGCGAGATGCGTAACAGCGTCTATGGACAGTACAGTTCAAGTAAAAGGTGAGTACGGACAATCCTGACTAGGTATGACAAAAACGACTGTGGAACTGGACACTAGGACAGTTAAACTACCCTTGAGCACCGAAATGCTCTTGTTACCTCACCCACGGACTGCGGGTGCACAGGTGTCAAAGTGCGTCGGGTTCTCGTGTTGAAGTCAATGGAGCCTGAAAGAAAAGATACTGCAGGCGACCAGGAGGGAGATGTCTGGTGCAATCCAAGGGTGGATTGTTGAAGAAAGAGACCTGAAAGCAGAGGGGACAATGTTCACAGTCACTAGCCAGTGACTGGAGTGGAACCAGGAAGGAACCAGATGTCGACGTCGCGATCAGGTGAAGAGTGGACGCTTGACTCTGCAGCCACGTGGACCAGGAGGCGTCTGGTGCAGGCTAGGAGAGTCTGGGGGGCCCCTCTTTTGGAAGGGAGCAAGGGCCAGTCTGGAGCAACCAGACCAGCAGTGAAGATTCAAAGGTTCGTCGTCTAGGAGGCCACTAGCCAGCCGGCAAGTGAACAGACAACGCGTCGAGCAGCAACAAAGCAGAAGGGCCCCACACAGATCTCGTGGATGCTGGCGGGCTGATCTTCGGTGCAGGGGCTGCTCGGGGCTGGGGCTTCTTAGTCCCCAAAGCACTTGGTCGAGTTTACCTCGGGAGTCGTGCTGGAAGCGAAGTGCAGGTTCGTTCAAGATGGCTGGTCCCATGTGTCTCGTCGCACCCACGGGTCTCAGCTTTGCTGTAGATGCAGGTTGAGGTCGGAGAGGTCTGGGAATCCGGGTCTCGTCGGGCTCTGAAGTCTGGATCCTCGAGGGAAGACGACAAAGTGAAGCCGCTGGACGCTTGATGGTGCCTGCAGTTGCAGGGTGGACACTCCTTGTCCACAAGGGAGATTCTTCAGTCTTCTGTGGAGCAGAACGTCGAAGGCCAGAGTTTCTTCTTGTTGAATAGTTCAGGATAATCTAATTTGGAATGGGACCAGCTCCTACCTTTATTCTCCTAAAGGGGGCTGCACTACTGACTAGGTCCCTCCCCTGGGTGGGACCAGGAAGGGGGGTGGTTACACCCCCTATCCTTTGTCCGGTTTCCCGCCAGAGCTGGGGCAGGGATGCCCCAGCAACTGGTTTGAACCGGTGTATGCACAGGGCACCTTGTGATGTTCACTAGTTCTAGTGACCACCTTGTATCAGTCCAAACAACCCTTATGGTGATTGGTTGTAAGTCAACCTTATAGACCAGCTATCCTAATGGTAGCATGGACAAAGCAGTCTTAGGCTAAACTCTTTTGGCATGTGAAGCCAGCTGTTTTACCACAATATAACCCCTTGAATACCAGATGAAAGGACACCACACAGGTTGTTATGAAAATAAACAGTATATTTATTAATAACAACACCTCTGAACTCTTTATGAGGTCAGAGGGCTAAGCACATGACAATCCCTTACGAAAAATACTACAAGTTGCACAAAATTACAATGGTGCCCTAGGGGCACGACAAACCATATACTAAGTAAGTGGAATGTGAGAGTCGATAAACGGAATGGAGCTGTCCGTAGGCTGTAGGATCGATGGGACCACGCTATACTAACTTCAGGTAAGCAATAGGAGGCCCACAGAACGCGTGTGCAGAGTGTGAACTCACACGTGAGATGCGTAACAGCGTCTATGGACAGTACAGTTCAAGTAAAAGGTGAGTACGGACAATCCTGACTAGGTATGACAAAAACGACTGTGGAACTGGACACTAGGACAGTTAAACTACCCTTGAGCACCAAAATGCTCTTGTTACCTCACCCACAGATTGCGGGTGCACAGGTGTCAAAGTGCGTCGGGTTCTCGCGTTGAAGTCAATGGAGCCTGAAAGAAAAGATGCTGCAGGCGACCAGGAGGAAGATGTCCAGTGCAATCCAAGGGTGGATTGTTGAAGAAAGAGACCTGAAAGCAGAGGGGACAATGTTCACAGTCACTAGCCAGTGACTGGAGTGGAACCAGGAAGGAACCAGATGTCGACGTCGCGATCAGGTGAAGAGTGGACGCTTGACTCTGCAGCCACGTGGACCAGGAGGCGTCTGGTGCAGGCTAGGAGAGTCTGGGGGGCCCCTCCTTTGGAAGGGAGCAAGGGCCAGTCTGGAGCAACCAGACCAGCAGTGAAGATTCAAAGGTTCGTCGTCTAGGAGGCCACTAGCCAGCCGGCAAGTGACCAGACAACGCGTCGAGCAGCAACAAAGTAGAAGGGCCCCACACAGACCTCGTGGATGCTGGAGGGCTGACCTTCGGTGCAGGGGCTGCTCGGGGCTGGGGCTTCTCAGTCCCCAAAGCACTTGGTCGAGTTTACCTCGGGAGTCGTGCTGGAAGCGAAGTGCAGGTTCGTTCAAGATGGGCGGTCCCACGTGTCTCGTCGCACCCACGGGTCTCAGCTTTGCTGTAGATGCAGGTTGAGGTCGGAGAGGTCTGGGAATCCGGGTCTCGTCGGGCTCTAAAGTCTGGATCCTCGAGGGAAGACGACAAAGTGAAGACGCTGGACGCTTGATGGTGCCTGCAGTTGCAGAGTGGACACTCCTTGTCCACAAGGGAGATTCTTCAGTCTTCTGTGGAGCAGAACGTCGAAGGCCAGAGTTTCTTCTTGTTGAATAGTTCAGGATAATCTAATTTGGAATGGGACCAGCTCCTACCTTTATTCTCCTAAAGGGGGCTGCACTACTGACTAGGTCCCTCCCCTGGGTGGGACCAGGAAGGGGGGTGGTTACACCCCCTATCCTTTGTCCGGTTTCCCGCCAGAGCTGGGGCAGGGATGCCCCAGCAACTGGTTTGAACCGGTGTATGCACAGGGCACCTTGTGTGCCCCAGGCATGTCTCATTCCTTTCAGGCCTCCCTCCCTCAATACACAAAATCCTGTCTGGGGTGGTGCTTGCACCTCCCAAGGCAGGAAACCCTTTGTCCAAGCCATCCTCGCTGGAAGGACTCCCAGCAGCAGGAGGTCAGACTTGTGTCTGTGGTGGCAGCATCCATTTTGTGATGCTGAGGCTCGAGTTAACTTTAACCGGGGTTCACAGTTACATACATGTCGTGTCCCTCTAGAAGGGTGGAATGCTACCCCCGTCGCCAGAATTGGCGAGGGGGTAGTATTTCAAATCGTATGACACCTTACTCGACATGTTTTGATAATGTTATACCAGAGTTAGCATTTAACCGCGAGGTTGATAATGCACTTAAGAGTATATGGTATAGCGTTATCATGGAACAGCTATTAGGACTTGGTTCCGCAAGCTGCAAACGGGCTCAGCTCCTGCCAGAGCACCATCTCACATAATTCCAAGCACTCTGCCTTCAGGATTGTTAAGGCCTTCCATAGGAGTGACTGATAGGAATATATGTGTCCATTTTAGGGTTAGATATAGGTATACTATATCTATAGCAAAGGGTGATTACACCACCTTGCCCCAGCTGTCATGCAGCCAGTTGTGTCAGATTTAGATGGCCAGCCAGGGGTGGCTTAATACATGCTTCAGCCCCTGGTAGGCCCTGGGTACACCTATGCCCTGGGTACAGGGACTGATAAGGTGGCCCAGTACCAATTGGTAAATGCACCTAAAGTACATGGTTGTCAATTTAGAGAAAGAACAGCTAGGCTGTGAGTCTGATTAGCAGGCCCACAGCCAGGGAAAGTCGTAAACCAGTGAAGCAAATAGCAAAAATCTGGGGTGACCATAGGACTGCAGAACCCACCCTCCTACACCCATGCTCAGCCCGTGACATTACTAATGGAAGGGAAGAACTATTTTCCCCACGGGGAATCAAAATATGTTTCAAAGTGCAAATTCACGTGTGTGTTTCATTACTATGTGCATAATTGCAGACTTCCTACATATAAATACATGTGTATTAATGTTATGTAGTGGAGCCTTTCAAGCTGGTGTATCTATATCATTTTGCTCTAACAATCACTTATCAAATACTCCTTTTCGTGTTTCCATTTCTTTCTATGTATTTAGGAGTTTTCATTAGCTTTGTTTGTTTGTGTTAATCTAAATAAATGATGATTGTCAAGAAACACCTGAAACTCCTGGAAGCAAACAAACCTTGAGATCCTAGAAGTGGTCCCCATGCCAACATCAATCTCTTGTAATATAGGGGGCATATTACCAACAACTAGCGATAAATATCGCTATGTTGGCTTAGCGGCAATATTTTTATCGCCGTGCTGCGGCGATTTTTATTGCTTAGGAACCTTGCTATTATCAAGGTTTATCTCCTAAGCGATAAAAATCGGCCAAAATGCATGAATATCGCTGAAAAGTCAGCGATATTCATGCATTACCGAGCTAAAGCTCTTAGCCATGTTATCCACCTACCATTGGATAACATGGCTAAGAACTGCTCAGGGGCAGGTATTAGCTTTTGGAGATATTCGCGCTTAGCGTGAATATCTCCAAAAGTTGGTAATAGGAGATAGCGATGTTAGCGACTGTTTCCAGTCGCTAACATCTTGGCACACCCACTTTGCATGTCATTAGTGATAAATTTCACTGACATGCAAAGCGGGGCCCAACATGGTCGCTATCTCCTACTAGCTGTCGCTAACTGGTGTTAGCGACAGCTAGGTAATAGGGAGATAATTTTATCTCTGGTTTCTTGGCTTTTAAAGCCAAAAAAGCGGAAATAAACTCCCTTGATAATATGCCCCATAGTTTATGAAATTGACGTATATTTGTATTTACAGCCGCAAGGAGTCTACATTATTTTCAAGTTACCTTTCATTGCTTTTAATAATTACAGACAGTAGTGTGAAGGTATATTTCCTTTTCGTAAGGAAATGACACTTACTTTGTTTCTAAGAATTGCCATGCGCAGCCGTTCCTTTGATTTTGGGTCCCAACTTTAACCCTGCTAAACATGTAATATGGTGTCTTTAGCATCTACTTTTGCAATAATTATGTTTTCTACTTAAATAAACAGTGTAATATTGTCCGCGCGCTGGACTCTAAAAGGCGAGCTATTTACTCTCCCACAGAGATTTCATGGGTTTCTCTCAGCATTGAGTCACAATTGATATAGTTTGCTCCAACAAATGTTTTCAGAGCTTTCAAATGGTCACATGATATGTCGTGCCGAAAGTAAATATCGTTAGGACATGAGCTGCCTCATATGTGTCAGGAAAATTCCTTCCCATTTTGGGGCGTTGACAGGCACATTTTAAGAATTTTGGGGGCCCTGGGCCAGACTTACTTTGGGGGCCCCTGTTCAGAACACCTTTGAGTTCAGCTCTTTCGTACCCTCTTTAGCCAGTTTACTGACAGTGCACACGCAATCTGGTCCAAATTCTAAATTTATTGACATCTAATTTTCATGGATAGTGACCAGCCGCGGCCCGTGGAGGGAGTTACGGTGGGGCAGGGAGGCGGGGAGGGGGAGGGGCAGGGTGGAGGGTGCTAAAAACGGACATATGGATAATTGCAGGTAAGTACACAATTTAATTAATAAAACGAAATTCGTAGCGCGCACAGCAATGCGATGCCTAGGGGGGCAGGGTCATTGACAACAGCGGTGCGATCATTGAAGCATATTTCCCCGCTGGTCGCCAGGTCACGGAGTGGGTTGGTGTGACGGCGGTCCCTCACGCTCCCCCTCGAGGGACCTGATGTGTGCTATGATGTCTTGTTTAGCCTGTGAGGTGGATCTCTCATCCTACGGAGGGGAGCGGTGGCGGCATTGCACCGTGGTCCAGGACGGCCTGGCCGGGATGCTCTCTTGACGCCGCGGTCGAGAAGGACTATGCGCCGGTGACTCCGGCAGTTTAAGCAGTTGCGCCGCCTCCCGATAGGACCTTATTACTCTGCGTTTATCGTCCCAGTGAAAGACGAGGGCAAATGGATGACCCCATTGGTAGGAGATGTTGAGGGCCCTTAGCTTCTCCGTCATTGGCCTGAAAGCCCGCTGTCTGCGCATGGTGTTGGGCGCCAAGTCTTGAAAGATTTGGATCTTGTGACCGTCATGGCTAAGATCTGGCTTATCCCTTCCTTGCCGCCTTCAAGATAGCCTCCTTCTCGGTGAAGAAATGCACTCGCGTCAGGATGTCCGGGAGGAGACCCAGTCTCCCCGCCGGCCCGGAAACTCGGTGGGCCCGGTCCAAAGCCAGCAGAGATGCGTCCTCATGCCCCCAAACCTCGTGGAGGAGTTGTGCCACGTAGGTCATAATGTTCTTTCCCTCCACCCCGAGAGGAACCCCCCGGATGCGGAGGTTGTTCCGGCGGCTTCTGTTTTTCGAGGTCCTCCTGCTTGACTTGTAGTTCTATATTTTGTTCTTCCAGCGCCGCCAGGCGTTGCCACAATTGCTCCTGGTCTTCTGTGTGTGCATCCACTATTTTCTCAAGCCGGTCGACCCGGTCTCCCAAGTCGGTGACCTCTTTCCGCAATTCCTTAACACACGAATGTACCTCGGAGCGTAGTGAGCCTATTTCCATCTTGAGCTCAGACATAAAGGAGGTCATAAAAGCCTGGGTCACCGGCAGCGAGTCTCCAGTAGTCTGCGAAGATCCCTCAGCAGGTGCTGTCGCCCCTGCCTTGCCGCACAAGGCTACAACTGAGTTGTCCCTGGGGGTCGCAGCCAAATCGGCTCTATTCCCCCTAGACCATGTCCTTGCCAGCTCTGCGGCTGTAGTAAGTCAGCGCACACTGTGCCTGTCAGTGGTATGTGCCCATGAGAGGCCCAGTCCCGACCTGGATCCCCCAGCCGTCCAGCTGGCAGCAAGCAGGGGAGAAGCCAGTGAGCCAGGCACGCTAGAGCCAGCAATAGCAAGGGGCTGTTATACAGGCGTCGACCCCTCCCCACCAAGCAACGTGCACCCCCCCTCCGCTCCCAATCCCGACACCACACAGCACTGCAAAATGCAAGTTATTATAAAGTTGCGGGGAAGCCCGTATCACCTGCGTCCCACCAGAGCCGGGGCTAGCCCCCCCAGCGCCCTCACAAAAAACAAGGCACACCCGCCCTCCACACGGCACCACAGAGGCAGAGCAGCGTGTGGGGGCCGCTCAGCAGGGGGCTCCAGAAGAGGAAGAGGGGGGAGGAAAGAGGTGGAATGCACCGGTCCATGCCACCCCCTACAGTTCAATCTGGGCCACAGCCTCTCCACTCCAGCTCACCAGTTATAGCCCCAGGGTAGCCGCACAGCTAAAGAAAATGGTCCCTTCTCCCCACAGTGCTAAATGCCAGGCAACGAGTTAGAGTCACAAAATGGCGGCACAGGCATCCTGAAATGTTCGCCCTCTCTCGCCCGTGCCAAATGTCTTCATCACCCCCAGCAGTACCTGCTCCACAACCCCCTCACACGCCTCAGAGGGTGTATTCCAGAGCCCACTCGCCCACGGCAGTGCAGGGCGGGCCGCGGTCGAAGCGGTCAGTACCTCCAGGCCTCAGTCTCAAAATGGTGGCCGATGGCCCCATTGCTGCGCTGCGCTCTTTCCAAACGTCGCGCAATGGCAGGTTAGCAGCAGCCGGTAGTGGTCGGGCCCCCCAGGCTACAGGGCACAGCAGAGCGGGGGACCAAAGCCAGGGCACAGGCCCCCAGGAGCGGGAGCACCAATGAGCCGGAGTCTCCAGGCCTCCCAGCGCATAGGTGTGCAGTGGCGGGGGGCGTGCGCTCAGCCTCACCTCGCTCCTCATGGCGAATGCCCCAGTGTCTAGCGGCTCACTGCCGAGGCCTCCGCCAGGCGTTCCGCAGTGCCGGATCGGCAGGACTGTTCCTCCGCCTGCCACCGCAGCGCCAGTTCAGGTCGTCGGGTCGTCAGGGCCACCAGCAATCGCCCCAACCGAGACGCCGATCAGAGCCTATGGATTGCGCCCCTGCCTGTGCTGCTCCGTCTAGGCCAGTCCGTACCTGCGTGTGCTCTGGGCTCTCCGCAACCGCCCAGGTATCTCCTCCAGTCTACACACGCTGGGGCCCACTGCAGAGGTCCAGAGCCAGGGCACAGGCCCCCAGGAGCGGGAGCGCCAAGGGGCCGGGGTCCATAGGCCCCTCAGTGCCTGGGAATGCCCCAGCGTCCAGCGGCCTCAAGGAGCAGGGGCTGCCCGCTCCACCACTCACAGACTCACCGCTCATACCTCCCCCGGGTGCTCCTTAGTGCCGGCCCGTCAGAGCTGTCCCTCCGTCCGCCGCCGCAGCTCCAGTCCAGGTCGTCGGGTCGTCAGGACCGTCTCCGCAGCTCCGTCCAGGCCTCTGCTTCCCGGCCTGGTCGCATCCACGCGGGCACCTGGCTCTCCGCGCCTGTCTGGGAATCCCTAGTCTTCAGGCGCCAACTCAAACTTCACTGCCTTTCCGCCGCAGCCCCCGGTGCTGCCTCGCCTCCCGCTACAGGGCCGCGGGAATCTCAGGGGGACAAGCAGGCCACGGGATGGACTTCACAGAGAGGCGCCCAAAATGGCGGCTCTCGCCTTGGAGCCAAGACGCTGCCCTCACTATCAGCACCGGGGGATGCCGCAGTCCGGGGGTCCATTGCTCCGTCACCTCTCCCGGTCTCCCCCCTCAGGATGAAGGTTCAAGCACCCTAGCTCCGCCGAAATAGCTTAAAACGGCGCCGGGGACTAGAGCTCTCACAGAGCATGATTCACTCCATCGCCAGTTAGGCCACGCCCCCTGAAATGCTTGTTTGACAATATTGATTGCATATCTACATGGGTATTGATTTTAAGGATATTATGGTGATTTTTAACATATGTTTACTGGTCTTATAAAGCCGGTAGGCTTGCCTTATATTATGATGTGGTGACCTCCTCAAAGCCTTTAGACTTGCATTGTTTACTTACCCCCCTATATTGTGATGTTCAACCTGGTTTAGATGGGAGGGTACTGTGATTTTTGGAGTTATGACCAAGTAGGGTTCAAATGTTTATTTATTTATTTATTTTGTGTTTTATAGAGCGCAAACTTGACCCGTTAGGGTATCAGAGCGCTTTACATAGTCATAGAGTTGTACAAAAGGCATGGAAAGACGAGAGTATATCGTAGATTTGGAGGGTGGAGGGTGCTGAGTACAAAGGGGAAGAAAGGTCACAAAGTACAATTAACATTACAGTTACAAAGGACTCAAGAGGGATGGAAGGATACAAAGTACAGTTAACATTACAGTTGCTGAATACAGGTTCCAGGTTCCTTGGTGGGGCGAAAAGTCGACGGAAAGAGCCAATAGTCTCTGTGGAGGTTGAGGACAGGGTTTTGGCCAAGGAATTTACTCATAAGGAAGGATTTGGGGGCACATGCATCATTGAAAATTGCGTTCGCAAAGGGTGCGAATCGCAAAATTCGGCCGTTCGCGAATGCAATTTCAGCTTTTGGGATGCATTATCATTTCTGTACTGGTTCGCAATTTAAGGAATCGCAATTTTTTTGCGATTCCTTAAAATGGTGTCGCAGTTAAGGAATAGCAAGTATTGGCTGAAAATGTGCATGCATGAAATTTCGCAAATTGCGATTCCTTAAAAAATCGCAAATTGCAATTCTTAAAATTAGAAGAAGTCACACCAGGTGGTAAAATGTGAGACACCATCAAAACAGGTGGAAATCATTAAGATAGTACTTAAGGGGCCCCAGAATGGCTCAACAAGTCTCACAATGGCAGCACTCTTCATCGTGGCACGGAGGCTGAGGCTCAGAGCAGCAGCAATGAGGAGAAGGAGGATACAGGAGAGGATTTTTAGAGTGCGCGTCACCTTACTAGGGCTCAATGCTGCAACAAACTTGGATTTGATTGATGAATTAGACCCAATGTTGCAGCAACAGACACGCAGGACACATGCCATACCCACCCATGTGCAGGTCTTGTGTTCCCTACACCTCCTTGCGTCGGGGTCCTTCCAGGGTGTCATAGCTAGTGCTGGAGGTGTGTCCCAGAGTTCCCTTTCACGTTTTTTTCAATGCTTTCCTCAATGCCATGTTGCAAAAGATAAAGCACCACATTACATTTCCCAGCACACCTCGGGATTTGCTGCAAACAAAATTAGATTTTTACAATATGGCACATTTTTTCCCATGTGATTGGCTGTATATATGGCACGCATGTCCCCATTTGTCCACCGTCAGAAAATGAGTACATTTACCGCAACCAGAAATATTACCATTCACTGAACATTCAGGTGATATGCAATTCAAGAACTATCATTACTGATTTAGTTGCAAGTTACCCTGGCAGTGCCCATGATTCGTACATTTTCAGGCATAGTGGGATCCACACACGACTGCTTGCTGGTGAATTTGGAGATGGATATTTGCTTGGTAAATATATTCCCTCTGATTGTTGCACATCTCTGTACCATGGTGTCACATTGGACTCCTAATTTGTGTCTTCCATCCCATCCCATAGGTGACAGTGCATACGCTGTGAGGTCATTCATTCTAACTCCCTATCTGAATCCAGCAACACGGAAAGAACAACACTACAACAAGGCACACATAGCAGCCTGCAACGTAATTGAGAAAGCATTTGGGGTACTGAAGTCTCGGTTTCGCATACTACATAAGACTGGCGGGGCTTTACAATATCGTCCTGAAATTTGCTGTAAAATAGTTGCAACATGTGCCTTATATGTGCCATGTTGCACAACATAGCCACCAGAAGAGACTTAGCACTGGAGGATGATGATGTACAGCCTCAAGTTGATCACCAGCCACAACAACCACACCCAAGACTACGTGGACCTGACCCAGCAGAGGGGAGAAGAAGAAGGACAGAGATAACTCAACATTACTTTTGACGTAGGTAAGGACTACACAACACATCTGGTGCATAACTGTAATGTTTTATTCGTCAATTTGTTAGCAATGATTCAGGGTACTGACGACATCTTAGCGCATGCAGTTTGCTGACAGCAAATTAAAATGCATTTACTGTTCACAGTCAAAGCTATGCAGTCTCTTCAGACGTGCCTTGTTCCAGACCCATATGGGTCACTGAGTCATATCCTACTTCTTGCGCCCACGCACTCCTAATGCCTTTCCTGTGGATGTATGACATTACAACGCATACTTTTACATCGCATGCCTTTACAACGCTGTTTTTACAACGCATGCCTTTACAACGCATAGTGCTTTGGGGCGCTGGATAGTGAATTTTCCAACTCCAGTCCCCGTGGATAGTAGGGAAGGTGTTGGATAGTAAATTAAACCTATTCCCTATCCTAGAGCGCCCCCCGCGCAATGCGTTGTAATGGTTTGCGTTGTAAAAGTTGCATCGTAAAGGCACTGCGTGGTAAAAGTTGCGTTGTAAAGGATGTTTCCCCTTTCCTGTGTTTCTCCCATCATCCGTAGCTCGGCTCTCTGCACTGTCATGTCTTCTGGTGCTACGGCGTCCCCCGGCCACAACAGGTACAAGTAGGCTGCTCACATTTGAGCCCCCATCACTCCCACCACCATGCAGTAGGCTTCCACTTGCAGCAGCAGTCTGCATACCCTCTACTACATTTATGACCTTCATTTGGCCCCTGGCAACATCTGCACAACAGTAGGTCATCTCCACTTGCATGGCAACAGCACATTTTGAAAGCTGCGCATTAGTCTGGCTAAGACGTTTGATTGACCTGGTGTACCCCTGCATGCTGGACATTGCCCTATGATGCCTACGGTCACTTGATAGTTGCTGCCCCTGTAGTGTTTGACACATTGCCTCCATTGCTGCAGCCACACGGTCCAGTTTGTCAGATGTTGCCCTCTGTCCTTCCTCAATCACATTGGACATGTGCTGAAGACAGTTATGTATGGCACCAATGTAGTGACTGATTTTCCCCATTTTACCTTTCATGACACGTATGTCTTTGCCTTGCAGGTGCTGTACTTTACGTATTTTGACCTCCACAACACTGGCGTTCCTCTCCTCTTCATCTGCTTTTTGGCTCTGAGAATGTCGCGGTCAGCGCCTGTGCAACTGTTGCAACCTACTCCGCCTGCTCTGCTGTGTTTGTGGGGTTGCTGGTGTAGGAGCTGCCTGTTGTTCTGGAATATGTACATCCAGGTCATCCTCACTCTCTGACTGTTGCAGTTGGCGCACTCTGCTTCTGTGACTTCTATGTGCAATTGTTGGTGATGATGTGGGTGAGTCTGAGTCATCTGCCTCTGGAAAGTCCTGACTGTGGAACTCGGCCCCTTCACTGGCATTACTGTCCTGTTCTGTATCTATGATTGAAACAGTGCAAAAGTCTGTTACTTTTTTAAATTGCACTTGTGACTATGTAAAATCATGAAAATTACAAATAAACAGCTCCATTTCGCATGACATGTCTCCTAATCGATCATACAAAATGTGCAATGATCACTTTTGAACTCATTGACTCTGTACTTCACACTAACTTTTGCCTGACTACAACTCCCATGATGCATTGGTACAGTTAGTACATGGGGGTCTGGATACTGCTGTTTCATACGTATCAATTACTACCTTAGGGGGATATGACTACCTTAGGGGTCTCTTGCATGCAAAACACATGATGTTGTGCTCTTACCTTTGGATGTGCCGACATGGTCTGAGGTGTTAATTTCTGAGACACCAACAACTGCCTCTGTTGCAAGGGTGCCATCCACCAAGTCCTCAAGTGGGGTATTAGGCCTATCCCTGGATGGTCCACCGCCGGTCCTTTTGGCTGCCTTTATCCTGTTGGCAATCCTTTCTTTTGCACGACGGCGCAGATCATACCAGCACTTTTGTAAATTGTTAATGTCATGGTGGGCAACACCAACTGCATTAACTTTTGCTTGGATTCCAGGCAAAATTTTCCTTTTAGCTGCTTCTGGCACTTTCAATGATTTTTTACCAAACAGCTGCTCCTGCCTCTTGGTCACTTCCTCAATCAAAATTTCCAGTTCCTGGTCACTGAATTTAATTTTCCTTTTCCTAGACTGTAGTTGTTCTCCTGCATGTTCTGAGGCCATTTCCCCTTTTGCTGCTGGCTCACACTCAGCTCCAGTTGCTCCAAGCTTGCTTCCTGGTTGTGATGTAATAGCAATGCAGCAATATGGGTAATTCGCAATTTGCGATTTCGCAAATACAGAATCTCTAACATTATGCGATTCGGTAGAAATTGCGATTTTTACCGAATCGCAAAAAAATGCCATTTTATTCATGCATTGCATTTTGCGATTCCTTATTTTTCGCAAATAAGGAATCGCAAAAACAAATGTTGATGCATGTGCCCCTTGGAATCCTTTTAGAAACGTGCAATGTCACCAAAGGTATTTCTATCTGCCTGATGTGTATATTTGTAAATTAGCATGTAGTTTTTAGTAGTGTGTGTGTAATAAATGTACTTTTCCTTTTTCAAAGCAAAAGTACTGACTGGACTATCATCTATTGAGTGTTATTGTTGCATGCCAGTGAATATTAATTACTAAACTACACCACCTCCCCTGAGTAGGCCTTAGACTGATCCACTTTTCTACCCTGAGAGAGTCAAGTGCTACAATAGGGTGCTTAGTTCCCAATACAGAGACAATTGAGGCCTTTGTAGTTGTGCAGGCCTCACATCCTGCACAGCTACTTACCCATTTCTTACAACACGTCTTACATCGAATTTCGTTGCACCCACTGCATTACATTTGGTGATGCAGTGCACACAACGAAATTCATTTTATTTATTTAAATGTTTACTTACCTGTAAAACTCCGTAATCCATACATTACTACCCCCCACCCTGCCCCTCCCCCTGCCCACGTCACCGCCCTACAGAAACACCTACTGCCGACCGCTACTGCCTACGTATATTCCCTATTTGACTCTCATACTGATGTTACCTAATTTCCTTTGCTCTGATATCCTTCGGAGTCAAGTTCGCGCTATATAAAACTTTATAAATAAAATAAATAAATAAATATGAGCAACCATAACAGGAGAAATGCATGTTGTTGAACTATCCAGAGAGTCCCATTCTGAATCCCGGAGCACCAACATTCAGAATTTCTGGTTACGAATGTGAGAGACAGGAGAACAAAAAGAGTACCTTAAAAAAAAAAAAAACAGCACGGGCTGTTTCTGCCTGCATAAACATTAATAGTCCTCAACACCAATCCGCATACAGTTTGTGAATCAATGCTCCAAATTCGAAGTACTTAACCCTTAAAAGAGGAGCAAGAGAGAGCCACTCACAGAAAAAAGTTTTGGAATTCAGGTCCTTTCAACAGCATTATCAGGCCCGGACTGGACGTTGCGGCCACCGGGCAATCCCCCGGTGCGCCGCAAGGGTGGGGTCCGGTTTTGGGCCCTGGGGGCCGTTTTTGTTACAGGGCCGTTTTTGCAGCATATCTGCAAAATCGGCCCTGTAACAAAATCGGCCGAAAACCGGACCTGTCAAAGAGCTCGGTTGCACCCCCAGGGGGCTAGCCGAGCACTTTGCCAGGGCCGGTTTTGGTTCTCAGTCCGGCCCTGAGCATTATAATGCAATCTAAAACACAATGAGGATGCCAGCTGTTGAATTAGACAGCTTCCATTGTACCTCATCTTCCTGCCTCTTCTCCTGTTGCTATGCTCACAGTTCAGTACACTGTCTGCCACACTCTAAGTAAGGACTAAATGTCATTGTGGTGAGGTGTATGTCAAGGTAGATTGTCTTTTGGAACACCTAATGTGAAACAGTAAAACAATGCAAAATATATTTAACTAAATTAAGCAATTTTTATTCAGAATATGATTACTGACCAATATATATATAATGTTTCCTTGCAGCAATTACGTTCCCTGCATTGGAAAACAAAGAAAAAGACGTATGGAAAAACACAGAAAATAAAGCACTTAAAAGCAATCTATCAAAGTGCGGACCTATCTATTTAGACAGACACAAAAAGTAGGTCATGATAATCCGAGGCAGGATTCGTACCTAGTGCAGCAAAATCTTTCATCCCATGTTTAACAGTCGAAGGAAAGTCGTGAGGTATTACTCACATTAATGCATATATCATAATGTCAGTGTGACACCTAAGAGCATGTGATTAGCCAATTAACACAACATCAAAGGGCACCAGTAATGCCAAAACCTGCAGACAAGTGACATATATAATTATGGGGAAAATGACTGGCTGTTCCATAATAAAATGAGTGATACTTTAAATAAAAAAACAGCACAGCAAGTGCTTCATTAGAGCTAACCACATGTACATTTCAGCCATGAAAGTTCTGTGAAGAACTGATTTGATGAAAGGCTTTCAAAAGGTTTGCAGCCGTACTCGCTAGGTATGTTCCAGCTGATAAATTAAGTTTTTCACTAACAAATAGTCCATGTATCTCTAAGTCTTGCTGGGACCACATTTTGAGCTGGGGTATTTAAACGTAAGCATAGGCATAGTGTGGAAAATAATGCATGGGTGGTCTGTATTTAGGAGTGAGCGAAATTCGCGTAAATTGCTTTTGCATACTTAGGTGAATTCGTAAAAAATTACATGAAATTACATGAAATGGACAACCGGCATTTAGTGCTCTGTTTTAGAGCAAAATGTGTTGTCGCATGACTCATTTCTCACTAAATTAAAGCACACAAAAACACAAGTGTTGCAAACAAAAGCCTCTTGCGTTTTAACCCCTTCGCTGCGGGGGTAATTCCCCTGCTGTGCTGGGGGGGAGGGGGCGCGCACAGCGCCCGCATGATCATGACGAGCTCAGCTCGTCATGAGGCATGGCGCTCCTGTGCTCATGATGAGCTGAGCTCATCACAGGTGTACTGGCTCCCGTGGAACGCTCAGCACAACAGGGGAATTATCCCAGCATGCAAGCGTCCCACGGCTCATGACGAGCTGAGCTCGTCATGAGCACCGGAGCACCGTGCCTTATGACGAGCTAAGCTCGTTATGTGCATGGAAAAGGTTAATCATTTACATTGTTCCTGTGCTCCAAAACTAAAGGTTTGTATCGTAAATACGCCACGTTATATATACCATGTCTGGAATTTCATCTAGGAAGCATAATAAAGGATATTGTTATGATTTCCCACACACCTCTTGAAGAATGAAATAAGTGCATGCCTAATTAAATAGTTTTGACACACCATCAAAGTGCTCTTAAGCTCTCTTTGACAGAGGTAACTGTACGAAATGGTCTACAGTAAAACAACACCACACTGAACCATAAGGTCCCTGATAATAAAATGACTATGTGAGATAAGGCTCAGGAGTGGTGAACAGAGGATAGCACAAAGGTATGAGATGATAGCACATCTCTCTTAATACTATATGAGAGAACAAACAATTTAAAATGTGACAATACTAGAGAATGGAAACACAAACTACAATTAATATTATAAATGCTGGAGAATGTCAGAGAAAGGGTATTATGTACTGAATATCAAAACAAAAATGTCATGTTGTGAAACATTAAGGGCCTGATTCTGATGCGGTTAGGAAAGCAATCCCACCTAGGGCCTGATTCTGATGCTGTTAGGAAGCCCTCTTAACGGCATTTGCTCCTTCCAAATCGGATCTGGAACATGTCATACCGACCAATGGCCCAATTATGATGCGGTTAGGAACATATGCAACCAAATTGTATTGGGAAGCATCCGGGTGCATCGAACTCCGTCTGTCGGACTCTCTTGATCCGAGTGGGTCAGAAACCATTTCCAAACTGATTCGTTCGGGAAGCTTTCCAACCCACATCAGAATTGGCCCCTGAATTTACTAAACATAGCCTTAAAGGTCTTTTCACCACGTCGGCCTTTTTCTGAACCCAGTTTTGTTGGTCCTTAGATTTAAAAGTATCATTGATATCTTCTATGTTTTCTGGAACCTCTACCAGAACTTCCTTCATCACGTCCTGTACCTTGCACAATCATGAAACATGCCATAATGCTCCATTTTCCTTCACATCAACATTCCCATTCATCTAGAAAATGCTCACAATTTGGGAAATGTGGGCAGACCTTTTGGCAGTCTACATGAATGAATCACTGACAAAATATGGGCGTTAAAAATATCGGAGGCGGAATATCGATGTCAAGAATATCGAAATCCTATCTACATCATGCTAAGTACAAAAATATCGAACCAAAAATATTGTTGTCAAAAATATCATTGTTAAAAATATTGTTTTTTGAAAAGTTTAAAAATAATGTAAAATAAAATAAATAATACATATATTTAAAATAAACATAGTTAAAAATATGTTTACAATTATAATTAATACATATAATGTAACAAAAAATGAACATATATATATATATATAAAGTAATATATATACTTAATGATATTTGCAATTAATTATTATAACTTATAAATTGTTAAAAACATTTGATAAATTATAAATACACACATACACATACAACAATAATATGAATAAAAATATCAAAAATTTATATAACAAAATAAAAAAATAAAAAAATAAATGATACACTGCATTAACTAAAACAGTAAATATTGGATAGCGTAGGGGTAAAAATGACTATTCCCACTCCAGAGCATGCAAAAGTAGGGAAAGTGCTTGATAGCGTAGGGCTAAAAATGACTATTCAAACTCCGGAGAGTGCAACAGTAGGGAAAGTGTTGGATAACGTAGGGGTTAAAATTACTCTTCCAACTCCAGAGAGTGCAACAGTAGGGAAAGTGTTGGTTAGCGTAGGGGAAAACATTACTAATCCAACTCCTGAGGGTGCAACAGTAGGGAAGGTGTTGTTTAGCGTAGGGGTTAAAATTACTATTCCAACTCCAGAGAGTGCAACAGTAGGGAAAGTGTTGGATAGCGTAGTGGTAAAAATTACTATTCCAAATCCAGAGTGCACAACAATAGGGAAAGTGTTGAATAGCGTAGGGATTAAAATTGCTATTCCAACTCCAGAGAGGGCAACAGTAGGGAAAGTGTTGGATAGCGTAGGGGTTAAAATAACTTACTAATAATTAAAATATATATTTTTAAATAAAAATAATGTAATCATTACATAACAATAAATTAATTAACAATGCCAATACATAATTACTGAAAAATAATTAACAATTAATAATTAATTAACAATTAAATGGATGCTAAATACACTTAAATAATTATTATTAAGAATTAATTACCAAATAATAATGAAATAAAAAATAATTAAATTTCAAAACTAAAAAACAATAATTATTAAAAAATATTTAGCACTTAATTTTTAATTAACAATACATTATTGATAACTACCAACGAATTATAATTAAGCACATTTAATTACCAATTATTAAATAATGAACAATAAACTCATTTCACATTTTTATTAATATTAATTATTAAAAAGTTATTACCAATTAATAATTCATTAACACTACATTAATTATCAATACTCAACAATAAAATAAATAATTACTTAATTACAATTAAATGACTTCCCACCCTATCACCCTATAACCTCACAACACACTTCAATAATGAATTAATACACTTAGGGGTCGATTCTGATTCAGTAAAATGCCCTCCGAATAGCCGTACGAAGCTTATTTCCCATACGAATCGTGTTTAGAACCTTACCCGTACGTACGATATAATACGATGTGTACCCAAAGCAGTTCTCCGTTCGAATCGTACCGAAGACCATACAACTCACAAATCCGTACGAATCGCACTCGGAACACGCAGTACGCCATGTCTGTACGGATCGAAGCTGCATTTTCCGACCCAGCAAGTACGAATCATATCGACAACACTCCGTACGACTCTTTTTCTACGGGAGCTTAAAACGTCCGTAAAAGCAGATTTCGTCTCGAAATGTGTACGAAACGCTCCCCCCTGGGTACGGTGCGTACACCCCATGATTGAAGGGGTAGGGTGCATCGGGGTACGGTGCGTACACCCCTGGATTTCAGGGGTACGGTGCGTATGTCCCCGTGCGTACACCCCATGATCGTAGGTGTACGGACCGTAGGGGTAGGGTATGTACACCCCAGGGTCGTAGGTGTATGGTGCGTATACCCCGTGCATACACCCCTTGATTTTAGGGGTATGGTGCGTATGTGAAAGTGTTGCCCTCCGTACGAATTGCTCATACGCGACGTTTACCGTACGAATCATGTACTCATTCTCCGGTCCGGATCGTACTTGGCGGGTCGTACGACATTTTTACGAACCGAACCGTACGGTTCACTGTGCGGGTCGATGTCGTACGGATTTACACTTCATTTTCGTACGGTTCACAATAATTCGGACATATTTTCTCGTAACGGATCGTACTACGCGATTCGGACGGATCCGTACGATTCAGACGGAAACGGCTACAAATACGAATCGTCGTACGGATTCGTTTCCCGAATACGAATCGACCCCTTAATATAATTACCAATTAATCAATTAATAAAAATGAATTAATAAAAATGAATTACCAATTAATAATTATTTAACATAACAATACCAATAAATACAAATAAATAATTACCTAATTACAATTCAATTACTTTCCACTCTATTCCCCTAAAAAACCACAACCCGCTACAGAACTAAAACGCAAAATGTATTTAAAAATAATTACTAATTCCTAATTTTTTTTAATTAATTTACTATAATTGAATTACTTCCCACCCTATTCCCCTATAAATGCACAACCCGCTACAGTACTTAAATGCATAATTTACTTTAAAAAAAATTACTATCTTCTAAAAATTGAATACATATATTCTAAAACTAGTACAATAATTAACAACAAATATAAACACAAACATAAAAAATACATAACACTATTATTAATAATGATATTAGTAACATCGACATTTTTGCTAAAGATATTACTATCTTCGATATTAACAAAAACTATATTTCTTACCTTCAGGTCGATATTCTGGTTGTCGATATTCTTGATTTCGATATTGTGTCCCTACGATATTTCCAACTCGATATTCTTGGAGGTCAAAATAAAAAACTCAATATTTAGACTGTTTACCTACATGAATACTTTGCACATATCAAAACCCCTTCTTTCCAGGACCACTGGTTCATCCAATTCTTCTCATCATAATGCCCTTTGCATTATTCTTGATATTTGCATAACCAGTGAACAATACCATTCTTCTTCTTTATTGTGACCTACTTTTTGCCCACCTAACATAGTGACAACTTTGTTGTAGTCATTTCCCCTCAAACATTCCATTGATGATCTCCCTGGATGATGTGGTGTATTGTCCTTTGGTCTACACCACCTCCCACAATTCCCCCTTTACTCTCTCCCTCAAACTTCCTGCCATTTCCTCCCCATTTTTATCCTATTCATCTGTTCAACAAAACCTTATGCGTTTGGAGAATATAGTGTTCTTAAAACTCATCCACTTAGATGTGTAGTCCACAAGATCTGCCATCAGCAGGGTTTCAAAGGGGCCCATCATTTCTAAAACTGCTTTCAACCATGTTTTCAAGCACACTTATTGCTGATAATTGAACGTTCCTGACCACCTTTGATGCATCGCTGGTGGTACAGTGCACACAGTTTATCACCTAATCCTCAACTTGACAGTTCATAGTTGACCACTATTATGTTTCTCAAGAATGCACTTTTATTAAATTCCAGCCTATGCGAGACAATTTTTTTATTGGTTTTACAACATATTAAATGACTGAGCCGTAATTAATGACATCTCTTCCATCTATAATCCCCAGTTGTAGCCCTGACCCCCCCGAGCCGGGCACCATACACATTATATGTCAATATTTCCTTTCCCTATGGTGACAGCTAGGGGACGTTCCCATCTCTGGCATCCTATAATAAATCCCAAGCCTTATACATTGCAATAACACCATAATCCGTTATTAACCCCACAACCATTCAACTGCCCTCCCCCTCCCTCTATCACCAGTGTGTTCAAAACATTCATTGTGACTACATCGTGTATCACATAATAGCCAAATACCAGAACTTCCTGCAGTGGCTATTTTACCATTTGTCTCGGTTGGGACCCCCCTGTGGTGCTTCCCCCACTTATTGCCGGTCAATTATGGCTTACACCAACCCTTCCCACGCACTTGCAGCCTCCAGAGCTTTCTCAATATTAAAGCGTCTCGCCTGCTGAAACCGAACACTGCTTTCACTACCTGCCCATTTAATCAGTTCCGCTTTCCATCTCCTGCTGCTAGGTCCCTCTTTTGACTTTCAGTGTGAGGTGATTTCACGCTTAGCCAGCAGCAACCCCATATCTACGAATTTACTTGTTACCTTTGTCTTGGAGGTATGGGGGAACCATTGCAATATACATGTGGCTATGTTAAAATCTATCTGGCGATCAGTGACTGAATTTAATAAGTCTTCTATTTCAGACCAATATTTCCCCAGTTTCTGGCAGTAACATATGTTCAAGTTCTACTGCCCCTTTGAGCCTCTGGGGCATGCCGCACTGTCAGCCCTGAAGTATTTTTTAATCCTACCAGGGGTAAGGTACGCTCTGTTTAATATGTAAAAGTGCACCAGCTGGAATCTTGCATTTCTAGTGCTATTCCAGGCCCTGCGCATTATATGTCCTCAATCTGATTCTGGGATGGGCTTCCCGATTCCAGCCTCCCATTTCAATCGTAACGTGTCTAGTGGAGCCAACCCCTCATCCAGCATTCGCCGATACAGGCATGTAACTGCTTTAAATGTACCTGCTGCCATCACGACATATTGACATGCCATGGTTGTTTTGGGCTCAGTTAATCCCTCCTTCCAATGTTTCTGAAGCGCCCACACCAGAGCAGCATGAACCAGGAATCCCCCCCTGGGAAGGTCAAATCTTTCCTGTAAGGCCTGGAATGTTAATAATTCACTGCCCTCGTATAAATCTCCCAGCACCTGCACCCCAGCCTGTTCCCACCCAAGCAAGGACGCTCAGTCTCCATCATGGGGCAGTGCTGTTACCATCCCTAACGGGATTTCAGGGGCGTAGGGATGTGTCACCCCTGCTCTCCGCTGACTCCTATTCCAACACAATCTTATTGTTTTCTCTTCCAGGGTTAGTTCCCTAAGGTCAAGCTGTTGTTGTAATATTATAAAGGATATGATGTGTCTTGGTATTCCTTTACCTCTCACATCCTCCGGGCCCCTAAATTCTAGTGCCACTGCTTGCATAAGGACCTGTAGCTGGGCCGCTATATTATAAAGCTCTAGTTCAGGGACCGCTAAACCTCCCTCTGCTTTCGGTCTCATCATCGTTTTTAGCGCCACTCTCCGTCTACCAGTTCCCCAAAGGAATCGTACTATCGTAGTATTGAGCAACCTAAACATTGAACTTGGTATCCATATGGGCAAAGTCCTAAAAAAATATAGTTGCAGTGGCAATGCCACCATCTTTAGTAAGGCGGCCCTTCCCGTCACTGACAAATTAAGCGTACTCCAGAATGCAATGCTACCTCTAAGTGCTCGTATACACCTACCAATATTCCCTTCCAGAATAGCACTGGCTTCATGGTAAATATGCGTACCAAGGTACACTAGGCAGGTAGGCTCCCAGCGTATCTTCCGTTTTAAGGCAGGTACTACTCTTCAGGGTCTCACAGCAAAAAAGCACATCTTAGTCCAATTCACTCTCAATCCCGATATATCCCTGAACTCCGATAGCAGTTCTGCCGCACCCTCCAGCGCCCCCTCAGTATCAGCCAGGAACATCAGCAAATCATCCGCATGTAGGGAGATGTATTGCTGATTGCCTCTGAAAGGCAAACCCTTGTACCTTTGCCCCAGCCTAGCATATGCCGCCAGCGGTTCAATGGCTAGCGCGAATAGCAACGGGGAGAGTGGCCAGCCCTGCCTCGTCCCACGGGATACTTGATACTGGGGAGAGATCACCGTTCTAACTTTCACCCTTGCCACTGCCGAGGTATACAACACTTTTGTCCATCCCATGAACGACTCTCCCAACCCAAAACGGCCCATTGCTTTATACAGATAGGGCCATTCTAGGCTGTCAAAAGCCTTCTCTATATCCACGGAAAGTACAGTGGCCTGTGGGTAGTCAAGGTGGCCCTCGCCCAGCACTCGTAGTAACCTCCGTGTATTTGTGGCTGTATTTCGAGTTGGGATAAACCCAGCCTGGTCTCCGTGAACTAATCTGGTCATTTACTGAAGCAAGGGCGACGCCAAGGTCCAGCTTACAATTTTGTAGTCCGTTGACATCATTGACAATGGTTGTTAAGCCGCCGTGTCTGTGCTCTCTCTCCCTGGCTTTAATAATGGAACTACCAGGGCCTCCCGCATGGTCATAGGGAGATGACCAAGGTCACCCGCCTCCCTGTAGACCTCCAGCAGCCTTGGGGTCCACAAATCTAAGTAATGTGAGTAAAATTCTATTGGCAACCCATCTACTCCCGGTGTTTTGTTATGAGCCATATGTTTGACCGCGCCTCTAATTTTCTCAATTGTAATATCCCGCCCCAATTGCTTCACTTGTTCCACCTCTAACTGCCGGAGGGGTATGTTCTGTAAGAAGGATTCAATGTCTTCATCCCCCACGTCCAGTGTACTCTCATACAAGGCTGCATAACACACTAAAAACCGCACGTTAATCCCACTCTGAGTAGATATTGGACATCCGTCCCGTGCCGTCAATGTTAAAATCAGGGTGCCGCGCGGGGAGGCTCAAGATTCCATCTATTTTGCCAATCCCTTCTATATTTGTATAACCTATGGACAGGGGAGTCTGGTGGGGGGGATGTGACCTATCTTGAATGACGTCCGTTATCGAGTTAAAATCCACTCCCATCAATAAGGGGCCCGTAAAATAATGTGCTAGTGTGCCAGATATGTGCTCCAGGAATCGCAGCTGATCTACATTTGTGGCATAGATACTACATAGTGCTATGTCTCTCCCATATAGACGCCCCACTACCGCTACAAATCTTCCTTCCGGATCTATGGTTTGTTTGGTTACCTGAAAGGGGACCCCAGCTCTTATCCAAACCAGTGCTCCTCTTGCAAATGGCGAGTAGGCTGTACTAAATACCTGCCCCCTCCACCTTCTCTGCAAAGCTTGACCCTTTGATTTAGTGAGGTGCGTCTCTTGGAGTAATGCAATATGAACCCCACTCCTGACCAAATAGGCGTGGACCTTATGGCGCCTCATCATTGTGTGTAGTCCCCTCACATTCCAAGTAATACATCGTAGCTCAGGTCTTTTCCCCATCATTGTAAATCTTCTTGTACGACCTTTCCGTTACCTGTATGAACACACCGGCGATCCCAAAGTCCCAACTGTTTCCCCTCCTCCTTCCTTCCCCCCCCCCCCCCCCCCCCCCCCCAAGAACAGGCCCTTGAACAACATAGCTAGTTCTCATCCAAACTTTCCCAAAACAAGAACTAATTCACTCCTATGTTCACCAGTACCTATGTGAGCCTCATGGCCAAGATTAACTATTGTTTCCTTTAATTCCTTTGGAGGAATGCCCTTTATTAATCTAAGTAATATTTCATTAATTGTATTCTACTCTCTCTTGTCAATATCCTTTATCAGCCTTATTATTATTGGATCTGTCAACCCATCTTGTATCACACAGCTGTGTATTTTCGCTCCTTATAGTTTTGTCCGATGAACAAAACAGGAGAATCATCACTGACTGACACATCACTGACTAATAGGTGCTACAAACAATCCAGTACCCTTTTTTAAGATTAGATCGAAATTCCACCTGAAAATTACAGCCCCCATGCCTGCCAACTACCTAGAAACTATTAGAGTTGATCTCTATTAATCTCTACGTATCAACTCTATTAATCTCTACGTATCAAAACTTGCATCACATTTATTCCTATGTACAGTATGCCCCACTAGAAAACATAACCCATAACACCACAACTCATGTTTTTTTTTTTCAATGTGTGGTATATAAATAAATAATACCGGATCTATTTTTGGATGAATGAATGAATAACAGATAGCTCAATAAAATAAGAGTCAAGATTCGAGGTAATAGGAGTTTCTGCAGGTTTATTACAGCATAAGGACAGGATCAGGACAACCTGCATAGGAACAGAGGTGACAGGGCCCAGCAGGACAACTGGGGCCCAGCAGCTGCCGGGGCTTGATCTGGGATGAGCGCGCTAGCTTTTAATAACAATACATCAACTTATATACATAGCGCAAACACATAGCATTACATTGCAGTAGGCGTAGCAGTGGGTGGAGCAGAAGGCGTGACGCGTAGCAGTCGCGAAAGATAACAGTAAAAAGAGGTGTAACTGGGAGTATACTTAGGCATGTGATGAAAACGTAACAGAATATGTCATGAATGGGCGGAAACATAGGAGGGGGCTACCTAAGGAGCCGGGACCTCTAACCTAATGGTGCGCGTAAACTGGCAATGACGTGTTACTAGGAGAAGCTGGGGGCTACGAACTCTGTGCTAGGAGCAGAGACTAGAGTCTGGAGGGTCGGAGCGACATGTACCTAAACCCTATCTGGTATCTAATGTTTAGGGAACATGTTGATATAAACTAGAAGTCATGAGGGGAAAAGCTAACTTGATTCTAGGACTGGACCATACATTATTCTACATGTAGTGCGTGATGAAGAATACTAAATGACCATTAATACAGTATTTCTCTAACGTGGAGCCGGGAAGGCTAGACAATGACGGAAACTATTGATGCAGTTCAGTAGCTTAGGAATGCAGAGAAGGAGGACTGAACTGATAGCTGGAATCATAACATACTTTTGGCAGACTCAGAGGCAGAGCCAAGCTGCACCGGGCACTGCGAGGCAGGAAGTAAGTGAAGGGTCGAGGATACAGGTGGGGGCTGTATCGCTCCTCAGCGAGGCTTTCAGGAGACAGGAGCTGAATCTGATGTCCGGGCCCTTTTGAGGCCTGGAAACGGGGACTTTATAATGGAATAACGTGCACACTAAGAAACGTGGCAACACAACTTTACCTAGGCCTGATATTCGTAGTATTCACGAGAACTGGAAAATGTCATACCAGAGGTGGACACAACTGTAATTGCGTCATTAATCGGACATGGGGAATAACATATGCATATTGGTCATGCACACATAACATATGATGGATGAGGCGTAGGGACACAGAACATGGCAAAATTTACTTTTCCACATTCCCTCCTTGTCACTACGTTTCCATCAGGAAACATCAATTTTCATGATACCATCTATCATTTCATACAGTACCATTTGCTCGTCTCGAATTGTCTTGGAACGGGATTTAGAACGGGGCTTGGGACTAGGAATACAAGAGGTAGCACACATGCTGCAAATCGCAGGGCCACATTGTATACAGAGGCAGCAGCTAAATATGATCGCTACTGCAATACCTAGAAAGGACAGGACTTTCCATCCCCATGCGGAAATTATATTCCAGAACCAACCGGACCATGTCCAGGTGCCTGGATCTTGGTGTAACAGATGGGCAATTTTATGGAGTCTGGTTATAGCTGAATAAACAGACGGCGCGTTATTTGGAATGAAAATGCAGCAACTAGATCCGATGACTCTACAGGCCCCGCCCCTATCGGCCAGTATGACGTCAAGGACGAGACGATTTTGCAAAACGACAAATCTCATAGCAGATTGTTCTTCGGTTAGGTTACCTAGAGCAGAGGCAGTCTCATTTACTACAGCTTCAAGGGTTCTTGTTAACCTACGGATCAGTTTACTATTCTGGACAGGTCCTACAAAGAAGAAGAAACCTTTATTGAAATCTGTATACTGTTCTAGAGTAGTTTCAGTATAATCGACAATTGGGGACTCCCTTCTATGTCTAATGTGTACTAGATGTGTGTTTCTGTGATAATCAGATGGGGCTAGGAAAACAGGTGGCAGTAGGAAAGCAATGTAACAGGTTCCCTCCCAATCGAGGGGCAGACGAACATATGCAGTTTGACCACAAATAAAATAAGAATGGCGTGAAGCTTTAAAAATAGATTTCCTACTGTCACTATACTTGATAACAGTAGTACAATCACTATGTCCTACGTGTACGGAACCATGACTACGGACACATAATTCGCCTTTGACTGGTAGGACTGAAATAGCAGGTAAGTCTGGAGTAGTATCAGACTGAACATTTAGGACCATGAAATTCGACGAATAATTACCTAAATTATAAACTTCATTTTCTAGATCTAAACCTGTTCTGTGGGGGAAACCTTGCTTGTCTGGAAAACATGTACTGTTAAGAAAAGACATATCTGTTGAGGATGACGTTAACGTGGACCATGCTCCACACGAACCATTATGTGAGAATGGATAAGGAAACAGTGGCAGAACTCCCTTCGGTGTCTGAAAAGGGGGGAGTCGACCACACACCCAACAATTAGTGGCATTGCTGGTCTGGTGTGAATAATGTAACATACGGATAAATGTGTTGTTGCGCATAGCAAGGCGGTAAGAATATTCGTGAGGAGGCAGATCACTAAACGTATGCTCTACTGTAGCATTAGCAGACATATTTACATGAGGAACTGGAAAATACAGATAGAACGCATAGCTGGTGCAGGAAATCATTATGCTGATGAATAATACGAAACTCAGAAAAACGATACATTGAATTGAACTTCGACTGACTCTCTCACTATGGGGGTCTATTTTATACATGTCAGAAACAGTCTAACCGTTTCACCTAGGGGAGGACTTATACAATCAAACTGACTGACTTATTTTACTAGACCTGAGCTTTAACTTATACTCCTGTTGCGGAGTTTTCTCTAACAAGGGAGGGGTTGTAATAATGACTTGTGCGGGACAGTCCTTAAGAGCAATATTCTGGCAGTCCTTCAAATCCTGGGAAATGTTTTTAGAAACGGATTTCAGTCCTTTAAAAAGTTTAACATGAGACAGGTGGATCCATCCTTTTCTGCCTTCCAGCTTGACGGCAGTACGGGTGGTCAAGAGGACCTGACGTGGCTCTTTCCAACGAGGTTCCAGCGGACTTGATCTGTCGAAATTCCGGACCATCACTAGGGAGCCCGGAACGATTTCATGTGGTGCCACCTCGGTATTGTCTGGAAAGGCGGCAGCAACCTGTGAACGACATGAGTTGAGGGCAGACATCAAGGAAGCTAGGTAATCTGTCAACATATTACATGAAACATCGGTAATACTTCGGGGTCTAGGAGTACCCCACATGTTAGGGGGGCGGCCGAATACGACCTCATACGGGGACAGACCTGATCTGGAATGTGCGACCATGCGCATATAAAACAAAGCGACTGGCAGAGCTACTAGCCAGTCCACACCTTTTTCTTTACAGACTTTTGCAATTCGGATTTTCAGAGTCTGATTATGTCTCTCTACGAGACCGGCTGCTTCAGGATGGCGTACACAATGGAACTTCCACTGGTACCCTAACAAAAGGGAAACGTGCTTCATGAGTTCAGATGAGAATGGCTGACCGTTATCAGAATATACGACTCTAGGGAGTCCATATCTAGGGAAGAATTCACGAACCAACTGCTTGGCAGTGGTCGCGGCTGTGTAATCTGGGACTGGATATGCTTCTGTCCACCTGGACAAAGCGCATACAACTACAAGTACATACTTGAAACCTCGACATCGCTCCATCTGAATATAATCCATCTGGAGGACCTCAAAAGGGTGGTTAGGGGGCTGGAAACCACCTTGTTCCACCGGGACACTTTTACCTGGATTAAACTGACAACATATCATACAGGTACGGACTTTCTGCTTGGCTGCAGCTCGTAAATGCTTGTTGAACCAAATGTTCTGGATACTGTCTAACATAGCTTTTTCTCCTAAATGTGCTGGACTATGTGCGGTATTGATAATGACTTGAACCATAGAGTCGGGGAGAAACCATGTGGCTCTACCCTTCGTTAACCATCCTTGATCTGTCTGGACCCCTCCTTGTTCATACCATTTCTTGATTTCATCGGGGGTAGCATGTAACTGGATATCTATGACATCTTGTGTAGGGTCCTTAACTGTCATGCATGTAATCGGATCTGGAGTATGTGTCATGTTAACTGGACTGTCTGGAGTCTGTGCTGTAAGCTTGGCTGTGCGGTCTGCTAGATCATTACCTTGGGAAATAATGTCAGTGACTTTCGTATGTGCTTTGCATTTCATGATAGCAATAGATGTCGGTAAATGTATGGCATCTAACAGGGCTTGAATAAGGAGACCATGCTGAATCTTGGTTCCATGAGAAGTCATGAAACCTCTCTCCTGCCAGAGCACTCCGAAGTCGTGTACAACTCCGAATGCGTAACGTGAATCTGTGTAAACATTAACTTTCAGGTTCTTGGCATGTATACAGGCTTGTGTCAGAGCGACTAGCTCTGCTGCTTGAGCGGACAGGGTGTCAATACGGTGTGTTTCAATAACTTCAGTGTCAGTAGTCACTGCATATGCTGCGACTAGTTCTCCTGTACTAGTTCTCATACATGAACCATCCACATAAAGTGTCAGGTCGGGATCTGGTAACGGAATGTCTGTCAGGTCTTGTCTTGGCTTAGTCGTAATGTTAACTACTTCCACACAATCATGTGTGTCTGGATTTAAACTAACTGATGGTAACAGTGTAGCAGGATTCAGGACGTTGCAGCGTCTAATTTCTATGTGTGGCTGGAACAGTGTCAATTCATAACCTGTTAAACGTGCAATTGTCAAGTGCTGTGTTTGTGTTCGGTTTAAAAGAACTTCCACGGAATGTGGGACTTGTACTGTCAGGGAATGTCCTAAAACTATGGAATCACTTTGTCTGATAGCTAGTGCTGTGGCTGCAACTGACTTGAGGCACGCAGGCAACGCCTGGGCGACTGGATCTAATGTGCTCGAAAAATAAGCACAGGGCTTGTATTGTCCTGCTTGATCTTGTGTGAGAACAGATAATGCTGTACCTTCACGTTCAGTAACGAAAAGTGTAAAAGGCTTACTGTAGTTCGGTGTAGCTAGAACTGGAGCTTGACATAGGGCTTTCTTTAACTCGTTGAAACTAAGTGTATGTTCAGATGTCCAAGGGAGGACAGTCGATACGGTTGCCTCCTGTGTCGTTAACTGTATCAGTGGCTTGGCTAGAAATGCATACTGGGGAATCCATTGTCTACAATAAGAAGTAAGGCCGATAAAGGCACGTACCTCCTTCTGGGTTCTGGGCTGGGGAAGACTCGCTATTAACTGGATACGGTCGGGTGTCAACTGCCTACCCCTCTTGGACAGCAAGTGTCCTAAGTATACCACTTGCTGGACACAGAATTGAAGCTTCGAAGGTGACACCTTGTGCCCCATCTCGGCTAGAAAATACAGGACTGTAAGTGATGCTCGCTCGCAGGCACGTTCAGAACGGGCTGTGATCAGTAGATCATCGACATACTGGAGCAGGGCAGTGTCAGTTGGCATGTGAATGTTGTCTAGTTGTCTCTTGAGTGCTTGACTGTAAATACTAGGACTTTCTGTGAAACCTTGAGGAGCGCGTGTAAACATATAGCTCCTTCCATTTAAACAAAATCCGAAAAGAAACTGGCTGTCTGGATGAATCGGAACACTGAAAAATGCATTCTTGAGGTCTATGACAGTGAAAAACGTGGCTTCGGAATCGATGGCCGTTAACAGGGAAGAAATATCTGGGACAACTGGGTACTGAGGAATAATACATTTGTTAAGCTCTCGTAAATCAATCACTAGTCGATATACTGGGGGTGCATTCGGATCAGTACGTTTCATGACTGGAATGATCGGAGAATTGCATACATTGGAGTCAGTTTCTACAACTACTCCTTGAGCCATGAGCTCGTCAATAATTTTGGATAAGGCTGCTACAGCCTCGGGTGGCAATCTGTACTGTCTGATTCGTGGTAGCACTACACCTGGCTTGAGAGTCACACGATGGGGTGTGATTTGCATGTAACCTACATCAGTTGGACCTTGCGCCCATAAGTGCTGTGGAACTTTAGACAATCTTGAATCAAAATCTCGTAATACATAGTGACCCTTAAAGTCACGTAGGAACAGACGTATTCCCTCTGGGGAACAGCATATTACTGCACCTAACTCTTTCAGTGTTTTAATGCCTAATAGGTTTTCTGGACATGACTTAGTAAGTAACAGATCAGTAGTACGGGACAATGGACCTACTTCTAGAGTAACTGGCTTAGATATCTCATTAACTATTGGCTTTCCTGAAAATCCAAGGGAAACATTTCTTGAGCCTGAGAGCGGAGCCCCTGGAACTTCGGCGTGACTGATGGTGGTCCTACTTGCCCCTGTATCGATCAAAAACTTTCTGTCTTTCCCTAATACTTGACTGTGAACATAGGGACCTTCTTGATCTACAGGTATCTCGATGAGAGGCAAGCCTACCTCCCTCTCTAGGCTGTTTCATGAATATGGCTGGTACTCTGGATACTCGGACTGTGCATACTGGTACATCTGCGATGTAACATGCTGTGTTGCAGCAATAGGCTGCGGTACTGTAACTGTCTGTTGTGCATTCTGTGACTGCGGAGTCTGTGAAACTTGTTCTTGTCTAGGCGGACGTGGTCTTTCTTTAGTCTTACCAGTAGCTATGTTATGTTTCAGAACTGCACACTCGTTTATAAAATGACCTGGCTGTTTACAATAATTGCAGTTCCCTTTAACGGGAGCTGCAGGATGACTGGCTTGATTCGGACCCCTCTTCTGACTGTCTTGAGGAACAGATTGTGCAACTAGCACTTTCATTTTCGTGTCTTTCATACGTTTTCTCTCGTGTTCTTGCTCTTCCCTGATTCTATTCTGGTGATACTGGAGCATCTGGAGCATCTGGGACGGAGTATTTGCTTGCCAGGTGCTTTCGACTTTTAAAACTCGATTTTTAATTTGTGGGCTTGAATTCTCGACTAATTTGGTAACGAAAAGGTGAGGGTATGACTCACTACTTGTCTTGAGACCACTGTTAATACTGAAACATTTTTCAAATCTAGAATAAAAATCACTAATATCTTCTTCTTGTTTCTGTTTACAGGCTGAGATTGCATCCCAGTCTTCCTTCCTAGTTGTCAATAATCTGGGTAAAACTTGAATCAATAATTCTGGTAATTCTTTACATTTATCTCCAAGACCGGTACCTGGTACTCGTGCCTTGTCTTCAGCTTCTAGAACTGCCCAATCGATCTTTTTCTCTCCCACCTCCCATTCTTTTTCCTTTAGCTTTTCATACACCCCTGCGGGTAACAGGACCTTTAACATTTTAATGATGTCTGGGTAAGTGTATTCTCCCATACGGAGCATGTCTTTTAATTCTCTATGGAACCCTGCTGGATCTTTGTCATGACAGGGAATTAATTTCTTCATTTCAAGAAGTTCCATCTTTGATATTGGAGTGTATACAAACACTCGTTGCATTACGCCACCCGCCCCTTGGACTGGGTGGACTTCTCGTAACGGATTCTGTCTGTCTATGTAGAATGATTTACTTTCTGGGGGTGAGACATGAACAAAATGCGGGTTCAAAAACGTTCTATATTTGTGGCGCTGTTCTAGAATGACACTAATTAAATCGGTACCTAGACCTCTCCATCTATACTGGAGTAACTCGTTCAGAATATCATGCAACGGACCTGGATCAGAATGTTGACCCTCATACAAAGTAATGAGGTGCTGGATCATATACATACCCACCAGTCGTTGCTCGGCTGGGGGCAGTTTCAGAAACATTTGTGCCACTATTTCGTCTGGAAAAGTGGTAGAATCAGTAATCCATCGGACTGCTGATCGGGCTAGTTCTTGTTCATGCATGGTACTTAACTCACTGTAACCGACTCGTGATTTCAGAATGTGATCGGTAGCTTGAAATATTTGTTCTAGAGAACCTTGTTCTGGTGCTGGATGATGAAAAATAGACTTGTGTTCTAGACGTAAATGGCGATCTGGAAATCTAGATTTTCCTACATACGCTATTCTGGCGGAATTCTCGTCTTCCTCTTCAGGATCAGAGATACTTTCTTTCTCGCTTACTTGTGCTGCTTTACGCTGGTCGTGTAACCTTATTATTTCTTTACGAATTTTCTTGTACATACTCTCCATAGCACCGACGGTCTTGTGCTTACCCTCGGCTATATTATCACTCCACCTTGTCAGGATTCTCATTTCGGCGGGATCTTTAGACGGGTAATCTTGTTCTCTTATTAGGCAATTGATCAGGAACTTTAATATCATGAGCTGAATCTCGGCTTTCCTTTGAGACATAATCTCGCCAATACTTTCTGGATCATCCCCTGTACGGATGAAACGATATATTCTGTCTAGATCTTCTTTCATATTCGGTAAGGTGACTAGATACTCGGTCACTCTCCTTACACGTAAGGAATATAAAACCATATTATATTCGCCTGGAACTGGATCATAGACACATTCGTTAAGGGTTTGCCTGATTTCTGTAACAGACTGATGTTTAGGCGTGCGCTGTAACGCTTGAGCATGTAATTCGAGTAATGTTAAACGCTTGTGTGGCGGCGGGGTTTGAGGAAGACCTCCTCCTGCGGCCCCTAGACTGGAATCGTCGACTGAGGCTCTACGTCCTGGCAGAGTGGGAAATGGAACTGTAGGCTGGACCGGGGGTACCGTAACAGGTACTCCGGTGTCTGGAGGAGCGGGAAGTGCCTGATTTGCAGGGACTGGCGGAGCACGAACAGGATTTGCATATTCGGGGACTGTGTCGTCCAAATAGGACGAAATAAAAATATCAGCTGCGGTCGGTTTGTGACGTAGCTTGGTCGGAACTAATGGTGGCGGGAAATTACTGGATGCCTCCGGGGTCGCTTTTGGCACACCTTCGGCAAGAAGAGGATACATACCCTTAATGAGGGCATGCCTCTGTCTGTCTGACTGTTCGGCTTTGACTTGTTCACCTATCTCGATTAATTCTCTTTCTTGGGCTCGTTCCTGGGATTCTCTACTTAACTCTGACTTTCTGACTTCTTTCTCGGTTCTTCTATGAGCTTCCTTACGCCATAACTCGATGGCATCTTTCTGTGACTGTCTGGCTTTCTTTTTCCATAATGCTTCTTCTACTCGCATGATACATTCGGCATCCCATGTACCCGATACGGGCCATCTATACTTTTCTTCTAACTGTTTGGTATACTCTACCCATAAATCTAGATACATTATGGCGCTTATGCCATGTTTCTGATACATAAAATGACCTGGACTGTCCCTAGGCGGAACAGGAACTGCTTCCTCTAATAAACCCTTTCTAGTTTTTAACTGACGTAACTTGGAAAATATAGGCATGACTGAACTGTAATCTGGACACAATACAATACACAATGAAAACACGAAATCACGTCGCACTCATACCACAACATTAAAATACATGAAGAACATTGTAAATAACAGTTCGGACAGAATATTACCTGGAATACTGAAAACAGAAACAGAACAGAATTTCTCGAGAACGGAACAGACTAGAATTACTGGATGCACTGCTGTAACAGTACGGAACATACCGGTCCCATAAAGGAACGCATCAAGACCCGTATCCACCTAGGTGAACACTTCGTTTGTGAGTCTGGGTACCACCAACCCACGGACCAGGAGTCAATTTAGATTGGTCCTGTCTAGATACTACCCCAGCAATGGTACTCACCGGGCAGCACGGAACGGAAGGCCTCGGACTGGACTGGACAACGGACGACGAACTTCGGACTTCAGTTACAGGTGGGCCTCCGGATACCTCGGACCTTGGACTCTCGGCTTGGGCTCTGGTCGGGACTCGCCGCGTTCCTCCACCGTCTCGTTTGGATGCTGGACCGCCTCCTCCGTCTCCTCCGTGGGCCTGAGGGATACTTGGAGCAGAAATATCTGCCAGTGCACGGTATGGTTCCGTCACGACTGCAGAGGGTCAGGGGGTCGGCGTGGCTTCACTGACGCGTGGGGAAAGGGCAAGTCCCTATTCGGGCGCCATTATGTGGTATATAAATAAATAATACCGGATCTATTTTTGGATGAATGAATGAATAACAGATAGCTCAATAAAATAAGAGTCAAGATTCGAGGTAATAGGAGTTTCTGCAGGTTTATTACAGCATAAGGACAGGATCAGGACAACCTGCATAGGAACAGAGGTGACAGGGCCCAGCAGGACAACTGGGGCCCAGCAGCTGCCGGGGCTTGATCTGGGATGAGCGCGCTAGCTTTTAATAACAATACATCAACTTATATACATAGCGCAAACACATAGCATTACATTGCAGTAGGCGTAGCAGTGGGTGGAGCAGAAGGCGTGACGCGTAGCAGTCGCGAAAGATAACAGTAAAAAGAGGTGTAACTGGGAGTATACTTAGGCATGTGATGAAAACGTAACAGAATATGTCATGAATGGGCGGAAACATAGGAGGGGGCTACCTAAGGAGCCGGGACCTCTAACCTAATGGTGCGCGTAAACTGGCAATGACGTGTTACTAGGAGAAGCTGGGGGCTACGAACTCTGTGCTAGGAGCAGAGACTAGAGTCTGGAGGGTCGGAGCGACATGTACCTAAACCCTATCTGGTATCTAATGTTTAGGGAACATGTTGATATAAACTAGAAGTCATGAGGGGAAAAGCTAACTTGATTCTAGGACTGGACCATACATTATTCTACATGTAGTGCGTGATGAAGAATACTAAATGACCATTAATACAGTATTTCTCTAACGTGGAGCCGGGAAGGCTAGACAATGACGGAAACTATTGATGCAGTTCAGTAGCTTAGGAATGCAGAGAAGGAGGACTGAACTGATAGCTGGAATCATAACATACTTTTGGCAGACTCAGAGGCAGAGCCAAGCTGCACCGGGCACTGCGAGGCAGGAAGTAAGTGAAGGGTCGAGGATACAGGTGGGGGCTGTATCGCTCCTCAGCGAGGCTTTCAGGAGACAGGAGCTGAATCTGATGTCCGGGCCCTTTTGAGGCCTGGAAACGGGGACTTTATAATGGAATAACGTGCACACTAAGAAACGTGGCAACACAACTTTACCTAGGCCTGATATTCGTAGTATTCACGAGAACTGGAAAATGTCATACCAGAGGTGGACACAACTGTAATTGCGTCATTAATCGGACATGGGGAATAACATATGCATATTGGTCATGCACACATAACATATGATGGATGAGGCGTAGGGACACAGAACATGGCAAAATTTACTTTTCCACAAATGACCAAATTAACTTTCGGTCCCTTAAACATCCTTGACGCACAAGCGGTGACATTAATGTTTATACACTTTCTAAGACAGGACTGCTACAATGCTACTCGCACAGGCATCAATTCACTGGCATCAATGTTCAAAATCTTCATTGGCTTTCAATCTAAATGATCCAAAATGGTTCCTTTACTATTTCATTCTCAATCACACAATAACTCCTTGTCAAACTCCTCATTTATCATGAAGATGACACCTGTTTCGTATATAGCTCAATTGATAAACTATTTTCCTGACATTGTTCACAATTTAAAAATAATAGTCATCGGAACCCAGAAACGATCAGACAATGCCTATCTCTGAGCATTGCTGTCTCCACTATTGCATCATCCAGTTTAACTTCGACATAACTCCTTAACAAAGAATTATGTTACCCAAATAGTAAACATGCATCAGGAATAATCCTTCTTCAGTGTAAATGCACTAATTTCCAGACTAAACAGAAGTTCTTCATGGTCTTCAACAATAGCTCGGGATATAATTTTGGAAAAAGATCATATGTTGTAAATTTGTCAACATATTCTTCAAATTCAACCTCACTATCTGGGAGAGTAATGCAGCTCAGGTTAGTCAAATGCATACAAACGAACTTAAAAACTCCCAAAGTCATGAATAATTATATCAAATAAGAAGAGAAAAATTGGAGCCTTACCTGATGGTAAGTAGAAGAAGGGTCCATGACCCTAAACACTTTGACATCACCAGAAAGGCCAATTCTTCAGAAGTGTTATACAGAGAGAATCTATCAACTTGAATATTTCTGCACCAGTCTCCGAGGTCTAAACACGTTCCCATTTCCACCCACGTTGACTGCCTGAACCATTCGGGCTAACTGTTTTGCACAATACCCTTTGTCACTTCTACCTCCAATAATTCTCTAATTCTAACCTCACGAACACCAGATCATGTTCCGTAACTGTCTCACCTTGTGTACTGCTAGCTTGTATAGGACAATGTGGTCCTCGAAATTCTCCAACTGACTAAGCTTGATCTTTAAAACTTTGATCAACATCTCCCTAATATAGTGGTCCTAGAGACCATAACATTGGCAACATTCAGACCTAGTCTCATCCTTAAATATTTTTGCAGTGCTAGTATTTATAAATTATTTTCATTTCTCACTGTGTATACATTCAATGTTGAGGGGCTGATTCCAAAATATAACTTACACTTTTGAGTAAGTTGACACTTTAGAGTAAGCCTACCACCTTTGATATTCAAAAAATTTGACTGTACACTTATTATAAAAGTGTAAGTTCCATGTCTCCAACCCTAGTGTATAGAAATTCGATTACTCTTGTGTGGCTGGGTGATGTCTCTCCCTGAACCCCTCCCTGATGCCTCCTAACCCCTTTTCACTCCTGCCTAATCCCATTTCCTTTAGGAGTAAGAATGCTAATTTTCCTGCCCACTCTTGTGTCCCTTCCACATTTACAACTGAAACCTATACATTTGAGTGTGGATACTCTGTAGTTGGGGGCGCAGAACTCCATGCACATCAGTATAGGTAAAAAATACATTTTATAGTACGTTTTATAGTATGGTTTGTAGTACTACAAACTATACTACAAAGTGCAGATTTCCATCCAGATCATGCAAATTAAATGTTAGTTCTTCTTTCTGTACCCACTCTGGTCGATATTGTTTTACTCTAATTTACACTACTTTTCGCTGGACCATTTCTTAAAAGTGTCTTCCTCTAACAATGTATGGGAAAACAGAGTCCTCAAAAACTCATATGTATACCCCGTCCAGTGCTATGAGGTACTTTGACATAATTACATTTTCTACTTTCTCATCCCTAACTTGCATTGTGAGCTGTCTTCCTCGTGTGTTCTTTTTATAAATTGCTTCTTGCTTTCTCTGCATACATGGACACAATACCTGTTCACTTTGCATGTCATTAGCGATAAACATCGCTGACATGCAAAGCAGGTCCCAAACCGCTCGCTATCGCCTAAAAGCTGTCACTAACATCAGTTAGCGACTGCTTGCTAATAGGGCGATAGAATTATCGCCGATTAGCGGCCGAAAACGGACGCTAAAGCGGCGATAATTGCCTATCGACCCTGTTTGAAAATATGCCCCTAAGTTCTACTTAAGGGTTAATTTTTATTGATTAGTCACTCAAAACCATAACAATTGTCTACTCGTCTAATACAAAAAAAATTCAAGCAATTGAAAACAAAATGTTCAACATGTTAGACCGTGTTGTTTTTAGGGGAAATAAAACGTGCAATCTGACAGCACATCAAATATAAATGTAATCTTATGAAATCATTACAATTTACAATAAATAAATGCTCCACATTATAAAATAATAAAATGATGTGATATAGAATCTTATGTCATTCTTCATTATATAGACTTACTCGGTGGTGTTTCTAGTAGCAAACAATCCCGGGGCTGAGTCAACATCTGACTCTTGCTAAAACAAGCCAACAAATGCTCAGTAAACTATAACAGAACCCAGCAGCATTATAAAGACAATGCATTAATATAGAATCCTATTTCATTCATCTGTCTACACAGTTAAGTGCTGTTGTTTCTAGTAACAGACATTACCTGATCTGAATCAGCATGTGACTTGCTAAATCAACAGATTACAAGACCAAACTGGAAGCATCACATACTAAAGAAGAACGCTGATTTAAACTCAGAGATGTGGCCCAGCTTAAGTACCTGATTAAAGGCCATCCAATGGTAGTAAGGCAACAAGCCTCCACTGAGTCAGTGTATTGAGTTGTGATAATACTAACCCTGTTTGACAAAAGGGTAACACTGCCAGCAAATGCCAGCAAATGTATACCATTTACTAGATCTGCCAGCAATACCTTTCCAAAGTCTTTGGTTTCTGAATCTAACAGGGCAATAGTTCGATAGTATTCTGGTTTATTTGCTTTGCCTTTTTATGTATTGGATGTAAAATTGATCCCCTCCAGTTCTCTGGGATTGTATTGTTGCTCAGAACACCCTTGCAGAGTTTCAGTAGAGCATCTCCACATAATCTGTTGTGCGCTTGTATACTGCCAATGTGACCTGTTAGGTCCTAGTGTCCCGCTGCTTTTCTTGGTAGTCATAGTTTTGATTATATCTGCTTTTCCCATGCTATGGGGTGCACCTACATAAGATACTGTACCTGTAAAGACAAAAGATATGTTGCTTGCAAGAAAAGAGACTGAGAGTTAAAAGACAGACCTGTGCTCTACCTAAACTCCAACTTCTTCAGACTTTAAACTTTAATTCAGCATCTCCATCATTACAGCAGTAACCCAGTCTGACACTTGTCTTAGATGCATTGAATTGGTTTCATGATTACAACGGTGTAGAAGATCTCCCTGATAACCCCTGTGGTGCTTTTTTCTGACATTGATGCAATATTTGGGAACTAAACTAAAAACATATATTTCTTAAATACAATGTGAAAGATCTTCATTTCTATAGTATTGAAAGTGAAACCAAATCTGTGTACCTATGTCTGGTGTCAGGTGGGATTAATGCTAACTCTGTCTAATGCAGAAACAATGTAAAACTTTAATCTTGTGAAACAAAGCTTGGAGCTTGGGGGAATGAGGCTGATATTTATGCAGTGCATAGGCCTGGATTTTGAAAGTAAAGTCTGCTCTGGAGAAATCACCCAACACTGATACTAATACCAACCAATGAAAAGCAACTTCTCCAAATACCATCATACTGCCAACAGCCCTCAAATAGTAACTTTCCCTTTTTTGTACTTTGTGCCACTCAGATGTATGACTCAAGAACCACAGACTCACAGACCTTGGTGCCTCTATCCAGACATCCAAAGCATGTTGTTCCTCTGCTTCCATGCGTGGTGATGTTATCTGCTCTGCTTTTTAGTGGAGAAGATATGGAGGTTGCAGTCTATTACAATATTCAGATAATACACAGAACTGTTTGCTTTTTTATAGACACAGTCATCATTTTATTTTGCATTTATCAAAACTAATACGGTAGCTGAAAATAAATTCCATGATGAAACAGAAATGGCTGTATTGTGTTTTCAAATTTCAGGCAATATATGGAAAATATTAACTGTATGTTAAAAGCAACTGCTGTGAGACTAGTGATATATGGATATGATGTGAAAACTGTGGTATGTTTTTCTAAAACGATGTTTTGGATTCCCCAATGCTGCCAAACTACACAGCTGTATCCCTCTATCCCACTGTGTTCTTTTGTGCCAAATTGTCACATCTACTTAACTACAGACCACACTTTGGCCCCTATTATGAGGTCGGTTGACAGTCTTGCTGTGGGAACCAACCAACTATAGGTTGGCGGTTCCTTATGCCGTTTTAGGATGCGACTGCACATGGAGTGGTCACAAACTCCTATTTCTCAGTGGGAGCTTGTACGGCAAAACCACAGTTTGTGTAAATCCCTGCACAGTGTGTGGCAGGCACCTTATGGTTCCTGCCACATAGTCCTGGGAATTTCAGGGTTGCACCATAGATGCCCCCCAGGACCATAACCGTAGGCCCCCCCCCCAAGTCACATTCCGACAGCCTTTCTATGTCAGAAAGGCCGACATGGACTGGCTGTCGGAAACCGACATCATAATCCGGATGGCAGAAACGCTGTCCTAAAGGGATAATGATAGGTTTCCGACTGGCCGACGGGGTCCTTGAGCCCATCGTAACCGAGTCGGATTGACTGGCCGGTTTACACTCTGAACACTGATATTGAAATTTGGTGTCCGGACAGTAAACCTACCATGTTGGTCGGTAAGCCTCCGACAAGTTGTCAGAGGCTTACCAACTGACATCGTAATGAGGCCCTTTGTGGCAGCCAAAACTGTTTTTATACAAAATATAAAAAAATGCTAATTTGAAAAAAATCTGTGATTTCCTGAATATTTTAAGTGTAAATTTTGAGTTGGAACAATAAATGGATAGATTACTTTATGCTGATATTTTATTAGAACGTTAGTGCATTCAAATAAATTTGAAATTGGATGTAAAACATACATGGCAACATTTGGGAACATCTAAGAGGGAGACCTAAAAACAAATTGAGAAATTTGTTTTCAATTAACTTGTGTTGGAATGGGGATATTTCAGGAAGGATGAACCTTAAAAATATTCTATGTTTTGATAAAAACGTCCCTCCCTTAAATCAAGAGTTTCAAGTTGCGAGGGGGTGTAAGCCCTTCTCAAGTATCAGCCACAATGCCTGCATGGTGAACCACTAAGGTCACTACATTCACCTTTGCTTAACCCTATTGTAGTTATGAATTTTTAAATGTTGTAGTGAAACCTAGCACCTAAAAGATCAAAGAGACAACCACGGGCATCAAGGGCTAGATGAATGAATGTTCTGATTAGTAATTTCCAAATAGCTATTCTTTACAAACTGCAATTAGTAAATCAAAAAACAGTATGAACAAATAATTTACCCCCTCAGTTTGCAACTCACTAATCTGTTGTTTCACAATTTAGAATATTACCTTTAGCGATTCTCTAAGTTGCGAATGTGGACTCAAATAGCGGCAGCCATAGAAAACAATGGAAAAACACTGGCTGGTTGGTCATTGATACTGATCCCTGAACTAGGAAATGCCTCACATTACATGGCTGGAGAGTGGATGTGGATTGTTGGTGGAGAGTAGCTGCCATCACAAAGTATACTTTGGAACTGTAACAGAAGCCTCAGTCACAGCAATGGCCAGCCAATGTGTTAGAGAAGGAGTCAGGTGGCAGAAAAAGTAAAAAGAAGATTTCAGAGAAGGAATTGGAGATCCTGACTGAAGATTGGTGCAACAATCATGACCTGCTCTTTGGAAAAGCCTCCATATCTGTCCCTAAGGCATAGCAGCTCAAAATATGGCAGTAGATGCAGCACAAAATAAGTGCTGACAGAGTCACCCACCACTCTGTTGAAGAGATCAGAAAGAGGTGGTAAACAGGAGGTGGCCCCTCAACTGTACCACCACCTTCTACACTGGAGACTATGGTTGAGACTGCATTAGCAGCTGAGGTAGTTGTGGGATTTAGAAACATTGACACCTTGACATCTGCAACAGCGCAAAGTAAGTGTGAAATAGGTTTGCATTTGTACATCCTAAATCTATCCTCAATACCCCCTAATAGTGTAAAATAATTCAGAGGGCTTCTTAAGGAGTACCAACAGCTACCATTATAGAGCATTGTGGGACAAGTAGTCAATAAGTCACTCACTGTAGTCAGTGTTGGAGATTTATATTAGATAAGTAACAAAACATAACATTTGATATTCCCACATATGAAAAACGAATTGTAAGTTCAATTTGATGCACATATCACCTTAAGGAACAGGATGATGACACAAATGTTGAGGGACAGGAAGACACACATATGGTGCCTGAAGAACCATTAGAAATGACAAGTCATACAAGCACATCTCATAGCTAGCGTGGAAATGCCACAGTTTCACCAGAGCTGCCATTATTGAATGATGGTGAGGAAAATCAGTCTACTAGTCTTATCTTGGAACCAGTTGGGAGGGCATGACAGCAGTGCATTCCAATGCGTGTCTGCAGTTATTAGTTCAATAAGTAGACTGGCACATGCCACCTCAACCCTATCCAGGCAAACTGTAATGCTTCAGTTAGGAATGAGACACTTTAGTGGCGATGTGGTAAGGGGCTTAGGGCAGAAAACATCTGCAGATAAGGCATCGCAAAATGACTACATAGGCACTGGGATTGAAGGTGGCCCTCAAGATAGTGAGGATATGTCTAGCGTGAGAAGGATCTCTACCACTGATGCAGGTGCACTGCGATGCTGCAGCAGCCACACTCCTGCTGGTGAACATGTGGGTCCAAGCCATTTGGGACATAGCCGCAGGAAGCATTGAACGACACAGAACAGACTGTTTAAATAATGCTGTGTATTTGTCATGTTGGTGATGTAACTGACATTGTGTGTGGACATTCATGACTATTTGCATGTGAGATGTCACTATTTATTTTTGCAGTTTGCAGAAACCTGACAGTACAGGTAGTTTTACTTCATGGCATCAAATCAGCGTTCGTAGAAGAGGCCAAGTCCCTAACCGCAACTTGGACTCAAATGTGCACAGCATGATAGTTTACTACATCATTTATAATATGTTTGCACCCCAAATTATTGTGTTTAAATCAGCGTTCAGCATTTTCTTTAGAGTGTGCTGTCACATATTACTTACTTTGAAAAGTAATGGGTTGCAATGTGGTCCTATTGCCATCCTCCTTCCACTGCTATTTTCTCACCTCATGGCTTCTGCAGGGGTGGCTCAGGATCATCCTCTTCTAATTCAGAGTCACTCATAGTGATGGGTACCACTTGCCTGGTGGCTAAATAATGTTGGATAGCACACGTTGCCACTATTTTGCAGGTGGTGTCTGAAGCTTACTGTAAGGCACCTCCACTTTTGTGAAGGCAATGGAATCCAGCTTTCAGAAGGCCAAATGTGCATTCAGTCACATCCCGGGTGCCACAATGTTCAATGTTATATCACCTTTAAATCGGGTTTGCCAGGAAAAAGTATGGTGTCAACAACCAACACCTTAAGGCATACTCAATGTCACCTGTAACAAAGATATAACTTTGAACTTGCTTTCATCATGCATTTGATCTGCACAGACAGATGTGTGATTCTACTGCATTACATTACCTAACAAACAATCATAGTCAAAATCCCCTCTTTCCAGGAGTCAGTGTATTCCACTGTGCCTAAAGATGAATGAGTCATTGGTAGTCCCTGGGTATTGTGACACAATATCAGTGATTACATTGTTGGCATCATACACAACAAGAATATGGAGGGAATGGGTATTTTTCCTATTCCTAAACAAGTAGTCAAGATGCGCTGATGGACAAATGTGTTCCATCTATACAGTCTATGATACAGAAAATCTGGCAACCGTAAAAAATCTCAATCCTGTGCTTTGTATTTCCTTAGCATTCCTGAGTAGGTATATGTACTGGTTGATATAGAGGAGCATTGACTCTACAAATCTCCTGAAAAAACAGGAAAGTGCACTTTGGAACACTCCACTAATCACATCCTGGTAACTGCCAAATGCCAAAAGGTGTAAAGAGCACAACACCTGCTCTTGGGTGGTGGTAGGATTGCTGCACAGAGGATTGCTTTCTGAGTGCGGTTTCAGCAATTCAACCAAATGCAATATCATTGTGCAACTTAGCTTCAATTTTTCATATATTTCCTTGTCGGTTTCTTGAAAAATGGTAAGGCTAGCTCTGTATTTCCTCTTCTGTCTCCTTCTCCTCTTACTCTGCTGAGCAGCCAGTAGGCACTGCCGCCCCGCAATCACATACAAAGCAGGCCTTCTGGAACACCCTAATGCATATTCTGGGTCACCTTTTATAGTTTGCACACAGTTACCACCTGAAAAAAATTGGTATTAAATTGCATGTGTAAACTAGCTTTTTTGCGACTAGTTGCTAATTAAGATTGGCTGATACATATGGTTTGCGAGTCACAAATATAGACTCGGTAATTGCGACTTCTAAACTTGAGACAGGGGCCAAATTGAAAGTTTTGCCTAACCGCGCTGGAATGTGGCTCGGGTGGGATGCCCAGTCTCCTCTTACGTTTAGACTTAAAAGACATTTTGCAGAAAATATGTCTGAGAGGGTAAAGTTCTGCTTGGGGAAGGCAGTCAACAGTGTCCAGGGAGGAGGCGTCATCATCGGGGATCTGCTGAACGAAGGCGCTGAGAAGATTTCTATGTTCGAACTTTATGGAAGTCAAAAAAACATCAGCAGGACGAAGCTGCAGTCTGTAGATGAGAAAGGTCCACGAGCCCAGATACCCAGTCTACAAGGAGCTGCTGAACAAGATTTGCTGCTGAGTAGAAGAAAACAGCAGGAGCTGCCGCAAAGTCAGGTCGACCAGCAATGCACCTTGAGTGGATTGACAGTCAGGTAGGTCCCAGTCTCCTCTCGGATCTCAGACCACTTTTTGAAAACAATTTTTCTGAAATTCCAAGTTTTGGATTTGGGTTATCTGTGCACCTATAGCACCACGTTCAAGGCTTCAGGACTGGAGATGCACCACTTGGAGGGTCGAGACTCACTCAGACAGGGTCCAGGGCCAGGTTCAAGACAGGTTGAGCCTTTTCTGTCCCTGAGGCTCTGATAAGGTAGCCAGCTAACTAGCCTCTGGATTCACTTCAAGAAGTTCTGGGGTCAAGGAGAAGAGCAGGGCTCATGCAGCATGGTAGACTGCTGGGGCTTAGAATAGGCTTCAGGCAGCAGAGCAGTCATTGGTGCAGCAAAGCTGTCCCTCGCAAGTGCACAGCAGGTCACAGCAGTAAGCAGTCCCCGAGAAGAGAGTCCTTCTGTGGGTCCAGGAGTGAACTGAAGAGTGGGTTTGAGAGCCCCCTTTTTATCCCTTGTGCATTCTTGGAAGTGGGAGAAACTTCTAGAGGCTTCCTCCACTGTGTCTCAGATTTCCAGCCCCCTGCCATGTCTTTAACCTGGCTACAGGGACAATAGGCTAGTACAAAGTTCTTTGTGTGAAAGAAGGGGTTAGCCCACAGATGTGTAAGTGGGGCCGTGCCCAGCTCTGTCCCCAACCCTGCCTGAGATGACCCATCCAGGCATACCTAAATCTTCTATTGTAATGCTGTCTGCGAGGAATATACAAAGGCACATGTGACCTTGTCATGTGACTCAGGAATAGGCTATAGGCACAAAATCATTGGGACAAGAAAACACTAACTTTTTTGCAAGAGTAATTTTCAGAATTGTGACTTAAAATTTGACTTTACCATTAAAAGGGATTTTAAAGTACAACTCCTCAGATACCAAACATGACTTCCCTTCCTATTCCCCATCAAAAGTTATCACTTATTAAATGTAATAATGTAACCCAGTTTTATCCTATGGTAGAGGTAGGTCTCACAGTAGTGAAAAAATAAATATGTGAATTGTTCACTACCAGGACATATAAAAATTAAAAGTAAGAGCGCAATGTTTTAATTACAATGCATCTTGCACTATGGGCTGTCGGGAGCCTACCTTAGAGGGTTACTAATATGTAATAAAAAGAAAGTTTTAGCCTTGACAAGGGGTGTAATGTTTCCAGGCCGAATTGGCAGTTGAAAACTGCTTGAACGCTGCAATGACGGGCCTGAGACATGTTTTAAAGGGCAATGTAAGCGGATGGCACAAATAGTGGAAGAGTTCCATTAGTAGAATTTAATTAGAAAGGTCCTGGGTATATGATATACCACTTTTAGAAACTTATAAGTAAATTATATATGCTAATCAGGTGTAAGTCAATTTTACCATAGTTTAGGGAGTGAGCACAAGCACTTTAGCAATGCTTAGCAGGGGTAAAGTGCACAGAGTCCTAAAGCCAGCAAAAACAAATTCAGAAAAATAGAAGGGTGAAATATTTTTGTGGGAAGACCATCATTTCCCTAATTTTAGAATGCTGTCCATCCTGAGTGAGTTCTTCGTATCGGCATATTTAGATGAGAAACACATGGTTTGATGGAATAAACGATTCCAACTAATATTGCTGCACCTGTATTCCCCTATCACGAGTTAATCTCCATGAAATGGAGAATAGCTAAGTGGGTTGGGTGTTTTCTAGTAAAATTCTGCATTATATTATTATAGCTCACATTTACCTCCTGCTTTCCACAGGTAGTAAATGAGAGTGTGTGATGAATGGAAGGGGCACATAAGAAGGGTGTTTACAGTAGGAAGGGGATGATTTAGCCTGGCAATGGTTAGTATTATTTGTTCTTCAATGCCTCAGAATAGAGTAGAGTTGGAGCTAAGCTCAGCAGCCCGGCAGTGCTTGCTTAACATTTACGAGCAAATTTAATAACATTTTGCTTTGTGGATAAATCACTTATTTGATGCTGCCATGAAGCTAAATTTTATTTGCTATTTGCAAAGCCACACAAATTAGATTTGCATGGCTTTGAGTGAGATTTTTCCTAAAAGGTAGTGTATGGCAACACATAGCATGCATTGCTTTACTTTGCCTTAGGGATGTATTCCATGGCTGTAGCATGGGCATTGCCATGCATCCTCCCAAGGATTTTGGCTAATTCCCAGATTTACTACAGCTAGTAAACCAAGAATATCATCAACAAGCTTTGCTTCCTGATGCAGCCATAATGAGGAGAAATATCTTTATGGCAAACACAGAAAGAGGAAAATGCCTTTAAATATTATTTTTGGGCAGGAAGGTGCCCCTTCCTGCATTAAACCAATCCTGGCTGTAACACAGGGACCTTCACACAATGGTGCAAGGGTACCTTCATTGGTGCTACATAGTACACGGTGCACCACCTCTAGGAGGCAGCCGAAATGTGCCACATTTTAGTAGATATGGTACATTTCTGATGTCTGCTTTTAATGCAGCACAGTGCAGCGACTTTGCTTACTGGCCTGCATTGCAAGCAATATACGTAAATAAGGCCTCTAGTATTTTCACACCTAGCAAATTTGTTTTACGATCTTACCGGGCTGGTAGGGCTGCCGCTGTTGCTTGCTCTTCTGGTTTCCCTAGTGATGTCAAGTGAGAGGCGGCTGATTGGAGGGACAGGGAGGCGGGAATGGGGTTCTGATTGGGCGTGTGCACTGGGTATTCCATTCAAACCAAGTATGCTGAGACCGCGCAGCGGATGCGCGCAGTGGGCGTACCGCCGGTGCGCTGAAGAGGCTCCTAAGGCAAGCGTGACTGCGCCCGTCCGCGTTCGGACCGGGCTCAGGGCTAGTCCCCCTGGCTCTGATACACCAGATGTTTTAAGATACTCGCCCAGGCTGCTCAGAAGCTTGGGCCCAGAAGGTGGGAAGGCTTGCTGCCCTAGTACAAGACAGGAAGAATTGGCTGCTAATTGCATTCTTTGTCAATGTCCTTTGCAGGTTATTCTGGCTTGCCGTAGTAATGCACCGATGAAAGAGGTGGAGGGCCCGCGGAACCTAGGGACAGAAGCTCCACTATGGAAATGCTTAATGTTAAATGCGAGGTCACTGGTTAAGCATAGCCTGGAATGTAGTTTGTTCTTGGAAGAGCATCAGATTAAGATGGCTTTTATTACGGAGGCATGGACACTTAATACCTCAGGTCCTGACACTGTGAAGGCTTTGCCAGTAAACTTTGTTTGTCATATGCTGGACCGACCCTCAGGAAGAAGGGGAGGGCTCGCTGTTATAAATCACAGCAGCCTGGAGCCCTCCTTTTCTATAGCCTCCAACCAAGCATGTGAAGCATTGTCTATTAGTGTCCGCCTCTCCCCCAAAATACTTTTCAAGTGCTTCTGATATATTGTCCTCCAGGATCTAAGCGTGTTCTTGGACTCGGTCAGTGCTCTGTTGGAGGATGGACTGTGCTCAAACTCCTTCACCATCATTGGAGATTTTAACTTCTATCTGGAAGATGCCTCAGACCCAGATAATAAGAGACTTATGGATCTCATGTATGGAGGAGGGCTAGATCAGAGGGTGGTTGGACCATTGCATGCAGCAGGGCATACCCTGGATGGCATTTTTTCTAATCACTCCGGTTTGAACATATTGGAAATCTTGCCACTTCCATGTACAGATCATGCAGCCATTTTCTTTACGCTTTCACAAGTGTCTCAGATCCAGGCTGACCCCAAGCCAAGGGATAAGATTGCTATCCGGGCATGGAAAAATATAGATAGGTCGGAGATGGCCAATTTTCTAACCTAAATTACCCCCAGTATTCCAGCAGATGTAGATGAAGCAGTGGAGATGTACTCAAAGTGGATTGAGAAGGCCTGTGATAAATGTGCGCCAGTTACATTTTTCATTTCAAGGCGGGCCCAGCCTTCTGCCCCTTGGTTTTCCGATAGTCTGCAAAAACAGAAAACCGACTGCAAGAGGCTTGAGAGGATATGGAGGAATGGGTATAGTGCTAATAATAAATAAAAGTATAAAGAGAGCCTGACGACCTATAAGAAATCAATAACAGAGGTCTAAAAAGCCTACTTTGCTGATCAGATAAAAAAGGCCAACTCTTCTTCTAGGGAATTGTTTAGGACCATTACGAAGCTTACGATTCCCACCAAACCCATTACACACAGCGGTCCGGCACTGTGTGAATCGCTAGTCACCTTTTTTCAAAACAAAGTGGAAGGGATTTTTTTGTCCTTCTCTAATTCTCAAGGAGAGGCAGGGGAAGCAGCAATTAGCCCTGACTCTAGGGTGAGGCTGGCTTCAGACAGATTAGTGAGCTTTAGCCGCTACCGACGGAGGAGGTCATTGGCCTGCTGCAGTCTGGCCCGTCTGGAGCGCCTAGTGATCCCTGCCCAGTCGTGGTACTTAAAACCTGTCCTGAGGTCATTACTACTATACTTACCCCAGTGTTTAACATCATTATTGACTCGGGTAATTATCCTAGAAGGTGAAAAGTCGCCTCTATCCTTCCCTTAATAAAAAAAACCTATTCTTGATAAAGAAGATCCCAATAGGTACAGACCCATATCCCGTCTCCCGCTTCCAGCTAAATTACTGGAGAAGGCCATAAATAGGCAATTAGGTTCTTTTTTTCAGAGAACCAAGGCTCTCGACCCCACGCAGTTTGGGTTTTGTGCAGAACACAGCACTGAACTGGCCTTGATAAAGGCCACGGAGGAGGTTAGTGTTGCGGTGGACCAGGGAGGGGTGGCTGTCTTGATTGTGTTGGATCTGTTGGCAGCCTTCGACACAGTCCATCACGGGGTGCTGATGGACCGATTGTCGAGGGCGGGTGTGGAAGGCAATGCCTGGAGCCTCCAGAGGTCTTTTTTGGCTGACAGAATCCAGACAGTTGATCTGGGGCTTGATAAATCCAAACCATTTGCCCTCCCTTGCGGGGTACAACAGGGCTCTTCTTTGAGCCCCACGCTTTTCACCATTTATGTTAGCCTGCTGGCAGCCTTGATAAGATCTTATGGCCTGCAACTCACTTCTTATGCAGATGACACACAGATCGTGTTGTCTATACAATGAGGGGCGCAAGTGGATATGGCCGTGAGGTGCCAGGATTGCCTGAAAGACATTGCGGGTTAGATGGCCTCGAACAGCCTCAAATTGAATGAAGGGATGACCGAGGTCATGGTTTTTGGGAATAATCCTAACATCTGGACTCCGGATATGTGGCCTGAGGCACTGGGGAAGCCACCAGTCCCCATGTGCAAGGCAAAGAATCTGGGTGTAATCATGGACCAGAAACTGGATTTTGGGGAGCAGGTTAGTGGAGTGGTTGCAAATTGCTTCCATATCCTCAGGATACAGAGAAAAATTACATTATCTCTTCCAGCTGATGGTTTCAGGTTAGCAGTCTCATCCCTTATTCTGTCGCGCTTGGACTTCTTCAATAGTCTGTACCTGAATCTGAAAAAAACCCACCTGTACAGACTACAGATGGTTCAGAACACGGCGATGAGACTGCTAACAGGCATTCCAAGGTTTACCTCTGTACAAGAGGGATTACGGCAACTGCATTGTCTGCCGGTACCCATTTAAGGCACTGTGTACGGTATTCAAAGAATTGAAGGGTAGTGGCCCAGAGTTTCTGATTAGGTGCTTTGATTGGTATGTGCCCGGGAGAGCACTGCGCTCCGCCAAAAGCAGACTAGTGGCAATGCCCCAAATAAAAAAGGCCAGTTGGGGAGGAAATACCTTTTCATACAGTGCAGCAAAAGCTTGGCACAACCTGCCGGCACATATTAGGAAGGCTGAGGTGCTCCTCTCTTTCAGAGAGGGGCTGAATACTTGGTTATTTAGGGATTAGGCCCCTCATACTCCAGGGAATCAGGGTGCAGCGCCAGGACACCCTTAGGTATAAGTGCGCTTTATAAGCTCCTAATAATAATAATCCATCTGTGGATATACATCTCTAACTGATTCATAAATGGGCCCATAATCAGATGTGTATTTACTTGCTCAATTATTCTGTCTTCATACGTTGTTATCTTCTTGCTGTCATTCTTCTAGAGTTTTGCTTCCCTGTCCTTCAATGTGAAGTGCCCCTGCCTCTTAGGTACTTATAATTAGCCAGGTCTGGAATCATAGATTCAGGGAAGGATGAACTTGACACTGATCCACCCTTTGAGTATGACAAAGCGATAGAAAGAAAAATATCAGCGAAGAGCAAGAAAGCTGTGAAGTAGTAGCTAGGAAGGTGGATAAATGAAAAAGGATAGAGGCGACAAGGTAGTGAGAGAAAGAGACAGGTAGGTGGAAGAGCAAGGATGAGATAGAGAGAAGAGGCAGTGTTGAAAAGTTTGCACAGAGTGGGAGATGAGGTAACATAGTGAATGAACTGAGGAAATCGAGATGCAAAGATAGGATAGTGAGGTGAAAAGAGGCAGATGACAGACGTAAGAATGAGGGGAAAGAAGAAGAGGGCTACAAGACGGGACCAGAGGAAAAGAGGAATGAGAAAGCAATTCCTAGAGATGATATGTTTAGAGAAAGGAGGCATAGAGATATTGAGGCAGGATGAGACAGCATTAGAATGTAGAATTGCGGAAAAAGTAGGTGGGGTAAAGGCAGTTTAACGAATAATGCACTGTAAAGTGCACACTTTTCCTCTACTTTTTCAAAAAAGTCCTGGCGAGGAACCAAACCTCCCATGTGGTTATTTGGCTCACTCTGCACAGTCTTGAGGCTGATATGACAGTGTTTGCCAGGGTTAATGTTGGTTTACAGTCAACTCTTGTTATGTATTAAGTAACTGTTGATCAAAAGTTTCCATTGTTTCCAAGTAAGAATTGATTCTCCAGCCAATAGCAGGAACAATTATGCCTCGGACATGCTTACTGCATTCACTTTGCTTAGGGTACTGAAAATAATGAGCCCAATCAATAGATTAAAATAAAATATTAAAAACTCTAGCATAATAACAAACCACAGCAGCAACATGTATATTGTGATAGGAGCCAACTTATCAGCCATGCCAGACACTATCAGTTTAAATTGTAAAAAATGCTTGTATTACAAAGAGGATGAAGGAGCATGAATCTGACACATGCTTTCAGTGAAATGTTTTGCTTGCCTCCAGTAAACAAGCACAACCTTTTTCAGGTATAAAAGTTCAACTCTCATGCTTCTTCTCTTTATTTGCCACCAAGGATTTATTTCCACAGGTTCGTCTCATTACAGTTACCCTCCAATCTTAGTTTACCCAGTCAAACAGCAATTATGTCCACGTTCCCACTCACTTTTCTCTGCTTGTACAGCCACTTTCTTCCTCAACTGCCTATACTAACTGATGCAGCATAGCTTTCCTCCTTCCATCCTAATGATGTTTGCTCCTTCATACAAATATGCCTGGCTAATGTGATGCTGTAAGTTGTTGCATGGCTGCATGGCTCCTTGTCTCATCCACCTATCACATGTGGGCTACTGATCCGGGAGCTGTGCACAGTTGCTGTTTGGCAAAGCATATTTTTTGGTTTAAGGCTTGTAGTGCATGTAACAGCTTAAGACTCCAGAGCTTAAGCAATCTAATAGCCTGTGCAGCAAGCAAGAATTAGTGAGAGTGTCATATTTTGCATAGTTCTGGTGATGATAGCTTTTTACTGAAAATGTTCAGTCTGCCACTATTCCTTCTATTTTGAGATCTACCAGGTCTATAGAACAGTGCTTAATTTGAGCTGGTGCTTGCCTGAGCTGGGCACCGGCACCTTATTCCTCACACCAGCACTTATGACAGTCTACCACATGGTGGCACTGTTTGCCAGTTTTGAGTTGAGCAAAACACCAGAGTGTTTAAGTATTCAAAATCCATTAAAAAATAATACATACCACCCAAGCCATTCTAACAGCTTTGGGTGGGCTGGAATAGTCTAAATTGTCACACTTGTAAGAGTGTGATAGTTGCTACTGGAACTGGTAGTTCTGGCAGGGGCAATGAGTGGTGCAGCTGCATTGGCCTCCTGAAAAGAGTTCTGCCATATACATTTTTACAAATTAAGCACTGCTTAGAATATGCTCAGAAGTTCGCTGTGCATTCTATATCCTATCCTCTGCACTGGAGTAGGTGTTTTCATTAAAAAACTGCAACACATATGCTCACATATTTTAAAGGCTAACACAAGTAGATGTTTAATTTTAGATTCAGCACACAACATCAAAGTTTGTTGGCTCTCTCTCTAAAAGCGGGCAAACAACCAGAACAGTCTAGAGTAGAACAGAACACAGAGTCATAAGGTCTCCAATATCTAATGATTGTCTGACATAAGGCTGAGGAGAGGTGACCAAAGGACGACACATATGTATGATATGATAACAGTTGTTCACTCAGCAATTGATTTTTATTTAGTGTTGGCTGTAGTTTTTTTCAAAACTACTCATTGCACAATTTCACATCATTTTCCATGCTGGAGACTTGTTTAGACAGAAAATGTCTTACCAGTGGGCGGATTGCGCAGCTGGACAGCACCTCCATCATGAGCTTGGTCCACTTAGGGCCCCTAGTGGCCTGTACCCTCACCAAATATTCCTCCTAGGTGATGTCAGAATCAGTGACCTACTCACCACCTTGTTCAACACCTCAACATCTACCTTCCAGGAGGACTGGAAACACGCGGAAGTCAACTCCCTACTAAAGAAACCAATGACAGAACTCAACAACTACAGACGGATCTCCCTGCTCCAGTTCACAGACAAAGTATTAGAAAAAGCCATCAACTTACAACTTTACTCACATCTGGAACGAAACCTGCTACATGACTCCTCTCAATCCAGATTCCACAGCCACCACAGCACTGGGACAGCCCTCTTTGCAGCTACATACAACACCCAAGCCCTACTTGACCTAGGAGAGACTATGGCTGTGATCCGCTTAGGCCTCTCAGCAGTCTTCAATATGGTCTCCATTATACACACTCATCACAGGGCTGCACAACATAGGCATTCAAGAAGCTGCTCTCAAATGGATTTGCCCGTTTCTTCACCGGAAGAAAGCAAAATATGTGTCTTCCCCCCTTCACCTCTGGAACCAATGAAATTATCTATGGAGTACCCCAAGGATCCCTGCTGAGCCACACCCTCTTCAACACTTATATGACACCCTGGCCAGTATCACCAAATTGCATTGCCTGGACATCCTATCCTATGCTGACAACACACAACTCATCCTCTGCCTCTCTGGAGACGCCACTAACACCAAACTTCCACAACTGCATGGCAGATGTCACTAACTGAATGAAGGACAACTGCCTGAAGCTCAAAACAAACAAAACAAAAGCTCCCAATGGGGTGCGTCCTCAGACCTACTTCTACCTTCACTGACCATGCTAGGAACCGTGTTGCTCATTCTTGACAACAAGCTAACCATGGCGAATCAGGCCAACTCTGTCTCCTTCTCCTGCTTCTTCATCCTATGCATGCTTCATAAGATATCCAAAAGGCTACACCACAGCTCAAGATGCTCCATCACCCAGGCCCTCATTTCCAGCCAACTGGACTATGACAATTCTCTCTATGTAGGGATCGCAGTTCATCTCCTATAACTACAGACCATACAGAATGCTGCAGCCAGGCTCGTCCTCCCTAGCAAAACTCATATTACTCCCTAACTCAGGGAACTCCACTGGCTTCCTGTACAAGAAAGATGCCAGTTCAAGCTCCTGCATAAAAGGCCCCACACAACTGCGGACCTGCATACGTAAACCACTGCCTGAACTTCCATCCTCCTGGTCAGTGCCCCCACTGACGGGGCCTAACCCTTCCCTTTCTGTGTGAACATTGGTCACCCCTATGGAAGGCCCAAGGTACCCCCTTGGGCAGAGTGCAGTGTATGTGAAAGGTAGGGCATGTACTTGTGCAGGTGACATGCTCTGGTAGTGAATTACAGCCATTTTTGTTTTTCACTGCTGTAAGGCTATCTTGCTCCATAGGCTATCATGGGGGATGCTGGCTACAGTGGCTACCAGCATATCTTCCCATATGAACAAGATCGGACAGGTATCTCTGAACTTAGAATTTAATAACACATCTTTTAGGAAAGGTTATTTTTAAATCCTGTGTTTGAGAACAGCACTTTTAGAGTAGCTGTTCTCTTGTCTGACCTTTCTGTGTGCCTTGGCCTGTTTGTGAATTGACTGTCTGGTTTGAGAGTGACAGGGGCTGGGGAACCCCCAGGAGGCTGGCTTGGTCAGCCCTAGGCTGAATGACTGCATTTGCAACTTAAGTGGTGGGAGGAGATAGCACCTGGGCCTGAATAGGGCTGTGCCTGCCTTCCACAATGCTGGCTCCACCTCCTGCTGAGCGGCTAACGGCCCTGCCCCGCACTCTGAAAGGAAAGGAGAAGCCAGGAAAACAAAGTGCTCAAGGAACACCCAGAACTGGTTCAGACCGGGCTCAGGGCCCACTTGCACAAAGAGAACAAAGACTTTTAGGGGTATAAGTACAGGACCCCTGGCAACAGAAAATTAGATCATCCTGGTATCAAGAAGGAACCTCTGCCAAGGAGAAAGCTGAAACTGAAGAATGAAGACTGTTCTGCTGTTGCTCTGCTGAATTGACCTGCTGTTGCTTTGCTGCCAAGGAGAGGGGAAGGACTTTGCTTTGTGCTGTGTCCCCTTGCTTGAAGGAATCTCCAAGGGCCTGAGAGAGGGTTGGATCCCTGTTATAAAGTCCCAGGAACAAAAGGACCTAACCCCCAGCTTCCCTGAACTCTACTGAGAGAGTTATGTCCTTTCTGGAGTGCGTGGCCCCAGTGTGGTGCCTCTGGAAGTTGTACCTGTGTTGGGGAGCTGGAAACCCAGCTTTTAAAGACTTTGCTACAGACAATTTACCGCAAACCCGGCTGAGTGAGAAAATACCCCGCCGCTACGAAGACCGAGATCGTCACAGCGCCTGTCGCCGCTGCCTGAAGACGTCACACCCTCTGTTAGCGGGAAGATTTCCGATGCTGCGGACATCGTCGCAGAGCCTGTCATCGCTGGGTGAGATCACCGCATCACGTCGCTGTGAGAATCATCGCAGAGCCCCAAGAATCATCGCATCATGCCTTTGCAAGCATTTTCCTACGGAACCTCCGCACCGGAATCCATACAAGTCATCGCCTTCCTCCCCATACAGGTCGGATTCGTCACTACACGCCGCTACATCCAGCTGAATTGTCGCAAACGCCTCCCCAGGGTCTCAGGAGTAACACATCGCTTGTTTTCCATCGCAGTAGCTTCTGTTTTGGAACTTTGTCGCATTTAATGGTACTGTTGCGAAACGTGACGCTACTGTGAATGTTTCACGCAACTATGGATTATTTTAACTCTAACATTAAGAACTCTTTTGCAACCATATTCTTGTACTGTGTTTGTTGGATTTTTGTCATTTTGGTCTTGTGTAGTTTGGATTAAATACCTTTATTTTTCTAACCTGTGGTGGAGTCAGTTTGTGGTGTTTTCACTGTGTTACTGTGAGTTTTGGTACAAATACTTTACACATTGCCTTTGATAAGCCTTGACTGATCGTGCCAAGCTACCAAGGGGGTGAGCAGGGGTATCTCAGAGGGTTTCCTCCTTACCCTGACTAGAAGCAAGGGTCCCTATTTGGACAGTGGTACCTACCTCTGCCAACTAGAGACCCCCAGTTCTAACACTATGCAAAACCTAAATGAGATTTATCAAGCCACATAAGGCTACCTTGTGGTTGCACTGCTTTGGCTAGATAAAGGCAAGGCAGCATAAATCACTGCCTAGTGTTACTCTGCAGCAGGGAGGTGTGCCATGGGTGGCGTGTGGGTGTTCCCATGCATTCTGACACATTCCCATATTTACCAACAGAGTAGACCTGGAAATGCATCAGAACTGTACACTTCTACACCAGAGGTGCAACAAAGAAACACAAACTATGTTTGTTTCTCCTCATTGTGTCCTCTTTCTAAGTGTGTTGCATTCTGCAGCACAGTTAGAAAGAGGAAAATACCTGTGAAGATTGTCCTCATTGGCACTAGGCAGCAGTATGTGTGTTAGTGCAGGCAGGGAGCAGGAAAGTGCCATATAATGTGAAATACAGTGCACTCCTGCCCACTCCTTTTCACGCAGTGTAACACAGTAAGGTGGCTTGTGTTGCGCTGCATGAAATATTGATTATATATATAGTTTATTTGAAACCAACACATCGTCCTCCCTATTTGGCATTTCCAAGCCTGGGGCTTTCTTCAGGAGTATATTATCACACTCTAAGGATTAGGATCAGATTCGTTCATGGCTGCTTACATATTGAGGGTCTGAATTCCGTCTGTATTGTGTCTTCTGAATTTTAGGTATGACAAGCTAAACATGGTGAAACATGTATTGGCTTTGAATAACCAATATCTGCATTAATTTGTATGTGACATTCAATATATGTATATATATATAAGTTTTATGTGGGTTTAGGGCCATACATATAGGGGCTCATTAGGATGGCGGACGGAAGAGCCACCGCGGCCCTGGAGTAGGCGGAAAAAGCCTTTTCCGTGTCCGCCTGCCGCGGATACTCCATCCGCCATATCAGGATAGGAAAACGTGTCAAATTTCCGTCCGCGACGGAAAAGCACGCACCGCCGCCGAACTACACACGACCACGTGGCGGACGGAACACATCCGGAGGCCCCGCCGTACGTACTGACGTCTAAGACCGTCCCCCAAATCAAGATGGCGGAAAACACACATAAAACCGCAGCGGAAAAACAACCTGTCTGAACACGGCGGAATCCCCACAGCGAACATAGGTGACATAGCAGAGATACCCACCGCAAGCTGACCACACCATGGACCCAGCGCTACACGCTTTCCCGATGCTCTTCGCGATCCACCACGTCCTAGTCATGGCCCACTATGGACGACGACGCAGGTAAGGCACAAACCATTGGCTGTCTGGAGGGGAATACCAGCAAGGGACGTGACGTAGGGAGGGGGAGTGTCATGTTACCGAAACCACTGATGAGAAGCATATACGAATACACATTTGTAGTACGCAAGCATGAATGACAACGACAGTCCACGAGACTTGATAGACTACCTTTATTGTACAAAATAGGGGTATAATCACAGTGTATGCGTGAGCATGGGCAAAGTGGGCACCAGAGGATGAACATCATAGGCAGCACATCAGAGGGAGGAATGCAGTATCAGAGCATCAACAGGGCATTGTGCAGTACAGAGCAGGTACATCATAGGCAGGTAACGAGAGGGCAGTATGCAGTATCAGAGCATCAACAGGGCATTGTAGAGTACAGAGCAGGTACATCATAGGCAGGTAACGAGAGGGCAGTATGCAGTATCAGAGCATCAACAGGGCATTGTGCAGTACAGAGCAGGTAGATCATAGGCAGGTAACGAGAGGGCAGTATGCAGTATCAGAGCATCAACAGGGCATTGTGCAGTACAGAGCAGGTACATCATAGGCAGGTAACGAGAGGGCAGTGTGCAGTATCAGAGCATCAACAGGGCATTGTGCAGTACAGAGCAGGTACATCATAGGCAGGTAACGAGAGGGCAGTATGCAGTATCAGAGCATCAACAGGGCATTGTGCAGTACAGAGCAGGTACATCATAGGCAGGTAACGAGAGGGCAGTATGCAGTATCAGAGCATCAACAGGGCATTGTGTAGTACAGAGCAGGTACATCATAGGCAGGTAACGAGAGGGCAGTATGCAGTATCAGAGCATCAACAGGGCATTGTGCAGTACAGAGCAGGTACATCATAGGCAGGTAACGAGAGGGCAGTATGCAGTATCAGAGCATCAACAGGGCATTGTGCAGTACAGAGCAGGTACATCATAGGCAGGTAACGAGAGGGCAGTATGCAGTATCAGAGCATCAACAGGGCATTGTGCAGTACAGAGCAGGTACATCATAGGCAGGTAACGAGAGGGCAGTATGCAGTATCAGAGCATCAACAGGGCATTGTGCAGTACAGAGCAGGTACATCATAGGCAGGTAACGAGAGGGCAGTATGCAGTATCAGAGCATCAACAGGGCATTGTGCAGTACAGAGCAGGTCCATCAGAGGCAGCACGTGAGAGGGGCTAAGTGCATCAACAGTCCATTGCACAGAACAGGTCCATCAGAGGCAGCACGTGAGAGGGGCTAAGTGCATCAACAGTCCATTGCACAGAACAGGTCCATCAGAGGCAGCACGTGAGAGGGGCTAAGTGCATCAACAGTCCATTGCACAGAACAGGTCCATCAGAGGCAGCACGTGAGAGGGGCTAAGTGCATCAACAGTCCATTGCACAGAACAGGTCCATCAGAGGCAGCACGTGAGAGGGGCTAAGTGCATCAACAGTCCATTGCACAGAACAGGTCCATCAGAGGCAGCACGTGAGAGGGGCTAAGTGCATCAACAGTCCATTGCACTGAACAGGTTGATCAGAGGCAGCACATGAGAGTGCAGAATGCAGTATCAGAGCATCAACAGGGCATTGTGCAGTACAGAGCAGGTACATCATTGGCAGTAAACGAGAGGGCAGAATGCAGTATCAGAGCATCAACAGGGCATTGTAGAGTACAGAGCAGGTACATCATAGGCAGGTAACGAGAGGGCAGAATGCAGTATCAGAGCATCAACAGGGCATTGTGCAGTACAGAGCAGGTACATCATTGGCAGTAAACGAGAGGGCAGAATGCAGTATCAGAGCATCAACAGGGCATTGTGCAGTACAGAGCAGGTACATCATAGGCTGCACAAGTACGTGTCCCTACCAACCCGTCACAGGAACCACAAGAGTGCCACGCAGTTCTCAATGGACACACCATGTGAAATAACATTTGAGTGAAGTGTTCAGCACCTCACATCACAGAATCAGGGGGACTGCATGAACTACCTGCCTCGGACACACTGGCAGCACCAGCAACAGGAGTGTGAGACACAGCCACAGCCCGAGTGACACACACATGGGCCACGGACCCAGACACACTGGCAGCACCAGCTACAGGAGTGTGAGACACAGCTACAGCCCGAGTGACACACACATGGCCCACGGACCCAGACACACTGGCAGCACCAGCAACAGGAGTGTGAGACACAGCCACAGCCCGAGTGACACACACATGGGCCACGGACCCAGACACACTGGCAGCACCAGCAACAGGAGTGTGAGACACAGCCACAGCCCGAGTGACACACACATGGGCCACGGACCCAGACACACTGGCAGCACCAGCAACAGGAGTGTGAGACACAGCCACAGATGTAGTCACTGACACGTGAGCCACTGACCCAGACAGACTGCCAGCACCAGAAACAGGAGTGTGCAACACAGCCACAGATCTTCTAACTGACACGTGAGCCATAGACCCAGATACACTGCCAGGACCTGCAACAGGAGAGGGCACAACTGACACTGTGCCACCATCTGATACATGAGAGTCAACTGCACCAGCGCCACTGGGACAACTGAAATGATGAGCCACAGGGCTGTATGGGCCAGGAGGCAGGGTGGGCCTGGGAGCTGGGGATAGCTGACCTAGAGCCAAATCGGGGTTGGCAGGTGTCAATGGTGTGTGTCTGCGTTTCTTAGGGATGTGTGAGTGCACCCTGGACAGGACAGGACTGCCAAGTGGTGGGGACTCCAAAGAATCACCACCCACCATAGGTGGAGCATCTGCTGCCGGGGATCTGGTTTCTGGGGACGTGCTGGAGCCTGCTTGTCGTTTGCTCTGTGCCTGCCGCCTGGACTCGGATTCATGTGTAATGGGGGATGCAACTACAGGGGACACCCTCCTCTGCTTCTGACTGGCCTGGATGGGAGTGGAGGTATGGGGGGACTCCGCCGCGGAGACATCAGTTTGGCGTTTAGTAGAAAACATCAGCCTCAGTGCAGCCAGGGGTGAAGTATGCCTGTCCTTGATTGCGCCATTGTCCATGCTAGATGCCTTGTCCGTAGGATGTGCCTTATCCTTAGGTGGAGTGTTGTCTCTGGATGTAGCCTGTGCCCTGGTCGCCGCCCTGTTCCTGCCAGCAGACTTGTCGTCTGTGGTGCACCTGTCTCCAGTAGACACCTGCTCTCTGTGTGTGTCCTTGCCCTTGGGAGATGGACCTTGCTCTGCTGTGGGCCTGCCCTTGGGAGTCTCCCAGCTCTTAGTAGGTGCCTTTGTCTTGTCCCTGCCCTTGGGAGTGTCCCTTTCCTCTGCTGTGGGCCTGCCCTTGGGAGTCTCCCTGCTCTTAGTAGGTGCCTTTGTCTTGTCCCTGCCCTTGGGAGTGTCCCTTTCCTCTGCTGTGGGCCTGCCCTTGGGAGTCTCCCTGCTCTTAGTAGGTGCCTTTGTCTTCTCACTGTCCTTGGGAGTGTCCCTTTCCTCTGCTGTGGGCCTGCCCTTGGGAGTCTCCCTGCTCTTAGTAGGTGCCTTTGTCTTCTCACTGGCCTTGTCCAAGGTACAGTCCATGGACATGTGAGTATCCCTTGCCTTGGGAGTACCTTTTGTGTTGAATGCCTGTGTAGCTCCTGAAGGCATGTCCCCCAACAACACTTGTGGATCCTGTGTGTGTACTCCAGTGTATCTGACGTCGTCTACGTGAACAGATTTAGCTGATCTAGTGGATGGGGTCTGTGCCCTGCGTGCCCTGACGTGCTGTCTGACGCTGCTTCTAGTGCAATAACCTGTATTTGAGTCCTGCTCAGAATAATCACTACCCCCTGAGACATCCAGTGGTGTAGATGGGGAAACAGAAGTAGCACCCTGTTCATGCGACTGTACTATTGCAGACGACACACTGCTTGCCAATGACTGCACTGTCCTGTGTAGACCTGCAAGATCGCCATGCATCCCTTCCATGAATGCCACCACCTGCCCCAACTTCCTATCATGGTCCTGGAAAGCATTTGTCATATTGGTCTGCCCCACACACAGCTGTCGCAGCAGATCAACGGCCTCAGCACACAGTGCATTTTGGCTCACCGTGGCAGGGGCAGCGGTGCCTGCACCGAACGCCACTCTGCTCCCCCTACTCCTCCGGCCACGAACAGTACATGGTGCAGTTGGCGGAAGTGTGGGCCCTGTGTGCTGTCTTCCGACAGAAGGTGATGAGTGCCCACTCCCAGTCTGTGACAACAGTGCAGGCTCACCAAGAGTGTCCGACGAGGAGGACGATGGTGTCTCCACATGCGAGTCCTCAGGGACGGTCCTGTCCCCCTCTCCGGCGCTGGCCTCCTCTGTGTCAGTCTGCGTGTGTGCGAAGTCTGAGCCGGACTCATTTCCTCGACTACTCTCCACCGTCTGTGGCTGAGTGTCCTCTGTCATAGCTGAAATGCACATAAAAGATGTGTGAGTCATGGGCAGACTGACATACAGAAGGAACAGGATTGCAAAATTACATATCTGACAAAGATTTTGTAGCCCTCATCCTGCACATGGCCCACCTCTACCAGTCATCCTCACATTTCCTGCCATGGGGCCATGGACCACTAGGGGATGTGCTTCAACACTCAACTACTAAGCAAGTGGCGTGTCAACATGGCGGACCTGGATGTCAAATGAGAACCACCCAATGGGACCAAAATGGCATCACAGACATACATACGCAACACGGAACTCAATAGTGTGTCTGTGCACCAATACATGCATAGCACTCACAGGTTTCCTACACAGACAGTATGCTCACCGCTAGTTTGCTGTTGATCGGCACTCAGACCTTCGGCCAGTTCAGGATGCGTCACTGCAATGATACGGTGCATGAGAGGGGTCATGGAGCGTCGGGCCAGACGGGGCGTCCTTGGAATCAGGCCCAGTGTTACTTCCGCTACATTCTTGCTCAGCCTGGAAATGTCGTCCCAGCGTTTGTGGCAGTGTGTATGTCGTCTGTTGCACACCCCCAATGCCCGTACTTCCCGTGCTATGCTCCTCCACAGGTCCTTGCGAAGGTGCAGCTTGACCTACCATGATGGGAGACAAAAGGGTTAAAGTCAGTGGACAGGTGGCCTGTCACACACATAGGGGCAAGACGTAACTGTCAGCAGCCATGCACAATCAGGAACATATGTCTAGCCCACACTACACAGCTAAGATAGAAATAGGCGTGATTATTTGGCCCCCTCATGCACACCAACATGTCCCACACTGCACTTACCACCCGTCCTGGTGCGCCGTAGAGGCGTCCATAGTTGCGGAGTACACCGTCCACGAGGACATCAAGCTCTGCGGCGGTGAAGGGTCGAGACCGGATCTCTTTGCCTCTCGACATGGCAAGATCACGGAGTATGGCACTAGAGCAGCAGTCGGTGGTCAGCTCAGCAGCAGCAGCAGGTCGAGGTGATGGTCACAGGCAGCAGTCGGTGGTCAGCTCAGCAGCAGCAGGTCGAGGTGATGGTCACAGGCAGCAGTCGGTGGTCAGCTCAGCAGCAGCAGCAGGTCGAGGTGATGGTCACAGGCAGCAGTATGTGGTCAGCTCAGCAGCAGCAGCAGGTCGAGGTGAACAGGCAGCACTGGTCCCCAGGGTAGGAAGTGTCATTTTGGCCAACACACATATATAGGGCCCTCAGCACGTGTCAGTGGCATACGTCGCCAGCAATTGGTCAGCCCTGGAAGCGTGATCGTGAAATGGGCCAATGACTGGCCCTGTTGTTGCGGTGCACTGCTTCCGCTACTTGCGATTGGCCATATGCGGCCAGCGTCCCTCTTCCCATTGGCTGCATGTGCAGGGACCGTCACGGGCACACATCGGCAACCGCACGTGCAAGCCTCAGGCACGGATGCTTCAGTTGCAACAATGTTCTATCACTGGCGCCTCCATGGCGGTGCACGTACTCAGCGGGGGAGGTGCAGGCCTATACACCCTGTAGATGTACTCAATGGACATGCCAGTTCATGACCCCCCTTACAGTCACCTTGCATCATCCACCGTACACCGGCCGGAGCGGCCGGGCCTAGGACGGCCGTGCCCGGCCATGTACACAACCGCATGGCCGGGCACGGCGGTTGTGTACATGGCCGGGCACGGCGGTTGTGTTCATGGCCGGGCACGGCGGTTGTGTTCATGGCCGGGCACAGCGGTTGTGTTCATGGCCGGGCACGGCCGTCCTAGGCCCGGCCGCTCCGGCCGGTGTACGGTGGATGATGCAAGGTGACTGTAAGGGGGGTCATGAACTGGCATGTCCATTGAGTACATCTACAGGGTGTATAGGCCTGCACCTCCCCCGCTGAGTACGTGCACCGCCATGGAGGCGCCAGTGATAGAACATTGTTGCAACTGAAGCATCCGTGCCTGAGGCTTGCACGTGCGGTTGCCGATGTGTGCCCATGACGGTCCCTGCACATGCAGCCAATGGGAAGAGGGACGCTGGCCGCGTATGGCCCTTGGGAAGTAGCGGAAGTTGAGCACCGCCATGGCAGCGCCAATTATGTTATCTTGTCAGACGCTGCACCGTGATGTGTTGTGTGCAGTTGCGTCATGAGGGATGTGAGCGTGATAGGGAAAAGTCATATGTCATACAATATAGCATGTGTGTCCATACAATGCCCATCGGTCGGCACACAATGGGCAACAGATGTGCATTTGTACGTGTTGACGTCGGGTGTGACCCTACAGACGTTCTTACATCTTCACAACTACACAGTACATCACGGCTGTGTGGCCAAATTATGCATCTGTTGTCAGTGTCTTGTTCTGGCGAGGTGACTACAGTGGTGGTGGTACACATGCATTCCGTGTATGTGTTTTGTACGTTGTGTCACCATGCATGTAATTACCGTATGCACATAATTATTGGTGTTGGCATTTGTGCTTGATGACATGGCGTGTGTATAATTATCGTTTGTGTGCATGCAGTTGCATGTGTGTCTGTGATGTGGCTACTAAACATTAGGGTGAAGACTGAAGTTTTGTCAGTACGGTTCACATGTGATGGAGTTGTACACGTATGCGTCGTTTGTAAGTTGACCTAAGTTACATCTCTCTCCCACACAGGAGGGCTCCAAATGTGCATCGGCCATACACTGTGCTGGAGGATATGGTTGACGAGGAGGTGATTCGGAAATTCCGGCTGGATCGACGTCGGTTGCTGGAGCTTGTGGCTCAATTGTCTCCTCATCTGCAGCCACGTAGGACGTATCCTGGGTCGATTACACCCACTGCAAAGGTCATGGCGGTACTACATTTCTTCGCTACTGGCACATTTCAGTACACAGTTGGACATGCCGGGGGGATGTCACAGGCCATGTTCAGCACGGTTCTTCGGGATGTCTTAACAGCTATGATGCTGTACAAGAATGACTACATACATTTCCCACGGCCGGAAGAGTTGGCAGCTGTCAAAGCTGATTTCTATGCACTGGGCCACATACCTCACGTTGTGGGCTCAATTGATGGCACACACATCGCTATCATTCCACCACGGGCACGGGAACAAGTGTTCAGGAATCGAAAACACTTCCATTCGCTGAACGTGCAGGTGGTGTGCCTGGCAAACAACATCATCTCCCATGTGTGTGCAAGATTTCCTGGCTCCGCACATGACGCCCACATCATGCGGAGCAGCAATGTCCCACGACTCATGGCAAATCTGCGACCCGGTCAAGCGTGGCTTGTTGGTGAGTGTGCAGTGGGGACTCTAGTGATCTCTGTGTTGCATGGGGTACCCACCATATCTTGTTGTGATGTTTGTGTCTGTCATCCCCCTACATAGGCGACTCGGCTTACCCAAACCGGTCCTGGCTCCTCAGTCCCCTACGTAATCCTAGAACAGCGGGTGAAATGCGGTACAATGAAGCACATGGAAGGACACGTGGAGTCATCGAACGTACCTTTGGACTGCTAAAGTCTAGGTTTCGGTGCCTCGATAAGACCGGAGGGGCCCTGCCTTATTCACCAGGAAAAGTATGCAGGATCGTGATTGCCTGCTGCATGCTCCACAACCTGGCAGTACGCAATGACATTGAACTGCTGTTGGACCCTGAAGACGAAGAAGTTCCTCGGCCTCCCATCCCACCCATGTCGACTGATGAGGATAGTGGTGAGGAGGAAGGTGTGGACCAGAGGCGCCAGCTCATAGATCGCTACTTCCCTTGAATGTGAGTAACTTCCTCTAGTGGCGGTTGACAAGGCCTCATGTATGTTTGCTGGTGTTGTGTGGATGTGGGGTTCATCAGCTGGGTGTTGTTTGTGATGGTTGCATATGTGTGTCTTCATGTCTTTGGACATACAAGTCTCCATGATGTGTGTGCTCTCATCCCATGCTTTTGTGATGGTTGTCGTTTGTGTAATGTTGCTGTGCATTGTGTTGTGATGTGTGTGAATCTGTTTCCTGACGTGTGTTTGCTGTCTCTGATTTTCTCTAGGTCACTCCCGCAGCGCCATGATCATGTACGACTATGATCCCTGAACCTGTTTACGTCTGTTTCTGAAGGCAATCATGTGAATAAACATGGAGGCAAAATATCATTGTGTGAGTAAGTGCAATTTATTTACAGGTTGTGCTTCTGTGCTGGTGAATATTTACAAGTAAGTGGGGTGGAGGGAGTTGGAGTTGAAGGTAATGGCAGATGAAATGTCCGTGCTGACACCACATTGGGGGGTGTCAGGGTAGTCCAGCAGACCAGTGGGAATGATTGTCTGTGGGACAGGATACTTAGCTGGTTGAATGTCTGGCACAGGCAGTGACATTGTCATGGTCGTCCCCTCTTGGAGCATGTGGATGGCGCTCCAACACTGCTCTCAGCCACTTCCTGCCTCGGCCGGCCCCTCCGTCTCTGAGGTGGAACAGAGTCAGCTGGGAGGGCAGGTTGTTGATGGGCCACATCCGTCGCCAGGGGCACAGGTGGTGGTGGCGGCGGTGGAGGCGGAGGTGACGGTGGCGGGGGAGGCGGAGGTGGCGGTGGAGGCGGAGGTGACGGTGGCGGTGGCGCTACGACACTTGGTGGAGGGGGGGGGGTTGTTCCGGCCAACCCATTCCCTCCACATCGTTGCCTGCTGGCCCATGATCTGCAACATCTGGCCAAGGATGCCACAGATTTCGCGCTGGACGTTGGTGTTGTCCACTGAGTCCTGGTGTGCACGATCTGCGTTTGCCTGGGACAGGTCGTATGACGCCTGGCACCTGGCAAGGGCTTGTAGGGACTGTGCCACTGGATGGGGTAGCTGTCCTTCCTCTGCACGGCGGTGTGTGGCTCGCCTGATTGGCTGATGTCCCGTTGCCTGTGTTTGTGGCCCACTCACCCTGCCTGTGTGTGAGGCCGATGGACCAGCGTCGTGCGCTGGGTTATGCTGGGTGGCACCGGCAGGAGTCGTAGTGCTGGTGGTAGTGGTGGTAGTGGTGGTACTGGTGGTACTGGTGGTGGTGGGGACTGTGCAGATCACAGACACAGGTGTCGCTGGAGTCACACATGCGACGTTGGTCGGTCCCGGGAGTCCCTGTGAGCCAGATGGCCCTGGCTGCGTGCTTGGTCCCACTCCATCCTCCGCACCGGAGCTGCCTGTGTCCTCGTCACCAGAGAGTCCTGTAGGTGTGGGAGGCGAGGCTGGCGGCCGGGTACTGGTTTCCCCAGTCAGTTGACGATCACCTGAGGGACAAGATAGAGCTGGTCAGTAATGTGGACATTACATGGTTATATAGATTTGTAGACATTTCTGTTTCCTGTCGCACACACCCCACCCTCCACCACCACCACCCTCCCCGTGAACATGGGGGCCTGTTGGGAGTTGTAGTTTGTGCCTCTCACACACCCCACACACCCTCCACCACCACCACCACCACCCTCCCCGTGAACATGGGGGCCTGTTGGGAGTTGTAGTTTGGGCCTCTCACACACCCCACACACCCTCCACCACCACCACCACCACCCTCCCCGTGAACATGGGGGCCTGTTGGGAGTTGTAGTTTGTGCCTCTCACACACCCCACACACCCTCCACCACCACCACCACCACCCTCCCCGTGAACATGGGGGCCTGTTGGGAGTTGTAGTTTGTGCCTCTCACACACCCCACACACCCTCCACCACCACCACCCTCCCCGTGAACATGGGGGCCTGTTGGGAGTTGTAGTTTGGGCCTCTCACACACCCCACACACCCTCCACCACCACCACCACCACCCTCCCCGTGAACATGGGGGCCTGTTGGGAGTTGTAGTTTGTGCCTCTCACACACCCCACACACCCTCCACCACCACCACCACCACCCTCCCCGTGAACATGGGGGCCTGTTGGGAGTTGTAGTTTGTGCCTCTCACACACCCCACACACCCTCCACCACCACCACCACCACCCTCCCCGTGAACATGGGGGCCTGTTGGGAGTTGTAGTTTGGGCCTCTCACACACCCCACACACCCTCCACCACCACCACCCTCCCCGTGAACATGGGGGCCTGTTGGGAGTTGTAGTTTGGGCCTCTCACACACCCCACACACCCTCCACCACCACCACCACCACCCTCCCCGTGAACATGGGGGCCTGTTGGGAGTTGTAGTTTGTGCCTCTCACACACCCCACACACCCTCCACCACCACCACCACCACCCTCCCCGTGAACATGGGGGCCTGTTGGGAGTTGTAGTTTGGGCCTCTCACACACCCTACACACCCTCCACCACCACCACCACCACCCTCCCCATGAACATGGGGGCCTGTTGGGAGTTGTAGTTTGGGCCTCTCACACACCCCACACACCCTCCACCACCACCACCACCCTCCCCGTGAACATGGGGGCCTGTTGGGAGTTGTAGTTTGGGCCTCTCACACACCCCACACACCCTCCACCACCACCACCACCACCCTCCCCGTGAACATGGGGGCCTGTTGGGAGTTGTAGTTTGGGCCTCTCACACACCCCACACACCCTCCACCACCACCACCACCACTCTCCCCGTGAACATGGGGGCCTGTTGGGAGTTGTAGTTTGGGCCTCTCACACACCCCACACACCCTCCACCACCACCACCACCACCCTCCCCGTGAACATGGGGGCCTGTTGGGAGTTGTAGTTTGGGCCTCTCACACACCCCACACACCCTCCACCACCACCACCACCACCCTCCCCGTGAACATGGGGGCCTGTTGGGAGTTGTAGTTTGGGCCTCTCACACACCCCACACACCCTCCACCACCACCACCACCACCCTCCCCGTGAACATGGGGGCCTGTTGGGAGCCATGGACATGTTAGTGAGTTGGTGTCCAACGTGCATGGGTTGGGGCGTAGGAGATGTTTCTTCTCAGTTGTGTGAGCCTGACCATGTCGTGCTGATCGTGGTGCTTGGTTTGTACTCACCAGTCTCTTCTCCTTCGTCAAGTCCGTCTAGGCTCTCTGGGTGTAGTATCACCAGCACCTTCTCCTCCCAATCGGTGTAGGGTATGGGCTCCGGGGGTGTGCCACCGCCAGTATGATTGGCTCTAGCAAAGTTTTTAGCTCGGATGCCCTTGACCCTGGTCTTCAGGTCATGCCACCGCCTCTGAATGTCATGCTTCGTCCTCGGCACAGTCCCCGACGCATTCACCCGAGTGACGATCCTGTCCCACATGTGGTTCTTTTGCGCCACGGACGTCTGCTGGACTTGGGCCCCGAAGATGTGGGGCTCAACACGGATTATTTCATCTACCATTACCCTCAACTCTGTCTCCGTGAATTTGGGGGTTTTTTTTGGGTGCCATTGTGTGTGGTGCTCAGTGTGTGAGTTGAGTGAGTTGGGGGGTGCAGGTGCGTGGTGTGTGATGTGTAGGATTTGTGTGGTGGGTGTTTGTGTGGTGGGTGTGGTAGGGTGGTGGGTGGGTGTCTTCTATGTGAGTTTGCAGTATCTCGAATTGGGCCTCTTGCTGGCAGCAATGCTGTGATGCAAAGGATTGTGGTAGCGTGTGGGTGTCATTTTATAGTCGTGTCTCAATGGTTGTTGGCAGTCAGGTGGTAGTGGGCGTGTTGACTAGTGTGCATTATTGGATAATTGGGACGTGTCATGGTGGCTTGTGCTTGGTGTGTGTGTGGGGGGGGGCGTTGACAATGTTCGTATGTTTGCTTTGGACTTGCGGTACACTTTCTAACATTTGTTTGCCGCTAGGGATGTTGTGCGTGTTGGCCTTCCGCAGTGATGCTGTGGTTATCGTAGCATTCTTTCCGCCGCGGACGTGGATGGCTGTGAGTTCCGTGGTACGGGCGGTTTTATCCTAATTGCGGCCACGGAGTATTCACAGGTATGGCGGTACATGTGTTATTTTCCGCGGTCATTTCCGTCCGCGGCAGTGGTTGTTCATTGGACTCCGTCCGCCGTGGACGGAGTTGGATGTGTTCCGTCCACCGCGGACGGTGTTGGTTATGATCCGTCCGCCGCGGTCGGAGTTTCGTGACATGATTATCCTAATCCCAACCACGGAATCTCCGCGGCGCAGCCGGGAGTAAAATTTCCCCCACCATGGCGGACAGTACCCATTTCCGTCCGCCATCCTAATCGACCCCATAGTTTTTTTCATATTGATCTCTAAGCCTTTTTTAATACAATAGAGTTGGAATGAACTTAAAAGGGTTTGCAGACCTTTGGGCGTCTGTGAAATTAGGATTGTGTTTTCCACAAATAGGAGTGCGGGGACCCTTACTCCATTCAACTTGGGTGCATCATTATTATACTCCTCTAGGTGGGCTGGTATGTCATTGACATACAATGAAAAGAGCGTAGGAGCCAGCACACACCCTTGGCGTACTCCCTGCTTTATAGGTATGGGTTTTGTCAGTTCCCCATTTTGTACCCAGCGCACCCTTGCATAATTGTTATCGTGAAGTCTTATAATCTGTTGGAGTAAGCAGTCCGGCACCCCCTGCAGAGACAAACAATCCCATAAACGATCACGCAAAACTAAATCAAAAGCTGCCCTTATGTCTACAAACGCTACATAAATATGGCCTTTCCGTAAAAAAACATACTTCCAACAAAGGCGTCAAAATCTAAAAACTTGATCAATCGTACTTATACTACTCCTGAACCCCGCTTGGAACTTTATAAGTATGGCATTCTTATCCATCCATAAATTCATACGTATTAAAATATGCCTGGCAAATATCTTTTGTAAAATATCCATTAAATTAATTGGGGACGATAGTTGGATGGATCGTTCCTATCGCCCTTTTTAAAAATTAAAATAATTTCCGCACCCCTCCAAGTGTCAGGAAAATATACACCAGTAACTAGAATATTAAAAAGCCGGTTAATGTAAGGTGCCCAGACATTCATCTCATGTTTATATAAGTCGCCTGGGATTTTATCAAGGCCGGGTGGCTTACAATTTTTAACTAAATTGATCGCTAACTCGGTTTCCTCTAGAGCAAATATTAAAGTGCGGGTGCAATCTGTGAAACAAGGGTACTCCTTTTCCCTTGCCTCCATATGTCCTGGTGCTTCATATAGGTGGGTGAAATGATCAACCCCGAACAGATCGTTAGCCATTCTACCTACGTGGTTCCCATTTGCCCTAGTCGCCAAAATCCCACATTATCCTTGGCCTTTGCCGCCAGTAACAGATTCTCCCAGCATTCCTCGTCCCAAATAGATCTTGCTTTTACCTGGGTCCTCTTATACATCTCTCTATACACCCTGATCACTTCTGGTACATTACTTTTAATTGCCTCTATAACTAAAGCCTTACCTAAACGGCAGTCTTTATTGTACCACGGGTGACTGCCTACTAAACTAGATTCCTTAGAGCAATTTTTTTGGGCATTTTAGTCACATAGGAAATTAATGATTTAAAGAATCCATTATGGAGATCAGTAAACTCTTTATCCCCCACCGAAATACTTATGTAACTAGCAAAAGTGTCTACTAGGAGCGGGTAAATACCTGCTAACACTTCTCCATGCTCTAATATTTGTGCCCATTTAAGAGAGCGTCTGTTATTACTTAGTAGAGGAGCGTCATTATTGGTATTCTCCTGGGGACAATACTTCTTCTCTGCACTATTGCTAGGAAATAATCGTTGGTCGAATGACAGTAATATTGGGCGACAGTCACTTTCAATCCTCGGCATTATCTCAAGATCTAAAAAATAAGGCCAAATATCAAAGGATGCTAAAATATAATCTATTCGGCTTTGGGAATTGTTTTTTACAAAGGTTGCAGCCTTTGGGGAATCCGAAGGTAATCGACCATTACAAGCCCTAAGCCCAAACACTGTTACTAACCTAATTATTTGAACTGCTAGAGTGGTACAACGCACCACCTCAGAGTTGGATAGAGGTGGAATATTGTTAGCCCTGTCTTCATCTCCAAAAACATCACCAAAACCCGCAATTGGCTCAAAATTACAATTCAGATCCCCACCTATTATCATACTAGGTATTTCTTCCAGGCTGTTTATAAAATGATCTAGTTTTTCCAAGATTGGAGACTCCTTGTGTAGACCACAAGGTCTGTTGTATACATTGAACAAAAGGAGACTCCTCCCATCCTTCGTCATAACTTTCAACCCGAGTATGTCAGCGGAATCTACAGGTAGTACCGTAATAGTAATTGCCAGGGATACCTTTATCCATATTGTAAGCCCCCCAGAGTGCCTACCTCTAACTGAAGGTACTGCTTCTAAATTAGAGGTCCTGTATCCGACTCTGTACGGTGATTCCAGAGCCCATGTTTCCTGTAGAAAGCAGATATCACTAGAGTCTATAAAACTGCTCCATTCAGGATTGCAAAGGTTTTTCAACAGACCCGCTATGTTCCAAGATATAAGTGTTAATTTTGGTGGAGTACAACCCAACCTTTCTGCTTTTGGTCTTTCCGAAGTTACCCCTTGCGAGCCTTCCATTATAACAGTAGATGGCCCTAGAGTTTCTCCACTACAACTTGATAATACAGGCTGATACGTCTCACCTGGCCATCCAACCTACCTTTTAATCCATCCGTAATTAACTCCTGCATACCATCCTTTGAAGCAGTCATAGGACAAATCAATTCTCCTTGATCATCCAATATTAGAGACAGATCCATTCTCTCCTGGACACCGGTACCTAGTACCTCCTTAACCATCACATGAGCAACTATTTTGGGTCGGTGAACAATATATTCAGTACCCCCACATCTTACCCTAGACTCCCCTAAATCAAAAGTTTGAGACATTGGTAGAGTTAGTCAATCAAACATCTCTAGAGAGGATAGATCCCCAAATCTATTTGTGATATGAAGGGGCGATGGAGAGTCCGCTCTACCTACACCCATGGTAGATGGTCGGTAGAAGAACCCCAGTGGAAGGGCGTGAATATTGGTACAAGCCTTAAGGGTTTCATCTTGTACTTTCCTTTGTTCTCCAAACCAACCTACTCTACGGACCATAATGATCTCGTTAATTTTTAGAGGACTAAAACCTTTAAATTTTCGCAACCAATCCACAGCCTTATTCCTAAGTGTGGACCAGGTTTCTATTTGGTCACTCCTAAGTGTTACCACCCATCACTCACCATTGGAGCACCGCAAATGTAGGTATTTAGCATTTTACTTATTTGGATGCTGTTTAAACTATTGAGGAAAATGAAATTTTGCCTGACCAAGATGCCCCCTACGTGTACCCTATGTTACATGCATGTATGTGCATGTCACCCATGCATATTTCTCTTAGTGGCCTGAATCACAAGGCCTCTGCAATCACGTCCTGCATTAAGGTGCCTGTCATCAAGTTTCCCAAACGTTAAGCTAACATGAAGGCCCATGTATTTGTATTGTGCACTTTTAAATAAATATCGTAATGAACCCTTTTTGTGGTTCAGCCTGAGCCACTTTCTGAATCAGGGTTTTCATGACTCCTGACACACTGAAAGCTGCAGTTACGTATCTCTGACCTCGCATACTTCTAGCTCAGCCGAGCAAGGGTTGCCAAGACAGTATATTTTGCTTAACAGTTATCTGCATGCCCGGTGAAAAAGGTAAACAGAACCCGTCTGCTGAGATAGGGCCCAGCTTTTCTGCCAGAAACCGGTCCCCGGAAGCTTGTTTCCTTCCCAGTGTAAGAATTGGTTTTTGTAGTCTGGTCTGCCCTGTTCCCATGATGCACTGGGCCAGGGACAGACTAATTTGCATACAGCCAGGTTCTGAAACTGGAATGGTGCAATGAGCTAAAAAACGGTGTTGGATCTAGCCCTGATCTCTTGACTGGGTGAGAGTATTCTGCTTAATTCAGAGACTCTGTCCCTCACCACCCCTTGTTGTAAATATGATCAAATTGCGTGCACAAGTAGGGCAAAGTTCCAGCCTGCCATGTAACTCCTCCTCTATGTAGCCACCCACCTATCACCCACCTGTGACTCATCAAGTGTACACCCTCATGCACGCCCACATGCTCTTATCTCTTTCTTTCTTGCTCTGCCTGGAGCGCTCCTCCCTATGTACAAGGAAAAATGTATATATGTGTTGTTCTCTGTAAATAGTTTAGAAGACCCTTCCTGAACCTCAGTGGTGATGGAACAGATTCTCCCTTAACTCGAGTTATTGGAATAAAGCCCTTTTAACTTGGACACCACGGACTCTCTGCCTCTCATTTGATACATGCTAATTGTTAATGCCTAGAAATTATGCCAGGGTAATATTTTATTTACCACATTAATTTGGCGCCCTTACAGGGACATATCCCTTTCCCCACGCGCTGGAGTTGTAGGTCCAGCTTTGCCCCCTTCTACAGCCGTGACGGACTTTAAAGTGTACACGCCATCGGGATTTCCCGCTACTCCCTCAGGCCCAGGAGGAGGGCGGACTGTGACCAGGCATCCATACGAGGCGGTGAGGATTGCGGATCGTCTCAACCAGAGCCCGACCTGTGAGAGAGCAAGGTCCGAGGTTTCCAGAGGTCCACCCGTTCCGAGGCGCATGCGTAGACGTAGACGTAGATGCGTAGAAGTCCGAGGCCTTCAAGTTTCAAGTTCTGCTTCCCGGTGAGTACCACTATGGGGAATGCATAAAGTTTCAAGACGGGTTCATTTTATATGAACATGGTAAAGACGGGTCCACGGTAAAACGTGGGCACGGTAAAGACGGGTCCACGGTAAAACGTGGGCACGGTAAAGACGGGTCCACGGTAAAACGTGGGCACGGTAAAGACGGGTCTCATTTTTGGGACCGGTATGGTTGTACTGTATTCCAGTGCATAAAGTTAACTGTTTTCAAGTATGTGTTTTATTCCATGTATCAGGTTAGACTGTATCTGTTTTAGTGTTTTAATGTTGTAGTATGAATGATTGTTGATTGTTTCAGTCTATTTTGTGTGTATTGTGTTTCAACATGCCACTGTTTTCGAAATTACGTCAATAGGGACCAGGAAAGGTATACTAGAAGAGTCAGTTAACATCCCGCCTAGAGACACACCTGGTCATTATATGTATAATAAGCATGGATTAGACGCCATTTTGTTTTTAGACTTATGGGTATCATACACAAAAGATTTAGAGGAGAAATATAGATGGCCTGTCTCGGGAACATGGGATCCTGAATGCATTGTGAGAGTAGAGGAAGCGCTATGGAAAAAGAAATCAAGATCCTCTCAGAAAGATGCCATTAAATTATGACGCAAAGAGTCACATAGGAGAACAGAGAAAGAATTGAACAAAGCAGAGAGAACTAAACAAGCAGCGGAAAAAGCCAAAGAGTGGAGTTCCTTGTAAATAGCTCCTTGTAAATATGGTTTATGAAGAGCATGTCATTATTATAACTTGTTGAGTTTCTTGTGAATATGGCTTGTGAATAGCGCCATGTGGTTATGGTTTGTGCAGAACATGTTATCATTACGTTAGCCAGGAGAGAGCTGGATCTCTTTCAAGTGCTTGGAGAAAACGTTTTGAAGATGTGCGTACGTGTTATGTGATAACGTGGAGAGATGAGTTCATGACTTTCCCATGTACTGCAGTCATTGGGGAATGATTGTGCTTCAGCTGCCAAAGGGTTAATATCTTGTATTGAGAAGGCAGTATTTGTTTTAACAAGCTGTTTAACATGCATGGTTATGTGAGCTGACACTAAAAGTCAGTGAGTGGTTAGATGAATGATGGTTTGGTTTAACATTTTTCATTGGTTGCTGGGTCTGCCTATGTGCTTTGTCAGCTTGCTGACTGAAATGGTAACATCTTGCATGGAGAGTAAAGAAGTGTTCATTCTTGGAACACTTGATTTAATGTGTTTGACTCAGAAGTCGGTAAGTTGTAAATAAACCAGTCGAATTGAGATAAGGGTTTGCACGGAGGGTGCTTTAATGTTTTCACGGTTGAGAAGAAAATATAAAACAGACCCATCATAGAATGTGCCTTTAATTAGTGTAATGCAACCGTGTGCTAAAATGTGTTATACAAAATATACATTATTATTTTTCCCAATGCAAGCTGCCCTTTAGAATAGCGTGTGACAGTTAATACACTCAATTAGAAAACATGGCTTTTTGAAAAATGATGAATCTGGACCCCTCAACCTGGCCCTTTTAATAGGTAGAATAGAAGAGCTTGCACACTTAATTATGAAAATAATGGTTCTGCAATGCAAAATTAGGGTGTTTCACATGTTATTTTCAGGAAGTAAAATGTGGTGTGTTTTCATGTCATGTTGTTCTGTTTCTTTTTTTCCTTTGCAGCTAGTAACAATATGATATAATTATTTCAAAATGCTAGCATGTGTCTAAGTTACGAAATTAAAAAAATATGTCCTTATTAATTACTGGTTTTAGGATGCTTTTTATTACGTTTTAAATTTGCTTCAGTTAAGTTAGAGAATGTTGGTTAGCTCTCTGGCCTGGGTACAGATATGTTTTGAATTACAAAGAATGTGTTTTTCGACCTTGAGGTGGCCTGGCTCCCGGGGAAAGATATTTTGTGAAGGGAGGGCTTTTCCCTCTTGGAGAGCCGAGCAGTGCCTGTCTTGTTATTATTGGCCATACTCCAATTCCTTTCCGTGGAAGAAATGTTTATATAAGGTGGGGGTCGAGTTGCTCTTCCTTGCAGTCAGCACTGAAAGCTTCATTGACTTCAAGAGAGTGCATGCTTGCAATTGAATAGTTTTTCCCTCGTAGTGTAAACAGATTAATTGGCAGGAGTTTCGCTCTTGCATTGAGTCCTAGTATTTACAGTCAGGCACTGAAAAGACAGCTAGACAGTGTTCACATGCCTGCCAACACTGCGCTACTTCAGTACGTAGACGACATCCTGATTACAGCACGTTCAGAAAAAGTATGCGAAAATGCATCACTGACAGTTTTACATTTCCTGGCAGATAAGGGACACAAAGTGTCCCCTTCGAAGTTGCAATTCTGTGAAAAGCAAGTGGTGTTTCTTGGACACTTGCTTTCCAAGGAGGGTAGACAGCTAACACAAGAACGTATACAGCTCATTGCTAACCTTTCACAGCCCAAGACACAGAAGGAGGTACGTGCTTTTATTGGCCTCACTTCTTACTGTAGGCAATGGATTCCCCAGTATGCCTTTCTAGCCAAACCACTCATACAGTTAACTACACAGGAGGCAGCCACTCCGACTGTCCTCCCTTGGACACAAGAACACACCTTGGCATTTTAGGAATTAAAAAGAGCATTATGTCAAGCGCCAGTTTTAGCGACTCCAAGTTACAGTAAACCTTTTATGCTTTTCGTAACTGAACGAGATGGAACAGCGTTATCTGTCCTCACACAAGATCAAGCAGGAAAACCCAAGCCTTGTGCTTATTTTTCTAGTACACTAGATCCAGTGGCCCAGGCTCTGCCTGCGTGCCTGAAATCAGTTGCAGCAACAGCCCTAGCCATAAGACAAAGTGACTCGATAGTGCTGGGGCACCCTCTAACAGTACAAGTACCACATTCAGTAGAAGTTCTCTTAAACAGGACACAGACACAACATTTGACTGTAGCAAGACTGACAGGATATGAACTGACATTATTTCAACCACACATAGAGATCAGACGTTGTAATATTCTGAATCCTGCAACACTTTTGCCCTCAAGTACAGTAAATGCACAGCCACACGACTGTGTGGAAATAATGAATATAGTGACGAAGCCAAGACAAGACCTTACAGATATTGCACTTCCAGACCCTGATCTAACACTCTATGTAGATGGATCATGCATGAGAACGAGTGCAGGAGAGTTAGTAGCAGCATATGCTGTGACCACTGCTACTAAAGTCATAGAGACACAGAAAATAGACACACTATCAGCACAAGCAGCAGAGCTCATCGCTCTGACACAAGCCTGCATAAGAGCTAAGCACTTGAAAGTAAACATTTATACTGACTCACAATATGCTTTTGGCGTTATTCATGATTTCGGGGTCTTATGGAGGGAGAGAGGTTTCTTGACCTCCCATGGGACCAAGATCCAGCACGGCCAGCTCATTCAAGCCCTGTTGGAAGCAATACATTTACCTACAGCCATTTCTATCCAGAAGTGCAAAGCTCACACCAAAGTTACAGACACCATTTCCCAGGGTAATGACCTGGCAGACCGAACAGCTAAACTTACAGCCCAGACAGCCCAGATACCAACAGACACGACAAGGACAGAGGTACCATTACTGACAACATGTATGACAGTCAGGGATCCCACTCAAGATGTACTCGACATACAGACACATGCCACTACAGATGAGATAAAGAAATGGACTGAACAAGGAGGGGTCCAGACTGAACAAGGTTGGATGACTAAGGGAAAAGGCTCATGGTTTCTTCCAGATTCTATGGTACAAGTAATCATAAACACAGCACATAGTCCAGCACACGTAGGAGAAAAAGCAATGATAGACAGCTTACAGAATATCTGGTTTAACAAGCACCTGCGTGCAGCAGCGAAACAGAAAGTACGAACATGTATGATCTGTTGCCAGTTCAATCCAGGTAAAGGCATTCCGGTGGAACAAGGCGGATTTCATCCTCCTGACCACCCTTTTGAGGTTCTCCAGATGGATTATATCCAAATGAACAGATGTAAAGGTTACAAGTATGTCTTGGTAGTTGTGTGTGCACTATCTAGATGGACAGAAGCATATCCAGTTCCAGATTATACTGCTGTGACAACAGCCAGGCAATTAGTGCGCGAGTACTTCCCCAGGTATGGATTGCCTCGGGTCGTATATTCCGATAACGGTCAGCCATTCTCCTCTGAATTAATGAAACAAGTGTCTCTTCTGTTAGGATATACTTGGAAATTCCATTGTGTAAGACACCCTGAAGCAGCAGGCCTTGTAGAAAGACATAATCAGACAATCAAAACAAAGCTTGCTAAGATATGTGCAGAAAAAGGCGTGGATTGGATGGTAGCCTTGCCGGTTGCCCTCTTTTACATGCGTATGGTAGCCCATTCCAGAACAGGCCTATCTCCGTATGAAGTAGTTTTCGGTAGACCGCCAAATATGTGGGGTACGCCTATGCCTAAAAGAATAACTGATGTTGACAGTAACATGCTGACAGATTACCTGGCTTCCTTGATGTCTGCACTACTCTCTTGTCGTTCACAGGTTGCTGCCGCCTTCCCTGACAACACCCAGGTCAAGGAGCATGCCATATCACCAGGCGATTTTGTATGTGTCCGGAATTTTGATCGTTCAAGCCCCCTCGAGCCTCGTTGGAAGACCCCGAAATTAGTGCTTCTTACAACAAGGACCGCGCTGAAGGTGGAGGGACGCAAAGGATGGATCCACGCTCAGCATTGTAAAAAGTACTTCGGACAATCTGGAACTTTTGAAATAAATAAAGACAATACAGACTTTGCGCCGCTTGCGCCGCCTGCGCCGCCTTTGCTAGAAAAGACTCCACAGCAGGAGTATAAATCTAAGTTAAGATCTAGTAAGTCAGACGTAGTTTAATTGTCTAAGTCCACTCGGTGGTGAATCGGTTAGACTAGATTTCTGACATGTATAAGATCACATACGAGAATAGTAAAAAGAGCGAAAAGAAAGCTAAATACTGCAAGCTATTACGCAGTAGATGTATAGTTACTTTGATCATTCTTTTTATTCTGTGCATTGTTATAATCTGTGTCAGTTTATTACTACATGTTTTCCTTCCTATTTCCTCACATATACACTCTTCCAGTAACAGCACCATAGAGCATACATTTAGTGAACTGCCACCTCATGAATTGTCATATCGACTTGCATTGCGTAACAATACCTTTATTCAAATGTTACACCATTCTCACGAGACCAGCAATGCGACTGATTGCTGGGTATGTGGCCAACTGCCTCCTTATCAAAAGACGAAGGGAGTTCTGCCCTTCTATCCTCTACCGTTCTCACACAATGGTTCATGTGGAGCATGGTTTGCCTTAATGACCTCAATAGATAGAAAGTACATAGCTTATCCAGGTGGCTGGATATATGGAAACCTGAATAAAGTAATGAATGAAGCATGTTTTCCAGACAAAGACTGATATCCCCAAAGGAAGGGAACCGATCTAGAGAATGAAGAGTACGAGCAGGGAAATGCATCCGTTAATTTTATAATGTTAAACGTTCAGCCCAAGCAAAATACAGGTCCACCATTTATTTCAGTTCTACCAGCAAAAGGTGATTTATGTGTTAATAAGAAAGGCTCAGTACATATGGGACACAGCGAGTGTAAAGTTGTAGTAGAGTTTAATGATAAAGGACTTTCTTCTTTCAAGACATCACGCCATACCTATTTCATTTGCGGTCAGACAGCCTATGTACATCTGCCCTTAGACTGGGGTGGGACTTGTTATATAGCATTCTTATTGCCACCTGTATTCTTGGCCCCATCCCATTATCATAGAGATTCACGACTAGAACATGTTAGAGTAAGGAGAGAGACAGATGCCTCAGGGATTGATCAGACTGAAACAGCTTGGGAGCAATATACAGATTTCAACAAAGGATTCTTTTTCTTCGTAGGTCCCGTCCAAAACAGTAAACTGATACGCAAGTTAACAAGGACTCTTGAAGCAGTAGTGAATGTGACTGCATCTGCCCTGGCGAACTTGACCAGGAACAGTCTGCTATGAGACTTGTTGTTCTTCAAAATCGCCTTGTTCTTGACGTCATCCTGGCGGATAGGGGCGGAGCTTGTAGCGTGATCCGATCTAGTTGTTGCATTTTCATCCAAAATAACGCGCCATCTGTGTATGCAGCGATAACAAGGCTCCACAAGATTGCTCATGTCATACATCAAGACCCAGGCACATGGACTTGGTCCAGTTGGCTCTGGGGTGTGATATCTGCTTGGGGATGGAAAGTGTTGTCCTTCCTAGGAGTGATCCTACTTATGATATTTGGTTGCTGTCTCTGTCTGCAGTGTGGCCCGGCCATTTGCGGCCTGTGTGCAACTGCATGTGTTCCACATCCAAGTATACAAAGGGTTAAGGACGAACAAATGATGCTGTATGATCAACTATACGGTCTCATGAATATAGATGTATCCTGAAGGGTTAAGTAGGGGACAAGGAGGGAATGAGGAAAATGAAATTTTGCCTGACCAAGATGCCCCCTACGTGTACCCTATGTTACATGCATGTATGTGCATGTCACCCATGCATATTTCTCTTAGTGGCCTGAATCACAAGGCCTCTGCAATCACGTCCTGCATTAAGGTGCCTGTCATCAAGTTTCCCAAATGTTAAGCTAACATGAAGGCCCATGTATTTGTATTGTGCACTTTTAAATAAATATCGTAATGAACCCTTTTTGTGGTTCAACCTGAGCCACTTTCTGAATCAGGGTTTTCATGACTCCTGACACACTGAAAGCTGCAGTTACGTATCTCTGACCTCGCATACTTCTAGCTCAGCCGAGCAAGGGTTGCCAAGACAGTATATTTTGCTTAACAGTTATCTGCATGCCCGGTGAAAAAGGTAAACAGAACCCGTCTGCTGAGATAGGGCCCAGCTTTTCTGTCTCTGTTTAAATGAAATTACAGTACTTGCATCTGCTGAAAGCTCACAGCCCCCATGTAATGAACAAAGAAATATATGCTTTTTCTGATTCTTAGTGATGAGCAACCTTTGCTTCAGATAATACATCCCCTGACTTAAGATATCAGTTAGTACCAGACGTGCTGGTCGCCTTGACACTAAAGATCTCTCTACTAGACTGAAAGTCAGCTCTCCTCCCAGTTTTACGTCAATTGCACGTCATGATCAAATTGCGTGCACAAGTAGGGCAAAGTTCCAGCCTGCCATGTAACTCCTCCTCTATGTAGCCACCCACCTATCACCCACCTGTGACTCATCAAGTGTACACCCTCATGCACGCCCACATGCTCTTATCTCTTTCTTTCTTGCTCTGCCTGGAGCGCTCCTCCCTATGTACAAGGAAAAATGTATATATGTGTTGTTCTCTGTAAATAGTTTAGAAGACCCTTCCTGAACCTCAGTGGTGATGGAACAGATTCTCCCTTAACTCGAGTTATTGGAATAAAGCCCTTTTAACTTGGACACCACGGACTCTCTGCCTCTCATTTGATACATGCTAATTGTTAATGCCTAGAAATTATGCCAGGGTAATATTTTATTTACCACACTATGTCATCCTTCTCTTTATGTTGTTTGTTTGTTATGTTGTGAGTTTTTCTCAAATACAGAATAAACTCGGTTCCATTCCTAAGGGAATCTGATGTACATAACTTGCATAATTGCGTTTTTTAACATAACAGTCCTCTGGAAGGGTGGGCCTTAGCGCGCTCATACCACTGAGGCCACACTACACACACCACTGAAAATACTCACACACACTGGTCCTGATGAATGCCTGATAGAATTTGTCACATAGGCTGAAACATGTTGACCGCTCTTTTCACCGGGCTAACAGTGGACCTTTAATTTGTGTCCGTTATCCTCTACACCCTTTTTTTAACCTGACCACTTGGCGAAACCAATAAAATCATTTTTTTCGACTCAATTGGCCATTTTATTTATCACTTCACAATCACGATACCAGCTCCGCAGTAATTCTGGCATTTCAGAACACCGGGGTGGCATTCGGCCATTCCTGGTGGGCCCGATGATGAAGCATGTCACCGACCAGGTCGGTGAGTGAAGGCTTTCAAAAAAACCTATTAGGGTTTTGCTTCAAACAACTAAAGTAAAAGTATTTTGTGTTGCTTCTAAACCAGTAGTCATTCCTCTTTCTTACTTGACGCTCCTTTGTTGTTTTTGGGTATATCCATATTGCCAAGAGTCCACCTGCCAAATTTAAGCACTGACGGGCTTAGAGTTAATCACGGCTATGACTACTCTGTTACTGCTCTGATTAATCTTCTCCAGTCTGCCCTGCGGAGTAAGGGCTGTCAGTGGCTGACCTGCTACTCTGCCCACTTAGGGGGTCATTAGGATGATGGGCGGACTTAGTCCGCCCGCCATCCTATCGGGACTAGGGACCGCCCGCCATAAGGGCGGGGGTCCCGTGGGTGGTATTAGGATGCGGCCGCCACAGAGGCGGCCTCATCCTGCATTTATAACATTGTGGCAGGCGGTGCTCTCTGCACCGCCCGCCACAATGCCATAAATGCATATATGCATTTGCATACACAATGCGGCAGGCACCGCGCGGTGCCTACCGCATTGTATATGCAAATGCAGGGGGGTACCATAGGTACGCCCCATGTGCACCCCCACCCCTCCTTCACTTTGGGGGCCCGTAGGGGGCCCCCAAAGTCAAGACCACATGCCTTTCTGTGTCGGCATTGCCGCCATGGAAAGGCATTGAAAAATGCCCATCATAATATGGCTTGTGGTGTCTGATAGACACTGCCACCATATTATTCCTTTTCCGCCCCGGCCGCAAGGCGACAGGGGCGGGAAAGCCTCGGACGGTCTTTCCGTCCGCCGAGGTCCCCCCCGCCATACTAATATGGCGGGGGGAAACGAGTGTGGCTGTCGGGCGGATTGCCCCCGCCAGGCTGCTGGTGTCTACCATCAGCCTGGCGGGGGCAATCCGCCCGACATCATAATGGGCCCCTTAGTTTGGATGGGCAGAACATGAGGTAATTTTTCACTGCTGTTACTGCCACAAAAACCATTGTGGAAAGGGGCAGGGAAAGCTGCTAAATGCTCCCCTCTTCATGGAGAGGACTGCGATGACGAGGGGAGCACTGTATTTTTTATTTTCACAAATAAAATTCTGTTTTGGCATTTTAGTTTTGAAAATAAGAAAAAGGAAACTGTTTGGTACAGGGCTCTTTTTAACTGACAGACTCCTGCACAAAACAGGAAATGCAGTGACAGGAACCGCTGTGACAGTGGTTCCTGCCAATGCTCTATAAATCTAGCAGGCGGTCCCTCCACCAGGGCGATGGAGTAATTTACTCTGTTGCCCTGGTGGAACAACGGGCCATACACTAGTAATTAAATCAGGTCCTACATCAAAAGGTAAAAGCTTTGACCGGGATCAACCGGCTTGGTGTATCCAACACATGCTCCATTGCAGTCAGTTTGAAATCGTGCCTAGTTCCCAGTCAACCCTGAACAGTGACTGCTGATTGGCGCTTTACTTTTCTCCCAATGATTTTCGACTTATGTCTTTAAAGTAAATATATCTGGTTCCTCTTATTGGATTGTCTTTATTTTGTTGTAATTTTACCCATTTTTGTTTCTATTTTCACAAATTGCGTTCTGGGATTTTTATTGTGCAGCATTTTAAATTTGTATCCATTTTGCAACTGCTAAATATTTTACACATTTCCTAAATTAGGCCTGTCTGTTCTGTATCATAGCTACCACAGACTGAGCCCAGTGTTAGACCATTGAAAGTAGGCTTCCATTCACCTCATTTAATAAGCTATTTTGTAATTATCACGATCATTCACCACATATCACAGTTCATCTAATACTCATTTAGTATGTTACAATGAGGATGTTCTACATTGATTGTTTGCCGCACAGGAGCATCACCAACTTTCGTGCTCTGCTGTGCAGTTCTGCTAGGTTCCTTCTTTTTTATTTACTTTATAAGACAAGGTTGTCCCTGAAAGTTTTCCCACACTCTTCCTATTTTCTTCTATTCCTGACCTGGGTACTTCTGTGACCAGCCTATGAATGCATAAAGTCAGTTTCAAGTTGCATATGTATTTCTAGTCAGATCTAAGTTGCATATGTATTCCTAGGCAATGATTCCACTTTCAAATTTTGAAAAAAGGTTCAAAAATAAGAGATGCTAAGTGGGACAAACATAAAGAGAGCATTCAAGTAGGGTTCCATGGTGCTCGGAGCCCTCTGTGAGATTAATTTAAACTAAAACATTGAATTGAGTATGATTGATGAAATAGTTCATATGATCGAATGCAAAACAGTTATATATTGATTTTAACTGACCATCCAGGATGAGTTTACTTGAGTTACTTTTTATGTGTTCACTTTTTTTCCTATTATTTTGAGCACGCATGGAAAACACCCACTTACATTCACCAAGCAGCAGAATAGATATGAGACGCAACACAATCAAGATATGATAATATCCAACAAATGTCTGAAACCTCCTCCCCGCTTTCACCCACATCCATCAAAACAGAACAATGATATAGGAATACATTTGTAGATTCAGTATTTCCTAATCATATCCTTTGTCTGGTTTCTCTTTTTCAACATTCATATTTTACGTGAGGTCTTTGGCAGTATAAATTGTCATATTCTTAGATATTTCGCGCAGGTACGCTCTAATAATTTAGATGACAAGTGATTTAAGAATGATACCCACTCTGCTTCACAGCCTTTGCTCTGTTTTAAGGACATATTTTCCATTCCCAGTATCTTTCATATTTAAAGATACCAACCTCTTTATTCAGGGGTATCAGGGATGTCCATCCTACCCCATTTTGCAGTCAGAGTTTGGCTGGCGACACATAACACTATGGACATTTGTTTTCCACTAGGTGAGGGTAGTGTGAAGATCTGAGAACTGGGTAGAACCAAAAGAGTATACAGAGGGAATTTTAGAATGTTGGTCTGAAGAATAGTTTCTATGTTATCAATGACATTTGTCAAGAAGGGCTGGATCAGTGGTCATTCCCATTAAATGTTTGACAGAGTGTCCTTCCTCACACCCACCTTAAAGCTAGTGTCAGATTATCGAGTATCCCTTTGGTGAAGCTTAGCTGGTGAATGATGCCAAAAAAGGATACACTTTACTATGACCTACTTTGCTGCCAATTTCTTAGTAGTTGAGTTCTAAAGAAGATATCTTCCCATTTCCTTTCTGTAAGGAATCTTCCTAGTTTTTCTTCCCATGTCTGCTGTCTCAGCAGTTTAAAAAAAGGCCCATGGATTTCATCTTTTGTATGTACATGTGATGCCTATGCAACATATATGGAAGGTGTATGACTTTACAAAAAAGAATTAGTCCTGTGGTACTTCTTACGAAATATTTGTTTGGCATTTTCATGGCCAAAAGATGTAGGTCACTCATTTACAAACATAGTGTAAGTGTATAGGTGACTGGAAGGAAAGGTTCTACATTCATCCATTTTGCAAGAATGTATGAAAATGTTTGTTTAACATATACCACATATTTAATCTTTGGTGTGGAAAGTTCCAAATTTACTTTCTGAAAATGTTCATTTAGTAAAATATTTATTTGAAGGGGGTGATTCATATGTATATTTGTCATACTGTTAATAGCTTTTTAGAGGAGATCATCTTTTAGTCTTTCTTCATGACCACTCTTACAGTGGCTGTCAACAGTGGTGTATTAGTTTTTCTTTAAATGTTCGATCCTGAAAATGCTTCTAATGCACTCATTAATTAAATTGATATCTTTGAGTCATTAGCTAACACCTTGCCATCCTAGAAAGTGTATATCTGTTTAACTCTCATAGATGGGTTGAACCTATCACCACCAATCCTGGCAATAGAAGACAGTGTGTGTTTGTCTTCCATACATCAACAAGCCTCTTCTTCACAGCAAAGACACATCTATGTGCCCTGTGGATTATGAGGATCCCAAAGTCATTTTGAGAAATGTGGCCACAGGACATTCAAAATTATTGTTGAGGAAGTGAAGAAGGGGTTGAATACACTCACAGACATGCTGGAGTAGATTTTCAAACATTTAGCGCTGAGTTAGCATCACAAACATGACGCTAACCAACACAAAATGTTTTGGGGGGACTTTACTTTCCAGTGCAAAACTTGTTTTGCCCTGGAAAGCACCCTAGAAGTAGCACAAAGCCATGCGAAGCACAGCTTTGAGTTATTTAGCGCCAAGGGGTTGTTACATGGGTGGTACATGGGTATTCCCATGCAACCACTCATGCCTATTGATGCAAAACCCTATCTACAAAGAATTGTAGACAGGGTTTAGCGCCAAAAGTTAACACCACTTCAAAGGAAGGGCTAACAGGAGACATGCTTTTGCTTCTCCTTTCATTTCCAACTTTACATGCATGCTGCAGTGTGCAGCACACATGCAAAGTGGGAAAAGCTTTTAAACTTGTCTAGGCATGGTATGTTGTACAGGAAGGATGCCCTTCCTGTACAAAACACTTCTCATCCCAGTGAAAACACTTCTCCGCCTTCATGCACTCCATGCAACAGGTAATGAAAGTCTTGACCTCAATGTCTATTCCTGGCCTCTAATAATACTCACAAAGTCTTTTTCTTTGTGCCCGTTATCCCTGTATGCAACAAAATGGCTATCCCAATTAACAGTGATGTCAGCACAACCAGAGGAATTAAACAGCAACCTCTCATCACCAATTTCCCTTCAAAGGACAACTCTTCCTTTACCTTTGAGTACCTCTAGAACTCATTCTCCAAATTGCCCTCGCTAGTATCCAGCAATTAAATTATTTACCAATACCAAGCAAGCATCCTGCACAGAGCAACTTGTTCATTCAGCACTCCGCGCTGACTATGCCATCAATCATATTTAAATATACTCTTCCATCCTCACCTTTCTTATCCAACGGAGAATCTACCAGACACCTAGATTGATATCCACCTTGACATTCTTTCCACCTGGAAAGAATTTGACTTGAAAATATACTCATACATTTTTGCTAGTAATCTGACCAGTCTAGGACTATCATTATTGAAACTTTTCTCACCATGCAAATAAACAAGGTGCTTATGATCAGTCACTAAAGAAAATGTCCATCCCTACTATTATGTGAAAAATGAGTAGTAGCCTGCATGCATGCCAAGGAATCTCTCTCAATTGTAATAGAGCAGGAGGGTGCCAGAGGGCGCATGGCAAGATGGCTGCACCCTAGTGCAGCTCTGCCGGCCGAACCATTTATCTGCCCAGAATCCTGCTCTAAAGTGGCAGACAGCTGCATCCAATGTGGCACTTTACTGGCTATGTGCCCTGGAATCTATTGACATGGTTTAGGACCGGGCGCAAGAAGCGGTGAGGAGATATCGAATTTGGGCGGTAGAGCGGCTGAAATAACATGACAGCCGCATCCCTGGCTGAGGGATGGTGTGCTCCTGTTTGTCTCTGCTGATCCTGCGGTGGCTCGGACTTAGGGAAGGGGATCAAGCTGCGGGTGCCTGTCTGGCTGCAGAGACCCAATCGCTGCAGAGAAACCTACCAAGCTGTGCTACCACCGCCCGGAAGGTGTGACACTGGACCTGCTGCTGCGTCACTGCTGGCCTGCTTTGCTGGGACCGCAAGATGTGGAGCTTCTGCGGCCAGAGTTGCTGGGGTCCTGCTGTGCTGGTGCCATAGTGAGTACCTGCCTGGCTTTGGAGGCTGATCTGGAGCCTGAAGTGCTGGACTGTACACACCTGAATGCTGCGGTATTAGCTGTTGGGCCTCCCTTGCCGTCTCACTCTGCCTTCTCAGCCTGGGCACGGTGGGCGCTGCTAACTCTCGTGGCCCTCTGTCTGCATGGCCAGAGGTGTGCCGGCTCAGTGGATTTGACGGCCCCGGGTGCAGGGTGGCTCCCCTGTTCGCATCTCGTATCAGACCAGACCGCTGTGGGTACAGAGATGCGCCGTGGGCCACACCGCTGGATATACCCTGCTGCCATTGCCTAAGAGCCTGGACCTGTGTTTTGGAGCTTGTGTTGGAGTCAGCACTTGGAGCTGGTGTGCACCGGCTGGCTGCCCTGGAAGCCCTGAACCCTAATTCTGGACTATTACTGCTGATACCTGTAGCTGTAGATGCCTGCAGCGCCATAGTGGCATATTCGGGCCCTGAGCTGATGTGTAGTTTGACTCAATTTCTTAAATAGAACAGTGTTGAAGCGGCTTGCCCCCATAGTGGAGTGATTTACGTCTGCGTGGGTGGCTTTGAGTGGTAACAGCTGGTGCTACAGGTGAGCTGTTCACTATGGGCAAAACTGGTAAGTCACAATCCCGCCTCATGTTCGAAATGAGGAATGTCTGACAAAATATCAACAGACAGAAAATGGACCTCAAAAATATCAGTCCTGCCAAGCGTCACGCATCAGGTGTGACGCTCATGCATTTCAGTGCGTTGTTCCGCATCACCGCACTGAAATGCATTGTCATGCATTTTGACACCTGCCAGGCGCGCCACCAGCGCGCCTGGCAGGTGGCAAAATGCCTGGGCTCTCTGCTGGTCCGAGAGAGAGACGTGCTGCTTGTTGAGCTGAGTTCCTAAGTAGTTAAACGATCTGCGGTGCGCTCAGCACTGTGGAGCGGCTGCGATCGCTACAATGTAACTCTGCACGCTGCAAACAATGAATGCGGGCAATAGGTTGTGGCTCACTCAGACTCACACTGCTCTAACTAGGGGGGAGGGGGGGCTGCCCTCTTAGTCTAATCTGTGCTGTCAATCACCGTGGCACCATGGGGGTCGGGATTAAAATCCGGATGTCATGTCCGGAGGAAGTAGGCAAAAGCGGCGGGGGAATCCGAGTCAGTGGAGTGCACTGCAGGCAGCACGAGACTAAAGTCTCTCTCATAGCCGCCTGCCGTCGCGCAAGAGGGGGAATGAATGATCAATTGCGGCGGGCAGCCGTCTACGCCACCTTGACCTGGCGGATGAGCCGGCGACAGTCATCTCTGGCCAGGACTGCGAGCGGCCGCGCCGGGGCCGGGGGCTGGGGGCCGATGTGTTGACTCGAGTGTGGCCAGAAGCTGCCTGGATCATGAAGACAGGCAGAGTGCACATCGTGGCATTGCAGCAGTGCAGTAAGTGTCCAGCAGTCAGGTCGTCACTCTATAAGTAAGTGAAAGTCCACGACGGTGTCACTTTCGTATAGCTTGCATCCGCCAATTGCTGTCGGCTCGTGCTCATTTCAGTAAAGTATGCTGATTTCCTAGGCCTACACTGTTAACAAGCCTTTTCATGCATGAATAGCAGAGTGAAAGCGCGGGTGTTAGATTAGACGCCATCAGCGGTGATCTGACTTAGCATATGTTTATGATATTAGGCTGCTGCTCATCCCTTTTGACCGCAGAACTGCACAGTAGAGATGAAGCCTGTTCCCAGGACAGGGTTTGGGGGGCGGTAGTGTCTGGTCAGTGAGGGAGTCAGTGTATAATGGGCCCTGGATGGACGGGCCGGCCCAGAGCTTCAATGAAGCCAAAACTACTGCCCTTGTGTCACTTGGTATTGTTAGCGCCCACTGGTACAGCAGACAGCTGAGACCATGGTGATTTTACCCCTGAGACACGGATGTTACAGGTTCTCTTCTGTTGCTGTTCCGCTGCCATCCGCCGCCAGTCTCGAGACAGCAGGTCAGTAAATATATGGGGTGATTATTTACTTCTATTTGTGGGCCTGTTGGGCGTGCGTGGGTGTGCTGGGTTAAACTCATGATTTTTGTTCGGATCAAAAATAATTATGGCAGCAAGCTTAAGTGGACGGTGAGTGCAACATATGCAAAACACGTCTCCTTCAGCGCTGTCTATACTGGCTGATACAGCAGAGTTGCTTACTTAAGATGAACAATGGTGCCTCAACTGTTTTTATTTAATCAACTCAGAAAGCGGTTTTCAGGAGTTTTGCATTAGTGTCAAGTATTTTTTAAACCTTCTCACTTCTCAATAGTTTGAAGAATCTTGTATTTTTGTTTTTTTTAATATCACTGTCAGTTTCCCTCATTTGCAGTTCAATGCCACTCAGAAGTGCATTGAAACAATGTCATACGCAACCAATTTGAAAACTTGGAGGTGATGGTGTGACTTCCTATGCTGTGAAAATATGCCTTTCCTGGCCAGTCACTTTGTTCAAATGGGTGTAATTTATGATATGTATATGTTTCTATCGTCTTCGTTGCTTGATTTTGCTCGCAAAAAAGTGTCACTCATAGTTGTTGAAATGTCACTCATAATTACACCTAAATTATGAATATGTCACACATAGCAATCTGAAACCTTGGCAGCTATGAAATATCGACACAGAAATATGGAAGGCAAAAAAATCGAAGTCCGATCTAGATAAAGGTAAGTAAAAAATATTGAGAAAAAAATATCGTTGTCAAAATATCAATGTTAAAAGTATAGTTTTTAAAAATGTTTTAATAATATTGTAAAAATAAGTAAATAATACAGATAATTAAAAAAAGTATAGATATAAATATTAAAACATATTTTAAAAATGTATAACTAATACATATAATTGTAAAATTAATTAAACATCTCATTATAAATTTATATATATATATATATATATATATTACCTACTGGCGGTCGCCAGTAGGTATATATAGTTAGGATTTTTTCTCTATGGGATTTTTGAAAATTCTATGTCTAATAACTTTGGCGTTTGAAGACGGAACTGGCTGAAATTTTCAGGAAAATGGAACATTTTGTTTCTGGGCAGGCCCTGAAAATTTGGGGGGGTTCGTCAAGGGGGGCCGAGAAAAAAGGGGGGTCCCAAAACGCGTTTTTCCCATGTTAATATCCATAGGGCGGTAGCCTCACTTTTAGCCCGAACGGCTGAATGGATTTGCACGAAACTTGGCAAAATTGTAGGGACTGTTAGCCCGATGTGCCTTTGCTAGGTCTCAATATATGTGCTCCTGTGAATTTTGAGTAAATTAGGTTTAAAAAAAGATATATATCTAGAGCCGTGCCCCGGTACGCGTACCGGGGAGTGCTTAGGTCGCGCCACGCGACTTACGCACGGCAAGCTGATTGGTTCTCGGTTGTCTGTAAACATTCAAAACAGTCCGCAGTGGCCGCCATCTTGTGTCTCAGTAGGATTGAGACACAAGAGGTGGCAAAAATCAAAGGGGGAAATGAGAAAAAGGGGGCAGGGTACACCCCCCTGGCCCCCTAGTTTTGATGTGGGGGCCATAAAAGGGTCCCGCGGGTAAAAGAAAAATAAAAAAAAAATCGATTTTCGCGGGGGGCGCACCCGGTACGCGTACCGGGGAGCTTACTGGGGAGCGTACCATGGAGATAAAAAATGACAGATTTTTTTTCACAAAAAAAATAGCATTTTTTTTATAAATTTGAGGTAGTTCTGAAAAGAACTTTTTTTTTTATTTTGTTGTTTTATATTTTTTTAGACTTTTTAAAACAATTTTATAATTTTTTTGGATTTTTGTCAAGGGAAAAACAAAAAACAGGGATTCCAAAACTGCTCAACAGGAGCAAAAAAATGTGAAAATTTAGGGACTGTCAGGGCAGCGGTGTTGCTGTTTCTTTATGGCAATGAGTTCAACACTCTGCTCCCCATAGCAGAGCAGTTCGTCACACTCCGTGCACAGAAATTTGATGCCTGCAAACTCTGGCTGTATGTTAGGGACCATTCTTCTACGGGATGGTCCCGAAGGTGTTGCTCCACCAGTGGAGGTGCTGCCGCCATCTGTGGGTAATTTCCGTGCCAGCTCTCTAACACTCTCCCTCGCAAAGTTGTTTGGGTGTCTTCTTTTGACATGCCTGATTAAATTGGCATTTCCAAAACTATATTTTTTCAGAGGATTGCCTCTGGATAAAGTACTACCACATATTTTGCAGGTTACTTTTGGAGCGTTGACTTTTTTTTGTCCTTCAGGGATGTCATAAAATTTCCAGATGAAATGGGTTTTTTTCTTCTGCTGAGGAGGGTCCTCCTCTAAAAATGCCTCGGAATCACTGCTGGATGACTCTCTTGCAGCCATTGCTGTAGATCAGGAAAGTAGGAGATGAAGACAGTACACAGAACAGCTCTTGCTCTCTCCAAGTACAAAGCAATAGTGAGAGAAATGGGTGGGTTTCACACAATTTGGAAACAAAAAAGTTCTGAACCAATGAAAAGTGTTATTTTAAAGTCACATGGTTTGACGCGCTTACGCTACGCGACTCAGGGCGCGTCCAGGGGCGTGTTTCATAAGCGCACCGGGGCGTTTACGTTGCGCGATCGTGTGCGCTAACGCGGAGCGTCATAAGACGCATCTCGCGGCTACGCGAGACGTGTCTTATGACGCAAGGCGTGGCCGCTACGCAAAACGTCACGATGTTGTTTTCGTTCGCGGCAATAGCGCTATCGGGACGCTCATCAGTACGCGCCCCGAGGCGCGCCGCAAGATTGCGGTTACCCGTGCGTTCACCGGTCCGCGCCCAAGGAGCACACCGAAAAGAATTTAAAAAGAAAATGACATAATTATACAATATAAAATTTGCTTTAAAATTTATTATTTTTTAAAAAATATAAAGATTTGCTATTAAAAAACCTATGAAATTCACTGAAAAAACCATAGGTTATACACCATATATAGTTAGGAATTAGCATTTACAAAACCTTGAAAATTCACTGAAAAAACCATAGGTTATAGACCATATATAGTTAGGAATTAGCATTTACAAAACCTTATTTTACTCACACAAAACCATTGAAATTCCATATATAGTTAGTTGCACTAACTATATATCGCGCACGCGCAATCCACTGCTGATGATGTCACATATTACATCATTCATGACATGGTCAGTGACATCACTGATGACATCACTGATGCGGGTGCGCGATATATAGTTAGTGCAACTAACTATATATGGAATTTCAATGGTTTTGTGTGAGTAAAATAAGGTTTTGTAAATGCTAATTCCTAACTATATATGGTCTATAACCTATGGTTTTTTTCAGTGAATATATATATATATATATATATGTCCACAAACCCTCCAGACGAACTGTAGGAAGAGGCCACTCAGGGAAATGCCGGAAAAGCCTTTAATTGGACCAACAAGCAGGTACGGCATAATGCAAAACCCAATTGACCCGTGCTGGGAAGGTGGGCTGTGGTAATCCGATACCTCGGTGCCCAAAGAAACTGCAAACGCAGAAGCCAGTGATTTCACAGCCACTTTTACAGATGGGGCCTCTTAAAGCGTCTCTGGCTGACGCTGAAAATGTCCACAAACCCTCCAGACGAACTGTAGGAAGAGGCCTCTCAGGGAAATGCCGGAAAAGCCTTTAATTGGACCAACAAGCAGATAAGGCATAATGCATTTTGACACACTCGTCTTCTTCAGATGCCCCTGTTGCTCTGCATAGCAGTCCTACCTCTCCGCTATATGTATTTCTACAGACCTCCCACAATCGATGGGAAGCGCCTCCCCTGCCGTATGTCCGCTCACCTGCTGTAGTGTTGGTCATCCTACAGCTCCCAGATTGCATCATCTCTGGGAAGGTGCTCCAAGGGAAAATTTATGGTGAAAGTCCGTGTGGCTGTGGCGCGCTGCAGAGCGGAGAGTGCTGATGCAGGTGTGAATTCAGTCCTCGGGCTTTCCTGGGTCCCTGCATACATCATTACCTGCCACAGCACGAGTCCGTAGAGTTTAGGGCCGGCACAGTGTCCAAACCTGACCGTGAAGTCACGGGCTGCCGCTTGGCAGCAAAACCCAATTGACCCGTGCTGGGAAGGTGGGCTGTGGTAATCCGATACCTCGGTGCACAAAGAAACTGCAAACGCAGACACCAGTGATATCACAGCCACTTTTAGAGATGGGGCCTCTTAATGCGTCTCTGGCAGACGCTGAAAATGTCCACAAACCCTCCAGATGAACTGTAGGAAGAGGCCACTCAGGGAAATGCCGGAAAAGCCTTTAACACCTTGAACGCTATGGGGATTTTTCTCCTGTGCTTGAACTTCATAAACACCATTATTCATGACGAGCTGGGCTCGTCATCAGCGTAGCAGAAGGCTACTGCATGACGAGGAAGAGGCCACTCAGGGAAATGCTGGAAAAGCCTTTAATTGGACCAACAAGCAGGTAAGGCATAATGCATTTCGACACACTCGTCTTCTTCAGTTGCCCCTGTTGCTCTGCATAGCAGTCCTACCTCTCCGCTATATGTACTTCTACAGACATCCTACAATCGATGGGAAGCGCCTCCCCTGCCGTATGTCCGCTCACCTGCTGTAGTGTTGGTCATCGTACAGCTCCCAGAATGCATCATCTCTGGGTAGGTGCTGCGAGGGAAAATTAATGGTGAAAGTCCGTGTGGTTGTGGCGCGCAGCAGAGCGGAGAGTGCTGATGCAGGTATGAATTCAGTCCTCCGGCTTCCCTGGGTCCCTGCATACATCATTACCTGCCATATATATTTGCTCCGCATACTGCAACATTAGGGAAAGCGTTGGATAGTGTCAAGGTAAAAATTACTATTCCCACTCCAGTGAGTGCAACAGTAGGGAAAGTTTGGATAGCATAGGGGTAAAAATTACTATTCCAACTCCAGAGAGTGCAACAGTAGGGAAAGCGCTGGATAGCGTAGGGATTAAATTAACATACTTAGCTATTAAGTAATTAAAAAAAATAACATAATAAATAATTTACAAAAAAATTATTAATAAATACCAATAAATTAAAATGAATATTTACTTAAGTAACATTAAATTATATCCCACACTATTCCCCCTTTAACACACAACACACTACACATACAAAAACACAATTCATTTAACTATCAATTAATCAATTAATAACAATTAATAATAAATGAAGTAAACTTAATATAATTATAGATTTCCAAATTAATAAATATTAATTACAATTAATAATCACCAATTAAATATTAATCAGCAATACATAATTAACAATAACAATACATTAATTATAAATAACTGATTAATAAAAAATAATTACCAATTAATAATTAACTAAAAATTAATTCATAATAATGACGAATAAATAAAACAATTAATTAATTTAATTTAATTACTTCCCACACTATTCCCCTATACACCCACAACCCACTACACATAAAAAATCACATAATTAATTTAATCGTAAATTAATCACTTAATAAAAATGTATCACCAATCAATTATTTATTAACAATAAATTAATTACCAATACCAATAAATAAAAATGAATATTACATTAAATATAATTCATATAATTAAGTAATTCATAAAAATAAATTACCAATTAATAATTAATTAACAATTAATAAATAATAAATTCCAATTAATTAAAACATATTAATAAATTATATAAACCCACAACCCGCTCTGATACTAAAACGCAAAATGTACTTTAACAAAATTACTAACTTCTAAACAATTATTCTAAAAATTATGAAAATATATAAAAAAATATTCAACAAACATATAAAATACATACTAAAATAAATAACACAAAAAAAATCGATATTATTGACAACAATATTTTTGCTGGGGGAGGATCCTAGCGACGAACGAAGATGGCCGCATAAGCTCTCGGCTCCGTCGACCTTCTCCTGCGGCTTAAATATCCTGCTATAAATCCTGCTTTTTCGCCTCACCCCCGTGTGTGTGACCCGTTGCTGATACTGGCGGTGTGATCCAGGGAAATTTACAGCCCGGATTGACGGAGTTACGTCGAGTGGAAGTTCTTGGCCTCATGCTGTCCGAGAGCCGGGACCTCGAATACTGACCTAGCCGGGTCACAGTACAACAACAGCGGCTGGGGGACCCTGACACGGTCCGGTCGATTAACATGCAGAGCGACCTGCTCCTGGATTGGTGAAGTGCCTGCGGTTCTAACTGCATTGTGGAGGCGTAATGGTCCTGTGAGTGGCTGAGGGGTCGGGGGTTCCCTTCTCGGTGCAGCCCGCCCGCCGGGGTGAGGCCCCCGTCCGGAAGGCCCCAGTGTCACTGGTCAGTGTGCCTCCTGCCCCCGCCTGCCCTACTCGCACTTCGGTCCCTGGGAGAATCGGGTGACCTGAAGGGCGCACCGATGTATGCAGTCGACCAGTCTGCGGAGGTGCGGGGTGATGAAGAGCTATCATTGCGAACCGTGATGGCCGCCATTAAGGGTCTGCGCTCCTACATGGTTGCTCTGTCCCACGAGACGATCGCGGATGACACCGAAACTGCCCGATCGCGCAAGGACTCAGTTCTGTTTGGTCCCCCTAAGCTGGCCGTTTCTCCCGCTTTGACCCGGGAATCTACGGACCGAGGCCCATCAAGTGTCGGAGCCTGGATAACAATGTCTGGATTGCAGTGTGCGGCTGAACCCGCCGCCGTGGCGTGACGCCCGCCAACGTTGACGAGTTCGCCTGTGAATGTGTTCACGTGCCCGTCCCTTATTGGCTTTGTTGAAATTGTGACCCGACGGAGGCTACAAACATTTCTCGACCGTGTGAGCTGTGTGGCGTGGGGGAGCCTGAGGTGGTCAGGATCTGGTCGTGCCGGGGCGAGTGTCATGGCGGCTGTTGATTGTGGTGGACTGAGGTTCTCTGTTGGAATCGCCGCACAGATTCGTGGACTGGCTGGACCTTGGATTTATCCTGTGAATGTGCTGGTGCGGTGTGAGGAACTCGGAGTTAACATTCGTAGAGGTCAAGGGTGAGACTGGTGATCGTCTCGGATGCTAGGGGTTTGTGAAGGACCCGGGATCCGCCATTTTTTTGCATTGGGGGTGGGGCGGGGTCAGACGTCTTCCCTGGTTACTGCCGTACATGACTTGCTTTGTTGCTGATTGGTCAATGACTAGGGCTTTACGTCGCAGGGGGGGTGGTGTGGCCGGGGGAATGTGAGATTCTCCTCCTCCCTTAACTTTTCCTTTCTTACTTTCTCCTTTTTCCCCCTTTTTATAGATCTCTTTTCTCCTATATTTCGGGTTTTTGGTCGCTGGGCGATAGGCACGCTGCTAGGGGGGTAGGCCGTAGCCATCTGCAGGGGTGCAGGGATGGGGGGTGGGGTATTTTTTTTGTTTCTCCATTTTCTGTTTCTATGGCCTTTTTTCTATTCTTTTAGTTGGACTGGATTATCTTTTCTTTTTCTCTTTCTGGGTCTGGGACCAGTGTGTCGGGTTATTGTTAGGACTCTTTGGACGGGGCTGGGACTGTTGCCGCTTAGGCTCTCCTGTCATTGGATTCATCGGGGGGCGTAAGTCGGGAGTCTCCAGGGTTGGTCTGCCTGCTTATAATGATCGCTTACAATTGTTGTTGTCTCTGACTTTGGACTTGCTTCTCTGCCTGCCCGATGATTAAATCTACTTCAGATCCCGTAGCCGGTCCCCTCCCGTTTCCTTTTCTGTCTGCTCTTCTTGTTAACGTACTGAACTGTTTCACGTCTTTACCGTGTATATCCTGTTTTATTTTAAAAATTAACCTCTCTTATCCTGTACTGCTCTCCTGTGTGTGCCGTACCTGTTTGGTTCTCGATTCTGCTGCCATACCTCCGGGATGTTTGGCTGACTAGCTGTGTGCACCTTTTTATAAATAAAGGTTTTTTAAAAAAAAATTTTTGCTTACGATATTACTGACTTCGATATTACTTACTTTGAAATTAAATAAAACAATATTACTTACCTTGAGGTCGATATTCTGGTCAACGATATTCTTGACTTCGATATTCTGTCCCTACGATATTAAAAACTGGATATTAATGTAGGTCGATATTAAAAAAATCGATATTTTTACTGCTCACCCGAAATTAGTGAGCTTGGCAGATCACAGTCTAAACAGTCTAAACAAAACTCGGACTCTGGAAACTATGCTCCTGGCAAAACAGTATAGTCTGCAGTCGATTGATGGAAAGATTGATGCATTAAACCTACGCATGGATCATATCTCTGCAAAACTTGAAAAACAAGGTGACTGGCTAGACGAGGTCGAGAAGTGTGTCCCTACAGCCGAAGATGACCTACAAACTGTCTCCAATAAAGCCTTGATTATGGTAAAAGATCTGGCTGTTATTGAAGCAAAGAATTAGAATTTTAAGGCAAGATCCAGGAGAATCAACCTGCGGATCATGGGCCTGCTAGAGTTGACTAACACTGGGAAGATGGAGGTCTATGTAGAGGTGACTCTCAAAGATATCTTCGGTGTTGGCAATCTGTCTCCTATGCTGATTGTGGAGCGCGCACACAGTTCACTGGCAGCTTGCCCAATCCCTGAGGCCTAGCCGGGACCCTTCATTTCAGGGCTCGCTAAATTATAGAGATCAGGACACAATCCTCTGCTTGGCTCAAGAAAAATGCTCTGTCAACTATCAGGGGAATGTGCTGGCCTTTTTCCCAGACTTTATCACTGCTGTCCAGGCGGCGAGAAGGGAGTTTGTACCAGTTAAAAAGCTGCTGTTGGCAGAGGATATTCAGTATGCCATGTTTTACCCTGCCTTTCAGAGAATCAGTCTGGATGGGGCCTCCAAGATTTTCAACAACCTGAGAGCTGCCATGGAACATGCCAAATCATTGAAAAAACGCTGCTGTGAAACCATCAGTGATCCAGAAGAAGAGGAGCAGTGAGTCTCTGTCTGTGCATGCAATCTGTTGTTGTGTGGTTGCGGTCAGGATGTTGCCACCTTACCACTTCGGAGGTTGGTGCTGGAGGAGGGATATTGCCTGGAGCAGGACAATACCATGTGAAATATCCTATCATGAGGTAAACTCATCTTGGACCCATTGTCTGTCGAGTTTGTGAGTAACACAGTTGCTCTAGATGACGGTGTCCTCATGGGCACTGAACACTGGCTGGGCTGTCATGTCACTATGGACAAGTTTGGCCACCTCACTGCTTATTGGGAAGCTGTCTGCACTCTAGCCATCTTTCATGGGTATACCCCTTCTACTTTTTTTGGTATTGTCCTCATGGGGGGTTTGTTTGTTTCTCATCAGGAAGTCTTTAGCAAGGAGGCGGTGCTGAAGTGGGTCAAGGGATGGGGGAAAGGGGGCGTTTTGGCAGGCGCTGTGAGATATAAATGCAGTTTATAAGCTAACACAATGGTCCTATTTAGGATGTTCTAAATGTACGATCTTACAAGTCTTAATGGTTTAATGCTCGCTTGGGTGGTACCGTTAAATTAATGACATGGAATGTACGTGGGCTTAACAACCCCAAAAAGATCCGTAATGTTTTAGCGTTTCTTGATAGGCATGATGTTCAGGTCGCGTTTCTTCAGGAAACACATCTCACTAAACACACAGAGCAAATTATGGGGGCTCGATGGGCCATGGTGCATGCAGCAGCATCGTATTCCTCCTAGAGGAGTGTTAGTTCTGGTCAAGAAACATACCCTGTTCACTTTGCATAAGGCTGAAGCTGATGAGCAGGGAAGGGTGCTTCTGGTGTAGGGTAAACTGGGTGACATGACTGTTCTATTTGTCAGTACATATGGGCCTAAAATAGACAAATTCTGCATTTTACAATAATGTCTGGAGGCGTATTTCATCCTTCCCTCCCTCTGTAGTAATATGGGGCGGAGATCTAAATGTGTGTCTGGATCCTCAGCTCGATCTCTCCTCAGATGCGGTGGGGTGGGGAAAGCAGGCCACTCATGCACTGGTTGAGCTGATGGTGGCTGAGGACATTTTGGATGTTTGGAGTTCCCGATATCTGGCAGGGAGAGAGGGTACATTTGTTTCCATGGTGCATGGATCTTGGCCCAGGCTGGACTACTGGTTGGTCTCCAAGGAGGTGTGCCCCTGGACAGTTTCTATCAAGCAACTGGCAAAAACGTTCTCTGATGATTCTCCTGTGCTCCAAGAGCTGATTGTACTTGGCATGTAGATGCACTAATACACTTTGGGTTATAAGGTGATTTGATTGATTACTTTTAGTTTTTAAATGTTGTCACATGTTTGTGTTGTTCACCTTTGGAGGTGTGGTTAGGGTCTTTTTGATAGTCTCCTTTATTATTAATATTAATATTTTTCAATTTTTTCTTAGATTTTTCTTTGTTTGGGTCTTGACTATCCGTCATTCTTTTTTTTTCTCTATGATAGAATCACCCATTGACACTGCATTTCCACATGTGGGGGAGAGGTTTTAATTCTAGCAGCTGTAATGTTTTTTCTTGTTTATGTAGAAAGAGGATAATATATGTATTTGTTGTTACTACAGTACCCATGTCCTGATGAAGCCTATATCATCTGGCTGAAACGCGACCACGACTGCGTCGACACCTTATGCTTTGAACGGAGTCCCCTGTAAAAATGTAAGGAAGATTTGATTTTTTCCTAGGTGCACCAACACAAATGTAGGCTAGGTTGATAAGTCAACCCCCTGGTGCTTTGTTTTTGGGACTCCCATTTTGTTGTGTACTCCACCCCAAATTAAGAGGAGGTACATATGTAAATTGGTGTATATATATATTTTTTTGCCTCAAGGGTACAGAGAAGTGTTTTTGGTATTGTAAGTGTTTTGTATATTTGTATATAATGTACATGTGATGTGTTGTATACAGACTGTGTTATTTGTTTACATTGTGCCTCTCTGGCTGTTCGCTCATATATGTGTATATGAATTAATATATATTTACGCTGCGTATAATTCGCAAATCACAAGACAGTTAATTGTATCTTGTTTGATAATTAAAAGTGGATTGATCCCTTCAGTACCATTTGTTTCTACTTTTTCATCTTTGGATGTCTCCTGCTCAGGTACGGGAGGGTGAGGTGGGCAGAACCCCTAACCATTTTTTCTAGTCCTAGAGCTGATTGTGCCTGCATGTGTGAGACCGCCATTTCACTGGTGGCTTCTAGACTCTGTGTTTCGGGCCATGATTGGTGCTGCTATCACTAACTTTTTCACTGAAAATGTGGGCTCAGTTGACAGTGCAGGCACATTTTAGGAGACCTTAATGTTACTATTATGAGGGAATGTATCGGGGCACAGACTGGTGTATTAAAGGATCTCTGTAATAGGCTAAGGGGTTTAGCTGACAATGTTAGAGCGCTGGAGCGTGAGTGTGGACAGTGTCCCTCATCCACACTCCTGGCTCAAATCAGAGAATTGATATCAGAACATAATCAGGTAGTGGATCAAGAGGTACTGCATATATCTAGGAGATGCAAGATGCGTTACTATGGAAAGGGTGGTAGACCCAGTCGATCGATGGTTCATAAACTGTCTCTTCCAAAGGGTCAGGAGCATATCGACGAGATGGTAGATGAGGACTCCAATGCCAGTCATTCCACCCCTGAGATTAGTAAGGTGTTTCTTGACTTTTTCACTAAGTTATATGGTCCCCATCCGTAGGCGAGCGATGGCAAGATCTCCAGTTATTTGGATGATATTGCGCTGGGTTGGCTCTCTCATGGCCAGCGAGAATACCTGACTCAGCCCTTTACTGAAAACCTATAAAGGCTCTGCCTTCCCGCAAAGTGTCAAGTCTGGATAGATTGCCCAGTGAGTTTTCGAAAACATTTATTGAGGTTCTGGCCCAGCGGCTGCTGTGGCAGTGCTCCAGGATGCCTAAAAGCTTTGGATTCGCTACAACGGGGGGTACATGTTCGTTGTTTTGCAAAGAATGGGAATGCAGACATTTTTCTCAAAGTGGGTGTGCATTTTGTACACAGGCCCGGCTGCCAGTTTGCATGTTAATAGGTGAGTATCTGGTCCTTTCTCAATATGAAGGGGTACCAAGCAGGGCTGCTCTCACTCCCCGATGCTCTTTTCTATGGTGCTTGAGCCGTTGGCATGTAAGATCTGAAAGAAGCATGCTGATCCCGCCTTGGGTGTCCGGCAGTGCCCGCTTGCTATAGCGCTCTATGCAGATGATATGATGCTATACGTCCCTGAGCAGGCCACGTATATGGCATCCATTTTATGTGAGTACATTATATTTGAGAGACACTCAGGGTTGGGAATAAATTGGCCAAAGTCCACGGTCTTCCCATTAACGGACTGCACTCAAGAAACAGTCCTGGAGTATCCGCTTTCCTAGTGCACAGGGATCATGATACAGTGCTTAGTATGAATTATGGGCGTGCCATAACCAAAATCACTGAACAAGTCGCCCAATAAACACAATTGCTGTAGTGAAGATGACTATCCTTCCCAAACTCCTCTACTTGTTTGTAAATATTCCAATGATGATGAATATAGCACTTTTGTAAATGTTGCGGTCCTCCCTGCTGGCTCTGGTCTGAGCTTGTAAGCAGCCTAGATGCAGCTGGAGCACTCTGGCACAGCCGATTGAAAGGGGGGGGTTTGAAGCACCTGATTTGAATTTATATTACCTGAACGCACAGGCACAATTTGTACACTACTGGCATTTCCCACAGCACTATCTGCCATATTTAGCTGTGGAGGCAGACACTGCCTTTCCAACACCATTGGCCACCATGCATGGCGGCGATGTGGACACCAGGAAGGAGATTAATCCGGTCAGAAGCACTGTCCGGGCATGCTGGGTGTTGGCTACCCCGGCGGGGAGGGACTATATGTATGCTCCAGACATGCTAATTGCTGCACACCCGGGCATCTCTGTGACGCAGGAACGTGGGATCTTAAGTGTCCTGCAAAATGCTGGAGCTACTTAGCTTGGGGATATGTACTTGAATGGGTCAGTCCTATCCCTGGATGATTGTTTGGTGGGGAAAACTTATAAGGCAATGCACGGTTTTACGTAAACTAGATTGCGATTGGCTTTGTGTGCTCTATACCCTGAGTTCCCTCTAGCGTCCAGATTGGTGAAAGTGGTACAAGTGGTTTTAATGAAAGGAGGGGGAAGCAAGTGGCTGATCCCTAGATCATACAATGCTTCCCAAAGGGAAAATGACTGGTCTGGCTCCTCCTCTCTCGACAAATGGAACAATGAGCTGGTTGTCCCTATGCCCCGTGAAGACTGGGAGTCAATGTGTACGCTGACTGGGCGTCTAATTGCCATTTGCAATCTCCTTATTATACATTTTAAATACCTGCATCAGCTGTATTATACCTTATGCGCAACTGATAAAATTTGGATTGGGGGAGGATGCGCGATCTACTAGATGTGGGCATGATGGGGCTAATTTTATGCACCTGGCGTGGGGATGTGCCGCTATACACAACTTTTGGCAGCGCATTGTGAAGGTACTCACTGACATGACACTGGATAGGATTGAATGCCACCAGAACTTTGTCTGCAGGTGCTGCTGAAAAAGGTTAAGCCATGCAATAGACATATTGTTGCTATCTCTACTTTCTTTGCTAAACGGTCTGTTGCAATGCATTGGGGTGGTAGAACGGTGCCCACTTTGGTGAAATGGACCAGGGACCTTGTTTATTGCAAAGAACAAATAGAGGTATATGCTGAGGAGCTGCCAATGTCTTCCAAACCTAAGGACTTTTGGTCACTACTGACTGCATACCTGATAGAACATCCAGACATGTCATATTCGTCTGTGGATAACTTGTCTACTTGTATGGTTTTGTAAGATCAATTAGTCTAAACTGCCTTAAACTGTGTTGGAAATACACTACAATGCTGTGCATAGTCTGCCGTCTATTCATGGGTTGGGTTGGGAAGAAATGACTGTATCCTATGTGTTATTTTGTTGTCGTGCAGCGTGGGCTCCTTTGCATGCTATTAGATGTACCTTGGCAGTGTAATAAATAAAGACTTTAAAAAATAAAAATAAAAAATTGTACTAGAGCATGATTTAGACTGAGCGAGAGATACATAGACTTGAATGCAAATGTATATTCCTTACCCCCATCAAACTGATTCAGCACAGCTCCTAAATCCACTGCACTAGCGTCAACAGTGACTGTGGATGGGACATCATATCTGAAAGGATAAAGAGCAGGGGCATTCAAGATCACATGTTACAAATTCACAAAATCCAACTCCTCACCATTTTTCCACTTAAGTTTCACTCCGTTATCAAAAGGTTTCTCAGAGTTTCAGTTTGTAACACAAAAGTATCCACAAAACAAGAATAGTATTCACACAACTCAAATAAGGATTGCAATTGATCCTTGTCTTTCCGGGAAAAACAGTTCTCTGTAGCCGGGAACAAAGGCCGCTTAGGTTTAATCCAATCTGCAGAGACATGATGTCCCAAATAATCTACCTCCCTCACAAGGAATTGACATTTGTTTCTCTTTATAAACCTCTGTCTAGCAACACACTAATTACTTTCACCAACACATGCAAATGTTCCTGCTCAGACTCAATAAATATAAGTTTATCATCTTGATAGGCCATTACATTCTACAAGTCATCAAATAAATTATACATCAATTACTGGAAGACTAACACTGCCGTCAGCAGTCCAGAAGGCATATCTAAGAACCTAAATGCCCTAAAAGGTGTATTGTAAGTAGTAAGAGATTTGAAATCCGCACTGAGTGCTGCTTGGTGATAGATTGACCTCAAATCTAATATGGAGAATACACATTCCTTGACCTACTCTGTCAACTTTCCCTGACTATTCAAGACGGGAAAACAATCTACCAGCATGTTTTTATTTAAAGACCTAAGGCCCACGCCCAAGCTAAAACCGTTTTTGCACAACAAATTCAGATCCTCAGTAAACTCCTTTCTAATGTTCCGTGGTATATTTCTGACTTTGTGCACCACAGTAATGGCCATATCTTTCAACACTATCTTGTGTTCAAAACCATTCACTGTGCCCAACTTGTCTTCAAACAAAGCTTTGTGTGCACACAGCAACCCATTCAAGGACAACTGCTGAGCACACACTTCAACCAAAGAAATGGGACAAGCTGTTCCTGGTCTTAGTACCATCCCAAAGTCACCTTGATGCCTATAACCTAATATGTTTTTTCTTGTTTTGCTAACATAAACTTTAGTGAAGATTTCTCTATCTCTAAATGTGACCTTAAATCCGGAGATGGTGAGGGCATTGGAGGTATCACCGACCCGATGAAGGGCTCCATTGCAACTTCCCTCTGCAGCTGCAGCCGATAGCAGGCAGTCGGAGCTCTCGGATTGCATAGCCCAGTACACAGCTGTGGCCCCAGTGGACCTGAGCAGTGTGCCAGGAGAGCAGGAAGACCTCCTTTCCCCACACGGCTGGCTACAATGAGTTGGGGCGACCTGGGAATGTTGTGCCCCCACTTCCCCTAAGCACTGGTGGTTCAGATGGATGGGCCCTCAGAAAACTTTCTTCCTTGCCGACAGCCAATAGCCGGTGAATGGAGCTCAATGGTGGCCTGCGTGGCCCAGTGCAATGAGGCGTCAAGCAAAGAAAGTTCTCTAAGTAGTCCAGTGGATGATTGGCCCCAACGAGGAGTGAAAACTGCTCCCATGGCAAACAAAATTGTTTGAGGTGGGGAGATGTTTTTCTTGGGCCAGGAACTTAGCTTACTTCACAGGGGTCTCCCCAGTCACATGCAAATTCTATGTGACCCCTGGAAAGGCCCCGTCTTTGTATTTCCAGTTAGGCAGGCACCAAACTCAGGGTTAAAGCTGCTCCCAGAGCTGTTCTGAAGTTCCCACAGTGGAGGGGACTGCTCATTACCCTGGCCACGCCTCTGGGTGGACACACAACTTCTGCACTGGGGGAGAAGGTTTTCCCCACCTTACATTTTTTGAGTGAGGGGCAGAGAGGGATTATTTGCAATAGGGCAAATAGGAAGTGCTGCAAAAGTGCATAGGGTAACCCCTGGGAATATTTATCCTACTGGCTGGGGTGGAGCCAAGGGTCCCCCCACCTACTAATAGATGCAAGGCATAAATGTGGCACCACAAAGCAGAACACTCTGAACCTGCAGAAGAAGAGAAGAGGACTGCACCTGCTGTCTGTGACCTGGGAGGAGCCCTGCATGACTTTAACTGTTCCCCCTTGTACTCAGGTCAAAAAGTGTACTCTAAAGTCAGTTGACCTACATATGCGGGTACAGGCACATCATAGGTTGCAAGAAGCCTTTTTCCCAAAGTGCCCAGCTGACCAGTGGCAACTGGACCTGGACTGGACCCTTCTGTTGACCTCTTTCTGATACCCTGGGAGTCTCTAAGTGCCTCCTCTAAGGTCCTAGCAGGCTTTAAAAGTGTGCTCCCATGGTTGATTAGAACTTGAAAGGGAATGTAAAATCTTATACCAGGATAAACCTGGTTGGTGTATCAGACCTGTGCCCCATCATGGTCAGCCTGACATTGCACAGAGATCCCTGTACACCACAACCCTAGACTATCATTTTTTGCATAATTCTACTTTATACATTTACAATTCATATCACTGGTTCCTCTTGTCCTATTTTTATAATTTGTTTTGGGGATTTTTTGTTGTTGTTGTTGTCATGTTGACTTTATTACTGCTTTGGTACTGCATGCATCCCCAATGCAAGTAACTCAGGCAGATATTTTATGATTGAACAAATTATACATTTTAAAATTGTAGAAAAATAAGGTTGAATAAAAGCATGGTAAGTATATTTCAGAAAGCACTGATTGTATTCTTTTAATCATGGAAGTGTATACATTGATAAATGGTCCAACTACATGATATAGCTTCTTTATTTTGATTGTGGGCTATTTCAGAATTACACCAAATAGTGGCATATTATCTGCCTGGTCTCTAAGGGGCATATTATCAAGGGATTTATCTCCGCTTTTTTGGCGCGAAGACTTTTATCACTTCTGAGATAAACCTTGCTAATAGCAAGTTATCTCTGCGATAATTTCCGGCGATGCTTAGCGTTAAAAAATTTGTTGCTAAGCATCGTTAGCGATAAATATCGCTAATCGTTGGTAATATGCCCCTGAGATCTCTAGCAGAGTGATTGTTGCCAAACTAGCTCTCTAAATAATGTTCTTGAACGTTTGAAAATAATAAATAATTTTAAAGTAGCCTGACTTTCTCGAATAAAATGAAAGCATGTTCAAATGGTTATATGCAGTCTTAAAATACTGAGATTGAAGTCTATGGAATTTCTTCTGGGCACAAGTTAGATTTAAAAACAAATTGCTTATATGCACTAGTTTGAGTCAAGCTGTTGTTCATTTATTAATCAGGACCACAAATAAGAGAGGTGCCAAAGACAGTTCCTGGCAGGAGAGGGTCCAAGCTCAATGTCCCAGCCCTCAATTTCTTACTTGGAACGAACCGCCTCACTTTGAGGAAGTTAGAAGAAGAGAACACTCATATTCTGGATTAGATCTTCTCTTGATCTGTCAGTCCGTACTTTTAGCAACAAATGTCATCATACTCTCCCGTGCTCCATGGTATAATGACTATTTGTACCAAACTTAAAAAAGTGTGCAAAAAGTTAGAGAAAGTTAGAGAAAGGATGGCGGAAATATTACAGTCAGGAGGACAAACTGAAATATGAAGCTGTGTTAAAACATTATCAGAAAGAATGCAGCATTGCTAAAGCTAAATTCTACTCAGTTAAGATAATAGCAGCCCACAAATTGTCCTAAAACACTATTTAGGATAGTTAACGATCTTTTGGATCAGGCTAGCAAGGTCCCCTCCATTCCTCTCACACAAATGCAATGTAAAGAAATCACAGACTTCTTTCTAAAGAAAGTCACAGATATTTAGTCTTCCTTCATAGGTGCTACCTCGGCTAGCCCATCTGACATTTTGTCTGAGACCCCTTCTGACTTAAACTGTACATTCAATTTCTTCCAGCCATGAGATGTGACAGCATTCAGCTCTCTGCTTGGAACTATTAGATAAGACTCTCCACTTGACCCTTGTCCCCCTTCGATATTGGGCAAGCTTGCGCTACCAGTTACGGAGCAATGAGCTAAACTTCTAAACATTTCATTGATCGAAGGCATTGTTCCGTTAGTATGGAAGCATGTCTTGACCACTCCCTTACCAAAAAAATAAAAAGTGGAGCCTTTGCTCTGGGCAAATTATAGGCCTAAATCTCTTCTACCCATAGTGGGTAAGGTGCTGGAGAAACATGTTAATCCACACCTCTCGACCTATACCGAGCAAAATGGTCTTCTACGTTTTTCACACTTTCAGGCCTGGTCATAGTGCAGAATCAGCCCTCCTCAGGGTCACCAAATATCTTTGCTGCCAGATAAACAAAAGTGCTGTATAAACACGGGTTAACCCAAGAAATCACTGGGACCTGGGCAGATAAGCGGTACTGACAAAGTGGTCCCAAATGAACAATCAATAATAGCAAAATTCAAAGCTCATACACAAAATATTTATAACAACATTGTTTGTGTTCAGCCTCCTTTATGAAATATAATTTGTGTTTTTACGTTGAGGCATGATTACGTAATTTATATTTGATTTGTTTCCTTCCAGTATGTTTACTGCATTTGGGTACTATTGACCAATATGTGTAATTCCCATACCTTCACTATCCCACCACTACCCTTCCTTGAACCCATCCCCTTGGGCATTGTATGCTTTTGACTGTGCAGGGATTTAAAAAAAAAAAGATTTTGTATACTACACGTTGTGATTAAAAACAATGTTGTTATAAATATTTTGTGTATGAGCTTTGAATTTTGCTATTATTGATTGTTCATTTGGGACCACTTTGTCAGTACCAGATAAACAAAAGTGGCAGAGCGGCACTGATCCTTTTGGATCTTAGTGCCGCATTCAACATTGTAAATCATTCAGTTCTGTTAGCCAGGCTTGGAGAAATGGGTGTACGGGATGTAACTTTGGCATAGCTGAGCTTTTTTTCTGTGACCCCACCTTTCAGGTGCATTCACAGCATCATAGGTTTAACCCACAAACACCTAATTTCCAGGGTGCCAAGGCACTCGAAGCTGACCCCACTACTCTTCAACTTGTATGTGAGAACATTAGCAGATATTGTAGAATCCCATGGCCTTACATTGTTCTTGTATGCAGATGACACCCAAATTGTGGTATCCTTACCATCTCAGGATGACCACAAGGTAGAATCTCTTAACAGCTGTCTTGTCCAAGTATAATCTTGGATGAATAGAAACTCGCTAATGCTGGACAGAGACAAGATGCCGGTTCTGTTAGTGGATAACCAACCCCAACTGTGGGGTCCTCATCTGTGGCCACCGATTATGGGTGCCATTCCATCACCAATTCAGGTGGCAAACAATTTGGGAGAATGGCTGTGAGAAAGTACCATCTTTCTTGCATTGGTATGCCTCCACTTTTTGCTGAACTGCTGATGTGCTTTGACTGAGTGTGCCCTGGGCTCCTGCCAACCAGGTGCCCAGGGCTCCTGCCAACCAGGTGCCCAGGGCCTGTGTTCCTTCCCTAAAACTGTGTTGAAACTGAAACCCAATTGGCATCTCTGGCCACCTACCAGCCCCTAGTAAATGGTACCCTAGGTACCCAGGGCATGGTGACCAGAGAAGGCCCCTAAGGGCTGCAGCACTTATGGTGCCACCGTTAGGGGCCCTGCACCATGACACCCACACACTGCCTTTGCAGGCTGAGTGTCTAGGTAAATAGGAACTAAACAAAGAGTCGACATGGCACACATGCCTGTGTGCCATGCCCACAAGACCCACTGCCCTGGCATACCTCAGTCACCCCTCTAGCTGGGTACCCTATGCCAGTGGTGTGGGCACAGGTGCATGAGCCCTGTGCCCCTACAGTACCCAGGGTCATTCCTGGGCCCTGTAAGTGCAGTGATGCCATTAAGAGTATATGGTGCTGGGAGGTAGTGATCACCAACTCCACAGCATCATAATGGCTCCACTGAAGACTGACAAGTTTGATATCAAACTTCTCAGCACATTAAACCCACACTGATGCCAGTGTGGGATTTAATGTAAAATGCACCACAGAGGGTATCTTAGAGATGCCCCCTGAACCCTAACCTACAATCCACGTCTGGTCTGAGTTGCTGCCTGGGCTGTCACACAGCAGAAATGTTGCTGGACCCCTGGGTGGAGAGCCCCAGCTCTCCTGGGCTTGCAACAATGCACATCCTGGGTGAGGTGCTAGCTCCCCAGGATGTGCAGGGGGAAGCTTCAAAGGCCTGTCGCCCTTGTGAGCTTCTCCAGGCCACTTGCTGTACTCAGCAACTGGCCTCCACCAGTTCTGACCACCCCCTTTGGCAGGAAGACTGGCGGGTGCCGCTGGACGTGCAACTACTACCCTACTCTACTTCCCCACTTGCCCTGAGTAAGTGACCAGGAGCTCAGCTCCCACAGCCACGTGGCCTGCTTGCTTGCATCCACCAACTGAAGGCCCCCTACCCTCCATTGGATTGCATTGGGCCTACTCTCTCTGCACCCGGCTGCCCCTGTGCCGCTGAGGGTGTAACTAATGTACCTTTCTGACCCTGGGAGACCCCTGAGCCTATGCCCAGAACCTTAACTTTACCAGTCGAGTACTCACTTGGAAACCGATAACCCACTTTCCTGCCACAGGATAACATTGTCTGGTTTGACTCGAAAAATCTTCTAAGAGTGAAGTTTTGAAACTCTAAAATATTCCTATACAATCAGCCGAGTAAAGAGTTTCGAATTACTCACCTGGAATCAGGAGAGGAGCCAGTACTGTACCTGTCAGCCCAGTACTGAACCGCAAAAGTGATTATAACCATACTTACCCATAAGCTGAATTTTCTCCCATAGGAAACCATTGACTGTTTTTCTCTGAAAGCTCTTCTGTCTACTTTTGAAAATTACAAATATTCCTTAAAAATCGTAGCAACTACGAAAATGTTAATACTTACTTGTCTCAGGTAGAGACCCCAGTACTGAACCTAGGAGTCCAGTCCTGGATTAAAAAAATAACGAGAACCTACTTTACCTGTGGCTTGAATTTCCTTCCATAGGATAACATTGCTAGTTTTTCACTGAAAAGTTTCTAAGTGTCAACTTTTAAAATACCTTTATATTCTTTAAAAACCATTGCAATAACCAAAACTTTTTACTAAACTGTTTTCAGCTTAGACCCCAGGACAGTATCTGTGATCCAGTCCTGGAGTTACAAAAGTAATCTATAAAGTAATCAACTGCATTTATGCAGAAAAATCCATTGAGCTCAATGTTAAATTGTGTTTAGAATTGTGTTGCCTACTGCAACCACTGTACCTATTGTGTTTACAAAGTTTGTTACCTATCTGCAAAGTAACTACCTGAGATCACTCATATTGAGAAAAGTATATTTTGATACCTGTTGGTTCTAAAAATAAAACAACTATATATTTTGATATAAGAACGATTGGCCTAGACATCAGTCCTTGAGTGTGTGAAACCTTTTGCTGACTGAGTGTGTACAACAAATTCTTTACACTGTCCTCTGGTACTGCCTTACTGCTCGACCAAGCTACCACTTTGGAGAGTAAGGTCAGCCCTGACTTTAACCTCTGTTATACCTCTGGGGATTGTGGTCTCTATACACACTGTACCTTACTTTGGTCCAGTATATATAGAGCCACTTTCTCACAATGGCTCACTGACAAACTGTTTATGAGCCATCAGATTAACAAAGTAGCAGCCAAGTGTTTTGGCATTCTTAAGTGGCTACAGAAAATGTTGAAGTATCTTTTCCTGCCCCTGCCAAAAGAACAGCAGTCCAGGCTCTTGTAATATCTAGATTGGACTACAGCAATGTTCTATACTTGAGGACTGCCACTTCCCAGCTTAAACATCTGCAGACCATATACAATACAGCTGCACAGCTTCTTCTCCATCCACCCAGATTCAATGAATCAGCCAGCTTGTTACACACACTTCACTGGCTGCCAATTGGAGAGCGGGTGCAATTCAAAGCATTATGCTATTTGCATAAATGTCACTTCCAAACAGAGCCTATGTACCTGAGACCCTTAGTATTGTGGTACACGTCTAAACACTTGCTCCCCTCTAGCCATCCGGAGATGACTGTAGTCTCCAGATTCAAGCAAAGCCATCAAGGAGGACGGGCATCTGCATATTTGGGTCCAAAATTGTGGAACGCCTTGCCATAATCATTGAGAATATGTAAATCACAGCCTTCTGCAAACTGCTCAAAACATGGATGTTCCCATCTTCTCCTTAACAGTTTTCTTGGTTTCGGAAATCCTGGTCTAGTGAAGTGCCAGTCCTGGGAAACCTTTGTTAGGTAGTGATGTGCTTTACAAATTACATAAATGAATAAATACATTGGTTATTCGGTATATGTTTCATAGCTAGCAAAAAGGACTACACAGATTTAGGCCTAAAAATAATGCTGTCTTAATCCAGGCATAACATTCTAGCCACTTTATAAAGTCTTCAAAGTTTGACAACTTAAGATGTATTCTGCCCAGCACCAATGTGATGTCTACCTTGAAGAAGTGATCCTAAAGCAAGCTAAAATAGCTTACCATCTATATGCCAATGACACCCAAGTTTACATGAAAATCTCGTCAGTCAAAGACATCCAGCACCTAAATAACACCCTCACCACTGGCTGACAAACAACCATCTCACACTCAAACCCAGCAAAACTGAACTTCTCATTCATACCAAAGGAAAAACTTTTCCTTTAGACACCTGCCTCGACAATCTAACAGCATTAAACTGCAAACTGACCATCTTCAGTTCTGTCAAATCCCTGGGGATTACTCTTGACTGCCACCTAAACATGAAAGACCATATCAATTCCCTGCAAAAAGAGCTGCCAACAAGCTGAAAAACCTTGTAAAAGTTAAACTCTTCATACCCATTGAAGACTTAAAGACAGCAGTGCAATCACTAGTCCTACACAATCTAGACTATAGAAATGCAATGATCACAGATGCCCCAAAATCTTACCTAACCCCATTGAAATCTACTCCTCATGCTGCAGCCAGACTTTTATTGGGGGTAAAGCTCTTTGACCACATCACTCCCACCCTTAAGCAACTCAACTGGCTGCCAATAGAGGCAAGGGCCAGTTTAAAACCTTCCTGCATAGCTCACAAAGCGCTCTACACTGGAAGAACCAATCTACCTCACAAATAAATTATCAAAAGCTGGTAAAAAGAGACATCAATGAAGCTCAAAACTGTCTACTCTTGATCCCACCACATTTTAAGAGAGAGAAATCTTGCACCCGCTCCTTCTCTGGAAATGCTCCTAGAATCTGGAACTCCCGGCCCCAGGACCTGTTGTAAAACCAATCCTTCCTGCATTTCAAGAAGAAACTGAAGCTCTTACTCTCTAACAAATACCTAAATCCACCCCCTTGAGCACCTGACCAGCCTGCGGGCACTTGGCTTCGCAGCCTCTAAGTTAATCAGTGCAACACCATCACAAGGAAAACTGTGCCTCTAATTTCCCTTGCCTGCACAAGTCCTTACTCCAGTTACCTTTAAAACGACATTGTCCATCCCAAAGACTGATCATTTTTGCTTTACCACTTTTTTCTACTATACTGTTACTATGTACTTTTCCTATAACTGCCCCTCAGTAAGGTTGTACAATTGATGCATGTGAGGGATTGCCAGACATGAGCTGCCAAGTGCCTGAGTCGCAATGGCGAAGGCGACATTGTTACTTACCGGACAAGGTGATAGCGAGAGTCCGGCGTAGAAGACCGCCGATAACACCCCCATGCTCTCTGTTTGTACAGCGGCAGGAATGGCCACACAACGGCGAGAAAGAGGGCAGACTGACCCCGGAAGCAGATCCACGGCGGGTCTAAAAACCTGGAAAGAGACGGAGGTCGGGCGCGAAGAGACCGGAAGAGGAGAAGAACGCCGAGAGGAACGCTGATCAGAGCAGGAACAGGAGAGAGAAATGGAAGTTCGAGAAGACGCGAAAGAAGGTGAAGCAGAGGAGCGAGAAGAAGAAGAAATGTGGTGCGAGGACTGGTGGTCCCCAACGGAGGTGGCTGAAGAGCGGCCGCAACTCACAGGAGAGTTGGGGCAGAGCCGGTGAGTGTTGGGAACAGGGGGAGTGGTGTGTAGGGGAACGGGAAGGGGAGCGTGCAGGTACATAAGGGTGGCGGGTGGTTTCTCGTGGAAGGAGGGTTCGTTTTAAGTCTCTGGGCAGGTGTTTTCTGTTCTTGTTCACTCCCCAATAATCAATGAAAGCAACTGAGTTCTACTTGTCAGGCCAAATCGCTATTTGCCTACCTCTTTTGATTGTGAGTCCTTTCTAATTGCACTGGCCACTATATTCCTAGCCAGGACCTACACTATTCCCCTTCATCCTACCGACACTATCCCCCTTTACCCTACCGACCAAGTTAACCCTCACAATTCCCGACTATCCTTCCTTCCATAATCAAACACCTACTGGGTGTGGTGATGGTGGCAAGCCTATAGGAAACAGGAATTCTGACGGCTCCTTGTTCTTCTTTTCTCTTCTGAGCCTCCCTGGGAAAGGACCATCCAGCTCGCAAGCTGAACCCATACGAACAACAAGGAGACCCGAAGCCCCACCAAGAGAAGAGAAGCAATATCCGAGCCTGGGAAACCCACACTGTTCCTTTGCCTGAACTTGTTAAAAAAAGTAGTCCCACTGGCACACTACATATCGCCTCCTCGTCTGTTTATCCGGCACGCCCTCCCACAAGTGGTGTCAGAAAAGGGATTTGCCGGCGAAATGGAGGCTGTACTAACGAGAATAGCTGAGAACCAGGAGAGCCTAGGAAAGGCTATGGAAAAATTTCTCACTGTTGTAGAAGAGGATCGAGGAAAACTACAACAAGTAATCACCGAACAAAGCCAGTCCCACGACACCGCAATGGGAAAACTCGTTGAGGCTATGGGGCAACAAAGAGGCCCTAGCACCCTGCCGTCTGTGATTCTACAGAAATATGTAGAGGGGGAAGACCCTGAGTTTTTCTTCAACAATTTTGAAAGAATTGCGAGAGCCGCAGCTTGGCCGGCCGACAAATGGGGCCAATACCTGGGACCTTTATTGTCGGGAGAATTGCAGGCGTCGCATCAGGCTGCCAACATCCTTGAGGTAACCCCCTATGCCGAAATAAAACAGTGCATAATGGAACGCTTAGGGATAGACGATGAGACCTTTAGAATAAGGCTTAGACAGATTAAGGAGGGTCCCCAGGAAGCTCCACGAGCCTTGTATTTCCGCGCGTGAAGGACATGGTAGACCGATGGTTGAAACCCATTACTGCCACAAAGGAGGACATAATGGCCAAGGTATATTTGGAACAATATTTATCCTCTCTACGTCTTCCCATACAAAAATGGGTGAGACAACATGCTCATCTCACCCTAGAGACGGCGGTGGAGATAGCTAGCGCCTACAATCGAGCCCATGAAATACAGAAGGGACAAGAGGAAACACTGGGTGAACCGAATGCAAGTGCGGGACAGCGTCCATCTCGACCCCTACCTGTAAGGAAACCTGACCCAGTAACAGTAGTGCCAGGACCTCCGGTGTTCCGAACTCCAGGACCGCCTATACTAAGAACACCACCCCCTGGACCTCAATGTTGAAGTTGTGGTGTAATGTGTCACATTGCCCGGTTTTGCCCTCAGAAAGAGGAACCAATGGAGATAGGTCTCACAAGGAACTATTGTTGTCTGACTCAACCTACGAGACAGCCTGCCTATCGCTGTGACGTAACAATAAATGGCCGTCCCATGACCGCTCTAGCTGACACAGGCTGCAGACAAAGTGTCGTGAGACCCCAGGAGCTAGGAACAGAATTAGGCGATATTGATGGTACCGTCAATATACAATGTGTCCATGGTGATACGAAAACATATCCAACCACCCACGTTCATATACAGTATGATACCGACCCTGGGTCTGAGTTAAAGGTCGGTCTTATTCACAGATTACCGGAACAAGCCATCCTGGGGAGTGACTGCCCCCAATTGCCTACACTTCTTCGGGAAACCACACAGGAGGAGGATTGGTGGGGCAGTGCTCCTTTTGCTAAGGAGGAGGATCATGAGTGGCCCCCTTCTAAACCCAGAAAAACCAAAACTCAAAGAAGGAAAGAAAAAGGACAGAATCCAGGTGTTTACCCTGTTGTACCTGTAGAAAACTCCTGGGAGAGTGACAGACACTTTCACACCGCTCAGAGAGAGGATCCGGTTTTACAAGAAGCCTGGAATCAAGCCTTAAGTCACGAAGACCCCTCCAACATATGCCCTTATTTCTTTATCAAAAATGAGCTATTGTACCGGAAATATGCACACAATAGTCCCCCTCAATTGTTGGTCCCTTCTACCTTCCAGGATAAAGTGTTATATTTGGCTCATAGTCATTTGCTAGGGGGTCACTTTGGAGAGGAAAAGACAGAACAACTGGTAACAAAACAATTCTATTGGCCTGGTATTCATAGACACATAAGAACATATTGCAGGGAATGCCCCGTATGCCAGAAAAATAGCAGGTACAAACCGCCTAAAGTTCCTTTACATCCACTGCCCATCATTGAGGAGCCTTTCCATCGGATTGGGATGGATATCATAGGACCCCTATTACCCTCTCGTAGTTGCTGTCGATACATATTGGTATTAGTGGATTACGCTACCCGTTTTCCAGAAGCCATTGCTTTGCGCCATCCCGACGCAACGAGTATAGCCAAGGCCATGATAGCAGTATTTCCCAGGGTGCGATTTCCAAAGGAAATTCTCACTGACCAGGGAACCCCTTTTGTATCTAGTCTGATGAAGCAGGTATTTTCCCTGCTAGGTATCAAACAAATACGAACGGCGGCGTACCATCCACAGACCGATGGTCTGGTGGAACGGTATAATGCTACCTTAAAAGCTACCCTAAAAAAACTGCTGGCCCTTGAGTCTAAAAGATGGGAAGACATGTTGCCACTAGCTTTATATGCCATCAGATGTCAGACCCAGAAAAGCACAGGGTATTCTCCTTTTGAATTGCTTTATGGTCATCAACCCGTTTCCTCTTAGACATGCTTCGAGAAACCTGGGAGTCTGAACCTCATAGTACAACCCCATTGATAGAATACGTAGGCCATTTAAGAACTCAGCTAGGACAAATCAGAACTATAGTCTGGAATAATTTGGAAAAAGCAGAGGAGTCTCAGAAAGCTCAATATGACAAAAACACTAAAGCTAGATCCTTTTCGGTAGGGGATGCAGTGTTATTGATGATGGCCTCCTCAGACCATAAATTACTGGGACAATGGCAGGGTCCTTATATAGTGGTAGAAAAGGTGACACCTGTTACATATCGCATAGAACTTGATAAAAAGCGAGGCACCTCCCAAATATATCACGTCAATCTTTTGAAGAAATGGGAAGGGCCACTTCCCACGTTGGTGGGGGTTATTGGACAGTCCCAACCATTGTACTGTCAGTGTATTGATCATGAATTGCCCCCCCCTTTGAAAGACACTCTCGTTGATAGTCTACTGCCTTTGCAAGACATGTTTTCCTTGACTCCTGGAAAAACCACGTTGATTGAGCACGCCATCAAAACCCTCCCAGGGAGAAAGGTGCGACTGCGACCATACCGCATACCGGAGGCTCGCAGAGCTACTATTAGAGAGGAAGTTCAAAAGATGCTGCAAATGGGAATTATAGAACCCTCAGTGAGTGAATGGAATTCGCCAATTGTTTTGGTTCCAAAACCGGACGGCTCAGTGCGGTTTTGCATCGACTTCCGTTAGGTCAATAAGGTATCTGAATTCGACACCTATCCCCTTCCCAGGGTGGACGAAATGATAGAAAGAATTGGAAGAGCCAAATACATCAGCACCCTTGACTTGTGTAAAGGGTATTGGCAGATACCCTTGAGGAAACAGGACAGGGAAAACACAGCATTCTCTACCCCTGACGGGTTGTTTTAGTTCGTGATGTTACCCTTTGGGTTACACGGCGCACCTGCCACGTTTCAAAGGGCCATGAATATCATACTTCGGCTCTATGAGAACTTTGCAGGAGCCTGCATAGATGACATTGTCATCTATAGTGAATCATGGAATCAACACCTAAACCACCTGTCTAAGGTGATCCAGGCTTTTGGTCAACACGGGCTCAAAATAAATCCATCTAAGAGTCACCTGGCTGCCCAAAACGTGAAATATCTTGGGTATTTATTGGGAGAGGGAATGATACGTCCCCAAAGCAAGACACTAACTGCCATTTCCCAAATTCCTTTTCCCCGGACAGCCAAAGCTCTTCGAGTTTTCCTATGATTGCTTGGATATTATCATAGGTTCATACCTCAATTTTCACAGGTCGCATCGCCTCTCACAGATCTACTTCAAAAAACTGTAAGAACAGAGGATAGATTGAGGGACCCTGACCCTGAAGTAGTTAGAGCATTTGAAGCATTGAAATCTTCATTGACCCCTGACTCTGTTTTAGCCAGCCCTGATTACTTCCTACCCTTCATCTTCCAGACCGATGCGTCTGATCAGGGATTAGGAGCAGTACTGTCCAAGATAAACCAGCAAGGCGAGGAAAGACCTATCCTGTATATAAGTCGGAAATTGTTTCCCCGGGAATGGAACTACGCGGTAATTGAAAAAGAAGCCTTGGCCATAAAATGGGCCATTGAATCTTTGAAGTATTATTTGGAAGGTAGAGAATTCACTCTTTATACTGACCATGCGCCCTTAGAATGGTTGGCACGCAACAAAGGGAACAACGAAAGAGTGTTACGTTGGTTTTTATCACTACAGCCCTATAGATTTCATACCAAGCACTGCAAGGGAACAGAACAGGCAAATGCAGACTTCCTGTCTAGATATCCCTGCGAAAACACCCCTACAGGAAGGACAGCAAGGGAAAGGGAATGTGAGGGATTGCCGGACATGAGCTGCCGAGTGCCGGAGTCGCAATGGCGAGGGCGACATTGTTACTTACCGGACAAGGTGATAGCGAGAGTCCGGCGTAGAAGACCGCCGATAACGCCCCCATGCTCTCTGTTTGTACAGCGGCAGGACTGGCCACACAACGGCGAGAAAGAGGGCGGGACTGACCCCGGAAGCATATCCACACCGGGTCTAAAAACCTGGAAAGAGACGGAGGACGGGCGCAAAGAGACAGGAAGAGGAGAAGAACGCCGAGAGGAATGCCGACAGGAGCAGTAACAGGAGAGAGAAACGGAAGTTCGAGAAGACGCAAAAGAAGGTGAAGCGGAGGAGCGAGAAGAAGAAACGTGGTGCGAGGACTGGTGGTCCCCAACGGAGGTGGCTGAAGAGCAGCCGCAACTCAGAGAAGAGTTGCGGCAGAGCCAGTGAGTGTTGGGAACAGGGGGAGTGGGGTGTAGGGGAACGGGAAGGGAGAGGTGCAGGTACAGAAGGGTGGCGGGTGGTTTCTTGTAGAAGGAGGATTCGTTTTAAGTCTCTGGGCAGGTGTTTTCTGTTCTTGTTCACTCCCCAATAATCAGTGAAAGCAACTGAGTTCTACTTGTCAGGCCAAATCGCTATTTGCCTACCTCTTTTGATTGTGAGTCCTTTCTAATTGCACGGGGCACTATCCCCCAGATTCATCAATGTCCCGATTTGCGAGTCCTTAATAGCGATTATTAAGGAATCGCTATTAAAGACTCGCAAAATGGGATTCATGTAGAACTCGCAATATTAAATGCGATTTCTACTGCTACCTTATTTGCGATTCGCTAATTGCTAATCGCAAATAAGGCCAAAGGCCCATAGGAATGAATGGGGAGTCATTCCTTATTTGCGATTAGCAATTAGCGAATCGCAAATAAGGAATCGATTTCAAGGGTGCCAGGGTGTCCAATGGTAATTTACACTGGTGTTGCGCACACACATGTCCTTTGTGTAACATACAAATTAGAAAAAAGCACTAAAGTGCATTTTTCTAAGTTTTCGCTATTTACCACGAAGTCAGACTTTGCAGAAAAAGCGGCCCCAGATTGCGAATTCGCAATTCTAAAATGGTTCATGAATTGCATTTAAGGAATCTCAAATTGAGATTCCTTAAATGCAATTCCTCGCAATTTAGCGATTTCAGAATTTGCGATTTTTGCATTTGGGATGATGAATCCCAAATGCAAAAAAAGCGCTCGCAAAGGGCCAGATTCTCAGAATCTGGCCCTTTGCGAGCCGATTTTGGCTTCATGAATCTGGCTCTATATTCCTAGCCAGGACCTACACTATTCCCCTTCATCCTACCGACACTATCCCCCTTTACCCTACCGACCCAGTTAACCCTCACAATTCCCGACTATCCTTCCTTCCATAAGCAAACACCTACTGGGTGTGGTGATGGTCGCAAGCCTATAGGAAACAGGAATTCTGACGGCTCCTTGTTCTTCTTTTCTCTTCTGAGCCTCCCTGGGAAAGGACCATCCAGCTCGCAAGCTGAACCCATACGAACAACAAGGAGACCCGAAGCCCCACCAAGAGAAGAGAAGCAATATCCGAGCCTTGGAAACCCACACTGTTCCTTTGCCTGAACTTGTTAAATAAAAGTAGTCCCACTGGCACACTACATATCGCCTCCTCGTCTGTTTATCTGGCCCGCCCTCCCACAATGCAATGCACTGTAATGTGCTATATATAATTATGTGTACCTGTACACTTCCTGAAAATGTATCTACCTTATCATATACCAACTAAAATTTTTTGTCACTATGAATATGTATCTACTCCAAACATATCTCAGGTATTTGCTGCTTGTGTGAATCTCTGTGACGCTTTATAATGCTTCCAGGTCAAGTCCTTACTATAAGAAACTCTATAAATAAAGTGAAATAAAAAAATAAGAAAATATGGCATCAAAATCCATTTAGTATATTTTTAGTAGATAGGGCTTATCTTAAAAATGCACACCTGGGTGGTTGATAACACGCATGTACCACACAAAGGTATGGGCACTTGATGCCAAATATTATTTGGAGAAATTTTGCTTTTATTTGTCCTGTTACGCACTTTGACAGTTCAAAAAAAAATAGCAATTACATTAAAATGTTGTTATATTATTTGCACTTGTAGTGCGAACAGATACTCCGAGGAGTGTCCCGGCGCGAACCTTGAGAGAGGGAAAGTGAGCACAGAACGCCTGAAGATTTGTTTAAATAAAGAGGTAAGTCTTCAATTATTTTTTTAAATAGACAAAAGTCTTGAATACTGAGGAGAGCCGAAGGGAGTGTGTTCCAGGCTTGGTAGGTCTGACAGCAAGTGAGCTGCCCCCACTCTCATGAGCTGGAAGCGGGGAGTATGGGTCAGGAACTGAGAAGATGAACAAAGATATCTGGGAGAGGCATAGACCTGGAACCTCTTCCGTAAGTAGGAGGGGCCGCATTCATGCAATGCACGATGGACCAGGGCCAGGGCTTTAAACCTGATTCGATTAGCCACAGGCAGCCAATTAAGTGATTGCAAATGCTGACCGACACTGCTTGTTATCAAGATGTTCAAAACAAGTCTAGCAGCAGCATTTTGGACAACCTCTAATTTATTAAGACGGTAGCCCAGCAAGCCGGCCTACAGAGCATTGGTGTAGTCGCGCCGCTAAAGTATCAGGGCCCTGGTCACTGTTCCCTTAACTGCTCTGGGGAGAAACTGGATAATTTTCCTAAGGGTTTTAAGTAACCCAAAGCAGTTCCCTGCTAGCTTCTTAATCTGGGTGGAAAAAGAAAGATTCTCCTCGAACCAGACTCCCAGATTTTTCGCGGGTTGCCCCGGTGCGGCTGGCAAGGGAGAATCCGCTGGCCATTGAGTTTCTCTGAACTGGGAAGGGAAGGTCCCAATTGAGAAGATTTTCAGACTTATCCTCATTGCATTTAAGCCGTGCTGAGCAAAGCCATTGAAAAGTCTGCTGCGAGGCAATTTTTGGCCAGTAACGGGGTGCAGTCTGATTTTCCCCAGGTAAACAGCAGCTGAGTATCGTCAGCGTAAGTTATAATTTTGGCTCCCAGCTCTTCAGTAAGTATGGGCGAAATTTGCGAATTCGCGGTACGCGAACTCACGTGAAATCGAATAAAAAAAATGTGGGCGTGTTCGCGGGGCTTTTTGCGTGTTCGCGGGGCTTTTTGCGTGTTCGCAGGATTTTTTCAGGGCGGCTACCGCGAGGTTACCCATGCGGTCGTACATGGGCTAGTTGCATGCTCGCATTGTGCAATTGCGTGTTCGCATTCGTTTTTGCGTGCTCGCGGACAAAAAGTCTCGCGACCAAGCAAAAAAATCCGCAAGCTTGCGAATTGCGAATTTTTTGACAAATTCGCGCGATTCGCGGAACGCGAATATTGTCAAAAATTCGCAAATTCCGCGAGCGGAACGGATTTTACGCCCCATGCTTACTCTTCTGAACAACAACAGTGGTCCCAAACATAAGGAATAACACAAGAATAAAATATAGACAGAGTCAATCTATATTTCCAGGACAGACATGTCCAGCCGGACAGGGGTCTTCCAGAGTTTTTACTCAAAATTCATATATTGAAATCACATACAAATACCATCCAACAATCAACCAGAGTGGACCACAAGCCTGTGTCCAGTACTGACAGACCGAGTACAAGAGGTGATGTAGACAGCAGAGAAGGGCTTTGTAAGGCAAAACAACGTGACTCTATCAACAGTACAGTTGTACAGAGTATAACACACATGCACGAGACATTTCAGTAGTAATCACAATTCAGTTCAAGTGCATAAAAGGTCGACGGCGTTTCGGACCCCTATAAAATGTCAGGGACCATCATCAGGACAATTACAATGAAAAGCCTTAGGTTAATTAAGCCTCTAAATGCCGAGTCGCCTCGTGGGTTAGAGGCTGGCTCCTCAGGCATACGAATTAATGTTCAAATTACACGCGATAACCCAGAATCGGGTCGCGGCGGCCGCGGACAATGTAGATTCCGTCGGCTGGCCAGGATACCGGGTTAGTCGGCATGCATGACTTTCTGGCGTCGGAATCTACATTGTCCGCGGCCGCCGCGACCCGATTCTGGGTTATCGCGTGTAATTTGAACATTAATTCGTATGCCTGAGGAGCCAGCCTCTAACCCAAGCGCTAGAGCTTCCATGCTTTTGTTAACCGACTCAGGAGTGAGTTAATTAGCATTGTAAACTATCCACAATGGGGAATCAACAAAATGCAGTAGCGGGAGTAGATTACTTAGGTAGGTAAAGAACAATGGTGGCTCCCTAAAAACTAGAATAAAGTTTCTGCTGCAGCCTATAAGAGCAATATCTACCCCTTTTTCCATGACGGCCTTGGAGCCATTACGTAGCGCTTACATTTGTCCATGTTCTATTCCACAAGAGCCCAAATGTCTGTTCAGGCTGGATACAGACTTCAAAGGTATGTAGAAAATATAATGCCCTAGAAACTTGTGGTCCCAGAACAGATATAATGAAAGGAAATATTGCTGGGTTTTAATTTCTGTGATCCTGTTGAATAATATTAGTTTCTGAATGCATTGGTGTACTTGTATATTTATACATTCATGCTAATGTGTGTGATTTATTGACCCGTACAATGCATTTTATTTTAGATTACTTTATATGTAATTTTTCTTTTGCTAGAAAGATTAGAATATTTTTTAATAAATTATCTGACTTATTCTAGCTATTTTACTTACATTTGCCCCAGTTTATTAAGGGCAGTGAAGTGTGTTTAGGCCATCAATTCCGGCACTACACACATAATTAAAACTATAACCCAATAAAAAGAAGCTCTAAGCCATTAATTACCTTGGACCATATTCACAAGGACCTCAAAGCAATGATGTAATGCAGGTTCAGAACCTCACAGCCCCTACAGCGCAGGGGTCTCTTTTAAAAGCAAGGCTATGTGCATCTGTAATATATGGGAGTCTTGTGGGCCCCTAACTACATTCTGCAGGGGTACACATCATGTCTTCTTATACCACTGCTACACAGCCATAGTGTGAATGTCACCAAATAGATCTCTGAGTGGCTGTAGCAGGGAATACATTGCATAACATGTCCTCTACCTGGAGGTGGTATTGGCAGCCATTAGCATGAGCACTGCTTTGTGAGTTTATGAAATTCCATCGCTTCCCAGACTCATCATAGTAGATTATACAATGGCTTCCTCCCTCACATGCATGTGCATGACCATAGGGTAATTTTCTTCACTCTCGTAGACAAATACATGTCCCAGCTGCAAGTAGCTGGAGAGGACCACAAGAATAGTGACTAATGGAAGACACAATTTTGGTATGTTACGTATGCAATGTGTATTTGTACACCATACTATCACCTGCAAAGAAATCCTGGTGCTGAGCAGGGGTGTGTGCCTAGCACTGCCTATGGCGGATTGGTTAATTGAAAAGTCAGGTCTTCATCTTCTTGCAGAATTCAAGAAGAGAGGAGAAGGAGGCTCAGTTGCAGTGGGAGGCTGTTCCATGTTTTAGGAGTGATGAAAGAGTACGCTGCTCCTGTTGATCTAGTTCTGTTCATGTGTGGGATATGTCCGAGTAAGAGTACTGTTGAGTGGAGGTGTCTGGGTAGTTGATGCAGGGAGATTAAACTGTTCAGATAGGTGGGGGCTAAATTGTTTAGTGCCTTGAGTGTGTGTCTGAGGAGTTTGAAATGATCATGTTTGTGTATTTGGAGCCAGAGGAGCTCACTGAGGTGGAGGATAATATGAATTCTGTGTGGGAGGTAGAGGATGAGTCTGGTTGCTTAGTACTGGATGGTTTGTGGTGCACCAGGGAGTTGCTTAGTGATACTGGCATAGAGGGTGTCCCTTTATATCATCTTGCTGGTGACTAGGGTGTGAGCTACAGTTTTTCTAGTGCTGTATAGGAGCTGTCTGAAGATCTTCCTCAACATTATCAGGGTCTGGAAGGAGGATGCAGTGACTGCATTGATTTGTGCGGTTCTGTCCAGTTTGCTGTCTATGATTATTTCAAGGTTCCTTGCATGGGTGCTGGGTGTGAGCCCGAGTTCGGCTGGCCAGCAGTTGCTGTTCCATGGTGAGGTGTCCTTACCAAAGATCACTACTTCTATCAGTGTTGAGCTTGGGATAGTTGGCTTTCATCCAGTTAGCAACTCCAGTCATGCAGGCAGTGAACTTGTTTCTTGCATTGGGGGTCTTGTCTGAGAAGGAGAGCATAAGTTGTATCGTCAGCATAGGGAAGGATGTTGATGTTGTGTGCACGGATGATGTTGGCCAGAGGAATAATGTATGGGTTGAAGAGTTAGGGCTGAGCGATGAACCTGAAGGCACTCTACAGATGAGTTTGCAGGATTCCGAGGATTAAGGTGGCAGGCTGATAGCTTGTGTTCAATCCGTTAGGAAAGAGCACACTCAGCAGAGAGCAGGTCCTTGAATGCTAATCTTTTGAAGGCTCCTGATGAGGGTGGAGTGGGAGACCATGTCAAGTGCTGCAGAGAGGTCCAGGTTAGTGAAGACTGCCATGTCTCCTCTGTCAAGGATCATGCATATGTAATCCGTGGCAGTGATTAGTGTGGTTTTTATACTGTGGTTAGGCTTGAATCCGGACTGCATGGTGTTGAAAGCTAGTGTTTGCTGATGTGGTCTGTGAGGCATCAGTTGACTAGTTTCTCTACGAACTTTCCCGGTGATGGCCTTAGGGAGTTGAGTCTGTAGTTGGAGAGCATGGTTGGGTCAGTGGATAGTTTCTTGAGCAGAGGCATGATGAGGGAATGTTTCCAGGCTTTTGAGAATGTGGCTAAGTCGATGAAGGTGTTAATGAGGGGTGTTAATGCTTTGATGATTGGTAGAAGTCCTTCTGTGAAGGCATGATGGGGCAAGGATTAGAAGTAAACCCCTGAGTGGATGATCTTCATTGTAGCAGCCATTTCAATGGTGGTGACAGTGGGCCACAAGGTCAGGGCTCATTCTTCGGCCATGATGAGAAGTTGAGTTAAGACAGTGACGGAAACTGGTTGTGGGTCAAAGTTGACATAAATAGATGTGATATTTTTACAGAAGTATTCAGCGAATTTGTTGCAAATGTCTTGTGGGGAGAGCTACTGCTGGAGGCTGCAGAAGGTATGGTGCAATCTTTAATGATGGCGAATATTTAATTGCGAAGTTAGCTTTGGCACAATGCGATCTGTTAAAAGCTGTGCACTTTGTGTACCATATCTGCTGGTGGGAGCATCTTAGGGGTAGGTTAAAGATGCTTTTATCTGTTGACTCTTGATTTGCTTTCTGTTTGTGCTCCAGTTGCTTGCAGTGGCATTTCATCAGCCTGAGTTCTTCCACATGGCCTATGGCTGGGTGTCATTGGGTTACGCTTGAGGGGAGCTAGGGTGTTGGTGCAGGCAGTGATCCAGACGTTGATTTTCTTAATGGCTTTCAGCAAGTTTCTGATGGGCTTGAGTCAATGCTCAAGGAGGGCAGACACCAACTGCTCTTCTGCGATGCTTCCCCAGCTGGGGATGATGGTTCGGGTGTTAGTAGGTCTGTAGTGGTAGGGGATGGGTATGCTGAAACTGACAACGGTGTGGTCTGTCCAGGTCATAGTTGCCGGCTTGTTGACTGTTATGTTACTGATTGAGAAGTAAATAAGGTTCAGTAAGTTTCCTGCAGGGTGGGTAGGCTCAGTAACGTGTTGGGTGAGGCCAAGGCTGATGAGGTTTTCTCGAAGGGATGACGAGTTTGAGTCGGTGTGTTTTTCTAGGCGAAGGTTAAGGTCTCCTAAGAGAATTAAGGTGCTGGCATTGATGATGAAAGGTGCAACAAAGGCTGTGATGTTGCTGGGTCCTCGTGGTCTGTATACATGGGCTCCACCCATGGAGAAGTTGGCTGTGATGCTTATCTTGAATGTGAGGTGTTCCATTTAGCTGGTGGAGGTGTCTGTGTAGGTGGTGCAGATGTCAGTATATTTGAATATGATTTCAACTCAACCTCTGGGATTGTGTTGACGGTCTTGCCTGGAGATCTTGTGGATGGCAGGGATGGCTGTAGCAATATCCAGTGCAGAGGTAGGCTTTAGCCATGTTTCTCTGAGGAACAGTAGGTCTGGAGAATGACCATGCAGTAGGTCCAATATCTCTTTGATGTGTTTGGTGAGCAAGCTGGTGTTGACTCTGTTGAGGAGCCCGTACTCAGCTGTGGCATGTTGTGTGGGTGATGTTTGGCCTGTCTGAGCATGAGTGAGTGGCTGGTTTGTGTGAGTGAGTGGGGTGCTGCTGGGTGCTTTTGCTGCAGAATTGGTGGGTGTACAGTGAGGGAGATTGAATGTGAACTTGTAGGAGATGCATGTGAATGATCCTTCTATGTTTTGCAGAGTGGCAGCAGTTCAGCAAGTGATGGCCAGCGTTGAGACCACGGACGGGCATGGCAGGGTAGCGCTTGGTAGGGTGAGAGTCATAGTTCTTGGTGCTGGGTGCGGTCCATGCACAGATGATTGCAGACTGGCTTGCCTTCAGTGTGCTTCCACACTACAACCACCATTAAGTAAGTCCGTGGAGGGGCTGCGTAGGGTGCCAGTGGTGGAAAATCAGAGATATCACTTCCTATACAGATGGGTGATGGGAAGTCTGTGTTGTCCCTTACAGTGGAGATGAAAGATGGGAAATCCAGTGATGTTACATTCTGTGAAGATGGGTGATGGGAAATAACTTTGTGGTGTTCTTCATGCTGGATTTCCTTTAGTGGACCTCAATGTCTTTTCTGGTTTACCATTTAAAATTGCTCCTGCAATAAAGGAGTAGCAGTGACCATATGGGACCAAGTATATAAGAACCACCTAAGAACCACTGCTCCCTCGTAATGTGCCTATCATGTGGCCCCGGGTTCTCATCCCCAAAGTTTCAACTTCCTCCTCCCCTTTCAACCCTTTTGCCTAGGTACGTCTGTGAGCCTACCTTAGCTCTGGGTCAATGGCAAAGTCAGGGTGATTGGTAGGAACACCCATTCAGCTTTCACAAACGAGTATTAACAGTCCTGGCAGCTCATAAACTAAAACATAGGATATGGTAAGCGTCAAATCTATTGGCACATAATAAAAACATCCTGAAAGTAAACCTTTGTGATTACGGCACACACATCAGCAAGCATATATATATATATCTGCAGCTGGTCCATATCGATTATAACTTATGCCCACACCCTTTGATCCAAGCATTGGAGTTAAAGTTTTGCATCAGCCCATCAGTTGTTACCAAGCTGTTGCAGGTAACAAGTGTAATAAAACAATAACGAATCAAACCAATATTGTTTCATATGAACCACCAACATTCCAGCCAGAAAAAGTATACCAGCTACTAGATGTGGAAAGATTTTCATCAGATGGCAGCATCTACTGGTATCAACTTAAACCCACATTTCACCTGCATGCAAGCACAAATATTGCAAATCTATTGCCTTGACTCCTCCATGCTTTCCTGCTACTGAATAGACCAGTGTAATGCTTTCCCCACCAGAGTCATTAAATCTCTTCCTTAGTCTCATCTTCTCAGGGTCTCATGCTTCTTAAACCTGTGTGATTTCACCCATAGTATCCACAGAATATAGCTCATCTACCATTTCTCTCTTAATACCTCAAGAGCACCATAAAAAGCCTTATTCTTACAACCTCAACTTACCATTTTGCTCTAACATTACTCAACCAAGCAGCCGAATTTCTGTAAACTTCAAAGACATATCACTCTTCTTATGGAATGCCAGACTGGTCTGCATTAACACATATTTTATTATTGATCCCTTTGACTCTCAAACCACTTCATTTACTCATAATAATTATGAAATAAATAGATCCCAAGGACTGAGCCATGTCTGCGCACAACACCTATTACGTAGCATGCTTTTGCTAAACATGGTCAGCAGATTAGGCCATATTTTCAGCAAGATACTGACAGTACTAGCCAGCTACCACCATAATGTCAGATCATTACAGTCACCAGTCAATTTTAACAAAATCAGTATTCTTTTTTTTTTATTAACATTTTGCAGTCATACAAACATAAGAGAATTACAATTCGTGCTTGCTACAAATTTCAGTGTTTGCTTGTCCACTGGGTATCAACTTGGGCACAGTACAGTGACAAAAATGTGTATTTCTTACATAGAGACATGCATAACATTATACACCTGCAGATTGGTGTGAGTCCCTCATTCTCAGGTAGTCTAACAGTGGCCCCCCAAATGTCTTTTGGTTTTGATGACGTTGTCAGTTCCTATGCAAATAGTAGCAGGTTATCTCTGCAGTAAATCAAATCTTTAATCCACATCTCAGCTTGTGGGGACACCTTGCTCTCCCAGCACATTGCCACCCTCCCTTTTGCTAAAGTCAGGGCTATCTTTACAAATTTCCCTGTAGCACCTTTGAGATTAGGTAATATGCATAGCAAACATAATTCAGGGCAACATGGTATTACAACTTTAGATATAGCTTGCAACTTAGAAGTCACCTCGAACCAGAAGTCCTGTATTTTCCCGCAGTACCATGTTAGATTGCACTCCACATCTTTTACATGCCTCCGTTTCTCTGAGGTCATACCTCCGCAATCGGACAGGTGAGTAATTAACTTGGTGTATTTATTTGAAGTAGATTATACGTAAATTGCCATTGGAGGTCAAGTCTTCAGTCATCTGGCAGGTGTATTCCCGTTCTTTCTGCATTATTTGGGGCAGTAGCTGTTCATTCAATCGGGCTAGACTGTTATCGGTGTCGGGGCCTTGTTTACCATGTGCGCAGCGCCGTTGTCGCTGCGCCGAACACAAGGACCCGGGACACCATATTAGTTATCCGCGTGGTCTGGACTAACTCCCCGGCCACGCCTCCTTTATTATATAGCCTACGCGGCGTGACGTATTACGCCCGCGTAGGCGCACGGCTACGTGCGCATCAACTAGACTGCGGGCACGCAGTCCTTGAAAATTACATTCCTTTTAACCTTTATTAAAACAAAACACAACGGTTATTCAAAAGTCACTTGGTATCATTTTGCTGGGAGAATAAGTAAAATGGCCGTCCGGCCTGTTACCAGTCTGGTGATCAGGTGCTCCGATTTCAGCCTACTGCAAAGTCCGCTAGCTGCGAAGATGGGGCTGGGTTTCTCCTCAGTCCATAGCCCGCGGCTTCTCCGCGAAACAGAACTCTCCGTGGGGCTTCCTGTCGGGACATGGCTGGCGACAGCCCCTCCCTGGAGAGGTGGGGGCTCGCAACGCTAGGCGTCTCAGCGGCCGGTGAACTCAACGCCGACCTGTCCAATTGGGTCCCGTGCTCACCTCCTGATGGGCTGTTGTTTCCTTCCCCTGGGCTGGTCAGCTCTCAGTCGGGTTCTTGGCTGGAATGATCATCTGATGGAATGGAGGCTTTCTTGAAGAAAGAGACATTGCGTGTGACGGTTTCTCCGTCCCGTTGAGCGGTTACCATTGTGCCGGTGCGGCGTGTGACCGTCCAGGGTATGGGTTCAAATGGTAGCCGGAATTTGCTCCCCGGGTACCTGTCTTTTACATATACTTGATCTCTTTCCCAGATGGACGGTTCTTTGGCTCTGCGTCTGAAACTGGCGTAGTCATTCGATCGCTTCCGATTGAGCATGGTACGTCGGGAGCTTACTTTGTTCGGGGCCCAGATATGATGGTGGGGTATCGTGTCTCGGACTATCCTTCCCATTGCCGATGGTCCTGGGGCAGCTTCAGTCGTGCGATGGGGCGTGAGCCGGTACTCCCTCAGGAAAGTGTAGCTGGCTCTCTCCAACGGTGCCTCTTCCGCATGGGCAATCCGGATGACTTTATTAAGAGTTCGCATAAACCTCTCGACTTCCCCGTTGGCTTGGGGCCATCTGGGGGTCACTTTTCGGTGCTGAATTCCTCACTCCTTGAGGTAGTCTGCAAATTCTTGCCCCTTAAATGGTGGTCCATTGTCGGTCTTGACTCGCTCAAAGATACCGTGTGTGGCGATGACCTTTTCGAACTTTGCTACGACTTCTTTGGCAGCCAGTGAAGTTATTATTTCCACTTCTGGATATTTGGTGAAATCCTCAATGATGACGAGCATGTATCGGCCATCTGGAAGGTGTCCGAAGTCTGCGCTTACTTGTTCCCATGGTCTTCTCGGGTTATCTTCGGTGATGACTGGGGGCGGGCACTCTGGCAGTCCTGCCGCCTGGCACCATTGGCATTCCTTGACAGTCTGTTCCACTCTGGTGTCCATGTCCGGAAACCACACTTTTGCCCTGAGTCGGCTTTTGGTCTTCACTATTCCTTGGTGTCCGCGGTGAGCCAGTTCAATTGCTTGTTGGGTTAGACTTGTTGGCATTACGATCCGCGGTCCCCTTAGGAGGCACCCTTGGCTGTCCACTGACAGTTCTTCTTTTACCTTGAGGATGGTTTCTAGGGCACTCTTTGCTTCGGGCGTCCTCTTGCTTAGTGACGCTTGGAGGGTTTTCCAGTCGTTGGCCCGCAAGGCCCTTACTACCAATTGGAGGACCTCATCACTGCGGGTCGCTTCAACGATCATGTCGATGCTCATGGGTTGAGGTCTTGATCTTTCTAGTACTATTTTCACATACTCCTCCGTCTCTTCGGCATCTTCTTCTTCCTTGCTGGTTGCTGCTCTGGGATGCCTCGAGAGGTAGTCCGCCGGGTTCGTCGCCCCAGGTTTGAATTCCAGTTTGTAGTCGTACTCCTGGAGTTGGAGGATCCACTTCTCTATTCTAGGTGGTGGCTTGGAGACTGACCCTCTGAATAGTGGAATTAGAGGCTTATGATCGGTAGATACTGTGAACGGATGCCCGTATACGTACACGTGGAAATGCCTGCAGGTCCAATGGATCGCGATTGCCTCCCTCTCGATCTGAGAGTACCGTTGTTCGGTTTCGGTCAGGGACCGGCTGGCGTAGGCAATAGGCGCCCAGTCTTCACTTCCTTGGCGCTGTCAGCACCGCTCTTAACCCGTACGGGCTGGCGTCCACCGCTATGTTGGTTGCTTTAGCTGGGTCGAAGTACGACAGAGTTTTGTCAGCCGATAGCGCGGCTTTAGTGTTTTGGAACGCCAGTTCCTGCTCTTCTCCCCACTGCCAGGGGGTGGTGGTCTTGGTGAGTTCACGTAGAGGTCTGGTGAGATTGGACAAGTCCGGGATGAACCTTCCACAGAAATTTACCATACCTAGAAAACTCCGTACCTCCGAGTTGTTGGTCGGCGCTGGAGCCGCTTGCACGTCTCTCACTTTGTCTGGGGCAACTCCTTTGTCGGAGAAGGTGTATCAGAAGAAGCTGATTTTGTTTTGGAGGAACTAGCACTTTTCACGGTGTAGCGTCAGACCTGACTCCTTGATTCTTTGCAATACGCCTCTGAGTCTCTGATGATGTTCCTCGACGGTGTTCGCGTATATGAGCAGGTCGTCGCTGACGTTCAGGACCCCAGTGAGCCCGCTCAGGACCTCCCTGATGGTGTTCTGGAAGACTTCGGCGGCGCTCGATATCCCGAAGTTAGGTCGTCGGTAACGCCGGAGGCCCACGTGGGTGGAGAAAGTGGTTATGTACCGGGAGTCCGGGTGTAGGGGTAGCTGATGGTACCCTGACCTAAGGTCCATTTTGGAGAACCATTTAGCCCCGTTCAACTCCCCCAGAATGTCATCAATGGTGGGCGTCAAATGTCGTTCCCTTTTCACTGCTGCGTTGGGTAGGCGCATGTCGACGCAGATGCGGACCTGTCCCGGCTGTTTGGGTTTCCGCGCAACCACGATTGGCGATACCCACGGAGTTGGCCCGCTGACTTTCTCAATTATGCCTTGCCTCTCGAGGGTGTCAAGTTCTTGCTCAACCTTTTTCCTCAGGTGGAATGCTATTCTTCGGTGTCGGAGGGCTACTGGCTGAATGGACGGGTCAATATGGAGAGACACTTCTTTTCCTCTTAGACATACGATGCCCTGGTAGGTGTCTTCAAACTCTTCGAGAATCGTGTCCAGTTCTTCTTCCAGCACAGCCATTGCGAAGAATATCAGGTGGAGGTCTTCGGCCGCCTGACCACTGAGTAGCATTCCACTGCCTTCCTTGGTTACGTAGACGGTTGACGGGGTCCTCCGGTCTTGGTGTTGTAGCTGTTTGGAAACATCCAATTAACAGAATTGGGGTCTTTTGTCCATAGGCGAACACTCGGATCTTGGCCGCCTTCAGCACGGGCTTCTCTCGCAGCTGGTTGTAGACGTTTGCCACCATGAGTTCAATCGAGGCTCCTATGCCGATTGTGGCTCTCACCTCTTGGCCTTGTATTCTTATGCGGCACTTCGGGAGTCGCCGTTTCTTCCTTTGTGGTTGGTCTATGGCAAACACATAGTGGACCGGGTAATTATTGGAGTCGTCATCCATGTCTTCGCTGTCTGGGTCTTCTCTAACGGCATGGGCTGCTTTGGGCTTTTGCTTGGAGGATCTGCACACCGATGCAAAATGGTTCATCCGCCCACACGAGCCGCATTTTCTCCCACGCGCCGGACAGTCTTGAGCCCGGTGTGGCACACCTCCACAGTATCCGCATTCTTTTCGACGTTCTTGTGGCTTTCCTCTTCCGAAAGGGCGCTGTTTCGGCCTGACAACATTGACCTGCTCGGCCACATTAACTTGTTCCGCTTTGATTGGTCTGTGGAGCGCCGCTTCCATGTGTGACGCTCTCGCCTGTGACAGTTCTTTGGAGCGGCCTAGCTTCAAAATGTCCGCTAACGGTTTTCCATCTTCTTGGAGGATCTTCACTCTCAGGTTGGAGGAGTAGCACCCCTGTATGATTTGGCCGCGTATTTCCTCTTGTTCGTCGCGGAACCCACATGTGCTGGCCAGTTCTTTCAGCCGTCCATGGAACGCGTCGAGAGACTCTTCAGCTTCCTGTCGCGCCTGCCTGAAGATGAAACGCTCGTAGTCCTTACTAGCCATGGGCTCAAAATGTGCGTTGAGCGCATTGAGGAGCGTGACATAGGTGTGAGGAGTGGCCTCTACCAGGGTCTTATAAATCCTGTGAATGTCCTTCCCTCCTAGGTGGAGGAGAAGCGCCCTGCGCCATTCTCTCGCTGTTCCGGCCCCCTCAAAGTAGAATTGTAGTCGCTCCGTCCAGTCTTTCCAGCGTGGTGCCAGGGACGCAGGTGCGCCGTCTACCACAAATAGCTCAATGGGTGGAATGGCCGCCATGGTAGCACGTGGTGGCCAACAGTCTCCCTGTGGGCACGCAGGAGCGGGTGTCGCAGGTTGGGGACTCCTCCCTGTCTGCCTCGCCAAATGGGCCGCTAGGACGTGCTGGACGAAGCCCCTGCTGGTGGTGAACACCCCCCGTGTCGCTGAGAGGTGCCTACCGATGCAGTGAAGGGGGCGCCGGGCTTCTGCAGGCCGAACGCGGGCTGAGCCACGCCTGTACCTGGTGCTGAGCATCTGGGCACCGTCTCTGCCTTCAGGGTAGTGAACCTGCCGCCACTCTCCGCCGTGCAGTCACCGCTGCAAAAGGCCGCCTGCCATGCGCCTCGGCACGCGCCGCCACCCACGCCTGGGGTAGATAGCCTCGGTCGGGACTGCCGCGGGCAGGGCCTCTGACGTTGGTAGCGCAACAGCGCACAGCCGCAGGGTGGACTAATAAGGACGTCGGGGCACAGCATAGGTCCGTCTAGACCCTCGTCGCCATTGTCGGGGCCTTGTTTACCATGTGCGCAGCGCCGTTATTGCTGCGCCGAACACAAGGACCCGGGACACCATATTAGTTATCCGGGTGGTCCGGACTAACTCCCGGGCCACGCCTCCTTTATTATATAGCCTACGCGGCATGACGTATCACGCCCGCGTAGGCGCGCGGCTACGTGCGCATCAACTAGACTGCGGGCACGTAGTCCTTGAACATTACAATCGGTGCTGGCCTTGCATTTATCTCTGACCGCATGGTATAGTCTGGTGATCAGCTTGTGTCTCATGGGGCTTGCAATCAGCATTTGTAATGCGTGAAGCGTCGGAGGCTCATCAAGGAATTTGTGATAGTGTGCATTAACTGCCTTCATTAGCTTGCGATACATAAACAAAATAGCGTTGTCTTGTTTTGTATGTAATGCAGCCCCTCAGGCTTGAAAAAAGTGCCTTCTGGGAATAGGTCCTGTATTTTACATATACCTGCAATCTGAAGCACTCGAGCGACCCCCACCTCTTGTGTGACCGATAGCCCGCTTGGTGGGCGATGGGATGCAATGGGGCATATAGCGGGAGCTGCATCGCCAGATGGCGCAGGTGCTGCCAGGCTAATAAGGTGCAGTCTAGCGTGTTGATTTCAGCTTTAGGGGTACCTCTTTTGGAATGCAATAGGATACTGTGTAGAGGGATGGGATGTGCATCTCCATCTTCCACTGTGATTTGTTGGATGATCCCAGGCGGTTATACCAGTAATTGGCATATTGCGCTTGCACACATAGATAGTATAAGTACATATCAGGGACTTCGAATCCGCCTTTCTTGCAGTCCAATATGAGCGTATCCCAACCTACCCAGTGTTGCTTGCCACCTCAAGTCAGTTTCAGCGGTTGTGAGCATAGAGACTTTAAGAATTGGCTGGTTAACCTGAAAGGGATATTATTGAACAGATACAGAAAGCACGGGTGCACTATCGTTTTGATGAGTGTGATTCTGTCCGCAAACGACAGCTGCAGAGTGATCCATCTTGCAACCTGACTTTCAATCAATCAAAATAGCTTTATTCGACAGTTTTGTCATAAAAGCACGACAACAACAATTCTATCACATGCAACAACAATTTATATAAAGAGATATTAGTTTAAAATATTATTAAATTCATTATAACTGACGAATAAGACATTTTAAAACGTTAAAATTTGAACATTGGGAAACCCCATAAAATTCATCCAAGGTTATCCTAAATCACACAACAGTATTCCATAAGTTCCTTACACAATAGCGTTTCTGGATCATGATAAAATACAGATTGTAAAATACAGATTAGCGATTGGTAATATCCCTAGTGAGGCCCTTTAGATCGAATGGACCAAGCCCAACCCAAAAACTTGCCCATTGCAATCGCTATCGGTAGTGCTGGGTCTGTGGTAAGGACTCTAAGGGCATCGTCATGCCTTCTAAAACCTAATAGATTTCAGATCGGTTTAACCCATGCAGTACGAGGTTTAGCATACAAAGGACAAAAAAAACAGTAGGTGACTTATCATCTCCTGTCTATCAGAACACAATGGGCAAACATTCTTCGTATTGGCACCCGCCCATTTGCTGGTAAAGAGCCTAACAGGTAAGGTTCCCAACCTTAGCTGGAAATACAATTTGGATCAAGGGGTTTCTCAACAGCGTACCAATATCTTTCTAACAAAGGCCTTGCTTTTAATTCCAGAAAACGGCTTGTTAGATGCTTTGAAAGTCCTTTAGAGCACACTGACACCATGACCATTTCCCTATACCTATCCTTCAAGATTTTTTTTGAGGGAAAGAAAGCAATCGAAGGGTCGTTCCACAGTTCGCTCATACCCAGATTCAACAGGAGCGATCTATTCTCTTTCAACCAAGCTATCTTATGAAAACAATCAGTAACCATTATATCTTTAATGCCTTTGGCATAATGCGATAGTTCCTCCGTACACCATAGTCTTCGCCAGTATAATAGAGGGCGAAGTTTTGCCAGATCTTCTACCGCTTTCCTACCTAGATCCAGCATTAATGGCAGCATAGGTGTACTCTGAGGGACTCCAGTGACCTTACGAAGAAAGGAATTCTCGGCTATGGTTAAATGATTTAAGTTTGCGAAACCCCATAACTCGGCTCCATATAGGGCAGAGCTTAGCACCTTCATACCATAGATTTCCATAACTGGGCTTATTGGTTTACTGAAGGAAAATTTGAGTTTGGTCATAAGCATCCCTGACTGTTGCTTATATTTTAAGACAGCCACATCAAGTTGGTTTGACCATCTCATGTCCGTCTGCAGGGTGACACCCAAATAAGTGAAAGCATTCACTTTTTCCAGGGGGGTTTGATTCATAGAAACTTTGCCCCAGAATGATCTGTGTTCATTAAAAGACATGAGCTTAGTCTTTGCCGTATTAATCTCTAGCCCCCTAATATGGCAAAAATCTTCAAACCGGTGTTGGGCCCTTTGCAGACCACTAGGTGTCTTGGAAATAATTAAGGTGTCATCCGCAAACATGAGGATAGAAATATGGTCACCTGCTAGTACTGGAGCATTGGTGGGGACCAGGGAGAGGTAATCAGCCACCCCGTTGACGAAGAGTGAAAACAGGGTAGGTGCCAAAACGCACCCCTGGCGCACTCACCTGCCAACGGGGAAAGACTCAGTAACCTCCCCCCTGGACCCCCACCAAACTCTGGCATGGTTATCCTCATGCAGACGGACAATCAGGGATAGTAATTCCGGGGCCATCCCCATCTCTCTCAGGACACACCACAATTTACTGTGTGGGACCAGATAGAAGGCTGCCTTCAGATCGACAAATACAGCATACAATGCCCCTTTTCCCAGAACTACTGTCTTCCAATAAAGGGTGATAAAGCGGAAGACCTGATCTATCGTACTCGTTAGGGGTCGAAAACCAGCCTGCAGCGGAGACAAAATTTGGTTTTCCTCCATCCAAGCCTGGACTTTGGATAGAATCAACCTCCCCATGATCTATAGTTACCCGCCACTGATTTATTGCCCTTCTTAAAGACTGGTATTATCTCCACCCTCTTCCAAGAGGGCGGGATTGGGGCACCGCATGTGATTGCGTTTGCTACATGCCCAATATATGTGTACCAGGATGATTTATTATTTAAAAAAACATCCGCAGGGATACAGTCAGTGCCGGGGGCTCTTCCAGGCATAACTGTATCTAGTGCCCTGTCCACCTCCGCTAAAGTAAATACCCTGCTAGTAAAAAAGTTATGCACAAACGGGTCAATGATCCCCTCATCCACTTAGGATGCATACTGGGGTTTAAAATGCTCTACCCAGAGATGATGGGCTACATTCTTTTGCGGTGGGTCTGGTTGTCCTCCCTTTTCCTATCTATACTTATCCCAAAATAATTTTGGGTTTCTGGCCTTGCATGCTTCCTTCAGCTCCTGCCATCTATCCTGATCCCATGCCTTTTTTGCTTCCTTTACTACTTTTCTGTATGAGTCCCGTGCCTATCTTACTCTACCTGGGTCCCCATTTCCTAATGCTTTCCCCAGCTCTACCCTCGCATGCCGGCACTTCATATTATACCACCCATGGGGTTTCTTATTCCTGCCATTCCTATTGATGGCTTGTTTACAAAAGTAGGACTTCAGGCGATCAAAGAGTGCAACGTGCACCTCTATTATTTGGGACTTCGAGATCAAATTATCCTCACTAGCTCCCAACCTCTCCCAAGCCATGTCAACTTCATTATTTATAGCATCCAGATTTTCCGGGTGTTCAACGTTGTTACACCATTTCAGGTGGCGAGTTTCATTGGATAAAACCAAGTCACAGGCCGGTATCTCTTCACTAATATGTGCAACCTCATCGATCAACCCATCCATGATGGTAATCAGGGGGTTGTGATCACTTTCAACCCGAGCAAATACAGTCCTTAAGAAACTGCCACAGATTTACGCTGACTAGCACGTAATCAATACGGCTGGCCCTAAGGCTGTCATTATATGTGTTTGCCCCCATCCTATCAGACAAAGTACGGCCATTGGCAGCCCTCAACTGGTAACCTATACACAGCCCCTTCATTTGGATGGCCATCTCTGTCCATTTTTTGATGGTGGGGATCTCTAGGGTGGGTATACCCCACTTTGCAGCTTCTTCTTCTGTATGAACGTGATGTTAAAATCCCCCGCAACGATCGGCCAGTTATTTCTGGGCATTGCATCCAGCAAGTACTCAACGGTTGTTATAACTTCCGATCTACGCCCTCCCGGTATCCCTCTAGCGTACACATTAATAATGTCCAAACAAGGGCCCAAGGCGGAGGTGACTCTAATTGCAAGGATATTGTTACTAGATGTATCTATTAGCGATACCTTACATGATAATGCCTGCCAGACCCAGATCACCAAGCCCCCCACTGGCCGGCCCCTATCCTGTTTTAATGTAGGGACCTGAAAGCTAAGGTATCCCAGATGGAACACGGGTTCTACCGCCCATGTCTCTTGAAAGAGACATATATCATGCTCTTCTATAAAATCTACCCAATCTGGTAGGGATAATTTAGAGCCCAGTTCCGCAATATTCCAGGACAGTATTGACATCCTGTTAGGGTATTTTTGTGGGAACATCTGCCGGTATAAAGCGTCTAGCCTGTGGGGACACCCAGCTTGTGTTCTCTTTCTCCCCTGAAGTCTGTGGTAGTGCAATGTCAATAATTCCCCCAGGGAATGTTAAATTATCAACAACTAAGACTGAACCTACTTGCTCTACAATAGGTATCCCGGCCACGATTGACCTTGTCTTACTGGGTATCGTACCGGGCAGTACACCCAAGGAGGAACTTTCTGTATGGGTGTTCTGACGTCAATCACATTCCTCTAGGCCTGATAAAAACCTCATACCTATTCCACAATTTTGCGTCCCCCACATTCCCTTGTTCCAATCTCCCCCATCCCAATGGCACAGTATCAGGGACCAGATGACTACCAGGATAAAAGTTGGTAAAGGGGAGTGATTTAATTTGGGTTTCCATGCCTATCTGCGCCCATCCACAGATATGCTCTGTAGCTCTTTTGTCCCTAAAATTGATGATAACACAATCACCCCCAACCGTCTTCTTCCTGGGCCTCACCTAATCCACCCTTCTGGCAAATATTATTTTGGCCGATACCATAGGGGGAAGAGGCCGGTTCATATTAAGCCAGTGGATACACTTGTTTTTCAAATCCACACAATTCTCCCTTTGGCCTACTCTCAGAGGAGGGACCCCCACTAGTATTGTCACATATGGCACAGAATCCGGGGGAAGGTCGATACACGGTAGTGCATTTGGAGGTGGGTCATAGGGCACCTTAGATTTCGTACTTGGCTGTTGATTCCCAGACTTCAAGCCCTCCACCCTTTCAAGACGACTTCTCAGGGACCATGCACCAGTGGCACCACTCATGCATGACTGCCATGCGGGGACACTGAGGGATGGAGTACATCGGTCAGTAGGGCTCGCAGCCCTCGTAATCTGTTCGGTAATAATGGTATTAGAGCTCGAATTGACCACTACACCATTTGCATGTACTTCCAGACTATTAGCCGCTACAATAGCCTCTGACCCTTTTATCCTTTCCCTGGATCATTACAGTCTCTAGTTTTGTGAGTCTAATTTCAATCTTATCTAGTCTATTATAAATGGGGGTACATGTCTTGTAAAATAATTGTTCCACATGTCCTCGCTCCATTCGGGATGCAATTCCGTCCTGGAGCCCGCTACTGGGGTAGCCAGGACAACTGTGGGATATAAGACTCCACTACTGGTTTTTGATCTTGACGGTCTTGCCCCCGAATTTTTTACAATGACACTGGGTTTCTTGACTTTTGCTTTTCTGCCTTTGTGCGCAGCACCCACTCGTTTCCTTTTAGTTGCCAGAACAGATTGTCCAGGTTTCATACTTCGTGTAGATCTCACTCTCGGGCTACACTCAAGAGACTACATCCTGATGAGTCAATTCACACTTCGGATATATCTCTAATTATGGGCTGGACCGGTTGCAGCCCCTGGCCATTCCTATCACCTTCAGACGAGGACACAATGGGTCCCGGGATGGGAATAGGAGACACCACTTGGGCCAGCCTTCCCATTGACGACCTCTTATTAAAGGCTGGGTCCAATGACAGTCTCTTTTCAGTAAATTTTATTTCATGTGCTAGAGCTGAGGATGCACGTACAATAAATTGATCTAGCATACCCATAAATGAGCCGGTGTTAGTTGGTTTAACGCCCCTTGTGCCCCTTGCTGCCATTCCACTGACACTATGTAGCCAATCTATTCCAGCCTACAGTAACGAGAAGTTCCTTCAAAGGTCAACTTACATAGGCTACTAGACTGGAAAATCACCAACAGGAGAACACTAACCTTATCAAACGGATGTTAGAGGGGGGCCCCGTCCCGTCCTCAACCGTCCTCGAACGGGTTCAAACGGGCCCGCCCTTGGCCGGGGCTTCGCCTGCGTGCGTCCCGCGGGACGGAAGTAAGGTGTCAGTTACATACACCTATGCGTGGGCGTGACGGTGTGGCTGGTCGTGGCCCTGCTGCCTTATGGGGAGCGTGGTTCTCCCAAGTTCGTGTGCCTCTCTGCTGCCTCAGATCACTGCCTGCTGCTTCTCAAATCTGCGAGCATTTCCCGCGTAGCGGGAAACGCGAGAATCATTTCAGCACCTGTGGGTGGGCGTGACGGTGTGGCTGGTCGTGGCCCCGCTGCCTTCTGGGGAGTGTGGTTCTCCCAAGTTCGTGTGCCCCTCTGCTGCCTCAGATCACTGCCTGCTGCTTCTCAAATCTGTGGGCGTTTTGCGAGAAGTATTTCAGCAACTGTGCGTGGGCGTGACGGTGTGGCTGGTCGTGGCCCCGCTGCCTTCTGGGGAGCGTGGTTCTCCCAAGTTTGTGTGCCCCTCTGCTGCCTCGGATCACTGCCTGCTGCTTCTCAAATCTGCAAGCGTTTCCTCTGACTTTCTAATTAACAGTACGCCCTGCCATAGTTCTCTTGCACTACTATATCTGGGTTGTGGTGAATCCAAATATCAAGATATTTTACAGGGTCAGTAGCCCACTCAAGGAGAAATTTCAGGGTGTAAGGGGTTGTGCTCTCGGAAAAGGGCCCAACATTCGCTTTATCCCAATTTATGTTTAGGCCTGATAAATGGCTAAATCAGATGTACTCACGGAGGATAGGCTCCAAATACATTTGAGGTTCCCTCACATACAATACCATGTCATCCGCTTATAGTGATATATTTATTGGTCTCATGGTGAACTTGAGAGCAGAGTCTCTGTGGTGTTTTCTGATAATGCAAGGTAGAGGTTCCATCAGTATTGAGAAAAGAAGGGGCAAGAGTGGGTATCTGGTGTCTCTGTTTATGGGTCAGTATATAAAAGTTTCACCCACCTGCAAAAAGACATCGGAAGCTCTATTCAATTTAATATGTGAAACAGATAGCTCCACTCAATTGAATCTAAAGCTTTGAAAGCATTTAAAAGTGCAGCCACCGCTTGTAGGTCAGGGTTTAGAGTATGAAACAAGGAGAATACCGTACGTAGATTATTGCATGTTGACCTCTCCAGAATAAAACCTGACTGATCAGGCAGTACTATATTCGGGAGCAGGGGCAGGAGTCTGGTCCCAAGGATCTTTGCTAGTATCTTGGTGTCAGTGTTGATGAGTGATATTGGGTGGTACGATTCGCACCATGTACTTGGTTTGGCTTCTCCAAGCGTCGATGGTAAACTCCCTTTCTCATATGACTCCTCACACATCGCTATGTGGTAGGGCACCAACTAATCTGCAAATTCCTTATAGAATTCGCTTGTAAGGACGTCTAGGTCAGGCGCCTTCCTGTTGGGGAGGGTTTTAAACACATCTTTGATTTTGTCTGCTCCTATTGGACAAGACAGATATTCTCGCTGCACATTGGATAACCGGGCTAGTGCAATGTCCTCTAGATAGCTGTTGAGCACGCCTGGTGCTGCACCGCCCCTTAAGGTGTACAAATACGCATAGAACATCCTTAATTGATTTGTAATATAATTTAGTGAGTAGTTATTTTCCCCCCTGTCATCAGTGATCTGGGTAATCATTTGTTGATCATGTCTCATCTGGACCCTTACTGCCAGGTTATGGCCTGGCCTGCAACCTTCACAGTATGCTCTTGTGACATGCCTCCATGATAGATATTTCCCTTAGTCTGCCGCTAATTTGTTATAGTCTGTCAGAGCGCTTTTATTTGCTCTAGTGTGTCTGGGCTCAGAGCAAGCTCTTGTGCACTTTCGAGGTGTTTGTGCGTTGCTTCCAATCTCAACAGTCGCCCTCTAATATTCTTCAGTATGCCTCCATTTGTGTTGATGCATGTCCCCTGCTGGTGACTTTATAGGCCTCCAAGCGTATAGATGCCTCACTGACCGAGCCCACTTTGAGAATGAAGTATTGCTGTATTACGTCCCTAATCTTAGCCAAGTATAGTGGGTCCAGTAGCGCTTCGGCTCTAAGCCTCCATGTGAATTGGCGTGGAATCATGTTCAGAATGCAGAACGAGAGCCCAACCAGATTATGTTCTCACAATGTTCTGGGCAGCCTGGCCACATCTTGACAGGTACTGCTGCTACTGCGCATGCGCTGCTGCTAGCGCAATTTGTATTTTACTCGTCCTGTTTTATATTTGATTTGCTTTTTCATTTTCGTTATCCCCTGCTTTTAAGCGGGATTAGGCTGGGTCCTACATCTTTCCCTCCCTCTTACAGCATATAAAGGAACGCACATCGCCGTTTTGGCGAGTCCGGGTCCCGGGGGTTGCCCTGCCTAGGAGCCATCTTGGTTTGGGCTCCTCACCACATCAACGGGCGCCATTTTGGAACGCCCTCGTGATCGCGCTGGGCCTGGAGTGCCTATTTAATGCTCTCCTTTTCCGCGCAGCGGGACGCGCAGGTGGGTCGCCCTCGCTTAGCCGGAGTCGTGCCAGAGTCCTGCCCGTCTGCGCTCGTCCGCGACGAGGAAGCGCGAGGCGGGGCAGGTCCTGGCTTTTGGTCTGCTGTGGCCTTCTCCAGTCGATATATGGTATGTTGTCATACTCACGGACAGAGCTGTTGGCCATAGGGCATAGAAACAGGGTGTGCCTATGCAAGCCTGTCGACCCATTAGCAGGCCCATATAGCTGTGCCTGTAAGGGTTGGTCACTCGCGAGCCCTACTAAGATCCGCTCCCCGGAAGACGCTACCCCTACTACACGCACGGTTGGTGCGTCCCGGGATCTCCGGATCTGGTGCTTAAACGTGAGATCTCTGGTCAAACATTACCAACCTATACATGATCTGCTTGAAAAAGAAGACCCTGATCTTTTTTTATTGACCGAAACCTGGCTTCAGGATTCAGACTCGGCTATTTTAAATCTTGCCTTTCCCCAGAACTATACGGTCTTTACGTCCAACAGGACCACAAGAGGAGGTGGTATCGCCATGGCAGTCAAATCCTGCTTTCCTGCGGAATGGAAACTTGCGGGGTTGCCCGCCTGTGAAAGTGCTATCTTCAAAGTTGCTTTTAGCCATCATTTTACGCTCAGCGGTATGCTCATCTACCGCCCACCCGGCAATGATTCTGTCTTCAAGGCCGCACTGGCCGATAGGGTTAGCCCTATAGCGATGGGTTGTGCTAACTTTAACATCATAGGGGACCTAAACATCCATTTTGATAATAGGTCATCCACAACCGTGAACACTCTGCTGGCGGCTCTTGAAGCTCTCCAACTCATCCAGCTTGTTACTCTTCCTACCCACTCAGGGGGCCATATTCTGGACCCCTTTTTTTCCACGCTTGAAGGGGTGAAGATGTCAGACCCGATGCAGATGGGATGGACGGATCATTCGCTAGGGGAAGCCATTTGCCCCATCCACGATAAGCTTTTTAAACAGTGGACAGGCCTATCCTAAAAAGGCTTTGGCATAAGCTCAAACTTGAAGATTTTTACAGTTTACTGGAACAGAAACCTTTGAGCGCCTTTGTCAACGTGGACCAAGGCTACCAACAGTTCTGCACTTGGATCTCTGAGGCTCTTGACTCCCTTATACCTTTGCGGTGGTCGAAAGGTAGGGCAAAAACATCTAGCCCTTGGTATAATGAGTCCCTTGCCGAGCGGAAGAAATCTTGCCGGAAAACAGAGAGGGAATGGAGAAGATCTTATGACCCAGCTCTGAAAATCCGGTATTTTGCCGATCTGAAGCTCTATCACAGGGCCATCTGCAGAACACGGGCCGCATTTTACGCTCAGGAATTTGCAACCAGTACTAATCCATCTAAACTGATCTTTAAGGTCTTGAAGGACCTTATGAAAAAAAGAGCTATCTCGGAGGTGATCTGCACAGACTTCCATTGTGAGAGCCTAGCCACTTTTTTCCTGGAGAAAGTGCCAAAAATTTACCGAGGATTCGATCCATGTCGGCCGAATCCAGAGGTAATTGACCCCGATTCTTTGGGGTATGAGACCCTGGCTACTATACCAGATCTGTCCATTGAGATCTTTGACAAACTTAGCCTTAGGGTTAAATCAGGTTCTCCTCTGGACCCGCTGAAGCCAGCTCTCATTAACACACTTTCCCCGCTGTGCCGAGCTCCCATATTGAATCTCATCAATATGTCGCTGTCCAATGGAACGGTACCCACCGCCTGGAAACAGGCAGTGGTTACTCCTATACTAAAAAAGGCCAACTCTGACCCGCGGCTGTCAGAAAACTACCGACCTATCTCCCTATTGCCTTGGATATCTAAAGTAACGGAAGCCCACGTCAACTCAGTTCTGTCTGAGCATCTGGCTCGCAATCAGATACTGGATCCCAGTCAGAATGGCTTCCGGCCTGGACACAGTACCGAGACGGCACTACTTTACATCATTGAACATCTTCGCCAGGTACTTGACTCTGGACGTACAGCAGCGCTTTTACTATTAGATCTCAGCGCTGCTTTCGATACTGTGTCCCACCATATATTGATCCAACGCTTAGAGGAAGCTGGAGTCACTGACATTCCTCTCAAGTGGTTTCAATCATTTTTGTCCGATCGAACCTTTAAAGTGGCAATACCACCAGGCCAATCTACCATCTATCCCCTGGAGCTGGGAGTCCCACAGGGCTCCTCGTTGAGCCCCACAATGTTCAACCTCTATGTGAAACCGTTAGCTGCGGTCGTCAAACAGTGGGGTTTGACGATGACCTCATATGCTGACGACACGCAGCTGGCGGTGACACTTAGTGGAGACCCTGAGGTGGAGGCCCCCAGATTCCGTGCGGGACTTGTGGCAGTAGCAAGCTGGCTTCGCACCAACTGCCTCCAGTTGAATGCCACCAAAACTGAGGTGTTGGTGTTGGGGAAGCACGCTGAGCTATGGGGAAACCAGTGGTGGCCACCAGAGCTGGGAGTTACTCCGATTCCAGCTTCGGGAGTGAAAAATCTAGGCATTTGGCTGGACCCCGCGCTTACTTTTACGGACCACACTAAGAAGACGGCCGCCACGTGTTATGGTATCCTGCGGGGCATAAGGCCGGTCTTAAAGTACTTTGATCCCCCCACCAGACAGCTTGTGGTCCAGGCGTCGATATTATCTCGGCTGGACTACGGCAGTTCGCTGATGTTGGAGATGAATCAGGCGGAGGCCTCCAGGCTCCAACGGGTGCAAAATGCCGCGGCACGAGCCATTGTGGGCCTCCCCAGACACTGTTCTGTGTCAGGTACCATCTTGGCCCTACACTGGCTTCCGGTCAGACAGCGGATCAAATTTAAGGCGCTGTGTCTGGCCTTTAAAATTCTGAAATCCTCTTCGCCGCCGGCACTTGCCAACTTACTTACTCCTTACATCCCTCTGAGATCTTTGAGATCGGAGGCTCTCCACTTGGCAGTCTGCCCCCGCTTTAAACTGAATAGAATGGGGGCCGCTCATTCCGGGTGCTCGCAGCAGGGCTATGGAACTCGCTTCCGGTGTGCATCCGAGCTCTTAATGACTTGTTCGCCTTTAGGCAGGCGATCAAAACCTTCCTGTTTCCCGCCTCTGAATAGTCTTCCCTTCTTTTATTGTGTCATATGTTACAGTGCCTGTCAAAAGCGCCAGGACGCCCCTTTGCTGGGGCAGCTGTGCGCTCTAGAAATATAAATAACATAACATAACATAACATAACATCTGTCACCCATGTGTTAACCCCTAAGCTGATAAGCCAGTAATCTAATCGTGACCGGCTTCCATGAGCAGCAGATGCACATGTAACCTCTAGGGTATCAGCATTGAGTGCTCTCTATGCATCCATATCGGTTCACTATAGTGATGAGCTCTCCGTGGAGCTTACTGTATACAATGGCATATCTGCCAACGCTATCTACGGTTGAGTAAAGAGCCATGAAGAGAGTACCTTTTTTATTAGTATGGCTACCCCTCTAGCATAGGAGGAATAGGAGGAGAATAACCGGTAGCCCGCCCTTTGCGCACCCACCCTGACCTCATTAAGTCTTGTCAGATGTGTTTTGTGAAGGAGAGCTACCTTTATGTGATGCCTGTCTAGATGAGCTAGTACTTGTCTAATTGTTTTAAGGCAGTTCAATCCGTGCACATTCCAGGTCATGCACGCCAACCATGCACTGTAAGTCTGTCCTGCCCCAGCCATCTAAGGTAACCAGGAATATTGGACATATCCAGGTGGGACCAGAGACACATAAGTAAACACCATGTTGACAACAATCCATGTAACAAACCCACAATCCAGAACCCCTGCCGACCCCACCCCAACCCACACCAGCATCCCAATCATGCCGAGGACAATGCAATCCAATACCCACACCCAAACTTATGACCCAACTAGGTACACAAAAAAGAAAGTACGTTAGGAGCCTGGGTTTCCTCCTTACCGGAGGTGGCCAGGCGAAAGAAGGTTTAAATTAACCGCAGTGAAATCACGTTTAAGTCTATAGAAAGTTTGCAGGTATATTGCTGGTGCTTATGGTAATCTGCCATCATGTTCAGTCAGAGTCCGCCGCTTCGTGTTGGCGCTGAGTATGGTTCGTGTGTGCATAATTTTCAGGAAATCTTGCAATGCTTTTAAGGAGGTGTACATTTTCTGATGCCCTTCATATTCAATTTGCAGTCTTGCTGGATAGAGCGTGGCATAGGTAATGTTCGCCTTCTGCAGCTGTTTCTTGACCGTTAGATATTCTCTTCTTGCCACTTGCACTTTGACAGTAAAATCAGGATTGGTAGTTAAGATCCGCCCTCTTACGGGCCCGGCAAAGAACCTTATTGTGGTCCTGGTAGTTAAGAAGTTTTGCTATCACCGGCCTGGGAGGTGCACCTGGAGGTGATCTGGCAGCTAGAGTCCTATGGGCACGCTCAGCCACGAACATTGCCCAGAAACTTTCCCAGCCAAACAGATCAATCAACATCTGCTCCACGTAGAGCTCCATCTTGCCAGTGTTGGTGTCTGGAATACCTAAAATGCGAACTTTGCTGTGTCTAGAACGCGCTTCTAAGTCTTCATTTTTGTCTTGGATAATAGAGAGCAGTTTCTCCATTTCCTTGCATTTGATAGTCGTAGTTTGTGTCTCGCTTTTAACGTTAGAGATTCTCTGCTCCACTTCCACGATTCTGGTCGCCTAGCTTGGATGACATAGAGTCCAACGCTGGTTAAGTGTGTCCATTTTGTTGTCTATGGACAGGAGGCTCTGCTGCATTGCTTGGTTAATTGTTGCCTTTTGGATTAGGTCCAGCACGGCAGAGGTCTGTTCCTGATCACGTTGATCGCTCTCCTTGCCTCGTGCAGTTTTTGACAATTTTCTGGTTTCGAAAATGAGCCGAGGTTGTTGACTCAAAACTGTGCTGAATGGGTTACAATCTAAGCTCTGCAATCCAGACTCACAGGCACTTTGGAAATGTTGATATCAGCCCTTAATATTCAATCTTGCTATCCCTCAGTTCGAAGTTAACTGCACTGGAGCTGACCCTGTGTATTCCTATGACTGTGCAGCTCTTCTAGGTGGCCATCAAAAGCTGCTGTGTGTTGATCTGCTCGGCTCCAGCGCGTGTTGGGAAATTTGGGCGGTCGGGCCCTCACCCCATAGCCAGCCGCTCCCGTTTTGTGCAGGTCGCAGCCGCCTCCCCATTCCCGGCGTCACAGCTCCGGGCTGGAGGCAGCAAATTCACGGCCCACCCGGATTCCGGCTTCACTCGCAGTCGGCTGCATCAGGGGTTAATGGGCTCCATTGGGGCTTCCCACACCAATCCACGTGGCTGCCTGACAATTACCAAATAAAGGGATCTGGGCGCCGCCGCCCCCGTACCACAGTCCCAGTGGTGGCCCCTCAGCCACTTTAGAAATTTGTGTGGTCCACGCTACTTATACCATTACAGGCCCTGCGTATCCAAGATGGCTTTTGTGCCTATTTTCCCGGTAGACGCCATCTCCTTTCCTAGGCTTATTCTGAGTGCAGATGAGCTGCTAATCACCCTCCAGGCACTACCGCAGCTATTTACGTTGTGTTCTCCAAGGCTGTTGGCAACCTGCCGCCCGGTGCTGCCTTCGAGCTCGTGCACCCGCCTGCAAGCCGCGGGGCGCCGCTGGGTCCATGTCAGTGCACTCACCAGCTCAGCAGGCAAGGGCGTACTCAATCACAAGTCGACTCTGCTCAGGAGGACGCTGCGGTCTTCTATGCAGTCCCAGCGACTCAGCCACAGGCAGCAACTTCTCGGCCCTATGGGCCTTCGGCGTCACTCACGGTCAATCGCACTGGGGGACAATGGGCTTCACTGAATGTCACCATGCTGATCTTTGCTGTTATGGTGGTCCCATCTTACTACAAGACTCCGTCAGGCTGTGTTGTTCCCTGGACACCTTGGGCCTCATTTATGAAAAGTGACGCATCACTGCGTGAAAACAGCGATGCGTCACTTTTCACTGCGCCCTCTTTGCGAGACCAATGATGCGTCATATTTACAGTATGACGCATCATGGCGCAAGGAGTTACAGATACGTCTGTATTTCTGACGTATCTGTAATCGCAAAAGTCACGCATTGCTGGAGTGTGTCACAAAAGTGACGCAACTCCAGCAATGCGTCCTTTCACATGGGGAAAGCCCCATGTGAAAGGGCTTGCGTCAGTCTTATGCCTGCTGTGAGGCAGGTGCAAGATTTTGACGCAACAGTGTCCTAAAAGTGACGCAGTGAAATCTCATAGATTTCACTGCGTCACTATTACGAGGCTTTTTGCGGGGGAACGCCCCCTCTGCATACATTATACCTGACGCAGGTATAATGTAGCGCAGGGGTTTACAAAGTGACGCCTCTATTTAGATGCGTCAATTTGTAAATAGTGCGCAACAGGAGGTATGTTTTACGCCGCCGATGCGTCGCAAAAAGTGACGCATCGGAAGCGCAAAACTGACGCAAGGCCTCATAAATGAGGCCCCTTCTGCTTAGTCATCCAATGTTTTGGGGTTCGTGCACATGGGAATGAAGGATAAATATCGGATTTTACACACCTGGCCGGCAGAGCTGCACAAATGTGCGGCCCTCTAGCTCCATTCTCTCTAGCGCCCCCTCCAACAAATTCATTATTGTCATTGATCATCCATTGGAAGGTACAGAATCCTACTTGCAGACTTCTCAAACAAACTACATTTATCTGCTCCTTTCATTATCCTGAAACTAAATGAAAAAACACATAAAAGGAACACAATATTTTGCCAGTTCCTTACTGAATACATTCACCTCAACCTGGTGATCAATTACCGTGTCACTCCACCTGGTTCCAAATAAGTTGATTAATTTAACAACTCATTGTGCTCAGCATAAAATACTCACACAACATAGAACTGTAATCGCTGAGGCAACCCATTCCCTCAGATAATTCCTGAAATCTAATTCTTGAACCACATATACAAGTTCTGTACCCCAGAGCAACTTTCATCAATAAATACTTGCCCACTATCAGCACCATCCTTGGTAAGGCAAACACCACTTACAGTCAGAACTTCGGTCATCTCTCTAACTGAACCCAAATCACTTATCACACCCTTATGAGCAGTGCACTCCCCACTTCCACAAATATTACCTCACCCTCTCTCATAATCTCTGACTTTGCTTATTACTTCTACTAAAAAATCCAAACCTACGCTTGTAATTCTGCTATTTGCACCCCCACCACCCTAATTTACTCTATCCCAATAAAATAACTAGACTCAATAGGGATTATCCTCTCAATCATCCCCAACAAGGTATTTCCCAATCTGAAATTAACAACTCCCTCAAGTGTCTCCATACTGCTTTGAATCGTTACATCTCTCTCTCTCTCTCTCTCTCTCTCTCTCTCTCTCACACTCACTCTCTCCAGCATCTGCACTTCACCAATACATGCAGTCTACTGTACACTCCCCAATGGGGTGTGCTCCATTGCTTGACCACTACCATGGTGTTTCCAACAACTGAAAAACGGACAGCTGACTCCTCATCTCCTTAAAATTACTACCTCATCTAACAGCTATCTTTCTCCTCTAAAGTCAATAAATACCTTTTTATTTAATAGGTTTACATACTTCCTAACATACTTGACCAGACATGCATCAACAATGCATAGTCCACTGAGACAGCATCGGCTCACATCGTCAACTGAATTACTTTCATCAAAACAGACTGCCATGTATTATCATTCTCCTTGAAATTTAATACGGTCAATCAATTAATCCTACCCAAAACAATATTTTCAGTCTCCTGGTGCTTTCATCAGTTCAGGTCAATCCTCCTTTCTAGTGGCATCCATCAAGACTCTGCCCTCAGTCCCATACTATTGTAATTCTGTCCCTTCTTCCATAGGATAATCATTTCCTTGTTTCGTTTCCTTAAACAAGCATGTGCTGATGACACACATGTATTTGTAGTTTTCCATCCCTTCACTCCTCAACTGAAAAACTAAATATCTGACATTCTTATCTGTCAAACGCAAAAAGAACAATCGATGGACAGAATTCAGAACAATGTAATACATACACCCCAGTATAGAGATCTGGGCCTAAATCTATTGTTTTTTTTGCTCACCATGGACCCAGCTGTACGCAAATCAGTCTTGACCCTTCCCCCAATGGGAACAGTCCAGCCCAAACTGCCAGGTCAGGTCCTCCCTGGACTGGAAACAAGCAACCTAAGACCGGTTTTGGGCTTTCAACCCTCATCAGCCAGGGTAGCTTGACACCAGTTGCTTGGAGAGCACGGGACTCACGTCTGAGCATACCTAACCCACTCGGGGGGGACAAATGCAAAAAAAACAATTGATACACAGAATGCAAAACAATGTCATACATTTGCCCCAGTACAGAGATCTGGGCCTAAATCCATTGTTTTTTTGCTCACCATGCCATTCCAGTTTGGACACAGCCATATGCAAATCAGTCTTGACCCTGCACCCAATGGGAACAGTCCAGCCCGAACTGCCAGGCGAGGTCCTCCCTAGAGTGGAAAAAAGCATCCTAAGACCGTTTTCGGGCTTTCAGCCCTCATCAGCTAGGATAGCTTGACTCCAGGGGCATGGAGAGCACAGGACTCATGTCTAAGCATACCCGTCCCACTCGGGGTGACAAATGCAAAAACAATAATTGAAGGACAGAATGCAGAACAATGTTATACATTCACCCCAGTACAGAGATCTGGGCCTAAATCCATAGTTTTTTTGCTCACCATGCCATTCCAGTTTGGACACAGCCATGTGCAAATCAGTCTTGAGCCTGCACCCAATGGGAACAGTCTAGCCCGAACTTCCAGGCCAGGTCCTCCCTAGAGTGGAAAAAAGCATCCTAAGACCGGTTTCGGGCTTTCAGCCCTCATCAGCTAGGATGTCTTGACTCCGGGGGCAAGGAGAGCACAGGACTCATGTCTAAGCATACCCGTCCCACTCGGGGTGACAAATGCAAAAACAACAATTGAAGGACAGAATGCAGAACAATGTCATACATTCACCCCAGAACAGAAATCTGGGCCTAAATCCATCGTTTCTTTGCTAACCATGCCATTCCAGTTTGGACCAGGCATATGCAAATCAGTCTTGACCCTGCACCCAATGGGAACAGTCCAGCCCGAACTGTCAGGCCAGGTCCTCCCTGGACTGGAAACAAGCATCCTAAGACCGGTTTCGGGCTTTCAGTCCTCATCAGCCAGGATGGCTTGACTCCAGTGGCATGGAGAGCACAGGACTCACGTCTAAGCATACCCGTCCCACTCCATCTGACAAATGCAAAAAGAACAATGTATGGACAGAATGTATAACAATGTCATACATTCACCCCAGTACAGAGATCTGGGCCTAAATCCATAGTTGTTTTGCTCACCGTGCCATTCCAGTTTGGACCCAGCCATATGCAAATCAGTCTTGACCTTGTGCCTCATGGAAACAGTTCAACCCGCACTGCCATGCCAGATCCTCGCTGGACTGGAAACAAGCACCCTAAGACCGGTGGGTCTTGGGCTCACTGTGCCACTGGAATCAAGCTATCCTGGCTGAAGAGGGGTGAAACCCCGAAACCTCTCCTAGGATGCTTGTTTCTGGTCCAGGGAGGACCTGGCTTGGCAGTTCGGGCTGGACTGTTCCCATGAGGCACAGGGTCAAGACTGATTTGCATATGGCCAGGTCTAAACTGGGGTGGCATGGTGAGCAAAAGAGTGATAGATTTAACCCAGATCTCTTGACTTAGGGTGAATGTTTTGATTTGTTCTGCATTCCATCCATCAATTGTGTGTCTTTTGCTTTCTTATCTGTCAGGCATTGATTGTCCCTTTGCTCTCTCATGAACCGCCACTCAACAACTGAAATTGTATTCCTGTCGTCTCCTAGCACTCATTTGGCTGCTTAGCACTAACACAAGAACCCTTGCATCATGTTGCAAGCGTACCTGCATTGTAGGACGGATTGTTTTTGTGCAGGAATGAACACCTTCCTACACAAAAACAATCCTGAGAGGCATTTTCCTCCTCGATCTATGTGTGATGCACACATAAACAAAACACGAGAAGTAAAGCTATTTCTCCTTCTTACGCCTCAGATGAGGAAGAGTACATTTCCATGTCTATCACTAATGGCAAATCTGAAAATTTGCTACAATCCATGGGTGGAGGCGTGGGAACAGCCACGCTTCACCCATGGAATGCCTTCCTGCTGCAGTGTAATGCAAGGCAGCAATTTGCGGTGCTGTGCGTTACTCTAGATATATCAAGCCACGCAGGTCCACACAAGGTCTTTCGTGGCTTGATAAATCTCATTTAGGTTTTGCATTGCCCTTGTGCGCCTTTGTGTGGCACAACGGCAATGCAAAACCTTGATAAATATGCCCCTATATGAGTGATCTATTTCAGAGAGGAAGGAAATTCAAGAACGTCTTATGTTATGTTATGTTATGTTAAAGGGGATTTCTATAGCGCTCGGCTACTCCGAGGAGTGTCCCGGCGCTTACGATCCTCATCGGCAAGGGAATGGAGGGCGAGAGAGGCAACTACTGATCAAAAAGGAGAGTTTTAAGATTTTTCCTAAAGGCCAGCAAATTGCCCTTAGTTCTGAGTGTAAGAGGTAGAGCATTCCATAACTGCGGTACGAGGCGTTTAAAGGAGCGTCCACCGGACCGGGCGCGACGAATCGCCGGAACTACGGCCAGGGCCTGAGTGGAAGATCTACGTGATCTGGAAGGAAGGTAGAATGATATCCGCTTCTGGAAATACCTGGTGCCCGAGCCATGCAACGCTTTGAAAGCCATTGTTAGCGTTTTGAATACGATACGCTTCTTACCTACTCCATTTAAACTTACCGACTCAATTATGGTGATTTAGGGGATGTTCAGTTCACAGCCACTTGCTTTTCCATGCTACTGAACCCCAACACTGCTGCCCAGACAGCTGTGCCCCATATTCATTTGTTGCAATAGTTGGAAAGCTCATTCCCCACCCCAAGACTTCAGTCTCTGCCTCCTTTATCTGAGGATCCCCACACAATAAACATTGCTGCTGATTAGCCCCTCAGACCTATTATTACATTAAAGATTTCAGTATGAATTCAGAGTGAGTGAGTACCAAGTAAGTTAAAAGATCCTCATTAACTGCTTCATACCAGCATTGGTATTAACTGTATTATTATATTAGCTATTTGTAATGGGCATACTATACTACACACATCACTGCGTTTACACTATTCATTTGGATGACACTAAACAAAGACATAATGGATATACATAGTGGGGTGGCAATGAAGCTGAAATTGGTTGAAAAGCTGAGAGGTGACACATGCCATTCATTGATGTCCTTTCTTCATAAATGTGTATCTAGGGGGTCCGTGATGCTAGTCACAGCAAAACACAGCAGGTGGTTGGCTGTGTGTTTGAAATTCTTTCACATATGTATTGTGAACAGTTAGATACTAAAGGTGAGGCACTATTATTTGAAATGGATTTTGTTTAGATCTATACTATCAGTAAATCAGTAAATTTGTATTTGATCCATCCTCAACTGAGATCAAAAATACAGAATTAAAATTATTATTAATATTCATAAAAATGATTAGATAAAACAACTTTTGCTTTTTAGACTCACCAAAAGATGGTACAATTGCAATAATCTAGCACCTACCCATACAACATTCGATAAGGATAAGATAAGATAAAATCTTCGGATTGTGCTTATAACTTAAATCAGCTTCAGAAAGCTTTTAAAAACTTAAACAAGTTATGGCAAACAAATTCCTTAACAGGAGACTTACACAATGTGATTAAATCTTGGGCGAAAATGCATTATACTTTCATTGAATTGGGGTTATATAACGTCGTCGAGCCGCTACTATACTCACAATGGGACATATTAGTAAAACGTGAAGCAAATCTTGTTGGCAACTTTTGCATAATTCACATAAACCTTTGGGGTTATTAGTACCTTCCCAGCTAGCTAAAATGTATACTAGTAATCAGTGAATGTATCGAAGAGACTCCTTTATAGGATGAAATATCCCAAACCAATTATCATTATGAATGGCAGATACACTTACTTAACAGAGTAGAAGGAACAATTGTGAAACTTGTGTGCATCACTTGAGTCCTGTGATGACTGACACACTTTTGCTGCAATCACATGAGAGCACAAACAATTCTTAGCATGTAACATTTAAAAAAAGAATTGGCATATTTAGGGCCCGTGCAATTATGCAATTATGCAGCTACGGGATGTTTCGCATAATTATAGATTCTCTGCGTTTGCCACATAATCTATCTATCATGTGCAGCATAATATGCATATTTTAATCCCCACAAAAATGTTTCTTGCTCAAAAGGCTGAAAGGGTACTAAACGTGGGGCTACACTTTCCCCGCATAATGGAACATCCTTTGCAAAGTTTGACTGGTCGTCTTTCAACTGCTTATTGCTGTATTTGTCTGTTAAATTGGTAGTAATAGGATGAAATCTTTGCCACGGCAGTGTTACGATGTGTAGAAATGACACATTGCTAAAGTAATACTATAACAAAATCTGCCATATTCTGCCGCATAATTTCTTTTTTTGCTGCATAATTTAGTCACCTCGCCACATAATTTGGTGCTCCCCTGCCACATAATTCTACTGGCTCTGGGCATATTCAACATCAAAGTCATTCTATCCATATTTGACCTCTGCCTCAGATAGAAATGTGTTTACAGTCAAAGACCGTATATGAAGGATCTCGACTTGTACCTAGTTTCCGCATAGTAAAGATTGCCTCTACCTCGTAACAAAAGAATTACACAAGTGATCCACTCGAACAACCATAGCCACCATTCACTGAGCAAATCTTCATTGCTCCTTTGACCAAAGAACAACGATTTTCCAGCTAAACGTCCATAAAAAAAACTTGGTAATTATGGGCCTGATTCACAAAGCCATTGAATGTATTTAAGTTCAATATATGTGAGCAAATAATATGATGTATGTATGAAAAATCTTCTTGTTTCTGGTCCAGGGAGGACCTGGCTTGGCACTTTGGGCTGGACTGTTCTCCCATGAGGCACAGGATCAAGACTGATTTGCATATGGCCAGGTCTAAACTGGGGTGGCATGGTGAGCAAGCGAATGATGAACTTAACCAAGATCACTTGACTTGGGGTGAATGTTTTGATTTGTTCTGCATTCTGTCCATCAATTGTGTGTCTTTTGTTTTCTTATTTGTCAGGCATTGATTGTCCCTTTGCTCTCTCATGAACCACCCCTCAAAAACTAAAATCGTATTCCTGTCATCTCCTTGCACTCTTTTGGCTGCTTAGCACTAACACACTAACACAAGCACCCCTGCATCATGTTGCAAGGGTACTTGCATTGTAGGAAGGGTTGTTTTGTGCAGGAAGGAACACCTTCCTATACAAAAACAATCCTGAGAGGCATTTACCATGTTCTATGTGTGATGCACACATATACAAAAACGAGGAGAAGTAAAGATTTTTCTCCTTCTTACGCCTCACATGAGGAAGAATAGCAGTTTGACACATTTCCATGTCTATCACTAATGGTAAATCTGAGAATTTGCTTCAATCCAAGGGTGGATGCGTGGGAACATCCACGCTCCACCCATGGAACGCCTTCCTGCTGCAGTGTAATGCAAGGCAGCAATTTGCGGTGCTGTGCGTTACTCTAGATATACCAAGCCATGCAGGTCCACGCAAGGATGTCTCCCGTGGCTTGATAAATCTCATTTAGTTTTTGCTTTGCCCTTGTGCGCCTTTGTGTGGCACAACGGCAACTCAAAACCTTGATAAATATGCCCCTATATGAGTGAGGTATTTCCGAGAGAAAGGAAATTCAAGAAAATCTTACCTACTCCATTTAAATTTACCGACTCAATTATGGTGACTTAAGAGATGTTCAGTTCACAGCCACTTGCTTCTCCATTCTACGGAACCCCAACTCTGCTGCCCAGACTGCTGTGCCCCGTATTCATTTGTTTCAATAGTTGGAAAGCTCATTCCCCACCCCAAGACTTCAGTCTCTGCCTTCTTTATCTGAGGGTCCCCACACAAAAAACAGTGCTGCCTAATACCCCTTCAGACCCATTATTACATTAGAGATTTCAATATGAATTCAGAGTGAGTCAGTACCAAGTAACAGTTAAAAGAACCTCATTAACTGCTTCATAAAAGCATTGCTATTAAATGTATTATTAGCTATTTGTAATGGTGCATACTATACTACACACGTCTCTGCTTCTACACTATTCATTTAGATGACACTAAACAAATACATGATGGATATGCACAGCGGGGTGGTAATGAAGCTAAAACTGGTTGAAAAGCGGAGAGCTGACACATGCCATTCATTGATGTCCTTTCTTCATAAATGTGTATCTAGGGGGACCGTGATGCTAGTCACTGCAAAACACAGCAGGTGGTTAGCTGTGTGTTTGAAATTGTTTCACATATTTATTGTGAACAGTTAGATACTAAACGTGAGGCACTATTATTTGAAATGGATTTAGGTTTGATCTATACTAGTAATCAGTGAATGTATCGAAGAGACTCCTTTATAGGATGAAATATCCTAAACCAATTATCATTATGGATGGCGGATACACTTACTTAAAAAAGTCGAAGGGAACACTTGTGGAACTTGTGTGCATCACTTGAGTCCTGTGATGACTGACACACATTTGCTGAAATCACATGAAAGCAGAAACAATTCTTAGCATGTAACATTTTTTTTACAAAATTGGCATATCTAGGGCCCGTGCAATTATGCATCATGTGTCGCATAATTATGGATTCGCTGCGTTTGCCACATAATCTATCATGTGCAGCATAATACGCATATTAATCCCTCAAAAAATGTTTCTTGCTCAAACGGCTGAAAGGGTACTAAACGTGAGGCTACACTTTCCCCGCGTAATGGAACATCCTTTGCAAAGTTTGACTGGTCGTCTTTCAACTGCTTATTGCTGTATTTGCCTGTTAAATTGGTAGTAATAGGATGAAATCTTTGCCACGGCAGTGTTACCATGTGTAGAAATGACACATTGCTAAATGAATACTATAACAAAATCTGCCACATTATGCCACATCATTTCTTTTTTTTTGCTGCATAATTTAGTCACCCCTGCCACATAATTTGGTGCTCCCCTGCCACATAATTCTAGTGGCCCTGGGCATATTCAACATCAACAGTCATTCTATCCGTATTTGACCTCTGCCTCAGATAGAAATGTGTTTACAGCCAAAGACAGTATATGAAGGATCTCGACTTGTACCTAATTTCCGCATAGTAAAGAGTGCCTCATCATTGTAACAAAAGAATTGCACAAGTGATCCACTCGAACAACCATAGCCACCATTCACTGAGCAAATCTGCATTGTTCCTTTGACCAATAAACAAATATTTGCCAGCTTAACTTCCATAAAAAACTTGGTAATTATGGGCCAGACTCACAAAGCCATCCTGTATTTAAGTTGTGAGCAAATAATACGACGTATGAATGAAAAATCTGATTTTAGTCCATGTATAATTTTAAAGCCCCAGATCATTATGGGTGTAGGAAAATGTAGTTTTCAATACAGAATTTTTTTTCCCCTTGAAGAAATAAAAGAAAAAAGTCCGTGTCCATTTGCAGCTCGCTGTGGATTTTGACATGAGAGAATTTACATTGTAATTTTGCTCAAGAGAAAATGAATTTCCTATACAAACTCTGAAACATCAGAGTTCTGATTTGTGTTAATCACACCCTATGATAGAGCTTACTGGGTGCAGATTCACATTGATTGCCCAGACAATTAGATAACTTGTTAGTACCTATCCTTTGAATACTCGCTGCTTGTTGAGCGGTCGCACGTAGCTCTTCTCCTCTGGAATGCAATTGCATTCCAATTATTCTGACCGCCCTACAAACTCCCCACTTATAATACAAATATGTAATAAAGGTTCATATTAGTTACAATCATTTGTAATCATTGTACAGCCTACTATGCAAATCATACACCTCTGCATAACCACTCAAAACTCCAAGGGCTTAATTCACAAAGCCATTTGCAGCCATAAGCTTACATTTACAGTCGAAAATGGTTTCATTTACACCTGTTAGGAATTTTAGAAAAGAATCCTGGCAAGTGTAAAGGGGTTTATTACTGCAGATTTCAGAAGCGCAAATGCAGAGAAATCTGCAATAGGAAACCATGCAAGTTATGGGAAGAAGAGGGAACAGAGCACAGTAAGCCTTGTTCGTTTGTTAACTCCCATAAATGTACATTTGTGGGCATTCACAATCTGAAATCAATTAATTGAATATAGACTTACTCCATCTATGGCTGGACAATCCCCCCTGCAGAATGGGAAGGGGAATTAATCAACCCCAGATTTGGTTTTAGTGTACCAGAAAGGCCTGCTCTAATGAGGTTTTGCACATTTGCCTGCCTTTATCAAAATGTGGGATTGTGCACTATTGTAAAAAATGGGCATCTGTTGTGTGGTGTACTCCCTGATTTTTGCCCTATCTGATTTGCTGGCTGTAAAACTGTGTTCACTTTACCCCTGTAACCAGTAGTGAAGTGCCTGTGCTCCCTCACAAAAACATGGTTGAATTGATATAACCATAATTGGCATAGTTAACTTACATATAAGTTCCTAGTATATGGCACCAGGAGAGCCAGGGCCAGTAGGTTAACTGCCACTAGTGGACTGCAGCTCCTAATGTGCCATCCACTACAGTGGCAGTGCAAACATGGCTTCAGGCACCCCAGTGTAGTCTGGCTGGCGCAGTTTAAGAACTGTAATTTGACCCTTTTAACAAGTCTAAACCTTCCTTTTAAATATTATTGTCAACCCTAAGTAAACTTTGTCGCCCATAAGGAACGGTACCTGGTACTTCAAATGTAAGGCACATAGAAAGCTTATTTTAAACATGTCCTTACATTAACTAACACCAAAAGCTATTTTCATTGCAGCAAGGATGGCTGTTCCATAGAGAAACACAATGATGCACTATTATATTTATTATTTATGCCTTTGGCTAGGAAACGACTATAAACATAATTAAAGAACTCTTTGTAACATTTATTAAAAGCCCAATCCACTGGTGAAGTTGTATTTCTAACAAATATTAAGGAAAATAATACTTTTTAGAATATTGCCTTTTACCTGCCTAAAACCTCTAAAGGCTAATTTGCATTAGCCTCTAACCCTTTGATTGCTCGTTTCCTTAATGAGGTCTGAATACTGCTCCCAGAGCAGAGACAAATTCCTGGGTGTGGGAAGGTGGAGTCATTTTTCTTCCTCTGGCAGGATGAATTTGGGCACTGCCCAGGAACTTAATTTACTTCAAAGGGAACTCCTCTGTCACAGACAGATGTCAGAAGACACCTAGATGTGCCCCTTCTTTAGTTCTTTCAGTCAGACAGGCAGCAATCCCAGTGAGAAGTGAGCTGTCCCCAGAAATGGTATGTAGTGGCCAAAGAGGAGGGGGTTATCTCATTTCCCTGGTCACACTTCTGGGTGGAACACAGGCTCTGCATATGGGGAAAAAGCTTTCACCGTGTTTCATTGAAGCAGAGAGTGGCACAGTGGGATTGTTTGAAATAGGGCACACAGAACATTCTGCAAAATTGAGTCGGTAACTCCTGGGAACGTTTACTTCCTTGGTTAGAGCAAAGGCAAGACTCTCACCCACTACTGGACCTGGGAAAGACCAGAAGAGGGCAGATCCTGCTGTCTGAGATCTGAGAGGAGCCCAGAAGGACTGGACCTGCTTTGTCTTGTACCCAGGACAAAGAAGTGTGTCATGTATTCCTATAGGTTCTGAATCGATCCCCCTATTCCTGACCCTACTCTGGTTAAACAAACCAACAAGTTAACTAGCAGTCAGCCCATGAGGCAGAAAACCCCCATGATGCAGATACCGTTATCTGACGCAGTCACACTACGGCACAGGAACGTGTTATCTGATTAGGTCATAACGCTTGCGATCTAATTAGACAAGCGATATTCCTCCAGCCCCTGATAAGGCATACGGAGTTCTCATAACAAATCAAACCTATGACAACCTGGGCAAAACCCTGCGGCCATTGTTTTGATTTCACCGAGAACTTTAGTAAAAGAATGTGCTAACGAGCAAGTCGTATGACATCTTTATTGACGTATCTATGTCCATCCTTACGTCAATCTCGGCACCTTAAAGGTATAAATATTACCGATCTTGCCCTATGCAAACACACCCGTGGTGACGAGACGGAGCAGCCATACTTGCCGAAGCGAAGAGCAGAGCAGACCCCGCTGGCGCAGCCCCGCCTTCCTGACGCGCTGAGAGACGCGCTGCTTTCTCCTGCCGAGAAATCCAGCACCGGCGCTTCTGGGTAGCCCTCGCAGGCCGCCTGGAATATCGAGACCAGAGAGAGAGATACCATCCCTCATTCATCCTAACTTCCAGGTACAGAACTGAATAACCCCTCACAGAGAATTCTTTAGTTATTCACTTGGCAAAAACAAACTTAACTTAAACTGTAACTTTCTATTCCCGCCCACGCATTAGACTTAGGTCAGGTACATGGGGTAGGCGTATTTAGAAACACCAGTTGAGTACGTTTAGTCAAATGTATATGTGTATATAATATATTTTAATCATTTTAAAACATCTTATGGCTTAGAAACCATATCAATGTTTTTACAGTATTATTTTATACTATTGCTTTTAATGTATGCTCTTTACTTAGCTATAAGTATTGCAATAATATCGATCCATTTCTCTTGTATGAGAAAAGAGACTGATCAATAAATAACACCTTTTTATTGAACACGCCCGTCTCTTCCTTTTCTCTACAATCTGATGAGACTAAGAATGCACGTACTGACTGAGTAAAATAAATTGCCTTTTGTTCACACGACTCTCGAGATTACTCTTGATTAGGGGAGAGCAAAGTTGTCATGTTCTATGGTTGTCAGAAACTAAATCCCTTCTTGTCTAATCAGGGAAGTTAAGTCCTCCTTGAACATTCGAGAAAGTTTCTAGTGAACTCTGAGCTAAGCTGGCAAACCCAAAACTTTAAGTCTAGTATCGACAGTAGTAGACCTGGTTAACGTCTGGTCTAGGCCTTTACTGCTGTAGGTATTATTCCAATGCGCAGACCCTATTGGGATGATAGGAGCTACACTACATGGCGCCCAACGCGTTTGGAAAGGGCGATAAAACTAACGTAAGACATTTAGAGTAACTCAGTCGTGCTTTCTCACTCAGACCCCTTTTCCCAAATACTCCAAAGACGTCTGGAGTGGGTGAAAGGTTATATCCGCCAGACCTCGCAGGAGGGAACTCCTATGTATGGTTCTTGGTATAGTCAACGTTGAAGGATACACTGTTCCATAATATTGTGCATCTAATCTTTGTTCCATAAGAAACCTGATCTGCAAACAAACAAAATAACCTTTTGGACAGTAAAATGTCAGACAATGAGGATGAAAGAGAGGCAGTTAGATTAGCAACTGAACTCGCAGCAGCTGATGCTACCATGCAGGCAGCAGACGAGGATATAATACTCATCCCGGTCATCAAAAGGAGATCTATAACTCTAAAACTAATAGAAAATGGACTGACACCTAGAGGTGGCACAGTCATATTCGTAATTGAGGCACACGAATATCGGCAGACAGAGGTATATTATTCATGGATACATTTTCCAGCAGCAAATGCTGTAACAAAGTACTTCCACTATTACAAAATAGAGGAACCTCCTGAAATGTATACTCCTTTCGAGGAGGTGGAAGTACCACTTAAATTTCAAGAGCATTTGCTCTTATTTAATGGCGCCCTAAAACATAATAATCACATCACCAGGCTCGGTCCTTTAGGTAGACCAGGAGCAACGTGGCCGGTCCTAGCCGGATACACACCACACCCAGACATCGAAGGGATGTCTGCAGCAGAGCTGTTAACACAGCTAAAACAAGTATTAAAAATTCATAGACAATTAGTTCAGTATGTGATGCGGACTTCAACAATTCAGCCAGCGATTAAACTCCCACAGCTGACCCCTCACCAGGGGAACACAAATAAAATTACACCACAGAACATCCAATCCTGCCTAGGTAAAGTACCGGCTAAACGGGAACAAATACCATTCTGATTGGCACAGAAAATCACCCAAATAGAGGCGGTGTTTCCTGACACCACCCCGTTAGAAAAACACAGGATTCTGACTATCTGTCTTCCAATGGGAATCGCACCACACATTGAGGACTGTGACACTTGGGGTACAGTCTTTGCTTCCATCTACACAAAAACGCACGGTGTTCCATCTATTTCGGTAATACCAGATGTGCTAAAACAAATTCAAGACGAATATGGTCCTGAACCCGCTTTAACTCTTGGTATGAAATTACTGAAAGACTTCAAGCAGGTCTCGGCTATATTACTAGCCAACATAAAGGGAGAAGCAGCAAACGTGGCGATCCGCCAGAGGTTAAAAGAGACAGATATAGCAGACCAACCAGCTGAAATTGCCAGAATCATAGAAAAATCCTATGAGGAACTAGGCAGAGATAGCTTAGGTGGAATACCAGTAAAACCGCAACTAATTGAAAGTCCTGAAAAAATATTGTATAATAATAAATCTACATCACCAAAAAAGAACTGGGATGGAAACAAACAATCCAATCCTAAAGAAAAGAAATTCCAGTCCCGAGGAAGGTCTCCTAGGCGAAGAGAAAAATCTCCGAACCAAAGACACAGGTCACCCCAGAGTGACCCCTCTGGGAATAGATATAACCTTAGAAATAGGGATAATATAAAAAAGCCTGATAGATATCAAGACATTGATACACGTCCCTCTCAATCTTTTCAGACTTCCTCGCAGAAATCGGAAAGAAGAGGACGATCAGAACAAAGAGAAGAGCACGCCAAGTCCAAAGACAAGGAACCTGCTCAGCTAAAAAAGAAATTACAATTTCCAAAAAAGAAGGTAGTCAGTATCAAGGTAGTTAACAATGCCGAGAATACTGAGGACACAACTGAAAAACGGAGAGTGGGCTCAGACAATGCTAGACAGTGCAGCAGAAGTGAGCATAGCTCGCAAAGTCCTTATGAATCATCTGGAGACAGTGGACACGAATGAATATCTTCAAGTGGAAACTGCGGACACCAGAGTTAGCAAACCTCACAAAATATACGAAATAACATTGCGTATAGAGGGGGATAAGACTAGAAAAATAAGGGGACTATTTTGGGATAATCTCTCCAAGGGCTATGATATCCTTCTAGCTGAAAAAGACTGGCCACCAGAGTTTGTCAGGGAGTGCCCTCATGGCGAAGAAATAATTATGCCTGCCTTCTCAAATCAAATTCCAATTCATAAAAAATACACACTTGCCAGAAAATGGGCAGTGGCTCTAGCTCCTGCTTTATATAAAAATCACGTGGGATGGGATGAGGACTCTCCTCCTCACAAAATCCAGTTAAAATCACAACCTACTGCACAAAGGCAGTACCCAATTAAGCAAGAAGCTAAAAAACAGGTAAATGAAATACTAGATCAGCTAGAATACCAGGGGGTGATTGAAACTTGCACCTCACAAATGAACATCCCTTTGTTTCCGGTCTCCAAACCAGACAATTCATATCGTCTAGTTTTGGATTACCGACACCTTAACACATGTTGCAAAACTTTTGCAGTGCAAAACTCACACAGTGCTGCACTAATGAATAACATAGTGCGCAAAAAATACCAAACAACATTAGACATCTCTAATGGATTCTTTTGTCAAAACATAGCACCAGAGAGCAGATATTTAACCGCATTCTCAATAAATGGCACTCAAAAACAATTCTGTCGGTTAGCCCAGGGGTACAAGAACAGCCCGTGGGCATTCTCAGCAAGAGTAACAGAATTACTACAACCATATGATGATGAAGCATTATCTTATGTCGATGACATTTACTTAACAGATGATGACTTGGAGACTCACTTGAAAAGAGTGAATACCATAATACTTGGGTTCGCAGCAGAGGGTTACAAATTCAACTTTAAAAAATCCAGAATTGCCCATCTGACAGTCCTGTTCGTAGGATATCAATTATCAAGTGTAGTCTGGCTTACAATCTTCTAGAACTAGAAGAATTAAAAAATCTAGAATATGAAAAAACATATCCTCTGCCAATCGACATTCTGCCTTTACGACATTACGCCTGTGTAATTTATACAGACGGACATGCTCAACCCCCCGTTTGGGGAGAACAGGCATACAACCCCACATGTGGGATTACAAAAGAAGTGTGGCGCGGAGGAAAACTAAAACCTCTATTAACAAAAACACACTCAGTAGAAACTAATTCAGAACAACAGACTGAAATATTAGCATTGAAAATGGCGCTAGATAATGCGGATCGCGAATTCCCAACACTTATAGTGTCAGATTCTTATTACTGCGTCAAATCATATAACAGCGATTTGCAGACATGGATTCAAAACGGTTACAAAGATGACACAGATGCACCAATAAAGCAAAAACTGCTCTGGGAACAAATAGCTCTTTTAAAGAAAGAGCTTCCAAAGACTCACGTGACACACTCACTGAGTCATCAGCGTGATGGCGTTCACGTTGCAGGGAATTCATTGGCTGAAACAGCCACAGCGGCAGCCACTAAATCGGCTCCCGTAGTTCGAAAAAAGCGTACATTAAAATACATTGACGGTGAAACAGTGCTGGCGGTGAAAATGTCATCAAAAGGCGACTGCTCAGCGTTACCGATCAACTATCCACTCAATTACACATACATAATCGATGCAAACTCCGTCCCTTTTGCTCGAATCCCTGGAGTGGGGGATAGAGTGATTCCAAACATGGACAGGAGAAACTTGTTAATCGCAGACGCACATATGGGCGAGGGTCTCAGACACCTCAAACTGAAAGATTCTCTGGAAGAATTACAATCACGGTACTGGTGGCCAGGCATGAGCCTGCGTCACACCATGTTTGTAAAAAACTGCCCAAACTGCAACAGAGATCGCAGTGGGGAGAGAAACAGTTTAATACCTCGTCGGTTTACTCCAGAAAAAATCAAGAGTAAACAGGAAGGGTTGCGATTAACATATACAGGCTAGTTTCCACTTATAATGTAGATCACCAGCACTCGGCTGACGTCTGGACTGTTATACAAAGATTTGCGAGTCTAAATGGCATATACGCTAAGAGCATGCTACGTTTGACCATTGTTTTCACTCTAGCCCTCCAGCCTGAGGGGAAAAAATGACCAAATGAGCACAGCCCAGCGGGAATCTTCTCACTTCCTTCCTGAGGGTACGGGATGGTGTAAAGAAAAAACCAAGGCATAAAGCAATCTATAACGGAAAGGATATTAGGTTCGGGAGCTGGGTGGGTCAAACAGCTAATAAGTGTCCAACGTAGTCTCAATAACTTGCCAAGAAATTCTCTGAAGGGATTCAGTGCGTACGAATTATTATTTGGAACTAGGATGATGATCTCTGACATTGATAGTCAGACTTCAGTGGTGAAAGAAAAAAGCTTTGATATCAAAGACCGTTTGGCTTATTTTGCAGGACTTAAACAAAACAAGAAAAGACCTGAGCAACATAAAGTTGAAACAACAGCCAACAACCACTGAAGAACCACCACCTGTCGCAGCAAGACCTGTCTGGATTCCAAAAGTCGGGGATCTAGTCAGGGAGAAGATCGCGGTAAAGAAGGAATTTGGGCCTTCTTACAGAAAAGCAGTTCCTGTCTTGTCTGTCAACGGGACAAGATCAGTTGTACTACCGCCACTTGCTGGTAAAAAGGAGAACAGAGTTGTATCCATCGACCTGGTAAAACCACAACATGTGGCGGATAACAAACAGTAGGCCAAGTGGACTCCCAATAAGTAGCAGAACACCAAGGTTTGCTACCAGCACAGAGGTCCTAACGAAGAGGCTCATCACATTCGAAACGCCTACAGAAGAACAACAAGGACTATGCAACAATGCAATAGAACTCAGACCTCTGAAAACCCAAATAAAAACATTTAGCAAAGACACACCAATCTACAATGAAGTACCAAGTGAAAATGCAAGAAACAGAAATCCTGAACCAATTGGAACAATCGACAGAACTGCATCCGGCTACTTCATAAACTTCGATGATTCCTCTGAAGGCTTCAGTGAATCAAAGACACAGCCATCATCAAAAACCTTTAAAGATAAAGCTAAAGAACTTTTGAAACAACTGAAAGAAACATATCTGATTTCTCCATGGATTGAATTTTGGGTGGGTTTTGGTGCATTTATCCTCATACTTTGGCTCATCATGGTACTAACTTTGGGACGCTTCATTGAGGGAAAATATGCTAAAATGGACACAGCAAGTCAGAAAATCAACTTGATCCTCAAACCACACACTTCTTCGCACGTCGAGAAAAGAGAACTTTCTTCAGCCAACTTCACAGCCAATCCGATACCTGGTGGGGTAGCCTGGGACAACACTGACTATGAAATTTATGGTCCGGTCGAGATCCTGAAATATCCACACCAAATTAAGATCTCCTTGAGTGACTTTGTAAAACCGAACTCATTTGCTGATGATTGGGACTTCGAAAGCATTAATAATATGATGTCTGACTTAGTAATGTCTGCTAAATTTACCAAACATGATTATTTGCAGGGTTCTACAAATTATGATAGTATGTACTGTTATAACCACTATGGTAACCATTTTTTACATAGATCTGCACAACCTAGAAATGTTTTAAATTATAATCAATGGGAACATTGTGCAACACCTCCAAAAGGGAGCTCAAGAACCGTTTACGACAAATATTCATACTTTTCAGGTTTTAACACAAGTAATGCTGAAGCATTTTATTTTAAATTGTCAAACAAAACAGGGACAAAGACCATGATAACAAACACAAAATTAATATATTCAGATTCCTTATTTGAACAAATGAATACTTTTGGATTTGATTATTGGGACAAAAATGTTGAATTGAAAAGTGTTTGGGGTACAAAAGATTGGCAAGTACAGGGTATAGAAGCTTTGTTTAGAGCCTGCATGATCCCAGAACAAATGATATTTTTAAATGACACTGTTCAACAAACCACCTGTCTTGGCCTAGCCAAAATCAAAGATTTAAATAAACCGTCTATTCCAAAGCCAACAATGTTTAGCGGTGTACAGTCATAATATCGAGTCAATTATTTCGACTGGACAGAATATCGAGTAAAAAATATAGAATGGACATAATATCGACTAGACATAATATAGACAACAAAAATATCGACTAGAGAAAATTAATATCGAATAGAATGGACATAATATCGAATCAAAAATATAGAATGGACATAATATCGACTAGACATAATATAGACAACAAAAATATCGAATTTAAGGTAAGTTAATAATAATTTTTATTTTTTGTGTAATATAAGTCTGTAGCGGGTTGTGGGTTTATAGGGGAATAGGGTGGGAAGTAATTTAATTCTAATTAATTAAATATGTTAATTTATTTATTGATATATATTTAGAATTAATTGTTAATTAATTATTAATTGGTAATTAATTAAAATATAATTGGTAATTAATTATAATTGATTAATTGATAAATATTTTAATTTTAGTAATTTATTTTCTGTAGCGGGTTGTGGGTTTATAGGGGAATAGGGTGGGAAGTAATTTAATTATAATTAATTAAATATGTTAATTTATTTATTGATAATAATTTAGAATTAATTGTTAATTAATTATTAATTGGTAATTAATTAAAATATAGATGGTAATTAATTATAATTGATTAATTGATAAATATTTTAATTTTAGTAATTTATTTTCTGTAGCGGGTTGTGGGTTTATAGGGGAATAGGGTGGGAAATAATTTAATTATAATTAATTAAATATGTTAATTTATTTATTGATATGTTTTAAAAATTCATTGTTAATTAATTATTAATTGGTAATTAATTAAAATATAATTGGTAATTAATTATAATTGATTAATTGATAAATATTTTAATTTTAGGGTTCAGGGTCAGTTTTCAGTTTTTGGGTAAAGGGGTATTTTTAGGGTTCAGGGTCAGTTTTCAGTTTTTGGGTAAAGGGGTATTTTTAGGGTTCAGGGTCAGTTTTCAGTTTTTGGGGTAAAGGGGTATTTTTAGGGTTCAGGGTCAGTTTTCAGTTTGTAGGTAAAGGGGTATTTTTAGGGTTCAGGGTCAGTTTTCAGTTTTTGGGTAAAGGGGTATTTTTAGGGTTCAGGGTCAGTTTTCAGTTTTTGGGTAAAGGGGTATTTTTAGGGTTCAGGGTCAGTTTTCAGTTTTTGGGGTAAAGGGGTATTTTTAGGGTTCAGGGTCAGTTTTCAGTTTGCAGGTAAAGGGGTATTTTTAGGGTTCAGGGTCAGTTTTCAGTTTTTGGGTAAAGGGGTATTTTTAGGGTTCAGGGTCAGTTTTCAGTTTTTGGGGTAAAGGGGTATTTTTAGGGTTCAGGGTCAGTTTTCAGTTTGTAGGTAAAGGGGTATTTTTAGGGTTCAGGGTCAGTTTTCAGTTTTTGGGTAAAGGGGTATTTTTAGGGTTCAGGGTCAGTTTTCAGTTTTCGGGTAAAGGGGTATTTTTAGGGTTCAGGGTCAGTTTTCAGTTTATGGGTAAAGGGGTATTTTTAGGGTTCAGGGTCAGTTTTGGGTTTTTGGGGTACAGGGGTACTTTGTAAAAATAAAGTAAAATTACATTTAAATTACATTTATTTAATAAAATTTAATTATATTAAATTATATTATAATATTTTTTATTAATTTATATTCAAAAAATTATTATATACTTACCAATACTTATGTTGTAATGGTATGCATTGTAAAGGTATATGCGTTGTAAAATCTTGCGTTGTAAATGTATGCGTTGTAAAAGTTTTTGCGTTGTAAAAGTTTTGTTGTAATGGTAGGCGTTGTAAAAGTATGCGTTGTAACGTCATACATCCCTGGAGTGGGAATAGTAATTTTAACCTCTACGCTATCCAGCGCTTTCCCTACTGTTGCACCCACTGGAGTGGGAGTAGTAAATTTTACCTCTACGCTATCCAACACTTTTGCTAATGTTGAACTCACTATAGTTGTAACAATAAATTTTAAACATTTTCTAAAATGTTATATATGTTTATTTAATAATATGTTTAAATATATATATATATATATATATATATATATATATTCACTGAAAAAACCATAGGTTATAGACCATATATAGTTAGGAATTAGCATTTAAAAAACCTTATTTTACTCACACAAAACCATTGAAATTCCATATATAGTTAGTTGCACTAACTATATATTGCGCACCCGCAATCCACTGCTGATCATGTCACATATTACATCATTCATGACATGGTCAGTGACATCACTGATGACATCACTGATGACATCTCAAATGACATCACTGATGACATCACTGATGACAACATCCAGTGACTATGTTTCTGTAAAGTTAAAATATGTCTTACATATTGAAGAATGAGTGGATGTATAAGTGTCTGGACGAAGGATTTAGTAGGTGCATGACTGAATGTATGAGTGAGTGATTAAATGTGTCTCACTGAGTGCATGGGTTAGTGACTAAACTGTCTTAATTTGTGCATCATTATGTCTGTTGTTCTGTAAACTGCTGCATGTGTTGATCAGTAGCTATATGAGTAACTATATGGGTTATTGATTGATTGCCCAAGTATTTGCATGGGAGACTGAGTGTGTGTGTGGCTGGATGGGAGGTGTGTGACTCTGTACAGATCAATGTGTACTTGTATCAATGATTGTATAAGAGAGTAAGTATGTGTTAGTATATGGTTGAAAACGTAAGGTGCTCTATGTTTAACTGTATAGAGTAGAAAATGGAAGTGTGATTGATTCTTTACAGGACTGACTAGGTGTGTGAGTAACTCCATGGATGAGTGGCAGAGTGTGAGTGTCTGTATAGGTGTATGAGTGCATATGATTGTGTTGTAAACATGAGTGATTGTATGTATGAATGATTGTATGGGTGAATGAGTGAATGTGTGTGTAGACGTAGGAATCAGTGAGTACGTATGTAGTAACTAGTATTGGTGTGTCAATGGTTTCAAAAATTATACTCTGTTTTTAACACTGGGTGAAACAGAGGTTATATTAAAATGTGAAGAGATGCATTGTATTGTCACATGAATAATATCATCAGTGATGTGGTCATTGATGTCAAATGAGATGTCATCAGTGATGTCATCAGTGATGTCATTTGAGATGTCATCAGTGATGTCATCAGTGATGTCACTGACCATGTCATGAATGATGTAATATGTGACATGATCAGCAGTGCAACTAACTATATATGGAATTTCAATGGTTTTGTGTGAGTAAAATAAGGTTTTTTAAATGCTAATTCCTAACTATATATGGTCTATAACCTATGGTTTTTTCAGTGAATTTTCAAGGTTTTGTAAATGCTAATTCCTAACTATATATGGTCTATAACCTATGGTTTTTTCAGTGAATTTCAATGGTTTTTTAATAGCAAATATCATAAGCTGTCGAATGTCAAGTACGTGGTAAGTGAAAACATTTTCGTGTTTATGCACACTGATCTGCTTTGAATGGTGCCCCCCCCCCTCATTTCTATTAGGAGTACTCTCTCTTTGCAGATAGTGAAAGGTAGTTAACGCAGGCCTTTGCCCCCGTTGTAATCCGTCGTGCCTGCTTCTCTCTCCATTTGATTGATTGTTATCCAAGTATTTACTGTTTTAGAATTAGTTCTCTTTGGTTCATTCTCTATTTACAAACAAACACAGAGTCGCAATACTCTGTTTAGTCTTTGCAGATAACGAAAAATCGTGTAAAAAAAAGAAAAGGAATCGAGCAAAATCAGTAGGCCACTAATGGGATCTCTTTTTGACCTCGCTAAAATAGAAACATTAGGAACAACCCCTCATGACAAATACAAAACTAGTGAGATGAACTGAACTCCACACAATGATGGCTGCAAAACAGCTCGGCTCCGCCACCCACCCCGCCCAAAATAACGATAAAGAGCGGCTGCCATGATTGGTTGCGGAATGGCCACGACGGAGCTACGAAATGATGCTGCTCTCATGCTAACCCCAGCTTCAGTCTGAAACATCCAGAAACACTGTAGACTACCAATTCGATCAGTTCCGGTAGCGCCCCAATGTAACCCGGTAGAGAAGAACTAGCCCTCCCCTCTTTGACTGATGGTTCTTGTTGCCTGTCCCTTCTGTTGTCATTTAACAGAACTATTTAGCCTGCTGAAAGGGGTTGTGTTCCGACCGCTGGTTGGTGGAGACATTTTGACTATATTCTGGACCTGCGTTGTCGCGTAATGCGTCATATGACGCGCCGCGTTAGCGCATCCGGAAGTCATCCGGGGCGCGCAGCGCGTAACGTAAGCATAACAAGTCATGTGACTTGTTAATAAAACTTTTCATTGGTTCATTTTACTTTTCTTATTGTAATGATGAAAGGCTTGGTCATATGACCTAAAAATTACGCTTTTCATTACTTCCGAACATTATTTTTCTTAAATATATGTTATAATGTTCCAGACTAATGTACTTTCCCGGAAATTTTACAACTGTCCTGCAAGTAAAATATATTCTTTTTTCGAGAAAAAGAGCGTTTCTTCGTCCCATGATGGAGCCGTTGAGCAAAAGAGGGTCGACCTGCTGTCTTAGTCGCCGATACGCCTGAATATGAGATTCTTATCGATCACTTTATGTTGCAGGAATAGAAAACACAACAGCCCTTGACCATTTATCTTTACTGCGTTCCTTCGTATTATACCTTTTACCCTTCATGTAATTGGTCTGCTTTATTTCACTTGCCTTTTAATGATTCTAAAACAGTGACTATTATTACAAACTTTACCAATGTATATACTACTACCATGTTTTCTTTTAAAAACCTTTATTGTGAAAATTTCATTATACAAATACGAGCCTATAACCACGTGGGCCGGCCACGGAGCAAACTGTAATCGTATGTGATGAGTAGACATTTACACTGTAGAGGAACGTAACGGGCGGGCCATTAGGTTGCAAGAACTAAGGTGTCTAACAGTTACGGAATCGGTGGACGTACATTTTATAATTAAAATACGACAGGGCCAGTTACAATAAAATTATCTAGATATACATTTGCGGGCAAGTACCATGGGTGACGTTAATTCGAACTTTCAATAGTACAGTAATCAATAACACATCAGAACTTAATATCAATAGGGATGTCGAAATATTCAATCAATTCTCGTCCCCGCCCGCCATGTGCTTCAAAACTGCATACGTATCTCGTGATTTCAAGGTTCTGCAACCAGTACACAACAAGGAGTTACGAGTCCCATTTATTCCGGCGCCATTTTGGGCGAGGACGGGCAGGTCCAGGATATAGTCAAAATGTCTCTACCAACCATCGACTATGATGATGTTCATATGCTGTATTTATTAGAGTAACACTCATCTGTCCACATGAAATTAATTTGCCACAATCTAAACATGTCATTTTAATCTTTCCAAAGTTCTTCTAAAAATTTGGGACCGTTTCCCTTGCCTCTGAAGCTCTCAGTGCCACTTCTTTGATGAATGTACTAGCAGGTCAGGGGTTCTCCTCCAAATCTCTCTTTTATGCAGCACTATAATTAATTGGTGCCACCTCTCCATATGACGATGCATGGTATAGTTACCACAACTATATTTTTTTTCGGTTCCTCTGGAGAGTTCATCGTGGCAGATGAAGCGTGTAACGTACCGGGCATTTACCTTTTTTTGCATGTACAGGAAAGGAAAAAAAAATCGAGCGTCCGAGTTCTAAGGTGTCCCAGGGCCATTTTAGTGGAGGACATGATACAGCGATAATGCCCTGGATAAGGACACTTCCTTCGGGCACCCCACGCCGTCTTTCGGCGCAGCATTGTAGGATGGCCACACCAGTGCGGCAACTTGCTAGACACCACCTCGGTGCCATCCGGATCTCGGCGCCCCACTGCAGATGAACTGCCTCCACATGGAGAAGCGGGAGAGGCTCGTTTGCGCCGCCTCCCCCCCCCCCTTCGGGCACCCCACGCCGACTTTCGGCGCAGCATTGTAGGATGGCCACACCAGTGCGGCAACTTGCTGGACACCACCTCGGTGCCAACCGAATCTCAGCGCCTTGTGTTGTCTTCCATTCCGAAAATATTGTTGGCAGCATTTTGAAAGGAAAGACAAACAGCCGTTTGTGGCCCTCACTACACCGTTCTCCTAGTGAGTCTCACATTGTTACATTTAGGAAGAATGTTGAAGAGTAGTATGTTGAAAATCTGAAGCCATTGTTATACAAACTCTCAACCAGCCTTGGATGGAAAAATCCTGAAGAATGTACAAACTGAAAACCAGTTTTTCTCTGTATAGCATCAGCAGCAACGCTTGAGTCAGCTTTGTGTGAAGCCGCCATTTTGATTCAATCAATAGCGTCCCCCTGCACACATTCAGGGACCTGGTCGTGTCTTCAGGTCAAACGGATTGTGGGACAAGATGCACAAAGGAAAAGGAAAAAAGTTCCGCCGGACCCCGGGAGGTGGCCGCCTATGTCATGGGCGATCTTAGGCCACACCAGGGCAATAGTGAAGCTGCAGCAGGTGCAAATAAGCTTCAGACAGTGTTACAAGCGCTGCTCAGAACTCTCAACTATGACACCACCTCGGTGCCATCCGGATCTTGGCGCCTTGTGCTGGTTCCGGCCTATTCACACATCGGTCCGCTACTGACGCCACCTCACAGGCCAACGGGGCACCCCACGCCGACTTTCGGCGCAGCATTGTAGGATGGCCACACCAGTGCGGCAAATTGCTGGACACCACCTCGGTGCCATCCAGATCTCGGCGCGTTGTGCTGCCTTCGGCCTATTCGCCACAAGTGCGCACGCAACTCAGCTGCATAGCGAGTGAAACACCAAGGGGCGCCCCACTGCAGCCGAGGAACCTCCATCTTGGGGGCGACGCACAGCATCACATTGCTTTCCAATGCAGTCAGATCCTCAAACAGCCCCCACTGACTGACGCGAACTCACAGGCCAACGGGGCGCCCCACGCCGACTTTCGGCGCAGCATTGTAGGATGGCCACACCAGTGCGGCAAGTTGCTGGACACCACCTCGGTGCCATCCGGATCTTGGCGCGTTGTGCTGCCTTTGGCCCCATTCGCACATCAGTCCGCTACTGACGCCATCTCACAGGCTAATGGGGCGCCCCACGCCGACTTTCAGCATTGTAGGATGACCACACCAGTACAGCAACTTGCTAGACATCACCTCGGTGCCATCCGGATCTCGGCGCCCCACTGCAGATGAAGTGCCTCTCAACTATGAAACCACCACTGTGACATCCGGATCTTGGCGCGTTGTGCTGCCTTCGGCCTATTCGCACATCGGTCCGCTACTGACGCCATCTCACAGGCTAATGGGGCGACCCACGCCGAGTTTCAGCATTGTAGGATGACCACACCAGTGCAGCAACTTGCTAGACATCACCTCGGTGCCATCCGAATCTTGGCATCTCAACGCCTAGTGGTATCTTCCATACAGAAAATATTGTTACGCTACCTTTGGCCCCATTCGCACATCAGTCCGCAACTTAGACATCACCTCGGTGCCATCCGGATCTTGGCATCTCAGCGCCTTGTGGTGTCAGTCAGAAAATATTGTTGCGCTGCCTTTGGCCCCATTCGCACATCAGTCCGCTACTGACACCATCTCACAGGCCAACAGGGCGCCCCACGCCGACTTTCAGCATTGTAGGATGGCCACACCAGTGCGGCAACTTACTAGACACCACCTCGGTGCCATCCGGATCTTGGCGCGTTGTGCTGCCTTCGGCCTATTCGCACATCGGTCCGCTACTGACGCAAACTCACAGGCCAACGGGGCGCCCCACGCCGACTTTCAACATTGTAGGATGGCCACACCAGTGCTGCAACTTGCTGGACACCACCTCGGTGCCATCCGGATCTTGGCGCGCTGTGTTGCCTTCGGCCTATTCGCACATCGGTCCGCTACTGACGCCGCCTCACGTGCCAACGTATTTTCTCCGCATTTTATACCCTATGCCGCATAACAGGTCATGTGACTTGTTTATAAAACTTTTCATTGGTTCATTTTACTTTTGGTTTCCTAATGATGGAAGGCTTGATCATATGACCTAAAAACAACACTTTTCATTGGATGAAAACTTTTTTTTTTTCCAAACGATGAAAGCCCCACCTTGTTTCTGGATGTTTCAGACTGAAGCTGGCGTCAGCATGAGAGCACCACCATCTCGTAGCTCCGTCGTAGTCATTCCGCGAGCAATCATGGCAGCCGCTCCCCACCAGAAGCCTGCAGGAGTCGGGGCCCCCAAAACTTTTGATGAATTCTCAAGGCGGAGGGGACGCTTTCGAGAATGGGGTCCAAGACCTAGCAGACAAGCGTCCGATTTCCAAGGTGTCCCAGGGCCATTTCAGTGGACCAGGCCCAAAAAGGAAAGAGCCTGCCGCCATTTTGAGAGTCCTGTGACAGCCGCCTATCGCTGCACCGCAAGAGTGGGCGCAACTCAGCTGAATTGCGGCTTTTGACACAGTGGACCAAAAACGGACGGAATGGCAACTGAAACGGTAAAGGGGCGCCCCACTACAACAGATGACACTCCACCTGGAGAGGCCCGTTCACGCCGCCTCCCCCGGGGCGCCCCACGCCGTTATTCGGAGCAGCATTGTAGGATACCAAAACCAGTGCGGCAACTTACTGGACATCACCTTGGTGCCATCGTTCTGCTGCCTTGGAACTATTCGCACAACAGTTTGCTACTGAAGACCCACCCCCCGCGACGCCCCACGCCGTTATTTGCTGGGTGGCAACTTACTAGACATCACTTTCGTGTCATCTAGATTTCAGCGCGTTCGGCTGCCTTGGAACTATTCGCACAACAGTTTGCTACTGATGACCCGCCCCACGCCGGAAATCTGGACGTTGTGCTGCGTTGGGACTATTCGCACAGCCGACCGCTACTTCGTTGTTTTTCCCTAAAAATGTTTATATGTTATTACTATTTTTGTTTTCTTGTATATATTTATAAATTATTAAAGTTTTATAATCTTACTACTTTGTCGGAGTGCTATATATTTTTAATGTGACACATAATTGTAAAAACTTTGATGTACAAAGAGTCATCCCTGGAATCTTCCGCTTCACGCTCGGTCCCCTCCCCAATCACAATACAGGATGGTTTTCAGATAATAGCAACGCTTCTGCTGTGACGGATCTCATCGAGTGTGGGCCTTGATCTACTATAACTCCTTTGAAGAGGGGTGAATCTTTACAGCTGTGGCCATAAACTACATCTGCAGGGCTAGCTGATACCCTAGGACCAGCCTGGACAATCGGACACAGAGGAAAAGGAGTGTCAGAGGGTGCAGTAGTGAATAGGGCGAAAGGGAGGTGTCGGGCGGGCACAGGGTGTGATTCTCAGGAAAGAGCAGCGCAGATGGGGGGAGGTTTATTACCCATGCATAAGACAGAGAGCGGGGGTGACCACTGCCTGGGGGAGATGCTTGCGAGGGTGGGGAGCCATGCTAAGGATCGACAGCGTGCACAGAGTGGGTCTGGTCAAGGCATCTAAAATGGCTGCCGTGCACGACAAAAGTGTGGCATTTGAAAAAAGACAAGATGGCGCAGACAATGTTTTTCAACACTTCCTGATTTCCTTCGAATCGAACGTTAACAGACGTTGGGGCATATTACCAAAGTTAAGCGATATTTATCCCTAACGATGCATTGCAAAGATTTTTTTACCGTCAGAAATTATCGCAGATAAACCTTGCTATTATCAAAGTTTATCGCAAATACGATAAAAACCGACCGCAATGCATTAATATCGCTGAAAACTCAGCGATATTCATGCATTACCGAGCTAATCCTCTTAGCCATGTTATCCACCTCCCATAGGATAACATGGCTAAGAACTGCTCAGGGCAGCTGTTACTTTTTGGAGATATTCGCGCTTATCTCGAATATTTCCAAAAGTTGATAATAGGAGATAGCGATGTTAGCGACTGTTTCCAGTCGCTAACATCTTGGCATGCCCACTTTGCATGTCATTAGTGATAAATATCACTCACATGCAAAGTGGGGCCCAAGATGGTCGCTATCTCCTACTAGCCGTCGCTAACTGGTGTTAGCAACAGCTAGGTAATACAGATATAATTTTATCTCCGCGAAGCGGAGCGCTGTTACAGATATATATCTTGTTTTTGAACGTTAATTTCTCAAAATGCACTGAAGCACATATATTGAGACCTAGCAAAGGCACATCGGGCTACCAGTCCCTAATATTTTACCAAGTTTCGTGCAAATCCATTCAGCCGTTCGATTATTATTATTATTTATTTTTTTTGCCCCGCGGGGCCCTTTTAAAACCTCCACATCAAACCTAGGGGATCAGCGAGGATCTACTATGCCCCCTTATGGTCATTTGCCCCTTCGCTTTGGCCTCCTCTTGTCTCTCGATCCTACCGAGAGACAAGATGGCGGCCGCTACGGACTGTTTGGAATGTTTACAGACACCGGAGAGCCAATCAGCTTCGCTTCGCAAAGCTCCGTAACGCGAAAAGTACGCGAAGCGGTGCGCTGTTACAGATATATATCTTTTTTTGAACGTTAATTTCTCAAAATCCACTGAAGCACATATATTGAGACCTAGCAAAGGCACATCGGGCTACCAGTCCCTACAATTTTGCCAAGTTTCGTGCAAATCCATTCAGCCGTAAGATTATTATTATAATTTTTTTTTTTTGCCCCGCGGGGCCCTTTTAAAACCTCCACATCAAACCTAGGGGGTCAGCGAGGATCTACTATTCCCCCTTATGGTCATTTGCCCCTTCGCTTTGGCCTCCTCTTGTCTCTCGATCCTACCGAGAGACAAGATGGCGGCCACTACGGACTGTTTGCGGCCACTACGGACTGTTTGGAATGTTGACAGACGCCGGAGAACCAATCAGCTTCGCTTCACAAAGCTCCGTTGCGCGAAAAGTACGCGTCCTAGGCCGCTGCCCGGTCCGCGCTTACAGATATATATCTTTTTTTAAACGTTAATTTCTCAAAATCCACTGGAGCACATATATTGAGACCTACAAAAGGCACATCGGGCTACCAGTCCCTACAATTTTGCCAAGTTTCGTGCAAATCCATTCAGCCGTTCGGGCTAAAAGTGAGGCCAACCGCCCTATGGAAATTAACATGGGAAAAACGCGTTTTGGGACCCCCCTTTTTTCTCGGCCCCCCCTTGACGAACCCCCCCCAAATTTTCAAAGGCTGCTCAGAAACAAAATGTGCCATTTTCCTGAAAATTTCAGCCAATTCCGTCCACAAACGGCAAAGTTATTAGACATAGAATTTTCAAAAATCCCATAGAGAAAAAATCCTAACTATATATACCTACTGGCGACCGCCAGTAGGTAATATATATATATATATGTGTGTGTGTGTAATTTTTGGTGATGTAATTTTTTTAATTAGATAAATTATTTATTAAAATTATATTTTTTTAATAATTATTTCTAAGTTTATATTAAATATATTTATTACTATATTAGTTTTAACTTACTTTTAAGACATTTTAAAAAATCGATATTTTGACAGTCTATATTTTTGTAAGTCGATATTTTGGAGTCGATATTTTGGTACTTACCTGTTTGAAGATAGGGAGTCGATATTTTGTCAATCGATATTTTTGACTCGATATTTGTGTATCTCGATATTTGTGTCGTCGATATTATGTCAGTGATCCATGTTTAGCAACACTTCTACAGATGAAGAGATAGACGTAAACCATATATTAAACCAAAACAGAACACATCCTGATTGGAAACAATGGTTGATCTGGCCCACAGATACTAATAACTGTCAAGACAGATTCCTGAATAAAACACAGGGGTTCAAAATGACCAGGCCAGACCCTAGATATCCTCAAAGACATCACCCAGGGATAATAACAACCTACAGTGTGGGCAAATTATGCCTTCAATGGCTACAAACTTCCACACTGACAGAAATTAAGCAACACCTAACTTTGCTTACTGATGGTGCTGACTTGCGTGATTTCATTTTGGGACCACGCAAACAGCGTCAAAAGCGTTTCATAGCAGCCTCTGTATATGCAGCATACAATGAGGCCTGGAAGGTTACTCAAATTGAAACAGCAGAGAGAATACGGGAAATTGACCGTATTAATTTGGAAAAATCACTTTCTGTAGTGGACAATGGGTTAATGACTCTGTCCTCCAGAATTTTTTCTTTGGACAGCATTGTGTCTTCAGCAATCGACATATTATCGCAGGACTTACTGTTATTACAACACGGTCAGTCACAATTGCGTTCTATTGTACAGCTTGGCTGGACGTTACAAAATCTGCGTTCAGGCTATGTGCCTTGGCGTTTAATCAACACAACGTCACTATTCCAAATCTTTAACCTTACTGATAGACAAATCAGTATGGCACAAAAGGGTGCTGATTATACAATCTTGAGCATTGAAAAACTAGAAAGATTACCAGTGACAATGTCAGAACGACCTGTCAGTGAATGGATAATACATGGGATAATAAATATTCCAATCTCAACCTTCAGGTTTCAATACTGCCAAAAATATATACAGGTTGGCATGTACGAGAAATTGGGAAAGGGGTACCTTAAAACAACATGGAACCTGCCCTATTCACATGCATGTGTCAGTAATAAAGGACAGAAAGTGTTTCTTAGTGGCAACAATTGTGCGATGTAACTAAGTGGCACACTTCTGTGTAACGGAATTAGTTTGCATGGAGCCTGTGAAGGGAATTCATACAACCTTTCATGTCACCAGCAAGGCGCACCTGCAACAGAGATAGAACCATTCTTTCAAAGACTCTATAATGGGAGTTACATTCTTATTGTAGACCGCAGATGTTGTAGTCTTATGCCCGGGACTCCTTATCTAGTAACTACGACTGCGAAGGTCAAGTGCTGTGGACGCTCATTGTTCCCCAGCTCCTTCCCAGACAGGGAGGCAAGGGCATGGCCCGATTTGAAAATTACTTCTATTCGAATAGATACTTTAAGCAGAATGAAAACAGTGCTTCTTCAGACGCCTACCAGGCTCTCGTCATCAAAAGAAACGTATGATCTACAAGTCGCAAAGACGACTGCAGAGATACATACATTATTATCAACTAATTCCCCCGTACATTTCGCGGAAATCCTGAATGAAATCTTAAATATTTCTGATACCAATGGGGTCTCAAAGGTATTTAAGACAGTATTTTCGATGGCATTAACACCATTCAAAGCCATACTGGGTATTTTTCCAGATTTCGTCCATTCGATTTTTGGCGGACTTCCCCTGATCTTGGGACTAATTGCAGGAATCCTATTCTTAGTCCTTATTTTTCAATATGGCAACCCATGTCACAGACAAAACTCTTGCGACAAGGGAAGAAACAATCCTAGCCATTGGATACCGGGACCGGATATCAAAAATCCTGGGACTCTCCCGGCTTAGAGACCTGAACATGACTTGGTTTCTATCATTTCGACCAATGTGGCAAAGATGTGTTTTACCTGTATTGAGGTGTCTGCTATGCGGAGAAGAATGCGTGTTAGACACCTGTCTGACGCTACAATCGGATGCGCCAATGGATGCAGAAACATTGTTGAGCCTGATCAAGGTTCATGCTTTGTGCTGCCCTCAAAGGCTACCAATCCTGATGACGGCATTCGTGGAAGCTTCACCACTACGATTGATGGGTAGTGAAGTTCAAGATGAAAGCAGCATCGAACAGGTACGACCTTCTGTCAGTAATGCAAATCAGAATGTCAATGGAGACAACCATGCGCAAGAATGCATGATTACACCTATTTCCGAGTTAGTGGAACTTTCCCAGGAAGCTGTTGACAGCTTTTTCGAAAGCCTGAATGATATGATGTTCTCTCCAGAACTGAAATAGAGACTTTTGAGCAAGCTCGCACACGGCGTTCCCTGAATTCGGCCTTCAACTTTAAAAATAAAGTCACATGAACAATTTTACCTCCAGTTCACGGACAGCAAGTTTTTCAACAGCCCCAAAATATTTTTTTTTCATATTTTTCGGGACACTATCTTCTGCTTAAAGTAAGAACTATTCTTAAAGAACTAAAATTTCTAATTTTAGATAGCTTATAGACATTAGCTGCCTGCTGGTATGTTCATAAATATTTTATTCTGTGATGGAATGGTCTCGAACCTTTTTTCTGTATTTAAGAGCCATTTCATGTGTAATATTCATATACCAAAAAAAGCAATAATGTATACAAATGCGTGATTACTTTAGCATTATTCTACAGCTTGAGTGCATACAATATATATGTCTGCAATTTTTCCGTATATTTGAAAAATTTCAAAATGCATTTATGTATTTTGGGGTGGTAAGGTATACACACTACTCTATAGTATGTTGTACTATGTTATACTATGCCTAGATTAGTAAATATGTCCATAGTTAGCGTGGAGTGGGTGTCATGTATTCCTATAGGTTCTGAATCGATCCCCCTATTCCTGACCCTACTCTGGTTAAACAAACCAACAAGTTAACTAGCAGTCAGCCCATGAGGCAGAAAACCCCCATGATGCAGATACCGTTATCTGACGCAGTCACACTACGGCACAGGAACGTGTTATCTGATTAGGTCATAACGCTTGCGATCTAATTAGACAAGCGATATTCCTCCAGCCCCTGATAAGGCATACGGAGTTCTCATAACAAATCAAACCTATGACAACCTGGGCAAAACCCTGCGGCCATTGTTTTGATTTCACCGAGAACTTTAGTAAAAGAATGTGCTAACGAGCAAGTCGTATGACATCTTTATTGACGTATCTATGTCCATCCTTACGTCAATCTCGGCACCTTAAAGGTATAAATATTACCGATCTTGCCCTATGCAAACACACGCGTGGTGACGAGACGGAGCAGCCATACTTGCCGAAGCGAAGAGCAGAGCAGACCCCGCTGGCGCAGCCCCGCCTTCCTGACGCGCTGAGAGACGCGCTGCTTTCTCCTGCCGAAAAATCCAGCACCGGCGCTTCTGGGTAGCCCTTGCAGGCCGCCTGGAATATCGAGACCAGAGAGAGAGATACCATCCCTCATTCATCCTAACTTCCAGGTACAGAACTGAATAACCCCTCACAGAGAATTCTTTAGTTATTCACTTGGCAAAAACAAACTTAACTTAAACTGTAACTTTCTATTCCCGCCCACGCATTAGACTTAGGTCAGGTACACGGGGTAGGCGTATTTAGAAACACCAGTTGAGTACGTTTAGTCAAATGTATATGTGTATATAATATATTTTAATCATTTTAAAACATCTTATGGCTTAGAAACCATATCAATGTTTTTACAGTATTATTTTATACTATTGCTTTTAATGTATGCACTTTACTTAGCTATAAGTATTGCAATAATATCGATCCATTTCTCTTGTATGAGAAAAGAGACTGATCAATAAATAACACCTTTTTATTGAACACGCCCGTCTCTTCCTTTTCTCTACAATCTGATGAGACTAAGAATGCACGTACTGACTGAGTAAAATAAATTGCCTTTTGTTCACACGACTCTCGAGATTACTCTTGATTAGGGGAGAGCAAAGTTGTCATGTCTATGGTTGTCAGAAACTAAATCCCTCCTTGTCTAATCAGGGAAGTTAAGTCCTCCTTGAACATTCGAGAAAGTTTCTAGTGAACTCTGAGCTAAGCTGGCAAACCCAAAACTTTAAGTCTAGTATCGACAGTAGTAGACCTAGTTAACGTCTGGTCTAGGCCTTTACTGCTGTAGGTATTATTCCAATGCGCAGAGCCTATTGGGATGATAGGAGCTACACTACAAGTGGACTCAAGGGTATAAGGCTGGCCTCCTTTTCAACCTACAGGGGACACAACAAGCTACAAGGGGACTTTCCAGAAAATTCTCAGCTAACCAGTATCATCTGGACCTCAACTGGACCCTGCTGATTACCTCTGCTGGAGTGAGTCCTGACACCCAAGTGCTGTTCTGGAGCTCTAGGAACCTTTGGCTGTGTCTGAATGGACTTCTCCTGCCACCCAAGAAAACCTGGGACTTAGAAACGTTTTGGCTCCATCGACCTCTAGAGGACCGGGACAAACCTGCCAAGCTGATCTGACCAAGGTTCAATTCTGCTGGACTGCAGATCCAGGTTTCTTCCACTCTAAGCTATTTGGCATTGGCAAATTCTTTGAAGAGGGAGCTCAATTCAGCTAGAGTCTGCAGCCTTGCTGCATCTGAGGTATCTGAGCTCCAAAAAAATAACTAAATACAATCAAAGAAATCTTGACTGGACGAAGAAGCCTGAAGTATCGAGCAGGTAAGGGACCTTTCCTGGATGCAAAATTCTAATTTCTCCTGTTCTGAGCTCTCCCACCAGAAACAAATTCACCAGGACAATGTCTAATGGCTAGCTGGACTCATGGATTAGGGAAGCAGAAAACTCCTCGAAGGAATTGTTTTTAATATACAAATCACTCTCGGTGGGGAAGCCTGCAGCAGTCCCAGAAGAATTCTGTACAGTGGACAGCTGTAACCGAGTAGCGGAGTTTTTTGCCAATAAGGTAGCAACCATCTATTCGGCCTTCCCTAGCCGGGCCATCATAGACCCCGAGATTGTAGAGGTATTTGAGGTAAGGGGAGAACAATAGGTGCTAACGACACTCGTTACCCCACCTACTGAAAAACTCATCCAGATTTGTGGGTCAATTAAATCAGGCTCCCCTCGAGACCCTACTACACCCAGACGCCTGATGGGCAGTCTGCATGTCTTAGAGCCATATATCCATCATCTCCTGGACATTTCTTTTGGGACCTATACTGTCCCTGATGCCTGGAAACAGGCGGTAGTTCTTCCTCTCCAAAAGAAGCCCAATATCAGCTATGATAGGTTAGACAATCTCCGTCCCATTTCCCTTTTGCCATACATGGCAAAGATTGCTGAAAAAATTGTAAACCTTCAGCTGATGGGCTTTGTAGAGGAAGCTTCCCTACTCCATGACTCTCAGTTTGGCTTCCGCCCACGGCATTCGACGGAGTCAGCATTGCTCATGGCAGTAGAGTCCATACGGCAGGGAGTGGATGAGGGCCAGACTATGGCCCTGATCCTCTTGGACCTAAGCGCAGCATTTGACACTGTAGCTCATTCCACCTTGCTACAGTGTCTGAATGATGGAGGGGTATCAGGAGCTGCGCTTAGATGGATCCGGTCCTTCCTGACAGGTAGATGCTTCCAAGTCCGCCAGGGAGATTGCTATTCCAGGGAGATTGGGTTGGGCCAGGGCGTGCCGCAGGGCTCGTCCCTGAGTCCGACTTTGTTCAATCTCTATGTCTCCCCGCTGGCGGCCATTGTTGAAAGCTATGGACTACGTCTTGTGTCCTATGCCGACGACACGCAGCTGGTAATATCCCTCTCACTTGTACCTGGTCTAGTGGCAGACAAGTTCAGAGTTTGCATGCAGAAACTGGCAGCCTGGATGTCCGCCAACTGCCTGAAACTCAATGGCAGTAAGACCGAGGTGCTCGTGGTGGGGGGAGGCCCATCTATATGGTCGTCGGCATGGTGGCCACCCTGCCTAGGAGAGACACCTGTCCCCTGCCAGGAGGTAAGGAATCTTGAGGTATGGCTGGACGTTGACCTTGCCTTTGGCTCCCAGATTAGCCGAGTGGTGGGGACATGCTTCGGAGTTTTAAAAACTCTGAGGAAGGTCTTGGATCTCCTGCCTATTACAGCTCGCCGGACGCTGGTGCATGCTTTAGTCAACTCGCGCATGGATTACAGCAATTTTCTGTATCTGGGGGCCACGGGAAAGGCTCTCAACCGCCTCCAGGTGCTGCAAAATGCTGCCGCTCGCCTTGTTTTGAGGCTTCCTAGAAGATCTTCCTCAAGGGCAGCGCTCCAGGTTTTGCACTGGCTCCCTGTCAGGAGCAGGGTGGAATTTAAGGCTCTTGCCACGTGTCACCGCATTCTGGGAGGCAAAGCCCCTGCCCCGTTACAGAGTCTGGTTACCTGGTATGAGCCTACAAGGAATCTGCACTCCTCCTGCACAGGACTTCTGAAAATCCCTAAAATAAAGAAAGCGCGTATGGGGGGCAGGTCATTCAGATATTTGGCTGCGAAGCGGTGGAATGACCTGCCGCCAGAACTATGTTTGGAGCTTTCGGAATCCTTGTTCAGGCGGAAACTTAAGACTCATCTTTTCAGACGGTAGGCGACTGTGATGGCTGCTTGGACTGCTTACCCTACTTACCATAGCGCGAGGACACGCGTATGGGCGTAAACCAGGCGCTTTATAAATCTCCCTAATAATAATAATAATAATGGAGCCATCTTCACGGAACCTTCTGCCTTGCCCTGCTGAAGTCTTATGAGTTCCATTTTTTAGATTAAGTCCCAAATCTACCAACCAGGCCGAATCTGGTCCCTGCGTCCAATCCATGCTCCATGGCAGTTGGCTTCAAATCGTGCCTAGATCCCGGTCAACCATGATCAGTTGACTACGGTTGTAGCATCATGCTTTTTTGTCACTATTTTTAATTAACGCTTTAAAAACTTCACATCTTTAGCTCCTTATTTTTTTGTCATTTTGGTGTTATTCTACTTATTAATATATACTATATTGTTCTAATTTGGTTTGGAATTTTTATAGTGCAGTGTTTCTATTTTATTACTGTTTTGGGACTCCATACATGCTTCACCCATTGCCTCTAAGTTAAACCTGTCTGCTTTGTGCTAATGCCATTGGGGTTATTTAACAATTGAGTTACGGGTTATTTTGTGGTATTAGTGTTCACTCTGACAAGGATTGTGTTTATTGCATAAGGTGGGTAATCACCACCCCTTATCTAATAACCCAGTTTCTTACAGTTATATTAAATTTTGCGTTGCATGAACAGGTAGGCAGAAAATTATGCATGACTGGTTCAATAGCTCACCTGAAAATGTACCCCTGGCGTGGCTTCCTTAAGTGCACTGCTACATCTCATTTTTAGATTGGTAAAAAGTATAAAACTACATTCAGCCAGAGTCATAGGACTCTGTTCATGCTTTCAAATATTTCTACATGGACCAGGTTCCAAGAGTTTCCTGGTGCCTCATGATCCATTACATAGCACTTTTGTGTGGAGGCTTCACACAAAAAAAAACCAAAGACAAATACAAATACAAACAAAACAAATAATGGCATCATTGCACAAATGTTGATGTTACTTTAGAAAGCCTAAGCATTAGCAATACATGCAAGTGGGTGTTGTATTGTAATCAGTTGCGGCCAGTGGAGCGAGGCGGAAAGGCGAGGCGGGGGATTGGCAGGGTGGGGGGTAGTAAACACCTGAATATGGATGATTGCAGGTAAGTAAATAATTAAATTAATAAAATGAATTTTGTAGCGCTCGCTGCACCACATTTTGGAAAGCAGGGCGTGCAACAAAATTAATTTTATTCATTAAATTGTTTACTTACCTGCAATCATCCATATTCCGGTGTTTACTACCCCCACCCTGCCCCACCCCGCCCGCCCCGCCCCGCCCGCCCCACGGAACTCCCTCCATGGGCCGCAACTGATTGTAATTTGTACCTCCTTCATTCTCTTAGCAATCAGTTCCCACACTTTTCCACTATACACTGTTTGAGGCAGAATATAAAATTACTTAGACTGGTGGTGTTAAAGTAGTTCTTGCTCTAAACACCTTTTACCACTCTATCCGGAAAACAGAATTCTGGAGATGGTAATAAATGACAAAGATGTTTTCACACATTTGCTGTTTAGCATTTTGTTGTGTTGTGGATATGTTCTGTTGCTTATGTGCTGTTATCATTTTGTGATGCATTATTGCAATGTGATTTTATTTTTTTGTACTGCAGTTATTGTGTTTTGTTCTTTTTTGACTGTTTTGTTGTTATGCACCATGTTTTGCCTTAATTGTGGTATTATGTTGATTTGTGTACATCATTGTGTTATTTTTAGTTGGTTATTTTAGATTTGTCAACGTATGCTGCTGTATGCCCAGGGAACAGAAGAACATACCTTGACAAACAGCCATTTACTAAAGTTCAGACCTGCCAACCCACACAGCACAACTGTGTGTCACACTATAGCTGTGCCCTTCACATGGTCACTCAGTGAAGAGCAGGTTCCACAAAGTGGGCACACAGTGACATAGAAATCCATCCTGAGAGCAAGTTTTTCACTCTTTGTGTAGAGGCTCTACACAGCCGAGATCCTTAAGATGTTATAAAACCTTGTCGGGATGTCAGCAGCAGCCTTGGTATTTGTTTTTTTCTGTAGAGAGTCAGAGGGGTGCGCTCCAGCAAAGCAGTCTCTAAGCCTCACCCCCTCTCCTTGGTTTCAGACTCCTTCCATTCTTGACCCTGGGTGATGGACTCAAAAACCCACACCCACTAGCAGACCCTGCTTCCTCCTCACACAAGAAAATGAGGGCCCTTATTTACAAGTTGTTGATGCAGGGCAGCACTGCAAGACACTGCTGTGCTTCCCTGCTTCAAAAGAAACGGCCAGGAATTTGCTACTGAGAAACAGCACATTCCTTTCCTCTTTCCCTGCGCTGCTGCTCAATTCGCTGCCTTGCGCGAATGTATCCACATTGTAGGAATGATTGTTTTTGTGCAGGAAGGTCAATGTCAAAAATCGTGAGTCCCTTGGAATTAATAAAGACCACAGTCACACTCACTTGTTCGCACTTCACTTTGTTCCCATACTCAGTGCCACAACAGGGAGGATCTAATAGTTATCAATGCAAATACACCACAATCTTTAAAGGAGCCAAAAAGTTTGTTTACAAAATATATGAATTTATTGATAATCAAGGATTAAAAACATTAACATTTCATCAATACATGTTGTGCATCTAATCATATCATGAAAGACCTAAAACAAAATTATTCTGCATTAAAAACATACACAGTATACGCGAAGAGACTGAAACTCGTGATATTGAATTAAATCATCAGGATGTTAAATCATTGGAATCTTTACAACTAGGTCAGAATCACATTGACAAGTGCTGACAAAGTAGTTCCTTGAATTTAACTCGAATAATGGCGTCGACGCGTTTCGGTGTATTGCTCAATATGCACCACCTTTATCAAGACTAGAACTGATACTTGTCTCTTTCACAACCAATAATTGTTTTCCTATGTATCTAGATAAGAACACAAAGATAAAAACAAAAATAAAACACAATATTACACAATGTGTATTAAACAGATTTCAGGTCTTTTTAACATTTTCTATATAACAATATCTTATTGATGACCACTTCGTTAAAATCAACAATATTTGTGCAAATCATACAAACCATGATTCACTACGTGCTAGAGAATAATACCCTACAGGATCAATAATAATCCCCATTTCACCGTAAAACTCCGCACTCCCTTTCATATTCATGCATAGAGGTGGTTGTTTTCATAACTATCGAAAAACTCTGCCCAGTTGGCACTGGGATCCATACAATGACTACATTCATACAACCAATCAATCAGCTATCTATAGAGCTGCAACATACCATTAAATGGGATAGTCCCAGATAAGGGCCACTATTCCACAATATTCATTACCTTCTTAAGAAGCAGTGGCCTTCTGTGAAAACAATTAGGCTTGCATTATAAACCCATCCTTAGTTCAATGTTTCATATCAATCTTATGGTGTATTAATCTAACGGTGTATTACCTGTATTAAACCTACAAAGGACAGACCCACTGATAGGAGTTCTCATATGAAGTCCTCTTAAAGTTATGGTTAAAATCTCATATGGTAAATGGCGTCCTGTTCTCCGCCGCACATAAAGATTCCACCAATCGTGAATCTAAAATGGTCTAATCACAAATCATATAGTTATGACCACATCCCTGACCCTACCTATCGTTGGCTCTTGTTAGGCCCACCACATAAATACCTGGATTTTCTTTTGAAGGTTTGTGTATAATACTCCATGTCCTACAGTTAATCACGCCTCATGGATCGTCATGACATAAAAATCATGTCAAGGTTTCCCCATGAAATCGGTAATTATTATTTTGTGCAGGAAGGGACACCTTCCTGCACAAAAACAATTAATGACGGTGTTTCCTCTTTCTATGTGTGCTTCTCAATGCAGCAAACATAGAAAGCGAAAAAAATAGGAGAAATAGGGTTATTTCTCCTTGTACACCTGGAGCTGCACAGTTTTGATGCATTCCCAGTTTACAGATCCTTGTAAAAACCCACAACAACACCCAAGGAACGCCTCCTTGAGGTAGTGGAAGGCAATGCAACGCTTTTAGCTGCCTTCCCTTACTCCATATATATGAGGCCATTGGAAGATCGCAGGGTGACTTTGCATCGCCTCATAGATATGAATGAGAGACCTACGCCACCGGAGTGTCATAAAATGTGACGCGCTTGTATCGCACGCCTCTTGTAAATGAGGCCCTTCATTTCTAAGCTGCCACGTCTGAATGTCTAAGTTGGTAAAATGCTGCTGCTACAGCTCTTCAACCACTTATGCCACCGACTTAAACGTGGACAATGCTCACTTCACATGATATGGTACAATTATCTAAATTTTTTGCTCTTCTGAAATTCCTTTCGTCATTTTAAACATGCCAGCCTTCCATTGGAAAAGCAGTACACACATTTCTACAGTGCGGAGTGCAGTCTTCCTGCGCACATCTCTGTATCAAAAAAAAATCTGTTTACTGCCGCAGTAAGCTAAAACTACGCGCGGGCACACTGGCACTTCCAATTAATATGTCTGATTTAGGAGTGCAAGGCAATATAAATGTTCTCACATTCACGGAACATTTTATGATGTAGAGTAGTTACCACACTGGAACTCTCCGAAAGGTCACCCACGTAATGAGTCCCTGAAATGAAAGCACAGGTATGATCAATCTCTTCCACTAGAACAAAAGCTACGTGTTTATTTGTTGCTTGCAATATGCCGAGCGGCGTTCATTAATCACCGGCTGATCAAACATCATGAGGTACCACCATCACTCGCGCGCGGGAACGAGCCGGGATGAATGTCTCGGCAGATGCTCAAGGTGTTATTAGAGCCTCTGACATATCACTCCCATTGTACATTGCGAACTAAAAATGGGCTTGCGGATAATTAATATTGAAACATTTGTTCCAGTTTTGCAGAATGTCACTTTAATCAATCCCGAATCATCGGATTAAATGACATAGAACATAAAAATAACATAATTTGCAATTATGTTCCATGGATATACAAGCGTGTCCAACAACGAAAAATTATTTTTGGACATAAAAATCAAAGAATAATATAATAATATAAGTCAACTGATTGAGGGGTATATGTTGTGTTTTTTTTTACTATTTCATGCATATATTGTAAGTATTTGATAAATTCATTAACATGCAAAAATAATCAACCCCAAGGTTTCCTGATGCCGAAACAAAATCATGTCATATGTTGCTAAATTCCTCTTTCGTTGTGTCTCGCTATATATGTGTATTTGACGACATATTTTACTAAATAACAATGCCAGGGTTGTTCTGTCACTGTGGAATGTTAAATACGTAAAAAAAAATGTTTTGCTGTTTTCTTCATGCAGATTTGTTGTTCGAGCTGTATTTAAATTGCAGCTTCTGGCAGCCTTGCACATTCTTCTGTATTCTCCCCGCCTGTCTGTATTGTGTTTGAGTAATGCCTCGCGTTTATAGGAGTTTAAAAAGGCAGGTGCAATGTGACATATCAGAAGAAGCAAATTAAACTCTTGTATAGCACAGCTGGAATGCGAATAATGTGTATTTCTAATTTAAATAAGTGACACCACCACACTGTAAAATCACTTCATAATTAGAAAACATCTGTCCTTTGCAATATCATGCCTAATAGTATATTTAAATAATTAAGAACGTAATATGAAAAAATGTCAAATCCCAGAAAATGGGTTGCGTCCGCGTCTTTTTCCTTCAATTCCTGGTGCAAAGCAGTTGTTCTGCTCATAATTCTCAGTCATTTTGTATTCATGCTATAATCGACTTTTATGAAAAGTAAGAGGCAAACATAACTGTTACTCTGACCCTTTAGTGGAATTTATCACATGAATTTCGATAGGTTCGCATAAATAAGGGGGAGCAAATCAGAGTAAATAGGAAGCAGCCCCATGTAAAATATCGCAGAGTGAAATTAGAGTTAGTGGAGATACAATTCCTCAGATACGTCTTTTTCGGTAACACGCACAACAAACTTTACAAGTATTTCATGTTAGACACATCTTAAAAGCACAAAGTGTACTAATTTAGAATTGGAATATTTTTGTCTTTAAATACAAGATATGGAATAAAATGTTTAAAAGGTAGCAAGTAAGCTCGGTTTTGCAATTTAAAATATTGTCATTTCATTAACAAATGTTCTCATTTCACTACAAGTGATATCTGGTGGGACTATGAGATATATATTACCTACTGGCGGTTGCCAGTAGGTAGTTATAGTTAGGACCTATTTTCTATAGGAAAACCTGCAACATTCTATTTCCAATAACTTTGGTGCCGATTGACGAATGTTCGCAAAATTTTCAAAACTCATGGGGCGCTCCAGTCAGCTCCTATCCTGAAAGTTTCACGGTGATTCGTCAAGCGGGGGCCGAGAAAAGAAGGGAGTCCTAAAACGCGTTTTCCCCATGCAATTTCCCATAGGAACCTTTAGCCGCAGCTACAGCCCGAACTGCTGAATGGAATTACACCAAATTTGGCAAAGAGGTAGCCCTTGGTTCAGACTCGCGCCTTATTGTTATCCGTTCAGTAGTTCCTGAGAAAATCAAAAGTAAAATCATATACATATATCTATGGCCGCGCAGGATCCACGCACCCTTCGATGACAAGCTGTATGCTAATTGGCTGTCAACACTCCAAACATGGAAGTGTTGGCAGCCATCTTGTGCCTCGGTAGAACAGAGGCACAAGAAAGCTGACAAAAAAACATGCAAAACACAAAAAGGGGGCAGGGTAAAAACACCCTGATCCCCTAGGCCTGCTTAGGGGGTCCAACAATGACCCCCAGGGCCCATAAATTTATTTATTTTGTTTCAAAATCAGCAAAACCTGTGTAGGGTGTGCAGATCCTGTGAATAAATAAAAAAAACAAAGCGTGGGCTCCCGTGCTTCATTGGTAATTAGCCCCTGGGTTGGCCAAGTCCTGGGGCAATGTGGTTATGTGAATGAGGGGCCCAGGGGGCCCCCAGCCCTGGAGACCGCCAGCCCGGGGCTTTATAACCATATGTGCGGGGCCTCCCAGCCCCGGGGGCCGCCACCCCTGGGGCTTCAACATGCATGGGTGTGGGGGCTCAAAGGCCCCCCAAACCCCAGGGGCCGCCACCCCTGGGGCTTCATTAGAATATACCCACAGCCCCGGGGACCGACACCCCGGGGCTTTAAAAAAAAAACTGTCTTAGGGGGGCTTGAGCCCCTCCCCACACACCCCAGGGACCCTCACCTCCCTGGGGCACTAAGAGTTTAAATTTGGGGGTCTGTTATGAACCCCAAGCCCGGGGGCTTTGAAAAAGTTGGGAGGGGGCCATGAGGCCCCCTTCCTGGAGCCTTGTCATGGCCCTGGGGACAGCCAACCCCCAGGGCCGTCTCCTGCAATGTCCTGGGTGCCCACACCCGGGACACTTTAGTTTGCTATGGCAAGGCGGGAGCCTCAGGGCTCCCGCTCTGCCATAGCAAACTTGGTTTGCATTTTGAAAGAGAGAGCGGGGAAATCTGCTATCGCTTTCAAAATGCAAAGCAAATTGCTTTTCCACATGGGGAGCTGCATCTTAGCAGCTCCCCATGTGGAAAAGCAATGCCGGCTCCCGCAGGAGGCATGGGGGGATTGGGGACCCCCCACAGTCCCCAACGAGAGGCCAGGCCCTGGGGCATGGGGTCCCCAGGGCCATAAATGGCCCAGGAGGGGGCCACGTGGTCATCCTCCCCAAAATAAAATAATATTATATATATTTTTTTTTAAAAGGCCAGCCCGGGGTGATGGGGTCCCCGGGGCCATAAGTGGCATGAGGAGGGTGGTAACGCCGCCCCCTCAAAAAGATTTTAAATAAAAATAAAGGCCATGCCCCGGGGACTGGGCTCCCCGGGGGCGATTAAGGCCTTGGAAGGGGGGCCCCCTTCCAAATTATTATTTTTTTTAAATTAAAAAAGGGTTCAGGCCATAGCAGATGGGGTATCCAAGGCAAAAAAAATAGGAAAAGAAGGGGGGCCACACAGCCCCTCTTCTTAAAAAAGAAAAAACTGGCATTGTGCGTCGGCCCCGCCCCCTCGCTGCAGCACTATGCAAACTCACCCCCTGGAGCGTTTGCAGATAGGGAACGAAGTCCCCTTGAATACTGGGGCTCCCTGGGGGATAGTTGCCTCTATGGACCCTTAGGATTGAGGAGGAATTAATTATCCAACTAAAAACGCGCCTCAGGGCCTGTTTGCAGACAAGTGACCTCAGGCCCCGCCCACTTTCTTCACCATTGTGAAAATGCGCCCCCTGGCAAGTTGTAAGTTGGGGAATTAATTCCTCTTCAATACTGAGGGTCCCTGAGGGCCAACTAGCCCACCAGTTACCTCCAGTATGCGCCAGGGAGTTGCGTTGCAGAGAGGTGTTCAGAGGCCATGCCCCTTTTTACACCTCTCTGCAACACAGCTCTGTGGCGCTTACTGGAGATACCTAGTGGGCTAGTTTGACCCTAGGACCCTCAGGATTCAAGGGGACTTAATATCCCAACTTAAAACAGACACAGGGCACGTTTGTGCAGGGGCAAATGGAGGGGACGGGGCCTGAGGTGACGTGTGCAAACACTCCCTGTGGCATGTTTTAAGTTGGGGAAATAATTCCCCTTCAATCCAGAGAGCCCTTGGGGGCCAACTAGCCCACCAGGTTCTTCCAGTAAGCGCCATTGTGCTGCATTGCAGAGAGGTGGTCCAGGCCATACCCCTTCTTACACCTCTCTGCAACGGCGCTTACTGGAGGTACCTAGTGGGCTAGTTTGACCCTAGGGACCTTCAGGATTCAAGGGGACTTATTCCCCCAACTTCAAACGGACACAGGGCGTGTTTCCACAGCGGGGAAGGGAGGGGACGGGGCCTGAGGTGAGGTGTGCAAACACTCCCTGTGGCGTGTTTTAAGTTGGGGAAATAATTTCCCTTCAATCCTGAGGGCCCCTGGGGGCTAATTAGCCCACCAGGTGCTTACAGTAAACGCCACTATGCTGTGTTTGAGAGAAGTGATCCAGGCCGTACCCCTTTTTACACCTCTCTGCAACACAGCTCTGTGGCACTTACTGGTGGTACCTAGTGGACTAGTTGGACCCTAGGAACCCTCAGGATTCAAGGAGACTTAATCTCCCAAATTAAAAGGGCCACAGGTCGCGTTTACATATTGGTGAAGGGAGGGGAGGGGGCCTGAGGTGACGTGTACAAACACGCCTTGTGGCACGTTTTAAGTTGGGGAAATAATTCCTCTACAATCCTGAGGGCCCCTGGGGGCCAACTAGCCCACCAGGTGCTTCAAGTATGCGCCACTGCGCTGCGTTGTAGAGAGGTGGTCCAGGCCGTGCCCCTTTTTACACCTCTCTGCAACGCAGCTCTGTGGCACTAACTGGAGATATCTGGTGGGCTACATGTACCCAAGGGACACTCAGGATTCAAGGGGACTTTATCCATCAAATTAAAAACGACCACAGGGCGTGTTTGCACATGTCAGCTCAGCCCCCCCTCCCTTCTCCAGTGTGCAAATGTGCCCTGTGGCGCGCTTTAAGAGGTAATTTTAATCCCCCTACCCTATTATATACTAGGAGCTTACAGAGGAGGTCATGCTAATAACAGGGGTACCCCAACGCATAGTGTTCCCTAGTGAATGTAGGTGTTTTAACTGTAATCTAAGTGTCTTTTAACATAGCACTGGCTCTAGGACTGGTTAGTCAGAGTCAGTTACCACCAGTACCCACCTGAAAAAGTTGAGGGTACAGGATGATTTTGCAAAAAGGCCTCTTTCTGTTCCTCTGTATGTTCTTTCTGCATGTCTTCCTTCTTTCCGAACTTTTCTTAATCTTTGAGGACTTCTGTTGCTTATTTCTGCCTTTCTTTTTCTTCTTTCTGTGTGTTTTTTCTTTTTTCTTTACATGTCCTACCTCTGTAGGTATAGTTAGAAGCTAGCATTTAAATAACCTTTGAATTTAACTGAAAAACCATAAGTTTCAGGCACGTTATAGTTACGAATTAGCATTTAAAAAACCTTTGAAATTAACTGAAAAAAACATAGGTTTCAGGCACGTTATAGTAAGGAATTAGCATTAAAAAACCTTAGAAATTCACTGAAAAAACGATAGGTTTCAGGGGCATTATAGTTAGTTGGGCATTTCACTGATACAAAAACATAGAAATTCCCCCTTTATAGTTCGTTCAACTAACTATAACTCTCGCGCCCGCCATGCACTGCTGATGACGTCATATATTACATCACTCATGACATGGTCAGTGACATCACTCATGACATCACTGATGACATCTGATCATGGGATCATGGTCCTTTGGGGACTGAAACGCGTAATGGCGGCAAAAAAAACAGCATTTTAAAGCACTGATTCCTGGGTCCGTGTCTGCTTACTTCGTGAAAATGGAGGTGGAATAAAGCGGCGATGTTTTTATATATATATATATATATATATATATATATATATATATATATATATATATATATATATATATATATATATATCCACAAAAGCCCTCCACACACGGAAGAAGGCAACAACCACAAAGGAGAAGTACTTCGGAGAGGCTTTATTTATGGAGATCAAGGTCCGGTGGCGGCGAATGCATTTCGGCACTTTCCGCCTTCCTCAGCGCCCCACACCCGACCAAATGTCCCGGTCTGAGCTTCCTGCTGCTTTATGGTGATGATGTTGCTCCGCTCCTCCGCCTTGACGTTCAGGCCACCTGTTGTAGTGCTCACGGACATCGTTGCACCACAACTCCCACAATGCCATGTGTTCAGGCAAAGAGGGCCGGTGTAATGGAGAGGCTAGCCAAAGTCAGCAGGGCTCGATGTTAACATACCCATACTCCTTTTCAAAAGCCGCTCCTCCGATCTCCTTAATACCGTCACAGCCCCCCAGAGGTAAAGCCAGTATAGAGCAGGGGCAAACTGCCACAATGAGAGGTGAAATACCTCTACCGCTCCGATCGCCTCACCAAGAAGGACGGGTCCGAAGTGTTCCTTACCAGGAAAGTTGAAGAGCCGTGAGGCAGCGCCAATTGTCCTTCTTTCCCAAAGCGTGACGGGGGTTGCTAATATGCGCAATTGGCTAGCGCATAACAATGTCCACAAAAGCCCTCCACACACGGAAGAAGGTAACAACCACAAAGGAGAAGTACTTCGGAGAGGCTTTATTTATGGAGAACAAAGTCCGGTGGCGGCGAATGCATTTCGGCACTTTCCGCCTTCCTCAGCGCCCTACACCCGACCAAATGTCCCGGTCTGAGCTTCCTGCTGCTTTAAGGTGATGATGTTGCTCCGCTCCTCCCCCTTGATGTTCCGGCCACCTGTTGTAGTGCTCACGGACATCGTTGCACCACAACTCCGACAATGCCATGTGTTCAGGCAAAGAGGGCCGGTGTAATGGAGAGGCTAGCCAAAGTCAGCAGGGCTCGATGTCAACATACCCGTACTCCTTTTCAAAAGCCGCTCCTCCGATCTCCTTAATACCGTCACAGCCCCCCAGAGGTGAAGCCAGTATAGAGCAGGGGCAAACTGCCACAATGAGAGGTGAAATACCTCTACCGCTCCGATTGCCTCACCAAGAAGGGCGGGTCCGAAGTGTTCCTTACCAGGAAAGTTAAAGAGCCGTGAGGCAGCGCCAATTGTCCTTCTTTCCCAAAGCGTGACGGGGGGTTGCTAATATGCGCAATTGGCTAGCGCATAACAATGTCCACAAAAGCCCTCCACACACGGAAGAAGGCAACAACCACAAAGGAGAAGTACTTCGGAGATGCTTTATTTATGGAGATCAAGGTCCGGTGGCGGCGAATGCATTTCGGCACTTTCCGCCTTCCTCAGCGCCCTACACCCGACCAAATGTCCCGGTCTGAGCTTCCTGCTGCTTTATGGTGATGATGTTGCTCCGCTCCTCCCCCTTGATGTTCAGGCCACCTGTTGTAGTGCTCACGGACATCGTTGCACCACAACTCCCACAATGCCATGTGTTCAGGCAAAGAGGGCCGGTGTAATGGAGAGGCTAGCCAAAGTCAGCAGGGCTCGATGTCAACATACCCGTACTCCTTTTCAAAAGCCGCTCCTCAGATCTCCTTAATACCGTCACAGCCCCCCAGAGGTGAAGCCAGTATAGAGCAGGGGCAAACTGCCACAATGAGAGGTGAAATACCTCTACCGCTCCGATCGCCTCACCAAGAAGGGCGGGTCCGAAGTGTTCCTTACCAGGAAAGTTAAAGAGCCGTGAGGCAGCGCCAATTGTCCTTCTTTCCCAAAGCGTGACGGGGGTTGCTAATATGCGCAATTGGCTAGCGCATAACAATGTCCACAAAAGCCCTCCACACACGGAAGAAGGCAACAACCACAAAGGAGAAGTACTTCGTAGAGGCTTTATTTATGGAGATCAAGGTCCGGTGGCGTCGAATGCATTTCGGCACTTTCCGCCTTCCTCAGCGCCCTACACCCGACCAAATGTCCCGGTCTGAGCTTCCTGCTGCTTTATGGTGATGATGTTGCTCCGCTCCTCCCCCTTGATGTTCAGGCCACCTGTTGTAGTGCTCACGGACATCGTTGCACCATATATATATATATATGCGAAAACCTCCAGACAAACTGTAGGAATAGGCCACGCGGGGAAATATCGGAGAAACCTTTATATATATATATATCTGCAATACCTCGCAGCGCTCCAACCCTCAGGTGAAAAACAAGGCATGAACCAACTTTGTAGCAGCATACAGTTTATTTCCCCAATAAACAGTTAGTCATGACGCGTTTCCACATGACAATGCTCAGCCCATTTTAAAGTGCTAGTGCATCAAATGTCTAATAGGACATAGAAAAAATACTTTCAGTATAAATACTGTTAAAAACGTCAAATGCAGTTTCTCACTTCTATCCGTATAAATACAATAACTTATTTGTGCAAAAGACAATTTATAATCACTTCACTTGTCAATGGTTATGTTTGGACAACAATGATAGCATGTTACAATCACATTTGTACTACCAGCTTAAAAACCTATTCCCTATTCCAAAACACAATTCATTTGACCTGTGTCCTATTGACATGCGTTTTGAATAAAATTAACTTGTGCTCACCATAACGTGCATAAACTATAAATTAATAAAGAAACTAAACAATTCTGTTGTTTCCTGCACAGGAAATGTGTATACATATACAGGCATTGTTTGAGTCACTTAGTGGCATGGACAAGTCATATCCCATAGGTCTACTATGTCTAGATAGACACTAAAACACATTTTATGTCTGTCCAATATTTATATGTTATCTATCGTTCAAAGAAGGGTCCACTTCAATGATAATACTGAAGTGGCCTAGTGCAATAGTACAATGCAACTAAAGTGACTCATGCTCATACAGAATGATAAAACCATGAATAAATATCAATTGTCAATTAATAAATATGCTGGTTCAATTCATTATCCAATGTTACGATCACGAGGAAAATTCATGTATATAATATCAGCGGGACAATTTCAAATTCATACAGTACTTTGATGTGATTGGCAATATATCCAAATCAATTCATTCATACAACACCTTAATTGATGGTGAGGTAAAAAATGTGTTGAAACAACATTATAAGAACAGACCTAATATTAAAGGATATCGGAGACATGACTAAAACCAGCTATCTAAAAGACATATGGATAAAATCTACCCTAATGTCTAAAAGACGGCTAAAATCAATCAAGGATCACTGTACATGTATTGCACTTGTACTATGTTCTCTAAAAACTCCAACTGTAAAAAAGAGATAAATATATTTCAATACAAAATGTGCAAACATAGCAGTGTAATACCCGAATTTCCTATTTGTCCTAACCACAATGTTGGATGATATGTGCCTTCTCTTCCTATTCTACATTCCCATTGACGACCTCACATATAAAATATTTATATTTTTAATTATAAATATGTGTGAAGGTCCTCTGTGGTGTTCAATCCTCCAGGCCATTTGGAATCAAATTCCAGGATGTAGTTTGTTTCAGTTTTTCGCATGCAGGCCTCTCTATCCCCTCCTCTTTTTGTTACTGGGATGGATTCAATTGCGTAATATTTTAAGCATTGAGGTTCACTGTTGTGACATGCCTCAAAATGCCTCGCAACCGGATAGCTCTGATCTTTGTTTATTATAGCACGCAGATGTTGCAAGATTCTTTTATGAACCTGAAGCTTCGTGCTGCCTACATATTTCAAATGGCAATCACACTCCAGGATGTATACACAATATTCTGTCTTACATGTAAGGTGTTGCTTAATCTCCCTGGTTGCCCTTGGGATAACCGTGGTGTATTTCTTAGTGTTCACACCATGCTGACATGCTTTACATGTAAGACATTTGTAGAATCCCCTACTGGTAGGCCGCCAGGGTTCTTTTCCCAGACATTCCTGGCTTTTTTTGGTTAGAATTGTGCCCAGACTCATACCTTTACGATAAGTTATCGAAGGATTGGCGGGCATCAAATCTCCAATAATGGGGTCATCCTGCACAAAATGCCAATTTCGTCTGACTATACTCCTTAATTCCTTTTCCTGTTTGGAGTATGTCAGTACTAATCGAACTGGGTTGGCGTCTACACTCTGAATTGGACTTTTTTTCGGGTTGTACTTTAGGAGATCACTTCTAGCTTTTTGCCGTGATTTTCTTATGGCGGTTTCTACTATCCTAGTGCTATATTCTCTATCCACAAATCTAGATAAGCTTTCTTGTTGTTTCATGATCATATCTTCATCATTACTACAAATACGGCGGATGCGAAGCATCTCACCGTATGGTATCGATTTGATCAAATGTTGTGGGTGGGCACTCGTTGCATGTAATAGAGTATTTCCCGCCGTTGGTTTTCTAAAAAGGGTAGTACTAAGAACATTGTTAGATAAAAAAACCTGCACATCTAAAAATGTCACTGATTCCTTGCTAATGCTAGGAGTAAAATTCAAGTTAAGATCATTCACATTTATTTCCTGTATAAAATTTAAAACACTGTCCTCAGATCCATGCCACACTATAAAAAGATCATCAATAAAACGAAGCCAAGAAACTATATTGGATGTACAATAGTGCATGTATTTACGCCTGAGGACCAATTCCTCCCACCACCCCATAAAGAGGCAAGCATAACTTGGGGAGAAACTGGCCACCATGGCTACACCCTGGACCTGTTGAAAGAATTGGCCATTGAACATAAAATAATTGTTCTCTAGACAGTAGGATAGCATTTCCAGAAGCATTTTTGTGTGGTGAGTTAATTCCATTGGCCTGCTACTTAGATAATATTCACATGCTCGCAGGCCATCCCTATGTCTGATACAAGTATACAGGGAACTCACGTCCAGTGTTACTAGGAGGAAATCTGATTTCCACTCAATCTCTTCAATTTTTCGCAGTAAGTCACTTGTGTCCTGAACATATGAATTCAAAGTTTTCATATGTGTCTGTAAAAAGTAATCAATGTATTTGGATAAGTTCTCCAAAGGTCCACCGCATGCTGCAATTATTGGTCTTCCTGGCGGTTCAGTAAGATTTTTATGGACCTTTGGTATGAAATATATGTAGGGGACTAGTGGGTGATCCTTTTTAATGTACTTAAATTCTTCTCCACTCAACATACCTAGTCCCTTCCATGTCACCAAATGTTTACACAGATTTTCCTGCATCATCCTGTATTTTTGCGGATTGCTTCTTCTGTAACAGTGGATATCATCCAACTGGCTATATGCTTCCTGAAGATAGTTTTTGATTGGCCATAGGACAATGTTCCCTCCTTTATCCGAATTGCGGATTACCAATTCTGCCTCCTGTAGCTTCTTTACCAATTGTTTCAATTTCCTCTCTTGGCTTGTGTATTTTTTCTCCTTTTCATTGTTTACACGGGCCAAATTTTTTTGTTGCTTCACCACTGCTTCACTGAAAGCGTCAAGCCCATCACGAGCTGCCAGGGGGATATACTTTATTTGGGCTTGAATGGGGTATTTGGTTTCCTCTGCCCACTTAATATCACTCTTTCTTGTGTCCCCATATTATCCTTACTTCCCAACTGGCACATGTCATGAAAAAGGCCAATATGGCTCACTGTCAGTTCGACGGTGCCCACTACAGACTTTGGTGGCTCTATGACTGTACTTGATGGTTTATGCAAGAACTGTTTTTTTAATTTCAATTTATGTATGTACTGATAAACATCTGCCCTCGTTCTTGTGTAGCAGAAGTTCGATTCCGGGCAAAAGCTCAAGCCTAAACTGAGGAGTTGTTTCTCTGCTGTGGTCAATTCTACGGAGCTCAGGTTAATTATAGATTTAGATTTGATTAGTTCTGTTGCGTGCAGCACCTGAGTGTTTCCACCAGCCTCTGTTTGCGGCTCAGCAGCAGGACTTATTGCCGTGGTTTCCGGGTGGCTCCCCGACCACATTTGCTTGGATCTCCTTTGCGGCATTGCGCCTGCCCCTCCTACGTTGGGATTTTGTTGCACGGTTTTGCCCTTGAATCGTGACTGTCAGGCTTCCACGGTGCTGAAGGTCCTATAACCTCCCTGATAGAATCCTCCCCACGTCTGAGATACCAATAGAGACAATGAGAAACGATTCAACTTGGGAAGAAAAGGAAGGAAAGGATAGGGACAACGGGGAGGGAGAGCTGCAATGACAAAACACAATACAGATTATCACACTCTGTTCTCTATAGACTCAGATGTTCTCTATACATCTAGCATCTAACCCCCCACCTGTTTACCTGTGAAGAAAATAACATAGTTTTGTAAATAGAAGATAGACCTTAATGAGGTACCTGGGATATTTCTATTACTGCAAGGAAAAGAACAAGAAGCAGTTGGAATAAGCACATAACCACATTATACCATAGGCAAGATCATACAAGTACTTCAACATACCATTTCTAGTTCTAGCATGTATTTGTATTGATATCCCCAATAGAAATGGTACCCCTCTGTCTTATCTCCTATGTGAGGAAAAGAAGAAACAACTCCTGTTTAAATTATATCCAAAAACGATATAAATAATGTTAATGAGTGCTTAGCTTAAGTCTGATAGAGAGTAATGTTCTCTCCCTGACGTTTAGAACACCTTCTTTGTGAGTGTCTATTAATTCATAGATGCACCTCCGGGCCCAGTACATGGAAATAGAACTCCAATCCTAGAGCTACGTAACTCACAATACCCCTGGATTCAATTCACCAGAATCTCTCTCACGGACTTGGAATCCCGCGAGGATAAATGCTTTCTCAGCCGAGAAAGCTTCGGTCTAATTTCCAGAAAGCTCACGCCGAAAGCGTAAGAAACGGACCGTTTTACCGTGTTAGCGTGTTCTTTGCTGTGTCCCAAAGGCACTCCTCACCCTCCAGCATCACATTAGCACGAGCCCGGCTTCAAAGCACCCAGATCGTAAATCCAAGAAGTTGGTCCATAATATTCGGCGCCGCCGATAATTCCCGCAATGCATTTATGTCCGCATCACGTTTCCTACGTCAGAAACGGAACGCGCCTCAAGGCATGCCGGGATTTGTAGTTCTTTTGGCTGCTCGCTCCGTACTACGGACCCGCACAGCCTATCCATTGCCGAATCCTGACAGTGACCTTAGGGTGTCTTTTCGGCTTTCCTTTAAAATCTCCAATTCTTCCCTCAGAGTCAGTGCAACGTTGCTTTTAACTCTTGGACCTTCATTGTCTGAACCACTTTCTACAGCGGAGCTATACACCACCGAATCATCATCCGCTGGTTGGGCGGTCATTGTATTTTTGTGCCTCGTTTACTTGCTGTAACCGCTCTTAAGTTGTCATAGCGGCGCGCAAATGTAAATATTTGCCCATTGGCATAATCGTCTCTGTCCCTCTTGAATTTATGAATTTTTCTGGTCTTAATTTTTTCTTGCTCTTTAGCCAATCTCATTGTCATATCATCCCTCAGTTTGGTGATCTCTGGGGTCTCTTTTTCACCTATTTGTGATTTAATTGTATCCTCTAAGGCATCTATTTTCTTCTGTAGCTCCACCCCGTCGATCTCAGCAAATTGGACCAAAATCTGCATTAATCGACGCGACGAGTCCAAGTTGCATTCGCCCCATGCCACCATCATGCGAGGATTCGGAGCCTTGTAGTTGGGGGCCAGCATAATGCGTAGCCCCCTAGGAACTCTCCCCACATCAAGGTATCTCTTTAGTGAGCGTGCCTCCCACCACTTTGATTGCTCATTACGTTTGAGTTTTTCCAACTCGTTGAAGGCACTTCTGATGTTGCTTGATTCTACCATGCTTGGCTCCCCTCCAGTTCCCTTATTGACATTGGCTTCATGTTCTATCGCATCAGAGAACATTTCCTGTGCGGTGAGCTCCCGGGCTCTCCGTGCATCGCCTGACATCACTGCTTTCTTGGGTTTTACTATTCTCTGCTTGCCTTACACACCGAAACTGACTTAATGTCCGTAATGAATCTTTTGGTAGCGTATTTGCCAACCTTGCTCAGTTTCGTGCGCACACCTCCCCTTTCCGATCAGTCAAAAGTATACGGATATAGCGTCCTTACCGCAGCTGCACTTCTTCCTGAACGCGTTCTCGGTCCCTTCGCCTGCTCACACGAATGGCACCACAGGTCCCTTTTAAGTTTCAGGCACATTATAGTTACGAATTAGCATTTAAAAAACCTTTGAAATTCACTGAAAAACATAGGTTTCAGGCACGTTATAGTTAGGAATTAGCATTAAAAAACCTTAGAAATTCACTGAAAAAACCATAGGTTTCAGGGGCGTTATAGTTAGTTGGGCATTTCACTGATACAAAACCATAGAAATTCCCCCTTTATAGTTTGTTCAACTAACTATAACTCTCGCGCCCGCCATGCACTGCTGATGACGTCATATATTACATCACTCATGACATGGTCAGTGACATCACTCATGACATCACTGATGACATCTGATCATGTGATCAAGGTCCTTTGGGGACTGAAACGCGTAATGGCGGCAAAAAAACACAGCATTTTAAAGCAATGATTCCTGGGTCCGTGTCTGCTTACTTCGTGAAAATGGAGGTGGAATAAAGCGGCGACGTTTATATATATATATATATATTGAAGCCATTAGACATTATTTGGGACGAAAGTCTTGTGAATACTATGGGCACAACCGTATGTTGTGCGACCTGGTAAATTGGTGCCTTAACAATAACTTTTTTATGTATGGCAAAGACATATGGAAACAGATCAGGGGCGTTGCGATGGGATCCTGCTTCTCCCCCAGCTATGCGTGTTTACACGTAGGCTGGTGGGAGGAGCGGGATCTTGTCGCAACTTCTGGTTTCAACAATGTCAAATATTGGATGAGATTCATCGCTGACGTTTTTTGTGTGTGGGAGGGTGACATTTCCAGTGCACAGCAGTTTGTCAGAACTCTTAATAATAACACTAGCAATTTGTTCTTTACATCAAATATCAGCAGACATTCGGCCCAATTTTTAGATGTCCAAATTGACATTGTTGGGGCCAATATTACAACATCTTTATACCGTAAACCCACAGCTGGCAACAGCATCTTGCATGCCAGCAGTGGACATCCCCGACATGTCATAGAAAGCATTCCATTGGGGGAACTTCTGAGGTTAAAGAGAATCTGCAACAGTATGGAAAAATTTGATGAGGGAGCCACTGTAATGATGGAACGCCTGAGGGCTAGGGGCTATAGCGAGGTGATCCTTTCCAAAGCATTAACTAAAACTAAGGAAAGGTCTAGAGAATCTCTCCTTATGCCCACTCCCCCAGATGCAGGGAACATTGACCAGTTTCCCAGGCTGATTATCACGTATAGCCGGCAACAACGACAAATAAAATCCATCATTAACAGGCATTGGCCCATTTTGAAAACAGATGGTGTGTTAAATTTTAGAGTGTCAGACAGACCTATTGTCACCTTCAAAAAAGCCTATAGCATGCACAGCAAACTAGTAAAGCAAAGTCCAGAGCTGGTCAGTGGCAGGGACTGGCTCACTAGAAAGGGCTTTTATAAATGTAGTTCTTGCCGTGCGTGCAAGTTTGGGCAGAACACTACACACTATGATAGTCCTTTTTCCAGTACAAAAATTGCCATCAAGGGCAATTTTAACTGTCGCACCGAGTTTGCTGTGTATGTCCTGGCGTGCACCTGTGGTTTGTGCTATGTGGGTAGCACGAGGTCACAGGTGCATGTCAGGATATTGCAGCATCTCCGCGCCATTGTAAATCATGATTTAGCCTACCCTGTGACCGGACATTTTGATTCAGTGCACGCCAGGGATCTGGCGTGTCTGAGGTATTATGTCATTGACGCTGTGCCCCCTTTGAGGCAGGGAGGTGACAGGGACAGATTGCTAAGAAAGTTGGAGACCCAGTATATTATTGCGCTTGACAGTAAACAGCCATATGGATTGAACGCAACTGAGGATCTTCACAACTTTCTATAATGTATCTTATTTGTAAATGCCCCTTCTGTTTATCTTCTTTTGACATGTAGCTGTTTTGCAGTAGTGTGCACAAGTCTTGGTCCATTGAACATATATTTTGGCAGCTATGGCGTAATCGGTTTCCGAACCAACAGCCCACTGAGCTAAATGTTAGTACACACGGCAGGTGTATTTTAATTCTAATACATCTGCATGTACTTTTAATACTATGGGGAAGATTAGGATACCGTTTTTTCCGTATCCTCCGGGCCGGCGGAAGCCACCGCCGGCCCGGAGGATACGGAAAAACCGCAGCGGACCCACCAAAGACCCACCGCCACATTAGGATGGCTGGTGGGTCCAGGTTTACGTCCGCAGCTTTTCCGCCGCGGTTGGCTTACAACCGCGGCGGAAAAGCCCTAATATGGTGGCGGTGTCTCTCAGACACCGCCAGCCATATTAGGATGCCCAAAAAGAAATGCTTTTCCACGGCGGGTTTTCCGCTGTGGAAAAGCATACGGAGCTTCACTGCGGGGGCCCCTTGCGGGCCCCCTAGGTGAAGGGGGTTGGGGGGTGCACATGGGGGGTACCTATGGTACCCCCCTGCATTTGTATGCAGTAATCGGCAGGCACCACACGGTGCCTGCCGCTTTCTGCATACAAATGCAATGTATGCATTTTTAACATTGCGGCGGGTGCAGCTTGAAGCTGCACCCGCCGCAATGTTAAACATAGAGGATGTGACCGCCAGGGTGGCGGTCACATCCTAATTGGACAGGAGGGAACTCCGCAGGCCATGCGGAGGTTCCCTCGTCCTCGATGGTCGCGGACGGACTCAAGTCCGTCCGCGATCATAATGAGCCCCTTAATGTGTACTCGGACTTGGTATCTCTTTTTTCTTTCAACATTGTATACAGTTTGTAAAAATATATTTTTTTATCAGCTTTATATTATTTTTTGCATAGAGTATTTTTTCTTTTTCCCTCACTAGTGTGCACATGTACAGAAGGGCACTTATATTTTTGTTTTTCTGTAATATAAATTGTAAATAGGTCTTAATATTTATGATGTATATAATTCATGAAATTTGAATTTTAAATAAGTATTTTAGACATTAGCTTGTGGGCAGTTTGGGTGGAGTGTCATCACAAACAAATTTAAAGTCACATATTTTAGTGGATTGGGTGAGAATTATAACATTTTATATCTGATGGTCAGTCCACATCAATTAGTACTAGTCACTTTATATACCGTATGGTACATGCATTTATGCAGTAAAGATATAGCACTAGTCACTTTTTCCAGCCGTTGGTTGTTTCTGCATTGAAGCAGTTATGATATGTGGTGAGGAGGTCTATGAGATTTGTGCAATGTTTTATGGGATAAGAAAAAGAATGGGGTACATAATGAGGCAAGAGAAGTGTAGTAAGAAGCAACTGAGGTGTAGAAGGAGGCAAGAAAACTCCAGAAAGAGACAAGAGACAAGAGAGTTGCAGAAACAGGCAAAAGAGGTGCAGAAAGAGGGAACAGGGGTCCAGACAGATGCAAGAGAGGTCCAGAAAGAAGCAATAGGGGTACAGACAGAAGAAATAGAGGTTCAGTAAGAAGCAACAGGGCTGCGGAAAAGGGCAAGAGAGGTGCAGAAAGAGGGAAGAAGGGTACAGAAAGAGGCAAGAGGGGTGCAGAAAGAGGCAAGAGAGGTACAGAAAGATGGAACTGGGTTTTGGAAAGAGGCAAGAGGGGTGCAGAAAGAAACAAATGAGGTGCAGAAAGAAGCAACAGAAATGCAGACAGAGGCAAGGGAGGTCCAGAAACAGGAAAGAGAAGTGCAGAAAGAGGCAACAGAAGTGCTGAAAGATGCAACAGTGGTGTAGAAAGAAGCAAGAGAAGTAATGAAAGAGACAAGAGAGTTGCAGAAAGAAATGAGAGGTACAAAAAAAGCAAGTGAAGTGCAGAAATAGGCAAGATGGGTGTAGAATGAGGCAAGAGAAGTGCAGAAAGGAAAAACAGAGGTGGAGAAGGAGGCAAGAGAACCGCAGTAGGAGGCAAGAGACATGCAGAAAGAGGAAAGAGGCAAGAGGGATGCAGAAAGAAGCAAGAGAGGCTTGGAAAAAAGCAAGAGAAGTGCAGAAGGAACCAACAGTGGTGCAGCAAGAGGCAAGAGGGATGTAATTTATGTGGTGGCATTAAGAGGATTGGCCATATATGTCAATTTCAGGATTTGATAGACAGCTTAATTCGAGATCAAATTGAACACTGTATGAATAACAAACATGTTAAATAGAAGTTGTTAGCCAAAGATTCGAATTTTGAAGAGCCAATCCAAATTGCAAGAAGTATGGAGGATGCCGCAAAGTGGCTAAAAACATAGACTAAGACCTATTGAACAATAGGTGTGGATGGAACTGGTGTAAATAACAGTCTGGGGAATGAACGAAGAACCATAATTTGTTATAGATGTGGGCATTTAGAGCATATTAGCTCAAAAACGATGGGCCCTGATTTTGATGTTGGACGAGCCTGAGTCCTTCTGACATTGATTCGGTACTGAGACTAACCGTCCTCCTGTCAGCTTTCACAACCCAACAATTAGGATGCGACTGAACACTGTTCCGTCAAACTCCTATTCTTTACAATGGGAGCATGCATTCTGACTGGAATGCATGCTCTCATTGTCAAGAGAAGAGGTGCAGGGATCAACAGGAGGGCACTACAGTTGCCCCCTCGGCCTTCAACCGGAGGACGTGCATCAATAGTGGCCAGGCTGGGGGCCCCCAAAGTCGACTTCCGACAGCCTGTAGGAATCCGCCATCCTAATCCCTTGTACGGAAAGAGTCGCCCTTGGGATTACTGGAGGCTTTCGAAATGGTAGACGGGCTCTCCTAGCCCATCGGAAGCAATCTGGAAATCCAATTTAGATTCCTTTCCATCCGACTCAATCCAAATGCGTCAGTCGGAAATGAATCGGAACAGGTGATTACGATGCTTTAGGAATGGCTCCAACCGAGGGTCAGAGCCGTTTACTGTGACATCGTAATTGGCCCCTATGTGTGGGTCACAAAATGTTATATGCAGGAGTTGTGGTAAGAGAGGTCATTTAGCGAGAAGTGGAATCCTGAGATGGGAAGTTTCTACCGATGCAATGGTTAGCTCCGAGCTGCATTTGCCCAGTCGTACACTTCCTTCCCTCGCTCAAATGGGTGATTTACATTGGGAGTGATACTGTGAAAATGATGTTGAAATCCTACAAACCTTAGGCCAGGGTTTCTAGTGAAATAAAGGTTTATCCCTGCCTTATCCAAAAAGATTCCAGTTGGTCTATCTGCTGTTCTCTATGAAAATGCAGCTGTCCAAGGCTTTGGAAAATATAATCCACATCAGTAGGCACACATGTGTAAGTGCTAGATCCCCATTTTTCCATGATGATTCAAGAGTTCACCTTGGACTGGGATTTGTCTTTCAAGTTCAAGAAGCTTATGCAGGTAAAGTCCTCAGTCTTTTCCCTGGCCTATGGGATTTTCTAAACATTATCATCATTTTGGGGTTTTCTTAATTTTCACCAGCACATGTGAGAGTGATGGTAAATGTACATTAGGGGACTGAACCATTAGTGAATATCTGACTACTAGTAGAAAATAATATTGACTTCCTATACAACAACATCTATCTCTCTCAAAACTTCTTGTCATTTAGGCCAAAATGAATTCTAAAAGCTATAGTTTCCTATGTTTGCAAAAAAATCAATATAGAGTCTTTGCTAAGATTGCTTCTCTTGTCCTCTTAGCTCCGCCTACAGCTGCTCCTTAAAGCATGTTTTTATCAAAAAGAGATACACCCGTATAGGCAGCTCTGTGCTAACCCCTCTGTATGGTTGAAAATCCATAGTTCTTTGTTCATGTAAACAATTGTTCTTTGTTATATTATTCTGTCAGTCCCTCTATGTTTATTTTGGAGGAAATTTCTGTCACAAGTTTTCTGACCAGACTTTCAACACACCCAAAATGTGAAAAAAGGGAATACGTATAAGGCTCGATGGTTAAGTCTCGTTTTCAGTAAGTTGTCTGATATACTAGATTTGCTCTAGACATGATTTGAACTATAGAGATGGGGACAAAATCAATTTTGTTTGATATTGTTGATGATATATAAATTGAAACCTACAGTAATGTGGTCAATGTAATTATACTATTATACAATTCTTCACCATTTTGCATCAAGGTTTAATCCATCTTCTTTGATCAACTATGGGAGATTGGCATTGAAGCAACTGTTCACAATTAGTTTGATGCTCTCTTATTCATGCATTCTGATTCAGTTGTGTTGCACACCCTCCTCCATATTTTGATGTCTTCTCCATTGTGTCACTCCGGATCCATTACTGATGCTCATTTTATTTAATCTTTGTGATTGCATTCATGCTTAATGGATCTGGTCCTCCAGCGTCTAGTTATGTGCAAACCCTGATGATACCCAAGACCTTGTCAGGCTGGATTGGACCTGGACCCACCTCCTCAATGATCCACCCTTTGTTTGTTGGGGGACAGAGTTATTGATTATTGGATGCCACTGTTTACTTCTGTTTAGAGAAAGTCTTTCTAAGAACCAGACAAGTACTTATAAACATGGGCATAAACATGATTTTTATTTATCTCTGGAACCTCAGAGTAGAGCATTGAAAAGTTCTTTTTTTTAAGTTTAGAGAGTCAAAGACTGCTTTCTGATTTAACGCTTTTAAAGCAGCTTTGAGAGCAACAGTAGCATTACCTCCTGATGATGATAACCATATATTTAAACCTGGCACCCTTCTGATTATAAAACATCAAATAGAACAAAACACTAGAGCTTGCTTTCCTAACCTCTGCCTAACCCATCAAGCCTGGTACAAAAACGTTTCAATTTATCTTCACAAAAAAAGAAACATTGTTCTCCAGCCTCTCCACTGATGTTTTCCGAAAACAAGTGATGATGTTCTCCATGTCTGTAGGCGAATGAGTTTCTGAGATTTTTCATATCAGAAAAAGCTGTGTTCGGAAATCTCTGGATTCTTTTTGCATCACTTGGAGGCACATCTTACTTTTTGGAAGATATCTGGCATTTGGCTTTCTCTTCAGTCTTACAGTCGTAATGAGCATTGCTTATGCTATTGTGCAAGTTAATGAACACACATGAGAGATTCTTTTAATTTAAGAAACAGGTAGAACTGGTGGAAATGTTCCAGTCACTCAGTAGCCAAAGTGAGCTCACTCCAATATATGGTCTTCTGGAAAACGTTACAAAAGTAACCAATTTTGCTTATTTTTATGGATTCCATCAGGGAGAAAAATGAATGTAAAATCTCCCACTCTCTAATCTAATTTGATTCATGCAATTGTGACCTGTTTGATCTTCTTATGGCATTATTAATTAGTGGCCTGATGTGCAAACGTTGTAATGGTTCCAAACCCTTTGATTATCTAAATAAGAGGTTTGAAACAATTAAAAAACAAATTGTATTTACTTAACACATTTATTACTTTGGGAAAGAGTTTCTGAATTGGTAAATGGGTTTAGAAATGGATTATGAATCGCTTTTCGGAATGAACGTGTTGTGTCTGTCTCTTCCAAATTGTAATTCGTACCCTTTTGTTTCAGTACATTCTGACCCTAATTCCGGTCACAAATCATTGATCAGTAATCTACTACCAGGTGGGAGTGGTAACTAATTTGCTAAGAGGAAGGACTCTCATTTAGACCCCTTTCTCTTTGTGAATGATTATAAAAGATGGAGAGTATCGAGTGGTCCATGGGACCATTGTCAACTGTCAGTGAAACTTTTTAATAAGATGAAACGTTTTTAAGAAATCTCCCCTTTCGTCTAAGGAAAATGGGTTGCATTTAAACAATTGTCTTTATTTGAACCACAATCACAGACATGCCGATCGGCCTGTCTAATGAATGTTACATAGGCAGGTCATGCTGCAACCCCGGGCAATTCAATATTTTGTGAACTGACTTATTTGTTTATTGGGTCACTTATCAAAAGTAAGATTGTATTTGAAAAAAAACGGTGTAGAAATTATGACCACCTTTAGCAAAATACAAACTTTGAACACTAGGCCCTACATGATGTATTTTTTACCACATAATTAGGACTCCCGGTTTTATGGTTTTTTTTAACATTTCCTTCTGCATTTTATACCAATAATCTATT